>NW_027071859.1:26136327-30936327 GCF_038088225.1 Cyrtonyx montezumae | reverse complement strand
TTCCTATCCTTCAGTTCGTGACCTCTTTCCCTTGTTCTGTTTACCATTACACCACTGAAAAGAGTCCAGCCTTGTCCCTTTGCTTCCCGCAACTTATATATTTATAGACATGGATCAGATCCCCTCTAAGTCTTCTTTTCTCAAAGCTGAACAGAACCAGGCCTCTCAGCCTCTCTTCACAGGGGAGGTGTTCCAGGCCCTTTATAATCTTTGTAGCCCTCTGCTGTACTCTTTCAAGGCGATCCCTGTCTTTATTGTACCAAGGAGCCCAGAACTGGATACAGTACTCCAGGTGAGGCCTCATCAGGGCAGAGTAGAGGAGGAACATCATTTCCCTTGACCTGCTGGCCACCCTCTTTATAATGCAACCCAGGGTACCATTGGCCTTCTTGGCCACCAGGGCACACTGCTGGCTCATGGCCAACCTGTCATCCACCAGGACACCCAGGTCCCTCTCCTCAGAGCTCCTCTACAGCAGGTCACCCCACAACCTGTATTGGTGTATGCAGTTATTTCTCCCTAGGTGCAAGACTCTACACTTGCTCTTGCTAAACCTCATCTGGTTCCTGTCTGCCCAACTCTCCAGCCTGTCCAGGTCTTGCTGAATGGCAGCACAGCCTTCTGCCATGTCAGCCATTCCTCCCAGCTTTGTATCAGCAAACTTGCTGAGGGTGGACTCTATCCCCTCATCAAGGTCATTGATGAAGATGTTGAACAAGACCAGACCCAAGACAGACTGATTCCTGAAGAATGCCGCTAAATACAAGCCTAGAAATTTAGAAATCTCACACTGGCTTACTCACCAAGACACTTAAACACTCTTCCTTTAGTTCATTTGACAAATGTTCCTTTTGCTTTTAAATCCCTCTTTAAAACCTGTTATCTGCCTGACCTCAGCTCCTCAGTGGTACTTACGTTGAGCATAGTTGAGGTATGATATTATGAGATTTCTGTGACAATAGTTTTGTTCATCCATGCAATTTATAAGCAGCATGCAGAACATATAAAGAAATTAGAAAAAATAAGTCTGATAGAAAGCCTTACCTTTTTTTCTGTTTCCCTAAAACAATGGGCACTTTGTGTCTTCCATATGCTGCCATTTCTCTATTTTATTTTTTTTTAAATTGTGTACATTTCTGAAAATAAGGGAAGTTGGAATAAACCTTAAAATACAGCAAAATTTTACTTTAAAGTATTATTTTTCAGATCCCTGTTGGATCTAGCATCTGGTTCCAAACAATCTCATCTTCATAGTCTAACTACTTACACAGAAAATGTGCCAATTTTTCAAGTTTATGTTGGAATCATATTTTTCCAAGTACCCACCCACTGATGCTCTCCACCTTGACATTATGAGATCACTTTTCTTTCCACTCTTATCATATGTAACAAATTATTGACAACTAGACCCTGGATCCTACAGTTGTTGAGGGCTTGGGAAAGGAATCACAGTGGAGGTTATGGAAATTTTTATACCACTTCTGAATAAATGCTATCAGCATCTACAATGTTGTGCCACTGAAACCAGAAGAAAACAAAATAATAAAAAGGCCTGGGTTTTCTTAAGACAGCAAGAATCAGAAAGAATGAGGCAAGGTGGCAAATAACAATTTACAGCAATTTTTCTCCCTCCATCTTGCATGCTGGTCTGAATGATTTGTCTCTCTCACACACAGATGCCTAATTTTCTGGTTGCTTCTCTCCCTCTCTCAGTCCCCTGTCTGCTTCTGCTCTCAACACGTGCATACACACATTTTCCCTTCCCCAAACAGAAAAACCCCGGTGTGTCTTTGCATTACATTGCCTACAAAGGTTCTCTGACCTAATCTCTGATTATTAATGGATGAACCCTGCAATTCTGAAAGTCTTTTCTCTTGTCTCAGCTATAGGAACCTCTGAACATTCACTTAATTATTCATTTATCTTGAAGAAGGGGCTCCTTCTATTCCAGGACCTACCAGCCATCCCAATTTTGGGCATTGCTACAATCTGTCCTTCCCTAGAGACAAACTCCTACCCCCTTCATCCAGACAACAGATAGCAAAACATACCAGGACCCAGGCCTACCATGAGCCCAGGTCCCTATGGCTGCTCTACACCAGCCCAACAGAATCAAGTTGTATATCTTTTCCTATTATACTCTTAATTTTCATTTAACTTAGTTTAACTCAATATTCCAGACTATTTTTTTTAATTCAAACTATTTTCTTAATTCATTATTACTCAAGTGCTGCTGCAGTACTTCTGTACTGAAGTACTGAAGTAATACTGTACAACAATGCTGGTTGGCTTCAAAGTTTCATCATTAAATGTTATTATAGTGATATTTCTATTGAGGATTAAGTATCTATCCCAGTGGCCAAATTATTGACTAAATTTCTTGGAATAGAGGGAAGATTTCATTTCTAAACCTTAGCAATGCTATTTTGCTGTATTAAAAATGTCAAAAAAAATATCAACAAAATCAAGTTAGCTAAGTATGAAATGAAGGTTAGGTCTTATTTTCTCACAGAAATGGAGAACTGAGGTAGAAGGGGATGCATGACTGAAATGTAGCCACAATTAATGTCTAGGAATTGAATCTAGACTCTTGAGTCCTTTTCCTGTTTCTTGAAAACAAAATTCCATGATTCAAGTATGGAAAAATATTTTTGGTGTTCTGTTTTAGCTTGCATAAACAAAATGGCAATAATGACCTCATTTAACTTCACCATCATCTGTATTCAAGTTGTAAAAGATGTTTTTATTAAGAAAATACTTCTGAACAGTCACCAGGTGCTTTGCCTGGGAAAGCTTACTTTGTAGCTTCAGTCAGCAAACAGTTCCTGGGTCCTTGCGTCTTGGGTCAGAAATTACCAGCAGAAGAACCCACTCATGGCATAATGTGGAAGATCCTTTGTGTCTCTAGAGCTTTGTTCCTTGCTAGCCAGTGCTTGTTTTTATCTCTGCCTCTGTGGGGCTGTGGGACTGATTGAGGAGCAGCTCCCCAGGCAGAGATCTGTGTTTTCTAAGCTGATAATGAGTAACTCGTGAAGCTGGCTAACAACCCATCTGTCCACATATATGCAGCCACGGATGCTTATGCAGAAATGAATTACAATAACTTGTTCAAAACCTGTCTCATTTTATTTGAATCCCCATTGACTCTGCTGGTGCTGAGCCACAGTGATGTTTACTGACCTTTTGGAGCAGCACTGTTGACTGAAGGAGCAAAAATAGTTCCTTTCCAAGCCTATGTCCAGATACTGAAAATGTGGGACACATAGTGGCCTTCAAACTTGTCGTTAGATTTTCAGGATGAATTGAAACAGACACACAGCACTGTTCCTGCTGCAGCAGCTGCCTGGGTTTGCACATCTGTGCACTCATAACATGCTGGCTCATCCTGAGTGGCAATGTGCAAAGTCTGCTTGGCTTCCATGTGACAATACTTCCAGACTGTGTATGATGAGACAGAGACAATCCCACAGTGCTCCCTGCAGTCCTGGTCCAAATCAGCCAGTGGTGTATAGGATCTCACCACGTCTCCATCCCTGGACATACACTAGGGCATGCAGAGGCAGGTGCTCACAAAGCTAAGCTGTTCCCAGGGAACAGCAAGCATTCCAGCTATGTGCAGCTACTCACAGTACCACACTGCATCCGAGCACCTTCCCCAGGTGTCCCTGGACACCGATTGGTGCTTCAAAAAGAGTAACATAAATTACTCTTAGTCACCAGGCTGTCACAGTGACTACCAAGCAGAAAAAAATAGACCCCACTTCACCAAAGAGAGAGAGCTGGGGCTGTTCAAATCGGAGAATAAAAGGCTCCAGGGAAAGAAGGGGACAGACTCTTTAGTAGCGCCTACTGTGAAAGAACAAGGGGAAATAGTTTAAACTAAAAGAGAGGAGATTTAATTTGAATATAAGGAAGAAGATTTTTACAGGAGTAGTGAGGCACTGACATATGTTGCCCAGAGAAGCAATGGAAGCCTCATCCCTGGAGATTCTCAAGGTCAGCTGGGTGAGGCACTGAGCAGCCTGATCTAGCTGTAGGTGACCCAGCTTATTGCAGGGCAGTTGGACTAGATGACCTTTAAAGGCCGTTTCCAACTAAAGAGATTCCGTGATTCTGTTCAAGAAGCGTTTAGATGAGGTACTAAGGGATTTGATTTAGTAGTTGGGTAGGGATAGTGATAGGAGGATGGTTGGACTAGATGATCTTGTAGGTCCTTTCCAACCTTATGAACCTATGAACCTATGGTTACAATCCTTAAGTTCTGTGACAAGGAGGAATGCAATCTCTCTAACGAGCAGCCCTCAAGCTCTTTTTTTTATTTTCTTTTTCATTCAGCCCATGGGATGAGAAGATTTTGTTGTGCCCATGGAGGAAAGAGGGCTTTGGCTACACCAAACATCATCCTCAAACAGGCTTAAATGAGATGTGGGAAGATGACAGTTCATAAGTTCATAAGTTCACAGTACCCCAACTCAGTCAATATACTTGGACCACTAAGAGTTTTCATTTAATGTGGTGTGCCATATACAAGTCCAGTTTCTAGTAAGAACTTTTCAAGTCCTAGCAGGATCTCTACCCGGCTGTGATATGTCTACCCATTTCAAGGGTTTGCAAATCGTTTTTTTGGAGACACACAGATGATATTCAATCACTGGCCAACACATATGCTGAGCGAGCTATAACAAAAACAAAACTAAGTAACCCCTGCACTTTGATGTGACAACACAGCTATTTCTTCAGTAGTTTACGAACATCTCTTTATCTCAGAGAGGGAGCTGCAGGACCTGAGCCACGTTTGCTGTTTTGTGTTGAAAGGCTGGGCTAACAGGAGATTAGCAGGAAGACAGTTCCAGGACGGATTATCCCTGTGCATAATAGTAAAGAAATTTCACTTATTGCAACACATACTGACACTAGGCTTGGAAGGCTGCCTTTGGCAACATGCTTTTCAGGCAAGTGTTGTGCTGTCCTTCCAGGCCTGTGAAGAGAAGCATAAGGTTTTGTCTGAGGCACCATGTGCTGGTGTCCTTGCAGCTTCAACAAAACCTCCCAAACTGTCATTCTCTCCTCCTGAAAATTCACAGCACAAATAGACTTTAACTCCCATCCTGCAAGATTTGGTTAGCTCAAATATTCCCACACTGGGATGTTTCTTACAAGAGCTAGATTGATAGATACTGAGACAGACAAGCAGACAGATAGAAAGAATGACCAGGTAAATCTAATTGCTTGAGACATTTGAGACATGTATGGTATTTAATTTGTCCATACCATGGAACATGACAAAATAAATCAGTAGCAGAGGAAAATATTACACAGTGCCATTATGGGGTGAAGACATTTGTGTATTTAGTTAAAGTACTGCCTTATACGACTGTCTGGGAATATCCATTGTAGCTGTGCACATACTAATAATTTAAATGTCTTTATTTAAATTCTTGTAACACTTATAGCCATTTAACAATTGTTTGTTTCTCTATTTATTTATTTATTTATTTTAAAGAGCATGGCTTGTTTTATTTTTCCTCTTCAGAGATACAAGCAGTACTAATGTTTCTGTAATAACCAGAAGAACTCAGAATTTGTGTTGTTTTGTTATTTAAAATATTCATTATCAAAAGAAGAAAATTATAGAAAGAAAACAATGCTATGCCCACTGAATTCTAGTATTTTTTCCTACATCAAGACAGTTACAGTAGCAGAAATTCCTGTTTAATGTAAAAAGGAGATTTGCATGTTTGGTGACCAGGTACTGTGAGGGAAGTTGCACATTGTTCAATTGGTCATGCAAGCCACCCAATGGATGAGATGCAGTGAGAGGAGCAACTGTGTGTTGCTTGTTTTCACTCTAATTGTGTCACGTGTAGTGAATAAAGCTATGTTTATTCCTCTCTGAACAAATGAGAATGTTTGTAATATTTGTGCATTGGGCTCATTGAAGGAGTCTTCACTTTTGTCCCAGCACACAGTGTCCCAGCTTTGGCTGATATAGACATCTGAAAGCTGGAGAAATGATAATTTTACCACTTGAGTGAATGAATTTTAATTTTACTCCCCAGGTGACATCAAAGGAAGTGTTACCCTTGACTGAGTTCCTCTCATCATGGATTGTGCTACTCCATTCACCTTCTTTACCTGACTAAGAAATGTAAAGGACAGGATCTTTAGATACTCACAGAAAAATGATACAAAATCTTAAAGACATGAACAAGATAATAAATAGCACTCATTTTCAGCAGTGGTATAGTTGTTAGAACTGCTAAGCATCTTTGCTAAACTTATTTATCTGAAAGTAATATAGGCTCCTACCAAGAAAAAAAGAAAAAAAAGTGACAAAACAGAATTATACAGAATATTTTAAACTGGTCTCACAGGATGCATTTAGTTGCCCTATGTGGTAAACCTAAAAATAGACTGTAAAGAGAAAAGCTTTACAGTTGTGAAGCAGGTGTGTGCAAGGAGGCTTTTTGCACACACATACTTTGTAGTGCTCAAACAGACCCAAAGGTTCTGCCATTGACATTTCATTAGGAGGATTTATACATGCAGGCATGAAAGTATGCACAGAAATAGCACCAAGTGTCCTGAACGTTGAGGGATTCAGGGACAAAGTCTTGTCATCCCTTTACAAAAAATTTAAACATATTCTTTGTTTCCTATGTTGACCTTTCTCAGGAAAACATTTAGCAACAGCTTGAAGGGTACACAGAGAGCTCTGTAGGGACTGTAGCTTAACGGGAGATGGTTGCACTAGGAGTGGCCAGTGCCCCTGACTTTACATAAGGAATTCCTAATTCTACCAGTCAACGGTAGATAGCTGGAGATGAAAGAAGTCCAAATTCATTGCCTGTCACATAGCTGCCATGTGCCAGATAGGAAATTTTAGTCACCAAGACATAGCCTACTTGGATTCTACAAATGCTATAAAAATATCTCCAAAGATGAGAGAAGAGAGGTGGGTTTGAAGAAGCCACGCAAAAAAACAGTCCAGCCTATTGCAGAGCCTGTAATTTACTGCACTAAAAGGCATCGAAAGGGCTTGGTGGCTTTTGTAAAAGGCACATACACCCATGCAATCCATAGCAGAACTGCTTTGGATCTCTCTGCAATGTAAGCATGAAGAGATGGTAAGATCTCTGCAGAAGAAAATGCTTTCTCTCAAAATAGTGGCAAAGCACATAGACCAGATATTTCTGCTAATTTTGGTCAGAAGGACAAAAAGTGACTTAGAAATCCAAGCAGTGACAGAGAAAGCAAAGAAAAAAGCAACAGGACAAAGCAAACCACTGAGAGAACAGCTTCATTGAGATCCCGGTCTTCATGCCATACCCAGCACAGATGCAGCAACAAAACTAAGATACCACAGAAACAGAAAAGGAGGGTCTACCTCCTATGAAAGAGGGAATGGAAAAAAAAGTCACCAGGAAGTTGGGGAAGCAGCAGGAGAAACATCTTGAAGTAAAATTTTGCTTTGATCCTGATGATAAATCTACATTTCCAAAATGGATGAGACACTTGGACCCATTCCCTGCTGTGTAAGGGTTTGTCCTCCAAGTGATGAGCGCATGTGAAAACCCACAGATGCACTGAGAAAGGGAAGGCAGATGACATCAGGCTTGAATTCAGATTAGAAAAACGTGCATGAAAGAGCAGTGGAAAAAAAAACCTCAGACTGCGCCATAGGAAAGTTTGGTGTTCCCTTTCAGTCCCACAACAGACAATATTTTTGGCCACGAATGGAGAGCACCCCATGTTGTTACAGATCAGCTGCCTCTTTGTGTATTCAAGCTGACTATGATCATCATCTAGCAGGAAGGTTAAAACTGATTTGTAGCACTGGTGCATCACATAGGACTCTTGCTCTACAGTGCTTCATTTGGCACTAGCTGGCTGGATGTTCTGAACCCATGTACTTCTCTGGGTCCATCACGTAGACCACAGCAGTCATTTCTTCAGCATTCATGAAAGCCAACTGAAGGTGCTTCTGGCACTGTTTCATTAAGAAGCAAAGAAACACTGAGACCTCCAATCCATACAGATGATCTTGAACTAAGCTTCTTCAAAACATCTGCCCTCACAGGGGAAAGATTTCATTTCATCTTGGCTTCTCTTCTCTACCAGAGCAAGTGAATTGCCAAGGACAGGATGTATGAGGGTCATCCTCACCCAAAGGATTTACAAAATTAATACCAAAAGAGGTGCAGTTGTAGTACCTAATGTCAGCCCCTGACATTTTCCAGCAACTGATAATATACAGTAATAAATGAAATCTGCATTGTAAAGATTCACATGTGCTTTTTAAGAATGATTTCACTACTTTCAAATGATCCATTAAAAATAATTCTCAAGACAAGACATTCTGTATTTTTATGCTGTTATGCTCACCATATATGACATGCATAACAGGAGATTTTTTTGCTTCATTTTGGTAGAATGCAGGATTTTTCTGATGATATATATAAACATACCTAGGAGTGTAGATTTTGCACCTCATGACAGACTGTTTGATTCTTCCAGTTATTAAATACATGAACTGTGATGTCAGCACCTCATGCAAGAAAAGGTTGGAATATAAACATTCAGAATGCAGCCTCTGTGTATCCAAATCTCTCTATTCTTGGGGAAATAAAATATATTTGAGTGGAAATATAATCACCTCCTTGTCATAATTTAATTTTCAGAATAAAAATGAAAATGTTGAGGGAGTTATGACATCAGAATATATGCAACATTATATTTTCTAAACTATTGTTAAATACTTCATACTAAGTACTGTTGAAGTGTGCTTAAATAAACACAGTAAAATGTGCACAGTATGAATGTGCTTGACATCTCAAACGAGTTTATCCCTTCAAAGCTTGAGCACACCTGACTACCAAAAATCCAGATCAGCAAGGGTACTTGTGCTCACAAGGAGTGTCTTTACAGCTTTTATTTGAAGCATTCCCTCTTTAATCAGTCTGGCTGAAGTCCAAGTTTTACTTGGAATTGAGATAAATGCCAGGGAATTGCCAGCTCATCCTCCCTCTCCTACACAAATGACAAAGAGAAGTGTAGGGATGTGTGGATCTAAGGGCTGCTCACAGCCACTGAACATCAGAGGAGGTCTGAGCCCACCCTGTGTGACATGGACTGCTGGACCTCCACCAGTTTTGTGCCACAAGGATGGCTGATAGCAGCTCCAGGCCCACAGACTCTGCAAAATTCAGACATACAAAAAATGTTTTGATTGTTTATAAAAAATAGTGATTTTCTTTTTTTAAAAAGAGTGGTCTCTCAACTGGCTTTCATTTCACTGTTCATATCTCAGAGGCTACCCGTGAGATATAAATATTCTGTATTCTCACAGAGGAAATCTGCCATAAGAATTTGAAACTGAAGCAACCTAGATTGTGTACTGATGAAGATTAAAACCTATGGGTTGAAATTGATATAAATAAATAATAAATAAATTTTATTCAAAGTCTTTATAGAAATTTAAATAATTGGAGACTTTTTTTTTTCTATCTAATCCTAACATAATTAAAGTCCTATAAAATTCAGCTGTTCTTAAAGAGCATGACCTTTAATGTCATTCATTCATTAGCTTAATCGCTGTGAAGACAGGCTGCCTAGCAAGAGAACAGAGGTCATGGTAAGCAAAGATGATAGTGAGATCTTGAAGATCTACACAGTAGAGAAAATTAGAAAAGTTCTGTGTGTGATTTCATTACACGCATCTCAAAAAAGACAGCAAATAAATCTAGGTTATTTTGCATGTATTGGATAAAAGACATCTTTCAGTGGTTACTATTGTGGTGACCTATACACATTCACTATGCCATAGAAGTCATGCACACTGAAATAATTTATTCAAATCTAATTTTTCTCCCTGGATTTTCTCATGTGATTATCATATTTTACTTATCTTTTTACAGACTCTTTGAAGGTGGCATAAATTGCATCTAGCTCTGACTGAAAATCATGCTTGAAAATAAAACTTTCATTCCAGCTTCAACAAAAAAGAAGCCTTTCAAACTTCCACAGAATTTTTAATAGAAATTAAATGAAATAACTTAACCTGGTACCTTGTATGTGTGGACAAAGAATAGATACCTAAATAGTTTTAGTTTGTCTCTACTACAGACCTTGATAAAAAGTAATGGCTACATCAATGCATGGTTTGTTGTGCTGCCAAGATAATACTCTTCTTTTCTGAAGTTACTTGTAGAGTAGACAGCACCAGCACTGTCAGTACTGTGCAATCTAAACACTCAAGCTAGCAGCAATTGCTGTCAACCATAAACCACATGAGAACAATGCCTAGATAGTTGGCTGCCTGGAGGGGCTGGGTTCTGAACAACTCCAGCTCTCTCAGTTTGTCCACACAGGAGATTTTCCATACTTTGAATCATTTTTGTGGCCTTCTTCTGTATGTGTTCCTACAAGTCTATATCTTTCCTGCACTGAGGACTCCACATCTGGACACAGTATCTCAGGTACTCACCAGTGCAGAGCAGAGAAGCAGGATCACCTCCCTCAACCTTCTGGCCATGCTCTCTTTGAAGGATATGGGTGGCTTTCTGGGCTGCAAGGGCACATTGCTGGCTCATGTCTAGCATCCCATACATCAGTACACCCAGGTCTTTCTACTATTTGCATCAGGGCATATTGATGAAACTGTCACCTGTGTTGTGTTTGCTGTCTTACAAGATTAGAAATGATTGCTGCCTTGCACTCCTGCTCCCTCTGTAACTTTCATATACTGAGCAGGTTGTTTTCTGAACAGTTAAAAATACTAATAATCTATATTAAGTGCTTTTTATGCATTCTTCAGTGCATTCTTCAGCTTTGCACTGTTCTTTTCAGCTTCACAGATAAAGTCCTAAACAATTACAGGGCAAATATCTTTATATAATAACTACTTAAAAACATATATTCCACACATACTATAAAATTAAAGATAAAATTTCACTTCTCTTTTTTGAGAAACTTCTTTTTTTACTATTTCCAATACTGACATTAGAGAGAAAAGTAAACACAATACTCAAAATGGATGCCATGTACAAGGACACAAGTATCTGTTCCCTTTGCAAGGCAGATCCCTAGAATTTGCACAGTTGCCAAATTCAACAGCTTGAATTGCTTTATTACGTCTGCTTAACTCATAATCTGGGCATACGCTGGCATGAATGTTTAACAAACACTGGTGTTCTATTTCATGGCAATCTCTCTGGTATGGATACCCCTGGGAAACTCTTATTTCTTCCAGTTTGGGCACAGGGACATTGAAGAAGTACCCAAGTTATCAAAAATGATTGTATGTAGTATATCTGGACTGTAGTATATACATGCAATATATCTGGACTGCTAGAGACCAACAAAAAGTGAGCATCAATGTAGGCACCTGAAAGACTCTCCAAAATCCTCTCTTCAAGCTTGTAAGAGCAATTTTTAAACTTTTAGAATACAGCTACTTATCAAGGTATCTCCAGAGATGACTGTGATATGGTTGTCACAAACCTTGGACAATAGCACATGTCCCTGCAGGAGGCCAGGGAAGAAAAGAGGCTCCAAGGTAATTGATGGCCTCCTCCAAGCACTGGAAACGTGGGGAATCGGCCTGCAGCCCTACCTGTTCCTTGGCAGCTCTTCTGTCCCCACACACCAGTATTCATTGGTGCTAAAGGCAATTAGCTACAGCACAAGGAAGAATGTAGTCACTGGGCATGTCAGAAAGCCAGAAGCCCTAGAGCAGTGTTCTGAACTCCTGTCACAGATGCCCTATCACAGTAATTAGCTTGGGGTGTGATGATATTTTGATACCTTTGTACACAAACAATCACATTCAGTAAATTTAATGTGCCATCTGAAGTCTTCCTGTAGGGTGAGCAGACCTCACACAAAGCAGGTGAGACCCCCTCTGACAAGGTCCCATCAGAGGGGTGTGGTCTGATCCTATGTGTCTGCTTGCTCATAACCTCTGCTGCTTCAGATTTTCAGATACTTCTAATTATGCTTGCATTTAACAAACTTCTACTGAGCTACTGTTCAACAGAACAGCCACAACAAACCAACTCCAGGCTGCCAGTTCAGGCAACAGACTTGTTTGCTGTGAGGATATCTGCTGTTCCTTAGACAGTGGTCAGCAGTGGCCTTCAATTCACAGCAGCTGTCCCACATGAGTCCTGTATGTCTTTGGTCCCCCAAAATCAAAAGTCCTCAGAGACTGCTTGCAGACTTTTTTTTTTTCTTTTATTTCTTTACTGGGCTTTCCACATCCCTGGAAAAATGTCTGCAATATCTTTCATAAACATCATCATTTATTAATGTACTGCAAGTCTGAAACAGCCCAGTTGTTTGGGTGCTTGGTAATGTCTGAGGTTAGCTCATTTATAAAGAGGAGCAACACTGGAAAGTGTTTCTCTTCAGAGAACCCTGCTGATGAAAAGCTGCTTAGAGCACATCCAAAATTCTGTCTCACACCGGATCTTTAATATAGTTTCTTTTGGATGAATTTACAGTATGTTTTTTTCTTCTGCCTAATAACCACTAGTATATTTGTATGCATTATTTTAATGCAGATATTTTTTTTTTCTGATGTTATGTGAGGGACGGAGAAACAGCACCTGGGAAGTTTGGCTGCCATTTCGGTAAAAATGTAACAATAGTGTAATAGATTAACCATGTGAGCATTAGTATTTAACTTGATTTTCTTTTCATTTAGTAATTGCAAATGGTAATTTGAATATTCATAAGCTAGCAAGACACATTAAAAAGACATCTTCGTTAGAATGAAATACTATAAAAACAAGTCTGTATGTTTGCAGGTTACACAGACCAAATAAAGCTGAGGCCAGAAGAGAAGAACCCACAGAAAACATCATCTTTCTCTTTTCTAAACATATGTATAAGGGAAGGATTAGCTTCAACATGTAATATTCAGGAGAGTTACATGGGAAATACATTTTCCATAGCAACAGCTGTTTTAGAGGTTAGAGCAAGATTAAGAACCTATTTCATCTATCTCTTGCTTTAAATTAATGGTTATCTGCCAAACTAGCAGGTCAAAACTGGCATTTCTGTGAAGACAAACATCGCTCTGCAAAAAGTTATTCCTGTGGTTTTGGTTTTCTTATCTGATAATGGGCAATCATGTGCCATATTGCAAGTTGCTGTGTGATTACTAATTCACCATTTTAGTTCTTCATGGTTAGCCAGAAAGGCCCTTAAGTAAGTAAAAAGGAATTCAAAAATGTTAATAATCTCAAGATGTTAAACTCCGATTTGTACCTAATTCTTTTAGTATACGCTGTCCAAATTAAAATGTAACAGACTTTCTGGATTTGTTGGCTTTTAAAAATCCAATAAAAAATTGTATTGTCAAAAATGTTATAACTCAATTTTGATCTTAGCTTTAGCTCTGTCAGAAGAAAACTAGAGACAAGTAATGACTTCTAAAAATGAGAAATTATAAGAGATTATTTTTATATTAAATGACATTCAAAAATTTGTCAGGCATAAAGGACTGAAGAATAAGGATTTGACTACTTTCTCTGCACAAAGATATTAGATTCAAATCTTTAAAAGCTTAGATACTTAAGCCCCACAGAGTGCCCAGATTCATCTCTTCTTACTGAAGGATCCTGAATTAGGACTCAACAAAGACTTCGTCTAGAAGTCCTTCAGGGAAAATGAGGGGTACCAAAAAATGACCCAGCTTCCCTAAAGGCTAAATAACCTTCTGAAGTAGTCTACCTGTTGCTATTGGGATGCTGGGAAGGAAAGCAACTCAGGAGGCAAAATTTCAAGCAGCTCTCCGCACAGGAGTGGATCATGAGGAGTTTGGTGCTTCAGCACTTGTGATGAGCAGAACCTCTGCTGTGTGGGATGTGTCAGGTGACACTGCTAAACAAAGGGAGGGACAGAGAGGAACTGGAAAACATTGTGACGAAGGACTATGTACTCATGAATTTTTTATGTCGGTATGTCCTGATGGTACTTGCAAATTTATTAACTGACTTATTTTACTTATGTTAATCAGATCACGTACCTTAGGCAGTATGGAAGAAGCATTTGTTTTTCAAGTAACTTAAATAAAGAGCAGATGGCAACTACATGATCAGGGACTGGATTTGTTCTCAGTTCCAGGTTCATAGTCACAACATTATTTATTAGAATCTAAACCAGGATATATCTTATTTGAGACAATAATCAAAAACAAATCAACATGAAAAAAACTTAGTATCATAGCTGATAGGGTATTGATTAATCTAATTTTCAGTGGAAAGGACTGAAATGTCCTGGTTGCTTGGGCCCTGACATATTTGATTTATATCTCTGGAAAAAGTCAGTTAGGGGACTGCACAGAGACATTGATTGGCTACCAGCCAAGGCATCTGTTGGGATGTGGGAAACTCAGGTTCAAGTCTCCATTTCAAGCATTCCATGGTACACCTCTGTGTGAGAAAAGTTCAGAAGCAGCAACCTCACAGAGAAGATAGCAGCAAGGTATTTGGGTTAACTGCCTAGATTGCAAGATAGTGGTTCCCAGATCAATTCCTGAATCAGCAGGGGAGAAGGTTTGAAACTCAAATATTCATATCTCAGGTATGAACGAGGTCCTGGCCTCTCATTCTTGCACATTCATCATTTGATCCCACCCAATACAAGGGAAATCACAGGACAGAAGGGTTCCATAAAGGAGCAGAGCAGCCTGCTGCAGAGAAGGCACCATATAGATGTTACAGCAAACATCTCAAAAACCTTGAAGAGATTTTGAGTGAATGCAGCTAGCACTTACTCTCTTATGGAAGGACACATCTGAGGGGAGCTTCTCTCTTACCTTTGGTTATGATGTTACAGGTAATAGATACTTATTTCTTCAGAGCACCAAAGGAGTGTAACAACTTCAATCAGGTACACATCTGAGGAAAGCACCCAGCACTGCATGTTTCGTGCTGTTAGCATTCGATGCTCCCTCTCTCCTGCCCCGCCAACTTTATCCATCTTTCTAAAAGCTGAGCCTATGGCCAGAGGCAGGCCTAGGATGAAGCACATAGGAAACCAAAAAGAGAATTAACCTCCTTTGGAAAGATGCTCTGCTACAGCAGATCCTCATGAATAGGCCATGATTTCCTGACATTATTTTTCAGTGGCACAGGAGTACATGTGTTCACACCACCTGAGGAAGGGCATTTAGATACTCCCCACTAAAAGAGCTAAATTCTTCAGGCAAATAATGCTGCTCAGTCTGTTTGGCTTGCCAAACCTCTCTCCTCTCTAGGGAGTGTTTCATTACAAAGAGGGCTTCCCCCTTCTTTCACACAGCGCTTTCAGTCAACTAAATGTGAGCTCTCTCTTCAGATCTTATTACTTTTAGAAATGCATACCTTTCTTGAAGTTAAAATGGTCACTGTTAGAATAAAAAAAAAAACATCTGCATGTGTGGGAAAGGGAGAGCTAGCACAAATAGTCACGACTGCAAATGGACACCACTTTTCTTTCCAAGTGAATATGACCCCAGACAGTAGGACAAGGCTGTATGCTGGCAGTCCTTAAAGTACAAAAATAAAGCCTCACTTCAAATACATTTTCTACTAGAAATAGAAAAGTATTCTCTATATTTATATTATATTAGTGGTTGGTTTTGGAAGTTTTGCCAGAACTCATCCAGAAATCAAAATAAATAAATTTAAAAAAGAGAGAGAGAGAGAGAGAGAGAGAGAGAAAGAAAGGAAAAAAGTTTTACATGATTCATCCATGTCATGGTCTTCATAAGCCTACATCACTACCGAAGTATGTCCCAGATTGCTGTATGAATACCAGATTTGAAACAGTGGTGGGAAAAAAGGTATAAGTTATGTCAGAGTACAACCGGTACTAATGTGGTGGCAAAACAATATCATTCTGTTAGTCTGAGAAATTTCTGTGGTGGTACTGTAAGACACATGACTTTGATACAATAACAGATGTGGTAATACACTATTTTACATGCAATGCCATGCCTTCAGCAATCTGTGGAGATGAAACCTCAATCCATAACAGGAAAATAAGGCTGAGCTTATAAATTTCTAAATACTTATTATACAGTGCAGCATTGCAAAGGCAGTACTCACTACAGATCTGATTGAAGGAGCCTCCAAATGAAGCTACTGTCACATGGAGATTCTTTTGATTACATCTTAAAATGAAGAAGTCTAATTTTTGGAAGTGTTGTACTTGTCTTTCAATAGCTATCTCATGGAATGGTTTACAGTTTTGTCACAAACTCTTAGTTACAAAATGGAGGTTTATGAGCACTTGCTAGCAGACTCATTAAGTTATCACCCACAAAATGAAGATAAGCATATTCATTCCTTCTGATGATTTTTTTCCTTGTTTATCAATCCTAAGGAAACGGGAGCAATCACGGGAACATCTAGCTCTGAAGATTTTTAAAACCAGAATGTATAAAGACCTGAACCACCTGACCTCATAGCTGTCATTGCATTGATGTGGCAGTTTGATAGCTCAGGTATAGGATGGACAGCTACAGGTGATGCACAGCTGGACCTACTATTCACTAAAAAGACATAATTGGTTGTGTGTGATAATCAGTGGCAACACTGGCTACAGTGAGAATGAAACAGTTGAGTTCAAGATCCAAAGAAGAGTAAGGACAGAGGTACCAGAGAATAGGTAAGCAAACCTCAGATTATTCAGTGAATTGGTAGGTGACCTGAAGGTTCATTGCCCTGAAGGGTGAAAAATCTCAGAGGAGCTGGCAGGTCTTTAAAGAATGGTTTATTCCAATACTAAGGAAACAAAACGGACTTATCAGGATACTTTTTTGGCTGAGTAGAAAAGCCATGGCAGAGTTCTAGTGCAAAAAGGCAACATGAGGTCAGCTGGAATAGATGTTCAAGGGCTATCAAAGGCAAGAAGAAGAGCTTCTAAATTAGCAGGAAAAGGCTGAACAAGAGAAGTGTGGGCCCATCAATAAATGGGTCAGTGATTTACTTAGAGCAGACAGGCTGATGTACTCAGTGCCTTTGCCTGTCCTCATTAACAAGGTCTCCCAGGCCTCTACAGTAAACGAAAGTGTTAAAATAGGAGAGAAGCTAATAGAATTGGATGAAAATTGAGTCAAAGATAATACACAAAATCTTGAACCAGACAAAATCTTTGTCCTTGGCATGTGGAGGAGAAAAACTTGGCTTCAGGCATGGATTTGCTAGAGGTAAATCATTTTCTTACAACCTTATATCCTTTGACAAAATGCATGGATTTCTAGATGAGTGGAATATAGTGTCTGTCATTTACTGTACTTTAACAAGGCTTTCAGCCTTGTCTCTCAGAATAATGTATCCAAGTTAAGATATGGATGAGCAGAAAAAGCATATAAAACTGGCTGAATAACTGAACTCACAGATTAGTGGGTAATCATTAATGGGTTGTACTCTACATGCAGGCCAGTAACAATGGAGCACCACAGGGGTATGTACAAGGACTTGTCCTGTTTTATGCCCCTATCAGTGATTTGGAGGAGGTGACAGCACATCATCAAGCTTGCAGGTGACACCAAACTGATGGAACCAATTGATACACTCGAGCAGGGATGCCATCCAGGGAGAGCAGAAATGGCTAGAGAAATGAGCTGGTTTATGAAATTCAATGAATAATTGGTGGACTCCCTGAAAGAACATGACTGACCATATGGCTGCAATGAGAATCACAATCAGACTCCTCACCCATCCTGTATCAGCGCTGCTGAAAACCTGCCATGTTTTTTTCACTGCCCAACTGCATTACAATTCACTCCCTCTTTACTTGGTCTTTCTATACAGTGGTGCATCTGATTTAAAGCTCTACAGAAGAACACTGCTGCTGTGGGAGAAAGAGGAAGAAAGGGAGAATGGATACAGGAGCATGTGAAAATTGTTACTGTTCCATAATAATATCAGCTAATGTTGTGCATGTACACACATCTTTAGATTCTCTCAGACAATTCCTTTTACAATTTTTGTCCGCCTGCTGGTGAAGAGGTAGGGGGCAAGTATCATTCACAGATTAATTAAATTTATTTTACTCCTGAGCCAAGATATTGTCATAGGAATTTCAGTCTTCAGTGATTTTGACAAAGGGAGCCAAGGAGCTTTCTTAAGCATCCTCAATCACACTTTTTATGCCAGGAGTTCAAACTATTAAAGTCACTGGCACACCAAACTGACAGAGCAGCTAAAACTTTGGTCTGCTAAAGGCATTAAAATAAAGAAAAGCTATCCTACAGATATTTTCAATACAACTGTATAGCTCTATTGGAGTCTAGAGAAAGAAATTTAATGCAAAGAAGGTTCAAGAAGTATTTTGAGTTACTCAAGTATAAACATTGCTTTACTTACCAAAATGAGAAGGAAGAAGGAGAAGAGTGGAGAAACTTGACAAGACTAATAAAATCTCTGAGACTTAAATATCCATGCAGTAGGAATCTCGCAGTTAGGAACTCACAGGAAATATTCATGGCCAGATTTCTAGGGGCACTGAGACATCAGTGTGCCAGGCTTGAGGCCCTTTGGAAAAAAAAAATCAGAAAAAGAACCAGAAAGACTTAAGGGTGAGTTATATGACCTAACTAATCATGTTAGGTGCCCATACTGAAAGTGTTAGCCCACAAAATCATTGCACACCATTTCCCCATTATGGTAGGTATGTAATCATCTTATTTTTTGATATCAGAATGCATCGGTCATTTCAAGTTCTGTCTTGCATCTGCAGAAGTGTCTCAGTGCTTGCAATGCTACACATCTCTTCAGGTTGATGCAATGAATGTATCAGTAAACTCCAGCCTGCCTTATGTGGAGCCTGGTCTGGCTGCCGCCCCAGAACTCATCAATACAAAAGGGGGAGGAGAGAGGCTATGTTTTTAATCTTTAATTGGAGGTGGAAGATAATCTGAGTTTATTATCTAAACCCACATCTCAGTCCTTCACAAGTGCACTGTCTACAGAGCCAGAGGATGTGATATCAAGGAAGAGGAGAGAAGGAAAATGGGAGGAGGTGCAACTATCCATGTCAGGTGAAGATGTTTAACATTTCATCCTGAGCATGGGTGATAAATTTCCTGACATTCTGGGTAAGATGCCCAAGCTAGGGGCAGAATATAAAGATTGTCTGTGTTCTTCAGGGTTTCTCATTGTATTCCCATGCCAGCCAGCGCTCATAGTGGGCGTGGAGAACGAAGAAGAAGCCCAGTTCTCCTGAAGTGCTCCAGACAGAGTCAGCATATCTAGCCTGGCTTATACAAATCTCAGTTCCTGAATAGATGCCCAAATTCAACCTGAAGAATGACTGTGACCCTGAAAACTCATTCACCTAACACAGTGAGGAAAATCCTGAAGACAGAATATTCTCTTGATAGTGAAGATTTTTGAGTCAGTCTATTTCTGCTGTAAGTAGGCACAAAATTCCAGTCTTGATATTATTTCAAAGAAGAAAGCTGAAATTGTTTATACTGCAGGTCAGACAGCTGTTCTATGCAAGGAGCCAAATCATTACTATTATACTTGTGCTCTATTGCAGAGCCTTAGAACCACAGTAATGGGCCAGGACCCCACTGTAACAGGCAACATATTCAAACGGAACTTATGTCCTTCCTGACATAAGTCTGAGTAAACCACTGGCTTCAGTGTGAATATTCACACCACAAAAAAGACAGTTAATTTGTCCTAATGAATAATCCATCTCTACACCTTTACATTCACATGCACACACACAAACATAAACACAAATAATGAACAGGAAACCATCAGCTAAAAAGCTTAGTTTCACCAAGAAAATAACCACATGCATTTGTAGCAAACAGTAATTTGTCTTTCTTGGAAACAAAGAGAGCACTACTTTTCTTTTGCTCTTGTATTGGTGATTTCCAAGGAGGCAGGCTGGCTCCATACCTGGAATAGCGAATTTAGGCAACATAAATGTTGATTATAAAACTGTTTAAATGTAATATTGTGTTTCTTACTTGCAAATTTGATCAAACAGTAAATAAAAACCTGTTAGCAAGTAACTCTTAAAATATGTCTTTGATTAGACCAAACTGTTTTAATCTGTAGGCAAGTTCTATTAACCATGCATAGTCATTTGTTTTGCTGATGGTCATGATCAAGCTTTACCAAGAAGCTAGCCCAGACTTGCCACAGAATTGGAGATGTCCTAGAAATTGCATGAGAAAACTACTTTCTTGCCTTCTTTCAATCTTAAATAAATAGTAGGGTACTGTGTGTGCTGAAAGCGAATCATTTATGTTGGACTAAAACATGGAAGGAAAAAAAGATGCAAAGGCCAGAATAAAAGTCGGCTGGATGCCTGGAAATAAATATTAATATATTTGAAAAAAAAATAAATTTCAAAGTAAGGATGTGAAAAATGGAAAGCCCAAACCAAAACTAGGGAAGGAACTTAAAATAATTCAGTTTTACGACTAAGTGGCATAATACCAGCCCAAAGCAGGGCAAGGTTGCTCCTGAGATCTGAAAAAAACAAAGTAATTGTACTCCTTAGCTGCTCCAGTGTGAATGCTGAATAACTCATTTGCTTTCTACAGATTTGCTCCAGAATTAGACAAAAAAATATTTTGTCTTAAACTCCTGCAGATGGGGTGTTTGCAATGTAGCCTCCTTGAAAAAGCACAGAGATTACCTGCCCAATTGACTTGCAGGATCATGGTTTTTATCTGATTGAAATGAAAGCAAAACCCAGGCCCACAAAAACACACATTCATCATCATCATTTTTTCATTGACAACAATATAAGGATTTCCCAGTTTAGATGAAGGAATGCTCCTGATCTCCTGATCATGTTTGGCATGTCAAGCCAAACATCACTACTCTCTGTGGTGAAGACAGAGTGAAATGGTTACATACACCAGACAATGAATGATAAAAACTCTCATTGTTTGTTTCCTACCACAGAATCTGGGAATACATTTTCTTCAAACATTTTCTTCAAACATTTTCTATACCTTTACCATTGCAAAAATGAAGAAATACCAGGCTAAAGCTGCTAAGTGTCTTATGGCCAGCTGGTGATAAAAGGCTGAACATTACCATGAAATTCAGACTGAAGATCTTTCTGATACTCTACTTCTTCTTTGCAATACATATTATGATTTTTTTTTGTTGGTTTTGGCTGTTTCATGATGTTTCATCTTTTGTAGATGCAAACTAAAGAAGAATTAGGTCATCAGGTTTATAACAATGCACCAGAAAAGTAGGGATCTGTTTAATATAATGGAGTCAAAAAACATTAGCAAAGAAGGACCAAGTGGGTTTATTGAGAAGTAATCTGTAAAGATAAAGATAGTATGACTGCAGAAAGAGATCAAAGAGCAAGGGCAGAACACAGGAAGGCCCAAGGAAGAGAAGATGTACTGAATTGTAAATAATGAACTAAGGGAAAGAAAATTATCCAGAAATGAAAATGATAAGAACAGAGAGAGCTAACAGAAAATATAAGTAAAATATTTTCAAAATATTATATTTTGGAATGTCATATAATAAAAAGTTTTTTGAGAAAAAACGCCTTAAAAAAAAAGAAGCCAAATATTGAATGAACAGGAAAACCCACTGAATTGAGCCAGCCAGAGGGACAGACTGATCTGAAGCAAATAATGGTGAGAAAAGATATAAAACAGGTTAACAGAAAGAGGGAAAATAGGATTCTAGACAAATACCAAAGGACTTGTGTTGTATATAAGGCAAATTACATGACAGGCAAAGGAGCAATTAGCAGAAAAGTCTGTCATTTAATCCTAGGAACTGGTTAGAACCCAAGCGGATGAGAGATGTGGTTTAAGTGGTTTTTCTAAGATCAGTATCCCAGAAGTCCTGCTGAAGAATATAAACAGAAAGATGGTGTCAATCACACTAGTTGGAAGCGAAATGGCACAGAAATCACTTAACTTCATCCCTGAAGATTAAACGTTGATTCTGAATTTGTTTTCAGTTTTCTGACTACATTTAAGAGAATACCTCTGTTCCATTTGCTGCCCAGAGCCTTTGACATTCCTTCTCTTAATATTCTTCCATTTTTCCTAACTAGAAGATTACTGATGAAACCCATTTCAACAAATATCAAACACATTTAGTTAAAGACCGTATCTCAGTACATCTCACTTCTTGGCAGTGATGGGGAGCAAAAAGTTTGGGTCTGGGACAAGATGAATTTATTATTTTTAAAGAAAGGTATTTGTATTTAGTCATACATTCCAACTAAGACCTCCAGTTCAAAGGTTTATAATCCTAGCTGGCTGTACTTCATTAATCCCAATGGGCCTTAGGGTTTAACTGTCATGTTTAGTCACTGGAACACTCTCTTCCCCACAGACATCTGGTGGCCCATGCAACTAAACACAGGCATAACCTCTTATTTCTGGGGACACCGCATCACCATTTCAGACTACAGTGTGTTAGAACCCTCCAGGCTCGTGTTGTCAAGGATCACCAAAGACACAAAGCAGCAATATCTTGATGCCAGCTACTTTCCTGAAAACTCCTATGCTTCATAAAGGCTGTTAATATTATTATTATTATTATTATTATTATTGTAAACTAAAGGTAAACAAGAAGAGCTTATCTGAAAATAGTCATCATAGATGATTCTATGATTTACTGGGGGCTGTGGGCTTGGGGTGGTCAACTTTCCCTGTGCAGCACCCCCAGAGCTGATCAGCTAGGAAAGAAGAGGGACCTCTGCAGTGAATATAGAAGGCAGAAGATGACTGAAGTGTAGCTACTTGTTTTAGGGCTATCTGGAACAGGCTGCTCAGGGCAGTGGTGGAGTCACCATCCCTGGAAGTGTTTAAGGAAAGGGTACATGTAATACTTAGGGACATGGTTTAGTGGGCAGTATTGGTGGTAGTGGGACAGCTGGACTAGATGATCTTAGAGGTCTTTTCCAACCTTAGTCATTCTATTATTAGTACGTTACTACACATTTACTACACATACGTTACTACACTATTATAGTACGTTACTACACATATAAATACAGTCACAGCTGTATGTTCATCTAGATATCTTCCATAGATAAGCTGCATCATCAGCCAACACAGATGTGCCACCACAAACTTACGGTGTTCAGAACACTTTATAACCAGTTATAATTTTCTAGATCAAGAAAAGCAAAAGAAAAAAAACATTTGGGCTGGTGTCACATAGCTGCATACTGCACTTTATGGTATTGTAGGCTTATGTGCAATGTCAACTTTAATAGAACATAGATAAACTGTCAAAGTGATCTTTTCTCCCAGAAATTAAGAAAGCAAATGAGTAGAGTGAGGCTGACAGAAGAAATGGAAACTAGAAACTTTCCGAAGTCTCACTGGGCCAGGCATGGTCACAAATATTTGAGTTCCCCTGTTGCTGCAATCTTGCCCTATCTACTCCATTACAGAGCTTTGGCCGACACTGTCTACTGTAGTGACTACCTTCGTTGGTATGGGAGGAAATTATTTGCACATATTTCATACATAACAACCTGTATACTTCCAGACAGAATGCACAAGCATTAACTGAATAAATTTTCCACATGCACTATAGTGCATCCAGATTAGATGAGACCTGCTGTGTGAACACCTGAGTTTTTCTTGTAGTGAGCCCAAAAAGCCTGGAACATGCCAACATTTCATGCGCTCTGGTATGCAGGAATGTCCAGGATCCCAGCACATCCAGGAAGTCAGGTGGGAGAATGTCTGCTCTCAAAGCTAAAAGAATGAGGAAGACTGGTCCTACCTACATCTCAGCTAAAACAGCGACCTTGATGTCCTATATATTTACACTGACTCCTATAAATGAATCACACCACAAAATTTCTCTGTAAGTACATTTGCTTCTGTAGACTCATAGATCTATTTTTGTATCCATCAGTGACAAATGCAATTTAAAAAATGTTTTCCAGTAAGATTTTTTTCCGTTATTTCTTTCTGAAGTCATTACTGAATTTTATTTATCCCTATCACCTTAATAACAACACTCTGCTGAGACTGATGAAGGAAGAGACAGGCTTTTACCAAAGAACATTATTGATGTTTCTGCATCAACTGTGATTCTTGGCCACTCATGCCACTGCTTTCCAGCCTCAGTTGATGAAGTCATACCCACGACATCAACAAAGAAAAGTTCAACTTCTTCCCACTTATATTAGGTGTTCTCTTCAGTGTGTTCCTTTAAGAAGGTGACAGTTCCAGACAACCCATTAGAAAGAGCTTGAGTTTATTTCAGTTGTCATTGCTATCATCTATGTGCCATATATTCCCTGAAGAGAAGACAAAGCACTGCTTGAAAGATTAGGATCCCAAGGCGACATATTTTTGCATTTCTCTGATTCACCAAATACTGAATGACTAATGTCAATGGTTAAGCTTTATGGGCGACTGTGGAATGCAGAGCTCAGTGCATTTGTCATCTCCATCTGCTTTCCTAAAAAAGATAGAGGAAAAATGGATGATATTTCCACATTGCAACTTTATGTATTGAGACAATGCTTCAGTAAGTTTATTAGGACAGTTGACAGTCAATGACTATGACAGTCATTGTAGAGAGTATGCAGAAAAGATTTAAAAAATCATCAAGAGTTCTTCCCAGTTTTTGTTTTAAGTCCAGTTTGCATTTACTGTGTGCATGTATGCATATCTGTCTGCTCGTGCACCCACCAACCCATTCTTGTCCTATCCAGCAGCTTATGAAGCAGTTGGATGATCTCTGTTAAATATGACAAAACACTGGAGCTCTCAGTGGCTTTTCCTCACATATTTCCACAACATGTAGAGTATGTTGTGGTACAGAATCCATATCCGCTCTTACTACAGAGCCTAGTCCTCCAGCCAACCTCTTCATCCAAATCTTGATTTCTCCTACTTTCTTTGTCATGAACTGGTGCCTGGTGCTGGATGTAGCACTTTATAATATAGGTGGGGACCTAATTCTTCAGTTCCTATCAGTTTCCCTGGAGGTAGGAGGAGAGACACAGCTTGTATCCTCAATGAAAGAAAAGTTTCAGGGGTCCATAAATCTTCTAGGCACACACTAGGGTACTCAGCTCTACTACCTCCAAGTCAATTGCTTCAGAGTCTGTTCCTTTTGACAGCTTGATGGCCTTTGTCATGGTAAAATATTCATATGAATTTATTTCCACTTCCTTTCTAGGATGTGTCAAAAAAAGTTCATCCTTAATAATGTTTTAATGCTAACAAGACTTTCACAGATCACAGTTGATCAGCTTTTTGCTGTTGCAGGTATTCAGTGGTATTCAAGAAGAAAAAAATTTCACTCTTCCATACAAAAATGACGTTTTTATCAAGTATGAAACATTTGGGAGTTTTGTAAATTTTGACAACTTACAGTGGGAGACAATAAAAATTAATGGTGCCAACCCTTTTTTTTCCTTGTGTTAATAAATTCATTTTATTACAGCAAAATTTTGCTTTTCAACAGTTTTTCCATTATTTCCCTTTAGCTTCTAGATTATATTTTTATTATTATACACCTATACATATTTCACTTTTATACAGCAGTATTGACATTATCCAAGTGAAATATATTGCAGTGACTCTGGATGTAATTTTTTCTGGAACAAAAGGCCCATAACTCACTTATATTCTCCCTATAAACTACATTCTGTAGAGCTCAGCAAATAACAGAGTTTGTAGTCTGGGACTGAACCAAAAAAAAAAACATTAAAAGAGAAATTTAGTTCAAACCAAATCAAAACAGTGACTGACATTACAAAAATAAATGCAAAATTGGCTGAGTTATTAGCAAAAATGAAGTTTTCATTTTCTTATAGAGATGGTAATGCCTCTGCCCTGATGTGGCTTAGTCACTGATTTGCCACACTCAGCTCATCTTTGTAAACTGTTTATGTTCATGTCAAATCTCATTTTTGGTGAACACAATGGGAAAAAATCTTTGTGATTCAGACTTTGTTCTCCAGGCCTGCTAAGGAAGGCCTCTGATCTCTGGAAGCATCCAAGCGTAAACTAATACTGCTCATGCTCTTGCTTTCTTTACTTTCCCATACTTAACACAAGCTGAACTTATTTCATATGAGCTTCTGGCCAGCCTCCACCTTCGTTGCACTCAACATCCTTCACCAGAAGAGCTGCATCAGTTGTCATGAAATCTGACAAATTTCCATGTGGGAGAAACCAAGGAGTAGCCGCTAGCCATCCGATCCTCTGAAAAGGGAGGAGTAGGAGATACCCAGTTCCTAAAGGGACTTAATTATAATCAGAAATCCTTTTGGTCTCTGTGGGGGTCACAGTGGCATCTTTCTCTACATGCCAACATTCTGAAAACTGGAGACTGAAGGAATCATGGCACTGCCCTGAAAATAAGGTTCTGAAGGAAAAAATAACAAAAAAATAGATAAAATGCAAAAGATTTGCCCTCACAGGAAGCTGTTGCCAATAAAATCTCCTTGAAAAAGTCCAGTGGAGGGCCACAAAGATGATAAAGGGCTTGGAACACCTCCCTTATCTGAAGGTGAAAAAAAAAAGACTCAGAGGGGATCTGATCTACATCTATAAATATCTAAGGAGAGGAAGGCAAAAGGACAAGGTTGAACTCTTCAGCATGTAGTGATAGGACAAGGGGAAATGGCCACAAACTGAAGCATAAGAAGTTCCACACATATGTGTGTGGGAACTTCTTCAAAGTGAGGGTGACAGAGCCCGGGCACAGACTACACAGAGAGGTGGTGGAATCTCTTTTCTGGAGAATTCTCTGGAGATATTCAAGAGCCTCCTGGACGCCTACCTGTGCAACCTGGGCTAGGGAGCTGCTCTGGCAGGGGGCTTGGCCTCCATGATCTCTGGAGGTCCCTTCCAACTCCTACAATTTTGTGATTCTGTGTAAATGAAAACAAGTGATTCCTTGGGCAGTCATGTTAACAGACAATGTCTTGTGTTAACAGACTGCCTCCTATGGCCTCTCCTCTTGGAACTACATTCTCTGCTGTCCACCAAATTTTAAGTGTCTCGTTAAAATACTACCCAGATTGGGGCAGTTGTAAAGCTTCTTTCTTGTGTGCATCTCTGATGTCTAACAAAAGTAGGTTGGCAGGACTGTTGGAAGGGTCTTGCTTTCTCCTCCCCCTAGATGCTTATCTTTGGAACAATTACAAGAATCTTTCAGTTTCCAGATAATTTTGTGAAACTAGCTGGGGAACAGCAACAAATATCAAAATTCCTGAACTCCATTCTTCTCTATGTTTCTATTATTGCTTGGGCTGCAGTATAATGTGAAGCATCAAGAAGTACCTTAAACAATGACTGATTCAGGTAGTTCTCCTCTTGATAAAGTCTAATCCTCTTTATTTTGTTGTTCTCCCTTTCTGAGTTTTCTGGTAAAATAGGTCATCTTTCTTCTATTGTCCTCCTGGATGAGTTCTTCATAACTGTGAAAACAGGCATTCATATTTACCATTTTCTTATCTGAGACATTTACTAGAGAGAATTCAGTCCTTACACTGATACTGAACTCAGAGATTACAATCTTCTGCAAGATATTCAGATTCAAATTCAAGTTATCTCAAATGCTCTCCTTTACCCTGAAACCCACTGCTCTGAAAAATATCTGCTTTGAATGGTCCTTAAACTGAAAAAATAAGTTTTCCACTATGTTTCTCTAACAAACAGTTTATATTCCACAAAATTATTGTACTTTTTTATTGCTTATTTGGCTGCATCCAAGAGGATGCAAGTGCTTCAAAGTATGGATATGAAAAATCAGATTATTGCCTGCTTCCACTTGTAAATCTGAGGTGGCTGTAGTGATAACAATTGAACAAAGGAAGTCAGTGAGAAGGAAAAGTCAAGTATGGTCAGTAAAGTCTACACTACTGTTGCCTAAGACTTACTGCACAGCATAAAGGCATAGAAAATCATGCATTTCCAAGCCTCTAGGAAATATAGTGTTCCATTTTCTTGGAAGGATAGAAACTCAGCTTTTAAAGTAGAATCTAAAAAGAAAGTGGAGCTCTTGCCACCAGCTCAGAAAGAATTTTACTTTAGCAGTGACTTCAGTGGCAGCTTGATCACATTAACTCTTACTTTTTGCCAGTATGGCAATATGAATGGAATAAAGTCTGAGCCAATGATTACTCTGGAAATACTGGCATCAGAAATGGTTTATTTCTCAAACATTTTGCCGTTTTTATAGAATTCATATTAATTACTAAGGATTTCTTTTCCCTTCAATGTCTTTTCTGAAGATGAAATTTTCAAGTTGAGTTGTTTCAGTTATGTACATTGTGAAGAGAATAAAACCATAGCACCTTTTAGAAGAAAAATGTTGTGGCTTAAATAGGTTTTAACATCATTCTACTAACAAAAGAAGCGTTTGACTGCAGAAATTACTGTAGGCTGATCACACCCCAAGACTGGTTTGGGAAAACAAACCTAGGAAGCTCTTTATTTTCATCTATTTTCCTAAGTGAAAACTGAACCGTTGACTCCTTAAGATTTAGGACTTGCTGTGGTGTAAGCCACGAGACTTTACGCAGATAGTTACTGTGTTGTTTCAGTCTGAGACATCACCGAAAATAACTTGTATAAACTCATTATTTTTAAAGAAAACAAACTTATTTTTGCAGAAATCCAGAACACATACTACACATACCTTTTACTTTTATTTTTTTAGGGTTTTTTTTTTTATGTCAGTAAAACTAGCATTAAAAATGAACAACTTTAAAAATACGTTTCATTCCTGTAAATAATTTGATGAATTCATGCAGTAAGCCAGCTTGGATTTCTCCAAAGAATGGTTTTCTAATTGCTATTATTCATATAATAGTAGCATTTAAACATACTGCAGTGATATTTCAAGCTTCAGAGAATGAAACAAAAAGCAAAATTCAGCAAAAGACAGACACTGCTCTAAAGCACTCATGTTTGAGATGAATCAGTAGCACAACAGAAGACACTGAGGGAGGGGTGACCTACACAAGACAGGCAGCAGAGAAAAGATGAATTTGAAATTTCAGCCCCCAAGTCATTTCCTTGCCAAGTAAATATATTGTCTGCCGAGTAACATCAACAGTAGAATTTCTCACCAGTTTCAGAAAAAGAATTAAAAAGAATTAAAGGAATTTGAAGTCTATGATACTTCATTCACTGAAGTCATCAGCAAGGTTCTTGTTGACTTAGTGACTACTGGCACATATTTCAACTTGCTGCCGCAATCACCTGCCCCCAGTATTTATTTGATGAATCTTTTTGCAGTTTTCTTCTATGGGTCACCAAAGACCTTTTAACAATACTCACTCAGTCTCTCTATATGCTTGTGTTTTCTGCATTTGAAGTTACTGAAAATTTTAAATACAATGAAGGAAGTTTTTGTAAGGAGATGTCTAATCAGGCTTTAATAAATATCAAATTCTAGTGAACTCATTTTCTCCTTCATCTCTTACAGGCTTTAATACATCTACAGTTATTGCTTGACATCTTGAAATATTTGCTGCATTTTGGGGTCTGTGAGGTATATTCTAAGCACACTTACACACATTTTCTAACTCTTCTTTGTTATGCATTGTTTATTAATATAATATATAAATAAATGTACACGCAGTTGTAAAATCTTTTGGCGAACTGTCTTCAGATTGAAGAATCAGAGGTAGGTATTCCAGAAGAGAGAAAATCTTGTTGTAACAAGAAGTATGTTAAATTTTGACACATTTAATTACTTATCTGAAATAATATGGTTGCATATGTAATAATTCCATTTCACAAAAACAGCTTATGGACTAAAGGACTAGTTCATAATTGAATTGTTTTTATACTCATAAATATTCATATAATAATTATAATCATCTGCAGATTCAGGATGTTCACCAGATGTTCACTCTGACTACTTTTTTGTTGTTACTTGTGCTGTGTGATTAGCCACTCAAAGCATATGGCATTGTTTCTAATCCTTGAATCAGTGACAAATTTTTAAATCTGGATACTGATGAAAAACTAAAGTTCACTTCCAAAACGAATCTTCAAAAATAAAAAATCATGTCCCAAAAATCTTTCCTTTTTCATAAATTGTGAAAATTTTTAACCATTCCATCTGGACATCCAAATAATAATGAATAGCATAACACAGAAAATTAATCCTAGGGCACTGTCCTATCTTCATAGTTTGCACAAATCTGTCACAAATTTTCTCATTTGTCACACTTTTTTTCCCTACAGTTTAACATTTAATGACAGTTACACAGTTTGGATGTTTGTTGTTACCATCAGCATAGTTATTGTTATTAACCTTTGAACTTGCTATTTCTTCAATGAATTTAATGTATTGATTAAATCAACGTATTTACATTTCAAAATGTTTTCTCAAATAAATATTTCTGAGCAAGACAGACATATTGGCTCTTTCCTTTTAGAAAATAAATACTGTTGTAGGAATATTAGGGGAAAAGGCATATAAATCAGCACTTTTCTTAAAAATTTCTGCACATAACTGTGCATTTTTTTCATTGTTTTCATTTATTGAAAAGTCAACTTTTCTTGAACATTTCTGAGAAAACTTTTCTTCAGTATCTGGAAATAATCTCTACATAAAACACTGTGTGTCTTAAACTTCGAGAGTTTAAGATTACTAAAAACATTGTCAACATGGTATAATTCATAATATTAGCCTATTCTTGTCGTAAACTTGCATCAGTCATCACCTTGGTATCTAAAAGCATCAAGATTAAAAAAAAAAAGAAAGAAGTTTTTCAACTTAAACATAATAAAAACCAGCTTCTCAGGGATCACAGAAAGTAACTCCATATAACGAGCAAAAAATCGTTCTACTTTTAACATTAATTTGTAACTTTCAATATGAACCAAGAAAAATATCTATTGTTGATCAATGATAAATTATTTGGGGGACACAACGTTAAGACCAATTTAGATGAAAACACACTGTTAGCCAGCCAAATGTAAGGTAATATGCATGGGAAGAATTGACACTGTTCACAGTAATAAAATGAAGGCTGTTTCCTTGAAAATCAGTGACAGGTAGAGCCTTAGAATTTATGATGTGGTAGAGCTTATTGTTGGTCACTGTTGCCCCTTATTTGTATAAAATTCTATATTGCTGCAAAATGCAGGGTACTCATTCTCTGGCCTAACAGCCACACAATCTGGAGCTTGACAAACCCATCAGGCAATAAGCTTCTGATATTATTCAATTATTAAAAATTATTCATTATTCAAAATTTCGGCCATTTTCTTTCATTGTTCCAATGTTTTATAACCAAGAAGACATTTTATTAAGATATCTAAACAGAAGTAGTAGAAAGATCTGCTTTCCAGCAGTATTTTTACTTCCTGAATTTGGAGATTGATAGTATGCTGTATTTCCATATATAGTGATGCATTACATACAGTACCTTATGGGTTCTTCAGGAATTATGTTATGACTGACAATTCTCAGACCACTCTGCATGGATGACCTCTTTAGAAAATAAAGCAAAAAAGTTTCACACCCATCTGCTGTGTGTTTGGCAAGACTATGAAGAAATAACATGTCCGTTTTTGAACATCATATTTAACAAGATTTCTTTTATATCACAGAATCAGAATCACAGAATGGTAGGGGTTGGAAGGGACCTCCAGAGATCATGGAGTCCAACACCCCTGGCAAGGCAGGCTCCTTAGCCCAGGTTTAACAGGTAGGCATCCAGGTGGGTCTTGGATGTCTCCAGAAAAGGAGATTCCATCACCTCTCTGTGCAGCTGTGCCAGTGCTCCGTCATTCTCACTTTGAAGAAGTTCCAACGCACATTTGTGCAGAACTTCCTATGCATCAGTTTGTGGCTATTTCCCCTTGTCCTATCACCACACACTGCTGAGAAGACTCCAGCTTCATCCCTTTGCCTCCTGCTCCTTAGATATTTACAGATTTATAGACGTGGATCAGATCCCCTCTGAGTCTTCTTTTCTCAAGGTTGAACCCAGGCCTCTCAGCCTCTCTTCATAAGGGAGGTGTTCCAGGCCCTTTATAATCTTTGTAGCCCTCTGCTGTACTCTTTCAAGGAGATTCTTGTCTTTTTTGTACCAAGGAGCCCAGAACTGGACACAGTACTCCAGATGAGGCCTCACCAGGGCAGAGCAGAGGAGGAACATCATTTCCCTTGACCTGCTGGCCACCCTCTTTATAATGCAACCCAGGGTACCATTGGCCTTCTTGGCCACCAGGGCACACTGCTGGCTCATGGCCAACCTGTCATCCACCAGGACACCCAGGTCCCTCTCCTCAGAGCTCCTCTACAGCAGGTCACCCCACAACCTGTACTGGTGTATGCAGTTATTTCTTCCTAGGTGCAAGACTCAACACTTGCACTTGTTAATCCTCTCCAGCCTGTCCATGTCTCACTGAATGGCAGCACAGCCTTCTGGCATGTCAGCCATTCCTCCCAGCTTTGTATCATCAGCAAACTTGCTGAGGGTGGACTCTATCCCCTCATCAAGGTCATTGATGAAGATGCTGAACAGGACCGGACCCAGCACCAATCTCTGAGGAACACTGCTAAGTACAGGCCTCCAACTGAACTCTGTGCCACCGATCACACTCTCTGAGCTCTGCCAGTCAGCCAGTTCTCAACACACCTCACTGTCCACTTATCTATTCCACACCTCCTCAACTTAGTTATAAGGATGCTGTGGGAGACAGTGTCAAGTGCCTTGCTGAAATCAAGGTAGACTATATCCACTGCTCTCCCTCCATCCACACAGCCAGTAATGACATCATGGAAAGTTTCCAGGTTAGTCAAGCATGACTACCCCCTGGTGAACCCATGCTGACTATTCCTGATAACTCTCTTTTCTTCCAACTGCCTAGGGATGGCATCCAGAACAAACTGTTGCATCACCTTTCCAGGGACAGAGGTGAGGCTGACTGGCCTGCAGTTTCCTAGGTCCTCCTTCTTGCCCTTTCTGAAGGCCGGAGTGACACTGGCTATCCTCCAGTCTTCAGGCACCTCTCCCATTCTCTAGGACCTCTCAAAGATGATAGAGAGCGGTTCAGCAATGATCTCTGCCAACTCCCTCAGCACACAAGGATGCATCCCATCGGGGCCCATGGATTTACGTGCACTGATGTTGCATAGATGCACTCGGACCATCTCCTGCCTCACCAAAGGAGAGCTTTCCATTCCCCAGACCCTCTCACTTACCCCCACAGTTCAAGAGTCCTGAGGGGGAGTTCCCACAGTGAAGACAAAGAAAGTGTTCAGCATCTCTGCCTTCTCTGCATCCCCCATTACCAGAACACCTGCCTCAGTTAGTAGGGGACACACATCTTCCCCAGTCTTCTTTTTACTGTTGACATCATATCACCACATAGTGCATTTGTCTAACACCTATGCACAGACTGTGTGATATATCTCACCAGCACTGTATTTACTGTGCATGAACAATGTTGATCTATGTATATATTATGAACTGTGCTGTCTACCTTTACAACAGTCTGGCTTGATCTACTTTATCTACACAGAAATATCTAACCTTCTAGAAGATACTAAGCATCCAGAGCACCCTAGGCAAGAGTAAATTATCTCTAAAATTTAAAACTGATTTAGAAATGAATGGGAGGAAAAAAATTTCATTAGAAAAGAAAGAGAGGGAAGGAGAAAGGGAAAAAGAGGAAAGAAGAAAGGGAAAAAGAGGAAAGAGAAAGAAGAATAGAGAAAGGAGAAAGACAAAGGGTAGGAGTAAGGGTGAGTCAAGGCAAGGCAAGAAGAAAGGAAAGGAAAGAAAAAGAAAAAGGAAAAAGGAAAGGAAAGGAAAAAGGAAGAAAATCTAATCTTGTACCATAAAACAGATCTTATCAGCATGGTTTAAAATTGATGATGACATTGCTCATTTCAAATAGCTGTTTCTCATTATAACCCAGAGCATTTCTCCTACAATTTCCAATGCTGATTCAACTAGGTCACTTTACTCTCTGGAGAGCACCATATGTTTCTGATAAAAAACCACAGAGATTTTACTGTGTTTTTCACCACTTCTTCAGTACTCCAATCATTTGTTTATGTTATTAAACTGACTTCATTCTTCTAGGCCCACTGACTGTTGTCATGAAGTTTTGCTGTATTTAAAATGTAGTTGGAATGCTTTCAGCACATGAAGAAACTGAGATGAGGCGGTCAGTCAATAGTATGAAATAAACTTTTTGGTCTCACTTCTGGCTTTCCTCCTCTTCCATCTCTTCCAGCCTTTGAGTTGGATATTAATCACACACCACCTGACTGATCGCCATCCAATTTCAGCCCTTGTGGAAGCTCAAGTTTTTATGAAATGACACAAAAAGATAAAGCTGGCCTAGTGTGCAGAGAATGTAGAATGACTGAAGTCAAGGAAAAAGTGGTAAAGAAATATAATGTGACATAGGACAAAATTCCTTCATGTATATAGCAACATCTATAACTTCATTTCCTATTAGAGTGATGGACATATTTATAGTACAGAAGGACGGTTATTTGTTGTTTCTGTCAACAGCGTTTTTCACGCTACTTCATTAGCCATGGCCAGTAGAATAAACAGGTCTTGTGCTGTGTGTCAGGAGGAGTAGCCATATGGATATGCAAAAGTAAACTAGAAAATAGTGCAGGAGGCTGTAGATAAAATAAAATTATTAAAAATACTGAATTTAAATACTGTGTTGAGAATAAGGGAGTTATTTTCTCTTCTAAATACACACAATTCCTAAAAAAACAATTCATTCTTCGGATGAAATAAAAAAGCTGGTAGTAGGGCAAGGCCTACATTTCATCCACAAGATCTGATTTAAACCAATGGAATAGAAGGGAAACATTTTTCTCATTTTATGTGTGTCTCTAAATAAAGCCTTATAAGAAAACAGAAATAAAATGCTCATAAATGTATTACTGTAATATGCTCAAATTTGTGGTTTATCATATATATGTATATATTCTTAGGAATCACTATCTCATGAGTTTTTAGTTATAGAGACTGTAGCAGGATGTATTTCTAAGACGACCAACTTTATAGACCAAGGCAACTTATATTTCAGGTTGTAAGTGGTGGGAAGGAGTTGGTGCCCTCATGCATTATTAAATTATTTCATTTTTATTATGATCTGTAAACAATATTTTATGAAATACTGCTATTATCTAAAGATTTTTATTTAATTTTATTTTGATGACAATCAATCTATTAGTTGGTGTGATGTTTTTCTTTCTGCAATGCACTACATCTGTTGTTTGACACCACAAGAGAAACCTGCTGACATAGCTGTGCAAACTTCAAGTAGTTAGCTAGAAATGCCTTACATTTCAGAGGTTTGATTTCAAGTATATCTTTTGCAATTCTCAGCTATAGTTATACATTTTGATAAATGAAACTAGCAGCTGGAACCCAGATCTTCCATCTCTTTCTATGCACTTGAAAAAACAAGAGCAGAAAAATTTGTGAAGGATGAAGAGGGAAAGGGGAAATTACATAAATGAGACTGAAAAGAATAACAAAACAAATTCAAACAAATCAAAAGATAACAGGAGCAGCAGGCCAAGTTTATGTATCCAGATTCGCAAAGTATTATTTTCTGATGCATATTTTCCCATAGAAGTGATTCTGAAAATAACAATACCCAGCACAGTCGTGCAGTTCCATGAAGAAATATCAAAAAGCCACCATGTATTGCTCTCTTCACAAAATAAACATTTTTCTATTTGCTGAAGACACAAACCAAGAGATTTGAAACTCAGAAAATACATCAAATATTCAGCTATTAAAGATGAAGGGCAGTCTTGTCAATTTCATCTTATTTAAAAAAAAAAAAAAGTGCCCTTTAATATTATTACACATGTTGCAGTTTCCTTCAGATAAAATTTTAGACGGAATCTTAAAGAGGGGCTCACTGGTGCCTGTCCTGTCATGAGAAATCCATCAAAATAAGTGTCCCAAGGTTGCCTTGTGATCAAAATATCGGCACGTTAAGTGATATTCATACTTCGAAGCCAGAACACTATTTGAAGAAGGTGAAATATACATCTCTATGTCAGAAAGCTGTAGTTTTGACTGATTTGACATCTATTCCAAAAAAAAATTATCTTTGAAAAGACATTTTTTTTAAGCCATTCAGTTTTGCAGCTGAACTTTCTCGGATTGCTTTGAGTATATGCTTTCCAACTCCTGCTCCTGACAGCTTTTCTCAATTCCCTTTCTCCATTCTTCCTTTTCCTTTGAGCTGCCCTTTGTTCCATTTTCTTCTCCATTTCAGTTCTTTTGCTTTCTGTTACCCATCAGACTCCTCTTACCACTTCATTTCTCATTCTGATTCTTGCCTTCATCTCTCACCTTCACAAAAACCCTGCATCCAAGAGGACTGAATTCAGCTTCACTACTCACAACCAATCTGAGTCACTAGCTGATTGTAGCTTCCCTCTTTCCTCTTCATTTTACATACTGTTCCAACTCATTCCTTCTTAAATTGAAAGTCCATTCCACTTCACTGATTACAGAAAGACCTTTACTTTCTGATCTCATTACTGCTGTGTTTTTCTGTAGTGACACCTCGCATATCTCTGCTCTTCTTTCCCAACCTTTAGTTCATCAGCATTTACTCCCTCTGCTTACTCATACCAAGCCTCTCCATTTCAATTGGCATAGTTGTGGCTTTTGATCTCCATATACAGTAGAGACCTTAAACAGAAGGTATGTCACATAGGATGTCCTATCTCTTGTTTTCTTCAGCTTCAGCCTTCATATATAATCACAAAATCACAATTTGGTATGGAAGGGACCTTTAAAATCATGTAGTTGCAGTCCCTGTCATGGACAAGGACATCTACCAGACAAGGTTGCTCAAAGCTCCTTCCATCCTGGGCTTGAACACCTCCAGGGACAATGCATTACCAGCATCACTGGAAAACTTGTTCCAGTGCCTCACCACTCCCTGAGTAAGGAATTCTGCCCTTATATCTAATCTAAGTCTCCCCTCTTTTACTTTGAAACCATTACTCTGTCTTTCACCTCAATCTCTGATAAATAAACCCATCCCATCTTTCCTGAACATCCCTAGAAGGCAGCAACAAGTTGTCCCTGGAGTCTCCCCTACTCCTGTCTGATCAAACCTAACTCCCTCAATCTGTCTTCAAAGGACAGATGCCCTAGCCCTCTGATCATCCTTGAGGCCCTCCTCTGGGTCTGCTGTTTCCTTCTTTCCTGCCATTCCAACCTGTGTATGCTCAGCAGCAAAGTCTTTCTTTCCTCAGGTGTTGCACACATCTGTCTAAACCATCCCAGATAGTGAAGAACACAGGCTCACTACATTCTAACACAATATATATATATATTTCTTGTATCTTGTTTTAAGCAGATGTCCATCTAAAATGGAGTTCAGTTTACTTGTCTCTTCTATGAATGGCTAACTGTGCTGCTGCTAGAATAACATTCTCATTTCTAGTCTATGGGTAATCACAACAGCGTTCAGTCATAACACATTTAAATGAAACATAGAATCACAGACTCATAGAATCACATCAGAGATTTGGTGCCAGCTAAGGTCTGTACTGAGAACAAAGTGATAGATGCAAGACTCCTGGCTTACAAGAACAAGGAATATGAAGACAAGATGAACTTTTTCTCCACCCTGACACTGTCCCAGTGGAGCAGGCTCAGGTCGAATCACAGAATGGCAATGAGTCTCCCCCACGGCTGTCAGTCAGGATGCAAATAAACCTTGTGCATAAAGAGGCAGGATTGCTAATCCAGGACCTCTGTAATTATAAAATTTCTTGTGACCAAAGGGAGATGTATTCCTCACATTTACTAATGTTGAGCGGGATAAAGCTTTACTGACTTTGCTCTGGAGTGGTTTCAGTTCAAAATGAAAGCCTGTGTTGCACCCAAACTTGGGCAGTATCCATGGTCATTTCTCCATTTCAACTTGTCATTTCTCAAAAGATTATGTCCCTATAATACTCGCAACTGTTAAAAAAGAAAGCTTCCCTTCTTAAAAAGGACCTAGTGGAACAGCTGTATTCAAAAGCAGTGCAAATGTACCAGGCATGGACCAGGCATTTGTACATCTGCAGCATTGTTTCTAGTGCTAAACAGGGTTTGCTGCATGGCACTCCTACTGTTTCCACTAAATAAACATGGCACAAGTAGTTTTCAGATAGTTTCTTAAACTTAGTGATGTAGGATATTTAGACAGGAATTTGAGTTTTCTGTTGGTCATTCCTGCAGTGCTGTCATTGGCATGTTCAGTGTTCAAACAATTTGTACTGTCTTCTGTAAACCTTAGTAATTTAGTTGCTTTTTTTTTTTTTTTCTGAAACATTATTTCCAGTGAAACCAACCCATGTGCACTCCATCTGACTAAAACAACAGTTTGTTTGTTTTTAAATAAAGCACCAGACTTGAAAGCAAGAAAAAAAATCTGACAATTTTTGCTTTGAAATCTCATCTGTCCCAGGGTCTTTTGAGTTCCTCAGCAGAGAAAGATGTGAACTGCTTTTCTTTTTCTTAATGCATAAATAAATTCTTAAAGAAAGCTGGTGCTTAATCACTGGGAAACTATACTGAGAAATAGACCGCCTTATCTTTGCTCTTACTCTGACATTAAATTATAGAGAACACACTCACACTCGAGAAATGGCAGAGCTTAGGGTCTAACCCCAATCCATTGAAATCAACAGGTTTTATGTAAGATCAAACCCAGATCGATCATCAGCCAGTGCCTAAACGAAAGACAGACAAGTTTCTAATCACAAGCCAGCCTTCTCACATCAGGAGTCCAGTCTGTTGAAACACCAAGTTGCTAACCACAATGTCTGGAACACAGTCTCTGATTTTAGGAAAGCTCTGGACAAAACAAAGAAGTTTATCTTCCAGACACTGGACAGCCCAAACCACTAGAATGAAACAGTTGCAAAGCTTGTAATTAGAGTGCAGATTGATAGTTACTTCATTATCATCCTTCAAATTCTTCCTTACGTTCTCTTTTTCTATCACTAAAAAAAAAGTGGCAATGCTATTATGTCTGCTTGTAAAGCTAAGGCATATCATCTCATTTCCTTGTATTCCAGGTCAGCCTGTATCCATCTACTGTTTCATGCACAGTTCTGTTCTTCATTCTATATTTGTAAGTACCTATTAAAATGAGAACAGATCCATGACTGGCTGTTCTCAGCATCACAACAATATAAAGACAGGTTGGAAACAGGCTTTCATACTTCCCAAATTCAAAAGGTTTACAATCTGAATATACATAGGTCATGATGAAAGTAATGCCTCCTATGTATTTCAATGGAAACTACAACAGGTACAAAGAGTACGATAGCACTATTTGATAGAGCACAGTCTCAGCTACAAAACACTATTTTTCAACGTAGTTACCACCATTAGCTCTGCTTTTTCACCAGCAATGAACAAGAGCTTGCATGTCCTGTCTGTAAATATCTGCACAGTGGATGTGACATTTTCACAGCTGTTGTGAATATTGCTAAGATGTTGCGCAGGTAGTCCATCTTTCACCAGCCCAAACAGATGGAAGTCACAAGGTGCCAAATTTAGACTACACAGTGGGTGGGTAACACAGTCCAAAGAAGACTGGCAGTGTGCTCCCCAATGTTCATACTGGTATGGGTCCTGGCATTATCATGTTGCAAGAGAAAGGCGGTCTACTTCTTTGGCTTAAAACTAGAAGTTTGAGTCTTCAGCTTAGTCAGTGTCATGATGTAGCATTTAGAGTTGATGCTTTGTGTTTCAGGAAGTCCAGATGAACCACCCCTTTCCTATCCCAGAAGACAGTGCACAACACTTAACCCACTGAGGTCTGTGTCTTGCACTTTTTCTTCAATGGGGAATTCGCACGTCACCACTTCATGAACTGCCATTTTCACTCTGGCTCATGGTGGTGACAACACAACTCATTAATGACATGATCCAGGAAACCACCTCCTTCGACCTTATATTGATTCAATAGGTCCTGATAAACTTGCATACAGTGTTCTTTCTGTCCCTGTGTGAGCAGTGATTGGACCTACCTGATACAAACTTTGCAACATTCCAACATTGCCTCTGTCATTTCCAATGCATTGAGGCTGATATTCAGCTCTGTACTCAGAGCTGTACACATCCTTCTTAATTCACCAATTTGTGCTCATGAGCTGACAGAGATGCTCTTCATTTCATAGTGCGACAGCTGTACATGGCAATCCAGAACATGGTTTGTCTTTCATGCTGCTTTCACTGCTGTTGAAACACACCATCCACTGCCTCACTGTGCTCACATTCACTGTTCGGTCTCCATAAATGCTCAGTGACATCGATGAATGTCAATGGGTGCCATTTTTTCTGCATGGGGGAATTCAATTATCTTTCATTCAAGCACACTTTCTTGTCAGATGTCATTTTCTCAGACTGCCCCTCTGCTGCCGTCTGTCACACAGCAACAAAATGGAATGGAATATTGGCTGGAAGGTTCAACATCTACTGTCATAACAGCAACATCTGTCTCTAACCTCGTGGGCCAACATAATAATATAGGAAGCATTACTTTTGGAGCAGTCCCATATTTTAAGTTTATCTTGACAAGTTATCTAACCCAGCTGAGCTTATAAAATAAATGTTTTTACATTCTCGTGGAATAAAAGTACCTTTTGGTTTTGACACATTCAGTAAACTATACTGATTATCTAAAATGCATGCACTTATGCAAAGTCAAGGAATAAACTTCTGTTATTTTTGTTAACAACAAAAGCTTATCATTATCCCTAATAGAAGAGTCTATCCTACACTGCTGGTAACCATTCTTCACACTCACTGAGGGAAAAGATGATGCTCTGAATCCACTGCTGTTGATACATCCTTATCAGCCCTTCTTTCCTGGTGATATGATGATACAGCACTGCTAGCAATGGCTGACGGTGGGAAATTCCTGCTTTATTAGATTGTGCTTCCTTAATATAGATATTTATTTCAGGAATTCATTTTCCTCAGTCTGAGGGCTTTCTTCTCTCTGGGAGATGTGGGTTTGTGACTAGTCACAGGAGGAGCTGTCACAGTGGGTGGAATGCCATGTTCCCAAGATCCAGTCAAGCATAACCAAGTGAAAAACAACCCAGCATCTGGGAAGAGGCTTTCTCTCTCTTCCAGTGCTGGCTTTTCATTTCACTTGATTCTTTTTTGGAAACCATGGTCTCTCATATATTTTTATGTCCCAGGGAAAACCAATCCAGCTTGTTTCTGAAATAGCTCCAGCTCTATTATGACAAGGCAAGAAGTCGGGGATTTGTTTTTCTTTCTCTCTTGGTTTGGTGTTCAGTGCTTTTTATGAAACATGCAGGTGGCAAACATCAAATTAAAATACAATCAGTCTCGACACAATATTTACAGTGAAGACAATGCTTTCCTTCATACTCATTTGGAAAGTGTTTATGTCTGTAACGGTATATATGTCTGTCACCTCCCTGCATGCAAAACGAGTGCGCTGCTTTCTCAAATGTACAGGAAAGGAAATAAAATTCTTGTAATCGTGTATTCTTTCCTCCAAAACTGAAAAACAACACTGAAACTGATATACCAGCACTACCTGAAGGGAGGTTGTGGTGAGGTAGGAGTCAGGCTCTTCTCTCGTGTTACAAGTGAGAGGACTAGAGTGAATGGCCTCAAGTTGTGCCAGGGGTGGTTCAGGTTGGACATTAGGAAATACTGCTTCTCCAAGAGAGTGATCAGGCACAGGAATGGGCTGCCTAGGGAGGTGGTGGAGTCACCATCCCTGGAAGTTTTAAAAGAACAGTTATGTATTGTACTGAGGGATATGGTTTAGTGAGAACTATTGGTGATAGGTGGACAGCTCAACTGGATGACCATGTAGGTCTTTTACTGCCTTGGTGATTCTATGATTCCATGATGCTATACCCAGATGCAGACATATACAATTAAGCACTCAAATGATATATTTTATGAAAAAGATGCGGATGAATCCCACAAAAAAAGATTTGGAAGACACCTGAGGTCACTCAGATGTATTGGAAATGGTATCTGTTGTGGGATTACTCTGTGAAAATTTACTCCTCTGTTAAAAAGCTATAGTCTTGCCTCCCACACTAGTAACAAAGCTATGAAATTTGGCAGAAAGTCTGCACTATCTCCCTAAGAAGGAATGATATACCCAAGAAAATCTGCCCCAAACTGACCACGGTCCTGAAAAAGAATAAAAAATTCAAATGCAAATACTTGACAGCATTTGGCAGCAGAAGTATCACCAAATGTGTTTCACTTAGCATGTTCCACATTGTGTTGATGATGCTTGGTCAGAACTTAACATGCAATTGCTCTGACTTTTGCTGGAGCCCACTGTGGGAGCAGACACAAAATATGACAAAATTCGGTTGCTCTCTCCCTCCTGTTCCCTCTCCTTAATATGCCACAGCCATTGGAGAGCACACAAAAGTAGTTGTTCAGAAGCTGAGGATGGTGACCCAGATGGTTGAGATTGTCACAGCAGCTCTGGGGAGAGGACAGAAGGCAGCACAAGGGCTGTAGAGGAAGGTGGCCAAGGAGATGTCATGGGGGAGAAGAACCAGACTGAGTTATGGGAATGAAGACTCATGCATAAGCTTCATGATTATTTTAAAAAGCAAAAACTGTTTGCTTCCAGAATCTTGCAGGCATTGCACAATTGCCACCTTCCCTTTTCCAAAAACAAAGATGTAGCCAGTCACAAGTGTGGTATTTAAACAGGAGTAAGCTGAAGCTCTGAATTAACGTTTTAGAAGAATTTGGCCAGCACAGTTCTGTGTGGGAAAGAGAGACTTTCCAGCACTCCAGATCTCTTTTTAGCCTCTGGCTGCATCAAGGACAGGAAAGACCAACAGTATGTTCTGCAGCTCAGATGGGACAAGGTATTTGTGTATATTCTGGTAAGAATGTGGTTGCAGGTTACTGAACCTCAAATTACAGCAGGTATTACTTCTACAACCAATTCTCCAGGCAGAAAATTTAATCACACTGAAAACTTCTTGATTTACAAAAGTCATTCCTGAGGTAAGTATACCATTTTGCATTCCTTCAAACATAAAACATGGATTCTAGGAAGGTTCTGCCAAGGCAGAGAAGGCTGAAACATATGCTTTGAATCCTTCAAAATTTGACTTTGGTATAGAACAACTAGGAAGATGACTTGTGTAAATAATTTTGGTTTTTATTTGAATAGTCTTTTTTAATGGAAAAGTGATGGTGTCTCTTTTTCTTTTAGAAAATTAGACATTTGATGCTAGCTAAATGGAAGCTTTCACTGTGCAAACAATAAAGATACATATTTGCTTTACATCTCAAAATAGCAAGGGGAATTTTTATTTCAGGAAGACAGCAGCTGAACTGAGAAATGGCATTTCCTCAGAGCTGATCTGAGCTAAACATCAGAACTGAGCTCCAGTCTGACTCAAGGAAGGCCGCAACTAAATAAGGGATAAATGTACCACCACGAGTTTGTAGTACATGACAAGATTATTCCTTTTTTTCCTATTTATTATTTTAAAAGTTCCTTAATTTTTCAAAATCCTATAGCAATTTCCACTCATTCATGGAAGATAGAACGTTACTTATTAGGAAATGAAGGAGAAAGTGCGCCAAAGAGAACAGCAGAAGCTCTCATGGGTTGTGCTGGGTCACTCTTTATAGTGATGAGATCAGTAAAATTGCATGTGTTCTTATAATGTTCCTGGTTCTAAAAGTAAATTACTCATAACCTTCTTATCTACACTGTATAGTCTGTAGAAACCCAATGGGAAACTAATTTTCTGCAATTAAGAGCTCAGCAACTTCTAAACCCACGCCTCTTTGAACTAACTGGACCCCAAGTCTGCAGCCTTTTATTTTAATGGGTTTTCTTTTAATGTTTTGAAAGTTCTGTGTCAAGAAAAATCTACCCAGGTTTGAAGTATAGAAATGCAGGGTGCATTTGGCCATATTGTAGATGTGGAAAGAACTTTGCACTTGCAGTTCTGTAACTGCTCTCTGCAACTGGAGATTCAATCAGGTCTCCAATTAGACAAATGGCCAGAATAAACAGGAGCATTTCCATATCCAAAAACGAAACTCCATGGTCAATCACTAGAAGGTAAAGAATGGCAAATTCATATGAAAGCAAAATCCATGCTTTAGCAATGAAACAAACATTGCAAGTGATTTAACAATTCTTCATCTCTAGGAATCTAAAAAAGGGCGTTGGAAAGTACAGTTTAGTTGAGTAGAAGTTACTGGGGTCAGTACTGCCTTCATTCAATAAAAAGTTATGTACAGCATAACAGACCAAAAGCTTCCCATTTGATAGTACAAGTGTAATTGAAAGGGGCAAGTGTAAGCCTGTTTTCTGGTAAATGGCAGGGGTTGTGGCTATGCTGTCAAGACACTATGGCAAAGAAGACAAAGTGCGGAAGCTGGTCCCCACTTATTTTGTGTGGTAAAGATGCATCAGTTCTTTTATATTGAAGGCAGAGCAAAATTGCGCACATGTGCTTTAGAACATGTGACATGAGCTGAGGTCCCCTCTTGTCATACTATGACATAATGCACCCATGTTCCCAAAACACCTAGACATTATGCCACCTCTTGAGTTCTGCGGGTTACTGCAGGTCAAGGAAAACCCTGAAAGGAATAATGAACAAGGAACCTATTTCTATCTCTTCATCTTTGCTGTTGCAGCATTCAGGAACCTGCATGCTTTCTAGCTCTAGGCAACTACATTCCCTAAAACTGGCTCCTTTGATGACAGCCAGTACTCAAATGGCAGTGCTAATGAATAAGCTTTCCTCCTCCTGACTGATGAAAACATCTGTGTAGGAAGTTAATAATTAAACCAGAATACTAAAAGCACATTGTATTAAATCTGAAGTGCCCCAAACCTTGAATTTAAGGCACCGCCAGACACAGCTGGCCAGTATTTATTAGCAGATGAGAGACCAGACAGAGCAGCTTCAGACGGTTTCCTAAGTGAAATTGATTGTTCTGATTATCTATTTAGCCAAAGAGTACCTATCAATATTTATGAGTGACAGGAAAGTGATGTAGACCTACTCTCAAATAAATTAGAGAAGCCCTAATCTAGAGTAGTTATGTAACAGAGGAATAAGCTACGTAACCCTTACCTTTCCCAAATCACTTACCCACAGTAAGGAAAATAATCAGACCTGTAGAACAGCTTTGTCTTACAGAAGATAGGATGTATTTTTCCATTATATGTGAGAAATAGAATATAAAATACCTGTTAAATCTTTACAAAATTGTGGTCTGTAGAAGTTCATTTCATACCATAAATTATCTTCAGTCCAAAATGAAATCTACTTTCCTATCCCCTTTGCAAGAAGCACATTTCAGAAGGAGATGTGATGAAGCAGGGGGGAAGGAATCAAGGAACCAAGCCAAAGGAGAGCTGCCCACCTGCAGGCTGCCAGCACGTGGGCGCATTATGTTTCTGCAGGCACCGACTGTCAGCCAGACAATCCAGATGTCTGCACATAGTGGAAGAGATCTCAATGAGTTTTGGAATATTTTTAAGTTGTGTTCATGCTTTTGGGAATGTTGATGAAACTGATACTATTATCAATTCTTTGTTCAGCAGGACCTTCAGCTGCAGAAGGCCACTCTGCAGTATGCTGGGCTTGCTTAAGTGTATAAGAGCTTGGTCACAGTGGGCTAATCCAAAGATCTGCATGGTGCAGCATCCTGTCTCCAGCAGGGTCTCCAGCCTACAAGAAAACGTCACCAGTAAGCCTGTTCTTACCTGCTTGTGCTAGCAAAAAAAAAAAAAAGACCTGACCTACAAGCCTGATATTTTGTATATGACCTCTTCCACTGGAAATATCCCCAGAAGGTATTTTAGTTTGATTTGTCATCTCAGGTCTTCTTCACATCCAAAAACTTGAACTAAATCATTTCTGTCTTATGAGAAATTAAAAGCAAAGTATGTGGAGAACAAGGGAAATATCTTGGAGCAACTGATACACAAACCATCCACTGAGGCAAAAAAAAAAAAAAAAAAATCAAGAAAATTTCAGATGGTACTGTACATGAAATTAAGTCTCAAGCTACCAGAAAGTTGAAAAATTGCATTGAGATTCCTGCCATTCTGCTGAAGATAAAACCAAGCAGGGAAGATGGCGTCTCATCTTCAGGTGATGGGAAGATGGAGATGCATCAGTCAAGCAGCAAAGCCAACAGGATTTGCCACAGTTTCACAAGTCCTGTCCAGCACCCGGACCTTGGTGCTCTGGAGACATATAAAATAGAATAAATAAATACATCAATAAATAAAATCAACCAAGAGTGAGCATGTCAACATGGCTGTGCCTCCTTGGAGCACAGCTCTTCCTTACCTGATAAAGAAGACCTGAAACTGCTCCTTTGTTCCTTAGCATTATGCAAGTTTTCCCTGTAAAGCAGTTATTGCTTGCCTAACAGAGATAAGTGTTTGCAAACAGGCATGTCAGATTCTGAAACTGCTGACAAATCCTCTTTCAACTCAGATTACATACCAAGACTCGTTTTTACTCTCCAGCAACAGTCAGTACAAACGATTTTTTATTATCATTTGACTGATATAAAATTTGCACCACTTATGCTCAATCCTTCAGTCCAGAGAAGGGCAGAAGAGGAATGTTCCAAATAGTTTAGTCCCCTCTGCACTGAGAGAAAGTCATCTTTTATTTATTTCTGGGGATCTGGCTTGAAACCTTGGCTATGTTTAATCTATGAAAATACTGCCCTTGGCTTGAGGGAAGTTAGCGCCTATGAATACGCTATTCAAACCTGAGGTTGCAAAAAAAGGCTGTAAAATTCAGCAGCTCTGCAGCATAACTGGACTTAAGCCTTCTAGAAAAAAAAACAACAGCATGTTCCTCAGCCCCATGGGTTCATGATGCTGGGGCTTGCCAGTGTGCCATGATCTTGCTCCACACCACAGCCCAGAGCCCAGCTGCCTCTGTTGCATGTAGGACTGCAGGTAACAGAACACATACAGGGAAAGGGGCAGGGATTAAAGCAAGAGCAGAGGTGGATATGGCTATATAACCTGGCACTGCATACGGGAACCAGATTGCACTCCTGCCTCCGGCACAGACCTGTAGCCACCTGCCTCTGCCACACAAAGCCACTAATAATACATTCTCCCTTCACCCTCCTAAAAACACACACAAAAAGAAAAGAAAAAGGTTTTAGCTCTGGAAAATTTCATATCCAATCTTTAAAATTTAATTATAGTATTGTTACCTAAGCACAAGACCTCATAAAAGATTGTGCTAAAGAGCCTTACAGATGACTGAAATGTGTGTCCAGCTTTCAGCTGGACTGGAAAAGCTATTTTGAATGGTCAGCACTAAAAACCATTAAAAGCAGTGGCTTTTAAAGCAAAGAGAAAAGACAGTCATCTCTGCATATGGAACAGCCCTGCTGGGATAGCTTTCACTTGCTGGGGTGCAACAACCTAGTTTCAATGCAACAGCACATTCAACAACTTACCATGAGCTTGGGAGATGATTGGAGCTGGGCTCAGAGACTACCAGGAGACAACAGGACTGTCAACCACTATGGGAACAATGGCCTGCATCAAAATTTCATTGACCACATACCGAAATAACCTGCTGAGATTTAGAGAGGCTGCTGCAAGCATCCATTGCTGGCTGGTGGGAACTCAGCAGTCTCCAGACCACAGCCTCTTTCAGTGCTCCTTGCTTGTGTGCTGGGTGATGCTCTGGCATGACCTGGGAGACAGTCAAGTGCTGTACAGAGATCTGGGCAGTTTTCACACCTGCTTAATGTGATGAATGACAGTTTTGCTCCATTTCACTTTTTCTTTCACATACAGAGTATTTTCTGTGTAGCATCTGAACATCTTTTATACAGCGCTATACAGAATAAAAGATATTCAAGTGAAACAAGGAATGCAAAGCCTACACAAGAGACTGTAGTATACGTCTCCTGTGCAATGGACGTATTCAGACTTCATAAAGTGCCTTCTGTCACGAAAGCTTTTCAGCATTCTGAGAAATTTAATGAAAGCATCTGTGCAACAGAAGGATGAAAAAAAATGCAACCCATTTTATTACATAGAATGATAATGTTGAAATTCAGACAAATGTGACTCAGTAGCAAAGAGTATTTTATTAAAGAACATTTTTCACTTAAAAATAAATCAGGATAAAAAGTTCTTCAGAGAATCAACATCATATTGTGATCTCAAATTAAACAGAATCTTCTCTTCTGGGCAGTTATCAATAAGCATCCACTTGTGCTCCAACTTCTGCAGCTCTCCAGTTTGAGCATAGAGATACAGCCATTGACAAAGGAGCTGGCTTCCCTCCGTTTGGATATGGCTCCAGCTGACTCCAGACCTGTGCCAGGAGACCAATTTGGGTCAGTCAGGTATGCAACCAAACTTAGAGAACAAATGCTCCAACATGATCACTCACACCATCTGAGGTCTCAGATGACACCAAGCTCTGCTTTCAGCTGTTCTTGTCCACCTCCCATGGCTCTGGGTATTATACTTTGTCTTCTGGGCAGTGCAGATAGAGAGGAAGAAGAGCAGTGGGTCCCACAGCCATGGCAGACCTGGCAAGGCGCAAGGGAAGCTGCCCAACTGAAGGGATGAGCTGGCCTGGGAGGGACAGGGAGGCAAAGCTGGCTGTCACACACTGCCCCACCAGATTTGGAGCAAACACGGTGGGAGAGGCAGCAAACACTGCCCAGCAGCATTTCATGGAGAGCACCAGGCAGGCTTGCAGGCTGTTGTTGGACAACAGAGCTTGGAAAGAATGAGTATATGGCAAAAGGAGAGGTCTGTGTGAAACCTGTGGTACTGGAGCCGGGCCTTGGTGGGACACAGGCATGCCAGAACCAATGAGGCTGCAATGGATGAAGCAGTGCTTGGCATCAATGTGTCGGTGCCCATGGCCTTGTGTTTTCCTAGCTAATATTTAACTGAGAAGCCTCCAAGGAAAACCCATGGGGTGCTGGTGATCTAATAAGTGTCATCCTTCCCTCTGAGTCAGTCATTCATTTCCCATAAATGGGGTTAACAAGTACTTGACAGCCTGAGAGAAATGTCTTCTAGGCCAGAGGAAAAAACAGAAGTCTCAAACAGTAGTATGAAAAGCATTTGTAACTGCAGGAAAGTAAAGGGATTTTCCTAGTTCAGTATAAACAAATGGGTTCACTTCTGCACATTTTGTGAGAGCAGTGTCAGGCTCATTTTCCACTGAGAACATGCCAGCTTTAGAGCAAAACGAGCCCTGGTTTAGGGTGAAAATGACTCTTTTATTATGTATGAACAAGGTGATATTTTTGTCTGGGTTTTGTCCTGCTATGAGGGATCCGAGGTTAGGTAGTGAAGACAGCCATGTCCAGAGGGCCATGGCCGTGGCCATGAGAAGCACAGACACACCCAATGTTCCAAATCTGTTCCAGATTTATCTGCCTGTGTAAATGCCACCGAGGCAGCACACCAAGGTCCCCAGCATCTGGGGACAAGCAAGGCTGCCCAGACACTCCTTTTCAACCCTCTGTCCTTGGTCTGGAGAGGAAGGGTTGTGCTGGAGCTGCCAGCTCATTAGCAAAGCTAATATCCTTAGGGTCACTGATTCCTCATCCTGGTAAGAAATAACGACAATGGCCTTAAATAATGGCTTTAATGCAGGGTTCTGGGAAAAAAAAGAAATTAAACAACATGTGCATGGGCCAATTGCATGCCCGGCTTTGGGTTGTTTGCATTTAGTGGTGTTGAAAAAACAAGCCAAAGAGCATCCCTCACCACACCCTGAAGCCATCAGCAGGTTTTACAGGATAGAGCCTCCTAAGCTTTGTTCATCTGTCTTAAAATAATCCATGCAGACTTGATCCCTTTGCTGCAGGATCACTGCACTCCTGCTTGGATAAGTCTTCTTCTCCCTTCCCTTGTCCAACCAACTGCAGATTTTTGTTTGATCCATGTTCTCCCAGTTTTCCCCATGTGTCTCCCAACAGCATCTTGGCTCTCGATATCCAAATTGTCCATACACTGCACAGTGGTGCTTCAAGTACCGCAGTCTTTCCCAGTGTCCCCAGAAAGGGACAAACCACAGCAATGGTCACTGCTGTCAGGAGAGGAGAGACTCACCATAGCCAAGAACTGCAGAAACTTCTCATGATCACCCTCCTCTTGCTCCATGCCCATTTCTCTGCTCTTGCCACCTCCCCCGCAGGACTCCAGCCTAAGCTCTTCAGAAGCTCAGCTCATCTTCTCAGTTTTGTTGTGTTGTGATGTGGCTATGCTAGTTACTCCACATCTGAGGATCCTTAAGCATGCAGTCTTAAGAAGACACACCTCACGTGCTAATCAGAAAGACATAATACCTCTCCATCCTGTATGGCATCTTTACTTGATGCAGCGCCCTGGCAGGAGGCACTGTGGCATTGCTCAGATCTCACTGAGACAGCTCATGCTGGCACATGAGGTTGGTTCCACTCACTTTTAGCATCAGCACTGCAAAAATATGACTGCCACTCATTACCTGCTGGAATTCATTTTCTCCTTGCAGTCCAAATACCACGGTTCCCATCTTTTAAACTCACATTAAACAGAAGCTTGGAAAACCTTGTTGGCATTTCTCAAAAGAAGTTTAAAAGTTTCTAGATTTTTGTTCTTGTTTTCCTGCAAAGGGAGCCTTGGGCAGCCGTGCTGCAGAGCTTGAAAGGAGCTCCTGGCTCAGAGAGCTTGAGTTGTTTGATTGCAGGCAGTCATTAGGAGTCATTGTTTGCGATTAGTTCTTCCTGTTGGGCTTTATTTAATTGCTGTTCAGTTTCACCCCTGGGTGTGCTTAAAGGCATTTTTAAAAGAGCAGGAAAAAAAATCTCACTTGCAAGAAGCTGTAGCTTCTCCCAGTGGGAAGACTTCATCCAGGATGTCTTAGCAGTGCTAAGACAACTAAGACTTCTAGACTTAAGTGCCTGCCAGTGGAGCAGGGGCCTGAATTCCCATCAGAACTGCAACTTAGAGACTGACTCAGCTCACTGAAAACATCCTCGGGCTCAGTTAGAGCACTGCACAGGCTCCACTTCCAATGAGGTTGGGGTCTAGGGGAGTGCTTTGGGGCATCCCCATCCTCTCTGTCTGTGCTGTCAGTCACTGCCCTTGGCTACAGCACCACAATGTACGCAAGCACAGTGTTGCAATCTCCACACCCCTTGGGAAAGGCAGGTTCTGTTTAAGGCGTGAATCCTTTGATGGGATTCACAGAACACACTGAGGAGGAGCTCCCTCTTCCACACTTTCAACAAAACTCTGTGAGCTGTCAAAGGTGAATAGCTAATTTCTCTGTGAAAGATTAAACAACTGCCCCCATCTAGACCTTTCCAGTAATGAGAATACTCCACATTTCTTGATTAAAACCAATTTTTTTCCCAATTCTGTGCTCAAAATACTCCAAGCTATAACTGTACATATAACATGCACTCAGACGAGAGAGGCGGGGCAGCAAGGAGACACTACTAAAACACCTTCACATGGAGAGATGCCGAGACATGTTCCCCACCTGCCCTCCTGCTTTGCTGAGCTCCACCTTTCTCATTACACCACGGGACAGAAGTTACACTTCAGAGCAGGAATTGCATCCCACAGCAGCCCCGCAGATGGGGATGCAAGCAGCACATCTAAGACTTATGGTCTGATTTTTGGATGGTGCTGCATGGAGTCAGGACTTGGTAGAAGGAAACACAGAAACACTTGCGTAAAGACAGCTTTAAATCAAAGTTGAAATCAGAGGTGCTGGCAATCATAAGCACAATGAAATCATCAGGGCAAAGAAGGAACAATTCTTCAGTATCGCTTTGACAACAGTAAAATGTCCATAAATGCAATTAGGTTCTGGAGCCTGATGTTTCCAACATCAGTGCCACCAATTCTCAGTAACTGGGTGCTGAATGTATCCAACCTAGCCATGGCAAAGCAGAGCCTTGGGAACTGCTGCCCATAAAGCTTCTGCACGTGCATTGCACTCTGGGGCCACTTTCAACCTTGGGAACAGCAGGGAGAGGAATGTGTTTATGAGCAATACGAGCATACAGAATGTGATACAGCAGCTGAGTGTGTGTATACGAAACAGTGACAGTCAGGTAAATAGCCATTACCTTTGACATTTGGGTCCATAAAGACTTTTCTAAATAGCCCATAGCTCCACTTTGAATAAAAGCAGCAAACAAGTCTGCGTGTTGATGATATCTGCCCTTTATAAAGGATATTTATTTAGTTCATGCCTCAGGTAAATTGCATAACATCCTTCATTGTATAATAGTAAATAAGCCGGGAGGGTTATGACATTTCCATTTTGCAACACCATTGAAGTGATTGTTTAATAGGAAGTAATAGGATCTTTTATTTCTATTTGCAAGGCAATATGCAGCACTGATTTTACAATAAACTGACTTCATGTATAGTTTTCTTGTTTAGAAGAGTAGGAAATGGACCGAAAAATACTTCAAATCTGCTTCAGCTCCTTGATTTGGAAGAATGCTTAAGGGATCCTGGATGCATCAGTTTAGGGGCTGAGCTGCTGGAAGGGAATTCTGCAAAGAGGGACCTGGGTGTCCTGGTGGACAATAGGTTGGCCATGAGCCAGCAGTGTGCCCCTGAGGCCAAGAAGGTCAATGGCATTATAATAGCGTGACTAGTAGGTCTAGGGAGGTAATCTTCCCCTCTGCTCTGCCCTTGTGAGGCTTCATCTGGAGTAATGTACCCAGTTCTGGGCTCCCCAGTTCCAGAGAGACAGGGAACTACTGAAGAGTCCAGTGGAAGGGCCCAAAGAGGATTAAGAGCCTGGAGAGTTTCCCTTACGAGGAAAGGCTAAGAGCAGGGACTTTTGGATCTCATATTTGCTTATAAATATCTAAAGAGAAGGAATTAAGTGCATATAGCCAGGCTTTTCTTAGTTGTGCCCAGCAACAGGACAAGGAGCAGTGGGCACAAATGGCAAAACAGGAGGCTCCATCTGAAGACGAGAAAGCATTCCTTTACTGTGAGGGTGATGGAGCACTGGAACAAGATGCTCTGAGAAGTGATAGAATCTCCTCTGGAGATACTCAAAACCCACCTGTATGCTTTCATGTGCAATATACTGCAATGGAGTTTGCTTTAGCAGGGAGGATTTTGAGCAAATTCTCACAATTGCTTTTATCATTAAGTTATAAATGTTAGTGCTGTAAGGTAAGCTTCAAGCAAACTGTCCTAAGGGTGGGCATGGGCTCTCAGGTCCCTTCTCTCAGGTAGCAGAGTTGGCCAAGCAGGGCTACATTGTACAGGCCTGCAGATAACGTTTAGCCCAGAGTCCAGTGCTAAAATAGAGCATTTGAAATGTCTCATCCAGCCAGCTGTACAAATGGCAATCAATTCACAATAGGTAGGAGTAGAAAAATCAGTGACTACACTAATTAGATGACAGGTTTCTCTGATGACAATTACAGCATTAAGAAACTCATCAGAGCTTGTCTGACAGCTCGGCATATACTGGACACAGAGTAAGCTTCATTAAACCATCGAGCATGCAAGCTGTGGTGCTGATGAGTTTTCTGTTGACGAAGAAGTCACAAATTTCTCCTGAAATTATAATTGAAATTTTCTCTTTTAAATGTGCTGAGAGGTCATAACTTCCTTGTGAAATCACCAGTGTTACGATGCTTACACTGCCACTGCAGCCTTTGCTGCAATTTATGTAACATCGTCATCAAGTCTGATAAAGATGGATAGACAGTGGATGGTTTTGGAAAAGCAAGGGAAACTGGGGTACTGATTGTGACATGTTTAAATCTCTACATTTCTTCAACAACATGAACCTGGGGCTGAAAATCATAGATGTGTCATATGAGTCTTCATATCAATACTATTTCCTGATGATATCTGTAAGTGAAGGATAAGGTGTATTTTCTTGCAACGTGGGTACAATCTTCTAATGCACACCAGCTCAATACTAAAATAGGAACTATTTTTGTAGGTAAAATATTGCATGAGCATGTAGAAATCCCAGGAAAAAAATGTTTTCAGAATAAATACTGTTGTGTAATTCTTTACTTAGTCATAAAATGTTTTCCAAATACTTCTTTTAAATTAAGAATATGTCTAAACTACAGTTTTAGACAATAGTTTTTCATGATGTCCCTACATAGTCTATTATAAAACGTAGATTTTAAGGATTTAACAAGAAGAAAAAGGCTTTCTTTAAGTTAAACCTGAAATAAATAAATAAATAAAAATATAAATAGGCCAAAATTCTGATTGCATAGCCTTTCTGAGGGGTTTCAGCAGGTGAAACTGTACCTGTATTACAAACAAAGTGATACAGAGATTTTTCTATTTGGAAAACACTTAGCACAACATCAGCTAGTCCATCATTAAAACCTCATGGAGGGAACTTCATACTGCATTATAAGCTACTTTGCAAAAGAAAAACTGAGTAAGACATGCAGTGCTTGAGACATGTACAACACCTTGCAACTCCATTTCTGAAGTCCTTCCACATACAAAATAATTAAGTGCATGTAATACCCCTTAAATCTGGTCATTACAAATGAGGGGGTTTCAATGGAAAGGACTTCTTGGCAGCAGGGATGGATGGGTGCTGGCGTGCGTGGGAAGAGTAGGTGGCTGCCCAGGGGTTGTTTTGCTTTCTGCAGAGCTATTTGGGCTTCGTGACTCACTGGAGGACTATTTTATGGCTTGATGTTCTTCCACATTTCTTAAATATATTCTTCACTCAGCATGAACTAAAATAGGCACAGAAGCAACTTACCATAGAAATGGTAGGTGCCACTAACTGAAAGTAGAAGAAAAGTATTATTTGAATCATGCCAAATCCTGCCTACAGCTCCAGAGTTTACCTGAGTTCAAGCTAAAATGGGGCTCTCCAGGCTGAGTAGTAAAAAACAGGCAGGAAAAAGCCTTCCACATACACTTTCTTAACATATCCACAGTGACCAGTGTTAATTCAAGCCCTGGGAAGGAGCAAAAGAAACAGTCCCTTGCAGAAGAATTGATAGGGTTTAGATAGGTTTAGATAGGGACCAGAAATTTGGGGGAGGGAACAGGTAGGGACAGTTCCAGTGTGAGGTGGGATCCTTGATGAGAAGATAAGAGGAGGAACATGCTGGGCAGCCAGCAGCTAGGGGAGGTGGGCTGGCTTCACAAGTAAGGGCTCTGTTGACTGCATGTCAATTGGAGGTTAAGTGACAATTACTGGTTGCTGAACAGAGAGCAATTACCCTAGGGACCCATAGGTTTTTTTTAAGCATGCATCAAGAGGTGAAATAGATGTTTCTTATAGCTAACAGCACAGCTGTTTGCCTTGTTTTTACATAGCTTAGGAAAAGAGAGATAGCACAGTAACCAGAAATGGGGACGACAGTCCATTAAATATGTTTTTTATATCTGTATATCTTGCTCCATTTTTACAAATTCTCGTAGCATTTCTTCACCACAGTATGTTGCAGTACCCTCCATACTAGTTACAAAAGTCATCTCCACCAACATTACAATGATACAATAACCAGACTAGAGAAAATAATTACAGTTCAGCCTTATAGCTAATGAAAAATAATCAGACACTGCAGACTTAAGATATAAACAAACAATAAAATGTTATTTCTGCCATGCAGTTCACGAGGTCCCGTAAGCTTGTGAAGGGAATCAGGCACAACCTACTAGCTGTCTCCCAAAGACATCTGTCCACAGTGTTCTCAAAAGGATTCAAAAAGGTCTCATGCTCTCAAACACCCTAGGAGAGAAAAAAAAAGCTGGAGCTACCTGAAAGCAGCTTGTACCTTCTGCAGAAAATGTGTTGCTGCTCCATGTGACTTTTTTGCTGGGTATTCATAAACTGCTCGTTTTATGGAGTGTTACTGAAATACGAGCCTGTAGCCCATTGAGAGAACCTGTTGTTTTGCTGTTTCTGTGGCTCTGTCTGGAATGAAAGCTTACTGCCCATCTCCACTCCAGGCCAGGCATCCATGCGACGTCCCATACAGCTGCAACAAAAGCAACACAGTGGAGTTGTGGGGTCCAAGTAAAGTCTTTGGCAGATGTCAGTGCCACCAGGGGGCATGTAATCAGAGTACATGGGACAATGTGGCAATTTGTTCTTGAACTGGAAAGCACTCAGTGGGGAGCAAATGAAATACCATTGATGTGTATGTGAACAAATACACGGTTCCCTCTGGGGAATGAGGGGAGTTCTGCAGCTGATGCATTCCATGCTCATGTCCAATACACAGTGAATGGAATTTAATCTACAGGTGCTTTTCTCAGAAGTGATCACAGAAATAATTGAATTATCCAGACACGCTGCAATGTCAGTCCACTAAGCCCAGACGTGCCTTGTTCAAAGAACAACTGCCAGCAATGCATGAGCTGTGATAAAACTGATTAGGCTGCTGCCTGGGAGAAAATTGGTCTTTTTGTTGTTGTTGTTATATTGACCAGATATTCTGAGTCTATTAATTCCTTAGAGCTGTGCTCGGGTAACCCTTAGAGCACTGCTGGATGTATTCTTTGAGAAATAACCTCTGTAAAGCTACAGATGCAACACATGCAGAGATAAATGAAACAGAGATCAGAGCCACACAAATAAGCTCTGTTCTTTCTATCTGAAGTCAGGTGAAAATCATTAACTAGTTCTCAGAGCAAAACAAAAGCAGACAGCCCAAGGATGTGGGTAAGGGAAGAGGTGATCTGTACAAGCTCCTCTGTAATGCAGCCTAGGGGGTGTGGGTAGGAGAGCTGGCAGCTAGGTTGTTCCATTTCTCACTTGGGAACGATTTAGTTTGGGTCCTTTCTTTCATTTCCTGATATTTTCTAACAACTGCTGACAATGAGTGATGAGCAGCGTAACCTCCAAATAGGTGTCCTGTAGACTGCTGCCAGACTGAAACAATCATGGTCCTCCTTTCTGGCAGCGGTGCTTTAATAGCTCTCAGGAGCCCTGCAAACTGTATCCAAACCACACAAATGCTGTGTCACTTTTTCTTCCTGTTTACATGAAAGTATACATTTGCGCAGATAAACTTAGAGCAGCTGATTATTGTGGACTGACCTCCAGCTATAAAGGAGGGAACATCTGGACAGTAACAATGCTGGCTTTTGCTGGGAAAGTGGAGAGGCTTTAGTGCAACCTTCTGAAAGGCAGACAACAGAAACTGGCTTTGTTTTGCAGGCAGCAGCTGCCTTAGCAGTGTGTGCTGCAAGTAGCTCTGCAAGGACTGTGAATGGAAATCTGAGGAGAACTTGCTGCATGCTTTCATAAGGACAGGCAGCAACAAAACAAAGGGAAATGACTTTAAACTGGAAGAGGGTAGGTTTAGGCTAGATATTAGAAAGAATGAGGGTGGTGAGACACTGGAACAGGTTGCCCAGTGAGGTTGTGGATGCCCACTCCCTGGAAACATTCAAGGCCAGGCTGGGTGGGGCTTTGAGCAACCTGGCCTAGGGGGACGTGTCCCTGCCTATAGCAGGGGCTTGAAACTAGATGGTCTTAAAGCTCCTTTCAAACCAAACCATTCTGTAATCCTATGTTTCTATGATGTTTTGAAGCACACATAAAACTGTAGGCACAGAGATTTGGGAGAAGCACTCAGAGCACACAGACCTCAGGCCAGGCTGTGCACCTGCTGCCCTTCTCCTCCCAGTAACCCTTCTCAGAAGCAGCTGCAAGAAAACAGGTTTTCAAAGTTCAAAATTATTCAAAATTTCAATGTTCAAAGTTTTCAGGGTCTTTGGAAATCACAGCCCTCTTGCCCCAGCTGCTCACAGAACTTCATGATGGCAGATCGCTGCCTTTACCATAACTCCTGTTGCCAGCTCCTCAGCTGAGCAGCACAGCTGTAACAGCTCTGCTTCATGGCACATAGCAAATGGCAGCAGATATGAAAGGCCAGAGCCACACAAGTACTGAGGAATTTGGTTGTCCAGCAGCATGGAAATGAAATGTGGACCTGGAAGAATGCGCAGCATGAGGGTAGTGCTCACTCCTGTTTTACAATATGCTGGGAGGCTTCTGAGCAGCGTGAAGGCCTGCCCAGTGCCACACACATTTTTCTGCTCCTCCTTGAAGCCATCTCAGCTCCTCACTGATGTTTGATGAGGATGCTCCTTCCTGTCACCATACCTAAGGCAGAGGATTTCTTATTTCCAACCAAAATTTCTTCATCTACAGCTTTTTTTTCCCCTGCTATCAGCATTATCATTTCACCTAAATAATTGTTTTCTCTCCATATTATTTCACACCATATTTTTGTAATGCATGTCCTGCTTTTTTTTTGTTTTATTAAGCTTAAGCAAGTCACTTTAATTCCTCATGTGGATGATAGAGTTCGCATTGCCTTGATCACCCTTAGAGCCTTTCACCACATCTGTTCCAGTTTATCCTTTTTTAAAACACAGCTGATCAGAGCTGGAAGCAATTTTCTAAACAAAATCATACATAAAGCCTTGCACAGTGGTGCTAATGCTTCCCATCTCTACTGGAAGAAATTGTCTGTCTCATCCTAAAGCCCGACTAGATCCTTTCAACCACATTTGTCTGCAGCTGGAACTTCTCCTGCAGCTGGGATCAGTTGCTTTGACTGTTTGAGAAGGAGAGGCAAAACTGCCTCAGGCCTCGCTTCTTGTTTTACGTGTAGCAGTCCTACGGCCAGCACCTACTTCAGTGCTAACCTTTTGGGGTTTGCTCACTAAGGACCTTGTGAAATGTGTCCGTGGGTACTAAGGGAAGGAACAGAGAGCCACCTCCTCTCCTGTGGCTGTGCTTCTGATCAAAGCAGCTGCTATTGCCTTTTGCAGGAACCTCCCCCTGCCCCCCAAAGTAATTATGACCTACCTCATTTTTGCTGTTGAATTCATGCCAAGGAAGCATATAGAATAGAATCATAGAAGCATTAAGGTTGGAATAGACCTCTAAGATCATCTAGTACAACTATCCACCTACCACCAATGTTGCCTACTAAACTATGTCCCATGTCCCACATCCAAATAGTTCTGAAACACCTTCAGGGTCAGTGACTCCACCACCTCCCCGGGCAGCCTGTGCCACTGCCTCACCACTCTTTCAAAAAAGAGTTTTTTCCCAGTATCCAATGCAAATCTTCTTTTCTAAATCATCAGGAGCACAAAATAGTGAAATTGTTTTCCCCAGGTCTGAAGCTTTTGCTTGTGGATATTCTGTCATTCTGGATGCACAGGAGATTTTGCTGCTTTGTGAGACATCATCCCCTCTTCTCTGTCCTCCATGTGCTCCAAGGAGTGTGCATAAGTGTGATAAGAAACAGCTCCCTGAAGCTTCATGCTGTCTGCTAAATGCATCTGCCTGCGCAATTTATCTCTTTTATTCATTAACACAATTCTCTATGGGAGTCTATAATCCAGTACTAAATAGGTCTATTTAATTTTCTGGAATACATACCCAAGTGCTTTATGAAATTTAAAAAGCTAAGACTATGACTGTGTTATAACAGGGATACCAAAGCTAGTGTAGTGCCTGATGCCAGTCCTCCTGTGCTCCTGAGGTTAAAAGAAATCAAAACAAAAAATAAGCACAGTAGAGAGTGCACAAAATAAAACTAATGGGCATACCAAAGTATTATTTCATAGAAGTGTCAGTTGAGCATGCTGTGATTGTTGTCTTAGTTCTTAACATAAGAAACTTCTAAAAATGTAAAGTGTCTTTGATCTTAAGAAAGGAATAAACATCTTTGATAAGGAGAAAAATAAGTGAGTTTGGAGAGAAACAGATCCTGTGCCTCTTAAATAATTACAAAAATTTAATCAAAATGAGCTCTCTGGTGAGCTACATACAGGCAGCGTTGATGAGATTTGTGTAAGGTTGTGAGTAGACAGGAGCTGGGAAGTTTGGGGCCTGGATTTTACTGCATTACTGAATAAATGAATCATGGCCTCTAATCTGCCATCAGTGGTTTGGGAAAGAAAAACTCTGAGTAGAGATGATTATGCAGAAAACATGGTTGTAACTTATCCTGAAGTCAGCCCAAGTTTTATTTAGCATTTCTTGACCATTATTCATAACATTTCTTGACCACATTCTTAGCATTGCTTTGGAATGAGGTAAGGAACCACCTTTTCTAGTGGAAAGTCAAACCTGTGTCTGAACTGATTTAGGAAGGAACCCGTCTTATACTTGTGGGACTGAGGCAACCAGGAACATCCCATGTTTGATAATGTCGAAGTTTTCCTCAGGATAAAAAGTGAGACAGTGACCTGAAACCTAACATCTTCCAATAAATAACACAAGTTTTGACAAGATTTTCTGCTCCTTACGGTGAGTGGAGTTCAGAATTTGCCAACCAGAGCAGTAGGAACAGAGCTCAGATAGATGACCACTACTGTTTCTTCTCCCACTGGTCTTCCTCTGTGTAGCATGGTCTTACTGTTGTTAGAAGAAATGACAGTCACATATGTTGTTATGTACATAAGCAGGGGGAAAGCATTAGTACATCAGAGACCTCCTCCTCAAGTCAACGAGCATCAGAAGTGATGGAAAATACCAGATCCATCAGTTCTGTTGGCGTCCCCATCTGCCAGGCACCAGAAGGCTGCTAGTGACTGAGAAACCGTTGGTGTCACACACTTTAATTATTATAGACTTCAGTAACACCCCATAAAAGGTCCTCAGAAATCTTTCCCCAAACTCTCAGGAATGTGATAGAACAGGCTTGTCCTCATCCGGACTCCAAGCAAGCACCAGCACATCATAAAAAACACAGTTCATAACTTGCCGCATCTCATTCTATCACAGGCACACGTGCAGCCATGCACACGCATCTGGCCATGAATGTGTGACAGCCACCACCTCTCCAGCTGTTGCTTGGGGACAGAAAGCTCTGCTCCACAACATGGAGGACTCATGATGCACAGTGGTTTTAAAGGGAAGGAAAATAACTGGAGCTGAAGTGCAATGGCATCCAGCAAAAGCAACCTGGTTTGCAACGTTCCAGTGTCTCACCATAAGTGCAGCAAATGGATTAAATGAAAGCAACAGAACAGCCAAGGTTCCCATGTACACTTACAATCACTGGCAACTAGATCTGCAAAAGAAGCAGTGCAAGTGGTATGTGTTAAGCTTGTAAGCATTACTCATTTTTCTGGGTGTAAAAAGGCCTATTATTTAACTGGAGAGAATCAGCAATACAGCACATACACATTAGATTAGCGGTTCATCCTGACCCAGCAGTACATAACTGCGACTGCACAGTTCTGGTTCCTTTCTGGTTTTAGTCTCTATGACACATAAACCCAACAGATTATTTCTCCAAAACCGCAGCCTCTGGCCCTTTCATCCACCTCTCCATGGCTGATCTTTAGCTCTTTTAGGTCACTGTTAACGTTCCATCGACACAACGCTCTTTGCGATCCACGGCCAAACCTTTTCCCATTGCCAAACATCTTCTGGACTTGTTTTGGCTATAGGACTTTGCCTGCTTTCCACCTCAGTGTGTGTGACCTGACCAGCTTTTCTACCGTAGCTTACTGGCTCTTGTCCAGTTCTTTCTTACATTTCCAGACGCATAGCCATGTTCCCTCAGCCCTTATCCTCTGTCAACATTATGAGACAAACTGAAGTTTTAACTCTTTTCCACCAGCAAGCAGTATGTTGATATCTCACTGCTTCACCTTGATACGAGTTTCACTGCCCTCCCTCCTTGGCTTTCTCTCTGACCTGTCTATTGTTGCCATACCGGTACAGGATCACCAAGGAAATGAAATTCCTCAGCGTTACTGACCTTTACTGCCTCTTGTTGCTGCTGCTGTTCTCCTCCACAAAAAGCAAACAAAACTTACTCAGGTCTCCTTCCCATCTCAGATACTGCTAGGCACCTTTGCCTGCATGCCAGGCAACACCCACACCACCCCACAAAATGTCCATCATCCCAGCCCAATCTTTGTTACTACCTTTATCATACCTGTTGGTTTGTGGATGGGGCTTTGCCTTCACTGTCTGTGAAGAGTTGCTGCTTTGTTTCTCTATTTCTTTTGCCATTTCCCAAGGTACTGCCACCTTTTGCAAGCACCAAGGTACGGCTCCTCTTGCAGGCTGGAGATCTCTCTGGAATTGTCTGCATTCCCAGTTGTTATTATTGCTGCAGCTAGCATATGTTGCCCCCAGCCTGGCCAAGATGCAGTGGTCTCCACTGCAGCAGTCATCCCTCTTGAACTAATCACTGTTTTCTTGAACATTTTAACCATATTTTCATGTAATTTTGCCCAAAGGAGATCTCAAGAGCAAAAGCCAGTATACAGGACAGCTTGCCTCAGCAAACATTCGTGGTGAGGATCACACCTGGAGCTTCAGTTTTACCTTTCACTCAGGGAATGCCTAAAATGCCTTTCTTGCTTGGTATCAAACTGTAAAGTAGGACTGTGGGAGAACGTAATGAAAAATAACGCTTCAAAAAACTTCCCCATGGAAAGGTTGCTGCAAGTTCCTGGCACAGGGACTTGAATTAGAAAACTTCAACTATGTAAACAATCCCAAAATACTACAAAAGATCAGTTTGATCATATTCAGCACATGACTGACTTTATTATAACTGGAAGCTGTACAGGTACAGAACGTGGGGTTTTTAATACTTTCAGGTATTTTCTGAGCTTCAGAAGGAAATGCTTGGCATAAATACTGCTTGCAAAAGGACTTTTCAGCAAATGCATTAATCTTATGGGATCTGTCAAAGTGAAAAATCTATCTATCTTTCCATAGATTTCCTGTATCTTTTGGCATGTTCATGCAATAGAAAACCTTCTTTTTCAATTCTTCTCATTATTAGGGAAATTCAGCAGAGCTTTCAGGACTTTAATCCCACTAACTGTGAAACCACTGACCTGTTTACTTGCTGCAAACCAGGAAACCTAAAAAGGACGTGATAAATGTCATTTCTCTGCAAAGCCCTGAAGGCACAAGTTAGGTTTGAGCCCTGGCACCAGCTACAGCTTCCCATTGAGGACACCAAAACAAGGAATCAGCTCTGATTTTCACACTGGGCATGCCTGTAAAAGTTCACAGGGACTATAGCCCTCTCCGCTGGCCTTGCTGAATTTGGTTGTAATAACATGTTTCTTGCAGGATGTAAAAACAGAAATGTATGGATATGACAATCTCACCCTGAAAGCCCAGGCAGTGTCGCTGAGAAATGACTGAGCATGCCAGCTAACCCCCATACTACTTTCTTGCATGTTTTCCATTGCCTTTAGCTGTACCTATGCTGCAAGCTGAGGGCAGCCAAGTCTGAGAGACAGCGGTGAGAAAAAAGTAAATCAAGGGCTTTGTTTAGACAGATTTTTCTGTTAAAGAAATTGTGTCAATTTGGAAATCTTACATCCGCATGAAAGTATTTTTAGATACCAATGCTATGAGCTCTGCCTTAAGTCTCCAGAGCTAAAAATGGATCCCAGCAAACAAACTAAAATGTACTAAAATGAATATTTTTCACATTCATCTTATGAGCACAGAGCCCTAATCCAAGTCCGTGACTTGGATGACATTTAATTTAGCCATTGAAAAAAGACATTTAAGCTATCAGTGATTATTTGACAGATGTTGGCTTCTGTTGTGTTGTAAATTTGACTTTGACTACACTTGCATCTCTTATTAACACTGAACATCGCATGGTCTTCCTTTGTGGTGTACACGTTCATAGTAACGTAAATTGGCACAGTTATCTTTCAGGAATAAATCCGTTGCTCCACTATATGTGGCAGCACTCTTCCATGCAGTGGATTTAAGAATAGCCAAACTAAAAACTCTCTCCTCCAGTGCTTTTATCTGGTTGAATTTCCAGCTTTTGGCACACCAACAGAACCTTGGCACTTTTCTCCTGAGTGTATTTTGTCACAGGTTTTTTTTTTCAGAGAGCAAAAAAGCCAAAAAATAGAAATGAAAAGACTTGGAGGTGCAAACTGATTTATCAGAACTTAAAATAACTGGCGTTGAGCTGACATCAAAGAATTAGTTTAGTACATTGCTGGCTACATTTTTAGATGTTCTCAACATAAATCACTGGAGAAGCCTCTTGTTCGCTTTTTTTTTTCTTCTAACAACTACCAGATAAGAAAGAGGAAGCAAGGAATTAAGCTGAACATGGGTAATATGGATAGACCACATCCCAACTAAAGAATGGTTTGGTAGTATATACCAGACTAAGTATATGTCACACAGATATGTACCAGTGTACAATGTACAGATGACGCCGTTGCAAGCCTGAAGTTGAAATGTGAGTGATGGGACAGTTCTTAAGGTGACTGAGCTGACCCTGCTGAGACAGATCCTCAGCCACTCTTAGGTCAACCTGTACCTCCCCTGGTGACAGACCATTTGCTTTGGACACAGGCAAGGCTCTCACTGACATCACCACACGTCCTGCAACATTTCCAGCACACCAGCAGTACTGCACGGGTGACAGCAATTAACCTGGAGCCACAGTCTTGGCCAGATTTACTGCCTTTTGTTTGTAGCTCCAAAGCAGAGCAGTGCTGCTGGTTGCTTTCAGCAGCTCAGTGAGGAGCTAAGCATTAGCTGCTGCAGGTTCCCCACGTGCAAGCAATACTCTTGATGAGCTGGCACTGCCTTGGTTACAGACCTCAGTGTCCCTGAGCAGGCCACGATCTGAAAACCCACAGGTGTGATGATCTGGCGATAGCTTGCTCAATTTTGTGGCCAGCAGCTCTACCCAGGTTCACATCAGGTCTGTGGCCGGGAACAGGAGGATCAAAACAAAGAGGGAAACTGAGCATTCTGGCCAAGTCGAGTCCAGAAGGAAGACAAAGGCACTGGGTTGGTTTCAGCTTGCTCAGAGATCTACCTGCACACCCTTGCATCTGGTGCAGTGTGAGTGCCATGGCTGGCTCTGACTGTGAGCAAATGGGAGAATGCAGTGATCACAACTGACATTTGGGAACAGCATAATTATAATTTGTGCTCTGCAAGGGTGGGTTAGTGTTCACTGAAATAAACAGCTCAAATCTATGATGAATATCAGCATTGTAGGCACAAGGGGCAAGGCAGTAAATTGTAGTCGGATGAAATACCTACATTTAATTATGTCAAATTATATAGAATTTGAGAGAGTTTTTATGATGCCTGCTATTTAAAGTTACTCCTAAGTGCACTTCTTTGCCTGAATAAAGCAGCTTTTGTTGCAAGATGTGGGCTTGCTTTGTAGTTTATGATTTATAGCCTTCACCGCATTTTGTCACTTTCTTGAATCTTGACTGAGATGTTTCTTAACACCTCATTTCAGATAATGAGACACAGCTAGAGAGCCTGACTATATACAGTCTCTAAAACATGTATGAGCAATATTTGGTTGTGTTTATTTTTGTCCATGACGCTCAGGTACATGGAGCACGCTGTATACCAAAGCAGATTATATATATATATATATATATATAGTATACACACGTGCCATCAGCAGTCAATGTGCCAAAAGCTTAAAATACACAAATTTCTACCTCAGGCAGATGGGGCTTATGCCACAAATCTTCACCTCTGATCATTTTTGATCTAGAATATTAGGAGTGCACAGAGTTCCAGCTGACCCAGTCAAACACTGCTGTGGTAGTCTGCCTGGGGAGCAGCCTCATGGCTGCCAGCCAAGCTCAGCTCTTTCCTTCCTGGTAGGGCTGGCAAACAAACAGTCCAGATGCCTACACCTCAGGGCAGGCGACACCTCAGTGTTCCACCACGATGGAAAAGGTCACTTTTCACTGCAGTCAGAGGAAACAACAGGTGGTGAGGCTGAAGAGTGCCCTCCCATGACTCGACTACCCTAGAAAAGAAGGATATCTGATGAGCAAAGAAAAGCCTGAAATGCCAATTGGGTAAGCTCGCAGAGATTGGGTGCAAATAGAGTCTGCCACAGCTCGTCGTTGAAGGTCCTGTCCTTAAGCACTTATTCCCAGGCAGGAGCATTTATGTACTGGGCTCTGTCAGCCACATGCCCCAGCTGGAGAGAGTGTGGCAAGGCCCGCATCAGCCCAGCCGCCATCTTGGTGGGCACGGTGGTAGGGCTGTCCCTGCACAGGACAATAGTCATCACTCTCTTACATTTATAAGGTTTCAGTGGTTTCTATTCACCCTGGCAATGTTTCCAAGACCAGGGCCAGGCTCACCTCACTGCAAGGGACAGCATGGAGGCTTGGCTCAGCACACCACGAATTAGTGAAAGGACTGAATGGTCCCATAAAGAAGCAATAAGAGAACAATTTCATTTATCTGTTCCCACTGGTTGAAAAATAAGCAAATAAATCCAAAGAACCTACTTAGGAAATGGCTGAATTTTTCATACCTTGATGAATGATCGAAAGGATTCATCTATGGATACAGACAGATGTTACTAACACAGAGGAAGGAAATAACTGAAACCCAAGGGCTGTTTGCCTTTAAAAATGCAAATAATCAAATTCATTTGGGAAAGGACTTTGAACTTCAATCTTGGGGAACCAGATTGATTCAAGAGCAGCCTCACTCCATTCAATGAGTATGTACAGACACACAAACACACACACATGTAAATTCCAGCTTGCTTTTACAGCTATGCTTCACTGAGATTACTTAAACCATACCAACAACTTGAGCACCCCTCCTCCCCAAAACACCAGGCTGAGCACAGGTGGTTCTTGCAATGACATAATGAATTGCTTAGTTCTGTGTGGTTGGAACCAGCAGTCCCTCCATGGAGCAGCAAAGTTTCTGCCGTGCTACAGGGAGCATTGGTTGGTGGTGGCAAGGAACAAAGCTAGCAAGGAAAGCACAAAGGGACAGACAAAGGAAGTAATGTCACCAGATGATCTGCAGGGTCTCTGACATTTTAGTGTTCACCAGCCATTGCTGCAGTCACCTCAAGTAAAGAGAATGCCAAATGAGGAATGGCTCAATATCCAAAATACTGGCTTTAATACAAGCTAGTGAGATAGAAGTCACTTCAAGAATTTTAAAATGTTCTAGTAGATGAAGTAGTTAGGTATTTTTAAATTATGAAATTTAAAAAAATTAAGAAAAAAACCTGAGCTGAAACCACACTAATATGTGATATGTACCTCTCAAGTGTCCTGTGTTGATTTGAGGCACTGCTCTGCACCAGGCTGGCTGAGCAAGGAAAGCCTGCAGTGCTGGGTTGCATCCATGGATCCTGCTGGAGCTACCCTCTGCACACCTTCTACACAAACCAGCCAACCAACCAAACAAAAAACATATTTAGGCTGACCCTCTGCTACAAAGCCTCGGTTAGCAAATAGAGAGTGTGAGTTAGCTGAGCTATCTGAGCACATGGAAAGCTGCAGTACTGCACTGCAAATGTGTGCAGGTGTTGAGTCATTCAGTGCCTGCCAAGTCCCAGGTTACCACTGAGCAGCAATCTTTCCCTAATGCTTCCTCTGTGCAATCACATCCCACCTGCCATTGAGACCTACCACCTGGACATGCTGTTCAAGGCCAGCCAGGCTCTGTCTCCAAGCTTGCAGAGATGAGCTGGCTCCTCCATCTGTCTCTATCACGGCTAATTTCCCGCCTTCCATCTATCAGGCTGCTCTGACTCAGTTGCTGGATGAAGGCACTGTTGGGCCACTGCCTGTGTTGCCACTGTGCATAGTGCTTCTGTCACTCAGTGAAGGCTGCCATCCCTGCATCTCCCACACAGTATCACTGCCCCAGCTCAGGCAGAGGAACTGTCTGTGTGAGCGCTCCTTACCTGACCCAGGGTGAAACGAAAGGGACTCAGGTTTCGGGCATTGCTTCATAAGCTGATATTAGCTTCCGTCAGTCATGCCTCAGCAAGGTCCTATGCACAAAGGAAGAAGGGGACAATGGCTTTACCATTCATTTGGATTATGCCAGAGCCCTGGCAAGCCAAACTGCTTTTGTACAGTGGAGGTTCTTGCTGACACTGAAGTGCATGGGTAGAAGCAGCAGTGGGGACTGTTGTCTCTGCCTGAAAGCCACAGGAAGATCCCAGCACCACCAGCCATGCTCCTCCACCAGCACCAGGTTCTCCTCTGGGACAAGCAGAGCCAATCCATTTTAGGCAGGAGCTGTCTCTGTCTCCATCCACAGCAGAGTTAACCCACGAGTTCTGCCCAGAGGGGAATAGCCATGTTCATCTACACCATTTCATCACCAGGGTGCCGGTAAGGGCTGCGGTGAAATGACTGGAGAGAAATCATCCATCTGCAGCCCAGGTCACTGAGCTAAAATCTGCTTAGGACACAGAAAACTGGAGCTAGCAGCAGCTCACACACCACAGAGCTTGCAAACACAGTAAAGCAGTGCAACCACAGGCGTAACAAATTCAGACAATTTCTGTTTTCAGCAAGTACTCAGCTGCAAGCAAATGGAGTGCGAGTAAGTGGGAATGATTTAATTATCATATAAAAGTAATTAACTAGACACAGGAATCAACAGGGAATCCTTTTCAAACACTGATGGCACATTACTGCCAGTTGTGGACTACTTATCCACTGACCTACATGAGCACGAACAGACTCAAGTTTTTGCCCATAATGTAGTACAATTGTTTTGGCTTTTTATTTTTTTCCACAAAAGAGACAAAAATTAGGTTGAAAAAGGCAACAGAAGAGCTTACAAATATTTCAAAGCAAATAACATAAACCCAAAGCTGGAAATGACTTGGTGTTGCACTTATAAAATGATTATATGAAATATATTCAAATGTGATGACTAAATTAATCATTGTGGCTATGAGATTATTTAATCCCTTGGTATGGTGCAACATTACATACCAGTGGGGCAGAACCAGCAGGCTGAGGGACTGACCCCAGCACACACCTTCACGTGCTGTCTCACTGCTTTCTTTGCCTTTCTGCCAAGGGCATGGAATGGGCAAGTTCAGCTGAAGTTAAACATCTAAACCCCAACATTCACTTTTGGGCTGTGATCCTACTGCAGCCACTGGAGAATTGGATCCCATCAAACAGAGATGCTGGAAACAACTGAGATGCAAGACCCGAGCTAGGAGGTGTGATGGAGGACCAATGGGAGATCTGAACCCCTCCAGACTTCCAAGTGAAGGCCAGGCAGGATACATTACAGCCTCTCATTTGATGCTACGCGTGAACAACAGTCAATACAATCAATTCAGCTTGCAGATTGAGTCAGATTACCATAAAAACTCTTTACTAGTGAGCTCAGCTGCTCTGCACAGCCAAACAAATATATAGTTTAGCACTTAAACATAGGTGGCTTAACCCCGAGCTGAATCCCATGCACAAGCTCCTGCAGGAAGCAGTGGGACTGCACCTTCCTCATCTCCCATTAACTCACAACCGTTGTTCGTGGCTTTGCTGGACTTGAAGCGGGTCCTGCCCACATGCTGTCTTCAGAGGTTCAGCAGAGACTTTAAGAGCTGCAGCCAGGGGACACTTATAGGATTGGAATTTTGATTTAAATTATTCTCCTAAAGGAACCAACTCCCAAGAACAGCGGCAGCCCATCACCCAGATGGCAACCCCTTCTTTCACGTGCACAACACGTCCTGTATCCCATCTTATGTACTTAGCGGGGATTTGAGCAATTCATTTTGAAAATTGAGGCATACACTAATCTCAGCACTCGCACTTTATGTAAGCTCGCAGAAAAATAGTCAGATATCAGCTATCCAAGCCCCAGAAAACAAAGGGCTCCATTTATATGCCTGAACAGAGGCATCCACTGCCATTTGAGATGACGTAAAGCACCCAAGGTACACATGGTGTTGGCAGATATCAATAGGACCGATGGAAGCAGTGGCTAGAGACCCTGCAGGGCTATCTCTTGATACACCCCAGGGTGTATCAAATGGTACTTGTTGCCAAAGCATAAGCAAATGAATTAAGTTCCAAAGATCTTGCTTATGCTGCAGTCAGATGTATGCCTCCTGTATCTAACAAACACATATCTCGTGGAGCTGCTAGGCAGCAGAAGAGCTACAAAAGAACTGCATCCTTATGTTGGGTCTGCTGAAATCTGGCAGGATTGTGTCAGCTTATTTTGTTATGAACATAAAATGCTCACTGAACCCCATGAGTTGCTATGATAACAATCTCTGCCAGCTTGCTGAATAGATGCCTTTCAGTTGCTGCCTCCGAAGTTATGTTGCTAGAACAAGGGTTCAGCAATATACTCGAGCACTGTGAACATTTTTTAGCCACGAAAGCAAGATAGCTGTCTGAAAAGATTCATGAGCACAGAACTGATTATCAGAGCATAGGAGTGGAAGGTCATTACGTCAAGACTCCTGGCTACCATGGTGAGAATATGCTACTGCGTAATCCTCTTCTAAAAACATGCAGTTCCACCAAGGAGAACATCTCAAGTGATTTAAATCTTTTTTTTAATTATTATTAATTGGTGCAATGCCTATTACTGCAAAGTTTTCACAGCACTACAGTCTTAGCTGTACAGATGGAGACAAGCATACATGTCTTTGCAGTTAATAAACCTGTGGTCCCGTGAAGGCTCTGTACGCCTTTCATGAATTTCAGCTTGCTGTCTAGGGACCCAGCACTGAACTATATACAGTAATTATTTATTTCCAGCAATTAATATTAAACAAGCATGACTTGACAGATTTCTAATTTTCCCTACCAATAGAAAGGAGCAGTGACAAGGTTTTTCTTTAGAAGTAGACAGTAGTTGTGGAGCAACCACTACGGTATTCCAGGGTGAACTGGACAATATTCCATCTCATATTACACTTTGTATCTCATATTTTATATCAATTAGCTCATTTTGCATGATATAATTAATCTATTTAAGAAACGTTCGCAGTAAAAAAAAAAAAAAAGCACCAACCATGAAACATCTGTGGATTATATTACTGAGAAATTTAGCGAGACAGTTATTTGTATGTATCAGCACACACCTTCCTTTCCAATTAGAGCCATAAATTATTTTTCCACAATACTCTTTCAACGGCAGCACCTGTCAGGTTACACGAGCGCATACTGCCATCTAGGCAGGTTTGTGGGAACAGCACGTGCCTTCAAATATTAACCATCTTGGCCCGGGATTCCCTTACCAAAAGTGGAGGAGAGAGGAACAAGTTTTATGCCATTAACGAACGGCACATCACAACTCGCTGAAAACAGAAAAAATACTTTTCAAACAGCGCAGTAGTCTGCATTCAGAGAAAATATTTTCTACGTGTTTATTGAGAAATACATTATTTCTGTATTTCCATACATGTAAGGTAATTTTAAACTCTACAATAAATTAGAAAATGCTTGTGTCTATGAAAAGTACAAACATACACAAAGGCATATAGGATTAAGGCTTTTAAGAGAGCACATTTTAATTTGGCAGTACAGTATCTAATTTATATGCCCTAAAATATAGTAGCACATTTTTGAAATACAATAAAATCTTGATTTTGTACAAAATTCTAAAATTAATTTTTCATCACAAAAGCAAAACAATTACCTTCATATGGTACAAAATATAAAATATATAATGTACTCATTCCATTTAAAACAATAAACAAATTCTATGCATAGCATTTACAGAAGACTTACAGGCAGAAGACATTTACAGAAGACTTTAGTAATAATGTAATTTTGATCAGAAATATTAATAAACAGATTAATTTTCAGTTGTGTTATGACAAAATGTCTTCCTCCTCCTTTCCTTCATGTAAGGTAACGTGGGCAACAAACTACGAACGCAGAATCTTAGACAACATGGCAGCAGGACCTGAAGCATTATAATTTAGCACCTTCCATTGGTAATATCTTTTGAACCTGGATCTTCAAATTGAGTTCTATTAGAAAGCAAGCATCAGCCCATCTTACAAACAATAAAGTAAGTCGACAAGGATTACTTCTGAGGTTTGGGAGACTGCAATGAAAGTTGCCTGGTAGCCCCGTGAAGATGCTTTGAGATGTGGGCACAAGTACTTTGAGACACCTATTATAACACGCCTGAGAGTGCTGGTCCAAAAGCCAAGCTTCTCCTGGATTCCAGTGGATCTGCTCCACTCCCCCAGATCATCAGAATGGATGATGGACAGGCATGGGGACAGAACATACACTGACACTCAGCATGAAATCACCCTCTTGAGCTTCATCTCTGCGGTGTTCCAACCAACAGATACAGAAGATATTCCTCTTTCTCCCTGGAAGATCTTGCTTAATTAGAGTAGAGATGTTATTTGGCTATTGGCACACTTCTTCCCAATTTCTCACCCCTCTACTCCTTCTCTCAAAAATTAAGAAGCAACATGATATTACACACAGATTCATTTGTACAGAGAGAATAGACTCGAAACTGCTGAATCCACAGTCTAGATGGTGGAAAAATGAGATAAAGCTGTTACCAAAGGACCTCACTAACAGGCTTTGAAACTACCATGCTAGATCTGCTGCCCTTTCAGCAGTCCTGGAATGTAGGACAAGGGAGGCCAACTTTCATCTCTGTTCTGTCCTTAGCTTGTCATATGGAAAAAAAAAGGATATTACCAAAAATCTGGCAAAATTCCCCTGATCTCAGAAGCTCTCACCACGGAAGCCTGAAATTCTTTTTGTACTTTGTGACATTCAGTGCTGTGAAAAACATTCCAGTTTAACTTTACTGTATTGTCTTTCTGATAATTCTGTACTTCTACGTCCTCACCGACAGAAAATGTTACGTGCAGTGTCTCCTCTCCCACCACCAGCATGAATCCTGCAGTGTAACAGCACATTTATAAGAAATGGTTCACATGTTACACATTCCACTTCTAGAAGAAAAATACTGAAGACAGGTATTGCATTGTGGTGAACCAGTGGAGCTCCTCAACTATAACAACAATGCAACAAAAATCTCTCCTCCCTCAAGAAAAACATGGGAGTTTTCATTTCCCTTGCAGAAAGGAAAATTGGTATTTGGGGCCATTTTACATTTTGGGTATTCCCAAAACAATAACAAAACCAAGAGACCACGTGTGTATAATATGTTTTATTGAATAAAATACTGCTTCTGATATTTACACAATTAAGTTTAGAGATGTAACTTTGTGAATCACTGCAATGTGTAACATTCATAGAACATCTGGAATATCTTTAATACAACCGACACTACTTATCATAGCAATCACCTGTCTACCAATTTCATAATTAATGAGGATTTGAACTTTCTGAATAACAGCCGAAGTAAATACTAAAGGACAGCTGAGTTCAGAGAAAACAGTCTGCTATATGAATTCCAAAATCATTTTTAGTAAGTGCCAAGAGTTTTGAAGACTTCTGTATTTTCCTGTGTTTCCTCTCAGCTCTGCAGAGAAGATAAAATAAATTATATATCTTAAGGCAGAAAGTAATATCCACAATTTAAACACCTATCATTCTTCTTGGAAATCTTCCTTTTTAAATGTATAACGCTCTCTGCAGTGCATTAAAAAAAAACCCTTTATCAGACATACATTTGGATTAAATCCATTTCTGACCTTTGGTGAAAAGGAAGTTAAACACAAGTGACTTGAGACATTTTGCTTCAGTTTGGCAAATTATGTCAACTTACACAAACACACAAACACTTAGGCAGGTCATCTGTTAACAGCTTTAGTACTCATAATTTAACAACAAACCAAAACATGCAAATATGGTCAATAAAGCTGCACATGTAAAAAAAACACTTGGCAATTTTCTACAGCTCTCTTCAATATATTTGCATACAACAAGAGCGTATGTTATATAATTTGTTGTTTGCTTTCCTCTGTTTCTCCTTCTCTTCCTTTTTTTCCTCAAGTGAGAGACCAGATACCACTACCCAGGAACTGTGCATCCATCTGAATCTCACAGCTTCTCCTCTTTTTATCTTTTTTTCCAGCTACAAAGACTTGTCTGGAACCTAGATGCCTACCTCAAAGCTATTTGTCTTCTACCTAACATAGCTATAAATTTTAATAACTAAGAAGCTGCTGAAAGATACAGATTTTGTTCTTGTGTCTGTCACTTGCAGCTATACAGTAAGTACTGTCAAACTCTTATCTTTGAGCAAGAAAACAATCTGTAACATCTACCTCAAGATAAGCAACTATGTGCATGTGAGGCACTGTCAACATGGGTAGAATAAGTTAAACTTAGATAAAAGACAAGAATAACTGCTGTGAAAAAGACAGCCTGCTCTACAAAAGAGTTTACAACATTCCCCAGTTTTAAGCCTAAGAAATGCTGTGGTATGTCAGTAACGGGTGATTTTGGAGACACTGTATGTGGAACTAGGTTATTTTGGGAGATGCTGCCTCAGTGTCAGCTACCACGGGAAAGAAAGACAGTGAAACGCAAATAGTCATCCTGGGAGAAAGTACGTATACAAACGAGATTGACATTAAGGTACTGACAACTTTCTCCCCTGTCCCTAAACGTAATTCTCAGCTTAAAGTCAGAGTAAAATGGACACAAGAGGGCGCTCCTAATATAGGGCCTACCTTATACCCATGGTCTTCAGAGTCAACTACAAATTCCCCTACATACTGGAGGATCTCTTTGTTCTAAAAGGAAACTGGCCAGTTATGGTTTCATCTGCATGTTTTTCTCTTTTCTTTTTAGTTTAGAAGTACAAGAACAATTGAGACTCAATATGCTATTCAATTTACATAATTAAAGGAAGATCAGAACAATGGTCAATTAAACTTTGATTATTTGTTTAGAATATGATTATTTGTTTTATATTCTACAGTAATAACACCCAACAACTTCTGAAGTCGGTTAGCCAATACACAGCCTAATGCTGCTTGGTATGATATTAAAATGAAATCAAAGACAAAGACAATAGAGACTGTGATTAATAGATACGTAATCAAAATAGACTACTTCATAGGCTAGGTGTCTGAAGGCTCTGCAAGTAGACATCTCTCCAAGATCACATTACATGCAAATTATACAGAAGAATGGTTTTTTTAGAACAAACATTAAATATAGCCCTTATAATCATATTTGAATAGAACTGCAGAACACTACAAATGCTTCCTACAATTTTAGTGCTCTGTGCATTCTTGCAATGCAGTGCCTATATTCAGTGTAAACCAGGCCTTACTACTTCGCAGGGTTACAAGTCCACCCCAAAGAGTGAAAAATACAATTTAACAATATGATTTGCCTATGAAAGAATAGTCTTTAAATATGGGTGAAAAAATATCTGATCTTACTTGACAGGATACAAAGCAATTTAATTTCCCGATAACTGAAGGTGATTAATTTCAAACACTGTCTTTGGTGGCACTACTAAAAAATGTTCAGATACTTTTCAGACTAAAGGCCCAACGCCATAAGGAGAAATTCTTGTGAAAGAAAAATAAATGAAGGAGTGATACTTCATCCTCAAACCTTGCAATCACCCTGTTAAAATAGTTTATAAACAAACTATCATTGTACATTATTTCTCACCTGTGTTACTGCTCAGTAGTTAATCATTTTTCGAAGGGCATCATAGCATTTCCATTTGTCTGGGATGTAGAAAGGCTCAAAGATGTGAGGGAAAGGTGTGTCATAGCCACAAACTCTTGAAATAGGAGCCTCTAAATTCAAAAAGCATTCCTCCTATTAAGAGAAACAGAGAATAAATGTGAGGCCATTATTTGCAAAAGTCTTGCATCACAAATTGAGGTCAAATGAACTTTGCCAGACTGACAGTCCTGGAAACTGAAACCTTCTATTTATATCACAGCATAAGAATTCCAGACCAGAACATTGCTTCCGTTTGCCCAAAGGTCCATATTAAAATAACAACTTCCATTAATGTTATCTTCATTTGCTACATTTGTGCTCCATTAAGTTGTACTCAGGTTATACTTAGTACATCTGCTATACATCCAGACAAATGCTGCCAAAAAAAACCCCAAATATTTTAGGAACAAAGGAATGAGTTTTTTTCCTGTGCCACTTTTAAACATGCAGAAAATCTATGTAATCTAACAGTGCACATCATCATATTTAAATTTTTTTTTACAGTCCTACAATTAAGACTCTGCCTGAGTAGTGCTAAGCACTTGTGGAAATTATGAACTTGAACTTGAAAACATTTCCACATCTCCAGCCCCATGAGTAAAATCCAGAATAAATAAAATAAACACAAATTTTGTTCTATTCAGAGACCAGATTTGGCAGTGACCGAGTTTCTCTACTCAGCCTACCAGGGCACAAAATACTGCACCACATTAATCTGAAAATAACCTGTGGAAACATGCATAAACTGTTACCATATTTAATAACTGAATATATAATAGGGATTGAATATTGCTAGTCTCAAGTACAAGAGTGAAGGCATAGACCATGATTACTGGCAACACATGAATGCATTTTGTCACATCAAACTAATGTTGACGTTAATTATTATCTCGTTTTCCATCATGTCTTAGCACATCTATTTGCTTTCCAGAGCACACAAATGAAGAGATGAAATGTATCTCTATTGTCAGTGAATGTTGCCTTGAAGTTCATGGCAGCCAAACTCTGCCATACTGCGCTTTATATACATCACGATACATGGCAGCACTTGCAAGACACCGTGAACATAATTATATAAATATAATTCTTCCAGCTACCACTTCTGTGCATTTGAAGAGGCATACTACATTGAAGGAAATAAAACATTCAGGTGGTCGTAAGAATTACAGTTACACTTGTCATGTACTAAGTATTTTGTTCCAAATGAAATCTCAAATCTGCAATGCAAGCAAATTACATGATGTTCTTAATTAGTGGCATTACACCTAGAAAAATAGTAGTGCTAACAAGTACTGTGTGCTAATTCAAAACGATTTTTAGTCCCTAGGCAAATTTCTAACTCATCTCCCCTTCTGAGTTTGAAAAACAAGTGATTGGCCCATCAAACAGCCTATCTTAAATGGATTTTTGTTCACAGCTGCTGCTAAAAGTTAGACTGTACGAGAAACAACTGTTCACCTGATCAAGAACATGACACTGCGACATCTGCTGCACAGATTTTTGTGCCAGATTTTTTGCACCTGTGCAACCATTTTGCAGGGAAACATAACCAAGAATACTAAGTACATCACATCCAGCTCTGTTTAAGGACTGATTAGAAGACATTCATTGTACATGCCTAAAAGCACAAGTATACTGTAGTATTTACAAGAGTGATAGGAGAGCATAAATTTAAATTTAGTGCATTTATGCACTAAAGCATATAAGGGCTATACTGCTCAAAATGTTCTTGTACTACAGAGGAACACAAACTGAAAGCCTTCAATACGTCTCTGCTTATTTGAGACTACTTAAAAATCTCTTGTCTTTCAGGGAAAGATGTTAGGAAAAAACAAATTAAATGGCTTTGAAGCAAAATAGGTACAGCTTTTCTGATTCATGCTCTGAAGTTCAATTTTGAAAATAACTATGAATAAAATCACACTTGTTTGGCATATATTAGATTCCAACGTTCAAATGAAGCAAAAAATAAGTCTCTGTTAGAGAAAAATGCTCAGAAGAAAACATAATGGATATTAGTGTAACGCATCCAAATTGTCTTAATAAAGGCAGAACTAAATCATTGCTCTCCTTCCTGCTTCTGAAATGCATAAGTAAAATTCTGGCCTCAGTTAATCAATATGACCTTTGCCTATTACCTTCATTTCCCTGAATTTCAATCAACACCTCTGGTAACATACATTATTATATTCCATCAAGTTATTTTAGTTAGAAACATTCTTTTATTCTGACCTATGATGTTTGACATGAATTTAGGAAGAGTTCAAAACAACTCAGAAGTGCAAATCCAATGTGAAATTCAGAACCATCAGTCAAACGTATCAGACGTGACACCACAAAAGAATCTTGACCCTCAATTTTTAGAGTAAATGTTGAAAACAAGGGCTTGCAAGATGTTGCAGGATTCTATTTTAAATGTTTTAAATGTGAAGCCTCTGTTACCGGGCTCAGACCCACTGTTTCCTTAAAGTATCGTGCTCTAGCCCATGTCCAAAACTTTACCCAAGTTTATTTTAGCTTCACACTATCATTCAGTAAGGCTCTGAAGTGTACACTTTACTCTCATCAGAGAGCCAGGTTCTCAGGTTTGTCTTTAGTGCATTGCTGAATCAGGATCTGAGTGTAAAACCGTTGAAAACACGCCGAACTGAGAACTGCGGGTATTTATAGAGATACAGAATGATGAAAAAACAAATTCATTTTGGACATTATTGAAAGAAAGTATTACTCATCCTTCTGCAACTTATAGAAAAATGCAGCAATCTGGTACACAGTTTAGAGAGAGAGCTTTTAGGCTTCTGGCCAGAAAGAAAACACTTAAAAGTTTATTGTTCCAGTTCTTTTTTCTGTAAAAGGGAATCTTCATCATCCTATACATATAGCAAAAAAAACTTCCATATGCAAACACATCGATAAGTAACAGTAAATGACACTATTTAACGTGTAAGTAAGTAAGATTGATGATTCATAAATGATACTAGTAATTATACATCCTACTCTGGTCTCCTTATTTCCATATGTTTTGGATCTAGTTCGTTTTTCCTGTTCATTGGCACTGCTTAGGAAATCTTTTTTATTATTCTCCGTAGAATATTCCTGAAGGTGAGTAAACTTCTGTTAAAAAATCAATTATTTCATCAACATTTCATGTTCCTCTCTCATGCTACATTTATTTAGCAACAGTAGGGATACCCAAAAAAGATGGAAAGCTTGAACAATATTACATGACTACAGAGCTGCTATATGACAACAGTGAACTCCTTTTTCAAAGAATTTAGAATGTCTGACAAATCAAAAGTCAAGTTTTAAGACTATCATGTTTGGATAAATTTGGATGGAGTTTTAATATTTCTCTTGGAGTTCAGCTGCTGTGATATAAATAAGATTAAACATAAAGTTAAGGTCCTCTGCATAAGACAAACTGTAGGAAAATTTTTCATGAATTACTTTTCTGCACAGAATAACTGCAAAAATTTACACCCAAGAACTCAGTGACTGCTTGCAAAGGTTTAATTCAATTGAGAAATTTCTGTCAACTAGAATTCTGTATTTTGCATCTTATCTGTAGACTGTTCAAAAAGAAATGCACACACACATATATAGAGATGGTAACATTCAAATGTATATATCTTCAAGGAAGGTTTCAGAGAAAACACTTATCACCTTAGAGATTCTCTTCTGTTATTTTTATTTCAGATGCATCATTATCCTGAACACAAGTGTGGGTTCAAGCAGTTAAGAACACTTATTCTGTATAATCCTGTAGAGGAATGTTACATTTATTTTAGCTATTATTTCCCCATGCAGATTTTCAACGGTACATTATCTGCTGCAGTATGAATGAAATGAATCCTATTCTAGGTAAATAATAAGCATGAGCTCCTTTTAATACATATATATATATACATATATATATATATATGTATATATATAACAAAATACAGATGGAGATTTTCAAAATAGTTTCATAGAAGGTTGATTTCTTGATACAAATTCTAAGTACAGACAAAGCCTTTCTTTGGTTTCTGACTCTAAAAATTCCCTACTTTGAACAGTTTACTTTCAAGAAGGGAAACGTTAAGCAGTGCCAGCTTTCATATGTGTCATTCATTGTAGCACCAGCAATTTCCCTGACAGCTGCAAGCACTGAATGCCACAAGTGAATTTGAACAAAATTTGCTTTGACAAAATATATGTTACATACTTCTGAACAGTCGCTTCTACGAGCTGCATAAGAGCGGTACATACAAGAGATATTCTGAAATTATGTTTTTGTTTCAATTTTTAGATGGAGGCTTTGTTTTTGTTTTTTCTCCAGTGGTTTAGCCTTACTCAACTTAAAATAACACTATAAAAAAACTCTTCCTGATAGCTTTAATAGTGATATTTTTTTCCACAAAGAGTAGTGAAGTTATACTTTTAACACTCAATTCTATCACAGAGCTTTCTGCTTTTTATGAGATCACAAATAATTATTTTATAACTTAGCACAGCTTGCAATGTTTGTTTTTATTTGTTACCAGTTCTTTGAATTTACATAATTAATATCTCGTCAAATACAGATAAATAGTTCACTGCTAAAATTATTTATTTCAGGATTTCTATTTCCAAATAGAAAACATTTTAATTAGAAAATAGATAGGCAATTAGAAATAAAGATTTCCTTGGGGGAGGGGGATTAGTTTTGTATAATTTATTGGCTTATGACCACAAAAAACAATGAATAGCAAATATCGTCTTTAGAGGACCAAATCACATAAAACAACATTTATAAATGAAGCCCAATATTACTACACATAAGATAAAGCATATAATATGAAATACACAAGCTTAATTCCAATTAATTCTCATCTCTCTTACAGCCATCATTGTCATACCAACCTAAGAATTTACTCCAGCTATTTTTAATGAGCACTGGATCTATTTACAGTGAATATTCACTGGTCACAGGACATTTAGAATCCAGACATGTACACCATAACGCAGCATTTCAACAGTCTTGCTTATTCCAGTCTGTTTTAAATCACCTAAGAGATACTACATTATCATACTTATCTCAAACATAAAATAAAATAAATAAAATAAAATAAAATAAAATAAAATAAAATAAAATAAAATAAAATAAAATAAAATAAAATAAAATAAAATAAAATAAAATAAAATAAAATAAAATAAAATAAAATAAAAGGAAGCTTGGTACATGACTTATTTATATCAAGATCTTTACCAGAAAAGAAAGGGACAGAGCATGTCCATTTTATATACTGTCTCCATCAAACCGTATGTAGTACATACAATTCAATCAGGAGAAGAAGGGAACATGCACAGGAGACAGAGACATGGCTATTGAGAAATATGTATTTCTTTTATATACATAACACACAAACATTTAGAGAATATATTTCTACCATACACCACTTCCTAAAAAAAAAGTTTTCCCAATAAATGCTGAAGGACTTTGAACAGAAAGTAAAATGAGGTTAATACATGTGGAAGTAACCCTGACATATTACACGTGAGAATAAAAACATATGTACGTGGTAAATAAAATATTTGCAAAACTGCTCCCCTCGGGCAGGATACAACTTCTGGTGCAACGGACTTTTATGCAGACGAATTTAACAGAATTTTATGCAATTCCATAAAATGATATTAGGTCTCCTAAAGCAACTACTGGGTGGCTACATGCCAACAGCTATCTTGCAAGTGAATGTTGTCAATATAGGTTATTTTCTGTTTAATAGAAGTAAAAAATAACGATTGAAATATATGATTGAAAGCCACTGTCTAGAGAAACCAATACATAATTTTCTGTTATCCCTGATACACTGCAGATACAAGTTTCCATGTTTTGTTTCTGGCACATTATTAGCTGATGAAACGAATGACATTGAAAGGATGTTTTATTCTTTATGTCCCCGAAAAATGTTTATGTTGCATATTTTTCCAGACCATTTGCAATTTCTTTATATTAAAAAAATAACCAATTTATCCTGCTAAGCTCATTACTTCCATTTCACAGAAAAGAATGTGCATAATTAGCCAAGTAAAACTAATGAGGATAACGTTGTATTCACTGTCACTTGTACCTTTGGGAGCTGTAAATATCCTGAAAGAGGACTTGATCAGCAATTCAGGACATGCTCCTTATTATGAGCTGAATTTCAAGTTTTGAAATCCGTGTGCATTATTTTTCTGGAGTCACACCTTTTGTAGCTTGTGTTCTGAAATCACAGAATCATTAAGCTGCCTACACTAAGAAAACCCTGTTGTTCATGAAATATTAACTGCGAGTTCTTAAGAGTACTGCAATTACATGTAAACTAAAACATAAACTAATTTCTCCAGTTCCAACTGGTTTACAGGTGACAGGAGTCACCAATGACACATTAATTTACCTTTATTCATTTCCATAACATAGCTCTATTACACGTGGACGACTTTTGTACAGACTCAAGAATATTTTATTTCTTGTTTATTATATCACTTTTTTGAACTTCATTAGCTGCAACATCAGTTATGTGAGATGTGTCTGATGCAGCTAGGTTCTTGTGCACACACTGGTTTCAAGACTGTCTTCAAACTGAATTTCAGCTAGCTTAACAAACGAACAGTAATAATCTTAACAAACTATATCAGTCTTGCATTGGATTGTTAAAGTTCCTTTTGTCAAATTTACAACACAATCACTCCAGGAAATGGTCATGAAAACAGCATTAAGAAGCTGTTGAGACTAAAGACTTGGTCAGTGACTTAGTGCTCCTGGTAGTACAAAACCAAAATCAGCACCACAATTCTAAGGTATTTATATAACAAATCGACAAAAAATCTGTTCATATTAATTTATCCTTCCCATAAGTGAAGACAAAAAATAAAAAGTAATTTTGACTCCACTCCATCCCATCATGTTTTATCCCAAAAAGATTTTCCATGAAAATTTTACACAATTTATAACTAACGTGCAACACTCCAAGACTGGAATTTAAATACATTCAGTTCAGAATGACAAATTGACAGATTTGGAGCTCTTCACTGAAAATTTATAACTTTATTGTTAAACAGTTTTTTTACAATTTCATCTATGAGATGCAGAAGAAGACAGTGATTCTACTCCACAAAATACACGGCACACAACAGAAAAGCACAAGAGGATGTAACAGGGCTTCAAGATTGCTAAAATATGCTCCTGTCTTAAGAGAACCCTAACAATGTCTTTTGGCAAGTAGGGTTTTCTATCTTTAAATGTAGCCTTCTAGATGAGCACTTCCCGCCTTTTCTCTACAAGTACTATAAATACTATTTTTCTTATTTCTTTATCATTTCACTGTATCTGAAACAACCTACACTCTCTCTCCCCTACAAATTACAGTTGCTACTTATTCTGTAGAATAACAAATAATCTTACAGCATGGTCACCACATGTTATATTTTCTATAGTAAATTTCAAGTTTACTATTCAGTTTCTTAAAACACCAGTAATAATTATGAATATTTTGCAGTGGTACCACGTATTTTCTAAGCTTGCCCTTAGTCCCATAGTTATAATGGTTTTCTAGGCTCAAGGGTTGCTTAACTTAATTAGTTGGCATTACTAACTCAACTGTTCAGCCAAGGATCCTGACAACTGTCACATGTTAACAATGGTGAAAAACCCAAGTGAAATCAATGGAAATCAAGTATCTACATTAAATTATTTGCATGTAAAAACGTTAGCAGATCACAAGTAATTTCTCTTCCTCAAGAAAGAACACAATCAACATTTAAGATTTTTAAGCAAGCATCATCTGACTTCTAAGCAAAACTGACACCATTTAATCACAAAGTTTGAAATACCCTTGAAATACCCCTTGAAAATCCCATTTTGTACTTCTGGATCACCGTCTATCACCTGACATGGTAATCACTTAAATATTCTGCAAAATCATCTCTTAGTTAAGCTCAACGTGCCAAAAGTGACTGAAAGGATTTACTACTAAGATTTTTAACAACTAGTGAGTGGTATTTCTATTTTTACAACTGTTTAGACAGCTCAGACATTCTTGCAAAAGCAGCCTTGTCAATCTACACATTCAGCCCAGTAAAACAGTAAAACAGAAGTACTTCACTCAACACACTAATTTGCTAAGGAAATGTAATTGCATCTGCCGGTATTAAATAATTTAAGGCATTTGATATCAAAGCATTTTCATTTTTGTGACAGCGTAATTTAAAAATTACTGTCATTCTGATTGACCGTCATTGAACGCTTCTGTATTGCAATGCAGAGAGCCAGGGAGAGGCAAGTAAAGGACATGATCTCTTCCACCCACAAAGAGGTGGGATCTAGTATTTTTCTACAGCATTTTTTAACATACCATCTTTGCAAAATGAACTTGGAGCAGGGGGATGTATTACATTACTCGAAACAGCTGTATAAGGAGTTTTATAGCCTATTCTTTAAAAATAAACTGCCATTTTAATGGTGTATTTAATTTAATTTATGGGAACCTGCTTGACAATTCAGAGCCACAGACAGAAGTATTCTTGTGCAAAGTTTAAACTCATATATTAAATATTCTCTCATATAATGGCTGTAACTGACTTGTAAATACAGAGAAAGATTTTTACTTTATATATATATATATAATAATTTTATCAATATAAAATACATTTTATTCTATTAAAAAAAAGTTAAAAAAATTGTTTCAAGTAAAATGCAATGAGGTTTTATAATAAAAAGTATTGCCTCAGAAAAACACTGAGAAACACTGAATAAATCTTACTGGAGACTGAGCAACTGGGTACAGGGTGACTTACAAGGCATGAAATAATTATTTTAACTTACAAACATCCATTTTTATATCAAATTATGCACAACTTTTATACATCTATTAGCTCTTCTTTACACAGACGTACTTTTTAAATAGTTCTAATTATTTTTCACTACAATTCATAACTGAATTGTTCTTTGCCAAACAGGCTACAGAGCTGTTCCACCCTAAAGAAAAATAGGTATTGCTCTCGTTGGCCGAGGCAAAATAATAATAATTATAAATTAAAAAAATAAAATACACCTCTAAGGAAATAAACAACAAAAAAGCATGCTAATTTTTCCACAGAGAAAAATTAAATGCAGTTTTGTTACAATAGCAAAAGATATATGTTTTAAGTTCAATACATGCTTGGTTTTATTGATGTTGACGTCTGAGAAAACTTTCAAAAAAGTTAACATTTTGTAAGAACTGCTCTGAAATAAAGACCATGAATAATATATTTCAAAAGCTCTGAAATGTTAGGTTACTTTTATCCCAGAATTAACTATTCCAAATCAAAGACCTGATTTTGAAAGCCAACAAATTGTACATTTACAAACATATGGGAACCGTAAAGCATCCAGCAACAACACTTAAAAAGAAAAAATAATTTAAGGATACAAATGCATTTAAGAACAGAAATAGAGACAACAGTATTAATTGTTTTTAAACTCTGGAGAGACAGAAGGGTGGAAGTCAGTGGTAGAGATTAGCTGTATACCCTAGGATTCCCACTGAAGGTTTGACTGGAGTAAGCATATTTAACTTTATCTGTATTGCAGAAGTGACTGTCCAAAAAAGAAGAAATCATATAATAATGATGTGAACTTCACTTTTACATTAAATCTACTATAAATTGCTATAATTCCCTGCACCATTGTACTTTCTGCTGCAGAGAAAACTATACATCTTTTAGGCAACCTAACCTCCCTCTCCTACCAATATTATCTACTGCATAAAGAACGAAAACACAGAGCAAAAAGTGAAATATCTATACTGTTGTCTTAGTTAACAACAAGCACCTAGCAGAATTTTCTTCTGTTCAGTTACACAAAGCATTGCTTCAACCACAGTTGCCATGAATGAAAAGTAAAAATAAGCTACTGGTGAAACTGCAAAAAGGAAATTGCAACCAACTGAAAGCTGAGGTTTTCTTTTCCCCCAAATGACTGCTAAAACGTAAAAATCAAAACATTTGCCTCATCTAAGTAAATCAGAAAGTTATTTCTCAATTTTTAAAGTAAGTAAAAATGTCATCAAAATTAATTTATCAACACAAACTGCATGCTAGGGAGTGGAGATATCAGAAGTATAAATCAGAACTGTGATATCAATGAGAATTGTTTTAATAATGTTCAGGAAGTCTGATTCAGTAAAGATAATAAGCAAAGAGCAATCAAGCACTTTTCTCTGAAATAAAATTCACAGTTGTTACATTAAAGCAGGACCAAGAATCAAGGAACTGCCCCTACATAACTGATTTATTCAATATTTGGAAAAACATTGGGCTTCTTGTTTTGCTTAAACCCAGTAATCTGTAATTACACGGTAGCAGAAACTCCAGCCATTTGCAGTCACGGAGGCTGGGATATATGACATATAATAGGAAGCATAAAGACAGAAACCAAAAAGCAGAATTCTGTGGAAGTCAGAGCTTTTCTTTAGGTTCACTTCTTTTGCTGGCTGCCAAACCCACCGTTGCCCTGATCAGAATTCCTGACCCATAACATCACTTCTGATGGCAGAAGTCAGGGATGAAGTGCAATGATACTGATGTTTTCTTCCAGCTGTGCAACCACAAGGCCAAAACACATTTTTAAACAGTGACCAACAATTCAGGGAAATTCCTCCTTCTACCACTCTACATATTTTAATTCTTCTCAATAAATCAGGCCACTGTGGCATGTCTACCTGAACAGCTTTCCTTTTCAGAACTTCTGAGACAGCATAAGGGTCCAAAACTTGATGAGGTCACAGAATAGAAGACTATTCCCTGCTAACACAGATGGCCATGGTTTCTATCATAGATTGTGTTTGAACTGCATTGTACTATACTGTAGTTATCAGATTTTAAACCCTGCTTCTCCTTTGTAATAGGAAATATTAAAACTCTTTTTCAAATTTTAAGGCTAAATTCATTCATTTGTTCTTGCCCAGTGTTAGTAAAACAAGGTCTTCCTGATGATTAACTAGCCTTTATTTTGACTGGGTACTGCAAAGTTGCTCACAAAGCAAGCTTTCCACATCACCCATCTGCCCTCACAGCTTCTCACTCACTGGTTCCAACTATTTTTTCTTAAAATCAGACAACAACGATTCTCACGCTGCTCCACAGAACATCCTGCCAGTACCTTCTACAACTAAACCATTACTATTTCTACTGTAAAACACTCTGGAAAAGTACTTGCCCTTTTATCCAGCTACATGGTGTTGGTGGTACATAACTGAACAGAGTGTAATGGATGCAAGTTCAATTACCTCTTCCTCTTTTGTCCAACTAATAACCTATATGATTATGTAAAGACAAAATAATCAAATAAAAAAACATTAATCATATACTCTGCAGTTCTTTTACCATCAAGATTTTATTATACCAAGACCTGTTAGGTTGATTTTGGCACAACACAGACTTTCTATATAATACCCCACAAGTCAGTAACAAATTCAGTTTAAGGAAACATCAGTCTGACAAAAAACGACATCCAAATACAATAACTGAATCAAATAAGTATTATATCCCTTTGCAAAGTCATGCAAATGGGAAAAGAGTGCAGAAAAAAAACGGCATGTACAAAAACTTTTCTCATTGCATTTGGTGACTATATTAATTCTGAGTTTAGTTTCTGTTTGCTTGTTTTTTTCATGTATCAGCTGGTAAAAATAAAGCCCGCCAGTTCTGCTAACAAGTGTAAGGAAGAATCCTTCAGATATTACAGACACAGGTTTATATTACCGAAGATCCAGCTCTAAGAGTTTAACATGTTCCTTAGTGTCTTCATCAAGACAGGAAATGTGTTTCAAATGTCTTCTTTAGTGGTTAGTTTGAAGAAAAAAAAAAACCACGCAAATAAAACTCACATGTAGCACATTATTTTCATGGTTTGTATCCCACATGAAGCCAGGGATATTCCAGAAATTATGGGTTTTGTTGGCTGCACAGTTTCCTATCCATAGTAAAAAATTAATATTATCTTGAAAGCTCTACAAAAATAAGAGGTTTAAGCAGATTTCTCTGAACAGCAGATAATTTTTCAAGATGTTTCTACTCATTTCACTGGTCACCACAAATTATAGCGAGAAAGAAAAGCTTAACTTTTAGTGGTTAATAAACAACTTCAGCCTAGAAGACTCTCTGACCAAGCAAAGTGATGGCTGAGGTTTGCTGCAGTGTGGTGAACAAAGCATCCTGAAACTCAAGCTGCTGCTTTGCAGTTTTCTTATGTTATTTCTTAGTGTAATAGTTTCCAATAACCAATTATCTTTTGAAAGATTTCATTCTTATTTTGCTGTATCTTTTCTAAATGACTACTGTTTGCTTTCTTAAAACAGATGTTTTCAAGACTTCATTTTTCCTACTTTATTTCCCCCCCCCAAAATGGGAATATGAAAAATATATCCGAATCTCTCAGCTCTAATCAACTGGTCTTCTTACTCTGGGCTGTTACATGTCATGTTCAGTTTGTCAGCTTCTTTGAAAACAAACAACGACTAAGCCAGGGTAATTTTCCTTCATTATAACATTTTGCTTTGGAATGGGTCACTTCAGATAGTGCAAGTGTTTCTAATTATGTAAATTGCAGAACATTACTAAAGTCATGAACAGCTAATAAATATGAATAACAGTAGAAAAAAGCTATAAGCTGTTTAGAATGTAAATGAAATTCTTTGGGGCAAGGACATTTATTTAACTTAAAAACTTTCAAGTTTCTTGACTATCTGCTGGAATTCAAAGTTGGAGTAATATTCAGCTGTAAAGGTGACCAAAGACTGCAAATCATCACATGCATCACAGAAAAAAACATCATGGCATTTGTTAGGTGATATGATAAATTCTGAAGACGTTCCTATAAATTCACATCAGCAAGTTTAAGAGTAACTCGCTTCTCAAATGAGGCAGATAATCAAAATTATCATTTCCTATTAATAGAATCCAATTAGATTTTCTCAACCTTCTGTAAGTAATGAAAGTGAATGAACTGATAAGGAAAACATTTAATGATATACTGTTCCACAATTATAAAACTGAGCACTTCTTCACTTGTAGATAATATTACACATAGTATTCAGAAACGGATGGTTACCTCCAGTAGCTCAAAAAAAAAAAAAAAAAAACCATGAAAAGGGGAGAAGTTCATATAGAGAATAGCTGGAGATTGTTGATGATTTTTGGGAAGTTATAAAGTGGATAACGTCCACATTTTAGTCACTCAATCCTGTCAGGCTTATTAATAGGAGAAAGCATTTTCTCAGCATTCTAAATATAGATAGTGATTAAGTACGTCGAATTAGAGGATTTTTGCCTCAAAGGAAATTAGGTTTCTCAAGTTTCGTTTAATCAAGCAGAATTCCTCTAAAATAAAGCTGCTAAAACAGACTCTGAAATACAATTTTGATAAAGTAGTCTTGTAACAAAATTTCATTGCTTATTCTGTTATCAGTTACTAGGTTCTTTGCTCATCCAAAGCATTCTCAAAATACGTTCAATATAAATTCCTTCTCTGAGCCATACTGAATAAATAAGAACAATTTGTTTCCTCAGTGCAGCAATATATAGTGTAACAACTGATACTGTCAGAGGCATTTTCTATTCTTTCATTTCTGCCCACTGGGGCTGAATACAGTAATAGCTCCATCAGTTTATTTCTTAACGTTTAATTGCATTAATTCTACCAACAGCAATATATACTTTTTGATTCAGGCAGATGAGCATACTGCAGGCTTGACCTTGACACCTACGGTGTACCCAAGAAAATTCAGTGCTAGCTTTTAAAAAAATATTTGGCATTTCTCATTCTTAGAAAACTAGCAACCACGCACGTAAGTGTCATCTGGATGATCACTGTAAAAAGGAGGATGAATTAAATTCCTAACAAGATGCACAGGGCGTATCCAGGCACATATTTTAGGATTCTTGCTATTAGGAAACTAGAATTTTGCACCACTATGCAAGATTTTTAACTTCTCATTGGTAGTAACTTCACAAAGAGAGTTGGAGAGTTATTTGTCAGTCTGTTGCAGGAAAAACTAATCCATGTAACTGTTAAGAAATGGATGTTTTGCTGTGCAAGGGATACTTCATTGCAAAACAGAAAACAGACATGTCACAGTATTTTTTTTACCACACATCTAAACATTGCATTGCCAAATCTTAAACTTGGTTAGAAATTACCAAGGTATGACAGATATGAACACTATTCGTAATTATAAAGGGTTTGTATCAGATACAGTCACTGAACAGCAAGCAAGCAAGCACGAGTCTGGCACTTCCAACGTGCTCACCTTGGGGACTGGAGCTCCTGAGTTCCTTTCTGTTCTTCCTTGTACGTATATTTCATCCAACGGTTGTGGATGTAAAATATGGAAACAGACCGAGGAAATGATTCAGATTTTCAATGAAGCATGTCAGAAGTTCCATCTGGAAAGACAGAACTGCTGCCTGACAAAACTGTCTGCTAAAACTGCAAGAAGATCTAACAATGGCCTTTTCTGTCAGCATTTTGTCAAAAAATCCACACTAGTCAAAATACAAAGAAACTTTGTCTTGTTTAAAGGATGAAAAAGTTGCATGCAATTAGCTTCCTGTCTGACTGCAACAATAGGTTTCCAGGGACTAAGTACCAGGGCTGCTCCAAAAGTAATACCTCCCATTTTATTATGTCAGCCCACAACCTAAGAGGTAGATGGTGGCATGGCAGCAGAGGTTGAACCATCCCACAAATACTCCATGACATTTTGCTGCTGTGCAACAAATGGCAGCAGGAAAGCAGTCTGACATGGAAGGTCATATGAAGCAAAGGTATGGAATAGAATTCCACCATGCAGAAAAAATGACAGCCACTGACATTCATCAATGCTTACAAAATGTTTATGGGGACTGAACAGTGGTTATAAGCACACTGAGGCAATGGGTGGTGTGCAGTGGTGACAGCAAGTGACCTCCACTGGCACAGATTTTTATGAATTTAGTGTGTATGCTCCTGTTCATTGCCGGTGAAAATGAATAGCTAGTGGTAGCAACAAGGTTGGAAAAAATAATGTTTTGTTGTTGAGATTTTGCTCTATCAAATAGTGTTTTTGTGCGTTTTGCATCTGCTGCAGTTTCCATGGAAATATATAGAAGGCATTACTTTTGGAGCAGCCAATGTACAGGCATCCCAGTGGAACTGGGTGGCCATTCACTCTCCAGGTCTTCTGTGATTTTCACCTCTCTTCCTCCCCTACTACTTCCTTGGACCTATCCACATCTTACAGATGCATTCAAATACAAGAATCTGCACATCTTCCTCAGTTCAACTCAGAGAAAAATACTGAAACTGCATTAGGTAAAGAGACAGATGTATTATTTTTCTATTTGAGTATTTCATAAATGAAATGCGATGCTTCTTTCTCTTGAATAACACCAGTCAATGCTAGCCACCCAAGGGGCCTTCCAGGATTTAATTACAGAAACTTGGGCTTGCAGATAACTTATTTTCTGTGACAATGTTGCACAGTATAAGTTTAACTGTACTCAGAGCAGCAGCCAATCTTAAAATACTTTAGGATTCATCCATTTCAGCTGTCCAACAAAAGCATGGATCTTTCACGTTATAATGTGGGATTTAAGCAGAGGGTTTTTGTTGGTTTTGTTTTTCTTTTTTTTTTTTTCTCCTTAAGTTTTTGCAGGAACACCACGTGAGTTGTCTTTGGACTCATAAACCCAAAAGCTGTTTCTTGTACACTTTTTGGATTTCACTGTTACTAGCATTTCTGCCTCCCTGATGGAATATCTTTGGTCTGAGGTTTCACGATTCAAGGGATTTATATTATGAGAATTGAAAGTTAAAACAATTCATTTACACAAACATTTATATTGCTGTGAAGATTTTATATGCTGAGATCAGATTATAAAACACGTGGAACTAGACCTGTGTCTCAGCTTCAACTGACAGATGATTCACATTCAGTAAACTTTCAAAATACGATGACGGCAGTTTGTGTATTTTAATTATTGTAAGATTAGCTTCTGAGGTTTTGGGTTTGTTTTTTTTTACATAATTAATTACCTTTGGCAAGAGTACAAATGTAGCCCTTGAAGTTTCCATTGTATTATTCAAAACTGCTCTTGACTGTGAAAGCTAAGAACAGCTGAAAAAAAGAAACTTTTCACTTTAATTAAAAAAAAATAGCTTTAACACACAGAGTTTCATATACAATATCATAATTAATACCATGATTTTTACACATCAAAAATTTAAGTTTCAGATTTACAATGTGCTGTTCAGATTTTTCTTTATCAAAAATTACATTTTTCTTAACAGATAAAGTTGTTTCTAATGATATGTTTTTAAATCTTTAGAATTTTAATAATCTGTAGAAAATTACAGAAGATAAACAGATCGTTTTAGTGAAGAAAGACTGTTCTAAGTTACTGTTTGGTATTTCAGTTCTGTATTTATACTCTGCAATGTACTGTAAAAAGAAAATCTCATGCTATGAAATAGGCAGAATAGCTTTCAAATGTTAAAGCTTTCGACCTACTAGAAACTAGAGCACATGCAAGCAATTAACGCTAATTGCAATCATCTTAGGTTGTGTTTAGAGAAAATAAAGATTTTAAAACACTGATTTGAAATGGTGATACTTTGCAAATATGCCTGTTTACTTAAGGAGAATTAGAGATAATTTATTATCTTTTAGTATCAAGCTACTTAAAAAAAAAGGAGGGGGGGGGGAGTGAATATGCCACAATATAATACCAAAAATATATTTTTTATCTGAAATACTGTTTTGTAATTGGGATTAATACTTAAATGGAAAGACAAACTAAATTCTTTCATTCTAATATTCATCTGCTACCATTCCTTTCTACTGTGCAAACAAAGAGGATGGCTTTAAATTATCAGAAAAGTTTTAACATCACATTGAATTAAAAACACCAGTACTGCAAAATGCTTTCCATTTTACTTAGAACTCTTACACTTCAGTGGGAGATGACAGAAGCAAACAACACAAGGAATGCTATCTCTGAAGGTAAGAGTAACTGAAAACTGCAGAAAGTCTAATTTCATAAGGACTTGATCTGACTGTGCACCACGGCACTGACAGTATTATTGAATACAACTGTTGTAGCAGTCTGAAACTGTAAACATAGGTAATGTTTGGGTTTGGTTCTGTTGTTGGCTTTTTGCTGGTTTTTATTGTTTGTGGGGGTTTTTTTGTTTGTTTGTTTGTTTTGTGTGTGTGTGTGTGTGAAAGAAATAGTGCTGAACAAGTTAAAAAACACTGAATTTCCTTGTATTTATTTTACTAAACAAACACTGAACTGTGGACTTAAACCAAGAAATATTATATTTGTAAAACAGTACCCCAATTTGTTTTCTATGGGTTCAGCCCCACTGTACTCAGGCAGAGCTCAATGGGTATTTTGGCCATACAAACAGACAGCCATACGCATTAACAAATATCACTATTTCAAACAAGGAAGGAAAATGACCAACTTGCATAAAGTGACACACAATAGTGTCTGTGTGCAACACCATGCTCCCTTCTCAGAAAAGGGTTGGTGTGGCAAAATAGTGGGGCCTTACCTATTGACTGATGACCAATTAACAGGCCCATGGACCCAATTTAAGTCCAGGCTAGAGTGCTCGGGCAGGGCATGTGCAAGTCCCCACCCCACCTCACTGAGGTGGTGGCCCCCTCAGCACCCAGGGGCTGCACAGCCACCAGTCTCCAACATCAGGCAGCACAGGTGAGTCCCTGAGTGTAAGAAATGAGAATGACAGCCCCCAGTCTGGTCGTTTTACAAAGCTAAAAGCAGCTCCTGTTACTCAGAAGCTGCTGTATATATACAGACTGTACATTAATTTGCTGTGAACATTACCCAGTGGGAAACAGCAGCAGCTGCAGCAGAGTGTTATCCCAAAGAACTTAAAAATGTACTTTGGACAGTGAAATATTTAATGTAAAACTCTCCTCCCAACACAGTATTCAAGACCAGGCCACTTAAGTGGGCTATTTCTACTCTCATCTGGCTGCTGGAGAGTCAGAAGCTGGTTTAAGCTGTTTGAGATCTCCATACAACATTACAGAGTGGGAGCCTTCCTGCACACACTCCTCAGGCTCTGGGACACTGGCGCTGCCAAGACTTCTGCTGTTCAACCAGAACAGAGCTTAAAGCAGCAGAATTTCTTGGCCCCTACACTTAATCTGACCCAGGCAACTGTCAAGACAAGAAATAATTAAATCTAGAAGTAACTGCTATTAAAAAAAAAGCAACAATCAACTGAAAATTTCAGCTATTCAAGCCATAAAGAGTAGTAGGAAGCTGGAAAATTAGGAGTGTTGTTTGGTTTAGTTACTTTCTCCTATCTGCAGATTCAGTAATCCCAACGGCTCCATACCTAATGAAGTGATATCTTTATTTTTCATTTAGTGCAATAAATCAACGCATGCTGGTAGATGTCATTGAAGAGCATGTCTTAAATCAAAAGAGCCACTTTGGAATAGAAAAAAAAGATCCAGCCAAAAGACTGTGCAACATCAATACTAAAAACTACCGTATGCCAAAAAAGCTCAATAGTGTAAACAAAGTAAAAGAAAATACTTACGTGGTATTGAAATGTTCAAGAGTTTATATCACTGTCACACAGTAGACTACCAGCTTGCTTATTTGCACAGCAGTGTCTTTAACAAATTTGTTTTCTATCACCTTCCCCTGCTTTGCTAATGACAGGCTCAGGCTCCAGCACTTTACCACTTCATACCCTTGCTCTGCGCCTAGGTAAGGTGAACCTATCTTAGATTAAGAGCATTGTTTAGTTTAAAACACAAATACCTAAGTTTTACAGCTGAAAATCCTACTTCTCCAACTCTCTTTCCATAAATATGTAACAGCTCTGAGCTGACATGAAATTTCCTTTCCTTAATATTCCAGGGTGAAGACTCACAAGAGATATATGAGTAATTGGTAGCTCACCACTTCCCAGCTACAGAATCGAAACCGACAGTGGTTCCAACCAGCTCAAGCATATTGCTCTGCAAGGTCTGCAACAGCTTTCCCAACAAACAGAGCATTTATTTACGGTACATGAACAAATTGAATCACCAAAACCACACACAGTTCACATGCATTGATTTTCAAAATTTCACATACAAAAGCTCATTTTCAAAAGCATGACGAACACTGTCCAATTGAAAATCAGGCACACGTCTAGCAAGTTGGATCTTATGAGCAATGATTCTATAGGAAAAAACATATGAACAGCTTTTATACCTAATTTTTTTTTGGAATCGTGTATTTTTATATATGTTTTCCCCAGATATAAAAATATTGTTGAAAATTCAGATTTCTAACAAAGTAAAAGGAATTCAAAGCCCATAAAAGTATGCATATAATTCAGTAATTATAAGCTTATTAAAAAACTCTCCATACCAAAACATTTCTGTGAAAGAGACTGGCTGACGTTTAAGAATATCTAACAACAGCATATAGACCTGCTCCACTTCTTATTACAATCTGTCAATATTTTTGTGTACATAATACACAGACAGTCTCTGTCTAGGCCATTACCAAAGCTAGCAAGTCAAGGACAAAGCTAATTTTATATCATAGTTTCAACTGCATTTACTTATTCATTTAGCACCTTCTTTTGTTGCTCTTCATGCATTTGTCATCCAGAATTAATTTTATCTGACCTTTACAAGGCTAACATTTTGATATTGCATCCTCGCTATTTTTTTCTTATGAACTCTGAATTTTGCAAGCACTCCTGCATATGCCAGTTTTCTTTAACTCCCTTCTCAATTCCAGTAGTACTTCTTTCCAATAATACTGGAGAATTCTAAGTACTGAACCGTCTTTTTCCCCTGAAACTGACACTACTTAAAAATAACTGCATTGCACAAAGAAAAAAAAAATCAGATTTCTGAGTTAGTTTCAGGATTTTCATGATATCTGAAAACCAGGGAATCTGCTGGACATAGCAGGCTGATCAAGCTCACATTCTTTAACATATTCTTAACTAATGTCTAAAGAATTCAAGCAGCAGCTTCTTAATTTCATTTAGTAACATGTCATTTCAGTTATATGATTACACTAAACTGGTCATATTTTTGACAGATTCATTTCAGTTCTCAGAAATTAAAACTCAAGAAATTATCATTTAATTCATTTTCAAAATCATTTAATCCCAACATTTCTCAGCTGCGTGCTGCAAAAAACTACAGCTCATTTTTCATAAATGATTTCAAAGTCTGTCATTTGTTAAGAGAGTAATGATTAAAAAGGTATGCTACTGCTTCTGTGAGAATAATTAAAGGGTGGGAAATGTAGTTTGATTTTGTTTATAAACTTTGATAGCATTTTTACCCACGATTTATAGCTATGAATGCTTACTTTATACCAATCTAGACATACATAGATATATTCAAAGCTACATATACGTAGCAAAGGGTATCTGCTCCCATCTGATTGCATTTTATTAACATGTTTCTCGTGTTACAGCTCACGTCACACTAGGTAAAATTCAGTGTAAAATTTCTTAACTCCCTCTACAGTTCAAAGCTGATCCCTATACCTGGTCTTCAGCCATAAACGTGTTAATCTCACTTCTAAATACCTTCCTTACCTTATTCAAAATATTGAGAATATTCAAAGTTAAAAAATAGCCTTTGAAATAGCCCACTATTTGGCAACTCATGCCTGCTCTGAAGACAATTTGACCCTAGACTGACAAATCTGAGCATGTCCAAAACAAGGACTAATTGCAAGGAATTTACTACTTCCATGTTTCCTATCACCAATAAAACTGACAAAAATATTTCTGAACACAATGTGCTGCCTTTTAAAAGTTTATTACTTGTCTGAGCAGATGACATTATCACCTCTCACTCAAAACGAGAAGTTTCAGTATTTAATTGTTACCAGCTACAGAATGTCTAAGTCCTCGATTATGAATAACGCAGCCTGGTTTGTGCTGTTCATTTAGCTGCCTGTTATTTACTAGTCTCTAAGATGAAATTTCTCTCTTAACTTTAGGCTAAACTGGGCATACTCGCAAACATAATGTATTTTCTATACAAGGAAATATGAGACAGTGGAGATAATATGCTCTCCCATGTGCTTTTTTTGTTTTTTGCATCAGGAAAATAAAGAGAGCTTTTACCTTAATTGATTAAATCTTTGACAAAGCATTTTGTACTAAGAAGTTGACAGCCCACAGTACAACTCTAAACTATAATTTGCCTTCAGAGAACATTCAATTACAACACATTGATATTGTTGCATATGAATATAAAATATTCCCAGATGTAATCAGTTCAACATTGTTTTGAATGTTATTAAGCAATTTAATTTTTTAAGTAATGACTAATGAGCAAATACACCCATCATGTCCACTCATCTTCTCTGATCTGAAACATAAAGGTCACATGCTGTTATAATTTGTAAGTGACGTTTGCAAGTTTGGTACTAATTTGAAGATTTAAAGATTTCATTTCCAACTGCTAACATTGTATTGATCACATTGATGCAGTCAGTGGCAGTGAAGCAGTTATACAGTAATTCAATAAAATAACACAGCAATTGTTAATGAGCACCTACTGAAAGCAGCAGTCTCAGCAAGATCAATTAGCTACTTGCCAATTCTATCTCAGTTTGCAGACCTAAATCACTGCACTTCTGTAACTTCCCTCACAGAGTGCACTTTCTTGCTCTGCAATTCATCTTAAAATAGTAAAGGGTTTATTTGCCACTTCACAATGCTTCTCTAATTAGTTTTATAGCCCGAATTAAAAGCAAGTCAGTTTACCATGAACAGTTTTCATTAGATCAATTTAAATATTTTCTTTTAAATAGGACCATATGATTGCTTTCCTTCCAAGCACATTTTAAAAAGCTGCTAATATTCATATGTAAATAGTACAGTAACAAAAATAAACAAGGTACATTCAAAACAAAGTAAAAAACAAAAATTATTGATTAGGTAATGGAGCAATTTAACTTGCTAATACAGAGATCTGAAGGGCCGTTCAGAACATCTAGTACACTGTCCCATAAATGATAAGCAATTAGGCTTCACTCAGATATCTTCCAGTAATCCCAAATATAAATGAATTCAAGCACTAAAACCCTACAGAAACAATTAGAAAAGTAAGAGCTGCTAAGGCTCACGCAGCAGCAGGGAACTGCTCAGGAAAGATATGCACCCAATAAGAGATGAACACCCAGGCTGCAACACTGCACTTCTGATGCAAATTATTCTCACACAAACACATCATGGGCGTCCCAACTTTCCAAACTAAAGTTTAGATTTCTCTAAATCAGCCAACAATATGCAAAACAGGAACACAGGAGATAAAGTTTTCCAAATTTTTCTCAGATAACTGTTCCATTTGTCCATTTTCTCAGGCCAATTCCAGATGCTGACAAGGAATACATTGCCAAAAACCTGTAGAGAAATCTGATGCCGAGGACCATGCACTCCTTAGGGATATGAAGCATTCCAGACTTCCAAAATAAATATCTTCCTTCTCACAAAAACAATAAATTATTCACTTAGCTTATGTTTTCCAAATATCTCAAACTGTCATTGCTTACATCTTAGAGACCAGTACATCAGGTGAATGTTTAAACATTAACTTAATCGACCTGTCTGATCACAACTGGACTTGACAGACTAGATGAGAGGTAATTTAGGGAGTGAGATATGTTAACACAATGTGTAGCAAAACATCCAAGTCTCACTCGGGCACTGCAGCTTTGCAAGTTTACATAATAATTGGCAGGCACTTGGTTTCTGCAGAATGTTATAATTAGTTTCCCTTTTTATTGTAAAATTCTAAATTAATTAGAAAAAATAGTTATATAAGAACAGACCTAAGCCACTACACTCGTGCCAATCCGTTCCATTCAGGCCAGTGGGTGCAGCAGTTAAATCAAATAGATAGAGGGTTGATTTACTTATTTTTCTTAGAAGGAATCTCTGGCAGCAGAGAATGATTTATAATAGCTGATTTCTAGCTAGTATGCCTGAAAGAATAAGAGACAGTATGAACATGAGCTGTGTAGCAACATATTTGTGTTTTCAAGAAGGGCAAGGAAAGAATATCAACCAAACCATAAGTCAGTCAGCATAATCTCAATTTCCTAGAAAGATAATGAAGCAAGCCATCTGAGATGCTGTGTTTAAGAACATCAAGGACCATAAGTTATTTGGAAGTGACCAACAAAAAATTAAGAAAGGCAAAGCCTGCCTGACTAACCTGAATATTGGGAAGCACTGGGTTGTATTAGCAAGTCCCAAATCAGCCTGGTTTAAAGGACCTTCCTTTCAATGTTTCATAAATTATAAATAAATTCATAAATTATATCCATTATATATCCACTATATGGCTTGGGGATTAATGCTACTACTGCTGGTAGTTCTCAGCTAATGATATTTTCCTCAGCTCTATCATATCTGTCATACACTTTCTATGGATTTTATTTATAACTTTCTATGGATTTTCCTTATAAAACAAAAGAGCTAGGAAAAAAATGTGTATACACCAAAGTCTGACAGTTACATTTCTATGTATTATGGAGTTTTTGTTATTGGTTGCTTTTTTTTGCTTTGAATGAACACTCTTGTGCCAGAAGAATCATAGCACATTACCTCCATTCATACTATATTAGTTCAAAAGAATAAAAGCCAAAAATAATTAGCATCAAAGATTTCAGATTTAAAAAGAGTGAGCACAATGCATTCCTTGTGTTATTCCTCTGTACTGTACTAGGAACTCTGTAATATTCCATCATTACAAAATGTGCTTGTGAAAGAATATAAAAATAGGCAAACAAAATAAAGACCAAAACACTCAAGCTCAGAACACATAGTGCACAAAGTACATTCCCATTGTATTTGCCCAGTCATTAGCTATCTGTTTGCACTGTATATGGGGAAGTGCAAAGTAAACTGGAAAGCCTGCTTGCGTAGTCACTGACATCAGTACTGTATGGTTATTAGGCACTGGGCAGCCCTTTGCAAAAAGCTTTTATGATTTCAAACCTTTCTAAAATAACAGACATGGATTAACTGTGAGAACTGAGACATTTCCAGCCCTCGCTGTCCCGCTTTCCCTAATTAGTGCTGCTCGGTACGGTAGGCACGGGCTCAGGTGTTGTGTGATGGGGTAATAAATGCTCACATCTTCCGCTAAAAGAATATTCTTGAATTTCAGTGTGTGATAACTTCAAATCAAAAAATACAGAGCACAAGACAATGTATTTTTCTGTGAGTGAAGAGCTATTATTTGCCTCCCATGTCCATCCCCTAGGTATGAAAAAATGAAAACATCAGCGGCCATGCCTATAAAGGATATGTCCTAGATCTGCTCATGATCTCTTTTAGTAAGCTGCAGTTCATGCAGCACGGTGCAGATGAGAAAGTGGGGAAAAGGATTCAACAAAGCCAGAAGAAACAGTAGCATGAACACAACTCATTTGGCCCTCAAAGAAACCTTATAGAAACGATTCAATAATATCTTTAGCACAGAACGCAGACACGACACTGTAACAGAACGGCTACACCAAACATTTTTGCAAGCATAAGAAAGAAAACAGTATGAAGGGAGCATGCATGCACACATCTTCCAAAAATTAGTTTTTGCTGTTATTTCTTATCTAAAAAATGTTCAGTCAATAAAAATCACCTACATGTGAAGCTAATGACTGTCATCATCTTCCATGATCAAAGGATACCAGCAGTTCAGAACCACTCACATAATTAATTCCAGCTTGAAAACTTGGGAAGAACAGGACTCTTCCATCCCCTTTCCTCACCCCACCCCAAAGGAAAAAGTAATCTTTATACAGTCAAAAAAATGAATCTTATTCCATCTTGGAAGTGCATTAAAACCATATTTATTCACTGCTTATTTTCAAACTTCAAAACTGCAGCCGTGTTTTTCCTTCCGATTTATGTATCCCTAAGGTTCCAGAATGCACACGTGTTGCCACTTCATTCAGAGGAGAAAAAAGGCATGTTGCAATCGGATTGCTTTTAGTCACATCAGCTGTGCTGTGACTAAATTCTAACAACTTTGAAAACTTTTTACATAAGCCATCTTCCTCAACTGCTTTGACTTTTTTTAATATGCTGAGAATTCTGGCAGAAGTGAACACAGATCAGAAAATTTTGCAACTGTCTGGGGAAAGTAATGATGAATGTGCATGCTCCTCAGTGGTGGGGCTGCCCAGAACATAGCAAGCAATTTGCCTGTATACCTTTGCATAACATCAGTGCTGTAAGGACTAAAGCTATTGCACAATACAGCCTTGGGCAAGCAAATTCTTACGAGTCCAGCATTTGAAGTGTGTGTAAAATGACAATTTTTAAAAGCAAGGGCCTTCCCTTTATCCCTCAAAAGATACCAAAGCAAGGGGGAAGATGGCCTTTGTTTTTTTGTCCAAAACGATGCCAGTACGCTGTATTCAAGCAAACATTTGTAAACTTAATGTCCTCGGGGATTCCTTCTTAGTCAGTGGATTTATACCAGAGGTGACTTCATTTCTGATACAGAAAGGATTTGGGTTAAGTGCTTGTTTTGGTTTATTTGTTGTTGTTTCTTTAGAGGGTGATACTTAGAATGACTTTTCTTGTTCTGTCACTGCTGCTGGTCAAGATAAACTTTCCTTCCCAGGAAATACATCCTTTGTATCATTCATTCTCTATGGACAGATTACACTTTCACTGAATAAATTTAGAGCAGTCTGAAAAGGCTTCCCACCCCTTGCTTGCGCAGAGTGTGAATGCAATGGAAACATATGTGCATTTAACTCAACTACCACAGCTTGTCACCAGCAAGGCAGTCTGCACATCCAGTAAGCAATAAAACAGCAGCCTTTCCTGATGTTATTCCCCAGCTTTTAGGGCTTTTCAGCTTTTCTTCCTCGTTATTTCAGAGCTGAATTTTAAGTGCTCACTTTGCTGCTGGCTGTATGGCTCAACATAAGGAACAAAACAAACATATATATTGGCTCTTCTGTCACCAGCAACATTTATACATATATAATAATCCATGCTCCTCAAAATCTGTGCTGTAATTACCCTCCTTAGCCACTCAACCCAACTGTTGCAGAACCAAGACCAGATTAAGACTTGCAGTACACAAACTGAAAATTAGCACTTGTACCTCAGACTTTGTAAATTACCTAACAGCTACCAAGGCAGTTAGCACAAGACTACCAACCAAGGTCAGCATAAACCTAATTAGCACTTAAATACACAGGAATACATTTTTAATACTACAGATAGCTTTTCAAGTCTGATACAACCAAATAACTTCCACAGGTATAAGTGACCCCTGTCATGCATTCCAGCAGCACTCCAGTCTGATGGATTAGAGTATGACTAACTGCATACAGAACTGAAGCACACAGAAAAGCACTGGAACATTTGCAAGCAAGCATACTTTCTTCCAGAACATGTTTTAAAATACCAGTCAAAAGGACTTATTTCCTTATTACTAAAAGTATTAATAATGATGTTTGTCTTTTTAAGAGCAAATTAAAGCAAAGCTACCCAATTATGACATTGTACAGGCTATAAATCCCAATAGGAAACCAAACCTCCATTTTATGTAACACTGTAAAAATGTTTTATTTAAGACGTTATGAAATTTTAACTGCTTGGCAGCAGTCTGGTGAGTAAACAGATTTTCTTTGGCAACACATGCTTGTACAGTTAGAAATACACTTTAGTCTGATCGGAGCAACACTTACAAACACTGACGAGCACACTTCAGTAGCAGCTTTTCCCTCCTCCTTTCATTCAGACAACAATGCATACTACCACCACACACACATACCAGAAATCCACTTTTGCAGTATCAAGCTGCACGTCTGTAAATGTTTCAGCAGTTCTCATTGCACAGCTCTAAAACGCATCATTGTAATTCTCTACTGTACTCCAAAACAGATATATACCATCTTCACTGAAATTTCTAGCAGCTACTTTTATTAAGCCATCTCGAGTTACCTAGCTGTGGTGTTTGGAAGAGGCAATAATGAGGAATATCTTAATCATGGGATCACAGTGGAGCTTTAATTATTCCTGCTTGCTTTTTGTTGGACTGTCTGAATATACTCAATACAAAATATTTGATCAGTTTAACAGAAAATTCATGACTTTGTCACAGTGGTTACTCCACTGCCTAACCAATGCTTTGTGCGTGGCACAGAATATTACATCTGCATCTTTTAACTAAATCAGTTTCTGATAAACCAATGTTTTTAACCACAAGAGAACAACATAATGAGCTTACATAATCACAGAAGCCAGACAACTTTCTGGAAGTTACAGCTGCACATCCCAGACTTATGAAAACACTGAATTTAGTAGAAAGATGACTGAAGCATGGTTTAAACTAATTCTAAGCTCTCTTTTTCATCAAGCCATCCCATCTATTAACAATGCTCGCTCTTGGGCAAGTTCAGCTCACAGAAGGGGGAAAAAAAAAATGAAATGAAATGAAATGAATTTTTATTCCAAATGTTAATTTTATTATATTTCAAAACAAATCATCCCTGTATTTAATTTGTAAGCCATGAAACATGCCACTGTTAACCTTGAAAGCTCTGTTATCTTGGAAAGAATAAAATACTTCCAAAGCCCATACTAAGAGAATCTTTTAAACAACAGCTTTAACTTCTCGTTTCCATAATGAATTAATGTGAAAGATGCTCTCAAATCAACCTATGGACGTATGCACACAAAATCTTTTCAGTTACATAGTTATGCAGAGCTGCTACAGAACTTCTGCATAAAATTCTGCTACCTCTTGCATTCAAAAGTACCATGCTGACGCTTTCAGGTAGTCTAAAACAGTTTCTTTGATGAATTTTGAAACATCTGTCCTGCCAAAGTGAACTAAATGGCTTGATGATCTCAGTGGTTCAATTACTCTTCACCAGGGAACTTCAGAACAGATTAATACTAGTAACTAATGTCACTGGCTCTATGATGATTCTTTTTCTTTCAGCACTTTCCTTTGTAAAAGTATCACTCTGATTATGTACTTTCATTTCTTAAACAGACAATCTATCAAGAATGAACCTTGAAAGGAAAAACTGGAAGATGTTACAATTACCTTTTACAAGTACCTGATAATTGCTCTTTCCCATTACTGAAACATTTAAAAAGAAAAAGAAGCCTGCAGTGCTGTTAGGATAAGTCTCATGAAAGATGAACATTTTTGTAATTCAGGACATATACTAAGGTGATCAAATACAGACTTCTTGGAGTAACAGAATATACAACAGGTATATTACATATATGTGTATATATATATATATATATATATATATATATATATATATATATATAGTGTGTGTGTGTGTGTGTGTGTGTGTGTGTGTGTGTTTGGTTTTTCAAAGGCCCTTTTTGAAAGAAAGCTATATAGGAGAAAAGAAAAAAAGAACTATATAACTACGTAGTCATACAAATGGCATTTAAGATTAAAGGTTACAAAAATTAAACGACCTTTTCTGATCCTCTGCCACAGACCCACAACTGAGGCTTATATTTCTGAGGGTTGTGTAATGTCTGTAAATGTGTTGCTTTGTATAATTTCCAGTAAGGCATGAAATAATTAATTTGCATTTTTGAAGAACTAATGGATAGTGAATATTCCACATTCTGCTCATAACTCAAAAATGAGATTCCTTCTTTATTGTAGCTTTTACCTTTTGATGTGGCATAGGTGCAATTTTGAAATGAGTCACTGCACTGAAGAAATCTGAGTACCCTAAAACATAGCAATACATTATGACACAATTACCTTAAGTTGTATTAGCCAAAGTTACAACTTTACTCTAATAGCTGAGTGCTAAATAACTTCATTTATCTCTTTTCATATACAGTAAGCTCTGATTATACTTGTTATATGAAGTAATAAGCCCTACAAGATTCTGAAAACATTGCTGAAAAAAAAAAAAAGGGAATGTAAAATTGGAGAAGCCTCCTCTCTAGAAAACCTTGAAACATTTGTTCTTTGTAGTGTATTGATTTGATTCATAATACTGTAATAGAACACATTCTTGATGTTTTCTTTGCCCAAAGCCATTGTACTTTTCAGGGATTTATTGCTGGGTTATTCATTGGTATGCAGTACAATTAGTGAACCAATGTGCAGAAAAGCAAACCACTGTAGTTTCTGCTACAGAGATCTCTAGCTTTCAAATGTCATGCATGTGCAGTCAATAAAGAAAAAAAATTAAGAGAGGTGACAACTATGACCAACCATCCCCAGGCACTGACTTGTAAATTATTATATATATATATATTCAAATTGAAATCATCATTCCACTGACCTCACTAGTCGGGCCTAGGCTTTCACCTTCAGTGAATTCGAGCCAAGTCTGCAGTGCCAGAGACACAGAGGGGAGTGAGAGGATGCAGTGTTCAGGTAATGGCATTGAAATCACAGCAATTTGCATTTCCTACCACCTCCCCACCTAAGAGGTTTTTTTAATGTTACCTCTAGCAGAGAGCTATGTTTTATCCAAATTCCTTCCTCTTCAGCAATTCCCTTAATTGAGGATTGTCATTTCTTTAAAAAGTAAATGAGAAATTGAACTTTTTCACCAAATGATGGGAGAGAGGGAAATGCCCCCTGCTTCTGACTCCTGTCCAAGTCAGTAGGTACACTCAGACATCAAAGAGACTGCACAGTCATTTGCTCGTGCTTAGTGCTTCTACAAAAAGCAGTCAGTGATCAGAACTTTGCTTACCATGAAACGGACAACAGGCACTTCCCTTAGCGAGTGTGCTCATTCACAGTGAGCACAGTATTATTTGCATTTGTAGCTCAGGAACAGTTCCAGATGCGTGCATCTACTTTTCCAGAGTCACATCTTCCATATAGAAGGAATATGTGCGTTTGGCTCTTCAAAGAGAAACTCTCTCAGTTTCAAACTGTTTCACACTGTGTGTTTTATATAATGTTTGGTACAATAGAAGAAGACCTACTTTTCTTCCTGACTCAGTCATGTCTAACATTAAACACCCATCAATTTTTGTTCCTTGTGAGAAACATGCAGACAGAACAGCCCGTGCTGTATGTGCCTCCGCCCTTATTCTTTGCTTAGATCTCCCCTATTAAACACTGTAGCACTAACAAACATTGCTTTCAATATAGCTGCTGCCATTCAGGATCCCACTTCCGTAGCAAAGAGCACAACTACAGAAAGCATTACAGGCACTACCTAAACATAGCACATGAATCATGCTTACCACTAGGATAAGTAACTCATGTTCATTTGCTCATGTTGGTATTACACTGAGTGTATAATGGACCACTTGCAGGCAGTCTACAGGATTGCTGCAGATAAGGTGACAGGAACAGAGGGGCTTGCAGGGCTATTTCCCAGTGATGCTGTTCTTCTCATGCAACTGAAATTGGCTTATATGTTTTTCTCAGGAACTAATTTTCAGTTTACTTTTGCTACTCAGGAATTTTTAATTGCTTTTGTGGCTTTTTAATTGCTACATCCCTATGTGACAGTGATGAATACATGTGCATTTAGAATGCCTAGTGGACTAAAAAGATATTCCATAAGTTCTTTCTCTGGGCCTATTTAAGCTTCTATATAAAAATTAAGAATTGCCACCACTCATCCTACAATCATATGTCCGTACTTGAGACCTGAAGCTAGTGAACACCTGAGTACTAACTTGAACTGTGGCTGCACACAGTGCTACACATGCCCTTACCTACTCAAGGATGAAGCTGAAGCTGCTAATCTATGCTTTAAAAGGCAACAGAATTACAGTTTCTATTTGTCTCCATTAAAGACCTTAAATGTAGCTAACAGCAAGAGTATAAAAATTACACAGCACTTTAGAAGGGCACTGAAGTGTCAAAGAGTTCAAGAGGATCTTTTTACACCCCTTCTTATTAGTATATTCAGTACAGAACTGAAATGATTTGATCTTGAGTGCATACATAAAATGCCAGACATGCTGTTTTAAAGGGCTTTTGTGTATTAATCATAGTAGACCCCTGTGAACAGGAAAAAAAAAAATACTGCTTATATGAATAGTATTTTAAAACCTTCAGTGAGTCATTAGCATGGAAGTACAGATTTTTCTTCAGTTTGTTGTATATTTTTCCTCTTGATCCTGCAGAGGTTTTTATATGTCACAGACCACTCTATTCCAGTCATGCTACTCTGAGCTATGACCACTGCTGCAAACTCATCAAGCCACTCATTTCTAATGATCATATGAATGGCCAGGAAAGTATAAAACAATATGCTCCTATGAATCAACACTCAGTAACCCCAAACCTACCCATTAAAACCCCAGACACAACCATTAAAGTATATAATCATCGAATATTCCACATTGGAAGGGAACCACAATGATCACCAAGGCTCCACAAATGACCATCCAAAAAATGAGAACCTATTTCTGAGAGCACTATGCAAATGCTCCTTGAACTCCAGCAGTTTGTGGCCGTGTCCACCACCCTGGGGAGCCCGTTCCAGGGCCTGACCATCCTCTGGTTAAGAACCTTTTCTTAACCCCCAACAGGACCCTCCCCCTCATGCAGCTCCATGCTGTTCCCTCAGGTCCTGTTGTTGTCACCAGGGAGCAGAAACAGTGCCTGACCCTCTGCTCACCTCATCAGGAGGCCAAAATGAGGTCTCCTCCCAGACACTGAAACTACCAAACTCCACGTTATTTTCCACCGTGGCTTACCAGGGTGCTTTAGTACTGATGTTCCCATAACCTGTGTCTGATAAAGAATTTTAGCATCCACAGAAGTGTTTTGAGATGGTGATGAAGGGAAGAGACGTTAAGCCTCCAAGAAGCCTTTTATAGGTATCAACACATTCACAAATGGAAGAACATTCGAAACTATGCTGTTACTCTGGTCTGATAGGTATGGCATCATAAACTGCTGTTCAACAGCAATTCATAACTCATTCTTAAGAAAAGATAATGCCAAATACAGTAATACAATAAATAAAAAAAATCAGGTAAAACATAGCATTGTTAGCTTTATAAACAGAGAAGTTAAATATTAGTATAAAATATTAATATAAGCTATTAATTACATCTGCCTTAATCATAGAATGGCTTTGGTTGGAAGGGACCTTCAAGATCAAGTCCCCTGTTGTGGGCAGGGCTGCCCCCCACAAGCTCAGCTGCCCAGTGCAACATCCAACCTGGCCTTGAATGCCTCCAGGGATGGGGCACCAACAGCTCTCTGGACAGCTGTGCCAGTGCCTCACCACTTCCTGAGTAAAGAATTTCAGCCTAACATCTAACTAAATTTCTCCTCTTTTAGTTCAAAGTCATTCCCCTTGTCCTGTCACTATTAGAGCATGTAAAAAATCAGGCCCCATCCTACTCATCAGCTCCCTTCAAGTACTGAAAGGCCACAATGAGGTCTCCCTGGAGCCTTAACTTCTTCAAGCTAAACAAGCCCAGTTCCCTCAACACAGACACCCTCAATTCTGTACATCAGGAGTCCTGCCACAGATCGCCTTTATCAGAGTAGAGTCACAGTTTCAAAGGACTGTAAAGCCCATTTAAAATGGCAGAGATTTTCTTTTTATTAATTTGAATTAAGCAATGAACTGGCAATTCGACATGGTATAATATAAAGGTCTGCTTAACAGCTGTAACATTTACCTAAAAATGCTAATTGAAGGCCTCATGCTTTGATGTGCTCCTAAAACATTATTAGTTTTGTTTACGTACTAGTTAAAAAGGCTGATGTAACTGAACTCCAATACACTATTAGTGGGGAAAAAATGGAAAAAGTATCACCACATCACAGAGGAGAAAACACAACATATGCAGTCATAGAAGGTTTTTTGCCCTCCTCGCTGTTCAGAGGGAAACCTCCTCATTTTAATCACTTTGTGGGTTATCTGAAATGTATGGTTAGGATCACAATATGGTTCTAATCAAAACAGCTTGAATTAAATTTGAACTTTTGCAAGTGCAAACTGTACCTCAGAGTAAGCATAAACACAAAATATTTCCTTTCCCTTCAGGAGAAATATCTAACAGCTAGAGAGATCGATGCACAAACTGGGGTTAGTGCACAGCAAAGAGAATTTTAATTCTGCCTCGGTGGCCAGAGTTTGGGCTCTTCTTAGTATTAGCATATGGAAGGCCAAACACATTGTTCAAATATATAAATCACAATGAGTGAGTGCAGATCCATCAGCAAGACAATCCTGGAGTTCAGCCTCAGGCTTATGAGCGATTGTATGCCAAATTAAATATCAGATCATGGGAAAAGTGTCCTCAATAAAAACACTATGAGAATACTAAATATTATACACTCTACTGATTAAGGTGAATCCAACACTTGTTCAAAAGCCAAACCTAAATATTCCATTTGCTTGAACAACTACGACTCCTGATGTATTATAGCATTATGTATTGTCCTGGAATAAACTCCTTGTGCCTATCCAATAATTTGTGTAAGGAATGAGCAAGTATGCAGCTCCACGCTTGCATAGCAGGAAGAACAGCTCACAGAGAAGACCATCAAATAGGCTATTGCTGCATCTAGAAGAAATGCTGCCCCCTGCCTAACAGACAGCACAGCTGAAAGCAGGACAGAAGCACGGATGTGAAAGAAGGGGGCTGCTGTGCATCAGTGACAAAAGCATCTATTTGAAAACAAATTTCACGTTACTTGAAAATAAATAACTCTACAGAATGCATACAAGTTAACATGAAATTTTAAAATCATTCTTCTCTCAGTTTAATGCCTTCCTAAAAAGTGACAGACCTTGCTGGGTAGTTCACACCATGAGTGTTTGCCAGGAGAGACCAGCGGTCTAAATTAGCACGTCTGTCAAACCCAGCTACAGTGTCACTTGGTGAACTTTGATCATGTATCAACAAAGCCACTGCCTCCCAGAAGAGTACTCCATTTAAACGTACAGTTATAGTGATAGTTTCTCTGGATTTCCTGCAAAATGCTATAAAGCTCAAACATCTTGAAAGCTTAGAAAAGGATGTTGCTACTTTCATTTATGGAAAAGTAGAAGTATCAGTGGAAAAAAGATGAGATTTAAATAAGCTATTAAAATGGTTCCAATATGTTCAGCTACTTTAGTGCTAAGAACTGAATTAACAAGGTTTTTCTATGATCTCTTCCACAATACAAACATAACTGCTAAATCTAAACTTAACCATTTTGTCTCTCTTCCAGAATTAAAAGCTACTAACTGCATGATTTTACTGATATTTACTGCCGAATCCCATACTGCTACACACTTTATTATAATATGGCAACACTGAATCAAAACAGCCACAGGAGTTCATAAGGCACATGGTGCTGGACTAAAGAAAAGCAAATGACACAACCATCCTGACTTCTAAATTTGTACGCCACTTGAAAGCCATAAATTGTTAATGATGTCCATCTAATATCACTAACAGATCAGTATTTACCTGAAATCAGTTTCACCCACAAAACACAACGGGCACATTAATGTATTTGATTATTTTGTAAGAACTGGTTGTACTATATATTAATGTTTGATTTCGGAGTGGAAAGCACAACATTACAACACTTACAGGACAGATGTGAGCTGGTGTGTGTGCTCCATGAAGGCAGATTTATTCACATGCACTGGGAAGAATCACCCAAAACTCTACGGGTGGCTTTGCTCCCTCACTTACTCAACACTCATAACAAGGCAGATCTTACTGCTTCTTAGTGCCTATGGAAACTGCTAAGCCCATTCCTGTTTCCACCTCTCTAGACAAAAAAAAAAAAAAAAAGGAACTGCTTTAACCTCCATTAGCTGTTAGGATATTCACAGTGTGTGGGAAAATCTTGCTCCAAACCACAGCTTGAACCCAAAACCACCTGGTTATTCATTTGCAAGCAGTGCATGGGGAACAGTAGGGTTCATAAGTTCATAAGTTCATAAGGTTGGAAAGGACCTATAAGATCATCTAGTCCAACCATCCTCCTATCACTATCTCTACCCAACTACTAAATTAAGTCCTTTAGCACCTCATCTAAACGCTTCTTGAACAGCGCTAGGGATGGTGCCTCAACCACCTCCCTAGGCAGGCCATTCCAGTGCCTGACCACTCTTTCAGAAAAGAAATGCTTCCTGAGGTCTAATCTAAATCTTCCCTGGCGCAACTTGTGGCCATTCCCTCTCGTCCTGTCATTACTTATCAGGGAGAAGAGGCCTACCTCTTCTCCCTGATAAGTAATACCTCTTCTCCCTGATACCTTATCAGGGAGAAGAGGTTGCATTGTGCTGTCTCATGCAGTAAATGAGGCTGTTCCCTAAAAACAAGAGGAGTGCATACAACTAAGAAATACCAACATCTCTTAATATGTGTGCAGTCTTGCAGGGATATTTTCATTAAATGTTTCACAGAGGTTGATTACAGAACTTCAAGTCAAACTGCTGATTAATAATACATTCTGACTTTTACTGTGCTTACAAACTGGACTAATCAGACATACTACCCTGCATTTACAATTATAAAGACCATGTTTGGAGGTCAATTTTATACACACTACAATTTGAGTACTTCATTTTACACGTTAGATGAGGAGTTGGGATTTGTCTGTGTTTAAGGACTTAGGAGTTTTATACAATGCAAATAGATGACTGCCTGCAGTTCACTATTTGGCTATATTCATTTCATTACACCACTATTTTCTGTATTGAATTTATTCTAACTTAGAACAGAACACTCTCTTGTCATCTGAGCACATAACAGATGTCATTGTTATTATTACTCTTTCTGCTTGTGTTTTAGAAAAATTTCACTTATTTTCTATATTATCAAAATCTGCTGAAGACATTTGAAGCATTCCAAGAATTCAGTCTTGCATAACAACAATTGCTTCCAGTGTACAATGCAACAGAAGTTGGGGGCTCACTGAATGGTCTATATTCATATTTTATAAACACAGTGAGCACCATCATATACCTGCTCACGTTTTCCAATATTATAGGTTAATTTCTGTATGTTCTGATTTTCTATTCCTTCAAATCACTGCATTTCTTCCACTGCATATATTTTCTTCTCATCTTGAATTTACTTCTCTGTGTTTATTCCAGCTTTTCTTTATATTTTATACCAACATTTCTTAGATCATCCTCACAGTGACAGAAATTGATGTTGCAATCTATACAACCAGGCTTTTATAGCTTGTGATTCCTGATACGTGGACTAAAAGCATGGAAGCAGCAAACAAAATTTAATAGAACAGAAGTGAAATCCTGACACAGTGTTTTACTTACTTTCTTACTGCCTATTGTGACTGTGTCAAAGCAAGGTTAAAAAAAATAAATTATTAAATCTGAATTCATATGTATGCAAGCTGAATGACCATAGTCCTGCACTTATATGTTTCTGTGTGCTGTTTTCTTAAGCCTCCATTTTATATTTAATCCAGGACCTCTTCATTTACCTAACTCCATGAAATGGACCTCAACAGCAAAAATGTCTGCACATTACTGAAAAGCTGTCCAAACTGGCTTGTTCTGAGTCATCTTTGTAGTCAGTTTGGAAAAAGAGTTTGAGTCATCTTCTCTTATGTCTCGGAATGGTTGGAGAATTCTTCCAAACCCTTCACTTCCATAATCAAATAGTGTGAACATTTTGTACCTCGATTTCTTCCAAATTCTTAGGAGTTAGTTACCCATTCCACTGTATCTCGATGATCAGTTCAGAACGTAATTTGTTTCAGTACATATTGTGAAAATTAAATCATTTAAATACAAATGAATTTCAATTGCACCAGAAAAATTGCTTTCAACACAGACAGGCTTGAAGAGAAGTTTGCAATCTGTTCATTAAAACTAGATTTTCAATGCCACCAGCACAAGATTCAATGCTATTTATCATAATCACAAAATAAACTCCCAGAGACCACCTCAAGTTATTAATTAGTTTCAACTGCAGTATGTAAATCCCTAATGCAGACACAGGTGAGTGATTTGAAACTCAAATTTGCACTCTCAAATATTTTTGGAGTTCTGCATTGCAACCATTTGTTCTAAGAGCCACAAAGAGCCATGGAAGACTGCTTCTGCTTCACTGAGTCAAAACCAGTTTAACTTCAACTTATGAGAAGAATGAAGTAATGGAACTGTTTACAATTTGGGTGGTTTAGATATTCCAAAGACACAACATGCAATGGCATTTATTTCAAAGAATCTGAAAGTATAAATTTGGGAGGGTGATTTTTTCTTTTCCTCTGAAGCAGTTACATCTTTGAAAGGCATTCCTGGACATATCAACTTCTCTTTTTTCCTGAAATACTTCTCACAAAAATAGCTCACCTAATAGTTTCTCCTAGTGTTACACAGTAGCAGGAAATTACCCCACTTACTGCAGATTAAGTCCTATTTTGCAGTGGCAGAAGGAAATAAAAAGCACCACCAATCCAAACAGAGAAAGATTACTATATCCAATTTTCTATACAGAACTGAACAACTGAAAAAATAAGATCACGTAACTCAATCCTCTGATACGTGTTATTTCATTGAATTTGCTGGGACCGTTCCCCTGATTAATGTTAATCTTTTATAAGACAAACCCCAGTGCAACTTGGAGAAGCACATGATATCTTCTGGAAGAAATCCAGAGAAGCGAGCTCTGTTCTTTGATTAATCAAATGCTCAGGGTCAGAATAGCTGCCAGGCAATAAGAAAAGAAGCCACACTACTAAAACAGAAACCCACAATTAAACCAGAACCTCCTCTGTTCCTACAGCACTGAATACTTTCCTTTTTATATCTGTTCAAGACTCCTACAAAAAAAAAAACAATACATTGCTCCACTTTGATACTCTATAGACAGCAATGAGATGACATCCTTCTTGAGCCACGTATGTTATCTACACACACAAATATACTTCTGCTGGTGCATTCTGCTGTAATTTTACTAATGTGACTTATGCAACAATCTTCCTAAATGAAATTTCAAAAATCTTAAACCACTCAAAATTTAGTAAAATATTATCCATTTTTTTCAGTAACTTAAATAGTACCTATAGAGAATGGGGGATAAATCACAAAGACTCATGTGACACAGTCTTACTGTGTTTGCAAGATCAATGACAGATGGTTTCTGCTAATTTCCCGTTTATTTTCAGTCCTAAAAGAAAATAGTAACTACCGTTACTGGAACCATAACACAATCTTCCCACATCTAGTCCCATCAAAAGCAGGAATCAACTATGCACTGAATGAACAAGCACTAAAAAGAAGGAAATGAAAAAAAAATCAAGCCATTATTCAGCACTCATGCCATAAACCTTACCCAACACAAACATTTCCTACACTACCTACAAATTTCCCCAGCAATTTTAACTCTGTTCTCCACAACTTACCAATTTCTAAATACATTCTCTGCCAAAGTGCTATCACTTCTCAGAACAGTAGTACAGCTCTTCTAAAAGAGTTTCAATAAAGAAGGACAAAAAAGAATATTACACACTGTATTTTGTCGATTCAGTGCTGATTAAGTTCTGCTGTCAAGCAGTTGATATTTACTTTCCCAAGTGCATCAGAAATTAAGCAGAACAGCCTCTGGAGTTCAAAGTAGTGTGCGCATTCTGTCACGCAAAGAAGCTACATAAAAACAGCAAACTCCAACAACTGCATACTGTACCAGTGCCAACTCAGAATTCAATTCTAAACACAAAAGCTATTTTTTTTCAGATTTACATGACATCTTTCTCAAAACTGTACAATTCAAAAAGGCTTTTAAGGAAATGTTCTTCAGATTTCCAAGAAATTTTCAACCACATCCAAATTTCGAACACTCTCTTCTAATACGTCATGAAGAACCACAAATAAGAGCTTGAGCTCTCATACTAAAAGGGCACCTGTTTTTAGAGGAGGGAATGAAGTTTAAGCCCTTGCTAAAAACAGAATCCTAGCATTCTCTGACGTGTCTGATATGTCACATAAAGCATAATAAGATTTAAGGCCTTCAGTGTAAAGTTAGCTTTCTAATGTGTTGCATCTCGGAGTGAAAGATAAATATGGAATAAAAGAAAGAGATGATGACATCTTCAAGAAAAGACCACCTTTGAATTAGTTTTAGATAAGCCTTTCAGTACCATCTCACTGTTGAAAGTGAAATCTTTATTAACTTCAACCCTCTTTCAAGTGATGGTTTCAAGACTTCTAACATCAAGGATTAGTTTTTCCTGTAGTTCAGTTTCTTTTGTACAATTGTTTGTTTCATAGTCCTCTAATAAGGCTCCTTTTCTTTCTGACAGTATATCACACCATCATCTTTATTTTGTCAGTGAGGCAGCAATGATGAGGAAAAAGTGGGACAGCAACCTGCCTCTGTAAGGTAGGTTTTACCACACACACAGAAAGAAAGCCATCAATTAAGAGCACGGGTGTTCAGTCTTCTAGCTTGCCTGGGCCACACTGAGTAAAGAGAAATTGTCCTGGACTGCATACACAAGACCTCTCCAAAAGTAAAACCTCCTATTTCTGTGGACACAACTGCTACAAAGAATACAATACCACTATTCGATAGAGCAAAGCCTCATCTCCAAAACAAGATTTTTCAACACAGTCACCACCATTAGCTTTGGACTTTTGCCAGTGATGAACAAGAGCTGTATGCCACTCCCATACAAAAATGCATCAGAGGAGATGACCTACTGTCACTGTCACCACTGCTGCAATGCACCACACACCACCTCGCTGTGCTCCCATCCACTGTTTGGTCTCCATCAATGCTCAGCAAGCATCGGACAATGGGTGTCATTTTTTCCAGGTGGAGAAATTCAATGACACATGTTTGCACCATGCACACTTTCATGTCAGACACCATTGTGTCAGACTGCTTTTCTGCTGCCATCTGTAGCACAGCAACAAAATGTTATAGAATACGGGTGGGAAGGTTCAATTTATACTGCCATATGACCAACATCCACCTCTGACACTGTGGGACAATATAATAAAACAGAAGGCATTACTTTGAGAGTAGCCTTCCTAAAATACATAATATAATTGATATAAAATAAGTTTTGTTACTTATATAATCTTTATTATTTTTTATTAGAACAAAAAAAGAGAGTAACAATAACACAGAACTAGTGGGATATGTGACCCTATTTTTGTGAAACCAGTGCATCAATATCTGGTCTGATGTCAATGGCTGCAATTTCTAGTGAGTTCTCAGCATTCATCAGATATTTTTAATTAAATTTTATTCTTCCCATGCTTCATCATTGAAAATAGATGTTTACAAATGTGTATACTGCCAAAAAAGCAATGACTTGAATATGGTGTGATTGAGAAGTAAGGAATGTTTTTCTCTACTAAAACAGGCCTTATAAAAGTAGAGAGATGATCAGATTTTAGAGTTGAATACCTGACTGAGACTGGTTGGACTGCTACTCCATACTCTTCATTTGAAAATTCCCAAGTAATGTATTTATGTCAACGGAAAATGAAGTAGCAAGTACATACACACACAAAAAAAAGACTTTTTATTACAATCTTGAAACCTATCATTACATTCCTTTATCAGAATGGAAAGCAAGGCTGCATATTTTTTGCTGTTCAGAGGACTCTGTTTAGCCAGTGAATCAAAATACATCCAATTATTTGCTATAACTGGAGCTGGCACTGCACTGCACACTCCCCATGCCCCGTTTTCAGCTCAGACAGCATTAACAGCATACCAATTGGCTGCTGGTGAGTGGTGGGTCCATCCCTGGGGCTGGGCTGAGGTACTTGGTGGGGCAGAGTCACAGAGGCAGCTGGCACAGGGCAGGGGCTGGGATACAGTGCCAGCTGTGCCAGGCTTCATGAGGGCCACAGGCTGCATATGCCCAAATTAGAGCTTAACCCAATTTCAGAAACATTCAGAAGGCTCCCTGATTGCTCTAATTAGAGAAACACCATGCACTGAGGTTGGTCAGCCTCACCTACAGCTCTGGAACAGTAGGCACTTAGAAGGCGAAGCACTACAAGTTAATTAAAATAAAATGATTATAAGATTAGCAAAAAAGAAAAGGCAAACTAACACAGCAGGTACTCGCATTACCCTGACATAAATTCTCTTCTTGTCAGTTTAACATGTCCAAAGGCTGCAAAGCCAGCAGCTGGCTTAGACCTATCAGTTCCTCCAGCAGCCAGCTTCTCCAGTTGACTCTCATCCATAGGCACACACACATATTCCTGGCTCCTTTGTCACTGAACCTACCCCCAGTTTGTCCAGTCCAATGTTAGCTGGTAAGAGACACAGACACTCTCGCTGCTGGTGCCCTTTTTACTCAGTCCCCCCCGACTGTTGATGCTGGCTGTCCCCCCCCAGTCCACAAGGAGAGCCAGAGCAGGGCTCCATTTCCAAGGGTGGACTACTGTGGATCCGTTGCCTGGGCTGTGACTGGGCTTCTTGGCACGTGTAAGCAGAAACTATAGATTTGTCACATAACCTAACATAATCCACTCCTGTTTCAACACACAGGAGAGCCCTTCCCTCCTTGAAAACAACCATTTCTCTCATTTTATTTTTCATGGGGATGCAAACACTGGATTTACTTTATTTTACACTATAAGTTAATAATGTACTGATGATTTCTACACCCAATTTTTCGGAGCTGACATCTCAGTGGTCCTTTTGCCAAGGATTCTCCAACCATGTTTCAGTGATGTCCCTTAAGGAAGTTTAGTGTCCTTCCTGCTGAACACTTCTGAAAGCTGTTATACTGAATATAATAGATAGTATTAACTACACATGTACTGAGTTTGTCCTATTATATTCCATGATTTCAAAATATCCATAGAGCACACACAAAAACTGCACTACTGAGGACAAAGTTAAGAGTACGTGGAGTTTTAACAACACTACTTTGTCCCATTCTTAGCTTTATGTGTTTAAGAAATCAGTGAATAGCTATTTAATGCAATAATGAACCCCTTCTAAATAGTCTGTATTTGACAGAGAACTCAGTTACTATGCTCACCAAATACTGCTTTTCATCTCTCAAACACCAAAAAAGGAAACCATTCCATACAGTTTTCTCCCTAACTCATGAGTGAAAACTATCATTTCCATTCATACTCATTTCCTTGAAGTCTACATCATCATGAAATGTTTATGACAGTTAACTGTTTTGAAATAACCTATGTACTTTTATTCACCTTATTTCTATGATGAGAGACCTCACAGCAAGGATGGAATAACAATATGGAAACTAACCATCCAATCCAACCGAACACAAGTGATTGAAGTCTTATTATTTCCATATGTAAGGAAAGTAAAGCCAACTGCAGTCCCCAGTTTTTGGCATTCTCAGTATGCACTGCGTCCAGAAAAAATGAATTTCACTTTTCATTTTTATTTTTACTGCAAACTGGTATCAGACATATAGACTTTACTTGATTATTTAGGGAATACATTTAACTAAATTTAAAAAAGCAAGGTTTTATAATGCCTAAAGTGATACTGCTCTTGAAATAGCTGCGATGTTTTCCAAATTTTAATCGCTTTTTCAATATAGCTATTCTTAACCGGTATGAAGAATTGTGGATAGGATGTTAAAATCTTCAAGAATGGATTTAAGGAGTAATGATAACATAGTCATATGACAGATTCAAGTTAGCCAGTTTATATAACTAATATTTCTCAAGAAGCAAATCCTCACTTCCTAGAAAAGATGAATGTAAGATTGTTAGTTACTACCATGATAATAATATATGTTTTCAGTATGGACTAAGAGAAATAATAAATTATTAGGAATTTAAAACTTCATTTTCTAAATAAGTCATATTTGTCAAGGTACATCCCTTATATGAAAAACAACCCAAGATGGATCAATTAAGTGAGATTCTTTCTCATCAGAGGACTGAGGAGAACAAATACTCATTTTGTAGTTCCAGCAGTACATTAACTATCCCAGGCAATCAATCTCCCAGTAAAATTTACTGATAAGCTTATTTCCTCAACTTCTTTCTCTACTCAAACACACATGCTCTCCCCTTTTATGCTATTAGTCATTAAAATAATTTTCTCCTCAACTGTTCATAAAAACATAAGACACTAAAAGACACACTTCCATTGATTTTGTTTCACGTTTTCATATGAATTTAAGAGAAATCATCACTTCCAAGGTTCATGGTTGGCAGTAATTTTACTAGTCCTATTTTAACCAGTAAGGTCACCTATAGAAGGGAGGAGATGGAACCAGAGTCAAATACTAATTACTTAGAAAGATTATAAATATTTGGTTGCTCATGGAAAGAAAATTTTCATAGAAAAAGTTAATTATTTTCATAGCAATGTTAAAATGAATACAACTACTCTTTAAAATTGTTTCACATATACTAAAAAAAATTAAGTTTTCTGAACTCTTATGCATATTCAACTCAATTTACATTCCAAGATCAATTAACTCCATTATTCTGTGGGAAAAGGGAAGGAAAAAAAGGCTAATTCCTAAGCTTCAACTACTGTCCGTATGGATTATTATTTGTGTAAACTTTGGAATCACTTTTCTCTCTAATTTCTGATTTTACTCTTCTGAGATCAGAGTAATCAGAAAAGAGTAATCCAATAGTGAAACACATGATTAGTTTAGATTTTTATATGAACCAGTATCACTGACACACATAGGAAAGAAATTTAGTTAATGGGAAAATCTACATGCAAATACAGATAAAAACATAGTCAAAAACTCAAAAGAACTTCTGTTAAAGCCTGGTGCTCTAGACAGTTGATCTCAAACATCTCAGACTTTCGAAGCCATTCTGTGCAGACAAGCTCAGCGTATGTATGGAAACTACCAAAACACTACCAGAACCACTTCTGTAGACTACATTCCTGTTTAACACCACCCTGTACTTTACTGGATTTGGATGCTTTTCTGTTTCTGATTTCAACATGCCCAGAATGAATTTTAAGAAGTTATGAGGACAAAACACGAGAAAGGTTAGAAAAACACATTAAAAGTATATCATACAAAAGATTTTTCCTTTGCATCTGACAGTATATATTCCCTGCTATTCACTGGAAGTTTCCTAGCTTAGCAGCTGCAAAGCACACTGCAGGGTATATGGCTTATCATCTGTTCAGATAGAGTAATGCAAATAACCACAAAACTGAAATCAAAATATAAAAGAAACTAATTTCAAAAATACAAAAACCTCAATTTTTAATACATTCATAAATACATCTACAGGTAAACGTATTCAGACACTTTAAAAAGAAAATTTATCTGTGTACCTGAACTGTGGAACTGATTTCAGACGCAAACCCTCCTGTCAAGGGAGCCTCATGGCTGATCAGCAACCGCCCGGTCTTCGCCACTGACTGAAAAGGAAAAACAAACCCAAAAATGCAATCAAGTTACAGCTCGTGATTTTTTTACATGTGTTGCTTATGAAATATATGAATTGTGTGATATAATTAGTAGTATTTGGATTTAGCAACCTTTTCCCTCTTGCATTTTCACTGAAATAGTGAATCACCTGAGAAATCTAAACTGAGTAACTAATACAGCATGTAATGCTTCTACATTTACTACAGTATTGTCATTCATTACAGAAGTGGTAACATCATCTATTCCATTTAAAACAGACACGAAGAATAGTTTCCACTAATTTTATCATTTCAGAACAATCTGCAACAGGAAAATAAGATTTCACTTAGAGGTCAGCATGGATTCTGAAAACACTGAGAATCATGCATGCAAATAAATCATTCACTGATAAATGAATTTGCCTAAGAGTCAATCTGAACCCACAAATCACAACAATTCAAGAAGAGTATATATACATATACATATATATATATATACACACTTAGCAATAAAACAATTGTGTGGTGCTTCTTATTCAAGTTTTACTCAGCAATTACAAGCAGCATTTTTAACTTTCAAATCTCAATGTTTGTGCAGTTTTTATGAGACTCATTTCAGAAACAGCTACATAGTACAATATATACAGAATGCGACAAACAACTTCTAATTAACAAAAAATTGTATTTATGTTGAAACATAATAATTCAAGAAAAAACACTGGAATGTGATTAGAGTATAAAGCTTCAATACACACTAAGTTTATTGCAACTACATGGAAAATTGCCTATGGTTAAAAAAATATATGTCAGAAATACAGCAGCAACCTCACCATTTTATAAGGTGCATTAAAAAAATCTAAGAGCTTCTTGAGAGACATGCTAGGAAAAAAAAAAGAATGTGTATGTCATTATTTTGGTGTCAGTTACAGTTCGACTGCAAAGATAATTATCCAACGTACTGCTGGTGTACCATTAGTCATCAAGCAGGAAAGCCCAGGACAGTGCTAGCTAATAGGTCAATCTTTCTTAACACTGTGATCTTCAGTCTGCACCAGTACATTGTCCACTGGGACACCCCGATGCTACCTACATAAAAGAATATGTAAATTCTATATCTTAGTAACAGAATTTTCATTGTAATGCCAGAACTTTTCTAATTCTTTCACTTTTCCAAAATGTCTGTCTGGCCCTACGTAGCTCATCCACAGAGCTGCCAGCAGGTGACAGGACTACAAGCAATCCAAATCCTATCATGTACTGTCAAAAACTTTCCCTATCATGTACTGTCAAAAACTTTCACAAGGTTCAGATCTAAGCAAGACAGGAAAAGGCATTTCAACAACTGGAAAGTAAAGTATGGCTTGGTAGGTCGTCTTCTTGTGTTTCTCAGGTCTGCGCTGAAAATTCATATCTGAAGACCAAAGATACTAACTGCACTACAAATCTGTGAAATACATCGAAACAACAGCTCAACAAACAACATTTGCATTCAAGATTTAATCTGATACGATAAAGCTGATACGATTAGTCAATTTAAGGTTGATTTATTTTAGAATCTTCTTATTTTAAATAGATATTATTTTGCATATATTTTTCTGAGAAGTACACAGTTTGAAACATCACAAGCTACCACTAAAATTACAGGTTTCATTTTTCAGAATATATAAATGTGAAACGCAGACACTGTTGAAACAGATGAAAGAAAATTCTGCATGGGATCAAACCAGCATTCCAGCAGTTCATTATCGTGAGTCCAAAACTGAGATCACTGGATGTTTAGGAAAGGATAAGAATAGGGAATTTCTCAGCCTTCAACTATTTTTACATCATAGACTTTGTGGGTCCAACATGGTCTCTCTTATTAACAACTTCTCTTATGAAAGAGTCTGCTCACAAACAGAACCCATGAAAACAAACATTTTTAAAAATCCTCTTGTCCTTTGAAAAGAACTACATTTTTACGTATTTTCCCAAGGGCTTGGGAAAGCCCTTGTTAATTTCCTAACAGTGAGCACATATACATCATCACCAAGCATCTCAGCTCGAATAAAAAGTACCAGGACAGCAACCAGGCTAGCTTGCAATGGTGCACTTGGTACCCAACTCAGCTTGTTCATATATCCACACCATATTGTGCCATACTGAAATACCTTAAAAATTCTTCTAAATATTAAAAGAGAATCAAAATGAGCACAATACTGCACTGTCAATACAGCCCTGAATTTTAAGAAAGAATGCAAGTTCTGCAATTCACGAATATTACAGGTTCTATTTTATTAATTTTTGCAGGAGGTTTAGCACTTGTTCTTAAACTACAGTGTCTTTCAGAAAAATATGCTATGTTAATTATGGCATTTTCAGTGTTCACAAATGCATCACGGCTATTGCTAAGTTGTTCCAGTCTTCAACTGCTCTCATTGCTGAAATCCTGCACTATATTTCAAAAGTAATTTGGCTGATTTCAACTTAAAGCTGAAGGTTCTCATTTTTCTTCTGTTTGCTAGATGGAGAAGTTATCCATTATCAGATCTCTGCTCCCCATGTGAATATGTTATGATTGTGACCAAATCATCTCCTGATCACCCTTTTGCTAAACTAAGCAGAGCTTTAAATCTTTCATCATGCAGCACGCTTCCAATTCCTTCATCATTCTTACAATCCTTTCCTGGATCATCTCCAGTTTACAGTGTCCTACACCCATCCAGAATTAGCATTCCATCCTTGTTCAGAACACTGACAAACAGAGATAAATGTAACCTTGATCCTGCAGTTCTTGGACTCAGAAGGTCTTTTGGTCAAAGCACAACTGCAGGAGTCCAGATTCAACTGACTATGATTCCTTGTTCTTGGGAAAAGGGAGGGTTTTTTGGGGGTTATGCTGTTTTTTGTCAGACTTTTTTTTTGTTGTTACATTTTGGGTTTTTGTTTGATTTTTTGTCTTTAACAAATGATTGCTGGCTGGAATAAAGATGGAATATAGTCTGCACTCATTATTTCAAGATGCAAAATTATATTGGAATATGGTGAAGAACATAATGTGTGCCTGAATTCAGCTCAGATAATAAACAACTCTTCACTGCTGTCTGAGCAGTTTCTCCAACTGCTTCCTAGCTTTAATTTCCCCTCCCCCCCCTCAATCAGTAATAGTTTTAAAGGGTTTAAATTGTTTTCCATATCTTTGATAGAAATATTAAACAGGTTAAAAAGATCACTCTGCAAGCCCTCAGTGACTTTGCTATTCTCACTGAATAGCAGGGAAAGGCAATGTTAAGTCAGGGCACATCAAATGTCTTACTTCAACTAAATAAATTTGTTTTTTGAACACTTATTGAAGATCTCAAACAACTTTCAACTGCTGATCATGTATTTTCAAGCCATTTCTCCCTACTTGCATTATTCATTGCTAATTTAGTCATAGTTTTATAGATAACTCCTCCTAATTGGCTTAGTACACATTTTGGGGAAGGGATGGGTTTTTTTGGTGTTTTTTTTTTTTTGGTTCGTGGGTGGGTTTTTTTGTTTTTGCTTTGTCTTGTTTGTTTTAAATGAAGAAATTCCATAAGACATCAAAGGTTCATAAATCACTGGCTGAAAGGCGCAACAAACATAATGAGTCTCCATATGCCCTCAGAAGAAAGATGTAGTCTGTGATTTAAAAAAAATAAAGCTTCTCCTGCATCAACAGTGTTCTGAAATGGCTAGATATTTTATTTCCACACCTTCATATGGAATCTTAATCTTATTTCCTAGAAGCAAAGTACCTAAGGAGTTAAAGGGAAAATTTTCAAACTAATTGTAAGCTACAGAGCACAGTGGACATGAACTGTTAAGACTGTTTGAGGATATCAATGTTCTTCTATAAAATATTATTTTCATTTTTAAACTCAACTACAAAACTTTACTCTCTGTCACAGCAAATGAGCCAAGCTTTCAATCTCTAAGGTAACCAAAGCCCAACATTCAGGACAGCATTTTGCAGTCCAAATATTTTATTAGACTGCCACTAGAAGCTCTGTCTATGGCACAGTAGGCATGAGTAATGGGGTCCTCAGTCTTCAAACTGAAACTGAAATAACATTAGCACGAAAGTGCAAAAATTAACAAAGAAAACTGCTTAAATTGGCACAATTAATAAACTGACTACCACAGAACATAGACAGGTACTAGGAGTGTTAATTCTTTCTCCATTTGAGTTGCCTAGAGAAATAGGTGATCTTTCTAGGAATGAAGTATTTGGTCCCCTCAAACCCAGAAACTTTTTTACATTTACAGAAGGGCTTGACTCTTCCCATTTCCCCCCAAAATTTCCCTATCTTTCAAAAAACCCAAGTCTTTACACTTGGTCCTACCTCAGCAGGAGATCCAAACATTTAATTGTACACATACACTGCAGCTCATGTAATATACTTAAAAAAATCTTCAAAAAACATGGTGTGGCTTAGGAGGCTGATACTGATAGAAAATACTACTTTACATCTATATCTGATACTGACTGATCTTTAAAGTACAAAGAGATATTTCTGAGGGTAATAAGTGTATCTGTAGCTATTTCCTGCAAATTAAATGAAAATGGGAGCTCTTGCTTACTATCTAAAGGAACAGTTCACTGAGAAAAGTCAGAAGCAGCATCTGGTCATTTAGAGAACTGGGGCCCCAGCCATTCCGCATTTTCACAGCCAAGTTCAGCTGATGCAAGTCTGGTTGCTCCCAGAAGGGAAGGCTCCTACCCAACCCAGAGCATGTGTTTTACCCTGGCATTCCATCAAGCACCTATAAGGCCATGAGGCAAGCCAGCTTCAGGAGACAATCTGATTTACTATACAGCACTGTACAGTCAGCAGAAATCAGCAGGCATTGCAACCAAGATGGGGGCAGATCCAGGTCACCTCCTTCAGAAGCTCCCAGTACACTTCTGCAATGCTCCCTCCAGTGCCACTGAAGCTCAGTCAGTGACAGCCATGCATGAGCTGCCACGCCACTGTTACCTGTGCTGTACTCAGACAACAGAGGATAGGGCTTTCAACTACTAAATCAACTTTAAAACTACAAATTCCAAATATAGCTTTTCACCCCCGATTTCCTTGTTAGATCCATTTCACATTGGTGTAGGACACAGCAATGATAACTAAGGTTTTGTCAGAGATGGCAGCGCAATTCCTCAACCACACTCTGTGCCTTTACCAGAATCAAGACTTAGGTTGCAGCCGAAGCTTTGCTGAACAGTTGCCCAATGTTTTTGCAGTGAAGCAGCTTTGTGAATTATTTTCAACCTCCCTCACTGCACTCTTTATCCAAGAGTTTCCATAATCATTTTTCTGTTCAATTCCCAATTTGTCATTTTGACTGCTTTCTCCTCTTTTACAGGTCCTGATGACAGAATAAAATACACATCTGGCACTTCCAAACACTTTGAAATCAAAGTGCTGACATTACCAGCAATGTACTGGGTCCTCACTTATGGGAAAGCAGACTTTAATCAAAATGAGTTTGATAGCCAACACTATTACCCGATACACACGGTAACAGCACTATTTCCACTGTAATCAGCTGCTTTCCTTACATGGCAACTGCCTTTAAAGAAATTATCAAAGGAACTTCTTGTACATGTGATAGGTTAACCACCTTAACAAATGCAGCAATTATATTCCCAGTTTCCAGAGCCACGTTGGACTTGCGGAATCTCTGGAAAATGAGACAAATAGATCCTCTGCACTATGATGCAAAAAGAAGGAATGAAAGGGAATAGGAAGTGCCCTAGGAAGCCTGGACATATAAAAGCCCTTTAACTTATGGATGTTATGATCCAGTTCGCAAATCATATCTATCAGTTGCACAAAAGAACTACCTTCTTCTCCTTTAAGTAGTTAAAGCTAAAAACTGTATTCATTTCTTTAATAGCTCCAAAAATAATTCATATCATTGAAGGATATGAAATTCAGAGAACGACAGAATGGCTTGGGTTGGAAGGGACCTTAAAGATCATTTAGTTGCAACCCCCACCAGATCAGGCTGTGCAGGGCCCCATCCAACCTGGCACTGACCATCTCCAGGGATGGGCACCCACAGCTTCCCTGGGCAGCCGATGTCATAGGTTCATTAGGTTGGAAAGGACCTACAAGATCATCTAGTCCAACCATCCCCTCCTATCACTATCCCCACCCAACTACTAAATCAAATCCCTTAGCACCTCATCTAAACGCTTCTTGAACAGCGCTAGGGATGGTGCCTCAACCACCTCCCCAGGCAGGCCATTCCAGTGCCTGACCACTCTTTCAGAAAAGAAATGCTTCCTCAGGTCTAATCTAAATCTTCCCCGGCGCAACTTGTGGCCATTCCCTCTCGTCCTGTCATTATTTATCAGGGAGAAGAGGCCCACCCCCTCCTCACCACAACCCCCCTTCAGGAAGTGGTAGAGTGCAATAAGGTCTCCTCTGAGCCTCCTCTTCTCCAGACTGAACAATCCCAGCTCCCTCAGCCGCTCCTCATAAGACTTGTGCTCCAGACCCCTCACCAGTTTTGTTGCCCTTCTCTGAACACGCTCCAGGGCCTCAATGTCCTTCTTCTAGTGAGGGGCCCAAAACTGAACACACTACTTGAGGTGTCAGTGCCACACCAGCCTCTAAGTAAAGATTTTTCTTCCTAACATCTGATCTAAATTTCCCGTTAAATTCATCTAAAAGAAAATAACATATGGTTCAGTTTCCAATGGTACTAAATTTCCAGAGCTCAGAAATGAGATCTACTATATCATGATATCTACACTACATTCCGAAGTTAATTGAAACTCATTTATCAGTAAAACTGAAGATGCGAAGACAAATAAATGACAAGAAAAAATATTATTTCATAAAACACAGCTCAACAGCCCGAAGTATGAATAAGATTTCTTAACTGTTGGTAATGAGACAACTGAGCTTATGTGCAAGTTGTTAAGATTTGTAAGGCTAGTGTAAGCATACAGGTCAATAATTAAGCAGAGAATTCTAGCTGAACACTGGCAGGAATGCTGGTAGATCAAAGGATAAAATTACTTGAAAAGGGAAAATATAATTTGTATTCCATCATTCAGAAAGGTGATTGAAGAGAAATTTTTAACAAAGTCTTTTCAAACAATAAAATGGAAAAAAAATAACCACACGAAGATCTGTAATAGGTGAGTATGCAGATTAACAGCAGTGAACACAAAAGAAAATTTGATTTCTTCTCAACTTTACATCAATTGCTAAAACATTACCAATCATTTTAACTGATCCACAGCAGCAGAGCACAAATCCTTCTCTTTCTGCTAGTAGTTAAACAACACAGAGGCTTTTAATCCATTACCACCCGCTTGTGTGGTTCATCAGCAGCTTTCCATCCCAGGGTGCTGGTTGCCACACGCTGCAGGTACCACAGCAACTGCTGCTGTCATCAACCAGAGCTGCTCAGAGCTCAGAGCCACTGACAACTACCCCAGAATGGAAGGAACTGCAGTAAGAAATTTATATGGCAAAGACAATGTCTCCAACAGGCAATTTATATGGTAAGGACAAGCAGTCCATTACTGTTCCAGACTGTAAAGAATGTGACGATGAATGAATGTGAAGAACCACAGAATATGATCCAAAAAAGCATAGGATATTAGGAAAAAACAGGGGTGCAGGAGAGGAATGAACTGAAAACTGTTAATTGCAGAATGCAACCTTACCCCACTGGAGCAGAGTCTGTCCAGCTGCACAGCCCTCCTTTCACATGACTATGCCCTCACCTGCCTTCTGTGGAATTAAAAATGAAAATAAACAAAAAACCCTGAAAATTAAAAAGCTTTTAGTCTAACCTACTGCCCACTTTATTTCAAATCAGACCAAAAAATTAGCTCCTACAGAGCATAAAGACCAAATCTCACATTAGAAATCCAAATGTCATAATAAGCTGTTTATCAAAACAAGTTGTAAACAGTTGCCATTTCATCTGTTGGAGCTCTTTCACAGCTATTATTGTGCATTCAAATATTGATTTCTAATAAAGAGTAAAGATCACAGTACAAATTTAAGTTTCAACATAAATATGCTAAACCAAGAAGAGACAATTCCATAAGGCTCACCATTTGATAAAATTCTGAATGTATAGACAATGTATGCATACACATATCCTTATCCCTAACTCAAATGCACTAGAGAAAGAAAAATGTTTTTTCTTTAAGCATATTCAAGCACATGCATTTACATCATCTGCTGCTGGAGTAGCTGTGCCCTGTTTGCACTGCCAGGAAGGTTATGAATAAACACACTTCCAAGGTTTCCAGCTTCATCTGAGTTTGTGGTGAAGAAACCTGGCTCCACATTCATGAGGCAAGCAGGAAAAAACAGGTTAACAGGCTTGCAATAATTCTTGAAACCTTTTTTCAGACAATTCTCTTAAGAACTCTGACCCTGAGTATACAGAAAAAACTACAATAGGTTGAATTCTGATGTTTTTTTTTTCTAATACGCTTTTCCTACGGTGAGCAATGAATGAGAACTGAATAAAAAGTGTTCCTGTTTGTCAAAATACTGTTAAATGGCCAACCAAGTATAAAAAAAAGACACTTAAAGACTCGTCTGTACTTTGTCAGTTTTTATATGCATACCTAGATCTGCATGCAGATGCATGTCTGTTTTCCTTGTTCCCAGCTGAAACAAAACGTTATACTGATTTCTGAGACAAGTCTCAAAAGTAAAAAGCTGTTTGAAGCCTGAAATGAATATCTCAGTGTGTCAAAGCAATAGAAATGTTCCACTCAGGAGTCAGTCATAATCTGTTCTGATATTCAGCATAAATAACCTCTCAGATGTCTAAAAATAAGTAATATCTAGTGACTAACTCCCAGTTCTCTTATCAGCTTCACTTTAACAACTCCACTCCACTTTAAATCTACATGGCCTCTTATGGTAGAAGAAAAACAATTCCCAGGAATTAGTTTGATGTAGTAAGAGCCCCATGATGTCCTTTATATATCTCATATAGTGTCATACTAAGTGGGTGAGGGTTTTATCGCCTCTGAACTCAAATGAGTTCCTTGAGTTTTCATTTCAGCTTCCTCCCATGCCAAAGTGTATTTTCAAAGTAACAGATCAAGTAACACGTCCTTGTAGTTAAAGTTAACAGTATTCCGGGCTGCTTTAGGCCACGTATAACCAGCAGGGAGAAGATCTCTCTACTCAACACTGCTGAGACTACAACTGAGTGCTAGGTCCACTACTGGGCTCCCAAGTACAAGAAATGTGGACAAACTGGAAAGAGCCTAGCAATGGGCAACAGATATGAAGAAGGGACTGAATTATCTCTCTGCCACGAGGAAAGTCTGCGAGAGCTGGCACTGTTCAGACTTGAGAAGACTCAGGAGAAGGATTTCATCACTGTACAGAAACACCTGAACAAGCTCTGTTCAGTGGTGCCCAGGCCAGGATTGCACCATTTACAGCATTATGCTGACACAGTGCAATGCACTGTTTTCACCACTTTGAAATCCACTTCAGGACTGATCTTCTTCCCCAGTTAAAAAATACACGTATGGTAAGAATAGCGCAAAAAAACTCAAGTGACCACAGCTGGGATACACATAAAAGGAACATCTTGAAAAGAAATGTTAATGCAACCATAAAGCTCACTACCTCAATACACCAGGACTTCATTGTTACAATACTTCATTGTTCCAGTATGTATAATTTTACACTACAAATGCCAGAAATTATTCTGGAAGACTAACGTGGGTTTTTCTTGCACTGCTCTGAAAACAACACTGCAGTACAAAGATCGTGGTGCAGAGATAGAGAAAGCAAGCACAGGAGCAAGGCAAAGTAAAATAATTCCAGGTTACTACAAAAGTAACCTTCAGAATTAAAAAATGACAACTAAAATCAGAGGAGCTGGCTATAGAGCTAGGCTGAACATCCACAGAAGCAATAAAAATAAAATAACTGAGATCAGAATATGACTTTTCTACTGCACAGATACTGTCACGGAGCAGCTGATACATTCAACATAAATATCTATAAAGATTCCAGTAAAGCCAACTTGCAAGATAGATTCCCAATGTGTTACACAGCACAAAGACATAGAGTAGAAGGGAATTCATACCCAAAACAGCTTTCAATTTGAGCAGCTAAAACCCTGAACACAAAAAAAAAATGTACTCTGCTGCATCATATCTATCTCAACAGTTTAGGTCGACAGATTTATTTAGAAGTGTGCTAAGCTAAATTAAAAGGACCGTATCAACCAGTGTCTACCTTTCTAACACCTCCAGGAAGTTTAGCTTCTTGTAAAACAACCCTAACAGAAGCACTCAGGTAACACTTTCTTCCATGTACCTTAAAGAAGTTAACTGACAAGAAAATAATAGCTAGTAGAAATGATCAATGGATGTGGAGACAATGGAGAAAAGTTACATTTATGCACACAAACCCTTCTGCTTAGTCTCAAAAGAAATTAACCAAATTCAGGAGAAGTTAAGCAAATAAAAATTACTCCTAGAAGAATTCTACAGTGTGACCTCTTGATATCCACAAGATCAAATTTCTATTTACACATTGGAATAAACTAATTAGAAAAAAAAAAAAACCTGATTCTTACTTTCAGGTTTGCTTTTGACTTCCAACCCACCCGGCTCACCCCTGACACTTTATAGGTAGAATGTTGAACACCTCCTTATGAGGAAAGGCGGAGAGACCTGGGTCTGCTCAGCCTCGAAAAAAAAGACTCAGAGGGGATCTGATCCACATCTATAAGTAACTAACTAAGGCGTGGGAGGCCAAGGGGTGAGGCTGGACTCTTCTCAGCACTAAGTGCAATAGGACAAGGAGAAACAGTCACAAACTGAAGCATAGGAAGTTCTGCACAAATGAGCACAGGAACTTCTTCCCAGTGCAGTGACGGAGCAGTGGCACAGCTGCACAGAGAGGTGGTGGAGTCTCCTTCTCTGGAGACATTCCAGACCCGCCTGGACGCCTACCTGTGCAACCTGGGCTAGGGAGCTGCTCTGGCAGGGGGTTGGACTCAGTGATCTCTGGAGGTCCCTTCCAACCCTTACAATTCTGTGATTCCATGAATCTGTGATATACACTGTCTTCATTTCTTTGTCTTCTCCAGCTTTTCACATCTCATTTGTTTTCTTTTATTAGAAGCTTCCCTTAACAGTGACAATTACTAGTTTATATAAGTTTAATTTACACAGTTCCTGTTAATTTTGGGGGATGCCACATACCTGAATAACAGTACAGAAATACATAACATGAATAAAAAATGCTTCTCTTGATAAAGTATTTCTAGATCTCCCCAGTCACTGTCTTCTGGTAATACTGATGAACAAGAAGTCCTAAAATAGTCTTTTTAAGTCAACTGAACTTATGAAAAATATACACAAATCCAGCGGGCTGTTAACTTAAATTCCTCAACACTTCCAGTTGTACCTGCCTAGGTAACATAACTAGATACATCTCTTCAAACAATACTAACTATGTAATCTGAAACATAAGACCAATAGTAAAGGTTTCAAAACACAAGAACTTCAGCAGCAGCCTCCAAACTTAATCAGCTGTTAATAACACACTATGGGCAAATTTGTACTTCCCTTTGCCCACTAGTCTACTTCCATCCTTCTGGAGAAGCAAAACTAGTAGAAAGTCACATAGATAAACATTGATGGAAAACACTGAAATAGAGGTTCTTTTTCATTAAGGAGCTTGTTTTCATCCAAGAAAAGGATGGAAAGCATTCTAGTTCTTCCAGATGCTTTAACTCTCGTTGAGAGTCTTAAGGAACAAATACGCAGCTAAATTGCTAATTACAGAAGGACAGTAGCTCAATCAGATCTCTATGTGCTACTTATGATTTTATTCTTGAAAAACAGATGGAAATCTGGGCAGTTCTGAATGATCTCTCATGGAGAATTCAGTTACTTGTAAGATTCACAACTTTCCTGATAATACAAGCCTCATCCTACAGCTTCTGCACAGAAAATTAGACAAACAACCTAACCATAGTGTGTATATATATATATATATATATATATATATATATATGTATACTGGAGTGCAAATGCATAGGCTGCTGCTTCTCTTTGACATTACTAAGCAGCAACTGAATACTGTCGAACACCTCATTGAATTCCCCAGATATAGCAAGAATTACAAATTTTTTGCTGTTATTTTGGAGGATCCAAGAACACAGCAACAAATTCACTGCTGTTCTCATGCTCTGGTGTAAATAGACACTTCCTGGCACAAATTTTAGCAGTATTCATCTAGCAGCAAAGATACCTCATACAGATTTCAAACAAACACTACGTACGACTCGTGTAAGGCCTTCTAAATATAACTTTATTAACAAGATGTTTGGGGAACTTAAAAGAAAAAAGGAAATAATTATTCTTTAAAGAAAAAGAGCATTAGGTAACACCAAGGAAATAAAGACAAATTTTATTGCTGAACTCATCAATTGTCACATTTAAGAAGCTTCTAACCTGACTGAAATAACTGTAGGAGAAACAGTATCCTAGGAAAAAAATAGAAAAATAATAATTAAAAAAACCTCCTTTGATTTTACATTACTGAATAGAAAGTACATATACATACACCACTATCTTTCATCTTTACAATTACATTAAAAACGTAATGAAGGACCTATCAAAGTATATGGCAATTTACTCAAAGCTATACAAAGACTATCAGCTAGTAAAAAGTGCAGCATGTGATGTAAAGCCACTAGGTAGAACAATAGCAAATGCTTGATAGCCTCTAATTTTCTTTCACTATCTAAGCACCCTTTCAATTTTCCAAATAGAAAGATTAAAATGAAATTGGTATTTCTTGAAGATGTACAGAAAGACTGACAGAAGATTAATCAAAGAACTTGAAAAGAGAACATAAGGAGGAAAAAAACATGAAATATGAAAAATTAGATATGCAAAAATGTAGATGAAGAAAAGTACAGTGAGAAAAAAGAAGGACAAAATAAAAGATGTCAAGTTGCAGAAAGAAAATACCTGCATTCTGGAAGGCATAGTGAAAGGAAATATGAAATTTTTGGCAGTATCACCTGTGGCATATGTGGCACGTTAGCTACCTTTGATTCCAGCTCATGGTATGAACTGGATGTTCCAACACAGCTAATAAAACAGCACTCAACAGCAGCAAGATTACTAGCCAGGCTACCAGTGGGCTTTCATGGCCTAATGTATGCAATTTTCTCTTTATCCACCATAAAGCGTCTTCCATAAGTGATATTGCTTAATGTCTTCTTTCAGGAGAAAAGGAAGAAATAGTCACATCCACAATGTACTCAAATAACTCCTTTTAAAAATCTAAGCATCCTCAAGCTATTGTGTTGAGATGATCTGACCAATCATCTCACCACCATATCAAGAGAAAAAGGAAACTGAATGTCAGGTGCTACGACTGACATGAATACCACGTGAAATATAATAAAGTACATCTTAAAGCTAATTGTGCCACTCAAAACAACTGATGACCCAACTATTCAAACGTGAAGATTCAGAACTATGCAATGGGGTTTCTTTCTTTTTTTCCATCAAAAAAAAGAAAACAGGAAACACTGTTTCGCTTTTCACCAAAAACTTGGCATCCCATTAAAATGACCCTCCTTCATCAAGGGAACAGACTGTGCAAATTCTACAGTTGATTCCCATCCACACAGTCTAACTATGGCTCTAACTATGTCTAACTATGGTTGTTCTTGCAAACAACCCACATGTCTTACCAATTACCCCATGATGGAATAAATAGCTGCAATAACTGGAATAAATAAGCTGGAATAAACAGCTGAAAGCTAAAATGATGTTTCTCAACCCAAGACTAAAGATGTTTAAAAAAGGTTGTCCAAGGTATTCAAACTGTCACAGATCCAGAGTTTGGCTAAAATAATGAAGCCAGTCTGTAGTTCCTGTACCTTCACAAAACATCTTTGATGCAGAAAAACAAAACAGTATGTTTTTAGCCAGCAATAAACATCTGTGAAGATACTGATATTCCTCAGACAGAGGAACAGTGTATTTCAAGTAATACAGAAAGAACCACAAAAGGAAGGCTCATCTCAATTCCTGAACTTAACCCAGTTCTGATTCATAGAAATTCACACAACTCATCACAGGGCAGATAAATCTGTTTCACCACTGCTGTTGAACCCACTCAGTTAGGATTTATCATCCGTATTACTAATTTTGATCAGGTTTCCATATAAGCAAACATTTTCCGTAAATTATTTAGAGATAAGTAGATGAAGATGGCAAGCAGATGTCTAAGAATGCCACCTGCATCATATTTGACCCCTTCCGAAAGTAAACAATAGCAGAAGTCTAATGGATGCGATTTGTACTTGAAAAACACACCATCTAAGAATGTTGTGCCAAATACCTTGCAAAACTGTTTTCAAAGATTACTTTTTCTGTTGATAATATTCTTCCGGATACCTTTTTTTCTGTATTACTTTCTCTTTAAATTTATTTTTCTAAGGCAACAACTCACTCCTTTTTCCCTTTTCATTCTTGCAGTGTTATCTTTTCTGTTCACTGCGCCCTCTTAATCAAAGCTGTCTAAGCAACCCTCATTTCTTCAGTCTCCATTCTTTATCAGTCACAAACTCTGACCTAGTTCAACTAATGGAAAAATGAATAGTCATTTTCAAGGTACAGTTATATTCATTTTCAGCCTGTTAGCCAAGGAAATGATGGTTCAGTGAGCTAGTTTGATTTTCTTCTGTCTATGTGTCAGTCTCCTGATAACCACGTTGCAGCCGAATGCAAGTCTTAAAGATTAAGGATAAAGCCTTAAAGTTCCTGCAAGTTCAGTAAAATTCAGTCTCTCTGGGTAAAGGAAATTAGTAGCCCTTCTAATTTAGTAGACTAAAATAAAAGATGCTCTTAGCACTACCTTTCCCACAGCTCTTCCAATAAGCACCAAATTGTTTTCAATGCTACTTTTTGTCTAGACAGCCATTTTAGAAAGACAATCTACAGAAGTAAATGAGGAATATGGAAAGGTAAAGGGTAGGAAATATGGAACATAAATCTGTACAGGTTTCATTACTCACACAGTAATTTATTTTCATTCTTTATGATAATGCTGTTATCCAAAGGAAAAAAAGTAAATACATTTCTATACCTTCACGGCATGGCATGGAAATAGAAAAGATAAGGCCAAATTCAAAGCCCTTAAAACATCTCAGAATTCTGATTTTTTCTTCCAAGCTTCCATTTCACAAGAACATTCCTACAATCTGTTCTTGATATATAATTATTGTTCAGTAATATGCTTGTAACTTTTTAATTCAAATTTCCATTAAAATAACATGACTGCAATAAGATAGTTGATTTCTATTTGAAAGCAATTCTGATGCTTCTAGTGTAATAGCTTCAGATTGATCTTGATGTGTCTTGCTAAATCCAGTTGCCTGGATTTTACCTTTCTCTCCTAGAGTGACTGCAGCCTCAACACTTTCAATAAACATAAAACAACATCAGAAACTATTAAGACTACCTACAGACCAAGACACTCATTATAAATACCTTCCCCCAGTGAGCCTAAAATTCATGAAAGCGACAACAGGAAAAACAGCCTGTTACATATTTTTCCTTTGTAGAGATCATCATAGCATCAAAATGAGTCTTCAGCATGAACAAGTTACAGGCATTACGTTATAAAATGAGTGCATAACTCCTCAAAGAACTCATTCCTTGGTTTCACAAGAAAATTTGACACAATACACAGATATTGGCAGTTTTCCTTAGAGCAAGAGCCTAGGAGGCTTGTTTCACAGGTTTATCAAGCTAGAAGACAGCTGTCACCTTTGCAATGACACAATAACAAATCAAAGCCTGTAAATTCACTTCAGAGTTTAGAATATCGTCAACTAATGGAGAATTTGTTCCCTTGTTTCTTCTTACTACATATTATTAACACATCTGACAGGCTGTCACCAAGAATTTCCTCCCAACTAAGGAGGTGTTTAGTTTATGTGAAAGGTAAGATTCAGACAGAATCCAAGAGCTTTGCTTAAGAACCCATACAAGCACTAATAAGCTCTTACTGATTGAAGTTTTGATTTCCTGACATAAAGCTCTTGGATGACATTCATGCCAAGCCAGAAACCAATTCAGCATCACTGTAATCAGAAATGCTCACTGAGAACTCCTCATATTCATTCTCTCCATGCAAGTACCAAAGAGAAGATGTTAAGTACAAGATCCTAGGAATACTGACTAGTTGCATAAATGTCAATGGAACAAATGCAACTATCAAACTTGTCAACTGAATGAAACTATATAGACTGGTATGTCACAGTTCATTGCTACAAACAGTTGTGGCACCAATAAAGAATACAGGAGGGAGTTGAAATGCAAGTCTTGACTTCTGCCTCACAGAAAAAAAATACATCTTGGTATTTTATTATAGTGCATTACAGATACACGTCAGAAAACTACTTAACACTGATGCCTTAAGGAACACAAAGTTACAATACTTTAAAACAATTAACAATGACTGAATAAACAAAAATAAAGTATATAGCTAAATTTATTTTATGTAGTAAGTAAATTGCAGTGTTAAACTAAGTCAGTGACTGACATGACAAAGATCCTATACATTATCTCTGCAATTACTTTTCTGAATTAAATTTCAATTATCAAGTAATTGCCCTGATAAAATCTCTACACTTCAAAGTTTAATTTGTGCAAACAAATGTAACTAGGTAAAACAAAGAAGATATTTAAATTTTAACTGCAAAAAAGCTTTATCAGCCACAATGATCTGTTTTAAATCTAGACTTGCATATCCTCTACAACATATATATTAACAACTTTAATATATATATTGATCTTTAAGCTTCCTTTCAACTCAAAACCACTTGATGATTCTAAGATCTTTTGGTAGAAAAGACAATTTACATAAGATATTACTCTGATAGATTTGTTTTCTTTTATAGGAACATAAAACTTTAAGACCATAAGAACACAAACTGCCAATGGTATTTTTAAGACCTAAAATCAAATCCTCCTCTAGACAATCCATATTTAAAACATCATTAAGGATATAAGCCAAAAAAATAGATGATAGAAGATTTCTTTAATGGCAACAAAACATCGAAGTTGGTAACAAGAAATTAACTGTTTCCACAGGCCTTTTAAAGACCAACATTTCTTGCTATTAGATTGCAGATAGTTCAACACTATCAAAAATAAAGCTAGAAGTCAGGACTGCCCAACCGAATTATTTAACTTCTTGACTTTACCTCTAAATTCTAAATTTATTGTTATTTATTAAAGAATTTGACATTTTTTAAGAAGAATCTAAAAAAAAAAGAACTGACGAAAATAATATCCCAAACTTTGGTTTTTGGTGCTAAAATAACGAACCAGTATATTTGCAAATGGTGAAGAGAATGCTACTTAAAGTTCAAAATACCTCCAAATTTGCAATAAAGCCATGTGTATAAGAGCCCTTTTTCTACAAATCTTCCAGAGCACTGTGGGAAACCTTAGAGTCTAGGTAACATAAGAGCACCACAAATGTTGGAGATAATAATACAGTATCGACTGGTACTCTGTGGTAATCTTTGACCACACATAAAGAGTGGTTTTAAAGTTTTGTCCTTTGCAGAACATGTAACTTTTGCTAAAAATAGTTGTGGTCTTTTTGCTTTTTGTTTTTTTAGCTGGATGTAGAAATTATGATGCATTATCATGATAAATCATGAGCATTATTTATAATCAATTTATAACTTTAACTTACTTATACTGTATTTGTGCTGGTTATAATTTGCCACTTACTGTTTTTCTCATCTGGAAAGTTTGATTAGCATTCTCTGTCAACAATAACTTATAAGCTAGATGACCTCAACCAAAATACTGTTCTGACTCATGGAATGCTGCATTGATGGTCTAAGTAATGTGACTACGACTTAAGACAGTATATTGTTCTGATAATTAAGTACCTCACATATGGTTCAAGTAGAAAAAAGACTGAAAATGACATCACTGTAAGTATTGTGTAATGCTGGCACTTTTGATGATTTTTTGATGATTTCAGGGCAAAAAAAATTAAACCCCTGCTTATCACCTATTTTTACAAAGAAATAAAGATTACTGTATAACAGGTGAGTTACAGAGCAACATGCTGTATGGCAATGACACCAATCAATGCTACACTGCCACACAGGTAAAGTATTTCAAGTAAAGAGAGAGCAAGTTGACTGGTATGCTGCTAAATGTACTATTATACATGAAAAATCCAGTTAAATATTCTCCTTACTGTAGCTACTGAAGCATCCACTAACCCATTTAAATACTTCAAGTCTACTTTTCTGAAAAATATACTTCAGTTTAAGGTAATTTAAATTTACACCAGAAGCAACAGGTTAAAATATCAAAAGACTGTGTTCCAGGCACAAAGAGCTACAAAAAAAAAATCCAGTCACATTCATTCAAGGGAAGAAAAAAAGATTTCCACGCTCATCTCTTCCATTCATTAAACAATTGCATGAATATGTAGTGATTACAATCCACAAACTTCATTTCACAAACATTTTGCATGACCATCCAGTAACTTTTGTTTTCATAAATTCACAGGCACAGTAAAATATACACCATAGCCCAGGTAATTTTTGTTCTATGTCATCATATTTAGTGAAATATTTAACACCATGTTTGAGGACAACGTAGGTTACATGCAATGAAAAGCAAATCACATCTACATAAAAGATGCAATAAAGAACTTATTAACAAATTAAATTTTTACATTGTGCCAGAGCCTTACAGCCTTCCAAGATCCATAACAAGATAATATGATAGAAGCAAGTACACAGGGCAACAATTGTTTTCTATCTTAATGAGATAATTTGGTAGTCAAGCACTCACGATTTGATGCATTTACTCAGCTTATGAGTTCTACAGGGAAAAAGTTAAGTAAGCTCAAAGAAGTTACAAAAGATTCCAGGGATTTTAGTAGTACCAAGGACAAAAAGTGCATTAAATGAGCATTTCATGGAGATCTGAACATCCTTTTTCTTGTATTCCTACAGTCAAGCTAACTTATAATAGCTTGAAATGTTCATGAAAATACACTTTAAGTTATGAGACCAGGGGGATTTTAAAGTAATGGTAATAGTGACTTAATAGAAGAGGTTACCATAAAATACACTGGGTTTATTTAGAAGAAATCCTTTGATTTTGGTGGGTGACGTTGAGTAACAAACCAAAATTAAAAGCAGTACAAAAATGCAGGTTCTTCAGCACAAAACAATGGCAGTAGAGAAGGTAAAAGCTTTCTTTAGCCACACATTAGCAGCAGTGGAAACTAACAGCATAATTAATCAGTAAGTCTATCTGACCAAAGTTCAGCCTGTCATCTTACCAGCCAGAGCTCTGAGTTTTAGTAAACCTTAAAAGTTAACAAAAATCTTATCATAAAATCAGTATATTTACATTTGGAAATCTCTGCAGTCTATCCAGCACAATTATGATCAGTGGTGACTGCCTTCATAGAAAGCTAATCAATACTGATTGTCAAAAATACTTACAGTAAGCCAAATATAATGCATTATGCTATTACACGGTAATTCAGTAAAAAGCAGACTGAATCATCAAATTACCTTAAAAGCTCCAGAAGTATTGCAGAAATACTTTAGCCCAGATAGTTTAGCTTTAAGTTTAATAATGCACAAATAGTAAGAATCTGAAATATCTGAATCCTGAATAAGTAGTTTAGAAAAAGTAGCTGGCTGAACTAAGTGATAATAACAGGATAAATAGCTGCAGACATTTAAAGGAAGGCGATACTGTAGAGAAGTAATAATTATCTCCATGGAAGAATGATTCATATATGATTACTATTGTAGAACTTAATCCAAACATCCATCAGAATTCAATCAGCATCTATGGGGAAAAAAACACACATTGGAGCTATAAAATACCTTCTAACTATAGACTAAGCATCATTACTCATTTACTTGCTTAAGTCCCTTTAAATTTGAAGCTTGAAACATGGAATGTGGGCAAAAGTGAAAAGAGGTTTCACAAGGAATTCACTGACCATACTATCAACACAATGTTCAATGTTAACAGAAACAACATGCATATACCTTTTTCCTTATCCCTATTTATTCAAGGGGGTTGTGGGTTTTTTGTTTTTAAACAATCTGATTCCTACTCTAGCACCATTTGACAACACATACATGAAAATTAGATGTGAATTTTATATTGGAAGGGAGAAAGGAGAAGAAAACAAGAGCTATAAAAATATATCAGCTTTGAGGTACTTGCTTGAAACAATAACTACAAGCTTTCCATTTTAAGCTTTCCTGAAATACAGAAGAGCAAAAGATGTGAATAATTCATTTATAAATGGTTCTACGTATTCTCATAACTCAGAAATGACTACTTCAGGGCATGGTTCCAGAGTTCTGCTTCGGTCAGCCAAACAATAGCCTATGACACGGTCTCAACCAAAGTACAAGACAACCAAAAGAAACAAGTTTCTCAGTGACAAAGTCAACTGTCATCATGTAAGCAATATAATTTTAATCACACTTTATAGGTATGAGCATCCATTTAGTAAGAAATCTAATGAGCAATAAGTAAAATGGCAAAACATCAAGAATAGATGGCCAAGAAATACAAATTTGATCCCAGGACACCTGCACTGCAATTGTACAGTTCAATGCCTGGAGCATGTAGTTAAAAAAAATTAATAAATCAGGCTTGCTGATCCTGATTTTCCTTTATTCACAATCCAATTAGATGAAGTAAACATAAAGGAATGGGAAGAACAAGCTGGAGGACCAGCAGATTATTAAGTCCATTAGGACTATAAGATATAAAGTACCAGGAGTCTACTTAAGAATTATTCAATCATCGTGATGATCATGACTGACAAAAATGCTACCTGCACATCAAGGAGAAAGTTTTAATGCTTACTGTAGCAAACCAAGCAGCCCTGATGGTTTTCACTAATCCACTCATGATGCTGGATTCTTCACAAGCTCCCACTGCTGCTGCTTTCACTTTTGCTCAAATTTCTCTTTCCAGTGAGTGCAGATTTTGTTTTGTTTTTTTCTACTGTTAAGCATTTATTTTGACCTGATGGGAGGTCTGCAAGAACTTTTCAGTAGAAGAGTAAAGCAACCCCAGGTGCCCAGAACAACATAAACCCATTCACTTGTCTGTTAAATACTGTCTTGTGAAAATAAAGTTCACAGTTGCTACCCATTGATAATGTCAATCCATAAACTAATTTTCTGCAAGGACAACATTATTTTTCTGCAAAATGTACACAGTTGTGTCACAGTTACATAAGCTCTCAATAAACCACAGGTCTTTAAAGCTAAGTTCAGTCTATAGTGCCTTCATTACTAAGTCATAAAGGAATAACTCAGTGCTTTCTTGCATAAGAACAGTTCAAAGACCTTTAGTATAAGATTAATTGGGAAATAAATGCAAAGCTTCATTGCTATGCATAGGAAATAGTTGCCTTCTAAATAATACACAAGTACAAAAAAGTGAAGTTAAAAATTTGCACTTCCAAAAGTGAAATTTACTGAACAGTTTAGTTCTAATCTATTTAAAGTTTAAATAACATGCTTGGTTCAATACAGGGTGAATAAAATATAGAAACTCCTACAGTCCCTTAAGAGCATTTAACTCTGAACTAGATTTCCTACTTCCAGTAACATAGTCATTCCAGGACTTAAAAAAAAACCACTATAACCACAAAGTTTTACCCCAAGTGTGACCAGTGAAGCACTGGGAGGTGTGCCATTGCGTCTTTAATCAATACCACACCATACAACAGTTCTAGAGACAGAAATCCACACAGTCTAATCTCAAAGCTTCAAAGCAAATCTGTTAAACATAACGAAAAAAGAAAAATGTCTGAAAGTACAGTTTATGCAAGGAAGAAAAGCATCTTTAAATAGTTTTGTAGGTTGTAAAGAAACAAATTTTGTAGATATTTTATAGATATTTCATACACATTTCATGTTTCAGTTTCTGGAACAGCACCCTTCATGGCAGACTGCTCTTCCAATAATAATAAGGCAGCTGCTCAGTCAAGCAGTAGGAAAGCATTACCAATCTATAGAGCAAGCAGTCTCTTTGGTGTGGCTGCACTGAGCCTGGAAACCTACATGCCATGCGACAGCTGGGGATTCAGCAGAGTAGAGTCAAGGCAGAGCTATGGTTATCAGCAGCATGTGTTGAGAAGCACGCTGATTTCATGAGTTTTTATTTCCACTTCAATATATAAAGGGTTGAGATCACTCCTCACCCCAGCTCCTTCATACACAAATTAAAGACAAAAAAATAGGACTCTAATGTTAGAATAAGCACAGGGAACACACAGTACAGTAAAAGAGAAAGCAAAAAGCATGTGATGTTTCCTGTAAGGAGGACATTAAAAAGCATCTTATCTTCGTTTTCAGAACACTGTTCTTTATTAAAAAGGTGCAAACAAAAATTTATCTGGAAGATCCACCTAGTGACTTTTCCACTGTGATTTGAATTTTCTGAGAAGTTAAGCCCTCAAGTGATCATGTCATCCAAGTATGCCAGCTCAACTGCAAACCAGAAAATAGAAGTGACACATTAAAAAAAAATATCAGTGTCAAAGGAAAATGAAAACTCAAAATCTTCAAAAAAAAACCAAAAGTTTATCTGGAACTTAATTCATAAAATTCAGGAAAATAATCACTTCAGAAATCAGTTTTCTAAGCACATGAGCACTTAGTTGTGAAGTTTAGAAAAGACACCACATCAGCCATTCATGGCATTAAATATATCAAACAGCAGAGTCAAGAAGTCATAATTTCAGCTGTTTGAAATCTGGTCACAGTGACAAATTCTGATTAAGTACAGACAACTAAGTGACATACTGCATTTTATGCAGTTTGACTTTTTTTTACCTGTTTGCATTTTTGTGAAAAGCAATAAAGTATTTCCTGCATCTCTTTTAAGATGCCAATATTTAAAAATCAATTATTTCTCTTGATACAGAGCAAAAATGTTATTCCTCAAGAATGCTATGGAACCTTGGAACAAGCTACATCAGTTTTCGTTGGCTAGGAACTCTATCCATTGTCTTTATGTAAAGAAGCACCTACTATTTCTCAAGCTTCTTTCCCAAGTTAAACAGCAATGAAGCCTTATATAAAGAAACTGTATTTATACACACAAGGAATCTTTGATTTTATCTGAGCAAGGAGATCTTTTTAAACTGGACAAATACCTGATTCCTTTCTGTCAGCAGTGGGTATCATCTCTCAGATGATGAATGAAGGCAGGATTTATCCTTCCTGACTTTATACGTAATTGAGGCTCCCATAATTTCTTATTTTTTTAAAACCCAAGACATTTCTAGAGGACACTATTTCATCTCACAATAAGCTGCTGAGATGAATGACTTTCAGGAGATATCCTTCTCCATGAACTCTATGAGCTGTTGTCACTAGCTCAGATTTCAATACCCACATCTCCCCCTCACGCAAATATACGTTAACCTATTTCAAAATTAAATATGATATCAGGACCTTGAAAATGAAATTTTCAGTAAAATCTGGCTTAAATTCTTATCTGTGTATCCTCATACTTATCCATGTCGTATTTATGTTTCACTCACAGCCATATGTTCATAACACGCTCAAAGGAGCAGTGTAAAAGTATAAGCAGCTGCATAACTTGGCTAAAAAGAGGCCTCTGGTGGCAGTTACAAAGTATAGCTACTCAAAGTTTCAAGAAATAGGTATTTTAGTAACATAGCTTTCAACGTATACATTTTTATATAGAAGTACTCAAAGCAATTATATTTCCAGTGAAAATTTTGATGCTCATCTCCAAAGCAGTAACCATCTCAGTCCACCCATCCTCATTCCAACACTACAGTTGTCACAGTCTTAATGCTGCATGTATTTTCAGTTAAGCATTTCATTCCTGCTAATTCCCTAAGATCCACCATGAATGCTCCTTCATTCTGTTTAAGAAAATTATATAATTAGGAAAATCCAGTAAAATGTTTCTATATAAAAATCATAACACTTCTTGGATAACTGTAATAATAAAATAAACCTGCAGATTAAAACATATGTCAAGCAAACTTATAGTATTTCTACAAAATTCAGTTCTTTATTATAGAATAATGAATCTGACCCACAGAAAAGTTGGTCATGAGTCAGCAGTGCGAGCTACATCCTGGGATGCATTAAATAAAGGGTGGTCAGCAGGGACAGGGAGGTGATTCTCCTCCTCTACTCAGATTTGTAAGGCCTCATCTGGAGTACTGTGTCCAGGCCTGGGGTCTCCAGCACAAGAAAAATGAGCTCTTGGAACGGGTCCAGAGAAGAGACACTAAAATGATCAGAGGGCTGGAGCACCTCTCCTATGAGGAAAGGTTGAGGGAACTGGGCTTGTTTAGCTTGGAGAAGAGAAGGCCCCAGGAAGACCTCATGGTAGCATACCAGTACTTGAAGGGAACATATGAATGGGAGGGGGGAACAACTGTTTACACAGGTTGATAGTGACAGAACAAGGGGGGAATGGTTTTAAACTAAGACAGGGGAGATTTAGGTTGGATGTTAAGAGGAAGTTTTTCACTCAGAGGGTGGTGACACACTGAAATAGGTTGCCCAGAGAGGTTGTGGGTGCCCCATCCCTGGAAGCACACAAGGCAAGGCTGGATGTGGCTCTGGGCAGCCTTGTCTAATGGCTGACGACCCTGCCCACAGCAGGGGAGTTGAAACTAGATGATCTTCAACGTCCTTTTCAACCCAGGCCATTCTATGATTCTATGAAAACACTTGGTCCCTTAGAAGGCTGTACCAAAATTTTGGCATATGATTAGTAAGAAGAATATAGCCTACAAGAAGTTAGATAAGCTTCCTGCCTTCTAGAAAGAAGCAGCAGTCAGGAGAATTGTGATAAAGCACAGAATTGTAATGGAAATGTTAAGGTATGAACAAAATGAGAGTGGAAACAGCAGACCCAGGACTGAAATAACCTGTACTGAGAACAAAGCACACCACTCTCAGCAGTAAAACAGAGATGTAGTTTTACACCAAAACACGAAGTCTGCTCTGTTAAACCCCCAGTACACACTGGACATCAGCAGAAGATCTTGCATGCCAGCACAGCAGAATGGCACCCAGCCTGCAGCTTATCACATACACCATCCATTTCCTTAGCATCCAACAGGAAAAAGATTATAGACATATTTCAAACACATAATGCAAGAAAAAACAAAAACTTTGCCTAAGATTCAGAGACACTGATGTAAGTGAAATTCAAACAAAGGACAGCTTTGTAGCAGCTGATGATTTGCTCATTGGTTGGACTACAGCAAAACCAATCTCATTACCTACTATGAGCCCACAAACAGGACTTCAAATAGTCCCATGGGAAGCTGAGGAATTTCTCTGGCATCACTATATTTTCTGCTGCTCTCTCAGTCCTTCATGATGGCATCTCATGAAAGGAGTAACTGAAATACAGCAAGTCGTGATCCTAGAACTGACCCTGAAAGCCACTGACATTTACAACTCCAGTAAGGAGTTTCTCTTTAAATGAGATGACAGCAAGCAGCTACAGCCAAAATTTTCATCTTTCTGCTTATGTTAGATATTAGCCACCTCAAAAGCTGCACAGGCTACAAATGAAGTTTAAAACTTGCAGAGTTGCACAGTATCAAATACAAACTACTGATTGTTTCCAGCTGAACAAGCAGACAAGATAGATATAAAGGGATAAGTTAACATTTCTCCTACTAGACAGGCCAGTCGGCATACATACTAACATAAAAGCAACACTAAAAATATTTATTGTTAGACATTGGTTATAATACAGGAACTGTTCAGCCAATGTGCACTACAAGAAATAACTCACTTTAAATACTTAACAGTAAACTTGCTAAAAAATCTAAAGCAATATGTTTATCAACTCCATCTTCTTTATTTATGCAACTATTACTTTTAAAAGGTTATTAGAATGGAAAATAAGCTGAAGATCTTCACAGAGTATCTATTTCTGAAGCACAGATTCACAAACTGTTGTAGAACTACAGCTCTGTGTTTCCTGTGCACAACCACATTTCTTTCCTGACTGCATTTCAGTGCAGATTCAAGCCAATGAAACAGACTTAAATGCTCTTTCACAGAGGTGCTTTGATTTCACAGCAAGACAGCTCAAGTTTTTAAAAAAGGGAGAAAACATTCAACAACTTGGTTAATTTTGACTTATTCACAAGGGCTTATAAAGGATTTATTAGAAATAACTGAAATAGCACATAAAAGTTTCTCTTCATATTGTTAACTCATTTCATTTTTTACTAAAAGCACATCCAAGTAATATTAAATACACTGAAAACGAACACTGAAAACACTTCAGCTGAAAAATCAAACATTTAAGAAGCAACATATAGCTCCACGTTTAACTACACAAAAATTTAGATGTTAAAAAAAACAAAATACAAAGTCATTAGCATTTAAATTGTTTTTACCAATAGGTTTTTGTTTCATTTTTTTTTATTAATATACATCGTTTTCTTACCTTGCAAATAGTCTCTGTATCCCAGGGTAAAATAGTCCTCAGATCAATTACTTCACAGGACACCCCTAGCTTTTCCTGAGCCATCGCTGCAACCTCTTTGATCACATGTACCTGAAAAAGGCAATGTATTATTACAAGTAAACATTTAGTTTAAGATGTTCCAAATAAGACATACTGATACACATAATGATTTAACATGTTACTTGCTTTTTTAGCAGAAAACATTTAGTAATCTAATCAGTACTTATTGCTCACTTCATTCCTTTAATTTCTCCTTAAATTAGTCTTTGCATTTCAGTATTACTACAAAAAAGGAAAAATAAATTTCAGCGAAGGATCATTGAAAACAGAACTGTTACTTTCTAGAAAAGTATCCTTCACTGAGTAGCATCAGGCCTCGAAATTTGATTATTGCAGTCAGCCTGGGTTTTAGGAGAAAATTTTTCTCATGTCTGTATCTAAACCAAGATCCAAATATCAGTGATGTATTTTAATACAGAATTTCCTGATACAATGTTGTCATAAATTTTGGTGTAGTCCTCATTGTCAGAAGATCGGAATGTTTCACAAGGCAGGTTCAGACTGAGGTACCTGACCTCCCCTGAACAACTGCTAGGCACAGTTCAGAGGATGGAGACCAAGGACCACCCCCAGATTTTGATGTGGTCACCTTGGTTGGTAAGACAACAGCATTTAATAATATTAACACTGTTAGATGGCAGTAACTGCTGGGGGATCAAAGGGCTGCAGTCAATGTCACAGAGCAAAAATCTATGCTGAAACAAGATGATTAAGAATTTTAAATGAATCTGTGCTACAGAAATTGGAATAGCTAAACATCAGAGGATTGCTTAAAAGATAAATCACAATACAAGTATCGTAACAGTAAAAAGAAATAGCTTGTGTTTTTGTTTAAACTTCTATAGCATCAGTGGCTGTAATGGTTTGAGATTTTTCAGTGTGACACATGGGAAGGATGTTTTTGCCTTTTCTGTGATGCATAAGTGAAAATATTTGCCTAGTTCACAACAGATAAGGATTAGTTAATGACCATAAAACATTGAGTACAACTGGAAAGGAACTAAAAGCCATTACTGCCTTTCATTAGAAAAACTCAGGAAAGCACACACCAGGTAACCTCATTAAGGCAGCAGCTGCCAAGCAACTACCTAGCACACAAAAGCCACAAGAATTAACCACTCAGTACATGCAAACACTCTCTGCCTATTGAAAATAAATTCTGGATTTGTTGGTTCATGTTCCAAGTTTATGCACGCAGCCTGCAAATACTCACAACACAAATTCACTTGCACAAGTCTGTCACGTAATACACCGTGTTTTCTGTCTGCTTACATGCTAACTATCTACACAGAGGTATGCTCAACATTTTTGGTATAAGGCAACAGTGCACATCCGCCGTGCAATGGACATGCTCAGACTTCCATCAAGAAATCCTGAAAGAGGGAGAAGTCCTGTGTAATACTGAAAGGGGAACTGTTACACAGCCACACCCATGGTGAAGTCAGATTAGGATTAATCCACATTAGGGCTGTACATCAAAACAACTGCCTATCTCAACACTCTGCTTATGTTCTGCAAGCTCTTAAGCACAGTTCTTTGAAAAGATGTCATTCCAAATCCACTCCATACAACTGCAGGATATTATTTCAATTGCTTGTGACAGCTTTATAGCCAATACTTAGGTGACCTTTGAAGTATAACATCCTTATGGTTATTTATCATTTCAGTTTTGGCGAGTGTGATGAAAATGAAGACTTCATCCAAACCGAGTGGGCATTATATAGGAAAAAACGTGCATGCACTTTCAAAAGGGAACAAGGAGAAAAGTAAATTCTGTTCTGCTGAAGAAATAAACACAAATAAAGATATCAAAGTAGTATAATTTAACACCAGTGCACCAACTAGCAGGAACAATCATAAGTTTTCTTGTCTTCTAGCTGCTTGACCTACCACAAGAAAGCAATGAAGATTACAGATTTCAAAGGAAAAGCAAAAAACAAAAAGAAACAAAACCACAGATCAACACTAACGTGATGAAAGTTACAACACTCCCTCCCGCTAACAGCTTCTAACACATAATTAAGCCAGGAAAACAGCAATTTTCTAAATTACAGGTTAAAGGCAATTTAAAGATTTTTCTGGTAATTCCAAACTAGGTTAAAATTTTTTTTCTATCATTCTTCAACATGAATGTCTGGGATTTTTGTATAGTTTCGCTCTTTTTTTTTTTATATATTTGAACATCTCAGCTGGGGACAAGGGGAGTCAAATCACAGCTTTGAAAATAAATCATCAGAAACAAAGCTATCTTTATTTGTATTAATAGTTTTAAATTACCTAAATTTTCTGTATATTTCAGCTCTCTGCATAAAGGCAACCTCAGACTGATTGCACTATTCTTAAATTGTGAAGTAAAGACCTATACTTTTCTTTCAACATACAACATTCAACTGTCCTTCCCATTGCCTTCCTCAGGGTCACATTCCACTGCCATGTCCTTAGAAGTGTAACTTTCATAACCATATTCAAATAATCAACCTCCAGCAGAGGTTCCACACTTCTTCCCCATTTTCAGTGTCAGCTTCAACAAAAAAAAAAAAGGAGAAAAATCTTGCATATTAAAAAGCAGGTTTCATATAAATAGAAATAAAGAGAATCATTCATTCAAGCATGAACCAATGGAAGACATACAAAGTTTACTGTCTGGCACTTCAGACTGTGTACACAGTTCAACTCCTGGCCCTTAACCTGGGCTCTGACAAACAACAAAGAGCTTCAAAGAACCTTACTGACCTGTGTGCCCCAAGCAACCAGCGTCACATCACTGCCTTGCTGCAGCACCTCAGCTTGAGACAGAGGAATGTTGTAGGGCTCCACAGGAACTTGTTCCACTAAAAAAAAATTTAAAAACTAAGTGAAAAATAAGCATTGGATTATTTTACTAATCAGTACTATCCCATAAAAACATACACTGAACTTTCTTAATAATGCTATTTAAAGCAATAATCACATTAAGAATTATCCTTTATTTCAGAAGTTTAGCTATAATTAAAAATATTTTAATTTAAATATTTAAAAATATTTTAATTATACACTGGATACATCAATGTGTTAATGTTTCACTTATCTTGTGTGGCACACAAAAAGATACACATATACACCACTGTAGCAAGAGATCCTGCTACCAAGTCAGTGATACTAGCGTCAGATTTGGAAATGGTTTAAACGGATAAAAATTCAAGCAAAGACTGCAGTTGATTTGAATAAGCATCAACACAGCCTTGAAATCACACTTCAATACTCAGAGCACTCTCCTGCTGCCTACAAGGAACAACACTCCATATTTCTCCAGCAAAGTGGTAGGAAAAACAGGTTTCAGAATCTGCACAGAAACTGTCACAGGAACTTCTGATGATAGCAGTTTTACGTGACTCAAATAGTTAATTCACCAAAAATACATTACAATTAGAGTAACTAGGAAAAAAAAGCATCTTGTCTTCAATGTAACTCTGAAGATGGATCCATTAAAATTAATACCAGTTTAACAAATTTTAGATGTAAACATCTTAAGAAAAATTAAATATCATATTTTGCCTCTCATTTGTAGACCCAATGCAAGTAGTTCTTGAAGTAGGAACACATCTATTTTTAATAAATCAAGTAGTGAATAGTTGAATAAATTGCTAAATAATACCTTTTTCCCCCCCACCAGAGATGGTATACAAACACCAAGTACTACAGAATCATACAGTGGCTGAAGGAGAAAGCAAGTTCCAGGGATCATCCAGTCCAAGGCCCCTTCTCACAGCCCTCTCTCACCAAAAGGATGTTGTTCAGAGCCATGGCCAGTAGGGTTTCCAGCACCTCCACAACCCCTCTGGGCAATCTGTTCCTGTGTTTGGCCACACTGAATAAAATGTTTTTTCCTATTTTTATGTCACATATCTCAACGTGAACAGAGACAGAGTAGAAATAGATACCAATTTAACTTCTTTCTTGCTAAAGACAGAATAGGAAGCTTATTCAGCATAATTAGTAATTCAAGAACACGTGTCCATTCAGTGATGGAAAGAAAAAACATCAGTTTTAAAGTCCATTTTAACACAGCTCAGAAGTCAGATCTCTTTAGTGACAATTAATGCATTAAATTAGTAGCAGCTTCCTGTAGTAATTTCTTTAAATGACAAATGAATAGAAGAATATGGGGTAGCGAAAGAAAGAGGCATAAGGCACAGCCAGCCCTTCTGGCTGACAGTAAAAGCAAACCAGGCTGCTCTGGATTTTGCTTATTATAAAAACCTCATGATAGGCATGAAAGATGAAAGCACATCACATTATTGCATTTTTCAATGGATTTTCATCTACATGAAACCTGGAGAAGAATCCTATAAAAATACCACAGGACCTTCAAATGTAAGCCCAGGCAACTGACATGAATTCAGTTTGGAAGACAGGTAGATGAACCAGCAGAAGACCTGGACAGCACATATGACACAAAGAGCTCCTCTGAGTAATGGTTTCAGCCATTTAGAGGAATTAAATGCAGTATACAATTACAAATTACAATTATCAAATTTTTATTATAACTAAACCACTCATGATACTTAAATGCTTGTCAAAAAAATAACTAAGGGAAATCTAGACTTGTCAGGACTCTCTTCAAATGCCTTTACAAGTCTCCTCCCTCCACTAGCAGTGATACAAAACAGCACATGAAATTATCCTGTGCATTTTCTTGCAGAACAAGTAACCACACCAGGACAACAGTGTTTATACGCACAGCACCCCATTCATCTATTACTGAATTTATAAATATTTTAAATCAAGTATTTCAAAGCCAGATGTCAGGAAAAGCAATTAACAAAAAGTAGTAATCAGACAAAAAGGACTATCACAGTCTTAAGAGGTTGCACCATCTGTTGCTTTTTTTTTTTTAAAGAGCAGTCTGAAGCACAGAAAGAAAACATATGTTTTCTAATCTTACTGTCTTGTCTCTATAACAACCACTGATGCAAGTTGTATTTATTTCTACACCACCAATGTCATATATAGTACAACGAAATGAAACTGAAAAGGTCAAAAAACATCAGAGTAGGTTCTCCACAAGATGTCTAAACCTGATAATGTCAAGGTGACTCATCTCCTTTGATTCATAATCATTACACGCTCTTGACACTACACACAGAGGTTGATAACTACTTATTTATAAACCAGAGCCTCCTTTTTCTTTCTATTCTGTTTTTTTTTAAATTCAGATATTTCCTTAGCATCACTGACATTTAGGGGGACGTTAACATGGCATTTGCAATAATGTTAGAATTTTGTAATTTAAGCAGCAGCAGAATTCCCTCTGTAGATGTACACTTCCATATTTAACTTCGGACTTTTTCTCAGAAATGTTTGCATCGGTTTGCTTCTAATTTTATAAAAGGCACATGAATATATGTAAAAAAATTCTGCTCTCATTAAGAGTAGCTGAAAAAGGATTTTTCCAATGCAAACGGGAATAAATCAAGACAAGGAGTGAAGTCATAAGAAGGCACACCCAAAGGCACAAATGTGATCAACAACACACAGTCAAAGCTGGCTTTGTCAGATGGTGGCACTACAGATTTCAGTCTAGATCACTAAACAGATGTTCTTAAAAATCTAAGGTAATTCCTCTGGAAATCAGACCATGAGATTACAGGGCAAGACTATCAGAAAAGTTCTTTCAGAAATCACTGAAGTCTTGCAACAATGCTGTGGTTGGTTACAGATCAACACCACTAACCACGATTTCAGCACATCTTCACTCAAGATTTCAATCACATGGCTCATTTGTGTTCTCCAGAAGATCCAGTAATTCTTTCATAGATCAATTTCTCATATATGAAAATCCTACTATACTCTTAACAGCTGTGTGACATTTTTAATGTGCAATCATTCATTCCATTATGGAAGTAAATATTTTATTAACACTGCAGTCTGCAGCTGAGATTTTTAAATAGTAAAAACAGTGAAAGAAAGAGCTCTTTTGAAGATATTGGTTTCACTATTCAAGTATAGCTGGTAGACAAAATTATATGACATAGGAATGATGAATGTAAGTGATGGCTATTGCTGTCAGTTGCTCACCCAGACACTCTGTCAATCTCTCCCTATGCAATTTTGTTTTTCTATGCTCTCTTGTCCAATATAGCTTCCCCAGTCCTTAGAAACAACTGCATTGTTAAAATTAACACTGATTATACAACATGCACTATCATCTTCAAATGACTGAGTTATTATGTCATGCATAATGAAGGCTGCTAAAACTTAATTGAACAAAAAGGTCACTATGACTGAAGGAAAGAAAAATAGCAAAGGCAGTTGAATTCCCTGCCAGATAAAATCAGACTTTAAAGGAACAGATTTTCTAGATTTTTAGAAAGACTCAAAGGAAATTTAAGATTTGTAATAATGGTGATTGTGTAAAATCAAAATAAAGACAATTCTAGCAATTTATTTTAGTATTTGAAATTACCAAGAGAACAGCACTTTCTCTTCTGTCAGACTTACACTGTCCTAGTCCAATAAAGCCTGTAAGGAACTCCGCAAATCAACATGCTAACTATAGCCAGTTTATCTTTAGATGATTCAAGGTTTAGTTTTTCTAACTACCAAATTCTTGCCATTAACTAAATACTCTGCACACCACTTGAAGAAACTCAGTCTTGTTTGTATTTCCACTGAGCAGTTTCACATAAGACAATGCCTTTTAGCTCTAGTTATTCTTTTTTTCCTAAACTGAAGACTGTACAAAGCATTCCACGTCCAGCATTTGCTGAACATGAATCTGACACTAAATTTTCATGTTCGTATTCAAATTTTGAAATCTTACCCAGTTCTCAGATTTTCTCTACAAATGCAAGCCGAAACAAAGCTAAAGACAAAATGAGTGCACGTCGAGATTTTTGCTACAATATCAATTTAGCTGTACCTAAGGAAATATACGTGCAAAAATCAGTGTTGCCTTATTGGAAAATACAGCACATCCTTACCTGCAGCTCTATAAAGTATTTTAGGTTCAAAGAATATGCACGGATTTTTATCCTCTATGCATGACAGCAGCAATCCTTTGGCCTGAAGAGGACTCCTGGGAATAACAATCTGTAAAAATATTTTTAAATAGTTTATTACAAGTCTCCTACAAGCTTCCTCAACAATACACTGACTGTAAAATGAAGCAAGTATTTGCTTTAAATAGAACTCCATAGCAACTGAGTTGTTACTCAGTTACTGGAGTCTCCTTCTCTGGAGACATTCAAGACCCACCTGGACGCCTACCTGTGCAACCTGGGCTAGGGAGCTGCTTTGGCAGGGGGTTGGACTCGATCTCTGAGGTCCCTTCCAACCCCTACAATCCTGTGATTCTGTTACAAAGTGTAATAAAAATGCTAACACTCCCAAGTTTTGAAATTTCATTTTTTATTTATTCTTCAGACTAGAATAGTTTCCTTTTACATATGATATAAATACTAATTCATTCCCCTCAGATAATACTAAAACTAGCATTTTACAAAGAGCATTTTGAAGTTGAAAGAATAGAAAAAAGTCAGATTCAACAAATTATTAAAGTACTAGCTTTGTAAAATTAATGTAGATGAAAGTCATGGTTTCTTGACTTTTGTTATCAGTATTCCACATCATAACATTTTTTGTGTTCCTGTTTTCCATTCAGAGAGAAAGATAAAACTGCATGCAAAGTCCTCTGGGGTATGTAACTCTCCTTCTCTTCTGAGAACCAGCTACCCAGAAATTCAGCAGTCCATGGAACTGGAGCATTAACTCTTTAACTCACAGTGCTTTACATGATATTATGATGTGGAATACTGACAACAAAAATCATGAAACCAAGACAACGGATGACAAAAAAAGCAGCTGAGTGATCTCAAGTTGTGTAGGTAAACTCCATACAAGAAGTCTGAAGATCTTCAGACTTGATCCAGTACATTTTGAAGACTGGAAGAGGAATTTTACTTATGGTAGAAGTTTGAAATTGGTCATTTTGGAGGTCCCACAAGAAAAAAAGAAACTGTCAAACTAAGAAAACTAAATAAAGTCCTTAGATGTAATCTGAGCACTCATAAGGAAAAAAATATATAACTGTTTTGCCAACAGAAGAGTTAAATATGGATGATCTAAGAACATTAATAACAAACAAAGTCACCAAATTGTCACAGTTTAAATGAAAACAAAAGCCAAGAGAGCTCAATTTCCTCAGAAAATAAGAATCAAATAAATTACATCCCATGGAACTCAAATCTGAGATATGCTGGGGGTCAAGGATGTGAGATTTTATAGCTGTGAAGTTATTTAGAACTTCATTTTATATCTGTCAAGATTCAAAACACAACCTAAATCATCTATCTCATCCAATTAACTTGGTAAGTGAATTTTTAAGCAAGGGAGAAGCAATCTATTTCACCAAAAATTTCAACAAAACATTTGATAACAGACATGAGAAATTATCAGACTGATGAATGCTAGCAGCTCAGCTCCTTCAGGATCACTTTCAGGCTATACTCATTTATGATGTTAACTCAGAATGCAGAAATGAAAACTATTCAAAAGCTCAGAGTCACCACCAACGGAGAGGATGATAAAAACAATTCACATTAAAAATGTGATAGATGAAAGCAAAAGAAAACTGAACAATACACAGTAGTAAGTCAGCATTTAGAAAGTAATTTTTTGTTACAAATTTAGAGCTCAGCAGTAGACATTCAGACAAAGATCTGAATGCACTATTTACTCAACATATAAGTAAGACACCAAGCAGTACAGCTTCAAAAGGCATCATCATGTAGTAAAGGAAGTGTTAGCGTTACAGAAAAAAAAATCACTGCTAGGAATTCAGTTGGAATATTTCATGAGTACATTGTTTTGAAAGAAAATGAATCAAAACAGATGCCAAAAACAGCTTCAGAAATTGTTCTGCATCTCCTTGATAGTTTGATTTGTTTAGTCTAAGAAGAAACAATGACTAAAAGGAAAAAATTGCTCTCTGTACATGAAAGAAAAGATGAGTTGAAGATTCAAGTTAGAAAGACATTTTGGCTGGGAATGGAAAAAAAAAAACTATCTGCAATGGCAAAGATCCTGGAGCACTCTTGCAATTGAATAAAAGAGTCAATACTGTAATTTAAGACATCTCCTTAGAATGGTAGACAAAAGAAACAATAATCTAACAATGTCCTCCTCACTTCAATAACCCTCATTCTTAAGCACTGAACGATTATAGATTCTCCCTTCCACAACCAAAGTTGTTCAAACCTTCTTCTGCTAAGGGAATCTGAACCTCACTTTTCACTTAATAAGAACAGTGTTAAAACCTTCAGTCAGTAACCAACTGCAGAGCTTAGGAAGAGGGCAGTTCTGCAAAGCATTCTCCTGTTACATATTTCCTCTCCTCCCCAACCTGTAAATCTCAGCCTTACTTCTCATGCAAAATATGCACACATGACAAAGTCTTCGCTGAGTTACATCAATATTCTACTACTACCACATTCACATGAAATAGAGATAAGTTTCAATTTCAGTAAAGCAGTAATAACTGCTTTAAACATTAACTCAATTAATGAGCAGCTTTGCAGAAAATATTAAAGGCACAAAGCTGTTTTCACAAAGATTTAAAATTCAAAAGACAGAGTCTAAAGTAACTCTCCATGCATCCAAAATTAATACATGGTTCCATCAATCCCATAGAATTTAATGTACTCTTTATCTGAGATGGCAGCAATTAATTGTGACCATATATTTTAGCATGTTACCCAAGGAATTTCTGCTTTGGGTTCCTTTAAGGTCTTCAAGCAACTCATATTTCCCTACAGTCCCTAAGGCTTCTTACAAATCTTATTGCCCATCACTTCCTCCCATTAGCACCTACAAGCCATAAAACAGCGTATTTGCCCCCATCCATTAATAGATCCTTGCATCTCATCCTTGGTACAGCTAAGATATACATTTTAAGAAACTGAACTGGAAGGGTATTTTCCATACACTACACACATTTACAGCAAAAGGAAAAAAAGAAAAAGGATCAAATACAAAAGAAAGTAAAATCATCAGACAATAAAATAAAATTTGGACTAACTTACTCAGAAGACTAAACTCAGTAGTATTAGACTGCACTGAATTAGAAAGGGTTTGATCACAACAAAATCTCTCTGGTTATTTATTTCAGTAGGAAGCATTTGAGATTGACAAACAAGGCCAGCAGACAGACCTGGTGTCAGTATCTTTAATCATAGAAATCATCTTATTCATCATTTAATCATCTTATTCTTCTACATCATAATAAACTGCTCATGTTTTTTCGAAAAAGATCAAGAAACCTTCAGAATTAATTACCTGGCAAGAGAATTTATAGTTTACTTCTGTCCATATCACTGAATATTTTCAAGTTTAGTCTAAGAACACCTCAAAGGCCATAAATAACATTCAAAGACAATGCTTCCCCTTTTTCAAGTATCATGAAATATAATGTAAATAACATACAATAAAATGGGAACAATATAAGCTCTTAGTTGCAAGTAGGGTAAATGCTTATGGCCTCCCTGTACAAGATTAGTATCTCACATTTCAGTACACCAATACCATATTAAGGAATAGTTTAAACAGAAGATAAACAATGAACATGTGTCTTCCACATACAAATACTGCTTTTTTTCAAGTCCATCCCATTAATCAAGCTATGATTCATTCTTTAATGGATTGGATGTCAGTTAATCCAAATGTACAAGTCCATCGACATAAGGTTTACTCAGAAAGAATGGATTTTACTCAGAATTTACTCAGAAAGCCAGTAAACAGTGTTTTCTTAACCATATGATTATAATGTCAACATCCCTCCCCTCCATCTTCACTAGAACCATCTTCACTCCATCTTCACATCCATCTAAATGCTAAGAATCTTTACTTTCAAGAAATGCCACTTTCCCTACACAGAAAGTCTGCCCCAAGGTATCATTCACAGAATCACAGTACAGTTGAGGTTGGAAGGGCCCTCTGGATCCAGCTGGCACAATCCCTGCTCAAGCCGAGAAACCCAAAGCAGGTTGCCCAGGAATGGCTTCTAATTTCCCCAAGAAAGGAGGCTCTACAACCTCTCTGGGCAACCAGGGCTCAGTCACCCACACTGTTAAACAGAAATGCTTCCTGGTGTTTCTGATTGAACCTCCCATGTTTCTGTGTGTATCTAAATGCTCTTGTTCTTTCACCGTTATTTATATGTCGATTTTATACATCACTTAAGGAAACATGTAGGAAAAAAAAAGGAAAGCACTATTAGTTTTAAATTTCTGCAGTATGTTGAGGACACCGAGCAAATGTAAAATGTATGCTTTTAGTGCAAAAAGCAAACAATGCTGTACCTGCTAAGGATTGTTTCAATTATTACTAAGAACTCTTCAACTTTTTAACAGAGTTTAAGCTTTATTAATGGAAAAGTTCTAACACAGTTCTTAATTAGCATATTCAGATGTTCTGCTGTGTACACTGACTTCCATCCTCCCTTCCCTGACTGCACCCAAACTCATTAGTCTACTTAGTCAGGTTCACCCAAAAAAAAAAAAAAATCAATCTCTGTAACATATGAATTACTGTACCTTTATTCCCGGGCAGTGAGCGAAAAAAGCTTCTGGGCTTTGAGAGTGATACAGTGCACCATGTCCCACACAACCCCAGGGGGCTCTGATGGTGAGGTTTCCACAATTAAACAGATCTCCAGAGCGGTAACGATATTTTGCTGCTTCGTTAACAATCTGGGGAAAAAAGAAAAAGTAATATCCAGTCCAATACCTCTAGTTACATATCATTAAACCTCTACAACACACAAGATGTACCTATATCATCTACTCCATGCAGATGACCAAGCTAGAGGCAGAAGACTCCTGCAAGTCTACGGAAAGTTAAACATTTTCCATGGCAAGTGAGTTGGTAATTCAAGTGTGTTCACGTTAAACACTCAGTTGCCCAGAGCAGTTGCACAGCCCAGTTGTTTCCCCATTCCTAGAAGACAGTCAGACAGCTCAGTTCAAATTTGCAGTTTATCCTGTTGACTAATGGTTGGCCTGCAATCACACAAAGAAGTAAGAGATGGTGTTGGGACAACACAGCTGGGGAGTTTAAGACTGTTTAAGCTAACAGGACCACAAAATAAATAAATAAAAGAGTGATATGTGTTTCAAACCACATCATTAATCTACACTATTTAATCAGTGTCCAACCTGGCTCTGGTAGCTTCCTGTTTACTTAGTATATACATCAATATTAGTATTGCAGCTGTGGCTATTTTTTGCATAAAGCACATATTCAGACCAAGTATCAATGCTAACATTTTGCATAACAAAAGAATATTTAAATTCATGAAGTTTATTTTTTATTTCATTCAATATTATCAGCACTAACCTGATCAAATGCTGGAAAAATGTAATCGGCAAACTGAATTTCTGCAATGGCTGTAGCACCTGCAACAGCAACTCCAATACCAAATCCGACAATTCCTTGCTCACACAAGGGAGTATTGAAAACTCTATCTTTGCCTGTAAAACAAGAACAATTTCTTTAACACACCAGTTGTAAGTGGAAAATTTAGTCCCATAAATACTCAAGTTAAATCACCTGCAATTAAGCATATTGCTCCTTATATAGGCTTTTTATGTGTATCAGCATGGTTCATCAACCGGAAAAAAAGCTGCTCCTGATTTTGAAGGAACAAGACTGGAAACCAAGTATTCTGGGTTTTGTAACATCTCCATGCAAAACTCATTTTAACTGACACTTCTGTGTAACTTCAATTCCAAATACACTTTGATATAATAAGTAATTACAAAATTGTTCATGAAATTAGAAATTAAAAAAATTAAACAATTAAAAACAAGGAGGGGAGGGAGGTGAAACACCATTGCAGTTTCTTCTGTAAGGTATACATGCAATATTTGCTAGCAGTGTTTTGAGTTTCACACTTTAAGAGTTGTTCTGGTTTGGTTTTTGACAGATCAGGCATCAGGTTTTGGCTCTCTCTCCTTCTGCTTTCCTCCTCTCACACCTCCGTAAGAATACTTCTATGACTTATTTAAGGCAAGTAAAAAAAATGCTTTGCAACAGTACTGAAATGATAGTAGTGTCAGTGCAGCTACGTAAGTCATGACAAGTCTGAATGCCTAGTACAATTGCAGGATGTGTTACAGTTTCACAGGCAAGACAGGAGAAATATTTTCAAGCACCTTAAAAAACATTTATTTGGAGGGAAGCATTGCTTTCTGAACTCCCGCAACTTCTACTCATTTCTTAAAAATGAATGTTTGTACCAAATCCCTGTGGCCTACAGTACTTTTAAGATATGTGCACACTGGGCCACTTTTTGTTTAGAAATTAATCTCCAAGAAACTTCAAGCTTTCATTTCTTAGGACTTAGAAGTATTGCCATTCCTGGGAGAAACAAGAATGTTACCATAGCTAAATCAGTAATTAAGACTGAATTCCAGATTAACAAAATCATTGCATAGCTTTTGAAATAAGTTATTTGTTGTCAATATGCCAAATATTCATTGAATATTATCCTGATCAACTCTTGAATCACATTACGATGCAGATATCAGAACATTTTACAAGTAGGAAGATCAACTGGCTCTCATATCCAAAATATAGGAGCAAATTGACCCAAGTAATTTCCACATGTGGGTCATCCATCTATACTTTGTTTCACACGTCCTGCAAAAAATAAATAAATACATACATAAAATCCTTACAGATACCATGTTTAAAAGTTCTTCAAACTGAAAATGATGCAGAAAGTCAGAATGACAGCAATTTCATAGCACTGACATTTATTGTTGCTGGGCATTTATCTTACCAGTGTGCCTTGGTAAAGCAGCAAGACTGCATATTTCTATTCCTCCTTTACAAGTACTACCACCATCACTACATAAAAATAGGCTCAACCCCCGAAGGCTCCCATAAAAAGACTGGGAAAGCCAGACACAGATCTTTATTAAAATGTTGTTCATTTTTATTGTCCTTGCAATTAAATTATACTAACTTCAGACAGATATTGATAATTCATTGACCTTACTGTAGAGAAATTTAATAAGAAGAAAATCTGTTTTGAAAATCTTCAACTGGGAATTATCTCTTCCCTTAGAAAATGAAAAATGGAGACAGTTTAAGTCACATCAGTACTTTTCTTTTCACATGTGGAAAAAGTAATTTTGGCTCTCAGGGCTATTTAGCAGAATACAGAATCACCAGATCAGTAAACTAATTAATAGGACAGAGAAAGAAAGAAACAGCATGGAAAGATGAAAGAAATCCTATAACAAGACCATAGTATTATTTTTAAACTAGAGCAACCCATATGCTGCTGCCCTTGACCCCAGAGGACAGCTGTATGCCTCCTCTGGGGGCTCCCTCTGCTGAAGGACACCACAGCCTTCCCCTTACTCCTAATGTCCAAGGGCCTCAACTGCACCACCCATAGCAACCTGAGCAATCCAAGCTCCATTTTAGCACCCATATTTTTATTTTCAGGCTCTATAGCCAGTATAATCCAAAATTCTTCAGCCAAAAGAATTTTTAGCCACGAAAAAGGAACATGAAAATGTATTTGACCCAGGCTTCACCACCGCCTGGGCCTGTGAGGAAGCCCTTCTCTTTGATGATGCGTGTCATGTTTGCTTTTCTTAATTTCTTTTTAAATCATTTTGTCTCAAATTTAAAAGGCATTAACATCATATTAAAAGTCCCTGCTTCATAGATGTCTACAGGCAGTTCAAAGCATTTCACCTCGTTCGCTTACACAGTGTTCTGATTGTATACAGGCAGATGTATTTTTTAAATTCACCACACTAAGCAGGCCCCTGAAAACCAGTAGCTGCGTAAGGGAAGGGTAGGGCAAGGTTTGCATTTTAACCTGTTTCTCTCAGATGTGCTGTTCCATTTAGTCACAATTCTTCCCTCTCAGAGCACTAGAAGCTATTTCATGGGTGTATTAGAAAACAGAAAGGTAAAAGAAGCCAGCAGTGCTTACTGTCACATAAGAAATGGATCACTGATAATTGCCCACAAATAGTCATATAATACTAAGCTTACCTGATCTGATTCCTTTAAGAACAGATTTTCAGAGTGTGCTGAAATAGTTTTGTGCATTGGTTGTATAAATAAATGTACTATCATCACACAAAAAAAATAAATGAATTTAAACAGTCTTATGAGATTAGTTTTTGAGTATTAATTTATCTAATAATAACTAATAATAATAATAATAATAATAACTGTTTAATATCATTTGTAGGTAGATGAACAAATTAAAAGCATTTTAGAATCACCACATTAACATTCCCCTCTGTGATGCAGAATATAAAAGACATCCTAATGAAATTGCTGAAAAAGTTTCGGGATTAAATTAGAGGCAGCATGATGCTATCAATGGATAGAATAAAATAAATGATGTGAGAATCAGTGAAAGAAAACGTAAAATATACTATGACTGTTGTAATGTAATCAGTTTGAAGCACTTTGAACAATTTGAACTTCCAGAAGTAAAGGTGTAACCATGAGGTACTACAGCTTAAAACCATAAAGATGGTCAGGTAATGCTCACTATATGAGATTCATTACTTGGGAATTAATTTTAGATTTAAAACAATTACGTTGATCCTTCTTTCAACCAAAGCCTGAAGTATGCCTTTTCTATTCAGTAGATGGGAAAACAAGTCTTGGATATCGTTTCATTAAGATCTTGTTTTCCATAAAAGTTGCCTTTCAAGACAAAAGATATACACGCCATTAGATAAAGCATAATGTTATGGTATGTTTTTAGCCTCTTATTTGGATTTATACAGTCTGAAAGCCATTAATAAAAGGAATACCAAATATCAAACACTGAAAACTAAAAGCTTATGTATGTTTACATATTTTACAAAATGTGGAAAGGAAGTCTGTTGTGAAGAAGTTTTTCATAGCAGCCTTTGGAAACGATTCACTCAGCTAAAATTTAAATCAAGACTAACAATCCAGAGATATTTTATCTTTCTATATTTCATTTCCGTATCAGTGAAGAAACATTTCCCCAAACATGCCTTCTATGTCAGCCAAGCAGCTCAAAACAAGCCAGTACAAACTCAGTTTTTCACCACAGGTGGAAGGAAGTGACAGCTTCGCCTTATCTGAATCCGCATGCATCAACCTCTGGGGCGACATTACAGTGCTGCCCTCTTTCATTCATCCTGCCCAGCTTTATCAGCATCCATGCTTTCAGTCATCTGAACAAGTTGCTACTCTTTTCCATGCAGTGAATTAAACAAGAGACACACGGGGCTATGTGGAAAATGGATGATTCTCCTTATGTCTCCACCCCAAGAATTCAGGAAAAGGGTTAGATGCATGGTAAGAAAGTGAATAAATACATTAGTGGTAAATAGCGTACAGGTAGGTACATAGTGTGGTAAATCTGAAAAGATTAAAAATTGAGGAAAAAAGTAGCAGCTGATTAAAAGTTGGGTTTTTTTATACAGTTCTTCCCCTCACCCCCCAGTGAACTGCTTTTATTTGAAAGAAACAACATTGGTCTCTGACATTTTCTGAACAAAAAGAACCTCACCAGTGCTCAGACTGTTACTGACACTCTGCCTAAGGGGCAACGGGTTTAAATCAGTCTTACAACCATTTCCTGCTCCAAAAGGAAAAGCTTCATAGCAACCTAACAGAACACATGTTTACAGGCATATGTAGTCGATTATTATGCATTAATGTTTTGGCCCACTTCTTCCTTATTTATTCCAAGCTGTCAGGAAAAAAGTATTTCAGCTTTCAATATCTACAGTGAGTGAAACATCTTTCTGTTTTAATTTATCTCCAAAAATGAGTTATTCAAACAATATAAAATCTCCTATACACTAACACATGACCCAAGGCTCCAACTCTGGAGCCTTTTACTCTGCAAGAGCCTATGTTCAAATATTTGAGTGGTTTGTATAGTACCAGTTATTTTACTAAGGACACTTTTCCTTTGGATATTTCTATATCACTCTTGTTAAAAAAGGCACCTTAAAAAAAAAAAAGTTAATACTGGGTTATTTTATTACTAAAATTATTAGCAATCTATCTAGGCAACATTTTATTTGCCATGTGATCTCAGTAGCTTCCATTAAAAATCTTCATTAGAAGTCAAACAAAAGAGTCCAACAAGCTAGATATATTCTAAAGCTAAATATATATCCCACAACTCAGGGTGAATGAAAAATTCATTTGAATTTTGATAAATCAGCAGGTAATTCCATGATAGTCCTCCTGCCTTTCCTTTAAACCAAGAAGCCACACCACGGCATCCAGGCATAACTAAGTCAAAAATAGACATTTAAGAAAACTGAAAGCAACAGAAATCTAGGTCAGAAAGGAGACTTGCATGCATTGAACTAAGTTTTCTGCTCCCTATTCTGTTGCTGTACAACCTGCTATAACACTGCTTTGCAACAAAGGATCCTGCCACCTTCCATATATAAGTTCCACAACTGTCAGATAAGTCTTCCTACTTCATTTCACTTGTTCCACAGGATTCTCAGAAAATATTCAATTAGGAAAGATAAATAAATCTATACTTCTGAAGCACTGATCACCACAGTGTTGCCCAAAGGAAAGTACACCTGCGTAGCTGCAAAGAACAGGAATTCCCCCCAGGTTTATCCAGATTTCTTTTGTTCCACTGACACAACCAACACCTCAGAAGAGTTGTAAACAGGAAATTATAAGCAGCTGAAGGGGTATTTTTCCCTCTAAGTCTTCCCTGGTTACTATTTCTGAGACATTCATACATATAAATAGACCTCAATATTTGAAGTAGCAACAGTTCAAAGCATTCTCAACATGGTGCTCTCTTGTTCAAGGTGGTACATTTTATTCCCAAGTGTTCCATTTACCCAAATTTTACTTTCACCTCTCCCCTAAATGTCCCTTAGAAGAAAATATTTACTCGATTTCCATTTCATCATCATTCTCAAAGAGCCTCTATAATATCAGAGTCAGAAGTACTGGAGCACAAAGAAAATGTTACCATGGGTAAGGTTATTGAGGGGGTTGCTCCTTATTCTTATACTCTTATACAATTCTTAAATTCTTATAGTCTGTTCAGTGAGTTGCAGCTTTGGAAAGAAATGATGCTTACTTTCTAGAAACAACTTCAAGGCTTTACTAACATGAAGTAACATTAATCATTCACTTAACTGCCAGGCATGTGGCTCTCTGGCACCTAAAGAACGTAAGTTAAACTTGCTTTTCTTGCCCTCTCCTAGATTTCCTATCATTTATGACAAACTAGCATCCCCACAGAAGCTACAGAGTAAAGCAAAAATGATAAAATATGTTACCTAATTTTCTCCCTTTCTCAGCAGGCAAGCGGGAACAGAATAGGTCAGGAGAGGCTAATGCAAAGCTTTTGCATTAACCTGAAACAGTAATTTTTTACATCACTTAATCCTTCCATAATAGAAAAGCAGCCAAGCAATTGCATAGTTCTCTTCAGGAGCACGCTGATGTGTTAAACAGATGCAAAAAGGAAAACTAATTATATAAAGAACACAGTTCACTGTGATGTTAGACATGCTCAAACAAGCAAGCTCCTTTCTTGGACATATTCAAAACTCACCTGGACAAGACCACAAGCAACCTAAACTAGTTCTTACTCTGAAAACTGAATTGGAGCAGATGACCTTCAAGGTCTCCTCCTTCCAACCCTTATTATTCTATGATTTGTTAACAGCCCCAAGCAGGGCTATGTGCTGAATGCCCTAACGTTTTGCCTGCACCTATCCTGCTGATGGGGATATTTTATGACATCAATAAAAAAAACAGTACTGATTCAGCTCCAAATTCTTAGAAAAATATGTTATCAGCAGCTCACATTTAGCTGCAGATTTACTCACCAGAATTTCTTTCTGCTGATGACTATGCAGGTAGCCCACTCAGTGATGAATTCACTCTGATCATCTGGTTTATGAACCACGTTATACCAGCCTCAAGAAAAAAGCACTCTGCTTAACCACACCACAGCATTTTCATGTCTTCCTACACAGCAATGATTCATAGCACCCCCTGCCCACCCACCAAAACTTCTGCTGCACAAGAAGCACACCTGCAGAAAAACCTAACTGACAATGGAGACTTGGAAAGCTGTATCAGGTGACAGAATATTCACTTGCAAAACCAAGCACTAAGATCAGCATACATCTTATACATGAGATAAAACTTTGATCAGTTCCAGGCGTTTTCTGACTACGTGTGATATTACATAGCACTACAAGATATCCAACAGGAAAATACACAACAGTTACCAAAGCTAAGTATTAAATCATAGCTTCCATGCTATGAGAGGCTGGGTAGACTATCTGGATGACAAAGTGAGGAAGAAGCAGAGGCAGCCTCTCCCACTCATTAGAATCAGTAGTGTAGAAATATTTTATGACAATCTGAAAGCAAGCTGGCTCTAGTCTACATTGTGAAGCAACTACACTCAACACAACAGCAAGGATTTAACACTGCTAAAAAAAAAAATAAAGTACTGAATTACCAGGAATCTGCAGTAATGAAAAACATCTATCTCAGATAATGCAAAGTACGTGTATAAGAAAAATGAAAACTGATCTATATACAATGCTTCCATAGAATAGTGAAAAACCCCTGCCAGATTATAAGGATATAATATCTCTACAGATTAGCATAAAGGAGATTTTCAGTAATTCCTAACTTGTTATATGAGTCTAGTCACTAGAAGACAATACTGAACTAAGTTAAGGCTAACACGCTCTCAAAGTGCTTCTGTTGCAAAACGGCTCAGGTATTTGAGCCATTTTCAATACCTCTATTGATAATGTCTTTGGTCAATACCTTTATTGACAACCTGGATGAGGACATTGAGTCCACCCACAGTAAGTTTGAAGATGACACTAAGTTGGGAGGAAGTGACAATCAGGGGGTAAAAAGGCCCTACCAAGGGACCTGGACAGACCAGATTTTGAGTACCTACTGTACACAACTCTGGTGAGACCGCATCTTGAGTACTGCGTTCAGTTCTGGGTCCCTCACTACATGACATAAAAACCTCAGTGTCATGACTTTTCCATGACTCCTCATGGAAAAGAGGAGGCTCAGGAGAGACCTTATTGCCCTTTACAACTATACAAAGCTAAAAATTAAATATGTAGTTCTGGTATTGACTTTTTTTATGTCAATATCTCATTGATACAGAGAACAGAAGTACATACTGTGCTATTATCAAATTCTCAAATAACTTTTTTTTCTAGCTGTATTTACAGAAAGAATTTAGAAAAGAATTGGCTATTTAAGATGAAAATGAACAAAATGTACGATTGTGTAATGAACATGGAACACGTTCTCCAGATGTTCCTGTTCAAAGGCATTTATATAAATCAGAACTAAATCAATCTTGCCAGACTGCTCTGGAAGAACCAGGCAAAAAAAGCTGCAGAATGATCTACTTAAGTCTATCGACAAAGATATAAGGATAAACAAACTCCAGGCTTCTTAGATTTACCTCTTCTATATATACAGACAATTTTAACTCAATGAAGTTTTCCACTCAAAGCTTAAGTCTGACAAATCAAGAAATACTGAATTATTTCATTCAACCTCATGCACTGTGTGTGTAAGGACAAGCATATCCATAAAAGGGGTAGCAGGGTGCTTCTCCAATAAATTTACAGTCTGCTTCTGAAGCAATGTTTATAGAATAAACCCCTAATCACTTACTTCCCATGCTTCTTTAGGATGAATTTTTCTCCTCAGCTTATTGCTGTGTCAATACAGCATGCAAAAGACACTATGATTATTGATTAAAAAAAAAAAACCCTCAGAACAGGAGAAAGGAGCATCTTGCACTTATTTAAGTAATCCCCAACTAGTCATAGAGTTTAGGAAGGCATTACAAGTCCCAGTCAGACTGTCCAAACTATATTCATATACATGGTGATCTTGCAGTACACTGCTTGGCACTACAAGTGCAGACACAGAACTTCCACTGATGGATCTCTATTCCCTTAGCAGTAACTGGCTTTGAAGTCTCCATAATAACTAATTTGCCCAAAAAAATAAAAAATAAAAACACATCCACAATATAAACACTTTGAAGTATTTTTTTTTAGATTTTAGAGGAAAAATTTTAGAATTAAAAAAAACTCTACCTCTATTTACCTAGCTTCAAAAAACTTTCACAACAATGAAAGCTGTCAGGATGTTCAGCATTTTTTTAATTTTTAACCATATCCAATCATTAGTCAGGAACTTCATCTAATAGAAGACCCAAGGTTGTTATGGTATATCCCATCATCATTTACATTTTTCCCCATAAGCACTTCACTTAAATAGTCTGCTTTCAGAGGCTTTCTGCAGCTTTATAATATTTTTATTACAATATTTTATTACAATATTTTTTTTGTGTTTGTTTTCTCCAGAGAATGACTACCTCAGTTTAAAAAATGCAGGCTCTCCTGGCTAGATAAACAAAACCTCCTGAATTATTTTGCTGGACTACATACAGACCAGTCATTTACCAAAAATGAAGTGTTCCCTGAAAACTCACACACAAGCTTACACCTTAGACACAGAATCTGCAAAATAACATTCAGGGATTACAGCGGATCAGACACTGGAAATAAACATCAGTGCTGCATGACAAGCTAGCATTATGACGGGATATATCAGTAGAAAGCTGTAAGCAATCATGTTTTACTAAGGAAGATCCAAGTAGAGTAATGTACTCAGCTTTGGATGGCCCATAATCTTCAGCTGCAGCAACTAGAGTCCAGAAAAGATTGATCAATAAGAAAGAGCTTTGAAAGTATAATCCTGTGCTGGGACAGTGTGCGTAGGGGAAGCCACAGAATTTCCATATCTGAAGGCTAAGAACAGCCTTGGCAGTTATCTGTCCCAAAACATACCCTGTCCTTTAGGGATCCAACTCTGTAAGGCAGGCAGAAAGTAGAGCAAAACAAATATGGAAGTGATAAATAAAATCATTTTTACAGCATCCAGCTGATTCCGAATGATGTGGCTAGGTCATCCTCACATAAGGATGTTATTTTCTTGCTCTAACTGTGGTTTCATATGCAGTTAAGTCACTTGCTTTTTGATGTTGATTGAAATTTTCCACTGGGCAAATCTTCGATTTAAGTCCCCCTGCACCCACGGGGTTCTATACAAGTGCTATTTCTTCTTCTGTGGTTCTCCAGCTTGCAAGAAAATATCTTGTATCCTGGATAGATTAAACAGATCCTAATTTTTATTCACAATCTTTTTTCCCCACCCACCTCACACCCTGTTGTGGCACCCTGGGCCTGCTACCCCATGCACCCCAGGGCACAACTGATCCTTCTGGCTGCCAGGGCATGCTGCTGGCTCAGGCACACCTTCCCACCAGCAGGAACCCCCCAGATTCCTTAACAGAGGGCTGGAATTATGGAATGCCGTCATATATCCCTATAAAAATTTTGGCAAGCACTTTACCCTCACAATTCTTACCTAAAATATAACTTCACCAAAACACAGTATCCAGATACATACATACAGATGAGTGCATCTTTGTGAAAGGCATCTGGATGTAACTGATAAGACCTATAAACAGGTGAGGTATTGGAAACCTATATATACATATTTACTAGGGATGTAAATTAATTTTCATAATTATGAAGTTCTTAATGGGAATTTTTGATACCATATTCCACTTTCATTTAGAAAGCATGTGTGTTTGGTTTCTACTACCTGCAAAAATAACAGCCCAGGATATGCAAAACTCGCTGCACATAAACCAAAGAACTTCTGTCTCCCCAGGGCATTGCTTTAGAAAAAGAGCTGATGAGTCAATCCTACTTCTGCTGAATTCTCAGAGCTCTGAGTAAGGACTGATCCTACACTGATAGATGCCTGACACAGCAGTAAGCACAGATCAGACCCTCCTTTCAAGCACAGACCAGAATGGCTCATTACTACATAGAAGCACTTCTGGGTCAGGAAGCCCTCAAGACATGTCTGGAAGATGGTAGAAAGAATATTCACAAAATTATACATACATGTCTCACTTCCTCTGGTTATATGAACTTCCCAACATGCTCATTTTTGGCCACAGTAGCCTAGGTGGACCTTTCTTTGGAATGGTCTATTTAGACATGGTTAATATTCTGTCCTCTCAGTCACTATTTCTGACATTTTTGTTTCTCAGTCTTCACTTCTGTCCATTTTTTCCATATTTATCTAGGCCTGTTCTCCACCCCCTCCTTTAACTGCTGTCACCTGATTCCTCCCTATGATCTATTCTGTATTTTCATTAATAGTGAATAAGGGAAAGAGTTAATGCTAATTTTTCCATGCCACAGTTTTATTTCGCTCTTCAAGCAGAGCAACTAGACACATGTATTTACACTAAGATCATTTTAAATCCATCCACAGGCTTAAGAACAAATATACAGCTATTTCAGCCAGTTGTCATTCTCTTCAAAGTCTAAACTAATACGTATGCCTTCAAAGAAAGAAATAAATGATTTACACAGATTGCATAAGATACAAAAATCAAGTAGGCAAGGGAACCAGATACAAAACATTTGGTTTACATCTTTGCACTAGAGACAAGAAACAAGAAACCTTTTCAAGATAGGAGTATGGTGCAACAGACACTCGTTTTTTCAATAAAAGATATTGTTCAGGTTAGAGTATGCAACCTCTGCAAAATGGTGAGAACAAAAACATGTCAGAAAATAATGGGGGAGGAGAGAAGGAATAAGGTAAGAGTATGCCATGCAGTGTGTAAGACCTAAGGGAGTGGCAAAAGAAAAACAAGACTTTGTTCCTTTATTCAAAGGGAACTTCACACACAAAAAAATTAATCGTAATAATAATAATCAGGAATTACACATTTTCAGGAAGGAGGATTATTCAGCAACTGAGTTCTAAGCATTTGGTTAATGCAAAACTTACCAGTACCCATGGAAGAATGATGATTTGCTAAGGTTGAATCCAGCTTTCTGACATCACTACTTCAGATGTTAACAGAAGATGCACAGGAAGAAACATAATATCCTAGGTACAGCTGTTGTAGAGAAGAAACTTCTGCATGCTGACCTGCTTACTTATGACTCCTCAATTAAACAACTTAAAAAACTCATCTGATCAACAAGATTTATTTCCTTATAATGCCAAAAAGCTGGGCTTCTGCTTATTAGTATACATCTCTAGCTGTGTTTTTATTAAAACACAGGGCTTAAGCAGCTTTTCTGGCAAAAAAAAAGTCTTAGATCTGATAATAATTTATTCTAAAAGTTTTTTTTCCTCTTCACTACCTGTCCAGAGAGACTTGAGTAACAGTCTGGATAGCCACCACCATCTGCATAGCACTACTGCTGAATATTAATATGCTGAACTCCCACTGCTATAATACTAGATAATTAGACTTCAACCTCCATAATATGCTTTAAAAGCAGCTACCAATACGTGGGAAAATTATTACTTGTAGGCACAGACTGCCACCTAGTGATTTTGATTAGCTACAGAATTGGAAAAAAAAGTCTCCAGTTGCATCAAATTTTACATCAACATTCTATGTTACTTCCCATCCTCTATTACTATGCTAATGGTAATTGCAGGAGTTAAGTGTGTTAAAAAGAGGTCAATAAGTACGTAATCTTCATTGTACAAGTAAGATCCATGAGGCTGGCTGCACTCTGGAATTCCTCCTTATTTTACATAGACTACATACAGCCTCTGCTTAAAACAAGCACTGTATCTGGAGCGTATGTCTAAGGCAACACTGACAGCCAGCTACATCTTTAGTGAAATTTTGGATTCTTTCAACTTCTGTGCTTTCAGATTTTCCTAGTTCTTCTAAGCCCTGTAAAATCTTCAGTTTGTCATGAGGTTCTTCGCTTTTTCCTCTCAAGTCATTGCATATTTTCTATAGGATTTCATTGTTAGTGAAGAAACCAGAAGTTACTTGTGTCATCTTACCTGCCTTACAAAGCTGAATTATCATTTTGTGGACAACTAAGTTCATATTTCTCTCTCCAAATTTGTAGTTCAGATGTAGTTCAGTCACCATGTACTTACGGGTACTTTACCAGCAGCATAATTAAAAGAACTCATTCATCCTATCACATCTTCTCTACTATCACCTTCCATCTCAATCACTATCAACATCTTCAGTTCACTTTTCAGCGACACCTCTATCTTAAAATTCACAAGGCAGAAAGGGAACTTGAGATCTTTCTATCACAAAAAAGTAAAAGAATAAGATTATATTTATTTTAAGGCACAAACATCAAATAAGCTTCTTGAATTTCTCTACTCCAGCTGAGATGCTAAGTTACCAATATAATGAGACTGTTGCCTGTCACATGAACCAACTTACTTTATAGACGTTCTCTGCATTCCATCAGCAGCACCCCCTCTAAAGAAGCTCTGCACCCCAGGGCAGAAGCTGTTCACAGAGTCTTTGAACAGCACCAGGACACTTGAACATGCAGTGTTAACATGCTACCAAAAGAATGAAAACATCCGTCCCACACGGAGTCCCCTGTGAGCCTTGTCATACTGAAGGTGAGCCATCTTCTCTTTTGTATTATTTGTATACTGTCTATATAGAGCTACTCAAAATATACCATCATCTATACTATTTCTTTGTGAAGTACTATCCTTGGGAGTTACTTGCCCCACAGTTACTAAACTGTCTTAAAGGAAAAGAAGTAAGGCTTTGCTTTTTCAGTCCACTGTTTTCATGTGACATCCAGGGCAGCAGGTACTCATCTCCTCCATATAAAAAAGTGAACTAGATGCAACTTGCTAAAAGTGGTCCCAGTGATTTTTGTGCCTTGAAGAACATACAGTGTTCTTCAATTGTTGTATAGCCAAGTGGGGGACAACTCCCATATTAAAAGCCACCACATTACTATAGCTACAAGAGGGTAAACCACTAGGTAATGCCTCGCATACCATACATTAAAAAGTTATTCTTTTTTGTAGCACTCCACACACAGCAGCTCCTGTGACAAAAAGCATACCTAAGGAAATCATACCAAAGGAAAAAACAGTGATGCCAACAATTCCTCCAAATTTGCCAACAAGATATCACTGAGTAGGCACTTAACTCTATCCACCAAGAACTGTGAATGTGGCACTTATTTCCTTCAGACTATAAATTGTAACAAGATCTACATCTTTCTTATCTTTGCTGATGTGAAGTTACAGAAAACCATACTGCAGAAAGAGCAGAATTAAGTTTCTTCTTAAACAAACATGATATAAAGATTAACTTAAATCATAATCAAGCATTAAATTATTGAAAACTTCTGAATTACAAAAACTTTCAGATGGACTACATGATCTTTGAAGGCTTCTTCCAATTCAGCTGCTCTTTTCTAGAAGGTTCCTTATTTTAAATTCACTTGAAAAATTAAGGTGGCCTTTTTTCAGAAGAAAAATTAAAAGATCCTGTAAGTAACTACATTTTTCTTCCACTAAACCCACCTCGACTGTTTGAGATACTTAAGTCACATTCTCATATTTTTGCATATGCATTTTTCCATACTTAGATGGCAACATCATTTCTCTGAATGCCTTCACATGAGCCTCCCAAGCAAGTAAGCCAATTGCACTCCACATGAAGAATAAGGATAGCTATAAGATTTCTACATTTCCAGGACGTGTTAGAAAACATTATATTTAACAAAGTACTTAAACCTATTTTAAAGGTAATCCCTTCCCAGTTCATGACAGATAAGACTGCAAAGAATAATCATTAAACGGAGCCAAAACAATGAACATTTGGTTCAAGTACAGTTATCAATAACTTCAAATTTTTAAAGTTATTTGAAGAAAAATAGAAGTGTCTGTGAATTCAGTAACTTTGAAAGCTTGAATAACTGATAACACATTCAGAACTTCTATTATCAAAGACAAATAGAAAAAAATGAAGTAATCCGCTTATAAGATTTCTCCCTTAGATATTCTTCTCTTTTCCCACAAACCATGAGGTAGGAAAAACAGATGTTAAAATCAAGATAAGAGATGTTAAAACTAGCTTACCATATTTGTCTCGCAAGCCAACTGTACATCTGAAGACTCCACCAAAGGCCACATCTTCACCAAATATTACTAAAAGAAAAAAATAGCAAAGGAAGGTTAATGTGATGCCAGTGCATCTTATTTTTCCATGAACATGTTTCAACAAGTTTTCTGTTAATCACTTAACACTTAATTCTAGTTCAGGATACACCTAGACCTCAAAGCACTTTTACATAGCTTAACTATAGAAGAAGCCAGACTTCTTTGAGAAGCAACACATCTATGCTTGAAATAGTATTAATCTGATTCAGCTACAACTTAATTAGGCCATTTATTTTTCTGAAGTATTCTTTAACATCAAGACATCTAAACATACACAGTCAATTCCAAGAAGCAATTATGAAAGAGTCACTGAAGTTGCTTCAACTCAAATATTCACATTCATCTACAGATTTCAGTACATTTAATGTCTTGAAGAGCATCAAACTGAAGTGCTCTATGAAATAATAGCCTAATGTAAAATGGAAAGCCTTCTCCAAACATAACTTGACAGATCCCTCAAGAGCCTCATCAAAGGAAATCCTATACAGAAAATATGGCAATCTAATAGCCAAGTCAGCTATTAGCATTCAACACTAATTGTCCAGGTACTGTATGAGAATGGTAACGTCATTCCTCCCACAGTAATTAACTTTAGCTAATTTAGGGCTAAATTTTAATCTGATCTTTTTTCTTTTAATTTATAAAATACTGAGGTTTGACTTCCCTTAGAACAGTTTTATTTATTCTGCTAAAATATGCCATCATCATTTCATGACAGAAATGTCCTCAGTTCATTGCTGCAATTAATTTTTACCAAGTTATTTGCTTTTTGTAAATGTGCTAAAATCTTCATAGCATCTTCCTACTTCCATATGGCTTCGCACTTTGGAATCATCTGCTATTAAGAACAGCCCCATTTCATGTTGCTGTCAGCAAGCTTCCATGAACTTACTCATACTTCTCATCCACTGAAATGCTTTCCTGGCCAGATTCTAGTTCTCATCTACCCAAGTATGAGTTCCTCCACTACTTAACAGCAGTTACTCAGTTCCCATATAACTGAAAACACACACTTTCTACTGCAAGAATTACTAATTAGTTCAATAAGTAGAGCAATACTGACAACTCACAGATCTGGACTGCAGAATTCCAGTATGGTCTGGTAAAGAGCTTTACACAGATACAGCCCTGCAAGCTGAGAATCAAGACTAGAATTTTAAAGCAAGTAAAAGGCTGAAGAACAAGCCCAGGTTCCTCATAGACTTACATTCTACTTTTATACTGTTGATACTGCAGAAATATCACTAAAATCTGTTCTTGGAACCAATTTGCCTGACAAATGTCAATTAAAAAAGTCAAATTTAATAAAGCTGATTATAACACAGCTGTAGATTGAGAGGGAATGCAATACAAACCTAGATACAGAACAAGGAATGTGCCCTGACAGATAAGACAATTAGACTTCAAACTAAGCAGTGGTTTAAACAGCAACAAAAAGAGTTACTAATGCATTAAGACAAAAAACCAAACCTACACAACAGGATCATACAGCTTCTCTGGCTGTGTTCATGTCATTAAAAAAACTGTTCAAATATATGGCCTTCATCACACCTTCATGGATGACAGAAGCAACTGATCTCCTGTTATCTCCATCAACTAATTGGATCATTTTGTGCAAAATAAAAAATGAATTATCCCAAAATTTAACTGAACTGCATTAAGCCAGTTTCTTCAAAGCTGTGTTATCCAGACCGCTAAAGAGTGGAGAAATCTTACACTGCCTATGTACAGTAATGACTCAAAAATCAGTAAAGCAGGAAAGGAGTAAAGAACGGGGATGGAGAGAAAGGAACAAAGTCTTTCATAAATATCACTTTTTGAGTATGGAGAGTTTGGTGAAAAAGTGAAAACAAAAAGCCTTCCTTTACTTTCTGCTGCAACTTAAGCTGCCCTAAAAATACCAGAAATGTGTTAATAAGAATATATTTCTGTCCAAACTTTCAATCAAAATACAGTGAGCTTATAGAGAGGACAACTACAGCTTAGAATACATACCTATTAACAATCAGTTAATATTCTTTATGTTTTAAATCTTAAAACATTTTTAAGCTTTGTTTAATATCAAAATGTAGAAACAACTTACGACAAAGCTTAAAGGCAATGAGAAATATATTTAATGTTGTGCACAAATAGGCAATACAAAATGCAATTGATGCAAAGCAAAACATGCAAGCAAGTAGAGCATACCTGCAGTTGGATCTTTAGCTAAAGCATTATCCAAGGCACTTGTTATGGATTGGAAGAGATTCATCTTCTGAGTTTGCCCTGTGTAAAAAGGATAATTCTGATATTAAACTCAGTACAAAGTACATAATGCATTAAAAAAACGCTGGCGCAAAACATCACTATAAGCTCAGTCAACAGTCATAAACAAGATCACTGTTAGGAATGCCTCAAAGACTCATTTGCTGAGCAAACAAACTCATGGGTTAGATGGGACCAACTACAGCATACTTTGCAATCCCACAGGACTAGAACTCAGCCTTTTTGAAAAAAAAAAAAGTACAGTCATAGCTGCAAATGGAGCATTGCAAAGTTTATTAAAATACTAGGAAGAAAGATTAATTCAGTTTTTCAACTAAAAAACAATGGTAAAGCATTATTGTGACATTATTGACAGGGATACCTTCTGCTGAGGTTTACCAGATCTCAGCAAACTTCCTTTATTGTGCTTAAATTATTTTTTAACCTCTGGCCTTTACTATTTACAGACACCTCCTACCTGCTGTCTGGCCTGCAATTAAAAAGCATTAAGCAACAAAAAAAAAAAATGGAAGTTAGGTACTGAACAGCTATACTTAAAGAGGGATTTAAGTTTTATGGTCTAATGCAGGTCCCCTTCTCCACTGCAAAGAAAGAAGAGGCAGAAAATAAAAATACGTGAGAACAGGAATCAGAGCAACTGGAAGAATTACTTTCTGTTTCCAGTATCTCTCAACAATCACTCAGCTCATTACCTATTGGTAATTAACACTTTTTGGTCATGGTTCAAAACAAGCAGATCTAGGGAGCTGTGTTCCTATACTTTTTCATGCTCAGTAGCTTTCCTTGTTACAATTTACACAAGCCTTTAAGTGAATAGCTCCCACAATGGTTTCGTAGAGCTTTCTAATTGTATTAAAGCTATAAGTGATCAACACTTGCAAAGCAAAAGCACAGCAGCTGTTTCTCTTTTCCTATTTCCCCACATAAGGCTATCCTTTCAGCTGGACACATTCATTCCAGTATTTGCTATAAGGAAATGTCTATTCCTCCAGCAATTGTCGAACTGATAGCACTTACTTTCCAGTCCTGCTGCTCATGCTTCTAACGGCTTCTGCATCAGCCTTTGCAGGAGAGGAGAAAGTAACCATGCCCTTCAGGTGTGAACCGTGAAGCTACAAATGGATTAATATCAAGACCAGACCAGTACTGTCATTTATTTTATTTTATTATTTCTCACAGAATTACAAAACTTGCTGGGTTTATTTGTTTCATTTTTTTTAAAGAAGACAGGGAACTAGCTTCCCTCTTAGCATTAGATCTGACTGCCCCACAAGTGCTTTTTCACGGGGACCTCCAAAACAGGCCGGCAGCACACAGACATTGCTGTCACATCCCGCATGCCCGTGCCTCCCCGTAGCACATGGGAACGGCTAAGAACTGCCTTGAATGTTCTGCCTACAGAGTCAGAACATCTCGTAAGAACACCCTAAATTGGGAGGGCCCCACAAGAATCACCGAGCCCAAACCCTGGCCCCACACAGCACCATCCAGCTATGTCTGAGAGCACAGACCAACCATTCCTTCAACTCCAGCAGCTCGGGGCCGTGCCTACTGCCGTGGGCAGGCTGCTCCATGCCCACCAACCTCTTTTCCTATCCTCCAGCTGCCCCTCCCTCCCCTGACACAGCTCCATGCCGTTCCTTCGGGCCCTGCCGCTCCCTGCGAGGAGCTGCAGCCGCCATGAGGCCTCCCCTCTGCTCCGGGCTGAGCAAACCCAGGGATCTCAGCCACGCCAAGGCCGAGCCACACGGAGTGCCGGCACCGCTCCAGGAGGCCTCGTTCCCGCAGCAGCCTCAGAGAGGCGGCGGGGGCGGGCCTGGAAACAGAGCCCTGCCCGCGGGGAGGACCCCGGCCCGGCTCTCACCGTAAGCGCTGGGCGCCGGGTCCGGCTGGAAAGCGAAGTGCGCGGCGTCCCGGCGGGGCGCGGCCGGTAATGGGGGCGGGCGGCTCCGAAGCGCCGCGCAGCACCGCGCTCTGCCCCCGGAGCGGCACAGCGCCCGCACCAACCCCACCGCCGCCATCGCCACCGTGCTCGGGGGCGCCACGGCCGCCGCGCGCTCTAAAGAGGCGGGGTGCCGGATGGGGGCCCTCATTGGCTAGCGACGGCGGGCTCCGGGCCAATCAGAGGGCGCTCCTCGGTGGGTGGGGAGGCTGAGATGGGAGAGAGTGGGTGGGAAGTGTTTATGCGCTGAGACACGCGGGAGGGGCGGGGCTATGTGGAGGGGCGGGGCTATATGGAAAGGGGCGTGGCCACGGGTGTTGCACGTCTCGCGGTAACGGGCGAGAGTTGGTCGCTGGGGTTGAGTCCGTGGTAGTATTGTGAGGCGGGGGGGGTGTGTGTCTGCAACTTAATGAGAAATGTAATAAACAAGAGGGGAAAAAAAAAAACACGTTGTTGGGTTGCACTGGGAGACGAAGGTCAAATATCTGAAAATGCACAAGGCATGGAAGGTACAGTAACTGAAGCTAGGTATAATAACTGAAGCTGTGTATAAGCATTTACCCATATGTCTGATAATGCAATAGGTAATTCTGGCCCGATTTATTATTCAGGTAATTGTTTTTTTCAGCAAACGATGTATTCTAGTAGGAAGAATTTTTAGCTATGCATATGCATAGCAACACTTGCAAACGGAGAACTGACAGTGCAGAAAAACACTGCGAGGTGTCATCTGTTAGTATTTCATTGCTGGACCTGTGAATTGCTGAATTCAAACCATGAGTGTGACGTTCATAAGGTTTATATGCAATGATTGATAACACATATCAATAACCTTGCTTAGATATCCCAGGAGATGCCTCCATTTTAGATAAAGGATGCTTGCTGCTGTACATTGCCTCCTACATCTGCTGGTACAAAGAAATTGAAAAGGAATGCAGCCCTGTGTCTTACAGAGTAAGTTCTGGCATCTCATGCAAAGAAGAAATATTCACCTGCAGCAAGACTTGCTTACTGCCATGCATACCTGAATGGAAGAGAAAGTAGAGCCTGGAGATGAGGCTTGCCACCTCATTACTGCGTTTTGAATGCACGGGATAGTTTGTACTCACATGGCCTTGGAAAGCTGCACTGGACTGAAAATAGAAATGGACAACCTAAGGGTTTTATCCAAATCTACTTTAGCTGACCTGTATGTTATTGGAGATAAATCCTAGCACTGACGACTTGCAGCTCTGTTAGTGAAGTAAGGTTCATATCCTTTCTCATATATTCCAGCAACTTTGATTATGTTTTGAAGACAGCGCTCTTACTTGGTAATCATTCACTCACTTAGGGTCACTTCTGTTAAGCCTATACGCCAGATATTAAGAACTGAAATCAACTGCACTCTCCATCTGCGCATATTACTCATCATGAGCATCCTTTGTGCTGTTGACAACCATTAAAAAAACTCTGGAAATCTTTACTATTATTTCTGAATAACCATATGCAATAACTGAGGTTTTGATGGTGACTGCTTACCCTACTGGGACTGACCAGATTATCAGATGTTAACACCTTTCAAGTTCATGATATTACTTAAGATCGACATGAATTTAATTGTGAGCTAATTGTATATATTGGACTCTGACATGAGCGTATGGCCCCAGGTCTGTTATTCTACCACAAAATCTTCCAAATTCGGACATAGCTTGTAGGTGAATCTTAGACTCCTTCTGAGCTTCTTACATTTCCCATTGCTTTGTTTACACTGTACTTCTGTAGATGTGCAAGAGAAATACAAGATTTCTCTTACATTCCTTTGATCGTAGTTTCACTGTTTTTATCTTGTAAATTCTTTCATGCTATAGTCTTGATGTAAGGTTTTCTCGCTGCTTTGTGGGTCATAGAAGGAATTTTGTAACATGTTTTCCACCCCAGTTAGCTATCCACCCCCTCTTACAGGAGGTGCTGGTGAGCGCTTCTGTCACCCTAATGCTATGCCCTGGCAATACTGCTGTTCTCTTGTTTCCTTTGCTGTTTTCTCTCTTCCTCCTACCCTAATTATGATCAGCAATACAATTTTTAAATGATATGAGTATTTCCTAATGTTAAGTGAAGCAATACTAGAAACTAGGGGCTACCTGCAGAGACATTATTCACCTTTTTTCTTATAAAAGATTGTAGTGTTTCATAATTGAGAGGGGAATCTCACACTCCTTTTTTTAGTTTAATCAGTTTAAATGGTTTTGAATACACAGAGCATATTTAATTGCTCTATGTGCTACTGTGTCACTCAATCTAGAAGTAACTGCATAGGGAAATTTCTAGTAGTTGACAGCTTATAATTCTAGTACAAAAAATAAATAAAGGATAATTAAGTTCAATTTGTATGAAAAAAAGAGAATATTTTTTATCTCAAGGATAGTTAAACATAGGAAAAATTTACCTGAGAATTTGCTGATTGTCATAGCTTCTGTTCTTCAAATTAAAATGAGATCTCTTAGGAGAAGATATACTGTATAGATCTGGCTGAACATACATATATATACTAGAATGCCTCTTTGATATTTTTAATAATATGCAATCATATATTGGTCAGTTCAGTTACCTGCTAATAATATGGTCAGTGGAAGTTAAAAAGGAGAAAATAAGACAATGTGATGGATCCACCTGTGCCTGGAATCCACTGAGGCAAAGCTTCCCTGTTTTCCCCTAGCCATTCCCCTGTGCAATTCCGGTGCTTGTCTAAATTGTCTAAATAACCTATACAAAGCATTTTGTCCTCTATGGGTGTCCTAAGCATAGCTCTGTGTGTTTGCTGCTGTTGTTAGGACTAATTGTTCATTTCATTCAGACTGATAGCATTTGTTTCGATTTAAATTAAAATAGTAAACCTTATATCATCAACATATAAAAGTAAGAGAGTGTTATAAAATATAATAGGAAATCCACAGCCCGTGAACTGTCTTTTGTGGGCAGATAAAAGTAGATTTTAAAAAACAGTCATGTTCTAAAGAAGTCACCTTTGGATCACATGATTTTCCTGCAGTTTTCCTCTGTATTGCTGTCTGCCATCAGCAGATACTGCACTGGAGATAGCAGTGTACAAGGCAGCATGTTCCACAGCTTTAAATAAATGTTTGAGATTCAGTTCACCTTGTCACAGACTGACCTTGCATTGCTGATTAGAGCAGGAGCTGCTGTCAGTTACAAAAATAGTCTGTCTTACCCCATAATGTTAATAGCAATTTTTGTAAACTGAACGTATAGAATTTCTGCTCTACCAGAGACATCGTTTTCTGTTTTTCAGTTGCCTTCTTCTTGAACCAGTATCAATAGCCAGATAGGCAATATTGCATGAGTCAGTGTAATATCCAGGCTGACATTCCATGAGAAGTCAGAAAAGATCTGTATTCATAGAGTGAGTATTCAAAGCTACCCTAGAATAGATCATACTCTAAGGACACCTGTGCTACTGGCTTTATGAAGACAAAATCCCATTTGGCCAGTTTTCTGGCATCTAATCTAAATGCCTTTTTTGTTTTTGGTTTTACCTTTCTATGTACCAATCACTTCTGTTTTGATGAGCTTTGCCATTACGTGATGATCTAGGCAATTTCTTCATACCTAGGTTGATTTACAGAAGATCAGTGTTTTGGAGATTCTGCTGTTGTAGTCATTGTGGTGTAGGTGTCTGCACAGTGCAGTCACCACCATGCAGCCACAAAGTTAACTGTGGTACTTATTATATATTTCTATTGACACTCAATCCACTTCCTTTATTCCTTAAAAAAAAGTAAGTGTAGATGAATTTATTTTTAACATAAAAAGAATACGTCTTCCTTAGTGTTCTTTTCACTTGCACAGTTCATATGGTTCTGAGTAAATCTAAGTTTGGTTCAACATTTTTGAGTCAACTATTGCTGTACAGTAATTCTTCCTAACTTTTTTATAAAGGGTTTTTTGTTTGTTTGTTTGTTTTGTTATGACATACAATAAAATTTTGCTTATGTTTGTGCCTTATGAATGTAAACTCATAGAAGGCACCATGGCCTTGGTCTGGGAGTCCTCAGACAGCATAGGCATCTAGTTTAGGCTTCCATCTTCACTGACACATATTATTTTGATTATATTAGACAGCCTGGAACTCATTGAAAGATTGTAGTAATTCAAACTTTTATCCATACCCTGGATCTTTCTTGATATTTAAATAAATTCACTAACATCTATTAGAAATACCATAACCTGAGAATTGTCATAGTGATTTGTAATTTTTCACTAACACCATTAGGTGGCAGAAAACAATAATGTTTTTACTTGTTGAAATCTAATACATGTGTTGAAATAAAGATGTGTCAGACCATTCTCTCCACCCTTTTTGAATTAGAATTATTTCTCACTGTGAACTGTCAAGAGCTTTGTGTGGTTAATAATTAAATAACTTACAGACAGAGATCACTGCTTTCATCAAGACTGTTTCAGATTTCATTTTTGTGCAGTCCTTTTGTCAAGAGAGGAAAAAAAAATGATATATTCACCCTAATGGGAGTTCTTCAAAAGTGAAGTCTCACTATAACTGTATCTATTCTTCTCTCTCTACTTTTAAACCTAGTCAAGCTAGATCTGACTGCTGGAGTTAGACTCTAGGCCAGGAGAATTGCACCAGGCATTACTGGGAGATAAGAAATAAAATTACTCTTTAGGGAGTCTTGATTCTAAATGGTCTGAAAGGAATAGGCTTTTGTCTAGGGCCAGCAAGGGGATTTTTACACAGCATAGACAGGTTGGGTTTGGTGTGGCAAGGTTTAGATAGCCAGGCTGATAGATAGATGTGTGAATGTAAAGAGAGGTAATTTGTACTACCATCAGCCTTTGTTTCTCTGAATCTAAGGCTGATTTGAGAATTCCAGTGGATGTGGAGGTGAGAGGGTAGGTAGCAGGAATCACAGAGTAAGGCATGGCTCTTTGATATCTCATTCAGTGACTGCTGCATAGGAGACTAATTCCACTGCTAACGACTCAATAGGAATTAAGGTTGGCTATGGTCAGCATTTCCCCGAGATGCAGATTTCAGTTCTTAAGAGATTTATCCTTATGTCCTAAAACTCTTTTCCAGTGCTGTTGATAGGAACCATGCCACAGATCGTCATATGTGCTTAACTGGAAAATCTCAGTGCAGATTTTTCCATATGTTTATGTTTTAAACTCATTACCAGAGTGGGAAGTAACAATTCCAGAAAACATAATACAGCTGCAGTTTGCTGTAACATCTTGTTAAACTTACACTGGAAAGAAGCAAAAGCACTGAAGAGCTATTTTGTTGTCTTATCATTGACTCATCCAATCTGCAGAAAAATTCAGCTCAATGCAACTCTCACATGACTGAATAAGAGACAATGCAGAGACTGAAACCCGTTATTCACAGAAAAATATGTGGTGGCAGTGCTTGGAAGGCCTGCAGTGTGACTCTTGATATAGGCAATCATGTTGAAGCTGGGAGTTCTTTGTTCCCCCACTTCAGCCAGAGAAAAATGACAGTAGGCACAGAAGCTGTTATCTCGGTATTTGTGAAATCTACAGCATGCCTCATTTGGTTGCGGTGTAGGATTTTGCATTTTGTTACCCAGGCTCTCTTAAAGACTGGCTGCTGGAGGACAGGTAGGTCATGCAATTCAGTGTGCGGTGCAAGCTGCATGCACATCCTGATTTGCCCCTGGAGTCTGCAGCATGTTGTGACCTTTGGCTTGCATTTCACATTAAACGATCTGATCTTGGAGATACCAGTGATGTTTCTCTACTCTCACTATGTTGGTGTCTAACAGTACACTGGTTAAGGTTATTGATTGGGTCTGGGACAGAATGGTTCTGTGTGGAAATGGGAAAGGAGGAGCAACCATAAAAGAAACAAGTTGTTCACTTACCATGCCTTATATTTTTAAAGCGGTCTTTTCAATGTGAATGATCCACAGGTAGAGCAAGCTGCCCCCTCCCTGGAGGCATTCAAGGCCAGGCTGGTGGGGCTTTGAGCAACCTGGTCTAGAGGGAGGTGTCCCTGCCTATAGCAGGGGGCTGGAACTAGATGACCTTAAAGATCCCTTCCAACCAAAAGCATTTTATGATTCTGTGATAGTATGATTCGTTGTTAACAACTCAGAATTGGAATTGGAAAGTTCCTAACCATCAGAACAGAAGGTTCTGAGTGCTATCCCACTAGAAACAGAGCATGTAAACTTATCCTAGATAATTTTCAGATAGGGTTTGATAAATTTGAGGAAGTGATCATATAAAAGATTGGTAGCCACAATAAGAGAAACCAGAGTACTGTAGGAGGACCTTCCTAATCCCTAATCTTAAACTCTAATCTTATTTTCCTAATAATGATGCTGTTGACTCATATATATTGACCAGGACAGGTGCAGACAGACATATATTTGCCTCACTTGCTTTCCATGCCAACTGGATGCCACCCACCTCTGGAATCTGTGTAGCTGGAGTGTCCTAGGGCAGTGCTGGAGTTAGTGAAATCTGTACGAATACATGACTTTCAGATCTGAACTGGCTTGCTTTTGCCTAACTTGGAGTGTGGGTGAGGAAATCCACACTGATGTGCCTTCAGAGGGCTGTACAGCATTCACGTTTGGTGCCTCAGAGTGGTGTGAAAACCACTTAAACGGAGAGTGCAGAAACTAAAAGCTGGATGTAGCAGGGCTGGAGGGACTGAGGTTCAAGAAGAAAGGTTGTAGCAATGTTTGCCAATCCAGGGTATCATGGCCATATGCTTGGGAGCCACTTGTAACATCCCGCTGGTCACTTCTCCATGCAGGTATGAAGTTTAGTGGCTTACTCTCCACAGGATCCTTCCAACATCTGTTATTCTGTGATTGTCTTTCTATCAGTCTGATCCACCAACGTTATGTATTACATGTCATCAGGAAAAAAACGAGAGCTCTCACAGCTGTGCTGAGTTCCCAGTGTTATACAGCAAAGATGATGCCACTGTTACTTTTTCTACAGAAGTACAAACCCTGTTCATGCTGCAACGACCACATCCATCTACAACATCATCATGTTCCAGTGCATTGACTGATATTTGTATAATTGCAAGCAAACATCTGTACAGTATTGGCAAGTGAGAGATTAATCCTAATTGCTGGATTGTGGTGGGAAAAGGCTCCTAGATCGTTCTAGATCTGCATAAGCAATAACTTTCTTTTGCACACTCCCCTCCTATCCTCACTGCTGTTTCAGCCACACTGGATTTCTAACCTGCCCTGCTAGTGAGCATCTGTCTTTGTTCGAGTGTGCATGGCTTGCACCATTTCCTCTGTGACTGAAATGGGATCTTTCCCACGCTAATTGAAACCCAGTGTTTTTTTGGCTCCCTGATATTACCTGCTAGCAGAAAGCTGTGACCATACCTTACTTTAGTGAAGTTCTTATCTTATCTGACGTTTACAATGCTTCATCTTGCAACATTTCTGCTACCCCTGGGCAATGTGTGTGTGTGTGTGTGTATGTTTGTAGAAAAGAGGTGAGCAGGAAGAATGACAACTTGTACTTTCAAAATCAACCTCACCTAGGACAACAGTTGATAACAAGCCCAAGCAAAACTGAACAACAGCCTCACCCTCTCCTGTCCTGTCCCACTGGAGAAGAGTGAGGATCTCAGTACAGTTAGTAACACTCTATTCAGTGAGATCTTCCTTGTCATTAAAAATTTTGAGGCTCTTTTAGCCTCTAGCATTATTATAGAAACTGATCACCATGGCTTTTTCCCCTGAGTTAGGCTGTTTTATCAGCAGACCTGATAGTAAATGTGGCATATATTTCCTTGTGTGATTTTAGTATGAAGTACAGCACCATTTTTTGCACATAGCCATACCCTATAATAATCAACTCAGGTACAAAGAAAACAATATTTAAGACTGAGATTGAATGTGACTCATAACTGTATTCTATCAAAAGTTAAATGTTAGGTTTTCTTAACGAAACATTTTAATTACTATGAGTTTTCCACAAAATACTCACAGAAGGGTTGGTAAAGATAATATGGATTGAGATTTGTGAGTAAGATATCTCCTGAAGTCTGGTATTCTTAAACTGAATATACTACTGTTCTCAGAGAATAGTGGGTCTTCTTGTTCCTTTCTGGGAAGGTGAACAAAATCACTGAATTATCAGTGATCTGTTCTTTATTACAAATACACTTCTAGCTGGAAACGTAAATTTAAAAACAAGTGTTTGAAGAAGATAAGGACTGCAAAGCCAAGCTATGCTAACAATAGGAGAGGTTAAAATTAATATTGCACATGCAGACTGGATACAGATCACCTCTCAAAGGTGGGATTAATCTAACCTTTAACATCTGAAAGTTAAGCACTGAATCCCAAATGGTCAGGTAGGCTCAACAGCTGTGTCACTATGCAGAGATAAAGCACCTCAGAATGTGATTCACACAACCTAAGACAGGCATCTCACACAAGTGAGGCACAAATCCCTCTGAGCTTGCTCATCTTTCTGTACTCCAGAGACTCGCAGGCTGGTTCACACCATAACTAATGGCACATTATTCTTCCCATGGAATCACTGCCTCACTCAGTGCTTCCTAAATCATCTTTTTCAGTATCTTGTCTTTTTATCTTCTCCCTATAATGCATAGACCCCCGCTTTATTTTACTGTGTGCTATAGAGCATGGTGTAGAACACAGAATTACTCATTTCCTAAGTGACACTTTAAGGTGCTCAGGTGCATCATTCACCACAAAGCTTGGTGTGTGTGTCCTCTACACATCTGTCACAAAAAAGGTCGGTATGATTACAGCTGCTTTACAAAGGAGCAATAAAAGCTGCAAGATGAGAGCCATTGAAAATTTTCCTGCCTTTTGGAGGCATGGGGACTGACTTCTGAGTGCTTACAACACCATATGGCATTTTGGAAGTGTGACTCAGGGTGTTGTGACCACTATTGCCGCTATGGGAGCCCACTGACTGCTGCAAATTGCACCTCCCCCTGTATTCAGCACTAGGAAAAAATAACCTCCTTTTTTTTCCCCACATAACACTCTCAATTTATGGGATGCTCACAACTCTGAAATGACAAAATATAGCCACTTATATTTATGTGGCTGCCCCACTCTGTAAGATGCTATTCATTCCATTTAACTGTAAGAACACTGTGACTGTAGACCTGTTGCAATCCAAGTTCTGCACTGTCAGTTATGCAATGAAAGCAAGGAGAGACTTAAGAAACAGTAGATTAGATGAGTTGTTGAGCTGGCCATTGGCTTATAACAACGAGCTGGACAATACACAGAAATTAGGCTGGTTAACAAGACCCTTCTGCCCAAATTTCTGCTTTTTTGATCTCTCTTTTTGGCTCCCACCCATAACCACCCACGATTACTTCCCTTTCTTCACATTCTCCTTGCACAATTCTTAAAAAAAGCAAAGCCTTGCACCTACAACCCTATGCTGCACTGCTACATGCAGATATGGAACATTAGTGGCAGACAGAAGGTATGAGCTGTTAGGCCTTGGAAGGTTTTTGAGGGAGTCAGTCTTCTGATACTACTTTTGGTAAATAACTTTTTGATGCCCTCAGAGATAAATTCATCCAAGTTTCATAAAATCCATTGGAAAAGGAATAGGAGAGGAAAGAGATGCAAATTGTTTACGTTCCTGAAACTGAAGAATAAGCTTGACAGTTGTTTTTATCATCCTGATGGATGACCAGTCAGCATATACGTTGCTTGATGCCAACCCCAACACATGCTTCTCCATTTCTTCATTTCACATTTCTTCTCCAGCCAGACAGATAGGAGATGGCAAGATGCTTGCTGAAGACATCATAGCACACCTGGAAGTGGAGACATATGGAACTCTTGCAAGTGAGAAATGGAGGAGCAGATTGTACACATCTGTAGGAAACAGCATTTCATCACTTCTTCTGTCCACAGAACAACATCTGTTATTTGTTTGGAGGGAAGCTAAGGTAACTGCAGAAGCATGTGGGGCAGTTTGAAGGGGAAAGGTCTTAAATCTATAGGAAACTGGGCTACCTTAGCTCTGCAGCTCATGGCATGACACAGTAGCTCTCAGTCTTCATTACTCACATCCTGGAAATGACATATAACAATGGCTTTTGTCTGATAAACAGATTTTTGAACCATATGGTTCAGTTCCTAAGTCAGGGGAGGATTCTGTGAATATGGGAAAGGGATTTAATGCCTACAGTTTTTCTGAGTCTTACACAAAACAACCTGTGGGAAAGGAGTTAGTACAATTGGCAATTACAGCCAATTACAGAGTTTTAAGTGAAACAGAAAAGGGAGTCAGTGGGTGATCAGGGAAAAATAACCTAAATCTATTCTGAACATAAGAATTTATTCTGATTTTATCACTGATCAGCTTTTTATGTATCGTTTCTGTAACTATCCATCTCCAAGTAGTGGTGAACTGAATACACTTTACTACTACTTGAAAGCAGAAACTTCTGGGAAGCCAAAACCATAAAGAAATGTGTTTAAACAGTTATAAAAATACTTGCTAGAAATCATACAGTTGGAACTACGGCAACATCACTGTTTGCTAGAAAAACAATTTATGATTGTTAAAGATTTTTGAAAGTACATGGAGTCTTGGAAATGCTTCTAGTTCTCTGCTTCAAGTTCTAAAGTCTAAAGATTATTTCATCAGGCAAAAATAAATATAGCTTACAAAAATGCATTAATAGTTTTTCTGAAATGTTTTTATCAGTCATCAAATCCTCTCATCTCTTCAAAATTAGGTACTTCAGAGCACAGAGATCATCTGTTTTCAGTTCATTCTGGCTTGATATATAGTATTTCTACAATTACTTAATTTAGTGTAGCCTCCTCTAAGATGAACCTGAAGAAGTGCTCATCAATAGCATCTACATCAATGTCTTGAAGAGAGGTGATTAGCTGAAGATTCCAAGCAAACTTGCCTAGATTTCCTTTGAACATCAATTAGATAAACTTAATCAAAGCTTGATGAGCTTCCTACTGCAGTGTGTGTACATAGTGGGGGCATTTTAGAGCATAGTATCCTGCCAAAACAAAGTAAAACAATCTTGAACAAACACTTTAGTTCTGTACTCTGCACAGTTATCTCTGTCAGCCTTTCTAGTTAATGGTACCACTCTGTCTAGGAAAAAAATATTATCTATGTAGTCTGAAAAAAGCTTTGAAACGGCAACAGGAGATCATTTTGACACAGAAGAGAATGAGAACATTTATAGCGTTGTTTATACACCAAGTGATGCTAAGACTGTGGTCTGGATAGGTAGAAATACTTCAATACTAATCTAAATTGGGTAGGTGACACCCGCAAGATGGAGGTAGTGGTGTGAAGTATCATGCAGGCTGGCAGACCAAAGACCATAGATTTCCATCAAAAGTGATAAGAGTAGTTTATTCTCAAGCCATGCCAGTGCTCCGTGGTGGGATAATCTTCCTACTGTTTCCTTTTACCTACTACCTGAATCTTAGAGCAGATCTGGTGGCTGGGCCCTTCATCTATGCATATGCAGATATCTCTGATGCTGCCTAGCTGAGCTATGACATCTTCCAGAATTTACTGGAGATCCTCGTGGATCTCATGACCCAGATCTGGACTGCTCTGTGTCTGATCCTGTCTCTTTGCCAGTTTTAGAGGTCCTAACAAGAAATATACCATGCAGAGCAGGAGTACATGAGGTATTCCATGATCCAGAAAGGATTTGGCACTGTTTGTTATAGCAACTGCCTGAAATCCTCTTGGAGCTGAGGCATGCAAAATACTAAGATTTGCCCAAACATCAATCCAAATCTAAAAAGCCTGCTGAAAATTTGCTGCAAGTATGTAGATGATATTTCCCCAGTCTAGTGGAAAGTATTTCAAAACTATTAAGAATGACCATGAAGCAACAGCTGTGCAAATTCTTTTGCTGCAAAGCAGGTAAATAAAGGGTAGCCTGGGCCATGTGTAAGACCCAGGTGGTTGCTGTAGCCCAGAGTCATCCAGATGAGAGGCAAGGGAGGCTTTGTGAAGCTATCAGCTGTCTCTGGGCCTCTGGGGAACCAGCAGGCAGCAGAAGGCATGGATCCAGAACATAACACAACTTCTGCTGCTTCTTTATTCCTCGTTAAGTGAAAATTGTATTTTATCCACTGAGATAATAAAAATACCTACTTTTTAAACTGTACAATTTCAAATGATGGATTTATCCTCTTCTTATCACACTGGATAAAACTGGTGATTGCTTTCAGCCTGATTCTGTAGTGAAATATTGAGAAAATAACTTGCACTGAAAAGAATTCCACTGGTCTGATGCTGCAGCACAGACATTTAACGTGATACAAACCATGTGAATGGCATTAAACATTAAGAGTCAGAGTTTGGATTCCGTTGGAAACAAATACAAAGACACTACAGCCTTTGAGCAGCCTATAAACCACTCACTGTAAGAAATACCATGGAATAACCAAAGCCTACAAGCATCCTTTTGGCATAGCCCCAGGTATAGCACACTGCTGACGGGGAAGCTGTGGAAGGAGTCAGGACCCGAGCCAGAGCGGTCTGGAGCCAATAAGAATTTCCATTTACTTCAGAGTGCTCAGAACTCAGCTCATAATAATTCCTTGCCTCTGCAATGCTGACCTGGGCCACCTTCCTCCCTAAAAGAGGCTCAACTTGGCACCAGATGTGAAAGGATCTGACTGCTTGCCTGATCTGTTCTGCTACTGTCCCAGGCTTTGCATGTAGAAATACCAAAAGCGTGAAGAAAGAAAGAATTGAAAGCTATGTACTCTTGCCATATTAATGTTATTCTTGCCTTATTAACGCTACTCAGATGATGTAGACTGACTTAATTTCTCCAGTGTTCTTGCTCCGGAGGGAGCCTCATTCACACATCTGAGACATTCATATCACACAATGTCACACCATCCCTCCTACCCTCTACAGGAGGGGATGGGGGGGGTGTGAGGCTGATGGGTTATTTTTTAACTGAAAATCAGTGATGTGGTTAATTCCTTATGACTTAGGATTTGCCTAAAAAAAATCCATATTAGCTTACAGTGGGTGACCTACTGACAACCTCTAAGGAACTTAGCTCTCTTTGGGAAGAAAATCATTAAACTGTGGGATATCGATTTTGAGAATATTTAGCAACATTCATAGACAAGCATTTGGTTTTACTCTTTTCCATACACAGAGGAAAATGTCATACATCCTCCTGGGCACATGATCACTTGTGTTATATCCAGGAGAACTTATCAGAATGAAAAAGAATTACAGCTTTGAGAGAGATATCTTCTTTTGCACTTACACCTGAGTCCCAAAATTTCCACAATGAATTCTTCACCTTCTGAACTTCTGCTAAAAGTTCCCAGTGATGAGCTGCCCAATTCACTGCTAGCCATCAAAGCTTGACTGAGGAGGATTTTTCCAGTAACCTAGTATTTTTGCAGTATCTTTGGCCCTCACCCCATAGCCTTAATTTGCTTAATAGGATATCTGAAAGGCTGTAGAGACTTTGTCAGATAATACAAAAGCTTAAGGGCCATCTCACCCAGTTTGTTGTTTTGTTTTTTGTTTTTGTTTTTTTTACCTTGGCAGCTGCCAAACTTGAGTGTTTCAGGAAGAAAGACAAATACCACACTTATCAGGAGTATTTTCCTTGTCCTCGATCTTTTGCAGCTTAGGAACTTCTTGAACAAGAATGTTTCAAATGTGAATGCACACATGTGCCATCTAGGGCTATGTCCAAACCTGAGACTACAACGTAAGTAACAGCCCAGTGATGCTCCTCTCCCAGAAGATGAGATGACACAGGAAGATTACTCTTAACTCTTCACCCCCTTAAGAATTTGAAGCAACGGTTGATTACCACGTATGCAAATACATAAATAAACCCCAAAGGACTATCTTGGCTGTATAACACAAACAAAAAATCCCAGCTGGATGAGTAAGTCCTTTCCCTGATGAGCAGCCTGGTGAGATGTGGAAGAGTTTTACCCTGCCCCTTGGCAAAGTAGCATCTGAGCCTTCTTCACACGGAGCCCCATCAGCATGGCTTTGGCCCTCCACATACAGGATGTGCTTGTTGCTACTGGGCCATTTCTCCTAAAGCAAGATTTAGATTGAAGTAGTTCATGGAAAGATGCTGCAATCTGGAGTCTTTCTGCTGCCCAGCACAGCAAAAATAACCTCAACCTAGGCAGTGCCAGACACTACTGCAGCTCTTCCACCCTACAAACAGTTTGTATAGTCACCCTAATCAGCACCAGGACAAGTACCATCTGTTATCTTAAATATGAGTAGATATGCAACTTGTTTGTTCAGCAAAGGCAAAATGCTGGAAATCAAAGTAGAGTAGAGAATGGGCACAATTCTTAAAAAAAAGCAAAGTTAGGAAACACTCTCAGCTAGCAATGCTATCTTCAGAGCAGCACTGAAAAGACTTTTCCCAGTAGTCCTCTCCTGCTAGAAAGCAGACGCAAGAGCTGAAAAAAGTGATTGAGAGAAGTGTTTAAACAAAGTAAGGAGCCTACTATCATATTAAACTGAAATGTATCTTATACTATTGAACATAAGTATCAAATCTAGCATCTCTATACACACCACAGATTAGCTAGCTGATAGCAGATATTTTACATATGATAGCAGATTATCATTTTACATACGATAAAATAAGCAAGGTCTGCAAATCCCCAAAACTACCTTTGAATATAATCAGATCTGTGACTCTTTCTCCTTCAGATACCATGGGAAATGTGTTTTGAAAAGGTTGTAAAAGCAAAGAGACCAGCACAAACAAGGCGGTGTTACAAAAAGAAGGAAAATGACTGTTCACCCATCTCCAAAGATCTACACTCACAGGGAAGGAACTCCATAAAGGAGGGATCTCCAAAAAGAGATCTTTACTCAGTAGCAGACAGCCCTTAAATGAGGTCTAAGAGGGGTTGAGCCTGGCTCTATCCCTTCTGGTTGCACAGGTGAATTGCCTTCACCTGTGCTCCCAGAGCTGACCAGATCTTTCCTCAGGTGCTCATTCAGTGGTTCAGGCTGTGACTTAGTAGTTCCCAAACAGGAGAATTGTTATTGAGAAAGGGTCTGACGTCCAGAGCTACCTCTCTTGGAGAAACAGCGTCTCCATGTTCAATCATTTACTTGAAATTGTGTTCAATAAAGCAAGTTTCATACAGAATCTGCCAAAGGGATTACAGAATCCAAATCAATCAGCTCAGTTGCAATGCTTGTTTGAATACAAAGAACACAGAGACACTATGAGAAAGAAAAGCATGTGTCTGCAGAATGCTTAGATTAGTGCCAAAGAATCCTTTCACCCTCTGTGGTTGCTATGACAAGATAATAAAAGCTTTGTGGCAGGAGGATACATCCAAGCTTGTATCGGGTGAGGTGCTTATACCTACAGTGAGGGTCATTCTGATCCAAATCTCTCTTCCTCATCCTACTTCCTCCTGCCCCACACACTTATTGTTCATTAGATAAAGCAGAAAAGACTCTAGCATATCCTTCCGTAAAGCCAGTGCTCGATACCTTCTGATGTGAAGATGAAAACCTGCTACCTTTCCCATAATTGGCCAAGATCCCAAAGAAACCCTCAGCTTGCTGTGAAGTAGAGCTGAGCCGAGGAAAGCTGGCTCTGGGATACAAATGCTTCATATTAAACCTTGTACTCTGTACATACACATAACTTCCTAATTGTGTTTTATGCAAGTGTGGACAACTGACACAGCTTGACCACACTTGAGACTGGAGCTGATGGCAACCACATACGTGGGGGTGAAAATATTTTGAGGGTTACCTCTAATCTTTTCCCAGCTCTGACTTTGAGAAGGCTGCTGGGAGATGTGCCATGCCTGGGCACTTCCTCAGGGATCTGTGCTCCTACTGGGTCCTGGGCTCATTTGCACCCACCAAGTTCTATAGAGTATCTTCCCAGACACATAAAGCATGAAACAAATAATCTGTGTAGATAAATAAATGACCCTGATGTGGTTCACTGGTAGGAGAGGATAACAGTGATGCTCTGAGGGATGCAAACCCCCCCTGTCTCTGACTCAGTAGAAGCAGGGTCTCACCAGCTCAAGCAAAAATCTCTCCAGGAACTTTGGAGTTAGGTTCCCTTCATCACTTCAGGTCACGCAGATCATGTATGTGGTAACTGAGCCCAGCACAAGTACTTCAGCAAAGAGAGATAACTCCTGGCAGTCACACGCAGGAACCTACTCACTCCTGATATGACAACAGTCTCCAGAAGTCTATTATTTCTTTTCACTCAGACCACCTAAAAGGTAAAACAAGCTACTCAGACATAACTGCAACATGCAAGGACACAGAACTACATGCAGGTTGACTTCACAGATAGAAAACAGCTGATGACAGACAATATTACAACTGACTGTAGTTAACCTTTAATTGGGATCCAACAACAGCATGTGTGTGCTAAATACATTATTTCAAAAGCAAGCACATATATAATCCCATCTTATTTACGCAACAAGTAAAATTAACGTAAAATGTTAATCTTTGTTCTGACACAACCATGTTCACATTGTACAGCTGCTGTGCTGATGGTACCATTTGACATTGGGCCTCAAGTAGAATTGTCGTGATCCTGTCTTTACTGCACTCTCTATGAAAGGAGGCCTTTGTATTTGTGAATATACTAATTAAAAACAAATAAATAAATAATGATTTATTCACACTTGTTTTCAAGCATGAGCTGCCCTTTTTAATTAGGTCATAGCACATGCTTGCCTTGCTTTAGCCCAGTATAAGAGAGAGCCCAGGGGCAGCTTTCCCCAGCTCTCACTCATCACCTATGACTGATTCCTTCTTGCTGCACCTCTCCATGGTGTAATTCTGATTTACGAGCTTATAATCACAACAGGCAGAGAGCCTGAGAGCCATTTATCTTCATCTAAACTTACTGATAATTCTTTCACACCTTCATCTCCATCTTCCATCCTATATAAGGACTGAAAAGGATTTCTATGTGAAAAAGGAAACACAGTGCTACGCTGTTTTAGGCAGTGCTTCCACACAAGATACAGCTCAAAGTACAAAACTGGTTCAAAACAATTGCTCTGCAGCAACTAGAATGGGGTCTGTATCTTAAAGCATCAGAAATGGAAGATGCAGCCGCTGGCCAGGTGGAACACAAACAATGAAGTAAGAGCTCATCTGATGTACGCAGAAGATGAGAAGGAGATGAGGCATTGAGGTACAAGGCAGACGGGGGCTGCTAAGCTAACGGGTCTATGAAAAAAACAAGGAGTGGAAGGGATTTTCAGGTAACAGTCCCTGTGGTGTGGATGGAGAAATTGGACAGGAATGGAAAGGAGCTGAAGACTAAGAAGTGGAGCTAAACCAGAGCCTCCAAGGGAGAGCATGGAGTTCACGTACAGCCAGGAGAGAGCCTAAGGGACTCTGAACACGGTAGAAACACCCCACATAAACACTCAACCCTATTTCACAATGTCTTTTTCAACAGTTTAATAGCCCTCTCTTAGATACTGATGAACAGGAACCATTTACTACTGTGACACATGTGGCTAACTGCACTACAAGCATGTCTCATAGATGCTCCTGAAGTATGTATTCACAGTCCATGATTGTGACTTCTTTGCCTGACAGAGGAATGGGATAACAGGTATGACAACCTGCACAGCTGGCACTCAAGCTAGGGAATTGTTTCTAAGTATTCCTTCTCCAAACATTTAATGAAAAGGAGCTTCTATTCCATGTACTTCCAGGGGTTATAGAGGCAGCGAGTTACTCCTCACCCTGATTCACACAAGGGAGACTTTCAGGCTGCTGCTTCAGTGCTTCACGCTCATCAGCATGACTGGCAGCACCAACCCTCACAGCCCAGTCACCAGCCTTGCCAATAAAGCTAATATCTCAGAGAATAGAGACACAGCAGAAAATATGTAGGAAGCAGGCAGCTGACCCAGTGACAACAGGCATTCATTTTTTCCCCAACCCTTTACACTTAGGTCGCTCAGCCAAAATGGCTACAGTTTTTTATCTATAAGGTTAAAAAAAAATAAATCAGCTTTGCACATTGAATATAAGCATGAGCAGCCCTGTTGGCTCAGGCTGAGTTGGCTAAAGCCTTTTATTGGTGTGAAATTTCATCTGTGCTAGAAGAGATGAGTCAGTGAGGAACATAAGGCCCACAGTGTCCTGTGGCCCCTATCGGGCCACAAATAAGAGCAGGTCTAGAAGCAACATCACCCTTGCATTTCAGACCACTGAACTTGCATACAATTAAACGTAGCACAGAGTCAGTGAAGCAGAGGCCTCTGAGTACCACTGGGGCACAGCTCCAGGGCCCGCAGCACTCACCAGAGAAGAGTACAGTCTTCCCCGTGCTCCCTCAAGCACCAAGCTTAAACGGAAGTCTTTTCTCCGGTCAGAAATAGATTTCCTTAAAAACGCAGGGAAGAATCCATCCCCGTTGTCGGCTAAATCTCTGCTCTCAGCAAGGCGATGGTGCCCTCAAGTGGATGCAACTTGAATCTGAATTGAGGTGGGTGATGTAGAACTAAGTAGCTAAGCGCAGCTGCTAAACCGCCTTGGCTAAACAGTGCCCGCCGGCCCCAGGGCATTCCTTCCTTGGCACCCAGTATTGGTCAGAGACAAGATATTAGGCTACGTGGACCTTGGTTCTGACCTCACATCTGCCTTTTTCTAATAGTGAAAGGATCAGCAGATAAGCACAGATGAGGCCGTCTCATTTTAAAGTGAAAGTAACACGCCAAAAATGTGTCCAAATTTAGAAGAAAAATGTGGAATGACAGAGATGCATGTGGAAAGTGATGAAAAATACAGCTTGAGTGTGTTTAAATCAGTGCATCTTGATTAATTTCCCCTTGACAATCAGTAGATCAGGATAAGTTATGCATACACTGACAAACAGCTACTGGCACAACAGCCTCTTACTGGTTGAAATGGGAAAAAGTGAGGGGAGCTACATGAGCCACTAGGACAGGGGACAACATACAGCATTAATAGTGGGCTCACTGAGAAGACTCAGAAGTGTGAGTAGCTCTGTGCAAAGAAAGAGCAAGTCCTTCGAGCTGAAAAAGCCCTTTGAAGGTAAAGGATCACAGCTAATATTTTCCTTAGTGACAGAAACAACACTCTAAGGAAATCTATCACTAACCTCTGCTTTACATCAGCCTCAGTTCAAAAACAGTAACTCACATCCAGATAGTAATCTTCTCAGATGAAAATTAATTGCAATAGACCCAACAGTGCAAAGAGCAGGTCAAGCACCCAGAACCAACAATTTGAGCTGTGTGCTGAGAGCTCAGCAGTAGATGGCAAGAAAGAACAAAATTTCCTATCAGTCATTTTTGATTGGTTATCAATGGCAACTGCTTAAGCAGTTGGAACTGAATGATCTTTGATGTCCCTTCCAACCCAGGTCATTACATGATTATATATTCTTTTTCTGCAGAACTAGCCCTGTGTTTAATACATTCCTTCCATATGTGTTTGGCCCATCCTTAGGGAAGGAGATTTCATGACTGGGCTACGATGCTCTAGAAGAAGATGAAAAATCAACCTGTCACACCTCACAACTCAATATACCCTTCAAACTATGTTTCTAAGTACAAAATTAAGAGAAAGAGATGAAATTTTCGTTAAGCAGAATGAACAAGACAACTTGTAATAGCTCCAGTTTGCTGCAAGCAGATAAAACAATAAGCTGTTATGGAAAGTGTGTTTGGATGTACTCCCTTTGGATTTTCAACTTGAAGCATTGCTAATGTTATGGATTAATCTTACAGGCTCTCATCCTGGTGGGGGATTTCAACCATCCAGATATCTGCTGAGGAAGCAACACTGCAAGCAGTGAGATTCATAGAATCCATTAATGATAATTTCTGGTTCAGGTATTGGACAGACCCACCAGAGGTGAAGTGCTGCAGGATCTGGTGCTCATCAATGCAAAAGGGATTGTTAAAGATCATTAACACTGGGCTGCAGCAACCATACCCTGGTTGAGTTTGTGATCTCAATACAGGCCTGGCACATGGAGTCAGGATCCTGAACTTCAGGAGCAAACTTCAGGCTGTTTAAGGAATTATTATATGAGATCCCCTGAGAAACTGACCTTAGAGACAAAGGTACAGAGCAGAGCTGGCAGCACTTTAGGAACATATTTCTATGAGTGCAAGAGCTCTCCATGCCCCAGAATAAGAAACCAGGCAGAGAAGCTAGGAAACCAGCATGGCTGAGCAAGGACCTACTAGTTAGACTGAGGGGAAAAAAGGATAAGTGTAAGCAGTGCAGGGGAAGCACAGATGGCTGCCCTGGAAAGAATATAGGGATGTTGCCCAGCTGTGCAGGCATGGGATCAGAAAAGACAAGGTGCAGATGAAATTGAACCTAGCAAGAGATGTGAATTACAACAAGAAGTGTTTCTTTATATAATGCTGGGCAGAAGAGACAGGCAAAGGAGAGTACACCCCATCTGATAAATTAAAAGGGAGAGCTAGCCTCCTCTGACATGGAGAAGGCTGAGGTACTTAATGAGATCATGGCCTTGGTCTTCATTGCCAGTCAGGCTCCTTACACCTCTGTTGTCCCTGAGCTTCTAAGCAAAGGTCTTGGCAGCAAAATCACTTACAGTATTAAAGTGAAATAAGTCTGAAACGACCTCACGAGGCTGAATATGTACAAGCCTATGGGGCTGAACAATGTACATCCCACAGGGTCCTGACAGAACTGGCAGATATACGACTGTTAAGCTGCTCTCCTCCATTGTATTTGAAAAATCGTGGCTGTCAGTGACTGGAAAAAGGGAAACATCACTCTCATATTCAAGAAAGAAAGAAAGGAATACCCAAGAAACTACAGGATGGTGAGCCTCACCTCTGTACCTGGGAAGACGGTGGTGTGGATCCTCCTGGAAAAGATGTTAAGGCACACATTAGATGAGGTGATGTGACACAGCCAGCATGGCTTCACCAAGAGCAGGTCATACCTGATTGATCTGGTGACCTTCTACAATGGAATGTCATTTACCTGGACATATACAAGGCCCTTAACATGGCCCAACACAACATCTTGATCTCTAAACTAGAAAGAAATGGACTTGAAGCTGGACTATTCAGTGTTTAAGGAATTGGATGGAAGGCCGTGGTCAGAAGGTTGTCAGTGGCTCTATATCTAGGTGGAGGCCAGTCAGGAATGGCATGTCTCACAAATGGTGCTCTCTAACACCGTTATCAGTGACACAGACTGTCAGATTGAATCAGAAAGCTCATTGGTGACATTAAGCTGACAGGTGTAGTTGACACAATAGAAGGGAGGAATGACATAAAGAGGGGCTTGGATGTGCTCGGATGTGCTCAGGAAACAGGCACATGAAAAGGCCTAATGGAATGGCCTGCCTAGGGAGGTGGTTGAGGCACCATCCCTAGCGCTGTTCAAGAAGCGTTTAGATGAGGTGCTAAGGGATTTGATTTAGTAGTTGGGTAGGGATAGTGATAGGAGGATGGTTGGACTACATGATCTTATAGGTCCTTTCCAACCTTATGAACTTATGAATAATGAAGTTTAACAAGGCCAAGTACTAGGTTTTGCACTTGGGTTGAGGCAATTCCAGATACAACTACCGAACAGGAGAACTCATTGAGGCCCTGCAGAGAGGGACTTCAGGGTCCTGATGGATGAAGAGCTTGACATGAGCCAGCAGTAGGAACTAGCAGCCTGGAAGGCCAACAGTATCCTGGGCTGCATTAAAGAAGAGGTGGCCCTTTGCCCTGCCCTTGAGACTCCATCTGGAATACTGTGTCCAGGTTTTCCAGAACCCAAGGGGAGCTTACAAGTAGGAAGGGTACTGACTTTTTACATGGCTTGGCAGTGATAGGACAAGAGGGAATGACTTTAAACTGAAAGAAGTAAGATTCAGGTTAGGTGTTTGGAAGAAATTTTTTACTCAGAACGTAGAAGAGCTGAAATGTTTTCCCAGAGACTCTAGATGCCCCATCCCTGAAAGCATTCAAAGCTGTGTTACACAGGACCCTGGGTGGGCTGATCTGATAGGTGGAAACCTCAACCATGACAGAGGAATGGAACTAGATATTTTTAAGGTCCCCTCCAACCTAAGCCATTCTATGGTTCTACAAATGACATTTCCCCATGAAACCATCACTGGAAAGCTTCCAGCCATTGCCCTACAACAGGGAATAAGAACGCATATAACAATGCATGAGGCAATGTGCTGTGGGAAGGCTGAGGATAGGGGAACTGGGAAAGGAAGGGTTGGTTAAACAGGTTTTACAAGGACAGGTGGGGAAACCAGTCCATGCACGATGGCAAACTGTGTGCCAAAGTGGTTATTGGAACATGACCAATTGTAGTGACCAAAGCTGCTGGCAGGAGCTGCTGCTAGCCTACATACATGGCTATGTGCAAAACATTACCTGATGCCTAATATGTCAGTATGTAGTTACAAAATGAGTTGGGAAAGTTACAGTGCATACACAGGACCTAAAGGTGAAGTTTTATAGTTTTATTCACCAGTTCTAACCTGTAAGAAGCAGAACTGAGCCAATACTTAATCCTATATAGGAGTATAAGTGCTACACTTGATTTCCAGCAGCCTTGCATTCATTTTGCATCAGGGCTAAGATCTTCACCCTGTTCCTAGCTTCCAGGTGCCCTACTGGAGGCATGGAGGATGATCTCAGCAGAGAAGTTACAAAACTGGCATAATTACATGAGGTACTGACTCAGAAGATGAAGGTGGGATGTGAGATAACAGTGAGATACAGTCAAGAAGACACTGCTAGTGTACAGAATGCCTGCTATGACATGATTGCTTTTCAGATGATACTAATGCATCTAATCAAACATTTGAATGCTGCTTACGAAAATTATCTTGTTGACAGGCATGGAGATTGAAATCAAGTATCTAGCACCCAAAACACCCCAACCACAGGGCTTCTGCTAAGGAGCCTAAACATTGCTGAAGCAGTTCAGAGCTAGAGCCCGTACTATCCGATATTGGCTTTCCAAAAGTGAAGCCTAGTAAGAGATTCCATCTCTGGCAAAACGTCACAAGTGCTTGGGATCAGAGGCTTAAAGGGAAATCCCAAGCCAGAGATTGCATCCATACCTTTTGCACTCAGTGCCAAGGATCATCCTAACTTCCTTGAACACGCCTAGTCTTTTTGAACCTCCTTATATACTTTTGGCTTCCACAGTAGCCTCATTTTAAATGTAATCATATTTTACATACAAAACAGCATCTTCCTTTCATCTGTTTAAAACTTCTAACTGATCATTTCATCAAATGACTCCCAGTATATCTTCAGCCAACACGATGCTGACCTCTCTTCCACCATCTTGCCAACAATATTTAACACTAGGATCACTTGGGTATGTGGATCACCACAGCTCCTTCAGCCCACTTCACTGCAATCTTCTTTAAGTGAGAATGGCTGACTACTTATTTGATAGTTTTCTCCTCTCTGTCAGTTGAATGGGGCTTTGAGCAACTTTTTAATCTATTGAAGGTATCCCTTCATGGGGCCAGATGTTCTCTGGAAATCTCCTCAAATCCAGTCAATGTCATCCTTTTATGATCCTTGAGCAGACTTTTCTCCTCTTGATATATTAGCCTATTTTCAAGACACTGAAGGACTCTGTGTTAGCAGCTTTTGGAAAATCCAAATACACTGTATATAAATACCACATACTCAGGCTCTGGAGGAAGAACTTAGATTTTTTTCCCCTCTGTATTCATACATTCATACCTTGAATCTGCACCATAGACTAATTTTCTCCCCTCAATCTACTTATTACTGAAATCTTACTCAGCATTTTAATTCTCCAGCTCCACATTTTTGAAGACCAGTATCATATTCACTGCCATCCATCTCTGGCCATGAGATTAAATTAAACTCACACAGTACACTTTCTAGAACAGCTACTACTAACTCCTTTAAAACTCCTTCAGTTAACACTGCCTGGAATTGGAGATGTTAGTGCCTGAAAAAGCTACTTCTGACACATCATATTCAAATAGTTCCTTGGAGCTTTCTCTTACAATGAAAGGTTCTGACATGAAAAGTTGTGTGTCCTTCTGTGCTGAATACTGAAGCAGATAACCTAATTTCCTGTTGATCTACTCTTCCTGAAAAAAATTAACAGCATAAGCAGCAACAGGGCTTCTTAAAAATCAAAGCAACAACTTGAGCTTTCCTAGCAAAGCAGATGATGCCCCAGGTTTGAGTGTTCAAGAGCCATTGAGATCATGTCCTCAGTAATACACTTTAACTTTTGGTTAATCCTGAAGTGGTGAAAGTTGGCCAAGACTTTGTCTATCCCTTCCAATTGAACTACTCGATCATACAAAACAGCAGGGTTTCTTTGAATCTTCATCCACTCTCCCTAAAACTATTCTTTGTTAATATTTGCATTACTTAACATGCACCCCTGCAGATAGAAAACATCTTCACCTTTGCAGCATCAAAACTCTGCTAAGAACCACTAAAATCTGCTAAGAACTAAAATCAGATCAGAAGACATTTCAGCACACATCCACCTTCTGGTGGATCCACCCAAGTTCAGCTCCAGTTTAGAAACTCCAGCTCCTTATTACTGAGGTACTTTTATCCATAAAGCTCACTGACACACTATGCGTGTGCCAGTGAACACCATCTTGACAAAGGGCTGGCTGCCTTTTACACAAACTACTGGGAATGTGGAAATCCCATCTCAGCAGCCAGGCCCTTTGAATGCCCAGGCTACTAGATATGTCCAAATCACATAAAGCAGAGGCGGCCTTGGAAGTTTTGCCTTACAGTGCAATAGCTAACATCCTCAACAGTGAAGTGAAACACGTGGGTTGCAGGCCTTCCCTTCTTCTGCCTGAGGGATAGACATTGGTCACTGCTCCCCACTGGATGGCTCTGGAGACCTTCCGTGCCATGACAGCTGCTACATTGCCCAGTACTCTTCATCCACCATTGTAAGGAGACGCGATTGCTTTCTGCCACATTGAACTGTGCTTGCAGAAATCAAAGACATGTTTATGAACATTCAAACACCATACAGACAATAAGCTTTATTCCCCTCTTAAGAATATTTTGAGCACATTGCCACTCTACTATAGCAGCATTAAGAGCTCCCTCCTTCCCACACAGGAAATGAAGTACAAGCTTTGCACAACAGGCATGGTAAGAAACAACTCTGCCATACTGTAAGTGGACAAAAAGAATGAAAAGAGCTAAGTTTCAAAGTAGTAATTAATTCAAAACCACATGGGAAACAAGTATTAACATAATAAGTTATATTTCCTTAAACATGCTTGCTGCTTAATTGTAATTTTAATAGGTTTTAACAAAGATGTAAATTAGGGAAGAAACAACTTGAGATAGACAAAGCAAGTATTCAGAGTTTACTTACACTTATCACACAAAAAGCACATTATTAAGTGGGTACCAAGACAAGCCAGAGATCTTTACAATATACTGCGTTGAAACAAACGGGCTGATACTGTTTAAATACTGACATCTTCCTAGTATTTATTAAGGGCTCAAAACAGCAGCACCACTATTCCTTAAATTCATCATCTCTTTCATTGCAAAAGCTGCCTAGATTTTAGCAATTCATCTGATTAGAGCTGGCGTCTTGGAGTTACATCACTGTTTAGCTGTGATTTCACCTGCTAAGGCAAGGAATTGAGGTGAGGAGTCAGATTTTTATCTTGGGTTTCATTGTAGCAACTCCCATGAAAGTGTATGGATAGGCTGTATAAAGCCTCCTGTTTCAATACAGGTGTACAGTGCTATATCCTACAAGCAATCACACTACAGTGCCTTCTTCATTCTATCTCAGCTTGCAAGAAGATGTTTCTTAATTACTTTATGTGGAACAAACAAACAAACAAGGGCATACTTGGAAAGCTTAGTGACCGGCTTTGTGAACTTGGCAGGTGGGAACAAATAATTGAGCTTGGAAGCAATACATGCATTCAGCAGGAAGAGAATACTTGTGTTAACCATTTAGATTTTAGGTTTAGCTGAAATGGGATCCCCCTAGCCACAGAAGTACCAAAGAAAAATATGATAAAATTGCATTTTCTTTTATCCTGAGAACCTGTGAACACTGATGGAACAATGCAAACAACAGGGAGAAAACAGCAGTTAGTTTTCAGCACTTACTGTATCACCAGCAACATCACTGGCACCTGCCATCCTTGTTGAGGTGCCAAGGAGTAAGACAGCATCAGAGACGGACCATAATTCAAGGTTACTTCAATTGTTCAACTTGTAACTTGATACTAACTGCTGCTCCCAAGATTGGTCATTTATTTAGGATAAGACTATGCACTTAAATAACAGAAACCCATGAGAGGAACCACTATCATTTGATCACTTACCTTCAGTTTAAAACATCCCTCTCTGTACTCTCCAATGTTTGGAATTCAATCATTCACTTTCTGCACAGCTCCAAGTTCATCAGCAGCACAGAGAACACTTTTCAAAAGCCAAGGAGGAAAAGAGGAGCCTGAGCCCTCTAAGCCACTGGGATACATGCATCTCTCATTCCTTGGAGAAATGTTCTGAGAGCAGAGTTACACAAGACAACAGCCTCTTTTTCTTCTCATGTTATACAAGGATTCCATTTTGTATGTTGGCATACCAAGAAAAATTATCAGAGCCTTCAGAACTTACACATTAATCCATTTAGTCTTCGGATTACAACTATGCTTACAGAGAAGCTAGCTCAGCTGCTCAGGCAGAACAATGCTGTGCTAATCCACAAACATGGAAGGTTCCTTTCTGTGGTTAGGCATTTCTTAGTGTTACCTGTTGACTGAAGGCTTTTATTGGATCACAGCATTAGATTTAGAAGTTACAGCTACCCCAATTCATTTTTTGAAAGAATTGCAAAAGGGAATTTACTGAAATGTTCTCATTTACCTTTCTACTTCTCATGTAGCTACAGTACATCAGTAATAGTCTACACAGCATTACACTATGCATACGTATCCAAGAACAGTGTTTGTAAACAGACATGCCCTGCTCTGGTTAAGAAAATTATCTTCTCCCCCCACCTTACATATGTACAATGTCCTGCAACAGCAGACTTGAATGTGATAGTAATGCAGGATGGGCGTTTTATAATCTTGAGAAAGCTCCAGGCAGCAAGCCTCTGTTAACCAACATATAAAATGTGCTTTTTGCCCTTTAAAAAGAGAACAACACACCCACCACAACAGGAATGCACTCACAGGCAGTAAGGGACAACTGCCAATCTAGGTAGATATTGTAATCTAGTACTGAGGCAGGAAGGGAATATAAATAAGGAATATAAGTTGTTCAAACTTTAAATAAAAAACATGACTAACAACCTACTGTAACTCATCAGTCCCAATCCTCTTTCCACACTCCTATGCTGTGGTTTCTTCAGCAGTGACTGCGTGAGAAAAAGGATTGCAAAAGCACATAACAGTGAAAAAAATGTGGCACACTTTCTCTGCATATTCAATTTTAAGCAGCAGATAAACAAAACAGTGGAAGTTTTAACAACTGTAACAGTAGAATAGTTATGCAGAAATATTTCCAAGCCTAATCCAGAGAAGTAGCTAAGAGACACTTCAATAGCTCTTCACAAAGAAGGAAGATTCTGCAGAGTAAAAGTTCTCTCCACTAGTTTTTCTCTTAAGCATTTCCCCCAACTCCCCCAAGATAAAGCCAGAGAATGTTTCAGTTCACATGCTGTAAGGAGTTTCCCAAACTGATACAATAGGAAAGCTACCATGTTAACTTGTTTTTCTTCAGAAGCTTCAGTCTTTGCAACAGGTTTTTATGTAAGAGACAAGCAGGGTACAATGACCATATACACTCATTGTGCTTTAGTACAGGAGTAATGAGGTCTGAAATAAAAAAAAAAAAAATCAAGAATAACAGTATCTTTGGAAAAAACAATCCAATAATGCAGAGAATTCCTACTAAGCTAAAATAAAAGAGGGCAGAAGTTAAACAGCCACAGGTACACCACACCTCAGAATAAGTGTTCTTTATAAAAGAAGCACTTGGTACTGTCACAGCAGGATGGCCTTAACTGGCATAGGAAGATAATGAAGGCTTGGCTTTCAATCAGGCTTGAAACAGAAGCCTAAAAATTATAGAAATTCTGTTCCTCAGAAGTTTGTTGGTTTTGGTTTTTTTTTACTACTAAATTATTAGAAGGATTGCTTTGCTGCCACTCAGATTTTTATTCCTCTAAACCATGAGTCACAGAAGCAAAAGCCACAGAAAGCAACTGGGAGGTGTCAGCAAAGCATAACACTCCAAAATCAAAATGAGAACAAATTCTGTGAGTCCAGGTAACTTGAAGAAAAATCCTCAGAATTAAGGTTGGTAAATACTTAGTGTACGTTTACAGTGAAAGAATTCCTCCACAAAAAAGGAGGATTTACAGTAACTTATCAAGACATCTTTTCCATTGTGAGTTACCCAAAATTAAGTACAGAATACAAAAGCTACATTAAAGTTGTTCAAATATTTTAATACTCATCTGAAAGGAAGTAAGCATGAATTCTGTAATTAACATGTAGAAATCATCAAGGAAGGCTTCTCTAATACTGACTTTCCACTTTTCCCATCACTGTTCAAAGGGCACAACACTCTTAACTCATGAAAATCAAGAAGCTCCACTTCAGTATTGAACCTAGGAACTTTATATGCAGAACTCATGAAGGAAAAGGCAAAAAACACTAACAAAAATACTTGCTCAAGATAGATTCTACAAACTGACAAACTGTATTTTCAAAGGACAACAGGGCAGCTGTCTTGAAGGCAATTCTTCTCCCTTAGTCTGAAACAAATATATTTAAATGCCTTTCAGTTAAGTAATTTAAAATACACTCTTGCACCAGAAATATACCTCAGTGACAACAAAATCTGATCAATCCACTAATAATCATGTATAAAAACCCAGTCTAGCTATATTCAGTAGGCTTTATTTACATTGCTTAGTGCTCTTAAAAAATCCAAATGAAGTGGTTTCTGAGCATCATTAATCTTAACATTTTTTCTATTTTGAAGTTTGTAAAGCATACTGGATTTGCAAAGCAGTAGTATTTTTAACAGAACAAACCATTTTATCCCTGTTATTCTCTAAGAGCAATGCTTCCACTGTGCCATTTATCAGTTAGCAAAAGAACAGCTCAAGAACTGTATGACATTTACATGAATCTACCAGAATTGTAACTGATGGCTTACATAAGCAGAATGCTTTTTTTCCTTGGGTGTGGACAAACCTGGACACAAGAGACTTCTACTTGGTGGCAAAGAACAGAACAGCACAATATTGTGTTTACACTGTAGAATATTTCAAGAGAGCAGCAAATTTTACATAGCCACCAACTGGTGTTCTAAGAAGGATTTTCTATTGTTTAGTTTCAGAGTGATAAAGGAGCTTAAAGAATCTTGTACAAATTTTTGTAATCCAAAAACTGTAGTGCTTTGTTAGAAAACAAAGACCACAGTCACAAACTAGCCATTTTCACCAAGTGGCAAGTCAAGATTTACTGTAGGCTTTTTTTACATTTAGTTTTTAAAATGCAAACTTTATGCTGAGTGTCCTTTTAAAAGCTAGCAGCACAAAATACTCTTTTGAACAGACCAGTTAAGTTGCATCCCAAACAGCAGTACATCACTTTGCTGTCCATGTTTTTTGGCTCCCAGATTTAGCAAATGCTGATACATCAAGACTTTTACCACTGTTGCATTGTTCATATAAAGTCTGAAAACAAATAAAAACACAGATATTTAGGTAAACACACCTGTTTCACATAGATTTTCAAACTTGATATTTATAAGCAATGTTACCACCTGAAATAACTCATCACATTTGGAATATTACTAACTGCACTAAGATTTGTCTCAGAAATCAACCAATGAAGATGCATTTAAGATAGATTAGTCATACAGCAGATGATGTAATGCAATATAGTGCCTGTAAGAAAGCACACATTGACTTAGCAGTGTGAGCAAAAGTAGCATTTCACAAGTTCGAAGAGAACTAATTACCAAGATTTGAAATCAAGTTTACTCCATTAGTTGTCTCTGGTGTGGAAATATCAGCATGGAAAGAGATATGCATACAAAGCCTGCTCACACTGAGTATACAAGGAAGCAAAGTTCATGTGAGGAAATCAGAAAAAACAGTGGCCACAAACACAGCCACATCACAATATTGCTAGAAGGACAGTATCTTGCTCACACAAGTTTCAGATCAGCTTTCAGAATGAAAGGAAGAACCATCTATAGTGATAGAAGATCAAACTTCAGTAAGGAATATGGGATATATTTTTGTATTAAATTATTTTAGGGTCACTTATGGCTGTTAGAGAAAAATCAGAAAGAAAATCCCTATGGGTGCCAGAAAGTAGTAATACCCGCAGACTTGAAAAAAACTCCTCAGCATGCCTGTGTTCTTCAAGAAAAGCAGATCATGAAAGTCAGGGTTTAGTTTGTCAATATCTTGAACGCAATAACAGGGAATTAGGTAGGACAAGAGGAAGACAACAGGCAGCTTCTAACTTTGTCAGCTTAAAAGAAAAGCAGCACAGTAAGGACTGTTTTGGAGAGGAGATGCTAAGGCCAGACAGGATGATGAGCACTGGAAATGAAGACATACAGACATACCAGGAAAAAATAAACCAAGATAACCACCAGCTTTTGAAATCTTCCTGTTTAGATAGAGAGATCCCACACGCCTGCAAACAAAGGCATGACAATATGCTATGTTCTTGCAGCAGTAGTTAAAAGCTCCCTTTATCTTTCACTATCAAGCATTTTACTTTTTTCACATGAACACGCACTAATACACACATTGGGAAAGCCACTTTACTTACCCTAGCAGCTCTGGAAATAGAGTTGGGAGAATTTAAGTCAACAAGTTGGCCAAGGATACGCTTTACTTCCTCTGTTGCTCCTTTTGCATTTGTAACACCTGAAAGTTAATTTAAAAGAGTTAGAGCAGCATACAATTGTGTATAATTACCAACAAGACTGTAAGACATAGACAAAAGGTCAGTTTTGAAATTAATCATTTAAAAATTAGAAATTAAATGTTTAAGTGAAGTCATATATATATATATATATATATATATATATATAACATACATGGGTACAAAACAAAATCTATTAGAATTTCAGAAAATAAAAGCTATGTTAAAAAAAAGACTTGATTTCTTGAACAGAACTGCTGTTTAACAAAGATTTCTTAAAAAAAAAAATAGATGTACCTGTTTGACACTGGGTTTGAATCTGAACATAGGGATGTATCAGCAACTCCGAAACAGATACTCGTTGTTTAGGATTTCTTACTAAACAGCGCTGCAAATAAAACAAAGAACATTTTGCCTCCTAATCAAGGGAACCAATCTTAATTCCTAAGAACTAAAATTAAAACTGTGGGTATTTCATGGCCTAGCAAATTAACATCTGAACCTCTTAACTGTTAAACCACTAACTCTGAATGACCAACAACCCTAAATACACCAAAAGATGACCCTAATTACTCCATGAAGATAATTGCTAATGAAGGGAAAGTTGAATAGTCTGTTTTACTCCAGCAGAAACATAGGAAGAAATCATAGGCTCTGGTCTTTACATCTCTTTATTCTGAAAAACTCAAAATGACACTGGAATTTGAAAGTCAGGGATAAATGTCTCAGGATCCTACTTCGTTCCCTCCTGAGCAACACAATTAGGGCTCTTAAGTAAAACAAATAAAATAAGCAAAGTTTCAAATGCAAGCAAGTACACAGGATAAGATAACTGGGTGAGGAGTATAAAAGCTACTTTATTTACTTCGGCTGGCTGGCTCAAAGGAGTTAAACCAAACTAAGCATTTACTTGCTACTGAGATGAAAATGGATTTCTACTACAGAAACAGTAAAATAGCTCTAGTTTTAGTAAGCCCTTTGGAATAAGGCCTGTTACTACTAGCAGCAACTAACATTTGTGAAACAAGCTCCTCAAGTACAATTCATTAATTCTATTTAAGAAAATATGTTTTAAATAAAGAAGTTACCATTATTGGAACCAAAACTAATCTTCAGGAACAATTACCTTTAGTACATCTTGAAGATCTTTCTCAGCAATATCTGGGAATTCTATTTCATAATGAGGATCAACAATAGCATACAGTTTTTTCCGTGTGTTTGTTATATGTTGAAAAGGAGTCCTTCCATATGTCATACAATACAAAATGCATCCCAAAGACCACACATCACTTTTTGGACTTATCTAATGAAAGTAAACAAAAAAAGATTTCCTCACTTAAGGAGTGGTAACTGTACAGTTCACTTAGTTTAGCTCTTCACACTGGATAACATGATTGACAATGCATTACCTACTAACACAATACTGTAACATGACTTTCAGTAATTGTGATAAGTCTCTTTTTTTAATTATCTTTGAAAAAGCCTAATTCCATAACTTAAAAGCCCTTACACTGAATAGCAATATTCTGATGTTGGATTCACTCATAAATCCAAATAAAACATACTGAATTAATTCAGCTCAGAAACGAGTAATGCATCACAGAGGTATGCTTGTGCCTAAAGTAGGAGACTACAGCCCAGTTCTTTTAGGCTTGAAGAATTCAAGATCTAAATTCCAATCACCAAACCTGGGCTGCTCTTAATAGAAAGACTTCCCACTCTTCTTACTGAAGCACTTTTAAGAAAAGATGAGGTTGTAGTGTAGGTAGAAGTGGAGTGAATATGGAGGAGACAGACTGCATTGACTCAGCATCACAATGGTTGGATTTCTGATGAAACAAGCTGAGAGCCAGAACAAGCCTGCCCTTTGCATGTTAAAGAATTTAAAGGTAGAAGTTTTAAAGAAATAGGTATAATCTTTTAATAAAGAAATCATTTATAAACCTCAACTTATAAAACATTCTGTCCTGTATCTCACAGGATTCAAGATAGGATGATGCCTGTGTCACCGTCATATCTTCCCACTTAAGTAAACACACCAAGAGTGTTTTACAGCACAAAATTTTTCTTACTTTCATAAGAAGATTTCTAAGCCAGATCTATTTATGCAGAATGCTAAAATATAGCTGTAAAGAAGCTAACAACAGACTAAAGAGATCCATCAACTTTTGGAATAGACATTACAGTGGCACAACAGGCAATCAAGGAAGTGGCTAGGGAATGATTCAGTAGAGAATATGGAAAATCATGATCATAAAAATTCAGATGAAATGAAATCTTGAACTATGGTACTATACGTCCTTCCAGGAACACAGCATTTGTATCAACCTTCTGACGCTGCAGGTTCTGGAGTAGCTGAGGTTTGTGGTTTATAGCACACAGGGGCAAAAAGAGACATCTCTACAGATAGAGACAAGCAATTCTCTGTCTTAGCTTTTAGACTGGAAGTTTAGCAGGAAATGGAAAGAAACCTCAGGAAATTTTATCAGGATTCTTTGAAAGCTAGGTACAAGGAAACTATATAAAAATGTGTCAACAAAAGCACTGAACACAGGACTAAGCATAAGATAAAGTAGATGAGACCTGGGGCAAAACATCCACAGCCAAAAGAATGAAGAATTTCCAGAACAAATTAGAGTGATCATTAAAAAAAATAGTATTTTCATTGTAAATGCCAGCAGTAATCTTCACTAAAAGCCATCAATAAATCAGAAACCCAGAATTCAGAACAGAGTGACATGCTGCATAAAGTCCAATACAGATAACTGCTGAATGTCTTTTATACTGATAGCACAGGAAAATTGATTGAGACAGTTCTGTTTATTATCAGTTTACATTTAATACTATTTATTGTCTTCTGTCAGTTACTTCAGCTCCCTCAAGTCCATGCACATGTCTTGCTTTCAATTTCATTAAATCATCACTTCCCTAAACATTCTGCAAACAAAAAAAAGTACTTAGCCTTCAAGCTCTGCCCACCACTACCTTGCCATAGATTTCACTGTACTCAAATTTCAGCAGATTTTGGAAAAAAACTAAGCCTTAAATCATATACATGAATTATATAACAAGCAAAACAATAGGATAAAAAAACAAACCCTTACCTTAGATTGAGATTTCCCATTTTCTCCATAGGAAGAAGACATATCTTGTATTGCTTCAGGTGGCATATAATTCATTGTGCCAACCTAGTAAAAATGTATAAAAAAACTTCCTTATTTCGATGAAATATGTACTTAATTTTACAAGTAGTTTGACTTTTATCTCAAAGTGCAATAAAGAATATAGAGAATATGCTGAAGGCCAACATTACTTTAAATGCATTTTTACATTTTTGTTGAAGTTAGTATAGAACTCATTCAAGTTGGAGGATTAACATAGTCAACAAGCACTACAACATTTTACTGAAAGCTGTACATCAACTTTCCAGAAGTGCATCACCTGTGAATCTTTAACAATGCTGGTCACATCTGGCTGCATTTGGTTTGCAATGCCAAAGTCAATCAGTTTTAACATGCCATCAACTATCAGAAAGTTCGCTGGTTTCAGATCACTGTGAACAATGCCTGTAAAATAGAGTTTGAAGTCAACCCAAGTTGTAAGTCATATTTTCATTGCTCAGTTACCTAACTCTTATACAGAGAGAATATGCATATCACATGTTGAGTGATAATATTATCTGCATATTTCATTTAATAAAGTGTTGTCTTTTCTTAAATCAGCAGTTAAACTTGCATAATAAGTTCATAGCTTGAAGTATTTAAATCTGCAGTAACCCTGAAATAAGTCCCTGAAACTCAAGTTGAATAGTTTCTCTTCCAGTACAGGACAGGCCCTCTAGAGGACCTAGGCTTATGCTGTAGGTACACAGCCATGCAAACAAAAGAGTCGCATTTAGCTTCAGATTCCTTAAGTTCTCTTTTTGCCACAGCACAGGTAGTAGCTTTTTTGTAACCTTCACTTATATAACAAAGAAGTAAAACAGGCACAGAGTACTATTTCAGTGTTAATAGACTAAGTACAGTCATAAAAGCAAAATCAGGAAAGAAACTAGAAATTTAACTACTAAAAACAGATGGTAGTAAAAGATTTCTGTAGTTCTGTTGTTGCTGATCAGGAACACTGCCATACCAAACTGTTCTGGATCTATCCAATTATTTACTTCTTTAATTTTATCCTAAATAATTAGCTCAGGATCCAGGAAGCAGAAAATAGCAAACTAAGCTCTCTCTTTTTCCCTCCTTCTTCCCTGCAATTTTTTTTTTTTTTTTAACAACAAGAACCAACTTGGATCTAACAGAAGGTTCTCTTCACCAATGATTTCCTGCACTGATGTCTCAAATACACTCTGCTTACATTATGAATTAAAAGGTTTGGTCATTCTTACCCATATAAGAAACCAATTCTGTATATTATCCAACCTTCACTGTGTTACACAGAAACAGAACACTGACACATGCATTTCAGTTATGTGGATAAGGATGATAGGAAGCCTCAAGAACTACAAGGATTGAAAAAGCTGAAACATTAAGTAAAGAAGACAGATCTGTGCAGAAGTAAGGAAGTCAAAACTCCTTTGGAGAGTATAAGTGGTTTCTGTGAGAACGTTATGGAGAACAAGTAGTTCCAGGAGTCTACAGTGTAGTCCATTACAAAAATCATTTTCTAGCTGTTGCAAGGAAATAGAAAGCATTATAAAACAGTGATAGTTGTTGATCCCTTTGAGTCTACAGTGAGTCCTACCTCAATATGCCTAATACAACATCAGGATACACTCTCTTCTGTTCTATTGTCACAATACAGTAAATACCATCTTCAAAGATCACTAGGCTTACACCAAAATTGAGAGCAGTGTCACTTCCAAAATTCAGAACACCATCTGTCCTATGACCTATACAAATACCTAGAATTATTTAAGAGTACCGTGTTCATGGATTGTGTGAACAGCTTCCAACATATTTTTCCAATAGCTCTTCCGTTCCAATGGATCGATGTTTTTCTTCTTTTTCAGCCAGCTATTGAGATCAATGTTTCCACACTCCATTACCATGTAGATATGTTGATCAGTAATTTCACTAAAACAAAATAAATGTTAAAATTCAAGGCATCTTTATTAAATCAATACTGCTTGATATGAAAAGGAAGTATACTCACTAGCTATAAAGACGGATTATCTTATCACTATGCTCTTGTAGCTTACTCAAATGAGCAATTTCATTCTTATAGCTTTCAACAGTCTGCTGATCAGCTTCTTCTAGATTCACATACTTGACTGCATACAGCTGCTTCTTTTCATTCAGCACTTGAAACACCTGAAAAAACAGTTAAGTTCATTCCATCTTGAATCTGATTATGCCATGGTCCCCCATCACTATATACTAATCTAAGATAGCAAGGTGATCACTTTCTTATTTCTGTAGTTTCTGATCAGTTTTCTAAGTAAATGCATTCAGTACTTTCATTTACTGTTTTCTTTATTTCAACACACATTGCTTCATTCACCCACTTTCGACTTTCTCCACTGAAATCAATACTTCTGCTTAATATTCTGAAATGGGGATGCCACAAAGTATTACAGCAAGCTCAGAACTCTGAAAAATAACACGGTAACAAATCTCATCTGCATCCTATGCTTCTCTGTACCTATGAGGGATAAAGTGTAAGCTTGGCTTTAAAATCATGTTTTAGGTTCACGTCAGACAAACACTTCATATATGTTAGCACAAGTTCAAGTATTATTAATTAACTACAGTATATATTTATATTAAATACCACTGTGTAAATGAGTGACTACATCTAAAAGGCTAATATAGCACCTTACCTTGCTTGAGCCTCCACTACCTATTTGCTTTAGTATTGTATAAACTCTTCCTTTAATAGCAATGCATTCATTTGAAGGTATAGAAGCTGAGACCTGTGTACATACAGAAAAGTAAAAGAAAGTAACTATTGGTACACATGCACCATAACTTGGTGGAGCTCTACTTTTATTAACATCATTTAAGTTGTCCTGATGTTCCCGAACAAGGTAAAGCATACAAAAGATAAACCTTAAATATGTTTGTCTACAAAAAGCTGAATATCTCCATAGCATAACATGTAAAACAATCATCAGAAGTTTACTAAGCAGCACGATTTCAAAAGTTTGTCCATCAACATACTGAATACAGGCCTTGAAAAAGCCTTAAACTTTGTAGGGACTGCTGTGCTCCTAAAAATAAATGCAAATACCTATGTTCAATTGAGTAATTCCAACAAAATTTACTATTTAAGCTCATAACAGTTGCATAAGTATCCCATTTAGTTTCACATTTTTATTTTAAATCACTCAACCTAACCAGGATTACCATATGTATATGCTGAAATACACTCAGTAAATACACACACAATATAAATGCTCCACAGCAATTTACAGCAAAAAGCTGTAAGCAAAAAGCTCCACAGAAAAAGGAAAGTAGAACCTCTGCTTTCCCCTACTTACCCACAGATACAAGTGGTAACTTTAAATGAAAAATATATGTAATACACACATTTCTGCTACAGAAGTCTCCAATGAGAACATGCTAAAAATGGCAGAAGTCAGCTTAAAATTGTCACCTGCAAGCCCATTTGATTTTTAAATGAAGCTGCTGGAGTATGTGGTAGAAAATATGGGAGCTGGTTGTAGGGAGTAGAAATCTGATATCCTGGTGAAAAGCTGCTCCTTACAATCGGTGTTCTGAAACTAAAGGAAATCATTGGTAAGAATATCTGCATTCAGTTGTACTTTTTTTAAAATGAAGTTTTCTAACTCCAAGATAAAACCTTCATTCCTCCTTAAAAGTTAATGCCAACCAGCAAACATCCAAGCTATATTCAACAATTAGAATTAAGATCTTTCACTTTGACTTAGAAGTCCTTAGATCTACAAAAGAGCTGTAACAGTTAGAAAACACTTATTTAAAGCAGTAGCAAACTAACTTCCCTTCTTCAGATACTACCTGGCACTCCCTGTAAGCTAGAAAATGAAAGCACCATAAAACTAGAAGGGCAAGCCAGTAATTCCTTAGCTTACTCACTGTTTAAAACATTACTGGATGAAATGATTTTTTTTTATTGAAAGTTAACATTGAGACAAAGCTTCAAGACAAACATGAGAACTCTTGAGAAAATCATCCAGGCTGCACATGAACCAAGAAAAGAACATCTATTTAAGTAAACTAAAGATTACAATAAATCCTTGATACCTTTTGATTATCCCCTTGATGTGTCTACCACATACTCAGTTACATTAACAAATACACTCTTCCCCCTGTTTTTTCATTTACTAAAGGCACAGGATGAATCATGACTTACAAATAAGTATTCATTTAAAGAAAAACTTGAGTGTTACACAGATAGCACCAGGCTGCTCAAACCTTGCTTTAAATGAAAAGCTATTAGTTTCCTCAAACTCTAAGCAGGTTCTTGCAATATTAGTTTAGTGATTCAGAGATGTAAGTAATGCATTTTTGAAGTAACCTAGGCTAAAACACCAACTAGTAATAATCTGTGTGGTTTTAGTATGTAAATATCAGAACTGGAAAACAATTTTGTACACTTCATACTTATTTTGTAGAAGATAAAATGACAAATGTGATTTTTCAATCCTTCAAAACAGTCAAAACAGCTCTCGATGATCACAGTTACACAACAGTTACACATACTTGTTATCTTCAGTATGTATTGTGTACTTGATAATTTGATTTACAGAAGTTCACAAGTTGTTAAAGGGTGGAAGAAGCAAGAACAATTTCTTTGCAAAAACTTTTTTTTTTTTAAATCAACCTATACCATGAGATAACGTGCTCTGCTCATCACAAACATTCGCACAACATAAAGTGTTGGAAGCAGTCAGGAATCTTCCTTGTTATCTGAACAGAATAACCTAAGGAACCCTGTTATAAATCAGAGAGGTAGTTCCAGAGATGAAGTGCTGCCCATGACTGTACAATTAAATGAAGTAGCTTACCACTCCATATAATCAGTGCATGTAGAGCTTGGTGTTCCACAAATGTACAGTGCTTCATTTTTCTTAGAAACAGCATTTGGTGGTGATATTCGTCTTGAAAGGGGAAGACCAGATTGGTCAAGACTCGACCGCTTTCCCTAAAAAAAGGGAATGTATTATTCCACATGAGAAGCCACCATTAAAAAATCATTTTTTTTTTTTTTTTACAATACGTGGAAGTAGCTTCAGGTAACAAATCATCACATATCCCTGTTACTTTACCTTACTATAGTAGTTCTGCTCCATCACTTCTTGACTTGGCCAATTTTTTCTGGAGTTAACACAGTTCAGTTTTATCTGACCAAATTGTTTTCTATAGCTTTCAGCAGAACTGGATTGTTGCTGTTGATTTTCCATGCTCCTTGGCTCCGGTATCTTCAGTTCTTGATACTGGAGTTTATTTTCTGAATAAATCATATAATTAAAAATCTTAATACTCGGTACTTGAAACAGTTTCTGGTAATTTACCTCAATTTCTAGATACTTTCTCCCTCATTTTCTATATCAGAATAAATGAGAATCATTGATTTACTGAAATCTGACGTCTTTTACAGGAAGTGATACTTATAAAGCATTAGAGCAATCTTCAGAGTTTGTATTCAGCTCACTATATTAACATGACTTTCTTAAAATCTTAGAGTATTACTATAACATAACATAAATGCTCTGCATGTTGGCAAAGAAAATATTTGTAAGACCATATTCATGAGTTGCAGTACAACATCCTAGGACACTCTAAGAATGTTTATAAAGCACTTACAATAAGCTTGCTTTAAAACTTCATATTTGAAGACCACTGCCTGTAGTAACAGGCAACCTATAATCCAGTGTAATTACTGAAGCCAAAGGCATAAAGCAACAAGGTTGCTCAGTCTGATGGTTCCTTTCTCAGGGGGTAACAGGACAAACTGTAGTAGAGTAGACTGTAATTAGCATAGCTTAAGAGTGTTCCTCCACCTGCTTGCAGTTTTTGATTCACATAACTAGAAAGCATATGCTAAGAAGTTCGATGCAATTTTAAAGGACTGAGCTACAAAAGAAAAAAACTAGTACTTAATTTGGAAGCTTAAGTGAAAAACAAACAGGCAAAGTATAATCTGAAACCCAAACTAGTGGGTAAGGTTTGATGGCTTTATGGGTTGTTTTTGTTTCATAGACTGTCAAGGTTCAGTAAACTGCAACCCTCTGTTGTATCACAGAATCACCAAGGTTGGAAAAGACCTACAAGATCATCCAGTCCAACCATCCTCCTATCAACCAACAATTCTCTCTGAACCACATCCCTCAATACAGCATCTAAACATTCTTCTGTTTGCATCTTTTTAAGTTGGTTGGAGGGAAGGGGCTGAAGTTGAAAAATTGTCCTTCAAATTAAATTCTCTTACTACAGGTAGGTATACGTATAATCCTAAATCCAATTACTGTAGACTAACAGACATTCTCAGTCAGTTTCTTCAAAGTCACTATTAGTACCCTTCCAAGCTTTACCAGTCCTAAAAATGCTATATAAGGCAGAGTTTTTCTGAACTGTTAAACATTATAAGAGGCTTCTTCTCATGGTTCTTATTCTATGTAGTAAGGTAAATCAGGCAATAGATTCCAAGCATTAGATATTTCACTAGCACATAAGTTATTTCTAGAATACACTTAAATAGATCTGGTTCTTAAGCTAGAAATTCTTCTAAGCAAGTATATGAAGTATTTTCAGTAAGAAACTAAGCCATTCAAATAATATCAAAACTTTTACTTCTTTAAAATGAGTTTAAAAATGAAACAAAAGCATAACTGTGCTATCACTGCAGATAATCAAGGAACACACAGAAGAGTGAAAGGGAGAAGCATTACACTGCTTAAAGCAAGTGCATTTACATTAACTGACAGTGCATTTGATTGTGAACATTTCAGAGGCTCATTTCAATGTCATTTATTTAGTACAACTGCCACTGACATGAACAAAGGATTCCTGCACTATAAATTGGTAAATCTGATTAAATCGTCCATATGGAAAAAAAGTTTAAAGACATTTAGCGAGGTTTTGTAGTTCTGTTCTTTTCAAATGCTTTAAACAGCATAAATAATTTGCCATTTGACAAAGCATCTCCACACTTCTGGAAAACCTCTTAAGAAAACAGCCATAGACAAGAGAGGAAGTTCTCTAGTCTACAATTTGTCCAAAGACTAAGATGAATGTGTGAGGTGTGATAAAACTCAGGTCAGAAAAATACCATTACAAGAAGAAATGTCCAAAAGTTACCTCTAAAAGTAAAATTGGTTAAGATGCTTGAGTTGACCAAGTACAACAGAATACAAGTGTAACCTAACAGGTGGAACCAAGAGGAAGGCAAGAGAAGCATGACCAAAACAGAAGTGAGTGATCACACCTGAATTAATGTTAATAGAGAAATTCTCACATACAAAGAGCAGTAGCAAAGATACCTACTTCCTTATACTACTAGCTACACAGGAGATGAAGAAGGGAATACTGAATGCAGTGGATAACACAGATGCACTAGATCCACAAGAAATTGAGGGAGCTTTGAACTTCCATTTCCCTCGGAATAGAAGACAGCATCACAGCAATCTTTTTAAGCTCACTTCAAATAAAGTATCTTAAAGTAAACTTCAGTAAGAAATTAGAGCGATGGCATCTACATGACAAACTACAGGCACTTACAAGGAAAGTCACAGGAGAAGCAAGCTAGTATGATTTTAGTGTCAAAATAAAGCCTAAATAGATGATGCTCCATGAACATTTTAATCCACAGTTGGAATTGCTGTCAGCCAACATACACTTCTCCTGTATAAACTATCACTTATCCTGGCAGCATTTTCCTATGCTCAGGCTAGCAAGACTTAATTTGAAATCCTGTATTGATGCTATTTCAATATCAACTTACATTACACTTATGATAAACATTAAGGATATAGAGAATTAGCACTACACATCAGCATTTTATTTCAAGCCCAGCCATCCACACACAGGATAAATACATTTGACTTTTTGAACACTTATTGCAGTTTTTTTGGCACTTCCACAGGCACCACTCAGTCATATTTTAATTGCTCTCAAGCTTCAAGCAGATCATCCTTACTACTTTTAACAAGTATTTTCTTCATCAGTCCATTTTTTAAATACAGACCAGCAAGTTTTCAATATTAATTCTATTTCAACATCCTAGAACATTACATTAATACATTACCTTCTCTTTTCATCACAAGACTTGTATCTATTTTGTTTTTGAGAGTGAGAGTTGAGTTGGTAGCCATTTCCAAGCTGTTCTCATCCAACATCTGCAGCTGCACAGAATTCTTTTCTTTTAATAACTAAAAAAACAAAAAGCATGTTAAAAAGTAGTAAAATAGATCTCAAGTATAGTGTCCAAAGAATATTTCTTTCTGATAATCAATGGCCAGCATATCACAGAACAAATTCCAGAAAACAGTGCAAGATACACAAATATTACTAATTTTGTTACCCATTAACAATTGCCAACAGACAATTTCTTTAACAAAGACCTAACTGTTGCCTTTCTGGAAGGACAGGATAAAAATGCAAGACATGCTCAAAATTAGACTCCATCAAAAGACATGATTTACAGCTCCATAAATCATTTAAGAGACCTGATTGAATTAACTTCATGGAAACAGAATACTTCCCACAACAAAACTCTTGACTACAGTTGAATGAATCCTGTAGTCAAGATGCAATCTCATTTCCTATCTGTAAATTACAGGATAGATTTTTAAATCCTCCTCACCCTGTGCCCTCTCTTCCATCAGATAGACAGAGAGCTTTCTCTTAACACCTGATTACACATAATGCTTTTCAATTCTGAAAGCTACAATGAATGTTTCTGTTCACAACTGATTGCTTAACAGAGCAATTCTACCTTACTACTTTATCATACTTGAAGTAGTATTTTTTTTTAACAACACCAGACATACAGGTAGGGTTTATTCTGTCTATCTGAAAAATATTTATATTACCTTTGAATCTGTCAGGTCGCACGAATCACTCCCGCTAGGTTTTGGTTCAGATAGTGGAAAAGGTGGAATCAAGGCAGTACATTTGGAGCTAGATATTTGCCTATTGAAATAATATTGTTAATTGTATAACATACATATGTAACAATTGTCTTTTGTGAGTCAGATATAGACAGTTGTGTGAAGACTTCTGACTGCATATTTTAAAACTACAGGAAAGTGAGTCCACTGATAGCCAAGTAAGAAAAAAGACAGAAGTCTTTAACAATGCCACCATAATCCCATAAAGTGACAGATAACTAATTGTTTGTCTTCTACTGAAGAAATTTCAAGTTCTGGGATACACGTAATGATGTGGTGTTTAAATGTGCAGACCCTTCTGCTGCTGAGCAGTTAAAATAAGATGAACATAATAACTTTCTAACAACTAACATACGCATTGGTAAATCTCCAAGAGAAAGATCATAGTAGTATAGCTAAAAACTGAGGATCTAAAAATCTCCTGGAAAATAAGACTGCCTTCTATTTAATTTTTGGAACTCAAATATACAAATCAAGTTATTTCCAACAGAAATTTTTGTTTTAGTCTCTGCCTCTCTGCTGAGGCTATTGATTTGCTCAAACAAGAAACTGCTTGCATAGCAATATGGATTGATCTCATTATTAAGACATGAAGATGTCTAATATCTATCACAATTATGACTGTTTGTCAATTATCTTTAGTTTAATTTTTAGCATGGCTAACGTTCTATTTCCACTGTCACGAAGAAAAACTATTCCTATTGAAAAGGAATGAGAATCTGTTGTACTGCAGTAAAGCCAAGCAACTATACCGTTTCATAACGCCAGCTGTAAGCGGGACATCCATCTTCTGTTCCACATCATCAATATCAGCTACTAGTTTAACAGGAACCCTTCCAAAAGGGCAGGCCTAAGAGTAAATCACAAGTTAACAAATGCATGAAGTAGTATTACAATTTTAAGATTTTGAAGGAAAATAATTCATGCTATACCTGGTTAGATTTGTTTAGTGATCTTAATGGATTGTGGAAGTTAACTATAGCATCAAGTTCTTGTGATTTCTCCTCCCTGAAGGCAAAAAAAATAAAACAAGTAGTAGCACGTGGCTTTCTTTTGTAAATGTTTTAAGAAATTAACTAAGAAATAAAGCTATTACCCAAGAAGTAGTTTAGGAACAGCAGAAGAATTTTCAATTGAATCATTCCTTTTTATATTTCTCTGATTTCCAACTATGCTCTGAAGTCCAGACTCCTGTATACTCGATACTGTAGGTAAATTAATTAGGATTATTCAGATTGTACAACAGATTGCATTCCTAAAGAAAAGTGTTTATAATGATTTAGAAAGAAATGCATACATCTGCAGTAATCTAGTATAATATATATTTAATATCATTATTTTCTATAAATATAGGCATACATTATACATTTTTTAATCTTGTAAAAGGCTTACAGCCAAAGAGAGATCTAGGACAGACACAAAGTGACATGTAACAGCTAAAGAAATATATTAGTTGCTTGATTTCTACAAAGCTGTGATAAGCTTTAATCCCTTTAATACAAAGACTATCCAAGCAATTTAACTTTGAACTCAAAATCCTCAATCACCGCACACAAAGAATACTGAAAGAAAATACTAAGTAATGGTTTAAGTAGCATGACAGTAGTGAGGAAGGAACAGCAGCTTTCAGATCAAGTCCATTTTCTAGATCCCTAGTCTCAAAATAAGCCTTCACTCTAGAACAGCATTATCTGAAGAATGATTCTGAAACTCAATCCACGTGGACTCATTGGGAAATCTAGAACTGCTCACATTTGGATTTTCTGTTCATTCACACCCACATCTAAATAACTACAATCAATCTTAAATTAAACACCAAACCCCAGCTTGTTCCAGTGGTATTACTTCAAAGGTAAAACAGCACAGATGAACAAATTCCCTGCTACTACTACAGAGACTCAGTGACTTGTTACCAAAAAAGCCTGTTTGTACTCTTCTTCTCACTTACATGTTAAGATAGTACATACAAGAGTACTCGTTTCATATCAGGTAAATTAAACTGAATAAGACAAAGTAATTAGCTAAGTGTAATTTAACTACCTGATATTGCTCAGGGCAAATTTGAGAATACTCTACAAGCTGTGTTCTACTACTGCAAGTTCACAAAAGATAAGGAAGCCAAAAGCAACAGCTTCATTTGCCCCATCTCATCCCAACAGAGAATCTCAGTTATGGAAGATTTGGCAAAAGTTATCTGAAGTTGTACATTAACCTTAGAACAAAAGGTAAAGTCAACTACTACTGAACACTGCCATCACCCGAACTATTTCTGCGTAAAGCTGAAAAATAGAAGGGAAGGTAACTCCTCAGAGATGAGCAAATCAACATGAGAAATCAGAACATACAAATGCATCTATATCACACTTCAATAATTTCCCATGTACATACTGCATAAATGTGTAAAATATAGAAAGAATCTCTCTTCATTCAGTGAGCACTGAAGTATGAGCTGCTTTAAGAGCTTTAGGTGAATACTAAACACAACTTCAGTTTACTATCCTGACAAGTCTTTCTAAAAGGTAATTACTATCTGAATAGTCAGATAAACAGCTGAGCTCATCTACAACACAGGAGTGTTTAAAAAAATACACAATACAGAATATACATAAAATCAAAAAACTATTAGCTAAGATCTTCCTCATCATGTAGGCCTTAATTTCCTGTAATGATGGAGAAATTCATTACATAGCATTACTATTTTTAAAGAAGTTTCAAGCAGCAGCTCTTTAAGTGAGAATATTAAATAGACAAGACTTAAATGCCTGCATACTCAGAGATAAGCCTCTTTATTGCTCCAGAAGTAACATAATTCAATTGACTTCGATCACTGAGCTTGGCTTTATCTACATCCCTGCATTTCAGATATTTCTAGTCTGTTGTTATTGCTTTTCAAACTTTTATCTTTAAATAGTTGCACTGAAATGAAGCATTTTTTAAAGTATTTAATGTTACAAATTAATGTGAACTAAAACTAGACTAGCCCACTCTTCCCCTAAATTCACTGATTTCTAAATGGCAGATAAGCCTTCCACACATTCTTTCAGAGGTATTCCTTTAAAATTAACAGTAAGTAAAGGATGTAATATCAGATACAATTTGCATAGTCCATTAAGATTAACTTAACCTGGGACACAGTTCATCCAGTGTGGAATTGAGGTCAATATGGAAACAAAGCTTTCAAGAAATGACTATCACAATTGAATAATACTGTAAGAACTGCCAAATACTTATTTCCCCCTCATAACCAGCATTTCATATTAAGGTCTACTTAACAGGAAACAGCAACCCTCTATCATGCTTCTGAAGAAGCATCCCTTATAAACAATCTATTTTGCACTAATTCTATCCTTCACAAAAGGAGGCATCCTTCACAAAAAAATTTTCCATTGACTCCAGAGAAGAGATGAAACCAGGTAGTGAAAAAGTAACAATAGAGAAATATGACTGTTTATTGGACAACTAGGGATTGAGTTTGTATCTAGAAAGGACAAACACTGGAATAGTTTTTCCATCTAGCAGTAGAACTTGCTTAAAAATCAATATTTTAAGATTGCAATTACCTGCAAAGTTCTCCTTCTCCTCATCTGAAAGCAACTGCTTTTTTAGTGAATTAAAGTTTTGTAGAGCAGTTTCTAACATTTCCAGTGGAACAGCAGAGCACTCCACAGCTTTCTGAAGGAGCTGTTTACACTTCTTTACGTTTCCTAAGTAATAAAGAATAGGAAAGATGAAGTAAATAAAAAAATTGCACTGTGTCAACAAGGTCATTACAGCCTTTTTTCTTTGAAAGACATAATTATGTTTATGGTGTCATATTAATTTTCCATGATTCTCTAAGGTCATTGTTCAGTCGACACATTATCCCTTAAATTTCCACTTTTGGAATACTGCCTAGAAGTAGTTACAGATAAATCAATTAAGCGAGGTTCCTTACATGAAATTGAGCCTATAGTCATAAAATGATTTACAACTTTATAACTGCATTATCAGCATTTCTTTAGTGTTAAAACCACAAGAAAATACAACAAATACTAAAATCAGTAGGATTTTTTCCCTTCTGTAGCATAAGCAATAGGTTTATGGACTTGCACTTATCTGACTAGATACTAAATTATTTGTGTATTATAAAATACCTTTAGCACCCTTAATAAACATCAAGGTTAAATGTAGCAGTTAAGTCAAATATCACCACTCCAGAATGCACTATAATTAAGAACAGAAGGGTGAAAAGGGATGATGAGTTTGCTTTCATTTCAGTACAGATATTCTGTGGTTCTTTATTTTGAGTTTCACACATTAATACTTGCCATAAACTGAAATAAAGAACAGATAGATATATTTCACCAAAAGAAACATTAAAGCATTTGGTTTGCGTGTAAAAGCACATACATGTGTAGCTATGAAAAAGTATCAGACACAAAGAAATAAATGCACCGTGACCAAAATCTTCCCATTGGCTTTTGTTCAGAAAGCATCAGTACAAAATGATACAATGATGTTACAGCAGTTAATACACAGCTGTACCTTGAAGTTCTCAATACCTAATTTCTCATTTCTAGAGCAACAAAGAGTAAAGCACTTCAACTATATAGATGTAGCACCTGTAAGAATAAGTTTTTATTACACTCTAGCAGAGCTCCATGTCTCTAGCACTCAGAACTTCACTGATAACTGAAGGTGAATGTCAGTGTTGCCTGCAGCTAAGATTGGAGCCAGAAGGGCAGAACTGGTGCTCAAGCAGGAAAATAATAAGAATAATCTCCAATGTCTGACAAGGAAGCAAGTAAGCATTAAAATAAAATTGGCAAAAAAAAAATCATTTAGGTCTATTTTGTGCATATTCAATGATTTTTTAAACCTCTTGACCAATACCATTTTCCTCCCAAACCCTTAGCAAATGGATAGTGCTTTTTGCAGGGGGAAGTTTTTTGTTGGTATGGTGGGATTTTGTTTGCAAACCTCTAATCAGCATTCTACCAATGTTTATAATAATTAACTACACAGTTCTTTACAATAACATGATATTCAAAATGAGAACAGCTTAACTCTGCATTAAGCATCACATCAAATATCAACAAACATGAAAAAGATAGCTGCGTTAAAAGTAAATTCATTCTAACACCTCCTTATTAGATGGGAAACAAAGGCAAGGAAGTAAAGCTAGAAGTGACTTATGAGTCTGTCAGTCTTCACAAAAAAGCTGAAATGATCTACACTTAGGCAAACACTTGAAGAATTTTTATGTGATGAGCTCTGAGCAATTCACAATACTCTTGCTTTAAGCACCCAGCCCAAGGCAGAGATAGCTTCTCATCTGGCTTATTTCAACAAAAATAGCATCACTTCTATTACTCTGTTTTAATGTTATGAACTTTCTGTTTATAAGCAAATTAATACTAAAACTGAAATTAATATTGTTTTAATATTTTCACTCCAGTTTTCACCCACAATTTCACCCAAAACAAGGAATTGAATATATTCATTCCATCCTAATGCAAAAGGAAAGGTTAATTCAGAACCAAATGGCAGGTCCATCAGAGCACCACTGAAAAGACATCGTGGAAGAGGTACTAGAGCATGACAGTCCTCCCTTCCCTTTGTCATAGCTGGACAAGCTCACTGAAAAGCAGCAGCACTCTTCAACGTAGTATTCACAATCCTCTTCGAAGCACCCAGCAGGGAGACTACATTATCAAATGTCAAATCAACCAGATCAAAGGTAACAGATACAAATAAAAAAACCACATGAGAGAAGACCAAGCCAAACTACTACTTGTTCCTTTGGGATTAGTATTTCATTTCAGGTGGATTCTTTGCCATCAAAGTAAAAAGAAAAAAACACTGATTGCATGAGCAGATCCCATAACTGCAGGGTGAGTAGGTTCACGAGCAATTGTGACAGAAGGGTGAAATTTAATTATTAGTAATCACTTGTAACATTTCTATGTTTCAATTAAGTTATACAGTGGGTTTTACACTTGCTATAAGTATTTAACAGCATCCTTATTAAGGTAATAAACCAGTAGTACTGCAATAATTAACCAATACTTTGTGAGCATTATATGTAACCAGTTTTTCTAACTACTGTTTATAAAGCTAAAAATATCAAGCCATACCAGAACATGGCCAGATAACTGACTAATCTGAAAAAACATGGAATTTCAAGTAACAGATATGCAGATTTGTTCTCTCCTCCCAACCCTGTTGAAGAAAAATACTCAGTATTTTTCCCCTAGTTATTTTGTGGCAAGCATTTCTGAGGGACATTTCCATGGCCTTTGCTGTTCCATTACAAGTGGGATTTGTTTAATTTGTTTAAGAAACACACTGGGATTGATCAAAGGAAAAAAAAGAAAATAGAAGAAATTAGTATTTTGTTACTGTTTTAAATGAAATTCATTCAATTTATTGGACAATATCTAAAGTCTATTCTGAAGTCTAAAGTCTATTCTTCTAAAGTCTATTCTTCACAGACTAGTCCTGTGTAAACAACAGAGGCAAGCATAAAAAGAAATATCTAGTAAGCTGCCTTCTAGTAAGGTGACCTGCCCAGGCCACCTCCAATACAGACAATGAGAAAACAAGTCAACATGAACTCTATGAACTAGTTGCTGGCCCAAAACATGGGGGATATGTTTTTCTAAATACATTTAAGTCATAATTTATACAGTCTAAAGGAGTTTAGTCTTCAGTCATCTAGAAACTGAAGTGATATAAATCCTAAAATCATCCCAAACTTCTTCCTGAGTGCAATGGGTTGACCTTGACCAGGAATGAGACATTCACCAGTCATTCATGCACTCCCTGCTCCAGAAAAGTAGAGACGAATTGGAAGAGCAAAACAAAGAAAAACCTCATAGGTCAAGATAGTGTCTAATAAAGAAAAGAAAAGGGGAATAGAACTAATAAACAAGTCACATAGAGCAACTTCCACCTCCTACCAGCAGTTTTGTGCACAGTTCCCTGGCAAATGCTGTGTAAAGGGTACCCCCCCCCAAAGCTTTTTGTCACTTTGGTGAGTTTGAATCAATTGTCCTTTTCTCCACTCCTAGCATACTCAGTGTAGTGGGAAGCAGAGTGAGAGAAAAAGCCTCGACTCTCGGCAAACGTTCAACAACAGCTAAAACACCAATGGATTATCAGCACTGTTAAAAAAAACCCACAAACCTAAAACACAGCATCAACAAAGAAAAAACTCCACTCAAGCCAAATCCAGTACCATCCAGCAACAGCATAAAATAGTTTAAAAAAAAAATCTATTCTCAGTGCAATCAGTCCCACCAGAGACAGACAAGTATTCTTGATTTTTTTTTATTTTGACTTGGTGGGAACATGACTTCTATGACACTGCAAAAGGAGTTAGCCTACTACTATTATTAAGCAACAGAAGATATCATTCATCTCCACTGTCCCAATACCAACTTTCAACAACAAAACAGGAAACAAAAGCAGTCAAGCTACTTGAGAACTTGAGCAACAGGAAACCTTAAATTAACCAGATTGCATTTATGGTCCAGCATTTTGTTATTTTAAGCAATTACAAAGATCTGCACTTGCTTCTTGGATGAAAATGGCCTCTTTCACAAGTTGGAGGTATCTAAAGGAAAATTACCATCTAGATTTGATGAACATAATTTTTCACACCACTGAGAGACTAAGTCAAATTTGTCAGTAAAGTCTAAGCTTCAAAATAAAAACAAGAGCCAATTTTTACCTCGTTCCAAAGTATTTTCTAAAATGGAAAAAACAAATAAGATACGTGCATAATAATATCAGAAATGAAAATACATTATAATTAAATTTCAACCAAAAGAAAATCCAGGTATTTCATTTTCTGACTTAATACCTACCAGCTTCTTTGCGAAACATAGCAGCAGAGGTTTAAAAAACAAGAGCAACACAATCAAACGTTTTTCTACACACCTTGTGATAGCTCAAACTGTGCAAAAGCCACATGCACAAAAGCAAATTTCTTGCAGTTCAGTCTGGCCAGATGAAATTGGTCCCGTGCCTCCTCTGGATCTTGAAGACTGTAAAGGCAACACATTATTAGGTACAGAGCATACAACTGAACACATAGCAAGAGAACATTCAACATTCTTTTCCCCAGAATCATCAACAAATAATCCATGAAGTACATATAAGCAAAGAGTCATTCAAAAAAAAAAAACAACTAGTAATTGAAATATCAATCAAATCCTTTCCAAAAAGAAAAATGTGGTCAAATGTGAAAAGAAAAGCTGGAGATTCATTTTGAAAAATAACATCAATAGTAATAAAGAACATGCAGCTATTTTCCCTCAGAGCACCCACCAACATCTTCCAAGCTGTATGCTGACAGAGAAAAATCCCCATTATCTATCTGCATCCATCTACACTAAAGAGGATGCAAAAGGGGATGGAGGAGCAGGGGAGGAAAACAGGCACAATTACTACATTAAAGATACTCGATTCTGAATTTGTGGGGATAAAAACAACTTTGTTTTCCACAGTAACATGGTAGGGTTACCAATACATCAATAAAGTGAACATGAACTCTGAAATTTTGTCAGAGGCTACAAGCATTTCTACTGTGAAGAGTTTCCACAACTGCATAAAAACTGACAGTCCCTTAATAGGGATGAAAGTCACTGAGGTGTTTTTTTTTCCTGTCTGCGTATCTATAATACCATAGCTATGGAAAACTAGAACACAAGAATTTGTAATAGCTACCCCTATCGAGAGGTATACAGGAACATCAGCTCCTTGTGAAACTTGGTGAATTCACTCAGTTCTCCCCATACTTCCAGGCAACAGTCTTATCAGTTAAATTTAGTAAATAGTGAAGCTCATTTGCCAAGCACACAGCAGAAGTAGCAGTGACAAAGAATATATCTAAAAAATGTTGTTCCATAAAGTCTGAGACGCATCAGCCAAAGTTAGCTACGTAGGACAACACAGTACACCAGTGTTTATGTATTTCAAATGACTACTTAATACCCAATACACCACACGATGTCATGACGTGGAATATCAGCAACACAACAAAAATCATAAAATCATAACATAAGTACTTGTAAAGGCTGAAATCTATACAAGCTAACAGGCAGGTTTAAAGGCAGGCATAGATACCCCCACCACCTACTTCTGTTGTTGAGTGTTGTGGTTTTTTTTTAAATCTTAAAAAAAAATAGCAAAATCCACACTAAATACAGAAATCTCCTCAAAACTCCATCCTGGCTCAACAGGTGCGCACAAGTATTACTCTGAAGCACGACTATAGGAAAATAAGCAACAAATATGACAACAGCTTAAAAAAATAAGCATAGAAAACATCACAGAAAGATAAAAAGAAGGACACATTTCCCCTAGAAACACTGAATTTTTGAAACAAACAGTCTGTACCATAGTTTAAGTATGTTAGTACAGCCCAGTACACCCAACTCATTCAGGGCAATGCCACAAATACAAAAGAACTTATTCACAGGCAATGTCAGAGAAAAACTGAATTAGCCTTTAATACACTGCTTACATTCACATGCAAAACAAAATAAAAGTTTAAGCATTTCTGTACAAAACCACACAGGCTTGGAGAGCAGTAAGCAGAACAAGATCTGATGCTAGTAGCAAGGACTGAGTGCCACACACTTGGAGGCACTACATACAGAAATTGCAACAACACTGCTTAAAAAAGCAGAGGGTACTTAAGTACATCTGTTAGAGAACATTTTAGCAGTGAAATAAGGTGCACAAACTGCTGCCAAAAGAAACCCTAAAGGTGGTAGCAGTGAAGCAACTTAACACATTTGTCTTGCTTTTTGCAATGCGATACATAGAACACCGAACAGAATTCCAGGATCCATAAGTTCAAAACGGTATTTTAAAAATCAAGTGGAAAAAGACGTTCGTGAGTTTCTTATCAGGAAGGTAGGAAATAATTTTCCTGAAGGTAAACTACTGTACATGAGATAAATACAGCTTAAAAGACTCCATTTTTGGACTTTTTTTCCCCCAAAATTAAGATTGAGTTCACATTAAACCATCTCTGTTCCAATGAAAAGCAACTGGCCATCAAAGAGGAACACTATCTTTCTATATCTTTTGAAACAGGAAGTGTTTCTGAAACATATTTCACTCCAACACATACACAAAACAATTCTGTCTTCAGGATGCTGTGGATTCACTGCAGGATGTTATTCACTCCTGACTGTTTACCAACAGCAGATTCAACAAATAACTAAAACATAATGGAAGTAAACACCAATGCAATAAAGCCCATGCAGATAACAGTACAGAATAAGCAGATTACATCATATTGCAAAATCAGAACACCTGCTGGAGTTCTAATGGAAGGAGTATAAGAACAAAGAAATACTGCCTATATTCATTGAGACCACTGAAACCACTTAATCTACCTAAGAAAGATTACTGTGACAGTGAAATGCAGCTCTTCAAAAATATATTTACACTGTACTTCAACTGACAATAGAATCCTTTCCAAAAAAAATGTAATCTTGCCCTAAAATAGGTCTGAAAACATCTGAATAATCACAATTGAAATCTGTACTAGTCAAAGCAGTTAAGTACAATGAGAACTCGCTTCATAAGTAATAAAAGTATAGAATAATGTTCCAAGACGTTCTTCCTACCCTAAAGGAGTTATTTAATATAGCTGAGATGTGTCTTCAAGAGTAAGGGAGAAGAATAGGCAATGAGATACCACTGGATTTTGGCTGGATGAATTAGATAATAGCAAGCTATCTACCACACAGCCATAGTAAGACACAAGAGACAAGAAGAAATAATCTTGAACTTAGAATACATACAGTTTAACAGTTGTTAAGCTACAATTTATGTTACAGCTTGATATCAGATTTCACTCATACAGCTCCTTTTGAGATACAGTGTAAAGCTGAAATTAGAAAGAGTTATCTCATGCTGCTTTTCCCTATGAACTCTACACAAACTGTCCAGAAAGAAAAGCATCAACATCTCTAAATCAAATCACTCTGAAATTGTTTTTCATTTAGCAACGATAAGAAATGCAAGTACTATGAAGTAGCCAAAGCTGCTCAGTTTCAAGGCGTCACTGACAACAAAACACCACACTATTTTATCACCATTAAAATTTAGAAGTCGTTGATGAGAGCTCTTGCATTGAAAATTGAAGATCTGTACTTACGCTTTCAGCTCAGCAAACCTCACGAGGATGCGAGCGTAGTTCTCATCTTCACTGTGCTTTTCTGCAGGTAGCGCAGTGACCGCTTGACTGTAGCGGCCAATGAGTCTATTCAGTACAGTAAGATCCATCTGAGGAACCCCCTTTTTCTCTAGCCGAAGCAAAAAAGATAGCCAATCTTCTGGATTATTTGTTGTCATCATTATTTGATTAACAGTGCCAGAGTTATCTGATAGAAAAATAACAAAGCGGATTCAAACTGCGGCTACACAAATAGAAGAAAAGTTTTCATGCAATACTAACAGCATGGAGTCACTCTTCTGTTCCCCCTCCCCCACTAGCATTTCTTGAAGGAGATTAAATGTACTTCATGGTCAATAATAGTGAAGAAACACTACACCTTAAACTCCTCTGGTCAATGGTTCTTCCATCTTTCAGTTGTGTAACTGAAAAAAAGAGATTAAAACATGTACCTGTTGTATCAGCTGATATTTTAGTACAGTTCAGCTCATCTGTGATATTGTCTTCGTTCTTGTATTTGTTTTTTAAGTCTCTAACTCTATTCATGATTGAAGCAATACGTGGCAGTCCTCTTTCACTTAGATCCTCTTCCTCCTCCATCTGCAGACAGAAGTGAAAACAGGGAAGTTATTGAAGAGCCCACCTGCAACTGGCATTAATTGGAGTTGATTCAGGAGAGTCCCTCACTTCAGTATGAGGAGTCTCAATTTGCAAAACATAACTATTTTAATAAGACAGTCAATTTAGTTACACAAGTAAGCTGCTATTAAGAAGTCAACTTAACTGAGCAAAGGAATCAGGATATTATAATATATACAAATTTTTATATTATTCATTACTACCTTGGTGTCTCTGCTTAACTGTCCCATCATGTGGAAAAGAAAGGATGGAAGGAGAGGTTTCCATTCAATGACACATGTAGGAATGGGTTAGGCTACACCTTAGATGCATCAGTCCTCCCACAACTCCACCAAAATTAAGTATTTCTTTTAATACAGAAAGGAAATCTAATACTATGAACCAGAAATTTTAACAATTCTCATCTTACAGTAGAAGCATTAACCATCTCTTAATATGTTGAAGCTTCTAGCTCATCTTTCAGCTGTACTTCTTCCTTGCATGGTTAGGATATATATATATTTTAATTTATATACAGTTGGGTGGTGAGACACTCTTAAAAACACCTGTATACTTGCACTGGTTATGCCTTAATTTTAACAATATTCTTCCATAAAGTAGTTCTCAATTGAGAAGTATGTTGCATTTATTTATACAATTAAGCTTCTAAACCAAATGCTTTGAAATATTTCCTCTCCTTAGCCCACATTAAGTTTTCCTATAGCAAAACTTTAGATCCTAGGCCACTCTGCAAAACAGTTCTAAGAGATTACACAAATAGTGAATGTAGCAAATACAGGGGAACCAGTAAACAAGATGCAACAAAATACTATACTGCACTGGTTGTAATAAGTATTATAGAATGTTTGTGTTTAAGCATAACAAGTCAATGAAAAGTTGCTCAAAGGAGGAGATAAGATCAATTTTAAATTACAGAGAAGCAACCGAATGGAATAAAAAGTTCATCCATTCCCCCCTAACCCCACTTACTAAAAGAAAAGCCTTGCAATAACTTTCAGAACTTAATTTTTAGAGTCATTATCATCCAACATTTGTAAAGCTTGAACATCTGAAAGTTTGAAAGCAGTAGTCAGCTTTTCCATAAGACCATCAACCAGAAGGTTCATCATCCTTATAGAACTTGGTTGTATAGCAGAAGCTGCCATAATTTACGTCCTTCCTGTGCTTGAAATAGCCATCACAAACGTGAAGCACATTTCAATCTACATGAAAATGGTTATTTTAGTAGGTTCAAAACAATGTTTCTCTGTAAAGCCCAAGATTAGTCTGACAGTCTGCCAAGTGTTAAGTGAAAAAGACATTCACTTTATGATATCTTTGCAAAATAGCAAAAAAATCCACTAAGTTCTGTAAATGATTCCTTCCTTTCTCAAGAAAGAATAAGCATTTTCAGTGGTATTAAGAAGCAAACATACTCCCCAAAGTTGTAAGCAAGGACTGCAGAAAAAGAACTATATGTTGTCTCTAGCTTTCAATCAGCACTAGCTGAAAAATAATTGTTCAGAGAGCAGAGACTAGAAGAATCCCAACCCCGATTTCTCTTTGAAATAGATTTTTGTTCAACATACTTCAATTTTTTTTAAAAAATACTTCCTTTAACACACATTCCTCCCCAAAGTGCCCAGAGAAGAATAATTTTCAGTTGCCTTGAGACAGTCTGTATAAATGATCCCATCTTTTAGAAATCACATTGTTAAAAATAAAAGGTGATTACTGTAACAGACTGTTCACATGCCATTCCAAAGATGATGCTTAATTACTTCACAGGAATAAGAACAATCATCTCCTCATTAAGAAGATTTTGGGACCTGTTGCAGTTCTGCAGTTAGTTAATACAATAGAGGTGGCTACAGAAACTAACATGCTCCAGATCAACTCTTTTCACTTGAAAACATTTCTAAAGATCAGTCCTTGAGCTGTACATCAAGAGTACAGATGAAGTCAACTTCCTGAAGCTAAGCCTCAAGCAACTTTAAGCACCAAGAACAATAAAAGAAATTTACCTTGTATGTTCCAGAACTGTGATTTGTAAATAAAACTATAAATTCTATTGTTCCCCAGATAAATTTTTTTAAACACTATGTTTACATTTTCCTCACCTGCACTGAGGTTTTATTTCTCCAGCAACAGGCTGTTATAAGTAGTAGACAAAAAATAGTTAAGATCAGGTCTATATAGAAAATTAAGTCAGATGCCAAACTTACTTTCCTGGTATGTGGCTTCTTAACTGCCAAAGGTTCAATATGTACAATATGGAGAAAACTTCTGAAGAACTGATAAGCTCCGTCAAAAAGTAGAAGTGGATGAGGGTCAGATTACTTCAGATGATCCCAAGAATCCAGCAACGGCAAGAGATGTTGTCCTTCATCCTGAAGAAGTTCCTGAGTATCAAAATTGAATGATTACATATTGAGAGAGAAACAAGTACCAGTATATTCTGTAAGCTTCCTGCATATTCATATCACAGAGTTTTCATTAAGGCAACATGACTAACAAATTACTAGCAATACTAACCACCACAAAAAAAGAATTACTTCTGGACTACAAGCCAACACTTCTAAATGTGTCTGATGGTTAAAAAACTGTCTGGATGAAAAATATATTTAGAATACAATAATTTGTGTATTGCCATGACTTGCAACTACTCTTCCACAGATTTATATAAACACCAGCAAGCATTCAGAGTCTCACATTGGCTAACTCTGCTACAAGATTCTTTCTATGAAAGTATTTGCCATGAATTTGTGTGAAGCACCTTCAACATTTGACAAGACAGTGAAGGCTTAAAACATCAGCATGCAGTTATATGTGCACCCAATTGCAGAAGGATGAAGTGGCCATACGAGTTGGCCATAAGATTCCATGCGCAATAGACCTGGTAAAACTTATTTATTATAAAGAGTAGCATTCAGACTTGATAAGATGGATTTGCAATGTCATTGTAAATTTATAGTTCTGATGTACTACAATGTTTCTGAACAAATCAAGAAGCATTTTTTTCCTCAAATGAAAAATTGAGAAAGTTTAATTATTGAACAACAACAAAAAACTATATACAAGGCATACTTTTCCTGCTCCTGGAATCTACTGAAATACATCTGTTTATTCAAGGAGTTGCAGAAGGCAAACAAAATTTTAAGCAAGTGCCCAGGAGCCTGCCTGGCCCTCTTCCTCCAAAAAAAATAATCAAGCAGTTTACTGAAAGACACTTGTGCCCATCCCATTACCTAGATCATTCTTTAGCCCCTAGATTACTGTGACAACAGCTGTTCTATTAAACATATGTCTAGCTCTGTTCCAATGGCCCAATTAAAATTTCTACAAAGATACTATCTGGTGAATAACAAAGTTAAATCATTTATGTAGAAGAAAAGTGCTACCTACATCACCAAATCAGGAACTACTTTGTTTTTCTGGTACTTACCCACTTTTCCTCTCATGTTTAAGCTATCTTGCCCTCTCTACACACAGAAAAGTCACACACAAGCAAGAAGGGAAAAAGGAACATAACCTACACCTTCTTTACTTTCTTTCACTCATGTATTCTCTTCAATATTTCAAAGTTGCTCACTGCTCAAGCACATACTTGTTGGTAGGACAGAAAATGGTGGCCATTAGAAGAAGCAGCACTATCCCTATAATTCTTTACAAGTGTAGTTGCATCAACATTGCTTAAACACAACAGTAATAATAAAGACCTTTCATGAATGTTAAGAGCCTATTCTATAAGCATATAGAAGTTCCTGCCACCAACACTTTCCCATTTGTGTCCAGAGCAAAAAAGAATGGAAGCATGTATCAACACACGGCCAACCACCAGAAATGCTTGGCATTATCTGTCATTTATCTACTTAGTCTGCAGGTACTGCAGCAGAAACCAGGCTTTATGACAACTTCGAAGGGACAGACACAAGCTTACAAACTGCTCAGTTTGTCTAAAGACCAGGGGAAGTCATGAAAGCAGAGAACCTGTTTGCTAAAAAAAAAAACACCACATTTTTTTAGATTAAAGTCAGAAGAGCAAATTGCAATGATAGGTATATGAAAGAAATTCTGTAACTTTGTTAGCCTGGACAGGTTTTAAAAGATGTTCTTCCTAGAAAGCAGCGAGCTTAATAGGTAACTGTTTGTGGAACAAAACCTGTTATCCAACAAGTTGCATTAACCTTACAAATCCTGCCCAGCTTCAGCTCCCTTCGTGTCCTTCATAGGTTCATAGGTTCACAAGGTTGGAAAGGACCTACAAGATAATCTAGTCCAACCATCCTCCTATCACTATCCCTACCCAACTACTAAATCAAATCCCTTAGCACCTCATCTAAACGCTTCTTGAACAGCGCTAGGGATGGTGCCTCAACCACCTCCCTAGGCAGGCCATTCCAGTGCCTGACCACTCTTTCAGAGAAAAAATGCTTCCTCAGGTCTAATCTAAATCTTCCCCAGTGAAACTTGTGGCCATTCCTTCTCATCCTGTCATTATTTATCAGGGAGAAGAGGCCCACCCCCTCCTCACCACAACCTCCCTTCAGGAAGTGGTAGAGCGCAATAAGGTCTCCTCTGAGCCTCCTGAGGGTCAGGACCACCTCAGGGTGTCCTGTATGACACCCTGATTACAAAGACTGTTACAAGATTGTTAGCTATCCAAATACACAGACCCAATAACTTGCCTCTAGCCTATTCCCTAGTCTAGCCACCAAGTCTCTCCTTTACCTAGCCACTATTTTCCCCAAAATAAAATCATAGAATCAAGGTTGGAAGAGACGACCAACATAATCTACTTAGTCCAACCACGAACACACCACCACCATGCCCACTAAACCACGTACTTCAGTGCCACATCTACCCTTCTCTTCAACACCCCCAGGGACAGTGACTCCACCACTTCATTGAGCAGCCTGTTCCAATGCACTACTGCTCTAAGAAGAAGTGTTTCTTAATATCCCGTCTGAACTTCCCCTGGCACTGCTAAAGCCCCTTACCTCTTGTCCTACCCTTAGTTACATGGAAGAAGAGAATGACTGCCAGCTCACCACACCCTCCTCTCAGGTAATTGAGGACAATATGGTCTCCCCTGGCCTTCCTCTTCTCCAGACTAGACAAGCCCAGCTCTCAGCTACTCCCAAAACATTTGTGTTCCAAATGCTTCATCAGCTTCCTTGCTCTTTCTGGCATGGTCCAGGGCCTCAATACTCTTCTCACAACAAGCAGCCCAAAACTGGACACAGTACTTGAGGTGTGGCCTCTCCAGTACAGGAAAAGCACATTAACAAAGCTTCCCTCCAGGCGTAAGAAAAGGTATGTACACGCATAATCACTGTTTGCCTTCATTTATAAACACTGAAGCCTAAATAGAGATTTCTTGAAAGAGAAACCCAACCTCGAGAAAAAACACCACTCAAAGAGTTAACAAAGTTAACTCCAAATAAGGAACACAGAAACTGTTGGCTATAAGACACAAAAAGATTCAGGTGCTAGTCGAGAAAAAGTTCAGCACCAGTGACGCAGGTGTAGCACAACCAACGTGAAACCTGCACAGTGTGAGAGCTCCCAGAAAGCAGGGGAAAATCAAGCAGCAACAAAAGCACGGAGGCGGAGCTTTCAGTTCCAAAGGCTCAACGATGCAGCCAAGCAGCAAGACACCCTGACGTAACCCGGGGTATCGCTTTCCCTTCCTCGCCCACAGGCCCCTCCACGCTCGCCCAGCTATCGGCACGGCCCGATGCAACGCCACGACCAGCGGCAGCCCCGCCAGCACGGCTGCCACCCGCCAAGGGCCCCGCGCCCACGGGGCAGCACTCGCCTCCTGCCCGCGGCCGAGGGCGGGGCCGGCAGGAGGCCAGCCCGGCTGCAGGCGGCCCAAGGCCCGCAGCCTGCACCGCGAACCCCTGTCCTCCCCGGACCCCCCGGCCGGAAACACCGCCTCAAACACTACACTCACCGCCGCCCGCTCGGGCCGGAACCAGGCCGCGCTCAGACCGGACCTAACTAGGCCCCGCGCTTCTCGCAGTTTGAAAATCCCCCCCCCAGCCAATGCCAGCGCTGATTGGCCGAGAGAGGGGAAAGAAACAGGAACCTGCGTTTCTATTGGAGGAGAGGAGCTGTGGTGCCGCCCCCACAGCAGTCACGGCTCCTCACCGATTCTCTATTGGTGCTTCGGGAAGGAGGGGCGGGAGGCTTTGCGCAGGCGCAATGACAGGCAAGGCTTGCCTGCCCGCCGCGGGGCTGTTTCCCTGCAGTCTGGGTGAATTCTTTCTCTATACATTTATGTACACCATATTACTTTAATAACTTACTAGTTAGCATTAGCTTTCTTTATAAGCCGCATGTGGTGTTAATAATATAACACCAAAACAAGCTTTTAGTTGGAATTAAACTTAGTCATATTGTACTCATCTCAAACACAAGCATCTTGTTGTATGTAGCAATGCAAATTCACTCAGTGCTTTAAGGAGAGAGAAGTTTCAAGAGAGAAATTCAGTCCGAATACATATTTTACAATGTACTGGATCATCCTGCAGGCATGCTTGTTTTCCTCCAAGCGTTAACAACTTTTAGCTGACGAGCAAGGTGATGGTTTTATCCCACTCTACCTTGCTCCTCACTGGACATACACTTTCTTGGTGGATTTGGAGATGGTGTGGTTGCTGTAGAAAAATCTAGATTCAGATAGCCTAAATTTTTCAGTTGCTTATAACTGAAAGAACGTGAAGTGTCTTTAAATATTTAACTGAGAATTCAGTTCATATCACAATAGCTTCATACACTGCTCCTACAAGCCCACCAAAATTATGGTATTTAATATCAGAAGGAAAAAAAGGGAGAGAGAAAAAAAAAATGCAGTGGGTGGATTGGTCTTCCAGAAATCACCTGCTAGAAAAAAAAAGAGCAGATCAAGACAGTTTTAGGAGGGCTTTGTGGATGACAGCGCAGCAAGACTCTTGGAATAGCACCAGGAAGATATAATAATGTCCAACAAACATACATGGGATCGAGCTTTCTGATACTGTACTGTAAATCCAACAGATCAGAGCACTTCCTCTGCTCCTCAGGACTAAGGACCTTCCCATATCTATGCCACATTTGAGTTGCCAATTGCCTCTTTTCCCAGCATCCCTCAATAATTTTATGAAAACCAAGCTGTTGAAAAACTTATTTTTCCTTGCCTTTTCTTTATGAGTCTTGGTGGATTTGGAGATGGTGTGGTTGCTGTGGAGCTCTAATATTCCACCAGAATCTGAACTTTGTGACAACTGCAAGACACAGCACAAGTGGTGCAAGTCTGGTCTGCATCTGTTTTTAGTCAAGTTCGTAGTTGCAATATTCTATTAGCAGGAGTTTTGACTGGATCTTAAAGAGAAGAGGGTTACATCCTTCTAGGGGAGGTCATTTGAGTTCTGTGGAATACTTTGTAGAAAGAATCTTAGTGAATCCAAAGTGAACATGAGAATGAAGATGTGTTGACCTCTGGGAGAGGGGGAATAAAACAGCAAAGACAGAAGAAGATCAGGAAAAGAAAGGCTGTAAGACTGTAATAGCAATAGGAAAAAAAAAAAAAGAAAAAAAAAACCTTCCATATAGTACCATACAGTGAAATATAAAATGTGGTGTTTGGATTGCTGGCAGAACAATTACTTAACTACTTATACATATTTATGTTTGCTATTCATTATAAAATCATAGATGCATAGGGAATTGCCTCTATCTAAAGGTGATTTCAGTTTGAATGACAAAAGTGACATGATAATCAGAAAAACAAAGATGTGATTAAAAAAAAAAAAAGGCTGACAAAAGAAGAGAGGGGTCAGTTTGTAAGGAGTTGCACCAGGTGAATCCTCTTTCATTACTTTAAATATTTGATCATATGGTAAAATTTGGATCAGGTTGAATTTCCATATTGCAAATGCAAGCATGACAAATACACATGTAAATCACAAAGGATTTTTCAAATGTTGAGGAAATATTTTTCCACACTGGGATGTTTTCTGATATGTTTATGAGATAAAGATCGTCTTCCAGTTTAAAGTTTTTAAGTAACCAACCCATCCTCTTGAGCAGGTATTTGCTATTCAGTGTCTCTGGTGTGAAACGCTGATCTAAAGTTAAGAATCATAGAATTCAGTTCCAACCAAGTTGGGATGGACCTACAAGAATCATCAAGTCCAACTCCTGGCTCCACACAGGACTACCCAAAATTCAAACCCTATGTCTGAGAACATTGTCCAAATGCTTCTTGAACTCCAGCAGGATTGGTGCCATGACCACTGCCTTGGGGAGCCTGTTCCTGAACACAATCTGATAAAGAACCTGTCTCTAATATCCAACCTGATGTTAGAGATGGTAGCTTATGGATTACAGCTAATGGCAGACATTCAGTGTAATTGATTCTTATAGAAGTGCATTTGGAGTGTGCTCTGATGAGTACTTATTTAACGAGTCTTCATTTACTGAGAGCATGCAAACCAGAACATTGCATTGCTAAAACGTACATATGTCCACTAGAAGAAGCAAGCAAAGATTCTAGATGGTGGAGTTGATTCAACGACTGAGAAGTTGTTATGAAAATAAGTAGTTACTTAACAAAAAAAAACTAAGATTTTTAGCAGCTAGAGTAACCACCAAGTGTGTCATGGTTTTATGATTTTTGGTACTGGTATTCCACATCATAACATCATGTAGTGCATTTAGAGTTAAAGAGTTAATGTTCCAGCTCTGTGGACCATCGATAGTTCCAGATATGCCTGTCTCAGAAAAGAAGAACTCCATTCCCCAGAGGACTTTGCGATGCTTTGTGTTCTTACGTGTTTACGCTCAGAGGGAAAGATAAAAACTGTCTGCAGTCACGGGACTCTCTCTTCCCTTTGGGACCGAGCTCGGCAGTGGGTGTTTGTTGCAGCCGTCCGCCTTCAGCGTTAGCGTAAGGCCTTCGGTTTATTGGACACTCTCTCTCTTGCTCATTTTATTTGATTCATTTGCCTCAATTCCAATTATATTATATTATATTGTGTTATTTTCCTTTCTGATATCTTATTTAGTAAATTAGCTTTCCTCCTCAGATCGTTACCGCTGTTTTGTTCCAAGGCCCATCTCCCTTCTCCTTTTTCCCTTTTCCCCCTTCCCCTTCCCTGGGGTGTGGGCCCGTGGGTCCCCTGCCTCAATTGTCACGGTACCGGGTCGAACTGTCCCGCAAACCGCTGACAAAGTGTCTAATATTCCCATTCATTCTATCTGTTATGTCTCTATGATATACTACTTGTCATTGCTGACTACTTCAAACTTTATGTGTAATTTATTGGATTTGTTTGGTTTTATACTGAAAGGGATGAGAGAACAGTACTGTTACAAACATCAATGGATCTTATTTCATAATTGTTCACTGACACATCTGATTCATGCTTTGTGACTGGACTTAGTAAATAAATAAACATGATGGACGTTTGATCACTAAAACACTGTGCCTGGCCTCTGTGTGTTATCTGATAGGTACTGTGTTGTGCTGAATGTTAGTAAAATGTTCAATTTAGAAAATGGATTCAATCAACAGATCCCCAAAAGGAAGTGTTACTAAGAATTTTTTTTGTGCTGTTCATTTCAGAAGAATATTTCAAGGGCTGGTTCTAACTGTGCCATATTTTGAGTAGTACGTGTCGACAGGGAAATTATGTAAGAAATAAAAAATACTTCACAAATATTTGAAGGGGACTGTTTTGGAAAAGGGAACCTTCTGTGAAGAGTGATCCTACATGACTAAAAGCACATACATAACTGTGTTAGAGATATGACCACATATGAGATCTCCTAAGTAATGGTAGCATACATAGCAGACTTGAATACAAACTTATCGAAACTGGACCCGATGGAGAAAAATGAATTAGAGGGAGGTTCTATACTTGGGAGGAAACTGTAAGAGAGAAAAGGAGGCACGGGAGTGGACAAAAAGAAAGCTGAGAAATAGGAAAAGATTTGGAAAAGCTCAGGAATGAAACACATTCACTTTGCTTTTGGCATCTCCAAGAGAAAATCTCATAGTAAGATGTTATATTTAAGCGTAAATTCTCCAGATCAATATTCAGGGCTACTACGTAAAAATTTCTAAGCTGTGCTAAGAAGAGATAAGTCTGGATAATCCAATGGTCCTTTCCACCTTGAACTGTGTGAATCCATAAGTCTCAGGAGAGACATCCATGGTGTTCAAGAATTGTTCAGCATTCTTTATTGCTTGGAAAATATGGGTCTTCCAACGTTTCTTTCAGTTTTGTTTCTTCAAAACTCCTCTTCCTAGTGAATCAGATAAATATTTCTGATGAGTCTTCTCACACCTTATATAAGTCTTAATTTTTTGTTCTTCCATTTTTTGCTCTTTATCTTTCTTCTTTGCGTTTTTTTTGTTCCTTAAGTGGTGGTCAGATTTACTCTTTACTTTTACTCTGTCAAGCAAGTAATTTAATCTGAATGCAAACCTTTGTTACTTGCCAGGAAACTGCTAGCCATTGCACAAGCGAAAGCCATGTTGAAGATGGGGTTAATTGTACTGCTTTTATGGTAAATAACTTTGGGACATATCTTTACTCATTTGGTGGTGCAATGTCTAATTGTTTGTTATTGCAATTAGAAGTAACTGCTAGCATTAAGCTTTTGGCTACTGTTAAAAACATAAAAACCGGAAGGGTAGGGTTAATTGGCCTCCTCTGAGCTATCTAAAATGCAGATAGGTAGTCAAGGCTATGTCCATGTTCCCTTCGCAGCCATTGCAGAAGGGGATGCCTAATCCCACATCCTCCCAGTCTGCAGATACAGTAAGGGACATTCAGGAAGGATATTCGTTCCTCTCTGTTGACTGTTGAGGAAATGTCTACATTTATTTTTGTCTAAGTGAGAAACACACCGTCAATTAAATAAGGCAAAGCAAATTCTTTCTAAACTGCTTTCTTCTCCTTATCTTGTCCTCTGCTGCATCTCCTAACCTAATTTGTTAATAGCCTTCTGCCTTCATGGAGATACTTTTTTATTGTGTTTTGTTTTTAAGCTAAACGTGGAATGGATTTAATTAAGTTTCTTGCTCACTTCCAGACCTTAACTTACTCCCCTTGGAAATAAAAAGACAGCCTGCTTATTTCAATGATGAATTTCTGCACAGGCCAAACTTGCATTCTTATCCTGTCAATGATAGTTCATTTTCAGATGTTTTTCTATGCATTGCCACCTCATGAGAGAAAATATCTGAGATTTTATTTTCAACACCTATGTAAAGCTGAGAGTTATTATCCACAATTTATACTGGAAAACTAAGACATGGGAAAATGAGCAGTGTATCTCATGTCATGCAGGATGCCCAAAAGACACTGAGACCTCAATCCCAGAGATCCTGATAACAATTCCAGCACTTTTAGGAACTTTCTAATTTGAGAATTTATTTGGAAATTACCGGCTGCAATAATCTCTGACAAAAAGTGCACTATTACACTTACCCACTTCCAACAGTGACAATTATAGAGCTATTATTCTATCCGTTTCTACAGGCTGTCACTAGCTACAACAAATATTAGGTGATTACTTATCTGTATTCTAGACAATCACTTATCTGCCTTGGATGATTTTTTAAGAGGAGTTCTATATTTTGCTCTGTTATGCGTTTAATACAACATGTGTATGAGGCCACACAGGAAATTGATGATGATATGTGAATTGTGGTACCTTCAGTGGGAGGATAATATTCATCTGCACAAATCTATTTCATCAGATCCAGCTGGTGCTGTTGAGCCACTTACTTCATATTTGACCAGACTGAGTTACTGATTCATGTGGGCTGGAAATAACTGGAAAAGAACAAAATTGAGAAATAGGGTGAACAGTTGTTGTACAGGTCCACAACTTCGGGTCATGCTGGATCCACAGGTTCTGTTGAAAGTCTATGTATAAAGAACAGAAGAAAACACTTTGGTGTGTGTGTGTATTGGAAATTTTCAGAACCTGGTGGATCCCATGATGGAACTCATCTACCTACCAGTGTTAAACTAACACATCCACAGACTGAATATCTGTAGACACAATTTTAGTTGTTAGAAGACTCATTTGATAAATCCTTTACCACAGCCAGTGAAAACCAAAATGGATACCGCATATAATTTTGACCTGTCCTGAAAAATGGATGGCAAAATCCAGATTCAGATAACCTAAATTTTTCAGTTGCTTATAACTGAAAGAACATGAAGTGTCTTTAAATATTTAACTGAGAATTCAGTTCATATCACAATAGCTTCATACACTGCTCCTACAAGCCCACCAAAATTATGATATTTAATATCAGAAGAAAAAAAAAGGAGAGATAAAAAAAATGCAGTGGGTGGATTGGTCTTCCAGAAATCACCTGCTAGAAAAAAGAGCAGATCAAGACAGTTAGGAGGGTTTTGTGGGTGACAGCACAGCAAGACTCTTGGAATAGCACCAGGAAGATACAAATAATGTCCAACAAACATACATGGGATCAAGCTTTCTGATACTGTACTGTAAATCCAACAGATCAGAGCACTTCCTTTGCTCCTCAGGAGTAAGGACCTTCCCATATCTATGCCACATTTGATTTGCCAATTGCCTCTTTTCCCAGCATCCCTCAACAATTTTATGAAAACCAAGCTGTTGAAAATTTTATTTTTCCTTGCCTTTTCTTTATGAGTCTTCTACTGGCATTTTGGTAAGTCTCTGAGCTTTGCTTTCTCTCCTCTTCCTTATCTATGAAAAGTGACTACAATCATGTATTTTTAATTACAGTAGATCTACATGTGAAAGATACCATTATAAGCATGCAAATGTAGATATTGTCATCCTTACATAAATAATAATATATTTGTACTGGAATGTAGTGTCCCCTCATGACTGGAAGAAATAGGATTGAAAATTTACTTAAGCAGCCAGTCATTAGTGCTCCACCCTCTGAATTGTCAGTGCATCTATCAATGTATAATCATGCCACAGAGATTGTATTCTGACCAATTTTTGTCCTTACTTGTGACCTTAAGAAGGTAGTAAATAAAATATTAGCAAAACTGGGAGTGAATGGGAGGAGCTGGAACAGAAGTAAGACTATAACAAACTTAGGTGTATACAAAACAGAAAAGAAAATAATAAAAATAAAAATAAAAAAGGTAGAAGCATTTAAAAAGAAGACTAAGTGGGTGATGAATAATATTGCAAGGGAAGTATAGAAGTTACACAAGGATGTGTGTTGTAACTGCCACCCCAAATCACCATTTTAAGCAGTTAAGTACTCTGATATGCAAGCTCTCACCCCATACCTATTTTCTTATTCTTCTGTTGGAGGTCACTACTTTTGTAACACAGATAAAGAATGCAGGGTACCTCTTAAATCCCAGTGAATATGCGATGGTCTGCTGAAATGATGCAACTCAAATATTTTATTCCACTTTTCAAGGAATTTTCAGCAGGATGAAGTGATTTTCTCAGACTGGTTTACCTCTTATCTCAGTAATATGATCAAAACGTTCATGTCAGTTGTTCTCAAAATCATCTCCTATCCCTAGTAATGGATAAATTCATTCCTATCTTCGAAGTTCTCACTGTGTTTGGCAGTAAACTTGTGAAAACAACTCAAATATTAATGACACAGTGTTTGGCATTTGTCTCATGTTTGTGGGAGGCTCCAACTAGGCTAAGCATTTATCTGCTCACTTCAATAGGATTTTGGTATGGTAGATGAAATGTGAGCATATAAAAACTGTTAAGTCTACAGCAGAATAATGATCTACTACCAGAGAAGCACGACATTTTACCCAGAATGGCAGGGACACAAATTCCTTTGCTTCCAAGACTAGCAGAGATCAGACTTGCCTATTTTCTTCTTAGCAGCTCTAGATAGACTGCATCAAAAGATTAGTGCTTCTCCTCATTACCACCTTTACAAATCATTTACAAATTGGAAAGCATTCAGAAAAGCATTAAAAAATTCAGAGAGTTGGTAAAAAATTATGTGGGATTAGAACTGAATGAATTTTATTTGTAAAGATTCAAGTACCATGCAGATAGGTCAGGTTTGTGTTGCATCATCTTGATGATAACATCTTGAGCGTTCTGTGGAGGTACATAGTGATTACTACTCATTAGGATGGTTGAGAAAGTGGACCCTGTTATTTCTGATCATACACTGAATACAGATTATACAGACATTGGCAGAGAACAAACTATTCTGAAACATGAACTCCATGGGAATGTCTCAGAAAAAAATACCTGCTTGTGAATACTGCTTAAACTGAAGTGATGTGTGTTGGTTTTTAATTCTCAGTACAGCTAAATAGCCCTATCATTTCACTCCACAGCATGCACATATAAATCTTTTTCATTCATTTTCTCTGCTGTGCAGTTATTCATGTTTTTTTAACTCATTTTCTTCAAAATCATCAGTAGTTACCTTGAGCTATAAATCTGTAGTTTGGTTGCAGTTGATAAGAACATTAATAAGTAGTTTCTCTGTAAGTTTTTAAGTGTGATAGTTATTATAGTAAGACTTATTTTCCTAGTTCTTTTTAAAGGGAAAAGAAAACTGATTAACTGGAGAACAAGCTCTTAAGGGAACTAAAGCTTACTGACTATTTCTGGGATACCTTCCATTAAGCAGAAATAAAGAGCATTTTTATTTTCATAACATGAGACCATGTAAATGTGAAGAACTGTAGGATTTGAAATATCAAATATTGCATGTATTTGCATTGCTGGAATTAAAAGGATCAAAAGGAACGGAAACTGAAGATGAAAAATTGCTTCAGATGCCGTTTCTATAAAGCAGTAAAATACAAGGTCAAGTAAAAAGTCTGGCCTCCAACAACAACTTATTTAAAAGGTTTGAAATAATGATTCTGTGTTATATTTTCCCACCAAATAAGTAAGTAAAGAGAGCCAAAACATCCACCTCAGGACATCCTTGTTAGAGCTCTTAATTTTAGCTCATCTTAAATGAGCTAACCTGGTTATTGAAAGCAGTCCAAGGGCAGCAACAGAGAGCAATGTGGACTCCCACACTCAGCCCAGAACTGTCGAGCTGTGAGGCTGTGCACTATCCCACGTACTTCTACACACACTCACTGTTGCTTTTGGTACCCAAATATGTATATTTTTAAGGAATACCTGCAATATATGACACTGTATAGGCAAAATAGACTGATAAATATATTACTTGTTCCATGGAAATCTGACTGTAACTTAAGACGGGATCCTGATCTTTCACAGAGTTAGTTCCTGTATTCTCTCCTGACAAGTTTGCAGAAATGCAGATAATGAAAAAAAAATCTGGTTACTTCCTTAGGAAACAGATCTTGCCTGGCAGGCTGCACACTTCTCTCATTTGCAGGGTATGGAAGCAGCTGAAAGTTAGGAAAGGAACAATTGCTTGGGAAGCAAACTGTACTACTGTTAATTCACTGAAGCAACACCAACCCAAGGTTTCTCAAGAAAGAAGGTTACTCAGAGAGCAACTCATAGATAAATAGCACAAAGGAATCAACCATCAAGAGTGATTTCATGGAAGGTCTGAGTGTTAAAATTATCAATTAGAAGATGTCCAGACACATAGCATTGATAAAAAGAAATGAGAAAGTTTTGCCCTCCCTGCTTTCAGTGGGAGTATGAGCAGCACTGAATAGATACGTATGACTTAGCTTTAATTTAATAAGTGGAGGTAAAATTCACTGTTTAGACATGGACAACACAGTGTGAGCCAATAATCAATGCATTTTGTTTTCATTGCATAACTCCAGATACTGCTGATATTGGTTATCAATGCTAGGGTTAACTGAGCTATCCAGATTACAACCCACATGTAGTGTTTACCAGTGCTGCCACTGTGCATCTCATTTGTAAGCAGACATGAAAAAGCCAATTGAGATACTATGATCTGCAACCCAGGGGGCTAAACCTGGGTTTAGCAAAGCATATTAGGTATCCAGAAATAAGACAAACCTAACCTTCTTTATTTATTTGTTTGTTTATTTAATTGAAGATATGAGAATAACCAGCTATTCGGAGCTTAAGGGATTTCATCACACAAGAGTATTTCTCTCCAGGGAGAAAAACTGAGGAACAAAGGAAAAGGAGCCATCATGGCAGAGCAGATTTATCATCCTAGCCAGGGGAAAAACACTCCAGCTTTCCTTTGTTTCTCTTCACTATAGAAAGAAGGGAATTTAACTGTGACCAAATGAAATACCTTGATTGTCACAAAGGAAGATGCTTTCTGACCAACAAAACACTGCAGGGACTGCCTTCTGTATAAAGACACATCAGAAACCTTTTAAGCTTAATTCTGTATTATGAATGCTGTTGGAAAATTTAAACCATTAGTATCTGAAATTCCACTTTATGTTAAGAAAACACTGAACTCTCTGAAGATAGGCTGGGTGTTGAATAAGGCATCAGCAAAGTCTGAGGATTGAGCTAGCTGAGGAGATGAATGGGTTATGTTTGAATTACCGTTTAATCTGACCTATCAGTGAGTGATGTAAAAGAAAACTACCCCACAGATATTAAAGACGGTTTCAGCAGATGATTTCTATCATTTTTGTGAACAGAGATAAAGCATAAGTCCTTCGTATTTACAGGTACTTCTACTTATAAAGTCACTGACCAGTTCAGGCAAGTCTCAAACCTTTCTATTAACTCCATCACGTAGAACTGTCAACAATACTTTCAAAATGCTTTAGAAAGAGTGCTGGACTTGTTCAGCCTGGAGAAGAAAGTCTCCGAGGAGACCTCACTGTGGACTTCCAGTACTTAGAAGGAGCTTATACACAGAATTGATACTGGCTTTTTTTGCACAGTCCAGTAGTGGTAGGGAACAAGGGGGAATGGTGTTAAATTAAAAGAGTGGAGATGTAGATTAGATGTTAGGAGGAAATTCTGTACTCAGTGGCTGATGAAGCACTGGCATAGGCTGCCCAGAGAAGCTGCAGATGCCCCATCTCTGAAGGAGTTCAAGGCCAGGTTGGATGGGGCCCTGGGCAGCCTGAGCTGCTGAGTGGCAAGGGGTTGGAATGGAATGTTCTTTTTAAGGTTCCTTCCAACACAAACCATTCTATGATTCCATGAAAATACATAAGGATGTAAATCTTTATTCTTTGTGCTAAATGGAAAAAAAAAAAAAACAAAAAAACATTGCTGGTGGAATAAACGTAATGCCTTGCTGTTTGTATTGTTCTGTGAGCTCTCTCTGTGAAAGTTTCGTATTTCCTCTTTTGTCCCCCCAAAAAATCTGTCGTCTTCCTGCAGTGAATGGCAGCTGAGTACCATTTTTTACTTGAAACCCCAAAGTACCTTAAAAAAGTCTGAGTTCTCACCCAACTTTAGATAGGTCTAGTACATTTTTCTCACAGACTGCACCATTACACTCCATGTTGACTGTTAGATTGAAATCTGAATTACCATGCCTAAAAATCCCAAAATATTTTAAACAGTCAGAGCAACCAATAATATCACATCTATTTATTTATTTATTTATTTATTTTGCCTTAGTTTTTATCTTACGTGTTTTCTGAAAAGAAACCAAGTGTGGTCTCATATTAATAACAGGCAGGCTAATTGAAGACACAAACATTTTAGACGTTGACTGTGGGCTAAGGTAGAGTATGAATTTACAGTGAATCAGCTGTCCCACAATTGCTTGTATTACCATGCATTACTGTCTGGTTTAATCTCTGAAGATGTGGCAAATATATCAACCCTCTGTGAGCTACCTTTTATCACAAGGTTTGAATGAGTATATAGGCATATACCAATCACCTATTGACATGTGGGCAATTCAAATCCCTCAATTATCACCTGGCAATTTGTCCACATGTGGTTATACTAAATTGGATAGGTTATGGGTAACGGACAGTAATTGCATTTGAGAAGAGTAATTATCTTCATTCAGGAAATCTAAGAGATTGCTGCAGGTGATCTTCAGAGGTTTCTGGCCTCCACAATGCTGTGATTCTGTGAACACTGATTGAAATTGCCCTTAAATGACAAACTAGTTACCATTTAAAAGACAAGAACATAGTTCACCATGTGAAATAGAAGAAGTTGGAGAAACAAGGGTGCTAAGGCTCTGGACCAGATTGACAAGAGAAGCTGTGGATCAAAGCCAGGTTGGACAGGGCTTTTAGCAACCTGGTCTGGTAGAAAGTATCCCTGCCATGACAAGGGAGTTGGAACTAAATGGTCTTCAGGGTGTCTTCCAACCTATTCTCATCTACTATATATTATATTCTGCAAAATCTTATGTATCTTCTTACCTTGAATATGATTCAATTACATAGATTGCAGATGATGTCAAAGGGACAAAAGATCAAAAAAGTAATGGAGATTGTTTTGGGATCCAAGGCATCTGCTGTGGAACAAGTCCAGTAATAAAGGTAAAGAAATATACATTGTTGTAAGGAGAACCTGACACTGATCCTTTAAGCAAGATGTTGGACTACAGACCTCCTGAGATGCCTTCCAACTTTAGTTATCCTGTGATCTGAGGTATAGGCAAAATGGCAAGAATATGGATAATGTAGAAGACCAAGACAATAAACTAAGAATGTATAAAAAGAAAACATTTTAAAATAGATTCTTCTACTCAGTAAAGAAGAATTATATATCCATATTTACATATTCAAGCCAAAAAATATCAAATATATTTGTAGTCCATTTTATTTGCATATATGGTGCTGGTAAATTTCACATTAGACAAAAGAATATTCATTAAAAGACAAGTCATAAAAATTCACAGAAGAATCACATAGTAACTTCAGATATGAAGAAAATGCTTTCTTCATTAAGAAAAGGAAAATAAATGAGGCTTGGGAGGTAACATGGCTATTTTATGTATGTATGTCCTTTGGGAACAAAAAGTAGGCACTGCGGTGGTCTCTAATGTAGTGGATAAAATGTTCAAAGGAATTAATGTCTGAAAGACAAAAATTGATATATCTGAAATGGAAACAAGGCATGACATGAGTACTGCCACTGAAATAAAGCTTTCAGAAGTGGTAAATAATAATATTTTAATCAAATTCTTCTGAAAGTATGTTTTAGTAAAAAATGTATTTTGCTCCATATAAGCACAATAAAATGCAATGCAGTGAGTCATCATATGTCATCACAGATTTTCATTTTGTAGTCCCACATGACTTGAAACTCTGAAATAATTAATTTCAGATTTCCTGACAGTGCGTTTAAAGACCAAATGTAATGTGGGATGGTAAAAAATACTGCATATGCTGATCAGCTGTACACCTGAAAGAATTCCAAGCAAGCTAAGTTCATTCTAGTTACCACTGAAGCATGATACCAAAATTACACTGGTATTGAAAACCTGCAGCACAATGAAAGACAGGTATGAAAACACTGTATGGTAAACAGAAGTCCATTGTACCAGAAGGAGAATAGATCCCACAAAACTGAACATTTTGGAACTCCTACTCAACAGTATTCAAAACTAGTTCTTGTACTAATGAAATTGACATGTAATGACACCAGTTTTTATCAATGTCAGCTCATTATTTCTGTATCTACCTTAGTTCATTTTCTTCTCAATGCAGCATTAACTATAGATTGAATTTTGTAGCAAATAACTTTTCTGGAGCTATAAAATACATGGCCGTGTTTATTTTACTTCTTGCCATTAAGACCACCACATGCAAATACTTCTGGCTGTTTAGCATTCTGTATTCTGAAAGTCACTGAAATTGAAGTGTTCTTAAGAGATCTTTTCCCTTTCATCAGGAACATAACATGTACAAATGTTTTGTAAAAAAAAAGCTGGAGTCTGGTCCAACTTAACCATTAGTTCACCCTTTCCCCTTTTTCCACTCTGAATTCTCATCAGCATTCCATATATACTCATAAGCAATGCCCTATCACTTGGCATAATTTTGGTAATACTATATTTATGTATCTTCTTAAAAACAAATCCTCTTTGGGTGAAGTCCTTCCTAATTCCATCCACATGATCAAACTATACTCTTTCTCTCTCTGCCTTCACATGTTTTTTTCCCAAACAGAAAGGTCCACGCCTTTCTTCATTCACTTAGTCTTCTTATTTGCATTAAGATCTTGCCCTACAGCCATATACTTCATTGATATTGACTCTTTTAGTTCATTTGTTAGTGATGCTACATGAAGTCAGTAAAAATGGCATTGAAATGACACATCTGAGTTGTAGAATAATTCTTTAGATGTGTCTGAAATAGCAGCTGTTTGAAACTGGATGTACCAGTATCTCTAAGTACTTTGTGGTATTCATGTGCACATTAGATCTCTATTGGAAGAACGCATGGAAGGTCTATAACTGAAACTGCTATCCCACCATTTTCAAGTTGTCTTTAACATGCTTATGTGTGTGCCTGCGTGAATGCATACGTGTATATATAAGAAGTATAGGCCCAGGTATATATTTTCATCTTGTTGAAGAGATCTGATGTTTCTCTTCCAGAAAAACAAGATTCTTACCAATAAGGTAGACAATAAGGCATGTGCATTCACCACTGCTTCAAGGAATCCCACTGACCTGTTCCTACCACGATGCCAAGTGATTGCAGGATGATAGATGAATGTGCAGGCTGTCATTACTTAAGGAAACACCTGGATGCTGTGCTGGCCATATCATTGCAGTATGCTGCAGCTTATGCAGAGAGCTCCTACATACTTCTTACATTATCGTCTCATTTCCTGAGGAGATAATGTCAGGCTGTGGATACATTTAGCTTGTAGATCTGGTACAGACAGAAATCGTTTCTCCTCCCTCTGAGGTTAAGGGGAGGCAACCAGGGAAAATGAGGGATGCCTCATGCTCCCACATACTTTATTGCAGAGTAACGTGGCTCAGGAATGAAAGAATGCCAGGCAAACATGGGGCATGACGGGTGTTGTGCACTGCTGTGCAATGCCTATCTACTTTTCTATTGTGGACTGATTTGGTTTTGTGCATAAGACATTTTTGTCTTACTGAACTTGAATAGACTCTGACTACAGTGTAAGGCTGGAGTGCTGCAGCTTTCTTCTCCTTCATCAAGAACAAAGTCCACATTTTTAAGGTACCCAGTCAACATATCAACAACAACAACAAAAAAAAGCATGTCCAAAACCAGAAACATGTGGACAACAACTGAAAATGTTTCAAACAGAAAAGTGATAAAGTGTTCTTCTCTTATCTAGGCAAAACCAAAAGCCCAGTAAGGATTTGTTCTCAAATTGACTTGCACTTATTCCCATCTAAAATACTGTGCATTTTGAAATGCTTAAATCAAAAGCTGTGGAAATAAAGAAACAGGAACTATATTTAGGAATTTATTTATTTATGTGCTATTTATTTATTTTTATTAACAAATGAAAACTAACAGCAACTTGAAGAATGAAGGTGGATTTGCTAGGGAAAATAACAATACAATGTATACCACCTCATCATGGTCTTGTTAAAAGAATTTATTTCACTGTCGCTTCATATTTGGTAAGTCCTGGAGTACATTATTTTTGGAAATTCTAGAAAGAGAAAAGTATGGAAAAGATAGGTGTAATTCTACCTCTTCATTACCTGAGGACTCAGTGTATTATGGGCTACAATATGTGTCAGTTGTGGAGGCTGCCTGACCTTGGTGACTGCAGGGCCATTTCTATCACATTTCCCACTCCCATCTTCCAGCTGCTGCTGCACAGCAGTTTTTCCCTCTCCTTAAATCTACCTTTCTAGAGCACACCCAGCAGCACTCATGGCTCAGTTCCGGCAGCAGCAGCTCCCTTTGGGAGCAGCTGGAGCTCAGATCTGACACGGGGCTGTGCTGAGCTCTGCTCACAGAAGCCACTCCTGCAACGTTTCCCCCCTACCAAAACCTTACCACCACATAAGCCCAATAGAGGAACCCATGATGTTTGTGATCTCCTTCCTCTTCTCCTTTACCACACAGCCTGTCCATTACTTTCACTTGTATCCTCCAGGAAAACGATGTGAGAACCTTTGTTCAGTTAAGTCATAGCAGATAATGATGTCTGAAGGAATCAGCTGTTGGTTGCTCACACCAGCAGTTAACCCAAACCATACCATGACCCAGATAGCAGCAGGAAAAGTGACTTGGCATTTTATTGGCTGGCTTAGCTGAGATGAACTGTGTGGCAATGGAATATGGAAAAGGAGACTTAAATGCTGTACAAGTGTCATTAGAAAATTATCTGGCACATGAGAGAGTGACATGGAAAGAAGCAGGGAGAGGATAAACGTGAAGTAAATGGTGTGAATATTTGCATTTGAGGTACTCATGACTTTGTTGATTCCATATGGTGAAGCAGAGAGGTAAGCTCAGTACATGAATCATAGAATCATCCAATCACTGAATTTGGAAAAGACCTCTAACATCATCTAGTCCAACCATCGACCCATCCCCACTGTGCCCACTAACCATGTCTTTCAGTGCCACTTCTATATATTTCTTCAACACCTCCAGGGATGGTGACTCCACCACCTCCCTGGGCAGCCCGTTCTAGTGTCTCACCACTCTTTCTGAGAAGAAACTATTCCAAATATCCAACTTGAACCTTTCCTGATACAGATTAGGCCAATACATCTCATTTTATCACTGTTACCCATCTCGCTACCACCTCCTTCCAGGCAGTTGTAGCCTCCACTTCTCCAGACTAAGTAATCCCAGTTCCTTCAACTGTTCCTCATAAGGCTTGAGCTCCAAACCGTATCAGCTTTGCTGCCCTTCGTTGGACATGCTCCAGGGCCTTGATGTCTTTCTAAGACATAAGAGGTGTTGGGCAAGAATGCCAGTAGGGGGTAAAGTCAGGAGAGGAGAGAGGTAATTTAGGCAAAAATATGCAGCAAATCCATGTTTAAGATAACTTCTGAAGTCATCACATGAAACTTACTGAAGATGTAAACGTAGTCCAGTATGATGCCTGTGCAGTCACCGATACATTGATGGCTGGGGATGTTTAGTAATCCTGAACTGAAATCATCTACACCAGCAAGCTGCTAAAATGGTCCCTTCGTATTTTTTGCCTGAATCAGTCAGCCTTCTCTGTGTGCCACTTGGCCTCAGTACCTGTGAACCTTCCTGGAAATGTGCCATTTACAGATATAAAATGTAGCCCCTGTTTTTGGTAGACCTGCAATAACCCAGTGCAACTTCCTTTATGTATTCATTTAGAAGGAAAAGAGGCATACGCTGTATTTCTCTGATGGAAGTCGGGGTCCTGCAGAATCCAAACGTGTCAGACATTTGGATACACAATCTTCTCAAGCATGCGGAATAGGCATTTGATCCTTGCCCTGTCCTTAATCAATCTGGCTAGATGTATACCAAGTTCAATGCATGGCTGATGTGAGCGCCTCAGGAATCACCCTGCACACATCACAGCTCAAGCTACTTTGAGTAGGGCGGAAGTGGGCACCATATTACACCGTATTGATCTGTGAGCCACACCTTGTTATTACCTTATCTTTGGGTTACTACTGTGAGGCATCCTCTGGTATTTACATTTATGCCATTGGTTTTCTCGGCAACCTGGGACAACTTACTTAAACATGTTATGGCTGCATTTCTTCATCTCTAAATTGTGGGTAATTCTTTTCTCATGAGATTGTTATGAAGCCACATTAATTAATGTTTATAGAGCACACAGACAATATCCTGGGGTAAATGAGATAGATAAGTGAAAAGTATTCTTATTCATACTCATAATAGGACAGCACATTCAGCTTGTATGCACATAAAGGTTCAATTCTTTTCCTTTAGCCATCTAAAAGTTGGGTATCTTAGCTTAGTCACTCTTTTAATCTGTTTGCATTATTGCTAGAGGCAGAAAACCTCAGGTGATGACTTATTTGACCTGAGAGTAGCAGGATTCATCTTCCTTTCAAATGTCTATTTCTCCTCATTGGCTATGAAGCCTAAACTAGCTCTCACAAGTCACCCAGCTCCCACATGAGGGAAGCAAAGTGAGAATAATTGCAGACCTGCTTACTCAACTACTACTACACGTTATTTATTCGTAAGTATCACATAGCTAAAATCTCAACTATAAGAAATCATGATATGTATTCTACCCACCACAATTCTCCATAGCCTTTAAGTCTACCTGGACAGCCACGTTACAAGAATCACACAAATGCATGCCTATCTCCAGCATTGCACCTGTGGGTTACTATTACACTATGCTCTTAGTGTACAGAAGTGACACAGGAGAACCTACCTGGGATCTCCAAGTCCTGCAGGCATGAGCTCAGGTTTCCTCACTGAATGCATGATGAGCCTGAACCACAGAAATCCAATACGGTGCAAGAATCTATTGAGACTTAGCATCAAAGTGAGCTCACGTTTGAGAAAAGAGAAGGAGGAATAGAAAGAGGTGAAGGAGGAGGAAACACATCAGGTACAGCAATAAGATCAGTGAATCATTATGGGAGGTCACTATACCTATACAGAAATGTTTTCTTGGCAGTCTCTGCCCTGCCATTTTCCTTAGCTTCCCTTCCTATGGTCAAAGCATTTCTCATGCAAGCATGTCAGAGCATTTTGAAACTGTCCATATCAGATTCACCATTAGGATATTTTTATCCAAACCTATGTTGCAAGTTCCTTATGGCAAGGGCTGTGTTCTTGCTGTAGGTGTAAGTCATTTTTAGCAAACAAGTTGTAGAGTTCCTTATTGCTATGGTATGTTATGTTAGGCTACCATTATTCACAAATAATAAAGTCTTTTTTAAACCTCCTATAATCCATGGCTGTGATACACTGGGTATACTCCCCTTGGGGATCAAATTCCATTCATATGTGTATTCAACATGCTCACTATTCACATTTTAGGAAATAATAAATGCAATTCACATATTGTCACACAAGAAGAAACCCTGTATATTCATAGGTAATCTGAACTCAAGTGGCAATAAAATTTCACTGTCACTACCACTATTATACAGTACTGTAATTCTGTAACAGTAGTATATTTGTAATTATTATCACAGTTATACAATCACAAATATTCCTTTACAGTTTGTCTTATCTGTGTCATTCACGAATGGAAGGAAATTTGGAGTTGTTAACATTATCAGGGCATAAATACTGTGACAAACTGTGAGGCAGCATATATGTCCTACACGGGAAGTACATCTCAGGGCATGTTACATTTTAACCTGTGTTCTAGGATATTTGTACATATGTGTGTGTGTGTGTGTGTGTGTGTGAATGGATTTCAGGTTTAGTCACCCTACAAAATCTTTACTGTCATTTCTGATACATCAAATGCAATACACCTTGAACAGAGTGGAATTTGCATCCCAGCTGGCCACAAATCACAAGCCACTAAGTGTAGCTGTCTTGACTTATACAGTGGAATTAATACAATTAACTGGATACAGATCTTGTTACATTTGTAATAATAAAAAAGCCAATAAATATAGGAATGGAGAAATTCTCTCAAAGAGTATTAAAATAGGAAAGCAGTCAAAAAGCTATCTAAAAGATGAACGTTGATTTTTCCCTAATCTTGAAAAGCTCATGAATTTCCAGTTCATTGGGATCGAGATATCCAAATATTAAACTGGTTGATCTTAGAAGTTTGTAAGGCATTAATAAAACAAATTTTCAGGACTCGCTTAAAAAGGTAGTGAAAGGATGCCATTAGAAAAGAAAACATATGGACAGTTAGCATCCATCAACCTGGTGTTGTGAAATGTGGATTTCTTCAGCTAGGCTTCCTATTTGAAGATCAAAAGTTTGATTGAACAAGTTAATGGTGCTAATAGCTAAGATAAAGCTTTCATGGGCGCCTAAATTGCAAAAGTTTGTGAAAGAAATAGGTAAGTAAAAATTTCTTAATTTAAATTACATGGATTAACAAGTATTAGTGACAGAACAAAAATGGGTAGCTAGCTGCAAATGGATTCCCATTCAGCTCTAAGGATTAAGGCTGTTTCTAAGGCACTGTGGCCAGATCTGACATTCATGTTTCTAAAAAACATACTAAAAACATGTAAAAACACTGGTGATCAATGTAACATCTGTAATATATGTCTAATGTTAACATTCTACATACGATTAATCTTTTTTAATACAATAAAAAATCAAGAGATTACAAGACAGAGATGTATGAATACCTGTGTAGAGAAGAGATTACTGACAGTAACCTGATCTACAGCGTAACAGGTAGATGAAAGCTACATTCAGACAAGAAACACATGATTAACAACTATGTCAGTATTGACACAGCATGCAGGCATTTAAAGCAAAATAGAAGTGACACAGAAACAAAAGATCCAGCTTTCCTTTTCTTTATTGAAGGAAGTTAAATGGAGGTCGTCTGTTTTGTTTTTTTTTTCCTTGACCTGCTTTGGCCAACGCAATCATTCAGAACATCAATTGGCATTAGACGAGGTCCCGAATCAGAATAAAGTAAAGGGAACTGGGGATGATCTGCTGCTGCTAACACTGAGGCTTCTGCACGAGACTACTAGCACTGGGAAGTAGGTGCAGAAGCAGCTATGCAAGCACCCAGTCTGTAGCTGAAAGGAAAGGAGAGTGGAGATGGGAGCAACAAACCAGATAGACAATCCAGTGGTTGCTTTGACATGATAGACAGCACTATTCCCACTGTCCTGCAGCCACTGAGCAACTGTGGACAGGCGCTGGGGAATGCATGAACCTGCACCTTGATAGAATTACCTGCAGTGCTTTCATGCATTCAAGATTACTTTATAATAAGATAGTGCACCAGTTCTTTAGGTACCTATATTGTACTGTGTAAAATGTAAAACATTTAGAAGTATGACTTTCCTGTGTAGTTAAATAGCCTCTATGAACTCTGAGTACATCTCTGGGGCCAGTCATCTACCTAAAGATACATGCGTGTGATCTGTACATGTTGCAGGCGTAATGCATGCTACCATATATCATGTGTATTCTAGCAACTTCTGGCTATCCAGCAGCTGTTTTCATGTACAGAGTTAACTGTTCATTATTCCTTCTTTTTTAATTACCCGTGGTCTGATGTATATTGGCATTTTGCATTACAGCAACTGAATTCTTCTTTAGCACAATTTAACAACTTATCTCCTTAAAGGGTTTTGGAAAATGCAGATTTATGAGTCATCCACAGCTTCACTGATATATTAAAAGACTTCTTAGAACAGTAAAGATATTATATTAACAATACAAATGGAAAATTGTACAAGTAACCACAAGCAATGATTTACTGCTGCAAGACATCATTCCATCCAAGGTGCAGGACTGACCTTTTCCTTGCTGAATTTCATACAATTTTTGTTAGCACATTTCCCAACATGTCAAAGTACCTCAGACATCAGCCCTATCCAGCACTGGTCTCATACCATCTGTGAACTTGTGAAGGCTGCATCCTATTCCACTGTCAAAGCCATTAATGTGGCTGATAAGCAGTGTTGTCCCAGTACAAATACTGAAGAAATGCCACTCTTAAATTACCATCACATTTTCAACCTTATTCATCCTTATTTTATTTTTTTTAACTTACTTCAAAATTTGCCCAGATAGCCCATATCTCTGCAGTTTAGCTACAGAGAAGCTGCAGGAGACAAAGTCAAAAGCTTGCCAAAGTGAAGGTAAAAGAAATTCACTGCTCTGCCTTCATCCACAAATTCAGTCATTTTGTTTGTAAAGGTAATTAGATTGGTCACTTTCTTTGCCATTTTCTTCTTGACAAATCCATGGTGTTTTCTCCTATCCACTTTTTCTCCATCATTTGCTTGGACGTGGCTTAAAGAATTATTTGCTCCATAATCTTCACAGGGAATGAAGTGCAGCCCGCTGGACTGGGTTTCCCCAGCTTTCCCTCCTTGGCTTTCTGCAAGATGGGTGTGACATTTGCTGCTGTGGTCACAGGAACTTAAAATCACTACAAACTGTTGGAGAGACAGAGAATAGCCTTGTATCTGAAAGCTAGCAGTCTGTGTTTCCAATCCCCTACTTCTGACCTAAGGTAATACTGTGTGTGTTGCTCCCACAGGCTTCACCAGGAACCATCTCTCCATGTTATCACATCTTCACTGTTTGTTGCCTTGTGGAACTGTGACAATTAACAAGCTGCTTAAGGAGCCCATCCCTCACAGAGTTGGGTACCTGCCTTTGCTGTGTTACTGCATTTCCTCACTTTTTTCTTTTTCCTGAAACAGTATATAAGCCAGGTCTCTGTGGCCACGTCCCAGAGAATAGGGGAGCAAGGGAAGAGATGCTGTCTGAAAGATTCATTCACTACAATCACAGCTAAAAAAACAACTTTTGATTGACTTGTCTTAACTTTTAGTTGCATTATTACACACTTGGAGTCCCTGTATTCTCTGACACAATATATCACAGGCATGATATCAGCCCTACATCCTGTTTGGCTTTGGGTTCAGGTTTCTTAACTAATCACTAACCCACTCTTCCTCTAACATAAGTTGCTCTCCATTAAACACATGGAAGAACAGACCTTGCCAGTATGGACTGGGACATAGAAACCTCAGGCTTTCTGTTTCCATCATTGCTATGTCAGCCTCAGTCTTCCTTTTGCTGCTTCTGTTCCTTAAGAAGCCCTTGCAGAAGCCCTGCACATCTTTCACTTTTTTATACTTTGTTTAAGCTTTGGATTTCCCAATTGAACCCTTGCATTCCTGGTCAGTTCTGCTTTACTCCTGCTGAGTAACTCATCCCTACTTCCACTTCCTGTATGCTTCATTTTTGCATCTAAGCTCTGAAGTTTTCTATTCAGCTGGTCTGGCCCTCCTCACATCTGTATCATGTCCTGCAGACACAAGTGGACGCTTTCTGCGCTTTAAGGAGGTTGTTGCTGCACATCAAGCAGCTCTCCTGAGCTCCCCTGTCTTTCAGAGTGGCAGCCTTTGGAAATTAACCCATCAGAAATTGCCCTGAAGTCTCTTTTGAGGATCTCTACTGATGCTCTACATCACTCTTCCGCTATGTGCCTCTTTTGCTTCCCATCTTCAATCCTATGATTTCCTTAGAAGTAAACCAGACAAGCCCAATTCTATCAATATTAAAATCAGACAGGAAGAAATAAAACCAAATTTATGTTATTCAACGAATTTATTTTTAAAAAAGGTTTGGTTTTTTTTTTTTTTACATTTTGATCTGTATTAGTTAAACTGATCCTGAGATTATGTTAATGTAATTGCATAAATTTTATTGTTCTCATCTAGTGAAGTTTCTTTGGCTCCCCTCACAATTTCAACTGACACTTTCTTAATGAAAAGGCAAGTAGTATATTTCTGATGTTGTTTCTTTCTGTATATTTCATAAAATATGTATCCAACAGACACCACCGAAGTCGACATATCATATTCAGTTGTACAAGCTGAGAATCTGGTCCAAATGTTGCTTCATGAATTCTTGGGATAAGTCTCCCTCCTTGGAGCTCTTCAGAAGCTGCCTGGACATGGTCCTGTGCAGCCTGCTCTGGGTGTCCTTGCTCAAGCAGAGATTGGTCCAGATGGATCCTGAGGTCCTTCTCCAGCCCTTCTGATTTTGTGGTTCAGTGAACAGAGACTCACTGGACACTTCTGTGTCCAATGTCCAACAGTTTAGGGTGTTATCTTCCTTTCTGGGACTCTTTTTAGGTGCCAGGTTGAGCTGTGATTTCTATTTCACAGACAGGTGACTTCACTTCTGTATCCAATGTCCACAATAGTGTTTTCTCCTATTATTTTGGGGCAAGTATCTGTGTGATCTTTGTTCTTGGGGCATACTTTAACATTGGAGGATAGATCTCTTCCAATGTCATGCTTTCCAGGTTTTGTTTTTAAGTGTCCTGCTCTGGTATGCTGATATGACCTAGAATTCTGAGACAAGTCCTAAGGGAAAATGAAGGTTGGTGGCTAGACACAGAATTTACTGGGGACCAGCACAGTCCACAGAGAATAAAATATATATAATCTTCACTTATTCACATATAGTAGCTGCTTTTCTGAAAGCTCAACAGTTTAGGGTGTTACCTTCCCTTCTGGGATTCTATTTAGCTGCCAGGTTGATCTGTGACTCCTACCTTGGTGACTTCACTCCCACCAGAGCTTTACAACCTTCGTACAATCTTCCTGGATACTAATTGCATCTTGCTGTAAGAATGGATTGCTCACAGGCTAACACCAAGCTCAGCACCACAACACCCTTGGCTGGGCATTATGAACCCAAGCAAGGAAGCACAGCACACCTGAACTGCAGCCGTGGCTGGGGATTTACCTGTCTGTCCCCAGACCAGAGAGTTGGCTGTGTGGCAACATCAGTGAGCATGTGCAGGGGCTCTCAGAAGAAAACCTCAGGGTCCTTTACAAGGTAATGGATGTTTTTCTGTTTTCCAGCATTCAACAGCTGAAAATTCTCATGTTGTAATTGCTTTTTCTGCTTATGTTTTATACAACACTGTTCTCTTAAAGCGGCACTGTTACACAGGCACACATCTACTACATTCTCTGCCGAGAGTTCAGACAATTAAAACGCCTTAGAGCTGCCAATGCATGAAATATACAAGAAAATTCCTGTACTTTTATAAGAAATCAGAAATTGCATTACATATTGCAGGAAATGTTACATTTTGTATGTCTCTGGCTTGCCTGCCTAGTGGGTGTTCAGGTTCTTTCAAAGTATGGTGCTGGGACCAATGCCCTAAGTGATAATGCCTGAATTTGGCATTGGCAAGATCAGTGATTCTTGACCATATATAAGTGAGTGTACCAGATCTAGTTAGCCTAAGGGAGATTCCAACATTTTTTCTTGATTCCATTCCAAAGAGCTGGGATTGACATTGCTTTTCACTAGGCTTGATTTCACCATACAAATAATGAAGATAATAGTGATACCCACTTGTCTCACTGGGGTAAGTTAAATGGCTAAACCATTGTTAATAAAATATATAACCCAATGGTGAATACTTCCCATGACCTTCTGGAGATAGGTACAGTAAGCCTCTAATGAGGATCAGCTCTCTGTCTCTTCACCAGGACCATTTGGATCTTCAGAATACCCCCATGCCGGAGTGAGAGGTTGAATGTGCACTAGGTTGTGCAGGTTCAGGGGCCCAGAGGCTGACACATCCTTTATGTAACTCCTTCACTACAATTTTGTTCTCTTCACTTCACACAGATAAGGGGTATGCCCAGCACCAGCCTTACCACCCATACTCAGAGTTACAGAAGCAGTCAAAGTCAGTGTAACAGCACACAGCTTGTGCAATCAGCACCCCTCCGCCTAACAACATCACTATAAGAGGCTTCTGCAGGGGACTGTGCCCTACATTTCAGGCCATTACTAGTACAGAAGCAAAGATGCAAAATCATCCCTACAAACAGCTACACGCCTTCAGGTGGCTGACACACCCATCAGAGTGGGAGCAGTAGCAGTGACACACACCTATGGAAAAGGCTGGATTTGGTAGTTAGCGAGGTGCTGCAGATCTGACTATACATGTTGCTGTCATTTCAACATAGCACCCTCAAAACATCAGCTGATAGTTGGGCATCACCATTCTACGGCATGTACACATATGAATCCTCCATTGCAAAAGTGTGCTTGCCACACCTCACAAATGATAGATGCTGTGACAGATATCACTGGAGATAAAATCTTAGCTGTGTAAAAGTATGAGAAACCCTGTCAGAAAAGTATCAGTAGGCCTGAACGTGAGATAGTTTGCATACAGGGTTTTATCATCCTTTTGCCCACAGAACACTTATTTTTAAAAGGAAGCTGAAACACAGATAAGTTAAGAACTTGCACCTGTCAAGTGTACAACACATCTGATATAATGTGCATTACACATTGGCTTCTTGGTTGAGAAGAAATCTCCCACAGAGGAAATAATTATAAGGAAATCTCTCAGAATGGGGCTGGGAAGCACCAGTCTAATGGCTCCTCTTCTTGACCAGCACAGAGCAGGAACAGCTTGAGCTGAACACAGCCCAGAACAGTGGGTCTACTCACTGTCCAGATTTGCAGTCAACAGGGTTAGCTCCATAGTGTGAAACCTACAGAGTTCTGCCCTCATTGGGTAGAAAGGAGGAGAAGAAATGTCCATGTGTGCATCACATCCTCTGCAAAAAAAGTTCTATTTCTGTCACTATAAATTCTTTCTGTTGGATCTGGCCATTCAGCGATTAAGCCACAATATTAAATACATTTAAATTCCGATTCCAGATACAGCCACAACAGAAATGGTTAAGGTTTAAAACATATAGTTGATACAGGCCGGAAATTAAATTCATTGTTGCTGCAGGCAGAAGCAAGTTAGGCAGAACCAATTGGAACTTATATCAAAGGTTAATTTTGGCCAAAGTTCTCAATGAGTACTAACATCTCTGGATACTTTCCGATACATCGCTCCAATATATTTGTTTTGGAAAAATCTGTTTTGATGCAGTAATAAGTATGAGAGGGCAGATGGCATTGAGCAGACTTTAGAAGACAAAGAGCTGGACCCATTTCAGATCCTACTGAAGACTCCCTTTGTAAAAGCTGTGAAATCCCTGTTACCCCACCTCAAATTACAGATGTAACGATGTTACGTAATAAACAACAACAACAAAAATTAATTAGTGTTGAAAGAGACATTGTTGGTATTAATGTTATTTTTAAAAAAGTATGCTTGTTTTAAAATAGCCTCTTTAAGCTTCTATAGTATAAGAAGGCCTTAAACCAGCCTCTGTATTGAAGCAGGTGGCAGTTCTGCTATTGCATAGGCAAATAAACTTAAGTCTATACTTGTTGATTCAAAGATCAGACAGGCTTCTTTGGCACAGCTGGCCATCTTCACAAGAAGGCTTTGATGCAAGGAGCATACAAATTTGACAGGCTATGTAAGGAAAATTTATATATTGAAAATTGATTTGCTGATTTATTTCAGTTTTTCCCTTAAAACACTTAGGAAATCATAGGAAAAAAATATGATAGTTCAGTATTTTAAATATTTAAATCACATATATTTCTGAAGTTAAGGTTTTTTGAATTATTTTAATTTGGTCATGCTTTACACATACAAGATTTTGTATGTGTTCTTCACTGATAAGTGAATGAGTTGTCCCTTGCACCCAGCCTAACATGTAGATCTATCAAAACTGATTCAATGACTTTTAAGGATTTCCCCATCGGCAAAGTTCCTGCTTACTATGATTCTCTTTGTAGCTAAGAAAAGTTCCTTTACTTTTGTTTATATCCTTTGGTGAGCTATCTGGAGGGAATCACTGGTGGTGACAACGCACAAAGTTCCATCTGCATTCTTCCAGATATACCTCACACTGACTATCCAGCATACGTGTATGTCACTTTCCCCTCACAACCACCTCATCGCTAACCTGAAGTGAACCTTAAGTCTGAATACATTCGGTGATTGCTGAAGCATTTGCTCATTCATCAAATGCTGTAGTAGAACATACTTCCCTGAAATTCATGAATAAATGCTTTTTCGTGTTCATTCCTAACTTCACTGATCATTTGGACTTTGTAACAGAATCTCAGAAGGGTCTGAGTTGCCAGGGACCTCTGGGTTCATCTAGTCTAAGCCCTGCTCAAGCAGGGTGCCCAGCACCATGTTCAGGTAACTTCTGAAGGTCTCTAAAAAGGACAACCTGTGCTCGGTCACCTGCACAGTGCAGAAGCGTTTCCTGACATTTGGAGGGAACTTCCTGTATTCCCATTTGCCTCTTCCTATGCCTGGGTACCACTGAAAAGAGCATTCCTGTTTGCACCCTCCCTTTAGGTATTTACAGACATTGATGAGATCCCAGGTCTCCTCCAGGCTGAGCAGTTCCATCTCTCTCTGCATTTTCTTGTAGGAGAGATGCTCCAGGCTCTTCATTGTCTTAGTGGACCTACAATGGACTCTCTTCAGTATGTCCATTTCTCTGTGTTACTGGGGACCCATGAACTGGATGCAGCACATCAGGTCTAGCCTTACCAGTGCTGAGCAGAGGTGAAGGATCACCTTCTCTGACCTGCTGACAATGCTTTGCCTAATGCAATCCAGAATGCCGCTAGCTTTCTTTGTGGCAAGGGCACGTTGCTGGTTCATGTTCAGCTTGGTGTCCACCAGGTCCTTTTCACAGAGCTGTTTTTCAGCTGGGTGGTCCACAGCAGGTACTGGTGCCTGACACTGTTCCACTCCAGATGTTTCTGGTGTTTCTCCTAAGGTACCATTTATATTGTTGTCTTTGCCATGAAGGAGAAAAATGGCTTGAAAGTTCTGAAATACCACATCACTTTTTTAACAAAAAAAGTCTGGAAGCAATAAAAAGTTTGTGTCTTGGGGTATAAGCATACCTCTGCTATCAGCTGGGAGGAGACTTTCCTTGGAGCTTGCTATCCCACAACTTCCTGTTACCTTTTGCACCTTTCCTGAAGCAATCTGGCTCTCCAGTTGAAAGCAGAAGCATCCTGAAGGGCTGGACAAGTCGCTGGAGCTTAGCTGGGCATTCCTCCACTCCTTTGGGGTTAACTGCAACAAGCCTGCCTTTTCCAAGAAGAAATTTGCCCATCTGAGATGTCAGATTTTAGGAATGTGTGGGTTACATAGGTTACCAAGTAGAAGATGACAAAAATGGCCAATTAATGGCATTAAAAAGTCATCTTTTTCTGACTACCATTTTGCATATTTCCTTGGACGTTACTTCGATGCTCTGCCTTTGGATGCCTTCCTCCTTCTCCTCTAAGTATAAGACGTTATTCTCTTCTGCCTCAGAGCTGGTGAATCTAGCTGGGTGCACAAACACAGGAAACTAGATGAGATGTGTTTGGATGCCTTCAGTCCCGGATCTAATCTTAAAACCAATATTTGCATGCTTGCAGGTTGAACATTAAACTAATGAGAACAGTTTGTGATAAATGAAATAACATTTTTTTTAGCCAATGTCAATTCTTCAAGTAGAAGAGAAGTAACTGATCAGACTGATCATCTTCTCCCTGTTGTCCATTCTCTGCAGCTCTGTTGTTGCTCTTTTCCAAGGCTTAGCTGCTCCGTAAGTTGTGTATGTGCAGTCATGTTGCCAATATAAAGAAAGCAATTGCAATAAATGAAAACTAATCTAAACTTAAACAGATGAAGCTCTAAACCGTATCATATAAATATTTCATATATTGTAATTAGCATTTGTGTTAATTGTGCAAAAATACAATAAATATATTATTATTCTAATAATAAAGGAGGTATGTCTATAGTATAATAAAAATAATAGCTATTATGAATATGTATTAATATCACTAATATGACTTATTCCTTTTTGTTCCTTGGTAGGCTGTGGATCTTTACTCCCTGTGCCAGTGGCACTGTGCTCAATCCGTGTCTTGTCTGATATCACAGATTGATCTTTTGTCATGTTCAATCACTCAGTAGCCCATTCTGTTTCAAACATTCATACAAGAGAAATGCCACTGTGAGGATCACAACTCGCTCTTCTGGTTTCCTTTTGATTTAAGAGATAACATTAAAGAAAATCCAAATCCTTGCTTTAGGTGATGCCAAACATACAAGTTTCTAACTGTTCATCAACAAGCTGTGGTGGTTTCACCTGAAGGAGGCATAGGAACAACAGCAAACACTTCGCTACCTGCCGGCAGGTTGGTGTTTGCTGTGCCCTACTCAGTGACAGATCCACTTCAGAGCTCCCACCAGGCCTTCTCCAGAGATCAGCACCATCAGAATAGAACATCATCAAAGTCAGTACCATCTATGCAGAATTTTGATTGACTCTTCCCACTTGAGAGAGGTAGCTGTCCATACATTGCTACATGGCAACCTTGTTTCAGCTCCAACTTGCAAGCCGCAGTAGGATAAACCGGGCTGCCCTCTTTGATCCAGACCTCCAGGGGTTGACATGTTTCCTCTTTTTTTCCCCAGCGCATTCAATCCCAACTCTCAAACAGCTGCTGGCTTCCAAGCTGCAGAGGTGGCCGTGATTCTCATCATGGGGCAAACAGCAATGGCTAGCGTGCTTCTGTCATCCATAACACTGAGACCACAGCTGCCAAGGCAGTCCAGAAGCTGAGTGGAGGGTGACTCACCCAGGCAGGAGAAGAGCAAGCCGTGCTCCCAACGACCAAGTGACAAGTGACACACGGTACTGCTGTACTGAGGGAGGGAGAGGTAGATACCATCTCATCTGCTGTCTGCCAGAAGGAAAGCTCGCAACACGGGTGGAGAAGCCCTCCTCCTGTCCCTCAGTGAGGAAACCATTCTCAAACGTGTCATTCAGCCGTCCACACTATGTGGATCATGGCAGAGAGAGAGACAAGTTGGCAGGAGATAAGAAGGAAAGGGTGTCAGGAAAATCTGATGCCCTCATCAGGCAGAGGGCTCGTTTGTTCAGTCTGAAGCGCTGAGTGCTGAACAGCCCCACTGGGTGGGCTATCTCCGCGCCATAAAAGCTCTAAGGGAGGAGGAGGCATGTGGGTGGGAAAGAAAAAAACGTGGGGTAGAGAAAGAAAAAGAAAGGCGAGTCAGGACGCGGCCGTCCGGCCCGGCCCCGCACCTGCTCCCCGCAGCCGGGGGCTGCTGTGCGCCTGCGCGCAGGGCCCGATGCTCCGCGCCCCCCCGCCTCCTCCCCGCCCGCCTCCACCTCCGCTCCCTCCTCCCTGCCCGCGGGGCACGGGAGCCGGTGACGGGAGCGAGGCGGAGTCTGGAGGGAAGATACCGAGAGATAGAGATTTAAATCACATCCCCGGCTCTAGAAGGGCAGCAGCAGCAGCAGCCCCGGCGCAGAGGCACGGACGCACGCACCGAGGACAGGTCTGCCGGCTCCGCCGCTGCTGCTGCTGCTCGCCATGGGTGCCGCCGCCGCCGAGCCCCCCCGCGCCGCGGGCCTGGTGTCCAGCGTGCTGAACGACACCCTCGAGTTCTACCGCTGGACCTGGAGCATCCGAGGTAACGCGCCGGGCCGCGCCGCCATCGCCGCCCCCCGCCCGCGGGCGATGCCGCGCTCAAAATGGCTCCGTTGCCGCGGCGACGCTGCGAGGCCGAGGGGTCGGGACCGGGACCGGCTCCTCCCGGGCTGCCCGGGCGCGTCCTCTCGGCGCGCGTGGGTTCGCGATCCGCTTTAATCTCCCCGAGGCGCGAGCGGTCTCGGAGCCGCGGGGCGAAGGGCTCCCCGGCTTCTCTCGCCACGACCCGGGCCGCCCAGGTAAGCGAGGCCCCGTGCTTCCCTCCGGAGCTCCGGCGGTCCGGGATCTGCGCGGCAGCCGGGAGCCCCTCTGCCGGCGTCCCTCGCGCTTTGCAAATGGTGGAGTTCAGCGATTCAGCGAGGAAATGGCTGTTCCCATCGCTGCGGGATCGCTTTAAGTGCGTCGGGGCTCGTTCTGCTGTATCCCGATTTCAGTGCGCTCAGTTTTCGCATTGACGCCCTTGCGTGGAAGATGCTGAAGGAAGAGGAAAAGCCCTGAGATACGGAGCAGTGCCACAGGAGCTGCGGGTGCCGGGGCAGCAGATGAGGCAGTAAGTCGCCCCGCTGACAGGTAGCACCGCAGGTACTGCTGCGCTAAAACGAGCGGGGTCGAGTTTCTGCTCATTGCTACCGTGAGTGGGCCTGCGCAGCTGACAGAACAATAGCACCTCTCTGGATGTTTCCGTCGTGTTGTAGTTGACTGCGCAGTGATGAGCTCTAGACTGGTTAGATGTGAACCTAGAATTGCATGGAGCACTCTGGAGCAAATGCTTGTGGCAGGCTGCTAAGGGGAAGCGTGCAGCCTCGGCTTGGGCCGGGTGCTCATACTGCATCAGCAGTCATCGCTTCGCTGTCCCCCTCTGCTTTGCCATCTGCTGGATAACCAACTCATCTTATGTCATAGTTGCAGGGGCTTGCTTTTTTTCACAAGCTGCCTTCCCAGCCTATCTGCTGGCTCTTGCCATATTGTAAAATTTTTTAAACCTATATACATATTTGTTTCTTCTTAACTTGCAACCTGCAAGAATACAAGATCAAGTGAAAATGCCTGCTCTGCCTCTTGTTCCATACAGTTGTGGGTAGGTTCCCAAGTAATGCATGGAAGATCTGCTGTTCCAGCCCATCAGTAGCATTTTTTGGTGGATGTTAATACAGATATGGGTACTAAGTTGATTTCCTGATAGATTACTTGCTTTGTTTGGAAAAAACTTAAGTCTATATACAGACCACATTTGTTGTAAGAAGAAGGGGAGGTATGAAAAAGGAAGTTTGTGTCAGGCAGGTGAAGATAAGTTGCTTACATTGGCACTGTGTGTTGAGCAAACTTCTGTTTCCTCTTGCTGCTTAGGAGAGCCTTAAGTGTTAGAACGTTCTTGTGATGTTATCTAGAACGTGCTCAAGTCCTTGGTAATCCTATGCAAAACTTGAAATCATTGATCTGAGATCAGTAGTGTTGCTGTTAACACAGGAATCTGCTATAATGAAGTACACTGACTGCATTTGGCGTATGGGGCTGAGAGTTTTTGTTCACATTCTGAATTTCCTGCTTCAGTGCAAAGACAGTTTTGGACAGAGCCTAAATCACATTATACTCACGTTACCAACCTTGCTTATACCCAGCAGTCTGTGACAACAAGGTCCTGCTGCACTCCTTATGGCCAGGTGTGGATATATGAAATGTGGTATCATACGATACAGTTACGATGTAGCTCTGGATAAAAAAGCACCAGTATGACTATGGAATAAAATCATATTTTAATGTCAAAGTTTGTCTTAAAAACTCTCTTGGTTTGCAGCTTTTCTGCATGTGTCTTCATTCTGAACAAGATATTGTATGCATTTGTTGTCTTTGCGAGAATGTACGCTAAATTCACGAATTTGGCACTGTTGTATGAATTCACCTTTGTGTCAAGAATGGCAGTAATGTTGCTCAACAGCCAACACAAATTATGGCATGCAAGACCATTGCCTAATATTCAATATCATTAAATAAAAAACCATACCACGCAGCAAAGTTGCTCAACGAATGATGCCATGCAATAGCATTACACAATAAATCATACTGAAACACTACTACACAGCAAAATTACACAATAAAAATGTGAAGAAATTTTATTCCCACTACTACTCCTACACAAAGGCTTTTCATTCATATAAAACTGAAGTTATTTGTTCTTCAATACTTGCTTCTATCTTCTGTTGAATGCCTAGATCTGTCTTTCTCCCTGTTCTCAGTGCACAACTAGATTGTCCTGCCAGCAGAATTTTTCCTCTGTTATCCCAGACTCAGGTGATGGGACTGTATCTAACTGTGCCAGAATGTCCCGCTGAGTGTTGTGTTGCTTAAGCTTTATACAGTAAAGATTTGGGTTGTTTTTGTTCTGTTTTTTTTTGTTCTTTTTTTTTTTCCACCCTTGCTCTGTTATGTTTAAAAAGGAGCTGACCATTTCTGAGGTCAAAAAGAGTCTAGGAGGACTGGATTTCTGGTAAACCAGGTTTTGGTTTTTTTTAATATAACAATCTTTAGCATTATGTATTTTCTCCAAACTAACTGCTATTTAGGCTTGGAGGTTCTCTTTATTGGTTGTTTTTTTGGGGTTGTTTTTTTTTTTTTTGGTTGTGGTTTTGTGTTTAATTTTGTGTTTGGGAATGGTCAACAACAGTCTTGTCTTTTCCTCCATATTTGTTATTCAGATATATTTTCAGCCTTAGCAACGCTTAAATGTGTTTTTCTTGTTAATTTATTTGAAATACACATTTTCTTTTTCTCTCCTTCTTTGACTGGCTTTTTAGATTGCCCTTCATGCAAACCTAAAATCTATTGTCAGCATACCTTTATCTGAGAAGGCTATCATTTATTGAGCCATACATTTTAAAGGGAAACAGAAAGGGCAAAAACATTATTATCAAGGGACAAAAAAGGGTGGTTGGGGGAAGAATTATTATCAGGAAAGATGATCTAGGAAATTCCATACCATTATTCCTGTAAGGGCATGGGAGCAGTAATGTGTAATAGATAGGGCAGGGCCTCTTCTTTCTTCTGGCTCAGATAGCTGGTTGGGGTTAGATCTGGGCAGGAAGGATTAAGGGTATGATTAGATGACTGAGCAGATGACTTAAAGGGAGGTTCCAGACTGAGTCCAAGAGAACTATTAAGATGAATAACTCAGGATAAAATCCAAGGAAGAATGTGGAAATCTCAAAACGTGGATGAAGAGACTGTTGACATTTAGGGAGGAAGAGTAGGAGGCTAGCCTGAAAAGGATATCTGTGAAAATCATTATCAGAAAGATGTATTTTAGAGGAACGGGTTAGTTTGGATGTACTGAGCTAAAGAACCAGTGGATTTATGGACTTTGTGTGAGAATGATTGTTCTTGGAGGTCCAAATTAAAAGGAGGCAGGGCCAGCCCAGGCCACGTGGGACTGCTTTGGAACAGCACTTATTTACAGCTGTTGCAGTTAATAAGATTAGGCTTTTCCATCAAGAGGAAGGAGAGGCAAAAGATGCTACTTAGAGAACCATCCTACCTCTGAAGTGGAATTTTACATCTTGTTCAGGAGTGGGGATGAGCACAGGGAATATGGGGGAAACTTAAAGCTACTTGCATTAACAGTGATCTGGTGGAGTTGCTTTCATGGAGCTCTGAGTGCTGTAAAATCTTGTGCTGGGGAGGTCTTGAGGCTACAGCTTTAGGTTAGTTGTAATCAGGAATATCTAGCCTGGTTTCCTTTTCAGTTGAGAAGAAAACACGTTTCTTCTTCTTCCCTAATTCTTTACCCCATGGAGAAAGTGAAAATGGTCTAATGATCCTGAATATTTATGCCTGGAGAAAGTTCATTGAGAGGGTTTGCAGAGCAGTGGGTTTATCTGAGTGAAAGCAGTATCTTGTTTTATTGGAGTATTTGTGCCAAAGCTGGAAGCCAGAAGCATCCTGATGAAAGCTCTTCAGAAGCTGAAGGTGGAGACAGGTGGGAGAGTGAGATGAAAATTCTTGCAGTCTGCTTCACAGAAGGGAAGTAGAATGTGTTCTTAAGTTTTTGAAGCATCAGACTTGGTAATATGGTACAATACTTGCTTGATTTGTGCATGCAGTTTTCTTCTAAAAGAAACAGCTTTTTGATCTGTGACCATGACTGTAAAACAAGGATTAGACAGAAAGACCCAAACCATAAACTAGAGAACTGGGTAACTGTAATTGATTTTGGCTGCCTTGTGGCAGAAGCAGCACTTGAAGAAGTTAATTGCAAGAGTAAAGAATGCTGAAGGCTAGAACATGTGAATCTGCTGTCAACCAAACCAAAGAATGTTTGCTTAATTTGCATTTCACTAAGCACCCTGCTGTGTTTTTCACTTTTTCTGTGAAAAGAAACAGCTATTGGTTTGGTTTGGTTTGTTTGGTGTGTTGTTTTTTTTGGTTTTTGGTTTTTTTGGGGGGGGTGAATTTGCTGGGCATTCCAGGGAAATTTCACCCATGTTTCATCATCAGTAGATATCAAATGGCTCAAAAATTAATCAAAATTAGCTCAATTATCAAGTTAGCTCAAAAGAGAGCTACTCAGCTCAAAATAGGTGCAAAAACCTTTGGAAATGCAACATAATTCAGAAAAAAAAAAATCATTCTCAAAGCAGAAATTCCCTCGCAGAGATTTTGGATCACCATCCTTGAAGAAATGAAGTCCTAGGGAGAAACCTGGAGCAAAGCTAATGATGTGAGCAAGAAGCTGAGGTGTAAGAGTAAAACTCCTGTTCCATAAAATGAAGTTATCATCTACAAGTCTCATCTCCAGCAGAGAGATGAAATAAGAAAAAAACCTTCAGAGCACCCACAAGAATGTGATACAAAGTTCTGTTCAAACATTCATTGCCACAGACTGGAAGCAGAAAAGAAAGGCATGAGCAAAATGGCAAAAGGAAGGGATCCTATCATGGAAACTGGGTAGGAGAAGAATATAACTGAACTTCTGAATATCCCTTTTCAAGGCTACATAGATAGGAGATCTTGAAATATGCTAAGGATATATAAAGTTACCATTAAATAAGATGATACTGTTGAAGCAGTTTCCTTGAAAAAGGCTGAACAACTAGACAGAATTTTGCCAAGCTGACTGCATGACCTTAGTATCTACTGTAGCTAATCCAAATGACTGGACATTTAAAAGTACAGCACACCATGAGCCACTGTTACAAAGCTCTTGGCAGTTCACATTTCTCAACTGAGGTCATATGCCATTACTGAGGTGTAAATCAGAATGTTGTGCAGGAGCCATGTACTGCAACAAGAGAGGAGGAGCTCTCAAGCAGTTGAAATATCTGTGGTGTGAAGCACAGATGTTCATCATGGGGACTGTGCTGGTTGCATACACTGATGGAGGCCAGGAGTTGAACTGTTGTTTGTTAGTGGTTGTCTCTGATCAGTGAAACTTGACTCCAAATTGATTGTGGTAGGCATTCTACATTTATGCTGTGCTCAGGGTTATGGTTATAGCTATGGCATCCAGAAGAGATTGTATTGAACACATCTCTGTGTTGTAACCAGGAAACAATGTCAAAGGCAACTTAAGGACAACCAGTAGAGGAAGAGGTAGGTTAGAGATGCTTCTAAGGACTTGAAGATCAAGGGCCATGAGATGTGGGTGAGGCAAGATTCTGCTTTTGCCAGTCCAGACAGGTTTATGAAATTACAAGATTCATCTGGATAGAATAAAGAGCATTCAGATGAAAGATGGATGAGTGAAAAGGCTCCAAGCGGACACTGAGAAAACTTTGCAAGGAATAATTTGCTAGGATGCAACATTAGAGGGAAAAGGTTGTTGTGCTGAAGAGTTTTTGAGTTGGGATAAACTGGGGTGGAATGACATTTCATTTAGCTAAAATGAGATGCAGATAGATAATTAGTTTCTAGATCTTATTTAGGTGTGATGCAAGTGTAACTGTGCTTAATTTTATCAAGACTTGAGTGCTTCTGAGCATACAGACTTCATGAACTTGTGGCATTTTATAGGTAGAAATTAAGGTGGGTATGAAGTTCAGCGTGATGAGGGTCAAACGGCAGTGCTGTGGGGTTCTCAGGACTGCACTCAGTAGTAAAGCAATATGTAGCTGCAAGGCAAGCCCAGAGCTACACTGAGTGCGCTTTGTATTAACTCCCCTTGTGTGAGCTTGGATCTCAAGATAAACATGAAGTAGTTTACCTTTCTTTCACAGAAGGTGTGGGGTAACAAACTATCTCAATTTGACTTGCATTTGTTGCAAAACAGTGGCAGGCCTGTGGGCATCAAGTGCTCTGTGTAGTGTTGAGCTAACTTGTGTGCCTAGTGCTCAGCACCTTTCTTAGTGCACTTGGTTTTAGTGGCATGATCCTTAACTCCTTCCCTGGAACGTTCTCTCTTTTGGTGGCATTCTGTCTGATTTACTGTGAGTTTCTCACCCGGTTCACACCATCCATGCACATTTCTTGTGAACCCCTGTGTTTCAGCATAATCTTGGATTCTGACAGTTTGGTTTTTATCCATCTTTTTCCTCTTATCTCTTATTGCATTCTCTCAAAAGTCCTTTTTTTTTTTTCTGTATCTTGTATGTATTATGCTTCAGATATTATGATTGACCACGGTATTTTCCAATGACATGGTTGTTTTTTTTCCTTACACGTGAATATAATTTCCTTGTATCCCGCTGCCAGATACATGAAATGTGAGAGATTGCTCTGTTGTTGGTCATAAAATATTGCTGGAAGAAGACATTTATAGCCCATTTCTTTCATCTTGTCTGCTGAGCCAGTAAATCTTCTGTTTGCACAAAATTGTGTGTCCTTCTATTCCTGTGTCATAATTGCAATACTTCCTTTTAAAGTGGTTTAAGATACCACTCTATGGGAAAAAAATAAAAAGGAAATACAGGTGCTAACTTTAATAGCTGGACTAAAAATAAGAGATTGCCTTACTGTATTTTCTGGGTTTGCATGTAATACTTAGTAGTTTGCTAGGAACAAATGTGTCCCATTGAAGTACTTCATACAGGGTGCCCTGATGGGCCATGATACTTAGGCTAAATTTTCTTTTACACTGTCTAATCACAGTTTCAGTGACCTATGAATTTTTCATCAAGAGTGAGAAACTATTTTAGAAACCATTAGGGGAGCTTAGTTTTGGGGGCCATATGTGACCATGAAAGGGAACCACGAAAAACAGAGAGGCTTAACTGTAACAATCATCTGGATGTGGCATTACCTAGCAGCCAAACGGATTGTTTTTCCTACTCATCTACTTAGTGAAAGACTTGGATGTTCACAATTGTTCTGAGCATCTTCGGACAGCAGAACGCTTCCTGGTTCAGTTCATGTTTTCAAAAACAACATTTCAAGATTTGTTTTCCTGGATTTGTCATTGCTGATATTGAAAGCGTGTTGACACTCTTCTGTGAGGGATTCTTTTATGGAGGCAGATGTACTAGCAGAAGACCTGCTGAACCTTACTGCTGTGAATTTTACTTCCACCCTTGAATTTGGGAGATAAGAGCTAATACATTTTAGTATCTTCTTATGCAGTTGTACTCCAAACAAACTTTTGACTTTATTCATCCTTCTATAAAACCAAGTTAGTGAGAGGCATCCTCATGCTGATGCAAACAAAAGAAGGGAGTTTGATCAGAGGCATTTATTGTGCAGCTCCTTGCCAACATTCTCTGATATCCTTCTGGTATTTTATTTTTATTTTTTTTAATAGATTTCATTTGCCATTCCAATCCTCAAACATGTTTGCTCACTGCATCTAGGAGTCTCTAAATCTTCATCTGCAACCCCAAATCATTCCTAGTTATGAGAACAGCAATGTAAGTTGTTTACAATTGCTGTGTAGTTAAGCAGCAGAATGCTTCAGCTGTGTTAGCATTATTCAGTGCTGCACTTAATGTCCTGTTAGTGCTGAGTATGTGACATCTCTCTACAAGGGTAAGGCCTTGCAGTGATTTTAATGCAAAGGATTATTAATAACAGTTAATTTTCAAGGATGATTCCTTTGCTTCTATCCAAACTAATTCAAATCTGTTCTGTGGTCATCTACCCTTTGCCATTATAAAAGCTCCAAATGTACTAGGTGGGCCAATACTCCAGTCTGCTATTGCAACACTGAATGTGTTTATATTGTATGCTTGCATTACTGCTTGCTACTACTTTAATTCAAATACAGGTATTTTCATTGTACTGAAATACTCAACATAGTTTAAAGAGAAGTTTTGATAAAGAAAACATTGCAGAAGGAAACCTTGTCTAAGTGTATTTTATGCTGCACACATTTCTGTAGAAACACAGAGATGTGCTTGATCTCAGTACTCTGTACCTAGTTTGTAAAATTGCAGCCTGTGTTTTTTGTTGGCCTGTTTTGTTTCTTGTTCTCTTTGCATCTGTATCTTGTAACCTTTCAGAAAAGGCATGATGGGAATACATCTTTCTTTTGTGATGTTTGGGAAGTCAGATTTGACAAATGAATGAAAACAAGCCTTGAGGGCTTATTATCTTGCACATCTCGTGTAAACTTTAGCAAGGATTATATTTTTATTATTCCTTGAAGCAGAGTTTTCACAGTCCCCACAAATAATCATAATCAATGGAGGAGGTAAATAAAAAAAAATTGGAACAAGGTGCTCTTGTTGTCTTGAAAATCCTGATGAATTGGTGAATTGATGTGGCTCCTGAACTTAATTTCATTACTATCCTCATCTTGAAACAAGTGTATCCTGTAATTGCTGTGTACAGGCTCAGTGGTAATGTGATGATAATGACTGAGTTGTGGGAGTCCCAGAAAGATTAGGTATGCTAGTTACAATGCCAGTTACACCACACCTGACTGTATAACAACAAAATAGGATTATGCATCCTGTTATTTAATGGGAGTTTATGAAATATGTGTATTACCCAGGTGTTTAGTAGCTGCAGGAGATTTTCTTCAGAGCTGTGTGGTGTTTTCATTCCATGTTGTGTTCATGTGTTGCTTTGTATACCTTTATGTAAAGCTAAGTAGTCAATTGCAAAGCCCTGTAATGCAAAGGAAAACCACAGCTTGTTGCATGCAGTACTTGTTAGTCTTGTCTGTAGCTTTTTTTGGTTAGGGGCATATCATTTCCAGATGGAACAGGATTTGTACAGTTTTGTCTTCAAACTTTTTAAATCTAGTTTTGTTGTTATTTTCCAGGGGGGCGGAGGGGAGATAGTTTTGTTTCAGAGTATATATTTTTATTATTTGTTATGCTATGGAAGAACTTTTTTTTTCTTGCATTTCATCTTGCTGTGTCATAGCTTGTTAGAATAGTAACACTTGGCCATGAAATGTTGATGCTTCTTTATTCTCAGCCCAGCCAAATTCAGGGATTGAATTAGATGATCCTAGTGGTCTTTTCCAACCTTAATGATTCTTTGATGCTATTAATCTGTTCTTGTTAAAGTGCACGGGCAAGATACTTGAGTCATATTCCTGTTTGTTCTCTAGGATCTATGTGAACTCTGATGGTTCTTTGTGCTATTCTATGATTGTGAGCTTAAAAGGGATTTAAATGAAGCCTGCTGTTGTGCTCCCTTGTTGGAAGTGCTGTCCATACAACAACAGACTCTTTAGCAGGATCTGTTGTATAGGACGAGGGGAAATGGTTTCAAATGAAAGAAACAGAAAATAGAGATTGGGTATAAGAGAAAAAAGAGTTTTACAGTAAGGGTAAAAGCACAAGAACAAGTTACCCAGAGAGGTGGTGGATGCCCCAACTGTGAAGACATTCAAGGTCAGGCTGAATGGAGCTCTGAGCAACCTGATGTAGCTGTGGGTGACCCTGTTCATTGCCAGGAAGGTGAACTAGGTGACCTTTAAGGGTCTCTTCCAACTCAAACAATTCATGCACGTGTACATGGTGGTACAGAGCTCTTCTGTGAGGGAAAGTGGCAGTAACTTGATTGGCACGGCGGTCATTTTCCCATCAAAGAGGTGCAAAGCTAACTTCAGTGTTTGAAGACTAGCCAGAGTAGAGCTATGAAAATGGTTAAAGGTCTGGAAAATATCCCTTTCAGTGAATAGGGGAAAAAAAGCAAGCAATCTGAAAACTGCTTATAAGTACACAAATGAGAGGGGAAATGATGTCTTCAATCTACCACGGAAAAGTATGATTGACTGCTTCAAGTTTAATTCTGATTTTTGCAGTAGATGTAATTAACAATTTATAGCAGAGTTCTTCTGGGTTCTCAGCCTCTGGAAATACATACTGGAAAGTAAAATGAGAAGTACTTCTAGGTATTTTGTGCAAAGATACCAACAGGTATCTTTGACCTGCTGGACTCCTTAGAAATGCCTGTAGTGCATGCAGACTACAGACATGGCCAAGTATGGTGGGTGAGATAAAGGTGAGAAGCATAAATCAGGCATTCCCAGTGTCCTGGCCCTTATGCTTTCCTGCACTGCCCCACCTGGGAATCCCTATGGACTTTTTGCTGATTCAAGCGTGCTGTGGGCAAGTTTGGGCACTGGCTTTGGTCCTTTATTGTAGCATTTTCCACAAGGAAGGTTGATAACCTGATGCATTTGAGGACTAGAGTGCAATGAATGCACGTAATAAATAATCTGCATCAGAACAGACAAACTAATTCAAGAGCTGGAGAACTTTAAAAGAACAACTCATTTCAAACTGTATAGATGCTTTATTAAAATGACAATAAACAAAGAGAAATCTTTTGTTTCTGTTGGTATTAAATCTATCTGTTTTGACTGTGCAGATTTCAGTCTCAGGTTGTGGATCCCATGCAGTTCATTACCATGCAGTTTAAAGGTTATGTCCTTAGCTTCAGTTGTTATATTTGTGTGTTCTGAGTCTTAAGTTTGTCAGACAAAGTGGTGCTTTTTGCTTATGTGGTTTTTGTTTGTTTGTTTGTTTTTCTTGGAATCTCCACAAATTAACAATAAATGCACTGCTCAGTGATTCTGATGTGTTACTCCAGTTAATTTAAAAGCCTGGGGTCTAACCACAGAGATGTTTGCTTGAGCTTAACTAGTCTGCTTTGGTTGTATAGCCACAGTGAATATTTTATTCATTTGTAACTGCTTATGAGGCTGAGCCAGTGGTTTTAACACAAAGGCTGTAAGAGAAATACATAGTGCAGAACATTACCAATCACTAACCAGAAATAAAAAGTAGAGAAGAACACTGGAATGCTGTGAAGGACTTTGACTTTATAGCTTTGTACATGTTGTGTTATAAGGTGCATGCAATGCTTCTCCCATGTTTTCTTACAAAATGAAAACACAGATCAAACCTCTGAATTGTAGTGCTACTGAAGCTGAGAAGTGAAATTGTTTGATTAATGACAGTTTTTTCATAGAACAGCTAGATACTACTGGCTTGCCTTCCTTATCATGCAGAATCTAAATTTAACTGTTTAAGAAATTCTTTCTCAAACATGTGATGGAGCTCCTGGAGGACTTCTTGTTTAAAATAAACAGCATGATCTGCGGAGAACTCTCACTTCTAAGAACCACTTTTAAACAGCCACAGTCATTTCTGCAGTGTCTTTAGAAATGTGATTGGACAGATGGATGTGCTGGATTGGCACTGTAAGTGTCTTTGCGCTGAGAATAGTATCAATAGCTATTAATAACTTAGAAAGGCTCTCCAGATAAATTAGTGAGTAGCAACCTTATAGCTAAGGAATACATATGTTGTTAAGCTAGAAACTTGCACTGGTTTTATTGTCTAGTTTTATAAAACAAGTGTGAATGCATGGAATTTCAAAAGTAATGTATTTTAGTTGCATTTCCTCTAAAGCTAATATTAAAGACAGAGATAGTCACTGTTGTATCAGTTCAGGATTTCTCCTGATGAGCATCCAAGTTACTGTGCTGTGCATTTTTTGTGTATTTTTAAAGTTTGTACCTCTTGATTAGGGGGAAAAAAAATCATAGGCTCAGTAATACACAGAAAATGTAACCACCTAGACCTCTCTTGTCTGGCAAAAAAATGCTGAATCACACATAATAGAAGCATTTCCTTTTTAAAACATATAATGTGCTTCATGGAAGTTTCTACTGATTTTAAATCCAGGTCACTGTCAGTGCAGCCTTACTTGTGAAGCTCATCTTCTCAAGCCTCTCATATTTCAGTGTAGGTATATGGGTTAATTATGTCCTGTTCAGACATCGGCAGGTAGAATATTCAGTGCTTTTAATGGTTCTACTCTCGACCTTGCATTTGAGGAGGAAATCAGAGCAATTTCTGCATGTATTTCCTGTTAATTGCCTCCCACAATAAAGATATAAATCCTGCAAAAATAGATGCCTTGAGGCAATTTGAAATATGTATGATCTTCTGTCTCTTATGTTGGCTTTGCAATGTGAGACTTAAAAATGTATATATGCAGAACAGCAGGTAAATCTTTGTGCATGTGAAGATTTCATGTTCTTGCCTTACATAACGCGTTCCTGCTAGAAAACTGTCATTAAGAGATGCCTTATTTTACTCTGAGTTCACTTTACAATTGAGTGCTGCTTTAAACGTATGGTCCAAAGCTTGTACCACCTTACAGCAAAGCACTGTACTGCAGGTTGTACCATCACGACAATCATTTCATTTGTGATCAAATTAGAATCTGGGTCTTAGGATTTGAAAGACAAACACATTAATCCCCTAAAAGATTCAGTCCCTCTCTGTCAATTCTAATCAGGTGAAGGCATTGGTCATTTTGCTTCAAGGCAGTTGGAGGGTTGGTTGTTGGTTTTTTGTTTGTTTGTTTTTGTTTTTTTAATCCAGGGAGCTTGTCTTCTTATTTTTGCTAGTTTTGTTGTTCAGGTAATAATGGACCTATTAAGTGTAAGATAATGCAGAATTTACTACCCTTGTATGTCCTTTCAGACTATCACAGTTCTCTGCAATTTGCAGAAATCCTTTGTGGCCATCTGTAACAAAGAATAAATGGGGTACAAAATTCTGCTGTTTTTGCTAAAACAAGGGCGGGGTGAGGTTTTTTGTTTTTATTTTATTATTATTATTATTTTGAGTAGCTTGGAAGCTTTGTCACTTTAAACAGATGACTTAATTTATGTTGATCTGAAAGAGTTTATCTCACTTCCTGAAAGGAAAATTGGGAAAAGGGAGCCCATGTAACTGTTTTCTGTATAGAGCATTGGTAATAAGGCTGGCCCAATAAACTGAAACTGTTTTTGTTATGCTTTCTGGCAACTGGAATGATACATTGAGCTGATATAAAACTTTAAAAATGGCTTTGTATTGTCCCGACAAGATCTTAGAATGAAAAAGCTGCATTGTTTTGTGGTGTTGGTCTTTGTTTGTTTGTTTATTTAAATCTAGCAATTTCTGGGATTATGATTACCATGTTTTCTAACGCTGTCATGTTAATGAAAAGTAGTTGGATACAGAGTCCCCCAAATGCCATTAAAATAAGTGCAGTGGTTCTGCTTTGATTATCCAGGATACGCTTCAGAAGTGAACTGACTACTGTAATATTGTCTTCCCTTCATACAGATTTGTTATGTTGGGAATGTTTTTAATTATCCTAGGAGAGGTCAGGCTCAAATGCCAGTCAGGCACCTTCCCAGGGCAGTGGGATGCTCAGTCTGGACTTTGGAAAGGCTGCTGTCTGAGCTGTAGTGGTTCACAGACCAGGAACCCCACACAGGGAGAGTGACAAGCTGAAAACATGCAGGTATGGAAGCGTACCATCTGCTCTTATGCTGAGAGATGTACTGAAATGTTCCTTTGGTTATTTTCTCCAGAAAAGTGGATGAAATAACTGTTGACAGTTCTGATGGAGCATGAGGTGGACCCCACTTGCAAGTGGGCTTTCACAAGAGGTTTTGTTGTTCCTTGCTCCTTCCTTTCACCTACAGGCATAATCTGTCTCCTGACACAGAAAGAAATCTGAAATAGGTCATACTTTCTTGTTTTGAGCAGTGGGCAATAATGTTCATCTGCTGGGCAGAATTCAAATCTACTTTCATGTCTTCAGAGTCATTGCTTTAGCAGTCAGGATCCAATGAAATGCCATATCAGAAAATAGAAGCCCGATTCACTGTGTCCCTGCCTTTTTATACTGCATAGACAACATAAGGAGATTGGGAAAGCCTCTTGTTTTTCTTGCTCTTTATATTATATTCTTTATTTTTGCTCTTTATACTTTGCTCTTATATATTGTGTATGAAGCAAGATGCAGATTTGATTAAATCTGTCATGCTGAATATTCCCAGACTGTCTCTTAATTAAGAAGTGAAATCTTTCCTCTTGGCAGAAATAAATCTCTGCCCACTACCTGATATCATGTGGAAGATGAGGCTCTCCTTTTCTTTGTTTTTGGTTTTGGGTTTTTTTTTAATGGACTTACTGTTGTTTTTATGCTCAGATTTGTTGAGTGATCACTGCAAGCAAGATGAAATTGAATTAAAAGGGAGCTCATATTGTAATAATTGCAACACAGCCGTGCCATTTCAGTTTCAGTAGGTAATATTCTATGAGGTGTGGAAAATGGGGCAGTTCTTTGTGTCAACTCACTCTACTCTGCTGAACAGCAGTTGTTTTACAGATTATGTTATATTACAGTAGAATTGTCTGTCCCAGGGTGTTGCTGAAGTGTAAAAGGTGACTTTTCTCATTTTCTTCCACTGTATTTCACTGCCTCTATTTCCATGGCCTCTCCTCCCTGTTCTACTTGTCCTGTTTGCCCATGGCTTCTGTCAGGAGCAGCAGTGGCAAGTAGGACTGGCATCACTCTGGCAGCATCCAGCTTGCTGCAGGTTTCCATGCACAACAACACTGCCTCTCTCTTGTTTGTCTCTTTATTAACAGTCATAATGGAAGCAGCTGAAGTAGTTTCTGTTTCTCCTTTTCCACTTCTTTTTAAGACTGATGGCTTCAGTCCTAAAAAATATTATACTTGCAATTTGCAGGTTATATATTGTAAAATCAACAGAATGTGAGATGAGTCAGTGCTGTGCATGCTGTCTTTCTGTAGACCACAACGTGTGGGATTTATTAGAAATACAGAAGGTCTCCTGACATCTGCTCTAAAGAAGTGGTTTTAATGTAACATACGTTCTTAGCTACCAAGGTAATGAGAAAAAAGCATAGAAGGAAAAATGGCAGGGCTGTTCTGTTCCTACTTCAGCAGCAGAGTTTTGGGCAAAACAGAACTCAGTCTAGGGAGATTCATGTAATTTATTACCTATTGATAGTAGACCAGAGCTGTGAGAACTAAAAGCAAACTGCAGACATCTACCTCCTATCCACCCTCACCTACCTTCTCCCCACAAGTGACATGGGGGAATGGGAAATGGGGGCTGTGATCTGTCTGTGGTGTTTGGTTTCTGCCATTCCCTCATGGTCGCTCTCTGCCCATGTTCCACACAGTTCCCTCCCACGGGATGTTGTCCTTCCCAAATTGATCCTGCATGGGCTTCCCAAAGCCTGCACGCTCTCCCAGCACTGCCCCAGCAGGGCTCCATACTACGGGGCCCACCCTTTGGGCACTGCTCCCCATGGGTACAGCTCCCTCAGCCCTCTCACCCCACCATGGGCTGCACCCCACAGGCTGCAGCTCCAGTCATGGTAATTCATGGCTGTGGCTCCTTCAGGCCTCATCCACCACTGCACCAAGGCTTCGTCTGTGGCTGCACATGGAGATCTTCTCCACGTCGTGCCCGTGAGTGCCTGGAACACCTCCTGCCACCTTCTGTACTGACTTCAGTGTCTGCAGGGCTGATAGCAGTTCAATAGTTACTTTCTATCTATTGCTATACCCGGAACTGCAGAAAGAAACATTACTGTAGTCACTTCCATCCTTCCTCTGTGGCAGATCCATCTTTTAATCCTGAGTGTCACTGGTTCCTCAGGCTGAGAGAGCTTCTTCTGATATAGATCCAGGACTTGATATAGCAAATTCTAGGCCCTTGAGTATGTGCAATGCTAGATCCCAAGAGTTACTCTACGACGGTTTAAAAAAAAAAACAAAAAAACCCATTGTCTCCAGTATAGAAGCATAGACTATTCTAAATTGAGCTGTACGAACCCTTCCAGCTAGTATTTTTTTTAATAATGTCATTACTTTTTTTTTTGCCTGAAACACATCATATGCACCAAATAGCACTGTTATTCGACATAATATCCTATATGTAAAGTATATATAATTGGAGGCTTTTGATGCCAAGTTTTAAACTAACTAATCTGTTAACTTTATCAACATTTTGCCATATGTGTGTTTCTTCCATTTGCAATGGTTCTCTTCAGTGTTTTTATAAATGGTCTAGTCTCAAGACTCAAATGCATGCAAAGTAAGTTTACCGGTGATACTAGATTGGGAGGAGTGGTTTTTTCCCTTGAGAGAAAGGAAGTCTTGCAGAGAGTTCTTGAGAAATTTAGTGACATGGTTATTGGATGTTGTGGTGATGGATCTACTGCTGAACTAGATGATCTTAGTGGTCTTTTCTAACCTTAGTGGTTCTATGATTGGAGGGCTGGGCAATCAGCAACCATGTGAAGATTATCAAGAGCAAGAGCTGGGTTTTTCACTTGGGACAGGGCAACCTCTATGAACAGCCCTGGGGGATGCAGAAGAACAGCCCCATGGAAAAGGCAGTCTGGGAGTTCTGATTGAGCCAGTGGTGTGCCAAAAGGGCAAACCATACCCTAGGGTGCATCAGGCTCAACACTGCCACCAGGTAAGAGGTTTTCTGGGTTGTTCTGTTCTGCTCTGTGCTGTGTGGCCTGACCTCAAGCACTGGGTGCAAGTTTGTGCACCAAGACATAAGAAGGATGCAAAACTGTTAAAGTGCATCCAGAGGATTTAGATGAAGGATCTAGAGGGTAAGACCTATGAGGAGCAGCTGAGGTCCCTTGATATCTTTACCTTAGAAAAGATGAGGCTGAGAGGAGGCCTCATGGCAGCTGCAGCTCCTCACAGTGGAGCGGAGGGTCAATGCTGAGCTCTGCTCGCCGTTGACAGAGACAGGACCCAAGAGTGCAAGCATGGAGCTGTGTCAGGGGAGGGACAGCTGGGGGTTAGGGAAAGGTTCTGTGCCAGAGGGTAGTCAGGCCCTGGAACAGGATGCCCAGGGCACTGTACACGGCCCCGAGCTGCTGGAGTTCAAGGAGCCTTTGAAAAGTGTACTCAGACATAGGGCTTGGATTTTGAGTGATGCTGTGCAGAGCTGGGAGTTGGACTCAGTGATCCTTGTGGGTCTCTTCTATCTTAAGATAATCTACGATTCAATGAATGGCATTGAATATTTGGTTATATTGCTACTACAGTCACTGATCATTGTAAGTAAAATGCTTCTTGGGGGATTACTGGAGTTTGGACTACATGATTTTTGTTTGGTTTTTTTCCTACTGTTTTGGATTGTAGAACTGGAATGTGGAACTCGTTTAACTTAGTGAATCTCTGTGTGAGATAATGTGATTCCTTTAAACTGTTTTCTTTAACTCTTCTAGAATGAGTTTGTTTTGTTTTCTGCTATGTGATGCAGCTATTCCAGGAGAAAATAATATTTAATGAATGCAATGCCTGAAATGATGATTAAATTTGTTTAGAGTTTGACTCCTTCTGTTTGCTTCATCCTCCCCAGACAAACGTGTCGATGATTGGCCCTTGATGCAGTCTCCATTTCCAACACTGACTATAAGCACTATTTATCTCCTCACTGTTTGGCTGGGCCCCAAATGGATGAAGACAAGAGAGCCCTTCCAGTTACGTTTCCTGTTGGTTGTTTACAACTTTGGAATGGTTCTACTCAACTTCTTCATTTTCAAAGAGGTGTGTATGCACTCTAACAGGAGGGAATTCCTATTAAGATTTGAAGGCATCTACAGATGCAAAATTGAAATCATCTTATGCATTTTATAGTGTCTATTGTGGGAGATTTGGCCCAGATTTTTAAACTGAATTTGTGTTTGATGTATTTAGGTAGTTAGGTACATGATGTTTGTGAATAAAATACCTAGATGGATATATCTATAAAGAATTTCTGTGCTATCTATACCAAGATTTTCTTAGATTTATGTTAGTGTAAATACAGTACAGATTAACTGGAATCCATAAAGATTCAACTGGAATTACTTAACAGTTTGGAAATAATTTCTTCCTGGAGAGTGTTCCAGAATACATATAATCCTAAGGAGTAGTTTCTATTACTGTGATTTTGCTCATGTGGGTTAAAGGTATTCCCAAAAGATTCCTTAAAGATAGTGAATTTACAATATGTATTTCCAGAAAACAGAGAACATCATTAAAATTATGGTGTTTCTTTTGAAGATATCCTATTCTGTACTCTTGCTAGTACCTTATATTGACCTTTCCCTTAAAATTAGTTGATTAGTTGTTTTTAAGACATAATTCAATAAAACTAATCTTAGCCATAACACTTAAGTCATTATTTTCTCTAAACTGTCTCCTTGTGCAGTTCAGATGTGAAATAAAATATTACAGGTAACACAGAATTTAATGCTTGCACCCAAGGATAATTGTGGAAATGGATAGAAGTGAGGAGATATCTTGGTAGGTTAAAACTGAAATTCCTCTTAAATGAGTTCACCGTTTCGTTTTTGTTTTGTTTGTTTGTTTTCCCGTCTCTTATTTTTTTTTTAATCAGTATCTGTTATCCGTAAGCTAAATTACCCCAGGCTTGTGGTCAGTTCATGTTCAAAGCTCTGTTGCTCATAGGATAATATTAGGGTAATTTGTAACATGTATTTGTGCAGCGTCTTCAAATCACTGAGTTCATATACAAGTGTCTGTAACTGCCCAGCTGCAGACAGAGGTTCTATTTTCCTGCTGTTTCAAATGGTAGGTTGATTATTCAATGGATGTTAAACCAAGCAAGCTGTTGCTACGACCCTTGTAATAAGAAGTGACTTTTCTCATTCTTAGAGACTTATACAAGTATTCAAACGTTGTCTTTAGCCGGGCAACTTCTCCTTCAGTCTGTGTGAGGTTTCTGTTACCTGTGTGCTCCTGTTGAAATTGTCATGAGTAGTTGATACAGGTAAAGTGATACTTGTATTTTGTGAATGACTGAAAGTTTCCACGTATTTTTAAGAATAGAATTTGAATATGAAGTGCTTTTGATAAGACCTAAAAATCTTGGTTTTAAATTTAAATGTTACTTAAATATTCATCCTCATTACAAAGTGCCTTTATCACCTTTGATAGCATACATTAAAACAGTGAGTCCATAAAACACTACTAGATTTTACAGACCAAGACTCTCATATGTTGGTCTCAAGTTAAGATTGATATTTAGGTGCAAATTTATCTTTGAACATTCAGAAGTCCCAGATGCAGAGCCCCATTTTGCAGCAAAACCATACTCCATTTTGAAGAATTAGCTTCAGGCTGGTGAAGTAAATTTATCAATTTATTATTATTCTCCAAGTGAACTTTGGAGAAATTACCTAATTATCAGCAGAGCACAGTAGAAATTGGTTAGTTTCTGTAACAGCACACACAAAGCTCTTCTGTAGTTCTCTGATATGGTTAGACATGCTCATGCCCATGTGGGACCACAGAGGAGAATAGTCATTTTACAGTAGCTTGTAAGTAGGCTTAGGTGTCACAGAAATAGTTGAACTCCTTTCTTGAGATCTGTGTTTGTTTTGGAAATGTATCAATTTTACTGTAAATGTTCCCAATTTACAAATTATGCTATCTTTTTGCACCTTAACAGAGTGGGATTACCTGGCTTTAAACAAACTTGGATCATAACATATATGAACATCAAGATTAAAAGTATTACTTGAACCTTGTACAGCTCTAGGCAAGTGCTCTTCTTTCCAATGGAAACTTGCTCAGATGTCGAGTTTATCTTTTCCTGCTTTGATTATTGCAATACATTTTATTTGGCATGGCTCTACAGAAGCAGTTGATGTGCTTCAGGCCATTCCACTTGGCACGAAGTGGGGTAGTTCATGCAGTGTCTCTCAACGTGTTCTATGAGTGCTCAGCACTGGCTGTTCAGGGATTTTTTTCTCAATTTTGATTGGTACATTGTTCTAAGAATGGTAGATGGAGATTGTCTAATCCCTGTCCGTTGTAGATAATTCTTTCTGTTCTGATCTGTCAGAACACTTGTGTTTCTGTCATTCTTAGAGAAAGCAATTAGGTACCTTTTGTTTCTGAATCTAGAGGCCCCTGAGAGAAGAACTGTGCTTGAATATCCTAAGGTCATATTTGTTCGGGACTCTAATTATCTGGTGAAATATACTCAAGGAAAATTAGTACTTATAATTTAATAGGAGAAAAATGTGCAGTGTAAACAGATAGTTGAAACTAAGTACTGGCTTTCTTCAATAGTATTATTAGGACCAAATAGGACAGTTTAAGTATTTCTGTTCAGGTAAGTTTGATGTAGCAAGAAACTTGTTGATAACTGTTTTGAGCTTGGTTTATGTAGTATCTTTCCCCTCATGTATGGCTTTAATATTTTCAGCTGTTCTTATCATCAAGAGCTCGAGGGTACAGCTATGTCTGCCAGACTGTGGATTATTCAGATAACGTTTATGAAGTTAGGGTGAGTATTTCCTTTTTACTGTGGATATTGGTGTTTATGTAATATATACCATTATATCATGTTCTAAGTTTTGTCTGAAAATACAGTTTCCAATCTTGTGCTGTCAGCCACACCGTATCCCGTTACGTTCTCTGACTGCTTCAGGCTTGATTACATTACGCATAGCAGGGTTAATCACAAACATCAGTGTTTGCATTAACGTTCATCTGACTGCTACAAGGAAGCATAGTCTTAAAGATACCATCCCTGGCTTCAGCTCTGCTTGTACGATCCAGGATAAACTTCCTATGCATGCTTTGGTTGCCAGCCTGTGCTGCAGTTTATGATACAGTGTAACCACAGTAAAAGGTGTAGTTCTAGATCAAAGCAGGTAAGATTTGTCAGCATATACTGTGGTTGCACTTCACTGATACTGGTGAGGCAACTTTTTGTCTCCTTTATTGTGTTTGGCTTCATGAACTCTTGCTGGCTTCTGGCAAGTGTTTTATCATTACATTTCATTGCAGAAGCTTAGATTTCAAATGCATGCATTTTGGAAAGCATTCAAATTAAAATCAAAGCACGGATGCTTGTTAACTTCAGTAATGCTGTTCACTAGCTCACTTGTTAAACCTTATCTTCCAGCAGAGCTGACTCTTGAGAATCTTGCAGCTGTCCTTGCAAGTTTCATCTACTGCAGATTATAACACGTTCCTGAAAATGCAATGAAAGTGTGTTATGGTCTAAGTACTTTGGATGCTTAAGCACATCATGAAAAATATGTTTCAACAATGTGACTGTTCACATGTACTCAAACGCCCGTGTAAGTGGCATGAGTGGTAGAGAGAAAGACAAGTTTGTTTCTTAAAACTTCTCTATAATGGCTGATATTGCAGAACAGCAGTGATAGTCACCTACCTTTTGTCTTTACTGGTATTGTTCATTCGTGTTGTTCACTTAAATCTTCTGTTAATTATTTTGTTTAAAAGCAAATTATTGAAGTATAAAAAGTGCTTCAGGGTTTGTTGTTGTTGTTTACTTGTTAGTTTTTGGTTTTGGTTGTTTTCTTTCAATAGACAGGCAAAATAGAATGCCCTGATACTCAGCTGAATGATAGCAAGGGACTGTGGTGAAATTAAAAGTTAAAGGAATTTTTATTATTGTTAAGCAGAAGAGTTGTAGCATGTTGTACATGAAAACTATTTAATAACCTTGCTTCTATGTGCATGTGTAGGGAGGCTGTACAGGTACCAGACCTGATCAACAGAATTATTTTCTATTTTGCTTATTATGAGGAATAAAAATCATTAAATAATGAACTAAAGGCAAAATGACCAGTACAATGTATTAACTGCCTATGTGAACAAGATTCTTTTTATTTCCTAGCTTTTTAAGATTTTGCAAATGTGTGAATTTGCATAAACTTTATTTCTTGTGAGTTGTAATATGCTCAATTTGCAACTGATGAGTTGGGGAAAAAAAAGGTTGAGTTTTCTGAAGTGTTGTGGTAATCATTTAGTATGCTATTGAACAAGACCCTTATCATGATCATTATCTGGTAGTTCTGAGTAAATTCTCAATTTAGGGCAATAAGTAGCAAGTAGATAACTACACTTTCTACAACTTTACTGAATTTAACTAAGGAGTCTTGAGTAAGTTTCTGGCCTGCATCTCAGTGTGTCATGCTTTATTAGAGAGACTGGGAAGCTGGAAGAAATACTGTCAAACTAATTGCATGTGGCTATCTGAATGGAAATTCAGAAGTCCTGATATCACCTCTGTTTGTATCATTACCATTTCTGGATGAAGTGCTAATGCAAAACTGCCATGCAGGGGCCCCATTTGACCAAAGGTCCTACTCAAAGGATCTTTTTTGCCTACAGGGAGTACAGAGAGCTGGTTAACAGTTCCAAAGCAAAGGTTTGTCGATCTCAGATAACAGAGAGTGTCTTCCATCTCCTCTCCAAACCACTTCTGCCTCAAGACAGTAGCCAGCAGTTATTTCAAGGGAGCAGTGCAGGACAGGACATGTAGTGGCACTTGCCCTATGTAGTGCAATGCCAGCGATTTGCAGCTGACAGACCTCTTGAGACAGTTATAGTGTCTTTGTTTCCTTCATTCTTCAGGGGATATCATTCCATGAATTTTTCTGTACATTTTCTTTAACTTTATCAAGCTTCTGATGTTCACTGACAGTTAATTCTCTAGTTAGTTTACATGTAGTGTGAAGAAGTTAGTCCTCCTGCTTAGTGTTTTGAACCTCTATCAATACCTGTAATCTCATCTGGGTTCCACTGGTTCTTGTCCTGCAAGAGGCAGTAGACAACTGGAGCTAGCAGGGGATGGAAACTAGACTTCAAAACTGCAGAAGTATCTTCTGGGTAACAGGTTACTGACTGCTAGTGGGATGTTGAGGACTGTGTTTCATAATTAGTTATTCTTAAAAAAATGAATAAATAAAAAGACAACATTCATAGTAGAGAAGAGAAAATGGGGAAAAATCCTCAACAAGGGCTTTTGATGGAGCTACAGCTGCATCTTACAGCAATATTTTGGTTGCAATTTCATAGTAAATAAGAGCAAATAGGGGAGGTGTGGATCACTTTGAAAATAATGCCTCCTATTTATTTCCTATTTATGTGGTAAATAGAACAAAGAGCAAGATAATGCTATTTGATAGAGTATGTTCTCAGCTGCGAAGCACTGTATTTCAACATATTCACCACCATTAGCTCTGCATTTTTGCCAGTAATGAACAAGAGCCTGCATACCATGCTCATAAACATCTGCACCAGCGAAAGTGACCCACTGTTTCACAGCTGCTGTGATGGCATTGTTCCTAGGAAAATGTCACACATACAGTCAGTGTAAACTCAGAAGGTGCCAAATCTGGACTACGTGGTGGGTGTGGTAAAAGAGTCTGGCCAAGTTTGACAGTGTGCTCCACGGTCTTCAAACTGATACAGGGCCTGGCATTATTGTGTTGGAAGGGAAATATCTTCTTCTCTGGCCCGACACTGGGTGTTTGAGCCTTCAGCATTGCAATGTACTGATCAGAGTTGATAGTTAGTCCATGTTTCAGGAAATCCAGAAGGATCATCCCTTTCTAGTCCCAAAAGATTTCCAACATCACTTTACCCACTGAGGGCTTTGTCTTGAGCTTTTCCTTCAATGGGGAATCCACATGTTGTCATTCCATGAACTGTAGTTTTGATCCCAGCTGGTAATGGTGATACCATGTCCCATCACTGTTAATGATGTGATTCAGGAAACCATCACCTTAAAGCCTCATTAATGTGTTCAGTAGGTCCTGACAGACTTGCAATAAAGTGTTCTTTCTGTTCCTGTGTGAGTGTTTGTGGGACCCACCTGGCATAAACTTTGTTGCCTTCATTTCCAAGGCTTTGAAGTTAATATTAAGCTCAATATGCAGTTCCCTATTCATAATCTACTGATTCACATAGATGAACTGATGGAGGCACTATTCACTTAATGGTGTGACAGCTCTGTGTGGCCATCCAGAACATGGCTTGTCTTTCATGTTGCTGCCACCACTGATGAAATGCACCACACACTGCCTCACTTCGCTAGTCTCCACTGTTTGGTCTCCATAAATGTTCAGTGGATGTCAATGGGTAGCATTTTTTCTGCATGGAGGAATTCAATGGTACAGCTTTGATTCATAAACTCTTCCTTGTCAGATGCCACTTTGTCAGACTGCCCCTCTGCTGCCATCTGTCGCACAGCAACAAAATGTAGTGGTCACATTGCAGTGCTCCATCACATTAAGGGTGACAGAGCAGTGGCACAGCTGCACAGAGAGGTGGTGGAGTCTCCTTCTCTGGAGACGTTCCAGACCCGCCTGGACGCCTACCTGTGCAACCTGGGCTAGGGAGCTGCTCTGGCAGGGGGTTGGACTCCGTGATCTCTAGAGGTCCATTCCAACCCCTACAGTTCTGTGATTCTGTGTGAATCCTGGCAGAAAGGTTCAACCTCTACTGCCATACCACAAACACTCACCTCTGACATTGTGGGCCAACATAATGACATAAGAGAAATAATTTCAGAGCAGCCCTTGTAAATCCAGACAGTGGAGTGCTACTTTGGATGCTCCAGTACGAGGAGTGAAGGATTTCCTAATTCTGTGTGAATTAAGACATTTTAATGCCTGCAAGTAGTTACTTGCACCCTCTGCTTATACGTGCTTGTTCTTTCTTTGCATAACAAGGTTGATCTATTTTGTTGGTATTTCTAGAGAGCTGAGAATTAGAAGTCAGAGTCTGCAATGAATCTGTTTTTAGTTTGAAGGGTACCAGTTGTAATTGCCATGATGAGTTATGGTTGTAACTGTAGTTTACTTGCTTTTACTCTCATTCTTTGTATGTGTTCACAGATTGAATAGTTTCCTCATGAAATAATAATAATTTCAATTTCTACGAAAAGAGAACTTGACTTTTGATAAAATAAACCCCTATAAATGAAGCAGAAGGAAATAGGTTCTATAAATGAAGCAGAAGGAAAATGAGTTCTCTTTAAAAATTTCCTCTTCCTTAAAGCCTAATTATGGATGGCTGCCTCAACCACAGATGAGAAACAAAGGTTCAGGAGTAGAGTTCCATGCTAAAACAGCCCTCTGTTTAAAAACCAGTGCAGTGAGCAGAGTTCATAGGATTGGACCTCTAGTTGACTCCCTTAATCCTAGGCCATAGTGTAATCTTTCTGTGCCATCTGGTGTTTTAATAGATTTACGCTGATGCATCTGAAAACTGTCAGAAATTGTACTATTCATTACAGGAATATGTCTGTTTTAATACATATTTTCTCTTAAGGAAAATCTTTCTTTCATTCTGTGTCCAAAGAAACACTATGGGTTAGGTCATAACTTTTGGTGCTTTACAGAAGTTTAACCATCCACTCCTTAATATCGCTTACATGTCAGTGTATTGCTCTACTTTCTTTCTACCCTCTGTCACTGATTGCATGCTTGACTTTGGGGAAACTTCTACTTGATTTTTTTTACTGCATTTGTAAGCTAATTATCACAATGCCTGCATAAGACATTAGGAGCTCTGAGATTAGATCAATACCTGGAACCTGTCAATTGCAAGAATACATAGCAGTAAAACCTAATCAGAATGGAATCAGTAATCAGAATGGAAAGCAGGAGGACAAAAAGAAAAGAGCTTTCAGGTGAAAAAATCTATATAAGCATCAAGATCAGCAGTTATTATCCTGCAAAGAAATGGAGGCTATTTTTATTCTTAAGTAATGGGAAGCATTTTGATCAAAAGTTAAGCTGACTTTGATCCACGTGCTGTAATTGTTTTCTCTGCAAGAGAGTTAGAATTAAAAAGAGGAGAAATGAAGCATTGAATGACTTTCCAGAAACATCCTGGGCATAAAATAGTTTTATGTTGGATTTTTCTCGTACATTTTGCTGGATGTCAAGTTATTTTGCTGTTTTTTTAACAAAACACACAGCAGCTTAGAGCTTTTCTGGCAGTTTGCTTGCAACTGATGTATTGATTCTTCGCAGTTTTCTCGGAAGGCAGCACCTCCAAAGAGCGTGAGTGCTGGCATGTCAGTCTATGGATACAGTCCAAAGTGTTTACTGTCAACTCATGAGATGAGAAGATGTTTATCTTAATTTATTTAAAAGATGCAGCTTTAGCAAAGATCTGTAAAAGATGCCGTGCTGTAATGCTAATCCATGGGTGTGAGACAAAGCCTTGATGTGGGTGTTGTTATACACATGCCTACCTGTCCCAGAGGCAGAACTGTACTGGATATTGGGTAATGTGTATTGATAGTTCTTACAGCTTGCAAGAACTGGGAACTCTGGTATCTGTGGGTGTCCTTTTTCTCTCATCAAACATCTCTTCAGCTTTGGCATGTAACTTTTCATATAAAACTGGCAAAATTCACTTCTTCTTCCTGAGATCTGAAGTAGGCTGTTGTTCCCAGATAGGGAGAAGGGTGTTGATTAACAGTTACACTGAAGTCTGCAGTTTGGCATCAGTAAGTTGTGCAGTCCCTTTGGGAAACTGCAGAGTCTGCAATGCAGAACTGCAGCACTCTTTTTTTTTTTTGGCTTCTGCTGTAATTTTTTACAGTGTTCCCAGACCACTTATGGTTGTGACATGCCTGTTCTGAGACAGGGTGTTTCTTTCTGGCTCTTCTGGAGACATGAAGGAAAACAGCAGACAGAGCTGTATAATCTGTGATTCTGTGATTGTTCTCTGCTGCTCATTCTCCCACTTTCTCTCACTCATCCGTGCTCTTAAATATCCCTATTTATGTGTAATTTAGTAAGGGAAGCTGCTGTCCCTTTATTAATTTTTTTCTTCTTCTATTTTCCCTGGGGACTGAGTGGGTGGTGGAGTTATTTAACATGTTAAGGTAAGAAAGTCTGATTTGCCTTCAGATGAGTCCTGAAAGATGAGGTACACTTCTTACGAATAGGTGTGTTATGACATTGCCTGCTTTTCTTGCAGGTGGTGCCATTTTCATCTTTGTTTGTTTGTTTGTTTGTTTTTGTTTGTTTTCAAATTCTGTTTGTGAGTCACCGTCTGGTCCCACCCTTGCATGTCAAGCTGGTTGACTTGCAATGCCAGAAGCTACAGTCATTGCTATGCTTCATGATCTGGAAGGGAGTCCCCACAAAGAAAATACTCTGATATCACTGTATTAGCAGATTGCTACACAGAACTTCTGGGCTTAACCTGGTATAACAAGATTCTGGTTTCAGCAGAAGGCCACGTTCATGTTACATCTGCTTTAATTAGTGGACTGAGTGTGGGGAAAGTTTGGGTGTGCAACACTACTGTGGCGTAGATAGGTTATATCTCTGCAGCTTGTGTGGCTCCCATGATCTCATTTCTTCCATTCCTTGAGTGGAACATAGCCACTGGGGGAATGCTGGTTTCCAAAGAGGGCTCTTGAGTAGACCAGAAGAAACTAAGCGGAATATTGCCCTAACAGTGGTGAAATCTTTCCTCAGCCTAGCTTATAGAATCATTTGGTATCCTCCTATCCATGTGCTTGTGATGCTGAAACACTTTGTGTAAAGTTTCAGCCCTTTCAGCTTCATTTTACCACAAATTTTCAGCCTCATTGTTCTGACAGTGTCAACATTGCTCCATAAATATGGGAAGCTCTGTAGAGTAGTCTTCTCGCACAAGACTCAAGATTTCATGGGTAAACTGTTCAGAGATAGTTATGTTCTTAATACTTTTCGTTCTATTTTATGGTAATGGTATACTCAGAATGTTACCACTACATCCAGATTAGATGAATGGAGTATTGCTTTTGTTTCCACTCTAATACCTTCAGATGTTTGAAGATTCCACAGCAACATTTACCAGGATTTGGGAATAGCAGAGATGTCCTTCTCTTTCATTACATAGCTGGAGATAATATAATTCCATTCAAACTGGAAATTGAAACCACTAATGTATTTACTTATTTCCTAATTACAGATAGCTGCTGCTTTATGGTGGTATTATGTCTCCAAAGGAATTGAATACCTAGATACAGTGTTCTTCATCCTGAGGAAGAAATTCAACCAAATTAGTTTTCTTCACGTCTATCACCATTTCACCATGTTCACTTTGTGGTGGATTGGTATTAAATGGGTTGCAGGTGGACAAGGTGAGTTTGCTTCCTCCTGTATTTTGAGTGGACATATGGGAGAATTATTGTTTATGATCAATGGAAAAAAGTTCTGTTGGACTTAGCATTATTATGTGGAAGGCTGTTTAAGCAGCACTGAAGCAGTGCAGTAACTTTAATGTGTATTATCTTCCTCTGTGGGAAATGTGGGGGAGGAGAAGATACCAGGGCCCATAGTCTAATGAATTGCAAAACTTTTTTTTTTTCCTCATGGGCATCCACTGCAAGCGTGAAGTTCTGTTTTCAAAACTATCCTTGTTCTGTATGAAATAGATGGAGGAATGTGTCTTGCCTAACTTCAATTCTTGCAGATACAGAGAACTGCGAAAAGTAATTATGAGCAACAATCTGTGTGCAAATGTAAGGAAGTTAGCGAGGATGTTATTTGTGGCATTATATCTGAGTTCGGGGTTTGCTTTCTTTTTGTATAAAGAGGCATATATATTTTTATTATTATTATTATTTTTTTTTTTTTTTTTTTGTTCCTCTCAAATTACATGCTCTACAGAGCTGAGGGTTCAGGAAACATACCCAATTCTGTTGATTTTTTTGTTTATATTAAGCTTTTATGCTTAAGGTAATTAGAATAACGTACAATAAACACCAAACTAACTTTTGTCAAACCACCCTAATACTTTATGTATGTGGCTTTTAAGCTCTCATTTACTATAAATATCTCGTACTATTAGATGAGATATTATATACATAGACAGATCTGTTATAAAATAACTTAAGTTATCCCAGTAGTTTACCAAAGATGGGTATCTGAGTTGTTTGATTTCAGCAGCTATTCTCTGCATTCTTGCTTTCCCTCTGAGCCTCTCTGATAGTGTAATAAAACCTTAAAATGATATAGTTTGTGACCGTTATATGTCTGCTAATCTTGATGGGACAAAGTGATCTTAGTGCAAACTTAGTGAACGCTGATCTTTGTTTCCAGCATGGATCATCCTGGAAAAAGTACTATATGTTTATTTAAGATTACTGGATTTTATAAGTCATCAATAAAGAAACCAAAGATGAGCTGTTTACACAACCTAATTTTGCAGTGCTCTTAAACATCTTACAAACAGAAGTGAGGTTTTGCTTTGTGTTATTTTTTTACTTCTTTAATCAAACTCCCATGGGAGTTTCTTGATGTCTTGCTGAGGTGTGAACTTTACACATTTCATTCCAGCTTAACAAATTTAAGTTCAGAACCTGAAACAGCTTTATACTTTACACTGTCAAATATTGCTTGTAATGGTTCCCTTAGCAAAGCCATTGCACTTACGCTGCAGTAGCTAATGTGTGATGCATGACTTGAGTCTATTAAATGAAGACCTTATGAAAAGCTTTTGCTTAAGTAGTACCATGAGAGCAGTGACACTTACTTGCATAAACAGCTATTTCTGTCAGTGCATGTTATCAATAAGGTCTACACTACAGAACTGAATGTTTCAAGGTGGGAGCCCGGCATGTCTCGTGCTTCGTAGTGTTTACTGTCTCATGAATAATACTAGAGTAGATATTTATTTTTTTAATTACATGAAAATCTTCCTTCTGTTTCTGGACAGCTTTTTTTGGAGCTCAGATGAATGCATTTATTCATGTTATTATGTACATGTATTATGGATTAGCTGCCTGTGGCCCTAAAGTTCAGAAATACCTGTGGTGGAAACGATACTTGACTATATTGCAATTGGTAAGTAATATTTCTGCATTCATTTCAGGAGCTATTGCTTCTGAGTAGATTTGCTTCTGTACAGCTTTGGAACAGGTCTTGTCCCTATCTGAAGTTCTTAGCTGTCCTATACTCACAAGTCTATTTAGAAATGATTATATTCTTAAATGTAATTAGGGAGTTAAAGTAATTGCTTAAGTATACAATTGCTGTGTGAAGAAGTCTTAAATATTTATTACTGCTCATGGGCATTCGTAAGTTTTAAGAGGTTTTTATTTTCAACAAACACTGATTAAATTAACGGCATAATAAGAATCATTATGAGGCTGGAAAAGGGCTAAAGGAGACATCACAGCTCAACCTTAGACTGGCATTAACAATCCTCGACACCGTGTCTACAAGCAATCAGTTACCAAGCATCTAGCTGTCCTATTCTGACTACCACAAAATCACTGTTGTGTTTTAAAGAAAAATCTAAAGGAAAATGTAGTTACAATTGATTATTTCTCTTTATTTATTTACTTATTCTTCACATCCACTTCCGAGCTAGTAAAACAGCCCTGGGAGTGTTCTTTTCTTTTTGTTCTAGAGTAATCATGTGGGTAAGTTGCACGTTATGACAGCCAAATATAGTTTCCTCCTGCTTCACTGTTTCTCAGTTGTCATGAATTAACACATCAGCAGACATAGTTACAGACCTACAAAATATATCCAGACCTTTCTGATTACGTGTTTTCTGTCTTTCAGGTGCAGTTCCATGTGACTATTGGCCACACAGCCTTGTCTATTTATATTGATTGTCCTTTCCCTAAATGGATGCACTGGGGTGTAATTTTCTATGCTATCACCTTCATTTTCTTGTTTGGTAACTTCTACTATCGGACATATAAGCTGCCCAAGGAACCTGTAAAGAATGGCAAAATAGCAAACGGTGCTGTTGCAAATGGAGTAAGCAAACCAGAAAATAATCCAGTGGTGGAAAATGGAAAAAAGCAGAAAAAGGGAAAAGCAAAAGGAGAGTAACTTGATCCAGGCCTTAACCGTTCTTGGCAGTGAGGAACCTCCAGTTTGGTTTATAAAAGGAAGAAAAAAACACTATCTGTACCAATTAACCTTAGGTTACTGAAGAGCTAGAACACAGATATTTTCATTATTTATGAAGATTGTTTTAAGAACAAAACTTAAAGTTGAATTTCTATTGTAATTATGTAATTATCATGCATATGGTCTCTGTGTAAACTTGTAGACTGCTGGTGTTGGTGAATGTAAGGAAGAATTGCAGTTAATTCCATGTTTAGCAGTCCAAAAGTTGAAACTACCATTGATGCAACCAGCTTTGTTGGCACCCACATTTCTTTGGGGAAGGGAGGGGGGAAGGAAGTAGCATTTGGATACTTATGTTTTCTTTCCAGAAAATTATTAAATTTCAAATTACAATGTATTATCTGTTCAGCACGCGCAACTTTTCTTGTCCTCCTTGGAGAGTGTCTTCAGAAACATCATGTTCATGTGCTGTCGGAATAGTGTTTGACTTTTCAGACATTACTTGATTTAATTTAGAGTCTGTTACAGGTTTGTTTTGGTGTTCTTTTGTTTGTTTGTTTTTTTTTAATTTTGTTTTGTTTTGTTTTTTCCTTGTGTGGAAATATACCTACCTCTTCATCTGCTGGAAAGAATATTGAGCATTAAATAACTGATTTCTGAAATGCGGAGTCCTCTAATATAAGTATCTGTTAACATAATTTAAGAGGAAATTTTATTTCCTTGGGAGTGAAAGAGATTTTATTTCCAGGTATTTTGGGTCAAATCGTCAATATTTTTATTTAATGTGAACTTAAATTTTGGAGTGGTGTTCTCAGCATGGCTAAGTGAAGAAAACATTTTAAGAATTCACAAATATGAAAGTATATCATTGTGTGAAGCAAGTAATTTAAATAGGCCTGTGGCTTTGTTATCTGTGACATGCATTAAACCTGTGGTGCTGATTGACACTGAAACTTGTAAGATAACATTATGATGGAGGGAAAACAACATTGACATCTGTTTGGAAGTACAGTGTGTATGCCATGCTAACAACAGGACAGTTACTTTATTGAGGGAGGGAGAATTCAATTATAAAGTACTAAATACAGACAAAACAATGCTGAAAATGCTGCTACTGCTTGATGCCCATCAATTCTCATTTGTTAGGCAAAATACTGCTAGTAGGCAGGCTACCATTTTAATGTGAATCTCAAAGATGGGCTTCTGGAAATCTGGTCCCAAAATAGTTTGGGTTCTTCTCAAACTGATTGACAAAGTGATTCTGCTAATCAGTTTCTAGTCGTAGCTGCTACTACAAGCAGAAGCCTCTTTTAGTCAGCTTTTCATCTTGATGTGTTAATGGACTTCTTCATACCCCTTTTGTGAATATGAATCCAAGTTACTTCCCTTCCATGCAAAGTGGTAATTGAGAGACAAGTTTTGCATTGCTATGGATGTGGTGAGTATAACCTGAGTGGAGTTAGAAACCACATCCTGAACTCTCAGAGTCCTTATTCATCACTGCAAGAGCTGCATTGTTGCTGTTGAAATGCATTTTTCCCAGCTCTGGTCAGAAACAGTGTCAGTTAACTTACATGGAGGAATTGGTGACGTTATTGAGGGGAAAAAGTACACACAGCTCTAGGTATAGAGAGTAAAGCATGTGTCACATGTAATAGTTTATGCATCTCAAATACCCATTTGCCTGTTGTGGTCTGTTTTGCACAATATGGACATTTTTTCTGTCTTGGGTTTGTCGCTTGTCACTATGGTGAGAACTATCTAAGCCTAAAAGATGGATTGTAGGAAAAAAGGGCTGGTCATAATCTGGGAAATAATTCCTAATGCTGGAGTTCAGTTGCCAGAGTGATTCATTGGTAATATCCACTGCTGTGTATTTTATGGCAGAATATAGGATTCAGAGATTATGCCTCTGTTGAGCTGTATTGCATGTGACCATTCATTTTCCTATCTGCTGTCTTGTGATTCCTCCAGCCTTTGTAATGATGCTTTTCTTTTCTTTTTGTTTTCTTGGCATTTCTATGACTCTTATACATTCGTGTAATGTGGCACGAGGAAGAGGGAACATGCTATATCCTTCTTTCTTGAGCAGATGCCACTGCATTTAACAAGCCAAAATGTTGGCCAGCTCTGGAATGGCTGATGAAGCAAATAGCTACAAAGCAAGTTGGACAGTGGATTTACAGTGCACCTGCCATTCCAGATTAATGGTTGGTGTTACACTCCAAGCCTAGTGTAAATTACAGGTGGCTTACTTCACTCTGATAAAGGGTATCTTCTTTCTGTTTGACATGGGATGTGGGCAGCTAACCTGTAAGTCTGTGTCATTCCTTGTCTTGCTTTAAATTGGTTGTTTACTCTGTCTTTCTTTCTGTAGGCCAGATTGGATAAACTGATAGGCTTAATGTGATCTGGCTCCAACAAGAGCATACTGAGAGATATTCGAGGTTAGGTTTGACTATATATCCTTTGCTGCACTTTGAAAAGTAAGAATTATATCTCACATGTTGGCAAATATTTGAAAGAGTTGAAAGTCAAATCTTCTCTCCCTGTCAGCACGCTGGAAACTGCACAAAGTTCATAACAACTCAAACTTTATGGGCAGGACTTGGGAAGAGTCTTGCCCTCCAATTCTGGGTCATTTGGTACCATTTAAAAGAAAACAGAGAAAGGAGGGAGAGACAGTGCATTGTGAGAATGCATGTGTAGATGCACATCATGTCTGGACACGTGAATTAAACCAGCCTGAGAGATTAGCAGTTCCGTGGGGAAAAAAATCACATTGAGTTTCTGCAGTGCTGCTGTTCTGAGTCCATCTCTTCCCGCATTGTTTTCTTAGGTCTATTTATGATATATTTGATTATTCCTGGCTTGAGTCTCATTTTGATGTTGAATACAATGGCCTTACTAACTGTGCATTTCTGTAGGCATGGTCATGAGTGCAATACTTCTGTTTCTGACTATGCAGGTTTCTCCTTCTCAAAATCTGTGTACGTGAGATGCTGCCAGCTCTGCTAAAGTCATTGCTTATTCCAAGGCTCCACAGGGTTGTGTATGTGTACAAATGTTTCTGCTATACACTGAACTGAAATTGCATTTATAATTATTTGCTGACATTTCCAAAGCTCTTGGACCAACCATATAATTATTTGATGCCATGTAAGTGATACCATTTTACTTACCCTCATCTCTAGTGGTGGCAGTTGTTGGATACTTTTAGCACTTTGCTCAGTGTAAAATAACTGAAACAAATTCTGTGTGTATATGCACACACACACACATATAGTATGTGTGTATACGTGTGTATATCTATATACATATACATGAGTTCTTAGCAGGTTCTTTCAGGGTGTGAAGTAAAGGATATTTCTCTGACATGAGCTTGGCAGGAACTAATAGCATGGTTACTACAACTTGAGCACTGAAAAGAAGCAGTTTTCATTGATCTAGAGATCCAGTATCAGTCTTGTGTACATGGATAGTATTTGTAAGTCATTTTAGACACTGAGTGACAGGCACTGAGCTGTTTCTCCCAGCACATGAAATTGAGGTAGCAGTTGTAGATTCTGAGGGGGGAACCTCAGCTCAGAGGTCTGCTGTCTTCCAGTGGGAAGCAGTGTGAGTAACCTGCTCCAGGTAAGTCTCTAAAGTCACTGCTATCAAATGCTTTAAGAGAACCCTTAATAAATAAATAAAAGTTTACCTATAGATCCAAAAGCATGGGCTATTTGAGTATACGACCATAACCTACTTCCAGCTCCAGATCAAGAGGAAAAGATGAAGGCAAAATGAAAATACTGCACATTTTTTCAGGTTAATCTTGTTTCTTTAGAGTAAGCATTTGACATCCAGGTGCTGGGGAGACAGGTAAGAAAGGAGTAAACAACTGTTGTGCTCAAAGACCTCACTCTTAAAAATGTTCTTGAGCACGCTTGCTGTCCTTTAAAAACTTGGGTAAAATTGTTCATGGTGCATACAATTAAGCCTTGCTTCATGTCAGCGCGGTAGTCCTCATGTGCAAACAGTATTTAAATCCAATTTGTTTCACTTGAAAGTGAAGAGAATGGGGAGGTCATGAAGTTTCTGGATAGGGCGCTCAGCTTTGACAGCACAGGCTCTTCTGACAATTCAGCACTTGGAGCAAGTCACCGCCATGACATTTCAGCGTGCTGTGCTCTGACAGGTCTCCCTTTTGCTAGTGTAAGCAGTCAGAGCTCCAGAAACCAGGGTGGCTCCTGTATACATCACCAGTGTGTTTAACCCTAAGGAACAGAAAAAATACTTGCTTTCTGCCAATATCCCGTGAGGATGAGGGAAATATATGGGTCAGGATGCTGCTTTTGCATAAGGTGTTAATGCTTTTGTAAACAACGAAAATAAACATTACTTTTTTTCATGCTGTTCTGAGTTTGATTTTATTCATTCCACAGAATGTTCTGTCCCACCTTTGAATTAAATGCTGATTTCGAAGCGCTGTGTTGCATTGGTGGCATCTATCAGGTAGAACGAAGGTTCAAGAGACATTTTTCTGGTACATCCCTTCTCTTTTAAAGTGTGGAGACTCTCTACCTTTGGATGTCTCCCTGAAATGATAGTGTACTGGCTCTGCAGTCCTTTGGCAGAACTAACTGAAAGTAGGATGTCCTACGTGTCTCCCGGGGTATATTCTGCCCATGCAGCCCATATATCAGCCTCACTTGTGGTCCATGTGCTCTTTCCAATCAAGGAGGAGCAAAAGGTTGGACAGAAGACGCCTCTCCTGTGCTCCCAGCAGCACGTGGTGCTGGGCCCCTGCTCCGGGTGTGCAGGAGAGGTGGGGAATGTTCAGCATGGTGCAGGGTGGGAGCAAAGCCTGAATACACACGTATAATGATTCTTGCTGTGAGGCCTCAGTCAGTCATCTGTTTTAAGAAGGTGGTGGTGAGACTGCATCCACCTTAAGGCTACCAGTCCTTTGGTCTTAGAAGTGTTAAGACGCTGGAGTACAACAGAAAGCTGTGTGGTCTAGCTTTTGCTGGACACTGTGCTGTGCTAGTGCCAGGCCTCTCATCCCACAGAGTATCAAGTGCTTTTGACAGGAGATGTAACTCACAAGTACATGTTTCTGTGTATGTTCCTTCACAGCTCATCCCTAACTACCATCTCCATAAGCAAGCTTATAATACTGAGTTGCACCCATGTTGCACTCCTGGCACCAAAATGGCAATAGACACTGTGTGCTGGGTAGTGGAGAATCAAGTCTGCCACCATAGCAGAATGTGGTGTGGTCAATTATTTCTTACATCATTTGCAGCTGTTGCTTCAACTCACTGTTTGCATCCTCCCAGAAAATGCACACAGCATACAGAGCAGGACTTGTTCATTAGGTGATTAACATAGGCTGATAGTAACACTCTATCCAGGTATCTTTCCCATAATATTTCTTCCCGACTAGTAATTATAATAAGCATGTGTGTATGTTAGATTCATCAGATGACTCAAAAGAACAGACTGGACCCCTTGTTTTTCGTGTTAGGTTTTTTTTTACAGTGTCATTTGCTTCCAGGAAATGTTGGTAGGGGAAGGGTTGTGTTACCTGCTTGCTTGCTCAGCTCCCATCATCAGAGCAATCACGACATTCCTGGATGCAAACCAAGCACTGCAAGGCACTTCTCAAGGCACTGCTTTCTATCTATGGAGCAGTGCCTTTCTCTGCCTTTTCATGCTTAAGATTTTGAAGTGAACACCTACATACACACATCCAGTGATCACCTCATGTGTCAGTGGCATCCCATTGGGACTGATTATCAAGAGGATTGCCAAGAGGATTGATGGACAAGATTGTGGCTGCACCCATCACTGTGATGCCAGTTATCCAGGGCCTGACTGAGGCATGCTGACTGGATGGCATTAAAACAGCCATTTCTGACAGATAAAGAGGATATTTGAAGAAAAATAGCAATTTGGCTTTCAGTTCAGTATGTGGGAACTGATAGAATCTGCTATGGAGTCACTGCTGCCTGTTAAATCCTGATCGAACAGGTTTCAGCCTGTTGTATGGAAGGAAATCTTTGGTTCTTCAAGTGACTCCAAGATGTGCACTGCTTGTCCTTAACTTTGGAGCGTTTTGGTGAGAGGAAACCAGACCAGTGCCAAAATTGACTTTAGGGGGACAAAAGCTTGGGGCTGTGCAGTGCAGTGCTGGCTCCTCTGGTTCTTGCCCTTACCTTTGAGATCTGCAGGGGCTTAATGACTCTTGTACAGCTGTTGTCTAGCTGTTACTGCCATACATCTATTATTTATGGACACCGTAGAAACATATGAGTGATATATTTATGCATAAATAAATTTTGAAGTATTTTTGCTTTCTGTCTTACATTACTGGCCCATGTCCTGCTGCCAGTCTGAAGTCCCTTTTAAACACTTCTAAAACTATGGGTCCAGGACAAAGAGCAAGTGGTAGACACTTCTGACAAGTCCAGGATGTCAGTAGATGGGAACATCAGTCACTGGAATAAACAGAACAAACAGAAGGGGAGGCTGCAGTCTCTAACCACAAATGCTTGTAGTGGGAAATAATAGTTCCTCTGGAGCCTCTGATCAGTCTGGAGCCTCTGATGGTCTTTTTCAGAGTTCCCAAGTACCTTCTTAACAGCAGCACAGCACTTGGTGAAGATGAAAATTGCAAGGCAACTGCTAAAGTAGTACATGCAGTACTGCCTACTTCCTTTTTTGCAAGTATCTTCAGGTCAGGCACTCACTGAAGTCATTCCAAAGTGGTGTAGGTTTCACAGCAGGATCTTGTGGTAGTTGTGAGTGAGCCAAACACTACGGTCCCAGAAGTCTTTGGGCCTATCAGGAATTTTGTTCCAGTTCTGCCCGCCCTCAGAAAGTGAGGCTCTATGTAGTAACCTGTACTGGAAGCTCTCCTTTTCCCACTTAGGTGTCCTCCTTACTCCTCCCACTTATGTGTGCCCCTGCACTGCTCCTACATGGCTGCATCTCCTTGGATCAAGGACACTGTGTGTGTTCAGGAGCTGATTTCTTGCTGTGCGCTGTCACTGGGGTGTTTGAGCTGACTTATCCAACAGCCTGAAATGCCTCCCAGCAGCTGTGTGTTCATATACAATGCTTTTGAAGCATCACGCAAAATTGGATGTTCTAGTTACAGTGAGATACAGACATTTTCAGTGTGCTGTAGGGATCAACTCTCATTATTTCCTGTCTCAAAATAATAATAATAAACTCCAAGGAGAAACTCCAGTTTTGTATTCTATAATACAAACGACATGCGATGTGTACTCCTAACCAGAGCTTCACGCAGAGTTATTTTTTCCTTGCTTTCTGGCATTTTCAAGGTGATGGACGTGACTGTCCTCTACTCTGCCCTTCTGAGGGCCCATCTGGAATGCTGTGTCCAAGCCTGGGTCCCCAGCATAAGAAGGATGTGAAGCTGTCAGAGTGGGTCCAGAGGAGGGTCACAAGGATGTTCAGAGAGCTAGAGCAACTCTGTTAGGAGGAAAGGCTGAGGGAGTCACATTTGTTTAACTTGGAGAAGCGAAGGCTCCAAGGAGACTTCATTGCATCCTTCCAGTGCTTAAAGGGAGCTTATAAGCAGGAGAAGGACCGATTTTTTACATGGTCTAAGAGTGATAGAATAAGGGGGAATGGCTTTATGATTTCTAGTTAGGAGAAATTTAGATTAGTTATACGAAGAAAGTTCTTTGCTCATAGGATGCTGAGGCCCTGGCACAGGCTGTCCAGAGAGCTGAGTTCCCCATCCCTGGAAGCACCCAAGGCCAGGTTCGATGGACCCCAGGCAGCCTGAGCTGGTGGGGGGCAGCCCTGCCCACAGCAGGGAGCTAGAACTGGGTGAGTTGAAGGTCCTTTCCATAGCAAACCATTCTGTCATTCTATGATGATTCAATGTTCTCATTAAATACGCTTCTGATAAGTGCTCAGGTAGGAGTTTACATGTACATTAAATGAAAGGAATCGTCTTATTTGTAAGGTGTTTTGGATGGTATTTTAGTAGGGCTGAGGCCTACAATGCAGTCTGAATATTTGAGCCAGAATTTCAGCTCTTGACGTTGTAAATATGGCAGCAAAACAAACATTTGTCTTTAGCCCGTGAATCCATACAAGCCCAGCAGAGTTGCTCTTGCGTCCAGCAGAAGGTAAAATTATTATACATCACAAAAACCTTAGATCTCAACCCTTTTCTAAACGATGGCGTGCTTATTGCCAATCTCATCCTTAGGCCTACTTTAGTTTTCATAGAATCATTAAGTTTGGAAAAGACCTCTAAGATCACCTAGTCCAACTGTTGGCCCATTCCCACCGTGCTCACTGTGTCCTTCAGTGCCACATGCACACGGTTCTTGAACACCTCCAGGGTCAGTGACTCCACCATCTCCCTGGGCAGCCTGTACCAATGCCACACCACTCCTTCTGAGAAGAAATTTTTCGCAATATACAATCGTTTTGTGACTTTTTGGATCAATTGGACTGCTATTTAAATAAGTAAATATATTAAAATATGAACCGAATGTCTTCTACAGGCAGTTTCATAGGGAAGGAGAAAATCCCAACAGCTCAAGACTGTGTCCTCTTGCAAAACATCTTCTGGGTGGCACTTGAATTTTGCAAGTTTAATACAACCAGCAAACTATTAACAGATTGCCCTGTATGGGGCCTGACATGATTTAGTGGTGATGGAGTTACACCCAGCTTGAAGGTATATGTCACTGAGGTGTTTCCTTAGGAAAATCTGGAGCCTTTCCCAGCTGCTGAAATTCTCCTAGGAGTAGGTTTATAACGTCCTGGCAGCAACAGGGTGGGCATCACTGCAGCCCCACCTCCACAGCTTGAAATATTTAACTGATGGGCATTCAGAAAGAGACTATTGCTGTGTCCACGTATCAACAAAACCAAATGTTTTCAGCTTCTATTTCAGGAGATTTTCTGCACTGGTGGAAGATCCCTTTCAGGTGCTTCACTTTGTACATTTTTTTTATTTTATTTTTTGTACTTTTTTCACTTTATGGGAAGTAAGACCGAAAGATGAGTCCTATATCGTTTCTGGAGAGGCTGCATTCTGTGAAACAGCAGAAGCAGTGTGTGTTTTCCAGCAACTACAGGCAGGGATGAGTGGAACAAACAAGTTTGGTGAAGACAGTGTAGTCATGCCCTAACCATAGCGTTATCCCTCCTGGCAGCACCATAAAGTAAGGAGATTATTCATTAAACAATAAGAAGCAGTGCAGATAATCTGTGTTAGTGTTAGCTCTTCATTAATTTTTATTCTAATAAAAAAAAAAAAAAAGAAGTTTCCAAAGTGGTTGACATACTCAGAAACAAGACTGGCAAGAACTTGAGCAGAGTTGGTTCTGCCCTTTTATCCTGTTCCCTGTGTGACTCACACTCTTACTCCATTAGCAGGTACTGCTCCTTGAGAAAAGACCCAGTCAGTTCCAGCAGCGTTAAACAGGAATTTCTCTGAATGCTGGAAGCAAACCCCAAAGCCCATCACCTTGTTCCTTTTTGTTCCACGTCCCTCTACACTCCCTCTGCCTCATTTGCTTCCCTGCTCCCTGCACACCCACACAGGGAAGGGTTTGACAGTTGTGCAGAAGAGCTGCCCAAGCACAGCTGAGCAGTGGGGCAGAACCAGGCCTGGTCCTGGTGTCACACAGGTCCCTTGCTGCAGGCCTGCACCGGGCCTGCTGACAGGAGCCTTATCTGCTCCGCCATCCTTCTCATGTTCTAGTTCTGCCTTGCTCCATCAGTGACTCAGGCTATTAAATGGGCGTCATGTTTTATTGCAAACCCCAGGTGATTAATTACATGCTGTTAGGCAAAAAAATGCGGGGCAGATGTGGAGGGGGGGATGATGCAATGGGAGCACAAACAGAGAAGTTGTCACTTCTGGAAAGAAAGAAGAAAGGAGGAAAGAGCTGTGAGTTTAACGAGAGAAGTTCTCCAGTGACCTGAGGTACCCGTGTTAAATAAAAAAAAAGATCATGCTTTCTGGGAAAGGTTCTTCTGAAGAGTGAGGTAAGGCTGAGGGCCTGGACACAGGGTGCCCGTGGCTAATGTGGTGTGGGCCTGGACACAGGGGTGCCCGTGGCTAATGTGGTAACTTTGCAGCCTACCTTTGCAGCAGAATTCTATCTTTGCATTCCAGTTGGAGAACAGCCTAAGTGCTGAGGAAAGACAGCAGTCTCCATGGGCCAGGTGTCCCTCATGTCACAGGAGGATGTAGAAACAGCCCTTCACAGGACACAGGCAGCAAGGAAGCTGGCTGGACTACAGTGCACTGTGCTGGCAGGGGGCTGACATCCCACTGCCAGCCTGGCTGCTCAAGTTCCTTTTAAACCCTCTTCAAACTGTGGGTCCAGGACAAAGTGCAAGTGGTAGACACTTCTGACAAGTCCAGCATGTCAGTAGATGGGAACATGAGTCATTGGAACAGCCTTGTGCAAAAGAAGGTGGAAAGTGTCGGGTGAAAATTAACTTTGGGTGGTAGCTCGTTCACTCTCTTTGAAGTGCTGGCGAAGCCAGTGTATTTTTTGCTACAGATGTTTATGCCTGAGATTGTGCAGAAATGAACACTGTTGCTTGTCCTATAAAAGAGACAGCTATCCATGACTGAAGCTGGCACATTCCTTCTCTGTGAAACTCAACAAAGCCTGCTGAGTAAGCAAAAAGGCAAGCACTATTCTTCCATCCACCAAGTTCTCTCTTTCCCACCACTCAGACCTAGACCCATGGGCTCTCTGGGGAGGCCACACAAAAATCTCATGTTTTAGATGAATACTCCCAAAACGTGCCAGAAAAGCCAGGGCTATGTGTCCGCCAGGAACCAATTCATTAGAAAACCTCTTCCAGCCTTAGCTGATGATAGTTGGAAGTCTGCCTGCAGTTCCATGTTGTCTTGTAGGTGTCTTGGCCAAAATACAGCCAAAAATTATACAGAATTAGTGAATCCGGGGTGACCCTTCACATTTAAAACAGCAGTGATAGCACTGCCTACTCCTACTTGAGGAGCTTGAGACTGCTTGTTTCAGTACCTTTGGGCAGTAACACTACAATGTGGCCTTAATGGAGAAACTTCAAAGCACCTAGAAACCCTCAGATTAGAGAATATACAAGTTGTACATGCAAAGGGCAGAATCTGATGGATTTCCCAGCAACTCCACTGTACAGAGGTGGAGGAGGAGTGGTACAGAAAACCCAGTATCTCTATTATGCTGTTAGAAAGAGGCAGGATGCTATATTCGGAGGGAATGATATAAATAACATATTAGATCAATGATAAGTGAAGATATTAAAATATGTATCACATAAATATTAAGTCTTGCTACATACCCAGAAGACCTGGAAGATCTGCCTGCAGATAATTGGCCTACTTATCTTCATTGTGAACACATTCTGGTGTACAAGAGGGAAATTCCCAAAGCTTTACAAAGTGTTAACATTAGGCTGCTGTTAAAAGGGCACGAGGATGAGCTCGGTAGTTCTAAGACATTTAGTCTGACCTCCACCCAAAGCAAAGTGCTGAGAGAGCTGAGAGAGCAGCCAAGCTGGTGGCACCTCTGCGGGACGTGTTGGGGCAGAAAACACGGGATGGGCAGAGGAGAAGGGAAAAGTCAGAAACAAGGGAGGACACACCAAAGTCTGAAGTGGAGGAGAAGGAGGCAGGGAGGATGAAGAGCTCCAAGTGCTGCAGACCCCCACCGCAAGCTGGGGAGGAACTCCCCAGGGCAGGGCTGCCACACCACCTTGGGGAGGAGGGAGAGTAGTCAGACCTGGTGGAGTGAAGGTGAGCCTAGGAAATTGGGAGGAAAGTTGCTATTGTAATGTTTGTTTCTCGCTACCCAAATCTATTTTAGTTGGCAACAAATGGAATTATTTTTGCCCAGGTCAAGCCTGCATTCCCTGTGATAGTAACTTGTAAGCGGTCTTTGTGTTGACATAAGTGCTCCCCTTCCTGAGGAGGGGAAGGGAGGGGGAGACTGGGAGGATTGTGGCCCATCACTTACACATGGGAAAAGGAGAGTTGAAATGTATTGCAAATACATTAATAGCTAATTATTAAATTAATAATAACACTAGTTAATTAATACATTCACTCATAAATCATTAAATCCATTAATGAATGCGTAGATAAATGGATAGATGCATTAGTGGCTAAATACAAGAGGTGATTAATAAATCTAATTGATAACAGGTGAGGAGGATCTGTCCTGCTCCTCCCAGTGCTCCCCACTGTGGTTCCCAGTGTGGTCCCAGAAACCACAGGCCAGGGCTCAGTGCCAGCCCAGGCTCCTCCTGGCAATGAATGCTTCTGGCAGATTGATTTTGCCTTGCAGGTATTTTTGCCCTTGTGCGTTGCCACATCCACCAGTTAAAAAAAAAAAAAAAAAAAAAAAAAAAAAAACCGAGCAGTTTCTCTCTAAAGTATTGAAGTATTGCTGTTTCATCTTGTTTGCCCTTCATATGTGATTTCGCTAAAGAGCAGAAGCTCTTATCTTTGCAACTTCTAGTCTGTGCTGTGCTTACTGTAATCCATCCTCTGCGTATCCTAACTAGAGATACACGGCTTTTCCGAGAGCTGCTGCTGCCTCCCGAGGCCAACGAGAGCTATTTTCCCCAAACATCCACTAGAGGGTACTCAACGACCTTCCAGTGAAGGCGGATTTTGCCATCGAGCGACTGCAAGAGGAGAAAGAGCTTGAGAAAATAAAATGTCCCTGCCCGGTGCATGAACAATAGCAGGGAACGACACAGGAACACCAGCAGGATTTCGGCTGGAAGAAGCGCTGGGCTATCTGAAGTCCAGCATGTACCACAACCCCAATCTGCAGGGTGGAAACGGGACTTTTCCCATTGGGGTTCTGGTGGGCCTGCCCCCAGAGTGGGAGCGTGAGCCTGGGTTTGCTGTCCATCTGTTCCTGCTCCTGCTGTCCGACCTGCAAGAGAAGCTTTGGGGTGAACCCGGTGTCAGCCAGCTTGACACTGCTGTGGTTTTCTGAGAAGTGCTGGCCACTGAGACAGTCGGTATTGAGGTATAAATAGCTGTCTCACCGGTGATGGCTGTTCTATGTGTGATGTATATTTACTGTGCTAATCGCTCGTGACTGTTGTAAATGCGTGGCAGATGAACGTCCTTTGTAGGTGGGCTGGAAAACAAAGCAATTTTAACATGCAGCTAAGGCACGAACATCCATGGGGGCCTTGTAAACCTGAAGGATTTCCTAGTCATGAATTTCCATTCATATTGTTATTCGAGGCTTTTATTTCCCCATTAAATGCTACAAAGGACATGTAAAATGCTACAAATGGTCTTGAAAATGCTGTCCCTGCAAAAATACACCATTCGTCTTTTGACTTCTGCTTTCAAAAAATCAATAATAAGCATCTTATTTCAGGGTTGAAAGAGAAGATTTTTACTACCCAGTGGGACATCTGAGTTATTGACCTTGAACACTAATCAGTATGTTTGAATGTTCTCGCCAGGTTTAGAGCAGAGGCTCTAAAAAAATAAAACCCAATCTAATTAAATCAGCAGGGGGCACGATTTCTTCAAAATATCACAGGATTACCAGAGCCGTGCACTGGATTTTCTTTCTGTTATGCAGCACAGGGCTGCTCACCAATACTGTTTTGAAAGATCTAATGGGATTTTTCTCAGTTAGACTGTTTGGTCCAATGCCTTAAACTCAGGTGCCACTGTAGGACCTGCTCTGGGATCCTGGACAACCTCTGGGGGCACTGATTTGAAGCATGAAGAAGTCCATGGTCATGTCTGCCCGTGGCAGTGAGCCCTGATACCACCACCAGCAGTTCTGGTGCAGGATGGGAAGATTGACAGCACCCCCAAAATTTTTTTAACAATAAGTAAAGAGAGATACAGAAGTGGGATGAAAACGGGCTGGCATTCAACATATAAGGGAACAGGTGCCTCTTTCAGAGTCAGCAAAACAATCAGGGGGTTAATCCAGCAGCATAGGAACTGCCACAATGGAGGGAATCCTGTGGAGGACCAGAGGAGGTCCACCCAGCTCAGAGGACAGGGGGCAGCACCGCTGGATGGAAAACATCTCAGGAGAGGGCATGCTGAGGCATCTTGCCTCCCTCCAGAGATAGGGCAGTAGGGTGGAAGGATTTCCTGAGGCTGGATCCAGTCCAGGGCGCCTTCTAAATGCAAGTGGGCTTATTCAAGAAAAGGTCTCAGGACTGTACCAAGGAAGCAAGAAAACATTTTGGGTCACTACCCTCCCACCAGAGATTAGATATGGCTTGCTTTCTTGTACCTTTTGGTCCTGATTGTTCTTGGAAGTTTGTCTTTAAATGGAATGGAATGTCCTGACCAGTCCTGAACACAGCAATGGGGGATGCTGGAAAATATGTTATTGACCCCACCTGCTGGCTTTATGTATGGAGGGGATGAATTCCTGAAAATTTTAATTCTCCTCATTTTTAATGAATGCTCTCTTATTAATCGCTGTGAAATGGGTTTACCCATTCTCAGTGCATGGGTTATATCTCTATCAGAGCCTCCTCTGAGGAATGCACCATTGGAGGAACACATTAGAGGACTGGAGATATTTTTAAAAATAACCAGTGCTGATTATGAGCATGGACAAGAGAGCACTATAAGTACTCACTGCTTGCTGTTAGAAGATGTGGCTCACCTTAAGGTGAGCTTTGCAAACTGAAAATGCTGGCACTGAAGATCATCCAGTAGCTTCTCTAAAGACTTTACTTTTTTCCATGTTTAGCCTGTTCCAAGTTATGTCCAATTAAAAATGTCCTCCTGAAATACACCTGCAGACTGGGTTCAAAACTAGAGGAAAGTTACGGTCAAGGGTAACTGTGGAGGAAAGGAGTTTATCCCGTTTCAGTTTGTGACAATGCAACATTTGTGCTTCTCTAACACAACACCTGGATGAACGTGCCCTTCCTTTGCCGCTTACTGGCACCCCTGGCTGCTTTGCATGGTTTTCACCTATAGAACAGGCAGCACAAAGGCAGTGTATGTGCTGAAGGTGTGCTTTGAGGTGGGGAGGAGTCAGGTCTGACTGCCCCCAGGGCTCTGGAGCCGTGAGGAAGGCGAAGTTTCTTTAGTACTTTCAGTGTGTTGCCTTAAGAACATGATCCAAAGGCTCAAGCCACTTCCTTTTCAGTTTCTTTCATAAGCTCCACCTCAGGTTCTTGGAAAGTTCACATTCACGTTCTGTCTTTGATCATTAGAGACGGGGATTTTGTCCTTGGCATCAGTGACAGCATGTAGATGTGGGGGCTGGATTGTCTGTGTTTGCTTTGTCTTGCTATGAAATGTTACAATTAAGACACAACTGGGTAAGTAAATCAAACTTTGGAACACAGTATAACTGTAAATGTGTATTTTATCATGGATTATAAAACAGCATGTTCTTTACATAAATAATTACACAGTGATTTTTGTTTCAACCATATCCCCTGTCTTCCCTTCAGCATACTCATCTAGGCTTCCAATTAGCTATCTTTGATCCAGGCCTTGTAACTTTCATGCACATTTCCCTGCTCCCAGCTTCTTGATACAGAAAGTAAACTGGTAACAGAACAGTTTGGGCTTCACTTCTCAGGTCCGATGACAACATGACATTTCAGTTTGCACTGAGATTATACCAGAAGGAGAACGGCACTCTAAAGCAGACTTCCCAGAAGATGGGGAACCTCAGCTTTGCTGGTTCCCCAGGGAGTATGCAGGTGTGGATTAAGGGGCCACACAGCTTTCTCTGTTCGTCTCAGTAAATCATGCACCCTCAAATGGTTGCATGTTAATATGGCTGTCAGTTGCAGGAAAACTTAACAATGCTTTTAAAAAGAGCTATTAAAAGCTGGAAAAAAAATAAAAACAATAACAACAACAAAAAAACCAAATAAATAAATAGAACAGAATAGAATGATTATTTTCCATGTGAAATATTTTCCAAGCATATTTAATGAAAAGGCATAGGTGATGGGACCCAGGTGATGGGTTGCAAATTTCTCTTTCTGCACTGGATCCAGCCTCCTCTGCGTACACACAGATCTCCTGCACCCACGCACATGCCAAGGATATCCTTGATGTGAACATGAAGTTCTCTTTGTCTCTGGCCCAAGCTCAAGAGCTGCAAATCATACAGAGGGCTACTTGTGCCTTTCCACAGTCCCTCTGAGGGACCCTCCTTGTAGGCAGACTGACTACAGCCGAACTGCTCTTCTGAGGATAACCATAAGCCTTTGTATACCTCCACCCCAGGGTGAAACTTTGAAGGCTTTTCCCTGTGCTTCCTTGTTTTCTGCCCATTTTCTGGAGCCCATCTATTTCTGCTTCGTATGGTTTAAGATAGAGTGACTAAAAATGCCCCAAATATTCAAAATGCACAAAGACCACTGATTTAAGTGGATTTATATCACTTCCCTTCTGTGTTTTTCTGGGAATGCCAAAATCAGAACCTTCTGTTGGATTATAGACCCGGAGGTTGTCAATCTCTTCTCCCAAATGTTTAACTGAGAGACAAGCAAGGGAACAGAACAGCTCAAATTATTTCTTTTAAAGCTTATTTTCTCATACGAGAAACAGCCAATTTCCCCCATTATCTTGTTTCCCAATAGCCTATTTTTTGCCATGTTCTCCCAGAGTTCCCCTAGTCCAGGAAACACTGATCTACCTTAAAAAAAAATGCTGTTCTCTGCAAACTGTTACCTCAGTGGTTTGTAATTTTAAGCTCTATAAATGTGCTTTAAAATGGATGGTATATTTGCTTTTTTTTTTTCCAGCCTCCCATTTCAGTGCTGGCTTTTGCTAAGAGCTTGATCTTTTTGTTTTGTTTTGTTTTGTTTTGTTTTGGTTGGATTGATCTTCCTTTGGTAAAAAGCTGAAGAAATCTCTTTTCTGCAATCCCTGCTCTTTAGCCAAAGCATAAGTGATTGGTGATGAGCATGGGTTAATACAAATATTCTTGAAAATCTCTTTGACTTGTAATGTACAAACCATTTCCCATTTTACTATTTATTTTGAAAAATTTAGTGGTCTTGTCTGTTGTTTTTTTCAGTGTGTCAATATGCTTCCTAATAAATGTTAGGTTCAGGCTGCTCATCATGTAAAATGTTTGTGAACTTAAGACCTGGGAGTGAGAGGCATGTTTGCAGACCTGCCTGAGTTCATTTTTGGCGTATGCATATGCATAGATATGTGCTTCATAACTCTGCTGCCCTCCAGAAAGGGACACCACATCCAGACTGTCCCCTGGGAGAGGCAGGGCTATCTGGGCCTTCTCCCAGCACTGTCCCTGCTATTAGGCCCGTGTTCCACAGGCCCACTGAGCATACTTCAGACCTGAAGCGCACACCCCTCTTTCAGCGTGGAATGAATTTGGTTTTGGAGACCAGCAGGAGAGCCCCATCCCCTCTGATACATTTGGTCCCATTTTTTTAAAATGCCTGCCTGCTCATCCAGCAATCCCCTTCTCATACACACCCATTTCTGAAGCAAAACTAGTGATACTGCGGCAGGGATGGGTTTCTTGATTTACTAGATGATGTCATCATATTGATGTATGAACAGCCAGGAATGCATCTGTCTTGATTTACTCATTACAGATGGGCAACACTCTTTGTTTTCCAACTTCTCAGCAATGTGGGCTGTTAATTGAAATGTATGGCTCTCTCAAGTACTATTTTAATTGCATTTCAATTCCAACTTAAAAGGCCAACAAATAACAAAATTGGGTATTATGTACACTTTGAAATGCTGAGACACATAGGGGGAACATACAGCTCCTGAAATCAATTTATTCTCCCACACTGTCCAATTCCTTGGAGTGCCATTTGCTTGATAAATAGGTATTTTTTGTCTGTAAAAATCAACAGTTTTAATATTGTTTTTCAGCAGAGTTTCTTTGTGGTTTGAGAGAGTTCTTCAGCCTCTCTTCTACATGCTGCTGGCATCAGAGCGCACTATTTGATCCTGTTCATCATTACATTGCCTAACCCCCACCTTCTCTCCTGCCTATTCCTCCTCCCACACAGCCTCTCCTGCCTATTCCTCTCTGCCCCCTTTCCCCTTATTATTCCTCATCCAGCATGCCACTCTTGCAAGGCAATGAGAGGTGAGCCTGGGATGTCATGGCCACCTCACATACCCTCCTCTGCAAGGGTCCCTGTCCGCCATCTTGTCTCGTTCTGCTCAGCATTTATCAGCAGTGCTTTGAACTTTCCCTTCTCAGTCAACATCATGGTTTGCTCTTGTGTGCTTGTGCAGCTGCATCCTGCTCCTGAACACCACGAACTCCATCAGAAGCATCTGTCATCTGTATTTCTTCCCACGCTTTTCTTCTTAGCAGGAAAATAAAAAGTCAGAAGAAATCTGTGGGCCCAAAAGTTCCCATTAATGCTCTTGTCAGAGGTAATGAAAAAAATGTATTTTCTGAAATGAAGAAATAGTTTTTCAAACCAAAGCCTACCTTGGCTGCTGGATACCCCTGGTCACTTGTCAGGTGGTTGGTGCATAACCTGAGGCAAGACACAGCTGCTATGAAAGCTGGTCATGTTTCAGATTAATCTCTTGTGAAGTAAGTTCTCAGTGTCCCTTTCTCATTTCCAAAATGTTACTGAGAGTATTTCATGGCTTCAGAAAGGGACAGTGGTTGACAGAGAGTTTAAGAGGATTGAAAGCTACAGAGGATGCAGATAGAAAGGCAGACTAAAGTCACTATATGTACATATATTTGCAGGAGACATACTTGTGTCAGAAGGCATGATTTCATATTCTGTTCTCACACTCATGTCTTCCAGTAACTTTTTACATGTGCAGAGTATAGCATAAGTCTACCCATTGATATCACATTCATATATATTAAAACTAGAGTTCTTAAATCATCATTGCAGAGGAAATGCTTTTCTTTGCAAACGGTTAGCCTGAAAGTGGACCATTTGGATGCAGTTCACTTCTCTCTCTCATAAATTTTATAGTACTCTGAGGAATATATAGATTAGTCCTGTGTTTAAGAGTGCAGCTGGCATCAGAAAAGGATGAGCAGATGAAGAGAGACCATTGACTTTGACAAGAAGAGTCTGCATTATTCACATGTGAGCAGTTGAAATGGGCTGTGTTTGATGCCTGCTCCAATATCCCATTACTGAATGTCAGACATATTTATCACATACAAACTGGGAGGTTAGTAGATTTCATGCCAAGACCCTGAAATTCTCACTCTGAGACTTCTCATTTTCTGAGAGAGTATTACCATTCTGGCAGATCCAATTATTAAATTAAAAAAAAATAATAATCCAATTTCAACAGATGCTTCTTTAACTTACATTATATCATAATTTTGCTCCCTATTTCACCTCTCATTTCATAATATTTAATTCAGTATGACACCTGTATCATATGTTCAACCTCATCTCCTTCAGCAAAGGGAAGCATTCTTGATTCATAGAGTAACAGACTTCTGATTTATTGAGATTTCCTCTCCCTCTCTTTAATTAAGATGAACAAAACATCATCTAGCAAAGAGAAGAGCATGACTAGTCACTTACTAGACAGTCTAAATTTGCTTAGTATTCCTTTAAATATTTTAATGAGAAGAGTGGGAGGGGGGAGCTTGCTCTCACTAATCAGTACGCTGAAAACGTTCGTGGATAAGCTCCTGAGGGAAGAATTGCTGGATGTAGGTTATTTTAAGCAGCATTTGTCTGTCTATGCAGCTCTGAAAATGTGTGTGATCTACTACAGTTGACAAAAATTTGGCAATTATGTGAAGCCAAGGAAATATCTCTGTGCTGGTTTTGTCACGGGTGCTCTGATCGTGCTCCTCTGTGACTAACGGCTGCTGAGCTTCATCCAAATGCAGGTCTGCTTCATATTTCTTTCTCTACTAGTCAGGGAAGCAGGATGCCATCTCCTGCCATCAGTAACTTACCTCACTGCACTCATGGTTGTGACAGTTACAGCTGTGTGCTGCAGGAGCTACACGGACGCCGATGTCCTGGAGGGTTAGGGCAGTGAGTCCCGGGGTACACCAAGAGCAGTGCTCCAGGTCCAGGAAGTTTGTGGTGGATTTCAGGCACTATAACACCTTCCCCACCATCAGTCCAGACTACAGAGCTCTGGCAGCCATCCCGTTATCATCCATGAAGCCAGCTCATGCTATCTGTGATGTTAATATCAGCCCATGGGTAGAACAGAGGTAACAATTCTTTCTTTTTTTTTTTTTTAAATAACCTCATCACACCATATATCCCGGGTAACCATAAAGGAAAAGCTTTCTGAACATAGTGATGATTAATAGTAGGCAGGAATGCATTATGCATTTTCCCACTATAACAATATACGTCCAAACATAAATACTCTGTTCATAAAATGAAGTGTTAACATTATTCCAACAAATAATTTATTTTATTTCTGTGGGGATTAGTGCCTGTAAAAGCACCCAAAGCAAAAACAATTCTGTTCTATCCCCAGGGAGTGAGGAAATGCTCACCCATGCCTCCCAGCCCCTGCTTCCCTCACCCCTGCTTTCCTGCGCAGCTGTGCCTCCCTGGGGGAGCCTGGCACTGCTCAACCGCTCTGAGCTTTATCTCCTGACTCATCCGCAGGAGGATTTTCCAGCCAGGCATCTCCCACCTGCTGTGCCTGCAAGGTTCTGCCGACCTGAGAGTGTTCTCAGAGCCTGCCTGCTGAGCCAGGCAGAAGGCACAGGTGCTCTCCCAAATCATGCAAGTATGATTTTAAAACCCTAGCTTCCCCAGTTCAATATTAAACATTTGTCCTTGAAAAATACCATCCTCAGGTCTCTAGCTGGCGTGTGCATCCCCATCTTATGATCTGCAATGCACAAGTGACCATTGGCTTAAGGGATATCTGATGGGGGCCAGCTCCATGCCCCTGATACTGTCATTCAGACTGTCTCCTGAAAAAAATAATTCTACTGCATATGTCCACTCAAGTAAGGCAGCTTATGTTCTTATCCTTCTCATTCATTGCTTAAATTCTGCTTTGCAAGCAGATGTATTTTCAGATTCTCTCAGGGCTATCATCCCTCAAGCAACTCACAAACACAATGAGCACAGTATGTCTCCCAAAACAGTACCTAAGTCTGTGTGGCCAGCTCAGGCACCTCCCTTCAGGCTGAGCCCTTGTCCCTGGAAGCTGCCCTGATCTGGATCCAGAGAAGTATCTGGCAGAGTTTATTGGACAGTTTGGAGGTTCAACCAAAGGCATCATTTACATTTTCAGATGCATAATTCTCGTTAGAAATACTGCCCCAAAGTAGGCAGTGGATGGCAGGGCCTAGGTGGAAGTTCAAAGCTGTAGGTGGGGAAAATAAAGCCAGCTATGTCATGTTATCTAAGGATTCTGAGAGAATCAGAGATGAGATCAGATATTGTCAAATATTTCATGTATCACACAAGCTCAGATTGCTCACATAAACCATTAGATACCGTTGCAATTCCAAATAACACTCAAGAACAGTACACATTTCTTCTAGGATTCACATCAGAATAAAACAGCATTAATATTGTTGCAGTAGGAAGCAGGGCCACCCTCAACGTGACAGTGAAACTTAGAGGCACTTGCTCCTAGAACTGCAGTGTGACTTGCAGTTCTGCCTTTTGCATCACCAAGTCTCCTGCTAATTCAAAGGTCTTGGCAGGACAAACAAGGCAGGTTGGTAATGATATAAGCAAAAATAGCAGCAAGCGCTGCCTGCTCTTATTTTCAGCACTCCCTCATTCCCTTTATTGGCTCTCAGAAGAGTCTATGCTGAAAAACAAACACCACCAGCTATCACATCTGCATCTAAGATTGTAATACCTCACATCCCCCTTACAATGGCAGGGTTGTCGTGAGCCCCCAGGCGCTGCGCTGATGCTCCTCATTCTGCCATCATGTCCCTGAAGAGAGGATGGGACTTTGGAGCCCACTGAGCTGCCTTCTGCTGCACCAGCTCCATGCCAGTGTAGGAGGACTGTGGCAGGGGCCAGACTGTCCTGCAGTTCCCAACTTATATTATTAAAGCTCCCTTATCACATATCTTACTGTTATGGAAATAGAAAAATAGTTCCAGATAGTTTGCTTTTTCCATGCAACCATGTCATTCAACTCTGGGCTCTGCAGTGAGGATGAGGCACTATTGCAGTCTAAGAGAAAATGCACTTGTTTTCATTCACCAGTGGCAGAATCTGCAGGCACAGGACACAGTTGCACAAGGGGATGCTCAGATCAGACAGCAGGAAAAACATCTTTACTATGAGCGTGGTCAAACACTGCAGCAGGCTTCCTAGTGAGGTGTTTGATGAACCACATCTGTCAGTGTTCAAGAGGCATTCAGACAATACCTCCATTATGTGCTGTAACTTTTGGTTAGCCCTGAAAAGGTCAGACAGTTCAACTTAATTATATTTGTGGTCCTTTCCAACTAAATAATTCTGTTCTAATTCCAACTTGGCTGGTAAGTGCAGGAGGATTTGGCTGCAAGTCTTCCAGGCTAAAGAAGGCTGACATTCCTCTAAAGTTCTCAGATCCTGCTTTTACTTCCCTGACTAGAAAAGAAATGCAAAAGAAAATGCAGGAATTCAAAAGTGCACCTAAAACCCCAGAGAAATGGGATGCAGATCTCATAATATAGGGCTGACCACAGGAAATATATGAAACATAAGCATTTTGAGTTAAAACAGAAGTTGGTTTAGGAGTAGGCACTGTGGAGTAAACTTTTTCATACTACCTACTTCAGAACTAAGATATTTTACTTGAAATAAGGTGCTTTTGCTCATTGTCCTTCAATGAAAAGCAAGCTCCAGCCTTGCCGTTTCTTTGTGACTGCATTAAGAAATCCTCACGGGGCAAATCACCCAGAGAAGCAATGTGACTGTTTTCCAGCAGAGATAACACATGCTAATAGAGCAGAGCTTTCAGTGAAATGCTGGGAGCAGGTTGCATCCCTCGGCTTTATAAAAGATGCCTTTCAATCACATAGCTTACTTTCCTGCTGCTTTATCTGTGGCAGTCAACTAAAAATCATGCAAAATGGATTAGAAGTATGGCATAGACTCCATCTGAGAAGCTACTTTTTGAGTTACTTGCCAGAAAATGGAAGATAGAAGGAACTGTAAATGACAACTGGATTTAGGATTTCAAAGCTGTAATTATAAAAGATGGATGCACTTGGAAAATCGAGAAGTCTTTTAAAGAAGCCTCTCAGAAGAGGAGAGAGGAATGATCAGCAAGTCTGCAGGTCTGCAAGTGTTACCCAAAGATGAGTGCAGAAGGACAGGACGAGGAATGTATAAAAGTCTATCAAAAAGAGAAAGAGAATCATCCATTCTCGTGTCTACTGTGAAAAGGATGAAGAGCACACACCTTAGCCATAGGGATCTGGGAAGCCACAGCTGAGAGATCGATCAGCAGCTCTCCAGCCTGAGGATGACAAAGCCCTGGCACCTAGGGAGCAGGAGGGGTTTCCACCAAGGAAAGAGATATCTGTCAAAGATACTTTAGGCTGGAGGGTGTGTTAAATGGTCTCCCGGGAGAAGATTTTTGTAGCTGTATATTCTTAATCTTCACCAGCTACAGTAAATCTGAGTACATCACTGGAAATAAAAAGAACAAAATATATCACTAATTTTAGCCATCTTAGCTGGTACTTGGTCATTCAGGCATCCTTGGCACTTAGGCATGAGAGACAGGACTGAGCTAGAATATACCATACTGTCCTTGCAAAAGACTCATGGTAACAATTACCAGCAGCACAGATCAGTCCTGGTGATCAGCCCATGCTGTGCCGCCCAGGCCACAGCCAGATTCCATCCCCACACAGAGTGCAGGCCACTCACTTAACCTCTGTGGTCAAATTTAAATTGTAATAGTGACACAAAATTCTTACACATGGTTCTTACGCTGCATTAATCATGAAATATCTTCCCATGCTGTCGAGACGTTGAACTCACAGTTCTCATTCTCACATGGCCATTACTATCTGAAGAGAAGGAATTATGTACCTAAGTCCTACTAAAGCAGAGTATGTTTTTTGACATTATAGCAATCACTATGGAGAGCAAATGAGAGAAAGGAGACAGGATGTAAATCACGATGTAAATCATATATTTAATTTTCACTATTTTACATTTTTTTTTATTAAACTGTGAAATCTTCTTTGCAAGTTGAATAAAGTGGCCAGGACTAAATGAATTTCATTGTCTTCTAAAGATGTCCAAATTGATTTTTGAAATTGATTTATGCTGTAACAGCTTTGAAGTAATAAGTCATCTGCACTGCTCTATTAGTAGTATCTTGATACAGAAAATCAATCCTGTTTTTAAACTAAAGTTCATCTAATTTAGAACTTGAAGCAACCATTTATTTATAAATGTATATCTGATTGTGCTTATCTAGTCCAGAAACTCATTATGATTTGAAAAAAAATGTGCAGTGATCTCCATTTGCAAATGCAGTCAGTGACACTCGCTTTTGGGACACTCACTTTCTGGGACACTCACTTTTACCAGCAGCCAGGTTTTTAACACCTTTGCCCACAAGGTTTCCTCAGTTTGGGAGGAGCAGGCCTGGCTGCCTGAGCAATATAACACAAATAACTTCTTTGCCCCTTCACTTTGAACTCTTTCATCAATTACATAAACAACGTTGAGAGGCAAAACAGAAATTTTGTGGAAACTGTCTGGTCAAAGGCAAGAGAGTCACCCTTTATCCTCTGGACTCACCCTTTATCCTCTCCCTGAAAGACTTGGCAGGGGATAGGCTGAAACATACATGTGTGGCATTGAGGAGCTGGGAGCAAGATTGTTGTGTTAGTTCTGCCACAACAACATAGTTTCAGTATAAATAAGAGATTTCTACAGAAGATGGGAAAGGAAACTAGAGGCATATTTCTAAAAGTTAAAAACAACTACAGTTATAGCCAGCATTGTCAAGTGCAACCTGACACAGAAAACTGCTTGAAATGCTTACTTCAGCTTTAAGACCTGTATCATTTATAAACCAGAAATTAAAATTCTGTCTATAAATGAGATATTATTATATAGAGGAGAAACACAAGTGTTGTATGATTTACAACAGTTCCACACACACCTCTCACCTAATGAATATCTTTGTGTCTGTGCAAAGAGAAACTGAAAGAGATGTCATTACATAGGATGGTGGAAAGCCCCTGTTGTTAGTTAATAAATTGTAAATTAATAATAACAAAATATATAATAATTATACAATATTATTATATTTATTAATAATAAAATAATAAGAAACTGTTCATTAATGAACAACAGAGTGCCATCAGGAATTCAACCAAGCTCAGAAGACTTTCACAAGTCTTGCAGAAACTGTTTTGGACATTGCCTATGGGAGATTTCCTTGTGCTCTTTTTGTTCTGTTTTGTTCTGTTCTAATAATTGATCTGAATGCTATTGGAGACTGAAGCTTTCTACCTCTGGAGAAATGTAATTAGACATTACATACACCAGGTTTTAGATATTGAATTCACTACACTGAATGTCATTTCCTCTTGATGCCAGGGAAATGAAGCACAAGAATATAAATCATAGAAACACAGAATGGTTTACTTTGAAAGGGAGCTTAGAGACCATCTAGTTCCAGCTCCCCTGGCATGGGCTCTGACACCTTCCACTAGACCAGGTTGCCCAAAGCCCCATTCAGCCTGGTCTTGCACACCTCCAGGGATGAGACATCCTCAGCTTCTTCATACAGCCTGCTTCTGTGCCACATCACCTTCATAGTGAAGGATTTCTTCCTGATATCTAACCTAAGTCTACTCCCTTTTAGTTTAAAACCTTTGCCCTGTCACCATGCTCCCTGATATAGAATCTCTCTCCAGCTTTCTTTCAGAGATCCTTTAAATATTGTAAGGTTGCTGTTGTCTCCTTGGAGCCCTCTCCAGGCTAAACAACCCCAGCTCTCTCAGCCTGTCTTTCAACATCTCCACATTTTTCTTGTTCTGGGAGCCCAAGAGCTGACCACAGTACTCTAGGTGAAGTCCCACAAGAGCAGAGGGTAAGAATCATCTCCCTTGACCTGATGGCTTATAATGCATGTCAGGATATGATTGGCTTTCTGGGTTGCAAGATCTCACCATTGACTCATATAGAATTTTTCAACCACTAATATCCCCAAGTCCTTCTCCACGTGTCTAGACTTCATCCATTAATCCCCAGCGCAAACTGATGTTTGGGATTGCCCCACATCAAGGTGCAGTACTTTGTACTTGGTCTTGTTGAACTTCCTGTGTGGGCCAAGATTACTAAAATCAAAGTGGAAATATCAACGTGATAAATAGTCTAATGAGGGCTAGAAATGTAGTGAAAGCACAAACATTACTGGAGAAAATATATTAAAAGTAGTCATCAGTGTGTAGCTTTGGTCATTAACTGCAGGAAAAAAAAAATTGAAATGAAGATGTAAGCAGAATTCAAAGGAACTAGATTTACACATGTACAACACTTCCTTCCCTGTGGATATTTAGGAAGAGGAGTGTGGGCTGTCTGCAAGCAAAAGCATATTTACCATGTCAAGACATAGAATATCAGAACATGTAGAGTTAGTAAAAACTAAGTGATTAAAAGGAATTAATCCATATGCTTCTGTTCAAGTATGAGCCTTAAGTTAACTTAGGGTCTGTATACAGACAATTAATAAGAGATTCCCATCATGCTGTTTTGGCTGGGGGGTTTTTTAGAGCAAATCTGTGTGGGACTCCTCAGAGAGCTACATGGAGTACACCTTTGCAATGTCTGATCCACCTCCAGCCTCTCAGCAGAGAAGGTACAAAGAACAATGGGCCATCAGGCAGAGCCCCCAAAATGATGAAAGTAATACCGTTTGTTTTCCCACATAGCAATGTCTCGTATTGTTCAAGATATCACAGGATGTCTGAGGCACTGTGTGGTGTTGATGGCAGTGGCCCAGGACCAGGGCAGGTAGATGTCTGGAGCATCCTGACACACCACACATATGTTTGTGAGCAACCAGACAAAGGACAATCCGACCTGTCAAGCCAGAATAGCACAGACTTGAGAAAAATGTCTGTTCTTTCTAGAGAAGTGAGGATTCTTCAGGAAAAAATCCAGTAAGTATTTTTAATAAAGGAATGCATCCAAAGGCAGCAAGGCAGTCCGGTTTCCTTGGCTTCTCAACAGCTTTCAGTATTTCTGCTGTGAAGACACTGGAAGAATAGAAATACAATTTCAGAATGGCCAGGGGGCTGTTGAAACATCAGGAATCGTAGCAGGTGCCTGCCCCTGCATCTCAGGATGTCTTGAACTTTTCTGATGGAGTACGTACAGGTTTTCCCCCACAGGAACCTGTAAGGAGCAATGTGTTACATCTGGGCAAGCCAGCAGAGAGAGAATGGATGAAGTTTGCTATGAGCAAAAATAATTCAATCTATTTTCAGAGCTGAATGGCTAAGATACAACGCTTTGAAGTTAGGAATGGAGTTATAATTCTTGTAAAACCGTGAATAAATCTTGCCCAAATCTTTGTCAAATACAGCTTAAAAAAAAAACAGAAATCAGAAAATAGAACAAATATCACTCCTGTCCTCAAGAAGAGCAAGAGTGAACATCCAGGGACCTGTAGGCTCGTCAGTCCCCATGATGGTGATGAAAATGATGAAGCAATCAATGTCTTCTCTTCTTTACTTGAGCTTTATTAGTAAAACTGGCCTTCAAGGACCCCTGGGATTAAAGGCAGCTTCCTTTATCCATATCCTGTATCCATTCAATGGATAGGAGACCTTATGTTGATACGTTAGTCAGCTTTATCAACCTCCTCAAGTTAACAGCACAACTTACTATGGCAGGGAAGTACCTGCTTTAGCAGGGGGGCTGGTTGTGAAGATCTCCAAGAGTCCCTTCTGACCTGTGACCATACACAGACTTCTTCTAAATACTTATGCAAGCCAGAGAATCTCTGATTGACACACTAGTAGCAGTTCTGAGTGAGGCCAGCATGCCACATCTGTGCAGTGTGAGACTCTCCGAAAGTGGTGTGTGGACTGAGATGACCCACTTGGCAAGGTCAGCAGGAACTTGTCTGCCTGATTCCAGACCAGCTTAATCAGTAAGCAGATTATGGGCAAGCTTGGAGAGTTACGGATTGCTTAACCCAATGAGAGCCCTGCAGCATTTTGCACTCTCAGATACACTTTGATGTGAAAGACTTCAGGGACATTTGTGTTGTCGATAAGATGATGTTGAGTGTCAAACCATTATCTGCCAGAGCAGCAGGTAAATAAGGAACATGCTATGTTATTTGTTTACCAGCCAGCTTAGAAATAATAGATGCTGCTTCCATGCTTTCTAAACGTATCCATGTTTCACCATCATTCATGGTAAAGAGAAAAATACAAATTAACTGTGTATCTGTCAACGAATGTTTCACCTTAACTGTCTATGCATTAAGAATTCTGTGCTGAATGACAAGATGGCTTTTTAACAGCAAAAAGGATCTTCAAAACCCTATATTTTTTTTAAATAAGTGATATGCTTTTTTAGATTTTTCTTATTAGAACAGGTGATAGCATGATGATTCTGCAGGGCCTGACTATGGTTTTATTTATGAGACTGGAAGTTCTAGAGGGAAGCTGTTACTGTCTGGCAGATAATACCTTAGCCACTTCCATTGCAGCCTGCTCAGGCACTTGAGACTCACCTGCTACTTCTGAGTAGCACTGGTCTCCCTGTTCTCAGATTCGTTTTATCATTGTATCCCCATCTCACCTGCCTCCACCCTGCTGGTGCAAAACTGCTTTTGCTTTGAAATAAAGAAATAAATATCTTGTCTTTACTGCTGACTAGTTTGTTTTTTGTGGGTTTTTTTTTTGTTTGTTTTTGTTTTGAAGGGATGCTTTACAAACACTGGGCTTGCTGCCCTACCACTGCCTCAAGGGCCAACTCTCCCAACTATTTTGCAGGCTTGAGAGGGAGATTTCTGAGAGACTATAATGCTTATTGACTAACCAACACAGTACTAATAATCTAATAAACCAATTACCTGATCAATAAACTAATTAAATAGGAGCCCAGCACTTTCACTGATTTACAGTTCTCATTCTTTACAGTGGTACATGTAATTTCTGAGTTACAGTTTATCACCTTCATACTTGCTCATTAAACACAGTGGCCACTGAATACCCACTCTGCTTTCTACACCAGGCTGCTATGCAGTCCTACTCCCTTCTCTGCCCTTCCACACTCAAACATATACCTGATGAAGAGTCCAGCAGTTCATTCAGGGTTTTCCTCTGGTGTCCCAGAGGGCTTTGGATGTGCCCAATAGCTTCGGTCCACACTCCCACCGTGATCTGTCATGCCTCTTGCTCTACAGCTGATTTAGAATCATAGAAACACAGAATCATTTCAGTTGTAAGAGACATTTAAAGGCCATCTAGTCCAACTCCCCTACCAATGGACAGGGACACCCACAGCTACGTCAGGTTGCTCAGAGCCCCATCCAGCCTGGTCTTGAATGTCTCCAGGGATGGAGCTCCCAACATCTCTCTGGACAGCCTGGTCCAGTACCTCACCATCCTTACTGTAATAAATTTTTCATTATCTAGTCTAAATCTCCTCTCATTTAATTTGAAATCATTTCCCCTTACTCTATCACAGCAGACCCTGCTGACGATTCTGTCCCCTTCTTTCTTACAGCACTCACTTTAGTTACTGAAAGGCCACTTTCACGTCTCCCTGAAGCCTTCTCCAGAACACACAGCTCCAGCTCTATCAGTGCTTTTTTGTAACATTTGCCTCCTTGTCTCCACTCAAGCTCTTTCTAAAAAAGCAACCTTTTAAAGCTTATTTTGCCATACTATTTACAAATTCAGTATTTCTGATAGTATTACTTATGCAAACTCAGCATTACATGACATTAAAGATTTGGTTTCCCAGGCACTCATCAAAAGAGCCTCTAAATTCCCCCTGGCTGGTTTCTCATTGCTTGTGTTACATGTTTTCTGGGATGTAACATGCTACTACAGCCTTGATGCCCCTGGTTGGTTCCAGTTAAATTCCAGCACAGTCTTTCCTCTTGTGCAAACCAGTCATGTGTCAAAGCTCATCTAGTAGTATGTTTTCCATTCTTCTTGTGCTCACATTACATCCTGCTCTCCCTTAGCTTCTCCATCTCGAATTGTTGCCTCAGATAGGCTAATGGGATACCATCCCACCTCCTGCAGATTCACCATCTTGTCTGGGTTTGACTAAAGGGAGGAGTGAAAAGTGAAACATTTTCCTATATTATTTGCCATCTGATGGGAGCAATACAATTTCCCTTTGTAAGCATCTGAGAAACGTATGTTCTATTTGCAGTTATTTTCCTCAGGTTTTAAATAATTTATTATAGCAATTTCAGGAGTATAAGCTTTGGGTGCCCTCTCTCATCCCTGCAGATCAGCAGTGGTCTTCTTAGAGGCCACTTAGAGGGTGATGCCTCTGATAGCAAATCTGAGACCAGCAGTTACGTGAAGCTGAAAATATCATTTGGTTATTACCAGGATCACCAATGGGAGAGTAGAGAGAAATGTGGGTGAAATTGGGCCTCCTTTGAAGCAAAAGTGAACTGAGAAAAATAACAGAAGGCAGTGATATTTCATTTCCCAGGTGTGGGTGGGAAGAACTTTGCTTGACTGCTCTTATGGAGAAACTTTATTCCTATGCATCATCGTTTATAAAGCATTTTATGAAAGCAATTGGTCACTGGGAAGGAGTGCTTGCTCCATATGCTTGATCTTCCTTCCTACCAGGAAAAGCAGGTGAAATGCCAGCTCTGCCCACATCAGACTTCTTTAGTGTTGGTGTTATTTCTGTTGGTCTCCTGCTCCTTCCTGCTGCTACTGATGCACTGTGGAGAGGCAGCTCCATCCCCAGCAATCTCATCCAAAAGAAGGTCGTTCTGCATTGTTTATAGTTCAGTAATTCCCTGTGATAAAAAGACACAGACAATGGCAGTATCTATAGAGGCATTTAGAAAAGGGAGACTAATTAAAGGTCATTTTGAAATGATGGTCCCACTGCTTTGAAAATAAACCAAACACCATGCAGCTGTAACTGCTCAGAATGGTCTGCTTTCACTTTTAAGGCAGATACATCTGATGTCATTTAATTATGAATAAACCAGAATGGCTGGATGCTATGGGGAATCTGCTGTCAAGGCAGATGTCAGCTGGATTGTTTCAGTTCCTACAAAGCATTTGTAAACTCCATAGGGCTGTGGTCTCTTTTAGTTGAACCACAGAGGCAGTAGCAGATGCTGCTTGCTGTCCATTATACAGCTTGTTAAAAAGGAACTGCTAAAGGAATGCTGGCTCTGCTCTTTTCCCTGGCTCTCCAATCTTTCCATCAAGAACAACTCAAAGACATTCTGCATTTCTTCAGTATGTGAAGTCAGGTACAACTCTGTTAGTGCTTTGTTGGAAGCAAGTCACATAGAAATTCAGCTCTGTGCAGAACCACGTGTTTTTATTACATAGCTTTTAGGTTCTGCTTTAGGAACCAAGTGCTGGGAACTTCACTGCCTGCAAATGGTGCCACAGCTCATATTTTGCTCACGTTCATGCATTGCTTATTTTGGTGTAAGGACAGCAAGGGGGTGAAAGTCGGAGTCTTTCACAAGTGTTATGGGGAGGTACTTTTGCATCTGGTATTGGTGGAAGGGTATTGAGCAGCAAAATCCAAAGGCCACGTTTGGTTCTTAAAGATGCTTATTTGAAGAAAAGGATGATGGATCCATTAAGTTTAAGGCAACTGTAGTGAAATAAGCAGAAAGAAAGTGTATTTCTGGAGGTCTGGGAGCTATGACAGTGGATGCACCAGAGCTGGACCTGGGATGGTGTACAGTGATAAGCTATCTTTCCTGTGTTAGATAAGATTTTGGACCAGGTTTAGGCATCTAGATTCAGGCAGCTAAACTGAGCATTCCTCAGAATGGCTGTGATGGGAACTTTGTTACCTTGCTCACACTTCAGAGCATGTATTTAGATACCTTAGTATCAAGCTAACAGGCATCCACATTTCTTGGCATGTATTTTTAACTGGATTAAAAAAGAGCCAAAGGGCACACTCAGCAGCTATTGACTACACTCTAGAGCGGTGAATATTTATTCAGTGATAGATTCTACTGATGAAATAAGGAGATCATAGAATCATAAAACGGCTTGGGTTGAAAGGAGCCTCAAGGATGTTCCAACCCCCAGACCTCAGGCAGGGCTGCTAACCTCTAGATCAAGTACTAGATCAGATTGCCCAGAGCTGCAATCAACCTAGCATTAAGCACCTCCAGGGACAGGGCATCCACAGCCTCTCTAGGCAACCTGTTCCAGCAGCTTACCACTCTCTCAGAGAAAAACTTCCCCCTGGCATCTAGTGTAAATCTTCCCTCCTTTAGTTTAAAGCCATTCCCCCTTGTCCTATCACTATCTCCCCTTGTAAAAAGCTGACTTCCCTCCTGTTTATAGTCTCCTTTTAAATACTGGAAAGTCACAACAAGGTATCCCCAGAGCCTTCTCTTCTCTAGAAGGAAGAAGCCCAGCTCCTTCAGCCGGTCTTCATAGAAGAGGTAATCCAGCCCTCTGATCATCTTTATTTTCCCCTCTAGACCCTCTCCAAAAGCTCCACATCTTTTCCACATTGGGGATCCCAGACCTGGATGCAGTTGGAGACTCACAAGGGCAGAACAGAGGGGGACAACGACATCCCTCATCCTACTGGCCACCCATCTTCTGATGCTGCCCAGGGTATGGGCTACAAATGCACAATACCAGATAGGTCAGGCATGATCTTCCCCTGGTGAAGCCATGCTGGTTGTCTTGGATCATCCGCTCAACCCTTGTGTTCTTTAATACTTCTTCTGGAAGGATCTACTCTGTGATCTTCACAGGCACGGGTCAGTTAGGACCCTGGGATTGGAATAGTATTTACAAATTTGCTACCATTAATGTTGGAGGAAGGTGACAAACATCTGAATATTTAAATAATTGAAAATGGTGCTGTTATCATGGTTCGCTTTAGAACAATTTCAGCCCTCAAATTCTGTTGAATTTTATATCCCTCAAGTGTCAGACTATGTAATTCTAGCCCAATGCATCTAGGAGAAGCAACTCTAATGTCAGCATAATCTGCTGCCTAACAACAGCAGCACTGAGATTCTCGGGGTGATCCCCATGTCTGTGTGCTGGTGCAAGGAAAGGTCTCTCATGCGTGCCTTTTCTTGGCTCTGTCAGGAGTTCAATTACAATTGCTCTAAAAATTTTATTAGCTTTCTGCAAAATGTTTTACTCATCTGTATGGGAACTGCTAAATCACGGCCTGAACGGCCTTTAAGGATCCCACCTAAATGCTGATGTTTCAGCTTTTGGCCTCTGAGATACCAGCACTGCTACTCTACCTGAGATGAGCACTGAGTCAGCTGCAGGAGCACAGGTGAAGGCAATGCACTGTGTGACCTGAAGGGGTGGAGTCTGGCTCCACATCTCCCAGACCCCATTTAAGGACTGACCACCACTAGGGAAGGAACTCTTGTTGGAGATTGCTCCTTTGGGGTTTCGTATCTCAAGCCTAGGATACAGGTGAGTATTTTTTCTCTTTATTTCAATTGTCTCTTTTCTATAGTGATAATCTGTCTAACTATATAATCTATAACATATATTGGCTATAAAACTGAAGTAGCCACCGTTTAGCCTGATTTTCAGGTGGTGCTCTGTGGATCCCTCCCAACTCAGGATATTGTGTGGTTCTATGGTTCCATTTAATCTAATGGTTTCTTCTTGGTGGATTTAGAGGGAATCTGCAACGTTACTTTTCCTGGTTATTATTAACCATGAGGGATGTTTTTCCTGGGGGGGTTTGAAGAGGACAAACCCTGCAGCCCCCCACAGGCAGTGATGTATCTGCTCCGTGAAACATTAGCCAATGATCAGTGAGAGATGGTTGTGGTGGATGGTGCTCTGAAATGGTCACCAATACTTCCAGGACAATGTGTTCTGTACACTTCTGCATACTTCAGGTCTCCCCAAGATCTTCGTTTTAGCCCTACAGCTGGTGTAAGTTCAAGGAGCACATCCCTGTCTATTGATTTTTCTGGCACCTTGAATTAATCAAAGGTTAAAGTGTGTCAAGAGAATGTTTAATTCGTGCATTTAGCAAGTGCAGCTCTTTCATCTGCCCTCATGGTATGCCTGGGAAATATGCTAAACTGGAGCATTAGCTCAGTCAGTGCTAAAATGAGAAACTAAGTGACGAGGCTTCTGCCAAACACTGAAAGCAAAAACTGACACCATCTCTGCCTTTGTTTCATGTTGAAATTATGAGATCTGTACACTGCAGTAATTAAAGCACCCGTTAAGTCCTTCACGGTGCTACTGTTGTACAAATAACTCCTCACCCTGGGGATCTGATTTCCCCTGGACAGTGGTGGTGGCAGCAGCCTGCTGCAGGAACACCTCAGCCTTCTCCACCACCTTTTGATCTCCCACGTGCAGCGGTCCTATGGCACCACCAATGAGTTTTGGTGGTGGCTGCATGTTTTCTGGCTCTGGGGACAGAGTGTGTGACATCTGTACTGGGTTGAGCCACCAGAAGCAGAAGCAATTGCCTCCAGGTGGGCTGGTTAGCACAGCTGTGAGATGTCAGTCCCCCGAAGTGCAGTCACTTCTGCTTATGTCCATAGGTGTGTGATGAGTCCCCGAACTGCTCAGGGCTCTAAAGGACTGGAAATGGCTTTCTGAGGGCTGAAGTGTTTCAGTCCTACTGGAGCAGCACTGCTGCTGCAGCGAAGTGGTGGGAGTAGCCAGTCTCACCTTCAAGCCTTCTCACAACTTGAACCAAAACGTGTGCCACTCGCAGAGAACACCAAAAAGGGAAAGTGCAGTGAGAAAATCAGGAGGAAAATGGAAAGAATTTAAAGGCTGTGAAAACCCTGAGGAGAAAACATGGTGAAGGGAGCTTATATCAGTGGTGCTAGTGATTATAATGGTGGGCTTGAACACCTCTCTTATGAAATCAGGCTGATGGAGCTGAGCTTTTTCAGCCTGGAGAAGGCCCCAGGGGGATCTCAGTGCTACCTGGAATGCTGAGTGTTGGAAGTTCTTGAAGGGAGCTTGTAAGAGGAAGAAGGGGATTGACCTTTTATACCATCTGATAGTGATAGGACAAGGGGGAAAGGCTTTAAACTGAAAGAGGAGAGATGTGGGATCGATGTTAGGGTAAATTTTTCATTCAGAAGGCAGTGAGGCACTGGCACAGCCGCTCAGAGCTGGGGGTGCCCTATCCTTGGAGGTGCTTGAGGCCAGGTTGGATAGGTCCTGGGCAGCTGAGCTGGTGGGGGCAGCCCTGCCCACAGCAGGGGTGTTGGGACTGTGTGAGCTTTAAGGTCCCTTCCAATCCAAGTCATTGTGATTATAGCGTGCAGCCCATTCCAATGGGTCACAGGACTGGGGACAGCAGATCCCAAGGGGCACCTGAGAGCCTTCAGAATAGCAAGGGACTGGGGATAAGCCACAGGGAGAGTTCCATCACCAAGCAGCTCCCAAGCCTGCCTGCACTGACTCCCTGATCAGCTTTGCCACTCCATCTGGGTGCCAGGAATAACTCTGAAGTCTTCTCCTGCTGCCACTGCTGCTTTTTAAATCATTTTGTGACAAGTACTCACAAGCAGGTTGGTTCTGCCAGACTTGTTTCGTGTCTCGAGTTGTGTGAGCCTGGGCTTCCCCCATATGCAGAAAAAACATAGTGAGCAGAAAAGAGCTGTGCATCCTCTGCAGTGCTCATCCAAACAGAGTCACAGTGGTTAAAGAGAAAGGGAAGCTGAGGCAGAAAGTATTGATAGGACAAGGGGAAATGGTTTCAAACTGAAAGAAAGGAGATTTAAATTGGATATAAGGAAGAAGCTCTTTTACAGTGAGGGTGGTGGAGGCACAGGTTGCTCAGAGAGGCAGTGAATGCCCCATCCCTGGAGACACTCAAGGTCAGACTGGATGGGGTTCTGAGCAACCTGATGTAGCTGTGTCTGTTTGTTGCAGGAGAGCTGGACTACATGACCCTTAAGGTTCCCTTCCAACTCAAATGATTTTATTATTTATTATTATATACGTTTTATTGTGAAGTTATATCCTCTCCAGATATAATATTTATTTGGAAGTTTATAATTAAATGGTAGAAATTGTATATATGAGCATATTAGTATGCTGCTCATACCATGCTTAAAAGTAATTGAGCTGTGTTAGTTCTTGCAGCCAAGAAGCTGATGGGTACATCACCCACCTATGCCTCTTCACAACTATGTTCTTCCTTCCTCTTCTTGTTAGCATACAAATCAAGAGCAGCAAGAAGAAAACAAGCCTTCAGCCATATCTTCTCCAGGCACTGCGGCACAGGGAGGTGCTGCAGGTGCTCCCAGTAGACCTGCTGTCCCAGGCCACCCACATTTCCATAGCAAATATCAATCATCCCAAGTGGAAAAAGTAGAAGACGAGAAATGATCTTTTTTTATTTCCCTTCACTGCTGTGGACCGGGGGATGCCCAAGCCCATCCCCACAGGTGCCCTGCACGCTGCTGCTCATCCCCGATCACCAGGTCCCGAAGCAGAGCAGCACTTGGCAGCCCCAGGTCCCGCCCCGTGCTGTGTGCAGCTCTGCGAGGCCGCAGCAGCGGGCTGCCACCAGAGGGAGCTGCAGCGAGGACCAGGAGCTGCGTTTCGCCATTGCTTTCGTTGGCGCGTAGAGCACAGTGCAAACGCCTCTCCGAATCACATGTTTTATTAGACGAGCACGGTTTTAACACAATTTTAAACTCCACGTGTACACAGTCTAGGATGCAACGCGCTCCCTCCCGCACAGAGCTACAGAACAGCGAGGCCGTGTCGAGGTGAGCAGCAGCTCTGCTTTCGCAGTGTTACAAGCCGTGGGGAACGGGAGCTTTGCACGGAGGCCTGCGCAGGACGGGATGAAGCATATGAGGAGGAGGCAAAGAGCGGGAAGAAGGGAGCGAGGTGGATCTGCCCTGGCTGAAGGAATGCCCTCAAGAAGCTGCTCTCCATTTCCCCTCCCAAATTCCTCCAGGTGAGGGGCAGGCCGCCCTGCCCTGTGCAGGGTGAGCAGCGTGCTTCGCCCCGTGCTATGCACACCAAGCTCTGGTGAAACGGGTGGGGAAGTTGCTCAAGACTGATGGGTTTGGCACTACCGGGTGAAGATCCTGCTCTGGTGCTCCTGTGAAGGCAGTTCTCTTGCCACAAGGCACTGCCTAAAGTCTCAGGCTCCCACACTATCGTGGGATTTCAACAAGAACTGGACTCCCAGAATGAACGGCCTGACCGGGGTGGGGGGGACAACCAAGAAACCCACAGAGAGCTGGCAGCCTCTCTGTTTCAGTGGTAACACTTGAGCTGCTCGATGCTTCCATCAGAGAGTAATTTTAAAGCATCAGGATAGATCTAGGGGCTTTACTCCACGTCCACCTCCTTGGAAGGTTTGATTCTAGACAGCCAAAGCGTGTGCCTCTTGACTCAGGCCACAAAATCAATTTACTGCTTTATTACAAAAATAGCAATAGAAACTACCCCTTTGTGAGTTCATAGCTGAGCACACCTGAGAAGACTCTACAGTGACAGTCCCCTCTCTGGCAAGGCACTATCCAGCAGTGTGTGGCACAAGCAAAAACATCTCTATAAAGCCACTGATACAGTGAACGTGTGTGTGCACATAAGCCCACACAACAAGCTAGGTACAAAGATTTAAAGTTTAGCTCACACTACTCTCCCTAAAAAGGTAAGTACAAACTTTAGCTAAAAACTGGGATCATTTCATACCTTTATATGCAAAATATTTTAAACAAAACTAGGAATTTCTTCCTTCTTTCAACAAATGGATCGTTTCCACAGAACTCTTCCGTTATCCAATAGCTACATCTCATTATTACAAAACTGGTTTAAAAAATTTCAGATCATCTCGTGTAACAAACTAGAACTCTACTTGCTTTAATTACAAAAATAAGGCTGCTGCACAACAGACAAAACTCACATTCAAGCAACATATATACTTTCTGGCTTTTAGCTAGCCACTTGTAATTTGAAAGCAAATGTTCTAACTTACACTGCCAATCCATGCAAACAAGCAGGATATCTTTAGAGCTAGTGTTGTCCTCCGTACAACCACAGGGATGCTCTGAAATAAGCTACTTTCACCTTTTGGCTGCAATGGAACTTGTTCTCCATTGATGGAGATTTCTATTCCACCAAATTTTATTACCAAAGTTCAAGAGGAATTCTGTAAAACTAATCTAATCCCTGGAGAAAACAGTGAGATTTTGCCTTTTGCATCAGGCATCCAGGGACATCCCCGAGGATTATTCAAGTGGATTTACTCACTCGTGTGAATTCTTCAAAACTGGGACTTTGGGCAGTTTTGTAAGTTTACAACATATCAAGTACATGATAAATCCAGGATGGCTTCTCTGTAATTAACTGTATAATTATCTAAATTTAAATCCATATTCTTTTTCAAAGTTAAAGAATCTTCAACTTAAAAAAGTTATATAGAGCTTGTTTATGTACATCTACCTCATGTCACATTCCCTTAAAGTAAAGCTCAAGTCTTGTGAAAATATGGGATTGGTGACAAGAGTGAAAAAATAACTTACTACATACAACATAAATCCTAAAAATGCATGTACATACACTGGTATACACACATACATATGAATGTTATCAACTCCCCCATTAAGGGGTTCTCTAGAAAAGGTGCTCTAACCAGGACTTTGATAGTAAATACCACCATGGATGTGAAATCTGTGTGTGCTCTTGCTCCATCTAGCCCCTCTAGCTGAGCTGAGGAGGCACTCAAGGGTCCAAACAGGGTCCAAAGATTTATGGATGGATATCATTTTAAAGCTTAACATCTCCTTTTATAAAGCTTTCTTGCCTCTGCACTAAAGGGAAAAGTCACACAGCTGTGAGCAGCTTGTAGCTGAGACAACACCAAAAGGAAACTAACCTGTTCTTCACTCCAGAAAATGGTAGTCATGAACATTGTTCAAGTCATATCTCTATAGTCTTGAGTAGGCTCTTGTCCAAAATCTGAGAGGTTGAAGTTCTATCATTCAGCATCTTTGGCAGGGACTTGGGGAAATATCTAGTGTATGCTCTCAGTAAAACTGTGAACAACGTGGAACTTGGGAATTTCAGCAGATGGTAACAGCTGGCAGAGCTTAGGTCCTGGTGGATCCCAATAGCCATGGAGACTGGGCTAACTGAAAGCTCCTGAATTTTGAAAAGGAGGAAAGCAAAGTTCCGTCCTTGGGGTGGTAAAGCATCAGCACAGGCTGGGAACATCTGACTGAGAAATACACCTACTGAAAGAGACTGGGGGATTTGGTGAAAGGCAGGTTGGGCATAAGCCAGCAGTGCACTGTTCAGTACAGGGATGAGTGCTACTTCTGAAACATTTTACCCACTTTTTCTGTGGTTGAAGAAACTGGAGAGAATAACCCTCCACCAAACCAAAGCAGCCAGGGAGCTGAAGCACAGAGTCTAAGAACAGAGGTTAACATAGCTGTGTTTGTTTAGTCTAGCAAGAAGACCAAGAGGTGATCTAACAGTATCCTACAGCTATCTTGGGGGCACAAAAAGGTGGTGCCAAACTCTTCCTGTGAGAGCTGGAAAAGCAAGCATAGGAATAGCCACAAGTCACTACCTGGGAATGCAGGCTGGATGCTTGGAGATTAATGCGGCATCATCACTGGTTAAATAGAGGGTTAGGAGATCTCTATCTCTAGATGTTTTTAACACTGCTAAACAAACCCACATCTGACCTGAGCTAGTGGTGGTATTAGCCCTGGTTTATAGAAAGCTGGACTAAGTGACTGCTAGTTGTCCTTTCCAACTAGCTCATCTAGGATGCCATGGTTAATAATTTTACTAGAATGTGAGATTTGTTACACAAACAGGGCTCATTTCTGATAAGTTTTAGAAGATGTTGGGCTTCAGAGATTCTGTGATTGCAAAAAGGCTTCCCCACATGATTGGTTGTCCTTCATTTATGCAAAGACATGAGGATGTGTATTTGAGTAGCATTATCCCATCATTATGAAGTCACGAGAATAAGATACTTTACAGGACAGCTCTTATTTTAACAGCCAGATTGAATCAAAATGCAGAATGCAATTTGACTTCATTCCAGAACATGTTTTGTAATGGTTATTGGCGAGTCACTGGCCTTATTTCTGCTATGTTCATCAGCACAGTCCCACTGAAGTGATCTCTACCTGGCACCTGTTCCTCAGTTGAGCTGACTGCCATGGCCACGTCCAGCAAAGTGCATGCTCAACTTTCTCAATGACTTTGAGGCACATCCACATTTCCATACATGGGGGCATAAGTAGGACAACAGCCAGACAAGTTAGGTGTGCTGTTGGACAATGGCAGTGTGTTTAACAATATAGGAGACTGAGTGCTCTCTCTAAAAGTATCCCTTTGACTCTTACGTGGCTAATGGTGGAGCTGTGTTTAACTACAGATCAACTCAGTTTTGGTTAAATTTCATTTTTAGACAGTTCAACTATAGAGCCTCAATTTTGGGTGTTAAATTTTTCTCAGTAAAGAGATAACTATGTCATCTTTAGCTATGAGACTTCTTCTTTTGAACTAACCAGCACAGTTCCACCACATGATTTCACATGCACTTCACCTTCATTTGGAAAAGGAACCACATCAAAATATTTTGCTTTGGCACCCCAATGATGATAACAACTGTTTTTAAAGAACTGGTATCAAGAGGCAAATCAAGCTTTCATGAAAAAGGTTAGCAACTCATGTTTCTTCCAATACAAATGATCTAGCATAAACATAACAATAAATAAATGTAGAATAAAAATACAGCAGTTATTGGCTTGAACTGAGATCTTAAGATGTTAAGACCAACAGTTTTTAATTTCTGGATAGTAGTTAGCACATTCTAGTAACTACCAGCATTTTAACTTGCTGATGAGGTAATTTCAAAAACAGTAGTTGGTAGATTTAAAAACATAAGGAACCTGTCTGTATGAATTTATTCATGAATGACAGAAGCCCTGCACTTCCACTTATTATCTTTAAACCTATGGGACTACTAGAATATCAGTGCTAGTTGCAAAAGCAATTTGAAGATAAAAGTGATACCATCAATGAGTGTTTTTAAAAAGGTAGATGCGTAGCCCAGCCTTAATCCTATCTCATATACATCTTATTAACCTCACACTGGTGGGAGAGCATCCTCTTATAGCAAGCAGACTACTTCTAAGGATACATTTGCTCTATCACAGTGATCCATAAGTGAAGCTGTCGTGTGCTAAAGAACAGGGTCATTCATCCAGAAGATGCAGTTGTTGATACTTCAGAGAGGTTTTCTAGGGTTATGACTCCTATTTAAAAGAAAAGAGAGGGGGAAAAAAAAAGATTATTAATGCTATAAATACATACTCATTTCCTGTGTCTGTGACTCTCACATATAGGGTGTTCCTAACCCTGGTCCACAAAACAGCTAAGGACACATCCCTTTGAAACAAAACCAGACTGATACAGTGTTCCAGCCAAGCTTATAGTGATAATCCTCCAGGTTTAGAGCAGGTTCTTTCCCAAAAATGTAACTGCATACAAGCTGCTATTTCTGATTGCAGTAGAACATCTTTTCTTCTAGGGCTAACTCTTCAAGCTCCAAAGCAAAGCAGGCTGCCAAAATAACCTGCTTTGTGGTTCTCTGCTGAAGTTCCCTCCTACTCCTCTCTTCTAGGAGGTCCAGAAATAAATTCCTGACAGAAGTGTAACTCTGTATATACCCAAGAGCTACCATCCAGGCCTGAAGCAGCACTACTACCAAACACAGTAGAAGAAAATCCTCTCCTGTGTTTCTAATCTAATGCCTAAAGGGGCACTATGCAGCCATTTGAAAGTGTGTCCATTATCATTCAGGCTTCCAGTTGGCAATAAAATCTCATTTGTTATACTATCCTCAACAGAAATATGTTTATTTTAAATGCTTTACTTCCCTCTGCAACTCTTTCAATTACCTCATTAGCATGAATATCTACCATGATAACTGTGCATCTAGACGTAAAGTTCATTCAGTTTAAGGAAAGTTCAGTTTCAGTATTTCAAGAATTCCATGAAAAGTCTGCTATTTTACACTGACCTTTGATGCTAAACTAGGTTTCAGTCCAAGAAAGGAGAAGACAGTGTTGCTCTCCTTTGATTCAAAAAAGCCATCATAATCCTAGAGGGAAAGAAAAAATAAAAGATGAGTCAATATCTGTATTCCTGTTTTCCTTCTTGATCTTCCCACACTATATATGAGAGTAAAGGGTGATATGTAATAAAGCTCAGGAAAGTACTGATTCTTACCCATTTTCTCCTACTGAAACTTATTCTGAAAGGTAGTGACACCTCCAAGTCCAAAGGAAATGAAAAATGCATAGATCATCTAACTGAAACACCTTTCACTACTTTATTTGGTAGAGAAATATAAACATGGATTTGCATGAAAAGGAAATCCATTGCAGATATATTTTAAAAGTAGTTATGCACTTAACAGTGCAAAAAAAATTCTGATGAGGTTTCCAACTTGCATTTCAGCTAAATACTTACTAACATGGAAACCTCCAAGGAGAGGCAACTGACCTCCTCAGTTCTTCTGCGGTAGAAGAGATTTCACCACCACTCTCATCCTTTGAAGTCAGCAATCATATCTCAGATTTGGACACATCACATAGTTACAATGATACCATAAAGAATTTTGTTTTATAGAAAGGTTAAACAAAAAACAAAAAACACCAATTTTCATTATCATAAGTATGTTCCTTCTAGGTTTCAGCTGCTTAAAATCAGGTTCTGATCTCAAAGTCTTACTACTGCTTTTACTGTTACATTTATTGTGTAGGACAACTGCTACTCTTCTGTCATCAGATAGACTTCAGTTTTTATAGGAAAGAGTGAAGAACAGAGCACAATATAGTGAACTGATTTGGCAAATAGCAAGAAGCTGTAAAGTTTCAGGTTCTCCTAGCAGTTTAGTAAAGATTTTCTCTATGGGCACAGGCAAACAATAAAATCACCCAGTTCAGATCCCTCTCCTCCTCTACATGTCTGTAAAGTGGAAACATTAATCCCTACTTAACTACTTCTGACATGCTAAATACTATGTAAATGTCAGGAAGTTTCAGCTAGTTGAAATCATCAACTATTCATCATTAAATAGCAATCATCTCTAAATATCTAAAATCAGTAGTTACTCTTAAAAACATTCAGTAAGAGAAATCCCCTTAAATATTGACTGCGCACATACGCACTTTCAATACAGAATAGTGACAGGTTGTCTCTCTACCTCCACATACTTGCCATCTGTATAGTAGTGGTTTGCAATGCTCCTGACCTCAGAAGTTAGCACTCCTTTTGCTCCTATCCTCTGATCTTGTTAGTTTTTGAGACTGATTTCTCACTGTAACAGTTACAGGTGCTTTCTCTGGAATCAAACCTCAGTTTTTGCCTAGTAATACCTGCTTTGCCCACTTGTTTCCTTCCAATTCTGCCTTCTCTTGAACCTGTAACCTCACAAGCCACCCACAATCACAAGGGACCATGTAAGATAAGCAAAAGAAGTTCTAGTTGAAAAACAGAAATCTTTCTTTGACCTGGCTGTTGTTGGAAGGCCATAATGGGATGTGTAAGATTAGGAACCTTCCATCTTCCAACCAAAGTTTACTTAAGTCTACCCAACAGCCACTTGTGTTTACATTTTGGCTTCTCAACTCCTAAGTAGGAAGCAAAAAAAAATGTTTCTCCCAATGATAGCCACCTACTCACTTGGCCCTATGAGAAGAGCTAAGTTTATTTGCTTGCACTGCCAGAGGAATTAAGTGCCTGAACGAATAAAACCACTTTAGAGCATAGGAGGGTACAATCTCCTGCACTGATCAGCATCGTGGATTGGAACTTTGCAGACAGATGCTGCTTATCATTATGAGCACAGAACTATTACTGTTACATTTTAAAATGCTAACATATGAAGATTAGTGTTATAAATTGAGTTATAAGTCCCCTCTTTGTTATTTTTAGGTACGGTCTGTTCTATCTAACTTTGACATTAAACACACAATTAAACAGAGGAATTAGACACATTTCCATCAGTGAAAAAGCACTGAGGGCGATGAGCTGATGCTAATTTTTGATTTAACATGTATCTAAAATTAATAGGCAAACAGTAAACCCAGATAAAGTAGACAGATCTCACAACAATCGCATGAGCTGAAACATTATTGGAAGAAACCCCAACGATGCCATGGATGAAAAGAGAATAATGTAATCATTAAATACCTAGATGAGTAATAAGTAATACTGAAGCTCTGCCAAAAGATGATCCATTAAGCCCTTGACCTCTAAGAATAAAAGCAGAAAATTGCACGGATGCAGTTAAATCTGAAAAAGATCTAGCCTGGCTCTGCTAAAGCAGCTGAAAAGCCATGAGGAACATGAGCTGTATAAGCAAGTACATGTGAAGACAGCATCCAATCTGAGAACTAGCCTTTATTTTCACCCCGGGTTTATCCTCACATGTGTAGCTCTGTCTCTGGAGCCAAAGGTAGGTTAACAGTGGATGAATGCAACTCACAGTGAGAAAACTGATAGCACCCTTTTGGCATTCAGGCAGGTTTAAATTGGCTCAGTCTAGCCTTTACAAACCTGTAGACTACAAGCAGCAAACCTGCAGGCAAGCAGCTAAGGCAAGCACTTCTGCAGCTGCATAGCTCAAGGCAAACATCCCTTTCACTGCCCACCAGGAGTTTTCTTTCCTTTTAAGAGCACAAACAGTTTTCATGAGCCCCCAGTGGCCTGTTTGCCCCAGCAGTGCCCAGGAGAAGACTCTGCTCAGTTGAGTCATCAGCTTGCATCACCATTTTCAAGTTCTGTTTTTTTTTGGTTTTTTTTTTTTCCTAATCCTGATGTTTCAATTAGCTTAAAATCCATGACCACTCTAAGACCATGTTCTTTTCACATTTTCATAGGAAATGTGAAAGAGAAACAAGGTAGGGAAATAGTCACAGCCTGAAAATAGCATCATAAGAATTAGAGTTGCATTCCTTGCTCTTACAGTGACACTGTGACTGACTCAAGCATCAGTTTATACGAACGTTAACCTCCATAAACCAATCATCAAAAGATTTCTGCAAGTGCTAGTTATCAATTTTTACTTCTAGAAGAACCCATAAGTTCTTCCCACATTTTTGGTGACTACCTAATCTGGATTCACCCTCTGAAAGGAGCCTGAAGGTTAACCAATGAGCTCAACTAAGAGTATGATTGAAAGAGCACAAAATCCAATGCATTCATTCATTTTAAAATGAGCATAACATTGAACAACAAAAAGATGATCAGCTAGAAGACACTCCCTCCATGTTCTGAAATATCTGCATTACAAAGCTCACTATAATGCTACTGACACTTTCATGCTTTACTGGGGGGTTAGGAAGAAAAAGCATCATACTTCCAAATAAAACAGCAGTAAAATTTCAAACGGGAGTTTTCTTATTAATCTTTGCAATGGAAATATATGACCTCAAAATACTTTGGGAAAAAAATTATAAAAATTCATAACAATTCTATAAAATTTGACAGGAATCACTTTGGTAAGATAGTTTCTTAAGATATTTTTGAAAAACACTACAATCACAAGGACTCATCAGTTCTGCTTTACTCCTTTATGTGGCAAGAGTTCAAAGTGAGCATTGCTGGCTTTCCTGGTAATATATGCAAGGTGACGTGTTCCAAACACATTCCACCTTTTGCCTGATCTTTATAAGGAGAAAGCGTGGTTATTTGGGCCACATGGAAAGACAATGACTGGGGCTGAGGAAAAATGGTGCCAAGATCAGGCAGGAGCACAACACACTTGCAAGCTAAGGGGTTTTGCTTGAAAAATCTCCATGAGATGCGCTGCCTCCTACAGATGAAGTGACCCACCATCCACTATTTCTGGCAAGGCAATGGCTCCCAGCTCTGCACTGGGCTTCACTACCAGTGGCAGGTTGCTACCATGTCCTCACCACCACGCCCACAGGCACAGTGGCTTTGCTGGGGCCAGGAGAGCAATACTGTCTTGCCCTAGCACAAGGAAGTGGCTGCCACCCATGCCCCTGAAGATACCCAGAAATCAGCTGATAATCTAAAAAATGCACAGGTATAGCAAACTGGCACCCACTGCCCCAGCTGCAAAAGGCAGCTACATGCACAGACAGATAAGTGGCTGTATTATTCATTATGATCCTCAGTGCTTCCCAGAGCTGCTAATTACACTTTATTAACATCTAAAACCATTGCAAGTTTAGTAGCTAATAAAACAAAGGGGACAGTGGACATGAATAATCAGTGACATGGAGATGCTTGATCCCCCTGGAAAACCTGAAAAGACAAAAATATCAGTGATAAATCACAAAGATGAGGGCATGAAAGGTTGCAGAGAATGAGGAATGCCACACAGGATTAAAAAAAAAAATTCTGAATGGTTTTGGGGATAAGGAAGTGAAGGAACAACAAATGGGGTTGGTAAAAGGATATTTCAAGGCAGAAAATGCTTCTTAACATGATACCAACCATATGACTGCTTCAGACTTGGCTTCTCACCAGTAAAGGCAGCGGCAGCTTGACTACCAAGTAGTCTACCAGCAGAGCAGTTACAGCAGTAAAGATGCTGGAAGGTCTGCTGGAGAATAGATTAGCTGACCTAATGAGCTCTTGCTTCATTTAAAATAAACAAAGTTAATAACATTTAAGTTTCGACTGCTCACCTTCAGACCAATGCAAGACCTTGCTGGTATTTCATGACAGTAGCATATAGCCCATCTTTGCTTTCTCTGCTACTGCTGAGTGATTCCATACCAGGACAGAGGCAGACTGTGGCTGAAAAGGTCTTTAGGAGTAAAGTTGCCCGAGGTGGTCATGGAAGGAAGGCTGTGAAGCTCACCATGGTAGCAGGATGGTTGGTACTAGATGCAGAGCTCAGGGTACTCATGAGACTTGTTGATGAAACATGCTAACCATGCTAAATATGTACATGGCTTTACTGAATACAATAAGAATTACTAAATAAATTAAAGCAATATATTTGTTTCAGAAAAATGGGTATTCTCCCTGACTCTAGCTAACAGAAGTATTTATTTGACATCTTTGTAGCCTTTCCTAGGCACATGAAACTACCAGGACAGATCCAGGCTGGATACACCTTCAATCTCACACGGTTATAGTCACTGGTATTATCTTAGGCTGTATGTTGCATCAAGTTTTCTAACAATCAAAGTCAAGAGATGGGCTGGTAAAAGAGCAAGCCTTGCATTTTCACATAGCTTTGCTTTCAAACTATGAGTCCTTGTAGTTTATCTTGAAACTAAAAGATGTCACTGTTGCTTTGCAGCTCTTTAAAACCAGACTAGTCAAATGCAAGAAACTATTAATGTCTTAGAGCGTGCAGAAATCCCAACAACCAACCACTGCCTAAATGCTCCTGTAAAGCAAGAGCTGCTTAGTCTTTGACATGGTGGGCAGGCATTCTGGTAATTGAGATTTGATGCATTATTACAACACAAATACCTTACAGCATCCTGGCATTTATGTGGGTTTTCTGTCAAATTATTTTCATAGGAAAGCTGCTGGCCCTTGGGAATTCTCGGCTCTTTAGTAGTTCCACTTCCAGGATAGCTCTTCTTCTATCAACAGCAACCACCAAGTTGCTCAACCTGACTTCAGGGGCAGCTGCACCTTGATGATGCTGCAGACCCCTTATGTGTGCTGTATTCCTATTGCTACGAGTCCAGATCATTGCAGTTATGTGATTACAGACACTGCTATAAATAATGTGGCTGACCATTTGTTAAGCAGGTAAACTGAGACTTGTTTAAATAAGGCTATCATTATTGCTACAAACTATTTGCTGTACATCAAAGCAAAAACTGACAGTACTGTAGATCAGCATAAATAATTGTCCTTCAAGGACAAAAGAGTGGTGGCACTGGGCCAAACTAAAACTTTAACACAAAGCAGATTTTATCTACCGGTCAGCAATTGTACAGCTACTGTCTACACATTAATGCAACTGAAAGCAAAGAACATTTTACCTACTGCAGTTTCAAAGATGGTGAACAAAATTCCTCTCAGTAAGTTTTTTTTTAAAAGAGCAACTTGGTTTTGTTCATTCTTGCTTTTAACTTGCAAGAAGAGAAAGGAAAGAGGAAACCTGTTAAACATTTCAGACAGATTCTTATTGTTTATCAGGTGTTCACCACACAAAGAAGTAGAAAAGCAAGCAACCTGCCCAAATGTAGCCTGCACTGCTTTTTGAATTTGTTTAGCAATCATTTTTTATATATAATAATGACCTCTCTATTCTTATGAAAGGGGCAAGGTACTCCTATAAGAAATAATGGGTAATTCATAATTTAAATGCATTGAATGAGCACTCTGCTACTGACTGAGTGAATACTGTAAGCTGTTGAGAACAAACTGTTAGCATCCTTCCTGAAAAGGGCAGCTCAGTTCTCTGGGACAGATGACATTCATTCACTGATCTGATTAGGATTACAATGGAAAGCCTTACTCAGCACAGCTCTTCTTGGAGCATATGTGCATGTGTATTTTCAGTATTATACAAATACACAAAAAAAATAAGAATCTTGTTTGCACAACACAGGACAGTCTAAACATTAGTTTTCCATTAGCTAACATTCTGATAAGATCTCTGGACAGGATTTTTAAAGAGCTTAAATAATTGATTCTACAAAGCAATTTGTTAGTCCTCTCTAGTGAGCTAAATATTTATTTCTGTAATCTCTACAGTCATATGCTTCCAAAAACAAAGGCTTTTACAAAAAGGAGGCCCATGTCAGCTACAGCTCTATTATTTGGACAGTTACATGCCAAAATCAGGCTGTTGTTAGGTTTGCCATTCATTCAACAACCATGAAAAGATACACAACCATCAAATATCAAGAACTGATATCCCTCACCTCTGCATAGAAGTCCAATTGCAGAAGGGCTACTCAGAATTAAGAGATCAAAGTGGCACAATGCAAACCTGAGTAAGAAAATATTGGAGTGTACATCCAATGTCTGTGGATGACAACAGGTACCCCACTTTTGTTATCTTACGTCATCCAGCAGCTTTATAGATAATCTTGAATGAGATCACATGGCATGTGCAGGACAATGGGGATATCAGGCCTGGCCAGCACGTGTTCATGAAAGGCAGGTCCTGCTCAACCAACCTGATCTCCTACACGCAAGTGAGCCAACTGGTAGATGAGGGAAAGGCTGTTAATGTAGCCTACCTAGACTTCAGCAAAACCTTTGACTATTTCACCCACAGTATTCTCCTGAAGAAGCTGGCTGCTCAAGGCTTGGGCAGGTAAACTCTCTGCTGAGTAAAGAACTGGCTGGAAGGCTGGCCCCAGAGTGGCAGTGAATGGAGTTAAATCCAGCTGGCAACTGTTCATGAGCGGAGTTCTCCAGAGTCAGTACTGGGGCCCATCCTCTTTAATGCCTTTATTGACAATCTAGATGAGGGAATTATGTACACCCTCAACACTTGCAGATGACACCAAGCTGAGAGGAAGTGTCAACTTGCCTGAAGGTAGGAAGGCCCTTCAAGGGGAACTTAGCAGGCTGTTCTGGTGGGCTGAAGCCAATGGGATGAAGTTCAACATGATCTAGTGCTGAGTCCAGCACTTTGGCCACAACAACCCCAGACAACACTACAGGCTTGGGGTAAAATGGCTGGAAGACTGTGAAGGGAAAAAGCACCTGGGGATGCTGACTGACTCTTGGCTGAACATGAACCAGCAGTGAACCCGAGTGGCTAAGAAGGTCAATGGCATCCTGGCTTGTATCAGAAATAGTATTGCCAGCAGGAGCAGAGAGGTGATTGTCCTGTACTCAGATCTGGTGAAACAGCACCTTGTTTTGGGCCCCTAACTACAATAAATATACTGAGGCCCTGGAGTGTGTCCAGTGAAGTGTAACAAAGCTGGTGAGGGGACTAGAGCACAAGTGTTATGAGGAGTGGCCAAAGGAACTGGGATCGTTCAATCTGGAAAAGAGGAAGCTCAGAAGAGATCTTATTTCCCTCTACCTCTGAAAGGAGGTTTTGGTGAGGTAGAGGTCAGCCTCTTCTCCCACATAGACCAGAGGGAATGGCCTCAAGTTGCACCAGGAAAGGGTTCAGGTTGGAGAGTAGGAAAGAGTGGTCAGGTACCAGAATGGGCAGCCCAGGGAAGTGGTTAAGTCCCCATCCCTGGAGGTGTTCAAGGAAAGAGTAGATGTAGAGAGGGATCAGGTGACATCTCAGAGCACTGAAAGAAAAATAATGGATTCCCCTCTTCCATTTGTTTCTTTTGTGAATTAGAGTCTGTCAGAAGAATCTTTCAGCCCTTTCTTTGTTTTCTGTGGTCCCCTCACAGAAGAACAGAAATGGTGAGGTATTAAAGAAAATAGAAAGCCACGCAAATTGTAATGATACTGTGATGATTAGCATAATATTTTGCAATGAATTACCATAATGTTTACTTACAAGAGTACTATAACTGCTGCATTTTCAAAGTGCTTTTTGGAATTCAATTATACTAGCAAAATTACAAGTGGTACAATAGTGCAGTGAATTACTTCATTCTTGTTCTCTGACCACAGCCATGACATTCTGAAGGTACTGCTTCAGTACACTGCTACACCCATATCCTGCACTATACTATGTACTCTCAGTGTATTACTGCCACTTAATGAGCTTGCTCATCCTTTCCTCAGCATATTCTAGAAGCCTGGGTCTTTTACAAAAGTCAGTAGTCAAAATCGTTTTGATCCACTCTAGAATAAACCTCTTTTCTCCAAGAAAGCATATCACAATATGAAGTTTTGGTTTCATGAAAAAAGGAGAGCAAGGATCCCAAACAAAACTGCTAGTGACCTATGTCTTCAGAACATCAATGTAATTAAAACAACCAAAACAAACAACAACAAAAAAACCAACAGTATTTTTGCTATATTAATCTAACAGTTCTAATTTTACACTGGTCATGTTTAATTCCTTTAAACAACGTGAACACTCTATATTACTATATTTAAGTAATATCTGAAAATAGACTAAGATATCTCCAAAGATGTATCCAATCTTTGACAGCTATTACCTTTAAATTGTGGAATAATTTACAGGAACATACCTGTTTCTTTACCTTGAAACAACTATATGAAGTTTGGAAAGCAGAAAGTACAGGTAAAAACTGCAGTGCTCAGCAGGAATTTACTCTCTCCACTACAGTGAAGAAAATTTAAGCATCATTAATCTAAATAGACACTAAATGATGTCCAAGCTGTTCACTTTAACTTCTATCTGTTTAACTTCTATCTAGTGAGATTATCCCTCCTCTGAAAGCTAAACTGGACTACCAAGATACTGAGGTGGGTAAGATCCATGCAAGGAATCATATGTAGCTTTGCTGGATACCACATAAGCCTCACAACTGTCCTGGCTCCTGAACTGAACACTCTACAGCAGTCATGTTAGAAGGGCATTATGTCACTTTGCTTGAGGACCCGAAGAGACAGTGTTCAAGCTCTGCATAATGAGCTCCACAATGGCAGGCCAGGATAGAAATTCTGTTTCTTAAGCCAGTTTCCTTAAATCATCTCTTTTCTCCTTATCAGAAGGTAGTTACTGGTTTGTCATTTTGAACACATAAAAAAGACGAAAAAAGACGAAAAAGCACCTTTAAAAAAAAAAAAGAGGAATTTAACAGTGTGGAGAAATCACTGCAACAGTATTTGCCTGTGCACTGAATAGATTGTTGAGAACACCGTCCCCCTTTCAGTGACCTATTTTATTTCTTTCTTGTCTATAGGCCTTCACTGCTTTGATGGAGTTGATACTCACCTATTACATTTCAGGGAAGGACAATAAATATCAAATATCTGTCTCTACTGCTGTGCCCACTAGACAATCTATCAGTGCTTACCCTAACACTCTAAACCATCTGAGCAGCTTCCAAGAAAAAAAAAATAAATGAGAAAGAGTCAGTCTGCTATATAAATATTTTTCCTTCAACTCTAACTCCCACCTGGAATCAGATTTTCTTTTAATTTTGGTTTGCCTAAATTTCAGACAGTTTCACATCAGTGGCAGATTTTCTGTGTAGAAATTGTTTCAAAGTGCTAACTTGAAGCTTTATAAAGTTAAAATCAGAGTGCAGCTTCACTTGAAAAGAAGAGACTTCTGAATAGGTGCAGGATTTGCTTCTAGCCTTGATAACGCATCAATGGCTATTATCCAGCAGTGCTTGCACAGCATTAAGGTCTTTGTTTCTAACTCTGCTCTCCAATGCTACCTGCAGTGAAGTTGGAAAGGGACACAGCTGAGACTATTGCCCACACTGGTCATTGGGATATTCCATACCATATAAACTACGTGCCCAGCAATAAATGCCAGGGAGAGTTATCTTCTAAGGCAGACATTGTTCAGAGACTTGCTGGAGATTGGTCTGATTTTGGGATGTGGCGAGTGACTGCATTTGCATTATTTGGTGCTTTTTCACCTTTCCTTCAATTAACTACCTCCCACGTCCTACAAGTTCTTCTCACTCTTGCTCTTCCTGTTCTCTCCCCTGACCTGCTTGGAGTGTGAGATGAGCAAGCAGCTGTGTGGCTGTGGGGTCAACCCAGAGCAGTCCGCTTTGTCTCCTGAAGAGGGACTCAAGACAATTCAAGATAGCAACAGGGTTGATAGTAGTGTGCTAGAATAAACATAAAGCTTTTTACCTAGCTGTTACTTGGCAGGCTCCAACTTGCTGCTGCTGGTCACAATGCTGACTTGTCTGCATTGTTTGTTCTCTCACTTGCTCCTCTGTACATCAAATGTGGAGGGCTGTCAATGGCTGCTTTCAGCTTCTGCTGTGTTATCACTTAATTTTACTTCGCCTGGGAGAGTTATGATAAAAGCATTGGCCTTGAGCCTAGTTTAGTATGTGGCCCCTGCACTGCTGCCATCCCAGTATTCTGGGAACCATCTTGTGAAGATAATTAGCAAATAGTTCTTTCTCCTCTACTCCAGGAACCACTTAGTGAAAGAAGGAAGAATGAAATCAACTGCTTCCCCAGGGCAGATGCTTCCACCCATTCCACCAGGCCTTTTCTGTTTCTCATTGTGCTCCCTTCTTATCCCCCACAGTGTGTAGGCTGGGGGTGGGCAACAGGCTGGGAGCTGACACAGCTAGGACAGCCAATCCAAACTGCCCAAATAGATACTGAATGCCATACAACATTGTGCTCAGCAACAAAACTGAGGAGGGAGTGCTTTTCTTTCAAGGTAGCTATTGCTTTCAAACTAACTTGGCATTGGTTCACTTTTCAAGCTTGTGAGTGATTGCCTTTGCACCACTGTTTTGCTCCATCCTCTCCCTTTTCCTTCATCTATTAAACTATCTCTATCTCAACCCATGAGTTCTTTCACTCTTGTTCCTCCAATTCCACTCTCACCCTGGGCAGGAAGCTGGAAGGGGGTGGGGGAAAAAGGGAAGGGGGAGATGAGCAAGGAAGAATCTGTATGGGTTCTTAGCTGCTATTGGGCAGGAAAGGGGGGTCAGTAATCTGCCCTCCATTATTGTACAAAGGACGCTGGTAAAATTCATTTGACAAATGACATAGAGGGATGTTTCATGTAAAATTATAATGTCAGTCTACACTCTAACAGTGGAGAGAACTGGAATTGTGCTGTCAAAAGGCCACATGGTACATTCAGGGGGGGGAGTTCAGTTTTGCTCTTTCCGAAGCATCTCAGTATTACTTTTCCACATGCAAAGTGCATAAGGAGCGTGCACTTAAGCACTGACATTTCCTAACACTTTTGTGGTACTAGCTAGAGCGAGATAAATGTAGTCATCTCATATTTACACAACTGTATATTAAATGACATTCATGTGTATGGTGTCTGAAATATAGACTTCTCACGTACATACAGTGTTACAGTAATGTCACTAAGATCAAACTACAGATTGCAGAGTCACAGAAACGTCACTGTTATGACAACACTGGATTATCAGTACAATGATTTGTGTTATTTTGTGCTCACTGCTCTTATCTACCTTGCTCACAGGAACTAAAAAATGATTCTCACTGAAAAAAAGTTATTTCAATATCCCATTAGCAAAGCTTTTTTTTTTTTTAACCAAAAAACTGGAGAGTGGATGTGAGAAGATTAAGAAAAAGACAAGATAGATTAATGATCACATCCACAATTGCATCAGATGAGAAAAATTTCACTGTCTCACTTATGCATCAAGACATGGAGTTTTGTCTGTTAGTATTTTGTGTGTCTGTATGGGGAAGGAGGGGGAAGAGTAACCTTTTCAAACATTTTTTCCCCTCTGTACCAGCTATTCCATATTCGAATGGCCAGCACCAACACTCTGGGGATACTAACTGAAACCACTAAAGACAGACTTCAGTTACATTCTGCAAAGTTCAGAAAGTTTCAAATAGTAATGACCTTTCACAGAAAGAAAAAAAAAAAAAAAGAACTGAATGGCTATGAACATGACATACTCAAGGATCCTACATCATTTTCTCACGAATCTCTCTTGAAACTGTGAAGAAAAGTATATCTTGCTTTTCCTTGTCTAGCCCTCATACTTTTATGGAAACAGCAAAGGACCTGATTGGTTGGTATTCTAAGTCTGCATTGTCAGTAATAATGTGCAAGTCAGAATGGGTAGCTCTTGGTAGCATACAGAGACTGTAGAACTGCCAGGGAAAGAGACAGTTGATTAATACAGCACATTGGATTAGAAACTGTCTGGATACAAATCAGGAATGATAAACTTCAATTTCACAGAATTAACAGAATTTTTTGTGGTTATTTTTTAGTTTGTTTTTTATATTATATAAAGGATTCTGTTGTTGTTTTACATTGTGTAAAGATTAGCCAATGAAAAAAAGGAGACATGATTTGCAATTCCTGCTGATTTCATCTAACTTCTATGATATTATAACCTCCTTTCTAGCACTGACCTCCTTTATCTCCTGCCTAAAGTTCTGCCTCCCCTCTATAACCTCAGAACTTTAACTAATGCCAGCATGATAACTGATGAGCGTTGGAGATATAGCACATACTTTTCCCTTCATCCAAGAAAATATGTTTTCTTCAAAGCATGTTTGCTTCTTGAAGAGGTTCATGTAGCCAGTGAGGTCTAGTAATAGGATTAACTCTGCTCAACCAAAAGAGCTATCAGCTGAGCAGACAGATTAACAAGATCATCTCACATGTTGCATGACATCTTCTGCCTTGCTGATTCCAAACTGCAATTTCTAAGACTTTTTTAAAACATACTATTAAGAAAAGCTGCAAAGATGCAGAATTGGTAATGGGACAATTGCTTAGAACATTGTATTAACCAAGTTCACTAAAGCACTGAACAATAGAAATGCTGTTATCTACAACTGAGGAGCTGCTACATGAGTGTCAAAATCCCTTCCATGTCCCAGATAATATTCTTTAATGAACATCTCATATCCTGCAGTAGGAAGGTGTGAGGTAAATAGCTGAGGTAGGAGGTCTTGTATTGGTCTTTTTTACCTATCCAAGGGATGTTAAATATCTTGCTTCAAAACAGCCAATTAGCTGCTGATGATATACAATTTGGGGAAAAGAAGACTGAAAGGGGATCTGATTAATGTTTATAAATATCTAAAGGGAGGTGGGAGGCAAACAGATGAGGCCAGGCTCTTCTCAGTGGTATGTATCAATACAAATGGCCTAAAACTTGAACATGGGAAGTTCCATACATACACGAGATGCTTAAGACACGTCTGGATGCCTATGTGTGCAACCTATTGTAGGGAACCTGCTTTAGCAGGGGTGTTGGACTCAACGATCTTTTGAGGTCCCTTCCAAGTCCTGCAATTCTGTGATTCTGTGTTATTTGTTTGTTTCAGAGGATCCTGAACCAGTTCTTGTGCTCCTCCTGCATTAAGCTAGCCATCACAGTGGAGCTGGCAGGTTCTCAGCAGACCTGAATGATTCATCAGCCAGAGGCAGCTTACTTGCGCTACAGTAGAGTCAGACAAGAGTAAGTCAGAACTAGCTTGGATGTCTCATCATCTCACTGTATCCACATTTACCCTGATCCACCTATTACAACCCAGACACAAACTTTCCAGTTTCATCCTGGCAGTCCAGTAGGTACGTTAAACCCTTCCTCCTGAAGGATATACAAGTCATACAATAGAAGTACAAAAGAATGTAGCAACGCAGAGAGGACCCAGTTATGATCTTCTTATACTTGGTTCAAAGGAGAGTCTAAGTTCTGGGAAGGCTTTCCCAGATGACAAGTGTCTAAGACTCAGGGCTGCAGGCTAAGTAGGGAGGTAAAATATCCTTATGGTGCCATTCTTAATGTATCTGTCCAAGGTTACCACAATGTTATTGCAGCTCACACCATCAGAAAAATCAGTCCACACATCAATCTGTTGTCAGATTCACAAGCTATCAAGCTTATTAGTTTTTCAGCTGAAAAAGCGTCAAGCTGCTTTTCTTAAGGGAAAAATAAAACTATTTCACAAATCAAGTAGCAAATAGAATTCACTTTTCCTGGAGACTCAGACTACAAAGGCTCTCTGAGAATAAATGAAGTTTACACTATAACAGCAAAACAGAGGGAGCTTGATTATAATTACAATATGACTCAATCTAGTCAGTGTTTTCATTTGCTGTACCAAAGATTTCCTTCTGAATTTTCACACTTGGGTTAGCCTCAAGTAGTACAACTGGAAATCACAAGATTACAGTGGTCTTATGAGGGAAATTTACCATCAACAGGTAGTACACAAATCCAGGTACTACCGAAGAAGCTCAACAGTAAGCTCTCTCTGTTTAAAAGGCCAAGAGGATATACAATGGCTTTGATGTGGTCCCACACTATGCTCATATCTCTAAATTAGAGAAATACAGATTTAAAGGTTTACTAAGAAGTGGATAAAGAATTGGTTAGATGGTTGAAGACAGAGGACTGTAGTCAGCTGCTCCACATTCAGGTGATGGGGCCCTGGGCAAGACATTCTAGTGCCTGATTTAGTGGTTGGCAATCCTGCCCACAGCAGCACGGTTGGAACTAGATAATCTCTAAGGTCCCTTCCAACTCCAGCTAATCAACAATCCCATGATTCCAACATACTAAGGTATTAAGATATACTACTACACTGTCTGTTGGCAACTGCAACAGCTACTTACCCCACAGTACCGGTCGTCACTGAATATCTGCGGTGGCAGTGGATTGCCTTGCGCAGGCTGCCTGTCCTCAGGAATATTTTTATACATCCACTGTCTTTTCTCCTCTGACATTGTGATATCCACTTCTTCAAACTCAATGCGATTGGCTTCCAGAAACCTCACCACATCTTGTTGCCTCTTCTTTATCTAGATGAAAGAACAAAAACAATACATCAGAGCAAGTCAACCATAACCCAGATATGCTTACAGACCTGAGTACATTCCTTCTCTCCGGGCCTACTTCCACGTGACAGAAGGTCAAGAACTTGGGAAGAAAGAGAAATTTTCGTTTTTCACTTTTAAGTTCACAGAAGTTAAACACTGCTGTTTCTCTATATGTTGACAGAAGTTAGACTTTCCCATCCCATTCTTAGAAGGCTGCCTCTCTAGTTCCATTGTGGAATTTTCAGCGTTTACTTTAGATGAAGCTTTAAAAAGATAAATAAATGAACTGTGTGAGACTAATAAGTAAAAAGTTAAAAAGATATAGATGGTTTTCAAAACCATTAGGGGTTACATTTTTGAAGCATAAAGGCAGCTAGAAATACAAGGTAGACAACCTGGCAAGCCCAAGAAGAGTCCACTCCTATAGGCGGCCATTGAAATAGATAACATCGGTACATCCGGGGAAGATTTAGATTAGACCTGAGGAAACATTTTTTTTCTGAAAGAGTGGTCAGGCACCGGAATGGCCTGCCTAGGGAGGTGGTTGAGGCACCATCCCTAGTGCTGTTCAAGAAGCGTTTAGATGAGGTGCTAAGGGATTTGATTTAGTAGTTGGGTAGGGATAGTGATAGGAGGATGGTTGGACTAGATGATCTTGTAGGACCTTTCCAACCTTATGAACCTATGTACATGTGAGGGAAAAAAAAAAAAAATCAGTTGCACATATTTGTTTTCCTAGACACCTATCTTTTAAAAATGCAGCTCCATGAACCCTGACAAGGCTTGTTGGTCTCTGGCTGCAGTGAGTGCCTGAGCCTGCTGCTGCTGCTGGGGAGGGTAGCAAGGATTCCATCTATGTGAGGTACGTAATCTGTCAGACAGATCTGACACATGAGGAGGGTTGGAAAAGAGCCCTGGCTCAGTATCAAGGGTGCATCCCCTAACTGCCTACCCTGCTTCCCCAGGGACCCCTAAGCAATAGGTTTGGGGTGCTGGAAACTGAAGAGGAGGTGAATGGGGAGGCGAGAGAGGATCCACCTAAGAGGGGCATTAGGGAGAGGCAGTCATCCCCACACTTTGAGACTCCTTCTGCCAGAAAAGACAGAAGGGTAATTATGGTAGGTGATCCCCTCCACAGGGGAATGGAGGATCCCATATGCAGACCTGACCCAACCCATAGGGAGGTATGCTGCCTCCCTGGGGCCTGGGTCAGGGATGATGCCAAAAAACTCCCAGGTCTGGTTCATTCCTCTGATTATTATCCATTACTGATAGTTCAGGCATGCAGTGATGAAATTGCTCAGGGAAGCCTGTGAGCTACCAAAAGAAATTTCAGGGGTTTAGGGAGGTTAGTTGAGGGAGTGAGAGCACAAATCATATTTTCCTCTCTCCTTTCTGGGGTAGTAAAGGATACAGAGCTGCCTGGGAAAACTCAGGCCCTGAATAAGTGGCTGAAAGGCTGGTGTCACCACAGAAACTTCGGGTTCTTGGATCATGGGGTGGTTTATTTGGCACCTGGTCTGATGGCTGTGGATGGGTCTCATCTATCTCCAAGGGGAAGGTTGATCCTAGGCCAGAAGCTGGCAGGGCTCACTGAGAGAGCTTTAAACTAGGTATGAAGGGGGAAGGGAGAAAATATGGCTCACTAGGGTGGAGTGAGTAGTTCAGAGATGTCAACTAGATCTGCCAGGGAAGAGGGTGGAGGTCAGCAGGACAGAGAAGGGCTCAGGGATATTGTTGAAGGAGATTGCAGGGAAATTCCCACTAGGGAGTAGCAGAGGTTCTGATTTCTTTTGGAGGGAGGGCCCCTCTAGAAAGGTAGTGTGGCAGAAAGCCCAGCTGAAGTGCCTTTACATCAATGCACACAGCATGGGAAATAAGCAGGAGGAGCTGGAAACCATGACACACTTAGAAAATTATGACCTGGTTACTATCACAGAAATATGGGACAAATCTCACAACTGGCATACTGTGATTAAGGGCTACAGGCTCTTCTGAAGGGACAGTAAGGGTAGGAGGGGAGGGGGAGTTGCCTTCTATGTTAGGAAGTAGGTAGATCGTGAAGAGCTGTGTCTGATTAACAACCACGACCAGGCTGAGAGCTTATGGGTTGAAATCGGGGATCAGTTCAGTAAAGAGCTGGCTGCAGCCAAAGCGTTTTGATCAGTGGTTCTATATCTGGGTGGAGGCTGGTCACAAGTGGTGTCCCCCAAGGGTCAGTCTTGGGACAGGTGCTCTTGAACATCTTCATCAATGACACAAACAATGGAATCAAGTGCACCCTCAGCAAGTTTGCAGAGGACATCAAGCTGAGTGGTACAGTCAATACAGTGGAGGGAAGGGAAACCATCCAGGGGAACCTGGACAGGCTGGACAAGTGGGCTGGTGCGAACCTAATGAGGTTCAACAAGGCCAAGTACAAGGTGCCAGGGGGTTGCCCAAAAGGCACTCAAGGCTAGGCTGGATATAGCTCTGGGCAGTCTGATCTAGTGGTTGGCAGCTCTGCCCACCTCAGAAACTAGGTGATTGTTGAGGTCCTTTTCAACACAGGCCATTCTATGATTCTATGAATCTTTAATTAAGAGCATCTGTCTGCATAATGCACATGTCTAAAAATAAGCATGATTTCATCTCTTGAAAATTAATTTCAGCACAAAATAAATGCATCAGGTACATACTAATGGGGTTTATTCCCTTCAAAGAGATCATCTTTATACAAAAGCATAATAGAGGCAAAATACTGACTGTTTTTAGCTCATTGCAGCTAGCTAAGGTCAGCTCAAAACAGCTTGCAGGGCTTCAAACAGATACACCAGCTGAAGAATACCTCTGCCTCAAACAGCAACCTTTGAAAAGAAAGTCTGTAGGGCTGAGGAAAACTAGCTTCACTCATTTGTCTTAGTCTGCTCCTCATTCTCTTCATTTTGTATTTTTTGCATCTACTTAATGAAACAGTTTCCTTCAAAAGGAAGCTACATGCTGTATTTTTACAGCTACCATCAACAGCATGATTTGATGAAAACAATAGCAATTTAATAATTTTACAGTATTCCTGGAGTGTTGTATCCACACAGTTGCTGGTTGGCACGAAGCGCAGATGGATGAATCATGCCTGTGGGCAATATATGACCCAAATACTATTTGGAAATTGGGGTTTTTAAAGTGCACGTGCTAGCTCCTCTTGTCACAGAGCCCATTCCATCCACCTAAACAAAGCACAAAAATACACAGCTTTTGGAGGTTCAAGTGAGCAGTGATATCATCACTAAGAGTAGCCATCTCAACCAACCAGAAAGACATCTTAAACGATTACTGTCTTTCTAAGTGGGTTTATAGTTTTGTTTCTTTGTGTGTGTGTGTGTTTTCCTCCCTTTCTTATATAAGCTGTATTAGTTTTTAGACATACCATGTAATCACTTTTTCACACAGAAGGCAGCTCCAAAAATTGCTTGATACCTTATCAACAACAGGTAAGTTATTGCATTGTCATCACTGCTGGCACCAAAACATGACTTCTACTACCTCCCTAAAAATTATGATAAGGAAATCTATGGTCAATATAGAAACAAAGCTTCAAGAGGGCCCCAAAAAAGAAACATTTTTTTTCCCCATGATTATTAAGCATTTAATAAAATAGAAACAAGACATCTAAAGCAACATGTGGAAAGGCCATTTGTTTGCTCTGTAGTACTGCTAAAACCATCTTGAATTCTGCCCCTATGGAATTCATCAGCTCCACAGGTTGGGCAAATGACAGAGCAGCATCTCAATGCACAGCAGCCTGCCCTAGCCAAGTCTTTTGGACCTGCACTTCTGAGTAGCTGTGCACTGACTGCACTGGGGTCAATCCCTGGCACACTGTGACAACCAAATCACTGCCTTAAGCTGTTTGTGAGACTAAGTCAGCCTTGGGCAAAGCTCTCCATGCCCGGGCCACATACTGCTGTGTATGTAACCTTTTTGTCTGCTGTCTTCCAGTACCCTATGAAGTGAACACAGGTTTCACTGCAGCTCAGTTTTAAGCAGTTCCCTCACACTTTACCCTTCACACCATGAGAATTCTCCCACAATCACTCATTTCCTAATCTCTCCCTTTTATTTTCATAAAACTAATTAAGATGTTGAAGGGAAATAAATTGTTGGGGATTTTTGAGCCAGAAGCTTTGCAATTCTGCACACAACATCTGCAGGAGTTATCAGCTGTGGATGTGCCAGCTGTATCAATTGAAACAAAATGCCCTGAAAAATTTTAGGCAGAGAAACCACATCCTCTCCTTCTCTGAGTGATTTGCTTGAAGTTTGTAAACTGAATCAGGAGAAATACTTACATTAAAAATCCCATTAAATTATGCCTTGTTGTTTAAGATTAATGCTCAGAGCATCTGCCACAACTAAAGCCAGATGATTGTTCCCCAAGAAAACCACAGGATCTTTGTCTTCCCATATAACTGGATCTGTGCCTCAGGCATGCGTCAGCCTCACAATCCTGCCTGTAGTTCTTGTTTGCAATTACACTAAGCTATAAAAACCTCCAGCATTCAATCAAATGAAGCCCTCAGCATGCCAACACTCCCCAAAGGGCAATGTCAATCTCTCCTTCCTCACTAGCCTACACTGAGGACCTGAGCTCCTGCCCAGAGCCCAGGGAAGATCAATGCAGCCTCACATGACAGTCTAGGTGCATACTTTAGTTCTCTTCATACAACTAAGCTTCACACCTCACTTCTTCCTGGCTTTCCAGAGCCTGATGCAACTTAAAGGAAATAGAAAAAAATTGTTCATACAATCAGAAATACCATGATCTCAAAGCCTCAGTTTATGGCTATTTATACAACAATTTGTGAAAGCATTTGTATTCTTATGCAACACGCTGCCTTCACACCAAAATATTTTGCTTTTAATATATCTTAACATATCAGAAGATGCTGAAAGATAAACCATCAAAATAAACACCCCTTGTGAAGTCTCAAACTCCTCCGCACTTCATTCTGCATTTCATGAGACTCCAGCTTCTTTATGCATCCTAATCATCTCATCTGGAAGCATGCAATTCAACATAGATTTGTCTTGTAAATTACCTTGTGGTCATGAAATTAATATTATCCATAAGTACAAACAGGAATAGGCACTATCATCTCTTTTTATTAAGCAGCAACACTGATTATGAAACAAAATCAGAATAATATCATGTAAAGAGATGCTAATCTCTTGGAGAAAATTCTAAGCTAACAGTCTGCAATTATAATCGAGTGGCTGTCCTCCATGTTCTAAGCAGGCTGATTGTTTTCTGAACTTCTGTTTTCATGGATTTCATCTTGCTTTTCATTTACATTTCTATTCACAAACATAAGAGAAAAGAAACTCGAAGACATCTCCATTTTATATCAGCATTGGAGGCGGTTTGCTTAGGTGGACTAAAAAACAGCAATAAAGCTGTGCATTCTGACCTACAGAACCAATGAAAGGAGTTAACCACTAATTCAGTGGCTCAATTTACAAAGAAAGCCCACCTCAGCTAACGTACACCAGCCTTTTCCTCCAGCTTTCATTTCTTCATGCTGATATGCAGCAGATACAGGAGACTACACCACAGCCTGTTTTGCAGAAATGCTTCAAAGGCATTCTCAGGCCAGATGGGACCATTGGGATTATCCAGTATGACCTAGCATCCCTTAATTTCTCTTAGGAGTAGGAACTTTCTTGCAAATTGTTTTCCCCTAAGCTTATTCCTGAACAGCTAATGACAGAGAACCTACCAGTTTTTTAAAGTTGTTCCCAAAGTTAGTTAATTGTCTTCGCTTAAAATCCATTCCTGCCTCAATTCAGAATTCACCTCACCTGCAGATTTCAGCCACTTACACTTCCAAATTTTTTTTGTGTGTTAGACTCTTCTACCATAAGATCACTGTTCCCCATACAACTTAAACGAGCTCAAGTCAATACTTAACTATCCCCCAGCTAACCTGAACAGTGACCTCCAGTAAAACCAAAATGCCTATTTCTCCAGCAGAATAACAAAATAAGGATGTTGTCATCACAAATCACGCCCAGAATGGTCTTGGAATTCAGCAAAATTAGATGAGATACCACAAACTTACTTCAGAAGTCTGTCAGTTAAAAAGCCAAAACACATCCATTGAGACCTGGCTATCTCAAGACAGAGGTGGCCCTGCTGTTTCATTCCTTTCCTTCTTCTCGAAACTGGTCACTCTCTCCTGATCCATGACCTTACCCAAGTTCTACAGCAGCTGCACTGTCCCCTCACTGACTCAGCTGAGAATGGAAAGCACTGCACTGGGAGGGGCACCTCCAGCGTGCAGCACAATGACACAGCTAAGCACATCTCGGGGCTGTCACAAAGGTGGTGCAATTTCTCTCCCTTCTGTCAAGCAGCTCCTGCAGCAGCATAATGCAGGAACCAGTGGGACAAGGAGGGAGAGGCAGTCGTGTCCATACCACCATCTGCTCAGTCCATATCAACAGCAAAAACCACACCCCAAGAACATGGCTTAGCAGAAGCTAGAGCATGACAAGCTCCAGGTCTCCAAAATACAACTGCAAAAGCAGCATTTTGTAACACAAACACATGAACCAGCTCGCTGCCACAACTGAACATACCAGATGCGGAGCCTTTACCTTTTTAAGTCATAAAAATAAAACCAAAGGAATTGTTGTACTGTGAAATGCCTGTGTCATGTTGCACACTCCGAGGCTGACACGCAGATCCTCACAGTTCCTTTACATTTGCAACATGCAGTACCTGACCTGCTGAGTGGCTCTTTCTCTGTCTGGCTGGAGAGCACAAGTGGCCTTGGCAATTTTTACTGCAGAGAGATGGTAGGACAGCAACACAAAGATTCATATGATTAACTCATTGTTCTTGGCACAGGAAAACAGAGCCCAGCCACATACACAGGGAAAAAGCAGAGGAGAAACCGTAGCTTGATGGAGGAAGGTAGGAAAAAAAGATAGAAGTCAGCATTCCTTTTCTGGTGGGAATACTTACATAAGCAGCTAACTGCTGTAGCATTTACTGCATTACACATGATAGAAGAGCCTCCTCAGAACAGACCATCACATAGCTCAACACTTCATCTCAGAACTTATCAACCTGAAAATAAATAGTGCAGTCCCTGAGCAGCAGCCACATTCAACCTGCAGGGCCCTGGGCTACACTAGCAGCAATCAGCCACTCGCATACAGAGACATAATTAAGGACATACCATATGAAATACTTAAGAAGCTGGGAGGCCAATCTGCTCAGCTTTATATAAAATAAGTATACAGATCCTTCGGATCTGCTGAGACACTGCTTTGCCACGCAATATGCACAGCTTCACCTCTGCAATATGTGGTAGGCTGCCACTGAAGGAGTCCAGCATTTCCAAACTGCAGTTACAGTTTGAGCCAGGTTCAGGTTTTAAAATTCCTCACCACAAGCAGTCAGCAAAGAAAAACATCAGCTTTAGTTTTGTCCTGTAAAATCACAGACAGTAAAATTTGCTCCATGCCCAGTACCTGCTATCCCCATCTTCATATTGTTAGATGCTGAACTGTGATAAAATGCATTGAAATCTGTGTAGACATGTTTCTACTACAAGTTGAAGGGGAAAGTTCCTTATTTAAGGCAGTTCACAAACTTTTATTCTCTGTTCAAGTAACAGAGAGGAGTCTTCAAAACAATTAAAGGTGAGTGTTTGCTCAGGAGGGGTTTCTTATTTCAGTGAGTTCACAGTGGAGAAGCAGAGATAGAGACCAAACAGAAAGGGGAAAGACCAAGAATAAAAAAAAAAAGAGAAGGTTCTTCAGAGTTATCAACTATCAGCAACACTAACACTTCAAACCATGGCTGGCAGCTAACTTCTTCCAATAGATAGATGTTTTTGTTCATGATTTACCATATGTTTTAGTGATTCAAGAGACTGGCTAAAACCAAAGCGCTATTTTCATGCATTTTTCCAACAGACATCTCTCAAAGTTGCCAGAGAATATTTTAGCAGTCCTGTTTAGTATTCTACACTAAACTCCTTTTGTACCATTCTCTTTTGTCAAATTGGCATGTTTATAGCAAGTTCCTTGCATCGTGAAAGAAACCCTTCCAACAAGCAACATCCATCTCCCCCTTTAAAAATGTATGCGTAAGCACAAGTATGACAACTGAAACCCTTACTCATTCACCTCTCTTAGTGATAGGAGAGTTTGCCCCCTAAAAAAAAAAAGTAACCTGTTCTATGACCTTTGCATTATATCACATTTATTGATATGTTAATTTCTTTCTATTTCCGTAGGTTGATTCTGAAGGATCTCTTTTCTTCCTAGTAAAGTCCCAGTCAAAGCAAGGTGTTTGAGAATTGCCAAGCTTGGAACTATTGTAAACTCAGCCCTCAGCCTTACAGTGAAAAACTGATTTTTGAATCTCTCAGGGCCTCCCCCAGTTGGTACAGCAGGAGTAGTTTGGTCCAATATTGCTATGGCTGAAAATCTTTGGTGTTTTAGAGGTATCACTTCCTTCATGTGAATCATTCTTGCTTGATAGAATTATCAATTTTTTGTAGGAAATAATAAGTGATCTCTGTTTTGTTTATTTTCTTAAACTGTGTTAAATATCTGATAAGTTGTTCAGAGTGAAAAAACACTGAAGAGAGCCATTTTATAAGCATGCTTTGGAGGACATGCAAGGGCTATAATACTCAAATTCTGCAAAGTAAAGTTTTTACCTTAAAAACCAAAAGAATCCCCTAATAAATCCACATACACATCCTGTTATATAGTATGTTTATCACCTAGACTTTTAAGATGAAAACACAATTGTCTTCTCTTTTTTTTTGACATGATGAGTCAGCAGAGCACCAAATGTGTTGTGAGCTAGTTCTATGTATTTATCAGCCACATTGTTTTGTAACAATGAAGAAAAGCACTCCCAGCTGTATTTTCTGTATGTAATGCAGATGGGATAGAAAAGTAAACTTTTTTGGAACAGAACAAAAAGTAGGTCATGTTTCTTCCCTCTCATCAGCTTTAAGCATCAACCCAGTGGTGCAGGAATATTTATCTATTATTGCACATAAAAACTCCTGGGGTGGAACAAGTAATTAAATTAGCTTTGCTTTGTCAGGGCAGGATCTCTGCAAATCACCTCTCAGGACTTGCAGTGCAGCACCCAGCTGCAGCTCTTGTTTTTTTCCTCATCAGTTTGCTGTTGTCTCAGAACATTGAGAGACAAGATGTCACAAACAGAAGCATCCTCACAGTCTCCTAGAGCTTCAAATAGACATTAAGGCAAGCTGCAAGACCAGTGGGCCTGTTCAGGCTGAAGTACTGCTTAGCCCAGCAGGACACCCTGGTTTCACAGAGAACCTTGTCCCCACATCACTACCAGCTTATATTCATACTTCTCCCACACAGCCACCAATCCTCCTCTGTGCATTCAAGGGCCTAAGACACCTCAAACACTCAGAAAAGACATCTCACCTTTCCCTCTGAAAGACAATGCTTGTGTTTATATGCTTTCTGATCCTGAGATATCAGAGACATCAGGATCCCAAAATGCTCCAAAGAATGTGAAAAATAAGTTTGTGCAATGAAGCTCTTGGTACTTCCACCCTTTTCTGAGAGCCACTATCCATGCAGCACAGACATGCCATTGCCAACTGGATACACACACCCCTGATAATGCACTTTAAAGTGACAGCAGCAACGGTAGTACCAGTCATTCAGAATTGGTTGTGCTAAATTTATGGATATTTACAGGTTTTCTCATCAGTATACGGAATAGCAACAGAAAAAAAAAACAGTGGCTCCAGATAAATGTCAGGTTTTAGATAAAATCAGACTAAATTAACAAAAAGTTCTAGCAATGTGCTTTTGTGAGGCTAGGATGATGGATTTTGTTGATATCAGTCTCTAAACAAGAGCTGATTACCACTGCTAATAGCAATAAATCAATAACAAAATTACTTCTGCTTCAAGTGAGAACACTGTGAGGCTTCTAACTTTGTTAACAACCATTTTCCTCTATCAACAAACAACTATAGCCATGTAGGTTACATCTTCTAACAGCTCCTGGATGTGCTCATTACGTTCTCTTTTATACGCTTGTATAAATGAGGCACCCTTCTTCATCCCCCCAGCACAGCAGCCACCTGATGACTATCCCACAAACTCCTGGTACACCTCCTATGAGGCCAACTGGAGTCATTTCCACACAGCCAAAGTTATCACTCACTCAGTACAACCCAAATATTTCAAAATTCCCCCCAGGGCCTGATGCAGGGCACCTTTGCTACAAACCAGACCTTGCTGCAAGCAAGTCAGCCTCACTGAGCAGGAAGGACTGCCTGCACAGCAGGGCCACGAGGCAGCTGCCTTCTCTGATCAGAGGCTAGTTCTGCATCTCCTTCCTAATGAGCGCTGGCTTCCTACAAGGCTCCTCCTGAAGAATTTGATACTATCCAACTCTTTCAAATGCCACTCCTGTCTCTGCTTCCACATGAACGTATCAGATCATTCCAACAGAGATGCTTCAGAAAGATTGTCTGACCTTAGGAGATGCAGATACAGATCAAATGTTTCACCCATACTTGTTTGTTTAGGTCAGACAGGGGTGATAACTTCACTAGCCCTGCAGTGATATTAAGAGAGGTTTTGGCTGATAATGCTTTATTGTCCATCAGATCAAAGGAAGCTTTCTTTCAAATAGGCATAATGAAAATTCATTTGCCTTTGTCTGAAAAACACAGACAATTCAACAATTAAGAAACCCGTCTCTAACTAATTTGTACGTGTTGAGTTTGAAAGTGTTTCTAATAATCACTCAAAACATTTGAAAGCACAGATAATACCAAATGTCATACTCTGCAACATATGAAAACATCAAGAAATCAAGCAAACTAAGTTGTGAGTGTTGTGATGGAACTTCCATTGATGAAAAAGCGTGAATATTTTTCCTGGTGAATTCAGGGGACTCTTAAATAAGATGGGTAAAAAGGATCCCAATGGGCCTCACCACCTGGCACACAGAGGTAAACAAAGCTTTGTCTTTTTGTAAAAGCTTGAAAAGACAAAAGCAAACAGGAAGAACTTATCGGCATGTGTGAAGGACACATTCACAATCGTGTTTCCATTTGGGTTTAATACATCCCATCAGTTTGCAGTTTCAGGGCTCCACCTACAAACAAGAACTCCAACAGTAACACTGCCAGCAGAGTTTGCAACAGAACAGCCCATAAAATAGGATGTTCAGAAAGCCAGACACTCCCTTCTTGCCAACAGCTATCACTTACCCTGCAGCAGTGGCAAAACCGGACATGTCTTTGTACTCAGATGCTTAGTTTCACAGCCCGAGGTGTTACTAGGCTGTTTTCAACAGCTGCAGAGGCAGACACACAGGGCTGCAGGAAAAAAGGCACTTCTCTCCAGAGGCTTTACAACAGGCAGAAAAACAACCTTGAAGTTATCAGCAGTAAGGTCTGAAAGTGTCACTGCTAGATATGCCAGAGCTCTTCAGAACACTAAGGTATCCTTTCATAATGGTTATGCCACCGTATGTCCCTATCAGCCACTACAATTACAACTGTGAATTACTTAAACTTGTGTAACTATTATGACATTTTGAAGGTGTCTCATTATCTGAATGAAGCTACGTAAGAAAAGCTCTTAAGCACAGGCCAGGCTCTTGGAATAATAGAGAGCTGAGTGAGCACCTCAGCTTTACCACTGCAGTTAACACAGAGGATGCACATCCATGCTTACAATGCTGTAAGGTTTAGCCATTCAAATAAAAGAATGGTCATTTTTGGCAGGTGCTGGTGCATCTTTGGGCAACCAACATGAGGCAAGACTTTTTTTTTTCCACTTCTCTGAGGATGTAAAAATCAATGTTTGGATTTTACTAATTTAGCAACTATCAGCAAGAAGCATGTGCACACGTATATATGCAGATGTATATGTGCATAACATACACACTACATACATACACACCAAGATAAATCTGTGTGCATGCAAAAATCCACATTTACATATAAATACTCAAAGGCAGATCAACAGATCACAAATCTTGTGGAGGTTTCTCCAGGCATTAATCTCTACAAATTTACTCCTTGTACTGAAATGAGACATCCTACAGTTTTCCAAACTCTTAGCAGGAGCAATGGAGATTAGTTATCCTGAGGCAGAAGAACAAAACTACCAACAATTCCTGGAACTGTTAACTGCCAGGACAAGCTCTATGCTACCCAGGGGAGATGGGAAGAAACAGAAGGGCATGCTGTTATTGATGATTAACATGAGTCACTGAACAACCCTTGCCTCCAAAAAGCTTCTCTTCATAAATTAGCCAGCAACACAGCTACTCTTTTCTCTGTGCCAAATTCAATTACTTTGCAGGGTCATGCAATATTAAACATCGGTGAAACATGCTTGTTTACTGATCTAAAATCCAGCTGCTTCCCTCTTCTGTCACTAATGGGAAGATAGAAATAACTCATTTTTGGAAGGTTCCTCAATCACTATAGCACCTAGTCACCTGAGAAGTATGACATCTTTAAGCTTTAGACCCAGCCCAGTCTGACCAGTGATAAATAGCTCTTACAGCAGCACACCTGAATGGAAAGACTACCACAGCCTTGCAAGACAAGAATAAAAAGATTTCACTCTGAGATGTTGGTCCAAAAAACAAGAGGGCTAGCTCTGTGCTCATGGTACCTCTCTTTGAGACAAACACCACGTTCAGTGAGTTCCCATGCTGGTCTTGTACCTCAGTCACTCCTTTCTCCAGCCAAAGCGCTTGAAGTTGGCCAGCATTTCAAGAAAAATCAATTCATACTGCTCATCTACCTAAGTGCCACTGAAATTAATCTGATTTTTGTTATAAAACATGAGAGTCAAAAGTAATTGCAATTTGTTTTCATCGATAGTCACAGGGAGCAAACACCATTACTGCCTCTACATTTCTCTTCACCTCACCAAGAATGCAGTGTGCGAGCTTCAGAGGCTTGCTAAATGTTAACAATCTCCTGTAAAAACTCTCTAAATGCTAAACTGGTAGAAAATGCTGACCTACTGAAACATGATGGTGGTTTTGGACAAAGTAGATTTTAACTAGGAATAGTTTCCAAGCACTACCACATCCCTGTGTTCATTACTTTTCTTATCAAGATTTCACACCATATGCAAAACAAAGATTGCAGTATTTCATTTGAGATAGATCCCCTTAGGGGTCAGCACTGGAGGCTGCAGCTGAGGAAACCATTGCCCTTAGTGAATTTGCTGGTAAAACAATATGGCCTAGGTTACCAGCTTAGTAACAGCTTCATATCTCCAGCTTGAACTCAGTTTGCTGAAGACAAAAGAGGTCCTGATTTTCTGCAGTAAAAACTTCCTTAAATGCTGACTATTTCTCCACAACTCTTAATTTCTTTTACATTTCCCTCCTCAGATAAATATGAGTATAAACTGTCTGAAATAAGTAAACTGGAAAACACATAGTACAGAAAAGTAGCAGAAAGAATTAAAGAGAGGGCAAGTGACAGGATGCATTCTAGAATAGATTTTCAGCTTGATTTCAATTAAAATCAATAGCTTTCATATAGCAAGCGAAATGTACTTATACAGGACACTTCACCTCTGACAAGAATACTAGAACCTGAATATACAAATATATCCGTTAAAATGCAATTTTTTAATGCACAAAGTAGTACTTTCTTAGTAACTAAAAGTACTAAGAAAAGTTTGAATACTTCGATACTTTGAGTAAGTTTGTCCTCTTGCAGTGCAGAGTTTTGTTTTCTGAGCGTTGGTACTACTCACTTCATCTGTACACTTCTATCTTTACTGGTATGCCCTCATTGTTTCTTGAATCTTACCTACAAATCTTTGAATAATAAAAGTGGGATGTATTCAGGAATGCAGAAAACATGTTTTCACAAGAACTGCAGTTATTTGTTTCTAGTCCACCAGACCCTTTACAGGAAATTAAGGTCTCATCCAGAAAGTAGCCTATAAATCACACAACCAGTGCTCCCTTGCTATTTTTTACACAAGGACAGAGACTCAGTAGGCCAATACAACCTTCCCATCAACACTCTTCTTTCAGCTTGAACAGAAGATTACATCCCATGATTCATTCCTCAACGTTAGTGAGGACACTACATTGTTTGCAGGTGGTATCAGAGCAGTTCAAAGGTGGAACCTACAGCCGTGTACAGTTTTACATACATAAATAAAAACAGTAGAACAATACACACCATCAATTCCTGAGCTTTCATACACACAAGATACCATTTATGTTTAGAGGAGTCACCTGACTTCAACATAAGCCCAGTTGAAAAATATTTTCATTGACCAATAAGCTTTAGATCCTGTCTTACACAAATTTACTGCTCTTGGCACCACACCCCAGTAAACACTTGCAAAATACGGGTTTCACATCAGACCAGCAGTGATTTAGATTCAATGGTCGGTCTTTCCTTTTTTTAAGCCCCCCTTTTGAAAATGAAAACAAAACTTAACTCCAGAAGAAAAAGAAAAGTGACAGCATAGCGCTTAGCTTACATGGAAAAAAATAAATGCTATCTTGAAAGGAAAGCCTAGAAAGGAAGTAAATATCAGACCTAGATTTACCGTATGGCCAAACAAAAAGTAGCTCTGCAATGCCCAAAAGTAACTGAATGTCAGCTGAATGTCCCCTGGCGGAGCGACCTTTGTAGCAACAAGTAGGCAAACACCAAGCCCATAGTAAACTGCACACGGGAAGCTCACTGCTTTCAGTCTGAATTCACCAGATGAGGTTTTCTGGTACCAAGAACTCCAGTTCAGCTTCACTGAAGCAAGCAGTTGCAGTGATGCAGTGTGCTCACAGCATGAGAGCTGCCTGACTTGTCCCTCTGTTGGAGCTTGACTCCACAGGAGTAGTGCTGGCAGAGAATAACGTGATGATGACAATTGTAAATGTGGTAGATTATAAGCTGGTGTCTTAGCACCAGATAACAAAACCAGGATGCCTGAAGGGTGGCATATGCTTCATTCCCTGCTTCTCCTCCTGGGCCGTGCCTACAGAAAACAGGCAGGTAAGCTACGGGCACAAAATAATTTTTGGTTCCTAAAACAACGCAGAAAATAAAATGTTCCAAAAGTTATTCATACCACTGAACTGCATGTAAGTCAGTTGTTATTTCAATAAATTCAATTACTTCAACTTAATTACTGTAACCAAATTCAGATGTATGCAATCTGCCACGATCACCAGTTCCATGACCAGGGTTTCAAAAATGCTTTTCCAGGCTTTGATGGTGTAGCTGGAAGATTAAGGAGAGCAGGTCACCATCACTTTCACACTGCTATACTCTATAAAAAAAAAAACAAAGTGTGTGTGTGGGGGGGGGGAGGGGTGACACGACTTCTTAAAATAAACAAGTTACTATTTATTACTTTTTTCCCTGCATTTCCTGAACATTTGAATGTATTCAAAGCAGTGCGCTGTCTTTGATGAGAATGACATTATATAGCAGTTAAAGACATTCAAACATAACTCTACGTGAAGCAGAGAGCCAAAGCACACGCTCCACTTTTCAGAAACCCTGTCAGAACAATACCCCCTTTGAAGTTTTACTATAGCTACAGTTGTAAACAAAGGTCAGTAACAGTCTTACTGCTCAGTGTTACTAGGTAGTTAGTCTTAAGTGTGTTCTACGAGGTAACATTGTTTCTGACATGATCTATTGCCAGGAAGAAAGGTAAATATTTGAAAAGCGCTGGAGCACCTCGGAATGGTGCAACAGTTAAGTACTGAATGCCACATACAAAGAGTCTGAATTCCACCTGTACTCACTCCTGCGTCCAGGGCTGCTGCCGTACGCATTCCTCCAGCACTGTGAATCACTGGAGGTTGGTGCTCTCCATCATAGGGAAGGAGGATGTACCTTGAACTCAGACTTCTCTGGAATACAGACTCGAGCAAGATCCAGAGAAGGTTCTTAAAATGAAGAGCAAACAAAGCCTTCAGCACTGACTTCCCCACCTGGCAGAAGTCAGTAATGAGCTCTCAGGGCTCCCTCTGCCCTGAGTCAGGTCTGACAGCAACCGGCAGAGCCATTTGAACTTCTGGGGGCACGGAGAGGCAAAAACAAGGTCAATAAGATGGTAAATACTCCAGAAGTTATATATTCTAAGTTAACTTATTGCATGCCACTAAACAAGAAGCACTTCTTCCTGAGAAGTGTAATGAGACATGTTGAGTTATAAGGACTGTACAAGTAAGGGTGGAGACATAACTCCTCATTATTGCTCGGAGATAAGCTTCCTTTTGAGAACGTTAGCTTTTGATTTGTCTCCAATTACATTATCCAACCAACCAAACACGATTGTGATTGCTTTGGCATTCTGACGCTTTATACTGTAGTTTAAAAATCATTCCAGAAAGCAAAAATTCCAACTTGTTTGCACTTAAACATTGGCCTACATAATATGCTTAAACAAAAGGAGAGTTGTAGTATCATAAAACTAATATTTACTACAGATACAATGTAACTGTAGCTACACTTATCAAATTTCCTAGTTAAATTACATATATATTTATTCATAATTTTCTTCAATAGCAAGAACCAAAGTTCAACCTTCTGTTTTTCAGGTATCGTGCTGTATTTTCCCAAACTTCCAGTTTCCCTTTAATATGTTCTCATGAGGAACATGTCTGAGCAGTGCTTACTCTCGTACGCTAAAATGAACCGATTTCAGTTGGTTTTCCACATCTCAAGAATACACAAGAACTTTGATGGGTACTCTCACAACTCAGAGTAGATTCTACACTCTGTTCCACTAACTCCCCTACAATATCTGTTCAGCTTAAAGGAAGTTCCAAAGCAACTAATTACTACTAGGCAGAAAAAAGTTCAAGTGAGACAGTTGTTTGAGGCTTCTCCATCATCTGAGAGCTCTTCAGTGATATTCCTTTGACCTGATCTTTGGTCCTCTGACTGCAAGAGGACTGAAGTCCTCTCCAGTTGTTTTTTCACACAGCTGCAGGAATTTCAGGCAGAGTTCAGTAATTTGCTCACACTACAGCTTCCTATCAAAGGTGGACCTAGCTTTAAAACACTGAAAACCATTTAGCTGAGTCAATACATACTGCATTGTGGATTTTTATTGATAGATGCAAAACATGAAGTAGATTAAACTACAGTCACCTTAGAATTATTTGGTGAAAAACAAGGATAAACTATTTCCTCAAAATATTAAAGCACTGTTAGGAAAGAAAAATAAAGACTTATTTTAAAGTAGCCTTTTCCCTAAACAAAATAACACTGCATTCATTAAGGAGGAGCAGCAAAGCTTGCCACCAGAGCCTACAAAGTGCCTGAAATTTGAGATCCTGCTGACCAGCAACAAATAGAAATTCAGGTCAGAAAAAGCAGAAGATGGTAAAGCTTGTAAAAACATGCCCATCTGCCTAAGCACAGGCTTCCCACTGTGATTCAGCTGGATCCATCTAGTGCATGCTTAAAACAACATGGTGTTATTTACAAGAGCACACATATGATGCCTCATGCCTCTCTCCTGTCTTCCCTCAATGAGATCTCAGGATCTTGCCTTCAGCATCCCCACAGGTAAACCCACAGTCCAGCCTCAGAAAAATACCAGGAATATCTCCGCTCAAGCAATAACTAGATAAGTAGGTTTTGTGACCCGTGGGCTCTATTAAGATGAACTTCCACTCTCAAGTTTTCTTGCACCGTAATACTAATAGTATTAACCTCTCAGTGATCTAAGAACATTCAGACGTGAGAAAGATGTTGCAGGGAGGAGGGAGTGAACTAAGGTAGGGAAAGTTCATAGTTCTCAGTCCCTCCCCATCCACCTTGATAACTTCCCTTCCTCATTCTCCATAATCACTCCCAAACCACTTTATGCACTGAACTCTCAGAACTAGGTGCAACTATCACATGTGTTTATCTTTAGCTTGGAACAAACTGCAGCAAGCAACAGGATCAATAAACATATCAAAGCTGACCAAAAAAAAAAAAAGAAGAAAAAAAGGTCATATTTATGGTTGTACTTTGCTGACTGCAGGACTAGTATATAGTTCAACCCCTGGTTGAACAGCATGTTGCCGGTAACAAAGGAGTCCAAAAGCTTGCTCTAGAGACTGGGTGAGCTTTTTGTTTTAAAATAAAGATAAGCAAATACAGCAACTGACCCTTTCTCCAGGTGTGATTTCCCACACAACTCACCGATAATAGCTTTTCCTTTGTCATTTTTCTCAGTCAGCAAGACACAGTCTAAATACAACCCCACTAAATCTACAGAAATAAAGCCCCTGAGATGCAACATTGAGCACAGCAGAACCTTAACCCACGATGAAAGTTAATAATGTTAAGGAAACGCTGATTTAAAATTAAAAATTAAAATTAAAAAAAAAAAAAGACAGAAAAGATATGTCAGCTCTGCTCCTGGGTAACAGTACGTTCCAGCACTGTTACTTATTCTTCTCTGGCTGGGTCACACTCAAACATACAAACATACTGTGACTACACAAAAATAAGATGATTATCACCAGCATGCAAACTGTTATATGTCACCATGAGAACATGTTGTAAAACGCGGGGGAAAAAAGTCAGCACAGATGTGTGTTTCTTTTCAAGCTCAGCTTTGTTGAGTAAACAGATGGGCTACCAATAGTATATGCATCTTGAAGGCAGGTCGTGCAAAGGAGAGGGCAGAGCCAAAAACTCCAATGAATAACCTATTTGCAGAGTGGTCAGATCTAGAGATATGAGTGAGCAAATGATGCGGCCCCATCCTCACCAAAAACAAACGATAACACCGTGCAGTACTGCTTTAGACAGGAGCACAGAGCAAAGTAAACCGCGCAGCGCTGGACTACCTGCATGAGCAGGGAAGGAGACGTTTCTGCTATGGATGCCTCACGGACACGACCTGGAGTTCTGAAGACGCTCTGAATTTACTCGTTGGTCATGGAAATGGATAACGAGTTGTTATTAGCTGTAACACACATTTTGCCCAAACAACTCAGGACACAGACCTGTCACCGCGCCTCTGAACTGAAAGCAAACAGCGCACGGTGGAGGACGAAAGGGAGGGAGCGCACAAAAAGCCTTCGGATGGGCAAACACAGCACTGCATCTTTTCCCAGGTCACGGACACAATTAATGCTCTCAGAGCTTCAGTTAAGCAGAGCGACTCAGCGCTGCATTTTAGAACGGAGTTGGGCAGGAGCTGGCCCTCCCCTAAGGGCTCAGCTCATTCGGAGATGCACTCCCCACCCGCCCCCGGCTCTCCCCTATCTCACCGCCCGCACCCGCCGTCCCCGGAGCAACTCCGCCCGAACCCCCGCGGGCTGAGCCCCGCTCCCACTCACCGCCACGGAGCCCGAGGAGGAGGCGACGAAAACGCGGATCACCATCTTCACCTCATCAGCCGCACCGCGGCCAGGGGACCGGGCGAACCGGCAGCGCGCCGCGGGGACCCCCGCTCCGCCGCTCGGAACGGGACGGGGCGCCCCGCTCTCACCGCCGCCCCTCGCGGGCAGCCCCGGCCGGCAGCGCCTCTCCGCAGCCCGCAGTCCACAGTCCTCAGGCGCGCCGCTCGGCGCTGAGAGGAGATAAAGGCGGGAGGCGGAGCGCGGCGCCCGACGGGCAATGTAGTTCTCCGGGGCTGAGGGAACGCCCCGCGTGCGTTGCGCTTTGTGGGGGGAAACGGAGGCACGCCGGAGCGGCTGCGTCTTAGGGGGGTTTACTGAACGGCCCTAACGCCTGGCGGTAGTGTGCGCTGCAGTACGCTGGGATGTGGGGCAGCGTGCTGTGCAGGTGGGGCACTCCTGCACATCCCAGAGCAGTTAAACACTATCTTCTCTTTTCATGCGCTGGTGTAGGCATACAGCCGTCAAGTACTGGTAGGGACAGGGCAGATGTTATTAATCAACGGAATAACCCCAAATCAGTTTATCAGTAAGTGACTGAGAGGAAACCCTGTGGCTCTCCTAAGCTTTGGGGTGTGTGAGGGCTTTATTTAAGGACTCAGACTCATATAGTTGGTATCCTTAAATGAGTTAGTATAGTTGTAGTCTTCATCCTCTTAATTCTCTACATACAGCCAGATGGTTACTTATTTCCTGTGATTAAACTCTCTCTTTCCACCATCTTGCCCTAACGGTGGAGCTCTTATAGACCTTTGCCCTGTCACCAGCCTCAGTAAATTTCCACTGTCTGAGCTAAGCACAGACTATGACTTGGCTTTTTGCTTCTGAGTCAAACAACTCTGAGTGCCAACTGTGTTCTTAAAGCTTCCTTTACATCTTAATTTTATGCATATATATATAGATGTCAAATTAATACTTACATATATATTTTCAAAGCATGACACGTCTGTGGAATGTTCCTAACAAAAGCAATAATCAGGACTCTCAGTTGCTCATTTTGAGCTTAATTTATGTCCTGTAGAAGTCATTAGAAAAGCTTTCTACTAGCTTCACTGTCCTCTGGAGCAATCTTTTAATGGGGCCAGCATTGAAAATGTTTATAACTGAGCATTACTTTGCTTTTGTGAGAATGCTTGTTGGAAACTGAATAAACTATAGTTTCCTTTTCCACCTGGAAAGCAAACAACTTCCATTTCAGTGCATTTGAGTCCATGACTGAGCTGCATAAATTATCAAAAGCCATGGAAAAATAAAACGAACATGCTAGAAAAATCCAAACCTGCTACTCCATTTTAAATGCCCCAAACTGATCCTCAGCCAGCTGAGGCAACATAAGTTTTTCTTACTGTTCTACAAACTGCCCTTTTTCCCTGCAGCTCTCTGGTCAGGAGGTTCCCAGATTCTGAACTTCAAAGCAGAATCTGAGCTGTCAAACTCATGGCCAGATATTATATTCCAAGTCGGGCTAAAGTGTCAAAGCTAATGAAGATCATCCATCCATCATATTTGACACTCTTAGCCAGTATTTCATCTTCCTTATTCCACAGTTATTTATAGACTCTAAGACAGAGAAAGGGTCATCCTGCCTGTTTCCACACTACTTCACCATAAATGGATCAGCTTTATCAAAGTGTCCTTTCAGACATCATCTGGAACAGATTTTCATAGAACCATGGACTGGCTTGGGTTGGAAAGAACATGGAAGGACATCTCATTCCAACTGCCCTCCTGGATCATCTCCCAGGGCCCATCCAACCTGGCCTTGAACACCTGCAGGGTTGGGGCATCCTCTGCTTCCCTGGGTGACCTCTGCCAGTGCCACATAACCTTCTGAGGAAAAAAAAACGTCTTTCTAATATCTCACCTAAATCTTTCCTCTTCTGCTTAAAAACAATTCTCCCCTTGTCCTATTACTATGTGCCTGTGTAAAAAGTTGGTCTATCTCCTTTTCATAAGCCCCTTTCAAGTACTGGAAGGCAGTGAGGAGGTCTCCCTGGAACCACCTCTTCTCCAGGTTGAACAAGCCCAGCTCCCTCAACCTTACTGTATAAGAGAGATGCTTCAGCCCTCTGATCATCCTCGTACCTCCACTCCAGACCCTCCCCAGCAGCTCCACATCTTTCTAGTGTTTCAGTGAATGTTCATGTAACTCTCTCTTTTTTTTCTATGCCATTTTCTAATATTTTGTGCTAAATATCTTGCATCTGTAATTTCTCAGGATCAAATGTGATGTAGCATGGACCAGAAAAAATTCAGAATCCAGACAACTTTTCAATTACTCTTTTTTTTTTTTTTTTTTTTTTGATGTTGTTAGTGTTTCATTATAGATTATATATACCAAGAAGATAGTTTTGCCATGGAAGTAAGGCAGAAAGTTAGGGAAAAGAAAACTACATTCATTTCTAAGTTAAAGATTTCAAAGCTTGCAGAGCAGCCTCTTCCTTTACATGGGTCTTAAGAAGAGAACTATTATTTTGTGGAGTGCAAAGCTACTGGATATTGCCACATGACACAGTGCACTTTCAAGTAGTGTACAGGTTAAGACTGACCATGAAGATTCTACAGCTGATGTTGGTAAATATCCTTAGGCCATAGTTCTGCCTTCACTTCCACTATGTACCTCTAAAGGCTTGGAGACCAGGTTGTAGAAACATTTAGGTAAGTATACAAAATGTGCCAAATGAAAACAACATTAAAATGATTTATAAGCAGTTTCTCATGTTTATAAGAGGTGCAGAAACACTACATTTGAAGACTGGAGTTGAAAATCTGAGTTTACGTCGGAGAGGTGCTGTTTCTAAACTTTAATTGTAAGAATAATTCATTGTTATGCCAGATCTTCGTGGAAGATTATACAGAACTTTACTGCTACTAAGGTAACACAGAACACACAAACCAAAGATTGCAGACGTATGAAAAAAATATGATAAAACATTGTTTATTTAGCAAGATGCAACAGGCACAGAAGAAAAAGTCATGTAGAAATGGAATGTTTTAGTTAGACCACAATAAGGGGATAAGATGGCAGGTGATTTGTCTAGGACATTTTAGAAGTTTTCTGGTCTGAGGGTTGTTGGTACCTACCAGTTATTTCTGTGGGGTCTGGGAAAGTTTGTAAAGAATCAGTAAGTTCCCATGTGCTTTGCAATAACCCACGTATTTGAATTTTCATTAAAATTCTCATTGAAAGCTTTGAGAATCCTGAGCCATCATCCTTGGTAGAAACATGCCCATCATAGTAGAAAGCAGCAAGAGAAGAGAAACAGGAGAGAAAACGGAGTACTCCAGCTGCAACAGCATTGCACAGTATCATTGCTGATCTCCCACTGCCAATCCCAAGACATTAAAGGCTATAAAAGATACAAAATGGCCAAGGTAATATGATATAAGTATAGGACTGTTCCATTAGTGCAGAAACAGCACTTAATGCGGTGGTCAGACACAGCCCAAAAGCATACAAGATTAGACAGCTTGGAGCCACATTCTGCACATACTTCCTAGAAATCACTGCATTTTTAAGATATCAATTGAATCACAGAAAAAAAGCTCCGGGGTACACTTTCTAAGTGGTGCATTACTGTCTGCAGAGGTGGACTGTGTATAATATTCTGACTCCACAACAGGTCAAGCAACCAACTTCACTCTATCCCTTGCAGAAATATCTTTGCAGGTTTTGTAAGATCACACCAAATTCTACCAGTATCACATTCAGTTTCATACAGAATGCTATGCTTTCCAAAACCTTGACTGTGGCCAGAGTTTTACATTCAAAGCATTTCACAGCTTTTTCCACAGTCAAATTTAAGGGATAATGTTAACAAAACTAAACACTGTCCCAAGATAACTATTTTTTCTTTTGTCTCAAGCTACTCTGAAATTATTCTTACCATAGAAAGCTACCACAAAGTTGCAGGTATTAAAACAGGCACCTTGGAAAAGAGATAGACCTGGATTTTGACAGTGGTTTTAATTCTCCCATTTGCAAACCTGACATGTTAAGGAAAGCAGAAAGGTGTAACTGTTCTTGATTTCAGAATTATTTTTGCGTCATCTCCTTACAATATTTGATAGCAAATAAAAAACTAATCACATATAGCCAAGTAAACCTTCTTTCATGCCATTTAAACTGAAATATGCCTAGAAAATTCCAGAGCTAAATGTTGATTCTTTTCAGCTGCTGCCCTGCAGTTGAAGTGTGACTGTTTATTTGTGGCTGCTGCGATTCTCTCTGTGATTTCCTAACACTAAAGACCTTTGAAAAGAAAAACATTTTCCTGTAACGTTCATCATCTAATGTAATGCAGTCGTCTTACTTACAGTAACTGATCTAGAAGGTGAAAACATCTGTATTAAGTCATTCATCATTCCTTAAGCTTACAGCTACACTGTCGCAAAAATGCCAGTTCATTTTGCACCCATTCCTTTACAGATCTGACCACTCCTTGAGTCACTGGCTCCAGTAGAGAAGCAGAAATCCAGGCAGGTGCCAGTCAGTGTCCTGCCTTCCAACCCATGCACAATTTCAGCCCAAGACATTGCAAACAAATCAAGCCCAACAATCTGAAGCCCAACAGGATTGCTGTTCCTGTTGAAACCAAACTTCTTGAGCAGCTTTCTTTGCCTTCACAACATAGTGAAAGGATTTGTCCTGATCTCTGCTCTCTAACTTGAGCATTCTTTAGTAATCAACATTACTGCAGAGCAGTGAGGAATTAAAACCCACACAAATCTCATTTCCTCATCAGCATTTCCAATGAAACTTCAGTTAGCACGCACTCTAGGTGCAAAGTGCACTCAGGAAGCAGTCATGCAGCATTACACTTCTGCCAACCCTGTTCTGGGGGACCTTCTGCCCTCAGAAAAGCTTTCTACCATCACAGACAATTTGGGCATTTTCCTCAGCTGGTTTTCCACAACGCTCCAGCTCCGTTCTGGCAGTGCACTTTAGATTCAATACTTCCAGCATGCAGAAGTGGATCAGCAATAATATTTATGTACACAAAGGCAAAGAGTGAGTAGTGTTGTGGAGAATATGAAGCAGCTATGAGCAGACATGAGTACTGGCAACTCTACCAAAGCGTGTGCACAAAAAAAAACCTAAGAATAGTGATTGCTTTTCCAGTACTTGGGATTTCTTCAGATGTTTCATGGAACAGGGAAAAAAAATCTTTAATTTAGAAAGGTGATGGGTTGCTCCGAAAGCAATGCCTCATATTTACTTCCATGGGAACTACCAGAGATACAAAGAGCACAATAATACTTTTTGGTAGAGCAGATTCTCAGTTACAAAACACTATCTATCTATCTATCTATCTATCTATCTATCTATCTATCTATCTATCTATCTATCTACCTATCGATTTGACACAATAACCACCATTAGCTGTGCATTTTCACTTGCAATGAACTAGAGCCTGAATTCCATGCCCACAAAAAGTCTGCACGTCTATCCAGAACATGGCTAATCCTCCACATTGCTGTTGCCACTGCTGAAACACAACACCCACTGCCTCACTGTAGCCACATCCACTGCTTGGGCTCAATAAACGTTAGGCAAGCACTGATGAATGTCAGTGGGTGTCATTTTTTCCACATGGAGGAATTCACTTCCACACCTTCACTTCATCTGCACTTCCATATCAGATGCCATGTTGTCAGACTGCCCCTCGTGCTGTAATCTGTTGCACAGCAACAAAATGTAAAAGAATTCTGGTGGAAAGGTTCAGGCTCTACTGCTACACCATCATCTGCCTGCAATGTTTGGGGCCAACATAATAAAGTTGGAGGCATTACTTTTGGAGCAGCCCTCACAAATTTAAGGATGAAGATTATGTGTGCATTTCAAGAAAGAAATGAGAAATCATACAGCTTCTCAAAAGCTGCGTACACCAATCATTGCCTTTCTGTGTATCTTGTTCATCTCAACTCTCAACTTCTGTGCTGACTGTGCATCCGCCTGTCAAAGTGAACACACTTTTGTATTCTTTGGTAAAGTAACCCTGGAGAATTTTTTTAATATTTATTGATTCCTTTCAGAGTTGTATGTCTTCAGAGCGCTAGTTTGCCATATTCTACATTTCTTTATTGCTATCCATGCACTGGTTTTGAACCACCTCTTCCGAGATCAAAACATCAGTGCAGCTGTTGTTTGGGCTCAGAGCTGTCAGAGATGTATTTCCTGCTGCTACAAAGATGCTGGGGAGGCAGCGGATGGGCAGTAATATTTTCCATAGAGGAATAATTAACCTGTAACTGTTGCTCAATTCTGAAATCTGAAGTTGTGAAAATGCTAAGTAGCATTTCTAGCACTTCCCAAAAGGTAGCTACAAAACCCTGTGCTGTTACCTCTGATCACATTTTTCCTTCCCTACACTCCTTTGCAGGAAAATTGACATCTTTGTGCTCATGCTTGTTCCACTGGGTGCACTGCCACTTAACACAATGAGTATGTATTACTTTTGTCAGAGAAGGCACAGCTTAGGACAGCTTTCAGGCTATTCAGAGCATAACTTGGACAGCAAAAACAAAAACTAATTCAACTCTTTTTTTTTAATTAATTGGGAAAGGATGGTGACAGGAACACAACTGGTCCTCATCGGAAAACTGTAACACAAACATGGTAAGCCAAATGAGAAGTTATGAGAGGTTAGCTGAATAAATCTCACTGCAAGAAATATTATTTGCCTGATTCATCAAAGCACACAGGCTGGATTTCTCAGGATACATGCTCTTTCTGTTTCACTAAGCAACAAACTCATCATGCAGCCAGCAGGGTCAGACCTGCTGCTGCAATAATGACATGGCAAGAGTGAGCACATCAAAGCTGTAAAAGATGTTTTCTAAATGTGGCTGAACTGAACTAAAATCACTTCCAGAATATTAGATATAATATAAATCATAAAACTATGGCCAAGCAATTATGTTACTGGACCCAATAGCAACCTTTTGCTCTCAGGTGCTTTCAGTGATGAGTCTGAGAGCAGAATCTGACCCTGGACTACATAGAACTGCTAAAGATTGGACTAAAATTTAGGAGAGAAAATGATTAAGGAAGTTAGATAGCAGGCACTAATACATCCCAAATCTTAAAGCTTAAAAGACAAATGCATGCAAACAAGCCTGTCTTAGACAGCATAACGGTCAGAATCATAACCTATTTTAGCCATTATCTGGTCAGCACAGGCTCCCTCTAAATAACTCCTGAAATAGGAGTGACAATTTTAAAAGACTCATTGTTAGGAATGGTTTTCTTAGTGGTATAATAAAAGTTCTCTATTACCTACAAACAGACACATATATCACCAAAGGTACTTCAAACCCTAAGTGGGTTAATATCTATGATGGCCTGTATACTCTATAGTCCTTATTTATTTGTTTAAGTCCCATTTAAAATAGCATGAGATAACTTTGATTTGATATTAACTTTCTAACACTGATGACTGCAGTCTGGGAAAGTCTAAGGAATACTATTCTTAGCACTGTGGATATGCTGGTATCCTAATCAGACGCAGCATTTCTTATAGAAATATAAATAAAAAGCTGTGAAGCTGAAACCCCTTCTCAGAGTATTTGAACTTCAAAATAGGCTGCATTGAGGGCAAGCGTCAGGGATCCGTTAGGTCACTACTGAGTCAGTGAGCAACAATGTCTAGAAAAAGCCTTATAGAACTCAAACAGCAGACTTCTCTTCAGTGCATGACTGGTGTGTGCCCTACAAACCTACAAGACAAGAAGCCTGTGGTGGATCTGAGTTTTGCAGCTAACCTAGTGTATAGCAGCTGCACTTTTTCACAGGCATTTTTTAACAGGGAGTATCTCAGTATTTTGGTGGGGGGATCTTTCTGTTTTGCCAACCTCTGGGATGCAGTCATTCAGCATGAAAAGCAGTAGACATTTGTTAATCACAGTTTTCACACCTACAGACACCCCCACCTTGCTCATACTTCATTTTACCAGTGGTGTCTTCACAGTATCTCCATATTGCTGCCACTTCCAAACCTGGGTTGTCTCATCTGCTTATCTGAAAGCTGCACTTAGATGTTGTACACTTGAGACTGATTTCTATGGGACTTGCATTTAACAAAGATGATGCTCGAAGATTTAGTTTCTCTTGTAAGCTGGAATTCATGTATTAAGAATAAACCCCTTGGGGATAAAGAGCAAACTTCTTGTGAAGCTGATCAAAAACACTGCCATGAACTTCCCCAAGAACTAAGGGCTATTTATACTTTTTGGTACAAGTTACATTAGCAAATAAATAAGACCAAGAGATCTAGGCTATAATGTTTCTTCTATGTTTAGACCTCACAGAATTCCAACAGGGATAGGAATGTTTGTTAAGTGAAGCAAATCTTTTTTGTGTGTCACATGGAAATGTATGTATTGCACTAATAAGTTTATAGCACCACAGAGCTGGCTCCTGCTTAGGAGAGGCTCTCTTGTATACAAAGTACTATCATGGACTTATTAAATTGAAATCATGTCTGTCTACAAAATAAGTTTTATGATATTCACATTCTCAAGGAACATAGGAGACTTGAGAAAACAAAAAACTACACGCAGTCTTCATCTCAGCCCCCTGCTTGTTGGCTCCTTCTCTGACCTTGTAGTTTTTTGAAGCATTGATTTATAGCATTTCCTGAAAGATATTTTTCCTGAAGGTTCTGCTGTCCTGATTTTTTGGAAAATATTTAATATTTGTTTATTTTAATGAGGGGAGGGGAAGAGTTTTTTAGTTATAATGAATGATTCATAGCTCCTGGGGATCATCCAGGGACTCCATTTATAGTTAGTGATTAAAATGCAGTAATAAAACATGAAAGGCTTGAAAGCCAACAGTGATGTCTCTGAAGGTAAATCTTTGATAGCAATTGCTGACAGCCTCTGAAAATCTTCCTCTATAAATATATATTCTAATTTCTGCATTTATTTTTTCTCTTCTGCCTTCTCTCTCTTGCAGGTGTTTTCTGTTTGTACAGTTTCAGGTCAACATTCCAGCAAGATGAGTTTCTCTATAATTTAATGCAACGTTTTTCTTAATTTACATTTTTATTCATTTTTAGCCCACAGTGTTTATTTGCATGGAAAGAAATTGTCTTCAAAGGATATATTTAGCCTGATATATCGGATTAGAAATGTAAGCCAATCATGCAATGAGGTTAAATTTAAAGCCTGTGGAAATGCTACAAGTCTATTCAGTTTTCTCAGCACTGGTACTCATATTGTTAGAGGTCAGACGAACTTCAGCTCCAATGGCAAATGTAATTTGCTATCAGAAAGAGCAAAGAAATCCCCTTCAAATAGACTTCGGTGACTTTTTAGAACTGTTAAGGAGAAGCCTGAGCAGACTGTTTTGAAACTGATGAGCTGAAGGCTGTGATTATGCTTAAAAATATGAAAAAAAATAAGAATAGAACAGAAATTCAAGCCAAAAATGTAGAGCATTTTGCTTGTGCTTCTTTTCTTACCACAAGCAGTATACACTGACTCTTATATCAGAATCACCCAGCAGTACTGGTAGATCTGTACTTTAACCAATGCTGTATTTGTTGCATTTAGCAGATGTTGATATCAATGTTGCTATATAAAACCACTTTTGAGTTGCATGTCTGCCTTAGCTGCTCCTTTCCAATTTGGTTTGTCTCCACAATAAAAAAAAAAGCCAAATATTTTGATTTTTTTTTAATAACTTTGCTGTTGAATGTGACTGTCTAGGGATGACTACCACATTCACCATCCACATTAAGTCTATTTATATCTATTGATTAAAATTCAGCTTGTGCTTTCTGCGCTGCAGATGGAGCTCCCTGTACATCAAAAGGAGTTGCCACATCCATGCTAGTAACAGTAGGAGCCACAGTGGAGAGGTGACTTAGAAGATCTGTCCTTACGGAGTCTTGATCTCTCTGACCTCAGATAGGTCTCAGAAAGAGGTAGTGACTGCTTCTTCACCTGTGTATTAGTGCCGAGGCTTTCAGCAGTCTGAAGAGAAATCTGATTATTCAAGGTGCTGTTAACTTTACCAGTCATTAAAGAGAGATTACACGGAATAGATGTCATTATCAAATTCCAGTAAACTATTAAAAAAAATATGAAAAAGAAGTTGTTATAACAAATGGAAAATTACAGGGTAGGAACTCTTTCTAAAACATGTTTTTTCTAGCAGATCTCATTAAACAAGGCACCAAGGCAGTTTCATTATAACCTACAAACTTCTGGATGATTTGCTACAGGGATATTTTTGTTTTCTAGGGCATGGGCTCACTTGAATATTGCATTTCTTAAGAGCATAAACAGGAGCTGAAGAAAGGGTTTAAACAAAGAGGAAGAAACTGGACAATATATTCTCCTCCAAAGCCATTAGGCTCATGGTGGTGTGTCCACCCCTGTACAGAGCTGCACTGATCTCAAAAGGGCTCCAGACAGACATCACGGTGTCTCATCGTGGTGTAGAATTAGGCTAAACTGAACATATTTAATATGATTGTGGACAGCTAAGCTGATTATCACTGTGTGTCAGATAATACATTATACAGCTGAGTGGCTAATAGATTAAACAGAGAAAGCCTGATCTCAGGGCATTCTCAGATGCTTTGGATTATATTCCCTCTCAAGGAATGTCACTGTGAACCTGGAAGGCACAGAAAATACTCTTTTTCCAGGGTTTGCCATAAATTTGCTTAAAAGTATGTATGAAGTAAATACTTCTTTCTGTATGCAGAAAATTGGGTGATCTTTATTGTCATTTTGATCTATAAATCTCAATACAAAGGCATGTTAACACAGCTAGGGAATAAATAATTAGGTATATGTATTGTTATAGAAAATCAGACAAATGTTATAAGAACCCTTTAGTTTGGTTCCAGTATTTAAGTTTGCGCTTTCAAAAGGGTTTTCAATCTACAAAAGTGTAAATGAAATGCTATTACTAATAAAAATATATTTGCTTGAAATCATAACAGTGCATACAATATGCAGCTTGAGAGGGATCGGAGTTTCACATTTGGATCTATTGTCGCAAAGGAAATGAATGGAATTAACAAGGGAACATTATTTAAATGAGATTTTCTTTTCCATATTTATATTTTATATTTCTATTTTTGGAAACTGTGTTTATTCACTTATACTATTAAAGAGTCCAGGATCTCAGTCTTCTTCACTGTGAAAATGTGGCCATGGCTAGCAGCACATCTCTCCCTTTAGTCAGCTAGAGCTCTGCTGAACAGTCTCTGTGCATGAGATGGGAGACAGCATGAGCTAAGAGCTCTGGCCGTTTGGATACAGCCACACAATTTTACAATTACAGACTCACAGAGTAAAACAATTTGGAAAGGACTTCTGGACATCATCAGTCAGACAATATACTTCAAGTCTGGCCAGCTGGATTGAGATGCCCAGGACTGCTTCTAGTAAAGGCTGGAATATCTCCAAGGATGAAGATTCCACAGCCTCTCTGGGCACTTTGTTCCTCTGTTTGATCACAATCATGGTGAACATCTAGTCATCTAACATCTTCCCAACATCTAGTCAGAGTCTCCCATGTTGTAATGTGTGTCTGCCCCACGTCCTTGCACTGGGCACCTCTGGGAAGAGACTGGATCAGCTTTCTCCACACTCTCCCAGTCGCTCTCCTGAGCAAAAGCTACTGCTTCAGCTTTTCATTGTGTCATGTGCTCCAGCTCCTTGCTGATCCACTAAGGAACTCACTGCAGGTTTTCATCTCTGCCATAGATGTCCCTGCTCATTGCAGGGGATTCGGACTAGTTGACCTTTAAAGATCCCTTCTAACTCAAGCAATTCTATGACTCAATGATCTTTCACTGAGAAGTACTGCCGTGGAAGCCTCATCCATGCCTACTGGCCGGCTGCCACTACATTAGCACATGAATTTTAAAGGAAGATAAATGATACCAGACACAAGGTTTTCCTCATTAAGCAAAACGAAAAGGAAACAGCCCAGCACTAAAGCCATCTTTAAAGGGGAATTAAATGAAAACTACAGGAACGCGAGGAGAAAGAAGGGAAGGAGGGAGGCTTCTGCCAGTGCTGAAGCTCCACCTAGAGCATCTGTGCACTACTGCTGCTCGCTGTGCCTGTCTCCTCCTTCCGTCTCCCTATCTCCCTGAGAGAGGAACAGAGAGGTGTGGAGGCCTGAGGGACACCAAGGGACGTTGGACATATGCCCACGCTGCACGAGTGGGGATGCGAAGCTTCAGCTCCTGCTGCGACGACGCGTGTCGGCATTTGGGTTGGAGGGACTGCAGCGCCTCGGAATGGAAAGCAGGTCCATCGTCAATGTCTTCAACAGAATGTTTCCTTTGCCCTTAAGGAAATGGAAAACTGGTTGGGAAACTGCAAACAAGGTATTCTGTGTGGGAATTCTGGACTTCTGTTGTCAAGCCACTTGGCAAAGTTAACCCCGAACCAGAATCTTAATACAATAAATATAATTGCTTGGGCAGCTTTACAAGCAGCTTTAGCTAGCAAACGGAATCAAGCAAACTAATAGAAGTGGGATAGTAATGAAAGAATTAATGGATTATAGATTTATTAGCGTCAGTTGACATAGTTTCCCAGGAACTCAGATTGTCAAACAAATTTGATATCACTTTAATGAAACTAAGCATTAGACTGATGAGATGACAGTGGTTGAAACAGTGATTTTACCAGAGTCTGGCATTTAAAAAAGAAATAGTTGTAAACAAAAGAAATGTAACGTATACAGTTATTTTATTTTTTAAAGTGATTAACTACCCTGTCACAAAAATATGCTCTAAGTGAAGTGCTTTCATTTCAAAGGGCTGCATATTTTATTAGTTCCTAGAGGGAACTGTTTTAGCATGAGTCTTTTCAATACATTTCTCAGTGACCTTGATGAAAACACTACATTACTGCACATAAAATTTGCAATATGACACACATTTCCATGATAATGTGGAAAATAACAAAGGCAACCATTTTATTATCTGTACGGATCGGTCATTTGTTGAGATAAAAAAATGTCCAGCTTTGTTAATGCAAATTTTAACACAAATGAAATGCACATAAGAAGAAAAAGGTATAATCAAATTTCTAGCTACAGGGCTAAGTGCTGAAATGCAGTAAGGCATGGAACCCCCTCAGAAGAAAGGCCAGCAAGTTAATTGACAGCATCTAGGTGAAAAGTCCTCAGCAAACCACTGCACACATGAGAATTCCAATTATAATGAACCATCTTAGGACCACTATTTTCAAGGCTTACTTCCCTCTTGTACAAGCACCTCATCCTGTCCCCTACAAACAAGATTAACAACAACCCACAGATCTGCTTTGTCACACAGAATGGCAAGGATAAAATAATGCTAATTGCTGGCACACCCATATCACGGGAAGGCAATTGTCAGCCCCAGCACTCCTCATACATCACATGCATTCTGATCCCACAGAGTCAACAGCACAGCTGTGGTAGGAAGGCACCTCTGGAGATTATCTCGTCCAACCCCTCTCCTCAAGCAGGCTCAGGCAGAGTAGGTTGTGTGGTACTAGATCCAATTGGGATTCAAGTTCCTCCAAGGATGGAGCCTCCACAGCCTCCCTGGACAAGTTTCCTGTGTTAGACCACCTGCACAGTAGAATATGTGTTCTTAATTTAGATGAAATTTCCTATTTTTCAAAGTACACCCACTGTCACGGGGCACCGCTGAGCTCCTGGCTCAATTTCCTTTACTTCCCTCATCAGCTCTTCACAGATCAGTAGGTTCCCCATAACCCCTCTCCAGGCTGAGCAGTTCCAGCTCCCTCAGTCTCTCTTGAGCTCCAGTCCCTTCATCATGATTGTGGCCCTTTGTTGGACTCTCCCCAACACTTACTGAGGAACCTAGGCCTAGACACCATACTACAGATGCATCCCACCAGTGCTGAGTAGAGGGGAAGGATCTCCTCCCCCTGTGCAGCCCCAGATGCCATGGCTGCCCTCTCCACAGTGGTGTACTGCTGATTCATAATCAGGCCTGTGAATCACATACGATGTACCTTAAGGTGCATTTTGTTATACATTGTGTTTAACCAGTTAGTACCGAATGATCATCCTGCCATAGGTATGCAGTGGTGCTTGTCACAGAAGCTGGAAATGACCTTTGAGCTACTATCCAGTTAAAGCCACGGGGTTAGCAAGTTTCAGCATCCTGTTTTTTGAGAACTACCCCAGTTTGTTTCATCACCATTCTATCACCAAGTGACACTAAGTCTCAGTCAACCAGGTTGTTCTTACAGTGTACAGAGACAAACACTGCTGTGGGTGTCTTAGCATGATACCATTTCCATTTCCCTGGACCAGCAGCTTCAACCACCAGCGCGGGGGAGTGTGACTGACTCTGAGTGCACAGTGACTGATGACATAATTCACCAGCTCTTAGAAAAGGACTGACAGTTTCAGTTATAAAAATGAAAAGGGAAAATGCATTCACAAAGCAGTTTTAATCAAAGAAATCACCTTTGAAAAACAAGTAGGAGGCACGGTGTGAATCACAGAATACTTTAGCTTTTACTGGCCAACCCCCTTCTCCCCCCACCAAAGTTAAGTTACTAGAGATCCTGAAAACATGAAAAGGATGTTGGCTTACTGGTATTTAATCCCACTAAAGAGAATTTCACTAAGCTGATGCAAACATTACAATACTTAATTTGTCTCAAGCTGTAAAGGCTCAGATTTACCCTAAAGAGGATTTTTAAAAATTCAGATAATTAAGTTAAGAATGATGCTTCCAACTTGCTGCCCTAATCTAGTGATGCCCAAAGTTCCCAAAGCACGTGTTCAGTCAGAAGTACCTCAAACTTTCCAGCAGTGGGCAGCTTGGAAAGTATCCGAGGATAACTCACTTGTCTGTTCACACCTTGTGACAAACCAGATTTCAGAGGTACACCCATGTTTCCTAAATTTCAGCTTTCTCCTTTAACTAAAAGAGGGCACAAATCCCCACCTTCCACTTCACCACAGACTGCGGTATGTAACGCTGCGAGTGGAGATGTTTGTGCTTTCCCTCACTCACTGGACGTGTTCTATTTTTCATTAAAGTTTAATACAGGTTTGATGATAGGATCAGGTGGCTCAAAGTGGTGTGAGTTAATCCCTTTCTGAGTGTCAGGCATGCATAAAAAAATCAACATATCTTCACATTTTGAACTTTTTTAAGGATTTTTTCTTCTTATTGTCCCAGCTTGTGTAACTGGGACAGAAAAAAAAAGTCTTCAAAGCAGTCAGATTCAACAGTGAGGCCAAATTTATACTGATAGAGCAGCCATTCTCTTTACTGACCTTATTCTTCTACAAAATAATTTGCATCACTAAACTGCAGCGACGGAACAAAATTCATTTGCTATCCTAGCAATAGAAATGAAACTTGAAGTCAAAAGAGACAGATGTTCAGAAGCAACGCACATTACTTTTGATGAAACAACATGTCAAAATTATTTGGTCACTGCATTTTTTTTGCTCAGAGACTAATATGCATAATGCATATACAAAATGGTAGGTTGTACGAAGCAGTAGAAACATATTCAGAAACACCACATTTGCCCTTCAAAATGAGATTTACTGGAAAATCATTACTAAAGCTTACTAAGAACAAAAGCAGCACTTAATATAAAACTACCAGATTCTGAACAATCTGCATGAAATCTTCTTGCTAGTAGCATACGTCTTCTGGAGAAGGATGTCTCCTTCAAACAATTTTTTTACAGTCCTGCAGTCAATATTTGTTTTTTCAGCATCTTCTACACCTTCCCAGCACTTGGTGGGATTTTCTGTTACTTAAATTGCTTGTAAAATATTTGCTTCTATCACACAAGCAAAAATTGCTTCGCTCGGTTTTAGTTTGGGACAAATAGCCACAACGTGAGCAGTGAAAACTTCTTATTGAAGAAATGAACTTATTTCATTATTCTTATTTCTTATTTCATTATGTAGAAGTGTTAGTTCCTCAAATTGTAGGTTATATCTCCAAAATTTACAATCAACCAGTTTTGTCTGTCACCTAATATTTCTCAACGGGAAAGTTGTGAATTGAAAATGGAAGCTGTTCCTTAACAAAAAGGTTGACAAAGTGATGAAATCTCTAACTATTGCTGCAAAGTATACAGAAATGTTTCTTTAACTGCACTATATTTTTTCTTCTTTAATATTTCAATATTTCACAGGCTTGGGAAATTGTATTGTTAAAAATAATTCACCATGAACATCGCCAAAAGTGCTTCTTTCACACATCTTCAAGTTCAGCTGAGTTCTCAGGAGCCCATTCTCTGTCGCCTGTCAGGGACACAAAAGGGATGTCAGGAATGCTGCAGCTGCTCTAATGCCATCAGAGGCTGAGAATGCTCAAGAAAACGCTGCTGAAGGGGGTTGCAACTAGTCACAGTACATGAACTGACACCAATAGAAATTCTTTAAAAGAATTATAGAAGTAAAGCGCAGAAGGTGAGCGGTCACTTTTCAGTGGATGGCTCAGGAGCACTTGAGAAAAGAAAGAGTGGAAAGACTTCACCTTAGAGTCAGGGGCATGGGAGAGAAGCTCTGAAGGCAATCTCGGGCTTCCCGTTTCTCAGGCTAGGTGAGCACTCAGTAAGAAAAGCAGCTAGACAACAAAAACATAGCTGATTTTGACAAACACATTCAGAAGTATAAGGAGACTATAAATATTTATAGCATCGAAAGAGACCGACAATTATTTGTATTTGAATTTGAAATATTTTGATGGTAGAATTGCAGATAATTGAGAGCAGTGGGAAGTACGTGCTAACACACGATGTATCATTCATGCAGGAAAATATTTTAACGTACGTTAAAGAACTTCAGCAAGACCCTAACTACATCCACATACATTCTCTACTAAAAAGATTTCAGTCACATCATAGATCACCTTCATAGCAGCACAAGGAGGGAGCAAAGATCTACTCCGCTACTAGCACTCGTGGCTACCCAAATCTGCAGAAGTGATTTGAGCCAAACTCCCTTTAGTATATGCTCCTGGATTTTGAACAAAGCTTTCCTGTAACAGTGAAGATGCAAGCTCCTATGTCTGGTGCACATATGTGAGAGAGATGTGTCTAAATGCATACGCACCTGTTTCCAGTGTGCCAGGCAGTATTATCTTCAAGCCTGATTTGACTCCCTCAGAAAATCTGAAGGCTGCAGAAGCCAAAAGGGACATACTTTGCCATTTCATATTCAGCCTTGGATCTCTTACGGAAGTTGAGTGTTTAAGTCTGAATCTCACAGCAAATTTTGACATTGTGCTTTACTCTGCTTAAGGCAAGAAGTATGTCATTCAATTCACAGAATGGCTTGGGATGGAAGGGCCTTTAAATTGAACCAGTTCCAACCTCCTGCTGTGGGCAGGGCTGCCCCACACCAGCTGAGGCTGCCCAGGGCCCATCCAACCTAGCCTTGAGTGCCTCCAGGGATGGGGCACCCACAGCTCTCTGGGCAGCCCATGCCAGCACCTCACAGCCCTCTTAGTATACAATTTCCTCCTAATACCTACATTATCTACAGATATCTCTTTGGCTGCCTCATTTACATCATCATGCATTCATTAGGTCCCCAATTCATTGCCAAGTTATGGAATTAAAAGCAATACCCTTCCCCTTCCAAATTCAAACACCTTCTTTGTTCTGGTAATTGAGGAAACCTGTTTTATCCAACAAATTAGATACAGCCATTATAACAGTTCCCACCCAGTATACCACAGCCATTCCACAGTGCAGTTGAAATCAATAGCATTTTTCTCTGCATCAAGAATTACCCATCAATATTTACATGTAATAACTAAAAGAGCAAGGGCTCCAATAATCACGGGGTCTTCACCACTGTTGGTATGTCTGGGAATATCCAACATTGTGACACTGTGATCTATTTTAGTTTTTGAAGGTTTCCATCCTCTTCTTCAAAGCAGCCTTCCTCCCCTAGAGGCATTTTTGCTTTCAGGCACATGAAAACATGTGCTTCTGCTTCCCTCTCTAGCTCTGGAATGAAACACTCTGTTCCAACAACATCTCCATCCAAGTAGGCAGTTATGGCATCAGTCTGACTTTACAAAGATGGAAGAAAACTGCAAAACATTACTTTCTGCTCAGGTGATTCGTGTATTTGTCCCACCCAAGGGAATATGAAATGTCATACCATTTATCTTTACTCTATCAACTGTAATGTAGAGGACACAGTATTTGTAGGTTTTAGATTATCAGGTTCAAAGCTTCCATTGACTAATTCCTCTATCAATATTGCACAATATCTGAGTTCATTTCAGTTCGACAGCTGATTTAGGAATGTTTATGTTATTTGGCTGGAGCAGCCGATGGAGAAGTCTGATTAGGTTGTTCTGAACAAAAATCCTTTGTTCAGCACAGGTACTGAAGATATATAATGCCTAAATTCAATTCCTTTATTATTTACATTCAATAACTAACAATTACTTAGTTGTTAACCAAGATCAAAGGATTAGTCATAATTAGACTATAAATTATGAACACAAAAAAAACTTCAGTATTTCTTCATGCTTTTTCCTTTTTCTTTCTTTCTTTTTTTTTTTTAATTGCTTTCTCTGTTATAATTTTCTTAGCTAGAGTAGGCATGGAGATGGATTATGAATCTCTTTCATCCCATTTGCAGCAGTAACAGCATTTCACATTCTGGCCTGGCCTGCTGCCAGATACAGGCAATACATTTCCTCCAGTTGCAAGCAATAAAATTATTCTGTCTTTGTTATTCTGCATTTCCCTGGATCTTTTTGAAGGACAGGAATGAATCTCTGCCAGCGTTGCTGTGATGAATTATATGCTTTAGCTGTTTAGCACAAGGGTGAGCTATACAAAGCCACAGGAGGCTGAGTTTAAAAAATGATCCACAGTAGTTTTTATAGTTTTTCAAATCAACTTCATAATAGCAATGCAAATACAGCAAAAATAGGAAGTGCAACTAGGAAAGATGATCAAGATTAAGAATTTAAGACCAGGTGTTGTTTCATAGGCTTGCCTGCTACCTGTGATACCAGAGACTCTGTGTCAGGTCTACTTTGGTGCTTTTGCAAACATGTCTCCATTTATTTTACTGGATTTTCTGCCAACACATTTACAACTGCATCCCAGCACATTCAATAAGTCACATTTTCAGGAAATGCAGTTGTGCGTATTTTCTTGTGTACAATCAGTAAGAATATGTCAGTTTTGAGTATCTTCAATTCTTTAATAATCTTTTATTTTATTCTTTTTCCGTTGAAATGGGTAAAATTTTTCCTCCTAAATCTTACAACTGGAGGATGAGAGTCAATTTCAAGAGGTCTAGAACCGCATTTTGTCACATTTTCGCTTACACTGAACAATAAATAAGCATTGGGGTGGCTCTTCTGTTGCTGTTTTGTCGAGTTGGATTTTTGCTGTTTTATTCTTGGTCATATATATATATGTATTTATATATTTATTTATATTTATATATGCTTTGTTTTTCTTCCGTTTTCCTAAAAGCCTTACTTTGGCTAATAAGCCTATTATTCAATTTTCTCTTTTTTTCTTTTTTATAATTTCCATATAGTGGTCAAAGCAGTGTTACTTTTGAATGTTTTGAACTGCAGAGCCAGTGCCACTGAGAGCAAATACTCAATTTCCCCTGTCCAGAACACACCCTTCATGCCTCACCGTGCAGAGAGGTTATAATAACTTCCCCCCTAACAGTACCAACCCACCAAACCAAGATGGCGGCGCGGGAGGAGCGCATCCGGCGCTGCTCGCGACAGCCAACCATCGTCCCGCGCTCCCCGTACGGCTAAGCCACTCAGCAGCCGAAATTTAGCTTCCGTCCAATGGGAGCAGCCGTCGCGTTCCACTGACGCCAATCAGACGCCAGAGCCGTTAAACAGGCAGTGCGGGCAGCCAATGGCGGACAAGGAGAGTCCTCCTCCCTCCGCGCCCCGTTGCTGAGGCAGCCGCTGTCAATAGCCCCAGAGCGCCGTAACGTGGCAACGGCGCCGCGTCCGCCGCGCGGGCCGAGCTGGGCCCTGTGGGCTCGGCCTGCCGGTCAGCGGGCGCAGAAGGACCGAGCCCCCGAGTACGGCTGGGCAGCAGCAGCGGCGGCAGCACCCGAGGAGGGCGGGAGATGGCAGCGCACCCCCGGAGGTGAGGGCCGCGGCGTGAAGTTCAGTATTCCGCTCGCTTCCGTGCCGTTAGGGGTCAGCACCTGCGCTGTGTGCCGCCAGGGGCTGAGGGCCTGGCCTTTGCGCTGAGCCCTGTGTGTGCGGTGGAGGTGGGAAAAGCTTCCCAGTAGTTCTCGCTCTTATTCATTTGCTCTAAAGATGAACCGTGTGGGTTTTTTTTTTTTATGTTAATCAAGCTGCATTGTAAACTGGGAGATAATGGCGTTTGGCAAAGCTTGATAGGCTGAGGCTTCCTGTTTTGTACGGAACATCTGATGTTACCAGTTTATAAAACTGAAAGCCTGTTGGAGGTTTAGAAGTGTTTTTGGAGATCCTTCAAGAGAACTTCCATCGGCTACACTTTGCCAGTTTGTTTTCAGTCTGTCGATTGTTTTGGGTCTTTTTCAGGAAAGAGGGGGGAGAAAAAGATCCAGAGTGAATCAGAAATTATTGTTCTTTGCTATATATCAGAGTAATGCTGGTTGCTGTAGGGCAAATAACCCCCAAGAATGGCACTCGAGGAAAACAGTGCAGAAGATGGTATATTTTTGTAGGCTTATGTAGATGGTATACAGACAACTAGCAAAAAGAGAGTGGCTCACCTTTATAATGGTGGAGGCTCGTCATTGATTCCACACAGGAAGGATCTCCAAGAAGAGATCCTCCCTGTTGGTGGTCAGCCCTTAAATGGGGTCTGGGAGAGGTGGAGCCAGGCTCCACCCCTTCTAATCACACAGGTATATCACCTTCACCTGTGCCCCTGTGGCTGACTCGGTGCTCACCTCACGTGATCAATCAGTGGTTCAGGCTGTGATTCAACAGTTCCCATACAGTTGCTGAAAGAGATGAATGCCCTATCCCTGGAGGCACTCAGGATAACACTGAACGGGGCTCTGAGCAACTTGATCAAGCTGTAGTTACCCCTGTTCATTGCAGGAGAGTTGGACTAGATGGCCTTTATGAGTCCCTTCCAACTCAAATGATTCAATGATTCCATGAAAATGTTCCCAAAAGCAAGCATCTAGTACAGAAGTGGGTAAGTTTTTACATGTTACTGCACAAAATACCATTTTTTTCTGCTTTGAGTACCATTGTGAAAGTTGTTCTTCCAAATGATTATTGTCTATTCAGCGAGTACTTGTGGGACTATAAAATTACTGGCTGATCATCTTTAAGTTAGTGGGTAGAAGTGAATGTTCTTGTTTTATATGTAATTAGACATCTTGATAATTGAATCGCAAACACTTAGGTTTTTCCCAAAATGTAGTACCACTTGTTTGGTTTATATATGCTTTCTTCTCAAGGAAAAAAATTGTGCATAAGGATTTTTCTGTCCTTTGGCATCCTAATGGCAGACAAAAGTAGGGTGTACCTTGGCTGTACACACACCATTGATGATACATGCCCAATAGAGAAGTTGCTACTGCCACATAGGTTAGGCATGCTGATGTTAACACCTGTAGATGTGGTGCTTCTAATGCTGGGTAGCCCACCTCAGGACACCAAGGCAGACCATGCTGCTTGAGTTGCTACCAAATTGTTTCATTCAGCCTGTTGCTGTGAGCAAAAAAAGGGAACACATGTTAGACGCAGAGCTGAGAACTGCTTGCTAATCTAATTAAGACCTTAATGGCCTAATCAAAGGCTTAGTACTAGACCAGATATTAACACAGTTTAGGTTATGCGCAGTTACAGTGACAGAGGTATAACCTCTGACAACATTCTTCACCCACTGACTCTTCCTATGGGACCTGAAGGGCTTTGTCTGAGAGAGAGGAAGTCATCAGCATCCCAGATCCTCTTGGAATACAGAATCACAGAATTGTAGGGGTTGGAAGGGACCTTCAGAGATCATGGAGTCCAACCCCCTGCCAGAGCAGCTCCCTAGCCCAGGTTGCACAGGTAGGCGTCCAGGCGGATCTGGAACGTCTCCAGAGAAGGAGACTCCACCACCTCTCTGTGCAGCTGTGCCACTGCTCCGTCACTGCACTGGGAAGAAGTTCCCACACACATTTGTGCAGAACTTCGTCTCGTGGAAGGAGGAAGGGAGTGTTGGATTCTTCTTCTTTGTGTGTCCCATCTAGGATCACTTGTATGCTCGTTAATGCACTATATGCCTTGTTCTTTCCTCTTTTGGCTCTGCATCATAACTGAATTTACTACATATGGTGCATTTTTACACATGTTAAGAACTTGTCCTTTGTTCTGTGTTGTTACTTATGGAACTGATTTTACCCATCTCTTGAGGCTGTATTGTCTGGTGAGCAGTATTTAATTGACCTCTGGTGAGCTATTACTGCACAGGACCCGCCTGTTGCCCTGTGTTCTTTCAGACCCTCACAGTCATCCCATGCTTATGATCCACCATGCACTATTTTTCCAAGGGTCTTAAGACAGTTTACTCTGCACAGAATAACTACTGCTTCTTGCTATCTGTTGGTTACAAATCGAACTGTAGGTGCTAGAACACACAATTGTACAGAGCTAAGCAAAAACTAGTTAGTTAAGTTGTGTGCTGGTTTGTTAATTTTCTTACAGCTAAATAAACTACTAAGTAAAGCTCCAGGCATTTAAGATGAGTCCAGACAACATCTGACAAGTCCTGTGGCCCATTTTGATAGCTGAAAATAGAGCCTGTGGCTTCTGGCTTGCAGTGACAACCTCACATTTGCTATAGGCTGCAAATGCAAAAATAGTTTTTACGTTGTTTCAATCATGATGGCTGAAGTAGTCTGATGTCTGTTACAGCCCTACAGAGTGTTATCTTTAGATGTTATGTTATTTTACTATTTTAACGTTAGCTTATATCTTATTTTCTATCTTATGTATCACCTGAGATTCTATCTTGTGGGTACAGACCTAATGCAATCTTAGCTGAGCACCCTGTAGGGAACAGGTGGTTGCCAAAACTGTGCCTGTGTTTCAGTTGGGAAGCCAGGAGCAAGGTATCAAATTCTACAAGACCAGGATTGGGGAGCAGAGCTGTTTGGGAGTATGGTTGTGCCCTAATAAGTTCATATGTCTTACATGATCTTAGTGTTGTACTCATTAATGTTTGTGAGGTCTTTGTTATGTTCACAGACAAACGAGGTAATGAAGTTAATGTTCGGTGTATAATTCTGAAATATCTTTGATAAATTCATGAATTCAAAGCAAAAGTGAATAGTTGTTGCTGCTCATCTGAATGTTCACAACAGCTGACTCCTTCCAGAACATGTTAAGGAATCTCTAGGACAAGTGATCTCAAGCATTGCTCATCTGTCTGTTTTTATCAGAATACTCTTTGACATAAATTTCAGGCATCTAATTTATTTTGACCTCTTTGAAAATATTTAGGTGCTCAAAAAACTGTGTATTAGAAAATTACTCCCCATGTAAATAAAAACACTCTCATCCAAATAATTCAGTAATTATTTCCCAGCAGCTTCTCAGTTTAGAAATCGGTTGGAATATTTATTCCTCTAATTCCTGTTGTTTATATTATGAAGGCAAATTCATCCTAGGGGACAGAGTTGTGTGTGCTAACAATGTGGTGTGCCAGGAAGCTTGAACTGGTAATGAAAACTATCTTGGCAGCTGATGTTTCTGTTCTGCTTGGCTGTGCAGTTCTTCATGTATAGACAGGGGAACAGAAGGGCAGAAAAGCATGCTAAGTTTATTTTATTAGGATAGCAAGGTAACATAATATGGTGAAAATTTTGCAGCTCATTTAAAGGTATGTAACATATCCTGCAGTGCAGAAGAGATTTAATTGAAAGCAGCTCTATTTTTTTTTTGTGTGTAGTTTACTTGAGCTCCTAGCTTCTTTCTGACTGGTTATGTCATTCAACAGGCAGAAGTGCTGGGCTCTGTTGTGAGTACTATTTATTCACCCATGTGAGTGAACAAGATGTCTTGAGTTTGGAAAGATAGGAAATAGGTGGAGGAGTAAGTCTGAGAACTGTGGAGAGAGAGGCGAAAGGTGCTGGAGGCTGAGTGCAGTCAGTAAAATACTTCATGCAGTGATGAGAAAATTATTTTTGACTGAGAAGGGCAAGGAAAACTTTCAGTGTATTTGCTCCATGTTCTCAGTGCCTCAAAAATGCAAAAGGTGTTTTTTCATGTAGAGATGTGAGCTTTCAGTTTACATCAAAAGACAGTCTGCAGAAGCAGTCATTCCCTTTTTACACCTGGTAATGTTTACTTGTTTTACACCTGCCATATGGTAACATTTACCATATACCAGCAGTGTGATCTCTCTTATCAGATACTTTAAAAATAAACATTAGAAAGACTGTACATGCGTTTGCATGTAAAGCACATGATGCAAATACACGTGCTCCTATTGGTACATCAAGCAGTTCTTGACATACTAGGAGTTGTAGGATACAAGAGTGCTTTCCAGGGCAAGGAGCACCCTGACACAGGTAGGGTCTCAGTAGTCATTAGGGATAGAACAAGCTACAAATCAATTTTTTTTCAATTTATTATCAAGCATTTTATTTAACATCATCAGTGTATGGGAAGTTGAGATATGAAAGGCTTAGTCTAATTCTACAAATACTGTTTCAGTTCAAGTCATAGGAATAAGCTGTCAGTTTATTGGGTTAGTTTTTCAGCGGGTTTATATTAGCTTCCTGAGTAGCTTCAGACTTTCATTTGGTTTGTTCTCCAGAGACTTACCTGCTCTCTAGTCTGGAAGTAATTTCTTATTCTAGATTTAGCTATGGTAATTTTCTGATAATCTTTTGGCGATGAATTTCCTCAAATTACTACTGAGTAAACTACTCAGTACTACTGAGTGTAGTTCTAGCTCCATTCCTAGAGTGACATCAGTCCCATTTAATATAGATAATAATGCCGATGTAGCTGATCATTGTAAGGTTGTAGGAATTCTGAATAATTTCACAGTTCTTTTACCTTTCTTAACAGCAAAGCCATTCTCACTTTTTTTTTTCTCAGTTGTTGCAGAAAAATGCATTCAGAATGATAACCACTGTTTGCTGAGCTGAACTACAAAGATCTCATGCTTTGGAGATGAAGATGATAAGAAATAGTCCAGCTTCTGGTGCTGTGAATATTAAAAGGTCCTTTGTGTCAAAATGAGCAGTCTCTGAGACGAATCTGGAAAGCTGTGAAATCTTAAAAAATGGGAGAAAGGGTAAAGAGCCTGGATTCTGAACAAGACAGAAGATCAGATGGGGATAGAAATAGTGACTCTTATTATTCAGATGAAGATAATGTATCTCATTCATCTGGCCAGTTGCCTACACTAAGCTATCCATCTACAAGCCATGAAAAGCAAAATCATAAAGCAAGAGCTTCGAACAGTCTTGTGCACTTCCAAGGTATGTAGAGAGCAGAAACTGTTCCTTTGTAACTGCTCCAAAGAGTTAATTGTCTTTGAAAGTTGGAATAAAAGTGGGAAATTTACAGTTCTAAGAATCTACTAAAACATTTGTGTGAATTATACTACAGGTGGTAGGTAGACTCTAACTGTTCAGTTAAAAAATTAATGTACTGCAGTAAATGGGAGTTATTTTCAGAATTACTTGTGTTTCTTATAACAGGAAAGTACAGCTCTTAAACTGGCCTTTTGTTGCATCATGTTTGTTGTTCTCTTTGAGTCTTTGACAAGATCCAAGGCAAGGCAATACTACGCAGCCTACAAAAGAGAGGTGACTAACATAGTGTATGGGAACTGCTGAATCACAGCCTGAACCACTGATTGGTCACCTGAGGTGAGCACCAAGTCAGCCATGGGGGCACAGGTGGAGGTGATATACCTGTGTGATTGGACGGGGTGGAGCCTGGCTCCACCTCTCCCAAACCCCATTTAAGGGCTGACCACCACCAGGGAAGGATCTCTTCTTGGAGATCCCTCCCACGTGGAGTCCTCTGCAAGCCTTGTCATACTGAAGGTGAGCCATCTTTTCTTTTGTGTTATATGTATACTGTCTATATATATATGTATACTATCTATATATATATATATGTATATAGAGCTACTCAAAATATACCATCATCTATACTATTTCTTTGCGGAGTACCATCCTTGGGAGTTATTTACCCCACACATAGTCTCTCTCACAAATTACCCCGAAGATCCTTATGTTGTGGAAGTGTACTTGTCTGAGCTCTCCTGTATATAATAAGGTGCACTTAAAAAACAAACCAAAAAAACAATCACCAATATTGCAAGACAGAAAAAATGTTTAGTGAAGGTTTAGGTGCCTGTGAAGTAGAAATTCAAAAGAGTTTTTTTTTTTTTATAGGCCTTCCCTGAGAATAAAATATTGCTGCACTCTGAGCTCCCTCACACACACCTCGTGTACGTAAGCTGCTCTGTTGATTGAGACTGTGGGGGAAAATGAACATCCCTGCAAAAAGGAGGAGAATGGTTATTGAGCTTCAGGGCTGAAATAGGGTTATGAAGCTTCTCTGCCACATTTTAGCAGGTTGTTCTGAATAGTGGCGTGCGCTTTGTGGTGAAGTGAAAGCATCTCTCACCTTTCATAAGCAAGTGTTCCATTTTATCTGTAAATCATTGATGGCAGAGTTTCCCAGGGAGAGTGTCTCTTCAGGTCCTGTCACTTTACTGAACTTCTTTATGTTCAGAAGTGACATCTTTCCCATAGCAGTCATGGGTTTGGTGTCTGAGAAACAAAAACTGCAGTTCCACTGTTCTGTTTGGTTTGGGGTGGGGAAAGAAATGAACAAATCTTTTGGTGTAGCTAAAATTGAATACAGTTATCACACAAAGCCATGGTGAATGTAGCCTTTTTCTTGAAGTGCATGATTCCCCAACTATATATGGTCAGAAGTGCAAACTTGGTATTAGAATTTTCTGTTCTGCCCTTAATATGGAGAAATTCATGAAGGGATTTGAAGGCTAGAGGAGTGTGAGGTTCACAGGAGTGTGCTTAGTTGTCAATAGGAGGGACATGATTCTTGCAGTATTAATCTTTTCATACCAAAGTGTTACATAAGCATTTTTCATTTAGGGGTAAAAAGAAAGCATTTTTCTTTCCTGTTTTTTTTTTTAAGGTGTTATTTTTTGCTGAAAAACATTATCTGTAGAATAGGAACATGATAAGCATTAAATGGAAGGATTTGCTGTCATACTCTGTGTGTGCATAGCTATGTTATTTCTATACACCAGTTTTCAAGTGTATACACAGTATAAACTGGTGCTGAGTATTTCTTCCACTAAGCCATCTGTATATTCAATTGTTTTAAAATATATTTTAGTGTTATGTGCTTTATTCTTTTCAGCATTGCCTGAGATGCAAATAACGTAGAAACACCAGTGTTTTGCTTTTATCTGTAGTGATGGTAATAAAATAATAGCAAATAGAAATGCAAGTGATGGATACTAGTAATGAAATAAGGATACTCTGTGGAAAATAACTTGTGTTACAGGAATAAGTTGTTCAAGGGACAACTGAATTTTCATAGGATTTATGATTCTGCTTTGGAGGATTATTTGACCCTTTAAATTTGCAGCTTTATCTGTCAGCATGGATTTGAAAACACTTTTGCATTTGTCTGAGAAAATTATGTCTTGCATAATACATAACTAGCTAGCACTCAGCTAATTGTTGCAATTTTGAAAGCATTTGATAGTATTGCATGTGTAAGAGTACAGTTTTTCTATCTTAGCATGCTAATAAACATAATCAAATATTAATAATGTGTCAGTTATTTCTGATACAATTCGTAGATGATTACCTTGCAGTGCTTCCATGCTGGTGTCTGCAGATATTACCTCTTTCAGTAAATTGCAGACATAATATCCTTTATTTTAATCTATGGGAAGAGGCATAGTGCTATCACATGCACACTACTTATTTTCAGGTTGGCAAGCTGCAGTCTCTGCTGAGTGTTGTAAAATACTTTCTAGCAGAACTTCCTTCCAAGAAGGATGTCTGAATCGAGCATTGTCTTGTAATAAACATGCTTTTTATTTTTCCTCTCTTAGCCACAAAGACATTAGGTTCCAAATACGCACCAAGCAAAAGAGGGACACGGCGGGGTTTTCGTTCTCAAAGCCTCACTGGAGATTGTCCTGCCAAAGATATAGATCTTGTTACAAAAAGAGTTCTTTCTGCTAGGCTGCTGAAAATCCATGAGCTCCGAAATGAGCTGACTGAACTCCATATCAAACTAGATGAGCTGCAGAAGGAAAACAGGGCGCTGAAGAGGCTTCAGCACAGGCAGGAGAAAGCCTTGAATAAGTTTGAAGATACAGAAAACGAAATCTCGCAGCTCATCGCTCAGCACAACAATGAGATTAGAATATTAAGGGAGCGCCTACGAAAATCTCAGGAGAGAGAACGTGCCACTGAGAGAAGGCTGAAAGATTCAGAAGATGAACTGTACCGAACAAAAACTGTCTTGCAGAAGCTGAAAAAGCTGTCTGCAGATAAACACCTTGCCGAAAGAGATGACCTGTCCAAGAAACTGGCCTATGCAGAGAGCAGACTAGAGGAGAATGAAAAAAGAATTAAGGTGAGATGACCTTTTTGTAAGAAATATTTGTTCAGATATTTCTTAACTCAATGAGTTTTATGTATTGGTTTGGCTTTTAGTTTTCCTGGTTTTGTTTTTTTCCTTCTCTGTGGTGGAGGAAGTAGAAAATCTTTTTTGTACTTGATACTATTTATGTGCAAAAATGATTCCCAAAGTGGTTATGTAGTGATATACTCAGCAGTTGTGCATTCAAATTGCTATTTACAAATTAAGGGCTACGTGTTAGCAGCGGAGCTGTGCTTATGAATGTTTTTAGAACTAGTAATAATGTTTCAAAAAGACAAGCAGCTATCATGTAACTTTGTGCAGTCTAATTCATCCTTGTGAAGAGGAAGCATTTCTTAAAATTTTACAGGATATTCAGAGAACCATGTACTACAGTTCTTTAGAGGAAAATAAAGAAATAACCTTTGATCTTGTGAACTGCATTCATGTAGTGTTTTTTTTGCCCCCTATTCTGCACATCTGAGAGCTGAGCTGAAGAAAATTACAGTAGTGTTTTAAATACCAGGACAAGCTTTAGCACATTTTGTGGGTTCATTCATTTTAAGAATCTCTTCAATATGCTTTAGTTTTATTTAGCAAGAATATTTACAAGAACGTCTTAAAAACTCATCTAATTTAAAAAATGATTGTTAGCAATATTAAACTGTTGGTAGTTCTATGCAATACTTTGTTTAGCTGATATTCTGTTGGATAAATACATACAGTTATGACCTTAAGTGTAAATTATATCACAGTGATAATAGATACCAAAAATCCAAAGGATTAAACTGGGAACTAAGCTTTCATGAAATAAACCCCAAAATACCATAATAGGAATTGCTACGTTTCTCAGATCACTTCACCCTGTAGTGTCACCATCTGGCACCTGGAGTTTCACAATTAAGTATCTCAGAAGTTGTAGTAGCAGTGGATAATATTAAAATGAGTAATGCTCTCAAAGGAAGAGTGTATTCTACTTCTTTCCTTCTTTCATCATTGCAGGTTCACTTAAAACAGCTATTGAGAGGTGAGGGTATGCAAACAGAACGATCAAATTTCTTTCTAGTAGAAAATTGTACTTCCCATCTTCTTCCTCTTCAGGAAGTGTTTCATTTCTAAACCATCAGGTCAGGATTTGACTAGAGATGTAGGGGTGCATTGTCTGCCTGTTTCAAGAACCGTGACTAGTGGATACCATTACATCCCCAAATTGTCCTTTGCTACTCCAGAGAGATGAGCAGCAGCACTTTCAAGTGCTATGTCTGCCCCTCAAGCATTAGGATTAGGGTTTAAATGTATTTAGCATTATAGAAATGACAGAGTTGATCTCTGAATCCAGGATGTTTTGTTTATTGCTATTTCTTTTTAACAACGTAGACTATTAAAAAAAAAAAGGGGGGGGGGTTGTTTCTGGTTATTAAAAGTGTTATTTTGTTGTTCTAAAGGATCTTGAGAAGAATCTTGAACTAAGTAGTAGCAGTTTTCAGCGAGAGTTACAAATGAAGAAAAAAAAGGTCCTTGAAGCTCAAGACAGAAATAGAGCTCTCCAAGAAGAGCTTCTTCAACTAAATCAGAAGCTGAAGGTAAGACGTGGAGCAATGCAAGTTGGTATCCGTGTTCTGGCATTTTCTTTGGAAGTTATCAGGTTTACCTGTTATCAAGTTTACATACTTCAGCAGTGGTTGCACTTTCTGATATGTACTTGATTATATCACGAGAGTTCTTTTCCTGTTTCAAACTAAAAAAATTCTGTGCTCTGACCCTACAACCAGTTTTTGAGCAGCAGTGTTCCCATGTTATCATTAGGCCTGGTAAAGAAAAGCAAGGTCAAGTACACAGCCAAGAATTGTTATTAAAACACAAGATTTACTGGAAAATTAGGTGCTGAAGGCTTGTTTGTTAAAATCAGGTCTGCAGCTGTATACAGCCATTATGTTACTAATGTACTTGCATTTCAGTAGGCTTGTGTAAAGATTAGTTGTGAGATCTGCACAAATTTAAGAACGTATGTAGGGTTTTATTTAACTCCCAGTTTGGTTGCCAGAATTCTGAATTTTGCTGTAGAACTGTGATTTGGAAAGTGTTGTGTTCTACCTTATTGATTTGCCTCTATAAAGAAAATGCCTCTATGAGGAAAGACCGAGATTCAGACATCCTTATATAATGAAGATGCAGCAGTTTTTCACCTTACTAGTTTTGGATCCCTAGTGCTGCGTGCTCAACAAATCTGCTCGTTTAGAGTGAATGTTTTAAGCACAATTTGTTTTTGTAGAATTTGGTATTCTGAAAATATTTTCATTATTGGATGGCTTCTGGTAACTCGCTGTTCATTTTTATATCTTAGTCAATAAATATAACAAGAAGAATGTGCCTCTTAATGCATGATTGATTGGGACACTGCTTCATGATATTAGCATACCCTGTGACAAGTAAACTTGAAATGTTTACCTCTTTACAGTACAGAAGTTTTTTTTGTGTAGTCTGTATATACATCACAGCTCTTGATTTGAATTTATGGACAGTGGTAGTTTAATTTTTGCTGCAGAGCTGCAACTTTTTTTTCCAGATTATTTTGGTAATGAGATTTAGGAGTGGAAGAAAGTTCTGTTCGACTTTTTGAGCAGAAGAAGAGCTAAGAATGTGATTGTTCTGTCTCAAAATTGAACAAATCTGTTGATTTCTTTACTGGAATTCCATTTAGTTTATGTATTTTATTTTAATTTACAGTTAGTGAATGAAACATCAGTAACTCCTGCTACATCTCTTTCATTTACAGGAAAAAGAAAGAGAACTTGATGCAAAAAATATATATACTAATCGTATGCTGAAGGCATCACCAAGAAAAGGCATGGATGTTATTCAAAGGAGAGGTAACATATAAAGCAATAAAGGTGGAAGAATTAGTACTGCTACTTTGAAATCAGACTTTATCAGGTTTATATCATGCTGACCTTACTACTACTTGTCTGTTGCACTGCTTTCTACACAGCAGTCATTACAAAAGAAGGGCACAGGGTGACTTTTCTGTAACTGCAGCAGAACTAAAACTTCAGATTTCCTAAGCGTTGTTAATTTCCCTCATATCAGATGTGCCTGGATGAAGGAGGACCAGGAGATGGTTCAGTAAAATTTCTAGTAGATTGTAGAAGATGTCTACATGATGGTAAACTGAAGGCTGAAAACATGAAATGTCACTGCTGTGTTTTGGGAATGTTTTTTATTTATGGTTTTCTCCAATTCAAACTTATTTGGTCAGATTGGCTGCAGTACATTTTTCATCAGAGTACATATGTCCCAGAACATAAACTTCTAAAAGCATCATTGCAGTGATTTTCTTCTGGAGCGACAAGGCAGCCCCAAGCCTTGTGCTACCAGCATAAATATACATTTATGTATGTATGTATGCCTCTGTGTACTCAGTCTTCGGTGGATCAGTAGAATCTATTTATCAGAAGGAGGAATTTCTGGGACTGTTTTAAATAGTTAATGCCAACATTTCAAACAGTTTGTCTATTGCTCATTTTAATGTAGATATTCTGCTATGAATCCATTTTTAAGTTCAGGTATTAAAATATGTTACTTAATAGAAATGAGTTTGTGCCTTAAAGATACTAAGAAGTAAATCGTAATTAATGAGTTTACTTCTGAATATGCATTCTCATCCTCTTGCTTGTCACAGAACAGATATTTTGTGGCTAATTTTTTAGCAAGTTTTCAGTATGCTGGGGTGGTTTATATAAGTAGCTTTATTTTTTTCTTGTTGTAGATATGTTTTTACATGTGGGTTTGGTTTTGTTTGTTTTATTCAGCATGTAACAGGTGCTGAAAGCAGTTAAGTGAAATTTCTTGACACTTTGCACTTCCGTACTTGCAAATACTTAATCAGGGATAGATAACAGTGGGATATTTTAAAATGAAAATAAGATTTGTTTCTATTTTCCACAGCCAACAGCCAAAATACTAAAAAAGAAGAGCAGCTCACGAAAGCAGTACAGACCAGTGGATATTTCTCACCAGCAGAATTTCCTCCAGAGTCAGACTTTGTCATCAGTGACACAGTAGATAAGAAAGAGAGGATTCTTCCCAGAATAGTGAGTTCCATAAGAAAAGTATTTGAGACTTGCTCCAAAGTAATTCACCTATCAGAATGTTGAGTGCACAGCTTGCTTTTCAGGAAAAGTATGGAAGTATGCGGGAAATATAATTTAGGAAGCATTGTGCTCTTTAAGAAAAACTCTGCCCTTTCAGAAGTAGTGTGCTGTTTTTTGTGACAGTTCACCATGCTCTGTGTCTTCCTGACAGCCACTAACTCTACCTGTTTGTTTTTCTACTGCTGCCATTTCTTTGGAGTTTTCAAGACTTCATTTTGTTTTTCTCCTTCTCTTTACTTCTAAAGCTTGTTTGAGCAATCTGTTGCGACTGCTGGCTGCTTTGTCTGTCTCTTTATTTTGGTCTTAATAATTATTTCTTTTACTTTGCAAATGTATTTCACAACCCATAAATCTACTGCTTCCTCTCATTGTCAGAGTACTGGTATTTCTTCTGTCATTATCCAGCTTTGTGTATGTGGTTGGATTTTTTTTTGTTGTTTTTTCCTGTTTCCTTTTTTATTATAGAATGGTACAATTAGAAGTATTCCTAATGTTTCTGTGAGCTCAGGATAGAATTAGAGATTTGTAAGGTAAAATTAGACAGGTTCTGGTACAAATTTTATGCACTTTCCTGACATAAGGCTAGGACTGTCTGTAAGAAATTATACTCCCGTGGTAGTCTCAACTGGCTTCCTGAAAGGACTGAAATATTTTCATGGCTGCCTCCTTCATTCATACATTCTATTCCAGAATCTTTTCTGTAAGTATGGATATAGTTTAATGTATGCATTTTCGAGCCCTTCAGTGTGTTAAGTTCTGTAACAACACAGTAGGCACAAGCAGGGCTTGTGGAATCTGGTTGTTGCTTTAAATAATGTCAGTTAAAGTTAGGTAGTCTGTTTCACTTATTCTAGAGTGAAATTAACTCCTATATAACGTAAAATACACTTTCTTAAATAGGCACAAGCCACAAGATTAGCATCCTTTTGTGGGATTGGGCTGCCTTTCTCTTCCTTGCTTTGCTGTTAGTGGCTTTTACTGCTGATGCTAAGATCTTTTCAAGCTTATTTCCCTTTATAAATGCATGTATGTATACTTACTAGCTGACTTCTCACCCAAGAATGAACCTTTCTCTTTCACTGTTTGTTACTTGATACTCCCTAACTTTAAGTACCATTGTGAAACTGTCTGAATCTACAACCCACTCACTTCAGTAAGTAGTCAGATTGTGGTAACTAATTGCTTGTTTGATAAAACAAAAATGGAGTGGGGGTCTGGCTTCTATTAAAGTCCTTTTCTGTTAAAAAGCCTATTCAAGTCAACTGAATGTTAAAGAAAATTGGTTGTTTTGTTTTAGGTGCGTGTTAGGAGTGTAAAGATTATTAGGCCAAGTCCCTGAGTTGTCAGAGTTGGTTTGGCTTAGATGTCTTTCTCAAGATTAGCAGTTAAGAACATAATTTCAGAATGAAATAAAAGATCATATGATACTGTGTGTTTGATGGATTGATTATTTTTCTGCATCAATTTGTTATTGTATCAATTTGTTTCAGGAAAAAGAGCCTCAAAACAAAGAATGGAAAGAGCAAGCAGATCTCCTAAAACAAGAGCAAGGAGAAAGGGAAGAGAAAATGAAACATGTTCAGGAACTACAGGCTTTAGAGGAGAGGTTTCAAAAGCGACATGATGGTAAGAAAATTGGCAGTTTATAGCTGGAAAACGCAACACAGAATACTAAGTGAGTGCTAGTTCTTTTGTGAGAAGAGCAAAATGATTTTGCAGAGATCGCTACAGTGGAAAATTATTTTCAGTTTTGTTATGCAGAGAGGTCAGAAAGAAAAATGGAATATAGAGTAATCTAAATCCTGTACTCAGATGTGATTAAGTGTGTAGCAACAAAAAATGTTGACGTCTGAGAGGTTTTGCTTTACAAAACAAGGACAACATAGCAAGTAAATGCTGACATTATCTCTGATTTGCTAGATGTTATTAAGGTAGATGGTAGTTTGCTACTGTTGTAGCACAAATCTGCTTTCCTTAATGAGGCCTGTTTTTTCAGTATTATTTAATTATATCATTGGAAGCAGTAATTTATCTCTTCACTTGTGTGAATTATTTGGTGTGGCTATTTGAGATTAGTGATGGAAACTGATATCATTTTAATATTGCTTTTTTAATTCATTTGGCTTTCAAAACATACTAGTGGCTTACATTTATAAGTCTCTTTTCTGTATTTTTGAAGTATTTCAGATGAACCCATCCTGTCAGGTTAAAATGCTCTTTCAGTGATTATAGTTAATGAGCAGAAGTGGTTATGGTAGATGACAAGGAATAAACCTAAAAATCTACAGTTGCTTTTAACTAAATTCTATGTAAAATCCCCTATCTTCACTCACATAGGTGTACAGCTTAAGCAGGCCAAGAATTTGCTGTTACCTAAGATGATTCTGACCATGTTTTCTTATTGTATATGCTGATATTTTCCCCACATTACATAAAAGTACCTACTTCACTTGTTATATTGATATTTTCAATGTAACGTGATTGAAAATACATATAAACTGAACTGCTGGATTTATTTCTGTAAGCTTGGTACAGTAGATAAGATGGAACTTTGTGATAAACATCAATCAGCAACTGGAATTAAGAGTTCAAAAGGAAATGCCCGTGTGTTGAATAGGCCAAGTAGTCGTGTTAGGTTAAAAGTTGAATACATGTCCATTGTCTCTTGTTAGAAAAATATTTTAATATGATGGCAGAAGAGACCCTTGTGTGAAAGTGCCTTATGCAGCATATGCAGAATTTTTTAAATCACACACAACTTGAAAACAGCAATGGCTATCTGTGACTTTGTTGCCTGAGAGCCTTACAGGAGTGGTCCCCTTTACAGTAAATATATATATACGTATATATGAGTGACTGTGATGCTGACGAAGAAAAACTAAGTACTGTAGAAGTTAGAACTGTTAAAATCAGTGAAGTTACACTAATCTTTATTCAAACCCAGGAAGTAAGAAGGCAATTGGCAGAAATTATTTTCTCTTGATGTTCTAAAATGTGGAAAATGCCTTAATCCTTTTGTAAAAACGCTAGTATACCTTTATATATTAGCAGAGGATCTGGCGGATTTAATTGTGGTTTTTGAATAACTATTTTACAATAGGAAAACCATACTATATAAAGGAGCATATTGCATGGTCATGGCTTTTGCTTGCTCTGTTTTCAGAATTTTCTTATAAAGGCAGCTTAAGACTAAGATATTATAACTAATGTTTAAACATTTGCTACAGAGTGGGAAAAGGAAGAACGTGACAAAATGGAAAAAGAAAACAGCTTTTTATTGGATAAAGGAGAGAAAACAAAGTTGGAAACAGAAGTGCACAAACCTGAAATAGAGACAGAAAGTACTGAAATGCTGGAAGAACGTCAAAAAAGTGAATTTCTGCTTGCCAAAATGAATGAAATTGATAGAGAAACTCAAAACGTAATGAACGTGAAACTTGTTTCCCAAACATCCTTCATAAATACATCAAGAAAACCTGATACTCCGGAGAAAAAAGAAAAAAATGGTCAGTTGATTGAAGTTCCAGGAAAGGATTCAAATGGATTTCCTCAAGATGATGGCCAGCAGGATGCCACGAGAGCACAAGGGCAGAAGCAGCGAAACTTAAAGACTGTAGATTTAAGTAATGAGTTAACATTTGGTAGCTATGTACCTTCTTTTGGAAAAGTATCAGGGAGACCAAATTGGCTTAATCAAAAAGGTGACTCTTTAGAGGAAAACATGAAGGAAAATGCAGATTTCCATGGTAAGAAAGAGAAGAAGTCCAATTTAATGGAACGGCTCTTTGGGAGCAGTGCCAGTACCATCATTCCTCCTAAAAATAAGGATCTGACATCTTTTGGCATAGATTGGGAATCTAGTAATACCCTCCTTGATAAAAATAGTAAAATCAAAGTAAAAGAAGACAATGATCTCAGTGAAGGAAGAAACCTAAACAGACACGGTCTGCAACACTCTGGAAGCAAGCCAGTTTTTAACACCTTGGGTTCTCTAGAAGACGAAATTGAAGAAGTAGTCTTACAATGATTATTCAGTGTTTACATATGAAAAAATATAAAATATAAACAGTTTCACGTAATATTTATTCGATATAGATTGAAACATTTCAGATACTATTCCTTCATAAGGCTTTACATACTGAAGTGGGTATGTACATATAGAGGAAATAATACCCTCTGAGAGAACAGTCTAACCTGCACGCAGGAAATTTATTTTAAAAAATAATATCCAAATACAGCTCTGGGAGATCTGGAAGCAACTATTTTGGCAGTTAGACAGCGAAGCTGTCCTGAGGGACTTGCTGATAGGTGAGATAGCTACTAGCTTGCCACTTTAAGTCCGAGCAGATGCTCCTGTCCCTACTTAGGCTCCAAATTGATGGTCCCTGTTGCCTCATGGCACCATCTGACTTGTGCAGCTGCAGGCCTGGGGTACTAGAGGCTTGTCAGTGACCCCTGGTAGGGATGCTGTAGGAAGGAAAGGTCTTAGGAAGGCTTATGCTCATGTATACCCTTACCCATGTGCACTCTTAGACACTTCGTTCTCTCTTGCTGTCTTGTACACAGAGACTTTCTCTTGCTACCACTCTTTTAGTTATTGAGACTTCAGTATCGTACTGTGATAGATCAGTAAAATCATACTTTTTCACAAGGGAGAATTATTTATGGCAGAGTTAGCTGGCTGAGAAGGCAACAGGCTTGTAAGCTGTGCTGGCATTCAGGGCAGCTAGTAGATATGCATCTCTAGCTAGCCAGTGTAGGAGGTATTTTGTTACCTGCAGGCTGCTTACAGTACACTGCTTTTAGTTTGATTTACTTCTTTTAAGCTTCAGTATGCTTTCTCGGTCATTCAGAGAGCCTCTAAACTCTTATCAGGAAAAGGCCTATGTAACATCAGTGTCATGAAATTGATAGAAGAGACTTAACTAGCACAAAGCCTCTGGTAGAAAGAGAATGCACTTAACCACAGTTGTGTTATCTCAGAAGAACCTCAACACTACAACTAACTCAGGAGCAGCTGATCTTTTTTCTGCATAGGTTTTCTGGAGACCTGAATACCAAACTTGTCCCACTCTTCTCGTATTCTCAGGTTATATTTATTATATAATGCAATTTTTTTGTAATTTTTGAATTTTCTACATAAAATTACAATTATTAGTAAATCGTTTTTCTAACAAAATGCTTTTATTAAAAGAGTTAAGTAAAATTTGTATGTGTAGATTATCTGTAACAAATCTTTTTACTTTTTAAATTGTTAGTGATGTGGGGGAAGGGAGGTAAAAGGGGCTTGGTAGCAACACTGCTGGTCATGTAATTCACTGCATGGTGCACGTACATAAATTGGAATTGTAGGCAGTGGAGTATATAGCAGAGACATTCCAGATAATTACATGAAGGTCATCCTTCTTTACTAGAGTGACAGATTTTTAAATGCTTCTTTGATATGCTCCCTGTGAGCCTGATTTAAAACATACTAACATACAGAGGAGGATTATCATGATTTTAGGATGCTTTGAATCGAGATTCGTGGAAGCAGTGGCTTTTCTGAAAAGAAAGGCTGGTGTCTGTATCACGCAGTAACTTTCTCTGCTCTTCCATTCAGAAAGAAAATTAGTCACAGATCCAGATTGGGTGTGTGGGATTGTTCTCACTAATCATGAAGTGAAAAGCAGCCCATGTTCACCTGCTTGCTTACAGTGCAAACCTGTTCATGTTTATTGTAATAGAGTTTACTTACTGTCCGAATATATTTAATTCTGACCAGAAGTAGTGACCTTGTCTGTGTTCTTCCTCAATTACTACATAATAGAGGCAAAAGAGTGAGTGGTTATTCGTCTTCTAACTTTCTTGTCCCAATTGTGGGTTTGTTCAAGATTAAGGGGCTGTGTTCATGAAGATACTGCTGTGGTTGTTTGCGTTTGTCTCCAATGGCTGAGGATTACAGGACACAAAACAATGATGTAGTTGCTGTGGTTATTAAGGATCACAGTGTATGGAGAGTCAACTATTTTGTTTCTTCGTGCAGTGACCCCTTGATATCTGGCAAATTCTAATTACCACGCTGAACTGTTGTGCTCTGTTATTTCAATTGTAGATGTATAGTTTCTAAGTTACTTTATAGTATCAGCCACTTCTTAGGTTTGTAAGTGTCCACATTCTGTTAGCAGACCTTTCCTGAAGCAAACATTGCTGGCTTGCACAGAAAGATATCACCTCTAGGAAGGTGAAAATAAATTAATCTGCTGGGAACAGTACCACAGGCATATTTTTTGTTTTCCCCAATTGCTTTCTTTCTCTTCTTTCTCTTATTGTCTTTTCTTACAATGTTTACAGTTTAGAGTTACTTGTGTGTAAATGCCATTACAGTTAAAAAGTATAAATCAAGCACTTGTGGCTTGGAGGGAGCGGGAGGGTGGAATTTTTGGATCCTTCTCAACATCTGCAAGCAGAATTTCCCATGTTGAGAAATAACAAATAGTTTTCTACTGTCTGGAAGCAACTTTGGCAAGGTCTTAAAAGGTGTAGATGTTGTGATTGGGTTCATGAGTGCACATTAGCCCTTTTAACCCCAGATCTTGACTTCAATATCCACATAATCTACACATTGCTTTAGTGGTAGCATGATTGCTGAACACATTTTGGGTGATAAAAAAATAGGTCACAAATGTAAGCTGTTGTGATGATGACTTGACTTGAAATTTATATACTGTAGTAAACTCTGTTTGTTAGGCTTTCAGATCATAAGGTTGTCAAACTTGTGCTGGAAAAAATTCTCCATTCTAATATGAAAAGTTCATTACAATTTCTTAAATTGTTTTATGGGAATACACAAGGGATGGTTACTACCCTGGGCAAAATGTTCTCCCATTGAGGAGCACCTGATGAACTTGATCAGGTGTGCTAGGACAGACCTGACAGAAGAAAGAGGAAATTTTAAGAGATGATGTTTTGAATTGGGGTAGAGGAAGGGGTACAGCAATCTTGTATCTGTAATGCAGGAGAAGAGCTGTAGATTGTAGGAGGAGGACTTGGGAAGACCTTCACAACTCTGAACTGAAGCCTGAAGAACACTACAGCGGTAAGAACAGTGAGCTGGGAAATGCTTGAAAGCTGTGTCGTTAACTATAAGGAATCAAAGAAAGTGATCTTTTTTTTTTAGAACTCTGATAAATTCTCTTCTTCTAATTTTGTTTGGCTATTGCATACATGCCTAAAGAGGTTAATTGCAAATCTATAATGCTTCCAAATGAGGAAACTTGAAGAGGATGTGCTTAGGCTGCCTGGTAGCCTCAGGTTCATTGCTGGTGCCAAGATAGAAGATCTAATTCTGCTGGCCCACAGTCTATTAGCTCTGTCAGGGGTTGTGGAAGGATATCTGATCTGGCATGTTAGGGGTAGGAAAATGGCTTGAGGCAAATGGCTGGAAGAGCATCAGTGGGACTGCTATGGATATTTGCAGACCAGAGGGTGCTCAGGGGTGCTTTAGCATTCAAGAAAATAATAATAAATTCTACATAGTGCTCTAAAGCCAAGACTAGCAAGGATTTACACTGCAGAAATGAACAGCTTTGGGAGCATCACTGCAGGAAGGGAGGTTTTGTTCCCAGAGCTACATGACTTCACGAAGCCTGATCTCTTGTTCTGAGATGACAACTTGAAGCATAGGAGATGCCCCAGGTGACATTGCTCATTTATAAGATTTTCTTTTGCTGGATCATATTTTACATGATCTCCTGTTTCAAATTCTATCTTTGATTAGCTGCAAAGTTTTGATGTCAGCAGGAGGAGGACAATTGCATCATATGCACCATCAGCCAGGACCTCTGGCTGACAGGAGCTGCTAGGGTGGCTCACTTGGCTCAGTACCTGCCTGGTTTGCTTGAGATCTAGGGTCATGTCTTTGCAATGGGTCTGCGTGTGGGTGGGTGGGTGTGTTTAGAGTGAGCTATAGGCTGACTCTTGTCTGCTTTTGGTTGTCAAAAGCTCTGCAACAGAGCAAAGAATGCAGAGAGAATAGTGTTTCCAGTAACACGTGAGCATTGCTTCCAGAGGGGAACATCAGCTATAGAAAACCAAGGATAGGTTTGCCTTGCCCTGTAGGTATGGTTTGACCTTGTATCCGTGAAGGCACAAGGGAATTCTTCACCTCTCATATTGTTTCTTGACTGAGCAGCAGGTTGGACCAGATGACCTGCAGCGGTCCCAGCCTATGCCCTTCTATGACTCTGTCATCCCACATTCCACTGGTATTAATGCTCCCTTCCCACATAAATCCTCTGCACAAAGCTCTTCCATGGTACTTAAGACACTAAGTTGCCTCAGATACCTCCTGCGTGGCCATCTGTTCTTGAATACAGCAGCATTGTATTTAGGGCACAAATGCTAACCCAACTCTTGCCACAGTAGCTGCAGCAGACAGGCATATCCCTCTTGTACCCTACAAGGCTTTTCTCCAGTTTCTTGTTTGAATCTTGTCTTTTTCTGTCACTTCTTTGAACCTTCCTACTCCTCCAAGACCCTCATTTAACTTTCACTCCCATAAACTCACTGCTGTGTCTGTGACTTTTTCTTCCCATTGACCATCATTCAGTCTTTCTGGCTTTGGCTTTTCCTTCACCCAAGCACAACAGTTATCTTCTGCCTGAACTCCCTTCACTTGCTCTGTTCTCTGGGTCTCTTTCCTCCTGCTACAGTTCCCTACCAGTCTTCTCACCTCGTCTTACCTGTGGGTTGAAGTAATGTTGGAAGGCCTCGTAAGAAGGGGCGATGATGGTTCAAAACTGGTTTTGTCTGTACTGCCACATACAAGCACTAACAGGGATGTACTCAAGTAGCCATGTCCAGTGGCTGGGCACCAGGTCTGCTATATCCAGTTGGCCTTTCAAGGGTCCCTGCAGCAGCCCAGAGTATGAAGCTTGCCTGCTAGGAGGACTTCACATCCCTTGGTCAGCACTTGGGCTGTGGAAGGCAATGGGGTTTTGAGGTGCCCCTTGGTGCTCTTCCTGATCCACTTCTGAGAGTTGTTAGGGTTTTCTGTGTCCTTTCTCATCTTCTGTGAGCTGCCAAGAGCTCCAAGCTGGTCTTCATCTTCCCGCCATCCCTTAATGGCTTTAGTCTTTGTTTTAGCCTGGGTATAGGCTGCCCTTGTATTCCCAGTAACCTGAAAAGCTGCATATTGCTATGACAGGATCTTGATGAGCTGTTGATCTGGGAGCTGCTCTTACAGCCTTTCTGCTGAACCGTCTGCTGCTCCCATATCCCAGACCTTCCCATTTGTTTTCCATTTATACCAGTCTTAAACGTTTCCTTTACTGTTCACTGTGATACTGTGCTAACAGCAGCAGTGCCTGGGTTTCACTGAAAGTTTGTCCCCGTGTGCTCTGTGAACCTATTGGCCTCATGGCACCCGTGTGGAAACCCTGAGAAAACAAGAGGCACAAAGCACTTCTCTGTGCCACTGCTGGCAGAAGTTAGACTAAAAATGTCCATGTTATTATTGATTAGATGGCACTGCTCCATTTCCACGTGTGTATAGGCATCCTCTATCCAAACTTTGAGTCCTGGAATGCAGAATTCAGCCACTTTTCTGTCCTGGAATGAGTTGCCATTTGCAATTTCTTTTATCTAAGAAACGCACAAATATAGGATTAAATATTAAGAGTACTCTCATGTCTTCTGATCTTTTTTTTTCTCTTGGATTTTGTTTCCACTGAATCCACCACATATGGTGGTATAGGATACAGTTTTGCTTGAATTAATAAATCATTGCATCCTGCAGTCCAGGAGGAATAGCCACCATTTACGTAGCATGAGCAACAATTACAACATTGACTGGAAATATTTGATTCAATGCAATATTAATATTTCCATATTCTTCTCAATTATAAATTGCACTCTGAGGTCTCGAGTTCATCCAAAACCTTAATTCAGTAAATCCTCATTTTAATGAGTAGCAATCAACAAACGGTCCTGATTTTCTGAGGAGCAGAGCTTTGCAGTGCCTATTGAATTCAAAGCAAGATTAATCTTTCTGATGAAAACGCTTTCTTATCCTGGACAGCGAACATTTGAGGAGGGAAAAAAAACCCAAAACCGTGAACCTTATACAGGCTGTCTTTCTCAGATTCAGAAGTGATATGAAGGACTCTGTATTTTGTCAGCATGTTAATTAAATTACTGCTCAGAAACAGTCTATGGGTCACACAGTGGCCGTATGGGCAGTGCGTACGATCGTCAAGAACTCTTGTACGTCCCATGAGTTTCCTTTAGAGGGCACCATTGACTTCCCTAACGTCTACGTAGATGTCTGCAGGCGCTGCTGAAGAGGCTTGTCCCCACACCCGGGCATTTTGGGGCCATTTGTTGAATATTTTTTGTCGTAAATATTTGGGATGCTGTGTGCTGCCGCACAATATCTGCCATATCGGATATAAAATACACTTCCTTATAGGCTTCTAGGCCTTGGCTACGATGACCTTAATCAGCAAGGGAAATGCTGGGAGGTGAGTATGCTCTGCGATGCTGAGCAGTGCCTCCTCATAAAGGGTTTAAAAGAGCTGGGAGGCTCAGCTTTGAGCCACAAAGGTCATGGTACACGAGCCATCGTTTTCACAGTGTAGTCTTAGCAGTACAGGTTCTCTCATGCAGTATGACCAATCACTGGGCCCATAGAGAGATACTGGATGCTCCTCCCCTACATCTTTCTGCTTTACAGCAGAAGTGATGTTTTCACAGGCACACCTACCACATCTTTTTCTGACACACACTGGTTTTTTTTTGTTTTTTTGTCTTCATTTCTGTGTGTTGTACCAAAGCTCTGAGAGGATGTGGCTATGTAGTCATCTTGCTTGATAAAACAATGCTAGAAGCATTCAGCATTACGAGGTGGATAGTGAATGTGAGTTGTTTTCTAGAATGAAGAAAGTTGATAGATTTCCTAATTGGTTTTTCTGCTTCTGAATTTTCCCATCCCAGCTTTAGGCAACGTATGGTCCACAGTGATGTAAGTAGGATAATTACGTAAATAAATGTCTGCCCTGCAGAGGAAAAAGAGGGAAAGAAGAGAAAAGAGATTAATTTTGTAATTTTGTATTAATTTTGCTGTTGTAATTTCACGGAGATGAAGGGACATCTGATGAAATGGATATTTGAATGCTTACCTTCTCTCTTGCTCCTTTTTTATGATTATTTATATGTTGCTCTGTACAGTTGCATCAGCGTGGTCCTGATAATGTGGGTTCATATTTTATATTTATGAGGCTAATTAACTGCAGAGCTCCTGGGAGCTGATCTCTACCATGGCACAAACTGTTCAGTGAGTTTACAGACCCTACACTCACACCCTACAGTGGGAGCAGGCAGACTGGTGCAGGCAGAGGGAGGACTGGCCTGAAGGGAAAAGTTCATATGAAGAAAGTAAACCCATCCTTTGATAGTTTGCAAAGGCTTTTGCAGGTACCACAAAGCACTCAGAGGGTGGCAGCAACAGCTGGAAGAACATGGAGCCAAAGCATGTAATCCTGTGAATCTCACCAACCCATCACTTCTCTCTTTTTCCATCCTTGCACAGGGGATTTTTGTAACACCCAGCACATTAAATCTCCAGGTTGGCTCTGATATTCAGTAGACTGAACATAAGCTTATGCTGATGGGTTTCTGTGTTAGTCCTCTACCTACAAAAGCTTCCTCATTGCGACACACTGAAAACATGAAGTATCCTCTAGAACGTTAAAAAGTATCTTTTTATTTTTTATTTTTCTCATGATGATGGAACTAAAACCCATTCAGAAGAAAACTTAGTTCTCCTGAACTTCATGTTTATTTGGACAGTCTTCTATGGCTGGCATGTTTACATCTCTCTGGTACTGAGCCTCAGGGAGTTTGTTTCATTTCAGGGCCACTGAGTCTCACAGTTCCCATGAGATTTTTAGCTATAATTTGAAAACCTGTTGTTATGGAGAAAACCCTAAGAATTAGAAGCAGGAGGTCTCAAAAAAAAAAAAATAGGAAGTACATTTAAGAAACAAAAATACGCACTAAAATAATGAAAATTCAACAAAATGATTACCAGATGGAATATGTACTTTAAGTAATGTCTTTGTTTTCCTGACAGGAGGTGACAATTTGTGGTTTAGGAATTGCTCAGGAAAATATTTCAAGTCTCCATCACTGCAACTCTGAGTTTGAAGCTAGCAAGAAACCATGTCATCTAATCTTGGACTTAATCTGATTTAGCTCAGTCTTAACACAAGTTGGCTTTTGTGCCCTGTGCTTCCTTCTACTCACCTGTTCTTGCTGCTTCAGTGATGAGAAAGAACTACCAGGGTAATTTTGGAAGTCAGAGGCTTACTTGACTCTCCTTTAGCTGCAAGGTATTTCTGCAGTGAACAACTACTGCTTTGCTTCAGGAGGCTAAACAAAGACAAGCTCCCTTTATTCTCTGGAAATACAGGCTACCCAGTGCCTTACTGTCCTTACATCCCCCAGATTTGTATGGCTCTCTCCTTAGAAGCTTCTCAGGCAGAGGTAAATTGGTGCAGGTGTCGGCTAGAGTCATTATTAGAGATTATTCTGAGTTATGATAAATACATGGATGAGAATGTCTTCAGAACTAAGGGAGCTAGGACCCAGGCATGTGTTCTGAGCTTCATCCCTTAGTAATTAATTATTTATTATTGATTATAGTAGTTTGCCCAAAACACTAATGAAAATGTAGCTGCAACTCCAAAGATCTGGTAATTTGATTAGGAGCTCTATTAAAATTTTATGACAATTACTCAAATATATCATAATTAAATGTATAATAATTAAATGTAATCAAATATGTTATAATCTGATGTATCACTGATAACGAATGGGACCTATAGATCCAACGTGTTGCTAGGAGTCCTGCTGCTTTTCAGATGGACAGGCTGAATACCTTTTGTGCCCAGCTAATGTGAGGACAAAGGGCTGATGTGAAGAGCAACGATTTCCCACTGCTTATGTTGAAATCAGAAATGTCATCTTTCAAGTAAACAGTGTCATATGCAGAGCCCGTAGAACCCCCTGCTCTTACTCAGTGTGCCATCCCCTCTGCATTCAAAGATCACGTGAGCCCTTCAAGCCATCACTATGTGCTGAAGCTTCACGATTGGTTCACCATCTACTGTGACTCCTCAACTTTTTTTCTTTTCCCCAGGACATAATCTCTGCTCCCACATGCACAAACAATGTTCCTTTTCCAAGTGTGTAACCATTTGGCTTCACTGTAAATGAATTCTCTTTGCTTGCTTGTGCTCACATCTGCTGGAGGGAAGAGCAGCTCTTTTTGTTATTTAGCAGTCCTCCAATTTTTGCTTTATTGGCAAACTTTATCAGTATTATTGTATTTCCTTCCAGCTCACTGATAAAAGTTAAATAACATGAAGAGATGGGGCAACGCAGTGCAAATGCATTTCCTTGGCAATGATTGCCTTGGTACAGTGATGCCCGAGATCCATCAGTTAATTGGCTTTATCACCTGCAATTTTAGTTATAGTTATGCAGAGGTATAATTGGTAATTACTGGAATTCCCTGAATATGCATATATTTTGTAACCTAAATTGGCGTTTTTGCATTTGCCAACCAAATCTGTGGCATGATGTGACTGAAGAGATACTGAGCTCTTTGAAAAAAAAAATCTGATCTTTTCTTATTTTCTTATTGCTATTGATTTTATGTCCCTCCTTTTGTTTATTTAATAATGAAATCTCCTCTCTGCAGTTTTGTTGTGTTTATTAGAAACAATCATAAGCTGTCAGAGGCGTGGTAAATTTTGTAATTATTTGAATGCCTTGTACGTTCTTGTACATAATTACGTATTTTATCTGCCCGCTCCTCTTCCTGAATGGCCTTTTAAATCCACAGGGTATGTCCAAAGAGAGTCTCCATTGCTATAAACCACTGTATTGCCTTCTTTCAGTTTGTGACAAGATGAGGCTTCCGAAGTGTTTTTGTATAATCAGACACCACAACATGAGAGAAGCCTCTGGGCCAGGCTGAGCTGAATGAATCCACCATCTTCCCATGTCCGTACCCAAGCAAATCTGGAGTCTGTACTTTCAGAAATACTTTTGAGAGGCCTTAACTCATAAAACTGCTGATTTTCCAGTTTTACTAGCATAGAATGTTCACATAATTTCCCCATCTTTTTCTTAGGTCCTTCACCCAAGCTCCTCTCTAGGCCTCAAAAAGTGCTATGTGCTCTGAGTCGCTCAGTAGCCAGATTAACTAATAGCCCTTAGAAATCAGACATTTAGGAGCTCTTGGTGTTTCTAACAGACAGAGGAATGAGCAGTTTTTAGTGTTCACACAGTGCTTCTTAAAATGACTCCAGCAAAGCATTCTCTTTTGGGATGTGGGCGGCTGACAGCAGAGCACCACAGTTTTGGCATCTGTTTTCTACACACCTTTTTTCCCCTCCACATTTAAAAGCTATGTTATCTACAGCTAGCCTAAGGGCACAGCCTCTGCGTTATTCTTGCCTGCCTCCCCTGAGTCCTTTGCGTCAGCTTTGGGCCATGGAGAGCCAGTAGCATTCTTTTGCCTCAGGAAAACCATCTGATATGAGCAGAAGGACATTCAAACCCTTCGCAGTGAAGCCAGGTACCAAACCTGACTGCCTTTTCTTCCAGAGGCCATTCCGTGCAACACCTATAAAATATTTTGGTGCTTGCTCTGCATGGGAGAGCTTCTGCTTCTCAGGCTGCATTGTTGTGGTGTGGACTGGGCTGGGAGATGCTCCTGGAAGAGGGCATCACCCCTCAGTACCAAGGAGGCTGTGAGGGGTGGACAGAGGCCCTTGGTCTCATCAGCCTACCCTCAGGGCTAGGCAGGGGTAGGCCTCAGCCCAAAGGCTTCCTCAGGGGTTGGCTGGGTGAGGATGAGTGCTGTGATGGCACTGACCAGCAGCAGGTGTTCTACTGAAGCCTCAGCACCTCCTGGGCAATCTGAATGGCTCATCAGAGAGCACTGCCAGGTTTTTGGAAAGGGGAAAGTCCACGAAGGACCTTAGATCTGTAACAACTAAGGAAGTAATGGCCTTTTTGTTCTGGCTCGGTGCATCATGCAATGAGGTCTTGATCCATCGCTACAACTCATAAGCAGTAAAGTAATGCAAATAATTAATAATAATAATGAGCTGGGTTTCACTACGTGTCTTGCCCTGAGTAAAATCCCCTGTGAACAGTTACCGCCTGTGAGAATGTTAAATGTCTTACTGCAATCTTAAAATGTAGTGCAATTGACAGTGTAATAAACCAAAGAACTTCATCAACTTCTAATTGAAATTAATGAGAACTGAACTCCTGCCTTGTACATAAAAGAAGAGACTCCTTCCCCATCCTTAACAACAGTTGGCTCTGAGGGTGGTGTGGTTCAGCTTGAGTTATCCTCTCTTCCCACCTCAAGCAACGCTCTTTATGCAGAAAACCAGTCTTCTGCAGCCAGCCAGAAAATACCAGATGGGGGAGCTCTATTTTTTTCATGGTCCCTGCAGAATTAGTCCATGATCCAGAACTTAAGGACATTTCAAATCCATGAGAAATGACAGAGAAAAGAGATCCCCCACCTATCAGACCATTTTCTACAGCACTCGTTCAGTTTAGGCACAGATCAAACCTTAACCAAAACAGACGGTTAATTCGAGGGCATTTTATACTCTGTGATGGAGGTAGAGAGGTTAGAGTCGGCCTAAGGCAAAAGCACTGTGTGCTGAGGCACAGTGTGCTTCCCTAGATGACCATGGAAGCCCTTTCCCATCCCCTGGCAGCACACATGACTAACAGGGACACTTGGTACTGGTCATTGAATTTTATTAGCACGCCATAGCTCAGGCAAGTATAATTCTCCATCCTAGTATTTTGCATCAGTATGATTGGTACATGAACACCTAATGGTTGCAGTGGGGCACATCTCAAGCCACCCAATTCCAGGTTAATGACATATTCTGTCTTCAAATGCACATGCTTTATTTATTTTTCCAATAACTTTTTTGCTATAAAAACAGGTAAGACCAAGAGCTGTTCTTTTTTCTTCACTAGTCTGCACATCTTTGCAGAGCTCTAGGAGCATCTAACTTGCTGAAAGCTTCAGCATGCCCATTTTGGTCACTCCACCACAGCCGTTTCATTAAATCTTGTGGGTCACTTGTGAAGAGAAGAGTTATGGTGACGTAGTGTAGTTCCCTACAGCAGACACAAATCAGGAGGATTGCTTTTGGAGGCATATCATGAAATTTCAACAAGCAGGTTTAGAGGAGAAGTCATTCTTCCTATGAGGCCACTAAAGCTGCCGTTGTCCATAAACCATTTGGAAGACCTGAACAAAGGGCTGCTTAAGGTCTTCAGTTGATAATGCCTAATGCTGCATTTTGTTGTTCCTTTGTTGGTTTTTTTTTTCTCCTACTTAATATTTGTCATGTTGTATCCTTTTTTTCTCAGTCCCAGAAAAACATCCAGCCAAAGACTGCTGGAGAAATGATTTTATGATTCTATAATTCTATGAGTCTATGAAGTAGGGTATTTAAATGCTACTTCTGTCTAAAACCTAGAGAGAACTAAATGTCCACAAGGTTTAAGGTGGCTGCAGCATATGTGGATGGTTGGCTCATGACAAAAGCAGGCCACATGAGTACCTGGGAGGCTGACTTTGAGTACCAGTCTTTACCTCAGATTCTTTTATTTCTTCTCACAGTATTCATACACACAACTTCTAGAAATTAATTCTTTTTTATATACCATCAGTCTGCACTCTGGGTCTAATTCAAACACCTCAAAACCAATGGAGAGCATTCTAAGCAAAGATTAAAAGGATTCTCCAGAAAAACAATAGATATTGTGATATTTTATTACATTTTCCTTTATCTGTTTTGGAAAGCTTAACAACTAGCAATTTTGTTTTCTGAAAACCATTAGTCTTCACCTTCCAGATTCTTGGAAAGTAGTGCCTGGAGTCTTGTGTGCTTCTCTCCAAAATATTTACTCACTTGGAACCAGAAATGCCTCGTCAAGGTTTCACAACGGAATTTACTACCGCTTGGTGGAGAAGGATGGTTTCTACGGCGATGTTATGTGCTAAGAAGGAACGAACAGATTTACATATTAATCACAGGACAGCCAATACCATTCCCTGGTGAGTGCTTTCACTTTACCTGAGCTCACAGTTATTGGACTGATCCCAGCAGATTTGCCTTTACGGCAACATTTCCTTTTCCCATGACGTCCCTTGAGTGCTCAGCCTCCATAAAAATAAATAAATTCTCGTTAAACTGTGTTAAGTTCATTACCAATTAATTTTATTTCACTATATGAAATTCTAAATAAAAAAGACAGGTTTATTTTAAGCTTTTAACAGACTGTTGTAGTTAATCATGTGTATCAGGCAAGAGGCTTGGTTGCTAAGAAAATCTTTGGCAGGCTTCCACGGGACTCGTGTATTATAGACAGAAAAAATACCAAATTATTTTAAGTGCATCTGTTAATTTGAATAATGAAAAAAAACAAACAAACAAACAGAAAAGACAATAGAATGATTTCCTGCTCAAGTTTTGAGTTGGCGCCAGCCTGGTCCAGAAGTAACACACTGCTTATCAATTTTCCGGGGCGGATATTTGACTTTGGAGTTCTCATTAAGATTTTTAACAAATTTAAATCCCCTTTTTGCACGTGGACACAAACCTAAGGACCTCTGTTTGCCAGTGGCTGCCCTTGGACTGCTGTGCAGAGCTTTTGAGCATAAGCTCAGGGCTAAAATAGGTATCCAAACCACTAGTTATTGCAGAAACTGCCAGTGTGCTCATTACTTCCAGGAGAAATCTCAGCTGCATTTGCATTTAATGTTCTCCTTTTTGCAATTCTCTGCCATAGGATCAGGCATAGCTTTCTTTGTAATTTGCCCAATAGCTACGGTGCAGAAGAGGAGAGAAAAAAGATGGACTGAGGTGGGGGGAGAAGACAGAATCACAGAATCACAGAGTCACAGAACTGTAGGGGTTGGAAGGGACCTCCAGAGATCATGGAGTCCAACCCCCTGCCCAAGCAGCTCCCTAGCCCAGGTTGCACAGGTAGGCGTCCAGGCGGGTCCTGAACATCTCCAGAGAAGGAGACTCCACCACCTCTCTGGGGAACGTGTTCCAGTGCTCTGTCACCCTCACTGTGAAGAAGTCAGGCCTTACTTGGAAAGCCATGATGTTTCTTGCCAGAGCAGTGGGCACTCAGGGCTTTACAGAATTAAGCCTTCCCATAGCAAAAGACACCAAGTGCTGGGGCTTAGCATTGAGCTCAGGATGCTGCCGGGTGCAAGGTGGACATGGCCAGGACACCAGCACAGACAAACAACCCTGCACAAGCCAAGGCTTAAAGACTGAATAACTGTGAAAAGAACACAGAGTCCATTTCTGGAACTAAAATACGGACTGGAGTTACCTAGCAGCCGTGAACCAAGCAATGGGATAAGATGCTATTAAAATTTTCTTAGAGATGGTGATTTTAGTTGTTCTGTAGTAAGGCCCTGGGCTATGCTATTCCTAATTTAGGATTTTGGAAGGAAATGAGTCCCACAGTGTTTATTTTTCTGGATAAAGAAATCTTAATTTTTGTTTCTCTTTCATTTAACTGTTTCTTGATTATGTCCACTTAAGCACAGGATGATTCTATAGGCTGAGGAATAGGTTCTGGCCTCCATTTACTGTTGAGCTGTTTAACCAGCAAAACATCACTGGACAATGAGAGAGGGAAGAAAGTAGGGAATGTAAGATTTTCAGTCATAATTCAATAGTAGTACTGGAGAGAATTGTTTTTTTGCTATGGGAGATAAATAGGCTTTTTTATATTTTTTATATTTATTTTTTCTGCTTTCCTTTTGCTCCTGTTATTTTATCCACCCTATGACTTTGGGCAGTGCTCCCAGTTCCGCAGTCCCTCAGTCTTCCCTTTCTGCAAAGCAACAAATCAAACTGCCTCTCCGGAAGGCCGGGGGGGGGGGGGTGAGGGGGGTGGATGGAGGGCTCTATAAATATGTAACAAGCTCCATTATTTTGCTAAGAGGCAGAATGAACTAATCCATATATTTAATTCTTGCCAGTGTTTCTGGTTGTTTTTTTTTTAAGATGATATAGTAATAAAAAGAATAAACTTAAAAGCCTCTATGGCGTATATCACGAAACATCAGAGGATTGTATCAAATGTTTGATTCAAAGTTCTCTGTGAGTCTGCTTTTAAAACAATGCTGAGACAAGGCAAACCTGCTCAGCGTAATATCCCTAGAAAGAAATCAGATCTACATTTTATAAAACACCTTCATTTGCTTATGAGAAGAATATCTATCCACGATGCATCATGCATAAAGTGCTTCAGGCCTGCAGAACATATGCTCTGTGCATATGTTTTAATTTTATTTCAGTTCAATATTTCAAATTTAAACAAATTAACCCAGAGTACTATCAGCCTTCTTTTCAAAAGTATGTGTATAAATATGCCAGATCCCATAAAAGGGTTACTAATGGAAACAAAGTCATACACCTGTGCATATTTTATCTATTCCTCATTAAGAAAAAAACAAAACAAAACTGTCTTTTTATTTAGAATTTCATACAGTAGAAGGGAACTAATTGGAAATGTACTTACCTTGTTACTTCTTCAAAGGTTTTTTTTTGGCAGTCTTTGTTTTAAGGGCTTCTTGAACTGAAGATGACATTCGAGTTCTGTTATGTAGGGCTGTTCTTCTTAAAAGTTGTCCAATTTCCATGCTCTTTAACTAGGTGATGTCATGTTCTTAAAACTACTTCTGCCATAACTACAAAAAGAAAGTCAGAAAGCTTACATTTACTGGTCTGGAGTCCACAACGTGAATCCTCTTAAATGGCTTCTAGTGTGTATATTGAATGTATAGCCCAATAAGCCTTCTTTACTCAATGGAAGCCTTGCAGTAGCATTGTGTGCTGTTCCTCTGGTATTGTGACAAATGCCCTCTGGTAATGCAACCACCAAAGATGATTGATTTCTTTTTAGATATGTAAAATTGTATGATGAAGCCTCTTGAACTTAATTCAGAAGTCCTCTCCTGAAAATCCTCTCACTGTAGAAAATTCCATAGTCAATGCCTGTTATTGAGTCCTCAGGTAATGCAAACAATTATATAAATCATTTGAATAGAAATAAGAAAGATACTCCTTTTTTTCTCTCTACATCAAAATCATCATTGCCAGAAGAGTGTTATAGGTGAGCTCAGTGTCTAATGCCCATATAAAACAATATCGTTAAGTCTCCTACCAACATTTATTCTATCGACAAGGAATGCTAACTAGGCCAGAAACACATATCCTGTTTCATCTCCGTCAGAACTGCCTACAGGGCCTCTTTCCTCCACCAAGCCTTGAATCTTCTGTCCTCTGATTTGCTCTTAAGAATTCTCCTCTTCTTGCCCTCGGTGCCATTACCTCAGATGTCTGGAGCAGAATTAGTTTTGATCTTTGCAAGCTCAACTTCTGGTGCCAGGATTGACCCATAGGCAGCTCAATAGAAGAGTATGGAATCTTCTGGTGCAGAGTAGTGGGGAAAGGGAAGTGTGTCTGTGATGGTGGGGGTGTAAACAGTAATGAGGGTGGCAGAAGCTACCTAGGGAGAGGAGCCTCTCCAGTTGGCTCTGCTGAATTGGGAACACAAGGGCAGATGGCAAAGTGGCTTAGAAAAGAATACAAAAGATGACTTGCTTGAATCTGCTTTCAGGGACTTAGCTAATTTTGCCACATTAACACATCATCAGGTAGCACTGATCATAGAATCAGTGGATATATATGACCCGGGTTAGAAGGCACTTCAAAGCCCACCCAGTTCCAACCCCATGCTGTGGGTAGGGCAGCCCATGCCCCATCCATCCTGGCCTTGAACACCTCCAGTGTGCCTACTACTCTCTGGGCAGCCTGCACCAGTGCTTTACCACCCTCCAAGTGAAAAACTTCCTGCTAAAATCTGATCTAAATCTCCTCTATTTGCTTTAAAACCATTCCTCCTTGTCTTATCACTATCTGCCTGTTAAAAAGTCAGTCACTGATGTGTAGGAAAAGTATGGCTGCAATCCCACCCTCCTCTGGTTCCTGTGCCTCACACAGAGATGCGGGTGCCCACAGCTCACCTCCTGCAGTTGGATTCTACAGTCCTTTAACCCAAAGAACATATATCTGGCTATTTCTCTCCCAAGATAAGAAGGCCGTTGGACTCTCCTTTTACAATAGTCTAGCAGTGAAAGACCTAAACCAAGGCCTTGTGCCAGCTGTCTCACCTGTTTGAAAGAATTTAAACTCCAGACCTCAAGTGATGGAAGGAGAACATATCCTCCACCCCTTGCATTGGAGCAAGAACAGAAAACCATTGGAGACAAGAAGGAAGTGGTCATGTGACATGGAAAGAAGTGAGCCAGGATCTGGTGGCATCCAGGTGAGAACACAAAGAGGCGGGAGACAGGGCTGTGTTCTGTTCCTGCCTCTTCCGCCTCTTTTCTAATTCTTATTTCAATGAGTGTCCAGAGTGAGGGACAGGAATGTCCAGGACCACAGTGTCTGACTAGCTCTCTACAACCCTCCTACCCCCTTCTGGATCCTGATCTTTATCCAACCTTCTGGTTCAAAAAATTCTTGCCTGTCATCACATAAAATGCTACAGTGGAGCAAAGAACTGGAATTTTGTCTCTGACTTACAGACAACTGCTGTGTAGCAAACCCAATTTTCATGTTTCAGAGCAATATTCTTTCACTGAGAGATGGATCAATACAGCAAAATATACTTTTCACATGGGCACCCACAAAGCTATTCCAGTTTTATACTGCTAGACCGGAAGCCGAGTCAGGTTAATAATGTTTATCAGATATTAAGGGAACAGATTTTAAGTATTCTGTTGAAGTGCTTTTCTATTTTGAATTTTATATGAGAACCAACAGCGTCTCTTTATCGCAGTGCGGAGCAGAAAATAGACTACTGCAAGAACATTAAACCAAAAGCAGGCTGTGTTTTATTCAGTCGTTTCTTAACATTATAGTCATTTTCCCATCTCTTTACTTCTGCGTTATAATTAATCTTAAAAAGAAGGACGGTTTAAAATTTAAATGAGCCATAAAATCTGAAAAATATGAACTCCAAAAGCGGGCACTTGGCAATGACATTCATTATTGCACACTGACTAAGGTACAGCACCAGATACAGAAGGACAACTGACATCAAACGGGCACTCCTCATAAAGTGCAACAAAAATGTGTTAGGGAGGAAAGGCATTCGGGGGGCATTTGATTAATGCACATTTAATTGGACTTTCCTGCCTCATTGGTTTTATTCTCTCAATTTAGCTCAAGCTGCTCAGCTACGTAAATAGGCAGTGCACCTACTATAATTAACAAAACACACTGTTTGCGAATTACCTGATTTGTCAGATTGTACATAAACAAGTAGTATATTATGCAAGTCTTGCTGAAGTATACAGAAATGTAAACAGGCAAAGGAAGTGCAACATTCACTAATAAAAGCCCACACCCTCTGCTTTGGAAGCTCTTTAGGGCGCTTCATTTTTGTGGGTTGTTTTCAGCTGCAATTGTCACTTCAGTTCTATATTTCATGAAGATTTTGTATGATGCTCTGCCAGTGTCATTCTGGATGGAATCTGAGCACACTCAGTTATGTCCCTCACGCCATGCTCTCTGGTTGTGCGTAGAATCATAGAATCATAGAGTCATAGGGGTTGGAAGGGACCTCACGAGATCATTGAGTCCAACCCCCCTGCCAAAGCAGGTTCCCTACACCAGGTAAAAGAATGTGTGAGAGCATATTTGTAGTGTAAAACTCAAGAAACAAAACAGAAAAGCAAACATCTACTGTATGAAGAACGCTTACAGCAAAGAAACCCAACAGAAAATGTCAGCTCATAGTGCTATTTATAGCTTTGAAAGGATTCTATGACTTTTGAGAACCCTGTGCCATACACTATAAATCTGGGATATAATTTGAAGAGTATTTAAAGTGAATATTTTGTCATAAAAGAGAAATTTTATATTTAACACCTGAAGAAACTTTGTGGGTAATTTGGACTTGCTACTTACATCCTCAGCAAATACGAGGTAAATTTGGGCAATGAAGCACATGTACAGTAATTCCACAATTGGAATATGATTTGAATGAATGATTTGTTTTATGAATATTTGAAAGGAAAACAAAACGGTCGGGACAAGGATGTGCATTTTCCATGTTTTTGAGTGGTCATGTAGTTGCACAGGATTTAAAAACTTGTGAAACAGTTACTGTCATTATTGGGACATCCCTCTTTAAATACTCTTCAGTTGCCATCTCAAAAACCCCACAGATCACTCCTTCCTCAGAAAACCCTCTTTAATTTGCATATTAAGCTACATTCACTTCCACCCTGGGAACACCACCTACTGCTGAACATGTCCATGTACAGTATGGTGCGGGAGGGTGCCTACCAAGTTTATGGTTCTATTGAAATTAGATTCGAAAAGCATACAGTTTTGCATTTATGGAATAAAAATGGAAAATTAGAGACATATTCCACAACCCACCTCTACATTTAATGAGCCAGGAGGGAAAGACATGATTATTTTCCTCCTACAAATAAGCAAAATGTTATTTAGTAAGAAACAAATACTGGACTTATTACATATTTACTACCTTCCAGTCCTCCTTCAGTCCCCCTTGCTCTTCACTGTAGAAAAGTACGAAATTAACCATCAGCTTTTTCTTTACAACATTTTTCCATTTCACTTCACTAATTCAGTTTTACAGGCTCCGATGTCTTAATGGCTCTTAACACGAATCCAGGTGCCCTCATTAATCACTCACAAATCATTTCCACAGAATCCCAGAAGGGTGGAGGGTCCACCCGGCCCAACTCCCACTCCAGCAGGGATACCCAGAGCGGGGGGCCCAGGCCCATGTCCAGGAGGATTCTTCACATCTCCAAGGAGGAGACTCCACAGCCTCTCTGGGCAACCTTTGTTCAGAGGCAACCTCCTGAGCTCCAGTTCGTGCCCACCACATCTGGTCCTGGTGCTGGGCACCACTGAAAAGAGCCCGGCTCCATCCTCTTTGCGCCTCCCTTCAGGTATTTATGGATGTTGATGAGATTCCCCTTGAGCCTAATCTCTAAGATGCTACATTTTTTCTCATTGGGAAGGAGGAATTTCTGAACGGGTGTGCAGTTTGTGATGTGGATATTTCTGAGGAATCCATGGGTGGGTAGCGGGCTGACCAGGCCCTGCCCCAGAGCAGAAGGTTCTGCAGCATACTTGTTTAGCTAAAGAATTAATTTTACAGGGGAAGGAATTTAAATTGAATCTCCCCAGCTATCTCGCTGCGGAAAACAGTAGGAGACCAAAATAAATGTCCATTAGGAGGTAATAGCTGGAGTGTGCTCCACCACCGCTGTGTCTGCACTGATTATGTAAAACAGCTGTCAGTCAGGAGATTCCTTTGGGAAAATGGTTCTTCCTTCTTTCCAAATTAATTACATTAAATGTGGTGAATCACATTAAGGAATGGGAGCATGGAGGAATGGTTGTGGGAAGTTAACTTCTGTGCTATGAACAAGTTTTTACCAATTAGCTCTTTTTGCAGAGGTGCACAGTGAAACTGAACTTTCCCCCCAGTTTCCAGCAGGGCTAAATATGGAAAATACTAATACATTTCATTTTGTACATATTCATTTTTATTCTTTGTTTTTAAGAAAATATCTCAGCCTTTCATGAATATATAACTTTCAATATTATACACTTCTAATACACATAAGGAGCGTTGACATTCCTGATATTTGCTTAAACATCCTCTTTGGATTCATTTACAGTTTTTAGCAGAACCACATCCATACCATTAAAATGGCTCAGCATAGGAGAACAAACTGATGTAATTGTTTGTGGAACATTTAAAAGGCAATGCTGCACGGCCTGTTATCTCTACTATCCCAATTAGGAAACAAAAGCTCGTCTTTGCCATTCTCTGTCCCGCTCAGTTCTGTGTAGTGTATCTGAGGAAGATGGCCTAGGATCATTTTCCTCATGCCTACAAAATTTTCTGAAGGTCTTCTGAAGAACATGATTCTGCTGGCTCAAAGTTCTGGGCTTTCAGCTATTCACAGCTGATTTGAGGCTGCCACAGCTATTTTGTATTGAAATGTATGTCACTGTAGTTGCTTACCAAGATATTTGGTAGCATAGTCTCTGTGTGGAGGCTGAATTGTCTCAGTCATGCTTGAGGCCAAAATGAGTAGAACTGCATAATATTTATCAGTGTATGTATGTTATGGTTTTCCATTAAATCAGTCGTTCCGTTGTATGGATATCATAACATTATGGCAGTAATCTCAAGTTATGGACTTTTCTTCTGAAGGAAATGAATATTCAGGAGAAAGGAATGGAATTAAGTATATCAAATATCCTCTCAGTACATTGGAAACTGTTCTTTTGAAACCGGGCTATTCCTGCTAAAATGCTTGTAAGTATTCCAACACCAAGAGTGTTTTAACAACCCAAGCAAGCTATGCAAATACCCACTTGCAGGAGATCTTCTTTTTCTCTACACATAGGTCTCACCCTGCAAGCTGAGTTCAGTGTAATTATTCAGTGTTCATAAAAATTCCAGAGATTGTGAATTGAAATCCACCTCCATTGAAGACAGTGTATTCAGGGAGGCAAGATTTCTTGCACTCAAAGTGCAAGAAAGATGACTTTTACTACAGAGTCTTAGCATCTGCAGTATACCTGAGGAAAAGCAAAGCTCAAACCATAAAGCTAATTTATGTCATCAAAAATACCTGATGTTTGAGTTGGTGAATTATAATAGCTATACCCTGCTGTAAGATTGCTCATGATGCAATAAAGTGAAACTCACAATGCATCTGTGATGAAAGATCAATCATTTCCTGACATTTGGCTGGGATTTAGCCCATTAGAACAACAAACTCAATGAGACAGGTTTTGTGTTGTATCAGTAATTCATCTTTTACAGTATACAGCTTTGAAGATAACCAACATTTGTAGCACCAAATACTGCCTAAACATTCTGCTTCTTCTCAGTGCAAAATGGCTGTACTGCATTTCTAAAAATATTCACATTCATTTCTGCTGCTAAACTCCCTCAAGCTCTCAGAATTAACGTGCAGCATCTATAGCTTCTGTAACACATTTTGTTGCCCTTCGAGCTATGTGATGGATTCTTCTCACACAAGGTATGCTAGTTCTGATGTCCTTTTGATCTGAAGGACCACAGACAGCTCCAGGGAAAAGAGACGGTCACTTTAAAGCTCTTAGTAAGTGTTGTCATTTTATCTTTTCATTAGAAAACTTGATCTGTTTCAGTAGTTGCTGTCTGGTTGCCATTCACACACTAAAGGAGCTGTAGTCTCTCAGTAATGGTGGTTATCTGGTAGGACTGATGTTGAGGGGAGGGGAGGGGAGGGGAGGGGAGGGGAGGGGAGGGGAGGGGAGGGGAGGGGAGGGGAGGGGAGGGGAGGGGAGGGGAGGGGAGGGGAGGGGAGGGGAGGGGAGGGGAGGGGAGGGGAGGGGAGAGGAGGGGAGGGGAGGGGAGGGGAGGGGAGGGGAGGGGAGGGGAGGGGAGGGGAGGGGAGGGGAGGGGAGGGGAGGGGAGAGGAGAGGGCTTTGGCTCTCTAAAAGTACAAGGCTGCATCTAAGCCAGTTTCTGAATTTCACCTGCTCTCCATGGAGAGAGGCAGCCTCCTTCAGCAGATCCTGCCTCTCCTGGAAACTTGTGCAATGTTTCTTCAGAAAGACCCATTGCTGGAGGGACTGCAGAGGGTGGAAGAGGCACATCTCATGGCAAGGGAGCAGGGAATTCACATTACAGAGTACCCGTGTCTCAATAAGGAGGAGAGACTGAGCCAATACATATTGCAGCTGCCATGACTCCAGGGCCTGGTGCCACCACCAGCTCTGCATCCCTCTTACACCAAGCACCACTGCTGTGCCTGCTCAGATTTCATCATCAGGCCTTTGCTCCTCCCATCCACCACTCCTTGTCACAGCCGCTGTCTGACAGGACAGAATGTCCCATTCTCCATCCTGGCCTGCTTGTTTTGTCCCACAGGCCTACAGTCACATTCAGACCACCCCCAAGGGCATGTTCAACACACATGAAGAGCAAGCCGCGTCTGTCTGAGGCTGTGTTACACACATCTCTCACACCTCTTGGTGTGATCTTCAAGCATCGTTAACATCAGGATATGGCTGCAAGCCAGCCCCAGCTGAATCCTATGGCACACATTAAAAGCATCAGGTTCCAGATTCTGAACTGCATTCAGATACCGTCCGTTAACCAGTTTATCCTTCATCTGTTACATATCGTATGGGCTGTCAGGAAAAACGTTGTCATGTCATGTACTTTTTATTTATTCTATTAACTTTATAGGTTAAACATGTAATCTCATTTTAAAAAATCGAGATAATAGAATTCAATCTATTTTCAGTAAGCCCCTGTTAGCTGGTACTAATTATATTCCCCTCTTTTAATTCTTGATGAATCAAATCCTGCATCAGTCATTCCATCAGTTTGCCCAAGACTGGTATCAGGCTGTCAGAACCATGACAGGGTCATCTTCTTTGGCTTTAGTAGAAAAACTGGTCACACTCCCTTAAGTTGTTATAACTAGATTATGCTCATTCTCTTCAATTAAAAAATATTAATTAGCTAGATGATTGCTTGCTGTAAATCAGAAGTGCTTCAAAGCAACCTTTCAAGCAAGCCCGATAACATTAACGTGGCACATTAACTCACAGTTTCCTTTCAGCCAAAGGAAGCATCAGCAAAGACGTTCTCCATGTTGGGACTGCCAAGGACTTGGCTGTAGCTCCCCTTCACAGGCCTCGTAAACACAATTTGTGGCTGCTCATGCAGCTTTAAGGCAACCCCACCTCCTCATCCTGATGAGGGTAGGGCCAGCTATAAATGCAGCTGTGCTCGGTGGACAACAGCAGTGTCATCACACTCCTGGTCTGTGGTGGGCAGTGCTTACAATGTGGCATGAGGGAATTTGTGAAATTGCTGTCAACTTCATGTCTCTGGAAATGAAAGAACAGGAGTTTTGAAGCTGCCACCCTGCTTTGTCCTGCTTCTCACTACAGAAGAGCCCCCTTTGCTCTCAGCCCAGGTGCAACGGACATGAAGTACCAGTGCTGCTGGAGGTGTGCAGTAGGCGGGGAGTGGCAAAGAGGCTGTTTTGCCTGTGGTAGTGAGACAGTCTTGTTGGTGCCACGGCTCTTGCATCTATCCCAGGCTCCACATACAAGCCCTGCATACATCTGTCCCCACTGGACTGCTGTTTTCTATTTGGGATGAGGCTATGCCTTTAACCCCCCGTGTAGTCATGCACTTAAGTGAGGGGCCCTGGGCTCTTCTTCCCCACCTACACACTGCCTTCCTGGGCATGATGGTGCAAAGCTGTTTCATTAAGGGGAATGAGCACCCGTCAGACAACTCAGCAATAGATAATCTTTCAAAATTCCATTGTCTGAAGATGGATGTGCCACTTCATCTTTACAATCTTTTAATCTACCAGCGCTTAACACTGTCTAACATGTGCTTAGTAATATGTATTTGGCCAATTTTCTGCTTGTCAGTCTGGAAAATCAGCACACAGTCATCTTCAGCACTGAGCTTTGTACACAGCTAATGATAAGGGAAAACATGGGATTGTTAACAAAGACAAAGAGCACGAGCTGACATTATTTACTTCAAGCTTCATTCAGCAGGAAAGCCCTGGCAAGTGAGGCACATTATTCCCCAAAGCGTATTGAAAACAAGTGGCAGAACATCCTCCTCTCTGAGGACAGGCTGAGATCTGAGAGCGTGGAGAAGGCTCTAGGAAGACCTGAGAGCAGCCTTTCAGAAGGGGAGCTATAAGAAAGAAGGGGGCAGACACTTCTGCTGTGACAAAACAAAAGGAAATGGTTTCAAACTAAAAGAGGGGAGGTTTAGATTGGATATAAGGAAGAAGTTTTTTACAGTGAGGGTGGTGAGGCACTGACACAGGCTGCCCAGAGAGCTGGTGGATGACCCATCCCTAGAGACACTCAAGGTCAGGCTGGATGGAGGAAGCTGATGTAGCTGTAGGTGTCTCTGTTCATTGCAGGGGAGTTGGACTAGGTAACCTTTATGGGTCCTTTCCAACTCAATGACTCTGTGATTCTCCAGTGCTTGCCCAACACCAGCAATGCTGCAGGGAGGGACATGCAGCAGCTGGGCAGTCCTCGTGGCTGGCTCTCCTTGGCAAACAGCAATATAACTCCTGTGTTATTAGTTAGTTTTTTGTAAAACAAATAAAGAACAGTTTAAGTGGGCTTTGACAAGCTGGACGGAGCCTGGCCCAAGTTTGCAGCTGAAGTGTAGGCACAAGGAGAGGAGAGGACAGAGGCCTCTCCAACAGTCTGCCTGTATTTGTCAGTCAATCTGTAGCACACCATTAACAAAGACAAGAGTCTTTCAAGTGTTTCCTTAATCGTTCCCTTAATTATTATAATTAATGAGTGTCTAGTAGCTTGCTTCAGTCATTCAAATGCTGTGTTTCTATTTCCTGCCTCATCTTCAGGAATTCACTAAGACAAGAAGTCAAGAATACAAAACAGTGATGAACAAGCAGCTTGTAACTGGAACTTGAAAGGAAACACTGATAAAAGAATAACTGTGATTTGAAGTGAAGGTGTGGTGCTGGGAAACTCTCAAGAGCTCAGGAAGAGGCCACAAAACACTTTTTTTGGGCCACTGAGATGAAAGATCTAGAGCACCTCTCCAAATGAAAATGGCTGAGAGAGCTGGGCTTGTTCAGGAAGCCTCCAGGGAGACCTCATTGTGGCCTTTCAGTACTTGAAGGGGGCCTGTGAGAAAGACAGAGGGGTACTATCTACATGTAGTGTTGGTGAGGGGGAACAGTTTTAAACAAAAATAGGGGAGATTTAGAGTAGATGTTAGGAAGAAATGTTCTCAGAGGGTAGAAAGGTGCTGGCACAGGCTGCCCAGAGGGCTGTGGGTACTCCATCCCTGGAGGAGCTCAAGGCCAGGTTGGATGGGGCTCTGGGCAGCTGAACTGGTGGGGGCAGCCCTGCCCATGGCAGGGGATTGGAAGTAGATCATCTTTAGGGTCCCTTCCAACCCAAGCCATTCTATGATTCTATGAAGACGATTTACTGTCTTTCTGCCTGGCATGATTAGCTGTGCTGTGGATTTATCCTTTTCTGCTGGTGGTAGTGACAGGAGAACATACACCTGTAAGGGCCATTTCATTACTGAGCTGTAACTTCCTATTTTAAAAACAGCAGACAACTATGTATTACTAGGCAATCTAATATAAAATAATGAACAAACAATCCAAGAATAAATTTAGGTCTCAGTGAACCCAAATTACTATTCAAGCTGAACAAGCTATAAAAATATAATTGCATTTTGGGAGTTCATCTTCTCTTTCCAAATAACTCCAAATATGTATTTCACAACAACTCTGTTCATAGGCTGTTTATATTTGTTTGGTTGTTTTTTTTTTCTTTTTAAACTTTCCTGGATGAGATAATACAGTGTAACATGAGAGAACACACAATATTACAGTGCTAGAACACTAGAGGTGCTTCTTTTGCTTACATGTCTCTGCAAAGAATAGCATTATAGACTGCCTGAGCATCACTGCTGTGCACCTTGCCTTGCAGTGAAATGCTGATTGTCTGAGTCAGCTGGGTGACAGCAAGGATTTGCAGATAACTGAAAATCAATACAGAAGTAGAAGATACTGGTAGTTCATTAGAGGAGAACTTTGGATATAAAATGTTCAAATAATAGGTTTCTCCTGTGATTAATACTTCTCTTCCTACTGTAAAGCAAGTATCCATAGGAAAATAATATTATCCTTCTTTTTTAGGAAGAAAATTCACAATGGGAGTTGAAGAGGAAAATCATTAAGAGATGTTAACTAGGTGGGTCCTGTTCTGAAAATTCCAGCAGGACTCTTTTTATTTGAAAAGAGAAACGTTTGGGGTTTTTTTACCTGACCAGGGAAAAGGCCCCAGTTGTACAGTCTATGATTTGCCTAGGCATGGAGCAGAGTCATGGTTATATCCATAACCAACTCAAAAGCATTATCAATACTGATGCTGTTAGTCCAAAAAGAAATCATTTGTAAACATAAGCAGAGTCTCTATTACCTGGGCTCTGAAGTCAAGAGAGTACAGTTGGCATTGCTGCAATTTCAAAGCAGGCAATAGTGCTATACAGTCCCCTAGCTGAATTATTCTCCTTTTAATTACAAACTGAACATGCTGCTAGAGGATGTTTAACACAGTGACGAAGCACTGCATTAACTCTGCTTAGCAAGGGTTTAGCTTCCTCAGAAAATCAGATAGAGCTGGGAATCCGTCCCAGTAAACTTCTTCTGGCTATCTCTCTCCACTTTAGTAAGAGCTTTTGAATTTCAGTCTCTTGGTCTGCACTGCAAATACTTTTTTTCAGAATATGAATTGGTTCATGAAATATAGTATTTTTTTCCTTGTAGATTGTCTAGCAATGGCTACATGTGGCTCTTTCCAGATCCCAAGTATAATAGATAGCCTTAGAGACCTATGTCAGTTTTCATTTATGTCCTTGCCTTGTGTAATTATCAGTGAAAGTAGAAGGTGATCCTGGGAGTGAGCAGAATAAATCAACTTATTTCTACAACAAGCTGGAGGAAGCACTCAGCAATATCTACTTTTTTCCTCTCATGTTTATGTACACAGCACTGAAAAAGATGGAACTTTGCATTTGTTCTTCCCCTTCCCTTTCCCTTTCCACATGAATGACCTTAGGTCCCCACTGCTTTGTTCTTTAGAAGTGAGCCATCGCCACACTGTAGAGTACTTGGCACTAAGTCTCTTCTGGATCCTATGTATTGCCCCCAAGATCCTAAAATATTGTTTTTATCTTATGTCTTTCTGTTTTTGTTGTTGACAAGTCCCTTCTATAACCTCAGGACCATGTGGCAGCTTATTTACTTATGTGTCTTTGTGAGCTGAATTTGGGGGGTTTGTGTTGTATTTTCAAGCTGAAGGGTACAAAGATGATGTTAGAAGATTTTGCTGAAGGATTGCACAGGGAGTTGAACCAGATAGTCTCTTTCTGATTGCATGCTAGGACTGGTTTCTGGAATGAGAGGAAAAAGGATTGTATCCCTAGGGTAGCTGCAAGAGCTGGTTTGAGAGCTGTAACCACAAAGAACAGGAATTAGTGTAATCCCTTGGCCAGAGAAGAGGTCTATGCTGTGGCTGGGTAGTGGGTGCCAGTCCTGCGCGTCCACAGGGAGTTTGTGTCTGTGTCTGAAGGCATCACCCCAAATGACCCCAGGCCTAGGAGTGCAGGGAAGCCAGCATTCACACTGCCCAAAAGCCTCCTCCAGCACAGACCTGCACACACCTTCACACTACGTCCCTCGTGTTTCTGTGAACAAAGACCTCAGTAAGCAAACCAGATAATGGTCTGTTCAAGCAAGAATGTAGGAGTTCTTTTGTCACATTTGTCTCTTTTCAGATTGCTTTGAACCACGAAGTCCTCCTATCTGATGACAACCTACATAACAGCAGAGATTGCTGTTCTTTGCTCCTAAGTCTATTGCTTAACTCTTGGCATTGTTACACATCATTTCATCCTCAAACTGATGCACAAGTTCCACACAAAGGTGCATGGGGACTTCTCACAGTGAGGGTGAAGGAGCACTGTCACAGGCTGCACGGAGAATTCCAGAGAGATTCCACCACCTGTGGAGTCTCCTTCTCTGGAGACGTTCAGGACCCGCCTGGACGCCTACCTGTGCAACCTGGGCTAGGGAGCTGCTCTGGCAGGGGGTTGGACTCCATGATCTCTGGAGGTCCCTTCCAATCCCTACAATTCTGTGATTCTGTGAAATGCTTCTCCAATCCTCTTTTATACCATCTCATCCCTTTTTATACTCTCAATATTCAAATGGGTTTTTTTTTTTTTGTATGTTGGTACACTGCCTCTCAACTTTGCATCATTTCCAGATTTCAGTGGGAGATACACATTTTCCCATGACAATATATATTACATGAAAATACTAGATCAGAGACCATAACCAACACTGCTCCTGGAGAAATTCTGTGACATACTTCTCTCCAGTATGATGACTGCCTTTTCAGCACAACCTCCTATAGTTTCCCTTTTAACTAACTGCTCTCTTTTCAGTTCTTACACAAATCTTCTTTGTCATAAACTGATGAATTTCTGCATGGAATAGAAGGTAAAGAAACAAAGTTCAAGTCTATTAATGCTATTGCATTTCTAGGGAAAGATAAAACGGAGTAAATAATTTTGCCTTAAACAATCTTTTTTTTTTATGATATAATGTACTTCTTCTGAACAAAAACCAGATTTAGTTTCATTTATCCCAGACATACTGGCAAAAAAGCAAGCGAGCTCATCCTTACCACATACGGCCTCCTTGGAAACCATTCCAGGAAACTGTTTGGTCTCTTTCCCTTTCCCTATGGGTGTCTTCTTCTTTCTAATATTCCTCTGGGGTGGCCAATTGTCGAGCTTGATTCTCAACTTCTTCCTACCAATTCTGAAGGAAAATTCTGGATTTTTTTTTTTACAATTTTGATTTCAGAAAAATCCAGCTTGAGCCTTCCTTTCCCTGAGCACTTCAGGTTATCCCACTTCACTGTGTACTTCTCCCAGCTTATCAAAGCTTATCTATTTGAAATCTTCACTGTAGGTAAAGATCATTTTTGTTAATCCTTCCATTTCATCTCTGCTCTCTGCCAGAGACCGGCAAACTCCTCAGTGAATTCTCTGTCTGTAAGAGTGTGAGCTCTGTTAGTTTGGGCTGCGGTTTAGATGTCCAGATGAATGAGTCTGGATAAAGCCATCTCACCTGAGGCATCTCCTTGGCGTTTGTTTGGAGAGAAGATGGATGCAGTGCCGCTGGCTTCCTCGCCTTATCTGCATGCATAAACATTTGAGTGTTTTAAAGCATAAGGTAGGCAGCACAAAGATCCCACAGAGGGAGTCATGTAAGTGTCTGTCTGAGATAGTCACTGCGGGTTCCTCCTACGGACCCTGAAGAGAAAGCAGACAGTTTAAGGCTGCAAATCAGAAATGAATAATTCTAGTCCTTCCAGTGACTAATTTTGGGTAGGGAGGCTAGACGGTTAGCTGAGACGTAGGCATCGACGCTGTAAATAGCTGCTTTTAAGGGAGATGGATCAAACTCCTGCAGTGCTCTAACCAGGTGTTTCTGAAACAAACTACCACACTCATGTCGGTGCTAATGAGGTCGTTGGCTCTGCTGGAAACAGGATGCTGCATTAGCTGGACCTTTGATACGATACGTGTAGCGTGCTCTCGTCTTAGTCAACATAATAACATAAATAAACATATGCATATATTTGTTTAAAATGGCAAATTGGTACATCCGTAACAAAGTCATGCAGTTGCTTTCTTCATGCCACGGTTTTCTGATGAACCTTGCTTTCTCAGATTCTTAGTTAAGCAGTCCATAAAAGATGAGTAACTTACCACCTCTTCCAAGCCAGGGATGCTTTTTCCATGCAACTGTCCCTACGAACATTCATCAATGAAAATATTATTTTAACAGCAAATGACACAAGTAGGTATTTGTGCTTGGTTGGTTATTTAAATTGTTAAGCTCAACAAATCTGTTCTTTAAGTCTATGTCCTTTATCTGATAACATGATAATCTTATAAATAAAGTAATAAACGGCTTAATAAAGAAATATGTCAACTTTTACTGTAAGGCTACAGGACAGCAGGGAAAACTGCACTGACTATCAAATAACAATGAAATATCTTGACACTTAGATCACTTTATGGTACTACTATATCTTCAGTTTGACGTATAAGAAAACAATAATACCAGTACTGAGCAGTATGAGAGTATCTTGTACTGCTGACATTTTGACATAAGGAAGTTTAAGGTGGTATACAGATACTTGGCACCAGACTGCCTGACCCCCACAGTCTCAGTGAGGCCACGGGGAGGTGAAACTGAATGTCCCCTGAAAGATGTGTGCAGTACTGCAGGGGGAAAGGATTGCTTCCACTTCCACAGCACAAGTACTGTGTGTGGACTGTGGAGCTGTGTGGTCATTGCATAAACACACAGCTACATCCATAAAGAACAATCTGATGATTGCTCTGAGCTTTTAAAACTCATTAGATGAAGAATACCGCTGGGCAACAAGTGTGGTTGTTTGAGGATCTTCTCTGAAACTTTATAGATGTCCCTTACTGTAGCTTTCGGTGTGCAGTGTGCACATATTTGAACATGACATGGGACGGAGGCGATGAAAACAAGTTAGATTTTACATTTAGCTATATCAAAAAATAGTCTAGCCTGAATTATTTGGCACTAACAAGCAAAACTCAGAAGTTACTTAATATATAAGCACAGCAATTCTATTACAGATGTTACATGGTATTTGTCACTTAGTGCGTGTAAAGAAGCTTGGTTCATGGCACTTGTAATTTATCTTAGTGTGCTAGCACTAAAGTAGAAAGACTCAAGTGAATTTACCCCCAGCTGCTTGAAAATAATAGAAATAGAAAACAATGATGGAATTTGTAATTAGACAAATGCCAGTTTCATTACTCCTGACCACCATGCTGCAGTTCCAGATAAAAGAACAACTGCTCCATACTCCTGGATGAAAGATCATTTAGATCAAGTCTCAGCAAGGAGCCTGGGACAAAACTGATATATCTATTTAGAGCCATGACAGAGAAGAGCAATTTATCAACATCAGTAAATCTTGATGAATGCCAAGACACACAGGCCTCCTAAATCAAATCAGGGCCTCAACCAGGTTTTGTCTAATAATTGCTTGCTGAAAGCTGAATGCGAGGTAGGACATAATTGGATTCTCCCTCTCCCCATTATCACTAGCATAGCCCTACAGTGCAAGCTATGTTTAGGATGTTGAGCAGGAGAAGGAAATTAACTGGTAAGGGCATAGGAATGGAATTCACACCTTCTCCAGTAAATAAGGTCTGGTCGGACATGACAGTTTTCTGACTGACCTTTCCGGGACTGAAATCTGTTTTGAAAGTGAGGAGTTCTGCACTCCATCTGCTATCCCTGACTGATCCACTTAGCCCAAATACTGTGAAGTTTCTATATATACCTGGCAGACATGAGAAATCTGTACTTGTTTTAGGTGCCATATTCCACAGTAATAGGAGACTGATCTGGAATGAAAGGGTTAAGACACTGTTTTGGCTTGTGAAACAAATCAAGTGTTGTTCTTCCTGGGAATGAATGTTATTTTGTGTGACCTTGGACATATGTAATGTTGGTCAAGTCATTTACACTTCCTTCACCTGTTCCCTTTCTGTAAAATGCCAATACCAGTGCTATACCAGTCTTATCACAACATAAACCTTCTGAGTATGCTGGAAGAGGAGGAACTGTGTAAGTATCTTTCAACTAGAACATCAACATAATAATTTTCCCATGTTTAACTGAGGCAAATCTGATGAAGATGCAGAACCTATGGCATCCAACAGGCAGCAGAAACAAGTGACAGAGGAAGAACCATATTTATCTAGTTTCCCAGTGTTTGCTTGAAATGTAGATAATGTGAGAAGAGAAAATGTTGGGTCTGCATCTGGTATATTTAAGTTTTGCCCCACAAACACACACAGAGGAAGAATTCATGGGAATAAGTGAGCTTCCTTCCCTTTCTATCATTTATTCCTGTGGAGAAGGAGAAATGGGGTAAATGAGCTCGTTTCTTTTAACTTGACAGAAGAGAGCTTTCCCCAAGAATCAAGCTTTTAAGCTAGCAGGCAAAGCAGCTCTGGTATCCACCTATCAGCAATCTCCTGTAAAGATCATACATTTTAAGACAAAAAGGTATGTTCTGCAACGATTCTCTTCCTTCTCAGCATTTTTCCTGTCTGTTCTGACAGAAAGTGCTGCTTCTTGGAGAACACAGCCCTTGTGTAAGTGTGTTGGTGACTAAGACTGCTGATGTTTTTCAAAACCTACTGGTAAAAATCCTCAACTCTTAGAAACACCTAAATCCCTGGCATTGAGACCATAACAGCCCAGACGCAGCTTATGCAGGCCTGCTGTCTATCGTGGAGGACTTCCTGCTGTGAAATGAAGTGTTAGTCTCACTCTTGTAAGTGATTGTCTTAGAGGGGGAAAAAAGGGCAAAGGAGATAACAGGAAATACACAGCCTGACCTTAATGAATGTTGAGTTTCTGCTGATTTGTGATAGCTGCAGCCTGTGCCAGCAAAATGGCTGAGGATGATATACAACATAATTACTACCTAGCTAGTGAAGAAAAGGACAGATGAAAAGAAAATTTAGGAAAAGAGTAACCTGTTTCTTGTCATGTGCATGATATAAAACACACAAACAGAAAGGCATAGAACCTGGATCGCACACCCAGATGAAAAAGTCATTCAACATTCAGACATCACTGGATGTCATTTTCAGCAACGAAGAAGGGCTGCTGCTGGCACTGCTGTGGTTACAGCCTCTGCTGTGGGCTGCAGGAACATCCTGCCATGGTGGATGTAGCTCAAATTATGGTGACTTTGCTCTCTTCTGGAATGAGGAGCTCCAAAGTGTTTTGAGCTCAACATAGCTGCTTTGGCACGGGGGTTGGACTAGATGATCCCTAGAGGTCCCTTCCAGCCCCTACAATTCTGTGATTCTGTGATAGTAGTACCCCACCCCACTGTCATCCATATTACCTTTTTCTGTTTCTAATTGGATGCAGTAAGCAAAAGAATGGAATTTGAGTTAAACCTTATTGGAGCAATGAATGCAACAGCTGCTCTTTGCTCAAATTAATTGTGAGGAACTGCATGAGGAGCCTCAGACCAAAATACAGCCACTTGTTACTACCCTAAACAAACGCGTGCCCTGTGAAATCCCACCCAGGAATGTGAACAATCTGGGTGGAGGGCTTAGAGAGGTGGAGCTTCCGTGGGTGTTCTTGTGGATGTGTGTGGGTACGGCAGAGAGGAAGGGAAAGGCAAAGGGAAGGAGCAAGAAAAAAAATAAAGGAGGTGATGTTTCCTTTTCTTTTTTTTTTTCTTTCTTTCTTTTAAGCAGATGTGAGCTTGCTTTGGTTGTACTCCAAGCAGACACAACTTGTGCCCACGCTATCAGCACAGGCTTAGCAGTTGAGGCTTACTAGCCATGGCTACGCTGTTTATGGTTTGGAGCTGACTCACACCCATCCACAGTGAAGGCTGTGGATATAACTGTGCAGTTATATCCAGAAGAGAAGAGAAAAAAAAAATCCAGTCAGACAAAAAAAGCAAGCTTTTTCTCCTTGGAAATGTATATAGGTCTTAGACTTGCAGAAGGACACTGTCTATGAAAGTCTAATATTTAACTCTCATTTAATATTATTACTGAGCAGTGGGCATTCATCTTGCATTCCTTGTACCCCAATCCTATAATTTAGCAGTAGGCAACACATAGTTTCTGGAAAAAACTTCTCTTCTTGATTTAGAAATGAGAGGACGTTCTTCAGTTACCTGCACCATGAATGAGCAGTCTTCACAGTTATTAGAAGTTTGGCTGACTTCAGCTTTCAGCTGTGAGATTGTCTCATTTTGTTGTTCTCTGCTATCTCATCCATACTGTGTGATATTAGCTAATATAAGCTGATATGTATCAAATCAAATCCTGATACGCACATGAAAGTGGAAGAAAAAAGAAAAGAAAAAAATGGAACAATGTTCTCAGGTTCCAAACATTCGTAAGAGGTGCTGAAGTCCAAAATGACAACAAGGAAGCCTCTAAATGTATTGCTAAAAATCTCTCAGCTCCCTTCTGTAAATGCAAACTAAGCACCTCAGCTCTTATCTCACACTTGCATCAGCAGTGGTACCAAAACCATGAGGTTGCTCCTTCCACTGAGAAGAGAGCACGTAGAGTCAGGAAGCCTGGATGGCCTTAGAGAAACATCTGGGTGCTGAGCTCTGCTTTGACAATTTCTGCCTTTTACAAGAAACTGTCAGAGAAGAAAATCCATGAACAGTTCTTGGAGCAAAAACTAAAAGACTGGATCTCCCTCCTCCTGGGTAAAGGCCCTACAGCTGAGAATAAAATCACATCCTCTTTTCCACTGGGTGGAACTCAAAGTCTTTTTTCATTCTTCTTGTCCTGTTAAATTATTGGCAGTTGGGACTTCAAGAGGCTGCAGATGTCCAGAAATAAGAGCCAAAAGACCACTGTTCTTGAGTTTGTAGATCTGCTCCTATCCTTACAAAGACATTGCTGCCACATATCCTGAGGAGAGGAGATTCCCCTCGCCAAGCTGAACGCTTTCAGACCCAGAGCAGGGCTGGAATTGCAGTCAGCATTGTGTTAGGTAGGCTGCCTGTAAATGCTGTTAGTGCTACCTTCCTCTGACCACACAGAGGTGCAGGGAGCTGAGTTCTGCATGGGATTAAAAGGGACTGCAGCTTTCAACACTGTGCTCTTCACTTTTAGACAAAGGTGACAGCTCTCAAGAAAAATACTGATTTCTGAGCTATGATGTTTGTACTGAGTTAATCCTGAGGATACGTATATGCCCATTTCAAGGGCAACAACTCCAGGTCTTCTCATGGCTATGAATGTGCTTGCACTCTGCACTGCAACAGTCTTCTCTGAGGACAATAGGACTTACTATATCTTGTGTTTTGAAAATTTGCCCATAATCCAATAAGAGCTTTTATTGTTCATTTGCTTGTGTTTTTCTTAGCTTCAATAAGGACAGGATTTTATTCTTCAGCCGTCTCTTCTCTCTGTCTTCCTCTCTGATGTTGGTCAGACTTGGGGATGCTTTCAGCCAGTGATGGAGAGCATATCCACGCTGCATAATGAAGGATGTTACAGAGCTGACTGGAGCTGCTTGCTTTACACTGAAGCACGTACACGCTGTGTGTTACAACACTCTGGCATAATGGTTCCAGACAGGAGTATTACATCTGCATTATAAAGTAACAGCGATTCTAGCAGATTTATTTCTCATAATCTGGCCAAGTATATTGTTCTTAGATAAGGTATCTAGAGGGGAGCAAAGAAGCAAATGAACAGGTGATGTGTGAAGCTGAAGAAGAGGCTTGAGTCTGTGACTTCATTTGTTTCTTTCTCTTCTAAAGGCCAAGACAAGGTTGCGTCAAAGAAGCCAGAGAAATCTTAAATCAACAGTCAAATCTTGTAATGCATACCTTATTATATATTCAGAGCATGATGTTACACGTAACATATTAGAATAAAATATTATAATGGATTATATGTTGCATTATATTTCCTATTATATATTTTGTTCCATGGCAATTTATAGCTTTTGCATTATATATATAAACGCAAAATTGTGTTTACTTCTTAATTTAAGGAAAGATTTTAACATTAATGGAACTCAGTATAGCAAAACAACTTCACCTCTTCTACCCTCGAAGACATGTCTCCCACATACAGAGAAACTCTAGAACAGAATACCGCAGTAGAACACTGAGGCAGTTTGCTCTAAGTCCAATGTAGAAACACTTTCAGAGTAGGTTAACATGCAGTGCTTCACCAGCTTTGATTTCCTTGCACAGGAAGCAAGAAGAAATACTGTTAATCAGCACATCTAGGCTCAGTTTACCAACTTACGTTAAAACATTCATGTCTTTGTTGAAGATAGTATTGTGAATGCTCAAAAAAGTCATCATAACTTCTGCTGGCAATTAAGATAAAGAAAATTAAATCCAGGAGACACAGTAGTTGTAGACGTAAAACTGATCCTCATGGAGGTGACTGCATGCCAGAACCATCTCTGAAGCCTTTGACATCATCACTGTACTGGAAAAGAAAAAATACTTTATAAAAATGTTAGTATGTTTCAGCAGATGTTGTAGATGTCTGAAATTTTTGATTATGCTATGGCGTTATCATTCTTACATCTGAAAGGCCTTATCAAGTATGGCCTCAGCTATGGATACCTATTTATTAAACAGAAACAAAACAAAAGAGAAATTGAGTCAGCTCCGGCTCACCCTCTTCTCACTGAAGTTCTCCACTGTTTAAATTCCAAGTGCCTAAATTAACAACTACAGAATCCATTTGGTGCCCCACTGAAAACCCTTGTTACTATATTTGCTGACCTCCAGAGCTCACACAGCTGTGCAGGTTTCCCCTCAAAGACATATAACATTTTAGCATATGGGGATGTGAAGCTGCAATATGAATTTTCAGGAAGATTGGTTTATTTTTGGTTCTGTTTGTGATAGAGAGGGCCTTCACAGAGTCATTCATAAATGTTTATAAACACTGTAAGTATGTATTTTCAAATGCTTGTCATCTTTGCAGTTGACAGGGAAAGGATTTGCAAGAGCAAAATTAGGCCCAAAGTTAGCTTGGGCCTAACTTTTCTTCTGTCAAAGGCAATGGTTTCACAGCTTTCAATGGCTGACAGCAAGTCCTTGAAAAACCCCACTGGTGATGTCTCCTCAGTCTGAGGAAAGGGAATGCCATCAAGTTTTGTGGGTTTGGAGAGCGGTGGCACTTGTTTTAGTTTTGTTTAGTTTTACTTATTTTAGGGTGTTAGGGATCAACTTGTAGGAGAAAGGGATGAACTAAGTTGTAGTCTGACATTTACTCTTACTAGATCAACAGAATAATCCAGGAAAAGTAACATCTGCGCGTAAGGAAAAAATAAAACAACAACACCATGAATAGCTGCAGTAAGATTTAAGGAAAAAAAAAAGACATTGTAAATCATATATAAATATATATGTATATATATATAAAATGTTGGTGAGTTACCTTACTAGAGTACAACAGAGACATCTTGCCTGCATCCATATGATTTTATTTTTTTTAAGTGACAAAACTTCACCAACATTTGGTACAATTACTGTATCCTATTCTTCACTGTATAGAACCAAGTACTGGTGCAGTACAATAAGGGTTCTATCATACCTTGCTGCCATAAAGCATTCTTTGAGTATTAATGCCTCTAAATCTCCCAAGTGGTTAGGTCTTATTGAGAACAAGATGTGTTTGTCACCAATGATTCTAAAATGGCAGCCTGAAAATGTTTGCTTAAGAGGTGTTTAGAAGCCACAATTTATAAACTCCATAAGATTATATTTTGTCTTCATTTTGTGAGTTTCAGTAACTGTTCCTCATCTCTTTGTTGATTACCATGAGAAGACTGTGATATATGAACAAACATAATTTATGATTCCGTGGCTAGTTAATATGTTTACTCACTACATTATCTAAAAGTTCATTTAGGATTTCCCCTTTAAATTATACTGGCTGTTTGTTTGGTCAAGCTTTCCACCGCACTGTCTTTTTGTTCTTGTCAGCTCAATCAATTATTTATTGACATATTTATCATGAAATAAACACAAAAGCTCAGGAAAATATATGCAAGGAAGATGGAAAGATTGAATGTTTACACTTCTTCATAGCTAATAAACCAACCTCCATATCCCTGGTGCAAACTTACAGATTGATTAATCTCTAACACTGGTTCTTACCCAGTAGAGGATGCAGCCTCGGTGTAAAGGAGAGAAGAGAGCAATCTCATAAGTGTAATCTCAGCAATTCCGTACCAGACCACTGCAGCTACAGTTTATGTTCTCTTGTATGGTTGTTACCTTTCTAGTCTAAGGAAGATGAATTCACTGCAGAGAAATATTTTGCAACGATTGTGAAGAACTGGTAATAAGGGGATGCAGATGTGCCTGTTTTGCTTAGCTGATCCAGAATCTCGGAACATTCACAGCACCCACTCAAGCTGTTCCAAGTTTCTCAAAATGACAAGATTAGAAATATTATTTCTTGTATGTTACAGCAGCATCTTGCCATCAATGAGAAGGCTGTCTGTATCTTCATCTGAGACAAAATCTATACAGTGTCTACACACATACACACACAAAAATAGCTTAGGTAAATAAATGTGAAGTCAGTACATGTAAGGAATGCTTCAAACAACCATTACATTTTAGCTGATCCAATTAGGTCCTGTATAATACTCCTCACAGATAAATTTTTCTTGATTATTGAGAGCAGCTGTGCTTAATGCTTTGAAACAGAAATAGGCCACTGGTTTGTGAGTTGTTTTTTGGTGTTTGTTTTGTTTTTATTTCTCACTGTATATAAATAGAGGACTTGTCATTTACCCAAGTTTCCTTTAAAATTAAACTTGATTTTTAACTTTAAAAAAGCTCTTTCTTGTTTTAGGCAATCAGCCAAAATGTTTCAGAGAAACTTGATGGTGATGGAAATGCTGCTTTGTGCTATCAGGAAGATATGAGTGTGGATTTATCAACTGCCTCTCCTCCTAACATCTATGTGGTCTTTGCAATTTCAAAGGGCAACTCAGACATTCAGTGCGATAAAGCACCTCCAATACCTGGTCAAACCGCCCCATCAGTGAAAAAGAATGCCCAGATCAGCCTGCTTCCCACTGCCATACAGCCTGTTCTGACTGCAGCTGGGCACCCCCAGTTTCTTATTATCAACTCCATCACAGGTTTCCATCCCCTGGGTTCTGCTAGTGTAACTTATAGTTCCCAGACCTGAGCTGAAAGAAGCCTGTCCCACTTGCTTACAATGATGAGCCTTTGCAGGTTCGCTTTTGTTTGCCCAGATTGAGATAGAGAATGACAGTTTGAAAGAGCAGGCCAACAGAACTGGGGCAGCAGCTTTTAGGTTTTCATGGGTAAGAGGCTGGATGGGGTGGAGAGGTCCCTTCGTGTAGCAAAGTTGCAGCTTGGAAAGAGGCATCACCCCAGTTAACAGACTAAGGCAGGACAAATGATGCAGTATACTGTGGTCAGGCTGTACCAGCAGCAGATAGTTGATGCCTGTTGTCCCCAGTTACAGACTGTACAGGCAGTAGCTTGCTTCACCAGCTGGAGGTGAGCAGTCCCCAGGCTGTATGTGTGATTGCTCTTTGTTTAAGTACTATGAAATGGTTTGGATTAATCAAATATTTCTAAACAGTTGTGTTTCTAACTCAATAATTTTGACAGCCATGAACTACTGGGGTGTGCACATATAAGCTGGCACACTGACAGAGCTGAGAAGAGTAGTCTCTAGCTTCACTTGGCTCAGAGGCAGGAGGAAAAACATTTTAAGCCCTGTGAAGGGGCCAGGTCTGGTTTGGCATGCTTGATATGTACTACAGCGTGGAAAGCACTTCAGAATGTTACTTGGTTCTAATTTATCAGCTGCTTTGCTCCAGAGGGCTTAGATGTGCTATGGGAAAGGAGTATGTTCAGGGTTAATCTATCTTCAGAAAACAAGTAGTACAGTGAATGCACAGGCACGTGCTTGTGGATGCTTTTAGAAAGGGCTGGAGTAAAGTTAAAGTCCTAAGAACAGTGCTATTGCAAGCAGAATGACATGGGAGGAAATTTAAGATCATACTATTGTTCCTCTGGAATTCTCTTCTTGTGGAGATCAGAAAGGCTCTTACCCTGGCTGTGCAGATCAATTCAAGATACTACTTTTTAATACCACTTTATCTCATAAAGTGGTCTCTTTCTTGGTCCAGCTTTTGTATGCATGGAGATTAGAAGGTGAGAAGCTGAGATGAGAGTGAAAATATTATAAGAATGTTGCTGGTTGTAGCAATTCAGTGTTCACATTAAGACTTCATGGATGAAGGTGGTGCTGAACTTAAGCCATTGTTGTTACTTCACGAAGTCATGCAAAACAATGCACTTGTACAAACAGGTAGTAAGTTGCCTCTTGCTTGTACGTAACAGGGAAAGCAAGAATGCTTTCTTTGCCTTACTTCGACAATGGAGTGGAAAACTCTGTGGTGTGCTTCTTATTTTGTTTTAATAAACAGTTGTCTCTCCAGGGCGAGTGCTTCTACTGTACTACTGCATCAAGGCTGAACAGACTTGCTTGTCATTGAACCCTGATTCTCCTCCACTTTTTATAAATAACACCAACACAGTCTTTATCTCTTCTTTATTTCATTTCTATGTAACAGTGAATGTTGGAGGAAGTACAGGCTGGTCAGCTTTGCCTTCACTCCTCGGGAATGTGACAGAGAAAATAATCTTGAATATGTTTCTGGACATAAAAAAAACCCAAGATGATTGGGCGTAGTTGGGATGGACTTATGAAAGGAAAATCAACCTGATAGACTTCTACAATAAGGTGACCAGTATAAAGAGTGTGGATGTTGATATTCTGACTTAAAAGAGGCTCTCAGTGCTCTCCCATGATATCCTTATTGACAACATGCTGAAGTACAGGCTAGATAGTGAGATGGACTGATAATTGGCTGAGCTGTCAGGTCCAGGCTTGGCAGTGTGATCACAGGAGCATGATTAGCAGTGATTGGAGTTGCTTTCTGTTCTGTAGTAGCCGGCTACTAAGCATTTCCATTTTCTACTCCTTGCAGTACTTGTGCAAAGCACATCTGAATGGAAGTTGCCTTTTTGTAATACAGGCAAGGTTTAAAATATGCTTGTAGTTCCTCAACGTGGTAGAAGAGTCCCTGAAACAAAGGTAGAAGGAGCTCTGTTGAAAACGGTGGCATGTTCCAAAAGCTAGATAGCTTGAAAGACCTCATGATTGTAGTGTGGCAAATTTGAGTGCTTGAACACTTTTCTTATTCAGCAGCAAACCATAATGCTGTTCTGATACTAACTTTAACATTTTGAAGTACTTTATGGAAATTATTTCATATCATTTCAACTGCTTGGCCTTAAAATAATTTCTTCAAGCTAGTTGTCGTGGATTATTAAAATCTGGTGCTGTGTAGAAAATGCAATTATATCAGAATTGGAAATGGAAAATATTGGGAATGAAAGACAAGTACTACCATACTTTGTTGTATCCATGTTTGAAAAAGTTGAATTAATAGAAGGATGTTGATTGCTTACTTTTAGTATATGCATCCCCTTGCCTTGATATCTACACAAGTTTGAAATGTTGGCTTACAGCTACACATTCATTTGCAAGGAACTGATCACAATAGTGACAGTTTGATAGTTTCAAAGGTATCTAGGTTGTTTTGTATCACAAATGTCATCTCTTGAATGTGAAAGGTGATGTAAAGTCTACATTACTTTGGTCTGTGTACTTCCTAAATGTTGTTATAGAAAAGTGGTAATGTGTTATAGGTGCATCCCCTACTTATTTATAAGTAGTAGCAGTTGTGAAATTATAAACTGATTTCTATGATGACCAAATATATATATATATAATTTTTTTTACCATGGCCTACTTCTGTAGTACAGAAGTTTTCATTACATATTGGATGAGAGCATTTTTGATCCTGTAAGGGATTGGGATTCCATGGAACACATACATGTCAGTGTTTTTTCTTGTTAGTGGAAGGGATTTTCAAACAAGAGGTGTTATTTTACACTATTGGGTCAGGTGTATTGGAAAAAAGACAGCTGCAGAAAGGAAAAAAAAAAGACTACCAATCAATTCTGATGATTTCTTACTGAAGGCTGCAGCGGCAGGCCAGCCACTCTGAAAATAAATTCTGTTACAGACAGAGTGTAACATGGAGGGCTGAGTATATGGTTAGCAGAAACAACAACTTGCTGCTATTCTTGCATCTCAGTGAATTCGCCCTATGACCTGCCACTGCACAAGGAGCATGATAGGGCCTGCTGTGAACAACTAGGAACAATTCTGTACTGACCCAGAGAATGCTGAGGGAGTAAAGAGGCAAGACTGCTCTACAAAGCAGAAACTTTCTGTGGCAATTTCTTCCTCAGGTTCAGTGTTTTCTCTGATCCTCAGCTTGGTTCAGTGGTGCAAGAAAAACATCTGTAAATAACTTGTCAGCTCCTGCAGTTTTTTCTGTCTTTTTCTTACAGCTAACATTCTTTCATTTTGCTCACTAGTTTTAGCTAATTATATGTGAGCTGTCAACAGGATTGCTTCTCCCCTTCCTGCAAAGCCAGAACACCTCTCCAAGCATACTGGACTTTCCTCTTTTTCGCAAGCCCATACTGCTCTGACGACTGTTGTCTTCCTCTAGCTGAAAGCTTATATGAACTTGAGTAAGTGACAGCGAAAAGGAGATGGGGTAGTTTTAAAATTGAACTTATGCAAGAAAACAACTGAAGACTTGGTGTAGGTTGCTAGGAGGTTAATTTCCTTGAAAACTTGATGAGGCTTCAGCCTCCAGCTCTAGCTGAGGTGACTTCCTGACATCCCTCCCAGTCTGAATTATTCTGCATGTAGAAGCAAAGGGAAAAGGTCAACCAATAATTCAACAAGAAGGAAGGCAGACATAGGGCTGGGCTAATCAGAATTTTTAATTTGTTCCCCCCAAAGATATTTTTGGTGTGGAATTGGAATTGGGCTTAAAACAATTTTGTTTATGCCTCAGAGGAGGAAATACTGTGATTATATTAATCAATTCAGCTGTGTGCAGTTCTCCTCTCAACAGTCTTCATCTGCACTAATGGAGGGGTAGCTCTGGTTTCTCTTCCTGAATAGATGGCCTACAGTGAAGCTGCAGGGGTTGCTACTGTCATCCACAAATAATTAAAGACATTGTGGAACAAATGCTGGAAAGCAGGTGAATAAAGAAATAAGGAGAGGTTAAGCTATGCTGTCATCCTGATTCATTTCCTCCCTATGTCAGTTAATATTTAGGCATTGGACTTCAGTGATTCCATATGGAACTATACCACTTATATGATAGTATAAATTAGTTAAATATACGCAGGTAGCATGCAAGCTAGTGGGTGTGACCAGCGTGGCATGCACATGATCAACTGGGAGCAATAACAGCCAGATTCCAGCCCTGGCAAATTAACAGTACAAAGCTGCTGCAACAGCACCGGCAGAAGACTCTCATCTTTTGGGAATCTCTGGTTTGCTGTCAGAATAACGTTACAAGCCACGGGAGCCTCAAACTCTGTAGGTACAGAGCAGGATGAGGCCTGAGGCTGCCGCGGCCCCACGGGTACCCTAATACCAAGTGCTGGGCTGAAGGGACGGCAGAGCCTGGGTTGTCCTGTGGGTACTTCCAGGCTGGAAGGAAGGCACTGTGCTTTTCTCATTGCAATTATGCATTTTATTTATTAAAAGAGATTTGTTGCTTCAACTTCACTGAAGATGGACTATGCAGCGCCGTGGCGTTTCTCCCAGCGGCACAGCTGTGCTTTGCTGCTATAACAGCACACGTAAGGAAGCCGTTTTTTCCAGGGCTACTCTTCGCGCCGGGAGGGTTGGAGGATGAAGGGCTTTACACGGCGGAATAACGGAAATAAACAGAGTTGGAAGAAGGCAGAACGGGCACGCTGGGAAAAGCCCGTAGAGCGTTCCAGTCGAGGAGACGAAACCGGAACCGGGGGGAGGAGAAAGCCAAGGGAAATTTAAACAGGTTGTGATCATTCGGACGCCGCCTCCCGACAGGGCAGCGCTTCCCCGCGGCGCCCATCCCAGGGCACGCCGCCTCCAGGCCGCGGCCGGCCCTCCCCGCTCCCCTCGGGGCCCCGGCGCCGGCCCCAACGCTCCCCGCGCGGCCCGCCTCGCCCCACGCCCGGCCTCTGACCTGCGCGGGCCGCCCCTGATTAGCCCGCTCCCGCCGGAGAGGGGGGCGCGACGCGGCCGGGCGGCCAATCAGCGGCCGGGGCTGCCCCGCTCCGCCCGCCCCCTCGGCGAGGCGGGCGCTGGCGGTGGGGGCTGCCGGGGCGCCGGGGGCGGCGCGGCGGGCAGCGGGCGCGGGCAGAGCCGCGGGCACCACCAGCGACGCCGCCGCCGCCAGCGCTGTCGGGCGGATCCGCGCTCGCCGCTTTCGCCACGTGACTTTGGCAGCGCGCCGCGGGGGCATTATGCCGAAGAGAAAGGTAACGCCGGGTCCCGCCTCGCATCGTCCCCGACCCGCGGCACTGTGCCGCCTGTTGCGGGCCACCCACCCCACCTCGGGCCGCAGGCTCGGCTCGGCTCGGCTCGGCTCGGCTCTCCCGTGGGGTCGTCCCCCCCGGCCTCGGTGGAGTGGGGGGGTAGGGGGGGGTAGGGGGGGGAACGGGGGCGAGGCGGCGGTCGCAACTCCCTGTCGGGGCGGGGGAGGCGGCGCGGCGCTGCGGGAGGAGTTTCCCGCTGCCAACTCCGGGAGGCGGGGGGCGAGGGGGGGCGGCGAGCCGCGCTCGGAACGAGCCTCTCCCTCAGCACCTCCCCACGTACGTGCCCGCCGCGGGGCCGCTCCCGCCCGCCCGGGGCCCCCCGGTCGCCCGCGGCCGCCGCTCCACGCCCCGGGGGCGGGCGGCGGGAGGCGCCTCCCGGGGGAGCGGCACGGCGCCGGCCCCGCGCACCCCCCCCCGCCCCCCCGCGCTGGGGGCCCCGCCGGGGCTCTCGGGCTGCGAGAAGGGCGCCCGGTGGGGATGGGGGGATGGCTGCGCTGGGGCTGTCCCCCGTGCGCTCCTCCCCGTGGTGGGGGCTCGGCGGTGCGCGTCGTTCACGGATAACCGCGGCCCTCTCTGTGCCAAGTGGGTCTGCCCGAGGGGTTTGTCGCGGGTGGGGATCGGTGCTACAGGTTGATGATGTTCTGAGAGCCGTTCGGTTCTCCTTGTCCCTTGCGGGTGGTGCTGACGTGCACCTGAGTTAGCAGCCCCAGTTTGTGCCAGTGGGGCTGACAGCCGCTATCTGCCTGCCCCACCCTGAAGCTGGAGGACGTGGGGCTTTCCTTCTTCCTCCGCTCTTCTGTCACTGCACCTTCGCATAGGCCTTGCATCCTTCTGCGCTTTCTGTGCTGCTGCTCGTCGTAGGAAAAAAGTTGAAGATGAGCTTGTGCCTATAGGATGACGCAGTGCAACTTTGAGAGCTTTGCAGCCTTCCCACCCCTGCTTCCTTTGCCTGTATGTGAGCTTGCTGGTGGGGCTGCAGGCCGGCCCTCCTCCGAGGGAGCTGCTCCTGTAGGGTTTTATTGTCCACGGTGAAATGTTTATGAAGAGGAACTTTGAGTAACAAGTCCATGAGAACATGTCATTCTTAGAAGGCTATTAAAAAATTTTATGTGCGTGCATTCAGAGCAATGGAGACGAAGTGTATTCAGTAAATGTGAAACCATGTATAAAATACAGAGTTGGGTGAGGCAGTGGTTCCAGGAATTGGAACTTCTCTGCTTTTTGAGAGAAATGGAGTTGCCGTCAGTGGACGTGCATCCTCCTGCACTTTTCTTGAATAAAGACATCTGAATGGATGCCTTCATTGCCTAAATGGCCCCTCCTTCCTGTCCATCTCTGAATATTTTATCTCTTTGCAAACTTCAGTCAATAGCTGCATCTGTGAGTGATGCTGGCTGTGAACATGACGAGCAGTGACAGCAAGTCGTCCTTGCTGGGGGGCTGTGGCTTTGCGATGGGTGTGTCACTGGTCCCCGAGTTCATGGGTAAAAGGAGAACTTTCTTGTGTTCATGTGGTGTAAATGCTGCTCTCAGACAGGAGAAGGTTGAACTCTGGACCCTTTCTGACAGATTTCTGTACTATGTGTGTGTTGTAATGACATGCTGGGATGTTGTATTTCACAAGAAGGGTGGCATGTTGGTGTGGGACAAACCACAGTGCTTGTTGTGGTATCGGTAGAACACCTTGACATGGATTGAGGTGGTTTGTTTTGATGCTTGTGTAACTGGAATCAGATCTTGGGTCATATTAGGGAAACCTTCTTAACCTTGGAACTGTACCAGTAAAGATGGCTCTGCGTTAGCCAGGAAGAATGAACCATAGAATCACAGAATGGTTGGGTTGGAGGGACCTTAAAGACCATCTGGATCCAACCCTTTGCCGTGGGCAGGGCTGCCTTGCACTTGAGTGAAGAATTGTCCTTCACTCTTGTGAAGCTTTAATTTGTTCATCACAGAGACAAATGGTGCTCATACCTCGAAGTGCTGCACACATTGTTCATTGGGCGTGTCAGAATGCCAAGTGGTTGTGTGTTCTGTGCAGAATGGAGCCTTTTGGTTTGGGACCTCACTCCAGAAGGATCCAGTTTGTTTGTTAATCTGGACCTTACTCAGTTCTCTTTATGAAATTCTTCATGTTTGAATTTTTGTTTCTGGAGTGTTGTGAATTTTCAAAGAGGAACTGTTCTGCCGATGGTCCCTGTTCTGCTGATGGTGAAATGGAGCACAAAAGCAAGTGGCCAAGTTGCTAGAGTAGTCCCTTCATCTTAGGTGCTCAGTTTGAGATATGTCTGAAGTGAAATAGCTACTTGACAAGCACTGCTTATGTGCTCTGGGAGGTGCAGTTGTTGTTACTTTGAAGTTTCATCTTTTGCTTTGTGGCATGCACTGAGGAACTTACACTTGATGACTGGTTCTCTGAGACTTTGTTGAAGCAGCTTGTTTATGACTAAACACCAATCAGCTAGTGGAAGCCCAGTGTCCTGCAGTGCAGTGTGGTGTGTTTTCAGCTAAGGTTGTCTTCATTTTGAAGCTGCTGAGTGGGGAAGAACTTTCAGTGACGTCGAAGGGACTCCCACCTTGCTGTTGTCATCACTGGGCTTGGAAGCTTCTGGTCTGTAGCCGAAGCCTTTGGTTCATCCTAGAACACACCAACAGGACACGGAGACAGGGAAGTGTGTGGCTTGTGTTGTGCTCTGGAAGTGAGTACAGACTGTAGGGGCAAGGGGAATCGTAGGCATTAAAATTTTTTAAAGCTTGTTGTGTTGGGAGCAATAGCAAATTGCTGATTGGCCTTCTCTAGGTTTGTGTTGACCTGGCCGTCTCAAATGATCTGAACTTTCATATAAAAATTAGGCCAAAAAAGATGTTGGTATCTACCTATGGTACACTCAGATGGAATACAGTGTAGCAGTGTTGAGCAGCACTGGAGGAAGAAAAAAGAGAGATGCTTGAGTAATGCTGCTATGCCAGATTGCAATAAATGGTATTGCAGAGCTAATAAATACCTGCAACATGTATTTATCCATGGTTTATTTAAAATAGCTTATAAAGATACATATATTTATATAAATATAATTTCAGTTGTGATTGGTTTTTAGAGTTATGATGTTTATAAACTCATCGACTGAGGCTTTATAGATCTAAAATGTTTGATTGCTTTATACAATTTTGTAAAATCCAGACTAATTTAGTAACAATTGATGACAACACATACAAGTTTCCTTCTAGATCACACTGAAATACAACTGCAGTTAATGAATGAGCATCCTCAAGGTTTTCACTGAATTACCAATTAAAAGCCATTCATAATGCTGCTCAGAGCATCGAAGCACGATACCTGGTGAGGTGCTACTAGTAATGCAGTCTACTTGGAAATCATCACCTTCCAGTTCCAAACTAACCAGATGCAAGTAATCTTTTTATATACAGGGATTTTAGGAAAGTGCTTAATGAAAATCAAAAATAAGCTTGACAGTGGTTCAGGCTGACAGCAGGGATATTTCATGTTCTTAAAGTATCAACATTGCTCAGTTTAAATATATGTATATATATATAGTCTCATGTGTATAACTGGAATGTAGCTGGTATATGCTGTGTGCTTTAATGCTGCTTTTCTTCTGTCTTTAAAAGCTTTAACTTTCTCTGCTGTTTTATACCCAAGTAGTGACAGCCGGTTAGAAGGGAGTAGGGCTGGGAGCGAGCTGCTGACCACGCTCAGAAGTAAGATCTTCTTAAATCAGTGTTATTGTCAGTGAAATTGGCAGTGTGGGACCTTATAAATTGGACTGTAGTTCAACAGATAGATCTGAGGTGGACATATACAGCCCAAAAGAAGCAATTCCTGGTTAGACCTGTGAAGTACTGTATGCATTTGAGGTGTTTTTTTTGTCCAGAGCAGTACGGTGTTCTGGTTTCCCTGGCACCAAGAGTGGAGCTGGCATCACGTCAGGCAGAGCTCTCCCAGCAGCAATCAGGACAAATTTTGCCAGCCAGTGTTTATCACACCATCCTGGCTTGGGATGCCCTCACAGTTCCTAACTTAGAGGACAGAGAGGATTATTTAATTCATTAGTTGGTGCTCATCAGAACAACTCAGTGGTCAGATTGTATCCTTGCACTGCTGTGGAAAAAGATGTGTCAAGCTCCTTTGGTTGTTTTTTTTTCCCTTCAGTGTCCCTTGGTGACCAATTTTCAATTAATTGCTCCTGTAACTTGGAGATACCGCTTCTGTCTTCTTGTAGTAAAGAGTGAGTGCACTTGGTAACAGGGAGAGCTGCAGATTATGAAAGTCAATTCCCCAGGAGCGTTAGGATCTGTCTGCTCTAAAAGATGGTGCTTTCCTTCCCAGCAGCACCGATTTCATGGGGACTACTTAGATGTGGCAACTCTTCCCACTTAGCCTTCTTCCTTGTCCTAATGCTGAGTTAGTCGTAGACTGCATAGCTGGAAGTGGAGTGTCTGATGATATTTACTCATGTGCTGTTTGTTCCCCTTGAGCAGAGGTGAGGAGAGCTGCACATCCTTTGTCTCTGCCACATCCATCCTTCCTTCCTGATCCCAGCTGCCTCCTCTGGAAGTTTTATCTTCATTCAAAACTGCTTATAGGTTGGCTGTGGAGCTCTCTGTCCTGTTCCAGTAGGACAACACACTGCAGCTAACCCCACTGGAACTTGTACTGGGACAGAAGAGCTCGGTGGATTGAAGGCGTTGTACCAACCACACCTTCAGTGCCTGCCTTTTACCTGGGGATCTGCTGCTGTCACCTCGGGGCTGGGTGGTCCATGGCACCAGTTAGTTGCAGCAGCAGCAGCAAGGGCTCTTTTTTACATTGCTGTGTTTTCATCAGTTGCATCCTCTGGGAGGAGAGGTGTGGGTATGCCTTTCTGTCATTCACAGTACTTCTCTTTGTCAGAGGTGTGGCTGTTTTCAGGAGTCGGTTGTATTGGAAAACATTTAATTAATCTCTGTCTTTAAGGAGATAGAATATGTTATTTTTTAGAAGTGCTTAGGGCAGATCTGATCAGTTTCATTTAGACGGAGGTGACTTCAAAGCCCCATCTTTAAGGTTTTAAAAACTCTGTGCATGTAGACTTGCACGAATCTATCAGCTTCATCTCGCTTGCAGAACTGGCAGCAGCTTAGAGAGGCCGCAGAAATAATAATATTAGCAGTTGAATTCCATCCATCATATTCTTTGAACCTGCCTTTTTATTTTATGGCGGCAGTAATGTTGCTAAGCAAATATCAAGACAAGAATTTACTTGCTACCTATCGGAATTCTCAGCAGTGGAGTTGGAGGGAAATGGAATGACTTCAGATGTGCTCTCCTTGCTGCTCCCCAGTCTGATCTGCATTTTTCTAAACACAGCTAATTACTTCAGCAGCTGAGGAAGGAACTGTCGTAAATTACAGTACTGCTGTTAAAATCTGCAGCCTCTAGAAACTGCTCTTATTCCTTCACTCTGGTATAGGCAGAAAATGTCATATTCAGAAAGCTGGCTCCAAATACCAAACGGAAGGTATTGCTTATGTTTTCTGAAGTCGTTTGTCTCTTCCAAACCACACAACTCTGGCAAGAAAATGGGGTAAAAAACAAAGGTGGAATCACTTGTAAGACCTCTAAATTATTGCAGTGAATTTCAGTGTGGCATAAGTTATATCAGGCTTTTGTTATTCCAGTATTGAGTGGGAATAGCAAAACTGCTATTGGCAATGAAAGTAAAGTACTTTGGATGGTTTTGGATATCTCGAGGTACTCCAGGCCTGACTTGTTTTCTGCCTCTACTGTCTACTATGGAAAAGCTTAAAGCTCACAGATTTTGCCTGGTTAAAAATTAAGGAATAATGTGAGTTTTGTTGTTGTTGGTTTTGTTTGTTTGTTTGTTTTTCAAGCTTACTAATTTTAATTGTAACCAAGATGTATTCTTACACTTTCAGAGAATACATGAGAAAATGATGCACATTTACTCTATTTGGCTCAAATTTCTAATCAACAACAGAGATTTTTGATCAGGAGCAGTGGTTGGTTTTATTTTCACTCCTCCCCCAGCTGCATATTAAGAGCAGAGGGTATTAATGGCCATTTTTTACATTTAAACTTTTTAGTGCAATTTGTGTTTTCAGAACTTCATGACCTCAACATTCTCCCCCAAAGGGTTAGAAAACAAAATATCCTGCTCTTAATAGTCACAGGTAATGTTGTAATGCTCCTTACCACAGAAGAATGAAACATTATGTAGTCTTTATTATTTGTTGTTTCAGTGTGGGGTTTTTTTTTCTGTTTCTTTTTTTTTCATCAGGATTATGTGTTTGATACAGGACAGGTAGCCAAACAGAACTCAGTAGTTTGGTTTCTGGAACAGGAAGGTGCTGCTCCATCGTATGTGTTTTAAAATACTTACAAATACTCCTTGACAAACCGTAGGAACCTGCAGCTTCCAGCCTCTCTCTGTACAAAGCAAAACTTAGGTGTGTGTATATATACACAAACAACATTTGCACAGATTATACATATACATAAATATAACCCCTCAGATTTTTGGAAGGGTACAAATCAGGTGTTTGTTTTGATCAATATTTTAAAAATGGAGCCCCTAGCCAAATTTATTCTGCACTTTATATGTGGTTTGTCAGAATTACTTGATTATAACATTAGTGGCATAGTTGGTGTTTCTGTTGTTGTTGCTGTTTTGCTGTTTTTTGGGTAAACCGTGGCCAGGCTTTTTGTAGGGGGAGACAAAAGTGCTGTAGGAAGAGTACTACTTTTATTTCTTTGGGCATTTAATAGGGTGAGTTAATTCCACTTGCAGAGTCCATTCCAATTGCCTTGGCAGCAGACAGCTCTATCAGCTGAAAAGAGATCAAAGAACTAGCTATAAACAAAGGTCAGTGATAAGATGCTGCAGGAGCTGAATGAGGAAACAATGGTTTGAAGGGTGGTGCTTGAGTTGGTTGGCATTGAATTAGTCAACACACAGAGCATTCCCTAATCCAAACCATGAAATAAACAGCATTTTAATTATATTTATGAAATGACACAATTTTCAGAGCTGCTGTGAAGATGGAAATCATTAGAAGATCTTGCATGTATGGGAAAAGATTCATTGAATTGAATTTAGTCTAATGGGGAGCTCTATTCACAGGGAGGGAAGGGAAATTTGAGTAAAACAGTACAATAAAACCTGACAAAGCTTTAGGACTCTATATGTTGCCTTTTCCTGCTGCTGTCATTTTGTTGCGAGCTTTTATCGTGTTTGGGTGGGTGAAAAGAGCTGCTGGAGGAACAACCAAAGCATTACATCATGGAAATCGCAGCTGGGATGGTGAGCCAGGAAAGAATCTCCAGGCAGTCCCGTCGCGGGCGGGGATTGCGGTGTGGCGGAGCAGAACAGCTCACGAGGAGGGGACGAACCGCTGTGGGGAATGCTCATGTGCTAGGGCAGTAGGGCTTGCTGCCTTCCCAACTTCTTAATGTGGTGGTGGTTATGAAATTGGGGCCTGCTTTTTACAGGGATATGAGAGGGCTAATTCCTGTCCCACCAGAGCTGAGGTGTTAAGTGTCAGCTAGTAATACGACCCCTCAGAGAATGAGTGATCTATTTCATTTTACAAGCAACCTGCTGTACCAACTGTTACTTCTCACATGCTTGTGTTCTTCATGCTTTTAATGTACTCCTTTACGGTAGTGCAATCCACTCGTGTACAAAATACAAAATATTTATCCTGAAGCTGGTCACTGCAGGTTCAGACCTGCACCGTTGGATCTCTCAAATCGGTTTCAGTAACTTTACTGCTTCGGGTTACTGTGCTTGCATTAAATCCTGCTTATATTTCAGGGTTTTTAGATAACAACTAAGTGTCAATTTCTGTTTTTTTCTTTTGTAGTACATCTCTGCTGTTCTAAAGGCCAGATTACCTGGTAATGAGAAGGAAATTTGCCAGTTTGCTCTATGAAATATTTTCTCAAAAAGGTTATCTAGTTTTCTGTCCTCAACTTAACAGTTCTGAAATGGTGTTGGCACTGCAGTTACTGCAACGTTGTCCTGCTGTGTGGAGACACCAATTCTTGGGTTTACCTCACAGCTGTTGAAATAAATGCAAGAACAGTGTATGTAAACAGTCTCAATATTAATATCCCCTTACTTTTTTTGGATACTCTATTAATCTGTTAATATATCTTTGTTTTCCCTGTCCTCTCAAAGTCATTTTCTATGTGGTTCCTGAAAAAGAAAAAGAAGGAAAAAACCAAACAAACCCTGAAACAACTGATTGCCAATAGGCAGTGGGAATCTGGCCTACAGCCCTTCACATTAGTCTTTTGGTATAGAAGTATGCAGATCTGACAGATCTGATGAAGCTTAGCTGCAGCTCAGTTTGCAATCATATTGCCCATGTGTAGTGCAAATGGAGGCATGACACAATGTGTGGTCATCTGAACCTAAAACTTGCTATTGGATTAAATGTCAAAAGCATATTTATAGTTCTCCAGTCAGCTCCTTTGCTGTGCCTTCTGTTAACTCTGTGTTTGGGGGGGTGGGGGGGGAATAAAAAAAGCCCCACACACTATTGTCTGTGTCATCTGTAGCTTCTTTTACTGTCAGTCTTGTCTCTTGTAGGCAGCCATACAGCATCAGGCATGGCAGGCCTACAGAGGCTGCTTGCAATGTAATGCAGGTGTGGGAGGCACGGGGTTGAGGAAGCACTGGCACTGTGTTGTGCCCTTCCCTGTGGTTCAGTGCCAGCACTGGTCCTTCATTTTGCAGCACCAGACTTGCAGTGTGTGCAGTCCTGCCCTGACTGGCTTACAGGGCAAAGCGTGGAACCAGGGCATGCCTAATGTGAGCAGGGTGCCATGTGAGGCATGATGAGCCGTGGCATTACCTTATGTGGGACATCCTGCCAATAAGATGGGTTTCATAGCACGTCTGCTGGCTGCTTCGAACCCAGAGTTCCTCCAGCAGTTTGTCACCAGGACAGAGGATGAGGAATGGTTTCTGCGGAAGAGCTGAGGACTTGAAGGTTTTGAAGGTTTCTACATAGAAGTCCTGATAGTTGTGCAGGCTGCCACTGCTTGTGGCATGCAGCGTTCTCTGGAAGCCGTGCTCAGCCCAGATATGTGCAAGTATGAATCTATGATCCTTAGGATGAGGAGGAAGTGCTGCAGAAACTTGCAGCCAAGCTTTACTGGAGCCTCTTAATAGAACTCACTGAGGGTAAAACAAATTCCTGTTCCTCCTTTAACAAATATATCGTAGCCCTATCTGACAAGTTTTTTGGTGTCTCTGTCAACTTGAGGAGTCCCTGTCTGCAATTGCCCCATGCTGCTTCGTTCCTGCCTGCTGCGCTGGCTCAATTGTTTGTGCAGCTGTGCAGTCAGATGGTTCTCCTGGAGCCAGGAAAGACTATAGATCTATAATCTGCAAATGGATTTATAAGGTTTATACACTTGTTTAAGCAGCAGAGTGTTTTTCAATGGGCTCAGTTGCCCTCTTTGCGACACGGTGTCCCTCGCAGCTCTGTGCTCTGCTGGGGAATCAAGGCCCGGGAGCACACTTGGCCTACAACACCTGTGGCAAGAAGCCAGCTGCAAGATGAAATGAGAGTGTGGTACAGCCCCTGTCTGCCTGCTGCACCTTGGAGATGGTCACTGGGCACATCCTGCTTGCAAGAGGCAAGTTAGGCCTTCAGAACTGAAGGCTCTGGTGAGACATGGTAATGGCGTTCAGTACTTAAAAGGAAGCTTATAAGCAGGAGAGGAATGGTTTCTGCATGGGTAGATAGTGATAGGATGAGAGGAATGGTTTTAAACTGAAATCTGGGTTAGATGTCAGGGAGAAATTTTTCACTGAGGGAGTGGTGAGACACAGACTGCTCAGAGAGCTGCGGGTGCCCCAGTCCCTGGAGCCGCTCAAGGCCAGGTTGGATGGGGCTGGGGGCAGCCCTGCCTGCAGCATTGGGGTGGAACAATGTGGGCTTTAAGGTGCCTTTAAACCCAAGTCATTCTGTGATTCTACAAGTCCATTCTTTGAACTGCTCTTAGGTTTTCTTCCTCAGGAAGGAATTCTGAGCTAATTAGCTAACCTAATTGGGCTAGGTTAGGTAAGGTATAGTAGTACACAGAGGGTGTGGTTCCATTAACAGTATTTTAATAAAACTTCAAATTTGTTCTGTGGTTAGCTTTGTGAGTAGTTTTAAATCTGGTGTCAGGCAGTAACACTGAGTTATAAAAACAGACTGTCTGACAGAACCATAGACGTGGTTTCAAACTAAAAGAGGGGAGATTTACAGTGGATATAAGAAAGAAGTTTTCTATAGTAAGGGTGGTGAGGTACTGGTACAGGTTGCTGCAAGAGGTGGAGAATGCCCCATTCCTGGAGAGATTCAAGGTCAGACTGGATGGGGTTCTGAGCATCTGATGGAGCTTTCATTGTAGAGGAGTTGGACTAGATGACCTTTAAAGGTCCCTTCCAACTCAGATATTCTGAGTCTGCGACTCCATGGCTTTCATTAGTGCTGAGACAATGGAGTGAATTACTGTGTGCTAACTATACGGTATTGCTAGGGTGAGGGTTTGTTCCTGGCCATCACTGCAAGGCTGCTGGCATGTGGCAGGCTGTGTGTGTGAAGATTTATCCGTTTCAAAGCTCTGAGGTTCCTAAAGTGAAACAGTGCAAGCCAGCCTGATTGTGGAGTGGGAATTGGTTCAGTTTACAGTGAGTTTTTTAGCCTGGCTTCCAAAATAAATAAATTGTACTGTCTTGCTGTCCCTACGCCTGTAAATTGTGAGCCCCTCAGCCACTGTGAGGGGATTATAAAACTTGGGAGAGTTTCTATACAAATAAGTGCTTAGTGTAGGAAGGATGCTATCCGAGTTCCCTCTAATGGAAAAGGTGCAGAGCAAGTTTGTTAGACCTGAGAAAATTCATATGGGAGAAGCAGGTGTTCTGAATCCATGAGCTAGAGAAAGGCTGCGCTCAAAACCTTCACCATGTTGTGTGCTGAAGAGGCAAGTTGAAGGAACGAGGCTCACCGACTGATCGCGGAGCTGCTCAGTTTTGTCTTTTTGTGCTCCCAGCACCACACTGTTAGGCTGCAGCAGCTCTTTCATGACTGAACGGAGAGGCTTTGAGGAATGCAGCCCCGGAGCAGCCCTGCAGGAGGCTGGCGAGGCTGCGTGGCGCAGGGAGCAGCCAGCCAGGCTCCATTTTGGATACCGGGCTGTTGCTATTCTGAGTTGCGCTGCCCTGCTCACGCAGCTTAACTTCCCGCTGTGTTCCAGCTACTTAGATGGTCGCTCCTCAGCTTTTTTTAACCCAGCTGCTTTTGTGGCACGCCTCGTTTCTATCAGGAGCGCTCAGCAGCGAAGCCACCTTCTGTTTTCTGGCGTGGAGCTGAAAAGCGTCGCTCTGTAAGGATGTTAGCACCCAGTGACAGGAGGCAGTGGTCAGCTGCTGCAAACCCTGGGCGTGTGACTGAGGAGTTCCCATTGCCAGAACCAGGCAGTTTGGGGCAGGTTTGGCTGAAAGGAGGAGGTAACTGGCCTGCATCTGTACTGATTACAACACAGAGCAGCCACCACAGTGCCTTCTCTGCTGCCTCTTAAACACCTTTTTAAACCACATGCCTTCATTGTAGTTCTCCAGCTGCTGCTGTTTGCTGTTTTCCTGAGAACTGCTCGCGTCTAGGTGGAAACCACGTCGATTGCAAAATGTAAAATAACGTAGCTTGAGTTGTAAATAGAAGAACATAAGCTGGGTTATTAGCAGTGTTTCTCCAGTACCTCTGTCAGACAAACATTAGATCGATCAAGCTGAGGCTTTGCTCCTGCAAAGAAAGCTTGTCCCTGGCTTTCCCGCTGAAGTCTTGGTGGTTTACCGATTTTTACTGTTTTGATGGGAGAGATGAGGGGAAGATATCATTACAGCTTCCAGCTGAGTGAGCCTGAGGCACAAAAAGAGGAAAGGAGATAAATAAATCAGTCATTTCGGTAATGCTGGGGTTTTCTGGTTCGCCTCATCTCATTACTAGTGAAGTTGGTATTTGGGAGGGAACATGTCAAGTTTCTTGGGGATTTCTAAAGCCCTCATAGAGCAAACCTCGGGTTTCTAGTTCATACTTGTTGTGCCTCCCAAGCACTGATGAGGTGGGACTCCCATTGCAGCCTGCAGATGCTATGGTTAATTGGCTGGAGGGATTACTGAGGGATGAGGGCATGCTGCACGATCTGATGCCTGCAGTCCTGGTGGTGATCAGTCCTTGCATTCCTGCTTGGAAAATCTAGAACAGGTCTGGTACAGTGTTGCTTGTACCAAACCTTCTTAAGTTGCTGCAGTGTATAAAAGAACAGTTCTCACCGTAATCTTTGTTTGCTGTTGCTTGATTGTTTTTAATTCTGTAATAAAAGTGCTGACTTAATATTTTCTTTCAGTCTCCAGAGGGTGCTGAAGGCAAGGATGCAGCAAAAGTAACTAAACAAGAGGCAAGTGTATTTCCGTGTTTGTTTGTTTGTTTTAATTCCTTATGGCATGTGTTTATTTAATTGGAGATCTGCAGCCGTGCATTATCAGAAGTCCGCGTGTTGCTCTGCCACTCTAGCAAGGTGATTTCAGTGGGAGTAAAGGCTGTTTGCTTAAAACTAGAAGTGAGCCACATTTGTGGCCTATGTGGTGTAATTAGTTTTTGGTGCACTGAGGATTCATTCAAATTAGTGATACAAAATAAATTTAGAGCTTTTCTAGGCAAGCTTTTGTAAGGCAGCAGCATAGGATGTCACTGTGTGTCACTGTCTCCAGCGATTCGGTGAGGAGGGTTAATGCACACACCTTAGCCACACTACTTTCAGTCTTGAGTGACTGATGAAAGGGTGTCTTGAGTTAAGATACTGGGCTCTGAACAGGAGCAGCTGACGCATTTATGTGTTTTCTTTGTCTGAATTTCTTTTAAGGGCACGATAACTTCTGTCAGAAACAGTGAGGAGACAGCGGGTGGTATATTGACCACTACAGTAAGCTGTGCTGGAGCTTGTCTGCCATGGGAATGTAAAAAAAGAGGCAGAGGAGTATGAGGATTTGTTTTCCTAGACTGTTGTATTCTGTAGCAGACCAAGTGAAATCAGGACCTTGAGAAGAATGGGTGAATATTGAAATGAATTAGTTCTTGTAAATATTTGGGCATATTTCAATAGGAAAAAAGTCTAACGAAAGTTTACTTCTTATATTTTGCAAAGTTGGTTGTTGATCAGTCCAGCAGGGAAAGATGGTGCCAGGAAAATGTCAAAATATTTCAAAAAATGGCAGTGTAAAGCTGTGAGATCCTTAAAAAATATATATATTTGAGACAAAAGGAGATCTGGGAGGGGTTGATGTTGGTATCTCAATATCTTCCTTTGGAATTTCCTATAGAAGCAGTTTATTTCTTCTTATTTTTTTGTTGGTTTGGCTTTTTTTTTTTAATTATTTTTCTTATTTTTATTTTTTCAAAACATGGAAAGACTGACTAAATCATCATAAAAATAATATCCTTTTTGCACCAAATTAATGTTTTCCTATGACCAAATTTAAATAATTCTTTGAGGGACAGAAAAGTAAAACACATAGGATGAAACCAGAATTCCTTAGTTATAGAATGACATTGTTACATGCCGTACTTGGCTCTAATACTTCTCTAGATGAATAATATCAGTAACTGCAGCTAAATTCCTTATAGGCTGCTGAGCTGTGTATAAATGGGAAGCATGGAGTATAAAAATTGTGCCAGGTACCTGACCACAATAATAAAAGTGGCAGTGGGCTGTTCAGGAAGATCAGAGAGACTCCAAGGATAGCAGTGGTGTTAGAGATTTCGTTTACCCCTCAGAGATTTAGTAACAGGCATAGGGTGGCATTGCAAGGACCGAAAAGAAAACACCACAGAAAGAAAAAGTTAAAACTGTAAGTGCTTGCTGCCTGGAGGAACAAAACAAAGGGCCAATGAAAGGGTAATCAGCTCTTCCCAATGCCTTCAGTGGTATTGGAGTAGTGATCAGAAGACCGACCTGTAACTGTTCTTTATCCTGGCAAGAATGTAAATCCAAGTAAACTCCACAAATTCATTAAGAAAAAGAATTGCATTAGAAGTGGTAACCTGTTAAAAGGAGCAGCTAAAATGTTTAATGTTTTCAGGCGGCAGAGATGCTATGTGATACACCGTACTGAAGGCTCACAGAAATGCATGTCATTTTTTCAAAAACCTTCCCACCAATCAAAATGAATGAATAGCAAAACAAAGGAAGTGTATTATTTTTTTTTTAGGGTGTTTTTGTAGAGATGGAAAATCATGAGGGAGGGAACAAACTCTCCAGCAGGCCAGTGAGGCTGAAATGCAGTAATGAAGCTCCTGTTGTGGAAGGTTCTTACAGAGTTTCTTGCAGTGGAGCCGTTTCCCATGGGTGTGGTATTTGGAGGATGTTGTCGAGGAGAGGGAGATGTAGGCAGCCCAGCTGTATTCACCAGCAGCCTAGCTACAGAGTTGCCAAACTGTTACATGCAAAACAAGATTTAGTGCTTGCATTGGCCCCAATACCAGAGTAACTGGAAGTGGTGAAACACTCCCAGGACTTCAGATAAGGGATTCTGGAAAACAAAGTCTTGACTTTGGAAAACTAGTAAATAACAAACAGTAGAATAAGTACATGTGGATGAATGTATAATGAGAGAGTCAACGCAGATTTTGCAGAGAGAAGTGCTGCTTCACGTGGCTGAATTGTATGTTAAAGACTAAATGCTCTAACAATCAGTGTGCCATCTTACTTGCATGTAAAGAGCACGTTTGGGAAAGGCTCCTCAAACTGGTTTTTAAAGGAACTGAGCTTGCATTGATTAAAGGGAAGACCTTCCTAACAACTGATAGCAGATAAAGGTAGAAGAGATGGGGAAGTAGTAGTAAATTTTCATAATGGAGAGTATTGAAGACACTTGTATTTGTGCTCATGTTGCTGAATATATTCATTATGTAGTCTAGGAAAGTGGTGGAGAAATGACAAGGTTTGCTGAGGTTTATGAAAAATTATCAGGGAAGACAGAAGTGAGGAAGCCTGAGAAGGATAGTATCTCGCTGATAATATGTTAAAACATGAGTCAAATTCAATATGGAGAAATGCACTTTAACACAGGAGAAGGTGTTAATGGATATCACCAAATCAGCTATTGGAGAGATTGTTGAATCACTCTTAATAGTTATTAAAAAAATGTCACTTTTTCTAATTGCAAGGTAAATGGAATGTGGGGACAATAATGGAGGAGAGAGTGGGAATCATCAGAGCATCACAGTGTGCACCCAAAGGGGAACTAGCAACTGGAGTTCTCTTGACTCTTCCTTAGAAAGGAAAGAAGGAAAAGCATATGAAAGATAGTGGCATGTACAGGGGGTGCAGAGCATCCTTCCAGTGGAATCCAGCAGACTGCAGATGCTTGACTTATCATATGCCATGTGATAAAGTCATCAGTCACACACAGAAAAGCAGGTAACCCGAGAGCAGGAGGAATATAGTGAAGGTAGGAGGCAACAAGCTTAAGAGAAAGACAACAAAGGGAGGAGGCTTTTGCTTCCACACAGCATTTACTTGCCTAATGGAACTCATTGCCACAGGATGTTATGGAAACGGGAAGTGTAAATGAGTTCATCCGCTTATTAGACAAATGTATGGAGAAAAAGAATAAGCCCCTTGGGGGCTGTTAAGCACATTATGTGTATATAATATCCAGGTTGGAAAGTCTGCAAGGTGGATTGCCAGAAGCTGGAGCAGTAGGAAAGTGCAAAGCGTTGTTTTGTGTCTGCTCCATTTCATAGACCATTTCCGTGGATGTTTGCTAGTGTCATATAGAGCGTGCTGCTTATTCCTGTCCTGGCAGGACTGTTTGGAGGGGGAAATTCCAAATGCACATTGCAATGTTGCCTTTGCTGACCTGATTGTAGTTACTTCCTTGTAGTTGGAAAACACACCACACATACCAACTCTGAATGAGAATTAAAATGTCGTATCAGTCAGGCATTTTTAAGGAACTGGGTGTGTGTTGTGGGGGGGTGGAGGGGAGTGAGTGTTAAGCCAAGTTCCTTATGACAATGCAAAGAGTGAAACAGTTGGGGGTACCTGAGAGGTTATAATTTATCTGAAGCAACGTATTACCCTTGAGAAATTAAATTGCTAACATCACATTCCAGTGCCCAGACTTTGAGGGATAGAAATTATCGGTTGTGAAGACAGATTTGTAGAAGAAGGTACCTCAAGCTGGGAGTTCTTTGATTACCAGACCAATTGAAATGCTTTTTTTTTTTTTTTTTTAACTTGTTCTAAAAATAGTGTTAGTTTGCTTAACCAGCAGATGATATTCTAAATGGCCAGGAAAAAAATGAGGATTTATTTATTTATTTTTACTTTTTGTTAATGCTGCATATATATTTGATAGATGAAAATATCTCTAGGTGTTCTTTGACAAGGCTTCTATTTCCCTGAACTCAGATCTGAACTTTTCACTACTACTTTCCAAGAAGGATAATTAAATGGCTTCAATGAATACAAATTACTGCATTCTTTGGATATTAACAGCAGCATTTTTTCTTTCACGAGAGTTATGTGGAACCAAGGCTTTTTTTTTTTTCTTAGCTCAACTTAAATGCTTAACACATGATTAAAAAGGTATTTTTGATTTACTTTTTCAGCTGTGTTATGTTGGATATTTGTTCCAAGTGAATTGTCTCCTTATGTGCATTACAAGTGTGATTTCAGTTTTGTGGCATAGGCCAAAGCTTAATGGAGTTTGCTGACCGTGCTGTATAACTGGATTGTGGGTTCATCTGTTTTAGTGAACACAAAAAATATTGTTAGCAGACTAGTGAGCTCACAGATATTTCTAAGAGCTATCTAATATTCAATAAATTTATGAGGAAATTCGGAAGGAAATAAAAGTTTAGTAAGGAGGGTGATGGTGAAAGGTAGAGGAAAAGTAAAGTATTTTACTTTCTTCTTTCCTTTTTGGAATTATATTTAAGGAGAGGAAATCATTTTTATGGAGCTGCCTGTGTATGCCTGACTCGTTGAATTGAGTGTGGGGGCAACTGTGGAAATGAGGGGCCCCTCCGTTTCATGTTTTGGAATTTTCCCACTTCCTCTAGGGAAGGATGTTATCTTTATTCCACTGTTTATCAGGTAGTGTTTCTTACTGGCTATTACAAATAAGAAATAGATTACGAGAACATTATTCTAAATATTTAAGAAATGTAAATATTTTTTGAGGGGGTTAGTGCACAGGTAGTCCAAGTTGCTGTATTTTTTAACATTTCCTAGAGCAGCAATGGACTCAGAAGCACTCATGAAACTGGGGAAAGATAGTGTTTTACCATATTGAGAGTAGGCTTTGACACCAGTAATGATTTTTTTTTCAGGAAATATAGTTTCCACATCACTCAGTCCCTTCAAAATGTTCCTCCAAGATGAGGAAGCCCTGAACTGTGTTTGGCAATAGATACCTATTTTGGTAGGGACGTATTTTTTGCTGTCCTTGTGAAATATCTGATAATTACGTTGCTTTGAATACCATTTGCTGTGTAAATCTATAAAGATGCCTTCTCCTTTTTTCCCTTTCTGCAGCCCACAAGACGATCAGCAAGACTGTCAGCTGTAAGTATGTGTAACCACCCTTGGTGTATACTTTTCTAGGCACATGTTTTCTCAGACAAAACAGGTTTGATATATTTTGATTGATTCCATTTTTATTCTTGCTGAGGGGTACTTAAGAACTCTAGAGCTAAATATAATTGTATTTTCTTAAGTTTCAGGAGGTTATTCTTCCCCAGCTCAGTGCAACACTGTCTGTTACACATTATATTGGTGTAGTACTATCTTGCAGGCTGGTGTTAGCTGTGTAAACGCAGCTTTTCTGTGAAGGCTGTCCTTTCAGGGTTCGATTTCATGCTGCTACTAGTGTTTGGGTTTATTTCCTCTTCTCTGTTGCAATGTATCTGATGGGCTTTTTTTTAATAGTTACTTGTAATCTCCGTGTTTGACTTTGACTTAGAATGACCCCCAAATTGCCTTGACTCCTTGATGAGTGAGCTAATGAAAATAGATGTGTGTACAGTGATGAGGTACATTATGTTTCTTTTGTCTTTTTTAGTGCATGGTAAGGAGTGGGAGGTAAAGGGAAAAGGTGAGGTGAGGAATAGCTACTGTGTGGAGGTTGGGTGGCTGCCTCCTGGGAATTTATCTAATGATTGTGCAACTAAAAATTTTTTTTAGAAACCTGCTCCACCAAAACCTGAACCCAAGCCAAGGAAAACCACTAAGGTAAATACTCTTCTTTTTAGCTGCCATCATTGTAGCCAATAATAAGCAAGTATACTCCCTCTTTGCACTGCAAACAGTTGAATTCACTGAGTATTTACGAGAGGCATCAGCTCGCCCGCCCTCCTCCCAGATCTCCCTCAGAAAGAAAAAAAACAAATTAGATCATTCTTTTCTTTTGGTTCCACCCCTTCCTGGCCTCATTATTGGCCCCAACAAAATGTCTTGCCTGTTTGATTTGCAGACTGTGTTAGTTTGTAGTGAATTATTAGTTTAAGAAAAATCCTCACCTTTCCTACACCTTTCCTGAAATCGAAAGGTTTGGTTTCTGCAAAAGGATTTGAGATTACTCCACACCATTCTGTTTTGCTATCAAGAGGGGCAGTACTTATTTCATAGTGAGAAACTGTTATCACTTCTTGAAGCCTGACTAGTGCTGAGAATGCACAATTATAATTAAAGGTGAAATTAAATACATTTAAATTGGATGGCTTGGGTTTTCTAGGCCAGTTACAGTCAAATTAAAATCTTATTAGTGTCTGAAATACCTTTTCAGGATTTCTGCACATAAATCGTGTACTTCAGAAACCATAGATCTATTTGTGCCCGGGAGGAATGCTAAGTAAGAACAATTGCTTTATCGTGAAAAAGCATGCTCCTGGAAACTCAGTCTAGCACTCTCCACATTTTTCAAGTCCTTGCATTGGTATCTCAGCTGGGGAAGTATGAGAATATGAAGTCCACGTGTAAAAGTAAAACTCCACCACTTTGAGCACATTACAGTTTATCAGCTGAAAGTGCCTTGTGAGCCTCTTGAGCTCCCCGATTCTCACTTGAATAGAGTACTATAAAGAAGGGAACGCATAGGTTCTGTATCTTCTCGTACGTGTTGTGTGGAGTCTGTTGACGTTGCGTTAGAGAAATCTGAGACGTATTTCAGGCGAATGGAGTCCGTTTTGACATAATTCTAGGTAATGTTTTAAGACGGTAGTCTCAATTTTTCTAAAATGAAACCGGATCACATTTTAAGGAATCTGTTAATCTTAGTCTCCTTAACAAAAAAGAGACAAATGTGTACTGTGAGCATGCTAATGAGCAGCCAAACATAATACAGATTCAGGGTCCCTTTTATTGTTCAAAGTTTCCATGTTATGGATCGGCTAAGTCCTCAGCTCATTCCTTCATAGCTGAAGATACAGAACTGTGCTCACAGCACCGGTAAGTGTCTCAGAGAAGCATTACAGCTGCTGTGTGACATCAAAGCTCAAGAGTGAAAGGAGTGATTCAGGCTGCCCAGTAACTAGGATTAATAACATCCCTTCTTACCTGCCCCATTCTTCTATGGGGGTCTTTCAGGAAAGATAGTCAGTGTTTGATTCAGGAATATCCCTGCTCCCAGCTACTGCTGCCATTTTGTGTGCATAATCTGAAGTGAATGATCCCACAGAAGATCTCCACAGCTTTTATCCAATTACTTTACATACCACTGTGAAGTATTAAACCAAATTATCATTTAAATTTTTATCTCAGTGCGCTAAAAATCCTGAATTTGTATCTCTGCTGTTCTTAGAGCACAAATATAAATACATGCGTGGAGGAAGGAATTAAAATAAAATAAAATAAAATAAAGAGTCTAAATATACAAATAGTTTTAGAGCATATCTCCAAATGAAAATAGCGGACTCAGTCCCTGGAGGTGTTCAGGAGTTGTGTAGATGAGGCTCTGAGGGACCTGGTTTAGTGGGCATGGCGGTGTTGAGTTGATGTTTGGGGCAGGTGATCTTAAGGTTTATTTTCCAACCTTAATGATTCTGTACTATGATTCTGTGAACCTGTAGATGTTAGAATAGCTCCTTTTGGTAAATTCTCTGCTTTGTGTTCCTGCAGATAGGTTTTTATCAGTGCTTGCCTTCCTAATGTGTCGGTTGGTTCTTCCATGAACGTGAAATGAATATCGCAGATGTTATCAGACTAACAAAAGGACAGTCAACAAAAATGCATATATTTTTAAAACCAGTTTATTATTTCATGTTAATCAAAAGTGTAATGTTGTTACAATGTGGCATGGTGTTTGTGCTTGACTGAATAATAACTATATCATTCGTGTAGTTCCATATACCATACTTGGATTTGCTTATTAATATGCATCTCTGTATACATAGCTATACATATAGCTCAACCAAAAAAAATAGGAGGGGTTTTCATCCGTTTTTGTTTCAGTCCAGCACACGCAGGTTGCTCAAATTTGTTTCTTAGTTGTGAAGAAGGATGTTCGCTGTAGCTGATGTAGATGAGCTGTCTACTCATGCAGTGTCTATGCCCATATTTGTAATCTTCTGTCAGAAGGAACCTGGAACAAAGGCCAACAAAGGTGCTAAAGGGAAGAAGGATGAAAAGCAAGAAGCTGCAAAGGAAGGTACTACACCATCTGAAAATGGTGAAAATAAAGCTGAAGAGGTACTTTCCACACATACCTCCTGCTGATTGAATCAGTGCTTTTTTTAATTATTCAGCCTTGCAGACATTGATAGCATGTTCATAATGTTTCTTTTTATTGCCCATGATGTTATTGCAGATTCGCATCTCTCGCTCAACTGTTAGTGTTTCAACATCCAGAGGTGCCCCACCCAGCACACTGTCAGTAAAAGGGCAGATTGAAACAGTGAAAGTTAAGGGTACGGTAGAGCATTCTACTTGTGTGCAGTGAATAGGAGCAGGTAGTAGTGTGGTGCTTTTCAGTATGAACCGTGGAAGCTGGCAGGTAAGGCTCGTATTGCTTTTGAAAAGCTGGGTCCAATGAATTAAGAAGAGTGTGTGAATGTACCTGTTTTGTTCGTGTAAGTGTAATGTTGCAGTAGGTTTGAAACCGAACGGTTACAAGTAAGAAATGGAAGGAGTAAGGGTAGCATGGGTATTTATATACATAATGGCAACTTCTTGTAGTAATTAATGCCTTTCTTTCTTCTCCGCAGGCTCAGAAAACTGAATCTGTAGGTGACAAGAATGAATGAAATATCATGAAAATTTGGGGTTGATTTTATGTACCTCTTGGACAACTTTTAAAAGATATTTTTATCAAGTATTTTGTAAATGCTAATTTTTTAGGACTATGATAGTTGACATATTAAACTGTATATGAACATTTCCCTTCTCATAACAGTGCTTTTAGAAATCCCCATTGTTGCCAAGTAATATGAATATCAACTTAATATTGCAAGGTATGTGTAAAATTGGATCAGCATTCCATACACTTGCTTTAAGAGATGAAGTCTTGTGCATATGGTGATGTTTTTACTGTGCGTATTTGAATTTTTCATGCAGTTTTTCTAGAGCAATAATCAGTGGTGCTTTTGTACTTAGGGTTTATGTGATTTTAATGAAACATGGATAGATGTGGCCACCTGCTGACTATTTTGGGCTCTTTTAATGGATTAAAATAAAAGGTCTCTTTGCCTGCAAAACTACAGCTTCCTAATGTTTTCTCTAAATCTGAGGAATGCCTTACTCATATTTTCAGCCATTAGAAGGAAGACTAAATGATAGCAATGATAGTTTTGCATGCAGTCTGTTTGATTTTTCTTTTTTCGCTCGCGTCTGGTTGGAAATAAATGAACTACCCGTGCAGGAGTTGCAGGTTGGGATTTTCAGTGGCTCACAACTTAGGTGACTTATAGATACACGCTCTTCAGAAGCTCTCACATAGGGTGAGTAGTGCTCGCATACTCTTATCAGGATTTTGTGGCTGTAATGAAGCATCAGCACAGAGTGAATTGCTTCCTACAGACGTACAGTAACAGTTAAAAGGAGCTTTGGTTCTGCCCCGCTCCCTTTCCGTTAACTAGAGAAGACTTGCATCACGTTGTGAGGAAGCCCTCCTTTCTACCTGCAGTCTCAGATTTTCATACAGAATTGCTGTTCTGCTTCAGCTGAGGACAGTTGATAACACATTGAAATCGCTGTTAAACAGCGCTCTATGCTTGGTACCTGGCAGAAATGGAACAATGACCATTATTTTCGAGGTGACTGTGGTGTGATACAGTGCCATAGCTAATGATTTTATTTTGTTAGTATCCATGTTTCAACTCTGCAGCTCATTCTAAGCACCTTTTATAATTTTTCTCCTTCTCTTTTCTCTAGGGGCCCTGGTATTGCTATTGTTACTTCTGGGATGGGAGGGGTGAGAGAAAAGATGTTCCCTGTTCTCCAGTGATATTGATTTGTATTGCTCAAGTGGTGGCCATTATGTCTGAGGATACTTCTTGCTTGTTTAAGTCGATAAATAAATGACTGTTGCTTGACCTAGTGTTCCATTTATTCTTTGGGAAGAAGTCTCCAGGTGCTGTTTCTAATTGAACAGGAAAAAACAATAAGCAATGCATGTCTATACTTCTTAAAAAGTTAAGGTATAGTTAAGTGCATAAAAGCAAATAGCATCGCTACGTGCTAGGTAGTGTAGTAAGGACTGGTACTGAGAGAAGTGCCAGCCCTGCTCTAGTGATAGGCTTGCTACAGCCAAACAAGGGGAGTCTATTCTCTGCATCACAGACATAGTTTTGAAGGAAATTTTGAAGTAAATCCCTGGATTTGGTGATGGAAGGTAGAAGGTTGTAACAGAACTTGCAGCCTAATGAGAAGGAAAGCATGTTTTTACCTTTTTTCAGTGATGTGTACTGAGCAGTCCTGCACAGTACTTTCTGATTGTCCTATTGAAGTCTGTTAATTTAGACACTATGGTTGTGGGATGTTTTAAGTGTCTGAACTTTTCCACAGAATCGCCGAGGTGCTTCTTATAAGCATTTACCAATTCAGGGCTTTGTCATTTCTGTGGGGAAACGTTTTTTTGTAGAGAGCTGGAGGATGCTCAGGCTTACCTAGAGGGGAGGTCTTGCAGTGCCAGTTCACAACAGAGATGCAACTTAAGCATAAGGACCATCAGACATTGACACATCTCTGGACAGGCTTCTTTTAAGGGAGCTCCTTTTACTAAGCCTCCAACAGAGAGAAGTAGGGTCCTTCAGTTAATAGGGCGGTATCCAAACATAACAGTTTTATTTATATATTATATATAATTTTATATTCATATTATATATATATTATATTTTTTATATTTATATATTATATATAATTCCCACGTCAGCCTGACTAGATCAGTAGCTGCAGTTCAGTGCTGGAGTTCTGCTACAAATGTTTAACAACAGAAGATCGAATTGGCTGAAGTTTAATGAAACACCCCATCCTGCTGATCCAAGGAATATTTGTATTTTTTCAGAAGTGCTGTGTAAATGTGGTGCTTTGCAGTGTTTTTCATCTATTTCACTACTTTCTGTAGTGAAAGATCCCCCTTCCTTCCCTGAGGTTTATTTGATTTCTCATGGTTGTTACTTTCTGCTGCTTCCATGTCCTTGAGTGACCTTGGGCTAATTGCACATCGCAGCAAATGTTACTCTTGATATTTTGACTCTCAGAATGGCAAACACAGCATTTTCTGAACGGAGAACTGCAGAAGAGACCCAAGCACTTAAGGAGGTGCTAATGCACGATTAATGCTTATGCTAAAGAGCAGAGAAAATTAAGTTAAGGGAGAAAGAATAGCCATAAAACAGTTAGATATTAGAGAACTTAAGAGATATGTCAGTTCTCGTATTAGAATAAATAGAAAGCACATGTATGTAAGAATTCAAGTTCTAGTGGGATAGAAATATTTTTTTTTTGTATGCTTCCTTCAGGAGAACCAAGAAAAGGCCCTTGAGAGAGAGCAGGGCTTGATTTTAAATCAGTGTTACAATCCTGATAGTAAGGCTCAAGCACCACAGTCTTAGTTACATTTCTGATGCAATTAAACAGAAATGTACATAATCTGAAGAGAATGATACAACTGAGAAACAAGTGACTATTCTGTGTTCCGTGAACAGAGGATGTCACCTAATGAGAGAGGGGAAAAGTAATCTGAAATGTGCAGGAGTGTACTTCTCCTTGGAGTAGATCCCTTTTGACCTGGCAGCCTCCTTGGGTCTTTATTTTCACTTACATCACCGCATACGGAATACTGCTGGGCAGCAGATTGGCATTTGATGCGAAGCAACAACTTGGCCCCTCACGTTAACTTATATAAAATGAGTCAGTAAACTTCTACATTTGAATCAAAGTGTAAAAAGATACAGGGCACTGCCTATAAAAGAGTTGGGCAGTGTGAGCTCTGCTATCCTCCAAGTTCAAGGATTACCATTCTCCTGTTTGTAGGAAAACTCCCAGAGCAATTCGTTTAGCACTCTACTGCGAACGTAATGGTCAGGAGCAGCACTAGAATGCAATAAACAAACTTCCTGCCTTACTTACAAACTGTGAGCTTGCTGTAAAGCTGTTGGTTTATGGATTGCAACCTTCCTATTGCCTTCTGCAAGAAAATGAAATGCCTTTCCTAAAGAAAAGGGGCAAGATGAGAAATAAGCTGTTTTCATACGTTACTCTAGTTGTGATAGGCAGTAGTATTAGCAACATGGGTAAGAAGCAGAGACTGTCATATGTTTGACTAATATTGCTACAGCATTTTCTAGTAAAACCTTCCCGGATAGATCTGGTGCAAAATGGCTTTAACTATAATTCTACTCTGTGAATTTGTCTGTTGATGCTAATTGTTCTCCCCCCACCCCAGATGTGGATTGAAAAGAGTAGTTTTGGATCTGCTGAGACGAGGACGAAAGTAGGAATTTAAAGTCATGCTTGAAGAAGAAATTGAGTGCATGGGCCCATTGTGCTTAATTTTACTTTATTTAATTACTGAATTTGTACAGTGGTGTAGCTTGTAGGAATTGCTTTATCACTGTTTTGACTCTCACTCAGAAACAAATTTCAGACTTGAAGCCTATAAAAATGATTTTATTTTGGAAGATTTCAGGTGCTAAGCTGCTTGGCACGAGTCTTCCAAGTCTTCCATCCATTTCCAAAGTCAATATAAACGCTGCTGTAGTTCCTTGTGAATGAAGGTTTTAGAACAAGAACTTTTGCCTTGGAAGAAGACCTGAGCTCTTACGGGAGGATGGAGGGGTTCATAACCACTAGGGATTAATAAACAGATGTAAACATGTCAGCTGCACCTGGATTAACCAACACAAAGGAAGGAGCAATGGGTCTACAGAACTTCTTGTCGTTATTTGCAGTCACTTCAGAGACATCTGTTGGGCACAGGAGGGAAGAGCTGGGGATGCCCCACGGTTGGGTGGCAAGAAACTTGTTCCAGGATGCAGGAGCAGGAAGGAGAGGTGTGAATGCCCTGCAGGGACTAGCTGCAAGACCCAATGCCAGGAGAAAAAATTGGGGTAAATCTCAGGTGTGCAGGGGGGGAGGAAGATATCTCATGCAACACACAAGAAACTGATATTGCAAGGAAGATTTGAAATAGAAAAGCATCACAAAATTATTTGCACGTGTAAGCGAGCCCTGAGTATCACTACACCTTTCCCACCCTCTCTAGTCTTCTATCAACAATTCAGTTATGGAGTGTACTTTTTGGTTCCCTCTGGGCTGCTGTGTGTTTTTGTAATTAAGCATCACTTAGGCATCGGTGCCAGGTTTCCACTTCTAGGATAACTCCTGGTTGATGAACCTCTGCAGTCTTTCAGGAAGCTTTGCCAGCATGGGGAATGGGGTATGTGGAAGTTTAACTTATCAGGAAACTCTGATACCGAGTCTGGAACCCGCTATTAAAGACTTCTGCATCATATTATAGTGTTTTATAAACGTGACACGTTCAGTTGTTAAATGTTCAGAGGTTTTGGGTTTTTTTTCCATAGGCTTTATTTGGAACTATTCTAGGACTTCGTTACTCTGCTCGTTAGAAACTCCCTGTACAGGGATGTGATTTCCTTTGTTGGTTGTAACTGCCAGCACAGCACTCATGGTGACAGGTCGCAGTGAAAGTCTCCTATGATCAGTAGGAGAGGGTCCTCCACCATGTGAATGGAAGTCTGTATCCTCAACACTTCAGCTTATCTGGAAAAGAGGATAGAAGATAAAATCTCACTGACCTTTTTTTGGCATGAAGTTGATGGTGGTCAAATAGGATTAGTGGCCAAGAAGGCTGCTGTATGCACAGGAGGCAGTAGGTATCAACTTTGGAGGTGAGAGGTTTCAGATGAAGGTAAAAGAAACCAGCACTTCAAAAGGATGGTAAATGAAAGCAATGGTGGTGCTTCTTGCCCGATGAATTAATCAGTTAACAGGCTGTCCTCTGTGACCTGGTTTGCCTTGTCAGGATGGGGAGGTGCCTTCGGTCCATAGAGCTGAACCACATGAAGTAGTGTGCGGCGAGCAGCCTGCAGTACTGAGTGCCACATTCTCAGAAATACCACGTTCTTAGAAAAGTCAACGGCTGTTTGGGTTTATTGCTAATAACAAAAGCCCTGCTTTGTGTCAGCAGACATGGAAGACGCTGGCTGGCACCTTGATTTCACGGAGCAATTGAACGATCACGCACTCAGTATCATACACGTCTTTCCAACAGTGCATCTCTGCTGTTAGCAGTTTGATACTCATTGTTGGGCCCTGTTAGCTACCACTTCTCTCAAAGCTGTCTGGATTTTTGCCTCCTCCCGAGACCTGATTTCACCAGGTAACAAAAAGCCCCAAGACCAAATCCCACAGAAGGATACTTGTCAGTGCTCGTCGTGCATGAGCCTTCCTGCTCCTGGTGAGGTCTGGCGATGTGTTTGATCACCACAGCTCTCTTTTGCATCGTGCCTCGAGCGCCTTACATGGATTCATTGCAGACGACTGCAGCCAGCTGTTCGCTGCCTCTGACTGCAGGTAGTCAGCAGTTTGGAAGTCTGCAGAAGTTTGAGACCTGCTGTGAATCTCCCTGTTGGCTTAATTTATGTTTACCTCCATCTAATGTTATGTTGGTTTCTTTCAACTTTTCAGCAGCCATATGCTTTCTATTTTTCAAGTTTCTGTTTCCCACATCAGGTCTTCATTCAGTGATGTTTACAGTAGTCCTGAGAGGCTTTTATGATCAGTTGCTTGAGCCTCAGCTGCCCTGTACCCAGAGCTTTCATGGGATTTCATCAGCCAGAAGCAGGAAAATGCAGGTGATGCTGGGCTCTCATTATGCCCTGCGTTTAGGATTGCTGCACCCCTAATTCTTGCCAGTATTTACAAACTGTGCCAAATGAAATAGCAGTGTTTTGATGTATATCAGATGCTACATACAGTATCTTATCACATGATGCACATAATGATCAGTATCTTTACTAAAGTCACAGAATCACAGAATTGTAGGGCTTGGAAGGAACCTCCAGAGATTTTCTAGTCCAGCTCCCCTGCCAAAGCAGCTCCCTAGTCCAGGTTGCACAGGTAGGCGTCCAGGCGGGTCCTGAACGTCTCCAGAGAAGGAGACTCCACCACCTCTCTGTGCAGCTGTGCCACTGCTCCGTCACTGCACTGGGAAGAAGTTCCCATGCACGTTTGTGCAGAACTTCCTGTGCATCAGTTCGTGGCCATATCCCCTCGTCCTATCACCACCCACTGCAGAGAAGAGTCCAGCCTTGTTCCTTTGCCTCCCGCTCCTTAGATATTTATAGATGTGGATCAGATCCCCTCTAAGTCTTCTTTTCTCAAGGCTGAACAGACCCAGGTCTCTCAGCCTTTCCTCACAAGGGAGGTGACCCACACCCTTTATCATCTTTGTGGCCCTCCTCTGGACTCTTTCAAGGAGATCCCTGTCTTTATTGTACTAAAGAGCTCACAACTGGACACAGTACTCTATGTGAGGCCTCACCAGGGCAGAGTAGAGGGGGAGGATCACCTCCCTAGACCTGCTGGCCATGCTCTTTTTAATCCACCATTGGCCAAAATCAAAAGAAGACAAGACTACAAACTTCAAGTACTCATAACAATGAAGCATTTCACACTTCTGTTATAATTTACGGGACAGAATGATCAGATAACTCATGCACTGCAAACTGCACTGAGATATGTTGAGGTTTTGTTACAGTCGCTGGGATTTAACTCGGCCTCTAGAACTTTGAAGTAAAGGACACTGGTGTTGGATGTATTCCATATTTTACATACGGATTCCAAAATTTTCAATAAAATCCAATTTTGATTTTTAAAAGGGAATCGCAGGGGCAGTCTTTGGCTTTCAGTTTGTCACAGTGTTGCCAAGCTGGCAAGTTAACATTTCTCCTGCCCAGCTGCTTGCTATGTGGGCCCAAGCACAGGGCTACACCCAGCTCTCCACAGGCATCCCTTCCATGGCTCAGGGCTCAGCTCAGCCCAAGCTATAACCACCAAAGCAGGACAGCTACAGTGTGAGCATGGCCAGAGTGTGGCAGTCAGCCCCAGAGTGTGAGCATCGGTACAGTTCTGCTTTCTAGCCCCGATAAGATTCAGAACAGAGGGATATAGCAGCAAGTACTGCTTACCCGACGCTGGAATCCAAACAGTTACTGTCTTCAGAGTTTGCTGTGCTCTGCCCTCCTGCAAAGCCTCGTGAACAGCTTTCCTGCAGGGAGAGGAAAAACATAGGGCTGCTGCTGGCTGCGGGGCTGCCAACAGAGCTGCAGGATGGGAGCACCCCAACAGCCTGCACCGACATCCCGACAGCCTGCCTCAGAGCTGCACTCGGGCTGACAAAACCCTGGCACAGCGGTGGGCTGAGAATCAGCACGGCCATTTCAGCTGGAGGTTTTTCTCATCATATCTGAGTGTAAATTATTCTATTTAAGGACCCACAGAAAGAAACGGGATTGAAGACTGCTAATATGCACTGTTCTCTTTACTACTTGAGAACTTCAGTGGAGATAAAGAGAGCTGAGCTGCTGCTACATCATGAGAATTTAATTGTTGTGTTATGGGTATTTTGTTTCTTTATTTTAAATGAGACTACATACAGGAATGCCTCTTACTGATTTGGTTGGGGATTTTTTTTTTGTTCTTATTTTGTTTTCCTTTTTTTTTTCTTTCTTTGAAGAACATGAACTACTTTGAAAATCAGTTCTAAGTAATAACTTAAACACCACCAGAACTCGGGTGCATGCAATTGAACTCAGCTGCCTGTGTTGCTTACATTTGGCAGCAAGTTGCTCACAATCCAAGGAAACAAAAATGTTGGGCTTTAAGACCTGGCTGCAGCACTTAACCTTCAGCAGCCAGAAACATTGAGGCTGGAACCCCAGCTGAAGCCTCTGCCGTTTGAAGTTTCTGATTCTGAGCTTTGGGATAAAGCAATTCTTCCTTCATTCAGGCATTTACCTGAAGGACAAAGGGCTGGCACACCTTGCTTCTGGCATGCCAAAGGAATGTCAAATTTTTTTAATCTTATTTTTCCAGTTCTTAAATAGCTTTGTGCTGACTCTGGAGTTTGCTATAGCAGTGGTGTTCCACCCCTGAATGCTGGTTCACTCACTGCTTTCTGACCATCTCTGTTCCATGTTCGTCCCATAAATACAGTGAACCCAAAGCTCAGAGGCTGCCATCACTCTGGGAAGCAGTTTTGGTAGTTTGTTAGGCAAATCTTTTCTGCTTGTACAAAACATATTTTCCAGAATTCTCTGAAACTTACCTAGGGCTGAAATGTAAGCTTTAATCTGAGACATTAATATTAAGTTCTGATGCAATTTTGATTACCAGGATCCAAGTGATCCTTTCTTTGATCGTCAGTGTGCTATATGTAGCATCACCTCAATTCCACGTGAGCAATCCCTCCCGCAGCTCAGCAGAACAGCACACCTTGTTCTTCACCCCCCTGGTTTGTATGAATTGTGTTAAATTACATAGGAGAATTTGTGTTTTCTATTTTTATTTCTCAGCTTGTGGGAATTTAATGTTGTTTTTTTTTTTTAGCTAGAAGAAAATAAACTGTGTAAGCCTCAGCTTTCATTTCTAATAAATGTCTTACAGATAAGGCTTAAAGCATGACCCAGCTGTTCTGTCAGACCAAACCCGCCTGGCATGCAAACAGCAAAAAAACCTCCGTATTTCTGGGTGAGGATTTTGGAGAGTCCCAACCCCTCAAGTGCTGCCATGCCAGCGTGGTATTTGAGTATGTAACGAGGTGACTCAAGCACCATTTGCATTTATGCAGAAGGCTCGATGAATCCCACATGCTCATTTGTCTCTGAAAATGCTTTCAAACACATATACAAAAATGCAATACGTGGACTAAATAGATGCATTTCTATCATGGCTGAAATAATGAACTCCAAAATTAGAACTGTTAAAAAGAAATACCTGTGCATTTCTTTAAGTGCTCGGTCTAGTCATCGTAAAACATCTCGTTTCTTTACATTAGTTGATTGAGTTTTAGTGTTATTCAGTGCTTTTCTTACAAGGGCCTGCTGAGAGGCAATTAGGAGTAGTGAAACTTGATGCTGAAAGACCAAGTTCAATTCCTTTTTTATTTGATCTCAGAAGCCTGAGCTTTAATAAAACACGCAGATGCAAAAAGCAGCAGCGTGCAAAAGCTGCAGAGCCTGCTTCAAGAGCACCTGCCCGTGGGACACTGACCCCAAGAAGGGTGAGAATGTGTGTAGCAGAGGCTGTAACATCACTTGTAGATCCCTGAAAGGATTCTGAAGTCCCCACGGCTGGCTGTTCTGACTTGGGAGCCACAGATGTGCTTGTGTTGCTTGCAAACTTGACACAAGAGCACATTTACCACATGGACCCCACCAAAACGGCGGCCTGACCCTCACACAGCAGCTCTGCAGTTTTTACCCACTCAGGTGCATGGGAAATACCAGTTTGGTTCAAATTCTTCCCCATGTGGGTGAACACGGAAGGGAACAAAACATTATGAAATGTGGATCCGCAGCCCAGGATTTTCTTCGAAGATGGAGCAGTGAGTGGGGATCAGGACCTCAGCGATGTGTGCTTTGTGGATGACTGACAGATCATGCATGCTACGCCAAGTTGGCACAGCCAGCCAAACCATTCGATGCTAACAGCATGGAAATCTTACGCTCTAAGTGCAAATATTGGTACTCCTCACGTTACGTCGCTGTTATTTTGAGGAAAGCAGATCTTTCTACAATGTAGAAATAAAAACATGTCACAGCTCTAAATGAAATCAAGCCATATTTGAAGGAAAGACTCAGGGGATGTGAAGCATCACCTCAGCACCAGTAACACAACGATGCTGGGGCGGATCAGATTAATGACCCTTCCTTCTGCATTCTGCTATCATGGGGTGTTCTTACCTCCTAGCATCAGCTCTTCAGACTGCTAAAAGCTCTGCTCTGGTGATTGTGAGGCAAAAGTGGAGCCAAGATGGCTACATTTTGTGATGGGAACAAAGCAGCATTTTTTATTCAAAATTATTTGACTGTTTCAGTTCTTGAACTATGTCCTAGAGCTTACAGAAGACACAGGTATTTGGCATGCCATGCTGTATCTTACCTCCTTCACATATTTTATTCTATTTCCTCAGTACTTAATTCTACTTCCCAGAATGCTTTTTTTTTTTTTCTTCTTGATCCTAACTGCTTTCCTCATATATCTCTGAACTCTAATTCTTTAGGGATGAGGCGAAAGAGTCAACACAGAATTCCAACATAAGGTGTACCATCAATTTTGTTTTAGAGCTCTAGGAAAAAAAAATCCCATATTCTCAAAGGCAAGTGCATGATAAATAGAGCGGTCTTTTTAAAAGATTTATGACCAGATATCAAATTTAGCTTGGCTTAGGAGCCCACAAGGAGCATAACTGACTCGCTTCTCCCAACAGATCATTTTAAATCTAACATCACAAAATTTTACCCATGTCGATCTTCCACCCTTTTCTGGGCAGATCTCTGATGTTTCTCACAGCCTCCTCCTCTGGTTCTATCTAAACTGCACAGTGCATATCTGCAAACACTGTAATATTTTCATTTGGATTTTCATTTGGAGAAACTATAAAAATGTATCTTAACACACTTTTGTAATTTGTCAACACAAGAAAAAATAGCCACTCAGACTTGATATGAATCTTCTGAGATATGGGACTGGTGACACAAATTGCTGATACACCTGAATTATCCTGCTCAACAAAAGCTGCCCTGGCAGACTAGAGGACCTCACTAGAAAGTACAGTAACTGACATTGGGTTGTGAAGTTTTCTAGGAGTGACCAAAGAAAATAACTTCCTTTATAGAAAGCAACATTGCAAACACACTTTTCTCCTCCTCCTCTTTCGTTTTTGAGTATGTCCCCTGTCAAATACACCCTGTAGGTTTTTTGGAAGCCTCACTTAAAAACAGAAAAAAAAACCCCACACATACAAAAAAACCCACAACATAATCCTTGAAATTCTGAGAAAACTTAGGATATGTCATATGGACATGAAACCAAACATGGCAAAAATCCCAAATCCTCTGTGAAGAGCAGCCCAAAGGCCAACAGCAGTACAACAGTTCAACCGTTTTCTTGTAATTGTCTGGATAGTTCAGGAATGTACTCAGCACAGGAAATTGTACTATCAAACTGATTAGGTAACTCTAATCAAAATTCTTTTACAAAATACAGAGCTACAAAGAAAATGACTTAAAAAAGAGAAAAAAAAACACCTCAAAAACCTTAACCTAGTAGAAATCCTTCATTCAGTAGGAATTGCACAGGTCTAATTCTCAGTTTCTCTGTACAAGGGACTTTTTTGTGTCCATTCAGATTTAATAGTGAAACTGAAAGAATGTCACAGTCGGTGTAATTTGTATGTATTTGGGTAACAACAGATCGCAGAGGATGAATTTCAAGCAGACTCATTTACTACTAAAAAAATAAAAGGCAGATAGATCTAAGTTCAGAAACTTGATGGTACAATTTATGTTTATTTTCTATACAAAACGTCATGCAAAAAACCTGACAGTGATGTTTTTGTAAGTGACTTGGCTTTAGCTCTTCTGCCTGTAGAAGAGAATACTTTGAAACATATTAGAGGTGAACTGATCCGCGTGCTTTTATTAATTTGCTAGTGGTACTTTGGGTGGCATGGATTTCTAATCTTACGCTGCTTTCCACCATCGTGAGAAGAAAACAAAGGGAGAAGTGGCTTATTTTGGGCTGAGTGGGAAGACTTCTACATTCCGTGCCAAAGGGTGCACTGAAGAATGGGAAGAAAGGCTCAGGATTGAAGCACATGGCTCAGGATTTGGTGCCTGGTATGGGCAGGTCGCAGTGGCTGCACCACCCGTAAGGAGCTCTCCAGTGGCAGGCTCAGCCGGGTCCCCAGTGCAGCGTGCAGAAAGGATGCATTTCAGGCACGAGGCATAAACAAGTGAGTATTTAATACCATTCTGATGTGAAGCTATTTTGTTAAATTGTAGGTTATTATTTAAAAGTGCAGAAGGCGTTTACTCACAGTAGCACTGTATTTATTTTGGCACGGTCGGTTCTTTCTGCAGATAGAGAGTGTACATGATAACAACAAACCAAACAAAGTTGGTTGGCTCCATAGTAACGTCCCTCTCTTCTCACCCTTGAAAAATTAACGGCTGGCTTCAAGAGGAAGAACCAACACTCACAAAAAAGATGAGCAACTGGTGGTGATCATTCCCATTGGGGGGAGGGGGGCAAGGGGGGAAATGAAACAAAACAAATCAACCAAGAAAGCTCGGTTAATGCTTTACGTTGTCCTCAGCCCCCCAGCCCCCAATATTGTGCTTCAAATATTGAGCTACATTGTCCAGCTTGGCAATTTACAAACCATAAATACTTCCCTTTGTCTATAAAGAAAAGCCCAGATTTCACAAGAAACAGAAAGCCTTTCACATTGAGAGCTGCAGCCAGCAAGCAGCGTGCTTTCTGCTTACAGCACTATTAAACCACACCGAAAAAATAATATGGGGAAAGGAAACCAATTAGAAACAACAACAAACAAACAAACAAACAAAAAACCCTACGCAAAAATCAAGAAGAAATTAAAGACACTGCGTTCTTATTTCTGGAAAGCAAAGAGTAATTCAAGGACATTTGCTCTAACAGATCCGTATTAGGACACTTACACCTACTGAAGAGGGGGAAAACAATGAGAATGAAGATAAAAATAAAAATCATAAAAAAAGAAAGCAGGCCAAGGCAGCAAGTAGGGGAAATGTAAAAATCTTCAGAACAGTTCCTCCTTGGCTCAGTTTTACGTGTCGGCTTGCCTTATTAACAGCAAAATCTTTTAACAAAATGATGTCAGTTAGCGCACACGAGCATTCACATTTGAAAGTCACAAAATGTTGTGAGACATTTAATGTCTGCAACAAGAAATGAACAGATTAAAATCATCTGAGGTTTTCTTCCTTTTACTCTAATGATTAATATGTCCAATGAAGGAAAGTAATTCTTTTTTTTTTCTTAAATAAGGATTTTTCAGAGTGAAAACATCTCACAAACATTAAATCTCGGTGATAAAACAGCAATGATGTGTTTGTACTGAAGGATAACGCAACGTGACAGGATCACATAGAAAGAAGGGGAATTATCTGAAAGCACAACATCGGAGACTATAAAAAAAATCAGAGCTGGGAGTATTTTTCTCCACGTTAACAAAAACATCCTCCACTGAATCGCAGCAGGCAAATAGATAAATTAGTAAGTAAATAAATAAAAAGCCCGCTAATCTCTGAAAAATTAATGGAGTATTTCTCGCTGCTGCAGGAATCCTCACAAGTGGCTTTGGGAACATCTCACCCAACCCCACACCTTCCCTGGCGGCCAGCGGGGCTTCGCGTTGAGCCGCACACGAACAAGGAGAAAAATCAGATCTCATCGGTACGGAGGAGCGGGATGCGTGCCTGGGAGAGCTCCCATTAAGTGCCGTTTGTCGTCGCGCTGCGCTCGGGCCCGAGGCAGGCTCTGGGATTCCATTTTGGGAGGCGCTCTATAACGCTAAATAAAGGCCAAAACCTTTATTTCAGCATCACAACGTTTTGATTCCGTGGCTGTGTTTTGAAGTTTATTTTTATCACACTACCAAGGAAAGTTACGAGTCGCTGGAAAACGGGGAAGCTCGGTATATCCACGGAGGTTCCCGTCTGCTTTCAGACTCTTTATAACTGTTACAAATCTTCCTTGTAGTATAAGGTTGATGCCATGCACGAGTGTGCTTTCCTATACGTAAACATCAGGGCAAATTAAAACGTTAATCGCAGCACTCGCACAGCCCTTTGTTGCGAGAGCCAGCTCCGAGAGCGAGACGCGTTTGGCAGCGCCAAGAACGACTCCAAGTCACTTCATTTCATCAGCCTTTATTAGACACGGCGTGATTTAAGTGCACCGTTTCCATTTTGCCGAAGCGTTTATTGAGAACGGAACCCGAACGGGGACTGTCAGCAAAGGGGAAACGCGGACATTTTGAGACGCACCAAACGTGGGGAGCGACGGACCCAGCGATCGGAGCCCGCTCGGGGCCGGGCCGGCAGTGTCCCCGCGCAGAGGCGGGCAGGGCACGCCGCGGATGGCTGCGCTCCGCTCCACCTTCACTTACCGGGCACGGATTATTATCTTCTTCCTTTTTTATTTATTTATTCGTTTTTTTAAATAGAAGGCCAACCACCGGCAGGCCTCGCTTTATTTCTAACTGCTTTCGGCCCGGTTTCGCCCGCAGTCAGGCTGGTTAGGAAAAGCAAAACAAGACGAAACGAAACAAAACCAAAAACAAATAAAGTAAAGCAAAAAAGCTCAATTTCTTTTTTTTTTTTTTTTTTGGTCCTAAAAGCAGCACGAGGAACCGCAGCGCCGCGTCACTTACGCGCCCCGAGACGTCGCGGGGAGCCCGCAGGCAGCAGCAGCAGCAGCAGGAGGAGAAGGAGGAGGAAGAAGGAGAGGAAGAGGAGGAGGAGGGTCGCGGTGCCGCCCCCGCCGGGGCCACGCTGCCCGGGGGCGCTCTGCCCGCTCCGCTCCGCGCTGCGCCACTCCGCTCGGCCGCTTCCCGGCTCCCGCTGCCCGCTCGGCCCCGCCTCCCTCCGCCGCGCGCCGTATCCCTCCGCGCTCCGCCCGCCCTCCCGCTCGGCGCAGAGAAAGCGGCCTCGTCCCGCCCGCCCCGCCTCCCCCGCTCCGACATCTTCTCCCCGCGCGAGCCGCCCGGCCCGCCAGTCAACGCGCTCCCCTCGGTGTCGGCGGGGCGGGAGCCGCGGGCCGCCCGCCCTCCCTCCCCGGCGCTCCTTCCCCGCCCGGGCGGCGGCGTCCGGGGGCACGGGGGGAGGGGCGCTGTGCCGCGGCGCGCTGCGGGGCTGAGACGGGGGGCGCGGAGCGGAGGAGGAGGAAGGGACTCTTTCTCCGGGCGGAGGGATCGCGCTGGTGGCGGCTGGCGGCGGCGGCGGCGTTGCGGGCGGCCGCGAGTTGTTGTTTCCTGCTCCCGCCGCCGCGCTGCCCGCGGGGCGAATGCCGGAGCCGAGGCGCTGCCCGCGGAGCCGGCGGTGACAGGCGCGGCCCCCCCGCACCTCCCGCTTTCCCCTCGCCATGTCCGGGGACGGCGGCAGCAGGCACACGGCGGAGCTGCGAGCGGGTGAGTGCCGGGCGGGAGGGGGAAGAAAGGGCGGGCGGGCGGCGGGGCCGGGAGCCGCAGTCCTCACCCTGCCCTCTCCCCGCAGAGCTCTACTTCCTCATCGCCCGCTTTCTGGAGGACGGGCCCTGCCAACAAGCGGCTCAGGTAGGGACGCGCGGGCGGATGGCGGCGGGCCTGGCCGGGAAAGGCGCGGGGAGAGAGGGAGGGGGTGGCGGGAGGGGGGGGGGACGGACGCGGTGCGCGCCCACCTCCCCTCTTTCCTCCTTCCTAATTTCTCTCTTCCTTTCGCCCCCTCTCCGCCCCCCTTTTGTTGCTGCCGCAGGTCCTGATCCGAGAAGTGGCAGAGAAAGAGGTAAGCGCGGCCCGCCCCGCCCGCGAGCCCCCCTTTCTCCCCCCCCACGCCCCCTCCCTCTGCCTCCCGGCCCCGCTCACGCTCTCCGCTCCCCCCCCCGCAGCTGCTGCCCAAACGCACGGACTGGACGGGCAAGGAGCACCCGCGCAGCTACCAGAACCTGGTAAGGCACCGCCGGGCCGCGAGCTGCGTGCGGGGCTTCGCCGCTTCTCCCTTTTATCTGCCTCCTCTCCCCGAGCCGCCTGCCTGAGAAGAATTGAATTTCCCGCAAAAAAGAAGGAGGGGAAGGAAAAAAAAAAAAAAAAAAAAACTCGGGGAAAAAAAATCCCGAAGTTGTTTCCTTTTTTTTTTTCTTCCCTAATTTTTTTTTTTTATTTATACATTTACTTGCTCCTGTCTCGATGATCCCCCCCAAAGCCCTCGCGCTAACGAAGGGGCCGAGGGGCGCAGCGCGCGGCCGCACTGCGCGAGGCGCGGAGGCGCCGTACGGGCACGCAGCGCAGCGTCACGGGGGCGCGCCGAGGGGCGGGGCCAAGCGGGGTGCGCGCGGCCGGGGCCGGCAGCAGTGCCGCCAGCAGGCGGCGGCGCGCCCCCGCGCCCGCGGGCACCGCGCGGATACACAATGGCTCCGAGCGGCGGCGGCGGCCGGCCCGGCCCGCTCGTGTGCGGCGCTTCCGAGGTGCGGGGCTTGCGGTGCGCTGGAGTGTTGAGCTGCCGGGTTATTACCGCGGCTTTGGGTTGTTTCGTGGTCGAGTTGGTTTTTGGATTGTTATTATTATTAATCCTCTTTTTGTCCTTACTGTGTGCTTTCAAAACAGGTGTGGGTCTGTGGTAGCCCCGGTGCTGCTTGCAGTGGTGTAGCTCTTGCTAGCAGCAGTGGGCCTGAGTGCATCCATCAGTCCATCCATCTGTAATCTGTTTTCCAGTACGCTATGAGCTGTGCTAGTTGGGAAACTGAACTCAAGGTGTCCAACACGTGCCTGTTAGCAACTTGTTGCCACTGTTTTCAGTACTGTGATATAATTCAGCCTCTGCCTCCAAATGGAAGGCTGAGCCCTGCCTGTCCTGGCACTGCTCCCCTCCAGGCTGTATGTGGTGGCTCTGAGCTCAGCACTGAGGTGCAGACAACTTTGAGCTCCCACCACAGGAGAGAGAACAGCCTCCATCCTGCCCTATAAGCACTGTTCACGTGTGTGTAGTTCTAGACACACGTAGGTGAATGCCACAACATGAATCGTGGGTGCCGATTGTGCTTGGAACACTATTTATTGCATTGTGGGTTTTTTTTTCCTAAGCCATGGAGTGGGTTTGCCAATGCATTGTAACACACGTGGGTGTCAAAACATTGATAGCTATTGGCTTGTTGAAAACATGTTCCTGGATGGTAATGCTTTCCCATTTTCTTGAGATTGAAGACAATGAAGAGGTTCTATTAATAATTTTTAAGTGTTGAGACTTCTGCATGATTACACTATTAACAAATATTTTTTTAATTAATTGTTTTTTTTTAAGAGCATAATGCCATGTAAATAATTTTTAACAATTATCACACATGTCTTGGTAAAACTTGCCATGAACCATTATCTTAATGTGTTTGATCCTTCAAAGATTGGAGGTGCAGCCTTGGTGTGGAAGGCGTTTGGGGTCCTTCTGTGTTATCAGTGTTTAAGTGATGTGTGGACAGAGGAAGCAAAGAATAAAAATGTTAAAAGTTGAACTAAGAACTCTTAATGAAAAATGAGTTCATTCAGACTCTTCTTTCCAAGCATGTTTTGTTTGCTGGAACATAGGTAAATAATTTAGTCAAAATAAGTGTGTAAGGATGCAAGATGTGCATCTTACAATTTGGACTTGATTGTGAGTACATATGTTTGAAAATATGGTAGTGATTACATACTTTCTCTTTTCCTGCTCTTTTGCTTTCTCGTGGTGTTCAGCATCGATCAGGAAGTTTTCCTTTGCTACCTTGTCCCTGCCTAGAAGTTGGGAGAGAAGAGAGAGAGGGGAGGAAAAGAAGTTGGTTACTTTGTGTTTGATATTCTCTTTCCTCAGGTTTCCTATAGCTTCCATTGTCAAAGTTGTATGAGAAAAGTTGTTGCCACTTCACGTTTTGGGCTTGTGAAAACTGGAGCAGAAATGTATTTGCAGCGTATCAGTTACATTTGTTACAAAATAAGCTTTTTTTCATCCAGTCTTGTTTTCATTAAAGGAAAACTTGTCCATCTCTGCCTCAAGAATCTTCAGCTGAAGCGAGAGGCTGCTGTTGGTTTATACCTCTGTTTCCTTTTTAATATCCACCTTTAAGATGCTGATCCTTCTGTCTGAAGGAAGCAGATTCTTTCACACATTGGTGTTCCCCTCGTGTGCCCTGAACTTTCACTAAACTCTACAGAGGGGGCCGAGAAAAGCTAAGATTTAAAAATACCAATGAATATAATGCTGTAAAGCCTTTTGCTCTAGAGGGGCATAAAGGCTCCGTGCAACAGCTGATGGGATTTAAGCCCAAGCTCCTGTTTTATTATTTGCAATCTGATGCTACTTATTATGGGTGTATTTATGTGGATCTTGTGGAGGGTATCTTTTTCAAGGGATGATGCTTCTGGTTTTGTCTTCTTTGTGAAGACATTTACTTAGGAAATCTTACCAGACAGAACTTTTTAATATTGGTTTGAAATTCTCAGTGTTTAATATTTTATTGCCATAGCTTAATTGGTGCAAATGATGTTAAACTTGTTGAAATTTTAATCTTGTAGATTACTTTGATTTTTTCCATTTGGTCAACTTTGTTTCCATGCAGGCTAATGCTGTGCAGGCCTGCAGTGCTACAAGAAAATACATGAGTTCAGAAGAGCCTTTCCGCTATGTTTTGTGTTCTTAAGGGGCTTTCACTGAACTCAGGTATTTCTATGTTTATTTCCTGCAGTCAGCATTTGGGGTAAAGCTGTCTGATTCCTGCTCAGAGGAATTTGAATCTGTGTTGCTTCACAGTGCCAGCTGAGTGTTTGTATTGTCAGTGCTACAGTTTCTATTTGTGTTAGGACAGAGGCTTTCTGAGAAATGTGTCCTTAGGAGCGTGTTCTCAGGCGAGGCAAGAAGGATGGTGGCAGGAACCTGCGGGTAACGGGATGTCTTCTATTTTCTTCCATCAGTTGTGGAAAATGTAGTGAGCTGCTGCTTTTCCTTTAATTTTGAAAGACCTGAGGGTTTCTTGTGAGAGGGGGCTGAGAGCTGAGGAGTTAGTAGATCACTTGTGCAGAGCTGGGGGAGCGAATGGTTTATAAGCTTTGAAACATGTTTATTAGGGCCTTGACACACAAACAAGGCGCGGTGCATCATTTGACACCGGGGTAATTGTTTCTTCGTGTTCCAGTTCCACGTGGGTGTAGCTGATCTAATTGCATGCTGTTGCTGAAAGCCGTCCAATTCCGCCGCATCCTTTGTGCTCCCATCCCAGTGTGCGCTTGGTCGGGTCCGGGAGCTGAACTGTCTGAAAAATGAGCAGCACCAGAATGCTTGTTGGATGGACACCAGCACCAGGGAGATGCTGAGGGCCTGGGAGTGTGCTAGGGCTGCTCCTCCTGGGGACAGGTGTGCTTCAGCCCGCTGAAGGTGATTCAAGACGTGCTGTGGTGATTTAAAGCTACCATACAGGTGTTGTAGGCCTTTAGGGTGCAAACACGGTGCGTCTCATCAGAACTACTGCATTAACTTCATTCTTTTTTAAAATAATCAACTGGTTTTTCCTCTGCTGAGTTACAATTTCACTTGTGTTGGTGGCTGACGAGGGAGAAAGCAGAGAATTCCCACCCAGTAGGACGGCAGTGCCATGGGTTCTGTAGGCAGCGCAGCACGCTGTGTTGTTCTTGGAAATATTTGTTACTATTTTGCTTGCATCTGCCACTTCCTCTGCCCTCAAATACTAAATGTGATTTAAAGTGAAAATGACAGTTTATTTTTAGGCCGTTCCAGTGCTGGTTCTACGTAACTTCGTACACCTTAACGTAAACAGAAAGAGGATCTGTGGGACTGGGATGTGTGCACTGCACGTTGACACTGAATTTCATTGTTTGTGACACAGCAAAGCGTTTCAGGCAGCAGTATGGTTGCTGTTTAGTAATTGGTTTCTTAATAAGTAACCGAGCACTAAGTGGCTCATTTCTTCAGGGAATCTTGTGATGTGAATGTATTCAAAGGAATAGGGAGAAAAGAGGAAACTGGCATCGAATCCAACAGCTGCACTGTCACCTAGTTCCAGTTAACAGCATTTTGAAGGAAGTCCTAATGTTTTGGGAGGTGGTCTGAAAGACTTAGAATTGGTGGTAAGAAAGCCTTTGAGGTGGCTGTGGTCCTTAGCAAGGTTTTTGGTTTCGTTTTCAGTGCGGCTGTTGGACATACGCAATCGTAAGCGACTTTCAGCTCCAGAAGAGGAGCGTTGCTGTTGCACAGGTTACTCCCTCAGCTGACAGATGGGATGTTGCTGCAGCCCCCATTTAGAAACTTTGTTTCAGTGATCCACTTCAGGAAGAACCAGAGCTCTTGGGTTAGCCAAGGACCAAACGAGTGCTCGGCAAAGTGAGCTGTTGTGCACTTGTTCTTTTGGACCGAGACTAAGGTGCTAAAGGATGCACCCAAGAGGACTATTAAAATTCTAAATTGTACCTTCCCTTTGTCTTTTTTTCCCTTGTTTTTCTTAAGGCACGCTTTAGAATTATTTTTTTAAAAAGGAAAAAATAACCCACAAACACCAGATTGTATGCAGTGAATTGAGTATAGGTGTGTAGGGGCTACTGGCCAAGGAGCTGTATCACGTGAGATCATGCATGATTGAGAGCTCTCTGAGAAACAAGAATGTCCTGGGCAAATAGTGAATTCTGCAGTTTCTGCCTCTGTGTCTTGTTTTCCTTCCAAGCTGCCTCTCAGAAATCGAAACGATTCAGAGGAAAGTAATTGCACGTTACTGCATTCCTGATGTTATGGTGCTGAGGCAGTAGCGAGCGGTACAGGGTATTCAGTTTGATTGATGGTCAGATATAGTGCAGCAATTACTGTAATTCGATTTGGAGCTTGTTTTGGGTAATGCACTGTGGAGCAGAATAGTTAAGGCTGGCCTCAGTGCTGGTTTTAGTGAGATTGAACTCGCATCTTGAGATCAAGGTAGCTGACTGGCACATTTTGTTTTCCTCATGTAGAAGTGTGTCCTTTGGAAAGATGTGCAATGAGACTTCCAGTTAAGCATGTTAACTGTTGGCATGGGGAGAAAGCAGTGGTACTTTGGAGAACGCTTCAGTGCGTGCGGTGCTCCGGGGAGAGTCCGGAGCAGGGTTATCTTCCACCTGATGTCTGAAAGGGCACGTAGCTGAGCTGTGCATTACTGGATCTGATAAGGAGTTAAAACACGAATGCGTCGATTCATTCGTTGTGATTCTGATGCTGAATTATTCTGCAGTGTCATGCAGAATGAAAATACGAGCACTTAGGCCTGTTCTGAAGTGTCAGTCACAGTGGCTGCATGTTGTATGTTCCCGTGCTGTTCTTCTGCTGGAAGTGGAGCTGGGGGTAGGAGGCGAGGGGCGAAGCTTAGGGTAATGCTGCTTTGTGATTTCTTAGAAAATATTAGTCATACTTAAGATCCAAAATGCTTGCACAAACAGAATTCAGATTCTTCTTACGGTAATGTTTAAGAAACGCGACAGAATAATCACAGAAGTGAGTTAGCTCATTATTCTCCTTGAAGAAAACCCTCTCTTTTGCATTCACAATTAAATATTGCAGAAATCCTGGTAGAAGGAGGAAAGAAACCAGCTAGGGATTTGTCTAGGTGGGGCTGACAGTGGAAGTATCTGTGCTGTTTATTTACTGTCTGACATGGCAATTTCGGCATCAAATTGTAAAACTTGTGCTTGTATTTGGGGTCTGCTTTTCAGTAAGAGCTGCATGAATTTTAAGTACTGGTGCATCTGTCATGTTTTTTTTTTCCCTGCTTCCACTTTCTCCTCTTGAGATCAAGACGACTTTCCATCATTCCATTGGCTTGTCACAAGCTTTTCTATTTCTGACAAAGCTGTAAAGTATCCTTTTAAAAAGTGATTTAATTTCCTTTTTTGTCACTTAAATCTGACTTCAAAGTCTCTTTTTATTTTTTTTTTTTCATTTTTGGTTTCCCCTCTCTCTGAGGGCCGTAGGAATATTTTGTGTCGGTTTGGCTTCTTTTCATGGCTTGCCAGAAAGGGAGGAATCATAGAATTAAGATGAGTTTCTGGGTTTAAACACTTTCTCATTTTTGGCTTCTACTGTAATGCTAATTGTCACATCAGCAAATTAATAGCGTTGTAAGAGGATTTTCTTCTTCCTGAAGGAGGAGAAAGAAGTTTTCTCCTAGAGAAAACTTAATGTTATGTTCTAAATAAATAAAGACCCTTCATAGAAGGAGAAAAGGGGAAGGAGTGAGTCTAAATATCACTTGAAGTGAAGTGAGAATCTTTTCTTAGCAGATTTTACAATGAAATGAAGCTCACCTTGCTGTTTTTTTTTAACAAAATAAATAAAGTTCTTGTGCACACTTCAATCTTATGTAAATAGAATATATATACTTTCCTCTTCTATAGGAAAATGAGAGGCACGTGTTGACTGTGTATGGTTCCTGAAATGGTTATAAACTTCCTGGAACTTGCAGATGCTAAAATGGCCCACGCCACTCGTGAGGCTTATTATTTTTATTTTATTTCAGCACTCAGCTCACTTGGTATTGTTGTGTCAGTCTGTTAATGAGCTGGCTGCACGTGCTGCTCGGTGGCAAACTCCGATTGTTAGGAAGATGATGCCCAGAGGCATCACAGCACTGCTTGGATCAGTAGCTGTTCTCACACAGATGCACTTAGACAAGAAGAGGCTGTAGTGTGGATAAAAGGTATGTTTTAAGATCATACCTGCTAAAGATGATAATAAGAGCTCCCATTTTTCAAAACGTTTGCTCCAGAAATTGCACGAGGAATTGAGCCTACGTTATTTCTGCAAGAAACAACAAAAAAACTGAACGCACAGCTTCTGACAAATCATGGGATGTATGACTCAGGATGCAAGCTAGCTGTAGTTTTGGAACGTGTCAGAGCTGATTTGCTTCATTTGCTTGGGATTTTGTGCACTGGCGAGGACGTGTGAAAATGAAGGGTGTTGAGCAGGATAAAATGGCAACTGTGTTGCGCTGGGAGCTTAATGCTGGTGATCAGATGAAAACCTTCGCTAATTGTTAGGCTTTCAGAGACAAGTTCAGATTCCACAGACGGGAGGCCTGGCTGCAGAGGGATCTGGTACAAAGGGCTGCATTTGTTAGGTTTGTATTCCTCCTGATAGGAGTGAAGGAGAATAAAAGCGGAGGAAATAGATCCGGGCTGCTGATGGCAGGAGCTGTGCAGCGCTTTGTCGCTCCTTGCAGCTATTCTAATATTCTGGGGCACTCAAGCGTGCGTTCTGACTGTGATTCCTCCTTCCCTAAGTAAAGAGAAGTGAGTTTCATTTGCATGTTATTGATAAGGAAAATGACTCAGAATAGGAAGTTCTGAGCGCTGCGGATTATTTTTTGTCTCTTTTACGAGTGCCTCTCTGATGTCATTACATTTACTCCAAGGAACTAATCTATGCGATCAGCTGTAACTTTCAGGTACTTCTTAAATAATTTCCAGTATCTTTAAATAACCTGTGTGAATTTTGTAAATCGTTTAACTGCAAGACAAATTCAGGCATCTTGCAAGGCCTTCTGCGAGTGAAATGTGATTGACAGAAGGACTGGTAGAAGAGAGAGCTTTTCCTCTGTCACTTGAAGCGTGGGGTGGTGGCAATTACAGGTGTGAGCAGGGCCCTTCCAGAGCTTCAGACATGAGCAGTCTTTATGCTAGTAAGTTGTTGGAATATCTGAAGCAACCGCAGCGTGTCAGCGAGATGGGAGTGTGTTTGATAAAGAACCAGATATATTCCTATTAACTGGTTTGTAGTACAGAAGTGTCGGTCTGCCTAAAATGTCTGTCATAGCCTTCTGTAGTTGCAGAGTAGCACAATATCACATGTTTTTACTGCAATACTTTTTTTCTCTGCAAGGTAGTACTGTGGAGGCATGTTTCAGGCTGGGCAAAGCACTAACTACTGCATGCCAGATCCATGCTAGAACTGGGGGATTGAGTTGTCATTCTCTCTCTTCATTTTACTGTTAAATATTTCCTATTTTTTAAACAGTCAATAACTTAAGAGATATTTTTAAATGCCTAACTGAAAGCTTTGCGGTTACTAGCATTTTACTGATGTCATATATTTAGAAACTTCTATGTGAAGATACATATGGTGGTGTTGCAGAGGATGATCTTCTGATCTATAATTACAGTAGTTCAAAAGAATGATCTGGGCCATCCTTAATCTTGGTTTGGTGTTGTGGTAGTCCGGTGGTGGGGAGATCTGCTGAGAACAGGAGTTTGTTTTGGTTCTGTGCAGTTGAAAACTGAGCAGTGACAAAAAGCAGTCATGACTGGTGCTCGTATTCCTTCAGTTATGCCTCATAAACTTGGTGAGTTGAAGCAGAATGCCGCTGTCAGGTGCGTGTTTTCTTCAGAGCTGTGTTACTTATTCAGTATATTTGAACCTTTCAATAATTTTGTAATGTTGTAAATATTGCATTCCTTAGAGTCCTCGCCCTTAATCTTATGTTTTGGTAATTGGAGTTGACCAGACAGATAATTAAATGTAATATTGAATTTGTTCTTTTACATTTTTCATTGTTATAAGGGAGCTTAGTAGTCTACGAACAACTGTGCTTTAAAGTCACAGTAATAAATGCCAACAGTTCTCTCTACAAGTAGCATACTTTGAATAGCAAATTTAATTAGGACCAGCTGGAATGAGTTATTATGCTTAATAGTCGTTATATGTTTTTATCTTCTAAAGAAAATTGTAGTATATCTGAAAACAACAAGCTTAGTAATTCTTCAGAGATATTATGCTTTTCTTTATCAAATGTTTTGCTTCCTCTTTCATGTAATAGGTGAAATATTACCGACACTTGGCACCTGATCACTTGCTTCAAATATGTCATCGACTAGGACCGCTTCTAGAGCAAGAAATCCCCCAGAGTGTCCCTGGAGTGCAGACGTTATTAGGAGCTGGCAGACAGTCTTTGCTTCGTACGAACAAAAGTATGAAAATATGTATGAGAGCTTTGAGAATTCGTGATATTTCATGGCTCTTCTGTCATTTTGCCTGTGAAAATCCTCGTCTCCATTGTTTGTGTAATTCTTCTAAAACAGGTTGCAAACATGTCGTGTGGAAGGGGTCTGCTCTTGCTGCGTTACATTGTGGGAGGCCTCCAGAGTCACCTGTAAACTATGGCAGTCCACCTAGTATAGGTAAGTCTGTTTTATTAAGGCATTGCCACTGTTCAACCTGATTCCCAGAGTAATTGATTGTAGTAATGATGAGTGCTAAGTAGTAGTTCTGTTTGTTTGTCCTTGGTTGTAACATATTCCTTTGAGTATTACTATTTAATGACACGTCATAACTGGTTGTATTTGCCCATTTTTATGTAGGGGAGAAATACGTACTGTAAATTTACATGCTGGTTCTGCTTTGAAGCTAGATATTTTTCTCTTGGAAGCATACAACTTAACAAATTACATTTCAACAGTGAACACATACCAGTAGAACTCATTTTCTTTAAAATGTAATAATGCTGTCAGTAGGTAAGTTGGTCCACTATGTGTATTATTTAAAACCAGGACAGCATAGTCTGCATCTGTTGTTGGAGAGAATAAATCACATGGACTTGTGATAGTTTTATTTGGAAAGATGTGGTTGTCCCATAGGAGTGAATATTTCTACTCTTTGGTCCATTCACTAATTTGATAGCTCTGCTTTAGTTAGTTGTCTGATGTCATAAAGCATGCATATGCATAATGTGTATTATATGTAATATGTATATCATTGGTTACTCTTTTTAAGCTTTGTTTAAGGTGCTACTTTGATCTCTGTTCTGTGTTAAAACTACTTGTAGGAAGGAAATCTGTCAAAACATGATGTATATCACTACCAGTATTTGTCTAATATTCTTTCAGTCAGAGAGTGGCCTTTTTTTTTTTTTTTTCCAACCATGTGTGTACCTGAACATGCAGGAAAACATACTCAAAAAATCTTACAAGGCTTCAGAGTAGATCAAACATCTAATTAGTTCTAAAAACAGAACAGTGGTTAGTTAAAGGTATGCCTCCAACAGGCTGATTTACTCCTCCTTTCCTGAAAGCTGTTTAAGCACGTGTTTAGTTGAATGTAGTTATACCTCTAAGTGTGTGTGTGTGTGGGGGGGGGGGGGGGGGGGGGATGGAGGAGGGGGCAGCAAATATGTTATCTAGTAGCTTTTTGTAGATTTCACAAGCAACAGCAGTGTTATATGTAATATATATTTGTTTTTAATCACAAAACAAGGACACAGAGCAATCCAGAATTCATTTTTACATGTATGGGGCACTTTCTTCTAACAGTTTCAAATGTAAGAACTTGGGAAACTTAAAAGTGACTGAATGAGTTGAGATGCTTTGAGGAGTAAATATTGCTGTAGCCACAGCGGGTTTCTGGACCAAGCTGAAGTTGTTTAAGTGGTCTTCAGTATGTTGTGCTGCACCTGGATTAAGATGGGCTACAGTGATGACAGAGGTTACTGAGTTGCCAAAAACAGAGTGCTGAAAGTAGCTCTCTCAATGTACCAAGTATCAGTGTGCATATGCTTAGCTGGATGCTGTTCTGGCACGCTCAGTGTGGTTATTTGCCATAGCAGTTTTTGGAAGTTGGAACTCTGGTAGTGGGATATTGATAACCTGTAAGGTTTCTGTGATCAGGGATAGAGCTCAATTTGGATATTTAGATTGTTTCTAATGTTGAAAAATCACAAAATATACATGTTTAATAAAATCACACTTCATGCAGAGGATTATGGTTTTGTCTTACAGCTGAAGCAGAAACATGCTATAGCTAAGAAGCTTTTGAGGTCAAGCCCTGCCAACCTTGATTTGGTCAGATGGCAAAGTATTTGGCGTTCTGGTAGACTTTGAAGGCCTTAAAAGAGCAGGGCTATGTTTTCAGAACTTCCTCACTTAGTGTGTTGGCTTGAGGCAGTTCTCTTAAACCCTACATCCATTCAACAAGATTTTATTTACAGATACTATTTTAGTACTTAATTATAAAGAATTGCTTCCACGTTGTATTCTAGATGTGAGGGAAGAAATTCTTGTTGTTATTTCCTATCTCACGTGCTTGTGCATTTTTATGAACAGTGTAAAACAGGAAAATCTTGGGCTGAGTGAGCAGCCTTACCTACAAGGTATCTGGAAGACAGAGCTGTCTGATAGTGAGGGTTTCCTTAGTAGTGGCTATCTTCACTTCCTCTACACTTGGCAACATATACTGAAAAGTGCTCGAAGAAATTGGAGTGGAAGGATTTGTGTTACTTTGTATTGTTGTTTAATCCACAGTGCGTATTTTTTCAAGGGACAGAACCAGTATGTGAAGTCTTCTGGTTACGTACCAAAGAAAGTTGTAAAGCTGCCTTACACAGAAGTTAACTGTTAGGAGAAGTAACTGCAAGACTCTTTCTGTGGAAGAAAAAGTAGAACTTTCTAAGTAAATGTTATTTTTATTGAAACTTTTGCAGAGCACTGAATATCTGCAAAATTATAGTTACTTCAAAAGAACACTTCTCTTCATGACCGATAATTTCCTTTTCCAAACATCAAAATAAGTGCTGGTAACTGCATATTTTCAACTGGTTTTTTTGGGGGTGTTTGATGCAGACTTGTGTATTAAAGCATTTGCTTTTGATTAATCCTATTCTACTCCAATCCTTTCAGTAAAACTGGGAGCTGGAATAATATTTCTTTCATAAATTGAAATTATTCTTAAGTTAATTCCTGTAGGAAGGCTGTATTTTATCTGTTTGCTGTTTGGAAATTTATTAGTCAGGCTGTGTGTATTTTCACTTGGAGAGCCCAGTAATGATTGGGGAATGGAAAAGATGCAGATGCCTGTCTGTCTTGTGGAGGCTTTTTGCTTTATTTACATGTTGCTAAACATGTAACTATGTTGTTTCATCAAGCCAGAAAATGCAAATGCAATCATGGTAGTGTTATGATATTCTTTAGTATTTTTTTGTGCATTATGCCAACAGCCCTATTAGGTAGCTCATATACAGTTAAAATGCATCTATACAAATACTTACTTTACCAGAAATCTACAGCATATGTGTAGAATATAACAGAGAACCAAAACTTGTGCAAGGAATAATGCCTCTCTGTGTTTAATTAAAATCAAAAAAGGAGGATTGTAACTTGATAATCTTCTAAGGTTTCTTCCAACATAAGCTATTCTATGATTCTTTCATTTTTTTAAAAAAGATCTTTAAAGATCTTCATGGATGCAGAAGCAAAAAATGGCACTCTTTTTAAGTAATTTTCAGGAACTGCTGAAAAAGCACAGAGCCAAAGCTTGAAGTTCTGAATTCAGAGCTTTTAGGGAAGCTGGTTATTCAGGTGTGAAGACCTGAATGAGACTGGCTGCTCATTCTCTGCTAATGAAGAATATGTTTCCTGGCTAATTAGTTTATCTGCCTGTTCTTTCTGAATAGTCCACTTCAGGAAAAGTTCTGGGAGATTTATTTTTATTTTTATTTTTTATTTTCTTCCAGTTTCTCTATTCAGTTATGCTGCTGTTTGGGCTGAAAACAGAATATAATGTCCTAAAAATGGAATAGCTGTTTGTTTTCTAAAATTGAGTAAATGCTTATGGCTTAAAAGATAACTTCAGATTATGCTGTTTCACTATGCTATTCTCTTGTGGTAATAAAAATAAAACTAAAATAAACTAACCCAGAAGACCAACTTTAGGTTTTGAATACTAGAAATGTGAAGCATTTTCAAGTACCCGTGTAAAAATAACGCTTGGTTACTTGTATTTATTCAAGTCTGAAGAGAATTATAGTATAATAGAAGCCTTCTTCTGCAAGAAGAAGAAATAGGTTTTGAGGTACTTGTATTTTGAGTGAAACTCAATGACCAAATAATACGCAGAATGTAAGTGGGTTATATTGAAGTCAAGGAAAGGCTTGGAAGTGCTTAGCACTGTATAGCTTTTGTCTGTTTTTGCCTTTCCAAGTGTCTCACCTCCCATCTCTCTGAGTTATTAAGGGTTTGACACCTAATTCTATTGAGCAAATGGACTACAGAAATTTCTCAGAAATGCATCAGTGAGGAGAAAGTATAGTTTTCCCTGGGAGAGGTTCTGACTCAGTCATATTGCTAGCTTTACCATGGATGACAGTTATCTGTGAGCCAGAAGACTAAGATTTCTGCATGGAGTATAGAAGTTGAAGAGAAACGGTAGAAAGGAAGAAGTCAATTTAAGCTACATTTTTGACCATGGACATCTTGACAGAGGGGGCAGGGGGGGAGAAAATCTTAATGCGTGATGCATTTTATATTACTAACTTTGACAGTGAAAGGAAGAGCCAGGCAGTCTTGTCACTTTCTTGTTTTTCAACTGCTCTAAACACTAAATTCATTAGAGGTGTGACTAGCCTCTCAAGTTATGGAACTTGATTCGTTATGAGTAGAAGTTGTAAATAAAATGTGTTCTTCAAGTGTCCTTCCAGCTTTTTTTTCTGAACCTGATTAAATTTTTGTACGAATGGAAAAGGAGCAAAGTTGCTTTCTCTTCTTTGGAATAGAACTTCCATTAATTAAATACGAGTCCAGAATGGAAGAAAATAAGACATAAGCTGTAATGGTTTTGTGTGTGCTTTTTAAATGCAGCTTATTCTTGGTTAAAAAAAAAAAATTGGAAATGTTTATCAGTGGGTAAAGCACATTGTTCTCCCTCATCTTTAAAAGCATATTTCATGTTCCAGGGCAAAAGTATATAAGGCGATCAAATTGGTTGCTTTGATAAAACTAAGATAAGAAATCTGAGGGGGAAAAAAAGATCAACATAACTAATGCAGCTATGTCTTTCAGATATCAACATTTATCATGCTTTTACACATTGCCATTTTTCTTTGAGTTGCTGTTCTGTTTTGGGTGCTAGGTGAGTTAGAGTCATTGCAAACCTTTTGAAGGCACTCGAGCTGGTGCCTGCTGCATGCCTTTTGAGTAGGATAAAGCTTATGATACTCTTCTATATGTTCTCTTGAAATTTCCTACTCTTCTGCAATCAATAGCTTTGTTTGTTTCATTTTTGAATTGTTCTGATGCAAGGCAAAGGGAGGTGATCTCGACTCTGAGACGTGGTTTTCAGATTAATGTTGTTACTAGCAGTGAATCATAACAGTAGAAGTGAAATTTAAAAGTTCCATTTCACCAGGTTGTTTTTAATAGCTCAGTTCTCCGTTCACATCTCAGGTTTCAAAACTGTCCTAACTTCCTTGCTGACAGATTAGGAGAAGTGCAGAGTCCTGCAGCTGAGGAGGAACAACTCCAGGCACCAGGACTTGCTGGGGTTACCCGGCTGGAAAGCAGCCTGGCAGAAAAGGACCTGTGGGTCCTGATGGGCACCAAGTTGAATGTGAGTCAGCAGTGTGCCCTTTCTGCTAAGAAGGCTTACAGTATTCTTGACTATGTTAGGCAAAGCATGACCTCATTAGGGAGGGGTGATCCTTTCTCAATGCTCAGCAGTGGGGAGGCCATGTCTGGAGTGCTGTATTTGGTTATAAGAGAGAGAGCGACAAGTGTACTGGAAAGAATCTGATATGGAGTCATGAAGTTGATAGAGGGACTGGAGCCCCTCTCCTAAGAGGGGAAGCTGGGAGAACTGCAGACAGCCTGGTGAAAACTTGTGGGTCTCATCAGTGTGTATAAATACTTGAAGTGGGAACACAAAATGGATGAAGCCAGGCTCTTCGCAGTGCTGCTCGTTGTAAGGACAAAAGGCCGTGGGCACAAACTGGAACACTAGAAGTTCTATCTAAACACCAGGAAATGCTTATTGTGATGGCTACCAAGCACTGGCTCAGATTGCTTAGGAAGTCTTCACCTGCTGTGGTTTAACCCAGCAGGAGGCTCAGCACCACACAGGCATTTGCTCACTCCCCCCACTTCTGCTTGATGCCACGTGGTATGGAATATCCCTTTGGCCAGTTTAATTCTGTTCCCTCCCACCTCCTTGGGTGCTTTGCTGTGAATGGCTTTGGCTGTGCACAGCACTGCCTAGCAAAAAGTGTAAACACTGGTGTGTTATCAGTATTGTTTTCCTGCTAGAACTAAACATGGTATCATACCAGATGCTCTGAAGAAACAGTTTTTTCCAGCTGAAACTAAAATACTGTCCTTGGTGATACTAAAACCCAGATGGGCTCAGTCATGGGCACCCTGCTCTAGTATGCCTGCTTGAACAAGGGTTTGGACCTGGTGACTTCCAGAAGTCCCTTCCAACCTCAGCCACGCTGTGATTATGTGATAGCTGATGGTTACAGGGCTAAAAACTGCAAGCCAGTTAATTCTGTGTTTGTAAGCAACTGATAAATTGTATAATTGATAACAAATAATATTCTCTGGAAATGTGTGTTTTGCATGTTTGACAGTCTGCGGGGTATGTAGCGTTTTTGGGCATTATTTTCTTCTGATCAGTTGGCTTCATTATTAACTAGGAAGAATCTTGATTTTTATAACCAAAACATCAATTGGGATGAAGTAGTGAAGTGTCATCCCATATTACACAACAGCTGGTAATGTCTGTGGTTTATTATTTTTCACCTTACTAAAGATCAATTTCGTGCATGGGTACTAAGAAGCATACAGAGCTAAGATAATTTTAACTTCTCTTAGTTGGCCAGGCATTGGGTGGTATGTATTTGTGTAGTGTACACTTCATAGTGCCTTTCCAGTAACAAAAGGCCAACCAATCTCTGTTGTGTAGCTTTACTCTTGCATCAGACCTTTCTCTCTTCTCTTGGTTGACACAATGCTCTCTTAAGTGTTCCTTGGATGAAGTTGGTATTGTTTCCTTAGTTTTGTACTGCATGTAGCTCCCACTGCAGCTGTTCAACTGCCTCTACATTGTCCCTCTTCCTGTGATTGATTCATCACCTTTGCTCGTGTTGACTCCGTTGTGTGAGGCCAAGCAGAGCCTAAGTAAAAGCAGAAAACTGCTAGTAGAGCTCTAAGAACATTACAGGAGTAACTAACTGCTGTACAGGAGTTTTTAAAATCAGTCTTCCCTAAATACAGCAAAACTCAAGCTAAACTAGCTTGGGGACTATACAAGGTCTGGCAGATGGTGAAGCCAGATATGAGTAACTACTCCTTTGAACTTGAAGGCCTGTAATTAGTAGAAAGGCACTGTTATTAACAGTTGGTAACCTTTCTTACCTTGATCAGTTTTACTGTTCTGTTGTGAAAGACATGGCTATTTTTCTTTTGCTTTTGCATGTACTCTGGAGGAAAGATGCTGTACTTCCTCTGCTAGCAAGGTGGGCAGTGACACACTGGATCCATAAGCGTTTGGGATAAAATATGTAAATACTTCTACAGAAACAGATCACTTGGCAAAGTGTATGAGATAGTGTAAATATAGTTAAGTGACACTGAGGAAACTGAGGAACAATGCTGAATGCAAGAATTCGGTGTAATAACAAGAAGTTTGACTTTTAAATTAAAAAAAAAAGAACAACTCACAGTGGGCTGTTGTGATGGTTTGGTTTTTTTTCTAAATTGCATGGTCTGGTTAAAATTGTCCTTCCCCCATCATGCGTATACAGGTTTGTAATGCTGCTTTTTGCCTTTTAAAACTAATTTTTAGTTCACTTAGATGTATGTTAAAATGGTAATGTAATTTTTCAAGGAAGTATAAATTTGGGCCAATGCCTGTTAGTGAGACTTGGTTTTCTTCTTTCCATTGTCACTGTGTGTTGCTCCTGTTTTGCAGTAGGTTGATGTTACTAAACAGGGTCGGACACTTGACACATCTCTGGGGAACTCACCAGATGAACTTGTAGCAAGCTGTCCATCGCTGCTTGTCAGCAACAAGGATATCAGCAGAAATATTGGCCTAGGCTGTTTATTCACTATTAGAGATTATTAAAATATATCTCTTGATCTCTGTTACATTTGTATGGCTTCCCATAAATTCAGATGTATGTTAGGATTTATATGCTTGTATGAATTTATTGGATTCTTTAACATAAAGCAACCACTCGTTTTTCAAATTACTGACAGAACATATCTGCGAATCAAACTTTTAGCTTAAGTTTTTTCTTTTACATGAGCGATGAATTCATTTGAAGGCATTGCTGTGAGCTGATTTCTAAGCAGGACTCATCTTGCATTAAGAGCAAGTAAGAGGTAACTTCTGAATAGGCTGAGGTTGTGTAAGATCGCTTTATTGTTGTGACAAATACCTTTCTTTGTTTTATTTTGTGTGGTGGATGTGGGATGTCGTTTTCTTTTTACTGTAGGTTGATGTGTTGGAAGCATAAACTGGATTTATCTTGTGACAGTTCTAATATGGGTTTCTGCTGTTCTGCAGTAGACTTTTGGCAAGGAGAAGATTCATTATAAAGCAAATGCAGTTGCATCTTCTTGTATAAGGGTAGGGTGAAGAGGTTATAGCAAAGCCTTAAGGCAGTAGTGGCCAATCAAGTTGGTGCTTCACTCCACAGCTAATGATCCTGCTCCTTCACAAAGTGTCTTGAGTTAGGAAAACTTCCTTGAATCCTTGGGCTACATGTGCACTAACCTAAATGGTTCAGGGCTGTTGTCATGGCCTGAAGCCAATAGGCTTGGCAGTTATCCATACCACTAAGTGCTTTTGCTCTTATGTAGAGTAGCTACTATCCGGTTTGAATAAAGTTTGACCTGTGCTGACTCATGAACTTCTGTCCTTTTGTCTCATTTGCCTGGGCCAAGCCAGGCAGGGCAGGAGGCTTGTAGACGGTTGATGCTAACAAGTGAAGGTCATTGTGTGCCCAGACTGGTGCCCTGGTCCTGCTTACTTCATCAGTACAGGCATTGCCTTTGTCCAGTGTAAGGACTGCCTAACCAGAGTGGTGATGACAGTAGCAACTACCTGTCTTGGGATTATACTGTTTTAATTTTTGGGTTTTTTGTTGTTGCTGCTGTAGTAAGTAGTAATATTCTTCAAAACAAGAACTGAACTGTCTTTAAAAGAGTGGGTAAGTGATTGTAGTTGTTTAAAAGCAACTTGCCCTGGAGAAGACTTGAATGTTTGCTGGTCTGCAGTTAATAGCTGTGTGGATGCTGTATGCATCTTAAATGTGAGGTAGTCTACTCCTCTGTGGAAGCTGTTATGGTCCTCTTGAATGCCTCATGCTAGGTATAAAGTGAGAAGCATACGTTTGGGTAGTTAAAATTGGAAGTTTGATGTATCCCATCTTCATTCTCTGCTTTGCACTTCAGTACTTCTTTGAATGTTTGTATCATAGGCCACTTTTATGTTATGTTTTTCCCCAGTGATGGTAAATTGAGAGAATTACTACAGAAAGGTGTTCATGTGACTGGTTGTGCAGTGCTGAGAGGAACTTTCCTTTCTGGGAGTGCGTTTTGGCTGTTGAATCCAATATAAATATCTTTTTCTTCTTTTCCCATTTGGTAGTGGATACCCTGTTCTCAAGAAAGCTGAATGGAAAATACAGACTTGAACGCCTTGTTCCAACCGCAGTCTATCAACATATGAAGATGCACAAACGAATTTTAGGACACTTATCTTCTGTATACTGTGTAACTTTTGATCGGACTGGAAGGCGAATATTTACTGTGAGTACAAAATTTTTTGTATGATTTTTTTTTTTCAGTACAGATAACATAGCTTCCCAAACCTGTGTGTATTGATGTGTATCAGTAGTAGGTGAATGCTTTGCTGCTGTTACTCCCAGATGCATTTTAATAACAGTGCCAGTTAACGTGTTCAGGTAATTCAGCATACATATGAATGTGCTGGTGACTGCTGATCCATGCAGTTCAGTCAGAAAACTGCAGTTATTTTCAGTGAAATTACCCTGTGCAGATTCTTCCCCTAGACTTCTCTAGGGAAAGCACAGAGGAAAGTACAGCTATCAGGGAATTGTGGAAGTCAGGGAAGGTGATCAGTTTGTAATTAGATTATTTTAGCTTTTTTCTCTAATTTTTATTACAATTAAAATGGCTATTACTAGTCTGGTGACAAATTTGAACAGCATGTTGATGGTAAAATGTTAAAAATTAGCCCGGTGTTTTGTAACAAATGTTGGTTTGAGGAATTATCTGTGAGATCCCAGGAACTGATTTTTGTAGCAATGTTTTCAGGATTTATAGCTATTTTCATTGTGTTGCTGTGATGGTGTGTTGTTTTTGTTTTTTGTTATTTTTGTTCTTTACTCTGAGGATACCTGAAGTCAATACTGAAAGTGTGAGTTTCATAGAGATGGGGAATTGCAGAAAAAAGGCATCAGTGTACTTTGGATTCCTTAGTGAGTAGTCAACTTTAGTAAAGCCAAGGATTGTATCAGTGCACTCCTTGTGTCAATCTGGGATGCTCTGACTGCATTTGTTGCTTTCTCTCTTTACTGGCTTCTTGTGGTGTGCTTGTGGATTTGGGGACTTGTTTGCAATCTTTGAAATGCCGAGACAGATAACTCGGGGGCTGCAGATGGAAGTGCAGTTCAGTTTGATACTATTGCAGTTGGATCTTCTCAAATGCTTTTAACTTGGTTGTAAATACAATTTTCCGTTTTGCCCACATAAAGTTTATTTAATTCATTGTGTGGAAGAATGTGTGGCCGCAAGGACTGTGGCACTTAAAGAAGTATGAGCAGACTTCTGTTTATTTGTTTACTTGTTCGTAGTAGAGATTTTCTTAATATTTCTTTAGCTTTCATTGACAAGCTTAAGTCCCTCAACAGTCATAGGCATTAAATTCTTAGCATCTCCTCTAGTTTGTGCATGATTCACCTGTCAGAAATTGTTGCTCTGATGTTGTGGGTTTATTTTATACGTGACAAGGCAGAGTGGGTTAGGGATTTTATGTGCAAGTGTAAAAATCCAGTGTTCATCCTGTGCAGCTCTACATAGAAACTTCTGTCTGTGCTTCCTTGAAGAAATGCCTGAAACTCCTTGTTAAGGTCTTATGATTCATCATTTTCTTAAATCCCATGTTCCTGAAATCTGCTGTCTTTGAGGGACTTACTAAAGTTCCCCTGAGTGCATCTGTAATGAAGAGTAGAGTTGCACATTCCCTTGTGTTTTGCAGTGTGACTTTAAAGTGGCTAGAGACATGTTTCTCTTAACTATAACAACAATTTATTTCTAAAAGGATAGTAGAATAACCTGAAATAAAATGAGGGGAGCAGTTGTGCTTCTGCAACCCCTGAGCTCTGCTGGCAGTCCTTTGCTGAGAGATAAAGTGGTGTACTGATATAATTGCTTTAAAAAGATCTTGGATTCAGACTGGAATTATTTCAGTTTGCTGTTGTACGAAGTGTCTGTAGAAAGTAACTGTAGCTGGTGGGTTTTCCTTTGTGGGGCTGGAAGAGAACCTCTTACCTCAGTGTTATCAGATAAATCCAGCAGGTTTTGTGCAGATGTTTAAATGTCAGTAGACAAATGGAGTACCGAAGTGTTCTATTCTACATTGCAGTAAAATCCAAGTTGCAGTTGCTGTGGTGATGCAATTTGTTGATGAAGTAAGCATTTATAATTGAATTCATAAACAAAAGGAAGACATTTAATTCTAGACATGTCTGTTAACAGCATATGATTTTGTACACATCTGTAGGGAATTGTTCTTGCTCTGATTTTACTCTACAACCTCCAACTCTTTGTGCGACGTTAGCTAGGTAAAAGATTGCTTTAGATTTATAATTGGCTGTAGAAGCTGTGTTTTCCTTTCCTCTGAAGGACTGAAAGCCTCCACATTTAAGTTCTGTTCATGAGCTGCTTCAAATTGAAAGAAAGAAAAAGTGATCTCAGCACATTTTTTATTCATACTATTCTGAGAGGTCTGCTATCTTAGGAAGGAGATGCTCTTAGTTTGCCTAATGGCAGTGAAAACAGGACATAAAGCAGTTCTCGTGCTAGCTAGTAGGCCATGCAATGACTGGTCCTATTTACATTCTATTAAAGATTTCACAAGAGATTTCTGAAGATCAGCCTCTTAGATGTTTATTTCTGAAAGTAAAAAAATATCCCTAGTATACAAACTGGGGTGTCTTGGTGATTTCTGTTTTCAAATTAACTGCAACAAATACAGCTGCTTTACTTGCAAAGACACACTTGAGACGACTATCAGCCCTCAGTGAAGGAAACCTAATTATTTCTGAGACTGTTTTGCATCTCTTGGAACCACATGCTGGTGGTAGGTACAGGCATTGCCTTCTTTGCTTCTTGAACTGCTTGATGCTTCCAAGTTAGAAAGTTGCTAGCTTTATTTCCCTCACCTCTATCTTCCCATCTCCTCTGAGATCCTCTTTCTAGGGAATAATAATAAGCAGGGGAGTGTAATAGCCTACAGTTGGAAAGAGACTGATCTGTATGGTTTTTGGCAGTTTCACTGCAGCCCACGAGTCTCTGTAATGGTAGGAAAGTGAACCAGTTTTACTCCATACCTTGGTAATGCTGTCATCAGTTCTCTGTTGAGGCTGAGCTCGTTCTAGGATTTGTTTTTGACAAATGCTTTTAATAGGCACATAATTTGTAGTAGTTTCAGACATAACCTTGGAAACGGAGGCTGTGGTGTAAGCTGATGCTCTTGCTGGTAGAACTGGAACAGTATTTTTAAGAGTTGTGAATTATCCCATTCAGTTCAGACAGAATCTCATGGATTTATTTGAGCTCTAATATTACTATCTTGCCAAGATGCTACAGAATTTACAACTTACCTTAGTCATTTTTCTTGCTGAGACTTGTTAACAGTTTAATTTTCCTCTACAGGGGAGAGAGGTATGGCACATGCCTCTATAGCTGTCCTGGAGCCAGCTGGTGGGAAGCAGTCTGATTTTTTTATGCTGATCTGCTCTCCTCAGTTCTCTGTTAAATAGACATCTGAGGTTTTTCCAGGTGGCATTAGTAGTCCTGAAGCTAGCATTCTTTTTCTTTCTTTCTTTGTTTTTTATCCCCCTTGTTTCTGACTCTTTTACATCTCTCTTTATCTATGCACAGACTGTTCTCCATCAATTACATTCTGCAAGCAGCTTTTTAAGGGGCCTTGTAATGCAAGGTTTAGTTTATTGGGTTCTCTTTTATTTATTTACTTATTTTCTTTGAACAGTCTGTTCATCCAGTAGAATGACTGCAAGCTGTAAGTGAGTAGTTTATTCATAATGTTGATCCTTACAACGTGAGAACTGCAGAAGCATGTTTTATGTGATATGTATGGTTCTGCAGAGAGTGTTACTTGTGCAGCTCCAAGGAAAACAGGGCTGGTGGTTTGAGATTTCTACGCTGTGATGCAAGTAATTAATGTTAATGGCTTGGCTCTGTTCTCATGCATATTTTTGCTTTGCCTAAGAGATTAATCCACTTGTGAGAGTTTTTCCATCCCTACTCTTCTGGAATGTTGGGAGGTTTTGGATTCCTTTGAAAGTTTCAGGATTCCTATTCTCTTCTTTATTTCAGGTCTCTGTTTTGTGGATGAAGTATTTATCATGTTTATCACCATGAATTTCACTTACCACGTCGCTTTTCATCTGCCCTGTTTTATTTTGTTTGTTTGCTTATTTTTTGGTTGTAACTGTTCTTCTAAGAAGAATGTGCAAGCCTTTTCACACTCAGAATCTTAGAGGGATCGCAGTAGAACAGAGTGAGCTCATAATGGTTTTCAGATCATCGTTGTGTTAAGTAGGTACTGTTTTTGGCCAGATTTTAGTTAAACGTTCTTGGGCCCAGAGAGCTGGTAGAAAAACCCACTTGTAGTAAAAATCAATAGCAAAGGTATTTTTTCACTGTCTGTTAACTGCTCTTTTAATTTACAAAACTTGTTGTCCTACATTGATCCCTGAAAAGGATAATAAACTTTGAAGAATGCTTAGGACTTGATGATCTCAGTGCACTAATGACTGACTTTGGGAACATGTGGATTTCTAATTAAATGATTGAGCTTAACAGAGAGTTTGGAACTTTTGCTAAGCTTTTGGTACAGAAGTGCAAATTCAAACCTAGAAAAACAGGAAATGTCTTAGTTGAGTAGTATGGGTGCTTTATAGTCTGCTTCTATGCTCGCTTTAAGGAAGCGAAGGGACTAAACCAATCTGTTTAAAACTTAGAGCTTAGAGGAAAAAATGGTGCCTTTTTTTCTTTTAACTCTTGTTTATACGCTCTAAAGAGCAAGTTTAGAGCCTGTCGAATTGTGCATTGAAATAAGTTTGAAAATGTGAACGACTGAGTGTGCCTCCCAGTTATTTTTCTACTCTGGTTTCTCAGTAGCTTAAAGTGAATAAATTGGGTAATAAGTAAAATAAGCCTGAATAAAGATGTCATTGTGCAGATTTATCTGTGGAACTTTAGTTTTATTTTATTTTCAGTGGTTCATTTTATAACTGCTTTAGGTGAGGAGGAGAAAAGTTTAGGCTAAATTAAAGTACAAACTAAGGGAGTGACTTCCTTGTAGAACAACTTACTAAGGGTTTTGTCAATTCAAGGCTCTGGTTTATTTGTATTTCATGAGCTTGGCCTCCTGAGATGACTTTTTCTGAATTGCTGAGCTTCAAGAACGGATTGAAATAAAAGTTACAGAGCATATGGTATATCTGCAGGCAGAGGGAAATGGAGGTGTTTGTCCCCAGACTTTGTCTGCCTCAGACCTTTGTTCTGCGTGTTTGTCTATGCCAACTTTTTTCTCACATAAAATCTGGTGAGATGAACCCAACAACTGGGAGGAAGGGATTAATATGATGCTGATGTTTTTATTGCACAGGTTTTGCTATGGCATGTTCTTTGCTTCTTGGAGTCCTGTTCTGCTTCCCCTGTTGGGTCTTTATAACAGCTGTTTTGGAAAGCAACATCTCATCGCATGAGCCTCTTCCAGTGAACCAGGGTGCAGAACAGAAGTTTTAGATTGAGAGATTTTTCTGTTGGAGGAAAAAAACAAAACAAAAAAACAACAACCCAAATGCTCAGTATCTTGAGTTTTGTCTAATTGAACTGTATGATTAAAAACAGCTAATGATTTCTACTGTATTTCTAGGGATCAGATGATTGCCTTGTAAAAATCTGGGCAACAGACGATGGAAGGTTGTTGGCTACCCTGAGAGGGCACGCAGCTGAAATATCTGATATGGCAGTGAACTATGAGAACACCATGATAGCTGCTGGAAGCTGTGATAAAATGATCCGAGTCTGGTGCCTTCGAACTTGTGCACCCTTAGCAGTTCTGCAGGGCCACAGCGCGTCGATAACGTCATTGCAGGTAGGTTTTTGCTTTGCAAAGTCACTTTAGTAATATGCATTTTTAAACTGAAAATGAAACTGCCCTAAAACATTCCATAGAATAATAATAATGTTGATCTTGCAGCTAAGCTATGAAGGGAGAAGGGATTTTCATGTTACTTGTTGCAAAAATGGCAGGTTTATTATGATATCTGATCCTTGAAAAATGCCAGATGTAATCTGTTTGTGGGAGGAAAAATAGATAATTTTTCTTTAAATTAAATAAATAAATTGCACGGTACATGTTGGCAGTTCTGTTGTGAAGTATGATTCCTTTGCAGACTGTGATTCTGAGCCCAGGTGAATTGAGTAAAAACTGCAGTCGCTGCTGAACAGTTTGCTTTGCTTCCTGTTTGGAGTTGCTTGATATTGCACAGTTTGGATTGTGGGGAGGGAGAAGCCACAGTGCTTTGTCAGGCAAGCCAGAAAGGTTGTTCTGTAGGAAGAAAATTATACTGAGAAGCACTGTGTTGTTGGAGTACTGACTTTTTTTCTTCTCCCTGTCTCCCCAGTTCTCTCCACTGTGCAGTGGCTCAAAGAGATACTTATCTTCAACCGGCGCAGATGGAACAATATGCTTTTGGCTGTGGGATGCTGGCACCCTTAAAATAAAGTTAGTTGTTATTTTATTTGTTGCTATTTATTTGTTTGTGAGTAAGAATAATATACAAATGTTGTAGAAAAGTCTTGTCACTGGTTGGTTCACTGCCTGTGCAATACTTGGATGTGGTCATTTCTGGGGGTAGCTATAACTTGCTTGTCTTTTAAGGACTCAGTTATGTTTTAACTAAACATTGAGGGTTTTTGTACAGATAAGTCAACATGCAACCATTTTTTTCTGTGGCTCTATTAATCAAGTAATGTGACATCAAAGTTGGCCTTTTTGTTCTGTTCTCATCTCTTAATCCCAAATGAAATGAAAAATTTGACAAAATGTGCTACGAGATGATGGCAGTTCATACTTGAGATTCTAAGTTTTAGTGGGAGGAGGTAATGTTCTAGCAAGAAATTAGGACTGAGTTAATTTTAGTTTGTTTGTCTGTTGTTTTCTTATCTCTAAAACCTTATCTCTAAAACATGTTCTTAGTTGCTTTTTACTGTAGCATGGTAGGAGGTGGTACTCATGGGCTGTGTATTGGTGGATGAAGTTGACTCTGAAGTTTCTGCCTTCAAAGGATAAGATATGAAAAATCTTGTCAGAGCCCTCAAATCATTTATTATTATTAATAAAAATAACTTCTTCACTGGCTTTCAGATGTTTTTTCTCCTTCTTAATTGTGAAACATCTGGAGCGTAAAATTGGAAATAGTTAGTAATCACTGATAATTCAGTTTTGAGGAAGGGATCTCTTCCCTTTTCCTAATTAGAGAGTAGTAGAATTAATGAGACTTAAATGGCTTACGGTATGTAAGCTGGGAGATGAATATTTGGATGAATCATGGAGTTAGATGGAATTTGTTTTGAGGTAAAACATAGCAAGCGAGCTGGTTTTGTTTATGGTAGAGGATTCTCAATTCCTATCCATGATGTTATGTAAGTGTAGAATACAAATTTTAGCACTCAGAAAACATTTAAAGGAATGAAGGTGCGTTTTTTTTGTTTTAATAATCCTTTTGTATGTAAATAGTTATAGAAAAGTTCCTGAGATAAATGAGTTCAGTTCAGTTGAGTCTTGCAGAATTAAAAGAAGGTAGTCTTGTATTGCAAATCATGCAGTGATTCATGTTGCTCAACAGGAGAGTGCGGAGTAACTTTGTGAGTGGATCTTTACTATCTTTAACAACTTGTGGTATTTTCTATTCTGAGTTTGAGGAGACAGAGGGACTCTTTAAACTTCAAGGCCACCCCTAAAATAACGCCTCCTATTTTATTATGTTGGGTCACAATGTCAGAGGTGGGTGTTGTGGTGTGGCAGTAGAGGGTGAACCTTCCTGCTGACATTCCATTCCATTTTGCTGTTGTGTGACAGATGGCAGCAGAGGGACAGTCTGACAAAATGCTATCTGACATGGAAGTGCATATGAAACCAAGGTGTATCATTAAATTCCTCCATTCATAAAACAGTAGCACCCATTGATATTTATCAAAGTTTGTTGTGCATTTACGGAGTCCTAACAGTGGGTGCAAGCGCAGTGGGGTGGTGGGTGGTGTGTTTCAGCAGTGGCAATGGCAACACAGAAGACAAGCCATGTTCTGGACAGTCATGCACAGCAGTGACACCACTCAGTGAAGAGTGTTGCAGTCAGCTTGTCCATGCTAAATGGTGGATTACAACCAGGGAACTGTGTTTAGATCTGAATGTTAGTTTGAATGCATTGGAAACAATGGTGGCAACATTGGAACACTGCAAGCTGTGCGCTAGGTGGATCCATTCAGTAGACCATTTGCAAGCTTGTCAAGATCTTTTGAACCAGTACAAGGCTGAAGGTGACAATTCCTTGGATTGCATCATTAACAGTGACAAGATGTGATGTTACCACTATGAGCTGGAGTTAAAATGAGTAGTCTGTGGAGTGGGGACATGTGAATTCACCACATTTCACAGGAGAAAAGGTGCATGTAGCCCTTGCTGGTTAAAATGATGTGCCCTGTCTTTAGGGATAGGAAAGGGGTTACACGCCAGGATTTTCTGAAGTCTGGACAGACCATCAATTCTGACCGCTACATTGCGACCCTTGGTAGTGCTGAAGATTTGAACTTCAAGCATTGAGCCAAAGATGACAACTTTTCTTGTGAAACTTGAGACCCATACCAGTTTGAGTACTGTAGAGCATGTTGCCAGTCTTGGCTGGAGACTGTCCTACCACACACTTTATAGTTTGGATTTGACATATCCAGACTTTTGCCTGTTTGGGTTGAGGAGAGACAGACAGACTAAGGGCAACTTTTTTTTTTTGTAGCTGAGAACGTGCTCTATCAACTAGTGTAATTTTGCCCTTTGTATCTCTTGTGATTTTCATAGAAATAGATAGGAGGCATTACTTTTGGAGCAACCTACATGTGTCTTTTCAGACTGGAAAGTGAACGTGTGAAGTGAGTGAGACCTGTACATTTGTGAGTGTCCTGAAGAGGTTGCATAATACTTAATTGGTTGCTGACTCTTCTTATGCTAGAGGGTATCAACTGAAACTAGGAGGTGATTAGAGGTCAGAAGGAGATAGCTCTTAATGTGCAACTGAGCTATGAAACTCCTTGTCATAGATTATTATACGTCGAAAACTTAAATGAAGGAACTGAAAGTTATCATAGTGTACTTTTTCTGCTCTTACACACCTAGTTTTGGCTACTGCTGAAGGTAGGATGCTATTCTTAGATATGTTCTAATTTAGCAGAGCTGTTATGTGTTTGAAGTACTGACGCTTTTTCATGAAAGCTAAAACATGTGCTAAGTCTAAATAACAAATACTTGTGTCTTTTGGGACTGTAACATAATTGTATCTTACATAGGATACTGCAATAGTTGCACACTCAGAAGAGTCTCTATGTTGCTCTTCTTAACCTTGCTAGTTACAGGAAGTTCTACCTAGTTTTCTAAACTATAAACTTGTCTAACTGTTATCATCATGTTTACTCCTGTAAATCATGTTAATGATACTGTGAAACTAGGAATCCAGTGTAGTTTTTCACAAGGAGGCCATGTTCATGGGCACTCTGCCTCAATAATAGGTAAGGGTTGTTGTGGTTTTAGATGAGGCAATTGACCCTTTGAATTACCAAGCACGGGAACAAGCTGCCTAGAGAGGGTGTGGAGTCTCTTTCTCTGGAGGTATTCAGAGTCAACATAGATGATTTCCTGTGCAAACCTACTTGAGGGTACCTGTTTTAGCTAGAACATCAGACTAGATATCCAACCAGAGTCACTTCCAACCCCCACGCTTCTACGATTCTTTCAGGACTGTGAAAACATGGCATATTCCTTTCACATCTGTTCAGTGGTGTGCTGGGGGAAAATAAGTAGTAGCAGTTGTAACTGTCAAAGGAAAGAGGAATCTCATTCCTAAAACCCGTTATGAGGTATTTTTTGTGTGTTTGTTCTTGATTTGTATTTTTTTTTCTTACAGGTCCCACCCCTGTTCTGTTTTCTGTTGTTCTTTTTTTTATCTGCAAATGTTTATTTGTTTCACTCTTCAAAACACAAGGATTTCTGTAATATGTTTGCCAGCAGTTCTGTTGCTGTATTAATAGTATCTCTGAAATTAGAGGCATCCTATGTTGGTCTCCTAATCTTTTGGATAACTTAATTATTGAGGCATGTTAATGCTTTGTTTACATGCACGCCCCAGACAGGAGATTTCTGGCAACAGCTTTGTTTTTATAAGCTGCTAAAAGAGATTTTACAGTAGATTTTGTGCCATAGGATGAGTGGCAGACCACAAAATTCTCAATGTTGTTCAGAAGAGCGATCAACTCTGCAACTATTTTCTTATGCTTCTGTGACTGGTGTGGGTGCATGTTCTTTACTTGAATAGAGCCACCTGTGTGATCCCATTCTTTTAGTGAAGAGCTTCCTGACCAGGCAGTTAGGGGCTATGCCCAGGAATATTAGAATTCCAGTCAGATCAATTTTGTTTCTACATAGAGGAAAAGGTAAGGCTGTTGTTTCTGTAGGTAAAGAGGTCAATGAAAGTAGTCCAAAGGGAAATAATTAAGAAATTAAGTGATTGATGCCTTTCCCCACATTTAGTCTCTGTTACTGTTGGAGTAGAAGAAACAAGAGTTGCGTTCTGTTACAAGTGACTGTGGGAAGAAGAGAAAATCAACCTTGCATCATCTGAAATTGATGGGTAATTGCCTCAAGTATGAGGGAGAATGGTTATCAGTGTACAAAAGTTATTTGTGCTGCAAAATATTTGCATAAGTGCTTTAAGGAAGATGCTGTGTTTTCTGCTTATTCTTATGCCACCTATTTAGATTGTGAGTTTGCAGTGTTAGTCTGTTATTGGCAGGCCAAGTGCACGAGGCAGCAGAACTGTCTCACAGATTTGGATAGAGGAACTCGCTATACTGCTTCTTGTCAGCTCTACTCGAAACAAAAACTTCAGCAATACACATGCTGATGATTTTTATATTCCTATTTTGGACAAGAATTCGTTAATTTCTCAACTGTCTTCAAGGTGCTAGCATACTTAGCATCTGCTTTCTTGCACAGAAAGTAGCTGATGTTAGAGGAACTGGTCATACTCTACAATGCAGATACGCTGGACCTTGTTCATTGGAGGTTTGTAAACCAAGACTCAAACTGGAGGCGTTTTTTGGAGAAATCATGCTTAAGCTGTTGTTTGTCCAGAGTGAGGTTAGGCTGCATGGCTCGAGTTGTGTAACCGTTCCCACACTAGGATGGTGCACTGAAGATGAGCTGTAGGCTGTTTGTACTGGGGAGTGTTGTCCTTGGTTGAAGTAAATAGTGCAAATGAGTTTTTTGGCTGCTGCTTTTAGTTCAGGCTGTGTTTTGACTTAAGCCTCTCTTCTTGGGAGGAAAGTGGCTTACCAGGACTTTCTTGGACCTGTGAAGTGTTGAAGGTATCTTAGTGTCTTGCGAACACTTGTATAATTAGAGTGAGAAGGCTTGTTAAAGCAAAACAATTTTTTATGTATTTCTTGATGTTATCCTTTTGTCCACCTCCCTTGCTTCCCCAAGTTACTGATTGTCCAGCTCATTGTATAGATTGCAGTCTGCTGTAGTGTGAAAGAATGCCATAATCTTGTTTCCTAATGGCTAAAATTGCACACATTAGAGAGATGTAAGCTGGGGACTTTGATTATCCAAACTAGAACATAAGTGCTTACTTGCTCTGTTTTGCAGCTGTCCTAACTCCAAAGGCAGAGTCCACAAACCACAGTGGAAGAAAACAGCAGCCTATTTATCTATTAACACTTGCTCCATGTTATGTAAGCTGCATATTGAATCATCTGATAGTTCATTTTAAGTTAGTATCGCACTTATGAAGGACTTGAACTGTTTTGTGTGATAGATCTGTCTTGTGTAATGTATCTTGCAATGGCTTCTGGCAGGGAGATGTTAGGAGTAATCTTAGCTCCTGAAGGAAGATTCACAGAAAAGCAGCCTGTACTGAATGGACAAGTTGGAAAAAGATTTCTTAACTGCTATTCACAGTGTGTTTAATACTTTGGTTTATATATAGACACCATTAAGACCATATAGACACCATATAGACACCATCTTCTCCTCCATCTGAACTGCCACAAGTCCATGGGGCCAGATGGGATCCACCCAAGGGTGCTGAGGGAGCTAGCAGAGGTGATTGCCGAGCCACTTTCTGCCATCTATCAGCATTCCTGGTTATCTGGAGAGGTCCCACAAGATTGGAGGCTTGCCGATGTGACTCCCATCTTCAAGAAAGGCCGTAAGGAAGACCCGGGGAACTACAGGCCTGTCAGCCTGACCTCGGTATCAGGGAAAGTTATGGAACAGATGATATTGAGGGAGATCACACGACACGTGCATGGCAATAAAGGGATCAGACCCAGCCAGCACGGGTTCACCAGGGGCAGGTCGTGCTTGTCCAACCTCATCTCCTTCTATGACTGGGTGACCAGACAGGTAGATGAGGGAAAGGCTGTTGATGTAGTCTACCTGGACTTCAGCAAGGCCTTTGACACGGTCTCCCACAGTATTCTCCTAAGGAAACTGGCAGCCCGTGGTGTGGACAGGTTCACTCTTCTCTGGGTGGAGAACTGGCTGGAGGGCCGTGCCCAGAGGGTAGTGGTTAATGGAGTTAAGTCCAGCTGGCGTCCTGTAACGAGTGGTGTCCCCCAAGGGTCAGTTTTGGGGCCCATCTTGTTTAATATCTTTATTGATGACCTAGATGAGGGAATTGAGTGTACCCTCAGTAAGTTTGCAGATGACACAAAGCTGGGAGGATGTGTCAAACTGCCTGAGGGTAGGGAGGCCCTTCAGAGGGATTTGGATAGGCTGAACAGCTGGGCTGAGCAAAATGGGATGAGGTTCAATAAGACCAAGTGCCGGGTCCTGCACTTTGGCCACAATAACCCCATGCAATGCTATAGGCTTGGGGCAGAATGGCTTGAAGAATGTAGAGAGGAAAAGGACCTGGGGGTGTTGGTTGATGCTCGGCTCAACATGAGCCGGCAGTGTGCACAGGTGGCTAAGAAGGCCAACAGCATCCTGGCCTGTATTAGAAATAGTGTAGCCAGCAGGAGCAGGGAGGTGATCATCCCCCTGTACTCAGCTCTGGTGCGGCCGCACCTCGAGTACTGTGTTCAGTTTTGGGCCCCTCACTACAAGAAGGACATTGAGGCCCTGGAGCGTGTTCAGAGAAGGGCAACAAAACTGGTGAGGGGTCTGGAGCACAAGTCTTATGAGGAGCGGCTGAGGGAGCTGGGATTGTTTAGTCTGGAGAAGAGGAGGCTCAGAGGAGACCTTATTGCACTCTACCACTTCCTGAAGGGGGGTTGTGGTGAGGAGGGGGTAGGCCTCTTCTCCCTGATAAGTAATGACAGGACGAGAGGGAATGGCCACAAGTTGCGCCAGGGAAGATTTAGATTAGACCTCAGGAAGCATTTCTTTTCTGAAAGAGTGGTCAGGCACTGGAATGGCCTGCCTAGGGAGGTGGTTGAGGCACCATCCCTAGCGCTGTTCAAGAAGCGTTTAGATGAGGTGCTTAAGGACTTAATTTAGTAGTTGGGTAGAGATAGTGATAGGAGGATGGTTGGACTAGATGATCTTATAGGTCCTTTCCAACCTTATGAACTTATGAACTTATGAACTTAAGGTTTAACACTTACTACTTCCTTTGAGATAGCAATAACTGATATGCTAAGAGACCTCTCTCCACCTCTGCCTTCAACTGAAAACAAAAAAAAAAAGCCTTTTTGATTTGGAAAGAGAAAATTTTAGATAAATCAAGAACATGCATTCTTTTATGTTAAACAGATCTTTAGTGATGACACTTGTGGGTGTAATGCTGCTGTTCTCACGCAAGTTTATTCTTTAAGGGCTGAAGTTTGCAGATGGTATTCTGTGCAAGACCACCTACTGATCTGGGGTTGCTGCAGTATGTGAGCAGAACTGAAGTGATTGAAGGACCAGATTTAGTTTTGTTTTTGTACATGTACTCTTAAAGTGCCAAGTCGTTGATGCTTTAGTTCTGCTTGCACATCAGGTACTAAAATACCTGACTGGAAGCACAGTGCATGAAGTAATACCTCTTTAATGCATCCAGGCATTATCATAACATTCTGTGGGGTCTATATGGAACTAGTGCTACCTGCAATTAACACGTGCTTTCAGAAGAAACTCCTGTCTTTAACACTGTAAAAAAAACCAAAAAACCAAAAAAACATCAAATTTATTTACATTTTTTCATGTGTGTATTTTAGTAGAAGCGATCATGTTCAGCAGGAGAAAACTAAAGCTCTGATATACTCAGTGGTTTAAAACTGAACCCTGGGTATGGCTCTGGTGTTCCGTTCCACTTTACAGGTGACTTAAAGGGAGATGTTTTCTGTGTCAATATTTGAGGGGAGAGAGACACAGGATTTAAGTTGTATCACTCAGAACTGTGCCACATGTAATTGCTTGGTCCATATGTATGTCTTAGTTTCCTGAAGATCAGATCATGAAGCGTAGTTACCACAAATGGTTTATAGATGGGCAGCCATCTGTTCTGTCATATTTAATTCTCTCTCTGTGCTTTATTTCTAAGACACTGGCTTTTTTTTTCTTTCTGAAGCCGTATTAGGAAATAATTCAACTGTATCTTTTATTGTAGTCCGAGGCCAACAAAGTTTACGGAACGCCCTCGGCCTGGAGTCCAGATGATCTGCTCTTCTTTTAGTGCTGGTAAAAGACTATGATTTGTTGATTTATTTAGTCTTTATCTCAATTTAAGAAATTGTTTGGAGACTAAAGTCAAGTCAAATGCAGTTACTGTAGGATATTTCTTGTTAATACAATGAAATTGAGTTAAAATTGTTACTGACAAAAACACAAAGTGTTAATAACGTTCAGAATCTGTGCATTAACTCTTGGTGATGCAGAAGCTCTGGACAACAGTTGAACATAAAACGTTGAAAGGAAGTTTCTTCACCACAGTTCTTTAAAAAGTGGTAAAACCTTTTTCCTCAGAATGATTCTGAAGGTCAACTTCATCAAAAACAGAATTTATAGGGATTTTGTTAAGAAGACGTTGATTAGCAGGTTCTCATGCTCTGAATTTTACTGATTCCTGGAGCTGGCAATTGGTGAAGAATGTGGTGTAAACAAAGATAAAATAGTAAAATGGAGAAATATTTTTGGAGTTACTGGAGCTCTTTTTCCATTCTATCCACTTTAAGATTGAGGCCATTAAGAGCTGAATCACAAACAAATCACTGTGGTGTGCTATCCTTTTGGGTACGTTTCCAGATCCCTATTTATGTGACATCAAATGTGATGTAATTCAACTCAAGTTAAACTTGAGTTTCTGAACTTTTTTTGTTTTTACTGAAGGGTCGGTTACAGACGGAACTAAAATGAGATACAGCTGTACATACAAGAAAATAAATACAAATATTTAATCTTAGTCACATCAGAAAATTCTATAATATCAGCTTGCCTGTTTCTGTTATTATGTCTTATCTGTGTTTTCTTTTCTCAGGTGGAATGTTTCTGGCTACTGGGAGTACAGATCACATCATTAGGGTTTATTTCTTTGGATCAGGTCAGCCAGAGAAGATATCAGAGTTGGAGTTTCATACTGTAAATACTTCATTAAAATTACATATGTATTTGCTTTAAATAATGATTTTGTTTAGTTTGGAATCACTTTTGATAATGTTTTTTTCTTTTATATAGGACAAAGTTGACAGCATTCAGTTTTCTAATAGTAGTAGCAGGTAAGCAAAACATTTGTTTATTCAGAGATAGTCTTTTGACTTGGAGACCTGTAAATATCAGCTTTTTGATGTAGTTAGAAAAAAACTGATTTTACTGTATGGTCTTCAACATAGAAAGCACCTGAAACTATAATTTGTTTTAAATAGTAACTTTCAGCTTTATACCTGTCTTCATTGCAATGAATTGTGCAAACTAAGGAACGGAGAAATACAGGTTAATAAAAAAAGAATTAATTCTCAGTTAAGTGATTGTTGGATAAATGGAAAACGATTGAACAAAATCAGACAAGGTTTTGTTTAGCTATCCTTTTTTAATGCTTCATTGAAATTCTGAATTTTGGATGTGAAGAATGCTGAAGAAAATATCTCAATTTATTGTGAAATTTCTGATATTTCATTCAAATGCTCTAGCGTAAACTTTTATTGCAGAGCAAGCAGTTGCAAAGCACACTTCTTTGTGTTCCTCCATCCACCTCTTTCTCTTCCTTCTGACCCCCCAAAAAAGGGAAAGAAAAAGGTGGGAAAGAAGTCCAAGCTTGTTTACAGCTATTCAGATAAGTATTGTAATAGACTTTGCTTGTTTTAAACTGAAACTCCACTTCAGCTTGCAGCTCTCACTTCAGCTTTTTTCATCTCTTAAATCACTTCTGTAGCTTTACATGAAGTGATAGGTGAATTACAGTGTTAAAATGCTCACTGGGCTTTTATGTCCCAATGCCAGAGCAGTGTGGTAACTGTGCTAGGTGCTCTATGGTCCAAGTGTAATTTGTTTGGAAGGGGTTCACATTAGGGAAATGAATTCCACTTTTTACAGGCTCTTAATTTTTTACTGGTATGTGAAGTGTATTTTCACCTCAGTCCAGTAGTACAGCATTCTTACAGTGTATGGATTCCTTATACTTTAGCATATCTTTTTGAGTTCTGAGTTCTCTAGCTTCTACTATTTTTTGCACAAGTGTCTTTAATCTCTGATTCATTTTTTTCCCCCTTTTCTTAGATTTGTGAGTGGAAGCCGTGATGGAACAGCACGAATCTGGCAATTTAAGCGAAGGGAATGGAAAAGCATTTTGTTAGATATGGCTACACGCCCATCAGGGTAAGTAATGTAAAATGTTTTGTTATTCCATAGATACTTGAAGTCCATTTATATTGTTTGCTCACTTTTTTTTTAATCCATCTTTAATGATTATGAATTAAATGTGCAGTATGCTTGTCTAGCTGTCGAAGTCCAATGAAAACAAATATTTTGCTCTGTATTCAATTGTGGAAATTAGTTTGGTCCTGATAATAGCTCCATTAGTACTCTTCTACTCACTTAATCTAACCAGATACACGAGACATGCTGAAGGCCAGACTCATGCTTTTTACTTAGGTTTATGGGCTAGGAAAACCAGGTCAGATCTCTTACTGAGATTTCTTGCATTTTAGTGATATTTAAAAGTTCACGTGGAATCTATGTGCCCAGAAAAGGGATTTTGAGTTTATTCATACCATGTGCCAGAGCAAATAAATCACCTGCAGTGTAATGGATTCTACTTGGCTAGAATAATCTGAGAATTTACAAGGCTTTGTGAGTATGGAAGACTTCTGTACAGTAGACTAAATGATAAAGAAGATTTGAAGATGAAGGATTGGTAGATTTTGTTTTTGCATGGAGGAAATATTTTCCAATGTTAAATTATTATGAAGATTTAGAGTGATTTAATGGGTAAACCCTTCCCATTAACTTATCATATTGAGTAATTTAAAGGACATTGTTTAATGCAAAAAAAAAAAACCCAAAAAGCTAAAGTAATCTTGTGAACAGACATCTGAAAGACTAAGAGAGGGATGGTAGAGATGGCTAAGTGAACTCTTACAATTTACTTGCAAGTTTGGATAAGAAGGTATCTTGTTATGGGCAGGCACAATAAAACACAAGTATAAAACTTTTGGATGGAATCTGTTTTGCATTTACCACTCCAAAACAAAGTCTGAGTTATTTCTCCTTTGAAATGTAGCCTGTAAAAATTATTAGCTTGAATTGATCCTGGAAAAAATAACAATGGGTTCTCTTTCATAATAATGGTCAAAATGCTGAACTTCTTAGAGAAACAGAACTGTTCGTTTCAGTAGTGTAGTTGAATTCTATTTTGTCCCTTTTGATTGGGGGTTAAGTGCAATTCTGCATGTGATCTTTTATTTTTTTGCAAAAGCACAGTTTAATCAAAGATAATGAAATTGGTGCAGTGAATGGAAATAATTTAGTTTAGAAAAAGTCTCCTGTGCTCTGCATTATTTAGAGAGGAATCTAACTATAACGGTATGTTGCAGTTTTGAACTGTACAGTATATATAATTATATAATGTATTTCGACATGGGGGTGATCCAAAAGTAATGTCTCCTGTTTATTTCAATTGAAACTACAGCTGACACGAAGAGTACAGTAATGCTGTTAGAGGAAATTCTCAGCTACAAAGCAGTAATTTCAGCAGTCTCCACCATTAGCTGTGCATTTTTGCCAGCGATGAGCAAGAGCCCGCATGCTGTGCTTTTACTAAGTTTGCACCAGTGGAGGTGACCTGCTGTTACCACTGCTGAAGTGCACCACCCACTGCCTTGCTGTGCTCACATCACTGTTTGGTCTCCCTCAGTGTTCAGCAAATGTTAATGAATGTCAGCAGGTGCAGTTGTTTTTTATTGGAGGAACTCAGTTGTGCACTTCTGCGTCATCGTCATTTCCGTGTCAGGTGCCATATTGTCAGACTGCACCTCTGCCATCTGACACATGGAAACAAAATGGAACAGAATATTGTTTGGAAGGTTCAGCCTCTACTGCCATGCTGCTGACATCTGCCTCTGATGTCACTGACCAATGTAATAAATTGGAGGCATTACTTTCAGAGCATCCCTCCTACATGGAAGATTCTATGTTTTTGTCCACTTTATTGGTGATATTTGGGGGCATTCTAATGGATTATGTTACAGTTGGCTAGAAGTCCGTTTTTATAAGAATAAAATTAAAATCCATGCAAGATTAAGTGCAACTTGCTGATAGTAAGGTGTTATCAGTGTGGTGATATTGTACTGTTCCCTGAGAATTTTAACTCATTTAGAAGTCTGAGAATACTTCTTTCTGTGTTTGTAAATACATAACATAGGTACTCCAGGCTAAATTTCTGTTCACTAATTGATGAGTTTGGATTTTTGTTCTTCAGCTAACTCGACAAATGCTATGGATTTGAATTGTAGCTAGGTGTATGTAACACAGTCTTTAAAATATCGAGAGAACTCCATAGTCATTGTTTAAGAATCGATAGCTCTTTTCCAATTGTGTGTTGAAAAATGGATAGTATCTGTCATATATCTCTGCTTTCTTGAATAACCAGTGCTGATGTTTTTAATAATAAAGTAAAATACAGGTGTATCATTATTTGTTACAGCCATAATGTTTTTTTTATCAGACTAGAATTGCTTTGAAAATCTTCTTGCTTTTTTGTTTTAGACAAACTCTACAAGGTGTAGAAGATAAAATCACAAAACTGAAAGTGACCATGGTGGCGTGGGACCGCCATGACAATTCTGTTATAACTGCAGTCAATAACATGACACTGAAAGTCTGGAATTCATTCACTGGTCAACTCATTCATATTCTCATGGTAAGGTGCTCTACCTTGATTTATCAATCTGAAATGCAGAATTTATGTATGTATGCATTCTTCCTTACGCATTTTTTTCTGCAGCTTTGTCAAATGTATTTAGACAGTTTAAGTGAAATTAAAATATATCTTAGCTGCTTTGTAGAAAATAAAGCTTGAAATTTACAAATTGTCATTATCGTTTAAGATGTCTGAAATTAACTTTTGACTTTTTTCTTAAAATACTGTCTTGGAAGGAGAGATGGAAACAGTCGTTTCTTTTGAACTTCATTTAGTTTGGTAGATGTTTGAAATACAGTTAATAGATGTAGTTCTCTTGATTAAATACAGACACTTGTTAGTGCAATCTCAACATTCTGTGAATACAAAAAAAGCTGTCTTCAAGAGAAAATACATTTTTTTGCTAATGGTTTTTGCTTATTTTAGCTGAGAAAATAGGTAACTGTAGGTACCTAGAGACGGGAATATTTTAAGCAAAGCTTTCAGCTTAATGTTAACTCTGGAGCTGTAGTTGTCTAACTTCAGTGTTATAGTTAATTCTTGAAGGGATCTGAATTAAATTTCTAATTAATACCATATCTAAACAAATTGAAGTCTAAAAGCATTAGGATTAAAAAATATATTGAATGTAAACTCCAGTCTTATAGAATTGTAATGAAAACTGTGGGGCAAGCTTGTTATGAAGCTGTCATACTTGACGTACTTATAAAGCTAAAATTGCAGTTGGAGGAAGGGAATATAGTATGAAGATACAAAAAAATTGAAAAACATTAAAAAAGTCATAAAAAAAAATCAGCCTGTAGTCAAGTAATTGTTACATGATGAATGCTTTCATGGGTTAACACTGTAGTTGTTGGTGTTACCGTATTGAATAGTATTTGAGATAATCCATTTGTTTATCTTGCTATATTTTTAATTTCAGGGCCATGAAGATGAAGTGTTTGTACTTGAACCACATCCATTTGATCCAAGAGTTCTCTTCTCTGCTGGACATGATGGAAATGTCATAGTATGGGATTTGGCAAGAGGGGTCAAAATCCGGTCGTACTTTAATATGGTAATTACTATGCTTTATGCAGATATGCCAAGGCAACCTTTCTAAACTTTTTGCTTTTAATGCATTCTTATATAGGCTATCTTGAAGCATGCATTCGTAATAGAGGCCAAGGTCCTGCATCCAGAAAAGAGATGTTTCTGATCAGTTTAGTGGGACAAATACTGCATCTGTAAAATGTGAAAAGTCTTCTGGCTGTATTCCATAGTGTCATCTTTCTGTGTGCTTCATCCACGTGAAATTGGAATGCTAGTTAACATGGTTAAGAGACAGTGTGACAGAGACCCTCCTGTAGCACTCTATTTCATGCCTGGGAAACCAAGATAGAAGCACATTTATTTTTTGTTTTACAAATTCTTAATCTGACTAAAACTCTTCAGGAGTCACCTGATCTCGTACAGTGTTGTATGCTGCCTCAGTCGTGACTGAATACTGTCAGCCTTTCTGTAGAGCTCCTCCACACAGAGGTTTCAATTATGGTCTGTTCTGCTTTATACTAGTTCTTCTGGAAGATGGATGTAACGGGTATTTCATTCTGCTTCTTGATACTATGTAGGTCTTATGCATCTTTTTCTTCAAAAAGGTATTGTGTTATGCAGTTCAGACATTGCCTACTACTTGAGAAAATTTGTAGAATTGTCTTTTTGGAATGTTGTAGAATAAGCTTCATTCAGCTTTCAGCTGTAGTGGAATGACTGTCTCGGAAATCAGCATAAAGATCATCTAAAGAAAATATCTGACATAAACATATTGGTAAAAAAAAAAAAAAAAAAGAAAATGAGGACTAGACATTTAGAAATGGACTCAAGCTAGGAGTGTCACTCTAAACCCAGAGAAAGTTTTGTTCAGTGTTCAGGGCAGTTCATGAAGAAGAAATTCTGTTGAAATTTATGGGAGAGAGAGAGCAACCTACAGCAATATTTTAGTTTAGCACTGTTCCTTTTGCATTGATTTCTATAACTGAACTTAAGAGGGAACCCAATCCATTAGCTTGGAGCTACAAGTACAGATCTTTGTTCTTCACTGCTGCTCACTGTTACCAGTTGAGGTGTATGTCCTCACTGCGTTGTTAGGATACCTTTCTTCTACTACTTGTAGCAGATGGATGATGGTTCTCATGGAGTTTAACATTAGAGCAGGCTGAGTTCATTTGCTGTATATAAGACAAGTCCATTCAGGAGCTGTCAGAATTGAAATCACAGATGCCTGGGACTTCAGGCAACCCTTTGAAAAAACTGAAATGTGCGTATCAAGAGTGATTAGAAGCATAAGCACGGAAAAAGTTTGAAAATCTCATTTGAAGATCTTCAGAGTTGTAAAGAAACGTATAGATAATCAAAAGCACTCAGCGCCTAATAATAAATGCTTTATGTTAGAAATAAATGTGATAATACCTGCCTTTTGAGTTAGGTGGGGCAACTGTAAATCTGGCAATTGTCTCTCTCCAAGATGTGAGAGCCAGGTATCCAGGAGAGGTCACTCTACAGTGTCTGCGTGTTTCACCTGTGTTCTCTGATACCTCAAAAGTCAAGAGTGGTAATTGGAGGGTTTTTAGATAAGGGAGAAAAGGTGCTCCTGGAGTATGAAATGGTTTGCATAGTTATTGTTACAGAGCTGCGACTGCTAAGCGTTTGGCTTTACTAAGGGTCTGCACAAATGAGCAGAGCTGCTAATCTTTTCTCAGCTTCCTAACCAGTGTACCAACTGGGAACAGCATTACATTAGCCACTATTAAATTATTCTGATAAGTGCTGTAATGTTCATGGGCTTATTCAGTGTGTCATCTCATACTTCAGAAAAACAGAAAGGGATGGGAAAGAACCAATCCTGAAAGTTGAATGACATGAGGTATCTACTTTGCCATTCAAGAACCTCCCATCATTGCCTGACAAAAGTGTCTGTAGTAATGGAACTAGTACTGACTGTCTTTTTCATAACAAAAGCTCCTGTAAAAATTCTAGACCTTGGGGACGTTGGTTGAATTAGGAAAAATCTTAGGTGATTATTAATGATAATTAGTCCAGTCAGGTATTCCCATCCTTGATGGAATGGTTGTTAGATCTAAAACACGTCAATCCTGAAAATGGAGTTGGGTATTTTTAAGGTCCCCAGTCTGAATTCTTTCATTGTCAGCATCAAAAATCAAAACTTGAGTGGTGTCAGTCAGTTTGAAACTTAATTCCTTTTATCCAGTCAATGAATGTGGAATTGCAAATCCTTAGCAGCCAGATACATTTTTTTGTTGTGTTGAATTTATATCAAGGCGCAGAAACCTGGGTTCCTCTCTTTGTTGCAGACAGATGTCACCTAGAGACTGAGTGTTGAGCAGAATGTTCTCTTTGGGTTTGTTGTTTTTTTTTTTTTAATTAACTTTGAATTTGCTAGTAAATTATTTAGCACAGTCACAACTGAATCTGAAACACCTTTGGTTTCTGACAGATTTTTGTCTTTATAATTAATAGTAAAATCTGATCCCATAAGTGACTGTCTGCACATACTTCCTGAGAGTAAACCCATATAATTTGTATATTCCATATTTTCACTTGTAGTCTTCACTGTGGTGATAGATTCATTTATGTATTAATTTATTTGTATTGGTCTTAATTGCACAGCTTGAGATCTTCGTTCATGATCTCATACGCTACTGGATTAGCTTAAAGACTTGGATCAGCTAAACTCAATAAATATATTTCCTATCCCAAGTTGTGAAATTTGCCATAGGAATATCAAAATTGAGAAGTCAGAGGCTTTTTAAACAATTTGGAGATGCAGCAAATTTTGCACGTGCAACTTACAGTCATTCCAAATACAACTGTTTATTGTTGTTTGTAGCCTGTGTAATATGTTTGCCTTTCTTGGTTTAGTACAGCTGCAATTGTAAAATGTGTTCTTTGTGTATTTTTAGCATTCCTTTTTTCAAGGAATCAACTGAGTTTGTGGTTTTGGTGTTGTAATATTAGGGTAATTTCACAAGTTGTAACTTCCTTGTGTAGATGAACATTTAGAAGACTTGCAAAGAAACCCAGGGTAATAAACCTTAAGTGGTCGCTACTGCTTTGTTTTAGAGCTTATATATTTCACAAAAACAATGTTTTTTTTCCATAGAAGGACAGCACAAACCTAGTAGATGTTGAAACTGTAGCTCATTACTCAGGGCCTAGGTTCACTGAATGACTTGATAGTTTTGGCACTTGAGCTCTTGGAGAATATGGTTGCTCATCTGCAAAGTGGAATGTGATATCCCAGCACATCCTAAGTGTAACGAACAGTATGTTAGATTTGAATGTCTTAGTGGATGCAGGAAAAAAATATGCTGAACGGTAAGCTGTCTCATAATAGCTACTTGGTGATAAAGTGTATAGAGGTGCATTTGAATTCCTATTTCTTATTCCAGTCTTCAGTGTGGCATCTGAGTGCCTTGTGTGCAAGTTCTCACAAACAGAAATGAGGACATGGGTGGCTAGCAACTCTTTGTTACTGCCTACTGAAGTTCAGCTAGGAAACAGAAGACTTAAATTCTGTTTTCTGTTCAGATGGCAAGGTGTTCAGCTCAGCACCTGTTACTTACCCAGGAGGTTGTCTCATCTGTGAATTTCTAGTCTGGACTTTTTTTGCCCAATTTACTCTTGAAGTTGTGCTGCTGTAGAGCGTTTTGAATCTTGAATCTGAGGCATGTTGACTTTTTATTAGACTTAACAGTTTTGGTTTATTTGGAATTCTGGTGTTGTCACTTGAAAGGTGTATATTGCAACTTGGCCTAACACCTAAAATTTCTGTAGGCCTTAACAACAGTTTCTCAGTTCTAAGAATGTCTGACAGGAAAACTACAGGAGCGCGAGTCTTCCAGATCAAAAAGGAGGTACTTAGTAACATTCAGAAGAGGCAAAAGTCTTGGTTGGTTTGGGTTGTTTTTTGTTGGTGTTGTAGTAGTGTTTGTTGAGTCTGACTCCAAATATCTCTATGGTGTCCTGCCCTTGATTTTTCTTTGATTTCTGTGACTTTTCTGCAATACCTGGCAGGGCTGAGGTCTGCCAGCTCAGACTGCTTGCAGTGGACATTCCTTCTGTCTGCAGCTTTATTGAGTAGGTTTCTCCTGCAATAAAACAGATACTACTTGTACTATGAATGGATTGCCCGGTAGAAGTATGTTTAAAGAAAAATATCTTCTCTAAACAATTCCAGGAGATGTACTAAAAAGCCTTTTGCTCCGTTGTGTGGGGTTCTTTTTTTCTTTTTTCTTTTTTTTTTTTTTTTTGGTTTACAGCATAGCTTAACAGTTACAGGAATGTATGTTTACTGCCATTGGTTGCAAATATGCAACTGAAAATATGATGACTGTAGTACAGTAGCAAGAATGAAGGACTAGGAATGGGTGGGAATTTCCAAAGTGTTAATTATAGAAAAGTTTTTTTTTATTTTTGCACTGTTATCTGCAAATGTCATTGCTTGAATCTGATACCTGATTAAATATTTTAAGTAGGCATTGCAATTATTGTAAGCTTTTGTATTGGTTAACAGAGTATTTGACTGACCTTTATGTTTAAAATAAGAGAAAACACTTTGTGTAAAGTAGAAATTAATAAGTAGGCAAGTAGGAGTACTGATGCCTATATTTTAAAAACAAAGAGGTTCTCCTGATATACCAAAACCAAACAAACAACACCAAGCAAAACCCACCAACCTGAAGATTTTACATGATGAGATACTTCTGTAATGCCTTCCTGGATTGACTCTTTGCAAGTTGAATCTTGGAGAAGTCATGCTTTGTGTAGCCATTAGTAGACTTCTTTATGCATCATGTTATCCACGTGCCTCAGGAGCTCCTATATGCTTGAAGTTGTTAGTTTGAGACTCTTGCCTGTAGTTGCTGAGTTCTACTCCTAATGCTTGTGAAGACTTTGGACCAGTTCCTGTTTCTGCCTTAGCTTTAAGACCTTCTGTGAGTGCAGTTGTGTATTACAGTGCTTTTTGGGACATGTTCTGGGTAAATTATATTTCTGGAAGATACTTTGAATTGAGTTCAAAGGTGGCCTTCGTATTCTGAAGAATGCTTTGAAATACTGATACAGAAAGAATGTTTTTACAGTCTCAAATTGACAAATCTGAATACTTCAAAATCTTCCTGCCTTTGTGCCCTTTTCCAACTTATTGAAAGGCTCGGCCACCTTAGCCTCTGGCACTTGAAGGTCACACTGTATATCTTCAGCTGTTACAAGTTTGCTGATTCCAAAGAATTACATGAGTGTACTTCAGAAGTGCACTGTAACTCTGTAAACTAGTGTTTTGAAGCAACTTTCTGAAAGGAAGAAAAAGAAATCCACGTGAAACATCTTTTCCCTCTCCCATATCCTCAGCCTCAGTTACTGTGCAAAAGAAAAACTTTAATCTCTCCATGAAACATGATTGTTCTCCCTGACTGCATGTTGCTTCCCCTGGAAACCAGATTGATACTTGAAGAAGAATGGATGCTTTCTTACAGTGCTGTAACTATTATTGCTTGAGTGGGTGTTAGCCATTCTTATATCCTCTGTCCTGCGTTAGGAAAACCAGCAGGGAAAAACTTAAGGATTTCAAGGCTCCAGGGGAATGCTGACCTGCCTGTTGCATCAGTGTTGGACTAAGTATAGAGTATACTATAACAGTTCTTTGCTGTCCTGGAAAAACTCCAGTCCGAAGCATAAGACACGCTTTTTCATTGAGACCTACAGCAACAGCATTATCTTCGATAGCTGTAGTTGCTGTAAGGTAGGATGAGGCATTCCCCCGAACACATGGAAACCTGTGTTTGGGGGAGTGGGGGTAAGAATTGTTGTTTTCGACTCAGGCATATTTTCATTTAAATCTCTATACCAGAATCCTGGCTGTTTTCTTTCATTCCAGGTACTTTGCTGTGGGAAGCTCATGATGAACACTTCCAAACTTCAATGCAAAATGTTACTTTTTATTTTATGTAAATTGCAATTATATCTAGAACTAGGAATTCTTGTCACTTGCGTGTTTTCAGCATGCTTATTAATCAGCAATAGATTTTTATTTTTTATTTTTTAAACAAAGCTAGGGCTTAGGCTTTAGTGCTTGTTTTACAAACTGTTATTAAATAGCTTATTCAAAGATTTGACTGGGGTGAAGAGTGTAGTTTCTTTCTTCTATATTAAAAGCAGTGCATTAAAATAAGTGTCGAGCTGAATTGAAGAGTGTCCATTTGCTAACAAGTTCAAGCTTTTTGCAGATGCAGTTTTAATATTGGTAATGTGGTTTTCATCCCATCCATTGAAAATTGTCAGTCCAGCAGCATTACTTGAGATTTTAGACTAAAGTTTGAATTTATTTGCATAAAATACTTTTATTTCTTCTATTGTTCTTAAAAAATGCTAAAAGAAAAGTGGGGATGAAACTTTCATCCTTGAAGTTTAGAAATTAAAGGACATCCTACTGGAACATGAAGTAATTATTTGTAGGCTCTTTGAGCAATATATATCATTCTGACATTGCATTATGTTGCCACATCAAAGCAAAAAAAATTGTCATTTGCCTTACTCAGTACATTGGTGGGAAGCAGCAGCTCAGAAGTTTCCGGTATCTTGTGCTTATGTACTTGGTTGGAATTAGGAAGGAATTGCAGAAGTTGGTGAACATTCTCCTGGGGTGGGAGGCTGGGTGGAACCAAAAACCTGAGGGCTTATTTTGTACGAGTACAAAAGCATGAATGGAACTGTGAGCTTTATAACTACTGAATTCTTTGGTTTATGACTTATTTTGCAAAGCATTGAGTGTCTTACACTTCCCTACCAAGTTGGCCTGAAGCTTGGACTGGCTTGTCTAGTTGAAAAGCTCAATTTCAGTATAATGCCTTACTCAATGTTATTTTTTAGGTGAAGGAATATATATTGCAACTTTCAATGTAATTATCAATTAAGTTAATGTGTTTACATCCCTGTCAGGTATGTGAAGCTAAGAGGTCACAGAAATAGAAGTCTAGATAAATTTTCAAAATTATATTCTGCATTAATTACGTCTGGGTCTTACTGAAGTAGTAGCTGTGAATAAAAATGCTTTGCTTCAGTAGAAGATCTGTGTCTGCAATTCGGAAGATGAGAGTCTAGCATCTGCTTTTTACATTTAGATAATTAGAGCATGATTTAAAAAAAGAGCAGGACAAAGTTTAGGTAGAAAAAAGTTTTGGAAAGGTCTTCTAAGGATGTGCAAGTGCACATTGGTACCTAATTTACTTATTACTTTTCTGCAATAGCTTCTGTTAGACTATGTTCTAACTTCTTATGCGGTAGGTAGGTAATACTGTCATATGGTTACAACAGTAAAATTTCTTTCTGGATATTCACAAACTTATTTCTAGGTCCCTTGGCTGTCTGCCCAGTCTTCAAGTTTAAATCCAACTCTATGAAAAAACGTGTCTCTCTTTAGTCTTTAGTTTTGTTTGTGAGGTTGCTTCTTTTTCAAGAAACCTTGGGCTGAAGAAACTAAAAGTCAGATTTTATGTGTTTTTAAGATGATCTCTGAATTTTTTTTCATTTCATTTGATTGTTTTTAAAAATATTTGGTCAAGCAAGATCACTAAGCAGATGTTACATACCTTGTAAAACTACTCTCTTCTGGTTATGTGATGTTTGTGGTAGTATAGCTCTTAATGTGCTGCTGCAGTTCCAGATGATATAATGAAACAGGTTATATTTCTAGAAAAGCAGGCACAAAACTAGCAAATGTAGTGATAGTATTAAAGCAAGAGTTGTATTTAATTGCTATATAGTACAACTACCAAGTAGTTGTATTAAGTGCTTGTCTCTGAAATTGCACTTGTGTGTTGTCACTCACTTGGTGAGGCAGCTTGAAGCAGGTGGATACATTCTTCATGGTTTTGCTTTACATTCACTGTGTCAAGTTACTGTTGTGAATAGGTTATTTTTATAGCTAGGAATTAGCTAATATGTGTAAACCTGTTAATGCAGATAAATGCTTTTATATTTTAGATTCGAAAGTTCAAAATCATATGCACATTGAGAAATAAGGATGAGATTACTGAAGGTTACTTCTGAGGTTTTGTTTCCACATCTGCAGCTAGCTGATACATAAAGTTGTCTGGAACTATTCCTGATTGAATGCATTTATTTCCAAGTGGGTCCTTTAATTACTTTGTAAGATAGATGGTAGGTGAATTGCAAGGCCTTTTTTTCAAGCTTGTACATTTTCACGGCCTTTCAACATATACCACATCTTTGGAAGATTTTAATAGCAACTCTCACTTAGCTTTGATCTCTGGATGTATTGTGAATATATTTGAAGTTGAGAAGAGCAACTTCAAAGAGTCATGCATGAAACTTGACTGTGTGAATTTCCAAGTTTGAGCATCCTATAAGGTTTTTACTGTTTTACACAGTGAAAACTGTTGAGGGTATATTTCTAACCCTTCATGAAGAAGGGCTTGCCACACTACTGGATTGAGGGATTTTTTTCCCTCTCCCCAGTCTCTGTGTCTTTTTTCTTACACATCTTAGCTCTTATATAAAGGTGATGGTAGTAATATGTTTTCCAATGGAGATGTTGTCCAGTTTTTGTGAATTTGACCAGACTCCCTTTCCCCATCCCCGGAGATGATTTAAATATTGAATTACAACTTAATGATTATGTTTTTTAGAATTTACTGTGTTCATGTTAAAGCAACATCAACTGATTGAGGTCAAAAGGGTTTCTTCCTGCAAGTTGTCAATCAAGCAGAGACTACCAAGTTGCGATTCTGATTTTTATTTTATTTTTTTGCATGCTCCTACTCTGTCAGAGAGCTGGTTGTTGGCTCTGTCCTTTATTTTTGAGTGAATGCTTCGTTACAGGTAGTGACTATGGTGTTGCCTCCTTATGGTCTGTTTAACAGTGTTTTTCCTACCTTTTCTTCTGAGGTCTAGTCATTAGTTTGAAAACTTAGTGAACAATTACATCTTCTGAAAGAAAGTGCAATCTCTCACTGATCTGTACAATGTGTTTTCTTATGTTCTTGCACCACTTTTATTTTCAATAAAACCCAATAAACTCTGAAGTCCTAACAGTATTATCATATCAGTTACAACATTGTTTCCTTTTCATTAATCAGTAAGCCTGAATTGCGTACCTAGATCTTGTTGGCAGTTTCCTGATCAGTTTTAGCCTGAATAGCAAACCAAAAAGTTGGAGTCTCCCTCAGAAGCATGGCATGGAAGATCAGATTCCATTCAGGACAGCTCAACAAAGTGCTTTCCGCATCAATTGTTTCTGCCATAGGAGGTGATTCCTTTGGATTCATATCTGAAAAGGCAAGCCACTTGCTCATATGGACAAGCTATTGCAATCTGTAGAGTTAGTGGAGATTAAAGACCATTTTTTTTATATGTTGTGGCCTTCATAACGACTGAAGAAAATTGCTGTTTTGATAGGATAATATAGATTTTGTAGTCTAGGACCTCACCTGGAGTACAGAATGATTTAAAATAAGATTTTAAATGCAGTACTTCTGTGTTAGTCAAGCATAGTCTTACTGAAATCTTGAAATTTTTGAAAAGTTTCACCTTTAAGTAGTATATAAGAACATCCAAAGGATCCTGAAGAGCAAAGCCATCATCACACTATTACACAGTTAATTCTCACACATACCACACACACAGTCAAACAAACAAACAAACAAAAAAAACAACAACCAAGCACAATACTGAAGTTAGCAGAGTATTTAATAAGAAAAATAAATTGTAAATGCTTGGAGTTTTATATAAGTTCAGGCACCCATTGATGATCTGTAAGGTATTTTCATGGACTTGGTAGGAAGTCTGTAGGTATTTTTTAGCTTATCACAGATAAGAGATAGCTCCTTGGAGCAAAAGAGGATCTAAATATGCAGGGGAGGCTCCCCAGTAGCTGGAGATTTACTTGATTCAAGCCGGTGTAATCTAGTGTCAACACTTTCAGAAGAGCCTCTTTGCTTTGATAAGAGTTAATTCTCTTTGCTTTTTATTGTGTTTTTTCTTTTAGAAAGTTGTTCTGGCATATTGTTCTGACTGGTAGAATCTAAATTTTAGTTCTCAAGTTTGAACGCTGCTTGTAATTGATTTTCATTTGTGCACATGCATTTAGCTGGCTTGTTGTCTTCCTGCTAGAGGATTCTGAATATGTTCTGTTAGCATCTGTGCTAAGATACCGAGCTCTGAGGTTTTCCATTCTCATAATGAGTGAAAACATTCCTCTGTAGCTGTTGCAGTGAAGAATTTGCTTCTCTTGGGAAGCAAAAATTATTTGCATTCCTTTAGAAGAGTTCTTCGGTCTCATTGCCTGCTTGTCTAGATGTGTGTGAGCTTTTTCTTACTTGTCTGGATGTACCTCTGGTGTGTTTTTGGAGTATAGTTCTCTTTTTGTTGTTGCATCATGTGTAATGCATTGCAGTCAACCAGTGATCTTTCTTCCTGTGTTTCCAACTAATTGTCTTGGTTTCTTAATGTGAAGGAAAATAGCTATCTCAGGATAGAGAAGATAGTTCACTGACTTTTTAAATAAGTGCTGATGAGTTGTACTGGATGGTGAGATGGAGATGCATAGGTAGAAGTCCATAGGCCGAGTTCCATTAGTAAGTTATTTCTAATAGTGGCCTACTGCATTTTTTCTTGTTGGCTTCTAATTGCTTCGGATGGTACTGTTTGTGCTGTGTCCCATATCTGTTCCTCGTGGCTGATTTCCTAATGTTCATTACATCAACAAACATTTTTTTTTCCTGTAGTCACTAATAGAAAGACCTGGATGAGGGACTTTGCTGTTCTCATTCTTTTAGCTCTGTGCATCTTTCTCAAAACCAGAGACTATTATCTGTTCTTAGCAAGTTTATCTACTGCACAGTTCTACAAATCACAATTTGTTCTGTTTAAATTCAGTGCCATGCCATGTGGCAGTGCCATGTCTGAAATCCAGCTAGGTTTTTTTAGGAATGAATTATATTTTCTTGGCATATAAAATTGGTTTATTTACTGAAGGAAGTCTGCAAAGTTTTCTGGTAACCTCTACTCTTGATTTCTATATCCCACGTGCTTTGTACTCCTTAAAAACTAGTCTTTCATACTGTCTATTAATAACAGGTCAAAAAGGCTCCATCTCATCTCTTTCTGTAGGTACTACATCTCTGTTTTCAAACAAGAAACTATCTTAAGGATCTAAGATGTTATTTTATATTGTAGTTTCACAACTCTATTATCTCTGGTTTAAGAACAGTAAACTTCAAAATGGAGAGGCAAATAATAGCTGTGCATTTACATTCTTAGTCAGCATTCCTCTATGACGTACCAATGTCCTTCTATTTCCTTGCAAATGAACATACAGGCAAATAGAATAATTCTTGGAGTTGCTGACGCTGAAAATAATCTTACCTTAGTCTTCACTGTACCACTAGTTCTTCCTTGTTTGTGGCTGATGAATCCTTGCTACTTGCTTTGCTAACAACAGTGTCTTAATGTGCTGACTTTTTGGCAGTACTGTCATTGTATGGACAGCTCTTAATTAACCAGTGTGTGTTTTTGTTCTTAGAGTGGTGTCTTCTCCCTACCACAGATATCCTTTCATTCATCAAGGAAATATTCCAAAAAGGCAAAAAACTTTTAACCTTCTTTGGGATGCAATTGTAATACAGTACTTGTACCTTTGACTTAAAAGGGATGGGGTGAGGAAAGTTTCCTCTTCGCTCAAGTCTTACCTTTAGTTTGCCATAGTTAGAGCTTTATTGATTTATTTCAGCTTTATCTTTTGCTGCTTAACATTTAGTTTCTGTTCCAAGTGACCAAATCCTGTTAGCTTTATTATTAAATTCCATTATAAATTGTAATTTATTAACAAAAATATTTTGATTAAATATCTATCTATATATATATATACACACAGACACACTGGATATCATACTCTGGCAAGCTTTGCCAGTTACTTTTGATAGCAATTATTCTTTGGAAGCCGGTCCCTAACAGTAATTTTTTGTTTCTGTAATATTAAGGGTCTTTATTTCCAAGTAGTTGTACATCAGACTTGAGGGATTGTACTAAACGATCCTACTTCTGTCCATTTCTTGAGCACTTAAGTTTTCCACTAGATTCTGGCCATACTTACAGTAAAACTATTTATTCTGTACTAATTACTCAATAAGTAGATCTCTGTGTTTTCTTTACATAAGAAAGGAATGCCTTCGAAGTAACATTTCACTCTTAAAATCTGGGAATTTCTTGGAAATGGTCCATCTAAACCATTTCTTGCTGGGAAGAAATAGAAAATAAAAAATAATCTAAGATTCTGGTTTATTTTCCTTCTTCCTTCTCTTTTTAAGTTTTCCCCTCGCAGTAGTTAGCAAGTAGTTCTTTGCTGGACATGCTTTGTTTTCCTTGTAAAACAAGTCTTCAATTCTTGGCCTCTATGGGAGGACCCTGAATTTATGTTTATAAAGAACATTAATGTTAGGAGGCTTGATACTTCTGTATTTCTTTTGTTGGGGTAAGGCAATGATGTAATGTACTCCTTTCTCAGACTTTTCTTATAATCTTCTTATAATTTTCTTATGTATCTGTAAATCTTGCATTTGGGATGAAGTTCCTTACCCTTTTTACCTGCCTCTCCGTATCTCCCTTGAATAAGATGAGCTTTCTGTATGCAAAGAGCAGCTCCAAGTTGTAAATTTGCCTTGTTTTTGGATCTTGCTTAGCCTCAAATAATTCTGTGTTCTTAGCTGTTGCAATGTTAGTGTCACTCACTCGAAGCTCTGTTTTTATTTTCCTTCTTTTTCTATAGGATACTTCTATTATGAATTCATTCCTTCTGGAGTAATGGGCAAAATAGGACATAAAACTTGGTGTGATTTATGTTCCTTTTATCCCAATCCAGAAACTTTTATGGAAAGTACTTGTAGTAAGAAAGACCTTTGTTAAATGATTGAAGCCCTGGTCGTAGGTGTAGCAGCTTTTACTGTTGGGAGGGTGTGCAGGGGAGCAGAAATGGTGCAAAAGGCATGGACTTCTTGGCGTTAGTCTCAGCCTGCAGTTTAGTGAGGGCACTGCCTGCTTCACAGGGTTTTTTGAGGCTTAGTTCTTTAACTTCCAAAGTAATGCTGATGGCCTCTCAAAGGTGCTGTTGAAGTGCACAGTGCTTCCGTGTGCAGGCTGAGTACCATTGTTTTTTCTGGCAGTACATAGGTCCTCCACAGTTAGGGAAAGAATTACTTTTTTTCTTTTTTTTTTTTTTTTTTTGCTTTAAAGAAAATACAGAAGTCCTTTACTGGGGAGAATAGAAAGGGGCTTTCTGAAGAGGTGCTGAAGACATGGAAATTCAGAGTGGTGATTGGTCACCTCTGCTTGATTGACAGGTTGCAGGGAAAAACAAAAACCCATTTGTTCTGGCTTAAAGGAACTGGAAAACAGAAAATGAGTATCAGGTAAAAATTCCTTTTTTAAAATCTTTGCAGTTCTCCTTTAAAAAGTGGAGTTTTTACACAAATCAAAACCTCCCCCACTGCGATAAATTACGAGTAGGAATTACAGAAACAGGCAGTTGCAAAGCTGTGTAATGTGGGTTGTCGATGTCAGTGTGTTTTGTAGTGGGCAGGTGTCCTGAAGCACCACAGCAGCCATTGCTATGGGCTAGCTTAGCAAAAAGGCAGAGGATTGAAAGGGTGTAGTGAATAAAGCCCTGAACTGGACCCAGCTTTCTGTTTAGGTCTATTAGCAGGACATTCAAGGGGAAGCTTTTATTTTCACTTCCTGTACTGTGCCTGCTTTGCGGAATAAGTCTGTCAGTTTCTACTATCAATTTGGCATCTTTCATGGCATTATTTTAAAAATTCAATGGAAAGTGTATAGCCAAAAAAGTAAGCTGTTTTAAAGGAACTTCCATCTAGCAGTACACTACCTTGCAGATTTTATATAAATTTCAACATCAGCACCACAGTTTTTATATCGTAATTGAAAGTAATTTATTCCTGGTAACTTAATTATTTTGTATGTTGATGTATTTCAGATTGAAGGACAAGGACATGGTGCAGTTTTTGACTGCAAGTGCTCTCCTGATGGGCAGCATTTTGCATGTACTGATTCTCACGGTCACCTTCTGATTTTTGGCTTTGGTTCCAGTAGCAAATATGACAAGGTACAGTACAAGATATGTATCACAACATTTATCTGTTTTTTGAATGTGTTTGTGCAAACTTTGTTAGAGCTTCATCTCGAGAGTGCCTTGTAACTCATTTTTCAGTTATGAATCTGGGTTGTTTCAGATTCCTGTTGTTGATACTGAGCTTTCTTTGGCTATCTTTTGTTTTTGGGTACAGAAGCATGCTGTCAAGCATGTTTTATTTGCATGGGAAATTAAAAATGAAAATAAAAAATCACCTAAGCAATGTCTCCTCAGTGGGATTAATGAGGTTACCAGTGTCCATATAGATCCACATCAGTAATGAATATTGGAGTTGGTAATGGTTAAATATCTTGCTATAAGTATTTTTCTGGTTTCTAACAAAGATGAAAAACTTGAGGTTTAGCAGAACCAACTTCTGGTATCTGAATTTACGCACTGCAGAGCCTGAATGATGATTATTTACAGCAAATGTATTATGTGTTCTAGTTTAAGAAAAAAGTCTGTCATGTGTTTTTGGTGTCATGAATGCTGTGGTGCTTACATAGCAATGTTCTACCATTAACATGTAATTAAAATATTACATCTTTATTCTAATGCTCTACTCTACTCAATATTGTTTACTCTAAATGCAGATGCCTTGCCACAAACCCTCCTGACTGTAAATAATGTGTGATGGTTTGTTTTCCCAGTTGATGAGCATGCCCTTTGAGCTGTGCAGGTTACCTCATTAGGAGTGCTGCTTCTTTTATCACTCAGAAATGAGACAGTGTCTCTCTTTTCTCTCCCAAGTCTTAAGCAGAAATATCTCCTATAAGGTTTTCATTTGTGCATCTGGTAGTTAGCTCTTACAGGTTGTTGAAGTACTGGCCTCTGGATTTTGCTTTCTATTTGTGGATCTTCTGACTCAGACTGGCATTGAAAGCACCATGTCAAATAGTAGTGCAGAGGAAGGCCTGAAGAAGAGATAGCAAAGGCAGTTTTAATCTTTGTTGTATAAACCACTGCAGTTATTTCCGATATGTTCTAGCTCTTATTTTGATGTCAGTGCTGTTACAGAATGTGTATGAATATGCTAGAATGTTTTATGATCACGTTTCTCAACTATAACATGATGCATGTAGTTGGGGGTAGCAACTGTAGCCATTACTATGGCTCAATCCACCTGAGCATTTTCCCTTTCCTTTCAAGGAGGACAAACAGGAACAGAATTACCACAGGCAAGGAAAACTGGCATTATCAGATCAGTTTTGAGGTCCTTCTGTCTTTCACTGTTCTTACTCTCTGAACTTTAAAGCCTGATGTGATCAAACATTTCTCTCACCGTGTTCATTAATTACTGTTTTTCTCTTCAGTCATTCTGGGTAGTGCATAATCCCCTAAACTCATAAATGTCAGAAATGAAATGTGAGCCAAAAGCAGTTGTCTTTGCTGTGATAAGAGACCAGGAGTCTTCATTACATAGCTCTCTGAAAACTTCCCTTGTGATGGGTTAGACCTGTGTGAAGGAAAACCTGTTTTCATACCTTGAATGTTACAGACCTAATATTCTTTGGAATTTTATCTGCGGTCTCTAATAAGAAATTGCACAAAAATGTTATTTGATTTAAAATTATTCTCTTCAACTGCTACTGTGCCACGGTCATCTTGTCCTTGTTGACCATAGAAGAAAAGGGAACACACAGGATTTGCATCTCCATCTTAAATGTCAACTTAGAGGTTACCAAACCTCCTTCTTCTTTTGTTCCATCCCTTCTTTCACTTTTGTTTGATCTGCATTGTGGAAAAAGGTAACTACCAACAAAGGTATTGGTAGCTGCTGGGGATTTGGTGCTCTGTTTTATGATGTCCCACCCTCAGCTCCTTGTTTTTTGTTGATTTAATTGGGTGTTGTTTTTAGTTTGCTTTCCCAGGCATCTTGTGAGAGTAAATGCTAGTAGGAAGTACAGTGTGGTCTGTTTGTTTTGTTTTTCTTTCAGGTGGTTTCCATGCATCTTGGGGAATGATTTTTACAGGAGTTAGGAGTATGATAACCAGTCCTTCACTCATAAATAAGAGTTGTTCAGGGCAGTGATTCTAGCTGAGATCACAGCTTTTCTGTGAGCAGGCTCTTGAATTTTGTCATCTTGTGTTCAGATATATTGTTTTTTTCTCTGACTGGAAATACTATCCAGTCTTCTTTTCCCCCTGCATTCATTATAAACTTGGTCGTGATAGTGATGGCATTGGAGTGACTTTATTTTCTTCCTCTTTTGGTGACACATATGTTTGGAGTCAGAAAAGGACTATACTTATTGTTTGCTTTTGACTGCTTTAGTATTTGACCTATTTAATGAAACTCTTGTAGACTATGCAATCCACAGTTCCTTTTTACTCATTACAGCTCCAGTGTGGTGTAATGGTGCAGTAATGAAAAAATCTCTCTGCATTTTTTATGTATGTGTGCTCATCTGGAGAAACTGAATACTTGGCATGTGTAGTGTAGTTACCAAAGAAATAACTCTTGTAGAGCTCAGACCCTGTGGAAAGTTTTCTCACATTAAGCTAGTAATGTAAAATGCAGAGGACTTGTATGTCCTAATGGCCCTAATCTTTTTTTGTGTGTGAGTGTACGTGAATTTAATCTCTAAAAGTTTATCAAGGAACAGATCTGATAATTAGTACTTCTGTTTGCCTGCTGGACATGTAAGCAAATAAATGCAGCCATCTGAGATTCTCATCCTGTAATTCTGAATTTTCTCTGGACCTGAACTGACCTGAAGATAAGATCATTCCTGAGGTGCTTTTCAGAGTTCTGTCCAAGGATTGAACTGAGCTTGGGTTTTCCATGAAGTGCTGTTCTTATCATGGAGTAAAAACTTGTTTACTCTCTCTGCCGTGTCTAACTGCATTGCAGAGTACAAAGGAAAGGCAATAGCAGTGAGGTCCTTTATGATCTTGTGTCAGAGACTGTGAGGACATACTATGAGGATGCTGAATGTGAGAGGAGAAATTTCCAGATCTCCACTTGGTTGTGAAGTTTTGTAAGCATGGGGTGCAGACAAACTGTACATCCAGATAAATATGCATTAAAGCCCATTAAACCATCAACATGATAAAGCACATTAAAGCTCAGAGTCTGAGCAATCTTACCATTGGCATCTTTCTCTGTATGGGAAATACTTAATAGGAAAATTTGCACTCGGTGAAAGTAGGAGATACTCTACAGGTACTTACATTCCAGGCAAAATCTTCATAAAGGACCTGTCTCTTTATCATGTTGTGCCATCTGCTGAGCTGAAGGAACAAAGTTGATAAGCAAGCTTTGACTAATGAAACACATGAGAAGGGTTGCAACCTTTCTCATTCAGCCTTCATTAACAGAGGCACTACTTGCTTCCATCCAGGGCTTCTTATTGAAGTAGCATGTTGTCTTGTCCATATGTACTTTGTAAGGGTAACCTTTTGAATTCCTGAAGTAAATGTATTCATTTGTAGCTTTCCATGCATCTTTCAAATTTTCTTCCTGGTAATTTTTCAGAGTTTGTGTGGGGTCCAGATCCTGTGATTAGTATACATTTATTTTTCTAAATTTGCATCATGTAGGTGCATGTAGGCACTTTCTGATTCTGTAACTGGCACTATTGGTTCTTGCCTGGTCTTCTTACATCCCACATAGGTGGATTTGATATCATTGAGAGTCTAGACCTCTGAGCATTATCTATTCCAGATACTCTTAACATCAGCCTTACTGATTTCTACATAATACTATTTCCTGTAATTTGTTATGAATTGTTCATAATAGAGCATGCTTTTCAAAAAAGGGAGTGTTTTGTACATGGGCACTCATCCGACTATGCTAAAATATCTGTATCTTAACACTTTTTCTTTTTGGGATCTCTGTCTTGGATCGTTTGCTCAATTATTTTTATTCTGCACTGGAAATATATTTATGAGTGAATTATTATTATTTTTTTACTTGTTAGAAGTTAAACTGCCTTTTTACATACTATTTGGAGAAAGTAATTCTTTCCTCTTCAGTGTCTGTGGATAGTATACTAGAATAAATTATGAGCAGGTGGATGGAAATAATTTTGAGGTTGAAGACTTCGGTTTCCAGTTAATTTTATTTTAGCTACTGCAATTTCTTTGTATATATTGCATTATAGTAAAAATTGTATGTTTGACTTCTGGTGATAAAATATTTGGCAGTGATGCAATGTGATAAATATTTTCCTCATTCTCTTCTTACACCATAGTTCATAAGCCTGTGGCACAGGTCACATTATCAGATGTATGTATATGAAAATTTGTGACTTTTTTAATATGTTGATGCTGTGTTCCATCAAACATCTACAAGTATTTAAATACTGGTCCATTCCTTTGTTTTAGTGCTCCCCATCACCAAACCTATCATTTATTTTATTAGCAGTGAGAATATAGAAAGTAAATGCTGGAGGATAGTCATTTATTTTTCTTCTTTAAAGTGAGATAAACAGGGCAGTTTATGATCTTGCTTATGCAAAATTGACCACCAGTAGCATCATTAAAAATATTTTTGGCAATATTTTCTTGTGCGTTTATTAATAGTCTTTTTGAAAAACTACATGCATATATATATATATGTATATTACAAAATGACTTTGTTTACAGATAGCAGATCAGATGTTCTTTCATAGTGACTATCGGCCCCTTATCCGTGATGCCAACAACTTTGTCCTGGATGAACAGACACAGCAGGCTCCACACCTTATGCCTCCCCCATTTTTGGTTGATGTGGATGGCAACCCGCATCCTGCAAGATATCAAAGGCTGGTTCCTGGTCGTGAAAACTGCAGGGAGGAACAGCTTATTCCTCAGATGGGAGTGACATCTTCAGGTATGGAAGACTTCAATTTGGTATATCATAGCCTTTGTAGTTGCATGTAGGTATTATGCATTTTTCCTTCTTGTGATGTTCTGGGAGTAATAGTTCACGTAATGTTGAAAAGCTGCATTGTTCTTGGCACTGATTGCTTGTGACAGACAAGTAATTGTTTATCCTCAATCAGATTAGTACTAGTTGATGCTACAAAACTTGTTTCATTCCGAAAGCAGCATGCAACGCTGCATGAGCTTTCGGTTGATCTCTTTTTGTTAAGATGTCCTATATCACAAAGCCTAATAGACTAGTCTTCTGTTGGTCAGCTGTAACGGATAACACCTAAAAAGAGAAAAATATGAAACCTTCAAGTCTTCTTCATCTATAGATAAAAAAGACCGTCACTCAACTTAAGCTTTGGTTTGGTTTGAAAGCTCTGAAGTGTTGATGAGAATGAAACATCTGGGTGTTTTTCTAACGTTTTATTCTCCACGTGTACTGTGTGTAATGAACAGGCATAGTTTCTGCCTGTCACTGTAGAATAGTGCCTAGATGTGTGGTCCATGTGGATGGAAGGGTGGAGAAAAATTTAATAAGATATTATAGGTGGAAAAACTATCAAACAAGCCTTCCTGGTCAATGTATGCCATATTTTATCTCTTCAGATAATAGTTTTGAAGGCAGCTTAGAGATCCGTGAAGGATTTAATGTTACCTTGTTGTTAAAATTGCAACGTGGAGAAACAGGCGTAGGAAGTTCTGCACAAATGTGTGTGGGAACTTCTTCCCAGTGCAGTGACGGAGCAGTGGCACAGCTGCACAGAGAGGTGGTGGAGTCTCCTTCTCTGGAGACGTTCCAGACCCGCCTGGACGCCTACCTGTGCAACCTGGGCTAGGGAGCTGCTCTGGCAGGGGGTTGGACTCTGTGATTTCTGAAGGTCCTTTCCAACCCCTACAGTTCTGTGGTTCTGTGAAAAATGACATTCTTAAATTCTCCAAATTTGGAAGTGTACTGGACGCAGTCTTGAAGATAATATCTTGAAGCAAACCTGGCCCTACACACATACTTGGGTATTATTAAATTTCATGATGACACATGAATGACTATGGAAAGTTTATGTCCATAATGTTTCATTTGATAGCAATAAGTCTTCAGTGAGGCTGTCAGAGAGCTGGAGTGGCAGGATTTTTCTACCTCTGTCCAGTTTAGCAGCATTGTACAATTTATATGCAATTTTATCCAGTGCTAAACTTTGTCTATTTACTATGTTCCCTTCCTTTAAGGAACCTTATTGCTTTCTGAAACTTTATTGTGGGAATTGATAGGTCTCACTCAGAGCACTGGCAATTGACTTCTTGTCAAGAATCTGTATGTAGAAGCCTAAAAGAGTAGGAGTAATTCAGATACTCTTGCTTAATTTACTCCCTAGTTGTTACTTGAACCTCTTTCAAACCAAGTCTATTGGAAAAAAATAGCAAGTAAACATCTGTCTTTCCTGTTTGATTTTTTTTGAAATTGCTGTTATTTGTGAAGGCAAAATTTTACAGACTGGGTACTTGATACTGGGTACTTTTCCTTAGGAAGCAGCACGGTCTTAAATACTTTATTCTTACTGCAAGGCATAATCAGCGTGGCTTCTTTCCTGCCGCTGTCAAAACTGTTTATTTCTTAGCACAATTACTGTAATATCTAGTGTTTTGTCTTGCAAAGTTGATACTGTGATATCTCTTGGAATGGCACGGGGTGAATAATTTCTGTAGCATTGTCATCCCTCATTACGAAGTTTTACAAGTCCACACCACTATGTGTTTCATTGAAGTTTTGATTAAAGTTTACTGTGGTGTGTTTGGGGCAGGCTGAGCACGCAGTTCACAGAACCACACAGTTATAGGCATTGAAAGGGACTTAAGAATCTAGTCCAGGCCCTTACTAAAGCAGGTCACAGTAAGTCACAGAGGAAAGTGTGCAAGTGGATTTTGATTATCACAAAGAAGGAGATTCCAGGACCTCTTTGGGAAGCCTGTTAAGTGCTGTGTACCCCTTGGTTTACATTGATGAAGGTTACAGCAGTTGTGTTAAGCTTCTGTATTTCGATTGCACTTGATCAAATTTAAACCTTTATTGGAATTAGTGATCGCCTTTACCCTGCTCCAGGAAATTTAATGCAGGAACTTAAGAAAAAGTTATCCTATTTTATAAACAAAAACACCAAGGGAGAGACTATTAAAAGTATGCTTTAGCCAGTACTTAAGCAAATCATATACTGTACTTGTAAATTTGGAAGCTAAAAACTTAGATGAGCAGTTTATGGTACACGATTCTTTAATATTTGGGTGTTTATTCTCCTGTGTGTTTTACTTCACAGGATTGAATCAAGTCCTCAGTCAACAAGCAAACCAAGAAGTTAGCCCACTGGATAGCATGATTCAAAGACTTCAACAAGAGCAGGATCAGAGGCGGTCTGGGGAGGCAGGAACTAGCAGTACCAGCCGGATAAGCAGAGGTAAATTACACACTTGTGGTGAGGGTGTTCTGGTTTTTCAACTGAACTATCTGACAGTTGGAAAAATGTTAATTGCATATCATTTTGTATGATTTTGTTGAGCTACTAGAAAAGAAGCACAGAATGGTAGAACATCATTCATTTTTTTTCTGTCTCTTGTTTTCCTACTTTTGCAAAACATCATAATTATTAACATGACAAATTTATCTTTGTTAAAGTTGTGTGCTTACTCAGGGGACTTGCAGTGACTGTATTCCCTTAGATTTAACTACTCTGCTGTTAAATCTGGAGTTGTTTAAGGAGTATACTGACTGCATGAGACTGCTTTTTTTTTAACATTTTAGAGAACAGTAGCAAAAATTCTTGTAAACATTTTCAATGGCAGTTTATAAGGGCAGTGAATCAATGAGACACGTGACAGTTTACTTCTCTTGAGTGTTGCTGCCTCCATTCCTTTTTTTTTTTTTTTTGGTATGACTTTTTAAAATGGAGTACTGTAGCTCTATAGAGCATGTCTTGGAAGTTACAGGAATTGCTTTAATATTTTCTTTCTCCTGAAATAATAAATAAAAAAAACCCTCATTCCTTTTTTTTCCCCATTCATTGTGAAATAATCTTCTTAGATGATGCCTTAACAATTTCCAGTTAAGTACAGCTATTGCCTTTTGACTTTCTAGCATCTGTAAGTTCTACCTCTGAAGTTCATTCACCACCAAATATAGGATTAAGACGTAGTGGGCAGATTGAAGGTGTGCGCCAGATGCATAGTAATGCACCCAGAAGTGAAATAGCGACTGAACGGGACCTTGTGGCTTGGAGTCGGAGGGTTGTAGTGCCTGAATTGTCTTCTGGTGTGGCCAGGTAAGCAGAGGTCCAGTTTGCTGTGAATTTTAATCTTGTGAACTTTGTTAAATTGAAGATTGTCACAGTCCTATTTGAAGTGTTTCTCTCTTCTGTGATCTCAGTTCTTAAAAAATTAGTTTGTGTGAAATAGTTCTTGTTTCCTTGTCACTTGTAAAGTCATGGAATTAGACAAGTAATGTGAATAAAAAGTAATGATTTTGCAAATGGTGAGTAATTTAACTTGTATATTCAGTAGAGTCTAATTGCCTAGATGATTTCTGACTTGTAGCATAGCACTGCAGTATATTTCAACTTCATTTGTTCCTGACATTTTACAGCTGGAGCACTGACCCGTCAAGTGCCTGAGGTGAACTTCGATTTTCAATCTTGAAATAATTGTATTTTGTTCATTAATATACTCTTGTGATGAGTACTTGCATCAGAAGGGCAAAAAGCCCCATTAACCGTATTCAGGCTGCTTTAGTTTTTTGAAATAAGATTGATGTACACGGGATTTTCCGAATGGCTAATTTTAGAAGTCTTTTTAAGAGAACGTAATTAACATCCTATGACACTATGTTGATGTTTAAAGATGCAGGTTTTCTTCAAATTCTGAAATTGGCATCTTGTAAGTAACCAAGAAAGAGTACGATTACGTTTTTCAGATTCTGTATCTTTTTCTCAAGAAGGTTGCTTTTGAATTTAGAGTAGTGGCTTTGAGAATTGTTAAGTCAGATGTCCTTTGAACAGAACATAGCTATGTACTCAATTCTTGCCACTTGAAGTCTGTATCTGGAAAGGGTAATTTTGAAGCCAGTTCTGACTCTACACAAAGAAACTACTGTTCAAAGTGTGTCACAACTATTGAACATTTATTCCATGGCTTAGAAGAGAATCTCTTCAGTGGTATTATTTTTGCTTTAAGGTTAACATCTTCATTTTCTGTTTTCAGCAGGCAGGAGGAATGGAGGACAGCAAAGGGAGAAGAAGAAGTAAGAGTGTATCGATCAGAAGAGAAAAGAAAACACGTCATGAGTCACATTCAGAGAGAGAGCAAAATACCTACTTTCTCTAAGGTAAACAAACCCTTGTACCTTATCACAGTAAGAAACATAAAACCAATCCAGTTTGTTAGGCCACATGAATTTACATTACTATTCTCAGTTTTAAATTTGAAAAACGTAGAGTACCAGAGTTTATCTCCACAGAATGAAGACACATGTCCCCTGCTGATGTTTCACTATACTCTGAATAATAAACTGAAAATTTGCTCTTAGAACTCCCCTGTGTGAGAAGCGTTGTGAGTCTGGTTCTGGGAACGTGTTTTGCTGTATAGTGGTTGTCACTGTTGATCAATACATCTTGATGCAGTTGTCTAGAATTTGACATAATGTTCCGTGGAAATGTTAAATTAAAACTTAAGTCATAGTTCTTAAAGAATTGGGTATTTTCTGTCACGGTGGGCCAATAATTGTAATCCAGATTTCTGTGGTATTTCTTAAATCATGCATTTTACTGAACCTGGAGTGTATTTTTCAGCAAAAAACTAAAAAGGGAAAGAAATAGAATGGAACAGGCTGCTCTAAAAATGAAACTGTCATAATAACTGACTTGGTGTTTTTGTATTAATTTTTTTTCAAAGGTTTCTTGTCAGGATTTGTAGCAGCAAGAAAATGGAGGCTGCATTTTCTGTATTTACAAAATTCACATCTTGTTAAGTTAGAAATTAGTTTTATCTGTGCATCACATTCTCTTTATGATTTTATAACCAGACAATAATTTAGAATTTATTTATCCTGAACAAGCAACCAGAATCTTTAATGAAATATTCTCTGCTCTGCAGAGAAGGACCTGGGAGTCCTGGTGGATGACAGGCTGGCCATGGGCCAGCAGCGTGCACTGGTGGCCAAAAAGGCTAAAGGTATCCTGGGGTGCATTAAAAGGAGCATGGCCAGCAGGTCAAAGGAGGTGTCCTTCCCCTTCCACTCTGCCCTGGTGAGGCCTCACCTGAGTACTGTATCCAGTTCTGGGCTCCCTGGTACAAAAAAGAGAGATCTCCTGGAGAGAGTCCAGTGGAAGGCAACAAAGATGTTAAGGGGCCTGGAGCAATCCCCCCCTTATGAGGGAAGGCTGAGTAACCCAGGTCCGTTCAGCCTTGTGAAAAGAAGACTCTGAGGGGATGTTATTAATGCTTATAAATATCTTAACTGCTGTGGGGACTGGACAAGGGGAAATAGCCATAAAATTGATTATAGGAAGTTCTGCACCAAGTTGCAAAGAAACTTCTTCACAATGAAGGTGATGGAGCAGCCTTCTCAGGGAGGCTGTGGATTCTCCTTCTCTGTAGATTTTCAAAACCTGCCTGGACACCTACCTGTGCAGCCTGATGTAGGGGGACTGCTTTGTCGGTGGGGTTGTATTCTATGATCTCTGGAGGCCTCTTCCAACTTCTTTGATTTTGTAAGTAGATTTTAAACAAATAGAAATGAGAACACGTACTTTGGTTTTTGTAATACATAGAATTGTAGGGGTTGGAAGGAACCTCAAGAGATCGAGTCTAACCCCCCTGCCAAAGCAGGTTCCCTACTCCAGGTGAATACACTTATTCTAGAAAAGACTCTTTAATCCTTAATTTAAGACCGTAGGAAAATACGTGCCTCCAAGAATGCTTGCAAGTTGTCCTCTGAAAAGTAAAAATTATGAATTCCAATGTGGAAAAATCCAAGAAAGTAAATGTGTAAAACACTGTGCAGTGTATTGACCACATAATTCCTGTGATGTATATTATAAACTTTCATGAGGAGGAAGAGACTGGAACTGAAAGTAATCTGAAATAAATTTCAGATGCTGAGTACTGCTTTCAATTTCTTCATCAAATTTCTTGAATTTCAGTTAGATACATTGCCATTAAGTGTTTGCTCAAGAGTAACTGGACATTTTTCTTTGAATTTATCTGCCAAATTTTGTATCCAGAGATATGAAGATATTTGTACTTAATGGTTTTGGAGATGATCATGGCAAAATATCATAAAATTTAGTAACTCTTTCTCTCTCTGGAACTATGGAGGATGGGTGTCACTAATTTTAATAAAGTTGAACTGAAGAGGTGTATTTTGATACCGAATTGTAGACTTTCTTCCTGTGTACTTAAGCTACAGTTCAGTCAAAAGGTCTGTCCTCTGAGAATTTCTATTGTCTCGCTCTTGTATTTCTAATTGGTTTATAGCTCTCCTAAAATATCACTGGGGCATAAAAATAGCAGAGTAGACTTGTTGGTCCAGAATTTCAGCAATTGCTTTTATTACACCTTTGAAAAAAAGAAAATATAGATGTTGTCCCATGCATTCCTTGTAGATATTTATTCCCTTACACTCGTTCAGAGGAAAAGGTGGCTTTTCTTCACTTTCTTCTCAATGAAGTGTGTTCTTTTATTTATCTTAGGGCTGAAAGATGTGTGATCTGGATTCTTAGGCCCAGAATGTATGGGTTACGGGTAAGGTAACTTGGCCAATCCCTTAGTCACTTTTCACCTTTATTCAGAGGAAAGAACAGACAGTTAAGATCTCTGCATTTTAGTGCATGAAGTTTTCCATTCAGTAATTCTTGGTGAATTCAGTAACCATTTACAGACATGTACAGAAATTCTTCTGATACACACATGATACAGGATGAGAAGCACAATGATAATTAAAATCCCTTGAAATAAGCCTCACTGGGATTCAGATGTAAGTAGATACTAAGTGGACTTGAAATAAGTAAATCTGCAGGGAGAAAAGGGTGCTTGATCCCAATTGATTAAGTTTCCCAGTTAGATAAAATACTCTGTTTGAAGCAATTTTTGTTGTTGCTTATAGTTAGCATGAGTACATTTTTGCTTTATAAAATTGAAGACAAGGGAAGCAAAGCAAGACTGATCTCATGTAAAAAACTGTACTAAGATATCTGTGGTATTTTTTTGTAATAGAAATTATTGCAACAGAAGAGCAGCTGAGTTTCTTTACAGTGACTGCTTTAACTGCAAGTTGTGTTAGATTAGAAGATAGAACTGGAAAATACAGTTTAAATCTTTCTGATCCTTCAGAGCAGTACAGTCAATTTTGATACTCACACCTTGTAATTCATATTACAGTAATGTTGGCACTGCAACTCTTTCTGTAGCTTAGGAAATGTGTAAGAGTTTTGTGAGAGAGCTTGTGGTCCGAAGATGTGTATCACCTCAAGCATAATATTGGGGAAACAGTACCTTCTAGTAATTAGCAAAACTAAAAATTAGATTATGAAGAATTGTAGAATATGTCATTCTACAATCATACCAGAAAAAGTTTAAACTATATTTAAACTATTTTATATATTTAAACTATTTAAACTATTAAACATATCTAGAAAAGGTTTAAACATTGTTCGCGTTGAATTTCAGTTGTATTTGTGCTGTAGGAAATACTATTTTTATATCAACCTGTGAAATTTGTTTGTTCATATAATCATGATAAAGTAATATTTTCTTTCTCTTTTTAATACAATGACTCAGAAATATGGAATAAAAAAAAGGAAAGGAGAGCAAAAATCAATTGTAGCATTCTGGATTTCAAGCCAAAGTGTAGGTTAATAGGGAAAAACAGTATCTATAATAACTTCTTCAGGAGATTTTGAAGTTTTATTACACTTTTTTATTCCAGGATGTGGTGGAAGTTAGTAGTGAATAACATATAATTAGTAATAACTGTAGCTTAGCTTAAAAACAAACCATTCTTTTTAATGCATATCAAATATAATATTGGGAAAAGTATACACAGATAAGAAACTTCGGGCTGTGGGCTTTTTATTTTATTTTTTTCTTTGTCTTAAGAGGGCTGTGAGCATCTGTTGATATTGGGGGTTCTGTTAGTGGACACTTGCTTGTGACCTACTGATGCTTAACCTACTAGTAAAGGCTAATCCCTGTTGATTTAAGGAAGGAGGTTTCTCAGAGTACATCCCTGCTGGTGAAGAAACAATATGATAACTTATCAACATTTTTGCAACTCTGTATGAAAGCATAGCTACACTGTGCTTCCTGGTTGAGTCAAGGTCTTAAGGACAGTAGAATGTGCTGCTTTAATGTGGGAGTTACTAGGGCACTGCTGAGTTTCCACTGCGTCCGTGGGTCTTCAGAAATGGTGTTAAGAAGTCCTTCAGCTCTGTCCAGATGACATGTATCTGTCCCTTTCAAATGCAGGAAATATCTCTTATATTTCACAGAAAAAATGTTCTGACAGCAACTGTAGTTACTAATGTATCAATAGATGTGCTCTGGTGCTGAATGGAAGCCTTAGATGTGATACGAGGTACTTGTCAGCGTGTGTGACAGTTCATCAAAGTATCCAGAGAAAGTGAGAGTGATGATTGAACCTCAAATCATAGGTAATCTTGGCTTTATTTTCTAACTTCCCATTAGAGTTAAGAGTGCAATTTCAGGCTCTTTTCTTCAGAGTATCTATTGAGAAAAGACCTATTGTTTCCTCAGCCAGTGTTGAAGAGTTTGGTCTTGGTTTCCATTTTGGCAAAAGAATGTATTAAAACCTTCTTTTTCCACTCAAAACTTTATCATACCTGATACAATATATAAATGGTGGTGGGGATCTGATCCCCGTTTATAAATATCTAAGGAATGGGAGGCAAAGGGATGAGGCTGGACTCTTTTCAGCAGTGTGTGGTGTTCGAACAAAGGGAAATGGCCACAAATTGAAGCTTAGAAAGTTCTGCACAGATGTGTGTGGAAACTTCTTCCCAGTGCAGTGATGGAGCAGTGGCACAGCTGCACGGAGAGGTGGTGGAGTCTCCTCTGGAGACGTTCAGGACCCGCCTGGACGCCTACCTGTGCAACCTGGGCTAGGGAGCTGCTTTGACAGGGAGTTGGACTCCATGATCTCTAGAGGTCCCTTCCAACCCTTACAATTCTGGGATTCTGTGTTGCTTGCTTTGATATAGACACTTCCATGGGTGTTTTTTTTTTCTTTCAACTTCCAAACTGCCAAAAGGGAAGAACTGAACTCCTTCCAAAACCAAACAGCAGTGCAAATTACTTCATTTTTTCAGGGAAGCCATAGTTCCAACATAACTAGGATTTATTAGGTTTGTAATAACCATTTGAGAAATCTTATTTCTGAGTAGAGTTGTGTGTGTGAATTTTTAGTAGTCTTATTTCTAGAGAGAAAATGAGTAAGCAAATTCAGTGTTGTACTGAAGTTGCTGCAAAATTAATGCTTATTGTTATAGGGGGTACTTTAATCATTTGTTTAATTGGACTTAGGCAACCCCTTTTCTGTTGTCATTAGTCTATGTAAAATATTTCATGATGCTAAGAGTTGGATGGGCAGAAGGGACTGTGTGATGGGCTCAGCTGCTAGTCTTAGGGCTACCTTAGAGCTGTTCTGGGTAAGGTCAAAGCAGCCCAAAGAGATCTGGTGTGTGCTGCCAGTTTGAGTCCAGAAGGAATGCTACAGGTTTCAGAAGTCTGGGCAATTTTGAAATTTAACACGGAGAATAAGAGAAAAGCTCTGGTTATCAGACTTCTGCATTTGGCTAAGGAAAACCATATCATAGCTACACACAGCTGCTTAGGCAGTTTTACTATGGTTTTTAACAGGAAGTCATTTTTTTCAGTGAGGGAAATTTAACCTTATGAGCCAATGTTCATGTAGGACAGGAAAGATCGCAGTCACAGAACTATCCTGTCTGAAAGGGACCTCGAGAAATCATCAGGTCCAGCATTGCATGGGAAAAGGGAGTCTAGATGAGATTATCTATCACCCTTCCCAACTGCATCTTGAAAACCTCCAGTGATAATACTTGCTAAAAAAAATTACAACAGAAATCTTGAAGTCAAGATGATAGTACTTATATTTTGTAAGAGTGGGAGATCAATATAGGATTGCATACTTCCAAGTGTTAAAAGCAGCTGTTTGCATTATATTTTCTAAGTTTCATAAGAACTCACATTCTTTACAGGTGACTTTCATTCATTTGAACCCTTTTGTGCATTATCTTACCATTTAAAAGCCTTGATTCATCATACAGGGATGAGCATTACTAAGGAACGCATTAGTACGTGGTGTCTTTTAACGATTCTGACTCTTTAGGTGGAAAACAAGACATGCTTGGGTTTTCCAAAAGAGTGTGTTCTCCTCTAGTCAGCTTTAATTTTAGACTTGTGATGTGTTTTCAGTTTTCCAATGTTGAAACTTGTCTAGCTACAGAAAAGGTTGCTTCCTTCAACACAGGTGTTAAATAAAAAAGTGTGTACTAATAATATATATACTCAAAAATCACCTGTTTTGATTTTCATGTCTTCACAGAACCATTCTCATGATCATTTACTAGACACTAGTGACTCAAGAAAACAGCAAGCTAACCAGCACAACTACCGTACGAGATATGCGGTAGAAGAACCTGCAAGGCCTGCTGAAGAGTTAGAAAATGGACACAGTTCCTCAGACGTAAGATCCTCAGTCCCATTTCTGCTTATTAATCTCCTGCTTCAGCTAATTGAGCTTTCAGTTAGAAATCAGAGTTGCTTTGTGGGTTTTCCTTCATTTCTTTAAAAATCGACACTGAACTATGTTTTCATGTGCAGTTGTGTGTGTTCAGTTTTGCATAAAAATTGACAGAAAAGATTTTGCAAAACCATTTTGCAAAATTAATGTCTGTAATATTACAGTTTTCGTAGATTTGTGAGCCGAATAAGTATTGCCTGTATAGCCTGTTAGTATTGTTACCTGCAGGGAGGTTGGACAAGATGACCTCTAGAGGTCCCTTCCAGCATGTACTTCTGTGATGTAGCTACAGGGAGAAATGGATGTTTATCATTTGTCCTAATTTTCTTTGATAGTAATTGAAAAATAAGGAGGAAAAAAAAGGGGAAGCACTACATTAAAGAGATTTGGAAATTATTTTTTCTTAGAGGTATGCTAGCCTTTTGAAATGGGTTTGAAACGCACAAGGGGCTCAACTATACATTGAAAAATGTTGTATACTATGCATCTTTGCATAAATAATTTATTTCCTTTCATCTAAATAAGTCTGAATTCCAAAGAAAATACTTTGTGTTTTCCTGACATTGCCCATCCCCACTCCTCTCCACCCTTTGTTAGGAAGGAGAAGTAGTTGTTGCCAGTGGTGGAACATCAGAAGATGATGAAAGAGCATGGCACAGCGATGGCAGTTCTAGGTAAGTGACTGTATCTCATAGAGAAACGTTGTACTTAACAAATTTTAACTAATCTCATCTTTACTGCAAACAACTAATGCTAACAAAAACGTATGTTTAGAAGATGGTAGAGAACTAAAAATGTTCACAATTTTATTTTCATCTGTTTAATTGGTTAACTTACAGTTCAGGAAATGTTTCACCCTTGCTAGCTATCAGCAGAAGTATTTCCTGGTGGTTTTGGGGAGGGTTGTTCCTTGCAGTTTCCTATGACTGCCAGTCTGAACTCTGTGACTGCCTCTGCTGGTTCAAAATTAAAGCAAAGACTGAGGTAGCTTTGAGCAGTTGTTTCTTCTTGAGCACAGTTCTTTTTGTTAAATTTAGTTCAAAGCTCTTCAAAGCCAGAGGACGTGGGAACAATATTCAGTATTTAAACTGTGTCGTCTGAACTGTCCAAGTGACCAGTGGGTTTATTCTAGTGATTCTAGAAGATAATTTTTAAAGACTGATTTCTAGGCTTTTGTTTTATTACCATTTAAATCCAAGTTAGAATATAGGTTTTTAGGCACAGTTTTTGAACTTTTAAAATGCTCCAGTTTTCTAGATTAACTCTAATCTTGTATTGGCTTATGTAATATAAACCTATGTACTTTTACTTTTTAATTTCTTTATTTCTTTCACCTGTCATATGTAGTGACTACTCCAGTGACTATTCTGACTGGACAGCAGATGCAGGAATCAATCTACAGCCACCAAAGAAAATTCCTAAACTTAAAACAAAAAAAGCAGAAAGTAGTTCAGAAGATGAGGAGGGACCTGAAAAACAAAAGAAGCAAATTAAAAAGGAAAGAAAGAAAGGAAGTGAGGAGAAAGATGGACCATCAACATCACCAAAGAAGAGAAAACCCAAAGAAAGAAAACAGAAGGTTAGATGTTTTTTTGTATATTGACGAACGATCATTCTTATGGTTTTAACAGAATTTGATGACTAATTAAGTCATACTAATTTAAAAACACGTCTGTTACCAGTAATAAATGACGAGTTCTGACTCATGTAGGTCAAGAGATTGCTGTAATTACATGCTTTCTAAATATTTGGCATTTCACTTGAGGAACACTTTTCATGTCCTTAACACCACGTTGTCTTGGACCATGAATTTCTTTTAGAGAGGTATATTGAAGTAATGTGTGCCTGTGTTTTTTTTATTTGTACTGACAGTCTCCCCATTTAATTGCTGTTTCTTTTTAGGTCTGCACAGTCATGTCATTTTCTATGGATTCCACAGTGTGTGATATTTGAACTGTATTTCAACTATGCCTCTGTCAAGTAGACCTTCAGTTGATCAGAATTTTGTTATTGTCTGTCATGGTTTTGTTTTCTTTGTTGTAGTTCCTTTTTTAGGTCAGCACATGAAAACTTTCAGTGACTTATGTTATTTTCATGTTTTTGAGTGTTTATTTGCTTTTTGTTCATTTCAGTCAGAAATAGTGATTTCTCTGGTAGTACTTTTGTAAGTGCATAGCTTCTATTTTTTAATACCTAACGAAGTAACTATATCATTTATGTGATGAAATAACCATATTTTGGTTTATTTTATAAGATAGGAGTCCTGACTATTCCTTAAGATCACCATTTCATCATTTTGCCTCCAATTAGATAATATGCTAACATACATGTTGGCTATTTAATTTATCAATAATGAACATAAAGTCATACTTTACTGAATGTCACTGGTTATAGGGAGAATACTAATAGTATCTTGGTATTCACACATCTGAAATCAGAAAGTGGTGCAATATCACAGAAGTATGATTTATTTATTTTTAAACAGGTTAAAGCCCTAGTTTAGCCTTTAAAATGAAACCAGGTAACAACTTAGCATTTCCACTTAGGTTAAAACTGAACTGAGTGTCTTAGGAGGACTTGCATCTATTTTGGTCCCAGTTATGGGATGAAGGAGGTCTTTGATTCCAAAAATGTCAGACTTAAATATTTCGTATTTGAAAGATGACCTTCATTCTAGAATCAAAAGAAAATATTAGGCTGAAAGAAGTATCAGAAAATTATCTCTTCGTTCTGAAGCTAGGTAGGATTGAATATACCCGTTATTCCTCACAGATGAACCTTTATGGTAGAGATTCAACTGCCTGGTTGGACAGGAGTGCTTGTAGTCCTTACTGGTATAAAGTTCTTCCTGTTTTCTGAACCTGAGTCAAACTTAGGTCTTTCCTCTAGAAAGGAGGAAAGAAGTGTTGACCGTCTTTGTAGCTAGGCCCAGAATTAAGATAAAATAAAACTAAGAAAGGAGTAAAGAAAGAATGTCTTTCTTCTCTATTAATGCATTGGCTGCCAGGATCTTGAATGGCGCTTCCATTTCTAATACTTCTCCAGCAAAAGGCAATCTAGAACTTGATGCAAAAGTGAGGGAGTGCGTAAGAAGATCAGAGTGTTTTTCTGTGTTAGGGCAGACAAACAGCCTGGCTTCTCTCAGGAAGGAAGTTTGGGGACATCGGATATAAAAAGCATTTATAAACTGATCACTTGTTTAGAAACCAATACAGAAGATTTTCTTCATTATTTTGTTTTGCAGAGATGTTCAGTGACAGACATAAAACTCAAAAAATTATTTCCCCATTCTCTTCTTACCTCCCCAAGAACAAAACCTGAGTATAGAGGCAGGTTGTGTAACTGACTACTGAAGAAATTAGTAGAATTTTAAAAAATGGTTTGACATATTCACTGGGATTAGTTTCTTCCTTATTAAGCGTGGTTAGTAAGTGTGACGTTTTGAGTACAGGCTTGGCTTCAAAGGGTCATAAACTTACGATTAATGTGTGAAGTTGTAACAAGGGGAGACTTTGTTTAAAAGCTTTATTACCTGCCCATAATTCACCAATAAGCTGCGCAGACTTAGCTCTATTATATGTAGTGTATCAGCTGTTCACAAGACAGACCTGTTGGAAACTGAAGATCCATTAGATGCTACTGTATCGGTGCTTACTTGCACTGGAGAGGCTCTATTTTGATTTGTTCATTTATTATTACTTTGTTGTTTTTAATGGTGTGGATTTTCTCTGCAGTACACCCTGGCATTTCACTGGTGTGTTCAGATCAGTTCCCATCTGGATGAAACCATGTTTGAATTTGTGCCCTAGAATGACATTTGAAGTTTAATGTTTGCAGTCTGAGGAATGTAGGCTCTTCTATCACTAGCTGTGTGGAGTGGCTTTCTGTACATATGGAAGATTCTGTTAATTCCAAAGAAGCTTTGCTTGGATGGTCGTACAAACCTTTATTTTTCTAGTCCATGTCATTCACTCATGCCTTGCCTCTGTGTATGCTCAGTAATCTATTTCTCACCATTTTGCAGGGTTCCTTGATTTGAGAGATCTGTATAGTTATAGTGTCTTTTAGGTCAAGGCAACTGTATGATTTGGCATCTTGGTTTTCCTAGGTCTGTGTTGCCTTGCATTGCTGGCTTTCTAATGTTGCTGCCCCATATGTGGCATAACTTGAATCATGAGCTTAAGGGAAACAGCTGTTTTTTCAGCTTCATGACCCCTTATCTCACTAGTCTAATCAAGCCTGATAAAGAATAATTTCCAGTCCTCATGAGCTTTCTGACTGTTTGCTGGACATTGTCTTTGAGGGATTGTGGTTTAAAAGATAGCTTTAGCAGGGAGAAGGAGAAGTGTAGAACCTGTTCTCAGCTCTCTAGGTTTTGTTGCTAAATATAAATCTGTGATTATAGATTCCTAACACTAAAAGAGCTAAAAGTCAAGGCATATGTGCAGCTTTTGAATTAAGATTTAACAGTTTTTGTTGTATTTATTTTATCTAACTCATTCAAGAGAATGGCTTACCTAAGTTGTCGTGATACTTCATTTTTAATAAATTCAATGATTATTACAAAAGGTTATATTAAAAAATTTCTTTGAATTGTTAATGTTTTTGGCCTCGGCTAAGTAAGGTTTATCTTCATGCTGGCAACATGTTCCTTTTTACATTAAATATATTAGAGAATTGGCAGTCAGTTGTTAACAGAGCACTTCCCATAACACAGGGCTGCCCTAAACGTTATTTTACTATATTAATCTTGTGTGTGCATTTTCTATAGAGGCTGGCTGTAGGAGTTCTGGCAGAAAATGGTTTGACACTGGAAGAATGGCTGCCTTCAGCATGGATTACAGACACCGTTCCTCGTCGATGCCCATTTGTACCACAGATGGGGGATGAGGTACAGTAGCTTTTCTCTTGTATTCTTTCTTTCAGTTTATTTTTGCCTTTTAAAAAAAGTTATCTCGGCTTTTTTTCCTCATAGGTTTTAATACTGTTTATTACTGGAATATTTTGGATTTTCTTCAAAACATTCTTTGATCAGGCTAAAATTTGCTTTAGCTTCCAGAAGTTTTCCCCATCCTTAAAACGCTCTGCATGTGGTGTTGCTTTATCTTGACCTTTTCATTCCATGCTATTGCGATAGCATTCCTTCTACTACATTCAGTGTGTGGCTTTCCTTATGACACACTTATAGAACTTTCGCTTCGGAGCTGCAATTGTTCATGGGTACCAACTTAGAAGCTGAACCAGTGGTTGCACCTGTAAAATTTTTACTTGTGCTTTTACTGAATCCAGTTTACAGCATATCTGTGTAGCATTTATATGAGCCAGAGAGGAGTAGCACTTCAAGTCAGTATTTCATATGGAGAAAATGCTTAGGTACTTAGACCATCCAGTAAACGTTTTGGAGACAGTGCTTTCTGGAAGATCAGATACATTTGGTTGTGGATACCTTCTGGATACAGTGAAGTTACCGTATTACTAGAAGACTTAACATCATACCAGTTCAGTAAGATAAACTGTGTTTAGTGTGGTGCCTGCTAAATAGCACTGCATACTAGTAATATGTAAGTGGGCTACGTTCTTTTGCTGAAAAATTCTCTATATTGGTGAACTGGGAACTTCCTATCCTGTGCCTAGGAAGTAGGAGTAGTAGTATCAATAGAGAGAAAGTTTGTAATGGAGTTGCTTAGTCTAAAATTCTCTCTCTGATGCTTACTTTTCCCATATTTGTTTTAGGATGATGAATACCTTCTTTTCACTTGAAAGTAACTTTTGAGATCCACAGAGATAAAAGATAAATTTTTATTTGATATGCATTTTATTTAGAATGCATCTTTTTATAAGATCTTTGTTATAATAAATGTTTTTCAGTTTGTTCTTGTCTTTGTTAGGCTGTTTGTTTGATGATATGGAAGTGAACACTAATCTTCCCGATATAATAGCCAATATATTTCTTGTTCAAAAAAGGTGCAATTAACTATATATTCCATTTAGAGATTCTTGATTGTCATCCTAGGGCTGCCATACTGTATTGAATACGCAGGAGGATTAGTGGGATTTTTTACTGTCATCGAATTGTGCTATAGTGTGATGATAAATAGATGTTTTTTTGGTATTGCTATTGATGTTGTTCTGGTTTCATGTGTAATTTAGGATGTATTGCTCAAATTGAAAATGGTGTTGTAAATCCTTTCTTCTTTTTTTTTTTCCTAAGCAGAAAAGTTTTTATGTTACCTTCTTTGTCTATCCTCTTACTTTCTTTAAGAACCTGTGACTTATGCAGGAAAAACAATACAGCAAAGAAGCTGATGATAAAAGTGGGACTGTATACATTAAGTGGCAGCAGTACACTAGCATTCTGATTACTCAAAATCTTGGTCAGATAACTGTCTCATTTCACTCTTAGGTCTACTATTTTCGACAAGGTCATGAAGCATATGTTGTAATGGCTAAGAAGAACAAAATATATAGTATTAATCCCAAAAAACAACCATGGCATAAAATGGAATTACGGGTACGTTTTCTTTTTCATTTTTGTTTGGGTATCTTAATATGAAAAGGAATTTTGGAAACTAACTGGAAGAGTCTTGATACAGATGTTCATAATATTGGGGTCTTAAATATTAAGGTATGTGTAAAGGGAAAAATTTAACCTATGAAGCCGAATTAAATCGTTCCTAAAACTGTACTTCTTCCTTGAATTATTTGAGCAAGTATCAGTTTGTCTGGTATTTTTACTCACATCTCATAGCAAAATATTTTTCAAGCAAGTTACAATACAGAAAATAATACTTGATTATTTTTTTTTACACATGCTGCAGAAATCTGGTACTTTCAGTACACTCATATTGTCATATTTTAGGAAGTTGTACCTCCAGTGAAGTTTAAGATGACTAACATAACATTTTTATTCTAGGAGCAAGAGTTGATGAAAATAGTTGGGATTAAGTATGAAGTGGGATTGCCTACTCTCTGCTGTCTTAAACTAGCTTTTCTTGACCCTGATACGGGTAAACTAACCGGAGGATCATTCACCATGAAGTAAGAAAAGCACTGTTACAAAATAAATATATATTACATTCATTTTTTTTCTTTTCAATTCTGGGTTATTTTGAAAATCAATGACTAGAACTGCAGTTTTTTTTTTTTTTTTTTGAAGGTTTGAAGTCAAAGTGTTGAATTAATACATAAGTGTCTTATTTAATGTTTTTGTATTACTTATTAGTTGTGTGTTTTATTGCATTTAGGTACCATGACATGCCAGATGTCATAGACTTCCTAGTTTTGAGGCAGCAGTTTGATGATGCAAAACATAGACGATGGAATATAGGTGAGTTGTGTAGGCTTTCTGGGTCTTATTAATTGTTTTCATATCTCCATTATTTCACATTAACTTATTAAAAGGTAGGTTGTGGTAAGTAAATCCTTATGTTACAGTGGAATTGGAGGATAAGCTCTGTCCATATTTGCATGCGGAGTCTCACTTTGTCCTTGACTGAAGCAACAGGCAAGCAAACAGAATACTGAAGGTGCTCTGTGAAAGAAGGTGCAAAGAAAATCTCAGTTGTGTGTTTACAGGGAGGAATGAAGAATACATCTTCAGAAATAGTGTTTTTTTTAGTAACTGATAACTTTTATCCCGGGTGTTGACTTTCTCTCTATTTTTTTAGATTGAAGGTCCTCTTTCAGCTAAATTATTACTGGAATATTTTTTTTCCACTTCTTTCAGACCTGATTATTTCTGGAAACACTTTTTCAGCTATTTTAAATTTACAGTCTCTAGATTGTTCAAAGAAAATGCCCTTCCTATCTCTTTTTACTTGCTTAAGTAAGATGTTGGATACTGGAGAATGTTTGTAATAGGCAAATGCTCCAGTCAGATCTATTTCCTAGTCACCTTTTCTGTACAACAACAAAGATAACCTTTTAATAATGAAATCTAACTAGGGGGAGAGAGCTGTGTCATGACAAAACAATTCCCTGTTTTCTTTTAAGAGGTCATGAAATAAACGTGTTCTTATTTCTGAGAACATTCTTAGATTGTCCCTGAATTTGAAAAGTTGAGCAAGTATTACTAATTCATCAGAGTTCTGGATGAACTCTTTTTCCTGAGGGAGAAATCTGGTTTTGATAACGTGTTGTGAGAATTATTAGACTATATATACATACATGTTTGTATGTATATATAGTCTAATTTTACACATGCTGCATATATATTTTATATATGATATTAAAACAACTCTGTGTTTTTGTAAACTAGTACTGATTGGCGTGCAGATTGAGTTCCTGCAGTTCTGTTCAGGAGCTGTGACTAGCATATACAACTGACTTGGTGGCGTTATTTTATTATTTTACTTTTTTTAACCACTTCAGGCAAAGCATCATATAGAAGAAGGGAAGATTTTAATGCAACATGATGGCATATCTGATTGCCTGTTCAGTAACAGTTGGTATGGTACATGTTTCTGCAAATACACTGCATTTTTAGTCTGAATTCACTATTTCCTTTTTGATGTCTTCTCCTAAGTTCATTGTAGCTAAGTAACCTAAACAAGTGGAACAGCTGGATGTTAGAAGCTCTTTCTAATTGTTTCTTACCTGATTTTTCTGCCAGGAGAGGTGAATTCGTATCCTGTCCTTTGTAAAGTATGACAGCCTTGTTGAGTATGTGTGTGCGTTAGCAATATATAGAATCATGGAGTCACAAAGGTTGGAAAAGTCTTCAAGATCATCTAGTCCAACCATGCACCTACCATCAATATTTCCCCTTAGTACAACATTTAAATATTTCTTGGACATCTGCAGTGATGGTGACTCCACCAACTCCCTGAGAAGAAATTTTTCCTAACAGCTGACCTGAATCTCCTCTGCCTCAACTTGAGACCATTCCCTCTAGTCCTGTCATGAGATACATGGGAGAGAAGGTTGACCCCAATCTTGCCACAACCTCCTTTCAGGTCGTTGCAGAGAGCGATAAGGTTTCCTCTTAGTCTAGACAAGAGGGGGCTCATTCCAATTCCCTCAGCTGCCCCTCATAAGACTTGTGCTCCAGACCCTTCACCAGCTTTCTTGTACTTCTCTGCACATGCTCCAGAGCCTCAATGTCTTTCCTGTATTGAGGGGCCAAAAACTGAACACAGTACGAGAGGTGAGGCCTCACAAGTGCGAGTACAGAGGGATGATCACATCCTTGCTCCTGCTGGCTACACTTTCTGATACAAGCTGGGATGCCATTGGTCTTCTTGGCCATCTGTGGCTGGAAGACTATGTGGAAGAACTGGAGCTGGGGTATTGGTTGACACTTAGCTGAATATGAGCCAGCATTGTGCCCAGGTGGCCAAGAAGGTCAATGGCACATATAAATATAACTTACATCATATTGCATTAATAAAATTCCATATTCTATCACACATTATGGCTTTGTTCAAGTCTAAGGGAATATGGTGAAGACTCATAGCTTCAAAATCATTAGGAAAATATACCTTGATTTCCTCAATAAAGATCAATACAGTATGAAGATCCCTTAAGATGCAAGCTTGGCCAGCACCTACTAAAATGTCACCAAGTCTTGCTGTTTCTTGATAGGTGGTTGTCTTTGCTATGCAATGAATGCTTTTCCACGTGTGGCAGCAGTTGAAGAACGATGGCCATGCCTCATGTGAACAGCCTAGCTAGAAATAAACGACAAATCTAGAATGGTGGAGGAAATCTAAGCTGTTAGCCTTTTTACTCTCAAGACTATGAGGACAGGTAGAATCTCCTTCCTAGACTGACTTCGAGATACTTGAACTATACTATACTTCGAGATACTTGAACTGTGGAAAGATTCACAACTACATGAAAGGGTAAGCTCCAGAATCTTTTGTCAAGATTTCTGGGCAAATAATGCAAGTCTCAGGTCTTTACTGGTTAATACAAGTTTGTAACTCTGACAGCTGTGTTTCAGGGTTCATTGTTCTGTTTCTCTTCTGAGTGGTAAGAGTAGTGTTAAAATAGTCTCCTTTTGTGAGACTGTATGAAACATTAGCAGAGGTAGGAAAAGCACTGATGCTGAAATTATTACAATTCTTCCAGGAGTCTTCTGGAGTGCTACCTTGGTCTCTTCTTGACACTATGGGTATTTTCATAGTGTATACTTAATGTCATTGGAACAAATACTGCAGTGTTCTGTTGCCGCATAGAACACAATGTGAAAATGTTCTGAGCAGTTGCTAGTTTGACTTCCCACTTTCCACTAGGATTACCACTAGTATCATTGATTATTTCTCTATGGTTTCTGTCACCTTGCCTACAAGTAGATATTTTTATCGCTACTCTTAGAAGAATCACCAAATATTAAATATTCTGGCTCCATTTTAAGTCATTAAAACATTTTACTTCTCAACCAATAATGATCCTTGGTGGTGGATTTTTTTTTTGTTATATTTGGGGTTTTTTTGTGGTGGTGGTGAAAAAGAAGAATATTTGCTTTATGTGTATTATTTATATTTTTGATGCTGAGGGAGGGTTCCTTGTGTATGTAATGTACCAGCCTTTAAAAAAAATACACTTATGTAAGGTTGAGGGGTGCTAGGTTTTTCTTTCTACTCAGATATGTATGTATTTTGCATCTCTTTGTCTTCTGGTTGAACTAGGATACTGGTATTTGAGCTAAAAAACCTGTTCTGGTAGGATTCCTTGAGCATTTGCTATTCATGTAAGGCAGGTGTGCATACATATCTCTTAGCAGCCACTGTAAGTTTAGCATCTGCCTCGTATTCCATCAAGCTAACATCATCTGGTGATACTCAGTTTTGGAAAATTAGATCAAAAATTCTTATTAAAAGAGGTATTTAATATAATATCCATATAAGTAGCTTCCTTGTATTCCACAGAAGTGATGGCACAGAGGGCACTAGAAAAATAATGATTGAGGGGATCTGTCTGTGAGCATTTTCAATTCTGTGCTCTTCTTACCTTAGCACACTGTCCATGGGAATGCTGTGGCTCTTGAAAAATGTGAAGGGACAGCTTGTATGTGTTCCATTAAGTGGTTTTGAGCTGCTTAATGTTCAGCACCACAATCATACCTACTCATGTCTTCTTCTAAAACTGATCACTGGGGAATACCATACAGGGAGACTGTTCTTTTAGAGCTTTTTGGACTGCTGTATTCTAAAGGAACATTATCAACCCATATTTTCATTTTTGATCTTGCATTTCAGATTTTGATGGTATGAATTATTTTGTTCTGTTACTTTCAACATGCTTAGCACCAAATGGAAGTTTTGTATTTGTTACATATACTTGTGATCCATTAAAAAAAATGCAGCAAAGAAAGCAGAGCACCTTGAGAATATATGTAATCATTAATAATTTAGACAACTGCAGAGCAAACGTTTGAGCAGAAGGTTGTGGGCTTTTTCCTTTATGTGAGTTTATTGAAGGGGTTAAAAAGAAGTACTGCAAAAGGTTAGAAAGTCTTCAAATCTCTTGAAAACAAGAATATACAGTTCTTGGAATCTCAGATAATTTAAATGATATTTGTTCTTGGATTGAGTGGAGTAAATGCTTCACTAAAATAGTTTCTAAATTCTGTGTCGTGTTTTATGGGAAATGTAACACACGTCATAAATGTGTATTCTGATGTGTAATTCTTTAAGTAATGCTTCTTGACCTTTTTGCTTAGCTCTACGATTGTGTTGTGATAGTGAACCATTTCAAGTCATCATAAATGACTGCTAACTTTTTAAGGAATCCTTAAATTCTTCTATCAGTCAGAATAAAGGAAATGAACCTCTGAGTTGCTTTTGGAAATTGTATGCGTGGCTGGAAAACACTTCAGAAACCAAGGAGAAAGAGCTCTGCAGCATGTAAAAGTATTCCCTGTAGAGATGTGTCAGTGTGTAGTTATTTTAGGATAGCACGTGGTGTTTAATGCAAGTAGATTTTAATCATAAAGATGCAGCATTGCAATGTCCCAGTTCTGTATGAAATCAATAAATAAATTCATATATAATGGTTATGTAAATATATTTGCAATATTTATGCCAATTATTAACTGCTCAGTTTTGATTTTAAGGCAACCTTCAGAAAGAATTTAAAAGTTTCGTTGTGGTTGTTTTTTTCCATTTCTTTCTTTAAATAATGTGATTCATGTTTGCCTGTTGATGCTGCAAGCATTTTAAAGGGATCTGTCTATTCAAGAGCAAGCTGGAGGTATCTTTAAACCAATTTTCTGCAGAGGAATAAGGTACCCTGTATTGATGAAATTATTTTGTGTTCTTACCTAGGTGACCGCTTCAGATCAGTAATAGATGATGCCTGGTGGTTTGGAACAATTGAAAGCCAAGAACCTCTTCAGCCCGATTATCCTGATAGCTTATTTCAGTGCTACAATGTCTGGTTAGCAAACTTATCTTCAATCTATTATAATTAAATATTTCATTTGACGTATTGACTGAGCAACTTCCTCTCATTAAATTCAGTCATGCATCTCAATGTACCCGTTTAGTACAATATTCTGTTAAATCTAAATACATTATGTTACAAACATTAAATTACTTTAAGCAATATTAGTAATTTAAATGTGGTTATTTTTTAAGCTGGGATAATGGAGATACTGAGAAGATGAGTCCTTGGGACATGGAGCTGATACCAAGTAATGGTATGGTACATTAATAATTTAATTTACTTTAAGAGTGTATATAAAGAAGTAAAAAAACGTTGTACAATTTCACCTCTTAAGGAGTGGAGGGAAGGCCCACAAACCGTTGCATTTAAAGATGGTAATTATCAAACTAAATATAGACCAAGATAAATGAACTGACATCTTTCCCTTTGGAAATAAACAAACCTACAGCCATACTTAAACTAACAACCTGTATAGAAGTAGCCAGGAATGCTACAAAAACTCCTAGTAGGCATTGTACTGTTGCATTTAACTTATGCATTTAGAGAGGTTGGAAGGTAAGCCTGTGCCCGATGTCATCTTTAAGCTGCCTGTTCTCAGAACTCTTGGCGTGCTTGCAGATGCATTGAAGCCTCAACATGCACTAGTGAGAGCATTTGATAATAGTAGGTTTTGCTGCCTGTTTGATCCAGAATTTATGGCAGATAAACATGCAACAGAGTGGGCAGTACAGCAGGGGCTCTGTTCGCAGACCATGAACAGAACATTGTATTTCTTCTTTACTCAGATATATTGACAATTTTATTAAAATCTGGTTAAAAAGCAAAGTAGAATCAGCATTTTTTTCTTCTATTTTACAGGAAACTTTTGCTAATTTTATCACTCACAAGTAACCCTACATAATTCTTCATTCTTTCAAGTTGTACATGTGTCATTTCTACTTCTGATTTCATTTCAACTCTTCTTTTAATTGGTACTTCTTATAAGTAAGTCAAAAACTAGAGTGATAACATGACTGGAATAAAATAACTACAGCAAGGAGATAACTGAATCTGAATTTATATCCACAGTGCATCCACAAAGGCTGTCTTCTGTTACAGCTTTGTTTAAAAATAAAAAAATAAAAAAATGTTAAAAGAGCAGTGTGCATCATTCTAGATGATCAAGTTGTTACATTATGAGCTGTCGAAGTTGGTAGGTCCTTAAGAATGCTGGATGATGGCACTTTGCTTGCTCAGTACCTCTACTTTCAGTATTTGACTTCAGAAAATTGAGAGGGTTAAATCCCTCCATGGAGACTGTTTCGGTGTCTAACGTCAACACCATTATCTTAAGCTCTGTCTGAAAATTGTCTATCACAAATCCTAGTTACATTAGCAAGAATGTGGTGTTTTAAGAAACAAGCAAACTTTAATTATGATAAAAGATTACCCTAATTAGTTGTGAAATAAAGTCTGCAGTTAGCTATTTGGAAGGACGTAAATCTTGTTTAGTGGAGGATGTGCACACCAAATTGCAACAGAAAGATTTTAAAATACAACAGTAGCAAGGATACTGAATGATTTGCTCAAAACATTTTTAATACAAGAATGATGTGTTTGTCTTGATTGGGGAACGGTGATCTATATTTTGAATTAATTTTTCTTAGTTGAGTAGATACATATATTTCTTAAAATAGATACGTATTTCATTGAATTTGTGTTACGTTCTAGCTGTATTTCCAGAAGAACTGGGGACTAGTGTTCCTTTAACAGATGAAGAACGCAGAACACTGCTCTATAAGCCTCTGGATGGAGAATGGGGTTCCAGGACGCGAGACCAGGAGTGTGACAGAATTATTGCAGGGATAAACCAACTCATGACTCTAGGTAAGTTTTAAATATTATAGAAAACATTTTTGTGTGGAGTTTTATGGACTCATGTATACTTCTGAAATTACAAAGATCGGTAACTGGTTATAAAAATACATATTATAATAATATAATAAGACACCTTCTATTTGATTAAATGGAACAGAGCTTTCTCATTGGACATTTTAAATTTTCATATAGTGAATACGTGTAAAAACCTGAACTTTTAAAAATAATTTTAAAAGGTAATTATGGTTTTTTTTGGTAACTTGTCATACATGAAACGGGTTGGGTCTTGCATGGTAACAACAAGTGTTTCATCTTGATGTTAGCTACCCAAATTACTTATTGGGCTTATAAGTGCCGGGCTTATGTTACACAGAATATTCACTGTACTATAAGTAGATAAGAAAAAAAAATCATACATTCTTAGAGAACAACTTCCTATGTCTAGGTTTCTCCTGTGTTAGCCTTGTTTTAACTCCACTTTTTTCCCCCACATCACCTTAGTTGTGTCTGAAAAAAAAAATAAAGCAGAAGAGAAGTTGTAAAAGCAAATATTGAGGATAAAGTATTTAATTATGAAAAGCCACTTGCTATTTGGATGTAGAACAATTACTCTTTAGAAGTAGAAGTCAGCTTTTGAAAAGGTAATTGTTAAAACGCTAACCACATCACTGTAACATTTACATGATCAAAGATGGGTGTGTGAGATGGAGATACATCTGTAAAATACAGGCTCAATCACAAATCTTTGTAGGTTTCATGATAAGTCAGCAGTCTCAGATCTTTGGGTAACAATGGTTCAAAGTTACATATATATAGATTGCCAACAGCAGTCCTGATTTTGAATTACTTATGTTTAGAAATCTCTGATGCTTGAATATCCTACATTACGACTCCTTTGGTGATATAAGAAGCTTCCTTTTGCTTCCAAAAGAAATAGGATGTACATGTAATGCATGAATCCAAATTACAGAATTACATTTTAAAATTTGGGAGAAAGGAAGTTTTTATTGTTTTCACTGTGTTACGTATGTAGGATATAGGAGTAATAGTTTTAATTTTTGCATTACATTGTACGGAGTATTACTTATTTGGGATTTAACTATAGCATATGTGGTGCATATTGGTCCAAAGTAGCAGTTGCTGGAACATTTTAAGAGTAAATTAACAGCTTTCAGAAGAAGAGAGTTTCTGTTTTTAAAAAACAATGGAGAGGTACTTTAAAGGTATTCTTTTCTTTTTATTTTATTTCCCTTTGAGGTTTCAAATGTTTGAATGATGTCTAAGCAGATGTGATGCTTCTAAGCATAAGAAGAAACAAACAAAACTTGTTTAGGTGCATAGACTTAAATTGCCCAGTGGTCTTTTGGTTTTATAGTGGATTGGTATGAAATAGCTTCTTTGCTATTTGGTCAAGACAGGAGGATTTTATTTCTATTTTATTTTGCAATTGGGTTTGTCCCCTTATCTTAATGAGATCAAAATACTATCATTACCTTTATGGTAAGAATTTAATAAGTTGTTTTGTTTGAAGTTGGGGGAGAGGCAATATAATACCAAATGGAGTGAGTGTGTCATGTAAATAATAATACTGAATTGCATATCTTGTTACGTGTGATTTATATGTTTAAATTTGCTTTTCAAATGTGAATATTTTGCATTCATTTGTTGTGTCTCTGAAAGGCATGGTGCTTTACGAATAGCAGGACGGGTAGGCAATAGTGCACTTGTACTGGCAGCATACTTGTCGACAAATACTTATATCTAAAATATCACAAATTGTTCAGACTATCTAGCATGGTTTCTACTGCTGATTTTGGGAAAGTACAATTTGTTTCAAATATGAACAAAATAGTGTATGTTGCAGGGGGAAACTTTGAAATTTTTGCAACTCTGATTGCTTTTCTGGTTGGATGTAACTTGGATTTCTTTTAATTTCTGTGTAGATATTGCATCTGCATTTGTGGCTCCTGTGGATCTTCAAGCTTACCCAATGTATTGCACTGTCGTGGCATATCCCACAGACCTGAGTACCATTAAACAAAGACTGGAAAGCAGATTTTACAGGTTAGATCCAAGTCTCAGTTACTGCAGTAAAATATTGCCAGCAGTGATTTTGGTAGCTGTTAGTCTTGTTATGCCCAACTTGGAAATGTGTACAGGTGTGATCTTATGTTTGTCTAATCTTCTATCCTCAGAAGATTGAACATCTCTTGTCCAAAATGCATTTTACAATTGAGATGTAAATTCTTGTTTATGCCATGTGAGATTCAAATTGTGAAGTAAATTGTTTGCTTCTGATGTGTTTTTTTTAGTGTGAGAAAGCTTAAACATTTGTAAAGTGTTTTTGTTATAATATACTTCTGTTTGTTTGATTTTTAAACCTTGCATTTTCTCTTTAAGACATAAGATGGAACGTGGTTTCTTAAATTATTGGCCCTGTAATTCTAAATGATTGGACAGCATCTGAAATAATTAACATATTTTTTTTTACATGATTTTGACATTTTCCCTAAACTGTGATTGCAATCAATGTATTTTATTTCCAGTAAATGTTACCCATTAAGGAGTATGTTCCTTTAAAATACTTCTTTCCCTTTTTGTCTTGGAAAATTTATGGTTTGCAGTTGAGTATACCTCTGTTCTTTCGTTGAATTCATGTGAGTTAGGACAAGGGTAAATGTTCCAAGCTAAAAAGAGTGGAGATTTAGATTGCATATAGGGGAAAAAAGGTATGATAAGAACGGTGAGGCTCTGAAACAGGTTGCTCAGAGAGAGGTGGTGGATACCCTGTTTCTGGAGACAGCCAGTATCAGACTGGATATGGGCTCTGAGCACCCTGATGTAGCTGTAGGTGTCTCTGTTTATTGCAGGAGAGTTGGACTAGGTGACCTTTAAAGGTCCCTTCCAACTCAAACATTTTTATGATTTCTACAGCATGGTGATTTGAGCCAAATTTTGAAGTTAGTTTGTAGAACTTAACAGGTACTGACTGGAGACTGCTCTAAACTGAAATCACATTTCACATTTATTTTTTTTTTTAAAGAATGACCAGCATTTTTATTTTATAATGCCATAATGCACATACATCTGGTTCCATCTTAATTGCATGATAATCCAACTTTGACTTTTCTAATATACTGCCACATCATCAATGGTGGCAAGGAATTTTTAGTCACTAGGGTTTCTTATCTTTTGTCAGAGGCATCAGTTGTTTTTGGTCATCAAGCATGGCTTCTTCGGTAAATCACTTTTTACTAGTTTTAGGATTGCCTGGGCTTGGTTACTTAATGAGTAATTGCCTTGTATTGTACTTTGTAGTGAATTATTTTTCTTTAACATGTGTAGGAATTGGCAGTTCAGATTGCTTGTGACATCTTCAGTAGCTTTTCATGAGACCTGCACTTAAGTCATTATTCTTCTTCTGAAACAAGAGCCTTAGAACTCCTGTGTGTTTATAAAACACATGCACACACAAAACATATGCTTCCTTTGCTTTGATTATACATTTTTTATCACAATATTGTGACTATTCCTTAGCTTATTAAATCAGAGCTACATGAGGAATTCTATTTGTTGCCACCTATTAGAATAAAATGTGTAGTTTTAGTACATTTTCATCACTACAATCTTGGTAGTTCTCAGCTGCGACTTAAGAAGTGATATATGCTGGGTTATTTATATTACAAAAGATTAGTAATAGCTAAAGCATTACAGCAGAATCTTTCCCAGGAGTGCAGGCTGTTTGTATAATGTCCCGTAGGACATAAGAGAGCAGGAAGCCTGAGGAAGCTGCCTTCTGCTGGTCGTGTAGGGTAAGCTGTCTGAGTGTGTATGTTTTCTGATTTAATGTCAAAAAATGAACAGAGTAGTACATTGGAAGAACACGAGCCTTTTCCTGCTCTTTTGTAATACATTGTTAGCAACGTGGTCTGTTTGACACTGTTTTTTTCCATGGTCTTGACTCCTCTCTTGCACAGACGTCTTTCTTCATTAATGTGGGAAGTGCGATACATAGAGCATAACACTCGCACGTTTAACGAACCCGGAAGTCCTATTGTCAAGTCTGCCAAATTTGTTACAGATCTCCTGCTACACTTCATAAAGTGAGTTGCTTAGTACGTCTCTTGTCTCTTACCAAGGTACTTAGCTCTCTGAAATACAAATTACAAACAGGCTGTTCTGCAGCTTCACTAAGCCAGTTGTCTGCTGTTAGGGCAGGAAAGAAGAAAGTTGGTATTGACAAAACAAAGAGTGGGTTAGGTTGCAAAACAAGATGAAATATTATAATATATTGGCTGGAGGCTTTTCACTAAATACTAAGCATGGGTCTGAGTATCCGTGGAATGATTTAATTTTATTACTGCCTTCCTTAGTATAACTGGGAACTTAATTCTAAAGTTTTTACAGCTGAATGAGTCTCAAAGTGATGGTTGATGTACAAAATAAAAATTGTAGTCAACAGAAACAGTCTCAAACCTTTATCATGACTGTCTGTGATCTAGACTTTTCAAGAGCTTACTATGCCCATCATCCTGATTTGCTTGTTGGCAGTGAATGCATCTGCTTTTGCATTGTAAAAGTTGGCAAGATGCTTCATTAGTTGAACGGAATGTTAGCACGTTCCTTTCAAAACATTAGAATTATATTACTTAATTGAAAATCTAAGACTTCTGTAACTAGACATACATCTCTGAGGTTCTCAGTGCCTTTGATTTCTGTCTCCAGCAAAAACAGTGAAAAGTACTTAGCTGCTTCAGATGTTAAAGTTTTACTGAAACCCACCTTTAGGAACAGATACATACCTGAAATTCTTTACTGTTAATTTTAATTCTTTAATGTCTTTATCCTATGTAGCTTCTTTCCTTTTGATGAATTAAGCACATCAGTGGTATAAAAAGTATGTGTTTTTTAATTGACTTACCTGAATTATTGCAATGCATGGATATTCTATTAAATAATGGTCTATAGATTGTGCTGATTAGTATACTTAACTGAACTAGAAACACATATAAAGTGTTTCTTATAAAGCTGAATAGACTCAAAGCCCTTTATGAGGTATAATAGATTTTCCTAATGCTGCTAAGCTCGTGATAGGGGATTATGGTTTTTCATTTTGAAATGTCACTGGTAAGCATTCTGTATTTTATGGAATATAGAAAATATTTTGCAGCTTTTGAGCAGTAGATTAGGTTTTCTTATTAATGTGGTCCTCTAAGTATTCTTACGGCACTGATACTTCATCACTTCATTTAAGTATGACTTCATAAATATTGTCCTTACTCTATGCGAAATACATCTGATTCCATAGATGAAGATGGAAAATAATGCTAGCATGCGTTTCTTTTTGCACAGAGACCAGAGTTGCTATGACATCATTCTATTATACAATGCAATGAAGAAGAAAGTGTTGTCTGACTCTGATGAGGTAAGTGGTTGTGTCTTGGATGTTGGCATTGGTAGATGGGGAAGAGACTGAAGTATTTTTCTCACTTGGTGCAAAAGTACTTTGTTCAGTCACTGTAGTAGAATATATTGGCAATTAGACGTTTCTTGTTCATTGGGAAACTGGTAAAAATCTAGCTTACTCTCTTGCTGTAGTGCAGAGGGATTATTCTTAGACTTCTGAGAGATTCTCAAAACTGATGGTTACATGAAGTGCTTTCTAGAGAGGAGACGTGGAAAGAATTGTTAATTCACAAATTATGAAGTGAAGTATGAAAGAACTTACCTACTCATCTATGCTTATATTCTTTTTAACCTTTTTATGCAACTCATTATCTTGCTCAAAGGAAGAAGAGAAAGATACAAATGTGCCAGGAACTTCCACTAGAAAAAGAAAGGTAAAATCGTATTTTGTTGTTTATAGTGCCTCAAATAATACGAAGTGTATTTGTAAACAGATCTGATTTAAAATTGGAAGCCTTTAGTTGTGTCATCTCAGCTTTTGGAAATGTTATTGTGATTGAAGCACTACTGCCCTGATTTGTTCAGCATAAAAGAATTTCTGCGTGTGCTGTCTGGGGTTGGACTCAATCTGTGGAGGTTCCTTCCAACCCCTACGATTCTGTGATCCTCTTGCACATTACTAATTAATTAATTAGAGCTGGTATCCTGCAGGGTGCCCTTTCCATCTGATTTTGTAAAAAGAGATGGTTTATTGAATAAATTCCAGACAAAATTGTCATTTCAGGATCACCAGCCGAAGAGGCGGCTACGTAATAGAGCCCAGTCATATGACATTCAGTCATGGAAAAAGCAGTGCCAGGAGCTGCTGAATCTCATTTTTCAGTGTGAAGACTCTGAACCGTTCCGGCAGCCGGTGGATCTCCTTGAATATCCAGTGAGTGTTTGGGAACAGGAAGATATTCTCTTCAATTTCAAAATAAGTTGTACTTCTCTGCTCTCTTAAAAGGGATGTCCGTGTTATTATGTGAACAGCTTTTGAGATTAAGATGCCTGCTCCCTTTTCTGAATGAAAAATGGTCATATATGAAGTTAATATGTTTGGTTGCTTGTTGTGACAGATGTTACTGTGGCACGTTTTTTGTTTTCATTTGAGAAGTGTAGAAACTAACAGTAATTTTCATATCACAGTCATCAAGACTGTTGTGGAAAAAGTACCTTTTGAAGCACTGTAGTGAAATATTAACTGTAATAATAATAACTGCTTTCTGCCTGGGTGATTTCAATGGAATGAAAATAGCCATGAGAGCAGCCTTCTGTAAAATCTGAATATTTTAACACAAAAATCTTATTGCTTTGGATCTCTTCCTTCCTTCTAGGCTGGTTTTACTTTAGAGAGCCTCTGATTAACTTGGGAGAAATCATTTGTCTCAGTTGGAGGAAAAAAAGAAGGGTTTCTCTTTCAGAAGTCAGTGGTAGATCAGTCTTGATGCTCTGGTAACATTAATTTGCTGTAGTCTTGATGCTCTGGACACCATAATTTTTGAAGAAACTTTAACTTCATGCTGTGGCTAACTACAAGTAGCCTCCCTTTGTGATTCACATCCTTGAATGAGCAGAAAAGGAGCACCTTACTGAGCTTGAGCATGAAGTGCTCTGCTCCCTAGCTTTTAACGTTGAGTTTCTTGCACAGGTTGCACCAATGCTGTTGTCAGAATCAAATGTTCAAACTGTGTGTTTTAAAGCTAGTGTGCGAAAACAGTATGAGACTTTAACAGATCTATCAAATTCATTCAAATAAAAACAATACATTAAAGCTTGAATAAAATTTTCTAATACCTTACTTTGCTGTTTATTAACAGGATTATAGAGATATTATTGACACGCCTATGGATTTTGCTACTGTTAGAGAAACACTGGAAGCTGGTAACTATGAGTCACCAATGGAGCTGTGTAAAGATGTGAGACTTATTTTCAGCAATTCAAAGGCCTACACACCAAGTAAAAGATCAAGGGTAATACTTGGTTTATTTTGTTTAAAGTAACGTTTATGGTTTAAAAAAGAATTAACAAACAGGACAGAAAAACAGAAATGGATTTTTTTTAACAGTAATCAATTGAATTTAATTATTTCTGATTTGCAAACATGAATATTTTTGAGAAGATATTCTTTTAAAATACAAGCTTGTACTGTTTGCTATTTAAATGTCTGTACTTCTGATGTTCTGCAAGTTTGGTACAAAATATTTCAAAGTGGATCTAGAGAGAGATCCATACTGAAGGAAAGATTGAAGAAATGCAGTTGTGTTTACAGTAGTAGAGAATAACTGATATTTTGGAGAAGAAAGGGGATTTTCATTGTGTGTGCAGATGTGCGCATAGACATACCCCAAGTTCTTCCACATCTGAAGTTGTCCAAAACTGAAATATCACACAAAGAGCAGTTAACAATAATGTTCACTATGATGTGGTAAGATAGTGAGGAGGCGCTTAAGTAGTTCTGTTTCCCAAAAATCTTGCATAAAATTGAGCTTACAAAGCTGCTGGTACTAAGGCGGTACTGAATTGCCCTTCTGGTGGTAGAGTTCTGAATATTTTCTCTCAAATTCAATTCACTTGTGGATGTATTTATCTGTTGGAGGTGAAAGGTGCAAATGTAGCTTTCGTTGAAGGGCACCTAAACATGTCCAAGCTTACTGTGTAGCTTTTCTTCTCATAATATGGTTTAAAGTCTTCGCTAGCTTTCATGTCTGGCTGTCTTAAACAGTGCACTAATTATTAGGTCTTCAGTGTTGTAAAATGTGAGAACAAATGTCCTAACAGTGGGCCTTACCAAGACTTGATCAGTGATTGCTTTCTTTTCAGTCAGTAGTAGTCCCACTCACAGTTTGAGCTGACAGAAAAATTGATCTCTTATCCTGTCATCGTTGTCAAAGAGCAAGGCTTTTGGGGTACATCTAGATTCTGTTGTGGGTTTACTTTATCTGCTAAAACTGAAATAGGAGAATTCTGGCCATTGTTTTAGCTCCAGCATGGTTTCATTGGTTCATCTGATGCCGTATGTTTTTTTTGTTTTCTTCCAAACAGGCTGAGTTAGTAGAATTAAGCCTGTAGCTTCTTTGTATTTTACTCAGAAGCAAAATTGGAGTGTTGTGTGGTTAGACATTTTAATATTCTGGGATCAGTGTGCTACCATGCATAGGTATGGCAATGTTTTTATTCTCAATCTTGCAATTCACTGTTATTTTTAGCATCACTGATGCTTTTCTTGAAGAGTAAATGTAAAATCCATTGGATTTTTTTTCTTGGCACAACAAGCATACATTTTTATCTTGGTTTTATGTGTTTTCATGTGTTTTACACATTTTCCTTGGATTTCCTCTCCAGAAATGCTCTCAGTGTCTGTCACTTTACTGTTTAATCTGGCACTGAAATAATTTGGTATGTCACTGGGTGGGCAACTCTTGCAATACTGTCTTTGTTTTGTATTCCAGGACTGTGCTGTGTCCCTTCTTAAAGTATCTAGTCAGTTCATTTATGGATTTGTTTCCAGAATTAATAGCAACTGTGTGCCATTAGTTAACTGGAATCAAAATTGAGTTTGATTGTGTCTCTCTGTAAGCCGTACAAGATCAGAGGGGAGGAAAAATTAAAAAAAAAAAAAAAAAGAGAGAAAAATGTGTGCCTACATGATTCTAATTCATCTGTCATAGCTGTTGTAACCAACTCACCAGTAGTACTAATTCGTCCATAAGAAGAATAAAGTGGTGCTCAAATTTAGGATGTATGGGTGCAACATAATGCAGAAGAAAATGAGTTTTCTTGACCCTGGGTGTGACCACTTAAATTCCACTAAGTATCTTTCTCTGCTGTTTCTTCAGAAGCTACAAGGGAACACGTTCTGGAAAGGCAGTTGAAAAGTGACAGCTGGAAATGTGTTTTTTCCAGATTTTCCTTTTGCTTGTGTGTGCTCTTCAGTCATAATATACTTTTCAAACTGTGAAAACAGTAACTGCAAACTGGATTAGTGTAAATGTGTCACAAGAAACCGTATTTCCTTAAAATATTTCCATGTTGGTCTGTATGCTTTTCTAGGTATTGCACCATGATAAATAAATAATGGTATGCTTTGGAAGAGTAGAAAACTTGCTCATTTAGTGCTTTTTTTTTCCAGATCTACAGCATGAGTTTGCGCCTTTCTGCTTTCTTTGAGGAACATATAAGTTCTATTTTATCAGATTATAAATCTGCCCTGCGCTTTCATAAAAGAAATACGATAAAGAGACGAAGGAAAAAAAGAAGCAGGAGCAGCTCCGTTTCCAGTAGCGTTGCGTCGAGGTTTGTTCATGACTTCATGGTGTTTGTGAAAAGCTGTGCAAGTTTGACGTACCTAAATAGTAGAACTTAACGTGGTGGTTTCTTAATACATCCTTTACTGTTCTCTCTATTGCAGAATGGCTTTAGAATGCAAGTTGCTGTGGTGTGGGAGGTTTGAAAACCTTAGATCTATCCTAGTGTAAGTGCTAAACGCATACTGTCAGTCAGCATTGTGAGGATAGTGATGACTTCATGCTTCGTCATATACCTAAGCATATATTATGATCCTTTAGTAAAGATTCACTTTCAGAGGCTCACAGCTACAGGAATTACTTCAGAAAATGTCGTGTATGTAGTGTGCTTGATACAGAGATGATTGTTTTTCTCTTATGGTCTCAGACGCTCTCATATTTATGTATTCCTGCACAACGTAAGAGTGGTTATCCAGTTTTCAAATTACTTCTTTTGCAGTCCTGAAAGGAAAAGGAGATTAATAAAACCTCAGCTGAAGGGAGAACCTTCTGCCTCCTCTTCATCTTCTGTACCTGTGCGATCGACAGCACTGAGGCATGCCCCACCTCAGATGAATGGAAAAGCAGCTGAAACCTCTTCTCTTGTAAGGACTAGAAGCAATAGGGGGATAACAGATGTGGCTTCTACAGAGCAACCATCTACTTCTTCAGGAGGAAAGCCTTTAACAATAAAGCCTTTAATTACAAAACCTAATACTACTGCAGGGTCAGGAAAGTCAGGTGAGTTGCTGGAGTTCTTTTCCCTGCTGGCTTTTTTTTTATGAAGAGAATATTTCTAAACGTAAATGTTGCTTTCTGGAAAATCAAATGTGTTTGTCTCAGTTAAGACTGGTGTTGTTTTCAAGCTTCTGAGTCTTGAGGTTCAACATCAGAAAACTGAACAGTTAAGGTATGTTATTTAGGAAGCCTTTCACTCCTAGATCACCGATTCAAGTTCCTTGCTAAGTAGGATATGTAACTTCCTTTTTAGCCAATAAGATTGAACATGATATCAAGTACTTTTTTGTAATTATGTATACATGTTTCTTTTTATCCTTACAGTACTGGAGAATTCAACCAAACATTCCAAGAACCAGAACATTTTGCCAGTCTCAAGCCAGTCTGATAACAGTCATAACACTAGGAATAACTCCACAAAAGAAAATCCTGAGAAAGAGAAGCCAATCAAACGCAAAGTAAAGTCCTCTACTGTTAATCAACAAGGTATGGAGCTTCTTTGGAAGATTTCCCTGGTTTTGTTCACGTAGTGGCTGTAGTTGCATTTCAGGCTTTGTAGTTTACAAGTAGGGTAATTAATGTATATATTATGATTTTGCAGAATAAGGAAGTCTAATGGAATAATCTGGTCACAGTTAGTTTACATCTTGATAATTAACATGATTTTGATTGCTCACAGCACCATTTTCATGGTGTGGTAATACCGTTGCCTGGACAATTTTGATCTATTAAGTTATCTTTACTTGCTTTTAAGTTATTACAAGAGGAATGTTTTCATTGTAGTGCAGTTAGCTTATGAGTTCTCAAATTCCAAAGCAGACTTTGTGTGGTCATACTCGAAGTGCTGTGAGCTTTACCTACATTTATTTATTTATTGAGGTTCTATTTGAGTCAGTAACACTGTGTGCGATGTTGCTCTGTGTTGCAGTAAGCATAAATATGAAAGCATTCTGGCTGCATTCTTTTTTTTTGGTCACAGCAGGATAGCTGTGCAGCGTTTGCTGTTTCTGTTGAACATATGGGTTGATTGGACTTAGTTTAATGTAATCTTCTGACTGAAGTTGCTTGGTCTTTTGATGTCTGGATGTGTTCAAACCCAAGGTTTCCGTGGAGACAGAAATTAGATCTCCCAAACATAAAAGCTCTCCTGCTCATGAAGAAGCTTTGGACTGTTGAGAGGCTGTTACCAGAATAGCTAGATCTGTTGAGCATCAAAGGGATGTTCCTCCATCTTCAGGAAAAAACAGTAGTCTGCAAATTGGACCTCACCTACTTTGGTTACTACCTGTCATCCTCTTCTCTCTGAGGATTATTTATTTTTTCTATGCTTCTAAGCAATCAACCTGTGGTCTGATAACTTAAGTAGTCTATCCCATTCCTTGCCAGCTTTCTCACAAGGGCCTCAATTATTACTGTATTGTGTGGCAGAACATGTGCATGTTACAATACCAGAGGATTGGTCGCATAAAATCCAGGTGTCTGTGGCACAACCCCTCATGAAAATGGAGCCCTGTGCTACTAGTGCTTTCTGGGGTGCACGTGAACGCTGCAGAAGCTGTGTATGGATATTCAGTCAAAGGAGCGGGTGCGGCATCATAATAACTATGACTGTTCTTGGTCGTGTTTTAGGCAAGGGCTGTGGTGTCAGAGCATCTCTAAGAGGTTCTGTGGCATGACCCATTGAGAAAGCTCAGTGCCACTCAGCTAAGAAAACCTCATAGCTCAAGCAGTTCTCCAAATGTCTCCTCCTGACATTTGTCTGATGAGAAATCTTTGCAGACTGTGTTATTTGGTTGGTTGGTTTTGGTTTTTGTCTTTTTTTTTTGTCTTACACATTTCGGAACTTATCCTTACTTATTTTTGAAATAAGCTTAGTCTGATGAAATCATGACAAAGGGTGATACCTTGGGCTATAAGGAACTTTCATTTATCCAGAGATGACCTGCTGTGAAGCATTCCAAATCCTTGCAGAAGTGATTTTTGAGCAACTTCTTGCTGCTACAAGCAATAAGTCACTTCTTTTGCATCAGCCAAGAAAAAGACCTTACCTGTTCTGTTATTTTGTTCTGTTTTTTCTTTTTTTTTTTTTTTTGTCTCAGGCACCCTTGAGCTAAGACCAGCTAGGAGTTAGTCACCATTGCCTACTGATACGAAACTCTTGTGTTATACTTGGGTCTCTTGGGTTTGATAATGACTTTGAATCCATTCAGTTATTTTACTAAGAGGTTTGTTAAAGCAGTGAGAAAATAAAAGTAAATGCAAATCTGCTGCATGATCCATACTCTCGTGTTTTGTTCTGTTCTTTACAGCAGATTGCAAGAACAACGCTTTGGCATCAGGAAGCATTCAGGTAAATGGACATGGAGGGCAGCCTTCAAAGCCTCCAGTTAAAAGAGGCCCCGGACGGAAACCGAAGATTGAGGCTAATAACAACACTTGTGAAGTGGTGCACAAGAAAAGAGGCAGAAAACCAAAAAAGCTACAAATGGTCGAACAGCAAAAGGTTGCAGAGCAGAATACAGTCCAGACCACAAAGGATGTACTGGAAGAAGCCTCTGCTTCTACTGCATGCAATTCTCTTTCTGAAAATAATATGAAGGAAGACTTGGTACAAAAAAAAGGCCGTGGGGGTAGAAAGCCAAAAAGAAAGATGAAGACGCATCCATCAGGCTCGGACCTTTTAGTTCCTGCAAATGTTAAGATGCAAACAAGAAGCAGGAGGAAAAAGATAGATGAGCCTATGGAAGAAGGGTCTGAGGCGCTTAAAGATTCTGAACCTCACATGAGAACTAGAAACCAGGGTAGGAGGACAGCCTTTTACAATGAAGATGACTCTGAGGAAGAGCAAAGGCAGCTATTGTTTGAAGACACCTCCTTAACTTTTGGAACTTCTAGCAGAGGCAGAGTCCGAAAGTTGACTGAAAAAGCAAAAGCTAATTTAATCGGTTGGTAACTTTTACCAAGTGTTTTACTTCAGAATGCTATGAAGCAGGTACAGTTAAGGAACAGCAGAACAGACTTCTGCTTCCCTGCTGCTATTATGGGTTAGAAGAATATGCTCTGATTTGGGAGAAAGATCTAGCAAAAAAAAAAAAAAACAACAAAAAAACTGAAAGAACGTTCTTTGAAAGAAATATATATTTTAAACTTTTGCTATTTATTGCCCTCCAAATAGGTTATGCATTTCAACAGTCATTTTGTTCATAGTTGGGAATAATTGAAGCAGTTTCTGACTGACTGACGGAGTTGTGAACTACTCCGCTCGAGTAGTGTGTGTGTGTGTAGTACTCTACACAGTTTTAAAAGGTGACGGAACTTTTAATGCCACAAACTGAAAACAGAAATCTATTTTTGACCAAGCAAGGTACACTCTGATTGTAAAGTTAGGTTGCCTAGGAAGGCAGATTTTCTCAAAAAAAAAAGTGGCAGTAAAATTCACTTACATTTCTCTTAAATACAAATACAAAAATACCAAACTTTGCTGATCTGAAAATGCTTGATTTCAGTAGAGATGGAACGTTCAGCCGCAAAAGAAGCCTAGCACAGGCTGCTGGTCTATCCGAGTTCTGCCAAACATAGCAAAAATGTAATCACACGTATATATATATATATATATCCACATTGGAAAAAGTTTGACTAATGTCTAATTTTTCAGACCTTGATTCTTGTATCAATCACTAAATCTCTGTTTATTGTGCCAAAGACTGAGAATCAGTGCAGTGGAAAGCCTTTTTTCTTTTTTCTTTTTGAGTGTCAGTACAGCATACAACTTGCAGTGAAAAAGCTGTGTATTGTTTTAAATAGTAAGTTGTTAACATTGTTCTGAACTGTATCCTTTTTGGTACTTTTGGTAGAAAATAATGCACTGGTGGGGTCCTTTGACAGAGATGTTTTAGACAAAATGTATAATTGGTTGAAGGATTCAAGGAAATTACAGGACAGGTATGGAATTGCGATGTTTACTTTCTGATCCAGATTGATTGTTGTTTCTACAACTTGAGACGTGCTTAAGAGGCTAAAATGACCTACAAAGAAGAGTGTATGTGTATATATTAATATATACATAAACACATACGTATAAAATATTTCCCAGGTATAAATTTTTTTCAGGATTTTTTAGATAGCACTAGAATTGAAAATAAATTTTAAAATGTCATACTTTATAGTTTAATTTTAAGGGGAAGATTGGTTATTTTCAATTATTGAGGTTAAAAAGGCCAAATCACTTTTTATGCAATCATGTTTTATACAGTGGTCTCATTGCACATTGCGTTTTTCTGCACTTTTTATGGTATATCACGCTGACATAAGTCAATATTCACCCTAAAGAAAAATTCCATTTAATGATTGTGCCTTGTATTCTATTATTTCTTGCATCCTTAGTAAAATTAAGTTGTCTATTGTAAATGATGACTATATGACTTAGGGGAATGTATTGTTATATGTACTGCTATGGAAAAGAAGAGCAGTTATTTATTTGTTTATGGTACATTTAGTTATTTTATACCTTTACAAACAAACTTTAATACCATTTTTCTATCACTTCAAAACAAATGTTGTCCAGTGTTACGGAACAAATACGGAAGCAGTCCTATTTTCTGAAATCTGGTATGGTACAAAAATGTAACCAAATTTTTCTGACGATGCGTTATTTTGGAACTTTGGGTAGTGTGACAGATTTTTTGTGTGACCCTAACTTAGCTGAAGAAATAAACCTGAAATGAAACCTCGATTCCGTACACCCTTACTTTATGATGATTCTTTTTATTAGGAGGATTTTTCTTTGACAGACAACATCTGCAATATCCGGGAGGGCATACAGAATTGAAACCTTAAATTCTGCACAGATTCCATGTACGTATTTGGGGCCTAATTCCTGACCCTTTGTTTTCTGTTACAAAAAAAAAAAAGCATTGGTATCTGAGCAAAGAACACTGATGTCTGGCACAAGGAGGAATGGAAATGCGCTATTGTGGGTGGTAAACTGCTCTCCACCTTGCTTAGTTCAACATAATTCCATTAGTCGTTTTCTTACCAAAAAACGGCTCCAATATTCCTCCAGATCCTCTTTGAATTGTTTCGATTATGAATTCGGAGAGCAGGAATCACTTTGCATTTCATTTGTTGTTCTGTATCTATTTTTTGAGAAATATGTCCATTACTCAGTTAAAATGGAATCACTGATGACGTGGTAAGAGAAACTGTGGCTGTTAAGTTACAGTACAGCTTCATCGTTCAAAGCTAATTGCTTCCACCTGTTGATCTTGTCCATTCTCCCTGATGAAGGCAATCATTTGAAAATGTGTAATTTCCTGATGTTATCTGCATTGTAATATATGAAATAGATTATATCTAAAATTTCAACTTCTGTATTTACTCCATTTGTAATAATGTTTTATATGGCATGTTTATGTATATATTTATATATCAGAAATACCCTGTATGTAAGTTTTGGAGACATAAATAATACGTGTTCCCTTTAACACTAGGTAGGAAAATTATCCATCTTCATTTTATGAGAATAGAAGGCCTTAGGTGCAGAACAGGGCTACTCTTCCCACCCAGTAACATCACTGACTTAGGCAATACTCTTAAATTCGTGTCAGATATGTCAGTGTTTTCCAAAACTTTCAAAATCCATTGTGCATCAGTTAGGTAACTATTAAGACACACACACAAAAATATTACAAGTTAATGTCTGATTTATTTTAAAAGGGTTATTATGATTTGATTTCAGTACGTTGCAGACTATTAGAGACTTCAGTCACCACCATCAGACTGCATTTGGTTGGGAGAAATTGTGTTATTTGAGATGGTGACATACTGTATCGGGACAGAAAAGGAGCTTTTGATGGCCGAGTTTTCAGTTTTTAAATGCGAGCAATAAACTGTTGGTCAGTGTTCTGATAACGAAGAACTTGCAGTCATGTCCATGTTCTGCAATGCCATCCCAGGTACCCAACAACTCGCTCAGAAAACCGAGTATCACACTCCCATGCGCTCGTCTCGCATCAGCATTTTTAATGTTGCACAGGTTCATAGCCACACGTGGTCAGGTGATCTGGCAGACCTGGCAGCAATTAACGCGCTGTAACATTCATTAAATTTGCTCATATTGACATGAATATGAAGATACTGTTCTGACATTTCTGCTTCACGCTGGGGAACGTTCCAATTGGTATTGACCACTGAGTGGTATCTTAATAGCAGTGTGTTCTCTGACTGCGGGTGAGGAAGTAATTTCTGTTTCCATGATACCGGTGTGCTTTAAATGGTGTAACAGAAATTATTGTACTTGTGCCTACATATTTAACAACTCTTCTGCCACTTTGTTCCTGTTGTTAACGTGTTATCCAGGAACTGGAGTTAAACCCTACCGCTGTATTGATCATGGATGTCAATATTGACTGGAGTTCATTGTCACTCGGCAATGACAGTGGTACGACTGCAGAAAAATGTCTTCCTCCGGAGGTTGGACTGCTGTGTGATATATTTGCATATGTTTCTTTGTACAGTGTCCGGTTTGTACGTGTGATCAGTTTGTGGGTAGACTTGTAAGACTGAGTTGGTTGAGTTGAATATTACTATGACTTAATATTTGTGAAACTATTAATTGATAAAGGACCCTGATGCAGCACGTAGGATATATAATATCTATTAAAAAAATAAATTGTAGTGTAGAGACAAATTACTCACTGTATTGCTGTACAGATATGTCTGAGTACCAATTCTGATTCTGTGCTGGAGGCTTTTGCCTTACCAAATAGCAAGAGAAAAAACAAAAGCCAAGGCGTACAACAGAATAACAGTCTGCCCATGTGGTAATTTTGAGCTTGTTAGAATTTCTGTGCCACGTTGTTAAGCCTTTTGCTCACCTTTGTTGGACTGAAGGTACGTGCTTTAGTGTGTAGTCTCCATCTAGGCACACATCTAATGGTTGACTGGTTCCACGAAAGCAATAGACTGAACTGGAGACCTTTATGCTGGATGGGAGGTTAGAGGATTGCAAGCTTGCTTTCATCAGCGTTTGCATTTAATTTGTAGAGCACAAATCTTGCGGAGGGAGTTTTAGCCTGCTGCTGGTCCGTGGAGATACAGATGCATGGGAGCGATTGCACTGTGTCCCGAGTCCTTATCTTACTCTAAGGTAGTGCCTTCTGTCCACCATATTTACTCAAAGGTTTCTGTCTTCTTATTGTTTTTAATTTCCAAAATGGAGCTGTGAAGCAGGTGGTGGTTGGTGGGCTTTCAGACCTCACCCGGAAACAGCAAAAGCTCATCTTCTGTTCGCAGATTCCGACATATTTTCTTTTTTTTTCCCCTCAAAGTTGTTGTAACAGATTGGTTTCCAAGGGGACCTAGGCATTCAACTGTTAGAAGGGCTGTTTGTTTTCTGCTGTAAATTATTGTATATAAATGCTTGTTCATATGCAGAATGAAGCGCATCCGATTTCATAAAGAGCTGACAATGTGTTTCCAGTAACAAATCTGGTAGCGATGGTTTATGTGATTTCCTATTTTTGAGGCAGGAATAGGGCTTGTGTGCTGGCCTCTGTATCGGGGGGGAATAGCGGGTACCCTGTAAACGAGCTGACCACCACTTGTGCTAATTTTCATATGGGAATTTGCCATGTAATCTCACAACCTGCTGGAGAGCGGCCCAGGAAGGCCGGTTTAAAAGGCATCTTAAATCACAGACAGAGGAGATGAGCACTATTCCCCCCCTCCCCCCCACTTAGCTTATAGGGGTAAGGTAGTGAGGCAGGTAGTCATTTGGATCCTTTTTAATGCAGATAAATACATCAGGAAATTAACTTCAAATGCGAATTATACGTTTTAGAGAGGGAAGGTAGAAATGGATAGCACAATGCTACCTTGAAAGAAGAAAGAACGAGGTCGTAAAAAGTAGGAGTAGAAAGAAATCTCAAGTAACCCAGCGTGTACACGTGCCTGTATGATGTACATGTACTGTTCTGTGCTTACAGCTGTGTGTGTTGGTTTGATGCACTGAGACCGTACACAAGTTACATTTTTGGACCATACTAAAACTGCAGAACTGGCAGACAACTGGATAATGATCACGAGTGAATTAAATTCTGTCATATAACGTTTAAATATGTATAGAATTGAGCTCAACTTTAAGGAAATTACTGAGAAAGGTTAATTTTGAAACTGACACATTTTCAGATGAAAAAAATAAAACAAAAATTACACTTATTTTGTACAGAATTCTGTAAAACACATCTGTTGTATGTAATGAGTAACAGTTTTAAAAACTATAATTCCTTAGCTTTATCGAGGGGTTCGGTTGTTTGGGTTTTGTTTTTTCCTTCCAGAACTCTGGATTATCATGTTATAACCTGAGGTATCTCACCAGGATAACAGTGCCCTTTCTTTTTGTACATAAGGATTGGAAATTTCTTTACTGTTACGTGAACACTTTCTATGTTAGTTTTGATGCATAATACTTTGAATCCTTTTATACAAACTAGAATGTATGTGTAAGAATTACTGTCACTGCAATGTAGTAACTACAAACTTATTTTTAAATAAATAGAAAACATGTTTTTCTAAGTTGTCCAATGGTGTGTGTTTCTATCCACTGATTTACTGTGCTCTGAGACAGCTGCATTATGTGTTCTTCCAAATAGCCTAAAATCGGCTTGGTATGTCATAATACTGCACTGTGTGGATTCTGCTGAATTTGTGTTACCGACTGATTGTCTTTCCTCCTTATGTAGCTGACCTGAAATCCCAAGGACAGTGGTAGCAGAACCCTGCCCAGCCCAACTGATGCAGGTGGGGCTGCAGAGTGCTGGGCCCAGGGGGCAGACATGGCACATGGCTCACCAGACTTGCCCATGATGGAGCCCATGGCAAAATGAAGACTTGCTTGCACAGGAGAAAGATGTCTCTGGTTCCCTCAAACACCCCTGTGAGTTTTAGGCATCGACGTCTTTTGCACTGAGAGAGAATTCCAGAATACTGACAGTGCAACATAATTTTTCCTCCCACTTCGTGTGGTGCTTCTACACATTCTCAGTACTACTGTGTTTGAGAAGTGGTGTTTTTTTGCCCCAAGCAAGCCACTTCTGGGCCCAGGGTTTTTGTGTTAGGCCTGGTTTTTAGTTTTGCTCCTGTCTCATCAGCTAATGACTTTTGTTTGGCTGTTTCTTCTAAGGAACTCTACACACAGGGTGATTTTATGGGAAGTTTATGGCCTTTCTTATTGAAGAGATGTTGTTCAGTGTGCTCGTGAACACCATCTTTAAAAGGCAATTATGTCCCGGTTCTCCATCACCACGTATCTGACGTCTTTTTGAACCCTACTGCAGTTGTCCTACTTGCAGTGGGAAGCAAGGCTTCCTTCAGGATTACTGAGTGACATAAATGGTGCCTGACAGCTAGAAGGTGCTGAGTGTGCTAGCACCAAGACTTCATTACCTTGTTAAAACCATTTAATTCTGTTGGATCACAATGCTCATTAAATGAAGCACTGTCGTTCACGGTGGGCATTTTATTTTCAAAGCGAAAAGTTCTTGTGCAAACCCCTTGTTCTTCCCTGTTCTGACAATCAATGGGTGCTTACAAACGTGCAGGTTTGTCATTTTTCCTAAGGACAAATAAGAAAAATGTAGCAGCTGTAAAAATGGATCGGTGTTTCAATGTGAGGTGTGTGTGGAAATAAAGGAAGTGTCAGACAACTAAATACAGTGAGAAACGTAGGAGGTGGTTGGAATTCAAATAGTGTTTCAGTGACTTTTTGTTTAAAATTAGCAGGCAAAATAATTTGTGTGAGATTTACTATTGTGAACAGCAAACTCAAAGGTCAGAGTCCCCAGCTGTTTTTCTGTCTGGGTGACATCCTGTGTGCTAGATTGCTGTACTATGGACTTCATTTACTCTGACAGAAGCGTAGTAAGGGTTAATGAATCCTCTCATACTCTGGAATCTTTGTGTTAGCTGAGCGGAAGATGGGATGGAGAGTTGTGGAGTGCTGTTTCTAATCCATGTTTCCTTTTCTTGTTTCAGAAATAAGCTTTTGCCTAAGCTTGGTCCTGTCTGATGTACTGGTCTTTCAGGTACATCAATGAAGAAACAGACAAAGAGGAAACAGAAATAGACTTTGGTAATGACTGCATCACATTTCTGCAGGGTCATGTTTGAATCCTGAAGGTACCAAGTTCAAAGTCAATCCTGGTTAGTGTTCAAGGTGCCGTACGGTCTTATCTGCTAACGTGTGGTTTGTTTCAGGTCTCTGATTTTGTGTTTGACCAAGGACATTTGACTGTAACTTCAGATGCAAAGCTAGTTTAGAATATGACCAAACCAGTAGAATTACTTGATTTACATCCCAGTGTAGAGAAATCCAATGGGATTATTTTTACCCCGTATTACAGACCCTAATTCAAAATGTGAATACTCTTTATTGCTAAGGAGGTTGGGGCATGCTGCCACAGTGCTAAAAATGGGAATACAGCTGTCAAAACCTCCTTATTCGACAAGGTTTTATGTTAATGATATTTACAGAACGAAATTACTCAGGGAAAAAAAAAATAACAACTTTCTCTAATTTGTGATTGTCAGCAACTTCCACAGCACCACTTCTTTTTACCCAAGCAGCGCCTTAGCATGGAGGAGGTCTTTGTGCACGAGCACTCAGTGTGCAACAGCCATCCTTCTCTGGTGAAAGTACGTTGGGAAGGATTAAGAGTCCAGAAGTAGAAATTTCTGCTCAGCCAAATGGTTGTAAAATGTGTGTTACTATTAAAGTCTCCTGATAGCTGAAGCCATGAGGAAAACGAGAGGTTAAATTACTTCGGAAAAAGAAAGCTTATGTGAATCTTCTAATCAGTTATGAAGTTGTCTTTCTTCTTACACGCTAGTTTATCAAACCACGGTTCTGCTTTGGAGATCTTCATAGAAAATGCTTCTGTCTGTACAGCAGCATCTAAATCTGTATGAGAATTTGCATAGGGCTTCTTGTGAGCTTTGGTTCCGTTTGTGTGCTCCTTTGGGTGCCCCTGGCTCCCAGCTCAGCCTCTTCTCACTCTCGCTCTCTCAGAGAACAGGTACTGATGGGGAACCTGCATGCTGGGAGTGCAGATCGCTGAGGAACGCCCTTTTCCAGGACTCACAGGTGAGCAGGAAATTCCAATTTCCCTTTGTGCGCAGAATCAAGAAGCATTTGCTTTCCGAGCGTTTGGTCTGTGGTTTATAGCAACATTTTTGGGTTTTCTCCCTGATTTTTTCAGAACTCCTGTGAGGAATTTGCTTCCTTAAAGAGATCATAGCACTGCCGGCCGTGCTGCAGCTGGGCCCACCAAAGGCCAGGACACAGCTATGAGATGGGGAGCCTAAGGTGCTATAGGGCACAATCTTTTTTTTTATCATCATTTCTTACACTCCCTCAAACAAAGTGCCTGCTTTGGTACTTGACTGAGACTTGATCTTGCTTGTAGGGATGTTCCTGCTTCACTTTTAGCATCTTCAGTTGAGGAATAAAGTTGCAGTCTGAGAAGCCTCATGCTGAAGCAGCTCTATCTGCTAATTTCCTCCTCTCGGGGTGTGCGTGCATCTCCATTTTGGGAGAAAGGAACATGTTTAAGTAGCTACAAAATGGCTGGTACTGTTATGTGCTGTCATATGCAAATGTGTAGAGTTAAACTTGCGTGAAATTCAGTTGCACCAAACTGAAAGCTCTTCATGGAGATGATAGTGAAAGCCCTGGAGTTGAAAGACAATGTCTGGCCTTTATCTCTGGGTGATCTGCTCATGCTGTACAGCACAGGCTGCCCCATGTTTTCAGGGAGAAGTCACTTAATATTTAATCGCTGCTGCCCTCTGAGGAGTTTATCTCAGTCGCCAGGTACCTGCACCTCATGTCATTAGAAAAGCCTTTAGGCAGCTAGGAAAGACTTATTTGCTAACAGGACAAGGAAAGAACAAGCATAGGGAGAGGCTGCTCATAAAAAGATAAGGAACTCAGGCTTGTTCCTCATGCAATGGTAATTGACTACACTGACAAAATCAAGGACCTGTGGGTTTCTGGTGGCGATGGTGTGTGTGTGTATGTTTTGTATTTATTTCCTCCTTTCTGTTTTTTTGCTATGCCTTCATAGAATCACAGAACTGTAGGGGTTGGAAGGGACCTCCAGAGATCATGGAGTCCAACCCCCTGCCCAAGCAGCTCCCTAGCCCAGGTTGCACAGGTAGGCGTCCAGGCGGGTCTGGAACGTCTCCAGAGAAGGAGACTCCACCACCTCTCTGTGCAGCTGTGCCACTGCTCCGTCACTGCACTGGGAAGAAGTTCCCACACACATTGTGCAGAACTTCCTATGCTTCAGTTTGTGGCTATTTCCCCTCATCCTTTCACCACACACTGCTGAGAGGAGTCTGGCCTTGTCACTTTGCCTCCCGCTTCTTAGATATTTACAGATGTGGATCCTGTCTAGCAGTGGCATTATCCATACATTCTGGCAACAAGTAATTTCCATTCTACTGATGCACAGTGTGCAGGAGAGCAAGGAGCAAAATACCAGCTAACACTCTGTGCTCTCCAACCTTTAAACCTCTGCTCCTGTCTTGCCTGGCTTGTGTCTTGCTACGGGCACAAGTTCCAAGAAGCAACTGTGAAAGGAGGCACAAATACAATCTCTCTGCCCCCAGGTAAGACAGGAGCCAAGCTGCATTGCTCATCTCCTGCTGCGATCACAGCTCTGTCTGTCTGCTCCAGCCCAGATTCTCTGTTTTCTTCCGCAGCTGGAGCACCTCCACTCACCCGTTCCTCTGGGACTAAGCCCGTATAGAATATGTACGTTATATTCTCTTGCCTGATTTTCAAAGATTTGTTTCACTGAGCTTGATCTTACACCAGAAAAAAAGCTTTAGCTCTGTATTATTGAACACTGTTCTGCTGCTCAGTCACTATCGTGGCTCCATCTATGAAACCTGGCCAGCAGTTACAGCTTTGAGCTGTGGGCAGTGCAAAAGTGAGATTAGAGGGACTGTACATGTAATACTGATTTGATATATGGTGCCCTTAAAAATACTTAGGCTGGTGTTGCTGTCACTGAGTTACAAGTTTGGCTCATTTTAGTTTAGTTTTACTTGATTCCTAACATGGCAAATTCTTCTCATATTGTCTTCCCCAAACTTTCTACTGTCCAGGGACTAAACTTTCTACCGTAGCTTTTGATGCTGTGTGGGCTGGAAGTGGGGCTCCTAGAAGAAGCAAATTTGCATTTCCTATTTAGGTCCTGAACTCATCGGTCTGTTATAGCAGCATAAGGAAAAAGACAGCATTTTCTTTTGCTGAATTGGCCACAGGCTACCATTCCTCTGCCATAAGCTATTGCTGCGTGTGTTTAGAAAGCTTAATGCTATGTTCCCCTTATAATGACATTTTAATTGTGTGGAAGAGTAATGGTTTTATTATCTAACCAAAACTAATTATGCTATATTTTATTTATAGAGAAACAGCTTGATGTGTTGTTTTAAAAACATTCTTCTCAGGTCACATTAGTATTTCCAGTCTGGGTCAATATTTATGTGAGGTGTCAGTGGGGCAGACCTCCACGTTGCATGGGCTGACATCCACCCGCAGATAAAAACCCCAGGACTGCCCATTCAGTTCCCACATGATTTGTTTTCCAACAAAGCTGCCTTGAAGCTGCTACTTTAATTTTTGCCACCCTCTCATTATCTCCGTACAGCCTTACTAATGTGGGCAGACTCCAAAGCAAGGAAGGACCCTGAGGCTGAGAAGGGAAAAATGTTGAGGGGGTAACAAGCTGTGGAAGGGTGAAAGAAGCAGTGCCAAACCCTTACGTGTTTTTTCTTATCTGCCTGCATAGACAAGGTGCTGGAATTCAAAGCATTTTTGCACTAGAAAAATGGATTATTCTTGTTTGACTGATGCCCCAGGATGCCGATAGCCACGGTAGTATGCTTGCTTTTCTTGATTACCTTTCCTGGGGCCTAGACTCAAAACTCTTGCCCAAGAAAACACAACTCAGCCCCGGCAACAAGGCAAGATGTTCTGGCCAGCAGTGTGCCCTACGGTAGAGGTGATGCCGCCCCTCTGCTCTGGTCAGCAGCGACCCTTCACAACGTTTCCCTGTCTGCAGAAGGGACACAATGACTCATTAGCTGTCTAACAACACTGTGCGTTGAGCTGGTATTTATATTGCTGATTTTGTACACAGTGGAAAGCGGGAAAGGTTTCAGCCCACATCATCAGATGGTTTTGTTCTTTATTTTCTGCATTATTTCAGAGACCACTGTTGCTTGTAGCACGTGCCTGCAGGAAAAAGAGCTTTCTGCAGTTCTGTTTTTAGTCGGAAAGCAGAAGTATCAATGTTACTCACTGAAGTGACTCCTTCAGCGGCTGCGGCCTCAGTGCGAGCACGCGCAGCCCGGGAGAGGTTCGGGTGAAGTCTGATGGACGTACTGACAGATGCAGAGGAGACTTTGGCTCCAGTTATGCATTCATCGACCCTTGACAGAGCTGGGCCCTCTGCCCAGTGCAAAGAGTGCTTGGAGCCGTCAGGAGGGCAGTCCCAGGCACACTGTGTTACAGCGTGATGCTCTTTGCGTAACGTTCAATCCAGGGGACAGCTTCTGAGCATGCAGTACTCACTGCATCTAAATGGCGTTTCCTGAGGCCATCGATCTGATGTGTCAAATGTGTTTAATGCACTTAATTACTCTGTTTCAGTCTTCTGTTAGTTTCTGTAGACGCTCTCAAATTTAATGTAGCGAAACCTAATTTACGTATGTGTGTACAGTTTGTATATTATCCTGTGAAGTAACAAAGGAATTTGCAGGGAACTTTTAAGTGGTGTGCTGCTAGTCAAGCTGCATGTTACCTTATTTATCTTTCTTTTTAATTATTTTTTCTTTTTTGTCCACTTTTTTTTTTTAGGTTAGATTGCAGAGATGTGTCTTTGAAGAGCTTCTTGTTGGGATGCCTCACATCAGTGCAGCTGCAGCCCTGCAGATCTGTGCTCTGCTGGCTGCACTTCCTGCACAGTATTACATATCCCAGTGGGATGGAACAGGCCCTGCTCAGGGCATCCGAATGACAAAAAGGTTGTACATGTCTCCTTCCCTACTGTATTTATAAGTGAGTTCTCTTGCTCGTCCCCAGAGACACTTTGTCCTGGAAAGTGAGAGTCTACATGGGATGCTGCCCCATTCCTCCATTAAAAACATCCACATCAAGGCTAACGTGACTGTATTAAAGATATCTTTGTCATTTTGTGACCTAATCTAGGTGTTCCTGCTCCAGCAGATGATCTTTTGAGGTCCCTTCCAATTCCTGACATTCGGTGATCTGAATGACAACTCTTGCTGTCTTCACATAAAAATCTGTATAACCTACCTGACTGCATGGCTGCGTCTCGTTCTGCTTTTGGACATTCCAATCTATATGAATAAACCCCTTTAAAAGGGGAGAAATGAAATGTTTGAGTAGTAAGACTGTTTCTAACTTTCCATTACCTTCTGATACTTATTCTTAAAATAGGTTTTCTTGCACAGTGTGACTCTTAAATGGAGAAGGCACAGTGTGGAGTCTTAAGTAACAGAAGTTCTTACATCATGTATTACTTAAGGAAGTCATAGTGGTAGAATTAGGCAAATAGTGCCATTTTGTTCACGAATGAAGAGTTTATGTATTAACAGAGTCACATATATGTGTCTCTAAACGTGAGGTTGTCCACTGTCATCAGATCCAAGTGTTTAATACTGATAACTATGGCCAACATTGATATCTTAATGATGTACCATGCAAAGGGAGATGTGGAGGTAAGATTCCACACTTAAAACACTTAGAGATTTTGGGGTTGAAGTCAACTGCTACAACCATTTAAGTTCATGAAGAATGTTGTGGCTGTTTTTTAACAGTCCTTTGGTGATTGGCACCATTTTAAAAATGTCCTGTGCTCAGTATTCCCAAGTAACAGTTGAAACTGCAGAATCTGATGCAATTTAGCAACTCCTGCGGCCTGACTACAGAGAAAAAGCAGCTTTGCCACAACAGGTGATGTTTTCCAAAATTTACATATGGTTTTATGTGATGATTGAAAGGGTATTTATTTGCAGTCTAGATATGAATCTTGAGGAGAATTTGTTCCTTGTCACTGACCTTTTATTTTTTTTGTGTTCACTGCAGAAGTGAAACCTTAAAATTATAAATATATATATCTGTAAATACAAAAATCCTGTAGAAGGTTTTAAAAACGTTGTGGTGTTATTTTTTTTACTGCTGAAGGGTAATTGCCTGCGGGAGCAGCTTTACAAAATCATACTTGAGCCTGGACCCGTGGGCAGATCATTTGGAGCTGTGGCTATCAAAGATGAGGTACAGTGTTACATACTGTCTGCACCTTTCAGACATGGCCTATTTTTAATGGGAGGTTGTGCTGCAGGGGTGAAATGAGTTACAGAGGGGAAATGGCCCTCATTTTCTTGTTGATTTATGGCTTTGCACCAGTTTTAAGTAAGCTGTTGTAGCCTTTGTGCAGTAGAAATACCAATGGTTCTACATTGCCTAGGCCTTTAAGGTCCTTTATTATTGATTCAAGTACAGCGATCCATGTGCTAAGAAGTACATCTGAACTGTGGAAAATTCAGACTTACTTTTGTGCCCAGGAAAGCCTGGCACAGTGACGTGCAGAAGGAAACAAACTGCTTTTCTCAGCTGCACTGTAAATTGCTTTTCAACTTCGCAGAAAGCGTTATGTGTAAAGATAAAACCTTCAAACACTAAAAGATTAGTTGTTCTTTGGTATATATTTTTGGAGCAGCTTGTCTTCTGAGTATCTTATCATAAAAAAAAAAAGGTTATCCTAAAAATCTGGTGACATTTGTGACATTCCAAACCTTCTTTACCTCCCTCTTTACCTGTCGCTGTTTTCAGCAACACCGTCTGAGAAGTCAGGTTATTTGCCCCTTCCTGCTCCCGTTAAAAGGTATTTGTCAACCTTAAGCCTTCCAAGAGGTGTGAAATAACCTAAGATTAAAAAAAAAAAAAAAAAAGTTGTTTGTGTAGTCGTGGAGCCTGCTCTTGCTTTCTTTCAGGCACGGTGAAGGGAGTAGGACTGAAAGAGTGAAGGTGTCCATCATAGGACAGGAGGGAAGGCACAGCAAATGCTAGTAAATGCTTGTTCATTGCACCAGCAGGTTCCTGGCTGCTGTCCATAACCTGCAATGGGCAGGGTTATGCTAATCTCTTTTCATAGATTGCTTCTACTACATTGTGGGCAGAAGAAGTATTTGAAAGTTTACTCCTTGTCCCCAGAATAAAGTTGAGTTCCCCCATCCCCTTTAAATTCAGCTTAGTGCAAATAAGCTATATTCACTACAGCCTTAAGCTGGGGCTTGTTGCTGACATCTTGTACAAATCACAGTTAAACAATCTTTCAGATTTCACAGTAGAATTTACAAATCAGAACGATATCAAGCTCACCTATAGAAAGAAAATGGGTTTTCTCTGAAATAAAAATTCTAACATGGCTGTGGAGCTACACATCCAAAGAAATTATAATCATGTTCCTTCATCCGCTTGGAAAAAATTCCTTGGTCTTCTCTATTCCCTATGAGTGGTTTTAAGGTAGAATTCTCATTGTTTGGGCTTCAAATTACGAAGAATTTTAAGTCAAAGGCTTTGCAGCATTCCTTAAAGCAATAACCAGAAAGCTGATTATCCTCAAATTCTGTTTCTAAATGACTTGTTCGGATGTTGTGTTATTAATTTTACATTTTAGGAATTGGTACTATGGAGAAAAGAAAAGTGCCAACAATGAAGCAGAAAACCATTCTTATTTTGCAGGTATTGAAATCTTTGCAGTCTTGTTGGATTTTACTGGTGATAATGTGTTCTAAGTTCTTCTACGGTGTGCTTCTATACTTACCTGGTCTAGGGAGCCTACTTCAGCAGGGGGTTGGACTTGATGATCTCTAGAGGTCCCTTCCAACCCCTACAATTCCATGATTCTGTGATTATCTTGTAATTTTTTCCCCATCCTCTCTAAACACTGGTACCATTCAGTAAGCAAAACAGAACATGTAAAATCTGAGGCCTTTCCACCTTGCGTTGTGCAATGCTATCAATGTGGCTCATATACGTGCCTGTTTTATTGAATCCGAGTGTATTTTGTATTGATATACGAAACAATGGTAGAGTTTTTGCTTGACTCAAAAGAATGCATTTAAATCTACTTCATAAAAGGAAAAAGAAACCATTGATTATTCAGCTCTGACAAAAAATTCCTCTCAGTAGATTGAGTAGAAACATTCTGTGACCCAAACTGGAAAAAAAAAATAATGACAAAATTAGTTATTGTGTGTAGCATTGTAAAATGTTGAATATAAAGGGGAAGCTGAACAGTAATTGTCAATACGTATGTGTGTTTATGCTTTCCAAACCTCTCTTAAAACTTGTACGTAATATCAAAGACACACAAATGGAAAAAGACCTAAGGAACCAACTGCTGCTTTGTCAAATATCACAGTAATACCTTTGGAGGAAACAAACAAACAATCTTGTTTCCTTGCTTGCTTTTGACCATTAATCTAACTATCAGTTCTCTCATGTTAGAAGTCAAAAGAATGTGAATGTCTGCGTCAGTGCTTAAGGTGCCTCATAAAACGCTTCTCTTTGCTAACTCTCTTTCTTTGTTAAATTAGCATCATCTCATGTTCATAGTCCAAAGCCTGAATCTATCCAATTCAGTGTGGGACAGGTGGTAGTTCACAAAAGATTTGGTTATTCCGGAGTCATCGTTGGATGGGATGTGAAAGCAAGAGCTCCAGAAGAATGGCTACAACGCAAATATCCTCAAGAAAAACAGGTTTAACTGTTAAACTCCCATTTTATTACTACAGACATAGAATAACTTCAGTCAAAAACAAAAACAAGAAAATCTCAAACACTGCTTCAGACTTCCTCCTACTCTAACAGCAAACACTTGATTCCCTTACGTGCTGTGCAACTGAGAGACGCCTATTTCTTCTGCACTACTGTCACTGCAGAGCTTTACTTTGGCAGCACTGATTGGTTAAACTTTGCTGGTCAGGGTTGTACCTGACATTTCTTGACTTAAAATTACTTTTAATACACGGTGTTGGATTTAAAATAGCAGTGCCAACCTGTAATGTTAGAATAAACTTCTCATGATGTGTTTGTATGGGAACTCTTGAATCGCGGCCTCAACCACTGATTGATCACTCAGTGCTCACTGAGTCAGCTGCAGGAGCACAGGTGAAGGCAATGCACCTGTGTGACCTGAAGGGGTGGAGTCTGGCTCCACCTCTCCCAGACCCCCATTTAAAGGCTGACCACCACTGGGGAAGGATTTCTTTCTGGAGATTGCTCCTTTGGAGTTTTCTATTGTGAGCCTGGGATATGGGTGAGCATTTCCCTTTATTTGGATTGTCTCTTTCCATCTTTCTAACTATGCCATCTGTAAAATATCTCTGCTACAAAACTGTTTGGTATTATTCATTCTGTTAACCAGATGTGTGTTACTGAAGTTGAAAAGTTTGATCTTCTAGAGTAGATACAATTGGTAACATCTTTGTTGCCCCTAAGAAATGCAAGTGTGCTTTTGTGTTTAATCAGTTTCAGGTAGGAAGTTATGCTTCTGAGGATCTGGGCAGTTGGAATATGTATTTATTTAACAATGAATTCTTGAAGCTTTTGAAATTCGCTAGCCTAGGTCTGCATTGTATTTGCAAATCAGATGCTAAATGTTTGTTGACAGCGCTGGCCTGATCACGCAGCATGGCATGCTTGGGGGTTGGCCGCTGACATGCTGCTTAAGTGGCAGGAAGGCACTCATCAGCTAGCCAGAGAGGACTGAAAATGAGAAACTGCCTATAGATGAGAATCCGTGTTCAGCTGGGAGCAGACATTCAGCACTGTTCCGTTTCTTTTGTCCCTTCCCTGCTGCAATTTTATCCATCTGCTACTCATCCTTGGCTTCTAAAACATCTGCCTTCTTGCTTTTTCCCCTCTTTTCTTTTCCTCTCAGTGGTATTGTCCCCAACTGCACAGCCATGTATTTTCCACCAGGCATTCTGATTCATAGCTGACAGTCTTCTGTTCTCCCAATGACCTTGTGTTCATATTATGGTTTTAATTTCAAGTGCAGTTTAAGTGTTGGTGTTTCGTTTTTTGTATTATTTTTGACTTGCCTTTGCTTCTTCATGTTTTGTGCATTTGCTATGCAAAATGCTTTCTGACCATTACGAGGCAACTATTAAGCTTGGTCATTGCCTGCAGCACATGTGCCAGACTTTAAGCCCATCCTTTTTCTGACTTTCTCTGCCTTGCATCCATTACCATGTGGTTGAGCAGGCCACTGCCTGTCACAGGGATCAATAGTGCTGCGTAAACTCAGTTTATCTGCCTATATTCATCCGTTGCTTTTTTGTGTTTAGACTGTGAGTTACTTTAGGTGGGAACATTTATGGACAGTAGTCAGCACAGTGGGACCCTGGCTGGGGTTCGTAGGCACTACAAAAATAACAGTAAGCAATACTTATCTCTTGGCTAGAGGATTTTTATATATATGAGCAAGTTGCTGTAGCTTTATCCACAATTGGGCACTGCAGTTGTTAGAGGTGCTATGAATTTGTCTCCTCTCTGTTGTTCTCTGTCAGCGTTTTTGAAGATAGAAGGAGGGTTAACAGATCGTCATGGGACCTATATATTGAAAGCAGGTCCCAAGAAATAAGTCCTATTTCTTACAAGGTGCATGGGAGAAAATGGTTCTTAAAATCTTGTTTCTTAAAATACGTATTTTTGCCAAGAACCTCACTGCATTTTGCTTGTTTTATATTTAGTTTTCCAAATGATGTTGCTGTCATCATAAAAAGTAAAACTGCCACGTGCATATACTGAGTGGTTTAGGTTCTGTAAGTCTAGTGGAAGGTAATGGATTATACAAAATAATCTTCAGTCACCATCTCTTGTTGAGGCTCTTCATTTTCATTCTATTTCTACAGGACGTAAAAGATACTCCCCACTATCGAATTCTAATTAACAATGCAAGTGGATTTGGCAAATCTACCATTTACGTTCCTGAAGAAGAGATAACAGTTACTGTGGGAACAGAGGTAGTATTTATTTTTTAGTTGCAACTTGTTTGTTATCCTCTGTGTTTAAAAGTCATCTGAACTTTGGCTAAATAGAAACTATTTATTTTACAAAAGTAGTGAAAATAACAGAGAAAGCAGACGGGCAAATTATTGTCATATTTCCAAATGCATGTTTTCAGAGGGTGATAAATGTCTCAAACAAGTCCTGCCTACTTAAAAGTATCCAACTACCAAGGTGTTTTTTTTTCTTCCTCAAGTCTTTTAGCAACTTTGCTTTGGTTATACGCAAGCTTTTGTTTTAGAATTTCACTGACCCATCGAAGTTGGACAAGTCATTTAATTTCTTTCTACTGGATCTAGCCAAGCATATTGGTTTCTCAATTCAACTCTGAAAAATCTGCGTTTCAAAAAGCTTCTGCTTAGTCACTGCCTAGACTGAATAATGTCTTCCTTCAAGTGCAAGACTCTCTGCTGGCCTAGAATTCTGTTTTTTATGTTGTGGTCTCAGTAACTTTTGATTTCTAGCTTACAGAAGATGTACCTGATTCTTAAACTAGACAGAGACAAGTTAAAAAAAAATAAATTGTTAGCCAGTAATGCAAAACACGTTAATATGCCTGAACTCAGGAGTAGGAACTATGCTATCCCAGATGAGTGTCATGAGTATTTAACATGAGTAGTTTAATATTAGTGGTTTTGACCACTCTTGACTGTATCCAAAAAAAGGACTCTTATTACGCCGCTCAGTTGGCTGTGTTCAGGGGCATTTTAATCCATGGGGAGAAACAAATACCTCATCGTAGACATTTATCTTGTGAAATCCAGTTATCGGAGGCTTACTCTTCCCACAAATTATTGGGAAAGATAATCTAGATGCTTGCCAATCCAGACTGTTGAAAACCATCAAGTTGAAATTAATAGCGAGTCATGCCCATACCTCAAACTCAAAAGAAGTCTTGCAGATTGCCCTCGCAACCTAATGGGTAGAATGATTTTTTAGGAAGTTGAAAATAATAAACAAAAAATGCTTAAACTTGCCCTAACCATTTTCCAGCTTCAGTCTAACTAACTGGTGTAACTTCAGCCATTCAATAATCAGTTTGAATTTAATGCTAATTCTGGTACTAATTCAACTTGAAATGTTTTCTCAGGTACACCACCCTGATGTTGAAGTCTACTTCTGTGGCTATGATGGATCAAAGTATATTTTGCAGCCGTGGTTGAGAGACATCTATCCTCATGACTGAAGCATTCAAGTATTTGTACATATAACGCACATCTGGACATTTCTTTTTTATACTTGAGCAAGTAGACACCAAAATAAAAGGCATGTATGTTTGTTTTTTGTTTTTTTTTTCCTATGATGGAATAAAGCATTCCTAAGGGAGGGTGTTTTAAGCAGAATTCGTTTCATTAGAAGTGAACAACTGGTAGGTTGCAGAGCAGAAAAAAAAATGAAACAGTTAAGTTCTGTATTTACGAAGAAAGCATAAAAATTTATTAAGAAAGGAAATATGATTTGAAAATTTTTAGAGGAACTTGTTTCTCCTGCTTTCTTTTCCCTTTATCTCAAACACAGCGAACACTCTACAAGATGCATAAGCAGTAGCATTCTGGATTCTTTCCTGCAGCGTCAGTGAATCCGGGGAGTTAGATAGGTGACTGTCTATGTGGCCTCCCCATTCTTTTGTTTCTTCTTCTTTTATTAGTAAAGGCTTTCCCAACGACTGCCCAAACAGCAGACACACTTCTTGAGCTTTCTGCCGTGTGTTTCCAACCGCGGCAACGCATACTCTGCGGCTGAGAGACAGAAAAAGCAGCATGGTGTAACAAGCAAAGTCAACCTGTACAAGTATTCCAGCCGTGCGCTTTTTCCAGTTCTGTCAATTGTAACTGCATAGGTGCAGCTTCAAGGTGGTAGTTTTTAAGATTGAGGGGAAACTGCCAGGAGAAAGCACCACCATCCTCATCAGCTATAATCAAGTATTTCAAGCGCCTACGTGCTGCAGGCACTAGTGGTGTGTGGTACAGAGCCCTCGCTCCAAATGTTTGGGTGGCCCAGCTGCAAGTCATACTAGCCCCTATTTAAATTCACTGGCCTGTTTTCTGGAATCTTGCATGGACACCTTTGAGATACAATTCTGACATCTCGAGGCACAGGAGCAGCAGCAAGCTCAGCTCGCTTCTCAGACCTAAAATAGCAAGACCGTGAGCAAGGAGCATGTTTTGATGCTAAGCAAACACTGCACCTGGCTCACTTCAGAGCATGTCAGTAGCTGAAAGTACTGGGAATTGGTAGGAGTACTTAGAATTATCAGCATCTGGTAACATATTTGTTATTTCATGAATAAATTCAAATGACACATGCTGATGTAGCCAAAGTTAAATGTCGTTGGCCTAATACTTGCAATAGATTGCACTTCCAATGAAATTAGTGGGAAAACATTTATTATCTTTTGCTTTTGCACAGAAAGCCCAAGGTGTATCTTTCTAAGCTGAAAAGCATTAAGTTATACTTAGGCCAAATGCTAAAATCTGAAACATAATTTTTCATATGTATGAAGGAAACTATTTTCTCCCATTATGAACTGTAGAAATTATATATGCACATTAAACATTATCAGAGGCTGTAAAATTTGTGGCACAAGAGAAAACTTACCGAAGGGTGTCTATGGCTTCTGGTGTGTGGTAGAAGTGAGGTGGGCTGATGGTAACAGAAGTCCCTAACTTATCAAGAAGTAGATTGCAAATATTCTGCATTTTTCCAAAATCACTGAATATAATACAGACCTGGGAGTGAACACAGACAGCAGACAATTAAGTTTTATGTTTTATACAATGATTCAACATTTCTAATTAAATCAGCATGAAGACAGATAGGTACAAACTAACTACATGTGCTAATCCTGTATATAACACAAACATTTACTGAGTTGGAACACTTATATAGCCCTAGAGATGATGAGTTGTTTTGCAACAGAAAGAAACTCATAAAATGATTTAAAATTGAGGATTAAGAAAATTCTTTTTGGTAGGAAGTGTGGCATTCTTGGTATGAGGGCAATGTGAAAAATGAACATGTGCTATTTGGGACACATGATTAGATGCATCTTAGCTTTTCCAGTTTAAATTTAAGCTTGGATTACTAGATGTTAATTATGCAGAAGCCCAAGCAAAATGATGTGGAAAACATTGTGCATGAAGGAAAATTACATTTTAATTTCATGCATTAGGTTCAAGAAATCAAAACTATAAGAACAAAAAAAGCCTAGTCCAGTCTCCTTTGCAGTGGGCTCAAAACTCTGTGGTGGGTGAACAGATTCATTCTACAGGCTAAACAGAGCAGGGTACTTCAGTCTTGTATTAAATACAATTTAAATATTTAGTCTTGGCATTAAATATAGGTACATAAGGAATTTAAGTGTCTTCCCAAGTGCTACAAAACAAGCATTGCTACCAGCCTGGATCCAGAGCCCTACAGTTGTGAGCAGTGCAGTAATGATGCCTGGCTGCCAAAGCATTCAGCAAGCAGAAATCCCAGCTCTCAAAATCTTTCTTGAGGACCAAATCCCACATCTTCACCTAACAGTACACTGCACTGATTACCAAGTTGGAGTCAGTATCTCTTATCCCTGTCTCTTTCACTTCTTTTTGGGCAGCAATAAAGCTTCAGCAGGTTGGGATGAATAAAGTTGTTGTATAGAAAATTCCACTGCTGACCTATGTGAAGCACATTGTCCATGCAATCCATGCAACAGCCTACCCCAGTGAAGGCATAGCTATGGAAATCCAAACTACTGCACATCAGCTGCACTGCAGTAACTTACTTTGGGCATGCCACGTATTTACCTGGTGATAAATAAGATCATCTAAGCAAGTTAAATCTTTCAGTGAGAGAGGACTACTTCATACACAGGGTAAGGTAAAAATGGCTACTGGCAATTACCACAAAACAATGCACAAGTCTCGTAGCTCTTGTTGGCTTCTCTCAGTGTATGTGCACCTTATCCTGGCTCAGACTTCAAAAAAAATGAGCCACAGCTTGGCTTAGGGCCTTAAAAACTGGCCAAGATCAAGTGACAGGGTAATTACACCTTCTGTGAGAACAAATCATCATGTCATGCATCTTCATTTGAATCATGCACCCTTCATCCATAAATTGGTGGCTGGATCACTTTTGGAAGGTGCAGCACCGATCTGAACTAAGAACAAAGATAAGACTAAAGCTAGATTTCTTTCTTCAGTGAGAGCTCTTGCCATACTCACGTATTTTCTTGTGCTGCTTTCCAAGAAAATGGTTCTAATTGCATTTTGTGGAAGTTGGTCTCACTACGAGGACTGACATAGTGTCTTCCAGATTGTTATCAATGTTTACAAGGTAAGTTCCCTCAAGGGGATGAAACGAAAGAATGATCAAGCAAAAGAACAGTGGGTCTTAAGCAAGAGATAAGCCACTCAGTTTGGGGTGGCTCTGGGCACTCAGGAAATTTATTGTTAAAAATACAGCATGTAATTGGGTACTCTTGGGAGCAGAAAAACACTGAACAATAGTTGTGAATTTTGTTCTTCCCCAGTTTTCACTTAGATTACTGAGGCTTGCATCCAATAAATTCCACCTGAATTTAAAGAGCATATGTGAGTGATAAAATGCAAAGCTGGCTTTTGATTTCTTTCATAAAATTATGACCAAGATTAAGAAGTGCGAAAACACTCGAGGGTGGTGTGCAAAACCATTATGGACACATCTTAAGGCTGTAAAGGACAAGAAGTTGTGGTTTATGAAAAGGCAAGTATAATATTAAGATGTGCACGAGAGCTCCCTAATCTTCATCCCATTCAATCATCATGCAACAAATGAACTATTATGATTAAGATATCACAGAGCCTTGTGATCTCATAAAACTTCATTCTTCTGCATCATCTTCCTTTGCTAAAGAATGAACTGAAGTTGCAGTTGAAAGTATATCTTGAATTCTTAACTATACCTTAAAATAGTTATTTGTCTGGTGATTTCTTAAGTCTTCTGAAAATTTTTACAGTAGACAAATGGGAAAAAGCGTTGACAAAATGAAACAATGCATGACTTTCTGCAATTTGATGTATAACAAACACAATGGCAAACTTTAGTACAGAAGGCAATGTTATTTAATTTTCAATTCATTTACGTTGCTGAAGTAGGTCAGCACACTGGTCAATGGAGCTTCATCAGTTTATGAAGCTGCACTAACAAAAGAAGCACGTACATACAAGGGGAGGCAAAGAGAAATGCATCTCTGCATTTGGAGCCACAACACTGCTACTTAAGCATGCAGAGTAGCCAACAGCAGCACTACTGGTAGGTGGATCTTAAAAGTTCTGGTTCCCAGGCTCTGTGCAACCAAAGAACTTCAGAACAACAATTACAACTGGTCCAAACTGACTGCATACTCAATCCATGTAATTTGCTTCCCACTTACACTCCTTTTTGACTGAAAATTAATGGTAAGAGAAGGACAGTGATTGGTTAATTCACCACGTAAGACTGAAGTCATATGCCTAAGTTTGCTTGTAACAAAGTATTGCCATTTTAAAATTAATTTTATTAATTTATTGCCTTTTTATTATTTTTTAACTGTGGGTTATCTAAAATTGAAGTTTTCAGGATAGTTGTAATCTAAACTATGAAATTAAAGCCATTCAGTAGATGACACTGATGATATCATTTTACATAACAAAGGACTCATTTTTAAAACTCAAATTTTGTTCCCCAAACTCTCAATTATTTGTATATTTATAGTTGTTAGGAGAATATATCTTAAACAAGAAAACTGAAGAGGCTGAGCTCTGTTTTAGAGGATTGTGAACAGCAGCTCTATAAAACTGCTATCATTTTATTGTGAACTTCTATGTTTACTTTGTAAGAACCAGTAACGTTTCTGGGAACTGACTGAAGGGATAAAATCTGAAAGGATTTAGACTAAAAACACATCATCTCCCTTAGGGAATACTTTCAGCATAGCATTTACTTCTCACAACAGTATGTATGTGTAAAAATACACTCCCTTGAGCAGATTCTCAAATAAATGGGATTATTCCAATAATACTTCACTTTCACTCAGCACTTTTTACCCACAGAATTCAAAGCAAATTACCTAGGAAACGATCAGCTTTGCTTTACTTGCAGCAGGCTGATGGCAGAGTCACGCAGAATAGACTAAAGTCCAGGTGCCATTCAGCTGTGGCTTAAAGAGATGTAGATTAGGGCTGCTGTGCCACTGCTGTCCCCATCCATCCTTGTCCTATGCTTTGCACTGCCACCAGTTCACAGAGCTAAAATACTGAAAAAATAGTCACTTTTTTTCCTGGATTAACTTTTAATTGGAGCAGCTTTCTGAACCAATGTAATAGCTTACCACCTATGTAAAACTCCTTGCAAAAGGAGGGAAAGAACATCCAGGGGTGGAGGAGAAAGCAAAAGGTTTGCTCACACCATCACAGGATGACAGCCTTGGAGTCCTACCACAAAGCAGTCCCTACTGTAGCATCACGGCACATGTTAATCTGAGAAGAATCCTTTCCATGTTACATTAGCAGAAAGCAAGTTATGTATACAACAGAAGACTACCACCAAAGGCTGCTTTTAAACTGCAGTCCTTCCTCAGTATCTTTGGACTACGCTGCTTTTCCTGCAGAGAATACCTACTCCATGTTACAAAGACACAGAGTGGGTAAATTTCTATTGGTCCTTGCTCCATTGTTTTGTTAGGTTGAATACATACCTCTGCTTCCATCTGGTAAGTGTTCTCTACTCTGCTAAATTCCTCTGTTATAGTCATATTTTCTTCCTGAAACAAGACACAATAATATAATCTTAAAAGATAGAAATGAAGGGTCTCTGCACTGTGCTCCATAGATGTGAAACTGTTTTGGCTTATTACTTATAACCTAGCAACAGAAGTTGGGAATTTTCCATGCAGACCTCTTCAGTTAAAGCTGGATGTTAAAGATTTCTACATGCTATTTAAAATAAATTACACAGCTGCACGATAAGTTAATTTTGCTGCTATCCACCTGAAGGGAAGAATGAGCTCTTGAAAGCAACTGCTGGCTAGAAGCTCTGTGTATCAGTGTGTAACTGTCAATACACCTGATACAAAAAAACAGGAGATTTCAGTGGTTTTCGGGAAGTTGGCATATGAAAGTACTCTTCAGATTTTAAGTTATTTCAATCACATCAGCTCATAGCAAGTTGCCTTAAACAATGAGTAATCAGCTGTTATTCAGCAGGAAGGAAACCCGTAACAGAGGCCATTCCAATCTGACATTTGGCTGCCATAGCAGCTATATTATTCAATGTAACTTCTGTACAGAGCACCAGAAAAACCTGCAGGATTTATCAATAAGATATTAAACTCAGATAGAGAGTAACTCTGGCTACATCTGAATGCCTGAGCAGCTTGCTAGAGGCCTAACATTTTTTTCAGCCACTGCTTTCTTTGGTAAACAGTTTGGGTGAACACTTTACCATAAAATCACAACAAAAAGCAGTCTTCAATTTAATTGTGAATATAAATTAAAATGTAATAGTCAAGAACTGTGGAGAAGCAGAAGCTGAGCCTTTCAAATTGCTGAAAAAGTTTTACTTATTAAACCATTTTCCATAGGAACACATAATATTTGCTTTCATCAGTGACACATTTCAGAAGATGCTCTGTGTCAGAATATTTCCTACACAGGACTCAAGTGTTCACATCTACTGTGTAGCATGTATAATTTTTTTTTTTAGAAATAATGTTAATTGTGAGCAGCATTTTCCTTCTAAAATATTAAATGGAAGCAGGACCCTGCAAGGACCAGGCACAGTGAATTCCTAGGAGTTGTAGGTCCTCTTTTTTACAGTCATAGGTTTGAGGTACTTGGGAACTGTGGCAAGTTGTGGTTTGGTAAAGAATCATAGAATCCTTAAGAGTTGGAAGGGACTTGTAAAGGTCATCTCATCCAACTCCCCTGCAACGAACAGGCAATGAACTCCTTTTATTCATGAAATGGAGTAAATCTTTCTATTTTTAGCAGAATCAGTTTAAATTCTATAGGAAAGCTTTTTTTTCTTATAGGAATAACCAGACATAAAACTCCTGTTACGGAAATAACCACACTGTAATAGAACTCGAGAGTAAAACACAGAAAAAGTGCATTTATTTTAAACCCCATTCTTCAATCCATTTTAAAAAGTTCTGTTTCCCCCGAAGGAATACATCTTCTGTATCTTTTGTTTGCATCTCCGTCTTGCACTCACAGCGTTGCTGTTTAGGAGCAGTGCCACCGTGTGGTTCTAGGCACTGGTGCAAGATCAGTGCGATCTGGATGGAAAAATCCTCTTGTGCCACCTATTGTAACATTTCCCTCACAGCTAATCTTTATCCCATCGGATTTGACAGTAGCCGCATGAGTTTCTGGAGGCAAATGGAAGACATAATTGCTGAAGTCACAGCAATGTGGCCTCTTGCTATACATCTTCTGTCAGATATTTTGTTCCATTTTAGTAAGGAAGGCTTTTTTTTTTCCTACTGATAATGTCTACTGTTCATATTATGGCTGCAGAACTGTTCATTTGCACACAATAGCAATAGGGAAAAACTGTTTTCACTGTGCCCTAGAAAAAGTTAAACTCCCAATGTGTCAGGTGTCCAGGACTTTGCAATTATTTTCTCCACACAAAAGCCAGGAAGCTTTGAGGATATTTCTTAAAACACCCCATAGTCCTTAAAACCTGTTTTATGGAGGTTTCCACATCTCTTAATCAAGGATGCACTGAAACTGGGAAACCTGGTAAACAGGTGAGCAAAATTGTATGATTCCTTTCTCCACTGACTGTATGGATGCACATCCATGACTGTGATTCCTGAATAACAGGCTCCAAATATGGAGAACACTGCATGCATATCCAAGGACATACCCTACCACAGACAAACCCCAAACCAGAGCCTGCTGGATACTGTTTGTGAATGGTTTGTTTTTGTTAAATAACAATCACTCCAAAGCCTCAGATAACTGTGCAAGTACTAGCACTGCTGTTTTTAAACAAAATGGCCAATGACAATTGTGAGATGCAGTGATTAAAGAAAATGGGTACCATCCTCACACCACTCCCCAGATACATTCTAAGTTGTGAATATTAAACAGTATGCTTCCACAGAAAGGGAAAAATGATAACTTTTAAACAGCTGGGCTCAGCAAGAAATTGGTTTTCCTACTGCCTGTACTTTCCCTGCAGCTCTCTAAGCAGATTCTGTGCTCTGGAGTATATCCTTATAGCACTCTATAAATAAAAGCTACTGTGTGCACCTACTTCTGATTAAACTCCTTTGTAAATATACGTGGAAATTAGGTGCAGCCCCAGGCACTGTGACAAGCTGCTAACACAAGCTCCTGCTGCTGCAGAGGTTACACGCTCCTGATCTCACAGACTTCCTACAACAGCAAGACAAAGGGTTAAGGAAATGGATCTACAGATTAATACATAAATAAGTAAATATACAGACTAACCTGCTATTCCTAAAGAGGCCTTCTATAGACTTGAAAGAAATAGAACCATATGGAGAATGTGAAGAGTCTAGAATGGTATTAACAACAAGGGATGTTAGGAAATGTTAAGAACAAACTGCCAGCCGTTGTCAGTCAACTGAAAAGGCAAATAATTGCTCCAACAGTAGTGACTGCAAATTGGGTAGAACCAAGCAATAAGGCTAACAACGTAGGGAACTACTCTTGAAAAAAAAATCCAACAAATCCAACTTGTTGTTTTCTGGGGCTAACACACTGCTAACACTGAGAAGCCCAGAACTGCTGCAGCATGTCAGTGTCTCTAATCAGCAGAGAGAAGGAAGACTTCCGTCCTCCAAAACATGCTATGTCTGAAATAGAATCCAAGTCCTGAGAAATTACTGTAACAACTCATAGACTGCTCAGCTCTCAGTGTAAAACCAGCCCTTTTTATACCTGCTTAAACCACAACTGTGGTAATTTCCTCTAGCTTGCAGGAGTGTGCACAGCACCTCAAAAGCACACTCACTCATTTAGCACAGTTCTCTTCCTTCATGCTTCAACTTACATGAAGTTTAATGCTGCATGGACTCTATCAGACTCGGTCAAAACCCCAAGTCAGGCGTTCAGATCCACTGCAGGGTGAGCATCTGCAACTATTTTTTTCTCATTTTTCCCCAGGTTGAAGCACTGTTTGATTGCATCCAGGGTGAAAATACCCCATGATCTGACAGCTCACCATGGTAGTGGATAGTGATGCTGAGAAATCCAACAAAGTACCCTGACACACCAATGAAATATGTCAAGCAGGTATTCCCTTTATTACAGCACTGGGTGCATGGGGGATCTCTCCACCAAACATGCACACCAAAGAGAGAAACAAATACATATTTAAAGGTATAGCATGCATATTCACCACATTCCAATCTCTGGTTATTGAGGGGATTAAACCTAAGGGCCAGTTTTGCTGTAAATTTTCATACCTTGAAGGGGGAGAGCTCCTCACCATTCCTGTGGGTGTTTTGTTTAAGAGAGACACCTGTTTGGTTATCTTGTTGGGACAACAGGATGCCTGCCCTGCTTCCTTACTGCCAAGTTTATTAATTTATGTGCACCCCCAATTCTAGGTTTTGTTGTCTGTGTAACACATCTGTCCCAGCAGATTAATCAGCATGGAGTAACACCTTTGTTGCCATGTACAAGTATTATCATACTTTGCAGTGTACCCCGAAAAAGACTGCTTGCCCCTATTTCTGCTTATCTTTACAACCATAAACAAAAACACTGAGGCGCCGCGACAACCATCTAGATGATTTGCAGTTGTCTTTACTATAGAGAAGATGTTCTCATGATTCAATACAAAGCTTATAATTTTCCCTATTAATAAAAATGCATGCGCAAGTTGCGTTGTCTTCCCATATCACCCTGACAATCCACGCCATCTCACTGCGACCGTTGCCTCAGTCAGGGCCGAGAAGGCCCTTCCTATCACCTTCCCGCGGGCTGACACGCGGCCCCGGGCCGCCGCTCACCGGGACGCCGCGCTGCCGGGCGCTGTGCGCGATGTACTCCAGCCTGCGGGACACGCTGCTGCGCGCCGCGCCTGCCAACTCCTTCCGGCTGCCCAGCCGCAGCGACACCCGCGCCCGGTCCGGGCCGGCGCTCAGCTCCGCGCTGCCGCTCACGTGGACTTCCCGGCCGGACGGCGCCGGGAGGTCGCCGCCACCCACCGGGGCTGGGACGGGGCAGAGCTCGGCGAAGACGCGTGACGGAGGCGGCGCGGGCAGCGCCATTACGCCGGGCCCCCCCGCGGCACCATAGCAACCGCCCGTACCCTGGGTGGCGCCGGACGTGACGCCTCAGCGCCATCGCTGCGGTCGCGGCCGGGATCTCGCGAGAGCTGCCGAGGTTCCCGCCGCTTTGAGTGGAAGCGACTGCTTGATGTACGGCTCGGACAGGAATACCTACGGCGGGACTGTGTCCGTACAAGTTAGCCACACCGTCTCTGGGTAACCCGTGCCTGAAGTTAAGAGGAAACCTCCTGTCTTTCAGTCTGTGACCATTCTTTCCTGTCCTGCCTCTGGGCGCTGCTGACAGGAGCTTGGCAGTGCTCTGCACCCTCCTGTCAGGAATTTATAGACATAAGTACACTGAGAGCCCCTTCTTCTCCAGTCTGAGCAGTTCCAGGTCTCTCCAACCCCCTCATCCTGTTTGTGACCCTGTGCTGGACTTGCTCCAGCAAGTTCATACGTTTCTTGCACTGGAGAGCAGAGATCTGAACGCAGGTGTGGCCTCACTAATGCTGAGTAGAGAAGGATCACCTCCCTTGACCTGCTGGCAATGTTTTTCCTAATGCAGCCTCAGGATGCACTGAGTTATTTCTCCCTAGACAGGGAATTTGGCGTTTCCCCTCGCTGAGCTTCTCAAAAATCCTCTCAGCCCAATTTTCCAGCCTAACCAAATGACTATGGAATAATCTGCTCAGTGGATGAATGGGGAACCGTGGGTGTATTCATTGTGACTTCAACAAATTTTTCAAAACTGTAAAACTGATGAAGTACCCACAAGGTAGGTGGACCAGTGATGCAGACTTAAAACCTGACTGAGCTTCTATGCTCAGTTGTGATCAGCAGCACAAAATTCAGCTGGAGTCCAGTCACTAGCAGGGTACTCAGGGACTGAAGTCAATACTATTCAACATCTTTATTCATAACCTGGTGATGGGAAAGAGGGCACCCTCAGCAAGTTTGCTGGGAATACAAACCTGGGAGAAGTGGCTGATAGACCAGAGTGGTGTGCTGCCAGGCAGAAAGATCTGGACAGGCTGATGGGACTGTGGGACAGTGGACTGATGGGAACCTCATGAAGTTCGACAGGGGCAAATGGCAACTCTGAGGAGGAGTAACCAGTACCATCTGGGGCTGGCTGGCTGAAAAGCATCTTTACAGGAAAGGTACTGGTGGCCATCAAGTTGAACATAAGCTGGTGTTGTGCCCTTGAAGCAAAGAAGACCCTACAGTACCCCAGGCTGTTTTAGGAAAAGCTTTTCCACTAGGTTGAGAAGGGTAATCCACAGAATGTTGTTGAATACAGCCTCGATCTTCTGCAGGCTTTCCATATCTTATGTTCAGTCAAGGGAGATATCAAAAAAGTGAAGATATTTGTTGAAAATTTTAACACTCAACAAATTATGTTAATGAGCTAACCCCCAAATTTCATGGGTGTATCCAGCTAGCATTCACCTGTATGTCTGGTCTCATTTGTGACAGAATGTTTCAGGAGAACTCTAGTATGTTGTTAAGTTTGCAATGTAATACATTTGACTTTGATTACTTCAAATCTGGAATCTGGCACGGAGGCTGATAGCTAACAGTGCTGAATGTTTGTGAAAGGTCTTCAGAATTTGTGTTATAATATCTGCATGATATGATACAGATAAATATTGCTGTACTCTCTGAGATGGAAACATGTAAAGACATCAAGACCTGATTTTACGAGTCAGATGCAGGTTCATTGGAAGTGGCAGGAAAGGAAATACGAAGGGAGTTGAAGTTCTCACTTTTTTTCTTTATTAATCTTGATGTAAAGTATACTTTGTGTCCTGTTACTAGAGAAATTCTGTACAAATTGGTTTTTCCATTGTTAATATCACATCTTCCTTAAGAAATGCCAGTGACTTTTGCTTGCCTCGTGACTTCTGGAGTCTTCTTCCCTTTAATTCAGTTTTCTCTTCAGACTTGCTAAACACTTGAAGCTTCAGATGAAATAGGCTGAACCTGTTAGGTATTCATTATCTCTGAAGACGATGTTCCATGTTTCTCAGCATGAATAACCAAAAGTAGAGACACCTAAAAGTTTGAGTGTAACTGACTTTGATCAAAATTATATGACAAGGAAGGCAAGGAAGAAGCTTGTAACAGAATCCAAAACGTCAGCGCCTAGTCACTTATAAAGATCAGTTCTAATGTGATAAAAGACTGTCTTTAAGAAGGGAAATAGAAAAGGAAAATGAGTACAGAGGAAATTATAAATGTGTATTCAATGTATGTTCCTCAGAAATAAACTATTTCTTTGAATAAAGAAATAAAACTGTTTTTGAAAAACTGTCACTGCATTTCTCTTATTTTTCTTTTACTGAAATGTTTATAGAAATTTTACTTAAATATGCAGCAGTGTTAATGGACAGAGTAAATACTGAATGCCACTCATTAAGCAACGATCAGTAAAGCTTTTAAAGATAACACAATGAAACTAAACTTTGCACTCACCAGGCTGTTTCTGTGTGTTTAAAACTATTCTGACAGCCTGTGTCAGACAAAGTCTGATAATAGTAGTAGTTGCACACATGCATATAGAGATGTGTCATGTCATATCATTTGTGTTATGCACTTGCTGATTCAACACTATATGATGTATAACTTGGGGACACAGTGTGCCTTGTGTAACTGCTTTAAAAAGGTACTGCAAGCGAATAGCTTAACTGGATGTATCCTAGAACACCTCTAAGGCCAATTACAAAGTGATTTGGATGCAAACTGACTGATGGAAGTATACATTTCCATGGTAGAAGTGTTACTGAGTAGTTAATATATACCGTAAAGATTATACACTAAAGAAAATGTGCTATATTTACTTTGCAGTCTTTAAGGGGAACTCTGCAAAGCCCCATTTTACGTATAAACTATATGACTGATGCCCAGAATTGGAATTTAAGGCCAAATCTATGGATAATAAGTTTTTTTTTTTTTTTTTATCTTACAGTTTGAGTGGGATGCATTTTCGAAAGTGGTGGATTAAACTGTGGTTGCAGTGTTGGAAAAGCTAATGTAATTGAGAGTATCATTCTGCTAAGTTACGGTTGATTTAAAAAATTGAAAATTTAACTATAGATGATGAAGAGATGGAGGTGGTGCTAAACCGTGTGTGGGATTTGGGTTTTTGGTTAGAAAACATGATTTTTTTTTTTTTGTATATCTTCCTGTTTGCTAGCAGTGAGGTACTGCATTATTAGTATATTTTAATAAGTTTATTTTTTTTAATTGGAGTTTTTTTTGTTGAGAAATTGAGTATGAAAAAGAAGTCCCTGTTAAAGCCTTTTTATTTTATTTATTTATTTATTTACTTTTGGTGAAAGGAAAATTTATAGTAGCCGTGCTGATGTCTTTCTCTCATGTGTCCTCAGGCACTGACTTACTGTGCTGTAAAACATTCCATGAATGGAGGCTCCATGTCATATCTTGTGTACTGTTACTTGGTCATTCCTTACAGTGTTTATTTGCCAGTTGGTCACCCACTTCCTACATGGCATTGACAAGAACTCTAGGGCAAATAAATATCCACTATCAGCCCTTTCAAATCCATGTTAGATTTGAAATTTAGGTTAGAACTGAAAACATAGACCTTTTTTCTACCTAAATTACCAAATTTAACTTTTTAACAGTTACCTAAGAATTTCAAATGTTTTCTTGCCTACAGAACCTCCATGGTTGTCAACAATTTCTGCAGCAAGGGAGGTTGTTCAAAAGGTGTTGTCTGTCTGTTTCTGCTCTTGATGTTGCTTACTGGAAGACACCACTCTTACAAGCAGAATTTGTTGCCCAAATATGAGAGGGGACGATACTGCTGGAAGGTATGAATAAATGAATCATGTTTTTACCTTCCTTTAAACAGCTCAGCACCTCACATGTTCAGAAAATACATCATTTTTTGTTCCTCTTTGTCTCCCACCTGAACAGTGATTTGATGCGATAAAGAGATTTTAGAGGTAACCCCTACAAAATCACTGACTTAGGCAGAGCTTGGGTAGAATTTGATTTTTTCTGATTTTAAATTTCTCCTGTTAATAAAGGTGAATATTTCTTTATTTTTCAAAGTCAGATTGTCTTCTCTTCCCTGATGGTACCTAGCTATTGATGAAGCAAGCTGACAGATTTGGTCACCCAAAGTACAAAAAACCATAATAACATCATTATTGACAGTTTATGTAAATTCTTGTATAGAATCACTCAGGTTGGAAAAGACCTTCAAGATCATTGAGTCCAACCACAACCTAACCATACTACACTAACTCTAACAACCTTCCACTTAATCATGTCCCTGAGCACCACATCCAGACGGTTTTTAAACACATCCAGGGATGGTGACTCAACCTGGGGAGCCTATTCCAGTGTTTAACAACCCTTTCAGTAAATTAAGTGTTTCTTGATATCCAACCTAAACTTACCCTGGCATGACTTAAGGTCATTTCCCATTATCCTGTCACCAGCGAGAAGAGACCAACCCTGCTTTCACTATAAGAACCTTTCAGACATTGGAAGAGAGCAATAAGGTCTCCCCTCAGCCTTCTTTTCCTCAGACTAAACAGCCCCAGTTCCTTCAGTCTCTCCTCATAGGGCATATTCTCCAAGCCCTTCACAAGCCTTGTTGCCCTTCTTTGGACCTGCTCCAGAACCTCAATGTCCTTTCTGCACTGAGGTGCCCAAAACTGAACACAGTACTCGAGGTGAGGCCTCACCAGTGCTGAGTACAGAGGCAGGATGACTCCCCTAGTCCTGCTCACCACACCATTCCTGATACATCCCAGGATGCCATTGGCCTTCTTGGCCACCTGGGCACACTGCTGGCTCATATTCAGCCGACTGTCCATCAGTACACCAAGGCCCCTTGCCATCAGGCAGCTTTCCAGCCACTCCTCCCTAAGCCTGTAGGGTTGCCTGGGGTTGTAGGAAATGGCCTGGAATTCTTGGTGGTGAGCAATAAGGATTTGCCAAAATTTTGGCACCATTAAGAAGCAAGATTTAATTGATAACTTAAAAAATAGTAATTCGGCAGGCTCTGGTGATTGAAATGTAAATTAATGTAATGTAAGCATCTGTTAACTAAAACTTCCATGCTTAATGACATAATAAAGTTTAATACTACTCTCAGCTTGTTGTTATTTAAATTTTCATTTGAGCTTTCAGGAGCTATGAAGGAAATGATGCATATTTTCACCAGTTTACAATTTTATATTTTCTTAGACATCCACAATAGTTGAGAAAGAATAACATTTATATGTCTCATATGAAAGCTGACATCTTTATGTTAAGTGCCCCTAAATATTCCTTTCTAGCAAGGTTAAATATAGCTGTAATTTGACCATTGGGAACCTGATTGTATCAGCAATTACACGCTCAGCAAAAGCATTTTAAAGAACTTTGTGGAAGCAACTATAGAGTGAGGAGGAATTGCAGGATGCTGTATTTTAAAGAATAAATAAATAAAAAAAAATCCCTGTGTCTTGTTCCCTGTGAAAAGCCATAGAACTTTCAGAAATTTAAAAGTGTGCTGGCTGAACTGAAAAACCTAAAAATCCCTCTGATTTATAAATATTTTTTCTCTTCCCAGCCTTAGCTGTCTAAACTGTCTATTGTTTGCTTACCTTCATTTTCCCAGTGCAGTGACGGAGCAGTGGCACAGCTGCACAGAGAGGTGGTGGAGTCTCCTTCTCTGGAGACGTTCCAGACCCGCCTGGACGCCTACCTGTGCAACCTGGGCTAGGGAGCTGCTTTGGCAGGGGGCTGGACCCCGTGATCTCTGGAGGTCCCTTCCAACCCCTACAGTTCTGTGGTTCTGTGATTCGCTTTGTCAGGAGGCTTTAGTAATGCACTGACTCAACACTCAACACTAATCAGCAGCAAGGAAGACACACTGCCTTGAGAGGTGCTGCTTCCATCTTTCCCAAGCATAGTTTCTAAATTTCAGATGAGGTTTCCCATGCAACATCTCTTACTTCCATTTCTCACAACTGATTGCACAAGCCTGTATTCCAGTTTCAAAATGAAAAGAAGTTGAGGTTTTTAGCCCCCTTGGATTTTTTTTTTTGTTTTTTTTCCTGAGGCTTACTTCTGAGTCTCATGGCTATGATCTGATTTATCAATAGTCTTTACTGTGTGGGCCCAAAGCTGTTGTTTTTTTCCCCCAGGGCAGATTCATTGGTCCTATTCCTTGCATCTGCTCACTCAGTTTGACTCACATTTCTCTTCATGTAATGCAAACTGCACAGCGTAAAATAGATGTAAAAATCAGCACTTTAAAATTGTCCATCTGAGCTTGGATTAGAAAATACTTCTTTTAAATTAAGAAATGGTCTTTCCTCTAGATGTTATTAGTTTATTTAAATATACTGAACCAATCCCAGTCTGACAACATAGTGCTATGGTTAAAAACCAGCTTCTTTTTCAGCAAAGCAAGTTAGAATTTAATGTGTTGAAGCGTGAGGTTAATTGAGTGTGCAATGCAACAAATGTTAGCTTTCAGAAAATTACCCAGGCAGTCATTAGACTTGACCCTCTAATTTGTAGCAGGGATCTCCTGCACCAAGGAGATCCATAATTTGACTATGTACAGACTGAACATTTCCTTTCCTTAGTTTTTATTCTGAAGCTGTCAGCTCAGATGAGATCTCACTACTGCACAGCAGGTGGAGGATGAGGCAAAAACTGAACTCTTCAAATCTGGGCTGGTCATCGGATGATCTGAATCTGGTTTGTTTGTCTGCTTGTTTGTTTTCCCACTACATGGCAGAACAGCATCAAAGTATAACTTTGGCATTGTGATGAATCTTTTTAGTGATATTTATTTTCAATCACGCCTATTGATCTGAAATGAATATTCTAAACATCTGCAAAGGCACACAATCAGTTTATAACAGACACTTGCTTTAAATTTACAGATGTTATAAGGATAAGCTGCAGATACTGGGCATGTGGGAAGTAAAAATAGCTACAAGAGGGTGTGACAGTTCTGAAATTAGCTGAGATCTGGCACGCATGAATTTGGGAAGCAGCAGAAGTGGAAAACTTAGGCAAGGGCAGCTGACAGTAAGAGGCTGATGTTGCATTCTGACAGTATTCAGAGGAATGAAAGTTGAAAAGGTCACTGGCTTTAGAAGCAGACAGTGACACAGTGTTTTCTCTCCATTTTTTACTAACTTTCATTTTTTTCCCTTCAGATTTTCAATGATTAAGGCTCATTGCTGTTGATGACCCTGAGTTTTGTCTATATCCTCTGCCTTTTGCTTCACTCTACACAATCTAAGAGATTTGTTTTTCACATTTTTCTCTACAGATTCTCCCACTATTGAAGAGCCAGAAAAACACTGAGACAGTCCCCAGCAGGGAGGTTTGCAGTAAAATCATGCAAAGTGATAATACCAGTGTACACTGCTTAACATTCCTGAAGCTAAAAGCATTGGCTCCCGTCCTGCTCAGCTGCCCCAGGTCTCACCTTGCATAACACAGGTGATGGTGATGTTCCTGATGACAGAGGTGCACAAGAAAAGCATCTCTGCATTCCTGAGCTTCAGAGCAGACTCTTGGTGCAGCAGTATGGTTGCTTTCAGATAGGAATGTTTGTTACAGCAGTTACATGTTATTGGTGCACCTGAATCAGTGGGCTACTGGTCCTCACACTATGCAGCTGCCAACAGGTGGAAGAGATGGGGGCTGTGGTTCCTGATCTTGCTTTTAGTTGGCAGAGAGGATTCTTCTTGAGTTTGAACTGGCCTTGATAATTTCACATGGAAGCCTGAGATAGTTCTGGAATAGCTACTGTGTTGATGGAAATATAAGTGATGCAGTGAGGGAAAAGTCAAATCATAACTGAAAGAACAACCAAGAGTAAATGTTCACAGGAAAAAATGCATATAATAATACATTTGAAGATCTTTGGAGATGAAGTTCCAGGGAAATAAAATGGAGCAGGTAAGACCTGCAGAGGCAATATGAAACTGCATAGTGAATACCAGAACGAGGGATGACTGAAGAGTTTTCAAAGCAGATAGCAGGGTGTAGTTACACCAAGGCAGAGTGGTCTGCGATCTGAAAGCTGAACCTTAGAGAGTATTTGAATGCATGCTAGGACTATGAATTTGGAGTTTTGCTATTAAGTGTAAACTGAATTCATGATGAGAGTTGAGTGATTTGTATGGAAGCTTGAAAGCAGCTGTGAAGTGGAGCAGACTGACATTGTACTTAGTAATGCTGAAGGACGTAACATTGTTAAACACCCACCTGAAATAACAGATAATTAGAGTCAGTTCCAAAGCATTGCAAGATGCATAGAAAAGACAAATGTTTTTTTTTTTTAATATGAAATTACATTCTGAAAACTGCTATAAAGACACTATTTTCTGTACTATTAAACTTTTTATTTTTAATATGGAATTTCCATGGACTCTATACGTACCTAGGGATATGTAGAATACCCTTCAGCCTTACAAATACATCATGCTTAGTTTAGAGGATGGCTTTGCTAGCTATTGATGTCGAACAGGCAAATTATTTTCTGTAGGTCTCTGTACTATAGTGTCTACGGACCTCACCTGAAGTTGGAGTCTCTGAATAATCTCTGTCATCTCAGCATGTAAGAGTATCACTTTACATTTTGTTTAAGAAATGAAGTCTTTTTTCACTATTTTAGTATTAGCAGAACTTGGTATCTGCTGTCTTTCTCCCCAGTTTTCAGGAGACCAGTGTTATCAATGAGAATTAGGTTGACTTTGTTAATTCATGCCACCTTTCCCTATTTTTGTTCTTCCTCTTTTCCTGATAATAAGATCTTTAATTAACAAAGTTTAGATTAAATATAATCAAATCTTTTTAATGATATTGAGTATGATTCTAATATCTCTCATTTTCAGTGGGAGTCCTATTTTGTTCCTGAAAGGGTGAATGTCTCATATTTTAAAATGCAGACGACAGGGATTTGCACAAATACTAAGGAAGATTCATAGTTGTAACATTAACTGTATTGTATATACATTGTAACGTATTATTCTGTCTATAAAAATCTGTCATGTTTTGTGAATTGTCGAGGTTAGATTCTGCTCTCCTTTTCATTGCAAGTAAGCAGAAAACTGCGACTTGTAGTATGATTTAGATTTCCTCTCTGGAGTACGACGCAGAACAAGAGCAGTGGCAAGGGCCACATGATATCTGAGGGTGGAATAAATACATCAATTTGTGCTTTATTTGATAACACTGATTTGCACTAATATCTCTAAAGAAACTTGTACAGAAGAATATAATTTTGCTTTAAGATGGTGGAGTCCTACTGCATTAGTTGAGTCTCCTGTGGATACGTTATTAAATGAGGTGCAGGAATTGCTCCAGAGCTAAAGAGAGCCAAACAATGAAATACTTTGTGCTCTCCTTGGGTTGCATTGTCATTTAGAGTGATCACTGAAGTGTGTTTAAAAGGAGTTGTTGTACATATTGAAAAATCAATACAAATGTTAGTTGTCTTGCAACGTTGTGCTTTGGGATTGTGGTACTTGGGAATAGTTGAAATCGATGCGTTTTAAGAAAATGGACTTGATGTAGCATAAAATGTGACTGCAGAGTTAGCTGTGAATTGGAAGGTTAGTTTGCATTAGCTTTATTGGGAAGCTGAACTCTATTTTAATTTTCATCAGTGTAGCAACCAGAACAATCCCGCAGCTAAGTGGGAAGAGAGAAGGGGAGAGAAATGAATCCATTTGTTCTTATACATTCCTTATTGCACTCTCCCACTTCCTGAAGGGGGGTTGTGGTGAGGAGGGGGTAGGCCTCTTCTCCCTGATAAATAACGACAGGACGAGAGGGAATGGCCAGAAGTTGCGCCGGGGAAGATTTAGATTAGACCTGAGGAAACATTTTTTTTCTGAAAGAGTGGTCAGGCACTGGAATGGCCTGCCTAGGGAGGTGGTTGAGGCACCATCCCTAGTGCTGTTCAAGAAGCGTTTAGATGAGGTGCTAAGGGATTTGATTTAGTAGGGATAGTGATAGGAGGATGGTTGGACTAGATGATCTTGTAGGTCCTTTCCAACCTTATGAACCTATGAACCTACATGTCATGAGATGTATTATTTACTAAACTGTAACCATCAAAATCACAAACAGAACTAAAATGGAGTGTTTTTTACAGACAGTACTGGGGAAATATCTTGTCTGGCTGAAAATTTGTTAGAGTGGATTGGACTAGAAATGAGGAAAACCTATACTAATTCTTTAAACTGAATTTTCATGCTTTGCTCGTAAAATGCCAGGGTGTTCCTTTACCTTCAGACTGGAAATTTGACATGGAATTCAAGAAAGAAGATGTCTATGGAAGTCCCAAACATAACCTAGATTAGCTTCTGAGGGGGAAAAAACTGTTTTAAATTATCACCTCAAAAGACAACTAATTTTGCTTATGCATCACTCTCTTGGTGTTCTGGCATTTAAGGCTGCCTTTCCAAGTTGTTTTTATGTGAATAATGTGTATTGAGTCTGTTCTCACCACCGATAGCCATCTTTTTTGCAGTGGACAAGGCTGTGCAGTCCTGTCTTCATTTGCTTTATAGTCTCTGTATGAGACACAAGGAGTCACTCGATGCAAAAGAGAATTGCGCTATATGTTTGAAAAGCAATGGGCAACTGCAGAAGCAATTGTGAGGGGGGACCTTATTATTGCCCTTTTGAACATGAACCTCGAAGGTGCAGGGCTCTCAGTTGTCATCAGTTTCAAAATTAATCCAGTTTTCCAGTGTTTTCCTACAGAATAGGGGTTGCAGAAAGGAGTGTCAGATAATAATGAGCTGATAGGGTGGCAAACAGTAATGAAAGTAATGATGTACATGGTAATGTGTTTCTTTGACAATTTTTAGTAAGCCGTGGGTGCAGTGAAAAAATACAGCATAAGATGGCAGTAAGAGATTGGGAAATACAGTGGTTTGGAGCAACACGTTCCAGTGAATCAACCCCTGGTTTGCAATAAACATGATTGTATAACAAGTGACAAAATGGGGGTTGCTGAGCTCCATCTAGGCACTGGTTTGTAACTTTTTTGCATTTTTTTTTCCCCAGAGGAAAATATCCAGTTTACTTGGCATTTATACTTTCTTATCTTAGTGTGGGAAAATAGAATGACATTTCACACTGCATTGCCATCTGTGTGAAAGTGCTTGAAGTTTACTGCTCATATTTTTTTTCAGCTGTGTTGCATGAAAATTACTCCAAATTTAGAAATGTATTAAATATGGCATCAAATGCTGGAAGGAATGAAGTTGGTTGGAACAGCCGTGCCAGTAGTGCACAGACAGCTTTGTAGCCTTCCTAGTGGGAGATAGGCAATGTGGACTTGTAAAACCACTCTGTTAATACTGAGGTACTGCAGAGAAAATTAACTACAAACCCCAGTGCAGATAACAGCTTCTTGTTGGTGTGGGTGCTCTTATCAGAGTTAGCCAAAGCCAAGGGGCGATAATTGGTAAGCTCAGGTAGAGCTGGTGAGCCTGGGGGAAAGCTTTGTCAGGTGTTCTTGTTGCAGTTTAGGGCCTTCTAACCTCTCAGTCCAGGGTTATGACCTATTTTTTGCCCAGGGAATTGAATTTTGCATGTGAATGTGATTGCGTTTTGTGGAAACTACCTGGAGAGAAGCTGGAGAAGAAGAGGGTCCAGAGGAGGGCCACAAATGATCAGAGGGCTGGAGCACCTCTCCTATGAGGAAAGGTTGAGGGAAATGGACTTTTTTAGCTTGGAGAAGAGAAGGCTGTGGGGAGACCTCCAGTTGTGACCCTCCAATACTCGAAAGGAGCATCTAAACAGGAGGGCAACTGTTTGCATGGGTGGATAGTGATAGGACAAGGGGCGATGGTTTTAAACTAAGATAGAGGAAATTTAGGTTAGATGTTAGGAGGAATTGTTTCACTCAGAGGGTGGTGAGCCACTGGAACAAAATGCCCAGAGAGGTTGTGGATGCCCCATCCCTGGAGGCATTCAAGGCAAGGCTGGATATGTGGCTCTGGGCAGCCTGCTCTAGTGGTTGGTGACCTTTCTCACAGCTGGGAGTTTGAAATTAGATGATCTTTGAGATCCTTTTCAACCCAGGCCATTCTGATTCTGTGATTTCTGGAAAACTGATTCGAGATTTAACACTGCTAAGAGAGAGAATATACGGGTGACTTGCAAAATAGGTGCCTAATTTCTCAATGTCAATGATTCCATTAGATATGTGCAGAATCTTGCAGTAATAGCTTGATGTTTGCATTGAAAGCCACGTGCTGTAGCCTCAGAGTATACTGCTTGCTTCTCTCAGACAGAAAGATTCACGTCTTCTGAATCCTTTGCAGTGGAAATGGCAATATCTTTTCTAGCTAGAGCTTTTTATCCTTAGAAATGAAAGTGCTTTAAGCACTTATCACTTACCAAAAAGCAATTAATGTGATCAGATGAAATAAAATTAACAAAAAAACCCACAAAACAACAGTGAGCAATAAGATTTTTCTAAAGTACCTTGCAACGTGTTGCCTAAGCTCTGTTTTGTCAGGGAAAGCAAGATTTTGAAGTGATTTTAGGTTTACTTGTGTCCGTGAAGATTTTCACACTGAATCTTTTCAGCACCTGCATTAATGCAGTCACAGGGAAATTCTGTGGTTATGTGTGAACATCATCTGTAATCCAAGCCATGGGTCAAAACACACAATTGGCATTTAGAAAGATGATATGGATTTGTCGTGCTCACTGAAGGCCTTGGTCTGCAAACCAAGAGATGGGTTCTGATGAGTTACGACTGCTTTCATCTTTGAAGTTTAAGATCTTGTTTCATTGTAGTTCATATATGCCTGATTCCTTCCAGTCAAGATTTTAACATTTCAGGAAATAAGGAATATGAAGTGCAAAATCAATTGATATTACTTCAGCAATTTTTAAAATAATGATGCTTCTGGGCAGCACAGATGGGCATTTTATTGAGTGTCTTCAGTACAGTATTTGATCATGTGGCATAGACCGTGATGTTGTATGCCAGTCATGCATAGGGCTGCATGAGCATCATCCCACTGTCCTGAGCAAAAACTGTGATCCACACAAAGTGATGACAATTGAAGATTTTTTTTTTTGTAGAACAATAAACATGGAACTTATAATGTCTGTTATCTACCTTTACATTAGGACAAATTAATTCATAAATGAGTTCGTAACTCCTTTTATGATGGTTTAATGGAAGAAAAGTTCTGGATATGATCCTCTGAAGGAGAAATCTCAATTCTATGACTTAACTGGAAGGTGTAGCTTGGATAACCACTCTATTCACATCCTGTATTTTTGTGTTTTCTCTAAATGATTTCTGTTGGGCGCTGTTGGAGCCAGGAATTTAAGGTAGATGAGCTGTCTTGGGATGAGAGTATCTACTGTAAAGGACAGGGATTGCTCTATTGACAAAAGCTGGGCAAAACTTTTGTGACTCAGTTACATACCATAGAATGATACAATACTGCACTAACGCCATAAGCTAAATGTCATGCAAAAATGCAGCTGAGCATCATAACAGTTATATATTGTAATTAGTACATCGTAAGATAATTAATTAGTAAGATATATAATTAATACATCGATATGATGTATTAGTAAGATATTAGATTCTTATTAGTAAGGTATAATTTACTTTTATTTGACTAGGTTTAAACTAAATGTCTGTTAAAATAATACTAGTAGGAAAAAAAAATTGTCTGGTCTGAGATTCAAGTTATCCATTTACTCTGCATTTGTGAGAAAAACAGGATCACTGTAGAACTTATTACTTTTATTTCATTCTGCTGATATTTGTGTTCCCTTTTAATTTCCGTGTTGGATTGAGAGATATTTATGTTATTTTTACATCATAATATGGTTCTGCGTGAAACGAAATTCCCATAATGGGACATTTTACTGTGTCTGTATCCTATTCAATCTGATGAGAAAGTGATGAAGAACATTAAGTTTAGATTTAATTATTTAAAGACCATACACAGGGAGACATACCTGAACTAAATATGTGATTTTTTTCCTGACAGTCTGCTTAGAAATGATTTTTAGTTGTAGATGGGTTTTCTAAAGAAATATTATTACTTGGTAAATTTTTTCAAATTCAAGTGCAATGGTTCTTTTTATTCCTGTTTTTGCATTCTGAATCTGCTGAGTTGGAAGATCTTTGGTAGGTTTCCATAGTGTTTGAGAATTTCATTGTTCTTTTTGTTCATCTTTACCCATTTGCTTCATTGTGGTCATTTTTGACAGTAAATTGCAAACAAGTTTCCCAATTCTTGTTGAGAGGTAGCTCTTGACAGAACAAGAATTTGGTTAATTCTTGTTTAAAAAACAAACAAACAAACAAAAATCCAACAAGGAAATCAGTAAATTATCTGTGTAACAGTTTTGTTTTTCTCATATATGAAGAGTGAATGGATGCTTTTGAGTCAGGGTTCAATTTTCTTCCATTTTATATGTTCAGAGCTGTGATTGACATCTACTGTTTATTGATAGCACATTTAAGAGATTGTTTTATTTTTTGACTTCCCTTCTCTACAGTTCTGAAGAACATAAACTATTTTGATGCATTGCACACGCTACTTTTGATTTCAGTAAGAAATCTTTTTCATTAATCTTAGGGTTGTAATTCAGAGAGTTATTGCCAGCAGTGTCACTGAATGCAACCTCTGCTATAATTGCTTTCTTATGATAGCAGTGTATGATACTAGCAGTAGCTGACTGTTCATGTGCTAAACTGATCCTCTTGTCAGGAATCTCAGGAGACTCTACCATTTCCCTGGAACTGTGAAGAAGTTCTTATGCACATTTGTGTGGAACTTCCTATGCATCAGTTTGTGGCCATTTTCCCATGTCCTGTCACCACATGCTGCTGAGAAGAGCCCGGCCTCCTCCCTTTGCCTCCCGTACTCTAGAATTCAGAAAGTCTCCTGTATTACTAAGTTTTGATACACCTCTCACTGGCTTTTCTACTGGCTAAAAGTGAATGACAGCCATATATATCTATTTTGATACATTTGTCAACTTTTCTTGACAGCATAAGATACGAGTTCAGAAAACTGCTGACTTTCTGGATCAAAGAGGGCTAATCGGTGCATTGGCCCTGTCGAGGAGAACTGCTCCTTCAGGGACTGGAGTAAACTGACTTGCTTGCTGTTCTTTAACAGCCTCACTGAATACTTTTGTACTACTTATTCCTTAAAATCTGATCCAGAGATCGTTCTCATCTAAGAGGATCTTCTAGTGGGCTTTGGCCTGGGTCAGGAGAAGAGATCAGGGCAGATGTGATGAAGTTGGCAGCAACAGCAAGAAAGGGAGCGAAGTCTCAAATGTGGAGGAAATCCAAAGATGAATTTTCAAAGTGGAGTGAAAAAAGACAGTAAGGCAGGATTCATCTTATCAAACTCAAGTACCTAAAAGTTATTTGTCACATTCCCCTCATGGCCATAGGATAGAAATGAAATGAGAGTGATTTACTGAATCTGTCTTGGATATCTGCTTTAGGATGAGACAAACAGCCTTCTAGAAGTGTCCCTTTGTCTTTATCTGTAGAGGACCCCAGAGAACTAGATGACATTTAGGCAGCTGACTTTTAAATGACAGGATTGGAAAAATCCCCGTCAAAGGAATCTGTAGAAGTTGCTGCTGCTGCTGCTCTCTGTTCCTCCTGCTAGCCATTAAGACAGTTGGAAATGCTGACCCAGAAAGGCACTCTTCTAATACCTTGATAGGCTTGCTTAGGAAGTATAAGATGGGAAACAGATCACTAGTATTTTAGCCTGAAATAAGTTCTCCTTTCTCTGAAAAATTAGAGTTCTTGGAGCCTTGAACAATAATTCAAGTTGAACAACTTGCTTAGTCAGGTTATTCAAAGCGAGAACACAGCTCAAACTTCAACTGCGTGTGTTTTATTCCTGAATAATTTAAATATCTCTTATAATTCCTCCCACTCCTTTTAACAGTAAGTTAGCATCATATGGCTTTCCTATATGCCAGCAGCTGCTCTTCTTAAGGTGGGACTGAAGAAAATAAGTGTTGAGCTAACACATTCTTGTTGAAATTGATGACTGGCCACATTGATATGGATTTAGAAATCTGTCCCAACTTTTACCATGGAGAATATGTACTGGAATTACTTCATTTATTTCCTCTTATTGATATAGAGGAAAGAGTATAGTTGTGTCCTTCATGTTGTAAGAAAGCCCTTCAATCCAAAAAGTATTATCTATTTCCCACCATAGAGAAGAAAAGCTCTGGCACCTAGTTTGTTCAGACAGCTTAGTTACTGAATTGGTCTTAGTTCATTTTTCTCACGTTTCCTAAGGAAATTCTTCTATTAGTAACTGGATACTTTAAGTGTTTGGTTTGTAAAATGTGTGTGATTACATAGTGGTATTTTCCTTATTACTGCATATTTATGGACCAAATTCTTCCTAAATGAGCCCTCAGTCTCACTGATAATTAATGGCAGTTAAGTTTCTGAATTAAACTTCAAAATATATGTGGAATAATATGGAAGTTACTATTGGAATGTCATTGAAAATTTAGAGATGGTGAGTTCATTTATGGTTTTGTACTCTGCTTTGAAATGAAATTATTTGAGTAGAGTAGAAATATTTTTGTGAACTATATTCCTTCAACTGAGTTCTACGTTTTGTTTCACTGCAAACAAATTTTTAATGAATTAGTAGCCCAAGAGGAGGTATATTTGTCAATGCGAACATGAAATATTTTGGAGATGATTATAAGTTGAGATACAGACTTTAGTTTCTCTACTTTTTACTTGCAGTAAAGCTAGAAAATAGAAGAAACTGAAAGTAAAATCGTTACTCTTGTAAAATGCTATGAACACTAATTACAGTAGGATCTAATGTAGGTTGAATTTGACTGTTTAAATATACATTGAGCCAGATTCAACTATGAAATCAGATACATAAACTGAAGTAACTTCTTTTTGTAGCATGGGATGTTAAATCCTACCTATACCGCTCACAGTAAAAGACCAGCTCTGTGACTAATAGAAATATGAATTTGATTACAATGAAATGTTTGATGTTTGGTTCTACATTTATTAATATATCAAAAAAAACCACAGTATACCATTCAGTATGATTAGACAGACATGCTTCTTATTGAAGTCTAATAAGAAGTCTAACAGTCAGCTAATTTTGAAAATAAAATATACAAAATAATAGTCTGTGTACTGTAATAGATTACTGTTAATAAAAGGCTTATTAGTAAAAAACATTTAACAAATTTAAAGATAAATTATTTTCTATTAATTTATTTTCAATTTTGAGTGATACAGCGAGAAACTTAGGCACTTGCAGGAATACTTTATCACCTTTTAATGTTAAATTTTCTGTATCTGTTGCCGTAATAGAGTGCTTGGCTTTCTGTTCTTCAGAAATAACTCATCAAAAGAGTCCTTCATTATCCTTTCTGAATCCTTGCACTAATTCCACCAGGACCTTAGGATTAGCTGGACTAACAAACTCCATTCTGAATAAACTTGACATTGTTCTTAGTTGCTGATGAACATATCCATGTGTAAAAACAAATCAGCTGAAAGTAGTAATGCCACAGAAGAATTAAAATCTGTTTCATATGTTTTCAAGAAAAAAAATCTTCAGTCTGTTTTGAAGCCATTTTTAAGTTTGGTTAGAAAACAGGCTGTTCCCCAAATCCATGCAGTTACTGAGACTGAGAAATACCGAGCAGTTTATTAATAATGTGAATATACAAAACAACTGACTTTAGATGCTGTTGTAAACTCCCGAAAAATGAATGTTAAAGTGAAGTGGGTTGTTCATTATTGTCCATGGATGAACTAAATTATTAAAATCAATAGAATAACTCTATTATCTATGCAGATTTGGTCTATTTATGATTTTAGTCTCTCTCATGTGCTGAGTCATTTAGGCAGGTGCAATGCTCTGGCTGGGTGCATATAAGAGCAGTTCTGCTGGCTCAGTTTAGGATCTCCTGAATTTACATAATAAGTAAGAGTAAAAGTTGCAAAACAAGACATCTGAATTATATAAAAACTATATTACTTATAAGCATATTGCAAACTACTCCCCAGAACACAAGTTTTCTGTATGTTTCCAAGAGTAGAATCCAATTTGCATGAGCAAATATGGTTTCCCAAATACTGAACTGGGGGTTCATGGTCTTTTGTGCACTTTGCCAAGTGTTTATGTAACTCTGGCAAGTAAAAGATTTCAACACAAATGCATGGGTTAACTTACTGAAGGTGAAAGCAGTGGTGTTCCCTCGTGCTAAGAGCATGTTCAATCCTTTGAAATGCCTCATTCTCTGAGTGTGTAAAATGAAAAGCATCCCTTTTTTTGGGGGAATATATTTTACATTTTATACATTGTAGTTCAGGAATACTGTCCTGTGGGGATTTCTGGCTACCAATGGAGATGCTCAGTGTCAGCTACTTCACACTGTTCTGTTGTAGTCTTTGAATAAGGATTTATGTTTGGTCTGTTTTAAGGATCATTCCTGAACTGTGTTCTGGGTTAATAGCAGTAATGCTATATCAGGTTTCCAGGAGCAAGAGAAGACCTCACCTCTGCTGCAGCAGGATCCTTAGGAAGAATGATATACACACCTAAGATTACTTTATGCTTTCACCTCCTCCAGCCCCAGCCTCCCTTAGATTGTGCTGCAGTGGGCTGTTTGACACTTGATTGTTGAAACGGTTTGTTGCCACCTTTTTATGGGTATCTTCCATGACTCTGCCTATTGACAAAGTATCAACATTATTTTCCCTGCCAACAGACTTCCAGTCAACAGACTCTCTGAGTGCCTTTCCTAATAGCATTGCTGTCAAAGTTTACAAACAGCAACAACAATACAATTTAATTACATGGTACAAGTGTATCTGTAATCTCCACACTAAGTGACTCGAAACTACTAGAAAAGTGTATTTAGCAGACACATACCAGGCACCCAAATTTCTGTGCAGTGTTTTACACTGAACCTAAAGTAAAGCACCTGTTTTGGAATGTAAGCTTGCATTGAGTACTTAATTTATTTCTGAATTGAATAGGGACCCGTTAGGATCTGGGATTGGTGTTAGCATTAATCAGCCTACAGGGTTGTATTGAAACAGGAGTTGTGTCACTGCCTCCCTCATCCTCATGATACTTGGATGAGAATGGCATTGTCAGCCTAAAAATGTTCCATGAATTCAGGTGATGCGTTTTCAGATAGTATATTGATGTTGTCAGAGCAACAAAGATGCTTTTCCTTTATGCAATAGTTTAACTCTCAGCCAGGCTGTGGGAGAATGAAGATTCAAGGCTTCTTGAAAATGAAAGTGCCTTTGGCGCTGGGCCAGAAACTACTCTAAGTAAATGTTGTCTTCAGTTGTCCTTTGGAGACTGGACGTGGGAGAGCCAGGAGAGGAAGCTTCCCAGGACTCAGTGAAGAAAGGCACCTGACACTTGTGTAGTGATAAAAGCCACAGTCTGAGAGGGAGGTATCATTTTTGTCACTATTCTTGTTTGTTTCCCTCTAATTGCTTTCTAGTTAGAAGCATACAATTAGCACTGGAATAGAGTAATACCTAGAACTCTTGGACTCTTGGCTCAGAGGAGTGTTATATTACTTTTTCTCATTCCCTGAGATTTAAGTCACAGTTTCATTCCCAACATGAAAGTAGTACCTGAACTGAAGAACAGTGATTTAAATGAGGGTGAGATTAATCTGTCCTGACATCAGTTACATTTATTGTCATGGTTTTATAATTTTTGTTATCAGTATTCCACATCATAACATCATGTAAGGCACTGGGAGTTAATCAGTTAATGTTCCAGTTCTGTGGACTGCCGAATTTCTGGGTACCTGGTTCTCAGAAGAGAACTACATACCCCAGAGGACTTTGTGTTCCTGTTTTCTGCTCAGAGGGAAAGGTAAAATTGCACGCAAGTCCTGAGACTGCCTCTTTTTATTTGCTGCACATCTTGGCAGTGTGTGCTCCCTAGCTGTCTTTCCTTCAGCTTTAGAGTAAGACCTCCAGTTTCAGACTCTCTCACTTCAATTCCAATTATATTGTATTATACTGTGTTATTTTGCATTCCAATATCTTATTTAGTAAATTAGGTTTCCTCCTCAGATTGTTGCTGCTGTTTTGTCTTCAGGCTCATCTCCCTACCCTTTCCTTTTTCCCCCTTTCCTGGTGTATGAGTCCTTGGGTCTCCCTGCCCCATTTGTCATGGAACCAGGCGAGCCGGTACGTAACCTTCTGACATGAATTTAGCTGTTTAGTCTGAGAAGATGGTGTAGGCTCTTAATTCAGTGGACAAAGCCATCCAGAAAATGACTCAGCTTGGCCTAACCCAGGAAATGCTGATAAATCACTGAGCAGGGATATGCCTGCATCAAAAGATACTCCTTGGACTATGGAGGGAATGGAGAAGATTTGGTTACGATGTTGTTAACTCAATATTGTAAGTGTTGAAACTGTGGACTGCTGAAGTGGCAGGAGACTAACTGCAGTCTGGGTTTGCTATAAATCAGAGTATGGGTTCATTCTGAATCATACGTGAAGTTCTTTAATATGGCTGATTTTCAGTGCAAATGTGGTCTCAAAGGAGATGTTCCTATGGCCACACATAATGTTTTGTGAACACAGAATCATAGAATGGTTTGGGTTGGAGATAACCCAACCCAAAGGTTCTCTACTTCCAGCCCCCTGCTATCGGCAGGGACACCCCTCTCTAAACCAGGTTGCTCAAAGCCTCATCCAGCCTGGCCTTGAACGCTTCCAGGGAGGGGCAGTCCACAACCTTGGTGGGCAACCTGTTCCAGTGTCTCACTACCTTCATAGTAAAGAATTTCTTCCTAATATCTAGTCTAAATTTACCCTCTTCCAGCTTAAAGCCATTTCTTCTTATCCTGTTGTTATATTTCCTTAAAAAAATGTCCCTTCACAGCTTTTCTGTAGGTCCCCTTCAGTTACTGGAAGGCCTCTATAAGGTCTCTCCAGAGCCTTCTCTTCTCTAGGCTGGAAAGCCTCAATTTGCTCAGCCTGACCTTGAAGGGGAGGTGCTCCAGCCCTCTGATCATCTTCATGGACCTCCTCTGGACCTGCTCCAACAGCTTGATGTCCTTGCGTTGGGGGCTCCAGAACTGGACACAGTACTCCACGTGGTCTCATGAGAGCAGAGCAGAAGGGCAGAATCATCTCCCTTGACTTGCTGGTCATGCTTTTTTTGATGCAACCCAGGATACGGTTGGCCTTCTGGGCTGCGAGTGCACATTGCCAGCTCATGTTGAGTCTTTCATCAGTCAGCACTCCCAAATCCTTCACCTCAGGGCTCCTCTCAAGCCATTCACCCATTTTTTGGGTATGCATGGAAGCTGCAACAGAAGCTCAGCTGGCTCTATGTATATGGAGACCTAGAAAGTATTCTGATATGGTAGCCTTTCCTGTAAATTCAGAATATGTAGTTGAGGTAAAGAAAGCCATAGACATGTTTTATTCATATTCCTCTTCTGTGAAAAAATAGCAGAATTTTAGGAAAATGGGATGTGCTGTGCCCCCAGGGGAAAATCTTGTGGATATACCCTGCATAGGCAAGGACAGAGCAGTAATCGAGCAGGCATATTGCGTGTGTGCCTTGCTCCATGCAAAATTGCTAGTTTAATTGTTTTTTTCCTCCTGCTGTTCCTGAACAGTACTGAACCTGTCACTATTCAGGGAACTTTGTGTATGAAAATGTCAAAAAAAGATTAAGATAAGTGGTGTCCCAGTGGGTTCTTTAATGATCAGGGCACAGATGACAAATCTCAAAGATTATGACAACAATAGAAATAGTATGCAAGAAAACAAAGCAAACATTACAGCACAATACAGTTGTGTTCTATGCAAATCAGGGACCACTTAATGACAGTCTTAATATTTTTAAGAAAGAAAGCACAACATTCACAAAGAATGTTAAATTGGCTGGCCCCAGTGGTGACAGAAATCCTTCTAATCTGCATGCGGCAGAAGCAGCAGTCATGTAGGTTTCTGTATACTCTGCTCATGATATGTCACAACCAGCCTGAGGGCTTCTCCAGGAGGCACAGTGCAGTGACACAAGCCTGGGTCCTCCTGCAGTTTTGGGTGTTGGAGAGGTGAGTGTCTCTGTATGTGGCACGGCTTTAAGGTTCCCGCTGCTGTATAGGAACCCACCAATTATGGTGCATGTCCTCTGCCCACCGAGGAGTGGATGCTACACAGGGGGCTCTCATTCAAGGCTTGGAGGTAAAAGTTACTGAGGAGGGAATAAGCTTCTGCCTAAAGTCCGCATCCTTGCCTGGACTCAAAGTCATTTGACTTGTGTGTGCAGGAATGTGCTGCTGTCCAGATGGGCTGGGCTAAGTGTTTGCCCCAGGAACATGGTGCATCAGTCATTGCCTATGAAACATAACCAGAGAAAGTAGTAGCACCTTCTTTACATGTACCATTTATTGTGTAATTCTGAGTGGGCAGAGTGTTTCATGTGTATGTATTCCCTTCTCTTCTTCCACTCAGAAGGACTCCTAGGTGAGCATCCCAGCTAGCAGGGCAAAGATGCTCTGGGCACACACAGAAGGGAAGAGAGGTAGAAGGAAAGTGTCCAGTATTTGTACCTTCTTTGAGGTTGTCTAATAATGAATGGGTTTTTCATCACTGTTAAGGTATATTCTGCGGGTCAGGGCTCCTGGGATGAGGAAAAGCTGCTTGTCTACCCCCTGTGTGTCCAGACAGTGAGGAATGTTGCTTTTGCAAGGAAGGCAGACTTCCTTCAAACTGCGTACTTCTGGTACAGACCCAGCTTTGTCTGCCCAAGTTAACTGAAAACTGGTAAAACACATCCACTGCTTCACAGCTACGGATTTCCTATATGAAATCTATCCTTTAATAATCATTCCATTTTTCTGGCACCCATTGCTCACAGTGACGTGTGCTGTTTAGGCTTCTCCTCTCTTTTCAGAGTGTTTTTGCTGAAGACTTTGGTTGAACTTCCATTCATGTCACTGTCTTTGATTTCTGTTTATCCCTGGTGTCATGCAGTGTCACATATCAGAATGCAGTTGTGTCACTGAATAAATTCTTACTTCTAGGCTGTGAATACATCATGCCTTCCTGACAGTATGCAGGTATTTTGCAGCACCTGTATTTCCAGTGTCATATCTGAGTAGCTAATCCTGTAGGTAAATTCCAGCCACTGCAGGCATCATGGAAACAGCCAGACATAATTTCATTTAAATTAATTTTTCATTTAAGGCACCCCATTAAAAATAAATAAATATCATTTGCAAGAATAACAAGAAGAACAAGAAGGAGGTGCTGGAGGCAGAATATGTATGAAATTCAATTTTGTGAAACAGTTTCATGAAACTGTTTTAAACATGTAACCACCACTTTGTTTCTGATCTTAAGGAGAACTTGAGTGTTAGACTTGCTATGTGGCTGCAATTATAAACTTAGCTAAGTTAAAATAACTAGTAACACTGAAGCACCAAGTATTTTTTTCTGTCCCTTACTGCCTGATTGTGCGTTTGCACACATACAGTTCAGTCATCTGGCTGACTGACTTACCAGTGCTTTGAGTTTTGTAGACAGTGCTGATTTTCACTTCCTTCTCCATCCCAGCTGTTTTCACATGAGGAAGCTGCATTTGGTAGGGACTGACGGGACAGTCCTTCTATTTTGAATGGCAGAAGTACAGCCATGCTTGGATTTAAAGGGAACTGTTACAAATACCCGATTGACTCGCTCTTTCCTTATATATGGCCCTGTGAAAAATAATTGCATTGTTTTTCTACATATTTTTGTCCATTTTCTCTCTTATATCAGCTATAATCTCTGTGAGGAGGGGACTAGTCATTTTTTGGGTTTGTGTTAGGCTTGGGGTTTTTAACTGTGACTGTCATTTTGGAACTCTCAAAATAATAATAATTAATAATACTTTCCTGTTTTGTAACATTGAGTGATTCCATCAGATCTCAACATGAGAAGTTGCTTCAAAGGGAAGCTATTGGGCTTGAACACAGAAAATTGTCAACTTGTGAAATAATCTGACTCCTAAAGAGAACTTTTCTGTTTAAAATTACTTATATCCTTTTGTAGTAGTTTTTGATCTTATGTTGAAGACTCTAAATTGGCTTTTGGGCCAGTGTTCTGCATATTTTAGAGCTGAATTAATTGTGAACATTATGGGGTTCTTTTATTGAAAGATTGTTCTGTTCTCTCTTTAGAGAAATGTCATATGAGGCTTCTTTGAAATGAAAGCTTATGGTTAATAACATGCATTTAGCTATATGTAAGCTGTGACTGACCAAACTGAACTTTTCTAGGTACTGCTTTTATGTACCATACACTTCCCACAGATCTACAAGTCTGAGGTCAGCAAATGACTTTCTTTTTCTGTCTAAATGCTGGCATGCAAGACTCCTCCTGAAGCTGCTGTGCCCACAGAAGCGTAAAGTACCGGTGAGAATATTTACTAGAAGATCTATTATTTGCCTTTACAGCCAGCTGCTCCTGCCAGGTCAGCACTTCACGGTATCTCTGAATGGTTGCACAGTAGTTGAGGTCTAGCCCATTGGGATTTTATTGCAGTAGGAAGTAGAGAAAGAAAGGGAGGAGGGGAGGAGAAGTGGGAGGAAAAGCTCAAGTGTCCTTGCGTGCTGAGAGGGGTGCAAGAAGAAACTCTGTTCTTCGCATTGCACTTCAGGACTATCAAGTGCTGTGACCCATTTTCCCTTCTGGCAGCTCCTACACAAGGGCTGCATTGAAACAAGCACTTAGCTTATAGCTTTGCTTATCATTTCTGTCTGAGGCCATGTGAAGAGTTTGTCAGGAGCATGAAAAGTCTTCTGTGGAAGGACACTGGCAAGATGTAACTATTGTTTTAAATAAATTACAGGTGTTCTGGAGATGGACATGCATTAGCTCTGATGACATAGTTGGGCTGTGGCAATAGTTTTTGTATATTTCTTATTTGCTTTTCTTAGGAGTTGAAGTGGCATTAGGAAAACACATTTTAATATCAGGCTGTAGGAGGTGAGACAGAGCTCACTGTCTCTCTGATAGCAGCATTTAAAGCACAAGAAGCCAAATTCAGCCCTGAACTTTTTTTCTGGAGTGTCTTATCTTTTGTAAGAAAGAGGGATGCCAGTTTCTGGAAAAGGAGAAAGACAAACCAAGCTGTGGAAAGCTGAAAATGCTGTTACAGTGCAGCCTAGGGTAAGTGCAGTATATTAAATTCTAGACAGCTGGGGACAATCTCTCTTATTAAGAGCAGAGCATTCCCAGGTCCCTTTGTATTAGAAATTTTAACTACTTGATGTTCTTACACCTTTTCTAATTCCTTGTAACTCCTTCAGACTTGAAGTAGCTCAACATTTTTAGCATCCAAATAGATTCCCAGAAAATCATCTTCTGATGACTAATAACTGAAATATACTAAATAATACAGACACTCTACAGCTCCTTTTAATTTCTGTGCCTTTATATTTTTTGTTTCAAATCCCAGGACAGAGATTTGACATTTAACCCATGACTTATCACTTTCTGTATTAGCCTATGAAGATGTTAATGAAAATCCAAGTAAATGATACCTTACTAACCTATATTAGTTTGCTGATTTATATGTTATGTATTTTTATTATTGGAGATTTTTTTTTCTTTGGACAAAAATCTTCTTGTCTCTCTCATGTACCCTCTAAATTATATAAATAGTGGGAGCCAGACTTTCAGCATCACTGAACTGATTTCCTTGGAGCTGTGCTAAGCTACATTGGTTAATGATTGAGACAAAACTGTGTGAATTTATGTACCTTATCAAGCAATCTGTTCTCAAACGATTAGTTCTTAATTGTATAAGTAGTTCCTCTGAGGTTGGTATAGAGAAAAGATCATAGATTTTAGCAGCTAGAGGCTTCTATACAGAGGTAAATCTAAAAAAAAAAAAATTAAAAAAATCCACTAATGGTACTCTCCTGAGCTCACATCTACAGAAGAGTTTCTCAGTAGATACTCCTAAATATGTCTGTAAAAGCTCATAATCTTATTTTTTTAAAGGCCAGGATAAAATTGCCATGATGATTCATAGCTCTCCGCATAGTGCTGATAGAAAATAACAACTAAGAAGTAATGAGAAGAAAATACTGCTGACAAATATTCTGGGTGAGCAGAAAACATTTGTCTGCTTCATTATGAAAGCAATATTCAATTTTGATAACTTCTGAAAGAAAAAAGAAGCACTAGAGAGAGAGAACTCAGTCTCCTTTTTGTAAGTGAAGTGTTGATGTTAATTTCAGCCAGTGTATTGTGTGGCTTTAGAAGGGTGGTTTAATGCTTCTGTTCCTCACTACTGGCTCTCTGTACAAATGACAGCTCAAGCTCTTTCTGCAGATGAGCAGAGGGTGGATTCCCTGGAGCCCTTCTCAGTTAAGAAATAGCATGTGGTATTATAAATATGACACTGAACATTTGCTTTGTGTTCAGAGACTAATGATAAATCCAGAGCAGAAATATGTGTCTTCCTTTCACAGTTAAGATAGTGTCTAAACAACATAGTCTTGGCCTACTAATTTAAGTATAGGTTTTGTTCATTTGTTTGTTTTGTTTTTGAAGGTTAGGGGAGAACAACTGTTTTACAGAAAAGTGCTATCTTGAACTTATTCTTTGCACTTCTCTCTTTCATTGTTGGTGTGTTGGCCCTGTTCAATGTTCTCTAATGAAGTGAGTGTTTTACACACTTAGGATCACTGTTCACACATAGGATGCTGCTGTAATACTTCCTACCCCATACTATATGCTGTGTACAACACATCTGTGGGTAAATAAGGTCTCTTTTTTCGTCAATCACTTATCTAATCAATTATTTAAAAGAAAAATAAAATCTAGTTAAGCATGAGACAAGAGTATAAGCAACTTGATCAAATGCAAATGTACTGGAAAAACTCAATGAGTGCTTTTCTACAAGCATTAAAAACCTAAAAATGAAGAAGTATGCACTAGAATAAGTTGTTTTAAGTGCAGCTACTGATATCTGAAACAGGAGAAAGAAATTAGAGGGGGACCAGTGAGAATATAAAAGTTAAAAATATTTTCACTAATGATCATCCACAACCTCCCATCTTTGTGATGGAAGATTTCTTACCATAACACATTCCTTTTTCACAGGTGCATCTGAGGAGCTCTCTCAATATGAAAATTCACAAGGGGGTTTAGAAAGAATAAAAGTAGCAACAGTGAACAGCAGGAGGCCAATATGTTCCCTTGAAACTCAGGGTGGAATTTACAGAACAATTATGGTTTCTAAAGTATTGTTTAAAATATTGTTGTTGCTTTTCTTCTCTTTCTCTTTCTCTTTCTCTTTCTCTTCCTCTTTCTCTTTCTCTTTCTCTTTCTCTTTCTCTTTCTCTTTCTCTTTCTCTTTCTCTTTCTCTTTCTCTTTCTCTTTCTCTTTCTCTTTCTCTTTCTCTTTCTCTTTCTCTTTCTCTTTCTCTTTCTCTTTCTCTTTCTCTTTCTCTCTTTCTCTTTTTCCTTTACTTTTTTCCCTTTTAAATGGATGAGAAGTGGCACCGGTTTATAATAAGGGGGTTCACAGAGAATTAGTGGAACTACAGAACCTGTTGCCCTGTTTTTCTATTGAAAAAAATCAGTAGAAGCTATAAAAAATGACAGTTAGTAGAGACGTGAAATACGATGTAAGGGGGAAGAGTGAAAACAGATTCTGTAGGCTGAAGTCTTTCCTAAAAGCTATTTCAGTTCTTTGAAGGTAAGAGTGTTGTAGTTAATAATAAATTTACAAAAACTTTTCAACAATGCCTTGATGGGATTAAGCTTTCCCAGATTAATAACTGGTTAAATGCAGGAGGTCACAGGATGGGAGTAAATGGTCTCAATTTTCACAGAGTAAAGTCAATAGTCATGGTATTTTCACAAGTGATCTGTGAAAAGGGGTGGGTGATGTGGTGACAACTGCTGCTTGATCAGACAAAATATTTTGGAATAGTCAAAACTAAAACCAACTGTGATGGTCTCCATTCCTTAAAGAATGTACCTTGTTCCTTTGTTCCATTATCATTGCTTGATATTAGTTGACTGTAAAATAAAAAATGTCAGATGAAATCTGGTGCTCATAAAATTCAAGCAATGCAGATGGGAAAACTAATCCTAACTATATGTACAAAATCATGATTTTCCTATTAGATGTAATAATTTGAAGTTATTATGTATAATTTTCTGGAAGAATCGTTATTATGATCAATGAGAATTGAAGGTAAATTGAAAGTCAGAAGTGAAAAGGAAAGGAATTGATGATAAAACATACTTTTGTCACCATATACATATGCAGAATATTTAATAGAGGGTTCATTTCTAATTCATTCATTTCAAAAAGATATTACTGAGGTTGAAAAGGTACAGAGGCAGACAGTAAGTTTAACCAGAAATCTGAAATGGTTTCTGTATATGGAGAGATTAAATGAGGTATGCCCTTTAGCCTGGGAATGAGACTACTGAGATGTATGTGGAGAAGGATAGTTAGGGATGACTGTTCCCTGTATCTCTTAGCCTGAGGGGTGGGGGCAATGTAATGGTGTAATTAGACATCTGGCTTAAAACAACCAAGAGGAAACACTTTTCCACACAGCCTGTGATACAGCTTAGGAACTCACTGCCTTATGACATGACAGATGTAAAAGTAGAAATGTGTTAAGCAAATTGAATGGATTTGGAGAAGAAAGGCCATCAAGAACAAACTGGCACCACAGTAGCCTCCACACCTGCTTGCTGGGAAGATTGTCTGGGATGAACAGGGCTCTTTATGAGCCGTGTTCCCTGGCAGCTGCATCTGCTGATAACCAAAGCCAGAGAATGGCTACAGGAACAAATGGACCTTTAGTCTGACCGAAGAGTCTTAAAATATTTATACTCATATCTTTCCTTTTGGTTACATGGCATTAAACCATGTTCTTTCCCATTGTCTGAGTGACCAAACACTGGTGGGCGCCAAGGGACTCAGGTGGCTGCTGAGATTCAGCAGGAGGTTGTGGTCTGGTGAGATTTCAGTCAGCCCTGCTCTCAAGTTTCACCAAAACTTCTGCTTCTGTCACTGTCCTGCACTTACATTTTTTTTTCTTCTTTTTCTTCCTCCAAATCTTAATTTTCTTAAAAGATGGGCTTTAACTTCCTTTCTTTTCCTTAATTACAAGGTGTTGCTTGAGGAGACATACGGATACAATTTCTACGCATTTGTATTTTGATCTCACAGCAGAGAGGCATTTTAGCTTTAAAAACCTCAGGTCTTCTTTTGTCATTACCCATCACGCATTAAGCAGAGTAAGCTTTGCTGACAGGATCCTTCTGTGCTGCCTTCAGATGGAGGAGGGAGAAGTGTCCATGTTAGCTGATTCTGAAGCAGTCTGGATAGGATTCCATTGCAGTGTAACTTTTTCCTAGCAGAAAGGTGGGAGCTTCTTGTTCATGTGCACTGATGACGTGCTCATCAGAGAGTGGAAATGTAGTGGAGAAACATCGTTTCCAGTATTAATATGTAAATTATATGCTAAGAAATGATCAAAGGCTCTTGAAGTACAGAAGTAAGCACTAATTGCATTCCTTGCCCTTCAGTAAATTGTGTACTGTAGATATCTCTTTTCCCTAAATGAGCATTTAAAGCTTTCATTTTGCCTGCTTCTTCATGCTTAAATATTTCACATACATTTTCCCTAAGCGTGTTGCGCTGTTTGCGTATAATGCATTACTATACCTCGTGAAGTTGCCACTCTGAACATACAGCAGTGGAGGCAGAGGAGCAGAACAGTGCAAAAAGGTTTTTTGCTGGCACTGTATTTTGGTGTGGAGCCTGATGTGACTTTGAACAGCCTTTCTGTGCTCCGATTCCCTAGAATTGTTCATAGATTATTAGTAGCATTGAGCAGCAGTTACAGTAACGAGGTGGATTTCCTTGTGAGAAACCATGCCAAGTAACCTTATTTTGCAAACATACATCTGAAAATGTTGGAAACTATTTTGGAATTTCTGTTTTTTTTAATGCTGGTATGGTTTTTTTTTTCTGGAAATATGTTCCAGAATTTCAGTTTCCCCATGGCTGTGAATCTGATTTCTTCATAATCATTTTTTTTATGCCAACATTGTCTGTGGGAAGGTTCTCCTCTCTTGTGTTTTTTTTCCCTGATGTTCCTGGTGTGTTTTGTAGCACAATCACACCCACTCTCAGGGTGTGGCATTGTTGCTCTCTTTTAGGCCACATAAGCCTATTTGTAGTAGTGTCCCTTACAAGACAGAAGTCTCTGTTTTGGTAGTCATCTACCTATTATTCTCTGAACACATCCAGTCTGAGTTCCTTTTTCTTTGACACAAGCTATTAAAACCTGTAGGTGCTGTTTGAGCTGAAGCCTTCCTTACAAAGCTTATCCCAACACCTCTGCTGCCTTTGTAGGAATAGAATGATTAGGCTTAGGGAGACATGTACAAAATGTCTCAGGTTTACCATCTCCAAGTGGAAACATCTCAGAAAAATAGGAAGCACAATGTCAATTTTCAGAACAAATTACATAAGGAGTAGTGCCTGATGAACCCCAGAAGCTTGTGTTAGGACACTTGATATTCACAACCTATGGCCAGGATTGGTGGTTGCACAGCACAGTGCTTTTGTGGGTGACTCATGGCTGGGAGCATGTAATGTTTAGTGTTGCTTTTCCTTGCTGGAGATATGCAAAAGGATTACAGCGGAGGAAGAGTCCTTTTGCGTATTCTTTTAGCAGCTGCTTCTGTTGGTTGAAGATGAAAATTGTAGATTCTCTTTCTGCTCTCCTTTGCCCATTTATTTGCATTTACTAAGAGAAACTAGCACACACTCCTAAGGAAATGTCTATCAAGTAAGACTAAGCAGGAACCTCCCCTATGCAGTGTAGGTAACTTGTATTTAAATCCCTTTGGAGATGTCTTTCTTGAAGTTTTTAGCTGTTACTCTGCTGTGTCTAGTGTTGGAAGAAGCATTAGTTTTATAGAGAAGATTCCTACTTGCATAACACCTGAAATGGTATGACAACCTTAATTTCTGTAAATGAGAGGTACTGTTCATTCCCACTTGCAGCAGGCATAGTGATGCCATGCAGTATAGCTCTGCAGAGAGGCATACTCAACACATAGGTCTTGGTTTAGGAGAGTTGCTCTTTTACAGGTGTTTCAAGTGTAGTCAAGAAGCTTATTTCTACTCAGTACACTCATGTACTTAATTTTTTTAGGATGTTCTTTAAACCAAAAATCAGAAATTTCCTTTGCTTTAAAGTCCTGCTTCTGAGCAGAGCAGGGGAGAGGGCTGGGAAGGGTATTTTGTTAATCAGAAAGTAGAAGAGGAACTTGAGGTGATCTCTCTGCTTCTGATGAAATTCATTCCTCTATCTGGGAACTCTTAAATCATCCCTGGCAGAGGTGACATTATAAAAGTAATTCTGAAGAACAAAAGTTCTCACCCCTGTAATACACTGCATTGCACCAAATGATGTGCTTTCCTTCCCTTCTGATTTTTTTTTCTTTCTTCAGGAGGCAACAAGACTTGTAAAATGCATAGAAACTTTAATTTCCCTTAGATTTCTTTAATAATATTTGCAAGTTATTAGATTTTTTCTTTTTTCTCAAACAACCAAAATCTTATGATATAAGCTACAAAATGAATAGCCAGAGCAGAGTCCAGTGTCCCCCAAGACATACCAGATTCATCCCTATCCCAGCTGAAGGGACCCTGGTGAGCCCAGCCCCATTGTGTTGATCACTTCTGTGTCAGTGTGTGCCCCAGCAACATTGTGCCATAATCGATGTATGTTTGCTTACAATAGAACATGCTATACATTTGTTTTTTATGCATTATTTTTTAAATGAGGATAAAATAAATGCTTTTCCTACAGCTTTCTGCTTTGACACTCTGGGGACACAGAACTTACTATGAGATAGCAGAAAGAATTTTGTACTAGTCTATGTGACACATGGTTGCCTAGTACATCACAAGCTCTCCTCTAACAGAGAAAAATTTGTTTTTGTTTCCTCCCTTCTGAGTGACCAGGATACAGCTCAACAAATCACCTCCTAATGGTGTAAAGAAATAGGAGCTGGTGCATCCTCAGGTGAATTTATTCTCGGTACATGGATGGGGTTTATTTTGTTTTTGACAGTAGAAGCAATAACTAAGCAGTTCTGAAGCTGAATTACGGGCTTCAGGATGTATGGAAAGCTTGCTAGTTACAAGGACACTGATATCCATCCGCTTCTGTAAACTGTTAAGTAAAGAAAAACCCAAACTCCAGGACACAGCAAATATCAGATGAAGCTGGTTATTCTCTGCTGCAGTCATATTCAATGGCAGCTAACTCAATCTCAATAAAGTTACAACCTAAAAGTTCAGATAAGACAACTCTGAATTGATTTCTGTTGGTCATAGTGATTTGGGGACATATTTTAGAATACTACTTGGCTTCTGTTATTCTGGAGGCTTGTCAAGTCTATTTTAATAAACTTGTTTGAATTCTGCTCAGGACTTTTTCTACTGTATCACAATGAAGTATTTTAATCTTCTATTATGCAAAAATATTCAGCACATGTATGAGAACTTGGATCTGGTCTGCAGCTCTGCTGTTCAGCGTCAGTGGCAAGTATTTTGCAGGGCAGCTTCTTTCTGTGTCACTTGAGACAGAGCTGGGCATTGGGATGCCGTACAGATTAGTGCCAGCTTGCATTTGTCTCAGGGAGATGAGACACCCTTTAAAGAAAATCTGCAGCTCAGCCAGAACATTCAGGCTCAAACATACCAGCCGGACTGTGGAGCAAGTGGACAGCCAGAATAAAGACAGATGGAGGGTAGGGAGCTTTGACCTTTCTCTGTGTAGCTTTACAAGCTTCTCGCCAAACAGACTTTAACTCCCTAACACCTGGTTTCTATAGCTTTTATATATTTCTAAATCACCAACTTGATGCACCTGGTCCAGTTTTAATTTATCTTTGGCAGATATAATTGTTTATATTTGCTGAGTGTACTGGAACATGATTTCTGCTGTGTACTTTTGATGGTGTTTTTCCAGAATACCTCAAATGGCTTTAAACAGGAGCCAGCCACGTCTCAGCCAGAGCAGCTCCTCCAGTCTTCTTAGCAGCTGCTGGATCTATGTGACAAGTGAGTGCTTCTAATAAAAAAGTCATTTTACTGTGTATGTCTGATTTGTTAGCTTGATTTACAGAAAGTGATAAGTAATCCTGACCAGATTGGTTCTGGGATATAACAAGTAAGGTATCTGGAGGCATTCCAACAGCAAAGACTTTAGTATAATATTCTAATTTATACTATAGTGTTCTGTTTAGCATAACTCAGCTTTAAAAATTTGCTATGTCTGGCCTTAATATTCCCTCATATTGATTGTGATAGCAGTAAATTTTGTTACCTGATAAAAGAGCTCTTTTTTGGGAATGCAAAGAGAGTGCAATGCAGAGGTTTCTCTTCTGAAAGTTGTTGATGGCCTCTTAAAGAAATACATTAATTCAGGCATCCCAATGGAGGTGCTGACAGCCTGCAGTGCCATGGCCTCATTGCACTGTGAATGAACTGGGAGCTTTCTGGAAAACGGGTAAAGCTGCTTTTGAATACACCAGTGACTTTACTGGGATCACTGGTATGAACAGCAGCCTGGGTGAAGTCACGGTGGTAAAGCCACCAATTTCAAAGCGTCCAGCTCTCATCCACTGCTATAAAGCTTAGCTTCTCACACTTTACTTGCCACTTTATTGGCAAAACTCTTTCATGCTGTAAGTAATTCTGCAATGTATATAGAGGTAGTAAAACAAGCAGTCGTTCTTCACCCTTTAAAATTCACTTATAATGGTGACACATTTGCTTTTATCTTGCGTGACTTCCAAGAGAAAAAAGTATTAAAGTTTTATGTGTTAGAGTATTTTCCTTAAAGAGAATTCCTCTGGCAGTTACAGCCTCCTGTTTGATCCTTTTTGTATTTCATTTCTACAGTCATTTAACTATGTAAGTTTAAGGGAATTAATTCATATTCCTTAAAGAAAAACCAGATGCTCTTCCCATCAGATACTAAAAATGTACTTAAGAGAGTTTAGCTTGTTTACTTTTTATTTTTAATATTTTTAAGTATTTAATATATTTAAGTATGTCAGTGATGTGAATCAGTTTGGTTTGGGAGCTCTGCTGTAGTGAGCTCCATGTCTCTTTACTAGGAGCTGAGAAACTATATAGGCAGGCATGTGTGTACACATTTACACATGTGTACATACTTTTCTGTGGTTGTTTAAAAATGCATTTAAGTTAATATGCCTTTTTATCTCTACAGCATCCATGCAGAGAAAGTGGGAGCCTTTCCTTATGTCTTCCACATGGGAAAAGAATGTGAATTAAATATTTCTGCCTGGGTGGAAATGGGGCTCCTACATTTGGAAAAATTACTCATTTTCTGCTGCAAAGTACCAAGGAGACCAGTCTGGACTCATGCATCAAAATTCAAACCTCTGAAAACTTGGCAAACTATTTTGCACTAGTTTTGCCTCTTCTCTAACTAGAGTGGTCCTCTGATTCAAGTGCCCAGCTAGATAAGATTGGGTTTAATTGTTAATGAGATGGTAGAATGTTAAGAAAATAAATTAATTTCATACAGGCCAGCAGTGAAACACTGCCACAAGTTTGTTTTTAGACAGTTACCAGTGCTCCACCACATTCTCCCACACTTTGAGACATGAGCAACCAACAAGCATGGCTATGCATGGTGCAGAAGCCAAGGAGAAATCAAGAACATGCGTTTCCTTTTGTCACTCTTAGCTATGTGAGTCAGAATATTTCTGGTAAGGACATGGTGAAGTTTTGCTTTCAGGCTGTTGGAAAGCAAACTACCACTGTCCTTGACAAAGAATGCAGTTTCTCATGTCAGTGACCTTCTCTGTTAGATATGAATCTCAATCAGCGTTACCTCTTTTCCAACTCTCTGGTGTGGAACAAGATTTCCCCTAAGAATAAAAGAGTCACAGAATGGTTTGGGTTGGAAGGGACCTTAAAGATCACCTAATTCCAATCTCTTGCTGCTGTTAGGGAGATCAGGTTTCCACCAGATCAGGTTGCACAAAGCCTCATCCAGCTTGGCTTTGAACACCTCCAGGGACAGGCCATCCATAGCTTTTCTGGCCAGCTTGTGCCAGTGCATCCTCACTCTCTGAGTGGTTTAGTTTAAAGCCATTACCCTTTCTCTTCTTGCTACGCTCCTTCCCTATCTTTTCTTTAGATACAGGAAAGTAGTAATTAAGTCTCTCTGAAGCCTTCCCTTTAACACATTCTTGCTGTTTCCTGGACATCTGCTTCCCAGTGTCTTCCCATAGCACATTCATGATGTAGGAGCTAAGCATCAATCTTGCACTCTGCCTCCACAGGCACACTTCTGCTCAGGAATTTATAGAAAAGCTGATGATTTCCCTCCCTCACCCCCTTCTCTTTCCCCATCCCACAGATAAATCAAAAGCAGCATGAATTGGAAGATGTCAGGTAGAAACACCAGGAAAAACAAGACTTAAAGGAAGATGCTGCATTTGTCTTTCTGATTGTTGACCAGTGGCCAACAGTCTGGCCCATACTGGCCCCAAACTTCCTCACAGTCATCTATTTTCCTCCAGATCTGCCAGAAAGGTACAATATAAAAAATAATAAACCCCTACAAGTTTTTTGAAAGTAGTTGATCAAGAGGAGGAGGTGGAAGGTTGATGACATACCAGGGCAGAAGGTGGTGTGGAGTGATGTTGCTTATATGCCACAGAATCCAGATGGGAGCACAGCTTGTAGATACAGAGTGGTAGGAAACCAGGCCACACCATCTCTGCTGCTCATGTAGCTTCATTTCTATCGCCTCAGAGAAAAGAGAGAAACAACAAACTGTTCTTTACTCCTTGGGTGTCTTTGTATTTGAACCATTTATTTTTGATTGTATTACAGTCAGTTATAATTAACTTAGGCTTTGCTGTAGCTGCTTATCACATAGAAGATATCTGACTATGACCTCTATGATGTGGAATCTGTCACCTGAGACTTTTTGCAACTTTTCTGTCTGTTGTATATTGGAGAGACTATAATGACCGTGGATCCAAGTGGTAAATAACTACTCACGGGTTAGGTAGTATCAGATGCATTGTAAGACTGAGATAACCATCCATAACAGGGCTGAGGTTTCCAGCTGCAGACATAATAAACCTCCTAATATTTATTGGCAGAACTGAAAGTCATAATCTGGAGAGGAAGGTAATGATTAGGCAGACAGACTCAGGTGGACTATGGAATAATGATACTGTTCTTTTTTTCTTTCTTTCTTTCTTTCTTAGCTATGAAATAAACCTCTAACATTTTGTTTCTTTCAAGACATCATCTGAAGAAAGTGAAAAAAAAAGTGATTTTGTTCACTTAAATTCAATTTCTACTGAAAGATGTATCAGAAGAGTTAAATTAGATATCTTCTGGAGGACCCAGATAAAAATCTACTGGCTGTTGGTGTTCTTCCAAATGGCAGAACATTTTAAACTTGTTTTATTCCTTTATGATTAAGTGAAGAAAGCTAAAAAATTATGTGCTTCCTTTAATAAATACCCTAAATTGTGCTTTGGAAAAAGATGGCAGTAAAGTTGTACTCTCTCAGGAATACAGAGACACTTCTCTCTGACTATTTCTGCACAAACTTTCAGTCTGCATAATCTCAGATTCAGTAAAACCAATAACTTTTAATATCTAAAAATTCCATAAACTTTTATGGATTTGAAAAACTACAATAATTACTTTCTTATTCCTAAAGACATTCATGTTACATTTGCAATACCTTGCACATGGAAGTGATTCAGCAAGAGTAGTGTGACAACCCGTCCTGCAGTGGAATATATTGATGAGCTAGGTGTCTCCCATTCTCCTGCACTCAGAAGTCTGACCTCTCTCACACGTTGGCAATAGCTTTTGAAGTCCAGATCTGTAGGAAACCTAAAGATCATAGTGACAAGAAGCAGACACTATGTTACTGGAAGAAAAGGTAAATAACATGGTCAAAGCTGATAAAAAAATTACAAAGACTAATTTTATTACCTTTTAGAATTTTATATATTTTGCTGAAAATTTGTTATGGAGAAAAAAGATGAAAGAATGTATAAACATCCCATTGACTCTTGTATCCACCGCCTGTGTCCATTGAATCAAATAATTTACGTTACTGAAAACTCTCAGGAAACAAACAAACAAATAAAAAAACAATAAACAATAGAGGAGCAAGGGGGAGAATTTTCAAGTATAGAAATGTTAAAAAATATTTATAATTACAAATCTTTTGCCCACACGGGCCTGTTGAAAGTCTGTGGTGTGTTTTTATGTTTAATTAAAAAAAAATGCTACTGAAGAAATCTTATCAAATCTAAGTCTTTTCTACAAAGTTTCAGCAAAACAGTGTTTCCCATTGGGTGGGTGCAAACCATTAATTGAAAAAATTTCTCACCTGCACTACAAAGAAGTTTTCAGTGGCTTTGATCGTGATTAGAAAGAGAATTCTCTGAAACGGGCAAGTTGTGCTCCCCGCTCCTCCTTTCATCTTGATTGGAATGGCTACTGCATGCTCTGAGCTTCAAACAGCTGTCCAAATTAATGGCATGATTCATCAAGATCTTATGAAAATTTCAATAGTAAATTTTTGAAGGATGCTTTGACACACAGCCTCTACAATAAGCTCAGTTTAATACGGTATTGATTACTTGTTAAACTGTTTTTTGACAGGGTAACAAAAAGTTTTGGATTACTGGGTATACTCTGCCTGGCCAGGTGCATTTCTCTCTTGGATAACTCGTGGCAGTTTCATTATCAACAGATAACTGGCAGCTCTGCTGCCATAGATCTATTTACTGGTTATTTCACTGCATTGTTAGGCAACCCCCTGCTGTCCTCGTGCTGCTATAAGGTAGAACAGAGAGACAGACTCCACACTTTCTTTTGGTTGAAAAAGTGATCTCTAAAGAAGGAAGAACATAAGCAATATAGCAGTGTTGCAGTCGAAGTGGAACCACTGAATGTGTCATTTTGTCAGTCTGCACTTTGAAATTTATCTAGCTCCAGAATTAAAATAAATCCAGCAGCAAAACACAGTTTTTCACCTTCAAAGATTCTGTGGCTCATTCATGCATTGAAAGCCTGAAGCACAGATTTAATCTGAATGTTAGAAATCAAATCAAGCTGGTGCAAAAGTTGTGCATTTTTTGCATGCTTACTATAGCGGGTAACCTCTTATTCGTGATTGTGAAAGAAATATAAATATATTTAAATCTGTTTAGACAATACATCGATGTATTTGTTGATGCTGCCTATAAACATATTATCTCCCTTTTTCTTAGTATAACATCCTAAGCAGTCTGCAGTAATTTCATTAAAACTGTTTTGCTATCAAGGCAGCTAAACAACACAGGAAAGAGCAAATACTGCATACAGAAAAAGACAGGTAATTTCTATCTCTACTTTGAAAACTGCTGGCTTTTTCAATCAACAGCAGATTTCCATGAACAGAATAGGTATTCTTACAACACTGCAGAAGATGAAAAGCTATTTCTATTGATAATGATGCTATTTGTTCTAGAGACCTTTGTTCCTTTACAAGAGCTGGTTCAGAACTTGCTAATTCAGCCTTATTTTTCTACAGTGAAGACTAACTGAATCCTATGCAGTTAGTTTTTAAGGAACTTGTGTATTACTTTTTCAGAGTTTTGCATGAGGTTTTATCAGTAGCAGCATTTTTCACTGAGTTGTACTTGCTATACAAGACAGGGATGATTTCCCATTGGAAACGAAGAATCCTTAAATTCTTTTTTATTCTGCCCTTGATAAAACACAGTATTGTCTAGGCTGTATAAAGGCTACATTTTCAGCCCCTGGGAGCTTCTGGACTTGCAAAAAGAAAGGAAAACTATGACATTAATTGAGTTTTCTTGTTTCCTTTCCAGTCCCAGAGTCGTGACTGATTTTGGGCAGCTGGCCACGAGTGTTCGTTCCCACTTCCGCTAGGGGATTCCCACATGCAGCTCCTGCTTTCTCCCCTGTGCATTTTCTTTTCACCTCCCTCATGGAAGCCACTTTTCCTGAGAAATGGGAAAGCTTCAGCATGTCCTCTTGCCCTGAGGGCTGTTTCCTGGGTGTCTTTACTCTTAGAAGGTGAAAGACATCTGCTTTCTGTCACGGGCTACTCAGAAAGCAGAGGCCAAAGCTGGCTGCTTCCAGATGGGTCCTTTGTACCACCCAGAAATGCAGGGTAGGTAATGCACATTAGAAGTCACCACTCCTGACATTTTTGGGGTGTAGTCATAGGAGTGTATCTGTGCCCTGACAGGAGGCATTTGAAATCTCTGGGTCGCCGCTTTCTGTGTCTGGCCTTGGTGAGAGCAGGTGAGTGGAGACTGAGGTGAAGGGCTCTGTCCTTCTGCATGAAAGGATGAGAAGGTGGTGAGCTTCTGCATGGCCGGGGAGGAGAAAAGGCTGAAAAAGGCCACACCATGGATGTGCTCTCTCCCTAGCTCCACATTCTCACCCTCCATCCCCTGCTCTGAGACTCATGATGTGACAGGATGAAGGCATTGTGTCCTGTTAGTGGCCTCATTAACTGTTCCTGCAAATCACATAATCACAGACTGTTTGAGGTTGACAGGGACTTCTGGAGGTCATCTGGTCATGAATGAATCCCTGCTCAAGCAGGGATACTCAAAGCAGGGTGCCCAGGACTGTATCCAGACAGCTCTTGAATGTCTCCAGTGAAGCAGATTCCACACCATCTCTGGACAACATGTGCCAGTGCTTGGTCACCCCCACAGTAAAGAAGTACTGCCTTGCATCCAGAGAGAACCTGGTGCGTTCTAGTTCATGTCCACTGCCTCCTTTCCTGTCCATGGGCATTGCTGTTCAACCTCTCAATCATGCCACAGGTGTTAAGCAGAGTGATGGCAGAGGGCCTGTAACATGAAATTCTTCTTTACCCCAGCCCCAGGGTGGCAGCTGGTTAGAGCCATGGGCTCCCCCAAACCAGACTGCTGCTCTGAAATTTGGCATTGAAAAGCTGCAAAGTCTCACCAGCGAAGGCTAGCAGAGAAGGGGAAAGGCATTCATCTGGTGTAGCTGTTCCCTCCTCAGAGAAAAAGGACATCAATTATAGTTATGCTTTAAGGATTTCTTGTTTTCATCCTGTTTATCTGCCTGCTAGAGCCATTTATTTTTCCTGCCTTTAATAAAAATATGGTTTGTTAAGCCATTTGTTTCATAGTTGCCAGTGGGGGCAGTTTGTTCTCTCACATTGCGTTAGTATAATTTCCTCTGGTTTCTGGGTGAGGTCTCAAATCACGCTTTAGGGGTGATTTACCCTTAAAAGTAACCCTACCTACAGCTGTTTCCAATTAGGTCCTGATAGAAGGGTTACAAAATGTTTTGTCCCACTAGTAGTCTGATCTGCTGCACCAGTACCTTTTTTTGGAGGTAACAGTCCTTCCCTGCCATGCTTACACAGCTTGAAAGCAACAACTGGTAGCAGTCTTTCTCTATATCCTTCTACCAAAGGGAGAAATGCCAGTCTGTGCCAGGAGGAAGATGTTTGGAAGACAGCCTGGAGACCGTAGCAGGTAAGCTTCCTGTTATGCACTGATCTCTATTACCTGCAAAGAGGCTTTGACTGCAAGAGCTACAGTGGATTTGTTAATGTCTTTTGCATAGTATGACATTTTAAAATTATTATTAAATAGGTAGAAGGTTGTTGAACTTCTGCTAGAGCTTCTCAACCTGCTTAGAATTCAAAACTATTTCTAGATGGAAGAAAATAAATCTGACAATGAAGGAAAGTGTTCAGATACTCCCTTTCCCCTAGAATGAAAGGAAAGACAAAGGAAGTGATATATCGCTTTAATATTAAAGCTAAAATGCTTTGATGGTGAGAAAAACTTTCAGAAGAGAAAATGATGGGGGTGAAAAATCTTTTAGAAGGGAAAATGGACTGCTATTTTTAAAATTCTTTTATTCTTTTTAGACCGTGGTATTTTACAGAACCTTGGAGATGACAAAGCAGCTGTTTCCCCTGTGCTTGACTGAACACTTTCTCCACACACCACTGGGTTAGGTTTTTTATTTTTTGTGTCACATTGATCTTCTCTTGTTGCTCTGCCTCTGACATGCCATTAGATGCCTCTTAGTGCCAGAAGTGAGTGAGATCAGCTTCTTGTGGGTAAACCACCATTAGGCTCTTCCTGATGCAACTTATAATGTTATAGTTCATGTCTACTCTTGGGAAGTACTTTGAGAGGTAGAATTACCTTATTACTGTTTTTTACTACATGTACGGAAGGAATTGGTGGGGGCTGTGTCCCAGATCTAGGTACCATTGTGCAGATGTTGCACAAGTGAAAGTTAAAAGGCAGTACCTGCCTCCCAGAGTTTCACTGTGAATGAGTAAGACAGAAGAGAATGCAATCATTGTCCCCAATTTTCTGCAGGAACATAAAGCTCTCCAGTGTCGCACAGAAAAATCTAAGCAAGCTCTGAACAGAAATAATATAGCCAAAGGAGCACCTGAAACAACCACCTTGCAAGTCATAAAGTGAAGAGTCATGCTAAGGTGTTTACCTGTGTTCTTCTATCAAAGCTGCTGGGGTGTCTCTTCTTCATGTGGCTTTGTACAAGGTATCCATAGCATTTAAACATGGAAATAGAATTAATCAGCAATATTAGCCAGCCTAGCATTTCTCATTTACATTGAATATGTTGTTTGCTGCTCCCTGTCATCCCAATGAGTTAAGACTGCCTGCTCACCAGTTTTCTGGAGTACGCCAAGAATGCTCATGCTGTTCAATATGCTGCAAAGCAACTTCTGAAAACAAAAAGGTAACAGCTTTATTATCTCTCCTTGGATTGTCCCTTAAAATAGCTCTTTGTGCCTGTAATTTCTGCCAGGATGTGGCGATGATGAGTCTGTTGGCTTGCAAATGCTGTTGTGTATCTCACCAATCAATACTGTCTGATTGGTTCTTATCTGCCTGTAATGCTTTGTTGTCTACTTGCTGAGGGTGTGAGTGATTAGGGCAGCCTTCTGAGTTTATAGAGCATTTCACGCAGAAACTTGGTAGATGTTGTGTTTCTAAGTCCTTTGGTAATACATATATTATTAATAATAATCAGCAAGAGAGATTTCTACAACTGCCTGCCTCTCTAAACTTGCACATGACCCCTCAGCTCATGCCTTTTGCCACCCTCAAGCACACTCATACAACTTGCCATATGTGGGAGTGATTTGCAGCTGTCCATGTTAAGTATGTCTGTCTTTAATAATTGAAAAGAATTAGCATAATGCTTGACTTGTTGAATTTCTGTGGGAGAACAGTAACTTCCAGTGGTCATTTAGAGTCCAGTCATGTTCTAACAGACTTCAATGACAACAGTATTAGGTCCTTAATGTATACTTGGCTTTAAAACTTTCCTTGAAGCCCTGAATTCTACATTCATAACCGATTCTTCATACGACACATAGTTGTTAGCACCGCATTCCTTTAAAGAATTATTCTGCAGTTGTTTACCTTTGCCAAGGGCCTTGAAATCCAGAAATAAAAAAATCTCAATGGAAACAGGTAGTACTAACTTATAGTGCTGGTGCTTTTCACTAATGCTTTTTAAAGAGTTAGTGTGGTTTGGGCAGTTTGTCAGAGAATGGCTTAGGAATATCATCTAAGTACTAAGTGACAGACCTTCATTTTGAAGTGAGAGGCATTCTCCAGTTGGATGGAAAACTGACACATATTTTCTTGTCTGTTTTAGACTGGCTCTTTTAATAGGTTGAAGTCTGAAGTGTATGGTTAGGAATTAGGCTATTTGGACTATTCAGTAATCACATGCTCACCTTCTGCTTGGATTGTCTGCTCCTGCTTTATAGAGGCGACACCTGAAACCTGCAAGTCCACCTTCATTTCTGATGTCTCCTACCCACTATGAATATGCTCCACCCAAGAGGCCACTTGGGCTAATAACATGTGTGAGAGCTCCTTCCTAAATGAAGGAGTGTCTGGTCAAAGTGGAGAAAATACTAATTAAAAAGAGATTAATAGGGGAAAATAATTAATGAAAAAAGGAACGAGTTAAACCAAGGGAAATCAAAACTGTAGGCAACAAATAGACCATGAAAATTGATCGCAGCCAATATTAGCTGTGCTGCAGCTAGTGTTTGCTCAGGGAGAAAACAGACAAAACATAAGAAATGTGTGTATTGGTCTTTGAATCTTACTTTCTTTCAGATAAAGTTACTCATCTTTGTTTCTCTACTGAGGAATATAAAACCTAGTGGGGATTTACTGGTTGTTTCCTTTTTATTTTTTTTATTTTTTGGCATGTATTTCCTTTTCTTTCCTCTATGACATTTAAAAGTAGAATTTGAAAATAGAAAGTAGGAGATTATAGGGTAGTGTCTATAAGAGATGGTGCACAGAGTAATGATATTGTTTTTTACAAGTAGATGTGTAGTTCTGTTTTCCTTTCCAAGTACAGGGATTCTTTTATCATACTGTAGGAAAAATATGAATAGATCACTGTACCAGTCACAAGAATAAGATGTGCTTCACTCCATCTTCATGTGGATGACCTATATATGTTATTTTAGGCAAACAGAAGGAATTATTATTTTATAATATTGTCCATAAAATCTTAGATCTGCTTTGAAGTTCCACAGTAGCAAACAATGCACAAATGCTGAACGTTTGCCTTCACAGAGGCAGTCATGTCTTAAATTTTGTATGTGTTCAGAACAGGCCATTGTGGGAAGAGCAACTGGGCACAAATGTATCCAAGGATACACCTTGCTGGCAAATGGAAGGGAAGTTCTGTGAACGTGCTATTCTATGATGTAATGTAAATGAATATTCTCCTTCAAGTCTGATTTGGAAATGTCCTGAGATAAGTATATTAGTGTTCACAAAACCCAGCAAAAACTCTAGTGACTACACAGCCTTCTGTGAAACTCTTTTGACTCCCATAGGAGTTACACAGGTTTATCAAGACTCCCACTTTTTTTTTTATTATTGACTTGATAATTTAGTTCTGCACGTTAATGGCCAATGTGGAATTGGTGGAAATCAATACAGTACAAGGGCATGCTTTAAATATGACTGTCTCTATGGTTCAGAAAGATTTATGCCTTTTCAGTTTTATCTTTCTGCTTTCTGCGTAGACCAATACTAACATAAATAATATTAAAACACTGCATCAACTCACGTTGTCTATGTTCTTGGTTAGTTAAATTATTAATATACGCTTAGTACAAGACTGATTTCAGCTAACTTTTACAGTCTGCTGTGCATGCATTTATATCTGACTTTGATTTTGGGGACATTTGGTGTGGAAAAGACAAATCTAAGGTGTAATGCATGTTGTGATATTTTCCTTAAATAAGGTGAATTATGCTAAAAATGCTTTTTCTTTTTCCTCCAGCAAGCTCCAATGCAAATCTTTTAATTTGGAGACAGAGGTCTGTCTCATCCTCTGCTCAGTTTGTGTGATTTCTGAGTACCTGAATCATTACTTAAGACTGCGTTTAGCTCATGGTAGCTGTCATCAGGCACCATGGAGAGCAAATTTCCTTCTTGATCCCCTGTTGACTGCTACATGGCCATTATTTCTCTTATGAGTGTTATTGGTTCCATTTTCTGAACGAATCAAATTTTGCTTGTGCTACGTTAACTAAGAATTGATCTTTAAAAAAATGTGTCAAGGAAAGCTTAATGCCTTGGCTCTGCTGTCCCTGATGTGGAAAAAGCTCAAACTGCTCCTACTGAGCTACACTGGAAGACTAGATTTAGGTAGGAAGTTGCCCTCTGATTGTAATTGTGTCTGGGGTTAAGCAATAGCTGAGATTTATTGTTTGGTTGGTGGCCTGATAGTTGTGTCTTAGCCTCATGTTAGTTGCCTGAGTCCTTTAGTAGATGTAGTTTTCAGTAATATTTGCAACACAGAGATTTATAGTTGCATTTATTCTGGAGGAATCTAATCACAGCATTGCTTTAGCAAATGTAGCCATATCAGAGGCAAACAGTGCATGAATTATGCGTCTCAGTAGGATTGATTGTGCCCTTAGGAGCTATCAGCAGCACCCAGAGAACAATTACCTTCTCCTGCTTGCAATAATGAAGTACAATTTAGAAACAGAAAATCATTATGTAAAACTTTGAGAAATGACACAATTACAGTATATTACACGTACTTTTGTCATAGGCTTTGCTTATTACATAACATCTAAATTTCTTCTGGGAGGGAATTCTGTTGTGTTGGTTTCCTGCTCTCATGCTGTTATGCATTTTGCCCTTCTGTTAAATCACAAAAGAAATGTTTTTAGGGCTGAAAATACAAACATCTCAAGAATTCAAAGATCTTGCTTATAAAGGGAAATAGTACTTGAAACAGTAAGTTATCACATTAATTTCTGGTTAATTTTATATGGCATAAACTTTTTATTTGCCAGTATCTGTTCCATGCTTTGCAACAGAATGTAACTCAAAGAAATGAATGCAAGCATCATGCTTCTCAGGTTATCCATCCTGTATAGTTGGTATGATTTTTTTTTTCTGATAATTGCTTACAGATTTGAACCTGAGCCCCGAGATTGTTTTTTTTTTTTTTCTTCCTTTACATAATAGTTGATCTCTTTGTGTGCTGCTTTCAACTGATGTGTGACAGAAGCTGTGTGGATGGAGAACAAAACAAAGGGTTATGTCAGCCTTGTTTGTGCAGTGTCTGCTGCTGAGGGCAGTCCTGGGGCAGTGCTCTGGCAAGTGGCTGAGATGTGGGACTGGGACTGTGCTACCCAGCATGGAGGGAGAACAGGGCAGCAGGCAGCACTCTCATGGTCTACATGGGTTTGTAAGCTCTTCTGCCTTATCTATTGGTAGTGTGACTCTGGGAGGTGAGAAGGGAGAAAATGCTAACGTGGCATTTTTCAGCAAAACTCAGTAATGCTCCTAAATCTCAAAGAGTTCTATCTGGGGCTGCCACTGCAGCAAACATGAGTGCGGGAGCAGTCTGGCATTATCTCCATGCATCTCAGCTGCTTTCTCTAGCAACTCTCTTCTCACATATTCTCTTCAAGTAAAACGTTGTTTTAGGTATATTTTAAAGCATACCTTCTGTACTTTAGCCTCTATTTAACCAGGAAGCTGCCACAGTGTGGGAAGTGATCAATGCTGATTCTTAAAGCAGCCCCAAAGACACTACAGGAGATAATAGAGTTAATTGTATATATCAACCTGTTCTCTCCAATAGAACAGAAACTAAACAATAATTTTCTGCAAAGGACCTTGCTGTAAGTGTACAAATAGTTTGTTATTTAGAGTGAGTTCTTTCTAGGCTCCTATTGCTATCTTGTTAATTGACTGCAGATTGTTTTAGCAAAAATGTCACATCATGAACTCAGTGTTGGTGGCTTGAAATGGGGTTGTTTTTCTCCTCCATGGTCTCCTAACGTCTTCTAATGCATTGCATGTTTGTTGTGGTTTATCCTGGCAGGCAGCTGAATACCGCACTGCCCTTTGCTCACTCTCCCCTTGCTCCCAGTGGGGTGGAGGATAGACTCAGAGTGGGGAAGTAGAATCAGTGTTTGAGGGGGGGAAGAAAACCTATTTACTAAGAAAGAAAAGGAAGAGAGAAATAATAGTAGTAATAAATATATAAATGTAAGTTTACAAAACAAGTGATGCACATCAAAATTACTTGCCACCTGCTGACGGATGCCCAGCCAGTCTCTAAGCAGTGACCACCCCCTGTCTGACTACCCACAGCTTCACAGTTTTTTCACAATACCATAAGATACAGAATATCCCTTTGTCCAGTTTAAGTCAGCTGTCCTGCTTCTGCCCACTCCTAGCTTCTTGTGCCTCCTAGCCTCCTCACTGATTATGGTGTTTTTCTCCTACAGCCAAAATACAGCATAATGCAGACACTATGACGAAAATCAACTCTGTCCCAGCTGAAACCAGGGCAATGCTGCTTTTTAAAATTGTCTCTGTGGCAAATGCTGCATGCTAACAGTGCGTGTTTTTGTACACTGGGAGAATGAGGCTCCATGGGAAACCCTGGAAAAAGCCTGGCACTCCAAGGAAAACTGGCAAGACCTGTTAATCATGCATATGCTTAAGGTTTTGTACTTAGGTCTTGAGGCACAGAAGCACGCAAGTGCTTCCTGTAGACTTTCCACTGCTGTGGGCATATAGTAGCCTCCTGAAGTAATTAATTATAATTTATCTTTGATGGGAATTATGGTGGGACTCCAGAGATGTTATTAGTGCTCAACTCATGTATCAACGCAGATAAAATTGTATCTCCATTTAGACAATTTCACATTACAAACTTCACTTAAATATTTTTTTTTTCATTAAAGAAAAGCAGTCTTTTTATTCAAGTTTCACTTAGTCAGGCTGTTCTGTAAGTATACTTAAGTATACAGGAATCGCCCTTCCTCCTGCTTTGAGGTGAAGAGCTATCCAGGATGTGGGAAGCCTGTGTGAAATGCCCAAGCCTTTCTACATGACAATCCAGGTCTTGAGGAGCAATTTTTTTAGTGTCAGCTGTCAAAAATCTTTTGCAAGGTATGAACCCATTAGTATCTACTTCAGGTGTTGCTAACCATTTTGAACCTGCTAGTTGTTAGCAAGAACTTGTATGTATATCCAATATGTTTCTCTTCAGATCTGTTCAGTTTGCTGAACAGGATAAAATCCTGATGTAAACGATAGCGGGTGAGACAGGCATGTTTTAGTCCTGTATCTGCAAGATGCATCTCATGATGGGAATAAGTGCCACTCTGCCTGGAGGAGCAATAGACTTCTCAGTTACCTTCCTGCTTTCCCCCCTTGCCTGGAAGTCCTTTCCCCTTTGTCTGTACTAGGAGCCATTTTCCAACACTTCTGTTACTAACAATGCTGAGAGCTCTAAAAAATATATTCAAATTTTAAATAGGTGGAAGACCCCACAGATTGGTCATTAAAAAGAACAGTTGTGCTTTGAAGCTGTTTCTCCTCTATTACAGTACAGACTCATGAATAAAATGCCTTGTGCCCTGCTAATTTGTATCCAAGCTAATAAACTGTTGTTGAAAGCACCGAATTGCAGAAACCTGTGATTAGCATCTAGCACAAGCTGCATTTTGATGTGGCAGTCAAACTGAATTAAGCTTTACTATGCACACATACAGTGTAATAGCTCAGTGACTGCCCTCTTCCTTGGCACCCCAAGCTGTGAGGATGTGTGAAGCTGAATGCTACATTGCTGCTGGGAGGTGATGGTTGTGCAAAGTACCTACCCAATCCAATTGTTAAATCCAATTTTGCATTTAGGTTGTAGAATAAAACCATTAGTACTGTGTATGCTAAGAAGACCATTAGATTAGGTTTAGACTTTTTTTTTTTAAGGGGTATGAACGTTTGTCTGAAAACTATTATCTAAAATATCTAAAGGGCAGGGTGGTATCAGGTGGGTGAACCAAGCTTTTATTTGGTGGTGCTTAGTAACAAGGAGCAATGGGCAAAACTGGAACATAGGAAGTTCCATCTGGACCTGAAGAAAAATTCTTTACTTTCAGCTTGACAGAGCACTGAAATAAGCTGCCCAGAGAGGTGGATTCTCCTTCTCTGGAGGTATTCAAAATCCACCTGAATGCTTTCTTGTGTAACCTACTGCAGGGATCTCCAGAGGTCCTCGCAATCCTTACAGTTCTGTGATTTAAGTCATAATGGAGAGAGCCAACTGAATGTCTTTTTTTTTTTTTTTAATAAACAACGGTACTTTGTGCATCTCAGTAGGAGCTCCTGAAGTCTCCTCATTTGTTTTCAGCAAAACCCTTTCTGAGGCACACAGGAGCAGATGTGAGAACTTAATATAACTCTTAATATCAGAGGTACTAGTTCACTCTGTCAACAAATTTGTCTTCAGATTTATGGAGACAATATTAAATCACAAACAATAATAGCATTTACTTTTGTAAGTCATTAAAAATGTAAAACTCTTTTTTGACGGTGTTCTGTTTTACGTAACATCCTGATAGACATTACTTCTGCTTCTGGTTTTAGAATAACTTCTTCCTAAATGATCCCATTCTTTAGGAATGGACAGATGGACTGTTATGTTCAGAAGTATCTGAAGCTTTGTGGTAACACAGGAACTTAAAACATATCTGAAATGGAGGCTACTTTACCAGTCCAACAAAAAAGGCAATTAAAAAACTTGTATATCCTATTACGTCTGAGTGAAGATTAATTTAAAAAGAAATAGCAAATGAAAAAAAGATTTCTGATTGTTTCATAGTAATGACAGTTGAAATTCTGGTGTGGAAATACCAGAGAAATAATTTTCATTTTCCATGTCACTGAAGGGAATGGCTGTAGTGGAATAGAAGAGATCAGTTAAAACAGTTGTTTTGGTTAAAGTGTTATATACCTTGCTCTTCTTTTATCTGCCATCGATCTTAATTGGATTAAAAATGATATTGTGTGGCAAGTATTCATTATTGAAGTGATTGTAAAAGTGCATTTATTGAGATACATAATCTGTATTACCTGCATACTCAGACAGTAAAACATGAGAATGATATAATTGTTAATTTTCTTTCACTAGTGAGCTGGTATTGAGAGGAAAAATATACTTAATTTTTTTCTATGTGGAGACTGTGAGAAGTGTATTTCTCAAGAGATGTCATTGTAGTGTTGTTTAAAAAAATAAAAGGAGCTCTCTCACAAAAAGAAACTTCTGGGATAGACTCATCTACTGAATCAACATCTTTGAGTTGGTTTTCCTCTTGTGTGACTGAAGTGGATATCTTTGTACAGCTAGCTGTATCAATGCATTTTTCTAAGTGGGTGTATTTTATGCAATCTAAAACCTCACACACACCCAGAGAATGTGAACTTTGCTTGCTCAGTTTCTGTGAAAACCAGGGAGAAACTAATCTGTCCTATGGGATTTGTGTAGCTAAACCAGTAGCGCAACTGTGAGCATATGAAATGAAGCTAGAAGGCCAGTTGCACTAAAATTCAAGGGTGTTAATACAAACCAAGTTTATTTGAAAGGTTTTTTTTTTGTATTTTTATCTTCTTTGCTTTAAGCTGTGAGACGATCTAGACAGTTAATGACTGAAAGTTGATGAGTTACAAGAGCAGACACCTGATTGCAACTGATGTGTACTGAAGAATGGTGGCAAATAGAATCATAGAATCCTTAGAGTTGGAAGGGACCTCTGAAGGCCATCTGGTTCAACTCCCCTGCAATGAACAGGGACACTAGAGCTACATCAGGTTGACCAGGGCCTTATCCAGCCTCACCTTGAAAGCCTCCAGGGATAGGGCATTGCTATGTCACTGCAATCTGTTGCAGAGCCTCACCACTGTCACTGTAAAAGACTTTTTCCTTATATCTAACCTAGATCTACCCTCTTTGAGCTTGATGCCATTTCCCCTGATTCTATCATCAGACCTTCCTAAAGAGCCTGTCCCACTTCTTTCCCATAGTTCCCCTTTAGATACTGAAAGGCTGCTATCAGGTCACCTTACAGCCTTCTCTTCTCCAGGCTGAGCAGCCCCAGTGCTCTCTGTTCATCCTCATAGGAGTGGTGTTCTGTTCTGTGGATCACTTTTGTGGCCCTTCTCTGGTTGTGTTCCAACGGTGAAATTAGAATTATGCTTCTCCTTCTTCTCCCAGCAGGAATCTCGTGATTGATCTCAATACTAATGCTGAGATCAAACACAAAGACAAAAGGCATGTAAAAATGGATGAAAGCAAAAATGTAGAAGGAGGGTCTGATGAAATGCTGGCTGCACTGATACAGGAAAGTAGCATTCCTTAGAATGAGACCATGATTGAAAATGCAACACCTCTCTTCAAATAGTTTGGTATGCAAAAGTGTTCTACCTCATGAATATATTAATAAGAGAGCTATGTAGATACACATATGGCTATAGTTTGTTTAGTATTCAGCATGAAATTATTGTCTATCATTTTCTTTCCAGAAAATTAAAAAGAAAATTTGAATTATTTTTGCAATACAATAGACCAGACCATAGCTAATCTCTTAAAATCTGTCCAAGGTTCAATGTGGAACAAAAAAAGACAATATGAGATGTTGTTTACTTTATCCTTTGGTTGCACAGAAGCCTCGTCATTAACATTATTCAGCATTATGAGAGCAATAATACTAACAATAAAAGATAATGCAATTGAATTTTTATTTAAATTTAGATTTGATTAGTGACCTTCTTGTAAAATTTTAAGAGGGCAATAGAAAAGAAGTAGCAACAAAAGCAATTTTTTTAAATTCTCTGTTCAGTTCGCATCTTGAGAGAAGACTAAAAAAGTCTTCCATAAAAGGATATTGTAAGTTGTAGCACTGTGAGTTGCTTCCCAGTGCTGAAGAGAACATGTAGGCAGGCTTTTTTTCTATCTCATGTGACAAAGATCTGAAAGATGTGGCTGCCCTTACCAGGGAACGATAAGAGAATATTAACCTATGGGGCCTGTCTGCCTCTGTGTGTCCACCTTGCCTGGCTATAGCCCTATAGATACTTTCAAGTACTTTGCAGACTCTTTCACTAGCTAATATATTGATGAACAATGATTTGTTCCACATACTTCAGCAACATCCTTTATGGGTGTTCAAGCTATAAGGAACCTACTTTTCCCCACTGAAGATGGAATTCAGACAACTAGCTTAAGCTAAATTTCAGCCTTAAACCAGCTTCTCAAAATGAGCCTCAGACTTTTATTTATTTATTTATTTATTTATTTATTTATTTCAGGATTCTGATAATTTCCACTTACTTTTTACAATAGGAGGAAAATACATTGTATTGGAATCTGAGGAGATATGTGTACAGCATGATTTAAGGAGTGATCTGTTTTGGGAATCAGAGCCAGAGGAGCAGCTCTTGTGTGGAGCAGATGAGGAACCCTGCAAGGTCAGATGCCTTATTCTTGAGTAAAGAAAAAGCTAATGCAGCTCCATGTGTCTCCGATTTCTTCAGAGATGGTTTAAGTTTCTCTATGCAGCTCTACATTGTGTCAAGCAGGTATATTGGCAGAGTTATTAAGGGCTCAATAAGCACATATACCCACTGAAGAAAGGCTGGATAATTTTAAGTAGAGAAGTTTTTGGAAAAGTTGAGGAGATGGTGACAGAGAAACAGTTGGCTGTAAAGTTGTATCTAAAAAGGCACAGCATTTGTTTGGAAAGGGATTTTCAAAATGTGTTACTTTGTCTGGCAGCACTAAATGATTATTTTTGAAAATATTTTGGCTAGATCTCCTGACATGTAACAGATGATTTGCAAATTCCTATTGCATGCCCTCCAGTAATAGTTCTGAAAAAATATTCTAGCTTAATTACCGAAGTCTGATTTTCTTTGGAATTTTGCTTTCCCTAATGACTAGAGAGATGATGGACATTGTTGACATAATTGGATCCAAATTACTGAGCCAAGAAGCAGTTTCCTTCTGCTCATTAAGCAAATGAGTATTCTGCAGGTTGGCCACAGTCCCAAGGAATGTACATGTGAAGAGCATCTGAAACTACTGAAGATGTTTACAGCTACCAAAAGCAGGAGTCATACTTGGGTGCCAGATTTTTGAGGACAGTCTCTTAAAACTTCTGTTGTGCTTGTGAAGAAATAAATATCCTCTGAAGGTAATTCAGGCTGGAGCCTGATGTAGGTTCTTTGATTCACCATCTGGAAGTACCTATTGAAACAGCCTAAACATTACCTGTGATAACTATTAAGTGAGGATCAATCCTGTTTGTTGGTTTGGTTTTTGAGCTCGCTGTTTGCAGTGTTGTAAACAATACAAATATGTCATCTTCATATATAAGCATAGAAATCATTATACAGCTCAGTAGAAAAGTACAAGATGTGTAATTGAAGTGATTAACCAAACTCTTTTGAATTTAGGACAGTTTTCGCTTGTCTTTCAAAGGATATTTACTTTTAACTTACATTAAGGAAATCTTACAGAGCTTACATTACTTTTTATTTCTAAAATGCAGAACTTCTTGCCTATCTACTTGGATCCCTGTTTTCTTTCATCTCCTTCCTCTTTCTTCCACTTCTTCCTCTCCACAGCTCTTCAGTAGACAGAATTTTGGAACTCATATATTGCTCCTTGCATAGCCATTTATAATGGATATCAAAACTGTACTCTCTCCATATTTTGTTTTAAAAAGTACCATTGACATGGTCTGAACAACATTTGGGTATTACTGTACTGTACCAGTGTTTGCATGTTTGAGTTGCAAGAGACTTGCAGAAGGTTCTGTGGTACTTCTGAAACTGTAATACAATTGAGCATTTAAACAATATCAATGATGGAAGTTTATGGACTGTTGAGCATGTTCTCATTAAGGAAATAGAATTAATAACAGGCTAGATGAGATAGGTAGTCTTTCTTTGAGAAGCCTGTATCTTCCTCCAGTTTACATTCTCTTTTAAATGGTGCCTTCTAAGAAATACCCTGGTACTGGCCTCCTATGGGTCTGCAATAAATTTTGATTAAACTTGCTTATTGCTCATTTTTCTACAAGTCTCAAGCAGATGAGTGAGAAAAATCTTGAACAGAGCTCTTAATTTTTATTCTCTTATCTCCTGTTTCTCAATTATTTATGCAAAGTATTTATTTCCCTGTGTGTTCTTTGCTTTAAAATAAAATTTCCTGCCAGATATCAGTTTACTGGCTATGAAACCTAAACATGGTCTTTCTGGGCTAAGAAAGTGATTTTTTCATTCTAAGCACAGGGAGATTAAATGCTCACAAATGTTTATCGTCATTGGATTTCACATCTATAATCACTGTGTGAAAAACTTCTGTTCAATTCCTGTACAACTTCGAGATGTTAAAAATTCTCATGGTTGATCAAGTCACCTGTATATTTTCTCTCTTAGCAATGTGAACTCTGGAGAAATCCTGCTGGAATCAGTTTTCCAGAAATCACAGAATCATAGAATGGTCTGGGTTGAAAAGGACCTCAAAGATCATCTAGATTCAAACTCCCTGCTGTGAACAGGACCAACCACTAGAGCAGGATGCCCAGAGCCATATCTAGCCTTGCCTTGAATGCCTTCAGGCATCCACAACCTCTCTGGGCAATCTGTTCCAGTGCCTCACCAGTCTGAGTGAAACAGTTCCTCCTAACATCTAACCTAAATTTCCTCTGTCTTAGTTTAAAACCATTGCCCCTTGTCCTATCACTATCGACCCATGCAAACAGTCATTCCCCCTCGTGCTTATACCTTCCCATCAAGTTTTGGAAGGCCACAGTGAGGTCTCCCTAGAGACTTCTCCAAGCTAAACAAGCCCAGTGCTCTCAAGCTTTCTTCTTAGGAGAGATGCTCCAGCCCTCTGATCATCTTAGTGGTCCTCCTTTGAATGCATTCTAAGAGCTCTGCAATATGTGGGATATTGTGATGTTTACTTATCTGTTAGGAGGATGAAATGAAATCATAGAATCATTGAGGTTGGAGAAGACCTCTGAATTCTAGTCTAACCATCAACCCATCCCCACCATACCCACTAAAATGTTGCAGATTCTTTAATCCCAGTTTAAGTACTAAGTAAGTCTACCTGTTTTGTGATGGAAGTTAAATAGTGAGTGTAGAAAGCAGTCTGATGGGGGAAACAGCCCACAGAACACATTTCTGGTGCAAATGGGCATTTAGGAACCCAGGAGTGGAGTGTCCTTCGCAGTAGTTTAGTGGGAGTACAATTAGGAGATAATCAGCCAAGCCTGCAGTGCATGATAACTGTTGCAGAGTCCGAATGCACAGAGTGTATTTCACCCATCAAAGGCAATTTTCTATATTTAATGTTAGAAGGAAAGTTTGAAAGTAACTCAACCTAAAATATTAATTTATAATCAAGCTTCTCTGACTTTTTTAGAGCTTTTGTCTATTTGCATTTATCTAGTGAAGGCAGCTGATAGAATGTGTGTGTATGTACATGCAGTGTCTTGGGGAGCAGTTTGAGCTGTGATGTGAGGGTGAAGGCAAGCTGTGACTGTGTTGAAATATCTTCTGGGCAGCTAAAGTATAGCTTGTTAATTGACTAAGGTTGTATTTACCAACATATTTGTAAGAACTCAGAGACTATTTTTACAGCTGACATATTTGCCCACGTAGGCTTTAATTTGTCATCATTAGCAGCAACCTTCTCTCCAATTTTTTTCAGCACCATACTTTGTATTATGAGAACAGGCTGAAAACTGACAGTTGTTTTAACCAGGTGAGAAACTGATTTTATTACTTATGTGCTGTCAGCACTAGGATTTATGTGTTTAAAAATACATACATGTATTTATTTATATACACATTTTATAGTGTACAAAGCAAGAACTGTTCATTTAATATTTGAAAGTGCTATGCAAATCTATTGTTATACCATAAAAGCAATACATAAAAGCAATACATAAAATACACAGTAAATCATCTGTGTGTTTACTTATGTATTGCAAACGGTTTAAATATGAAGTCAAATCTACTTCCATTTCAAACTAACTGAAAACTATAATTTAAAAAACTGACATTGTGTTTGGTTCTGCAGTAAATTAGACTTTTAAGGCCCTGTGATTTCTGAGTAGCTTAGAGTGTGAATTTCCTTCAGAATTTGCAAAACAGAAGCAAAACATTCCTTCTTGGTTTAATTTTCTGACAATATTGTTATCCTTCTGTCTTAGTTTGAGCTGGGAAGAAATTGTTTTCTTCAGAGTACCTGGTATGATGCTATGTTTTGGTTCTAGGAGAAAAACAATACTGATAACACACTTATGTTTATAGTTTTTGCTAAGTAATGTTGAACAGAGACATGGCCATTCTCAGCGAAGGGCCCAAGCAAACAGAATTGGGACAACTGACTTAAACAACTGGCTGAAGGGATATTCCATATTGCATGACATCAAACTGAAGGAGTTTTGATGTTTTCCTCTGCTGTGGGACTAACTGGATATCAGTCAGGGGGTGGTGAGCAATCTCTTGTGCATCACTTGTCATATATATTCATATACGTGTATGGTCATAACTATTACACCCTTTTCTCTCTTAGTTTTATCTCAACCCACAAGCTCTACTTTTTTCTCCCCCAGTTCTCTTCTCCATCCCACTCGGAAGGGGGGAGTGAGTGAACACCTGTGTGGTGCTCAGCTACCTTCTGGGTTAAATCACAGCACCTTCATAGCCTTTTTTATTCTTCCCTCAAACTTTCATTCACTGTATATCATGAGATACTTCAAGATTCCAGCTTTTGTTCCCATTCCTTTCTGCAAATCATTACCTTCGTAAAGTGCACCAAATTGTAGCTTCCCTTTCCATTGTCAAAGGAAGCAGTGATCCTAGGCCCTGCTGTGCTCTGACTTGCATTATAGCAAGAAAGAAGAGAGATGCAGGAGAACCTATGGTGAACTACCCTCACATGTTGACCAAACAGCAAAGCATGGATGAGAAGGCCTCTTTGCAGCTACCCGAGTCTTATTATATCGTGTGTTCTCCATGTGTTGAGTGGGTAGTGCTTTATCACTACTGTTTTGAAGTATTATCCAGCTCACTTGTTTCATTTTCTCTGCTGACGTCAAAGGGATACTGGCATGCCAGAAGTGTTTAACACATACTAAGCTTTTAGATATTTTGACAGGCTTGTTTCAATGGCTCCTTTTCAACTTTTATTTTCAAATGTGCTCACTGTGTTTCAGCAATGCATAAAATCATACAGTCATAGAATATCCTGAAGTGACCCACAAGGATCACTGAGTTCAACTCCTGGCTTCATTTAGCACCACTCAACATACAAACCCTACGTCTGAGGGTGCTCCTTGGACTCCAGCAGCTCAGGGCCATTGGGCTCCAGCAGCTCACTGCCCTGGGCAGCCTGTTCCATGCCCATCTCCCTCTGGTGCAGACACTTTCCATAACCCCCAGCTGCCCCTTTCCTGACACAGCTTCATGCTGTTCCCTCGGGCCATGTTGCTGTCTCTAGAGAGCAAAGCTCAGCGCTGCCCCTCCCTCAAATTGTCCCTTAACTTTACCTTCACCAAAAGTTTCAAAAGCATAGTAAGTGCTTTCGTTACTTATACAGCCTTAGTCATGGTCAGCCATGCTTCCTAGGAATTGGAGGCACAAATGGTTGGAGACAATTCTCGTCTAAGGCATAAAGGTCAAAGGAGAGAATGAAGGCCTTCACTGGTGGGCTTATGTTAAAAATTTTTTGCTTGTCTGGATTCAGACATGTGCTCTGCTCTGCTGCACTGGATGACTTTCAAAGCTCTTGGAAAGCATATCTGTGTTTTTGTGCCAGATCTTTAGCCATTCTGCAGGTCAGGAGAGCAAGTGTCAGATGTTCTGCTTGCTGTGTGCAGTGTTGTAATTCACCGTGTAGGCCAAGGTAGTAACTCGATTAATTTATTTATACCTGGACTCCAGCCATGGAATGCAAAACAAGAATCCTGAAGCAAGTGCCAGTGAATTGGCTTACAAAACTTAAGGCACAAAAACATAAATTCAACATCAGGATTGAGAGGGGGAGGATGCTCAGTATCTATGTGATGATTAGTATAGCACTACGGAAGCAATCTCAAGTGGAAAGCCATCATTGCTTAACTAATTTCTCTAAAAATTAGGTAGGAATAGAAATGTCTATCATGCATTTTAATTAATGTCTATCATGCATTTTAAATGCAGTTCTCTAATTATGGTGAAATCCAAAGGAAAAGAGCACCTCCCATTTTTATATTAATTGCTAGCTTAACAAAATCTTTTGCTTGGGAATAATTTTATTTTCCTTTAAGTATGATCCTTTCTTGGTTAGAGGCTTTTTATTGCTACTGTGACCTTCAATGGTACAAGTCCTTTAAGATCTGTAACTAAAATATTTTTCCTGCTGAGAAAAACATGTTCTTAAAATCCAAATTCTCATAATTTTGCACCACCTTTCAATTGCTTAGACATGCGTAGATACATGCAAATAAATCCTAAAATCCTTTCTAATGCTTTTATTTTTCTTTTTAAATTTCACCTGTGGATCCCTTTAAGTTTGGGATATTCTATGATTCTGTGATTCTATCGTGTAATTGGAATATGTGGGACCCATAGTCCTTACTTCCTTCATATTCCTCAGAAAAAGACCAGGCTCCCGTGTTCTGCCTAATTAGTCTTTCTCATGGCCACTCTAAACCAGAGCACAGGGCCAGGTGGACCTCAGGAAGGCTTTCTTTCTGCTCATTTGTAAGATCTGAGAGTGTCACTGTTATGACATGAAAAAACAGTAACTTTAACAAGGTCCTGGACTCTCTAGCTCTCAACCTCCATTTTATGTTGAAAATGGACAGAACATAACATGTCAGGGACTGGGTTAACAGTTTTAAGTATGGCTTGAAAATGGTATGCAGCTAAACATATATGAACCAGATGTAGATAGATATATTTTTACTGATTTTATGTTTAACCATTTAAAAAGAAGTCAAATGAATCTCATTCCTCAAATATCTATTTTCAGTAGTTATTTCCAAAGAGAGCCAGCACTGAGAGGTAGATGCCCGAGGATGCTGAATATCATCTAGAATGAAACCCGCTTCCAAATTGAAATGTTTGAACATCATCTGTGGATATGCAGTTATAAAAACACTGACATTTAATGACAGAACTGACTGTCAATTGTAATTTTGTAAAGGACCCATGCCAGTGATAAAGCAGTTGTGTGTACATAGAGATAGTGGGTACCTTTCATTAAGGTGTGCCCTGAAGGCTGGTCCTACAGTCTTTCCAGGTAACTTCTGTGCAAATTATTTCACACAAATGGCTCTTTCATCAAGTTCAAATTCATTGTTTTATGGAAACGCTGTTCTTTCTTTCTTTGCTCCTGTTTTTGCACTGATGTAAGTATTCTTGATTAGTTCAAGCTGGACAGGTATTAAAAGATGACTATGACATACATCCAGACAAAGCAATTCAGAAGGACCACATAGGACCCGTATGATTCTATGATAGCCAGGGGAATTCCCCCCACAGGAGATATGTTTCTGTTTTTGGCTGTGGAACAAGCACATTTTACCATGTGGCAGTTGCGCACGTGAGCTTTGTGGGGATACACAACCTGTTACCTGTACTCACCCCAACTTAAACTGCTGGTTGACTTACTTCACACAAGCAGAAGGAAAGGTGAGCTGAGGAGCAGGGCTATAAGCTGAGCAGTGGCCCCTGGCAAAGGTTATATCTGCATTCCAGGTGATGAACTGTAGAAATATCCAAAGCTTGGTTTCCTCTGTCTTTCTGACAGAGGGATGTTGTGAACACACCTGGAAATGCTCCTCCCCCATCAGAGTTTGTTAAAAGAGAGGCATTTTTTTGTGTTTGATTTTTGTTTTCTCTTAGCCCAGAGTTGTTACCTCTAGGAGGTATTTTTTGAACAGGCTTAATAAAGGCCTGCTGACCTCTTGCTGAGTGTCAGAATTTCACTGAATTTGTGCAACCTTAGAAGCATTTTGCAAGATGTTTCAAATCCAAATCCAGTGAACCCAGCACAAGACCTTTCCCCATCCTTTGCCCATCTATGAAGGAGATGTGCCTGCACAGTGCCTTCACACCAAACACCCATGGGCACACACATCCCATGGGCCAAAAAAAGATCTTTGCAGCACAGAAGGAAAGCCTACAGCAGGAGGAGCACTTAAAAGCTGTGACAGCTTATATAAGGATGATCTGCAGCCTCTAGGGAAATGAAACAGGATTTCATCCACTTGATCTCCTGTAATCCCATAACATCTGTAATATAGTCTAGAAATGAAAGACAAATGACAGCTCCCATGTCATGATGCTCATCTCACTGTGAGGACAACACTGAGCAGCACCTGAAATGTGATGGACAGATTTTCCAGAAGTAAGAGAACAGAAAACAAAAATATTAGCTTCCTTTTATTTTATTATTATTATTATTATTTTGTTAGATTGGATCAAGACATAGCTGTAAATATTTTGTCCTCTGAGCTTAGCTTTCTAGGAGCAAATACGATTATTTCAGGATCTCAGGCTCACAATATTCATAACAGCAGCAAGCTGAAATCAAGCATCTCATTTATGTCACCAGGTGAAATAGAGTGACAGATTAACAGCTGATGGTTGCCTCTTCCTCATATTCCCAGAGGGCTGAGAAATAAATACTCCTGTGAATCTTTCTGCTGTATTTGTCAAATATTACATGTGAGTCTTCATTGGGCCTGAAGTATCTGAAGATAGCTTATCAAAATTGAATGTACTATTGTGTTTAATTCTGCAAATAATTTGTCATTATTTCTGATACCTGACAATGATCAACTAACTTTCAGCAAGTGCTCCAATAGCAAAAGCATGCATATTTTTTAAAAGCAATTTAATCTTCTATGAACTTAGACTTTTTTTTGTTTTGTTTTTACTTTACTGTAAGAATATATATATTCAAAATAATCAAGTTAAGCTAAATTTAGGGGGAACTCACACAAAATTGAAGTACATTTGTACAGTAAGTGAATACATACAAATGGGGAAATCTGACATGTTAACCTGAGGCTAGACAGTAGTGGCTGATACTTTCTAGTGCAACCATCCCACAGAGTAGACCAGCAATAGTATATTTCACTAGTAATTGTTAAAGCATCAGTTCAGTGAGCCTATAATTTCCACAGGTATAATTTGCGTCAATTTCCCCCTTCCTCTGTTGTAAAGTTATAAGATCTTGTTTGAGTTGATGTTTGGTGAATGAGTGTGAAGGGGAATGCTGCCAGTAAAGTTGTATTCAGTTTGCTCGGTGCCCCAGAGAGGAAAGGTGGTGGCACTGGTGGCAGTGGACTCTGAGATCTGCTTGTCCTCAGCACAGGTAAGGTGTGGCATAGGAGGGGTTCAGGTGGTTGTGAGGCTCCTGTGCCTGAAGGAGGAGGATCTGCAATGTCTTGAAGACAAAATGAAGAGCTGGACAGAAAGTTGTCTCAGTGCAATGGGGAAGGAGCTGTTCTATCAAAGCAACCTTTCTGCCTGACAGTACAGTGATATATTCCTTCCTTCCAGCACATTGTGCAGCACTGTATGCTGTCAGCTGCTCACTGCCTCTCTTCATCCTGTCAGTTTGATGCAATAATTCACACACTTGAAAAAAGCCCTGAGCTAAGAGGGTTAATGAAGCCTGTGACTAATGGAATAACTGAGCACCATCCACACTGTCAGCTTTGAAAATGTGCACATCCAGACTTATGTCTTCATGTGGTCATTCATGTTGTTCTGGACAGGTGTCAGTGTCCTTTTGATGTCCTGCCTAGTAGCCACAAAACTATGTCCTATATTGCAATGGTTTTGTCACCAGCTTTGTGTGGCAGACTCGGTCATAATCTATTACCTGTTGATCAAACCTACTGGACAATACAAATGGGCAGCTTTGGCATTTTGGTGAGACAGTCACCAACAACATGATCACAGCTGCCAATCTGTATGACTGCATAAGAAATTGAGAAATGATCTTGACTGATCTGTGTCTCATTTCTCAACTTCTTATGCGATCATAGCACTAGCAAGTATTGAGGCCTGCACAAAAATACATTTACTCTTTACTCATCTTCACTGAGGTTAAAACAAATGCCTTGCCAAACACTGAAATCTGTCCATCTTTTCTATTCTAGAATATAAGCAATGGTATTTTTCCTTAACAATAACTTGTATTTTAGTCTGAATTGTTCTATTTCCTGGCTCTGAGACTAACATGCTTTTATTATTCTTTCATGACTTATGACTTCTTATGACAGGAAAGGTGAGGAAAAAGTCAAAGGAGGGGGAGTTGTGCTTTGGGGAGGATCAGAGCACTGACTGAGAGGCATCTGTGATCAAATCTTTTCTGGGTACATGGTTTCTTTAATCCTGCTGTGTCATGCTCATCAATTCCAGCTAAAAACAGATCCTGGGACAGACTGGGATCCCTTGTCTTAGTTGAAGGTATAGTGCTCCACAGATTAAAGTTGTACAAATCTAACTACCAGGGAAACATAATTGGAGGAGCCAAATGTGGGCCTCTTCTGTCCTGTATGAGACTACACACATCAAAGCATAAAGAGAGAACCATTGTGAACTGTATAAATGTTTTCCTCAATTTCCTGAATCAAGTTTAAGTGCAACCACTTTGCTTTCTGAAGGAGTCCTGAGAGGTCACTATGATTCGGTTATATGAGCCCACAATGTCTTCTAGGTGGTGTTTTAAAAGGGAAATTTCTGGAAGTGAGGTGTTTTGGACTCCTTTTCAAGGCATCTACTCTCCAACTTGGGCAGTTTATTTCTGCCATGGCTCTGTCTCCTCCTCATTCATCTTCTGGAGCCCAGGCCCAGAGCTATTCAGCTATTACAGTAATAGGCTGGTAAGTAACCTCATACTCAGTTGGCAATAAACTCTTATTAGTTCCAGGCAGTACAGCAAGAGGTGTTATGATTTGGAGGTTCAGGTTGCCATTGTCAGAAAAAGTACTTCATGAAAAGCCTAGTGTAGCCCTGAAACAAATAGCTTAGAGAGGCTGTCCCATTTCCTACCTTGCATCTTTTCAATAGAAGGCTGACCAAAGATATGGCAGACCTGAACTAGTGAGCACAATGGTCCTATTTCAAGTGGTATGTAGAACTATATCATCTTCAAACTGTATTTCTGTAGTTTTGTGTTTGCCTCTGTTTTTAAATTGCTAGAATGGTCCTTCAGATGGATTTGACCAGAGGAAAGTATCAGTCTCCTGAATCATCCTCAGGTATCAGTCGGAAATTTCCATCCTAATCCATTCCCAATAATCAGTTTGGATTGTGCTACCTTCCTTATAAGTGAAAGATAATTTTATAGCATGGCAATTTGGCATTCTACACCAGGAGAATGTCTTGGAAACAAATAAGTGATTAAATTTTCAGGTATAGATGTGTTTCATCAAGGAAAGTAAAGTGGAAACCTGTGCAGGTTTGTTTCCTGCTTGGCCATATGTACAGTAATGGCATTCACAGAGTGGCCATTTTGTTAGCTTTGACAGAAGGCTGACACAATGTGCACTTACTTACCTCACCAGGGCATTTGGATCATTAGTTTATTACTTTAAAAGTTCTTTAAAAGAAGAAAATGACAACCATTTATCACTGCTGTCAGGAGTGTAATCTAGCTGCTATCTTGCTGATATCAGTTTCTGAGTATTGCGTAACAAAATTTGTCACTGTCTTTCTCTGTCGGGATGGTGTGTGTTGTTAAATTCAATTAGTATATACAGTAAGGGGAGGTGCTGTCACATAACTTGATTTCTAATCCCTCCTAAAGTTTATTGTCTTGAATTCTTGTGGAGGGCTTTCCAGTCAAATAAACATCAGGCTCTGGTAGTCTATGTTCATGGGTTCTGGCCTGCATGTGTCTGTAATCAAGGAATTAATTAAATGCTTTGTACTAGTAAATTTAGTTGCTATAGTTTTACTTCTGGCATGACAAAAATTCTCTTTCTAGACCACTCCAGGAGGAATGTAGTGCAATTTTGCCACAGACATCAAGGTGAGCCTGAGATTCTGGAAACAAGTGGAGGCAACTGCTGGTACTAGATGGCTAACTAAAAACTCTGAATAGTCCTCCTACAAGGGATCTGGAGTGAGAGGGATCGAATGAGTTCACAATAACCATATTTAGATGTGTTTTTGACCTTTGCCTGTGCATTTTCATGGCATCCAAAAAACCTTTTCTATTTTTGTTTCTTTTCACCATTAGCAGGCAATGAGTACAAAGGAAATCTAGGGTGCTGGCCATAGGCTAAGAAGAGGGAGAATTTGGACCATTGAACAGAGCCGGCATGCACTGTGGGGAAAGGAGGCAGAGCAAGAACGATCCTTGTGAAAGGGTGAAAGGTCATGAAAGCAGGCTATTGTTTAAAGCTATGGGTAAAGTTTTAGTTTGAAACCATTTTGCCTTGTCTTATCACAACAGACCCTGCTAAGGTGTCTGTCCCCTTCTTTCTTTTAGCTCCCATTTAGATACTGAAAGGCTGCTCTCAGGTCTTCCCAGAGCCTTCTCTTCTCCAGGATGAACAGCCCCAGCTCTCTCAGCCTGTCTTCATACGAGAGGTGTTCCATTCCTTGGATCATTGTTGTGGCTCTCCTCTGGATATTTTCCAGCAGGTCCATGTCTCACCTGTACGGAGGACTCCGTATCTGGATGCAATACTCCAGGTGAGGTCTCACCAGTGCAGAGTAGAGGGGCAGAATCACCTCCCTTGACCTGCTGGCCATATTTCCTTTGCAGCCCAGGATGTGGTTGGCTTTCTGGACTGTATGGTCACACTGCTGCTGTTCCATGTTCAGCTTGCCATCTACTGGGTCCTTTTTGGCAGGGCCATGTTCAACCCTTTCATTCCCCATCTTGTATTGATAGCAGAGGTTGCCATGACGCAGATGCCTTCCACCTGGAAAATGGTGAAAACCCTCTCCAAATTTAGCCTCATGGATCTTTCATATAAGCTACATTTATCATGCTGTGTATTTGTTTTATTTGTGACAGATTTTCTTTTGATTGTAATACAGCATTCAACTCAGCAGGGCATTTGTTTTGAGGTGCTTTAATCTTTTTTAAACTAAAAATGATTTTTTTTTGTAGTGGCACTTTGGAAAAGAAACATTTTCAAGTAACATATAATTATACTCTACAGTTGTCAAACAGAACAGTGGCTAAGTGGCTGTTCAATAACATGCAGCAGCAATGCTATATCAGGTACTAATGCTGCTTACCTTTTAGCTACTGTAATTATTGGTATTTTAGGTAAAGTACTGCTGCATTTACTTCCATTTGAAAGTGCTGCTGTAGAGCAGAGAAGTATTCTTATGTCATAATGCTTCTCGAAGTTCATACGCATGTGAGTAAAAGTGAACACGTCAATCACTCTGGAAGGAAAATGGAAAATTACCCACCATCTCTAAAATCAGTGGTTTTAAAAAATGGTATTAGTGTGTAAGAGGCACCGGACCTCTGTGTGCTCTGAGCACTGTGAAAACATACTGTCCTTCCGCACATAAGACAGCAATAAGAGGGCTGTAAAAAAGATGGCGCTTGAGTGTAGCAGAGAACAGAACTTTAGAAAGGCGATTCAATATTACTTGATTTGGCAAGTGGCTGATAGAATTCTGTTCAATGTGTTTTTCAGAATACCTTAAACATCCAACAGCTTTGAAGGACCGAGTTTAAGCCTGGAAAAATTGCATTGGAAGAGCTAACTAATCTCTGACGTTCTTTAGGTCAAGGTGTTTTGTTTTTATTTTATTATTATTATTATTATTATTTATTTTGTGTGTTTTTAAACCTAGTTGCACTGAGGAGGCTTAGCAAAGAATGTTGCTTATGTGTTTGTGCATCTTAATGTACTTCTATCAGTATTCGTTTCTTTGTTGGTTCTTCAGAATGGGAATGCAGGGATTTGTGAGTGCAGCACTATCCTCAGATGCTGCATGTACTTCACTAGCAGTCTGTTAACCTGCAAGACTGAAAGGATATCTGACTTCTTTCCTACCTTACTGCAACTGAGCCGAGATAAAAATACACAGGGTGATACTGATACTGACCCAAAACTCTCGGTGGGAGCATAGGGAAAATATTGTGGATATTTCTTAGAATTTCAAATTGTTATCACACACACTGTTTTTTTTGGTGGGTTTTTTTTTTTCACTAATCATCTAATTAAGAGAGTACTTGCAAAATTATGTCTTTTCTATGTCCAAATACTTACATTCATGTCAAAAAGGCAGTAACTGCAGAGGGACAAGAACGCTGGCTGTTTTTAATGGGTTCCTATTTGTTTACTGTTGTTATGCTTGAATCTTTGAAAATATTTGTCTGGGGAGGAAAAACAGCATTGTGTGAAATGTACTCAGTCACATGCCACATCAAGATTAACAGTTTATGGATTATTTGAAATGGAAAATCCTTTATGTATTAAATTTCTCAACTTATTCTCAAGAATAACTGACTTTTTCATACGAGATACGGTTGTTTGCAAAGAGGATGATGGCTAGCTGTGTTAGATTTATTCACAGTGGTTCATTCAAAACAACTTAGGTTCTTCTCTCCTCTCTTCTTGGAAGGAGAGAGTATTTGACACCAGATTGGCTAAGTGGTCCCAAAGTACTATCAGCTGTCTCTGAAACGGACATCCAATGGACAAAAGAACACCAAACAGGATGGAGACAGGGCCTGGGTCTTCTCCACATCTGCTCTACAGCTCTGATCTGAAACTGAACAGGGGAGATTTAAGCTGGGTATTAGGAAATACTCCTACTCTGAAAGAGTGGTCAGGCACTGGAATAGGCTGCCCAGGGAGGTGGTGGGGTCACCATGTTATAGGTGTGTATAGAGTAAGTAGTAGATCTGTGCAATGCCATCTTTCACTTCTTCAGGCCCTTTGAATTCAGCCCCTTTAGGGAACTTCAGTTGCATCGGTGCAAAATGAAACATAAAGTAAAATCAGACACCTCAAAAACAGAAAAGACATTAAATAAGTGCTAAGTGAGGTGTAATTCTGATAAGTTCCCATACTTGGCAAATCAGTTATTTCAATAAGGGACTAAAGATGAAGAAGGTCATGACCTGAGGCTGTTTAAAAATCACTGGTGAAGCAGTTTAGCTAGCATAATATTTAGTTCTTGAGCTTTTATGTAATGAATGATTAATTATAACTATATATAAATATAGCCCAAAATCTTAGTTTTAAACTAAGTTTTGAACGAGCATTCTGTATTTTTGTCTTCTCCTAAGGCATTACTGCCCTCATCTGATTTTTGTTTTCTGAGGTTTGGAAATGTATTCTTTATATTGGTTCTGATACAAAGAGACTAGAAACTTCCTCTACCAAACACAATACTGTCATTTCTAGGTTTTTCAGTATTCAAGACTTTGGGGTAACTGTCAGTGTGGTGAAAGTATTGTAAAAAGCTTGCTGCCAGTGTGCATCCATAGCTGTAGATTTGAGCCCAGGAGGGATACATGGCTGGCTATGTCATAGACTTATCAAAACAAGAAAAGCATGCATTATTTATCTATTAGAATGGTACTGGAAGGAGTTACAGTAAGGATGGATAGTGCCTGAAATATTCGAGGAGCCAAATATGGACCACAATTTGACAGCAGAAGGACATTCCTATTGATCTAAGAAATCTTTTTTCTTTTCTTCAGATTATAAACTTAAAGCCTCTTGCTGCAGCAATTTAACAAGCATACCAACTCAGCACATACAGTGTGGGGAAATCTGATATCCCCATTGTGTCTTCTTTCATGTACGAAATCTTGGCCAAAATTTTAGTCCTTACCTTTAAAATTCCCCTCAGAAATTTGGGATTAATCTGGTCTGAAATGTTGAGCATAAAGGTAGAATTGTTGTTGGTAACACTGCTTCTCTAGCACATCAGTGTCTGTGGAGGGGGCAGCTCCTTCACCAACTTTTTTCATGTCCTTGTTTAAGGTTCACTATGTGCCCTTGATGCTCAACTAATTATTTTATTAGACACACAACTGTGCTTTCTGCCTGTTGTGAAGATGAACAAACAATGACCAGCATGTCATAGCAGAAAGGACTTCGACATTCTGGGAATGAGAAAGCTGCAAGGATTTCTGCAGAAGAGAACAAGTGGTTGATCACAGCTCTCAAATCCCTTTGAGCCTTGTGCATCCAGTTGCTGAGGTTTTGATGATGGGTCTGGCCCATTAAGAAAGGCTTTCAGAAATGTCAGTCAGCTTTGTTTAACAAACAGAGCTTACTGGCAAATCTCATGGCATAACAGAATGGGAGGAGACTGAATATGACCTACATGAAAGGTTTTTGATCTGAAAACTGGGATAAATAACAGCAACGCAGAGACTATTTGTGTAACTGAGAACTGCTCCAAACCATACAACCAATGCACTTGGCTCTGAAATAGCAGTGACAGCCCCAGCTGGTATTTGGAGTTCAGATTCCCATAAGACTAATCCCAGAAGCAGCAGCCAAGAGATCTGACCTATCTGAAAGCCTTAGCAAGCACTTGAGCTTGTCTGGCTTCATGCAGAGCTTGTTTCAGCTAGAGATGGACAGAGCTCATGGTTTTGCACTGAAGATTTTATATACTACCAATGTCATTTTGTATCCTGGGATTTTGGATGCAGGCCCATAGCTGAATATGGATTTATTTTTCTGCAACTTTTTAGACAATAACAGTTTTCATGTTGAGAATTCTCTTTCACTGAAGTGAGGGTAAGATCTCCAGCTTTAGCAATGGCAGCATAGCTCGTGTCACTTGGCACTCCACAGTGAAGACTCTTCAGTGGATGTTGCCTGACACACTTTGTCCAGGTGACTGAGTACATGATAAAAGATGTTTACTCCACACAGGGGAAACACAGAAGCCAAAAGGAAAGTAGAAAGAGAAAACAAAACCATATTTTTTCTCTCTTTCATCTTGGGTAGTGTAAGAAGCTGGAACAGTTTTTGGCTCAAAGCTTGTTCAGTGGCACTCATCAAAGACATAACCTGCTCAACAAGATTTTGAGGTTACCATGAGCACAGCAGTAAGAGAAATATATGAGTCTGGGCAACCAGGAGAAACCATTTTCAGCTGTTGCTCCTTTTGGGCATTCAAGTTGACTTATGGAGGTTGTCTCGGTAAATTCACCATACAGTCAAGGTACATACCTAGCAGCCCACCATGCAACAACTATATGATCAACTACTGATTAACCAATGGAAGGGGCATGTGCTACAGATATGCTGTTGCCCCGATGAACAAAACAGAAATGTTTCTGGCAATCAATTGCTGCCCCTTGCAACCAAAACAGTGCTATGAAGAGGATAAAATTGTGAAGAATTCTGAGGTAGATTGGATACCCCCTCCACTGAACTGCAGCTATGTGGGTCAGTGAGACACAGCTGACTGACTTGCTACCTCCCTGCAGACCCACGAGGTGTTGCTGGATCCCTGCTGGTGACTATCCACACTTTATAAGCCATTTGCTAGGATTTCTCTCTTTTCTAACTTCCCCAACTTTCCTGTATTCCTTAGATGCTTAAAACTTGTAATAAATCAATTGGACAGCATTTGAGCTCTTTTGCTGCCTTAGTCTTCCTCCAGGATATATATATATGTTCAAACATCTCCTCCAATAATTGGAGCAAGACGCCCCTTCAAGTTCCTGTGCACACTTTGTGCATCACTGAAAAGTGGCAGAACTCTGCCTCAATATATGCTATGAACTAGGGGGAGCAGTTTGAGGAAGCCAGATTTCCTACAACCTAAGTGTTTTTTACAGGGCTGTTGCTGCTGACAGTGTTGTAAATGACAACTGGCTGTTGTACATTGAATGGTGCCTCTGTATGCTGCTGCTGCTGTTTGCAGCGTGTTGTGGAGTCAGTCTGCAGAGCATTCCTCAAGGAAGTCCAGCACATCCCCTTGTATGGCTACCTGCTTCTGGACGGGTGAAGTGGCTCCCTGTGCTGCTGGAGATGGGCTGGCTTAGGGCTGATGATGTTTCTGCAGCTTCTGTACTTCCTGGCATCCTGTATATTAGTGCTCCTTTTTAGTTCACTGTGATTACTATGGAGATATTAATCATCTTGTTGTCTAACTTGGCTTACATGTATGCATCATTGCATCTCTTTGAGGCTGGATTTTCTTTTGCAAACACATACAAAAACACAACGAAGTATTTCAGCTTGGAGATGAGAAGCCTCTAGGGAGACCTGAGAGTAGCCTTTTGGTATCTGCAGGATACCTATAAGAAAGGAGGTCTATAAGAAAGGTCAGGACAGATACTTTAGTAGGGTCTGCTGTGATATAGGACAAGGCAAAATGGTTTCAAACTAAAAGAGGGGAGATTTAGACTTGATATAAGAAAAAAAGTCTTTTTCAATAAGGATGGTGAAGCATGGAACAGATTGCTCACAGAGGTGGTGGATGCCCTGTCCATGGAGACATTCAAGGTCAGGCTGGATTGGGCTCTGAGCCATGTGGCTGAGCTGTAGATTTTCCTGTTCATTGCAGGGGGAGTTGGACTAGAAGACCTTTAAGGATCCCTTCCTACTCAGACAATTCTGTGATTCTACTTTTTTCATGCTAAAACACAATAATATTATTTTATCTTTTATTTTCTGGCCATTTTTTACCTCTCTGTTGTTTGACAGTACCAACACACAAAATAAATAAAAATAACAGGTCCAGCACAGAGGTAGTGGTTTCTGGCTGTAAGTGGTTGTAAAATGATGACAGAAAAGGCAAGCTGACATCTTGCTGCCAGTCTTATCATGGCTGAAGTTTTGGTCAGACAGGTTTGCTCTTGAGAAATGAGGGTAAAGGGGGCAGAAAGGGGCAGAGCCTACTGCCAGGAGAGAACCATCTGTACCCCAGGATGAGATCTTCAGCTGATGAGAGAAGAACCTCTCCCCTCTCCCATTCTTACCCCAGATCCCACCAAGCTGCCTTCCTACAACTTGGCCCTGCTCTGCAACTCTGTTATTCTGTCCCAGTTAGGTGACAGTTATGAGACAACTTGGGGAAATAACAGAATCGTCTAACTATATGCCTTGCTATGGCTTTTGATCTTCACTAAAAATACCTTTGCATTAAGAGCTCAGCCCTGCTCATCCCGAAGCTGTGGTAAGAGGTGCCTGGCATTTCTCACAGGACGTGGTCTGCATCTCAGATGTATGAGACCATATCCATTAAATAATAGAAAAAAGAAAATATAACTCACCAATGCACTGTATTAACAAGCTATTAAAAACTGTATTTTCTTGGATGCTCATTGGTATTGTATCAGTGTGATGCAAGTATGATCTAATGGAAAGAAGATAAAATCCTATGGATTCTCAAAATCATAATGAATGCTGGTTTGTTGGTGAAGAGTTACTCCTATCTCTGGCTTTATAGTCATTTATTTCTGGCTCTTGCAGGACAGAATGCATTTTAAATTCCTACCGCAAATCCATAAAGAAAAATATTTATAGTGCCTATAGTAAGTTAATCATTTCAAATATTTATTAAAAAAACAAAAAGCCATGCAGTTCTTCTTCTAAAATGAATAGAAGTCATCTCTCTGCTTTTTAAAGCGTACGAATCATCACTGTGTGTTTAACATTCCATGTTCGTAGTACTCTGAAATCAGGCAGTGTTTAAAAAAACCGTCACTGCACAACTAAACATCAATGCATATTTTTATGGCTGCTCAGGTTTTTAATGCGATGAATCAGTTTGATTTTGAGATTTCATTATAGTAGTAGAATGATTCCCACAGAGTTTTTTTTCCATCTCCATGTTTGGTTAGAACTTTAGTTCAGAACATAAATTTACAAAGGTCTTGCTGAGTCTAAATGTTCTCAGAAAATATCAAAGTTTTGAAAAAAGGACACATCTTTATCTGAGATAAATACAGCCCATTGAAATCTGAGAATAAATATACATGTTGTGCATGCTGTATAGTTTAAAAGGTCTGCAATGTTACATTATCTGTGGGCTTCTTTGGCCTCTCTAATCATTTTCATAAAAACTTTCCTGAATTCCACCCAAAGTGGAAGTAACACCTGTGGAATCATGGAATATGAAGACACTGATGAATTACCATTATAAATGCTGTGTTTATATTTTATAGGCTTGATAATGGTTGCACTACTGAGAAAATATCTGCTATAGAGGACATATTTTGCTGCTGGATGCAAGGTTGTGCTATGAAAGAACATAGGTAAAATCTCCACTTGCAATTGAGATTAGTATCACTGAGTTCAAAACTGAAGTTAAATGACCTAAAACTATTAAAAGCAAAGCAACTACATTAAAGGACCTTAGATTTATTTGCAGTGCAAGTTTTGTCATTTCCTGTGATAGAAATGTCCCAGTGGTTTTGAATGTGATTTCATTTTATGGCCTGTATGTTCCTAAGATAGACTCATGCCTTGTGACTTACTCTGTATGTTAGAGGTAAATAATTAAATTAAATTCTTTTTGTTGTTGTCTGGGTAGGTTTTCATATTGCTCAAAATAAGAAGAGGGAAGCAGAGCTCCTTCATCTAGAATTCTCACAGACAGTAGAAAGCTCTCCTGCAAATTACTGCCACTTTGGCACTTACAACATGCCTCACAAATACTGCCCTCCCTGTTGCTTTATGTTCAATTGTCACTGGGTTATCATCATAGAACTTCTTGGGTCTGCAGAGCTCATTGCATTTGGGCTTTTTCATGTAACTGAGATGTTGTTGATAACCATTTATTTTGGCCTTGGTGGGCTAAATAAATGGCTGGAAAGCAATTGCCAAATTATCAATCTAACTATTACTCTTCAGGGGAAAAAAGATCTGTTTTCAAACCAAATAAAAACAAAGCCTTTTAAAAGTATCTGGGTTTTGAGTTCAACAAATACAGCAGCTGTAGATCGTTTTTTAATATTTGCTAACAGATTGAAAAACCACCAATCACTGGCAATACATACTGATGAGAATTTCTGACTGGTTACAATTATAGCAGCTCCTATTATAGGCCCTCATTAAAACCCTACGTGTTTGAGTTTGTAGATTTTATCCTGGATAAGGGAAATTATGACTTTGGAGTGCCATGAAGTTGGTGGAGGGATGCTTCAAGGTAAGACAATGGCCAGGGCTGTTAGTGGAAGAAGCCCGGACACCTGCTAGGCTATACCCAAATTACTACCCTTCGAAAAATGTACTGTGTTTGTGTTTCTGAGAGTAGGAAATGTTTTGGGTAACCAGAAGCTTTGTGAGAGCCTTCACTGGTGGAAATGTGGTCATGATATTTAGCATGAGCAGTAGTTTCTATGTAGATATTTCATCTCTTAGCAAATCAATGAAAAAAGATTATTTTTATAGTCCTTTAAAATTTCCATTCTGCCCTAGGAACTTTTATCAAAGCAAGTGAATCTCTGAGGATATGGCTGAACTGTTTGTGACTGGGCTGACTGGGGAAACCACAGCTACCAATGTATTTTATATCTCTTTAAATCCTTCTGAGTCTCAGCTGGGTGCTAAGAGTGGGCTTCAATACAAGTTGTACCTACTTATGTTTTCCATTTTTTTCCTGTTTTGAATCTCATTCTTCTTTTGTCAGATGTTGCAGCTATCTTTGAAAGTGTATCTTGCAAAAATAGAGGACCTGCAGTGTTAGACTGGAGCAAATTCAGATCACAATGTCTTCTCAATTTGTGTGGAACCATGCAGCAGATCTGGCTGAGGTTTGAATAAAGAGGAGTTCATATTCAGCCAAATTTAAATTATTTAAAAACTAAATCTCAGTTTCTCAGAATCTAATTTGCATAGAGAGTACATCAGAAATGTCCATCTATGGTTTGGCATACTGACGCTTGTGGCCTAGTAATTGATGCTAGTAATTGACCCACTTTCTTTTGCTAGTCACAAGGCAGGGTGTGCATGAAGTGACAGAAGAAAAGGACTGAAAGAAGGTGTGGAGAATGGCCCTCAGTGCTGTGACAGCTACCACACTCTCCCATCAGGCCCTCAGAAGTTTTGGGGAAATCAGCTCCAGGACTTTGAAAGATCCACACGCCACGCTTTCATTTGAAGATTTCTGTGAAAACAATCCCTGAAACTTGATATGTTGAATGTCAGTTATGATTTATGAAATGAGACTTCAAGCCTTATTTCCTTTTCTTACTGAGTAAAAGTTTTTGAAATGCTTATTAAGATAACCTGAGGATCAAGAAGGAAAACAATGAATCACTCACAAAGAAGAAATGAATCTCCAAGAGAATCCTAAAAAAGAGGCATTCATCAGTCACGCATCTTCATTTATCTCCCCAGGCTGAGCTGCAGTCTCATCTGCGTGACTGATGCTGAGTCTGAACAGCTCCTTCCCCATCTTCTGCCTGTCCTTTCCCTGGTTAGTCACACCACCTGCCTGAAGAAGACGAGAATCTGGAACTCCTTAGAGGTGACCACTGAGTTTCTCTATCTTCCTCTATTACCATTCATATTGTGGCCAGTTCAAAGAGCGAACACAAATCAATACCCTCAGCTGCTGGAACCAACCAAAACTTATGGGCTGTTCTGTGCTGTATTTCAAGATTAAGTCATCTTCTGACAGTGGTTTCTTGAGCTGCTGTTAAAATGAGAAAAATATGAGTTTCTTCAGGTGTGGAGCTGGAAGGCCAAACCCTGCCTGAGATGTTCAATTTGATCCTGGTGTTCACCTAGGAAGCCTGGATGTTTTGGTTGCAAGCTGAAAAATGTTGGGCAGTGTGGTTCACGTGCTGTGGCAGGTCAGGCATAGAGCACTTGTCTCTGTCACCTAGGTACCACATGGTGAATGATCATCTATGCCATATGTTGAACTCTTCAGTTTAAGACTAGTACAATCTTCTGTCTCATACTACAAATGCAGTTCAGAAAGATAAACTGCTTGCTGTGCTCATTAGTATGTTAGCCCAGGGATTGATTTTTCCAGCTCACAGCATTAGTAACAAACTGAAAAGTTTGGAAGTGTTTCTGAAATGCAGTAATGGATAAGCTCCTGCTCATTATTCTCTCAGTACAAGATGGAGCTTAGCACTGCTGGTAATAAACCTAGAATTAAGTCTGAGAGAAGTGAAGTGGGGCTCAACAGGTTTTTGTTGAAATTTTATAATTGTATTTTCTGATTTTCTATGGGTTTAATCTGCTGTGAGGGGAAAAAATATTAGCCTGAGGACTTCTAATGAATATGAGTCCAAATGTTTTGTGAGGCCCGCATTTTTCCAAGGAAGGAGGAGCTATAGCTGGCTGGATTCTGAAAGCCAGACTGTTTATGTGGTGGACTGCATACAGAGATAACATGGAGAGAGTTAGCCACCCAGCTTCAAAAAAGTTAACTTCAGTTTTTGTAACAGCTGCTGCAGCACATTTCCCCTCCTCTGGTAAGACACTTGAGTAAGAGCTATAAAAAGTAAGCGGAGCTCCTCCTCTGCAATGAAAGTGCAAAGATTTTGGAAGACCCCATGTTTTTTCTTAGTTTTTATTAACAGTTGAAGCCTGCAGAAGTAAAAGGACGTGTCTCAGATACGGTGCAAGCTGGCTGTTTCTATATGGGCGAGGCTGAGTAGGGGGGGAAGGACAGTGGGGTTGCAGTGAATGCTGTCAAGAGAGAGACAGCTTCCTAGGTGTTCTGCTAGATTTGGAATCTGCAACTAGCAACAAAATTATATCAAATCTGAAACAAGAATTAAAGCACGCTTTCGGGAAGCACTAGTTTGAGGAAGAGCAATTCAGTATGTAGCTGAATCTCTGGGCAAGAACTGAAGCTTTGTTTCCTGATAATGACCTGATAGAATTTTTGAGATTGATTATTTGCCAAACCACACTGGTTGTTCTTTCTTCAACAAGGGCTTTGCTGTTGAACATCAGCACATAACTCCTGCGCATTTGCATGCACACACACACAGGCAAACCTGTTTTGTTTCTGCAATATAATGAAGTTGTTTGGAGTCCTTGCCAAAGGTAGCGCTGAACAACTTGTTCCACCTGCTGAGTGGTCTATCCTGAGCACTCTTTTCCTTACCAAGGTAACAGAGCATGGCTTCTGATGCCAATATGGAATTTTTTTTTTTCGGAGGTGCAGGAGAAAACAATGGACACAGCATTCACGTCTTTACCAAGGCCATAGACAAAAGAAGAGAATGTAAATTTTTCATGAGTGTTCTTGAAAACTGAAGAGATAATCCTTTGAAAAAGTCCAACAAATGATTTCTTTGCTGAAATCAAAACAAAATTTTAATTATCTGTACTCTTTTTTGAAACAAGTCTAAAAGTAATCATGTGCCAGACTTACCTCTGAGACTAAAGGAGACTTTGACATGCAAAACTACAACACCACAGCAGCCAGCAAAACTCCAGTACAGCAGCATATATTCTTCCTCTTGTGCTTTTACGTATTACTGACAGTGGCACTGTGACTTGAAATCCCCTGAGGCTCTGCTGGGCCTATTCTATGGCCTATTTCACAGTGACTTTAAAGATGCCACAAAGAGAGGCAGTAGGCGAGAAGCTTTTATGCAGTATACAAAGATTGTATGGAGCTATGTTCTGTTGCTATCAAGATAGTAATAAAAGTTCTGATGATTCATTGATACAGAGTGGGAACTTAGGTGTTCATATTTTTGGTATGATATGAAAAATACGTATTTTTATTATATTAATATAAATTCAGTTGAAAAACCAGACCAAATGGCACCACAATTATTGGTAGAAAACCCCCAAACACTAAGTATATATCCAAATACTAAATCTTAGTTGAAAATACTTTGATTCTATTTTTTTGGATTGAAGTGGACAGCATGGGAAAAAATCCATGTCCTCAAATAGGAGAAAAATAAAAATGTCAGTTTTAACTGCATACCCTACAAAGGTGCACCTATACTTTCCTATTGTACTTTTCACTTTGTTATAAAATACACATATATATTTCAAAACATATACAAGGGTGGGGGAGATGATTTGATCTCAGACTGTGTCATATATTACACCCGTTCTGTGGCTGTCATACAATGTAATACAGTACAATACTACAAAACAAAATTGTGCCCCAAGCTATTCCATATAAGATCATCACCTTATGTAATAGTGCTATTTTCCCCCTAAAATGAAATGACAGAGGAAAATACTTGATTTCTTCAAATCAATGAAGCTGTCTCATCTACTTGCCCAGCACCACCATAATTGTTTACGTCTAGGTGCACTCATGTGACGTATTATTGGAAAAAGATCTGTCAGAAGGCAACTTTTGCTGGAGTAAAGACGAAAGGTTTTAGGCATATGCAATCACAGCAGACATTCCAGTTATCCCATTAAGATGAGATGTGACCTTTAAATGGAAGAGTGATACTTTGGAGGCTGACATTTGATTTCCCAGTATGCTCCCAGCGTGTTGCAATTTGCTACAAAACAATGAGTAGCATTCATCTGAGGCTAAAAATTTCTTTTGGAAGCACACAATATGCTGTGAAAACAGCAATTGCATTTTATGACTTGCCAGGCAGTCTTTCATTGTGCTGGAGAAATTATCAGAAAAGAAAGGAGAGTGAGTTTATAAATATTGCATGAGAGAAGCTGTATAAACAAACAAACAAAACCTATGGTTCCAGACATATTACTCCTTTTATTAAAGCAGTATTTATTCATACATTAAAAAATCCCATTGAAGTATTGAAGAGTTTGATTGAAGCTGGGAAAGCTGAAACAATAACTGTTTCAGCTCTATTTTCAACGTCGTTCCTCTCTTCACTGCAATTCATGCACACACTGCTCTCCCTGCAGACACAGCTCTTGGTGCTATTGGAAATCTTTACAAATACTCTGCTGGGTGTCTACTCGGGAAAGAAGCTGTTGCTTTTATGGCGTGTCGCTTCCTGCAAATGATAGATACACAGAGCTCTAAGAGTAGCAGCTGGCTGCCTGTTTCACCTGCTGCCTTGTCAGGCAGTCCTGCTGTGCCATCCAGGCATGGCAGCATCAGAGTGACGCCTCCACAAGCTTTTCCTTTGTCTCCCTGAAGCACTGATATTTGTCTGAGGTACTCGCCTCCCCCTCGGACCTTTTGCTAGGTCAGATCACAAGGCAGAGTAAAATCAAAGAACCATCTAGTTTGGGAAAGACCTACAAGATAACCAAGTCCCATCATCAATCTGACCTTCTGACTACCATTGGTAAACTATGTCTCTCAGTGCCAAGCTGATGCATGTCTTAAATACCTCCATATATGGGGACCTGAATATCCAATCTAAACCTTCCCTGGTGCAACTTCAGACCATCGTATCACATGCTTTCCATTGTCACTTGAGAAAAGAGACCAATATCCTCCTCACAGGAACAAAAGAAAGTGAAAAATAACCTTCCCAGTGCTTATCTGGCACTGAAAATGAAATTGGACAAAGGCACTATGGGCAGCAGCAGTGGCGGAAGAAAAGTAGTTCCAAACATAATCAAATTAAAGTCTGTTTTGTTTGACTTAAACATTAATTTTGCCTAAGAACAATAATTGTTTCACATTGCAGTCAATGAAAACTTTATATTTTTCTTTATTTTTTCTGAAACTGGATACACCCATTTATTTATTTAGCAGCTTCTTGTTAGAAAACAAGTTTAAAGGTTTGTTCCCAGTTTGTGTTGCTCGTTTTTTTTTTTGTTTTGTTTTGTTTTTTGTTTTTAATCTGAGCATGCTCTAGAAGATCCATGGATCCATGTCATTGCACTTGTGAGAAATTCTAAAGTATGTATTTTGACCCCATGTTCCTAAAATCCTCTCTGGGAACCACGAGGCAATCCCCTCTGCTTGGATGTTACCTCCCCTCCCCTCCCCTCCCCTCCCCTCCCCTCCCCTCCCCTCCCCTCCCCTCCCCTCCCCTCCCCTCCCCTCCCCTCCCCTCCCCTCCCCTCCCCTCCCCTCCCCTCCCCTCCCCTCCCCTCCCCTCCCCTCCCCTCCCCTCCCCTGTTCCTGTTCCTGTTCCTGTTCCTGTTCCTGTTCCTGTTCCTGTTCCTGTTCCTGTTGTTTTCCACTGCTGGTTTGTACAGTTCTTTCCAGTGTTATCCACTGAGTGAACCAGCACATTGTACCTCCTCAGGTCATTAGTACCTCCATGTTTTTGACAGCCAGGCTTATTTTTTAATCATTTTCAGTCTCCAAATAGTTGTTAAAAGCTGTTATTCAATACAGAATGTATCTCAAAATTTTTCTAGACTGTTTTGTTAGTAATAATAGATTATTTTCCCAAACAAACAAGACAGAAGTGAGCTCCAATGTCTCTGAAATTATTATGAAAGTAATTATATTAGTTCCACTAGTGCCAAATAGCATTTATGTTTGTTTTCTTGTTTGATTGTTTTTTTGTGTGCGTCCAATCTAGTTATTCATTTTCTTTAATAATTTACAATTTGACTGTTGCCATGGCACCGCATTGCTTTGGACCTAGCAATAGTGATACTACAGTCAGGGAATCAACAACAGCAACTAAAATCCGAAGTAGGAGCTAAACAGAGTCTTGAATGAAAGAAATGAAGCTCGGCCAGGACAGACTGTCAGGGAGATGAAGCCAAAAGCTGGATGCAGGTCTTCCCTTCACTACAGCCTTTTGCTGGCCTCAAAGACTGTATTTAGAGGATGCAGAAATGACTGGATCATCCAAGCCTTAGGAAGGCTATGTAGATAAAAAGTACATGTTGTGCTCTGTAGTAATGTGCAGTCTTTAACAATTAAGTCTAGGCAAAAGATGGATGGCTGATTACTTTTTTCCCTTTGTACTTCAAGGCTGGTGAAGAAGTTGGTTTTTCCCACAAGCCCCAGCCCTTCCATCTGCTTTTTTTTTTTTTTTTAATCTGCAAAACAAATTATTCCCTAGTTTTCTCAAGACAAAAAGTTTATGATCTGTTATTAACTTCTTGCCCTTCTCTTCAATCTTTTTACCGCCAGTCTTAACTCTTTGGTATAATGACTAAAAGAAAATGACCACAGACTCAATCTTTTAATGGCTCTTCTTCGTAGAATGAAACATTGTACAGCCCCAAGCTGCAGGAATTCAAGGAGCATTCGGACAGTGGTCTCAGGCATAGGGTTTGGGTGGTGCTGTGTGGACCCAGGAGTTGGACTCGATGATCTCTGTGGTTCCCTTCCAACTCAGAATAGTCTGTGATACTGTGATTATTTGCAGTTGAAAATAAATAATTAAATTAAAGCTGCTAGTCTAGACAATCCCACAGGTCACTAAGGCCATTTATTTTACTAATGGGAAAACCACACTCCTTAAATATTCCTTGAATCGTTAAAGAAAAATGATTGCACATCTCATACAGTCAGTGGAGAATCAGTAAGTCGCCTGTGGAAAAGAGGATACAAGATTATTGTTTTTTACCAGTAGAGGGCACTGAAGAAATGCAACCAAATAGCTGATAATTACCATGGCTCCCTGAATTGGGAGCATGAAGACTATTTTGAACCAGAGCCTGTTCTCTGAGGATTTATAAGCTGAATGTGTACTAAAGCAGACTGCATGGGCTGTCAATAAACATCCACATGTTTTTATTTAGATGCAGTGTTACTTTCCTCTTTTGCAAGGCTTTAACAAAATTAAACTAAATTGGAGTGGTAAACTATTTCTTCCATTTGTTTTCCTCATTCCCAGCATTGATAAATATTTAATAAGTATTGTGAAGGGACGCTTCATAGGAAAGAATTAATTTAAACCTGCCTGGACAACACAGGACTCAGTTTGTCTCCGATTGTTCAGCGATCTAGTTTGTATCACTTTTCTGTAAATATAACAGCAGCATTTTTTGCTTGAGATTATTATGGAAAAATGTATAATCTCCTGAAATAATTGGAATATATATAATTGGAATATATATAATTGGAATACTTTGAGGCTGATTCAACAAATATGCATTAGATAAAGTTCAGTCACTTTCTTTAGGACAAAAGACCAGAGAGAAAGGGAGCTGAAAAAGTGCTGTTCAAAGTATCCAGTAAGTCACTTATAACTAGTCTTAGTTTCATTTGTTAAATTTCTAACGGACTTTGCTTTTGCCTTTTGGCAGCTCTTTTGACATTACATTACAAATTATTGTCAGATTTAGTTTGGGATTCCTACCTAATCCCCTGTCAAAATTTCTTGGTGGTGAGTACAGTTTAATTGGTATTGGACTGTGCTAGAAATAAGCCTATTTCAATTGTAAATGTTTCTGTTCTGGTCAGTGGTATGTCTCTTACATGGTTTACTTTGGATACAGCTTTTGGTGAAAACCTTCCCACTTGTGAAGGATGTTTTCTGGCAGTAATTTGCCTTGAAGGATTGAAGCTCTTTTCAGTGGTGTCTAGGCTCTTTTCAACAGTACCTAGCAATACAACAAGAGACAATGGACACAAACAGAGGAAATTGCACACAAACATGAGGAAAATCTTACACTGAAGGTGACAGAGCTCTGGAACAGTCTGTCCAGGGGCACTGTGGAGTCTCCTTCTCTAAAGACGTTCAAAACCTGTCTGGATGTGACCTAGTGAGGGGAAACTGCTTTAGCAAGGGCTTTTTTGGCTGTGATTCTGTGATTTTGTGATTCTGTAACCTTGGACCTGAAGTCTATGTAATACCCCTGCTCTGGCCACATGGCTACAGGGAGGAGAGTAACAGCTACCAAGATAGATGCTTTACTCACAGTGTGAGCTGAAGATTGATCTGGCTAAGCACAAACATCCCTCTTACTGAGCTAACACAGAAGGTGATCACTCAAAGTAAGCACAATTTCTACTCTACCCATTTCCTTTTCCAGGGGATGGGCAACAAGCATAATTAATTAGGTGTTTCTTTCCTAGCTTTGCAAAAGCAGCCAATGCTGCAGGCATAAACAAACAGCTTCTCTTTTGAAACAAACAGCTTCTCACTCCAAAGATCCTAGTAGTTTGGAAACATTCTCCATAGCTAGCATGAAGAACATCACAGAGACCAGCAATACTGCTCACTTTTTACTGAAACCAGTGTTTATACCCTTCTGATGCTGCTGTAACTTAATCAAAGAGTGTTGGGTTTTAAAATGAAAATGAATGTGAGTCAATGTATTGTAATGCATGTTTCTCCCATCCTCCCTCTACCTGTGGAGATACCCTGAGACCCCCACAGTCCCACTCACTGTACTCTTTTTCACCTCACTGTTTCCCATCTCCATACTTTTTGCTCCTCCCACGTAGTCTGCTGCCTCCACTGCCACTGCACATTGGTGCTCCCATGTCCGAAGGAGACTTCACCACAGTCTCCAAGGCCATCCTCACTGCTGATCTACTGTAGTCACAGCTTCCAATATGAAATTTTGCTGCATAGCAAAGCTTGTCTTGGGGTGAGCTGCTGTGTTGGTCCATCCCTTGCATCTTGTGCAAGAAACACTATGAACATTCCCACTGTCCTCCTGTTTCTCAGATTACAACCCACATGTTCTCCTTCAGGAACTATAGATTAGCAGGACCACGAATATTAGGGCCATTCAGACAGTTTTAATGGGCCTGGGGGCTCAATGCATTATTATACCTGACATTTTCTCCACTTCACAATATGACTCTCTTTAAGAGAAAAAAACCAGCTCCTCAGTAAAAGGGTGAAGAGGAAATAGGTAAAGATAAGACTGGTCTGACCTCACTGTATTTAAAAACCTGGTGGTGCTAAAGCCTACAAAGTAGAACAGAGGATGGAAGGTTGCTTATTTAGTGCTAACATCTGCTCCCTCTGCAGTGGAAGGGAGCTAGGGTAGCTTTGTTTTTTTGTCAATAATGACACAATAGGTTGAGATCTAGTCTTCCTGTGTGATCTACCTTCACATCAGAACATCATTTCTGATCTTACTGTTGCACATTTGCATTAATGCATAAGAAAACTCCAAACAGAAAAAAAAATGTCAACAATTCACTAGAAGTATTTTAAAGGAAGGGACAAGATCTTTTTTCCTTTCTGTTGTCTGTTTCTTTCTTCCTTTCTTTCTTTTCTTTTCTTTTTTTTTTTTTTTTGAGTCTGCAGTACAATGAAAAAGAAATTGTTTGAGCTGAGACATAACGGAAATTGGAAATGGGTGAATATTTCTGAATTAACTCTGTTGATCAGCCCTGTTTCAATAAAACACCAACTTGCATTATTGGTTGTCTCTTTCTAGTCCTAAAAGCTCTCTCTGGCATTTAAATGACAGATCAATCACTGCAGCTTCAGGCTAAGAAATCCTTGCTGCAATATTACAGGGCAGGTAGGCTTTCAGCTCAACATTCGCTCCAGCACAATGATTACAACTTGCAATTATAAATTTAATCTTGCCGTATGAAACTCCTAGACCCAGTTCTGAAGTGGAGATTTACATGCCTCGCATTTACACTTTCTTATGAATTACCTGAATTTCCAAACAACACAGCACTTTATTGAGGTGCAAAACTGTTCAAGTGAGACATGATTAATATTGCAGCTGGAATAGAATGTCTTATCTTCAAAAAATATATATATATGCAACACATTTCCTTTTAGGCCCATGGAATGTAATTTTGAACATATCTTAACTTCTTTGTCTTGACTGGTTATTTACAACAGCTCATCTATAGTCTGAAGGCTTGGTCCTGTTTATTTGACTGGGATCTATGCCTGGGCCTGGGAAACCAAAGTGTGAGTTTGCTGCTGGGGACAGGTTAATCATGACTGCCCAGTGAACTGAATGGGATTTTCTTCATTTCTTATGAGATCTATACAAGGACTTCCAGCAGGAGTACTCACAATTGCTGATTTAAATCCTTATTGCTTGACTGGCTGTAAAAGGCACTGTTTTGCATTGTACTGCTAGGGACATTTGTGGTATTTAAGTCCTGTTACTCTGGCACTGCCTGCAACTCCTGTGGAGAGCCAGTTCCTGGGGCTTGTGGGCAACTCCTGCTGGAAGGAGGCAAGGCTTGGCTCTCCCTGTTGAGAGAGCACATTCACAAAGTCTCATCTGAACAGGGAATAGCGAAAAGTGAAATTACTTATTTGTTCCCAAATTCAAACTAGAGGCAACACTGTACCAAAGAGCTTTCAGGGCACTTTTCCTTTTCTCATTACAAGGATGTCTTTTCTGAACGTTTTTCTGCTGCTGGTTCTGCTCTCAGATAAAAACATCCATGGGCTATCTAACAGCACCCAGCTCACGACTGGACTGAGGGACAGCTGGCTGTAGGCTTGTGTGGATTGCTTTCTCTTGCTTCAAAGGAAATCAGAACTTCCACCTAATCCTGCAGGGAGGAGCAATGCCCAGCAGTGCTGTTTCTCTCACTCTGCAAGGGAATAATGCAAACATTTTCAACAAATTAAATTAAAATAGTTATGCCCATGACCAAAACAAATTAATTTAGTCTTTGCCAGCTAGCTCATTTGGTATTCAGCTGGTGCTGTTAATTGCTACTGTTACAGAAGATAACTTATATGTTATTTTGTGCAATGCAGAATAACAGAACAAAAATGAGAAAGCAAACCACCCCCCAACACCTTTCTCTGTCATGCTGAGCCGGGTGTAATGACATCTTCAAAACAAGGAGAGTACAAAATGAGTGCTAGACATGCTGTTCTGATTTGATAGCTTTTGGAAGCTTTCATTGGTGTCAACCCCAGCAAAAGGTGCAGGCTGACACATTCATTTGTTTGAAAAACTCAGTTTTAAAAAAATCTGGTGGTTTTGACAATAGAATGTTTGGGAAATGTAAAGTGTGTTCATCTGTTTTTGAAGACTATACTTCAGTCCAATCCAAAACAATCCAAAACACCATCCAGTGAGGCTATTCTCTGTAGGTGGTTCTGCACTCAGTGCAGACGTGTCTCCACACTGATTAAAGACAAGAGCGGAAAGCTTAGGAGGCTCAGAAGACCTAGCTTAGAGTATTCTGTCTAAATCAGTCAAATCTTAGAGAAAATTGATATTTTTGGAGAAGGAGATGAAAGAAATAATTAAAAAAAGAGCAAAAAGTCAAATTAAATTGATTGCTTTTCTTCTACTTTCTTCCATTAGCTCCTGTAGAAATCACAAGAAACACTACAGTATTAAATTAAACTCTTCTATAAATTTACTTTTGTGCATATTTATGATCCTCCTTTTGATAATGAAATCTTAGAGACAGTATGGGAATAATAAATAAAGCAGCTGCTGTATCTTCCATGTAGCAGTATTTTACAGATTAAAGCTGAAAGGAATTTCATGGGCTTCCTAAGGAGCAGTAGAGGTGAATTTTCTTTTCTGCAGACAGATCATCATTTGTTTGTACAAACTTCACATCAGCTCTTCTGGCACCATGGCAGAGTGCTTTGTCTTAGATTTGAGAAATATTATTCAAGAAGAATATAACTCGACCAACCCCAGATGCATGTGCATATATCATCTCCCAATAAAGAAATTGTCCACTCTTCTACTGTTAATGGCCAATAAGAATAATCTGCACTATATAATTAAGTTAAACAGTAAGCATTGAATTTGCGGATTTTAGAAGAAAAGTACCTAAATTTAGCCTCCCTTTTCAATGTTAGTTTTAATACCTGATGTGATTTATTAAGGCAGTTTTCAAGGTTGTCTGATGCAGGTATCCAAGTAAATAAGGGAGAAGAGAATGGAATTATGGTTTGGGTTGAAAGAATTAGAAAGAATCTAATCCAATTCACTCGATAGACAGATAGAAAGACACTCTAAGCTTTTGCCTCATGATAAATATTACAGAGATGTAATTACATGATAACTCTCTCCCAGCTAACAACATGTTCTACTTTGAAAATGGAGCACTTTTCTGAAAATGAACAGCAAATTTATGTGCCTTTGTGAAGGCAGAAGATCTCTGAATATATTTTTTTTGTGAGAGAAAAAGTTATTGTTTTCCTATCCATTTACTGATGAAGACGAGAAAGAATTTCTTCTTTGCATTCAATCACTGCTACTGGATGTCTAGGGTTGGAAATCTGAAACTTGAATCCTTGAATTCTCAGAACAATTGTTTTGTCTCAGATTTGTCCTCCATTACTTTTTCATTTTTCCCGTGTCATGTCTGAGAAGATTTTTAACCGCAGACACATCAGTTCCCTGGCTGTAAAAGAAATCTTAAAGTAGTTAGTATAGAATGAGATATCAGCAATATCAAGCCATGATCTATTCTTCTCTGTTCATTGCAGAAGGGTTGGACTAAGTGACCTTAAAAGCTCCCTTCCAACTCAAAAGATTCTAGGATTTTATACAAATAAAAGATTCCTACAGATAACACATTTTTGAAGCAGCACAGGCTTAATTTATGGAGTAGCTCTTTTAAGTGGTATGTCCAGACCTGGCCAATCAGGATGGTCCCAGTAGCTGGAAAAAAAGACCGAGTCCCCAGCAAATACACATGTACATCCATTCATGTGAGGGGAAAAAGGTCAGGAATGGCTGAAAGGAGCATTTCTTTCTCTCTTTTCTTTTTCTGAGCATTACAATTTTTAAATTGATAATGCTTGGATGAAATAGACATATGGTATATCTTCCCCTTGAGAGCTCTTCCTGCTACTACCTCCTGATGTAAGCCAACTATTGCACTATTTAGAAAAGAAGTATGGTGTCTTGTGAAAGGTAGATTACAATTTGTGATCCTACATCTCTGCTAGTGGCTTGATGTTGGTTAGGGACCACTTGTAAATTATTTTGGCAATCCTCCTGAACTATCTAGAATCAGCTGTGCCTGCAACTGTCTGTGACAGTACAGGTGCAAGGAATCAAGAGACAAGGACAAGACACCTGGATCACTCAGAAGGCACAATTGTTTTTGAAGTTAAGTGTGCTGCACGTGTGACAGAAATGAGCAGCACTCTGTGAGAGCCACATAAACAGCAGAACCACCACCAGTAGAATGGGGTGTAAAGGAAAGGCAACAACATGGCCATTCCCCATGCTGTGTTCCAAAGTGTTTGTCAGGCAACGTTTGCAAGTTACTCTTCGTATCTCCCACAGATCTGCCCTTACTTTTCACTGCTTTTAACATTTAAAAGCAAGTTCCTTATGGTTGGTATGAATCTGACTGTAGAGTCCTGAAAATCAATTACAAAAATCTAAAAGAACAATCTCAAAAATTTCTTCTAGACCTAAAAGTTTTCATCTTTCAGTCTGGTATCTCAGCTTCTAAGTTCAATATTCTCCACCACAAAATAAGAAATAAGCTGTGGTATCAGCTTGGATATGAAGAAAAGCAAAGTCTGAAGTTCTCTAATGCCACAGAAATTTACAAACCCCAAGAAAATTGATCAATGGTAGAAGTTGGTGAGGCTTTTAGGTGATAAAATTAGCTACTATAAGGTTTTGTAGGAGGGATGGAAAGGTATCAGCAAATGTCTCTGGAAAGGCCAATGTATTTGTTGACACATTTATTTCTTCAGGCCAGCTGAGATCATTCAGCTAATACAATTAACACTAAAAGCACAGTGTGAAATTTCAGGTTAGGAAAAGACAGAAAATGTATGGATAAATCTGAAGTTCGCTGTTGAGCTAGGATTGATTATCTGTGCACTACAGCTTTCTGAGCATATGATCAACCCCAAATGTCACTTATAATCAAACTGGCATTGCTTTTGCCCATATGTGCACGTACAGTCATACGTGTGTGTGTATGGAGTGGGTGAAGGACCAGAACAAGCAATATGGATGAAGGAAAAGAGCTGAAAACTGGGAAACAGTTGACAGGTTGAATATGCAGTGATGGCAGTGGGAGCTGAGCAGCTAGTAAGGAAGAAAATGTATATAACCTGGGTATTTAACATCAAAACATCCAAAACTGATACTGGCTGGATTGCCCTTTACAGATTTCGCTCATTTGCAGGGTTTCTATTTTTGAGCACTATTTCTGTCCTTCAGAGGATAGTAATTTGGTGCCATTGCATTTACCAAAGGATTGCTAGACAAAGAGCCCACAAAAGAAAGTGCTTTTCAAAAATGCATAAAGTAATGAGGTAGCTAAGAGGTTTCCACCAAAAAGTCAGTATTTGTCAGCATCTTCTGTTTCATATATTTCAGATGCTACAGGATAAGACCTGTCAGGAAGTACTGACTTATAAAAATAATAATTGCTATAAAATGATTTTCTGTCTCACTTGACTCTATAAGACCACTAATGTGTTGCTAATGAAGCACATGGTGCACAACCCTGCCTTTTCTGGGACTCTGAGAAACAACCAGCCATATGTATAGCAAATGTTTTTGGCAAGACTATGTAGTCTTATCTGGAATATCCATGCTGTTGTGGTTTTATGACTCAATCCTAATGTTATTTAAACATTCTTTTTGTGTGTTCAATTTATTTATTGTCTCTAGTGGTAGACACAGAGACTGGTGAGCTAGATTATATTAACATTTCAGAGTAATAATGGAAGAAAGCAATTATCATTGGGCATAAAAATCATTTTAATTACACATTAAAGTGGGAATGGACAGACAATGATGTATTGTTACACTGTGGTTTAATCAGTTAGAAAGCTGGTCTGCAAGAAGAGCTCAAGAGTTTTGGTTGACCAAGTGAAATGCAGGTGGCAGAGAAACAGCATCAATTTCCTTTTGCCTCTTTGCATCGTCAGTGATATAAATACATTAGCCCATCATCACTCCTTTGGAGACACAGGAAGTCTTGGAACTCACTACAAGATAACTGAAGCACTTTCTTTTTTTTTGTCTTAAGGTCCTATCAAATCAAGAGTAATGTAATACTTGTGGGCCATTCCTCTCTGTCCTCATTGGTATCTTCTCGCATAAGCCTCCATTTTGCAACCTTTTTCTGTTACACAATAAAAATTTGGATGAAAATTCCCCTCTACAGAATGATCATCTGACACTTCTTCCAGGTAAACCTGATGTGTGATGCTAGATACTGCCCATTCTATTTTCCTATTTTCTCGGCACATTCTATTTTCCTTACCAGAGGATAAAAAAGAAGTGTATGTCTAAGACCTGTATCTCCCATGTGAGACAGAACAGCTTTGTGTCACTGCAAACTGCAGCCACGTCTCTGTTATATTCCTGTGTCAATTTTCAGGTTGAGCATAGCACAGTGATACTGTAATGTAATGAAAGATGAAACCAGATGGTATTGCAAACTCAGTGTAATTTAAGTGCTGCGTTAGGCACAATCTATCATATGATAAACAGGATCAATTTGCATATAGGGACTCTTGATAGCTCTGCACAGAGCCAAAATGGACTGGATAGTTCATCATGGTTTTGCATCAACATACAGAGAATTGTGGGCTACTGCAGATCCACTGTGTCTGTGTTGCCTGGTCCCACAGAGATAAAGAGGGAGCAGAATGGCAGCTCCTAGATGCTGGCACCTTGGGGATGAGTGCCATGGTGTGGGCAGGGTGTTCCTGGTTTGTAGATGAGCTGACACCTACTGGGACGCCTGCCCTTCCCTGAATGAGGAGGATGGGCACCTTGCCAGCACACATGATGCGGCCACATACCTAAAAATGGGATTTGGAGAAGTGAGCATGTGGAGATGAAAGTCTTCTCAGTTTGTCAGTAAAAAGCACTGAATAGAGTGGTTGTGGAACACTTGCATCTCAGTGGGATTTGCTACCTGAAACATCTTCCAGAGCCAGTTACCTGAATGACAACTCCTGAAAATTGATGGTTCTTTCTCCACTTTCTTTTCCAGGGAAAATCTGGACATCTGCCCTGAAATTCACGCCCAGGATCTTCTAGGTGCCAGTGGTAGGCACCAGAATTGTAAATATTTTCAAGCTGTTGTTCTCTATCACTTTGAATAGCACCATTTCATTTTCCATTCAATTTCCAGTAGACTAAAGAGAGTGTAAGTGAAGGAATCTGATGGCAATTTTGCAATGTGATTGTTGGGGAAGCTGAAACAGAGAGGTCAGCCCCACTGGAAGGGAATGGGATGTGACAAGCAAGGTGTGTTACGAGTCAGCGGGGGATAGAAATGACCACAAGGGGGTACCCACCAGTCACTGTGCTTGATAACACTCGTAGTCATTTGAGTAGATAAGAGAAATCCCTTAAAAAAATAAAAAAATAAAAAGCAACAAATCTCAGTGGAAAAAATAATGTATTTTTGTCTTTCCATATCTGGTGTTTGAAGTTTCGCATTAAGAATGCAGTTACACTTTCTGGGGCTTGTCCTTTGGTATTGAAGTTCTGCAGAGATCAAGGCTCTCCTACCAGCACAGTAGTTGCATCTTTCTACCCTCCTTATATCTTGCAAATTAAATCCACATGAGAAGTTCTTGCAGGCAGAGGAGTGCCAGGAAACAGATGATAAAGCGGGTGTCTTGAAGGCATATGGTGAGCTCTGCTGAGGGCACCTCTGAGAGACAGACATTGTCTCCTGAAGCAGATGAGATGTGATGTTTGGAAAAAAAGAACAGAACCATAAAACTGAGGATGATGGTAATCAGCATATTAGTCCTTGAGAGATAGAGGAGGTGCTGGAATTTGAGGGGAGACTGAACTCCCTTCTCAGTATTGTAAAATGGTGTAAGATATACCATATATCATAAAAAGTACTATCAACAATTTTAAGGACACTGAAAGAGATTAACCAATGACTTTGCTTCATTCAATTTTGGGAAAACAGTTTGTTAAGGTGGAAAATTAACTAGCACCTTTGACACATACTACAGACATGCATTGGAAAATTAGAAAATATTCTGACTCAAGCTAGGTCTTCTAATGCAACTCCAAGGAGTGCAATTATTAAAAGTTGACCCCCAAATTTAACTCACCTAGGAACAGTGGGAAAACCAATTACTGTAAGTAGAAAAGACGCCAACCATTCTGAGGTCAGAACTGTGAGGGAGAGCTGATGACTAAGGAAAAGCTGGATTCAATTTTCTGTTTGTTAATTATCTGATTTCTTCTAATTTATTCCTTATGCATTGAATAATTACTAAAAGTTCTTAGTCCGTAGCTTCAGTGAGCATTTGCTGCTTCAGCAAATGTTCCTACCTAAACTTGCTGCCTAGATAGACACAGAAAATGAAGGCAAAACCACTAGAGAGAAATTATTTTCTCTGATGGCATTTCTATTTGCTTTGCCCTCTCAATCCAATCCACGAGAAACCAGGACAGGGCCTGGGACAGTGGTGGAACTGTGCTGAGCTGTGACAGAGCTGTTGGAATGAATTTGTTGCTGCAGCCCAACACAGGCTACAATCTTCTGGAGTAGTGGAAATGTGACCTCGCACACAGAGCAGACGACTCACTGCTGAATATTGTCAAATTTGGCTGCTTCTCATCTTATTTTATTCTGCAGTCATTTCAAATGTGGCCATGTCTGAGTGAGTTCTGTTGGCACAGGCAATGCCACACTTATATTGGTGTGACTGTCCTTCACCACAAGCAGATCATGCTGGACTTGCCCACCTCCCTGTCCTCTGCAGGACTTAGCAATGAGGCTGTGCAAATTTGGCTATCTCACTTTTTTCTGTCTTCACTGATGCTGTTACTGAACTTCACTGACCAAGCAGTGAGCAAATACAGAGTATTCAACACCAGCCTCTGGCTTCTTCACTTACAGCACAGAACTGCCTGTGGGACCAAGTCCTAATTGAAAAAGTAATCAGCCATGACTTCTTGGTGATTACTTTTAATGACCTCATCCTATGTCCCTCCAGAAGACAATGGCAGCTGAGGGCATTAAGCATCAGAGTTGGTGCTGAGTGTCTCACAAATTGGGATTTTACCTGAGCAAGCTTTCTGAGAGTTGATGTTTAAACCAAAGGACACCACTACCTTGGAAGTTAAGCAATAATTATCTCCTTGCTCCTATATCTGAGGAAGTTAAAGAACTCATTCAAGAAGCATTTTAAAATGATTGTATGTTTAGTTTCTGCACGCAGTGGGAGGTGAGAAGCAAGGAATGCATTTTGGAGAGGATGTTTTCTTTATTTTTTCACTTCTGGCTACCAGGTTAGCTGGGAGAAAAATACCCACAAACAAAATCCAGACATTCAAGTTCTAAATGACTGTGGGTATTGTGATGAGAATTTACTGAAATGTTCCCTCCTCTCCTTCAGCCCCCTGGGGCTGCTCCACTGCAGTTTCCTTCCTCCCTTGCCTTTGATTCTGTCTCTTACTCCCATTTTTATTGTTCCCTACCTTATTCCCATCTACCTCTGTTTTTGTGGGCATATCTGAGCAGTGAGTTGATTGTATAAACAACAATTTATGGTGCTCAGATGGTGCAAGTTATGTGTAGATTGGTAGAGGAGGTGGGCAGATATGGGCACTTAGTGATATGTCAGCCCTACTTCAAGCAGCTGATGGTAAATGTTAGTATTTATTCAGGTTGTGGGGCTTTGTATACATACACATAGTTTACTGAACCTTGATGAGAATCTGTGTGATGGAGGGTGGTTAATAGAAATGCAAAATGGTGTGTGCCCTTGCAGCTTGGGCAACCTGACTGCAGGCAAAAAAGCTGAAATGTTTAATGTACTGCGGATTGTGGTCCATCGATTTCAGTAGCGGAAGTTAAAGCCAGCACTGTACCTGCTGCTTCTGCTCCTCAGACTATTTAGGCATAGATAGTTTTGGACAGAACAGAATGATATTATTTATTGTATTACAACTATTTGCCTTTAAGAACAATTTAGCTGGATATATACAATGATGCATGCATACTCCTAACCAAAATGGCATTAATCAGTGCTGTGCCAGTCACTCTCAGCCGCTTACTACTGATGAGCAGGGAGAATGGTCTTCCCAGAAATGTATCTCTATGAACAGTAGTAGAAATGGAAACAGATTTCTATTATAGTTACTGAAAAAATGTTAAAAGTTAAATTCTGTAATAGGCAGATGATAACGTTTTGTTGAGAACAGCCAAGAGACTCTATGCTTCATTTTCTGCTTCATTTAATGGATGTTATGAAACAATTCCACACCACTTTATGAAGTAACTTTACGAACTGACAAAAATCTGTGGTTATATTTTATGCTAGCTTTTGTAGATCCGTTCTCCCGATGCATGCTGATATCTTGGTCTCTGGCAATTTACTATTTCCCTGGTGTCCAGGGACAGTAGGGACATTTCAACTTGAGTGGAAATCAGTGATTTTCTTCTTTAACTAGGGATTTTGAAACACTTCCCACATCTTCTGTGGGATTGACCCCTTTGAAGAGCATCTTGATTCTTTCACTCCTGAATTGATAGCTGCACAAGGTAGCAAAAATGAGAAAGTATAAGAGAGATACATGAGCAGAAGAAATGGGAAAATATGACCTACATTCTCCTTAGAAATATGAGATCAGTGGGCTTTTTCTCCTTTCTGCTCTTTTCCTGACTGGTGAGAACTCTTCTTGTTTCTACATATGATCTTTCTCTTCCCTGCATTCTTAAGGGTGAAAAGTGGCTCTGACTGGCCATGATTTTCCATGCCATAAACTTAACAGATTTAAACAATCAGAATAAGCCTGTAGTTCTCTTCACTCTAGCTGTCTTATTGCCTTTGTGTGATTCTTCCACTTTTTCCATCAGGTTTATTTTGTCTTTTTAGCTTAGTGGTGAAGTGTATGAAAAAGTTGTACTGCTTGTTAAACTGAATTCCCTTGTTTCTGTTGGATAGATAGGGGCGAGAAGTGTTAGTGAAACAGATTTGGGGAGCATATGGGCTATTTGCAATTCTGACCATAATTAGCTGCTCTGTAACTGGCCTGTATAATCAGAGTTAGTGCTGTGCTGGAAGGTAAAATCCCCAGAAACATCATTTTATAGGGAACTTCAAAGTCTACAGCTCTAAGCAATGAATCTGACTGGCAGTTGCCCCTCATTATAAATACATGTCCAGAGGGTATCATGGGTTCTTCAGTGGGGAGGGAAGGGCTGACACCCACAGCTGATCTGAAGCATCTAAGATAAGGCAGGCACTGGTAGAAGAGCTGTGGGCATCTGGTCGGTGTTGTTTATTGACTGTTTGGAAAAATGTAAGCTGTTACTTCTAGTGTTCTATTGGCTAAATTAATACCTAGTAACAAAGAAGTCATGCTTTAGCCATTACTTCTATAGCCATGATTACTTCTAGCCTGTGGGATTTCAAGCAGTGGCACTGCCTTCCCACCCAATCCTGGAAATCCTGGCCCTGAGGGAAAAGTGTCTTGGTGCATTTGCTAATGGAAGGCTACTTCTCTTCATGTTCCTTGCCTTTTTCTTCTCCTGCCCCAGATAAACATATAGTTTTCTATTTTTCTTTTCTATGCACGCACAGGCTTGGAACAGAGCGGCTGGGTGACATAGTGTAGAGGAAGTGGACCTGGGGGTATTGGTCAATGCTCGGCTGAACACAAGCCATCAGCGTGCCCAGGCAAGAAGGACAATGGTATACTGGCTTGTATCAGAATAGCACTGCCAGCAGGAGCAGGGAGGTGATCATCCCTCTGCACTCACCCCTGATGAGGCTGCACCTTGAGAACTGTGTTCAGTTTTGGACCCCTCACTGCAAGAAAGACATTGAGGCCCTTGAACATGTCCAGAGAAGGGCAACAAAGGTGGTGAGGGGTCTGGAGCATAGACCTTATGAGTAGCAGCTGAGAGAGCTGGGATTGAGTCTGGAGAAGAGGAGGTTCAAGGGAGACCTTATCGCTCTTTACAACTACCAGAAGGGAGGTTATGACGAGGTGGGGGTTGACCTCTTCTCCCATGTTACTAGCGATAGGACTAGAAGGAGTGGGCTCAAGTTGCACCAGGGAAGGCTCAGGTTGGAAATTAGGAAATACTTATTCTCCGGAAGAGTGGTCGTGCACTGGAACAGGCTGCCCAGGGGGGTGGTGAAGCCACCAACTCTGGAGACATTCAAGGAATGTTTAGATGTTGTACTGAGGGACATGGTTTAGTGGGAAATACTAGTGATAAATGGTTAGACTGGATAATATTGGAGGTCTTTTCCAACTTTGGTAGTTCTAGGATTCTACAATTTTCTTTGCACTCAGAGATAAGAATTTTGCTGTTCCTTATGTATGTGCTCCTCAAATCTGCATGTCCTAAATCCTCTCCTTTAGCACACACTGATTTTAAATGATGGCCAAGAAATGCAATTTTCAATTTAAACTATAGCCATTGTACATAGAACATCTGTGCTTTCCCATTTAAAAGCTGTTCCTCATAACTGCAGTTCATAGCACCAATATTTCTTTCTTTTATTCTTTTTCTTTTTTCCCCACAGCCTGAGCACTTAAAAGGGGCATTTGCAATATGCACAACTGACTGGTGTTGGAGGCAGAGAGCCTCTCTGCCTGACCTCTCCCTAGGTACTCTGATATTCAGGCTGCTTCCCAGACTGGCACACTCTGGAGCTCTCCATCTTCAGAACATCCTACTCATATCCCAAATAAAAGTATCACATATTTGCTCTTATACATTATATTGTTTTCCTGATTCTTAAAAGTTTCAGCATCCTCATTAATTCACAACCCACTTCTCTACTCAGCTCTGTCTTGTCTGGTTGAGGATACATTTTTGAGAGAGAATACCTGTTTTTTGATCTAGTGAAGTTCATCTCTTCTAATATGGTTTGTAGTGTCCCCTTCCATGAGCTATTTCCATGCTTTAGACTGGAATCTTTTCAATACCCTTTCCTGAAAGAACATTTATGTGTGAAATCGTCTAAGGAGCAAGGAGTGGGATGTTTCTTGGTCAAATTTTGATAGTTCTTCTTTTCACATTGGAATCAGCCCCTCTTTTTGGCTTTATTTAAACAGTAATAACCCAAGGGAATGCACATTACACTGTTTGTGGCGTTCTTGCAGTGGTTTATCTTTACCCAGATTTGTAAAACTGAAGAAAATGGAAACCTATGAGGAGACAAGGGAGTAAGAGGGCTTGTTTTGGCTTTCACAAGTTTGACCATTTGATCTTTCTGTTATAGGTCTGCTAAAGGAAAAACTATTCTATGTCTACCTAAACTCTGCATAGAATGAAATTCCCATACATTAGATACCTGCTACCAAATCTTATATGTAGTACGTGTATATTTATGAGTCACCACAGTTCTTGATTTTATTTATGTTGGTGAATCTTGACAAGGAATCCCAGTACTGAGTACATTTTTTCCTTGTTTCAATGGCAACTCGCTGGTCAAAACTGCATGTCTGTTAAATAGGTTCATAGGTTCATAGGTACATTAGGTTGGAAAGGACCTACAAGATCATCTAGTCCAACCATCCTCCTATCACTATCCCTACCCAACTACTAAATCAAATCCCTTAGCACCTCATCTAAACGCTTCTTGAACAGCACTAGGGATGGTGCCTCAACCACCTCCCTAGGCAGGCCATTCCAGTGCCTGACCACTCTTTCAGAGAAAAAATGTTTCCTCAGGTCTAATCTAAATCTTCCCCGGCGCAACTTGTGGCCATTCCCTCTCGTCCTGTCATTATTTATCAGGGAGAAGAGGCCCACCCCCTCCTCACCACAACCCCCCTTCAGGAAGTGGTGGAGTGCAATAAGGTCTCCTCTGAGCCTCCTCTTCTCCAGACTAAACAATGTCAGAGATTGTCTGCCTATACTCAGTCCTGATGAAGCTGCACCTTGACTACTGTGTTTTTGGGCCCCTTGCTACAAGAAAGACATTGAGTCCCTGGAGGGTGTCCAGAGAAGGGCAACAAAGCTGTGAGGGTCTGGAGCACAAGTCTTATGAGAAGCATCTGAGGGAACCAGGATTGTTCAGTCTGGAAAGGTGGAAACTCAGGAGAGACCTTATCGCTCTCTCTGAAAGGTGGTTGTGGTGAGGTGGAGGTTGGCCTCCTCTCTTGTGTAATTAGTGATAGGACTAGAGAGAATGGGCTCACGTTATGCCAGGAGAGATTCAGGTTGGATATTTGGAAAAAATTGTTCTGCAAAAGAGTGGTCAGGCAACAGGAACAGGCTGCCCAGGGAGGTGGTGAAGCCACCAACTCTGGAGATGTTCAAGGGACATTCAGATGTTGTACAGAGGGACATAGTTTTTTTGGGTAAATATTAGTGATAGACAGGTGGTTAGACTGGATGATCTTGGAGGTCTTTTCCAACCTCGGTGATTCTCTGATCCTATGAAATTATTTGCAGTTGGCAGAAAGAAATAGTAAAAGGAATACTTCTCCAGAAAGCCCAAAGATAAAATTCAGTAAGAATTTCCAGAATAGTTGCAGGAAAAAAAACTTTTAAATACTCAATTTGGTGCATTAGACTGAAAAATACTGAATAATGCAGTGAGGCTCTACATGGATAAGAGAAGAAGGATTGAAATGATTAGCATAATACATTTTTCCTATTCTAAAAGCCCATGTTTTTTGATGATACTTCTTTAATTGAAGGAGCTAACAAGTCTGAGGCACTCGCTGGTCACTTGTTTGCTTAGGTCACAGACACTCTTGCTGCTCTGTTTTTTGCCTCATCTTATCTCTCCCAGTGTGAAAACAGATTACTTCTATCTCACAAAGCATGAACCGAGTGTGCTGGTGTGTGCTCATCTCTCACAGGGGAGGAGACTCTCAGGAATCTGACAGACACCAAAGCTGGCAGCAGTCCAGATGGACTGACAGCCCTTCTTGCCCTGCCACACGATACAGTCTGCCCTGGACTCTGACTGATAAACATCTTTGGGAAAGTTCCCAGAAAAGGAAGCTTGTTGCTCTTTGCTATTCTTTTAATGTGTGATTTCAAGAAGGTAATTTCAAACCCATTAAAATTGCCATCTCTAATATGCTTAGTGTAAAATATGGGAGCTTATTAGTCTTCTCAGCCTCTATGCTAAATAAAATGGGAAAGAAATACATCCTACAGATGGGATGTATCATTTTTTTCTTCTGAAGGAATGTTAACCTTTTAGGAACTTCTGTCTTTGAGCATGCCAAATCAAGAAAGAGCACCACCAGCAATATAATGCCCTATTTTAGAATGTGTTTTACCTTGCAAATAAATGTGTATACTCTAGGTAAAACAAAGGAGCAGTTAAAGGAATAGACTATGAACACCCCAGCCACTGAATATGTATGAATATTGACACAGAACTTGCTATTAGCTATTTTTATTTAGCCTTTTCCTGATAATTAACCATATGTTCTGTGGGAGTTTTATCATCTGATTGTGTGTTGCAGAAGTGTCCCCAGATGCAAGATGTAGAGGAACTCTTGGGTAAATGCAGCTAGTAGTAGAATTTAGCCTTTAAGATCTCTGTGCATTTTGTCATAATTAATCATGATTTTAAAGCTCTGTGGGCATTTCACAGTAATTAATCATGGAGAGACAAGCATCTCATTGACAGCAAGCAGCCTCTTTTCTTTTGAGAAGCCAGTTACCCACAGTCAGTATATGATGTGTCCCCTGCAGAGGTGGCATTAAAATGGATCTATTGATCTGAAACAGACTTGGGCAGCAGGGAGCAGTAGTGTGATATGGAGCAAGAAAAAGAAAGGATGTATTGCATTATTCAGAGATTAAAAATAAATAAATGACAGTGACTTTACAGGGAAATATCAGGTACTTAGAGTACAGCTAAAGTGAGGCAGGTTAGAGTGCTAATTCCTTGGATGACACTGAAGAAATTCCAAATTTTGCAGCTGAGGCTGCAGCAGCAGGATTCCAGCAGTACACTAGCTTTGGACTTTGTCTACTGTGTAATACCTCTAATAATAAGAGAAAGATGAATGGAGCACATTCATTTATTCAAATTAGCTGGCAAAGGATGTCTCACTGCCAAAATGGAGCTGTGTGTTGCAGCTCCCTCCTCCTAAGAGGGAACCTACACAGGGAGGTACCTGATGCATTATGACATGTGAAAGATGATGGACAAGACAAGAGGCAGTGGCATGCTGTGAAGTGTACCACCACATAGGTCCTTTTTGACTGCAGTGCCCACCTTTCAGTGCCATGGGGACTCTGCTGCTTCCTTGATCCTAGCATCATCCCTTTCAGGCCAACAGACAAAGTGTACACACTTTCCTTTGGCACATGAAAGATGGACTTGAAGTAACATGACAGGGACGTGCACTAGAGGCATGTGAAATGTGGCAGTGGACATGGGATATCTTGAGGGGAAGGGGAGCTCTGTGATTATCAGACTCTGTGAATTGATGGCTCTGCAGTCTGCATGCTGCTTTCTGCTACAGAGAGATGAGAGACAGGCAGTGTTTTTGTGAAGGAAAACCCTGAGTACTGGCACCTGGGAGATATCTCCATTGCTTTTTAATTTTCATTTTTTTTAAGTAGAAGAATACAATTACTTTCAAGAGAATGTACAAAATGTTTTTCTCAAATTATGTATTGAGGCAATCACAAAATTATGTTTTGTAAGAGAACAAAGACAAAGCACTGAAAAGGACGACAATGTTTCTTCTTCCTTTTTTCCTTATCTTCCTTTATCCCCTATTCCCTCCTTCCTTCATTCTTCCCCCCTGCCCTCCATATCACTCCCCCCTCCCCTTTCCTCCATATCACTGATGAAATTACATAATCTCCAAAACACCCAGAGTAGCTTTTGCAGTGTTTGTCTCATTTCTTATGATCCCCAAATCACTAAGACTTCCTGAAGTCCAGATATTCATATAACAACGCACAATGCTCAGTCTTCCAGGCAAAAAGCCCTATGTGCTCTTCATAATATACACTGCTCTTGATAATTTCTTCCAGCATTCAGATTATCGAGTGTAAGCCCATACTTAGGAATACAGTGATCAAATGGTGAGCAACAAAAGCAGCTCAGCAGGAAATCAGTGCTTCTGAAATACTGCAAAATTCACATTTTCAGAGATGGTACTGAAAGCAAGATCAAGAACAGAATCTCTCTTGTCTTAAAAGCCAAGAGATATACATATATGTTTAAGCAAATGGTAGAAAGCATATAGAAATAGTTAAGCAGTTCTAAAGGTAAGAAAGTCTTTCAGTATTGAAGGACTGTGCTAGGATTGGATGTGGGTTGACTGGAGCAAGTTTGGCTTCAAGTGTTCTGAAAGCAGTTAGGCAGAAAGACCAAGGGAAAGTTAGCGTACCACTGTTGTTACTAGATTAACTACTCCAAAGATAAACCTTCATACTATGCATGGTCTCCTATGAACATACTAGCTTGGCTGAGTTGAAGCAGCATACTTGTTGCTATGCAATGCTAATCTAGATGTCAGAGATCAATGATCTAATAGAATGGCCTGGATTGAAAAGGATCTCAAAGATCATCTAGTTTCAACCCCCCTGCTGTGAGCAGAGATGCCAACCAGCAGATCACTCTGTCCAGAGCCACACCCAACCTTGTCCTGAAGGCCTCCGGGGATGTGGCATCCACAGCCTCTCTGGATAACCTGTTCCAACCCTGCATCCACACCCTCTGAGTGAAAAACTTCCTCCTAAAATCTAACCTAAATCTCCCCTCTCTTAGTTTGAAACCATTCTCCCTTGTCCTATGACTATCAACCTGTGTAAACATGTGATTCATAGTAAATCTTAGCCCCTTTGAGCTCATTTCATTGTCTGTCATTGTTTCTCCACATCTGAAGAAATGATAGCCTTTTTGTCTTTGAATGTCTCAGCTATTTCTTCCTAGATAAGGAAGATTTTTATGCAGCGAAGTTCATTATTACAAATGTGTATAATTACTGCATGTTTCTAAGGTAGCTATTACAAGTCTGTATCTTATTAGCTGGAATGTGAATGACACAAAAAAGATTTTAAAATGGTAATTCACCAGGCAGAGAATGCAATAAATTTAGACTTGACTACTGTAGCTAACAAGTCAAGTCATTTTCACAAAGTTGTCTTTACCTACATGTGTCAGAACATACAAATCAGTCTGGAGTTAAGCTTGCAGGTTGGAGGAAGGATTTGTGGTCAATATGGATGTGTTCCTGCATCATCCTGCTATCCAGTCTAGTCTCCATCCCACTCAGAGTGATGGGAAGCCCCCTGTCCCATGGTAATAGGTGCCTTGAAAAATGGATATCAGGTGTTATGCCACCCTATATAGGATACTCAGAAGGAAGAATTGAGATGGAGGCGTAGTATAGGCTGTATTTCTCAGAACAAAGCATGTAATTGCTCTTTATCTTCACAACCACAAATGCCTTGGAGTGGTGTTGCAGCTCTCTTGCATATCGAGCACAGCAAAGAAGAAGAAAGACATCAAGCACACACAGCTCAGAGGAGATTCTCCGAGTAACAAAAATCCAGTTCATTCATTCACAGATTTACTTATTTTTATTTTTCATTTTTTAATAAGTACCAGGTAAGGACAGAAAAATTAAAGTCATAGAATCATAGAATGGCTTGGGTTGGAAGGAACACCAAGAATCACCATGGACCATGCCCCCTGCCACAGGCAGGACTGCCAACCTCCAGATCAGGTACTTGATCAGGTTGCCCAGGGCCCCATCCAACCTGGCTAAGACAGACAAGTTTTACTGCTGTGCTCTGGTGTAATACTGTTGTGCCATTATCGACCTGACTCAGGGAAGTCATAGTCAGGCAAACCTAGAGAGAGTGAGCAGATATACCAGGATCACTCTTAGCCTTGTTGGGCTGCCTTTTGAAGGGTGCAGTTTCTAAATCTGTTCTCATTCTCTACCATTAATGTCAGAATGGCAGTTTTTTGAGGTGGCTGATTAAGGCAAGTGATGTGCCTTAATTTCTCCATCTATTAGAATACAAGTAAAACTCAGAAACCATTGTGTTTCAATTTTATTTTTACTTTTAATTTACTTTTTTTTTTTTTTGGCCAGAGTATCTTTTCCTGAATTGTATATATTTGGTCTGCTAGTATTCAAGGAAGAATATGAGCCCCAGAAATATCTCCAGGTCATCTTAATAAGATTTTCTCTTTTACAAAAATATTGCTAGCATATTCTGAAAATATAATGAAACATAGAAATTTTTAACACATGTACACAGAGGATTACTCAGTGATGATGTTTTTATGTTGGGCAATATTTAATAAAGCACTCTATTTTCTTCACCAAATACCCAATAGCCTCAGAGATGACAAATTTTAACTCTGAATTTTAGGAACGTGTTAAAAAGCCAAATGGAAAAATAAAAAAAATAAATCATCTGTCATTTCAAAATTGCAAAGACTTCAGTAACTAGTTATTGCTATTGCTATCACAGTAAGCAAAGGGGAGTTTTCTTTACTTGATATTCCTTTTAACTTGTCTGTTCAGGAGCTGAGCAAATGCAATGGTAAGTATAAAAACTATATTCCTGGTGTATGAAAACTGCTCAGTCACAGCCTGAACACCTGGAGAAAAGAGCCAGCCCTGGAATTGCCCAGGAAATTCACCTGTGTGATCGGAAGGGGTGGAGTCAGGCTCTTGTTACACGTGGTAATGTTATATGATTCTTTTTGAATCTTCTGGACTAAAGAATCTGTTTTACACCTTACTGAAGCTTACTTTTTTGTTAAGAGACAGTCAACTCATTTCTTGGTGAGCCGTTCCGTAGTCAGCACGCATTTATCAAATGAAGATATTTTAGAGTGTCTTTGACAGTACAAGGGAAGGATAACAGAATGGCGACTCAATAAATGTTTAGAAAGACTTTCACAAAGTAAAATAGTGTGCCACATGTGTGATATTATTAAAATAAAAATCTAAGTTGAAAAAAGTGTTTTTAGAGCTTCTTTGTGTTAATCATGAGAAGAAATTACTATGTAGTCACACTGAGTTCTTTAGGCAAAGTCTGTCCCTGTTTCTTGTACTGATTTTAGTCCATGAATATTTTCACCACTTAAATAACAAAAGACTGTAAAGAGATGTCAAAAATACTATGTGCTGCAATGTTGCTATAGCAGGAATGGAAATTCTGATGTTACAACTGCCAGTGCCTGGCATACCCATAACGTTGTCTATCCTGATCAAAGACCATGCAGTTACTGATTGACTTTACTTCACTGTCCTTTAATATTGTGAGCTGACCTACTTAAAAACTCTTCTGCTTTAAAGTTAAGATGTGTGTGAACCAGCTGCCACTATGTTAAAACAACTTTTCAAGTAGTGAGGGTATACCATTATCAGCCAGTGGAAATATATAATTAAGCAAACTGAAAGCTTTCCTTTGATACAATATATACCTGTCTTTAACTCCTAGTGAGAAACCAACTTTGTCTCCATAAATTCTGCATAAACAGACTTCTTGCAGGAGGATGGAGAAGATATATTGAAATGAAAATAGAAGATCAGAGGACTAGAGCAACACCTTCAGCCCTTCTATGCTAAATTTCAAGAGATGCTCAGATCCTTGGCACATACGAAACATGTCTTTGGTTACTCTCATTATTTCTCATACCAACATGATAGGATACTTACAGAGATCATATGTTTCTGCCTTGAAGGCATTAACACTTGTCAGACTGAGCAGATTTGACACTACAGATTTAGATAGGCTCTATGTTGGCCCTTCCGAGAGTGACAAATTCAGTTCTCAGCAACTTTTAGGTATTACTGATAACTGTTTCTGTTGACTTTTGCCTTCTAAAATAAATGTCTGTATGTGTTACAGCACCTGAGGAAGAATATAAAAACATCAGGGGAGTGATTTTTTTTCAGTACTCATAGAGTAAAACTTATGTGTTCTATGGAGTAAATACAGCAAAGATGTATTATCACATTATGCAAAATTCACCCAAATGTATTTTTGACAAATGAGATACAGCTTCAGTAGAAGACTAGAAGTCGTTAAAGTTTCTGACCTTACAAACGTTGCCTTAACTTTTCCTTCTGTTTTCAGACTTTGAGCTGACAAAGTTTTAAACAACTTTCATGTTGTCTTTTCCTGTCTCTACGGGCTGAAACTTTGTTTATAACAGGGAAGATATATTTACTTGACTTTCTGAAGTTTACTTGTTTTCTGTTGTCTCTAAAATCATCTTCCATAGCTCTCTGTTTGTCATATCATTAATCTGAGCCTTCTCCTTTTCATATCATTAACCTGAACAGCGTACTTGTTTCCAAGTTAATATAGTCCCTAAAAATAGGGTGCCTCCAGATGCATTTGCATGCTCAGCATCTTGTAAGATTGCTCTTATGTTGAAAAGAGAACTTAATCCTTTCCAGGGTGGAAAGAGAGCTATCAATCTGTGAGGAATTTGGAGCTAGATGTGCTAAATTCTGTTAATACTTCTCTTTTCTGGGGCAAGTCAAGGTTTGAAACATGTCATTGATTTATTGCTTTCATTAACATGACTGAGTACAACAAGTAAAGAGTGTGGCTGTTGAGTTTACTGAACCTGTCCTGTAATGCAATCCATAGCCATTACCGGATGTAATTAATGTATTTGAGGCTATATGTTAGTCCACCAAATGTGCTTTTTAAAAGGAAGAGAACAGTTATATCAAGTGCTTTTTGACTTTCCTGAAGAGTCTAAAAGCTTGTAAGAGCACAAAAATGTTCACACTAGAAGAGCTGAATCAGGGCTTTTCAGGAGAGCATTGTTATGGATGGAGATTTCCTGTTAGCAAAGCAGTGACATGGGAGACTACATGACAGAATTTAAAAAGTTGATATCAAGAATATAAGAGAAACTCTGGTAGCATCACTCATCCCCAGAACCTCTACATATTACAGCTTTAACAAGAAGATCAGTAGCGTGATGAAAGTTGATAAAGTGCTGAATCCTGAGAAAGTTGATAAAGTGCTGAATCCTGAGTGTTTTGAATCTAGTGTATCCCTGGGAATGAAGAAAAATAAAAATAAAAAATACAACATTTAGGGAGTATAGGACAAATATGTTCTTTTCTTTTTTTAATGTATGACAAAGAAAAGGGGAGAGGTATTTTCCGAAATTACTGTGGCACAAGGTAATGACTTGAGAAAAGCTGTGAGAATTGTTCACAGAGGTATTGTGTCCAGTTCTGGGCTCCCTGGTACAAAAAAGACAGGGATGTCCTGGACAGAGTCCAGCACAGGGCCACAAACATGATAAAGGGCCTGGAGCACCTCTCTTATGAAGAAAAGCTGAGACACCTGGGTCTGTTCGGCCTTGAGATAAGAAGACTCAAGGGATCTGATGCGTCTATAAATAGCTAAGGTACAGGAGGCAAGGACTCTTCTCAGTGGTGTGTGGTGATAGGATGCGTAGGAAGTTCCACACAAATGTGTGTGGGAACTTCTTCATGGTAAGGGTGATGGAGCACTGGCACAGCTGCACAGAGAGGTGGTGGAGTCTCCTTCTCTGGAGACATTCAAGACCCGCCTGGACGCCTACCTGTGCAACCTGGGCTAGGGAGCTGCTTTGGCATTGGGTTGGATTCGATAATCTCTGGAGGTCCCTTCCAACCCCTACAGTTCTGTGATTCTGTATCCGACTTGATAATTTGCAGTCATGAAAAGTACATTCAGGTACAAGTACAGAATTAGCTCAAGGTAATTTGTCATCTGAAGTCTGTCATGCAGTATGAGTGATTTCCAATCCATTTGAGTTGTGTATGACCTCAGTGGGAAGTTTACCTACTCAGAAGAGCTTGTTGTGCCTGACTGCTTGGGAATACAAACTGCAAGCATGCGTTTTCTCTGCCATCTAAAACCTATGCTACCTATTCTAATTGTTCTCCATTAAAAAGCATCTCTGTTTTTAAATCACTAACGAGGCAGAGACAGGGATTTCTAATGTTTTAAGTACTTTGTTACTTTCCCTCTTCAGTGCTAAGATACCATACATGAACACATTGTACAATACGTGTGATAATAAAGGAAGCAGGGAAATTCACTTTCCCTGGTCCTTAGCCAATATCTACTGCAGCATTATGATTCTCCCACAGTCCAGATCAGGGACCTTGTCAGGTTACTCAGAAACTCCTGCCTGCCCCACAGGGATGACTTGGTCTCCTTTCTGACCTCTGTTGAAACATAAGAGGATGAAGGATTAAAAAAAGCAGAAAGGCTCTTGAAGTTTACCTGACTCCCACTCTGAGAGTTGAGTAGATGGCCAGAGTGTGCTCTCCATCCAGGTGCTCTGGGGGATTGTTGTTAATATAAGCTCTCAGGTGACCTGGGGCACCTGCAAACACTGGAGCATGAAAGCAATACAGACAAGACACTCCAGTTCAGTGAGAGGTCATATGTCTGGAAAAAGGATGGACAGCACAGGTGATTCTGCCCTGGTGAAGCTATGCTTCTGAAGGAGACAGGAGGATCATCACAGATTCTCAGTTGAAACCCAGTTTCCCAGAAAAATGTGTGGCTGAAGGGACTATGAAATGCTTGCTGAAGGGAATGTTGAAAGAAAAGTGTCCATTTGTTCCATGTTGAAGAAAGTGTCCATTATTTATTTGCTATTAACGTGAGTGTAGTGGAAAACAGTTTTTGTGCTTGTAATTCAAGAAAGTTGTTGAAAGCCCTTTGTTTAGGGAAGCATTATGAAAACACTAGAAGAATCAGAGAAAATGACAAGAACAAGGGATCTGAGCAGATGAGTCTATTGAGCATACCGAAGGAATGCTGAAAATTTTTAATCCTTCAACACCCGGGTGGAGATCAGCTCTTGCAAAGCTAGCAAGACAGGGGACCACTGAATTTACTAGCTGACAGCTGACCAAAATGAGAGTCAGAAAATGAGCAGGGTATGTCCCCTTACCACCCTGGCTGTAGCCATATCAAAAATCTTCTGGAGCAATTTATGAAAGGCTGTAATAAATTCTCTATTCTTCAAAGTGTTTTAAACAGGTTAGTTATATGCAGAGATGCCCTGCAACTGCTGGATTTGAACACTTGAATGTGTTGAAGTTTCACAACAATTTCAGATTCACACAGTATGGAAGATGTGAAGCATATATCTTAATATCTATCCCAGTGACTGATGCATGTATATAAATGATGATGACCAATATTGACTAGGTATTGGTACTAACACTGTGTCTAGAGCAGAGATGATGTGCTTAACTGCTTGGATTTCTGTTGTATATTATCATACTTATATGGGTATTTCTTTTCTGATGCCATCAGTTGCTATGTAATGTCTTGTTGCAATATTGTGCTGATGAGAAACAATACAAAATATTCCTTCTGCTTTTTTCTTTTTAAGACTTTCTCATCCTGATTGATAACACAGAGTAGGGCAGTTCTTGACTTAAAGAATTCATCTACAATATCATTTGAAGATAAAGAAAAAAGAAAGGTGGTTTTTTTGCATGTAAAATACTGTGATACTACAGTGACAAACATGGCAAGAGGGTCTGTGCTGAATTTAAGACAGAAAAATTAATTTTATTATGGAAAACAACTGGCAATGGTGCAACTACATTTGGCTGTGCAGTATAAGCAAAGCTATAATAGTTGCCATTCATATACTCTGACTTGAAAGCAGACTGCTGTGCCATTTCCGTGTATGCTGATGTTATGTGTTTTTTATTCAAGATTACTTTTTCCTTCCGCATGCTACCACTCTGGAATCAATCAAAGAGATTACAACAAGATCACTTTGGAATAATAACGTGTATTAAATTTATACAGAACCTCAAAGAAGGCACAGGTTTGCATTACTGATCATACGAGCAGAGCAAGCAGTAGTGAGTGGTATTAATAATATTTAATGCTGAGCATATTATGTTAAAAGATAGGAAGATTTACTGTCCATTTCAAGTGAAGTTATTGTATTTTTTTTTCTATTCTGTACTGAAATAACTGGTAAAAAAACACAACAAAGTGAACTTCACAGCCAATTGTAACAGAGCTGCCAGTGGGCTGGCTGACATTGGGTTTGAGGACCCAGGGCCATGGGGAACAGCAAGGCCATGACGAGACAGTCAGATGGTCATCCCACACCCTGCCTCCTTTTTGAGGGTCTGGAAATGGGACGGGGTCTGGAACTTCCAAGGTTTGTCAGGCCTCCTCCTGCTTTTTTGCTCACTGAAGTTTTTCACTGGGATGGAAATATTCATTGGCTGTGCTGCTGCTGTCATGTTTCATGCAGTCCATCTCATGTCTGCTGACAGCACTGTGGAGACCAAGCCAGCAAGCTAAGTTCACCTCAGTGCCGTAAGATTTTAGCCCCTTTTCCTAGAGATTAATGCTGCTTCTCCATCTTGTCCACAGATGCACTTCTCTCATGTCTGTTTCACCTTCAGAGTTCGTCACAGCTCTGTCTGGGGGAGGGTGGAATCCAGGGACACATAGCTTTGAGAAAGGACATTTACATGCCTTTTAAAAATCTCCTGTCAGGAGTCATGGTGAATAACATAACCTGTGTGTTTGATTACAAGCTGTTTTACTTCCAAAGCTTTGATCCTACTTGTGGAAAGAAAATGAATTTTTCACAGATTTAAAGTTGTGATGTTAGTGAACAAGCAATTACATAGCAAAAAACATATACAAATAAATGAACTTTTGAAGTTTTTTGCAGCTTTATTCAGATTTATCCAAAGCTTTTCCCCTAAATGGCATCATCCTGCAAATCCACTTAATCTGCTGGAATATCAAGTCATCAGAATACCCTCAATGATAAATCATTACAAAGTCATTAAAATGCAGTCCTTAGCAGTCATGGTCACAGGAATGCCATAGCAGCATGTTTAGAGGCATCTAAACAGTTTTTGAAAGCTAATAAACTTTGTGCTTAATTAAATTTTCAAATTACACAGCCATTTTGCATTGATTCATTGTAATTATCATCTGTATTTAATTTAAAGTTAAAAAAAAACCAACACAACATAATCATCCTTGGCATAAACACACTTCAGTCAGTGTATTTGTGGCAGGGTGGAGTCAACCTCACAAAAAACCTTTTTACAACTGAGCTTTCCCATACAAAGCACTGCAGTACTCCTAGTACTAGTGCAAAAAATGTGAATCATTGTAGACTTGTGTACCTGTGTACAAAAATTGTTTCAAATCTACTAGAAAAAATATCAAGATCTAATAATTTTGGGTCAGAACAAATAATGTGACTTAAATCTTCTGCTACAGGCATACATTGTCAGCAAAATGATTTCTGACAGCTTCTCTCAGAGCAGCTTGCATCTTCACATTGAGTGCATGTACAAAATGCTTCTGATGGTCAGTAAAGACAACTAGAATGGTGTATGTGAGAGTATAGGAATTGGAACTGAAGCTAAAGACAGCACTGACAGAATCATATGCCAAATTCAACTTGGGTGTTAGATGTAATGTCATGTGCTGAGGCTGACTGCATCGTGGCCTTCCAGATAAATTCCACTATTTAAATAGAGTTCTGTAGACTGTATCCAAGAACAAAATGTGATCAGACCTAAAAAATGTTACCCCTTCAACCCTACTGTACATTACACCAGTTCCTAAAGCCCAGATAGTAAATAAATAACACAATACATATACAGACTGTCTACCTAGGAAAGGTCACTGACATTCATTTTTTTTCTCCTGAAGGATTTTCACTGAGCATCTTTGGCTTGGATTATCTCAAAGTACCATGTTATTGCAAGTCTTCAGACAGGTTTCCAAGGAAATATTCAATGGTTCAAAATGGGTCACTCTTTTAATCCTGTATGTTCTGTTACATTCTGCTATTATGGAATATTTTTGGTCTAGTGGTCTTATCTGTTAACAGTCCATGGGGAATTATTATCTCAAATTATCTGCAGCTAATCAATTTTAAGTCAATGGAGTTATGGAAGCAAGAAATATGGCTTGTTATTATAGTTATTTGCACTATTGTAGCATTTGAGAAAGGACTGGAACTTTGTTATAATGGGTAATATCTGAACTTAGAGGAAGAAATCCCTTTGTGAGTGTTTTACAGTTAAAAGTAAAACATGATGTAAAAACGCATTAAAAATAATAGCAAAAATGGATGACATTGTAAGAAACTGACATGATTCTATGTTTGGTTGGATATGTATCCTAATGGTCCTGAATGCAATATTTTACTAAAAATGAAATAAGTTAATATCTGCAGTTCCCCATTGATTCTGAATTGTTTATTGCTGCAAATGGGCCATTCAGAAAGCTGAATGGCTTATTGCTCTCTGCATTCAGCATCTTACTATTTACCAGGACGTTTGCAATCAAATCAGACTGGCAGAGAAGTTGCTCAGTGACTAAAATTGCTTTGACTGTATCAAAGCTTAGTGCTTTGGTGAACACTAATTGCTCCCTGAACACAGTATTTGCCTCACTGAATCACAAAATATCTTAAGGGACCCACAAGAATTACTGAGTCCCTCTCCTGGCTCCACACAGCACCACCCAAAGTCAAACCTGATGTCTGAGAGCAGTATCAAAATGCTCCTTGAACTCGGGCAGCTCAGGGTTGTGCTCGCCACCCTGGGCAGCCTGTTCCATACCCACTGCTCTCTGGTGCAGAACCTTTCCCTAACCTCCAGCTGACTTTCCTCTGACACAGTTCTGTGCTGTTGCCTCAAGTTTCCTTAGGATCAGGACATAAAGACAGCAATTAAATACCTGAGCAACTGATCAAAAACCTCTCCACTCCTGAAATATAGATACTACTCACTCAGATGACAGTTGACGAGATAAAACATAGACGGAACACAGTGTTTAGATTGGCAGTTGAGTAGCTATGAAATACAACATTGAACAGCAAGGAAGGAAATGGTAGGCAGCAGTTTAGTTCTGTGTTAGGTGTTTGGTACCTGTGGAAGGGACCAGGGCTCCCAGACAGCTCCCTGGGGAAACTCCAGTCAGGGCCATCCCCCTTCCTGGGAATGCTACTTTGAAACTAAGAACTGACCTGCAGACCTGTGCTGTGCCCTGATGAATGCTGCTGTAAAGAAAGATGGCAAGACTTGTTACTTGGAGCCTGTTTCTATGTGGTATAGCATCTAAAGGACTTTTTCTTTTAAAGAAGAGGTCAATTTACCTTTTCCATAAACTACAGTGGAAAAATTGCACTGTAAGCTTATTTTTGTATGAGTTAGAACCACACTGGCATGCTTCATCTTGCAGAAATGGTGATCCTTATGACAACCCTATTCACAACAATACATGAAGTTTTCAATTAGACAGTTTTACATAAAGGAAAGTTTTTCAGGAGAAACTCAGGCATTAAGACCCTTTGCACTTTTCTTATTCAGAGGAAATTCATGTGCAGTGCTCCTTTTCTTCAACTCATGCTGACATATAATGTCAGGAATAGAGCTTATCTGAAACGCTAAAGTAGCTTCTCGTGACTAGCATTTCTTTAGCCTCTTGATATGTTCAGTACCCACAGAAACTCAGAAAGCAAAGCATTCACCTTTTCTGTACTGAGGAGTGGGCAAACTTAGATTGAGGAGCCTTGATTGTTCTGGTACTTCATGGTATAAACATCTTTTTGGTGGCTGATAAATTGGTAAGGATCCAGTTCCATGGAGTTAATGGAGCCTAGAAATTTAAATGCTTCTTGTTACAAGGAAAGTTCTTTCCTAATGCTATTTCAGAATTCTCAAGGATTCTCATTCAGAAGCTGTTCACCTGCATCTATAAAAGAAATTTACAGAAATACGAGATCAAAGTACTATAAAGGTTATTTTCCTAGTATAAAGGTACTCATTTTTGGCTACTCAAACAAAAATGAAAATTGACTCTGTTAAATCTTTTCATTTGTACATTAAGCTTCATGAAGTAAGTTTGTGTACATCGCAAATTTCAAGACAACACACTATTTTATCTTACTTTAGAACAGCCTGATTTTTCTAATTTTTGTTTAAAAATACATCTCATGCAAGTTTTACAAATGTATGTGAAGGGGATGATGTCCATTATTCTTAAAATATTTGATTGTGGGAAACAGACATTGTGAGCCCCACAAATACATAAAAAATTCACAGACAGTCTTAGGCCCAGTTTGGTGCTTAGTGAGATTCAGATTTGTGATATATAAAATTCTCTGATTACACAGTATTTTGGAAAACTGTATTTCTAGAGCCGTGCATCAGAAAAACTTTCACCTTTCGATGCATGTAGTACTCTGTTAGCTAACACGTGACAAATATGTGTGAAAATAAAATGTAATGTGGAGTGGACTTTTTTCATTACTTAGGAAGATTATCTGTACTGCTATCTTGGAGAAGCTTCTTGAAAAGAAGTAGATTGCCAGTGTTTCAGCTCTTATTATCATGATTTAATAACACTAGGAAAACCAGAGATGCGATTTTTAGATTAATAAATAGCATAGATAAGGGATGCTAATTATAGATAATTTTAAAAGGAAACCATTCATTTAGTGTGTCAGTAGGTGGTAAGGAAAATTGATTTTTACTTCTCTTCATACTACATTAAGTACATGTTAGTTTCATTGGGGAGAGAGCTATTTCAGATTCCAGCAATTAAACCCATCTGAGCAACATCCATCAGGCCCTTCAGAGAGATTTACTGATAGGGTACACCTTCACTTACGTTTCTCCTTCCATTCCTCACTGAAAAATAGGAACCTGAGCCCTGCCCATCTGGTTGTCTCCCCAGTTGTCCATCAATGTTTCTTTGCAGGAAATACTGTGTTTGAACAAATTCTGACAGAAATGCACCCAAATGACTTCAAAAAATGTCGTTATTATTTCCCGGTGTGATGTCTCGTGCTGGGTGTGCCTCTCGGAAATTATTCTTGCCCCATCTCCTGAATTTCCGATGTAAACCCTTTATGCTCAGTCCTTTCATCAGTCGACCCAGGGAATAATTTATTCCCTTCCATTTTGCTTGAACCTTTGAAGTGTTTTGAAGACTGTTATTGTGTTTCTGTTTGGATATCACTTCTTGAGAATAAGAACTACATTTCTTCCTGGGCAGCAGATAATTCAGACCTGACACATCATAAGAACAATTTGTGTGGAATTGTTAATTATTAATTTGAAAAGTATAGTACCAGAGTGACTAATACTAACTTCTGATCACATGTAAAATGCCCTTTTTGCTACATTTGAGTGAAAATTGAAATGATGAAGATAAAATATCTGTCCCCATTGCTGCCCGCTAATGCCATTATTTTTGTAATAATATTTTGCCTTGTTTAAACACAGAAACTGGATGGACATGTTGTTCAGTGGATAAGGTCATAATCGGTACTATTAAAAAAGACAGAAACATCAGAAGCTTTTTCTTCTTTTTTTTTTTTCTTCTAAATATTGTTCCATCTCAATATAGTGAGCTGGTTAAGGATCTCTTTGGTGCAATGACAATGCAATATACAGGTATATATGCACAGTAGTGAGATCCTAAAGTCAGTAGGGCAAACTTGAAAAGAATAAATGGCCAGGCATCCTCCCTTCACCTGAAATACAAGATTTTCCTGATCAGATGAAACTGTCACTCAATTTGGTCTTGGCTAGTACCAGCAAAGCAGCTAATAAATAAATTTTTCACTGTTTATTTTCACTAAACAGTGTCCTGGATGTACTCATCTCATCTACTTTCTGTAATTCTTGTAGTTCTAGCTTTAACTGTGAATATTTAAGTGTGGGAGGAGTAGAAAGGATAGCTACGACAGCCAGAGAAGATGGAACAATGACAATTAATTACATTCCTCTCCCCCCTGAAAAAAAGACCTGTTGCATCTAATATGATATTATGCTTGGAAAGAGATAAGTTAGAACATATCCCAGTCTAATTGTCTTTGTAAGGTACTTAGTAATTTGCCTCAAACAATGGAAGACACAAGGTCGTAATTAAGACTTCCAGTTCATAGCAAGAATAAATGCACACTCTGATTGCAAGGCAATTGGTTGATCTGTGCAGCACATTACAGTGTTATCATCTCAGAATCTATTTTTCCCCTCTAAGCCTGTGAGCTGTTCTCTAATTGACTAGGAAATTAGGAACAGCTGACAATTTTGGAGGAAAATCTGCTGTCAAATACTTCTTGAAGAACAGGTTAGCAGAGGAGAACATGTGTGCATGAAGGGCTACAGCTTGAAGTGTGACCACATAGCCAGCCAGTGACCCCTGGATCCCAGCCAAAGACAAGTGAAACTGAAATCTGGAACCCTTATGGCTCTGAACCAATCAGTTCTTAGCATAGTCTTGTCACATCTTGTGATGTGAAGTCTATGCAAGCAGGTGTGGGGTTACTGGCAGAGTGGAAAGGCACTGTATAACAAATATATTTCTATTTCCATCAAGACTGTCCTGAGTTATCCCCTGGGTTGCAAAAACAGGGCTTTGGCCATATTCTGGGTAGTTAGGTGACAAGCAGCTGATGCTGCTCATGCAGAGAGTGTTGATACAGCCCAAGTGTCTTGCACAGACATGACAGACCTTGCATAATGAAGGGTGCTCCTCCATCACTTAATTCTGTCACACTTGTGCCAGAGCTGAAGGTGCCCTTGGCAAGGTATGTGACTAGGCTGACACACTGTGAGGTGGGGACTCATGCAGCCTGGCCTCAAGTTGTGCACATTTTGTCTTTTTATCTCCTGCAGAGAAGCAAGACTATTGACTGTCTTAGCAAAGAAATCCTATGATTCAAGCAATCCTCATGAAGCCAGAAATTTCTGTGAGCACAATAAATTCTCCAGTTAGTTTCATTTCAATAAAGGATTTATCTCAGCAGCACCTTTCCTGATGGATATTGCAGACTACAGTTCAGTTATTCTGTTGAAGCTCTCGGTATATCTACCAACCAGAAAGCTACAGCTTATTTTTAAATGAGTTTCAAACTGCAGTTTCACCTGACAAAGCCATGAACTAAAGCTGTGTTTTAAAATTTCTTGCCCTATTCTTGCATCTCTCACCCTTCCCCCAGATGCTCCTCCTGTCTGCATCCCTGTGCACACTCCTTCCATCTCTGCTTCTTGTGACTATATTGCAAACTGGATGTGGGGGTTGATTTGGCTTTAAAAGAGCCCTCCTCTTTTCATTACTGACTTGCTTGCTTTTGAGCAGCATAGACTCCCTGAGTCATTTCACAGTGCAGCCACACAGGTGGCTACTCTGGCCCCACAGAAGAGCAGTGATTGTGCAAGGTGGGAATGAGCTGTAGGGCATGAATATCTCAAAACTTTGGAATGCTTCTTGTGAAACTTCAGCTTATGTCTTTCCTATTAAAGTTCCTCTTCTGGGCATAAACTACTTATACAGTAAAAGACATAAAAGCATATTCAAATGACACTCTTGTCTACCATTTTGGACACTCCCTGGATGATGATTACTTTACAAGCTTAATTTATAACTTCAGGAGCTGCTAGCTGAAAAGGCAAATTACATCTCTATATATTGGCAAATGGGAAATATGCATTCCAGTCCTTAGAAGCAGTGGAAGGAAACAAATCTGTAATGCTCTAAGTCCTGAAACAGTATAGAAAAGAAAACTTTTCTTTTCCTGGCATTGCTGGGAATACAACCCTTCATTTTCATAGAGTGAAATGTTTTATTTTGCAACACCAGGGAGCTTTTCAGTGCAATTCCTTTCAAAAAGAAGGCATCCAAACTGAGGTCTCTACAAGTAGACATTTGCCAGGAGGTGAAGCTTCTATCACAGTCATGCTTGGAGAACAGTTCATCTCCCCCCACAATCACTCAGTAGGGGACTCACTTGTCTGACCACAGGATGCTAGTAGGATTCTTAGGATATCTGTGTGGGCAGATAGGAAAAGTATCACAGACTAACATATTTTAGTAACAACAACTGAAGATAGGAAAGAGATCTCAAAGCATCTAAAATTACACCTACATTTGGGCTACTGAATACCAGAGCAGCTAGTTGGTTAAGTAACTATACAATCTCAGTACACGATTGACATTATTGAGGTAGTGTACTCTGATTTAGGTAGGAGCTTAAATGTCCATTTATGAATCCCTATATGTAGACGTGTAGATTTAGATGTTTTACTCTTTGTTTGAATCCCATTCTTTAATCAAATAGTTGCTGTTGTTTAGAAGAAAAATCACATGCAAATGATTTTCACGGTTCAGTAGCTACTGATAAATAGAAATTAGGCAATTATAGCAGTTCTGAGATTTGGCACAGATTTGGCAGTAGCTCTATGTGTCTGTGGTCTTAAATATTGACATCTGAGATTTTGCTGTTTACATCGAGTGTTATGTGAAACTCAGCTCTCATTTTGTGTAGCCAGCTAAAGTGAGTAATTAACAATAAGTGGTCAAAACCAGCAAATGTTCATGTTCACATGAACACTCATGGTCTTACAACTATATTCCTCTGAAGATCTTTCTGAACAAAGCCTTTTTGCCTATACGAATGCTGATAAATGAAAACCTTCAAGGGGAAATCTTGTCGAGTTCATTCAGTCAGTATTTAGCTGCTACAGAGTATTTAAGTACTGGGCATTTTAACGTTTCAGCCTTTCACCCAAACACACCAAAATCATCCAAACTTAGAGTATCTAATTTTTTATATGAGAACCATTTTGCCATACTTTTCTACAGCTTCTAAAACCTTCCTGTGTATGTAGCACAAAGCAGACTTCCCATCCAACAGCTAACAAGGCAAAAGGGAAACACTCAGTGTTCTGAGGAAATGAGGAAATTAGGAAATATTTATTTTTTTACAGGTGTAGACCCTGGAAAGAATTTGTGTCAAAGCACTGTAACTTACTCTTGTAAATAATTGAAACTAGAGGAAATGTGTTTAAAACATGATGAAACACCAGATGTCTAGTCATAAATAGAATAAACGATGGTGACATTTTTATGCTGGGCATTTCTTCTGTTTAAATATGGTGATTTTGTAAGCAGATAAAGTGTTATTTAGTTGCCTAAACACTTTGTAGTCCTGTGCTTTAAATTAGTAATAAAGTTGCTTATATTTTGTTCAGATTGTTATAGGTTTTATCACATTAGGTGAGGTTCCACTTGAGATTTGGATTTAAATTCCCAACACTACCTTGTTGGGAAGAAAGGAGCCACTGATCTACTCATGAAAATCTACTACGAAAAGGAAAGAATGATGATTACTTTTCCCTTCTGGCATTGATCAGTGTTTCCAATAAAGACATGCTCTATTTTATTGCTGTGGGGATTTTGAGATTCTCCTCATCCTCCTGTGCTCCTTGGTCTTCCTTTAATCTATCTATAGCCAGAGAGAATGTTTCAGGTTTTGAAGAGGAAAATCTTTTCAGATTCATCCTGCAAGTAGGTTACAGGGAAACTCAAGTCCTTAGACACCCTAATCTGCCTGATATTTCAGGGCAGGGTAGAAGTGAAAAAAGAGGGAAGAAATAAACCACTTTAGTGCAGAGGAAATTACCAGTGCAATACAAAAACACTTTGAGCTAAATACATGTTCTTTTGATCTATATTGTTAACATGCAGGCCTGAATAAAATGGATAGATTAATTGGAAAATAGCCTATAGCCCATTCATAGGTAATGAACTGCTTAAGAAATCTTTAAACAAGATACCTTTGCAGATCAGATGACTTTTGTGTTTACTGAAGCTCTTCTGCTTCTGATTCAGAGATAAATGAATCTTGTTTGCAGAAAAATGACAGACCTCTCAAGCTGCCACACGGCTTTTAACTAGAGCACAGAATTCAAAAGAAGTTAAATATCTACTGTGAAGAAAATGTACTCTGCAGCACTGCTTTCTGTGTCTTAAAAAGAAATGGAAACAAGAAACAAGAAGTGTGTTTGGATAGCCAAGTACTGCACAGAGCCAGCACAGTTCTGCTTTCTCTGAAGTGGATGAGAAGGATCCGTTTGCTATTAGTCATTCATTTTCAGAAGCCCCAGTCCCCAACCAGTCCACAAATCACCATCTGCAAGCAGTTCTGGAGTGAGGTAAATGTCCACTGTGCCGCTAGGCACACCAAGGGCGTGGGATTTTCTGCTCAGTCTGGGCTTGCTGTTCTTAGAGGGATAGCAGGGAAAGAAATGGACTACCACAGGCAGTGACAGAGCGATAGCATTTGTAAAGCCAGAACAGACCATTAACTCAGCATATACTATTGATATTTTAGGCAGCTATTCTTAGGTTAAAATTGGTGACTTGTACCTGACAAAATACAGTTACAATGCTTCCTTAATTTCACAGTGACAGGAGCGCTGCCATTCCCTATTAAATTATTAGAGCTCTTAAAATCTTATTTCTGCTGTAAATATTTCATGGAAAGTGAATCTTGATATTAGATTCCAACACTCATTTAAAAAATTGCTGATTCTTTTGCTCTGCCAGCTGTGAAACCAACACATTGGACAACTGCTGGACACAGGTGAAGAGAGCTCATTAAAAATATTGAACTAATAATTCACTGACATTTCTTGCTGTATTCACCTAGCTCAATTAGTTCCTAAATCTCTAAGACATTTTTAAACATGTGGAGCGAGGCTGAGAAAATAAAATGAATCAGTTCTAATGGAGACATTTGTCACTGAGGCAGATCAGCAAACTTGAAGTTTAAGAACAGACAGTGGAAAATTGAGGATGTCACTGAAATAAGGTTAAAAACCGTCATCATGAGAATTCATAAGCTGAACCAGTCAGTAGCAGCTGATGCCCCAGACCTTATCCAACTCAGTTTGTCTAATCAGTGAACTGGAGCAATGATGATAGCTGGAGTGTTGGCAGTCTGAAATACAGAAATGCTGAACAGAAGTAATTCTTTCATGAATAAATGCCATGGGAATGGCTTAAAAATTGTGTGGTTATTTAATACACTCACCAGTTACCTAAAGGTCAGAAGAAAGTATGCTTAGGTAGCTATACATTAGCCAAGTGTTCTATGACCTTCAGGCTTCAACAGCTACTTAGAAAATAAATGATATAACCTGAAATGGTGAACATTTAGCCTACCGAGTGATGAAAGGCAGATTTTCTGTTGGTGTAAACAAGCCGGTGTCACTAATTATATTATGTGATCTGTATGTTTTGAGTTTTCTGTTCATTACAGCCTAAGCTGCATCTAGAAAAGCTGTTTCTCATTCCAAAATCTCTTATTCTAAAGAAATGGAATATATGTTAAATTCACAATCAGTATTGAATGCTTATACATACTTACATGTATAAATAGAATACTTTTCTACACTACTTCTTATCTCTACTTCTGTTTAGTACTTTTGGTCTTTTAAAGTGCACATGAAATAGAGTCCCAGCTGAGTTTGAACAATTTGTACTAACATTTGCTTTTCAGGAAAAAAATAGCATTTGCTTTTTTCACTGCAAAAGTATCTCATCCTATTTATGTCCATGGAAACCACAACAGATACAAAGAGAAAAACATCACTATTTGATACAACCAATTCTCAGCTACAAATTTTTCAACACAGTCACAACCATTAGCTATGCATTTTCATCAGTGATGAACAAGCCATGAACATGCCGTGCTCGTAAACATCTGTACAAGTGGAGGTGACCCACTGTTGCCACCACCACTGCTGAAACGCACCACCTACCACCTCACTGAGCTCACTTCCACTCTTAGTCTTCATGAATGTTCAAGAAGCATCAGTGAATGTCAGTGAGTGCTATTTTTTTCTGCATGGAGGAATCCAATGACACGCTTTTCTTCGTCTGCAGATCCACATCAGATGGCATGTTGTCAGCCTGCCCCTCTGCTGCCATCTGTTGAATGGCAATAAAATGAAACAGAATGTTGGTGGGAAGGTTCAGCCCATACTGCCATCCCACTAACATCCACCTCTGACACTGTGGGCCAACACAGTGAATAGAAGGTGTTACTTTCTGAGCAGCCCTCTTATTTCTAGAGTCATTTTTTTTCTATTCCAAGAACTATAGATAATCATTTTTAGTAGTGTATGAATGGTTAATTGTCAATTTCTGACCTATAAGAAAGATGTATGTTTTCATTAGAAAGAAAACAGAAAGATACACAAATCACAGTAGTACTACTACATGAGCAAAGTAGAACACTGTTTAGGGTATACAGCCCGGTGTTCCTGCTTTTACTAACAGAAATCAGTAGCAATATACATTCATAGCCGTGCTCAGAATTTCTGGCATTGAATTACTATTGTCCACATTGGCAAATAAGCAATTTTTCCTAAGGTTGTGGATGCTACATTTAAAGGAGCAGCAGCAACAAACATAAAGTCTGTTTAGAGGATGAATAAGAAAACAAAAATATAAGGCCTCTATTAATGTGTGAACACTGTCATATTGCTCTAATGAGGCAAAAAATGTCCGCAAAAAATTAATGTGCACATTTGATTTTTAAATTAGAGAAAAAAGGAAATGAGGTAAAGTTTTCATGAGGTAGGGTGATGATAATTTTGAGCAGGAGGTAAAACAAGTTAAGATAAGTAGCTGATCTTGAAACAAAAAATATTACATGGGACTCTGTGATTAGAGATGGCAAGAGGTAGATTACCCAGACCATTATGTTAAATAGGAAATGAAGAACAACTGTGGCAGAGTAATAGACTATAAGGAATTGAAATCTCTCTTCAACATCATCCCGAGTATGGAGACATAGACAAAAGCACTGAAGACAGTCTCTCAGGAATGTCATCCAAAAGTCTTATTCACATAACTCAGAGAGAAATGTATTTCATTACAGTGGCATGATGGGGGAGGGGACAGAAACCCAGAGCAGCCCTCACCACTCTTCCTTCTTCACACTTTTGCCAAGAATACCTTGCTAATCCAGTCCTCAAAACTTTGAGAAAATGGCTCAGATTTTCTTCCACCAGTGAGAGTCTTCCACATGCAGTTAGGTGTATTGTGAATCACAAATAAATACACAGATACTGCCTTCTTTTTAAAGCGAGTAGAAAATTATTCTATCCTATCTCTGTCAAATGGACAGTAAAAACGGGGAAAAAAGGCAATAGTGAGAGTTGAAAATGTGACAGTGTGAGACAGGACACAGCAGCCATCTCTACTCTCTGCTTCTCCTGGGCACCCCAGAACTTGTTGCTGCAGCTGATTGGACTGCTGTTAAGTAGGAGATTTGAGAAATGTCATGTAAGCTCTTTCCTTGATGAGCATAAAGGCTCTCTTTACCTTTCTCTCAAAGGTTACATTTGATGAACTAAAGTACCCTTCAAATAGTAGTGGCTATTTCTCAGCTCTTACTTCCTCTCAATTTTAATATCTCTTTTGAGGGAAAAGCATTACATTTCTACAAGAACTTAAAAAACTTTGCAATTGAGGAATACCCACATAACTTTATGCTCAGAATGTAGTTTGTGTCCTTTCTTTCAACTTTTTCATTTGTTTAGGAGCTCATCTCACTGCCTTTTCAAAGAAGTAAATCCCTCTATTTCAGTGAGTCACTTTCAGTTTATTCCAGGTTTACTCTGATGTATATGAAAAATGGATTAGGTTACCTTAGACTGCAGGTTAGATCAATAGTTTTGTTTGAATTCATACTTGGAATTTCATGTTGTTAAGCTGATTTTTCTCTTGTAATATATCCCCTTAACACATTTGATCAGCTTCTAGGAATGGAGTTTGGAGAGTGTGTAGATTTATGTGGAGCTACTTACACTTCACAGTGGTGTGAAGTAGACAGGCCATACTTCAGCTATCCTCATATAAATATTTTAGTGTGTGAAGTGGGTTGTTCTCTAGAAGGCTCTATTTTTGTCATTGGCTATCAAGGGATAACAATGTCACTAGGCTATGTGGAGGTGTCTGTGCAGTCAACACCTACATTAGGCAACTAAATCCTGTTTTACTACCTAAACATAAGAGATATTCTGATACAGTTTTCTCAGATGCACGTAAGATAATGTGGATGTTCCACTTTGTCCCCAGTGCAGAAAGAAGTGTTAGTGCCTGCAGAGATGCACCAAGGGGCAGAAGGCGGCCCACCCTCTGCTGTGATGATGGAAGGAGTATGGGGACATGTGCTGACAGTATACCTCCAGAAGTAGGCACACTCCTACCTCCATCTGTGCGGCTTGGAAGATCTTCCCTAGGAAGGGATTTTGTTAAGAGGGAGCTCAGAAGCAAAACAGAGCCTACCAGTAGCCCAGTGAAGAGCAGAAATAATCTGAGTCCCTCATTTTATCATTCCATTCTTTCTTATATAAAATATGTACACGGTCTTTTGGGAGGTATACACAACCTCATGACTGCATGCTTCCAGCTGAGCACCTTATAGGTCTACTGTCCTCTTGCTCAGCTAACACAGCCACTGACAAGCCAGTGACTGCAGTGGGTTAATGTGACTGCTTCCGGACAGTTCAGTCAACTTGGTACAGCCTGGGTGTCCTGCTGTGGAGATACCAAAGTGGTCTCCAGAGGATTTATGGGTGGTTCTGCTGGAATCTAAGTGTCTAAAATACCAGTCAGCACCTATATGTACATTATTGCCCTGGGAGACAGCAAACCCAAGGCATATAAGTAGTGTCTTTGTGAAGGAGGAGCTGTTTATTTTCTTTTTTCAGGAAGGTGTCTTGTAGTTCCAGAGGTTCTGTCTGAGGTCTAAGAAAAGAAACCTCCAGAAAATGAAAATATACTAATAGTGTCCATATCGAACTTGAGTGCAATTAGAAAGCAGGTTGAAACACAGTAAGTGGTTAAATAAATCAGGTACACTGTCACTGTGAGAAACCTTCTATGTTTTAAGTAACCGGTAGGATGGTTTGTGTAGGAGGAAAGGGAATGCTGATACTACCTATCCATCCATCCAATTTTCAATATGTGGCAGGTTGCTTTGGAAATAAACACAAAATATTAATAAATCTGTTTTAGAAGGCATTTTTTTATACACATTCATTTGTGAGATTTTAATGGTTCAGCAAATGTAATCTGAAACACCTGGCTGAAGTATATTTAATATGATGTATGGTATGAGCTCTGGAACAAATTTAATATAATCACCAAATACTGAATAAAGCTGTAAAATGATTCATTGGAGCAACAGGGAGTTATACGGTAGATCTTATGTGGAAAATAAAATTATAAAATGTTAATGAAATAGGCATTTAAAGCTGGAGTTATAGTGTACAATTTATTCCATTATTAAAGTATTAAATTAGTTTTGTGCAATAAACCAGGATGAATGTAAGACTAATGATTATGAAGATGACAAGTGGGGAAAATAAATTAGTGTGTGCTGCTATGGTGTAGAATCAAATACAGCTGTATGGTTACAAAAACAAAAAATTTCTCTGTAGTGCAACACATAACAAATGCACCAAGAGCATAGAAATTGCATCTGTCACTGTGGGTATTTTAAGGATTTTTTTTTTCAGTCACAAATCACCATGAAAATGAAGTCTGAACAATTTATGAAAAATGTCTAGAAAATTTTCCAAATAATTTTAATACAAATACTATAGGAATACTGTTTAATTTCTATTGCTATGAGGTGATGTCAGGCAGAAAGGGACCCACAAGGATCACCACGTTCAACTCCCAGATCCGCACACCACCACCTAAAATCAAACTCTATGTTTGAGAGCACTGTCCAAATGCTCCTTGAACTCTGGCAGCTCGGAGCAGTGCCTACTGCCCTGGGCAGCCTGTTCTGTGCCCACTACCCCTCTGGTGCGCAACCTTTCTCTGATATCCAACATCTTTTCTTTAAATCAGAAATTTATTTCAGTGATGAAAAAGGTTCCTGAAAAAGTCCCAAATAGAATTATTAAGATTTTTTTTAAAGCAGAGAGACGTGAGCTTAAATGTAATTTAAACTTGCCGCAGTTGCAGCCTCTCCTGCTGTTTCATCTCTCAGACCCTCTGATCTTGCCTATTGCTTTCCCTTAACAGAAAGACAGAGGTGAGAAAATGCAGCAGAGGTGTCAGCGTGAAGCTTTTGTTATTCATCAACAATAATTGTTTCCTGTTCAAAATGCTAACTTGGTGAGATTGAAGAATAATCATCCAATACTTCACGGTAGTTAGGAAATGGAGCAGCGAAATAAATCTCTGTCTGCATTATAGGGAATAGAGCAGAAAAGTTTCAGGAGCAGAGAAAGGGGATAAGAAAGCAGGGGGTGTCCAGGCAGTAGTTATGTTGTGATGTGTTTTGTGCCTTTAGCCTCTCAAATCCTGGGCATAAGTCACATCACCACAACCTCATCATTTACACTGGTTATTCTAAAAGTTCAACTAAACTCAGTTTTGAGACTTCCTAAACTAGCTTCCAGCCAGAAAGAGACTTTGAGTCACAGTGGATTTCATACTGAAACGCTTGAGACCAAGGGTCAGGTCTTGCCAGCACAGTAGAAAATGCAACCTCTGAGGCGAAAAAATAAAGAGAAAAAAAAAAGGAGGGGAGAGAAAGCCTGAAAAGGGGGAGTAAAGAAAACGAGTGGGAAAGAAGAAAAATATTCCTAATAATAATAAAAGGAAGGACTTAAGATGATAAGTTAAGTCAGGTAGTGATAACCAGGATAAAAAGAACATGATTAAATGTAAGAGAAATGTGAGTGACCAGAAATGAAAGGAAACAAAATAATTTATAATTTCATTTCATTTCGCAAAGATCTTATTTGTGTCTTAAATCTTTCTACAGATACAAAGCATTCATAAATGGCATCAAAGTCACCACCACCACCATCAAAAAACAATAAAATTAAGTAGTTATTAAAACTCCTTTCCTATGCCTGCTACATGGTTGTGGAGAGAAATAGAGAAAAAGACCAAGAAAAGTGGGGGATGAAAGAAGAGAAGGATACTAATATAGGAAAGAGGAAGGAAGTAAAAGCAAAATACACACTTAGGACAGAAGCGCTCTATTTAATTTTTTCAGATTCATTTCTGCCCATGATTTAGGTGTTGTCAGGAAGCGATTTATTACAAGAAGGGGCTCTTACAGCCAGGGGATTTTCTGTCAGATTCACGTCCTCAAGCAAAAATGTGCTGTGAAATCTATATTTTCATTTAAAAAACAAACATAAAACCTTCACAGTGCATTATGAACTAACATGGACTCAAGAGACTGCCAAAGTAGAGTTGCCTTGCTATGCTTGCAAAACAGCCTTATAACAATTTCTCAAGAACTTAAGTTGCCCACTTAATTTTGGCATGAAAAGTCAATTCCAAAACTCAGTACTCTAACTGTCCATGTTGTTAAATGTATCACCATTTGATACACTTATTGATTTTCCAGAGTAGACAACTATTGTCTGTTAATATTTTCTGAAGCAAGCTGATTCTGAAATAAGTAAACAGTACTTAACATACAGAAGTTTATGGAAAAATAAGTCGTGCAGAAGAATTTGTACCAATGTATTCTATTCACATATTTTATTCAATTAAAAGTGCCTACAGTGTAAACTCAAGCATCATAGTAATTCTTCAATTGTTTGAACCAGACACAGTTTTTCTACTGATCTCTATGAAAATCACAGAATCACAGAACTGTAGGGGTTGGAAGGGACCTCTAGAGATCGAATCCAACCCCCTGCCAGAGCAGCTCCCTAGCCCAGGTTGCACAGGTAGGCGTCCAGGCGGGTCTGGAACATCTCCAGAGAAGGAGACTCCACCACCTCTCTGTGCAGCTGTGCCAGTGCACTGTGCAGGAGTTCTTAAGCATATTTGTGTGGAACTTTGTATGCTTCAATTTGTGGCCATTTCCCCTCATCCTATCACCACGCACCTTTGAGAAGAGTTGGCGTCAACCCTTTGCCTCCCTCACCTTTGATGTTTATAGACATTAATGAGATCACCTCTGAGTCTTTTCGCAAAACTGAACAGACCCAGGTTGCTCAACCTTTCCTCATAAGAGAGGTGTTCCATGCCCTTTATCAGCTTTGTGGCCCTCCACTGGACTCTTTCCAGGAGATCCCTGTCTTTTTTTTGTACCAGGGAGCCCAAAACTGGACACAATACTCCAGGTGAGGCCTCACCAGGGCAGAGTAAAAGGCGAAGATAACCTCCCTTGACCTACTGGCCACACTTTTTATAATGCACCTCAGGATCCCATTGGCCTTTTTGGCCACCAGGGCACACTTCTGGCTCATCAACGTGTCACTCACCAGGACACCCAGGTTCCTCTCTTCAGAGCTCCTCTCCAGCAGGTCATCCCCCAGCCTGTACTGGTGTATGCAGTTATTCCTCCCTAGGTGCAAGACTCTACACTTGCTCTTGTTAAACCTCATCCGATTCCTCTCTGCCCAACTCTCCAGCCTGTCCAGGTCTCACTGAATGGCAGCACAGCCTTCGAGTGTGTCTGCCATTCCTCCCACCTTTGTATCATTAGCAAACTTGCTGAACTTGTTCTATCCCCTCATTAATGTCATCAGTGAAGATGCTGAACAAGACTGGACCCAGCATGGACCCCTGGGGACACCGCAGGTCTCCAACTGGACTCTGCATTGCCAGTGAAAACCCTCTGAGCTCTGCCAGCCAGCCAGTTCTCAACCCACCTCACCATCCATTCATCTATCCCACACTTCCTCAGCTTTGTCATAAGGATACTGTGGGAGACAGTGTCAAATGCCTTGCTGAAATCAAGGTAGATTACATCCCCTGCTCACCCCACATCCATCCAGCCAGTGATGACATCACAGAAGGCCAACAGGCTGGCCAAGCATGATCTCCCCCTGGACAGTCCATGCTGACTACTCCTGATAACCTTCTTCTCTCCCATTTGCCTGGAGATGGCATCCAGAATAAGCTGTTCCATCACGCTTCCAGGGATGGAGGTAAGGCTCACTGGTCTATAGTTTCCCAGATCCTCCTTCTTGCTCTTTTTGGAGACTAGAGTGAAATTGGCTCCAGTCTTCAGGCATCTTTCCCATTCTTAAAGACCTCTCAAAGATGATAGAGAGCAGTTCAGCAGTCACCTGCCAACACCCTCAGCACACGTGGAAGGGAAGAATTAGGAAGAAGCTATTTTCTCACAGGATGATGAGGCACTGAAATATGTTTCCAGTGTAGATGTAGGTGCTCCATCCCTGGAAGTGTTCAAGGTGAGATTGGATGGTGCTTTGAGCAACCTGTTGTAATGGGAGGTGTTTCTGACAAGTATAGCAGGGTTGGAACTAGTTAATATTCATAGACTCAGAATCATTTAATGACTTTGGTTGGAAGGGACCTTAAAGTTCCTCCAGTTCCAGCCCTTGTGCCTCAGGCAGGGCTTCTATGCACCAGCTCAGGCCATCCAGGGCCCTATCCATCCTGGCCTCGAGTGCCTTCAGAGACGGGGCATTCTCAACATTTTTGGGTAGCCTGTGATATCACCTCATCATCCCCTGAATAAAGAATTTCTTCCTAATGTCTAACTTAAATTTCCCCTTTTTTAGTTTAGTTTCCTGCTGTACTGACACTATCAGACTATGTGAAAAGTCAGTCCCCCTCCTGTCTGTAAGCTCCTTTTTAAGTACTGTAAGGCCACAATTAGGTCTCCTTGGAGCCTTCTCTGCTCTGAGCTAAACAAGCCTAACTCCCTCAACTCTTCTTCATAGGAGAGATGCTCTGGCTCTCTGATCATCTTTGTGGCCCTTCAGTGGACATGCTCCAACAGCTCCACATTTTTTGTGTTGGGGATCTCTTCTGACCCAAACTATTCTATAACTCTATGATAAGTCAGTGTAATTTCAGCACTTCTAAGTGGTCAGAGAAGTAAACAATTTCACAGACATCAATTTTTAGGTGTTAGACATCTCATCTAACCACTTGGAGCTCCCTTAATGGTCAAAAGTCAAAAAGAGACACCTCAGCAGACATTTTCAGTCCCAGAGCAATCCACTGGGATTTTGCTGTGAATATTTGAGTGCACCAATGAGACATACTTAGGATATCATCATTGTAGGACTGGATGTCATCTGGAAAAGAGCCACAAATACTATCCATAGTTTGGAAAATAGCTTTTCTTCATTCTCTTTCTGATATTGAAAAAACGATTAAGAAGCAGCATGACTGAAGAAAAGCAGCTGGTTGCTAATGGACTCTTGAGCTGTCTGGTGGAAGGCACCGCATCAACCAGTGGCTGGAATTAGAGGTCAGAGAGAGTTAGAAATCAAGAAGAGCTGAAATAAGAACCGACAGTCAGAGCGAATCTTAGTCTGACCTTAATGTGTAGGTACACAGAAATTAGTTATATGTTTAAATACCACAGCATTAAGTTAGAATTCCAAAAAAAAAAAGATCCAAAATATCTTAAATGAATTTCTACTATTAAGAGGGGAAAGTGTGTTATCCAGTTTTAATTTTCTTAGTAAAATTATGAAATAATGGAGAATTTTCAGAGTGTGAAATATTAAACATTACTACCTGAATCAGATTGCATGTTTTTATTAAATTCATTTGGTAACCTGGTGGGAGCACAGATTTCTAATGATCTTTATTATCAAAGCTTTGTTTATGCTTTTAAAATTAAAGTAGGACTAAACTGAATCCTTTCTTCTGTGATTGACAGATGTTTTATCACAGGAATGGTAGGTTCAGGTGACTATCAAGCAAAAGGCTGTAAGAGTGCTGAACCGGTATTTAATGGTGACAATAACAGGCAAATAAAAAGATATCAAAACAATATGTATATATATGATATCCAAACTCATCAATAAGAAATTTATCAAGCAAGCTGAACTTTACTCTGCTTCTTAATGCAAGGCTGCTGAAAGCATTAATTATTAACATATCTTTCCCAACAGTTGTTATCATGGAAGCAAAGTCAAGTAACCCTCATAGAGAACACAGCACTGTGCATTGCCTTCACTTAAGCTAAGCATCTCTTAAATCTATTATCATTTCCCTTCTACTTTCCCTTTTTATTGTCCAATTTAAAACATTTTTAGAACATTCTTTTGCAAACTTCTAAGGGAAAAACTTGTTCCTTTCTGTTTCTTACTGTCTATGCTCCCCAAACCTGCTGTTTTGGAAGAAACTACTTGTTTATTCATTTTCAGCAATCATTCCAATTTTATCAAAGGGCATTCTCTTATGAAACCTAATCACACTATTCAAGGTCTTTATTTTGAATGAAATTACACACAAACAGCCCACATTAGAGAGCAGGATAATTGCCTTTTGCTGGGCTATTTTGTGCTCTGGCACAATCTTCAATGCAACATATTGGCTTGAGGTAATCAACTCCTTGAAAACAGACAGTGAACCACATGCAAAATTAGGACAATGTTTTCAATTAGATGTTTTGCAATACTTTACCTTTTCAGTAGGCATGCTACCTAAATGTGAGTTTGACTGGTCTCCAATGAGCTCTGATAGTTTCTCCTTTGCATTACTTCTCTCTTTGAATGTACAAAATAAGATGTGCCCTTTCATAAAGGTTCCAGAGAAGTATTACGTAATGTACACTTGAATTGCTTGTGGGTTAGATGAGGATCAGTGTATTCTCTTCTGAGCTTATTTTCACATATTTTTGAGAAAAACATTGTCCTAGCTCACCTAATGGCAAAGCCATATGTCAGTATGCTTTTCAAAACAAATCATGCAGTCACTATGATCTAAAATATATGTGAAACAGTGGCTTTAGGTAAAAGGTTGCATAGTGGTTTGAGAAGAGTGCCATTGGAAAGTAGATGGGGGGTTAAAAATTACATCCACCGACTCTGAAAATATGATTTTCTAATTATGGCAAGTCTGCTGCCCTTTGGAAGCAGAAATCATATAGTCTTGCAGCATGGCTGATACTCTGTTAAGAGTACCATTACCACTCATAAGTTATTTGCTTAAAGGACCATTTTTCAGATGAGAAGCTTAGCTTGAAAAGTGTGGCCACGTTTTCACTTGGTTAGATTTTATGGCTTATGAGGTAGCTGCTCAAAGGCAGTGGCTGAGGTCCAGGGAGTAGTTTCTTTATGGTAGAAGAACTGGTGGTTATAAACTCTCCCTCATCTGTGTAGGAGATGTATGAAAAATCATTTCAATGCTGCTTATAATCTGAAGCTTTGCAAGAGCTTGGTTGGCAACTTGGGATGTGTCAACTACAATTACATTTTCAAGGCTGATTTTGAAATATTGTTTTCTCAAGAAACACTAATGTTAAATCATGCCTGGGATATAAAATAGGTTCCATACAACTTTAGCATAGTGACTTTAAAACCTCTTGAGTTTAAAGTATTATTCTATGTTTATAAAATTAAAAAAGAAATCTTAGGCTTCCATAATTATCACTAATAGTGGAACACAAAACTGCAAAATATGTGGATAAATGCAGTTGTAGAAACACATATTTCCTGATGTCTGTTTAAACTTATACTCAGGAGTTGCCAGTTTCATAGAATGATGGAACACTTTGTGTTGGAAGGGACCTCTAAGATTGTCTAGATCCTAACCCTCCACCACTGACTTCATCAGTCAGTTCCTTCAGGATTGTGGGATGAGTCCCCCAGCAGAATGAGAGACTGGGAGCATTTCTTTTTCTAGCTGGAACAAAAAGGCTTCATCAAAAAGTCTCTCTTGATTGGGCAGCCTGTGCTAAACACCAATCACAACTTCTGCTGCTGTCTAAGAGATTTCTACAAGGACAAAATTTCAAGATGATAACGGAAGTGGGTTCAAGCTGCTAAAATAAACTTTGAAAAGTGAAAAATGAGAAGGATGTTTATTTTGATATTATTAAGCCATTGTCTATTTAAAAATAATGAATTCTAAATTCCTCAGAAATGAATTTAGAGTCTTAAACTATTATAATTCAGTGTAAAACTAAGTATTCCTGGCTTTTTAATTTTTTACTGTAAGTTCATTCAGTTTAAACTTCACTTTTTAACAGAAAAGTTTACAACTAAAATAGCTTATTTGTAAAACTAACAGGAGACTTTATTATTTACAGATTTCAGAGCAGAATATGAAAATTTCTTCTTTTTGAAGTTATGCAGTTCTAAGAATATAAAGAACTTATTTTCCCACAGGAGAGTAGCCACAAGTTTATACATGATGAAAGCTGGACTAAGTTTTGGGAGAAAATAAATATGAAACTTTGCTGTAGGGCAAATGATTAATTTAGTTAACCCAAGCAAAACATGTCCTAAAACTTACTGGATTGCTGCCCATTGATGTTATCTGTTTTAAAGGACAAGGAAATAGGATGTCTGGGAAGTCAAGATTTTCTGCTACAAGCTGCACAGCAACTGTGCTGCAACCACCAGTTCAATATTCAGGCCTCACGAAAGTAAGCATCATAAAATCTTTCAAAACACGAACTCCAGCATGTTTAGGGTGCTGCCAGTTTCATTTCCTCAAGTTGCTTGGGTCAGCTGGGACCTTTAAGCCTAACAGTTAACGTATGATCTGGCCATTTATTCAATAGCTCTGCAATGTTCCTTGTCACAGGGTGTTTTGCTTTTGTCTGATTTCAATTAAACTTCTGTTTTTAACTGTTTTTATATCCAAGTTTTTCTGTATATCATGATTACTATAGGTTTAAAAATTTGCTGTATAAGGGGAGGACAGAAACAGTCTTACTATTTTCTGCGAGATTAGAAATGGGAAAAACTCAATTTTATTAGCTACACTGTTTTCTAAGCCAACCTGTTTTGTAAGTGGTAAGATTTGACTCTCTGGAGACTTTCCCATTTTAAACAAAGAAATTAATCCACCACAGATCTCGCACAGAGATTTTCTTCTCCATTAAATCAGTTCTCTTCTTTCAGCTCTTCTCTGTTTCTTCTCTTAACTAGGCAATTTATTTCAGACATGGTATTGTCAAACTTTTCAAATACGACAAGGATTATTTTCCAAAGTCCTGCATCATTTGAGCTCTCCAAGAGTCATGCTGTCTTCAGTTTCTTCCTCTGACTTGTCTGCTGTTTTAAGCTGAGTTTGAAGCAGGGTAAATTTTGTACTTCTCTTACAATGTCTGCATGCCAATATCGTCTGCTATCTTACACTGCTCATTTGCTGAGGCAGTGGAGAGAGCTGTGGTTTTCTTCCCCCTGTGGTGGTCTCGATTGTACTTCTCTCAGGCAAAAATTTCCTCTCAGAAACAGGAGATGTATCAGTCATTAAAACCTCATTTGCTGCTTGCTGTTCACCTTACCAATTTACTTCAAATGGCTGTAAGTAAAAATGCTGTGATACATTTATGCTATCTTCTTCAACAATATTTTATGCTAGTGAATGCACTTATGCAAAGAAACTTACTTCACAAAAGTGTGTTTCTGTGGTAAGAGATTAAAAGCCTCATTTATAGCGCACAGAGAAATGGTCCACATCCTTCTCTCAGCTCCTGTAGCCCACAGTTGCCACACCAAAGCTTTCTTATAAGGGGAATAGTTCAAGGCAGCATAGGAATTCACCCTCAAAAAGCAGACATAAATATAGATAAGACTGATGCTACATTCACTCTGACAGTTCTTCCACCTTTCACCACTCAGAAGCCAACGTCTGTCTTGTCTGCTCCTCGGGGAACAGAAGATCTTACTGACCCAGCCAGAAAACCTGGTATGTTAGTCCTTGTTTGTCTTCAATATTCACAAAACTCACTGTTGACAGAGGGACAAAGAAGATAAAATGCATGAGACTACTTTCTCCTTTTCTTTTCCTGCTTTGTCCTTCTTATGTAAAATAATGTCATGCAGATAAGTTGCGGTGGCTTGTTTGTAATGAGTTATTCCAGATGAATACTGCATTATGGAGCCTGATGCATTTTGTCTCAAGGCTTGCTCATATTGGTCTGCAGTTAGAACCTCCAAGTCCTTTTTGGCAGGGCTATTCTCAATCCTTTTATCCCTCAGTTTGTATCAATAGTGGGGATTGCCATGATCTTGTTGAACCTCATGATGTTCTGGACACTGCTCAAGCCTGTCTAGGTCTCTGAATGGCATCCCATCTCTCAGGTGTGTCAACCTTACCACACAGCCTGCTGTCATCTGCAAACTTGCTGATTGTGCACTCAATCATACTGTCAATATTACTGATGAAGATGTTAAGGGGCACTGGTCCTAGTATGGACCCCTGAGGGACACCATTTGTCACAGATCTCCATCTGTACATCATGTCATTAACCACCAGTCTCTCGCTATGATCTTGCCACTAGCTCCTCATCCATGTTTACAGGCAATGCTTTAACTCTCAGGAGGGCAGCTACAGTAGATGTGTAAAACTACTTACCAAAGTTGAATGAGACTTGATGAGACAGGTCAAGACTAAACTGAGACCCCTGACAGGACTAGATCTTTAATGGTAAGTGTATTTTGAAATGTCCTGTCTTGGTTTATTCTCAGTTAGATGAGAGATTTAGTACCACTGTTGCTCAGAAGTAGCTGCCAGATTGATTTTACAGTGTGGATAGAAAGCATGGGATGAGGTCAGTCATCCAGTATGAGCTGAGTAGGTAATAAAACAGAAAGTTGCATTTCATCAAAAATCATCTTGACAAATCTGGTTCATTTGACATCACAGCATTTTAGCAAGGGAGGTAGACTCAGTGATTTCTAGAAGTCCCAACCAAACCCTATAATTCTGTGATTCTGTAATTCTTTGTAGCCTTCTGGAGACTTATGTCTTGCATCATCAGTTCCAGTAAGAGTAGCCTGAGTGGTAAATTTTGTCCTCTGTTTAGTAGGGAAAATTGGATATAATTTTTTTTTTTGTTTTGCAAAACTGAATGAAGCAAAATGGGAAGAGGAAATGAGAAAGATGATAAATATGTACTGGCCTTAAAGAAGTAATTTCACTACCTCTAATTTCAGATCCTCACATCTCCTATGACCCTGGGATAAAGCCAAAAGCTTTAACCTTATATGGTTCTTTCTGATCAGAAACATCTTGGCAAACCAGAGCCAGTGAAGGAGTGAGATGAGGTCATCACCATCTGTTCTGTTAACAGTGGAGCCCTAGATGCGACACTGGAACACCTGTTACCACTTTCTCACTTCCATGTCCTTTTCCTTCCTGGTAGGATTTATTTTTCCCTAACTTTACATTTTTTCCCCCTTCCATGTTATAAGATTTTGGTTTAGTCAGACAAAACTGCATCTTTTCAGCACAGCCTGGGACCAAAGAGGATGATAAACATCTGGCTTAACCTGAGTTGGGTACAAATATGTCAGAGTCTGAGGTTGCTGATAAGATGTGACCACCCTCTGCAGCAACAAGCAGGTCTGCACCACGGCAGAGCTGCAGATTTTGCTGCACTGTTATTTCTTTCCTTTCCTCCCTTCTCCTTTCCTTTTTCTTTCACTCCCTTTGTCTATTTTATTCTAAGGGAAGTAGACAGGATTTCAAAATTAGCAGCAATTTCCACAGCACATTCATGTTAACAACATTTTTCTGAATGCAGGGTGACTCAAGAAAGCTTTTATATCCTTATATAGAAAGCCAAAGATACAGTTAAATAAAGCACTGTTTCTCACCTTACATTTTAAATGTTTTAACACTGATGGTTTTAAGATTTCTAACAGTTTTTGTCACCGTTAGACAAGGCACACTCTGAAATCTCTGGACTCACAACTCTAGCTGTTTGCTGCTGCACAATGACAGAATAATTTACATAACTATCACTTCATAGTCATGTAGTCCATTGAAGCCTGTGTCACATTTTCTTGCTCTTTCAGGAAGAATAAAGGCCTTCTTGCCCTCTCACTCTTCCTCTGCTTTTGACACACCATTGTACCAATGTAATATAACTGTTTTGATCTTGGATCTCTGGTTAGGAAACAACTGGGAGCCAGAAGGAGGACTCTGAGCTCTGGAGTATTTATATGTAGACTTTCCCTTCAGTCACCCTGAACTGTATGACTGCTGAGATGTGCCTGCTCCTGCTGGAAGCATCTGACATGGAAATGGCAGCAGCTGCTGCTTCCATTTCACCAGAAGTGAGATCTGAGAACAGTAATTTGTGGAGGCTTTTTCCTCATCCTCTTTTGTTGAATAGTCTCATGACTCTGTCACACCACCTGTCTGTGGGATTAATAATGGACCAATGATGCTGCAAAGCTGCTAGATCTAGAACAGGTGTTGGAACATCACTTCAACCCTCAAAGTGGGAATCTGCACCACTGGTTAGTATCTATATAGTGTATTTGGATTTTGTTTATAAACTATACACCATATACTATGGTTTATACTATTATACTATGGTACTGTGCATTATAGGAAGCAATTCAGAACACAGTAGGGAAAACAAATTCAACTAGTAGACTAAAATTGCTGAAGAAAGTATTGGCTATTTGCTCCACACCCTGTTGAAGCCCCAGAAGTGTCACCAATAGCTCTACTTTTACAAGCTCAGCAGTACTCCTGTTTGGCATCATCTGTTTGGCATCTGGTCAGCTTCCAAGAGTAGGGTTGGCCAACATGGAGATCTCTCTGGAAATCCCACTCTCCCTCATTTAGGGCACTATGAATTTGTAAAAAAGGTTTTACATTGAGAAAAAAATAGTCAGTGTAGAGTTGCAGTTGGAAACAGAGGACAGAAAAGAATGAAGCAGAGTCCATTACATGGGTGTTTGATCAGAATGCCTCCGTGTCTGTGGCTCTTTCTGATTACATTACTCTTCTAGGCTCACTGAAACATTTTTTAATGAATTTCTAGTCTACAAATACCAACAGTTTCTTTACCACTAAGAAAGATTGGAAACAGTGAAAAAGAAATCTTTTTGTTTTTCAGAGGTAAAATTTTCTCTTTCATTACAATATAAAAGATAGAAGGATATAAACAATGTGGCATTATACTGAAGTGCACAAGATGATAAAATTTGGCTTGTAAGACAAGATTAATTAATGAGAAAGAAGCATTGAATATTTTTGTGTAAGTCCAGAAGTAACTGAGGTATTTCTACCCTTTCCCTGATACAAAGACCTCCTCTGCTGAGGCATGGTCTTGTTCCATTTATTATAAAATACATCATTTTCTGCATCTCTTGCTTAGGAAAAAACAAAGCAGGAGGTTTGCTTTGGTGTACATGCCAGTGAAAGCTGCTGGACAACTACAGCAATTCTCTGCAATTATTTGTGTAAAACTCTTGTATAAAGATACAGTCAGACAGTGAAGAGTATCAGAACAATGACAGTACAGTCTATGTCAGCAAGATATGTTTTGGTTTGAGCAAAAGGAAGTTTGATAGACACTCATCACATGAAAGACTGATGAGAGGAGATGCATGAAACTTGATTTATTACTAGATAACTGAAGAGGATATTAGACTTCTCAATTTCAACATCCTGTTATTAGATTCTAAAAATGATTCCTCAGAAATGTTAACCTCTGGTGAATTTCTAAGTGCTGCAAGTGGCTGTGTATTTTTGGAGTCCACAGGATTTTCTCTCCTTTGGTGTTCAACGCATGTACTCCACCTGCGTCATTCACTGTTATTTTCCCATGACTTCTTGCCAGTATTTCAGTATTCCTGATACATGCAATCACTCTGCAGAGCTGCTCCAGCAGCAGACATTTCTCCCTCAAGTAAAACCATATGCTTATTTTTCGTGCAGTTAGTAGCCCTCATAATTAGCATTATTATTATATTGTTACTGAAATAGTCAAACTGTTAGTGACCTCCAAAAATAGGATGAATGGATTTATGCGATCTGAAGGTGTTCACCTGAGTTCTGAGGGAACCTGTGCGTGAAGCTTCCAGTTAACTGTGACTTGCTGGTAGTTTAAATCGCCTGAGGTGGCAGTTAAATGTGAAGCAGCAAATACGAAATTCTTTAAAAACAAACCAAACTGTGGGCTCATCTAGGGAACAACAACAATCTTGAGTACTATATTGGGCAAACTGATGCAAACCATGGTAGAAAACAGAATTAAGAGACATATGGGTGAAAATGCATGAGGGAGTAAAAGAAGTTTTTCTTGAAGCAGGTGGTCGTGCCTCACAGATCTGTATTGCTCACTAGAAGAGCAAAGGACCGTGTTGGTAACAGTGAACTGTTTGATACATTGTACAGGAAATTTCCAAAATAGGCATATAATAAAAGACTTCTGGAAAATAAGCTGTCATAGTACTAAAATTAGTTCCATGCATGGATTAACACTGATGAAAAGACAGATAAAAAGGATAGGAATAATAAGACATTTTACAATGGAGATAGGATTCTTTTGCTGTTCAGCGCATTCATTAATGATCTGGAAAGGAAGTGGGCAGGGAGGTTCTCTGATCTTACAGATTCAGAATAGTCAAAACCAGAATTATTGAAAAAGTGCTTCAGAAAGCTCTCTGAGCACAGGCTGCTGGAGTCAGATGGGATATGATGCAGTGTAGTGCTGAGGCACACAAGGTTACAACTTGAAAAATAATCACAACTGCACAAACACACAGCAAAGAACTCAGTGTAGATTATTACCACTCAGGAAGTCATCTTTATGGACAAGACTGTAACAACTGTACAGATGAGCTCAATGCTCAGTAGAACTCAAAAGACAAATGCAGTTATAGAATTGAAATGGAGAACAAAACAAGAAGTTATCATTACATTAGTGACCAAAGTACAAATCCCTAACTCCTACCACTGCTTGAGTTTTGCATGCATCTGTCAGCTTTCTTTTAAAGGAGGTTTTAGAATTAGAAAATCTTGCAGAGAGGGCAAGTTTGTGAAGTGCAGATGTGTGAAATCATTCCCATATGAAAAAAGATTAGATAGGTTTAGGATTCTTGAGCTTGAAAAAAAAAAAAGAAAAAAAAAGATGATGAATGAAAGGGCTAAGACAGAAAAGAATAAAGTCAAAACAAGCTCAAAGAGGGGTGAGTACAAACAATGCTGTTATGTGCTGGTCCTGCTTATGATATGGGATGTTGGGACAGAAGGCAGGTTTGATATGGGAGCCTGAAAGAAAAGTTAGAATACTATTAGATACAGTGATAAGTATCTTATTAGATGATAGATACTGTTTGTGTTCCCTCTTTTTTTCTTTTTTTTTTTTCAGACAACACCCTGTTTTGCTGTGACAACAGGTTCACAGCTTCTATTTAAAAGGAAGTTGGAATTGAAGAAAATACTGCTCATCCCTAGTAATGAATTATCTATATAGCTTGCTTTCAGACTTCAGCCTCTGTCAGACCCTGGAAATATCACTGGTATTTAGGGTACACTGGGCTGTGAGTCTTCATCTCTTTCAAGCTACAGAGAACATTTAGATCTATTGTTCAAGCAACTCCTGATATGCTCAAGTTTTAAAAAGAAGTGATCCCATGAGAGTTGTGAACCCCTGTACAACAGTACCAAGACTGAGACAACTTGTGCCTGTGGCTCTTTTGGTTACAGGCATGGAGTAAATGCTTAGAGTGGGAAGTCTCAAAAACTTCAGGAAATACACAGGGGAAAATACTGTACTCAAAGGTTTTGGCACTTCTAGAGTTACCTGGATGTTATTCACTGTTCGACATAGGCATCTAAAGTCATGCTGATTCTGTTCAGACTATACTTGAATTTTATCCTTTGCATTAATCTTGTGCTTCCTTTTCATTTCAAACACTTACAGAAGAAAAATGCGAGAACCTTATTTTTTCTCTTTGTTGCACATTGTTCTGTCTTTGGCTTCCGTGAGATGCTGCTCAGTTTTCATGTACAGTAAATTTTAAGATAAATCCGCTTTCTTTGCTGGCAGAATTGCTACTTTCATCAGGGCCTCTGTCACTGCTTTTGAGTTTGTTTCTACCTCTTATTTCTCAGAAAGTTTGGGAGAAAGTCATTTAAGTCTTGGTTCTCTTTATAGTAATAAAACAAAGTGAATGCAGTGCCTCTATGTTAAGAGCTTGTAGCTTTTGAAGAGATTGTTTCTTTGAGCATCAATCAGTCACCATGTGTCTGTTTCCATACAAATGTCTGTTGTGCAGAGAAATTATTGCTGGCCAACAAACTCTGTTTTTCTGCCATCCCTTGTATTGTTGAATTGACCAACTGTGACAGATAAGTTATTAAGCATTCAAAGCTAATTGGTAGTTTGCCACAGAATTAATGTTAGAATTGACAACAAATTAAAAATGTATGTCCTACTGAAGCAAGTAGCACATTATCTTCCTGCAGGTAAGAACAGAAGTCCTCGTTAGATTCATTTAGATTAGGCTGGGACATGCAGATCGGTACAGTTCATATACCCTTAATCTTTACTTGCATAAAAAACAACCATTTCAGATTTTGAGGACAATTTGGAATTCCCCATACCCTGATAAGTCTGAAGAAGGATCTCACAGCCTGTGTCCCCCAGGAACCTCCATCCCACCTGCCTTGTTGCCCATTCTGAGGACCCTGAGCAGAAGGTGACCCTTCTGCTCTGCTCTGGATCATAATTCCCAGGAGACCCATAGCCTCAGTTCTGCTGGGTTTCCTGAAATCACTCTTGGAACTAAACAGGCCTTGAAGTAAAAGGCAACAGAAATATGTTATTATATTTAAAAAATAGAGGGCTACAGCTTTGCTTCTAGGTTTCTTGCAGATATCTTACTGTCTAATTTTTTGCCAGGGCATTTAAAACAGTTCCCCAGAGCTGAAATACAGTCACTGCCAAGTCTTGTTCTCAGGCATGCTAACAAAAGGACATTTTTTTGAGGTATAACCTCTTTTTAATTTCCCAAATTCATCTGTATTTTCCTTTTAATGCAGCTTCAGCAACAATGTGTCAGCAAAGCACTTCTACCCACCCTTTCATTACAGCTGATCTGTACCCACCTGCCCCTCACAGTAGCATGGTGCCCCCGCCAAGCACTACAGCTTTTAAGATTGGGCTAAAATGGATCGTAAGCTCGATAAAAAATGTAACCACCCTCAAAACATGCAATGTTTTAGTGAAAGGGAAAGAATTATTGGTCAAAGATTGAAGGAGAAATTTCTTAAACCACCCATAGTACAATTTCTTCAATCTATGACTTTTCAGAGCTCATGAGCTTAAATTCATAAATAATTCTCTATAATATATCCTGAAAATTGACTTATAAGTTCCTTCCCATGTTCTGCAAAGTTTTGGTTACCTCACCTAATTTTTAATTGCATATTATTACTTTTGCTATGTCCTACCCTCATGGCCAGTGCCCAGTTGAATACCTTTTCAGTTGCAGATAAATTACTTATATCTAGCATTGGACAATGGTATCTCTTCTTGTCAGACAAACAGGACATGCTGAGCCATCCCACCTCTGTGTTTGCATGCATTTAAGTCTCTTTCACTGCTCCAATGTATAAATGAAGAAAATAAATAAGATTCATTATTAATTCATGGTAAAGCTGCATGACATACTTGCATCTCTTTCAGTTGACCAATTCCTATTATTTTTAGGGCTGTTCCCTTTTATGCATGATCCATGTACAGGCAGTACTAGGAATAGCCAGAGAAGTTTCCTGGTAGTCACACAAGTGTTTGATTTTTGAGACTTTAGACCAAGATCCTTTGGTACTTGCACAGCATTATTTAAATGAGCCAAAGAGCTACCCCTTACAAAATTAAAATTAATGTTCACCTTTCTTGAAGAAATCAGCAGTTCAGTTCTTATGTGCTGAACAAAAAGCTGACATCAGAGCTTTTAAAAAAGAGAAGTGTTATTAAAGAGAAACTTGTAGAAGCTTCAGCATGCTTTTACATTAACTCTCAGTGGGCTGCAGCCAATGCCCGTTCTGACTGCTTAGAGATGACAGATGAGAATCAAAGTGTTATAGGAAAGCTGTAATATAGATTTCCTTGTCAGAAAGTAATAGAGAATGCTTCTGCACCACTGCTTTAAAACAGTTGTGAACACCATCCATGTGTATCAAATACAAATTACAGTTACAAATTTGAAATAAGCCTGTCTTTGGAGCCAGCAAAATATTATTTCAACTAAAAGGGAAAAATATTTGTGCTGTACTGGCTACAAAAGAGCTGTATGAATCTGTAATAACCTCTTCCTCTCTTAACAGTGGATTTAAATTACAGTAATCGTCACAAAATAACACATTTGTCTTAAACAAAGAGAACTAACCCAAACCGTGAGATCTTGTTTGATCAAAAGAACAGTGATGTGGACGGAAATCCATACTAGCTCAGCAGTTCATCTGAGCAGGTCACCCATTTGGCAGCTATAAAGTGGCAACACAGCAAACAAACAACACAAAAAAGGACAAACAATTCCAGCCTGTCTGAAGCAGAACGAGATGCTGTGAAAGTTCAAGGGAAGCTTTGGTCTACAGTGTGCAGAGATAATGTGGCCTACATGGAATGTTGTGTGAAATCAGTCCAGGCAGATGATTGCAGCTTGTCCAGAAAAGTTCAGGATCAGGATTTGTGAAAGAAATTTAAGCTGAGAGAGTGATATTAAAAAACAAACAAGCAAAACCAAAACTGTTTTATCATCTTACAGGAGGAAAATTCAAAATGAATCCAAGTTGCTTGTTAAAATTATAATACTGCAAGTAGTTTTAAAATATATTATTATGTTTACATGGTATCAGAATATATGCCCAGGAATCCTTCAGTTAAATCTTGCAGAAGAATGGGAATCGCTTAATATGTTCTACATTTCAGGACACTGCTCATTTATTTTTTTTCTCAGATGCTATTTCCATGTTTTCAAGAAGACAGCAACAACTAGTCTCTAGAATAAAAATTTTGGGGAAAACGGGAACTTCTTGCACTGAAAGCAAGGAAGTTATTAGCTATGCACAAATGTGAAATAAAACAATTCATTGTCACAAATGGATTTACCTATAATTGCATCCCACGAAAAACAGATGACCATATCTAACTTTTCACGCAAGTTCAGCTGCATCTTCTGGTCTGTTTCACTGCTGTTCCTTTTCATCTATTTTGTGAAAAATGTTCTTATCTGTGTTAGAATATCCAAATAAATAAATACATGTTTCATGAAAAAGCAATTGCTCTTTCCTCTAAACAAGCAAATTATCCCAATACATATCTCTCTCTGACATAATTTCGTTTTATACATAACATTTAAAAATGTCAGGGTTAATGTGATGGAGATGCAAATACTGGAATGAGCCTTGCTACACTTCAGGTGTCTCGTTGATGTGCAATGCTCTAACCCCAAGTTGAGCTGTGCTATCACTTCCAAATGCTTGTACCTATCACTTCCAAAGCAGTACAAATCCCTTCATGTGCTGCCAGTATCTTTCTCTCAGTTGGATGGTAGCAGGACTTGGATCCTCTGTTTCCAAAATTCTAAGGGTCGAGCTCGAATTTCCCCTAGCTTTTTCTGCCAAAGGCTCCAGGTGGTATTCAATTTCCCCAACTTCAGTAGCAGACCAACAAAAGCACTTCATCCGTGGTATGCCTGTAACTTCCTCAAACATTTGCAAGGTAAGGCCATTACCATAACAATAGGCTAAAGTCTGAAGACCTAGTATGGAGGAGGAAGCACTGTGGAAACAGGATGGCCTTGCTGTCTCCCCTTTTCAAATGGAGTTGTTGACTGTGGACTTTTGACTGTAGAGGTGTTGACAGCAAACTTGTTGACAGCGAACTTGTAGGTAGCAAACCCCACAAAACTAGAAATCATAAGAAAATTCTTGAGAGACTTCAAGACCTGGAACTTCTGGGACATGAATTGAGGGCTCCCCCACCTTGGTTGGACAGATGCTGGAACCCAGACTAGTGATCTCTTCTCTGCCCGTGTTTTTCTCTTATCACCCTCCCCACTCTGCCTATCTCCTTTCTGTCCTCTTTCCTCATTGTTAAGTAACGAAAGGCTTATTTTGATCTCTTGTAAAGTAGTATAGTTTAGTCAAACAGCTTAGATAGATGCAACTGTAAGAGTGCTAATACTTTTAATATAAATGTAGCACAGAGATTCTCATTAAAATGGATGCTTGTGTTCAGACCTTGAGTGTCATTTCACTTTAAGCTAACTGAAGAGATTTGTGAATCTAGTTACATCACCTCCCTTCATAAGAAGGAAGTCACAGTGGTATAGATGGTATAGACCACATTTTTTACATTCTGTCCTTCTCAGACTGGCCCACTGAAGTCTAGTACAATAGAAGACACCAAGACGGCAAAGTTGAAATGAGGAATTGTGCATTAGGACACCACAGGAACTGCTTGATGTGGAGAAGGGAGTTCAACATTCAGAAATCATCAGTGAACTTTATTTAAGGATCAGATACCTCATCACCACGAACATCTCAAGGAGAAGTACATGAAGATGCTTTTTTTTCCAGAATTATAGGGGCCAGAACAGTAGTACAGGACATGAAAGTTCAAATCTTTAGTCTTTGAGCAGTCTTGCAACAGTTTAATACTGCTGGATCAGGCTACATCATTCTCTCTAAACATATCAGGGACTATTTTTAAATCTTGCTGCCTGCTGGCAAGTCACAACTGGTGCCCAAGCTTCTGAACTTTCCTACAGGGCAGTTCAGTCTAAAGTTCCTACCTGGAATGATCCCAACCTCAGAATTCCAGCTAGGCAGTGCCCAGACTTTGTCTGGTGCCTAGCCTGAGCCTATCAGAAATAGTGTTAACAGATTGGACCATTGCATATTGGATGCTTGTTTCTCTCTGTCTTGGCCAAATGATTTTGCATATATTAGTGATCTTGGGGTTAAAGTACGTTGTATCCTTCATATATTGAGGCTTTGTAAAGAATGAATAATTCTCCCTCTTGTACGTTAGTAGGTCTTGTGGCTTAGTCAACTTTCATGGATGTTCTTTTGCATGGTCTCTTTGCTACCTTATAGCTAAGGTGACAGGATGGATGATGGGAAGCTATAACACTTGGAGTGGAATTTTAGAACCATCTGTATAGATTTTCACTAGCAGCATTCCCAACAACAAAGTAGGCTATCTCAAAATTACTCCTTGCACAATCCAATCTGAATAATTAGCTTGCATTTTGCACCACTGAAAATAAAAAAAAGTTGTGTATTTTTAAAAAGACAGAGGTGAAGAAATTGAATAAAATCCTGCTTAAATCTAGTTACAGCAAGACTGATCAAAGAAGTGTCTCTCTGTCTGCCTTATCCAACCTACCAGTTGTAGCTCTCTCTGGTGAGATGGCTGACAGAGGCTCTTTTTTTCCCATGCCTTGTGTTTCAAATTGCATTCATTAGTGAGTAGCTAGTTGAGCTTGCTAGCTAATGTCCCCCTTGAAGTCCTTTGTCAGCTTTGAGTGGATTTAATCTTTCTTCCAAGAACAAATTTTATTTCCTCCTTACCTGGAGATAAGAGCCACACATTTTTCCTCTTTTCTGAGATGTAGATATCTCTTTGTTGAAGCAGATGTCATCTCCTCTTCCAGGCTTGCTAATTAAAAATTATTAGCATCAACAGTGGGTAAAAGTATTCTCTGATTTATTTTTTTTTTACTACTCAGTTCATGTGCTTCCAAATTAAACCATTTCCTCTGGTGAACATTACATTACAACCCTTATACAACCTTAAACTTATACAACCTAAAACTTAAACCCTTATACAACCTAAAACTATTGAGATGAAGCTGTGCATTGATACAGGATTTGAGGGAACATAGCCCTAACATATTCCTTATTCTAAGTGAGCAGGGTCAAGTGGGTCATCCTGAGGTGGTCACTGTAGTGAGCATGTGCAGCCTGTCTGCCATGAGCTGTTGTGTCTTCAGGATTTTAAGATAGTATCTGTGACCAAGTCTTGGTAGGATAATGGTGAACATAGATGAATGGACAGTCATTTCTTCTGAAGTTCAGACTATGATCAAAGTAGTCTTCCTCAGTCTCTAGCTCTGTTCCACACCATACATAGTATGTATACAACTGAGAAGTATTTCTGACATAAGTTGATAGCTGAATGTTATCACACCAGGGTAATGGTCTTTTGTTTCTTCTTTCAAGATCTCACACAGATATGAATTTTGTACAAGGACAAGTCCAGTAATAGTTCAAGGGGACTGTGATGCATTTGGTATTGTTTAAAATAAAACATAAGGTAAAAGCCTAGAATGGACAAAGTTGTGAAAATATTCTAACATGCAGGTTCAGCCACTCATTTAAATGAACATTTTTTTTTACCTGACTGATATCCTTTTGCATTACATGCTCTAGTCCCAAGTTTTGCACCCCGCTGGCAGAGTCAGTGAAGGTGAATAACAGGACTCATTTCTGCCTGTTACACAAATGAATTTGAGGAAGTCTGACTCCAGATAGGTGAGAGTTCTGTGCCACTGAGCAGAGAAGCTGAGTCTCCGAATTCCTTCCATGTACAGGTTTTATAAATGTGATAGCATTTATCATTGTCTGGAAACTGTAAAACATAGAATGGTAAAACAGATAGTGATTATATAAGTTTGAAGAAAGCAAAAATTCACAGATAATGTTGCTTTTCTTACCCCCAAACTTTCATTGCCTAAGAATAGAAGAACTGAAATGAAGTTTCCTTCTACAAAATACACTTAACAGACTCCTTTTCAGAATTTAAAAATAATTATCTTAAAATTCAGATTTTTCAATTTATATTAAAAAGAAGCAACTGTTGTTTTTTTAGAGTAAGCATGACAGAAACAGATATTTGTACAGTAATATACATTTGACCCGAGACCTGCATCTTGAATCTTCATGGCTGGCTCAAAGTAGGATTGTTCTGCAGTGACTTCATTTGATATTCAGCCTTGTTCTGAGCACCAAACATTGGAGAATAATTAAAAGTTCATTGCATGAGATGCCATCATTGGCTCTGAACTTTTGTAGAGAAACTACTGCTGGGGCCCTCTCCAGAGGATAAAACAGTAAATCTGTTGAACATAACTCCTAAAATATGATCTAGTCATAAAGTAATATGCTGCTGTCAGAGAATAAGTTCTATCTAGACTTCAATCTTCTACTATTGTGTTCCTTAAATCTTTCCCCTTCTTATTCACTCAGCAATTAGGAACATAATGCACTATCCTAATAGTTTCGTATTTTCCCTTATAATTAAGGTCCAGAAAAACTGTTTAAAGCACTGAACAGTATAAAGGATGTGCAGCCAGGAAAAAAAAAAAGAACATGAACAATCATCAGTTAGGCACTGCCTTGCAATATTTTTAAATGCTGTAAGAAGGCATAATGAACATACTAGCAGGTAGAAAGTACAAACCCCATATGTGTACCTTAAATTTAACCCTCCAGGTAAAACAACAGTCAGCAGTTCAGTTCTGTTTCCTAATTATTGGTGCCTGCATCCTTGCTTTCCAAGCACAAGCAAAGATAGATTAAACAAGTTAATTAGAACACTGACCTATGAAGTAGAAAAAAAAATTGCATTTGAAGGGTCTGGATCTTGTGGGGACCTCAAGTCTACAAACATTCTTTGAAACTGCCTGCTAAATCAAGTCAACAAATCCATGTGTTAGCTATGCTCTTGACCTGGGCTATTACAGTTCTCCCCAGTCTGGAATGTTTCTGAATATCCCAGGGTTTTCTCACGCTCAAGAAATCATAGCACCACAAAACGCTCATCTGGAGGTGCATCAGGAAGACACCTGAAGTGCAACATTGGAATGCAAGTGTGTCTTGGATCTACTCTTAGTATCAAGGATGATGTTCTACTGGGCTAGCCAAGGGATAGATATTTTGGGAGATAAGTAGAGATGAACTTCAGGTAGCAGCCTAGAAAATGCTGTCATTGTGGAGATATGCTGTGAGATACATAAAGGGGAACTGCTGTGCCAGAACAGCACCTGGCCCAGACCAAAAAGCACTGGGTTTCTGGCAATTGATACAACTTATTAGGTTATAAGTGATATATAGTGATAAACTGGGATGGGAGGAGAACAGGAGATCAGGATAGGAGAGAAATATCACATGGCACAAATGCTTCCAAAGGCACACACAGAGAGGAACTGCACACCACCAAGTTAGTGGTGTCCAGTTATCCTGCCTTGTTTCCCTTTCTAAATCTGGGATTCCATAGAAGTTCCCATTTATATACAAATTCTTCATGCTTGGAATGATTACCTGCATTCATTACAAGTCAGGCCAGGGCCATGGGCTTTCTGGGTGGGTTCCTTTCCTGACAGTTTTCTCTGGAGACCCTTTACTCATATTTAGAAGTTGACATTTTACTTCTCTGTTGAAGGGGCCAGCTATTTTTTTTCTTCTACCTTTCTGTGCTTGAAGGAGCATCTGCTTTCCTGCATTATTAACAAAACTAACCCAACAAATAAAATCAGGTTGAATTACAGATCATGTTGATGGAAATAAGCGTTTTTATAAGAAAATAAATAATTCCATCAACTAAAGAGCAGTATTGAGACAGATAAAAGACCTTTTTCAAACACCAGAATCACAAATAAAAGATATGAAAGTTCAAAAGACTGCTAGCAAAAGGAATCTTTTTTTTTTTTTTTTCATGGTAGCATTTCCCCACTACCCGCCTTCCCTTAGTTTTCCACGAAAAGAAAGCTCATACTTATCCAGTTAAAATTTAGAAGGTTTAGAATACTTCTGGTTCCTGAATTTGCTCATACAGGAGGATACCTGCAGAGGACACTGTGCATTACACATTTTAAAAACAGGTGTTTTTATGATTTATGGAATAAATATAATGGCAATGACATGATCACATACAACAGTCTTTCAGTATGATTTCTCACCAGAGGCTTTCCTCAGTAATTCCATTTTCTAATTTGAAAAATTCTTCTCAAAATCCTGCAACTCTGCAAATGTCACAGAACCACGGCTCGGGGCAGTAAGGCAAAGCTGATAATCCCCACATCAACACCATGTGTAATCATATCCCTTTCCAGCAGCCTTTACTCAGAGGCATTAGTTCAATTTGGTCATTAACATGGACTTGAACTTTTTTCAAATTAATTAGCAGAAGTCCTCATGCTTCCTAGGAAGTTAAATCCTCCATCTAAAGCACACACAACAAAGACTTCATGATACACCTACAATAGGGAGCTAACTTTACCCAGAGTTTCTTCTGGAGAAATAATAATCCAACTTACCCATTTTCTCTTAATTAATTCATCTACTTGACATTCTGGAACAGAGAGAACAGAAAGCCCTGCCCTAATGAGCTGTTTGTAGAAGGCAGTGTCTCTTTCAAATATCCCAGAATTCTCTGTTTTAGCTAAAAAGTATAGCACAGCTCTGCAGCCATTTAGACCTGGCTATCATTGTCTTGGTCTCTCATCAGTATTGGATCTCTTTTAGTATCAGTGTTGACTGATGGAGGAGCAGAATTCTTTCACTAAAATGCAACTTACCTTGTTCTGTAGGTCTGGTCTCATCAGGAAAAAGAAGCTTCACTTCTAGTTTGTTTTAGCCAGACCTGAAATACATGGCCAAAGCACAGCTATGCAGCTTCACCTTCCTTCAAACCACACATTTACTCAGTTATCCTGACTTCTTACATCTTTTTATACTCCACCTGTTAAGGGTGTGGGGCTAATGCTGATCTTATTGGAAATATGCCTCTCACTTGCATCAGAGACTTAGCAATGGCCAGTGTGTATCAGTGGGTCTCATGAAGGAGGAAAGAGAGGTTTTCAAGGCTGAAACCATAAAGAAAAACTGAAGAACTGGTATGTGTTTGCATGCCTTACAGAAGCAATCCACCCACAAACACAAGTGAGCTCAAACTGTAACAGATAACTTATCTGTGTTCCTCCTTCCACACCTTTACATATTGTCCTTCTACCCACTCAAAAACAATGCTAGCAGCATCCACTTCTCACACAAACTCAGAACTCTGTCCTTCCTCTGTCAAAAGCAGTGATTCACTATGCTTCTTCTACATATGAAAGAGTATCTTATTTAAGCAACATTTTAGTTTGAATCAAGTGATTATATAACTAATATGCTATCTAGTATTTGCATTTGCATACCAGAACCACATCTTGGTCACAGTGAGCTTAAATCCTCCACTACAGGACTCTACCATCAACCCCAGCCTCTGCTTTTAAAAATCCCTTCCTCCAGTGCCCCAAAGAAAGGACTGTCTTGAAATATGAATAAAATAGCAGTATATATTCTTTCTGGCAGAGCAAAAATATTTCTCTGCCTTTAGGGAAAAAAAATCAAACTGAATATTTTCTTCCTCAGTGGATAACTAAGTTAATTAAAAATTTAGTACTTAAAAATGTAAAAGAAAATAATAATTTCAGAATTCTCCCAGGCTCTTCCTGTTTTAATGCTTTGTCCAATTACCGGGGAGGCATAAGCTGAGTCTGTGATTTATTGGAACATATAGAGTGCTGCACTGTCATTTGAGTTGTGCAGTTATGAAGTGCACTGTATTTTACCCCAGAACATTAGCATTTTAGTTCATTTATAATTCCCCTTTCCTTTCAAGATTTTGTTTGAAGATATCATATCTCCTGTTGAGAGCGGTCAGAACCTCCACTCTTTTGTTGCAGTAACATCCTGAGATATTCTTCAGGCTGAATTTTAGCCAACACATTTAAGTACTCATCACTAAATAAAGAGAGATTTTTATGCTTCTTATGCAAGGCTGAGGGAATTTAAAATCAAATCATTGCTGTTTTTTTTTTTTTATCCAGAGGTCGAAGAACCTGTGTAATTGCATTTTCCCACTAGCAGGAAGTTATGTGAATATCTGTAAGCTTATTTTTTTCTGTTTTGATATCTGGAGTATATGCAGCAACATATAAATTTGATACCACATCCAAATATAAAGTTACAACACAAATGCAGAACAATTTGGGCTAACATTTTTTTTTTCAGGTACCATTTTAACTTATTTTTAATGTACTTGAACATTTTCTTACTATTAATATTTACTGACATGGAAGAGAGGGAGATGATATGGGACAGCCAGCACAGTTTCATGAAGTCCTGTGTAACCAAACCAGTGACCTTCTATGTTGGTTTAACTACATCAGTGGACAAGGGAAGAGCAACTGATGTTACCTATCTGGACTTCAGTAAGGACTTTGACATTGGTCCCCCATCCTACTATCCGAATTATGAAGACATGGGTTTGATAAGTAGACTGTACAATGGATGACAAACTGGATATGAGGTAGTACACGGAGAGTGGTGGTGAATGTCTTTATCTCCATCTGGATGTCAGTGATGAGTGCTGTCCTTTTGGGTCAGTAATGGGACCGCAGATCTTTAACACTTTCGTCAATGACATCAACAGTGGGATTGAGTACACCAAGCTGTGTTGTGAGTTTGAACTAAGGGATGGGATGTCATCCAGAGAGACCTAGACAGGCATGAGCAGTGGGCCCAGGAGGATCTCAGGAGATTCAACAAAGCCAAGTGCAAGATCTTGCACATGGATCATGGCAACCCCTGCTATTTATACAACCCTGCTGTTCAGGAGGAAAAAAGGATTGAGAAATGCCCTGCAGAAAAGGACTTGGAAGTACTGGTGGATGGCAAGCTCAACACTGGCCAGCAATGTGCCCTCGCAGCCCAGAAAGCCAAATGTATCCTGGGCTGCATCCAAAGAAGCATGGCAGCAGGTTGAGGGAGGGGATCCTGCCTCCATATTCTAAGCTGGTGAGACCTTACCTGGTGTACTGCTTCCAGATGTGGAGTCCTCAGTACAGCAGAGACACGGACCTGTTGAAGCGTGTCCAGAGGAGAGCCATGAAAATAACCCAAGGGATGGAACATCTCTCCTTCAAGGACAGGCTGAGAGAGCTGGCACTGTTCAGCCTGGAAAAGGGAAGGCTCCAGGGAGATCTGAGAGTGGCCTTTCAGTACCTACAGCGAAGCTATAAGAAGGTAGGAGACAGACACTTTAGCAGTGCCTGTTGTGATAAGATGAGGGGAAATGATTTCAAGCTAAAAGAAAGGGAGATATAGATTGGATATAAGGAAATTTTTTTTTTTCAGTAAGAGTGGTGAGGCACTGGCACAGGTTTCCCAGTGAGACAGTGTATGCCCCATCCCCAGAGACATTCAAGGTCAGGCTGGACGGGGCTCTGAACAACTTGATCTATCTGCAGATGTCCCTGTTCGCTGCAGTGGAGCTGGACTAGATGGCCTTCAAGCATCCCTTCCAACTAAAGGAATTCTAAGATTCTATGAAATTAGTGGATTAGTTCAAAGGCCATTGTTTTGTTTTTCTTAAAGCTCACTACACATCAGCAGCGTTCACTTGAAGTATATAATCACAATTAAAAAATTGCTGATAAATTCAGTGAAATTTTGGGCATGGGGATTTTCGATTATATATAGAATGCTGAAAGTATTATCTAGTACATCCAATTAATTTTCCTGCAATTCTACTTAGTTTGGTGTGATGGATTTTCTAGAGATTTAAGCAATTTGGTTTATGTTCCTCAAGAATTTTGGAGAGACAAAAAGATGAAATTAGTACTATTGAGTGACAATTATAAGTTAGTCTCCCAGGAGGAATTTTCTCTTGTAACCTGACCGAATTTCTAAATTGATTAATTACATACTATTAAATCTACTTCCTGCTTACTCTGCTTCCATTACTGAAATATTACTTAGTCATTATTCAAATACCCTATGCAGACATTTACCAAAGAAAAGCTTCTGCATTTGTAGATGACAAGAAAGGTTCTGTGCAGTCTGAGTTTCAGCTCACATTCCTTATTCGCCATGCTCTGCTGCTATTTGCACAGCTGAAAGGTATTTGGTGGATAAACAACATATTGAAATTACTGATATACTGAAAGCTTGTATTACTCTTAGTGTTTTCTTAATATTTAGCATCTTTCATCTTTACACAATATTCTTCATCCTTTTAAACCGTATTTTTTCTCCTGTGATTCTTTATGTATGTGCAAATTGTTTCAATTTTAACACTCTTGTATTTCCCCAGTAGGTCAAAAATTGCTTCCACTGTGGCCCTGTGTAGCTCCCTTTGAACATGAAGAATATCTGAAATGTCAACATCATTCATACACAAGTTTTGATTCCCTCTCATACACCCCAAATAACAAACAGTTTTCTCATCTTTCTGAATCTGCTGAAATTTATGTATTTGGTGTTGTAAAAGACCCTTGATTTATTTGTTGTTAGCATTTATGGATAACTTTATGCGGCATGATAAAATCCCTGATGTTTTCCCAGATTCCAAGCAGTGCTTTCTATAAAAGCCATAGTATGCATCCAGATCAACTCTTCTCAGTGTTTTATTGATTACCCAGCACCCCAGTATCCATGGGCTGCATAATTCTACTAGCTGCCTAGCCTCAAGTACTTGACACTTGACACTGAAGTACTTGACAGTGAGAAGCCAGGTGTCAGTCTTTAGACTACATTCGAGCAGAATCTACGATTTGGACTTTTCCAAAATAGTGTTTGGCAGGTGAGACAAAAGTCTTCCTGTGCTAATTTAATTATAGGGGAATACTATTTCACATGTTTTACTCACTACTTTCTTTTTTTTTTTTAATTATGTGAAGCCCTGTTTTAATCTCTTCAATGGCAGATATTTTTTTCCAATAACCAACTGAGAAATTGGATGTGAACACACATATCACTGAAAAATCAATGAGGATTTCCATGAATGTAGCACAAAGACTATGCTGAGTTTTTATTTCTTATTTTTTCAAAATCAATTTACTATGAAAAAATAAAGGATGTTGCTTCTGTCTTTGGCAGTGAGCTAAAACAGAGGATATCAGATTATACTCCTAAAGTCCTGATCACTTCTATCTGATAACTCAAATATGCATAAAGTCTATTTTTTTTTTAAACAAACTACTTTCTTTTCAAGTACAACACAAATAAAATTTATCAGGAATTTTGAGAAATGTCAGTCATGCTGCAAGTCATTTCAGAAAGAAAATGTATGAACAGAGGAAGTTGTTTTCATTGTCAGCTATAGCTTGAAGCTTATGCTACATTTGCTTTTATATGTTTCAAATAGTTGAAGTACGTGGGAAACTTGAATGCTGGCAGTTTACAGTAAGTTTTTTTTTGCAAAACATGGTAAGCTTTCAAATGGAATAATTCATCAGGAAAGCCTTCTATGTTTACATTTCTTCTTCATAAGAAAAGATCATCTATTTTATCCTGTCACAGTAGTTACACAGCTTTGAATCTCTTTTCCAGGTGTTAACATCTGTGGTATCACTTACAGTGCCATTATTATTTAATGTTACAAATGTATCATAGTTAAAATGCAAAAGTCAGTGCATCAGCACTATAATTAGTCTAGCCTTTATTACAAGAGATAAAGAAATTATTCCTATGACTCTATTATTATTTGATATTATTTCTTGTGTGTGGATATTTGCATAAAGCTCTCAGTAAGCACTTTAGTGACCACTCAGTAATTTTCAGTAATTTTCTGCCTGTTACTACAGCTTTCAGGTCACTGCAGGCAAAGAGGGAAGGTCCTGTGGTCTGCAGGAGCCCAGTGAAAGCATTCAGGCTAATTTTCACTTTCTGCAGTATATTAAAGCAGCCATACAAAAGTTATGGGGAATGGTTTTAATCGAAAAATAAAATATACTAACACATTGAAAATTGTGTGCTAAGAAAAGATATCCACAGATAAAAAAAGAAAGCGTGCTGGAGCAGAACCTGGACATGTGACACCTGTGAGTCTGCACTGTGTCCACCAGCATCTTAGTGAGGTCTGCAGCTCTCCTGTAGGACTGAATCAGCAGTGAAGGGCTGCATGGACATATCACTCCATTTAGAAGTGCAGTGATTATGTTTCTGCCTCTGTAATAAACTGACTGAATTACTGATCAGAGGAAGGGCTGCTTGACTCTTGCCAGGAAATCTTTTTCATGACATTTGCTCTTCACATTGCACCTGAATTTGTTTCAATTACTTACTAAGAAAACTATGCTGGTTTAAAAGAATCTTTCTGCACTGGAAATATGGCCCCAGTCGGAATGACAAACCTTTCTGTCAGGTTTGTTTGGAGCTAGGCATTACTGCTTTCTCCTATTTAATTACAACTCTTCTCTCTTAAGATATGCCCTAGGGAAGGACATTTCTTTAAACTGTCCTATCATTTCCTGCTGGCATTTATTTTGCCAGGAAAGCACCTTGGAAAAGAAATTCCTATGTTAAGAGCAAAGACATTAAACTACCAGTCAGCAACCTGATGAAAATACAGTTTTTTTTTTCTCTGACTAAATAAAAAGAAATTTGCAATATTGCTGCAATTTTTGTACACAGTGAGTTCAGGTCAGATGCGTCTTTATTTTCCTCCCTGTACTTTCATTTTGTTGAAGTGCTGTTTTTTTCCTTCCAACGTTTGCCATGGCTTGCTCAGAAAGCTGTCACATGTCATGCTGTAACGAGTGACTGAAAATTTAATACACCCTGGGATTATTCTGTTGTTGTACCTCACTGTAACTGCAAGTCCTGATTTATTCTAACTGATTTTTAAATCTGGGTTAATAAAGGGTGGACAGTGCTTTTGAGTTATTACCCTGACAGAGTGATGCGGGGATATAGGGACAAACATGACTGGCCAGGATCTAATGTCCAGTTCTTTGATTGCTGCAGGAGGAAAAGTACTGGAACAATTTCCAGGGATGGTGTTTAGAATGGAACTTTGTACAAAAAGTTAAAGGCATGTACAAGAGAGGGACAAGTCCAGCCATCACAGTTCTTGGAAAATGTGATTTAGGGAAGAAAATCCAAACATTTGAAAGGGTGATGATTTGGATGGACCCAACTGAAAAAGGTTCATAAATCAGGAACCAAGCAGATTAATATACTTTGCCAGATGTTTCTGTGCTTCTCATACTGGCATGACAGCAGCAATTGAGAGAAGGTAAGGGTTGACCAGAAAGCACTCACACCTACTAGCCAGTGAATGAAGATGCCTGTGATGTGGCTTTGGCTGTGACATCGGCTCTCCCCAGAGGGGTGAATGAGAACTCCGGGTGAACAAGTTCATCCCAGGCATTGCTCTTTAATTAAAGGTATGTTTGAAGGTGGACCCACAGGCTGTAGTCCTTGCATCAAAATAGTAGGCAGCAAAAGCTGAGTGCCCAGCCATTTTCCAAGCTTTTAAAGGTGATTGTTTCGCAGTTCAGCTAATAGTCTTCAGTCAGAATGGGTGGCATCTTCCTCTGTGAGAGACACTCTCCAGTGAGAGACAGGCAATGGATGTTCATAAGCAGGAAAAGAGAAAGGACAATCTAACATGGTAAATAATGTACAGAGAAACAAGGGAATTCTGACAGTTTTCAAAATCTTGGTATCATTTTGCTGCATAGCTTTCATTGTATTTCAGGTGCCAGTAGTTACCCGACTGTATCATAGTGTTTGCAAAATACAGGATGTCTTTTGGCACATATGTTAGTTGTTTAGCCAACTTAGTTGGATAAGTGAAACAGAAGTTTCTCAGATCCTATAGAATTAATGAACAGCCTCCCAAGGCAATTGTGAATGACATATACCTTTAGGAATGGCTTATCAATCCTGACTTCGATGTCATCCTGAGCAGACAATATAGCCAGTGCAAGAGGTGTTTCTTTTCTTTGGTTCAGAAAGGTAAAATAGTGTCTGTCTAAACACCTCAGTGACTCACAAGGTAATGCAAGTTCCTAAGGAAATTAGATGTGACACTGGGGAGTATTTCTTTCCACTGTAGAGGGAATAGAAGCTCTAGCTTGAAGGAAGGATATCACCAAAAGTTTAGGAGTTTGACTGAGTTAACATCCCATAGTTATTATCAATATAGAGGAGCACATTGTGATCTTTACAACACAGCCCTAACCCTCTGAGATGGATTTTTAACTGTTTCTTTTGAGCAAAACTTGACTACAGTGACACGGGTGTAGAAAACACGGTGTGATACGGGAAGTAGAAGGAAAGGTTTTTTATTTTGAATTAAATACTCAAATGTGATTCTTTTGTTATATGTTGTGCCATCCAACAACATCAATTTTATTTCTAATGAGAGCACTTTTTAGAAATGTTTGCTAATGTTACTGGTAGAAGCGTATAACAACAATTTTGCCACATACACTCTGCAAAGAAGAGCTGATTCACTTTAAACATATTGGCACTGTTGAGTATTTTCAGCTTATTATGGTGCTTTGGTTTTGTTTTTGTTTTCTTATAGAAATTGAATTACATGAAAATGATAATTGACGATGGAAACATTTGAGAATTGAAATGTTACTAAAAACTGAGCTAAATGTTACTAAAAACTGATACTTGTTTAAGATTTTTTTGAAAATAATATATACTGGTAAAGAAAAGAAAGAAAGAAAGAAAAACTAAAAGACAAACGGAGGAAGTGAAGTTTTAAAAATATGGAAAATCCTTTCAAGAAAATCTTTTGTTTGGTAGTGTAGTGTAGGTAAAAGGATACAGAAATGTCTGGAGATGCAAGAGTTACGAAGATGAGCCCAAAAGACAGCGAGAACAAAAAGGGACAAAAGCAGCATGGAATTGAATTTTTCACCTCCTTATTTAGGGTCCTGATCTCATCTTTGATGAATTCTCTTTGTTACATGGTTTCTCACCCCCACTATGTTGCATCATCGTTCCCAATCTCCATTTTCTGGTGCCAGGTCTTTTTAGATTACCAGCATTTCTTGAATGGAAAAGAACAGAGGTGCTCGTGTGCTGTGCTACATCATCTCAACCTCGCTGCCAAAGACAAACACAGGCGGCAGCCCCTTGTGTTCAGTATTGAGAATCTTAGAGGTATTTAGAAAACATTTTTGAGCCACCATAATTTTCATCCTTCCGCACATTCAAGAATTTTCTGAAATGGGACCATGGCTCAGTATCTCCTGCTTTCCAAAATCTTTTAGCGATATGTATCTCTAATTCTTCCCATAAGCTGAGTTTTCATACTGTTGCTGAGTTGATAAGAGAAAGAAATGTTATGCTCTGGGCTGCCTCTTAGCATCAGAAAAGCATGAGTGAGCACCAAACTGTTTTATATCAATACCTACTGCTTACAGTATGCATTTTATTCACCCACATACTGAATTTATTTTTCCTAGTCTTTGTGGGCTTGCTGAGCACACAAAGAATTTATCTACATCAGCCCTTAATTGCAATAGTCCCATGTAAATTTCCAGACACAAAGGAACATATGGAGGTAAATGTTTTCAGTGTTTTGAAATGGTTGTGTGAATTTCTATGATTCAGTTCAGATTTTCCATTTCTAGCAAATTGAATTTTATCACTTTTAGAACTGGTGTTAAACCAGGCTCAGATATAATCCTTAGATCCAGGCTGGCTGCTGAATAACCAGGGAACAAAGAATTTTCAGACAGACTTGACAACAATCTAGAGCTGCATTATTCCTGCAAAAAAACCACTACAGCCACGAGTTTTATTTGTTTTTTATTTAATTTGAAATATAAAGCTCATTTGTTGTGTTAAATTATGAACACTGAACTTCACTCCCTTAGGAGTTTTAATAGAGATGTTTTCAAATCTTTACAACTAGAGCGGAGAAAAAGTAAAAGTCTTACAGGTTTGGCAACCAGCTTGGGAAGCCTAAAGAATTTGTGTATTCGACTGTCCTTCCTCTTTTTCCTACCTGTTGAGTCTGATGCTAGAGCAAAAATGTTCCTGTTTTGAAAAGAAAATATCATCTAATCATTAGTGCTTTAGTGTGCTCCATGGGCTGCAGAGATGGTTCTGTCACCCAAATGTCAACACTCAGGGCCATTTGGAATGCTCTAACCATCCCTGTGTCAGTCCTTAGGTCTTGTGTAGATTCTGCATCTAGCAGATCTGTGCACATGGAAATGCTCAAAGCATTTGAAACAGCTTTCTATCAATGAATTTATTACACCACTAACTGTAACAAGATCATGGATGCCAATTTCTTATATAGAAACACATCTAATTTTTTTTCCAGTTTCAATTCGTGCACTAAGAAGTCCTTATCTGGACAAACTTATTTTCATTGTATTCAGCAAGGATGTTAAAATAAACAGAGTCCAAGATCAGATTTCACGATATTCAAATCTCTTGTTTTGTTATGTCTACACTAGAGACAAATAAAATTTGACAGAATATATTCATGTCTTTTCAAAAACTTCAGTACTTCTCCATGTAATAATACTTCTTCATACTTCAATAATTCTCCATGTAATGAGAGAACAAACATGGGGTTAACAAAAGAAAGGAAATAGAAGACAAAAAGTTCTTTCAAACAAAAGCCACGAGAACAAAGCGATCAGTGGCCTTGGTACATTACAGAAGTGTATTTCTAAATACATATTTAGACACTGTTATATTATCCACCTTTATGAAAAGAGATCTAAAATTAGGCCAGTGTATCAGTCATTGGTGTACATCATGCAGCTTATATCACAATGTGTTTATAACCTGTAACTTGACTAATTTAAGTATAAGTAGGTGGTGTTAACATAAACATTTCTAAAATATAGCATTCTAATATAGGTCAGGATGCAGTGGGCACAAACAGAAAAGCTGGTAATTTAAATCTAAGAAAAAAGTTCTTACTGTGAGAGTGGTCAAACACTGGAAGAGGTTGCCCAGAGACACTGGGGATTCTCTGTGCTTGGAGATGCACAGAGATCTGCTCTGAACTGTTCTTTCTAGCTGTTCTGAACTGTTCGTTCTAGCTGTTCATTAGCTATGAGTAGGGGAGCTGCAGGGTATGATCTCCAGAGGCTCCTCCTTCCAATCTCATTGTTTCTGTGACTGAGCTGGAGATTACTTTTCTGAAAAATTTTTGCAATCTATATGAGATGATGAAAAGCACTTCATAACCATACATGGTTCAGGATGACGTTGCCCTCCTGTTACGCATGTAGCAAGATAAGCTTTCACCACACACTGATGATCTTTCTCCTTTGTAATTCACCAACCTAAACCTACCAGTGATGTAAGTGCTCTAGCTGCAAAAGCCCATTTTTACTCATTTGATATTATCTGTGGGCACAGCAAGGAACAGAAGAATATACACTGAAGGGATAATATTTCTCTTTTACGTGAAAGCCTTTATCATTGAATTTGCTTGTCTTCAGAGCAATAGTCTGGAAATAAAGACTGTGGGGAGTACTCAAGTCAGTTGATTTTTTTTTTAATATCTATATGTATATATATTTGTTTTAATATCAGATGGATGGAGAGTTAAGGTTCTTGCTGTGCTAATGAAAACTTGATAAAGCACTATTGCTGCTTTAGTGACAACTTGTGCAGGAAGATTTAACAGCTTTAATTTGTTTTAGATTAAAGAAGCATTCCATCAGAATAAATATTTTCCTTGAAACAATGTAGGAAAGTACAATTTCTCTTATGAGGAGATGTTTATTCAGTAATTGTATTGCTGAAGATTTGTTTCTGAAAGATGCAAAATCCACAACAATGGAAATTGGTGTCCTCTCTTTGCATGGACCAGGAGAATCAGGGCAGCTTTATTACTGTCTTCCATACAGGTTCAGCAAGTTTATCCTCCTGTTGTGCAGTCTATCAGGTTATATTATTCCCTTTATAAAATTGGCATCTGTTGCACTATCAAACTTTCCCAAGTTGCTCATATTTTTCCATTCCCTTCCTACCACCTATGGAGCCAAGATTAAAATTTGCTGTGAAATGCCATACCACCACTCTTAGATTCCCAAGCACATCCACATTCCCACATTCCTTCAATACTAGAGCAGTTATTAATTGTTCTGTTATCCATACCTGACCCCTGGCTCTTCCCAGGCACTTTCTCAGACCTTCAGCCATTCTAGGTGTGGCTCTTCTTCCACAAGCTGACTAGCTTGAAGTTCACCAGTGAATTACATTTATGCATACATCCACACAAACTAAATTCACTAGGAAAATACTAACACAACTCATCTGCCACTTAGCTTTATGAACCTTAGCCTTCTGCAGTTGATAGCACTTACGTGTAAGGAAGTGAGATTACAGTGAAAAAATAGTTAAGAAGATTGAGTAGGAAGACAGGATACAGAGTGGTGACCTGGCAGAAGGCTAATTCAGACAAATGTACTGACTGCTGCTAGTGTGCATCCAGCCACTTCTTCCCCTTCTCCCCTCTCTTTATTTCTTGTGCTTGTTTCTTGCTAATCCATCATGAACCTCCATTTTCCTGCATTTGGCCATTTTTCTGAGCATCCCATAGTGAATTGTACATAATCCCACAAGCCCTTTTGAAAGCCCACCAGAAGTTCCATAGAAGTCCTGTAAAATATTCCCCAACGTTCATGATAATCATGTTTGTCCTCTCATACCAGTTTTACATCTCCTTCTGATGCTCTTGAAAGCTGTGCCTGTGTTCCCTTAATGATCATCAGTCAGTGGCCAAAGAGCTCATCTTTGCTTTGTCCACTTTCCTTTTAATTTCTGTTAATCACTTCCTTTGTTATTTATTATTTATTTTGTACTGTTAGTCCTTAGCTAATTTAAATTAACTAAATGCTCATTCCCACATACTCTTAAATGATATATTGAGTCTGAAGTTCCATACTGTCCCCAAATGCTCAATGGAGAGCAGTGTTCTACTGTGCTTATGATTAAGAGCAGTGACCCTTCTGAAGGCAGAAGTCCAACCTCAAAGTTTGGATTTGTTCATGAGGGGATGACATCTTTCCAGTGCCACAGGAACTGAGCAACAGGGGCCTCACACTACATCAAATGGTCAACATTTTGATTCCAGAAAGCATACTTTTATCAATTATTTAACACAGGGCTGGATTTCTGACCTCAAACTTTAGGCTTTTGAAGAAGCTTAAATATGGTACTGACAACACTAGTTTTCTGGCTAAACAGGCAAGCTGGTGGGTAAAGATAATTTAAAAATCAGTATTAATTTAAGTGTACTTTGGAGATCAGTTCTTTGGATTTAGCACTCAAAATGTACTCCTAAATGATATTGCAAAGGTCATAAGTTGTAATAAAACGTTGAAAGAATCTATTCAGGCATTAACACTTGCATGGCCTCCATCTTAGGTTCTGGAATAAAGGAAGTTTTGTACCAGAAAGATAATTGACGGTGAGAAATTGAGCATACTTACTTTGTGAGTGTGGCATAGGTCGAAGTTTTACTCTGCTTCCTGTAGGAAGTCTCTTCTGGATAGAGAAGCCAATTTTATTTCATATGTGAATTTATAAAGTAGTGGTATATGATGTACTTGCATGCAGAAGAACACACTGAGCCATAGTGTTAGTATAAAAACTCATGAAGAATAAAAGCTGTAACCATAGAAATGATATTGTCCCAAAAGAGCTGAGCGGAACTGAGATCCGGTAGCTTTGTTACAACATTCATTCAAGGAGGTTCGCAAGTTCACTCCTGGATTAAATTATTTTTGAAGGGGTTTATTACCTTGTTCCTCTTGCCAACCTATCTTGAATCGGCATATTACCAACCTTTTAGAATTACAGATCTCTTATTATAATGTGCTACAAGAATAAATGTGTTTTCTCAAAGAAAATGAGAGTTTTCAGGAGAAAAAGGTTTTTAGAAGACAAGAAAAAACATACATTTGAATTCACCTTGTACAAGGCACAAAAGAAGTACTTCCATTCATTATGTAGATCAACAAGAGATGACTTAGACTGACCACTTCTTTGTTGTGCTCAGAGCTTTTTGATGGAGCTCTCCATCCTTTGGTTCATCCATTTCAGTCCAGCTTCAGCACATGGAGGAACAGGATTCATCTCTTTTTTTTTTGCACAAACACCTGTACGTAAACAGGAATATATATCTTTTCTCTATCCATGTACGTTTCCTAACCTCCCCATAACAATGAATATTGTCTTCAGATGTTACACATGTATTCATTGTCCTGCGATGGCATAAAATTACCTGACCTTTCAGAAAATAATATTCTGTGCTTCACTTTCTCATGATTTAATGATGTTTAATGCATCTTGATTTTAACATGTGCAGTTTTACAATCAGATGTTTAAATCAGAATTGGGGGGGTTTGGGATTTGGACTAGATGACCCTCAGAGGACCTTTCCAACTCTAAGGGTTCAATGATTCTAAATTCTCAGTGTCCAATTTCAGGAAGTAGTGCTCCAGGATTCAGAGACGATGTCTTTGCTTAAGAGTGTGGATTTAAATCTGAAGTGCAATTTGATTAATAATTATTACAGCATTATTTCAGCAGCTTTTCATACAACTTGTCAAAATCCCCACCAATTTCTGGGTACGAAGGTGTGAAGAAACATTATTAAAATCCTACTTCTTTGAAACACTTCTGAACATATAGCAAATTGCAATCTGTTATCAGGTTTTATTGCCAGTTGATAGTCTATACTTAAAAGATAAATCTTTCTTATATGAAGTGGTATTCTCAAAAGATGCGTATATTTTTCATTCATTTTTTTTCTTTTTCCCTGAATAACAAATTAAGCTATGCAGTCTCTCTTTCTTTCTTCTCTCTCTCTCTCTCTCTCTCTCTCTTTTTTTTTAATTTAAATTTGATTTTTTCATATGGAGGATAACCTAGTAAAAATTGTCAGAAAGTGAACTACTTCTTTTTTTCTAGTGCCTCATACCAGAATCAGGCTTTGGTATTCAGCCCTTCAATAAATAATTTTTGATGGAGGTATAGGAAAAAGTACTTTTCTTACACATTATTAGCTGCTTAGGACTGATGCACAAGAGAAGAGTTTTATATTTCTTTTCAATAGTAATTAGAAATTAAAATATGCCATAGAGTCTCTAATTTTAATACTGATATTCTCTTGTCTGAAACTTACCCTGTTTTTGTAACTCTTAATTTAATTTAATCCAACTCAGAGGTAATTTGAGATATAAGTACGATAAAAATATTGAATTCTGTCAGTGTTATTTTATATTCTCTGAACAGCTTTTCAATTTGCCTGGAACCTTCCGAGAATTGCTCTTCATTCTGCAGAAAGTCATCCCCTAAGGAATTATACCCAATGTATGTTCAGGCCTCAAAGAAATATCCTAACTCCTGACATAGCTATAAATTTTACTTTTCCAAGATAAAGTTTTACCTGTAATTCTAGCTTAAATGCACAAGTTGTGTGAATGTTTTACCTTACTGTGAGATGTTAGGTTGGGTTATGTGATTTCAATCTACATTTCCTCTTTAGGTTAGTTGTCATAATTAACACACATAAACTGTGCCAGTGCCAGTGTCCAGTTACCAAAGGAAAATGTTCTACTCAAGAAGGTGAGAATTCTACCTGAAGGTGATAAACTCTGCAAATGCTACAGCTATTCTCTTCAGTTCCCAGAGATGTGTGTGCTTTGTTCCTTTGGAGATTTGAACAATTTTGCTCTGCAGGCTTCCACAAAATATTTTCATGCCCTTAAAATTACCGAGCCATACATATTATCCTGAATGAACAGAAAGTACATTGAAGATAATGAAACTACGCCCCTCGGCAGAAAACCTTAACAAAATATTAGTACCATATTTTGTGTGTGGGTGTAAAAGGATCCAGATACTTATCAGTCAGAATATATTTAAAATATTTTTTTTTCTTAAAATGAGGTAATATAAAGGACAACTCTTTCTCAAAAAAAGTAAAGAATACACTTTAAAACTCTTGCACAAATTGATGTAAAGCACTTTTAAATTACAGTATGGATTAGTGAAATATCTATTCATTAGCAGTTTATGAAACACTATAGTGTCTTTAGGTCAGAAGTAATCACAACTTTAATTAAAGATCTTTTTCATTATTATGTGCAGAGAATGAAAGAAAATGATTGTATTTTCCCTAGAAATCTGCTGAACAGCCAAGTTCAGCTGACACATTAAAAAAAAAAAGAGAGACTTAACTGTGTTGAATTGCTCTGGAATAGCAGATTTTACAATGTCTGATGCTCACAATCAGAATTAGAACAGAAATGCTTTCAGAGCATTAAAACACACCATCTCTTGGTGTGACTTAAATGTAGGTCAGAGATTTACTTCCTTGTCTAGAAAAAACAAATCCAGGAGCTTGTGGAAAACAGTTGCAGAGGAAATGGCATCATGACAGCTCAGGCAAAGATAAATGTTAGGAACATTTTCAGGTTTCTGTTTCTCTGTTCTCATTTTTAACCAAAAATACTTCTATGAATAGCCTTGGGGTATCACTAGACGCATTCATGTCTGAAGAAGACACAAAAACAAGCTTCTGTTCAAACTTGCTGTTTCATTTTTCTATTGAAGTTGTCCTTTGCAGTGAATAGCTTGGAAACAAATAGTTCTGGCAACTTTTTATCCACTTTCTCCTGCTGTCCTCACCAGACAGCTGCCTCATGAGTTGAGGAAGAAAAAGCAGTGTTTAACCACATACTGTTAAATGAAAGTCGGAGGCTCACTGTTTTCTCTGTTGGATGTAACCTCACCAGAGGATCATGGTATTTAATTTGAAACCTACAGGATGTTGGCATCTGTTAACTAGGTCTTGGTTCATGCCCTGCTGAAAACTCAGTGAGTTACCTTACAAAACCAAATATGGGATTTTTCTTTTGATTTCTGGGCAAGAAAATTCTGCCAGTACTGTGGCTGAGAAGGGCTTCATTCATCTCCAGATGAACATATAGAAGAGTCTGCCTGCTGGATTAAGTAGATTTTATAGCCTTTTCTGTCAAAAAGGCAGCATGGGAGATACTATCTTTTCTAGGAAAAGAAAATAATTCATGCCAGTGTTCTATAAACCCAGAAGTCAGCTAAGTAGTGGTCCCATAAGGCAAGTTGTCACGGAGATCAGATGATTTATAGAAGTGCTTTGTCACATATAAGAATTGAAATAGGGAATGTGGAGGTGGAAATATAAACATACACTGACAGTCCAGAGGGGGGGAAAAAAAAAGAGAGAGAGAGAGAAGAAAAGATTCCTGGAGCACAATCTGCTTGTCTAGTACCCAGAGGGAAAATAAGTGCTCTGATTGACTCTTCAACATCTGGACAAATGTTGGTGTTGCTAACATGTGTTCTAGCATTTTTTCATGCTAGAAAAATACAGTTTTAAATGTAGGATAACCTTGCTGTCCCCTCGTATAAGAGCAGTAAAGGCAGCTGCTTCCTATCACCCCCTGCTTCAGCTGGAAAAGGAAAACCCAACTTCCTTAAGCTGTGGAGCCCACTCAGAGACTGAGGCAATCACATGGGCAACCTCACAGAAGCATCACACTACTAATGTAGCACTAGAGGACCAAAGTACTGGAAAACTGACAATGTAGAAGATGAACAGAGCCAATTCCTTGGCACTAAAAAGGGGAGGTAAAGTCATCTGAGCATCATCTTAAAATGAGAATCAAAAGGAATCAGTAGGAAATAATTTTTTTTCAGGTACACATTTATAATAATTACATTACTATCCTAAATTATTCATGTCATTCAGAACATTTGTTCATATTTATGTGCGGACTCTGAGAGATCTTTACTTCATAGTGTTACCAGATCTTTTCCTTAGCTGCTCTCCCTGAACTTCTGGTGTGCTCCATAACAAAAATATATGTTTTGCATGTTGGGTATGTTTCAGTTCCTCTAGCACTCCAGATGGACTGACCAACTAATGTTGCCCCACATTCCTTCACAAAAGTGTTTGCTGTCAGACCTTACAGGTGAGATAGTGGAATGAGGAAGAAAAATAAAGGAAGCAAAAAGAGAACTTAAAACAGTTCCTTGCCTGACAGGCTTATTATTTTGAGTTATAGATAGAAGCAAACCCAAGATGTAATTTTTCTGTCCTCCTTCTGAAGGGAAATCATTTTTTGGATTTTGAAGTTTTGACAGCAAGCAACTGTGAAGATGGCAAGTCAGAGCAATGATTTCCTCAGCTCAAACTCCTATGTCAAACGCAGGATTTTATTTCTACTTATTTTAAATTTTTACTCCATTGCAGCTGAACATGCCTTCCTTAGCACATTTTTCCTTTCTGACTCCTATTCTTCTCCATTTCTCCTGAGGTTTTTACATTTTTCCCTACCACCAAATTGAATTTCTTCAGCTGTGTGTGGTAGAACAGTGCAGCTCTGTTCTGCCCATGCAATCTGCCTTCGTGTTTGCTTGCAGCAGTGACAGCAATTCATGGAGTTTTAGAGAGCAGAGCTTGCTCCTTTCTTTCTTCTCTTGAGACCATTTGGATCAATTTTGGTTAAAGCGGTAGAACTTGTGGAAATCTGGTGAGTACAGCTACCATCCTAACGGGGTCACAATTAATTATTGTTCCAAGCATGAAAGTAACTTTTTGAAAGAGAAGAAATGGCAGAAGTTGGGAGATGTGACAGCATTAAAATACATGGCAGTGCAGGAAACCGTATCTTGACTAAACTATACGTCACTAGTAATGAATGAATGAGTGAGTGAGTGAAACCCATCCAGCAGGGCCCTGGGTGCAGTTCTCAGGATTTCCACATCAGAGCTAGAACTTTGCCCTGTGCTTTGCTGGGAACAAGAGGCTCAACCTGTACCTTGCATCCATGCCCATAGGTAGGAGAGATGAGGAAAAGCACTGTGTGGAAACGTGAGCACACACTCTGGCAGTGTAAGGTCAGAGATGAGATTTAAATAAGAGGAGCCTTTAGAATTTTTTTCCCCAGCCATTCACACTGAGCCAGCAGCAGGCAGCAAATGGGCAATCTTCCTGCCATGCAGCTGGGCACGGCTCTGCCCAGCACTCGAGGAATTGCAAGTGAAGTAATTACAAAACATTAAATGGGGCAAAAAGACACACTCATATCTCTTCAGCATTCTCAGTTCTTCCATGCTGAAGTACCAGTTTCCACAACAGCTTTTACACTGTAGTACACTATCTACACTATATAGTCCTCAGTGTTTCTCTCCAGGTCCGGTTGATAAATGCAGACTTTGTGAAATCTATTTTGGTAACCACTCTACTCCACCATAACACAGCACTTTGACTGATTCGAACTCTTATTATAACTCATTTTTAAAAATTATTATTATTATTATTATTTTTTGCACTAAATCATTCACACAGTCAAAAAATCAATTACTGTGGAGAATGGGAACTATTATAGGAAGTGGGAGGCAGGCAGATTTTAAAAACTGTCTTATTCTAATTGTCACATTTAAGCAAACTTGCACTCTTCAGCCAACTTCTGAAGTCTTGCAGTGATTTAAAAATACAAAGTAATAAAAGATACATTATAGCAGAAATTCTGACGGATCAGGTGCCCACTGAGATTGAAATCCTCTTCTCAGGAGGCAGTGGGAGAGGTCCAGCTGCATCAAGCATTAGTTTTAAAAAAAGAAGTTCAAATATATTCTTAAATAGTAGGTACTGTGATACAGACATTTGGATGACTTCAAGAATCAGTAAGGACTTGCTTTCCTTGTGCACTAGCACTGCTAGTGTATGTGCAAGAGTAGGTTTGCCTGGCTTGGGGCTCAAGTTATGTCAGACAAAAATTCCTCAGTTTGCATTCAGCAAATCTTTGCTAGAGCCACACAATACTGGGAAGTGTCCCATGGCAGCAACCAAATTCATGGCTAGTATTTCCTGATAGTTTTTATTATTATTATTTTTTTTCCTCCACAAAGATGGGGTAATTCTTGAATAAAAACACTATGAGACATTGCTTAGAATACAGTTCGTGCTGCACACAAAGGAACACCGAAATTCGACACTTGGACTGGGAAGTAGGAATGCAGTAAATCTAAAGCTCAGTCTTAAATAATGAACAGCATCAGTGAAAACAAAGTGAAAACCTGCAGGAAACCTCAATGAGTGTATGAAACGCTCATGTAACTCCAGCAGCTGAGGCTGAGGATAGCTAGATAAAAAACAAACTGTGTTTTGTTTTGTTGTTGTTTTTTTAATCTGCAAGAGGGAAAGAATGTGTTTTAATTGTTCCTTTATAAGACTGCAAGCACCCTTGAACAGACCAAGGATTAATAGGATTCAATTAGCCACAACAGGTGTATATTAAAGGTCTTTACACTACAGAATGCAATCTGGACCTTCAGAGCAACTGGCAAATTACCTCCTAATGAGGGCTGTCAGGAAACCCCAGGCAGCAGGAGTGTCCTGGTGACGCCTGACCTACCAAGTCACTATCAGCAGGAAAATTAGGGCAGGTATAAATGTTAGGGCTGATGGAGGCTAATGAAGGAGCCAGTAGCAATGGATCTGATGGCATTCTTCTTTGGTAACTTATTCAGTATGTTTCCTGGTTGATGTTTATAGTCAAAAGCTCTGCGGGGCCTAAATGTTGTTGTCTCTTGGAATGAGAATGCTGCCATTCCCTGAGAATGGCAGCAGTGATATCTTTCCTTTAAGAAAGAATCATGTCAACAATGTTTGTGGCTGCAAATGAAGCAGGAGCTGGGGTCTGCATTTGGAAATAATTTTTTTCTTCAGGGGAATAAGTTAGAAAATGTGCAGTCTCATGAAAAACAGCAACTTGTAGCTTCTAATAATTTCTTACTTGGAGGAAAGAAATATGATGGAAAACACACATATTTCAGGCTAAATATGTTCTAAAAATGACGTGATTTCATATTTATATTTCTTTTGATCCTCCTGTATTTTTTACAGCTTTTATCGCTTCTTCTAAAATTTCAGGTTCTAAATTTTCCAATATTATAAAATTCCAAGGCTTTTATTAACAACTACTTTTCAGTTTATGAGGCAAAATCTCTAATGTTTCTGTTGAAGTGGTTCTCGTATCAAAAATCAGATACAAAAACCTTAAAAGGCTTCGTAAGAAGCCATTATACTTTGCTCTAAAGCATGGAGAGTAGGATTACTGAAACTGCTCTTTAGACTCATTGAAATAAACAGAAGAAGCCAATACATTTAAAGGAGGATGAGGAGTAGACTGTCTCTGTTTCTAAAAATCCAGCCTAAACTCTTATTTGAATGAAATAAGCATTGATGAATCTTGAACTTAACAGACTGGTGAGCTGCAGGCAGTTTATTGAAGAGCAGGTGACCTATTTCATTTATGTTTTGAAATGCCAATATGAAGTAAAAATATTTCAAGATAAACTGATGCCAAGTATGTCATACTTGCTATCTTGATTAAGAATACACAGAATAATGGTTCTGACTCAAAAGAGATGAAAATAAAAGACTGACAAGTGAGTTGTAATACAGGGATCAAAGATTCATACAGCTTTTTCATCCTGCTGGTGTTGAGCCACACTTAAGAGTGTTTGAAGAAGACTGAATTGACTCTATGTTCTGCATAATAGACTGACATAAATATATACATATATATGTATATGTATATATATGTATATATGTCTCCATCTATAGTAGCACCAAATAAGAATGTGTAGTTAATGTAAAGACAAGGAAAAAAATAACAAAGTCCTTTGATCCTTCAAGTTAGGTAAACTTTCAGATTTGTTGTCAGTGTTTTCTGTGCTGCAAACAAAATCTTACTTCTCAAACTGATGACTACTAGATATTCTCTCTCTGATAGAAAATTCTAGTTTTTCTGCAAGGAAAAAAAACAAGATTCAGAAATGGGGGAGTTTTGTTTGATGTTTTCCCTGAAAACAATGTGACTAAGACATTCACAAATCAGAACAGTTCATGTTGTCACTTTGAGCCTAATGCTCTTCCTTCCACCTACCAAAGATTTATTTTAAAATGCATATTTTCCAGTTGCTTTGTCATTAATTTTCATCTTTGTTGCTGCCTTGTCTCAAAAAGTGTAATTCAGGTGGCTTGTGGAGACTGCATCTCTGCTGATGCATCTGCAGCCACAATTCCCATGGTAAATGGCACAGAGGTAAGACTGCACTGTGCTTTCCAAGGTGGGGGCCTGAGTCAAGTGAAAATATTAGAAGGTTTCAGAAACACCACTGGTAAAATCAGCTATCACAGCAAATTCCTGACCAAAAACATTATTGAGACACTGTGGGACTGAGACATTTGAGAATAGCAGCTTATTTTCCACCAGCTGTGATTTAAATTTTTTTACAGTGTTCTCTGTGTGAAACAGCAGCTAAACCTGATTCATGATCAGGTCCTGGATGCTGTAAGTGTTGCTTTCCAGGCCCAGCTCCTGAATTCTCATTGGTTTAAGTGGAGTTTTAAATTTGTTGCACTGAAGCTTCTAGGTGAAAATGTAGAGAAATTTGAGTGGGTCTTATTTCCACTGTAATTTCTTTTTTTTCCCCCTTCTTTTTCCAAAGTAAAAATTTCTTCAATTTAAGCTAGTGTTGACCCAGTAGATGCATCATAAAATCTCGTTTTGTTGTTCCACTGTAGCTAGATTAACTCCACCAATTACATTGGTCCAATTACTTTTTTTTATTAAACTCAAATGGAAAGGAAATAATTAGCTCTGATAGCTATCATATAAGAGAACATGCTGAGGGTAAAGTAATTAAACTCTAATTGTGGTAAACTATGTTTTTCATTAAAACTGAAATTGTAAAAGGTCTGTTAAATGATTAGGTAAAATGTTTTGGGTCTTTGAAGTCCATTCAGCTTTGTGGTTCTCTAGTTCTGCAAGCAGAAGAAGGAAGATTTGCAATCTGTGAATGTATATGTGGGTACTGCACCATCAACTGTTATCAATACCAAATTGTTTCCCTGCTTGTACTATGTATTTGTTACTGATATTACTACAAACATGTAAGATGCTTTCCCAAAGATGAAATAGAGTTGCTGTAAGCCTCAGCAATTTAAAACTGTATTTACAAACCATCTGAGTAGCTCATTTACTGAGGAAGAAATTTTTATCACAATGTTAATGTCTTTATTTTATCCAGCTTGCTTTCAGAAACTATCCTTTCGAGAAGAGCTACTGCAAAGAGCGTTTTTTCTGGGGGGGGGAGGGAAATAAGTTTGACTGCATTGAATGGGGACAGTGCTACACTTCATGTTTTTCTGCATGAGTTGCAAATGTGCCCCAGCCACACTGTTAACAGTAAAAATGCATGAATACCCTGATTTGTCTGCTTAGGGCACCAAACCCATTGAATTCATAGCATGTTCAGCTAGCAGGCAGATAACTCAGGTAATGTGTTTTTTATACAACATGTATGTATGAATCTCCCCAAAAGCTCCAGAGATGGAGGGAGAGAGGGGCATTCTCCTGGTGTTTATATGAATAAAATAATTTTTGTAAATAATCAAAACAATCAAAATCTTCTTTGATGGAGAAAAGGATTACAGGGAAAAGGCTGCATGAGTAAGAGTGAGTTCTTCTCACCTGAATTATATTTTTCCCCACAGAAAGAATGTTTTCCAGTCCCATATAAAAGTTAACACAATAAAAGGGGTAGGTAGTAAAGCTCAAGGAGAGAAAGGGTGCTGGAAAATGTAAAAGACAACAGAGATAGACTGATCCACTGATGGGCAGACAAATAGGAAAGAAGGATTAAAGAGTTGTGTCAACAGCGGAAACTGCAGTGAAATCTATGTGGGATAAATGAAACCGTCAAGGGCATAACCATGACTAGACCAGCCTGAATAAAGTTTTTGAAAGAGAGAAGACCTGGATCTTCAGTTAAAGTTATCAAATATAGAGAAAAAAGAAACAGACTGTAACAGGTCAGTGTGATTCAACAGCCGCTTCAAGAACTGGTACTAAGAAGGGGTCATTGAAGAGATTATGAATAACCTGGAACATGTTTACAAAACAAAGGTGGTTGATGATGGATTCTACCTCATTAAGGCAGTTTTTTAATGGTCAGGTTCTGGGATCACCTAAGTTAATGCTTACGTTAATTAGTGTAAAAAATCACCTGCGACTAAATTACCAGATAGTGATGTTACTGAATCAGCCTAATTATATTCAGAAATATTTATACCTGGATAGGTATATAGGTATCTGTTGTGAACAGTAGTGACTAAAACAATTGTGATGATAATAAAATTAAAACTGGAGTACATCTGAAGAGGGAAGAGCTGTTTGTGAAATGGGAGATCCATCATAGTTCAGGAAAAACTAAATGACAGAAAAAAAGCCCACTTGCCAAAACAGTACTTTTCAGGCAAGAATGGTAGCTCACTTCAAGCTTTTGAAAGTCATGTATAATGCATATGTACATACTTATTTATCTGAATACTGTGGAATGCTATTCTTGTTGAACAGAACAAAACATTAGTTGATGTTATTAAAAATTCTCACATTGGTGTGAAAATTTGAAGAGCAAATGAAAACTTTTCCTTGTGGAACTGGGCCCTGTTATGATTGAAAGAGATGGAAGAGGAGAGAAGTGGAATACAGGATTTCTGATACTTATAGTGACAGACTCTGCCCTTTGGGCCTGGTAGTATTTTGCAGCATGTTTAGAGTAGCACTTCTCTTTTTTCAACTCTATTATGGTGTGATCAAAGACTTTTGAAACTACTAGTCCTCCAAATTTGGAGGTATCCATAAGTGGGAGACAGAAAAAAGGTAATTTCATATCCTTATAGCTCCTTCTGTAACTTCTGTTCCTCAATATGCAATTATCCCTGATGATAAATTGTTTTAAGCAACTGAAATTAAATCAAGCTTATTAAATCAGATACTCATGTGTGATAGCTCAGAAGAAGCGCACGCCTTGTGAAGAAGCATTAATTTAAGTAGTAAGTTAAAATAAAATATTATTTTAGTGGAGATTGCACATATTGTATTACTGCCTGAAAGTGAACTCTAATTCTGATTTTTTTCTTTGTTTTTGTTTGTTTATTTTCTCAAGAACATCTGTATAACAGCAGTAAAGGTTTGGAAAAAGGAAATTGGAAGCACTGGACAATTGAAATTTGATTTTTTTTTAACTTTCCCTTGTATAGTAACTAGGGTTTCGAGATTTGTCTGATGAATAATTTTATGACATTTTAAAATATTTTGGCAAGACTTTCTAATCTGGAGCACCAGCTATAGTGGAACAAGGGATCTTAAATTGATTTAAATAGTTAATTTAATCTTTTTAATGGCTTTAAAAAAACAGTAACACTAATTGCTATCCTTTTTTGTATGTGTTGATGATGTGTTTAATAAAATTGTGTACTGTTGTTCTTTCCTCACTTTTAAAGGACTGTGTGTGTGTGTGTGTGTGTGTGTGTGTGTGTGTGTGTGTTTATGGGAACTCAATATCAAAATAACCCAATAGCTCTTATTCAAGAGTGCATACAAACTATTGCCAGCATTAGAAAAAAAGCATATTACACAGGAAAATTGCTTACAATATTCAAATTTTCTGAATAGAAATGCTGAGTCAGAAACATCATGCATTTCAAGCAAATAAAAACCCATATGTCGTACACAGGACCAATGAATCTTGAGTCCAAAGCACTGTCAACATAAGACTACACATGGAACACACTTTAACATGTTTTAATGTTCAAGGAATTTCATGAAAGAGCAGGACTTAAAAAAAAAATTATGCAGCAATCATTGCTGAATGACATTTCGTATTCTCGGACCTCAGTCACATTCAGTCTTATGTGGTGATGAGAAAGACATTCTCAGAAAGTAACCCTATTAACTTCTAATCTCTCCAGTTCAAATTGAGAAAGGAAAATTTACTCGAGTGCTTGCATTTACAAATATGTTTCATTGGAAACTGGAATTTGAAGAAAAGAATGCCGATATTTTCCCCAAATAATACTTCCTAGGTGCTTAAGTAATGGAGATTTCTGAAGGACCCAATTTAAAATTTAAAATTCTTTTGAAAATCTGAAGACTAAAGTATATATTGTACATTTATTATTTTTTGTAATTTTTATTATTTTTATAATAGGGAAAAAGAAACCTAAAGGTTTCTTACATGTTTAAAATATTGCTTTATCCTGGAACAGGTGTCCAGGTCCTTCTCATGTATCTATTTACAGATCAAGATGTTTTCTAAGGATGTAGGTTAAGAACAGTGTTGTTCCATTTTCAAACTGATAAGAAAAAGGAAGGAAAAAAGATTTGAAGCCCCTTGCATACATTTAAATTTCGGATATCGTGTGTAGTTCTTTCCTACTACAACAGAGTGTCCTTGCTATGTTAAGAACACACTTTTCATTTGTCATTGGCTTTCACACAAGATTTTTCTTTCCTTGGGATTGACACAGGTCTGTGTTTTAGAGAACCTCTTAACTTGGCTAGGCCCTAAGTCCCTCTAAGCTGTGGTTTCAAGGAACACTTCATAACTGGAAATGTCCTACTGAAGGACTAAGGGGAGAGAAAATATCAAAGCTTACTATGTTCTCATGAGTAAATTTTGCTTCTCTAAACTGCAGAAATTAGGAGCTCTGTCTGTGTAAACTATGATGGGTAAACATTTGTCTGATGCATGAATATTTCAATGCTGGTGTATGTGAAAGAACAAATAAAATATCCCCAAAGCTCCTAAGTGATTATTCACAACACTCATTTAACTCAGTAAGTTAATTTTTAAGACAAGTGAGTGAGTGTGCGTGTGGCTAGGGCAGCTGTTGCTTATGGTGTTGACTGAAGAACTTCAAAATAACATGTACTGTCAAGAGCAATCTGACATATACACATACATAAGAAAAGGTTCATTCATATGTCAGGTTATAAGACAGACAGCCACCCTGAGAGCAATGCTCACCTATCATCGGCTTAAAGTTGTCAGTGAGTGAACTCCTGGTGGTGGAAATTTAAAAGGATGACTGAGAAAGAGCTCTCGATTATTAAAGGTTTGGAACCCAAACAGATCTTATTAAATCAGGGGCTTTAATAAATTATACACACAAAATGCGTAGGAGGCTGTCTGCTCAGCTCTCCAAGGTTCTGTGAACTAGAGCTTCATGTACTCTTCAGACCTACTGCTGTGAGTCAGACAGCTGAAAAGACTCCCCTTCCAGATGTGGAGGATGGCCTGACACCTTGCTCTTGTATGCTGGTGGCTGTGAGCCACACACCTGCCTCCTTGTTTAATGCATGGCTGAGCCCTCAGGTCAACCTCTGAGTACAGCACCATCTTCTCTTTCCCTACACTGAAAAACCGTTTCTATCCACACAGATAATACCACACATTTCTGGCTAATTTCTGGCTAAATACCATCTAGGTTTCCCACAAGATGCTATTGCTCTCAGATCTTGTAAATGAAGCTCTGGGGAATGATGTTCTCAGTGAACAATCTTTAGACCCATTTCTTATCTACAGCCAGGACTGAGTGACTGAAAGGCTCATTTTCCAGTTCAGATGTCTTCAATCCAGTGAGCAATTCTAGTTTCAAGTAAATCAAAAGGCATAATAGTAGGTTAATTGAAAGCAAATCTCTATATATAGCCTGGGGCATAGTATCACAAACAATGCTATTTATTTCAAAGAATTAAGTATTCTTTATTCTTTAACTGACAGTAAAATCTTATTTATGCCTTAATAGAAGATGATTAAAACAGCTGTCTACTGCTGAAGAATGAAGAACAGTTAGAAAAAAATGACATAATTCCAGGGACTGTTATAGTTTTTAATGTGCTAATACTATTTAATGCTCTTGCTAGGAACAATGTGGGGATCCTGGTGGACACCAAGTGGAACATGAACTGACTGACAAAAAAGGCCAACAGCATCACGTGTGAAATGAAGGGCAGTGCTGACAGTGGGCTGACAGACATGAGCTCACCCTTCTGTGCAGCCCCAGTTAGGTCACACATGAAGTGCTGGGTTCAGTTCTGGGCTCCCCAGTACTGAACAGTTTTTTCTTGATATTTTTTGTCTTGCAGTTTCTTTCAGTCAAATCTGATTTCTCTTGATATATTCTAGATCATGTGCATAGATCCTTGTTCTGTTAACATCAGCAAAAGTTTTGTCATTCATTTTAGAAGATGCTGAATCATACCTAAGTTTATTAGTATATCCATTGATATGGTGCAGCAGTTTGCTATGAACATACTGACAAGTGCTTCGATGTGTTTTAAGAACAGAAAGGAAAACTGTCAATACTTGGGCCAGTGGCTTTTCCTTTGACCTCTATCACATCTCTATAGTTCACTTATAACTCACGAGGCCTCAAATCTTGGAAAAAGAAGCCTAGTTAATTACAAGTGAACATCATGTATGTTATTTTGTAATTTGGATAATCAGGAAACAAGGTTATAAATATCTCAATCATAATACAGACTGATGGACACATACATCTTAAAATTGTAAAAAAAAAAAGTATTTGTTTTAACTCTGAAACTATCAGATCAATAGTGGGAATTCAGTTACATATTTTGCAAGTTGCTACCAATAATGAATTAGCAGCGACAGATTAATTATAACCAGTAAGCACAATCACTCTGCTGTGAAGCCTTGCCATGCTTCTATTTTATCATTCATCTGCTCCTCTCAGCTCAGCTATCACAGAGCTTCCACCAAGCTGCTGTAATCAGTATGCTGCTGATGATAAATAAAGAATAGTATGCAACAATAATGTGCAGTCCCAGCCCTTGTAGATTCTTTTAAGCTTACTGAATTTCATTATAATACTTTTCAAGTGACAGGACTTTTGGAGTTAATATTAAGCATTTTGACTTATTAACTGCAAATCAACTATTCTATTAACAGCAAATTCATTCCCAGCTTGATATAGAAGATACTTTGAACTTTGCCTACTTCAAGCTGTTTTCCTAAAAACAGAGACAGTTAAACAATTATCACCTCTTCTTGTCCCCGGACTTGCAATAAGATTCATTAGAAAACCAGACTATTATAGATCTTATGTACTCACAGTACTTTTTTTGAGTACTCCTAAGATTACATGTTCATATTAACTTATTTTCATGATTTTGGTCAAGGCATTCAGATGATCTCCATGGCACTATAAGTCTTCAGAAGAAGATGGTTAAAATGTTTTCCTTCACCATTATTTATCATGGTGCATCAGTCTCAGGTCTATTCAAGCTGCTTTGTATTCTGTCTTTCAAATCCCAAGTTTCATTATGTTAACCTACACAGAAGCACGTTAAATTACACAAAGTTTTCCATGCTTTTTTTTCAAAAAATAAAAGACACTGTGAATACCAAACTATAATTTTCTGTAACAAAGCACTTTTGGGAGACAACTGCAGCAAATGTGGTCCTCTCACAAGCATAATCCCTGAAAACACAACTCTGAGGAAGCTGTTTTTGTACTTATAATTATTAGCTAAAAGTATAATTATGACTGACTTGTTTTCTCTGGAAATAATAAGTATGAAGTCATGTGTTGCTCCTGGAAAACAGTTGACTGTGAATTCATCTCATTAATCTGCCTGTTATTTTACTGTCCAGTGGACTATGAACTACCATAGTAGTTCATATATGAAAAAGACATTTTACTCTAACATACTGATGTGCTTGGTGCTGCAGAAGAGAACTTCACTAATTTGCCACTAAAGACTCATAGAAGGCCACAGTAAAATCACAGACACAGATTATGTGAATGGGAAAATCCTTACTCCAGTATTTTTCCAGCAGAGCATATGGGATCACTCTGAGCAGATTTATTCTCAAGCTGTACTCCCTTTTCCCTTGCACCTGGTGTTCCATGCGTGAGCAAGGCATTTCACTTTTCTTACAGGCTATGCACAAGTAGTTTCCAAAGTCATTCCTCTCAGTCTCATCTGGCCTTTGGGAAATCAGTGGTATTACCTGGGATGTGAGCAGGGGGAGGAATTGTCTCAGTGTGTGTAAAACGTTGTGAAGCGTTTTACAATCATTTTGTCCAAGTAGTGCTACAATTAACGATGTTGCCTTCTGTTACTGTGTGAATTATGAACTGAAAACAAGTCTCCAAAATCTAGGAACACCTGTTAAAACGTTATTAGTCACTTTTAACACTTTCTTTTTCACATTACAGAGAATGCATCAAGACCCAGAGCATGAGTACAATAAGATATTCTTCAGCTCTCTCATTTGTTTTCACTGACACCACTATGCTCATATGTGAATGAAAAACAGAAGATGTTTATAGGAAATGGATAAAATATGCCATTTGAGGCATTTGATTTAGGAAGATTTGGTCACCATACAAAATTAGACTTGCCATAACATTCTCATAGTCATAATGTTTAGGGGACTCTGAAGCCACTCTTGAGCACTGTTGTTTAACAAGTGGAAGAGAAAAATTATTTCACATCATACTGGAAGGAATAAAAAAGCAATGCTGTTAAGCCTATAAGATTTTTTTCCTGATATTTCTATCTAAATGCAGATTTCTATTTTCTACGCTGTTCTATCCATATAAGAAATCCCTCAAGACAAGGACAGTGAGTAGAAATGAATACTTAAAATGAAAGGTTTTTGGTTTTTTTTTTAGAAGGAAGACAAATGTGTCAAGTATGTCTGATATCACTTTAGCAGTGAGTTGAGCTTTCTTTATCTACAGATAGCCTTGCAAATGTGAAAAAGATGAAACTGAGGAAAAAAAGATGATCTTGGGATTGTGTTTGAAACACTATCCTTCATTTTTCTTGTTCAATCTACTGCTAGCACAAAAGCAAAGGACTTCAACTGTCATTTAGACAAGTCAGGCTCATTTTGAAACCTTGGTGCTAGCACTTCTTCCAGCTATGGAGTAGATAGTATTGCTAACTGTTTAAATTGTTCTTCATCTATTTAAGGATTTGGGGTGTAGTTTTACTGTGCTCACAAACAAAAATTAAATACTCATGGCAGAAAATGATCTGTCATGGCAGAAGGCGATCCATCCACTAATAAGGGAATTAAATAAAATCACACACAAAGTGTGGCAATTTAGGCTGCAAGAGGAGATTTCTGAGTAACAGTCAGTGCTGCCAAGCTCTTGATAGTGACAAGTGAAAACAGTCAGAAATCACTGCTTCATTGCCGGAGGTGGACAAAGTTGTTTGGTTTCTCATACATTACTATGCATGGGAGAAAACCCGAACTCTCAAATCCTGGGTGGTCAACAGATATCAACATTTTGGTTCTGCCGTCTGAAGTTATTTATTTTTTAATCACTAAATGAGATGGGAGTTATTCTTAACTGTGATACTGAGGAGATGAGAGCATTAGAACCCCACAAGAAATACTGGATAGTTTGTGGAGGGGACGTAATCTGGAGGGGTTAAAATAATGTGAGACAAGAAGTAGCTGAATTCCTGCATATGTGCACATGGCTAAGGATCTTGAAAGTGAAAATAAAAGCTATATCTACACTGTGTAACTTCTGCCTTAAGTGTTCTGGGCAGCAGAAATTAGCGTAAGTTTTTGAGAAGTATTTCCTTGTAGTCGTGCAGTGTTTTCTTGTCTGCCACCTATATGTTTGCACAGGAGTACTGTAAAGACTTCTTTCAGATATTATCATACTCCTCAGTCCTACAAGTCTGTGAATTCTTAGGACTAAGGAAAGCTGCCCAACCTAAGGTAACAAAAACAGAGTCCCTAAGCCATAAAAAGGTGCAACTCTCTCCTTTAACATGTGGGATCAGTAGCATTACTGATATCATGGATGCTTTTTTTATGAAGACAGTCCAATTTTAGAACTATAAAGATTCAATATGCAGAAATTCTGAACATAGAAATAATTATATTTTTCCATTTTCTTTAGTTCAAAAATGATTCACTTTCCTGATGCTTCTCTATCTGTTATAATTAGCATTAAACTGACAATGAAGGCTGTGGCAGTGGTAATTATAATGCTACATATATTTCTATTACGAAAAATAGATGAATAATTTTATATGACATGTCACATGTGGTAATCACAAGAAAGTGCTTACTTTTCACATTGGAGTCATTAGTCATCTTTCTGAACTACACTGTCACCTACAATGAGGGTACTTGCAATTAAATGTAAAGATTGCTTAAAGATTGCATAAAATAAATAAACAGGCATATGATCAACAGGAGATTTTTGCTAGCATCAAATAAACAAACGCTGTCAGAACAGAATGTACATTTCTAAAAATTGTAATGCACTTGAGTATTAGCATACGAATTATCCTGGAGGATAAAATCTCAGAAGGAATTACTGAGCGGTGAAAGTATATCAGCATGATTTCTGGGTAAGAAGTTGTTTTAAATAGCTGATAGCTGCAGAATTAAGTGAAACCACATTAAACAGACCACTGTGTTTTTCCATTTGAAGACTGCCTGAAAAAGCTGAGCAATATGCATTAGAAGTCTGACATGCATACTGTTATCCAAGGCTCCAGCAGCTGGCCTGCCCTGCAGGTCTCATTGCTCTAATGACAGGTGGCTGACCCTCAACAAACTGTGTGGAGCTCAGGACTACAGATTGGACTGGAGCGCCAAACCGCCTAACATTTTACTGTCAAGTTGATGATTGCAACACCTCTATTTTTCGTTATAGCTCAAAGTAACTTGAGGAACCATGAAATTAAACAGATATTGCCCACACAAGTTCACTGTAACTACAAGCTTAGGTGGCCAGTTAATTATAGTTGATTACATCGTTCAGTAAGCAGTGTGCGGCTCCACTAAACTTCAGTTAACTGTTGACAGAAGAGCTCTGCAAAAGACAGTGCATCATCCATACAATGCAAACTGTATATTTAAACTTCCTTACTTTGAAAATAAATTGAAACAAACAGCTCTTTTACCAACTACCTTATAAAATTACCCTTCATTTTCTTTTGAAGAAAATACTCCATTTGCAAATGAATCGTTACTAAATATGAAGCTTTCTCAAATAGATCATAAAATAAATATTGTAGAGTAGAATGTATCTAAGATTGAAAGTCAGTATTCACTTTTCTAGAGTCTGAGCAACAGGAAGAAGTCAAGGGAGGAGCATTAACTGCAGTCTTCAGGTTCGATCTCCAAATTGACATACTGGTTGTAATTGTGAAAAGACAGAAAACCAAATAATTATTTAGTAATATCTTTGTTATTCTTTCAGTTTGAGCCTTGGAATGTCTACAGGTACACTGTTCTTAAAAACCTGGCTATAGGGAGGGGCTCTTTAGCCTGTGTAATTTTTCAGTGGATTAAAATACACTGCTTCTGAAAGTGTCCATTTAATGATTTTGATAAGGAGACAGTGAAAATCTTGTGTTGACTTGAGAAATCATTAAGTTATTCATGAAAAGATTTAAGACAGAATTTCTAGGTTTGTGGCTATCATTTTAATACTTCATCTTATTAAAAACAAATATACAAGTAAGAATAAAAAATGGTTTGCACCTCTGAACACTAATTCACATGACTCAATACATGCAGAGGCATGAATAAGACAACTATGTATGTAGGGTAGATATTATGTTAAAAAAAGTCAGCACAGTAAGAATATTATTTGAAATATTCTTGTCATGAAGGCATCTTTAACTACGCTAAAAATCACAGATTTCCCTCTTCCTAATCCTCTTGCACAACAGACAGCAATCAAAAACGTGCTGCCATTTATCAATCTACCCATAAAGAAAAAGTTATTCTATCACAGATGGCAATATATAGCATGAGATAGAAATACTCAGCACATCTTAATGCCTGAACATGGTTTCCTGTATTATGAACAGATGTTTACACTTTAGTGCTAATGTTCACATTTCACATTAGGACATTTTCAGAATTATATCATTTTCTACTACTAAAAAGAATAAAGCAACCTCCATTGCAGACAAATATTTTGATACAAGCTGAGGCATCATGGGAGATTCCTAAGAGCCATGTTTAATTCTTACCTTCTTCTTGGTTGTCTGAAAGCAGACAGGGATCATAGAAGCTGGCTATATAGATAGTACTGATCACTACCACTACACAACTTAAATTCATCCTTTGTTCTTGCTGTATTCTCCATAGGTTTCCTAGATCAATAGCTTCCAGTGCTGTAACCCTAGCATGAAGCTGTCCTGAAATGAGTGAATGTACTGATTCTAGTACATCTAGGATACAGAAACAGTACTTTATTTTAAAAAGAGCATTTAAACTTCACATTCAATCTCTACAGCAAAACAAATTGTTTCTGCATGAGATTACTCTTCAAAATTGTGTGTTATGCTGAAATATCAGTAGAGCAATAAGTATGACCTTTGTAGCATATTGAAATTTATTTCATGAAAAAAAAAACCACCCAGGAGCAGATGGCATATGGATATAAACAAATTTTGAAGTGAAATGCTTTTGCTTATTCTGATATACTTAGTATATGTAAAGCAATTTTCCTGAGGCAACATAGAGTAGTTCAGAGTAATCTGATAGTTCTGAAATTTCCAAGCGATAAGCTTCAAATCACTCTCATGAATAAGAGGCAGAGTCCTCATGAAAACCTTGCAGACATGCTGAGCCAGATAGGGGGCAGCTGAAAGCAGTGGCTGGATGCTCTCACGAAAAGGAAGGCTGAAAGCTTGTGACCTCTAACACCAAGAGAAATACTTCTCTGCCCTCAATTTTTATTTTGTAAGGTTCCCTAATAGCCAGAAAATGGGACGGGCAAAGCTCACTTGAGAGAAGCTGTAGGAACCAGCTGGACCTGTACTGAAAGTCAGAATGAGGATGAAGCAATTGGCAATGGTGGTTGCAGAGTGTGTTGTCACTGAAGGTTTGCTGCTTGCTGAAGGACAGAATCTTTAATGTTATGGAGGCTGCCAAGGCTTGTCCAGCCTTTATTTCCTATGTCACTCATCAGTGTGCTACCAATGACACTGCCAAGGAGAGCAAGGATCAAATCAAGACTGCCTACAGAAATCTGAGGGGGGAAAAGCTGAGACAGCTGATGTCCTTCAGATCATGGGGAAAGCCTCAGTTGGAAATGGATGCATGTTGCAAGTTAGCAGCTAGCAGCATGATTGGTGCGGTAGGAAGTGGCTTGTCTCCTGTGACCACGTGTGTTTTTGTGCTGTTTATTTGTTATTAATTTGTGGAACTTGTAGATGTGATCCCATGGCAAGTAGCTCTGAAGCTCAAAGGAACCCAGGAAAGCCATCTGTTTTGGGTGTATCCTTCACCAAAGTCCGTGAATGGACTACACTGATACTCAGGAAACTGAGTGGACATATCAGGAGACCAGGAAGCTAAAGAAAGAAATTGTGTCAGTATCTCAATATGAAAAGGAAAGGGAGAAGGAAAAGGAAAACCATAAAGAAGGTGAAAGTGAGGTGGATATTGCCCAGACACTGAAGGATAGTATCTGGGATATTAGGAGGGGCAAGAAGAATGTCTACTGCAACCCCAATAGTAAAAGAATAAACAAAGAAAATATGTTTCTGCTGTTGAATTGGATGAGCGTCTTAGTGACAGCAAATACAAGACAAGGCTGAGGTATTCAGTGCCTCCTTTATCTCAGTCTCCAGCAACAAGTTATCACAGACTTCTGTGCTTAGGAACAGGGTTCATAAAATAGTTGTTTTTTTTTTTTTATTTTAACTAGTATAAATCATGCCTGATCCATGTAATTGCCTTCTATGATAACATGACAGAATCTAGGGATGGAAAGAGGGCAGCTGATGTTAGTTAGACTTTTGCAAGGATTTTGACAAGGGATCCTACAATATTCTTGTATCCAAGTCAGTATGTTATTCTCTGGATAGGTGGGTAAAAGGAAAAAAAGACAAAATAGCAGCACTTAGAGAGGGGAGGTTCATGGATATTATTTTATCTGGACTGGTGTGACAAATGAAATACCATAGAGTAACTTACCTTGTATTATCTCAGCATAAGAAAGACAATAATAAAACAAAGCAGATTCAGGAAGGCCACCAGGATTATCAGGTCTGGAGCACATGCCTTGTGAGGAGAGGCTGAGGCAGCCTGGGGAAGACATAGCATCAGGAAGACCTAAATGCAGCCCCCCAACATCTGAAGTTTATCATGAAGTTGAAGCAAGACTTCACAGTGGCTGGATGATAGGTGGAAAGACAGTAGGTATAGAATACAGGCAGGAACACAGATAAAAAGAAAAAAATAAATCACTGTGGGAACAAGAAAGCATTGAAAAATGTTGTCCAGAGAGATTTTGAAGTATCTGTCTTAGGGCATTTTCAAGATCTGAAAAGATAAATTCCTAAGTAACCTGGTCAAGGTAATCCAACACTGAGCTTGGTTTGAGCAGCAGTTTGGAGTAAAGACGGGAGTTCCCTTCCAGCCTGCATGTATCTATGAAATCAATAGAAATACACTGCTGAAATATAAGAAATATGTGGCAAAATATTGTTTGTCTTAAAAATTTTCAATGTGATATTATTATATATATCAGCAGGCAAACTTTTACAGCCTGACTTGCTGAATCTGGGGACAGATAGTTCTTTGTGTCAAATTAGGATCTAAAAAAAAAAAATTTCTCTACATACATTCAGACTAGAGGAGAGAAGACAAATAGAAAACTAGCTTTTAGAGATGAAAGGACATGAAAAGAAAGGATAGAACATCTAACCATTGATGATTAGAGAATAAATAGGGAAATATAACATGATCTAATGACTGCTGGCAGGTTAATAGTGCACAGTGATCCAAATCACCCCTTTGTTCACTGAGGGTTATATCTGGATTGTCATCATAAAAAAAAAAAATCAGAGAAGCGGTGAAATTAGTTACATGTCAGAAAACAATCTATCTGAAAAATAACATTTACAACAAAATATTTCATATTGTCAAGAGACTCCTACACTCTGCTTTCTCCAAAGACACTCAAAGTTTTGACACTGCGCTCAGTGGACAAAACCTTCATTATAGAGAAATATGCCATGATGTTGGGAAGACATCTTCTATTTTCCAGCTAATCGTCTAATTGACAGGTGAAACAGAGGACTGCTATCAAATACTTTTCAAAGAGAAATCACTATTAGATGTTTCCTTCTTCCAATTTCACACATTTTGGAAAATCTTCTCAAGAGTAAATGTAGGCTTTCATGAGCACTTCACGTTTTTTTTTTTCACCTGTTAATATGTTCCAATCTCCATGGTGTATTAGTAGTGAAATAGCTGATGCTACTGTGACAAGTACAGCAGAAATCACTTATTTTTATCAAAGACCAAATGTGCATTACTCCTTATAATAATATCTCCAAAAGAGGGTATGAGAAAGTATGTGGCGTATTTGATACTGCTGTTACACGGAAGAAGAGTAACAAAGCAGAGCTGCTAGTGATTTCTTTGATGATGAGATGATGCTAACAAGTAACAGCTTTGTCCAACTTTTGAAATGACAAATAATTGTAAGAAAATCATGTCACACTTCTGTTAATCGGTTCTTCTTTCATTCATCTCCCAAAGCTGGCAGGAAAAGAATAGGCTCTTCCTCTAGTTTGAATCTTAATATTTCTATATTAGCATGCACAGCTCCATCTTCTGATACTTACGTTCAGAAGATCATTACATCTATGTCTGCGAGGGAGCAGTAGGAAGACTTGTAAATCTTACATGTTCCTGGATTCAGAATCTTCCTCTTGTCAAGATCACCGAGTTTTACAAGCTATTTTAAAGGCATGCCAAGTAAATCACATAACTACTGGTTTTAATTAGCACTCCTGCAAGCTGTAATGATCTTTACCTGAAGCTGAGTGACATCAAAGAGATATGAAATTCACTCTTGCCTTTGATGTTTTTTACACATAAAACACTTCTCCTCTCATCCATGTAGGTTTTTTTATACCCATTTCATTAAGCAATTGAAGGACACCAACGGGATTTAATCCTTGGCAATGATGTACCAAAATAATAATGAACTGAATTATTATTAAGAAGAATATTTGAATATCATAAATAATAGTATTTTCCACAGTGTTTCAGGTGATTAATTCTCACACAGACTATCATGAAGAAAACATTAGTTCATTGTATTTGCATTTAAAATGATATATCATTAAATTCAGAAAAGGATTCATATACAAAGTTATTTTTCTATATTTTTTGAGGACAAAACCCAAGCATATATATTTGGTGGCTCTGAAGAGAAAACGCTGTCTAAAGCTATCATAAAATCTCTGTAAATGATATTTTTAATACTATATGCTTTTACAAGTGCTTGGTACCTCAGTACCCATACATTTCAAAAACACAAATGGGACTTTTATCTATATAATAGCATAACTGATGTGTTGCATAACCAATAAAGAAGTACATGAAATATCCACTCAGCCATTTAAAAATAAAGTTAAATAACAAAGGCAGCACACTGTAAATGAGCATGTCAGTCAGAAAACTGAAAGTAAAATAAAGGATGGGTTTGTTTCTAAGCATCACTTTGATAAAATTTACTGGGATTTTCAAAGAAAAAAAATCAAAGACTTCAGACTGCAGAATATGGGACTGCTTTTTCTGTCTCAGGATGGATGACTGCCTATCTCAAAAATGAGAAAAGTAGTAAAACATACATCTTGTAGACTACTGCACCATAAGAGATGGGTATTTTTTGTAGAGCAGGCTTTTAGAAACTGCCCATTAAGTCCATAATTTGCCATCCCTTTCTAGGTGGGATTTTTTTTTTTCCATTTCTTGCTGGAGACCAGAGAGCAGAGGCTGGGAGACTGCAGAAACTTCAGAACTCTGCAAACCCAGAGGGCATGCAGAGGAAAAGGGAGCAGGAAGAGCCAAGGGGTGGATAGTTAGAAAGGGTTATAAAAGGGCAGGTCACGCCTAAAATGGAAACAGCCAGTACAACTGCCTGTCCAAACCCTGTGCCTGGTCACTGCAGTCTGTGCCCATCTTTTCTGTATGTGGGTGTGTGAAACTGGTGTCAGCTGCTGGAGTCAGCTAGAGGTGTAGGCCTGCAGACTGTGGTGGAAGCTACTGGAATGAGTGGGATCTTGCCAGGCAAGCAGAGAGCCTGTGATGATACTCAAGGAACATGTGAATGTGCATGTGCTTGTGAGCCTAGAGCGTGTGTCTGTGTTTATCTGAGTCCTTTGTGTAAGTGCTGTTGGAGACCGGGGCAGACCCTGTGGCCAGTTCTGTCACTTCCTCATCTATGTCTTTTTGTGTGTCTGTCTGCATGTATCTTGGATACACGCTCAGCTTTATTACTGGATGAACCTGCCTAAGGAAAAGCATCCAGTACAGGCCCAGTCAGAGACTGGTGCCCAAGCAGCCCTGGGCTGGAGTGTTCTTCGATCCTAGCCTCAACACCTTTATCCAAAATGATTTGTTAGTTGACTCCCTTGGAAAACATGTATTGCTTTCATATATTGTATAAATTTTACTTACACAAGATTTTCTAGTAATTCTGAAAAACGGTCACCTATTACTATAAATTCTTTTAGAATTACTGGTACAAACTGCTATTCATTCAGGCTCAGCTAGTTAATTATTTAACAACATACTTTTCTTTTGGCAGACAAGCTGCAGTCTTTGTTTCAAGATTATTTAAAATATTAATCTAATGATAAATGAAAACATCTTAGTGTACAGTTATTTATAATCTACTTCATTATTTAATGGACACTTTACAGGAATTACCTTGAAACTCAATGGGTTTGACCTTGCTCTCATGGAAATCAATTGAAAATATCACACAGAGTTCAATGGATTTTGAATAACTTCACTTGTGTAATGTTGTTTATGTCTGGTTTGGCTATCTTAATTATCCCAAACATAATGCACATAGATTCCCACTTACAAAAATAATTTAAAAAAAAAAAGAAAGAAAAAAGAAGAAGAAAAAAAAAAAGCTGATGATAGTAAAATAAAAAAGAAAGAAAGAAAGAAAACTGGACATTTTACCTTTCCCATAAGCTTTTTCTGCTGGACTATTAATATTTATGTGGCATATTTAATAAGATGCAACACATATGCCAGGTAACAGGATTAATTAATTTTTGTGGATGATCTGTATTTATGCAAACACTTTAATGAACCCTGTGCATTATAGAAAGTACACCACAAGGGACAAGAAGACTTAATAACTTGTCACAAGTTATTTAGGCATTTTCCTCATGAACAAAATTAATTCAAAGTCTCACTGGATGTTACACAATCTACTGATACATTTACATTTGGAATTAATGTGTTAATTTTTTTCTTTACCATTATCTGCAGCTAATGAAGGAGGAGAATAATAAATAGTGGGTTTAAGTGAAATGATATATTTATACATGAACCTACATAGAGGTTTGGTTCTTTACATCTACAAGTCAGTGATGAACAATGTGTAACAATAAAATGTTAACAGAGAATATTCACATATAAGGTGCTAATCCAGAACACAGGTAGCTGATACAAAGTTGGACATATCATTTTGCATAGACAGATCAATTGTTCTTCAAAACCCCTGAGTTCATGCTTCCTTGTGGCACTCATTCAGATTTTAAAAGTACTGTGGGACAATATCATTAAGTTACAAGCATCTTGTTTTACAAAGGGTCCTTGGGAAATGTAGGCAACTCAGCCAGAACTCTGAGTATTCTCAGAAAATTTCAGTGTGCCACGAATATCTACAGTATGATGTCAGGTTGGCTACAGTATATTATCTTCTCTTTGTTTTACTGTATTGGGGTAATCTTCTACTGAAAAGTCTTATTCCTAAACATAGATGTAAAGTGATGGTGCACTGACTTAGAAAAAATTTCAGTAAAAAATCATATCCCGATGTATTAAAATTTAGTGTGACTTGAAGCATATACATCCTTGCTGCAAAGATTTGGATGCTTATGGTTCTTAATTGCAAACTGATCAGCAGGATAAAGGGCTTGTAACTCACTTGTGTGTTCTGTTTCATCTCAGAAACCTCTCTGGTGCCACCACTAGCATGGCTGACTGCCCCATGATTACTGCCTTGCTTTGGCTGAAATCTTGTCTGTCAGTCACATTTCAGGAGCCTGATTCCCAGACCATAGAAAATCATTGCAATTTAGAAGTGTTCTATTATTTGTGAAGTGAAAAGATACTGAAAAATAATAATGGCAAGTTGCTTTGGTTGGTTTTTTTTTGTTTTTTTTTGAGGATCCAAACTTAAATTTTATATTGCTGATACATCCTAAGAATACCCAATGTTAAATATAAAATTGGACATAAAATCTGTCTCTAGGAAAGCAAACATTTAATTGATGACCTGCAGCATGCAGCAGGTTATTTATATATGTTAACGTATGCCAGACTTAAATTATTCACTTGTTCTAGTCAAAAGACTGTGGATGTGCTTTGGGTCTGGAGTTTTCTAAAGAAGATCATAATGAAATAATAATGATTCTCATCAAGCAATTCTGAAAAAAAAAAAAAAAATCCAGCTGAATCCAATTCAAACATCCCATATTGATAGGTACACTCATTTGAAACATTTTAGTAGTTTCCTATCGATCCAGCTTGTCTACACAGTATAAGTACAAAGGATATTGGAATATGTACAGAAATAAGCAAAAGGCATAAGCAATTACAGCCATCTCTTAATCTTCTAATTAGGCCAACTGGCATGGTCAGTCCATTTCTATGCCATTTAAATATTCTTATCTACAAAACGGTGAATTATTGGGAATGGTTTCTTGACCATGACAGCCAAAATGATGCCATTAACTCTATAATGTTGTCCTATTCGATGCTTTGGTTTTAAAGCAACCACACTGGATTCTACACAAATGCAGTGAGGCTAGCTGCATGGATATTTCTGTATAAAAGTGATGTTAGGATTTAACACAAACAAAGTAGAAGAATTAAAAGCAAAATCTGAAGCAATTTTCTTACATTTTCAAATTCATTGTTTTCCGAGACACGTGATACAAATAACTTCCATTTCACTACATTCGTATAGAATTCTCATTGGTATCAGTGAATCCTTGCAACAAAAATACATTGTTTTCACTGTGACATATTATTCGTTAAATCCTCAAAAAATATAACTTTAAACACTGAAACACTGAGGCCAAACATTATGTATAAAATTGGAGCATTCTCAAAATACTTTTGTCAGGTAGTTACATTAGTGAGTAATAGAATAGCAACCACTTTATGATGTATTGCACTAATTCAGCTTTTTGATGATGGATTAGAGCAATACATAATCCAAAAAGAGGCATTTTGAAGATAACTTATTCAAGAGATGGATGAGGGTGGGAGTAAAGGATCCAGGAGAGTCAATAAATAGTAATTATAAAACTTAATAGAATCTTTGAGGAGTAGTTCTGCTGAACATTAAGTGGACTGTAAACAAATGGACTGGTAAATTGCTCATCAGCCATTCAAACTGTTCAGTGAGATGGTCTGTGAAGGTCTAGGCTTCAATTACCGTAATACGTTTCTCTAGAAATTGCACCAGAAGTCCTTAAAGGAAGTAATCCCAAAACTAGTTGAATTGATGAGCACTGAAATTTCTTGCATTATACATTCAGTTTCACTCCTTTTTTATATCACCAGAGATGAGAAACAGAAATCTTTTGTTACTTTGCTGTTTCTTTTCACTCATTCTACTGTTCCCCTTTTTGTAGGCACAGCAGCCTGGATTTCAGAGCACTGGATACTACTCCTTGCTTTGTCAATAGCCAGCTTCATGGCTACACTCATAAATGCTCCATACTATGTTTCCATTATTGTGAAAAGGGTGTTGAAAATACTTTTCTGTCCTTTGTAAGGTCTGTTCTTGGAGGGATGTGGTATATGTAGTGGTATAAATAAAGAAACATACAGTAGTTTTAAATGTTTATTATAATGATTAAAAATTGTATAGTCCTGTTTAACAAGATCAATAAATACTTGATTTTTAAAACGAGGAGCTGTGAAGAATGCTCTGCTAAGTATCATACCCAATAAGAACTGCAGAGTGAACTGATCTCATGCTGTTAAAAGAACACAAGCAAATGATAAGTGATGCTGAAATAATACTAACACCATCTTGCATGCTGACTTGTTAACTAAATGTTGTTGATTAAGTGGAATCATCTGCACAGAAGTCAGTCCTAAAGAAATCAGTATATGCTGCCCCAGTCATGTTCACCCACCTACAGTTAGGCGAAAGCATAAGCAGAGATGAAAATTTTTGTGGGGAGAAACCCAACTGAAAATCAAGAGGGAAGGGAAGCTATAAGATCAGAAACATTTATTTCTGGAATCTTAGAATGGTGTGGGTTGGAAGAGTCCTTTAAGATAATCTAGTTCCAACCCCCTACTATAGGCAGGGACACCTCCTACTCAACCATCTTGGCCTTAAACGCCTCCAGGGAGTGGGCATACACCACCTCACTGGGCATCCTGTTCCAGTGTCTCACCAGTAAATAATTTCTTCCTAACATCTAGTCTAAATCTACCCTCTTCCAGTTTAAAGCCATTTCCCCTTGTCCTCTTGCTACATGTCCTTATAAAAAGTCCCTCCCCAGCTTTCCTGTAGGCCCTGTAATATTAACATTCCTGTAGGAATGTTAGTTCACAATGACTGGGAGATTCACATCCACATTGGCCTACCCTCTCTACAGCACCCCATTATACTCCCCACCTTGTGCTTCAGACAAAGCATTTGCACTTGAAGGAGAAGACTTAGAAGTCTGGTATAGGCCTATGACCTAGTAAGGCCGGGTCTGTAAACGGCTGGTAAGAGCTACTTTACATGGGCTTCTGCAGACAGCTAAATTTTCTTAAATCCACTACATGAAGAACTGCTGAAAAATTATGATCACTTTCTGTATTACTTGCACCTTTCTGGCAGGGTTTCAACAAGAAAAAGACAGAGTGCTCTCCCACGGCCCAGCAAAATGGTAGTGAGTATGCATTTGAGGGATTGTGGGTTTGGACTTTCCCAGGTGAAGAAAAGCCTGTAAGTGCCTGAGCCCTCATTACAGATATACTATATTAACTACTCTTCTTTTATGGGAAAAAAAAAACAACAAAAAACAAAACAGTTTTCAGTCATTTGAAAAATAATGGTAAGTGCTCTAGTGGTCCCATCTCTGTGTGGAGAACTAGACCCAAGGCCAATGACATCTTGGCTTGTATCAGAAATAGTGTTGCCAGTGGGAACAGGGAAGTAATTGTCCCCCTGTACTCAGCACTGGTGAGGCTGCACCTTGAGTACTGTGTTCAGTTTTGGGCCCCTCACTGCAAGTAAGACATTAAAGTCCTGAAGCATGTCCAGAGAAGGGCAACTAAACTGGTGAGGTGTAGCACAGGCCTTATGAGGAGCAGCTGAGGGAGCTGGGATTATTCGGTCTGGAGAAGAGGAGAATGAGGGGAAACCTTATCACTCTCTATAACTACCTGAAAGGGGGTTGTAGTGAGCTGAAGATCACTCTCTTATAATTAGTGAGAAGATGAGAGGGAGCAGCTTCAAGTTGTGCCAGAGGAGATTCATACAGGATGTAGAGAAATACTATTTCTCTGAAAGAGCGTTCAGGGAGTGGAATGGGCTGCCCAAGGAGATGGTGGAGACACTGACCTTAGAGGTGTTCAAGGAACATTTAGATGTTGTGTTGAAGGACATGTTTTAGTGAGAACAATTGGTGATAGATGGAGAGTTGAACTGGATGATGTTATAGGTCTTTCCCAACCTTGTTAATTCTAGCCCTTGCCAGTGTCTTGAAATGAATGGGAATCATTCCCAGGCCCCACAGGATATCATGCAGATACAGTCCTCCTTCCTCTGATCTTTGCATTTCTCAGAACAGTTTCATTTCCAGAAAGGGCTTCTGGGGCAAAGAAGTCAGATTAGGCTGTTGGATCAATACAACTGCGACAACTCAGATGGAAGTTGCTCTTAATCTAAAGGTCATCACAGCTTTCAAGACTGTCCTCAATCTGAGTAAATATATCACAGCTACAACAGAGGAGGAATTATTAGAGCTTTAGGACTAGGAGCAAAAGAAGACAGGAAAGGATTTGTCACAAGATTTCTTATTTGTAGAAGACAGGAAGGCAGGCTGCAAGTGTGGGTCTCTGCTCAGCAGGGGAACAGAAATAAGCCAGGCTGCTGTGTCTAACTTGAAAACCTAGACAGGCTCCAGTGCTTCCTGTGACTTCTCATCCTGTTGCTCTTTCTGACTCCTGGAGGTACATGTAGTTCATAGTTACTATGCTGAATGAATCACACTTCATTGTGATTGCCTTATTTCCTGTGCTTTCCCAAATTAATGACCTATTCATAGAATTAGAGAGATACAGTCAAGCTTCAGAGAAGAGGGTAGAGATGGTAGCAGGAAAAGCTGTTCTCAAACCATTTGAGGTGGAACATTGCATGAGTTTGTTTCTCTGAATTAGTTTCTGAAAAAGGTAGATGATATGCATATGTGATTAGGAAACCTTTCTATTTACATTACAAAAGTTTCAGAGAAGTATGGAAATAATATTAATGAACGCTACCAACCCTTTGAACATACTAATGAAGGGATAACAAGTTTTCAGCACTTCCCTTTCTTTGTCAAATTTTAGGAATGATGCAATCAGTTTGCATAAATATTTCTGGTGCAAAAGAAGCAGACATAACTCAAAGGTTTCTAGGTCACTTTTGGATAAACACTTTTATCTAAAAAATATCAAAATAAAAACTTCTCAAGTAGTATAAATTTAATAAGATAAGGTAACAAAAAGGGCCCATGATTTTCTAGTTTAGGAATTTCTAAGTAATAGTCAACAATTCTGCTCCAGAATATATGCATTCATATACATGCATCTCATCAAATAATCTTATCTATAAGAAGTGACATGGCATGGATAGTATGCCTCTCACCATGTTGACTGCTTAATTGCCCACATCCATTGTTACATTGCTGCCCTGTCAGCATGCTAAGTAATTGAAAAATTGTTGTGTGATGGAAGATCAATACAGCTCTAGCATGAAGCAAATGTTATACAATACTAAAAGCAAGGAAGTAGCCACAATTAGCAACTGTGATTATCTCCTGAAGACAAACAGGCACTGGTTGGTGTTTCCCTGGTTCATTTCTTCTTTAGCAATGACAATCAAAGAGTTTTCAATTGTTCATATTTCTAAAGTGCTATTTTTTTTTCTAGCAGGACTACTCTTGGGGAGATAAATGAAGTCGTTGAAGTTTTGACTTGAAGGCTGTCTATTGTCTGTTTTTAATTAAAAGAGCTAATGGTCTTTATTGATTCCTTAAATGTGCTATACTAGATAAACCTTTTGTACTTATCCTTTGTTAAGTATGTCTAAGCATTTTAGGACTTTACTAAACGCTTTCATAGAGAACTTTGGGGTGGTGTAGAACACCAGAAATAAAATATTCATATAAATGTATGCTGAAATACATAAAGCAGTATGATTAAGGACAGCATTTTAGTATTTTTATTTACCAGTCCACATAAGGTACCATTGTCTGGCTAACATTCTTCATGAAAGTCACACTGCATAGAAAAATATAAAATTAACATAAAAGATTTTTGAATTTATATCATTATGTCCTATGGGTTTTATCTCAGATTCACTTTAAGCTTAAAAGGACATTTAGTAGGCATTTTTGTTTATTTTGGCTTAGTTTATTTTGTTTTGTTTGTCAGGTATTTACATAACTTTATAACTTAGAGACATCATAAATTTTTGTAATGCATTCATATAGTAGGTAACAACTACAATTGTTGGCAAGTTATAGCTGAAGAGTTAAAGGAATTCTGTCCCTCTGGAAACAAAATACAGATGCTGACAGGGAAGGTAAGATCACATGTGAATTCATTGCTAAGAACATCACTTCTACATTAAATGTAAACTTCTGTCTTAAAATTAAGCTGTATGTAGGAAAAATGTAAAGCAACCCTTGTCAGAAATACCTATATTAGCCCTTTTCAATCTGCTATGTTTCTGACATTTATTATATTAATTAAGTAATCTAGTATTTTGTTTGTTTAGTTTTGTTTTCCTTTGAGAAGAGTCATATTACTGCTTATGTTACACAAGGGTTTTCTGATAGTTTTCACAGAGATAAATAAAATAATCTGATTTGGCAAAGAAAACAGTGTTGAGAAGAGATTCAAAATGTTATTATCAAAAACGATCAATGGAAAGAAGTCAGATACATAACTCAATTACTTTTTTGTACAAAGAGTATAACGATTCTGTTAGTCTTCAGATGGTATCAACTTTTCCTTAATCCAATGTGAAAGACCAGTCTTTTCACTTAAACTTAGGATTTTTTTATTGCTACAAAGAAAATCCATTTTTCTCTTACATCACAACAAACCACCCATCCTTCTAACAGCTAAAATAAATGAGGGGCAATATAGTTACAACAACCACTGGAAAGATTCCTTCTGGCACATTTTAAAGATAGTGTTCCTGAGAACACACTGAACAATAAAATCAGAAAAGTCATCATAAATAAACTTGCTAAATGTCCGTTCTATGACCACCCATGTTCAGCTCAGATTACATTAATAGGTGGAACAAAGATTAATTTGTCTTGTCTACCTTGGTCCAGCACAGCTATCACAAAGTGTGATGCTGCAGTAATCTGGACATAACACATTTTATAGTCAAAAAGTCCAAGAAAACCAAATGACTGTAAACAACTTGTTCTAGTAGGCAATGTATAAGGTGTTGCCGGTATTATTCAAAGCTATTTCAGAACTCTAGTGTTATCTCTTTATCTGTCAGGTTACCATGCTTCTGCCTTTTGCAGAGTGAGCAACAAGACAGACCCATGAGGAACAAGAGAGGAAGAAGTCTACTCCAGTGACACATTTTCACTGTAATTGTAGTAATGTTAATTTCAGCTGTAGAGCCAGAGCAAGATCTTCTATCTGCAGATAAAGAAGGCCCTAGGTGAGAGAGGAAGTGAATGAAGTTCATCCACCTCTTCAACCCTGCAGTGACACCTACTTGGGTGGTTAAGTTGCCACTGACTCACGGGGGTGCTGGCCAACTTCTACATTAACCAGCAGACCACCTCATATGCTGATCTGTCTTGATCTCAGTCTGGCAGGCACAATACTCAAGGCAGGTGCAAGTCACATGTTTCCTGCCTGTGACGCAACTGCATTTTCCTGCTGCCACCAGGATTAACATTTGGAATAGCATTTTGTGAAGCTGGAGATATTTATGAGACCATGGCCACAGTGCAGAAAGAAGAAAGTACAATACAAAGCATGGGAAGAAGACAGAATATAAACCTGAATGAGGTACGCTCCCATCCCTGGAGATGTGGTGGTACAGCTAGCCTAAGACAGCAGATTTTGGTTTCTTGGGTGATCTTTATCTTGTACTCTTACTCCTACCATGATACTCTGATCAGTAAATCACAAGGTATATCTCATGCAGCGAGGCATAACTTTGCTTTTTACTTGTTTGTCTCTTTATGTTTCTCATGCAAATACACTTGTCTGATTGCATGGATGTAAGTGGATCCTTTTTCCTTTGGAAAAGGAATTGCTGAAGGACTGTCAAAGGTTGAACTCCAGCTGTAATGCTCCTTCATCTAGTCTAAGTAGCCACCCACTGATCTGTTCTATATTTTTATAATTTTGTGATATATTTTAGAAATGTTATCACATTTCAGAGTGTGCATGCATGGGAAACTGAATTACTAAGTAAAGTCTCTTATCAGTAGTCTTATGTCTGTTACAGAGGTATTTCCTTGAGTTAGGTACAAGGGTCATTAACCAAAAAGAGGTTAGAAGCTGCAACACCGGCACATTTTAGCACTTCTATAAAGGCTGTAACAACCTGGTGTGGCTTTCAGTGCTGAAAGCTGATGCCCTAAGCCAGGCATTTAGCAGTGTACTTTCTTCTCCACCAAGGTGTAGCAAAATGTTTCTGTGTCAAACCTGTACTGAACAGGTAATTCTCACAGGAGGCATGAGAACACACAAATAGTGATCTACTAAATCATATGAAGTGAGTTACATCTCATTTTATACCTAGCTTTGCCAAGTGAAATATACATTTCATATTTCAAAGTCCTCAAAGAAATTTACAGAGCCATATGAAATGTTTTACTTTTCATTAAACCTAATGAAGATTAGCACATTGCCTAAATGTGAAGAAGCTGTACTGATTAAAGGATAAAATTTGCAATGCATTAAAAAAAACAAACTTTAACATTGATCAGGTCAGTGACCTTTTGTTACGATTTTGAACGGTAACATTGGTCAGTAATGTGTTCTATGAGCTAAACCTCCTCACTTTTCAGCTATAGCTGAAAGTGCATGTGTTACTGCAGCCCAAACAGAAGACAAAGTGCAATCTGAATCTCTTACTTCTACCAATCACCTGTTGGATTTTTTTTAGTCCCTGTCCAAAAAGTAGATCACCTACTTTTACTCTCAATTTTCTCAAAATTCTCCAGATAAAGTCAGCTCACAGTAGCTGAATGTCAAATGTACTTAATTTTTCTTTTTCCATTCTTCACCTAACAGGATTCTTTTTAAAAAATAAATTTAGAGTTGTGCTGGATTTAAGCAGAGGGAATCAAGAAGCTGATCTGAAGACATAAAACACAACTCCTTTAGAAAAAATCAAGCATACGTTGTTGGGCTTGCTGTGGAAAATGCTGTATGAAGTTGCACTGTATGGGTTCTGCTGTAAGTCACATGCAATGGTCATGAAGGTCCCTTTTATTTCCAAGGAAGCATGCATACGTTGTCACTATAACAAAGCTTCTACACACACTCTAGCAGTGTAAAGTGCCTTTTAAGTGATCACAAATAACATAATTTACACTTACTTAAAAGACGTTTTATCCCATCACAGCTGTGTTTAAGATCTGTGATTCATGTTAAAAACAGACTCTTCAATAGTCCAGTTCTGGGTTCATATAGTTTAGTTCCAGAAAGGACAGAATGTCCTCCAGTGCAAAATCCTTCACAATACAGACCGCACAATTTAATTCAAATAATTCTCCTGCCACTTTTGCTTGGACTGTATCTTTTATACTTCAAAGACAGATCTCTACTTGAGAATTATTTAGTCCCAGCAAGTTCATCATGCCTCTCAGAGTTGTTGCAACAGCTATCTGCCTTCATTTAAAAACTTGAACCTTAATTTCAAGATTAATCTATCCAGCAAACACTTAAAACCAGAGAATTCATTATAACACCGTCTGCAAGATGAAAGAGCTCTTTACCATCCTAAATCTCCCTGTGCGGGTAACTATTGACTTCCTTCAGAAATGTTTATTTGGTAAGCTAAATAGATAGTACCGCCTCATATCCTGCTACAGTACAAGTTTCTGAAGTCTTGAATAATTTTTTGAAATACGTTATTTCAATATATGTTTATAATGTGAGAAACTAAAAAATGACTGCACATAGTAACTTGGAAATAATTTCTACTTCAAAATATCAAGTCCTATTTTCCCCACCTAATGTTCCCAACTATTGTGTTCCAGCACCTTGTTATCATCAGCATCTCACCAAAATCCAAGCTTTAGTGGAAAAAAAATGTGAAAAAGAAAACAAAACGAAAACAAATAAAAGCATTATTCTCTGTTCGAAGTACCCTGCTATTTATTGTACTAACTGTGCCAAGAACAGGAAAGATCATCCTTCAGGGCATATTTTAAACTCTTCTTTATTCCACTTTCAAAAGAACCAAACTGCTCCTTAAGGAGCAGATTAAGTATATACTCCTTTATTGTTAATATGTTACGTGTGATGTAATTATTTTGTATGTTCATTGAAGTATGAAAAGTCAACCTATTTTTACAGATGAGCACAGACAACATGCTTAGTAAGGTGTGCTCCCATGTCCTTGGCAGGTGATTGGTTTTGACACCTCAGATCAGGAATGCTGGAAAAATTCTTCTGCCTTGCAATGCTGGGAGCGTTACAAACATCCCGAAGGATGTATTTTTACTGAAACTCGGTGAAATACACAGGGTGGCATATCAGATAGGGCAACTGAGACAGCCAAGGTGAAAGAAACAATGAAGCAAGTACAATTTCATAAATCCCCCGACATGGCAGCAAAATTCTGCTGGCACAGCTCATTTGTTGTTGTTGCTGCTTTTTAAATAAATTTATTCTTTGTTTCTGTAGCCTGTGCTTATCTGTAAGAACAATGCCACTATCACTTATCTCCAATCTATGCTGGAGATATCAGCTTCTGAAAGACTACAGAAAGAAAGAATCTAATGAATTACATTCCACAAAGGCAAACTGAAATATTATAGCATAAATCTACATGTTTTTACTGGAGTGCTGGTGACAAATCAGGCAGCAAATGTCCACAATTATGAAATGTTTTTGGGAAACACTGATTTCACATTGTTCATCACCATCTGTCAGAGCTGCAATGAATGTCATCAAAAACAGCTGCTGTCTTTCCCATTTCAACCTCAGAATATATTAGAAGAAGGAAATATATTAGAAAAGGGTAGATGAGACACTGAGGAATGTGGTTGGCAGGTGTGGTGGGGCTGCTAACCACATTCTTCACTACTCCTCCACTAAGGGAGGATGGCTGGACTAGATGATCTTAATGGTTTCTTCCAACCTTAACATTTCTATGATTTGAACTACCTGCATTATTCTAAGTCCATTAGAGTCTAGAGATTAATATGGCACTAAAAATGGAGAAATTAACTTCTGTGTTAGGTACTTTAGTTTTCAAACTACGTTATAGACATAGTGCACAAGGGCTGTCTGCTGTAAGATATGGCACCAATGAAAATCTACGATTAAATACAAAGGAGCAAAGAAAAAAAAATGTTTTCAAATGAAAATAGATACCCATATTTGCTGATACATTCTAATGGATTAAAAAATACTGAGTGATGCTGTCAACTTGCTTAGTCTTCCTTATGGCCATTTTAAGCTATGACGCATCAGCTAGATACTGCTATACTCCTCCTACCTCTTTAACCTCATTTTCATTATCCAGACAGCATTTGAAGGAATGCTTTCTATTCCTTTAGAAGAATTGTATTTTATAGTTCTACTGGAAGAACTGGAAGATGATTTTTGACCTCTACTTGAGAGAAGCAAGAGGAAAAAGGACAGTTTTCAGACAGTGCTGGTAAGAGGTGTTGCAGTTTCAACTTTCTAAGACAGACTGCATCTCCACATAATGTTTCTGAGCAGAGCAGGTTGGAATATTGTCCCAAACTGATTTAATTCATATTTTGAAGCAATACTGCACTACAAATACTCTTCAACTCCTTCAGGCACACTTTGGTTTATGATCTGGAACTTATGCCGGGCCTTTTGTTGAAGCACATCTGTGTAAAAATACTGCCTTTGATAACTCTACGTTAGTCACATCAAAGCAGTAAAAAAAACAGGGCAAGGATCAGGGAAAGTCCCGGTATTTGGGCAAGAAAACAAATGAGAACAAGAAAATGTTCCTTGAAAAATTGCTCTTTGTTCAAAAGTTACAATTCTATGCAGATTGTTATGAGGCCTGAAGTTTGAATTACCCAAGATTTCTCAGTGTTACTTGTACACTGTAACTTGTACGTTTTACTTATTTGCAGCAGTATTTTAACTGAACTGTTTTTTAAGTGTGCTAAACCTCTCCAGAGCACACTGCTCCTAGATGGTTACAGACCTGCAATAACACGCAGGGCACAGCAATATATCTACACTGTGAAGATACTGCACACACTTTTATTGCAGGAAGATTGCTTTGGCCAGATGGTATTAATTAAATTACACTCTTCTAACAACCATGAGTATTTGGGAAAGTCATAGACAAAGTAGGGATTATGAAAAACAAAGACTTTGTTATTTATTTCTCCATAGGAATTGAATTTGAGCAGAAATTCCACGATGAAATTCTGTAACAGACCATTATTTTTTATATTTGTTTTCCTCCAGTTTGTAGAATCAAATGTATATACACAGTGTAGTCTAATTGATATTTATGCTTAAGGAACAGGTAACATTTTGTTTTCTCTGGTAAACTTTAATAGTCATAGAAAGCTTCTCAATAACCCAGGTAATAATTGATACATGGCTGTCTTAGTTTCAGCTGGGATGGAATAATTTTCTTCAGAGTGTCTAGTATGATGCTAAGTTTTGGTTCTAGGAGAAAAGCAATGTTGATAACACACTGATGTTCTTGCTAAGCAGTGTTGTACAGTGCCAAGACCATTCTCAGAGAAGGTCCCAAAGAGATGAGAGTGAATTTACATGGATAACTTGAACTGGACAAAGGGATATTCCACATCATATGACATCAAGCAGAAAGAGTTTTGAAGGGGTTGGGAGTGCATCTCTCTCTCTTGTACTGCTTGAGGGCTACCTGGGCATTGATCAGTGGGGATTACAAATAATCCCTTGTGCATCACTTGTTATTATACATTTATATACATATATAGTCATAAGCATTTTCTTTTTTTCTTTTCTCTGACTTAGTAAGTATTCTTATCCCAACACATGAGTTCTGCATTTTTTTCCCTGACTCCTTCATCCCACGGGGAAGGGGGGAGTGAACAAACAACTGCGCAGTGCTCATCTCCTTGCTGGGTTAAACCACAACAATGGTACTTAGGAAAACAATCTGATCCACAAACATAGGTGACTGGTTATTTGTAATCGTGGCTTTAAACCGAAGGAAAAAAAGGCATAATGTATGGAGAAAGACAAATAATTCTGAGTGACTCTGGTACAACTGAGACATTCACCTTGCTGGAAAATTTGAAGTGATCACTGAGGCAGAACAAAGATGCAAAAACAAAATAAATAAAAAATGCAAACAGAGCTGCTCTCGCTATTTTTTTATTTTTTATTTTTTTACTCTGTAGGCCTGCATTCTCCTAATTCTCCATAGCTGTCAGGCTAATGATTAAGAATTCCAGTAAGTTATGCATGTTGACTTATGTGGCATTTAATCACAGGTTCAGGGAATGGTTTGTAAAGGAAGGGACCTCTTGGAGACAGCTGGCCTAACCTACTCAAGGTTGCTGATAGCCTTTACAACGGAATACTCTGAAGCTTCTTTCCCATCTGCTGTATGTCATTTTTCCAGCTACATGATGATATCAGCAATATACAAGATAAAGAGATACAAATTATGCAGAGAATACAAGGATTCAATTGCAGAGTATCTGCAAAGCCAGCAGGAAACACAAAGCAAGTTTTTTATACATTCACTCCCAAACCACTAAGTTAGCACATTGACAAGTTTATTTTATATTACATAGTTTCATGTTATACAGTAAGACTGATGATTATTACGGATGATGATAATCATAGAATCACTGAATCATAGAATCCTTAGAGTTGGAAGGGTTTTCTGAAGGCATCTAGTCCAACTCCCCTGCAGTGAACAGGAACTCCTCCACAGCTAGATCAGGTTGCCCAGGGCCTTATCCAGCCTCACCTTGTAAGTCTCCAGGGGTGGGGCACCAACCACACTATTAGGTAACCTGTTCCAGTCACTCTGCTCCTAATCTGACAGTATGTTCTTGAATAAAGCAGTGAAGTGCCTTTTTATTTTTGCCACCGTAGAAGTATATATTTGTGTATATTTGTAGCGTGACCTGAGCTTCCTTCTGCTGAATTTGCCAGTGATGAAAGGGGCTTTATTTACCTCGGATCACAAATTGTAGAGATGACTGGTCTATTCCCGTATCTTCTTGAAGACCACTGGATCTCTAAGACACAGCTCAGCAAAAAATTAACGGGCAGCTGCGAGAAAACTTTCAGGAGGTCTCAAGTTATTGCACAGAGGATTATGTTATTTCACTTCTTCAATGTTCAGTGCAGATGAGCTGGGAAAATCTTCTGTAAAAACAGTAAGCACTGGCTTTGTGCCAGCTAACACAAGCTTATTGTGTAAATAAAAGTCTGGCACATAGAACAGATACTCAGGAAATGAGAACTATGTAATATGAGTGTTTGGTTGGCTCACAGATTATTAAGCAACAATATAAGGCAGTATACAGAATAGAGTACAGCTAAGACATATACCCATCTATCATATGTCTCTCATAGACACAGTAAAACAGAGATGGCAGTGAGTTAGAGATGTTGACAGATTCTATCTCCTCCACACCAAATCAGGATTGACTACATCTCAGATAAGAGTATGTGATGTTTATTCAGCTTTTTCTTTAACAACTTAAATTCAAGTAGTTTACTACCAACAACCTCCATTATGGAGAAAAGTGATTATTTACAATGATAACTACTTCACAAATAGGTGAGAAATTAATCAACAGATATCCTTTCTTTAAACTCTACAGGGGACTTACTGAATTAACTGAAGGTATTAGCAAGGGAACTGAAATATCATAAAAATGGATGTGTATACATACTTCACAGAAGGGACCATCCAGCACAAACCACTGATGTACCTCAGAAGACAGTCTGTCAGGGGGTAAAGGTTCAACAGGGAGTTGTCTGTGCCTTAGTCCTACACAGCTGATAAACACTCCAAACTTAAAACTATCTCATGCAGAAAACTTTGAGTAAATACACAAAGACGCCTTTCTATTTCTAAATAACCCATACTGCCATATACTGGGCTCCATGTTTTGAGAATTTGAGTTTTGAGAATTTTCTTAATCCTCTGCAGAGATGTTTTAGCTACTTCAAGCTTTTATGGATAATGTTATTGTTCTAATCATTCCTTCATAAATGCTTAGAAGAGAAGAGAATCTTCTCTTGAGAACACTCTGAATAACAGTTTGAGATGCAAGACATTTTTTAATAAGGAGTGTAGGCACTAGGGCAGTTTAAACAAACCCCAGAATAAAATCTAGAGGGCTTTGCTGAGATATCTTGGAAGATCTTAAGCACAAAAAATCATCTACAGTGTTTAAAAGTTGTTCCACAAGAAAATATCTTTGACAGGAAATGGTAGGAAAGATCAAATCTCAGGGATAATTCAGTTCTCCAATCAGAAAGTGAAATAGGCAACTACTGAAAAAGCAAATCATTTATGGGCTATTTCTGGTAATTCGAATCTTTCTCAGCTTGTTTACTGGGTTTTACAAAGTTACTTATCTGAAGAAGTACAAGTTTCTATTAGTGACTCTGAAAAACATAAGAATCAAACCTCCTACTTCCTGAATCCAATAATCTTTAACATCTGAGAGACAGGCACCAGAGGCATACAGATAGCAGATGTATACCAACCTAGAAAGTATATGATTCTAAAAAGAGAGTACAGGTGCCTAATCTCTACAGATTATATTAGGCATCAAAATCAAGCCATCAGTTGCATCTATTAACTAATGGCATAACAGATTTCTACAGGTGGCATTTAACTTTATTACTGTTTTAACATGATCTATAAATATTAATAAATTCAAACAAAAAGAAAATCCTTAGTATAAAATTCAAGTTACTCAGCACAAATATAGAGAAAAAATTATGTTGAAACCAGTGTTCCCTAACTAGAAATCACAAATTGATCCCAGTGAGTAATAAATAATAAAAGTAAATTGATTTACTCTAGCATTTTGTTTCCACATTTGTTAGCACTCTGTTTACTAGATGGTATGAGACTAATCTTTTCTGTTCCTTTCCCCAAGCACGAGTTTGTAGTAAATCTTTCCTGAGCTGTCTCTCAGAAACTCTCAACAAATTTCTGCCTTGATGGTGCTGAAATTGAAAAATATATTAATGCAATGTAATAAAATGTAATATAAAATGTAATTCTAAATTTACATTATTATTAATAATATATTTAAATTTACTAAGCTTAATATTTTGGATTTTAGTGGCATCAAAACTTCTTCACTTGCTGCCCTATACAGTAGAATTTACCTAGAAGCATTTACCTTAAGAAGAATTTACCTTGCCTCTTGCCAAGAGCTAAAGTCTGTGAGTACAGATGACTCCAGCACATCTTCTTTTCCTTGCTCTTCTGTGTGACCTGTTCTAGGAATAATCTGAGTTTAGCTTTAGCCTTTTATTTCTTACTGTTTTTTTTTTTTTTTAATTTTATTATTATTATTATGTTTACCTCCCCATCCTTTTGTTTTCTGTAGGAAAAGGGTGTTATTTTGCTGGATTGAACAATGAGCAGTTTGACTTCTGACTTCTTGTGATTGCTCTGTGAAAGGTCCACTGTGAAAACGGAAAGCCCCATTTACACTTGAAGCTGGTATAAACTATAGATTTGTCTGAGACCAGTGGATGAAGTTAGGGCAGTTTTAGTATCAGAGGCAAAAATAGCAGCTGATGCTTTCAAGACATTATCAGTGCTCATAGAAGAACATAAAGACTTCCTGCAAATTATTTGCTGTGAGAGTACTGTGATTCTTGTGGCATACTGAGTAACTTCAAGCTGTAGAAATGTAGTGATGAATATCATTTTACATTCTTCTTTGAAATCCTGGATTATGAGGAGTTATTGTTTCCTTGAAATACATATAGAGTTTTTTGCTAATTTGTTCAGCTTTGACATGCTTAAATCTTAACCTTCACTTGCAGAATATTCAGATAAGCTGTCTCAAAAAAACCCAAATAATTTTGTAAAGTGCAGAAACCTTCCCAAGGCCTTTGGGGTTTATAACTAACGGATCCAGGATTAATCAGCATTATCATGGAGTCAATACTAGAACAAATCTATGGATATTGTCAGTCAATTTGAGCAGTTAAATCAATTACAATGTCTATTGGCACACTGCAGGAAATGTCCCTTTGTGAAATGTGAATTTTTATATCTGTAATAACTACTAAGCGGATGACCCATCCACCTGCCCTTTAATGCTCAAAGGAAAATTTTAAAACAACAAAAACAAGAAAGGTCATGTGTATGAAAAACTGATTAGTTCTATTACATTTTTCTTGTCATGAAGTTTTACGATACATCCAACTTATAATTCAGTTGGTTTGTTTGCACTGAATTCCACTGCTTGAGAGCAACAAGGGTATAAAAACACTTCTGAAGGTTAGTTAAAAGGGGTAACAGCATAGTACTGTCACACTTTGCTCTTAAGATGGAGGAAATGAGACAAACAGGAGAACTTGAGAAAAGCTTATGGTCAATTATTTCTGTAGCTGTAATAAAATATCTAACATTCAAGACATACCTAAGAATAAATTGTGCCTCTATTGCTTTTCAAATGATACCATCAACTTTGCATATAGATTAAAATATGTATGCTATGGTAGTATTGATCTAAGGAGAAAATCAGGATATTTCAAATTAATATTCCTTGACTGAAACATGCAGCCGTATTCCTCCCTCAGATTGCAGAGAATATAGTTACTAGTAGAAATATAACAGTAAGTTATCTTTATAACCTTCCATTCACCCAAGGAGATATTTTAGTTCAGAACTGGATCTAATGCTATTTTGGAGGAGGACGGAATTTAATGCAATATTTTTAGCACATCATATAGTTAGATCGTATTGAAAGAAGTGAGAACTTATCACAACAGTTTATTAAGGAAAGATAGCAAAATCAATTCAGAGTTTTTCACCAAAGAACTCATGAGAAAAAAAGTTTCTTTAGCCTACCTTGTGGAGACTTTCCACAAAAGTGCTAATCAATATGTGTTCAGAACTAAAAAGAATAAAGTCGTGAATGAATTTGATAGAATAGAGCAGTGTAGAGCAGAAAATAGGGATTAAAAAAAACCTACATATCTTTCTTGAGAGATTTCTGGATATGCTCAGAGATCTTTGCTTGATATATAAGTAGGGCTCTATTATACACTTTTGAAATAATGTATTGATCCTCTTTCATTTTAATATGTATTATGCTGGACCTTCTTGGAATTCCCGTCTTTTCTAACATTCATCTTTTCTATTTACAGAGCACGTATCAGTAAAGCACAAGTCATTTGATACGTAAACCATGTGTACACTTCGTTCTATAACATAATTTCCAGAAAGTAAGCCTATTTTCTGCTGCATTTTGAGTTTCAAATAAGAACAACAACAAAAAATCTTTAGGAATGGATAGTAATCGAGCTACAACTTTTTTTTTTCCTCCTTTTTTTCCTCCTTTTTTTGGGAAATAAAATATATGTACAAAAGAAGCAGGGTCAGTCATGATTAAATCTGTCTCTTAAAATTGCTCGCATTCTTTAAATTGGAATTTGCTAGCAAGCTTCTTATTTCAAGAGTCTAATCCCATTGTATTGATCCAAAGTGCAACAGCACTGAAATGAACTGGATACACAGTGATTTTCTCAGACAAGTCCTAGCTATGTGATGCTGGATTCAGATGTTATTGTGAGTCAGTTTTGTATACGAGCATCCTACTTCCTTGGACATAACATCTACCAGAGGCCCCTGCAGTCTTACTGCAATAAACATTACAACAACTTACAAGCTCTATTTGAAATGAAAAATAATCCGAAAATCTATGTGAACTATTTGATATAACCAGCCATAGTTTTGCACTTACTATCCTACCTGGAAACCAGGGACTTTTAGTCAATAAACAGTTAGGCTAGATACAGAATGTGAATGGAAGTTGCCTACAAAGATAACTGTTATGTCTGTCTCTGAGCTGCTGAAGCCTTAAGGGGGCTTAATTTTCTGCTCTGTAGGGGAAGGAATTTGTTACTGTACTATCAGATATGCAAAGTAAGGATCTCAATTTACAGTTAAACAATCTTCTTACGGAATAACTTACAATCTTAAGAGAGAATGTATTGTACCAGAACTGTAAGAGAAACAGTACAAAGAATTCCCAACCAACAGTAAGCAAAGAATTCAAATAAGGAAACAAAGGATATTCTCGAATCTCCACAAGTTCATGAATCAGTTTTGGCCCAGAGTCGTTGTTAAGACTAGAGCTCAGATTTTGACACTAAAACAGTGTGTGTTCATTCTCCTTTTTGGTAAGAAATTTTCACTTTTCTCTACATTTTAACAAAACACTGTAGTAATTTAATGCTGACAATTTAGTATTTCTGATGGACAGTTAAGGAGGCTTTTTCTCAGAATTATGAGCACTGCTAGCAATAGCTGTATCATACATGGAAAAATGACTTAGAGAAATCTAGGGACCTAAAAAGATTTTCTTTTAATACTGAGAAAAGAAAGCAACTTCTTTCATCTACCTTCTGACATGAGCAAAAACTCATAAATGTCTGCTCCAGTAATCTTCTATGGTCAGTTGTCAGATTGTTATGCTTGGTTTATATTATAAATGAATGCAAGCACAGTAGTCAGGCCTGCAGTCTTGTTACATCAAGAACAGTGCCAACATGCAGAAAGAAATGGCTTAGGCATAATTAGTTTAATCTAGTTATGATGCAGCTCTGGGCTACCTTATGCAGTAGGTACACTGTAGGTCTGCAGTTTTCTCATTTTGTTTTTCCAACTTCTAAAGTGAATGATGTGGACTGTACTCACCAGCTAAAGTCCTGTACCTAAAAGAGAAGCACCCAAGTATGGTTGGGTCTTTCTCTGGAGTAGAGTCACTTCTCATTCTTGGCACCAGTCAGGGAGGCATCTTAAGATATTTGGTTTAGAAGGCCTTCACTGAGATCCTAAGAGCCAGGACTAGTGATGCGCTCAGATTAGGTAATCTGGCTGTCAATTCATATTCCTGATTTGCCTTTAACAGAATGCATTCGTGTCTCCTACTGTGCTATAGTTTACACCATAATACAGTGAAGTAAAATTCAGCGTCTATGTGGGTTTAATGCATTACAGTTGGTGCACTGTGAACTCACACTGCTGTAGCTTTGCATATTTATTAATATCCAAAAAAGCAAACCTATCCAATAAAAAAGGCTCAGTAATGAAGAAAAGGAAAAAGTAATTTTTACTATTTGTGTGGGGAGAGTAGCATAGCCTAAGATAGTAAGATTCATTTTAAAATTAACTCATCCAACTCCAAGTATAGGTGTTTACAGGCACATTAGGGGGCTGAACTCCCACTCCACTTCAGTGAGTAGAGAGCCACTCAATACAAGTGTACTTCTGTCTCCAAAGCAGACTGCTGGCCAGCTGAGTCACTCCCAAGCTGACCAAACCCCCACAGACTGCACAGTAAGTTACACACCCCACATAGAGTCATCTCAGGTGAGATGTTTTAGTCCAGGAATTAAACCTTCCAAGAGGATCATCAGATTACTGATAAAGTTGCTCAGGTGAAATCTTGCAAAATGGGATCATGGAGGTCCCAAGATCTTTCCTATCCATAGCTAAGCCAGAATTTTCATTCAGGTTAAGAAAAACATCTGTATATTACTTGTCAGATTTCTTTTCACACTGCTAGAAATGGAGAAGATGAATTTCTCTTAATTGCTGGAAACACACCTGCCACATCTTCCAGTTTTCTTTCTAGGCACATCTCTGGAAACAAAAGCTTGAAATTGGTGCATAAAAACTGAAATACTGACAGTTCTTCCCATTATAAGTGAGCCCTAAAGGAGTGACTGACCTGCTCTTAGAAGTGCTGAGTAAAATAGAAACAGCTACCAAAGCCCTGGAGGTGGAGAGGACCTTTTTGACTGGTTTATTTCACAGTATTGTCCTATGTTCATCAATATTAATTAAAAATGCTTTACTCTGAATGTGAGTTGTTTTGTTTTTTTTTCCCCAGTGAGACCATGGAAGCTTAAATATGTGCTTTGTTTTGTTTTCTCCCACTTATGTGTAAAATAGCCATTAGAAGGTGTCTTGAATTTTAGGTTATATTGAATTCTCATGCTTCTTGATGCTCCTCTTCTCTGCTATTCACACTCCTGACATATTCTCAGAGCCAAGGTTTGTAGCCAAGATGAACATTCCCAACACAGCTGTATATGTAGGACACTGTAATGGGTTTCACAGAGTAGGCACAGAAGAATGGAATTTTTTTTACTTGCTTACAGTCTGGGATTATCAATCAGGCATCTTTGCCAACTATTTTTCCCATCTGTCAGGAGTCTGTCCTGAAGTGGAAGAAATAAAACAACACCTATTTTATTTTCTTGATCGCTTTTTATTTTATTTTTATTTTGTAAATAACATCTTGCAAATCTCCTGTTCTGTAGGCTCTTTTTACTTCCCAGTTTCATCCTATCTTAACCATCCATTTCCCATGGCATCATCTGTATTTCTTACCCTTTTCTTACCATATCTTTTGTGGTTTTTATTCTCTGTTCTATTTCATTTCACACTCGAGTCTTTTACTCCTAAATATTCATTTTTATTTGCTTCAGTAATTCCTGCCTCTCACACATACCCTCTCACTTTTCCAATTTAGTTTCCCAAGAGGCTTTCTCTTCTGTAGGCACTCCCCCAGTTATGTGGTCTATACCGAAGCAGTGCTCAAACTAGCATCCAGGAGATTTCATTCTCTAGCAGGAGACTCTTCTCTAAAGCAAAAATCAGGTAAGAAGCTCTTCTACTGAGAGACTGTTTAGACAGCGAACAATGCAAAGAGACATGAATTTACAGTACACTTTCTACTTTGACTAACACCCACCTGTGTCAGATACTTATCATTGTAGAGGATGAATCATCCTCTCGAGAGTCTCATCTCTTTCTGCTGTCTGTAGATGAAAACCCAGATGATTAGTTTAGAATAGTTGTCTCACTGAAGAAAAGGGGGAAAAATAGGCCAGGCAATATCAGAGGTTAAAGGATCCTCGTCCAAGTCACAGCTCATCGCTCCCAGCTTTGTTTTTGAAGAGAACAGGTGACGCAGAGGTACAGTTTGCCTCATCTGTCATAGTCATCATCTGTGGATGAGGCGAATTGCTCTCTGGAGCACTGTATTTGTCTACAGAGGGAAGATGTGGTGCTCAGTTTAGGTCCAGAAGACCCAACTTTTAAATGCACAGACTGATCAGGGTTTCAATTTTGAAATAGTTATTTCACTGAACTGTGCGTGGGGATGAAAATAAAAGCGAATAGCAATTCTGCATTATATTGCTTGTGTAAACAATGTTAAAGTGGTACTAAGCTGGAGTTATGCTCATTCCCCTTAGGGCCTGAGTGACAGCACAGAAACTTCATTTCAGAATCAGCCTCTGGCCAGTCTTCATCATAGGCAGTTCTGGGGACAGGACAATCTCCTTACAGCTCTCAAACAATTTACTGCTTGCATTACTTACCTTCATGACTCAGGAGCTATCAGAATTCAGACAGTGATCACACAGAACTAATCCATTACGTAAGTTCATTCCTTTCTTCAAATACATGATGTTAAAGATAAGAATTACTTATGGCCAGCCTGCATACAAATCAGTAAGGAAACATTTGTTTCCCTCATGAATGGCTGAAGTGACAAAGATGTGCTCTGAAATACATTTGAAATGTTGTATGCTCTTACTGAACGTTTTCATCACCTTCAAAATAAGAGGTTAATTGCAGACAGGCCAGAAAATAATGAGATAGCATCAGTATTTACAAACTTAGCATATAGCATGAACTTCTGACTGCCTTTCACTGACAGCTCTAATGCAGTAAATGAGTATGGCAACTGAATTAGTAATATGCTATTTCACTCCAAACTCTTTTTCTTACTGCTGATGATAACTTTTTGCTCTCTGTAAGAGAATATAGAGTATCTATCTAAAAAGAAGCACTACAATACCTGCCATGAGCAGAAGACAGTATAGGTCCATAAAGTCCACAGGTGGAAGGTATCTGATAAAAATATGTAGAGAGTACCTGTAAAAGAGCAGCAACAAAAATCCACAGACTTAACTTCTAGAAGTTTAATTTTGACATCTGGTCTCCCCAGGGTGCCAAGAAGGCACCTTTGCTGCATCTGCTGCATCCCCACAACATACTGGACTTGTCTGGGGCTCAGAGTTCTGTGTGCACTGGGTTTGAAGATATGTTTGGGACAATGAAACCATGTCTGATTTAGAAGCCAGTTTCAGATGTTTTCTAAATCAAACATACTACAAAGAAAGGTAGAAGTGATAAAAGAAAATTGTTCTTATCAGTCTTGTGTGCATTCAAATGTCAAAAATCCCTCAGCCAGAAAATCTGTTATCAGAGGTAGTTTTTACTATCTATATAAACATGACCTTGATTAAGTCAGTATAGAATTATATGAATCATATGGGGTGTCAAAATATGAGGTGGATATCTGGTAAGTGTTTAATGTTGCTAAAACATTGGCAAAGAAACCTCCTTGAATTTGTTCAAAAAATGAGACGGTAAGGCAAATCCTATCAGCAAAAGGCAAAATATTTATCAGTTATCTGAGCATATAAGAACTCAGCTTTTGCACATGATCCACAATAAAGTATCTACTGGTGCTGACCTTCAAGAGTAAGCCCTATTGATTAATAACTTTCTTAACAATCATTGTGGCTTTAAGAAAAGAGAAAAATACTTAATAATAATACGATCTGTTTCATATTAAGGGATAAGAGCCCCTCTCCCCCTCAAATGATTTCCATTACAGTTTTCTCTGATTCTGGACAAGATAAGTGAGGCAATGAGGAAACAAGATACACAGGTAAGCTCAGTAACAGCACTGAAAATACAACACATCAGTGGTGACCTGAATTATTTTTAATGTGCCAGTTTTTCACCTCTTTCTACCTCTGAATGAACACAGCTTCAGAAGCAAGGATACCCACCAGGAGACCTTCAAAACACTTACCCATTTCACTATTTGAAGAGGCAGCATTCAGCTGAGTGCCTCACGACATTAAAACAAAAACAGAACGAAAGAGAGTTCTGAGGTAGGTAGAACTGGCTAATTCAACCCTGTTACCACAGGTAATGGTAATGAAAGGAATTATTTCAGGATTGACAAAATGCCCTATTGCTGAACATGTTCAGGAGGGGTGTAATTCTCTCTGTTGATAGGAAGGTGATCTCAGCCTTTCTCCTGTTACCTCCTGCTGGACCCACACAAACAAGTGCTTAGCAGACAATTGTGCCTATGCACCATGCATGTTCCTGTCCCTGAGCCAGGGCTTGTTGCACAAAGCTGGTAGCTGCCCTCTTTGCCTTGTCGTACTCTACAAGATGACTATCTTTTATTAAATTATACATGGTTTGAGCTCTCCTGCCTACCAGATGACTGAAATCACACTTTCAGCTTTATATTCAGTGGCAGCTTAGCTGTTTGTTGTTTTTCTTGTCTGGCTTACAATTGGGAACTTCATTTGCAGTTCTCACTCCTCCTGTACTGTCCTTTGTTTTTAATGAGTTATCACAATCCTCAAAGGCGTTTAAATTCTCTCAATGCATTTTTCGATTTAACCATTGAGATTCACAACCTTGTCAGTGTATGTTATTCTCTGCTAAACTACTGTGATGTCTTTGGACTTCAGCATTTATTCAATATTAAATTGCAGCACTATGTTTTGCTACAAATAAGGGAAATCTAATTTGTGTTGCAATCTAGCAGCTCGTCTGAGTTTTGTTATGCTCAATTGCTAAGTAAAGAAAAAGAACAGTACTCCCAAACTTGGAAACTGAGTCACGAATAGCAAAGCATTAAATGCAAATGAAAAAATTTCACCATATGAAGAGGTTGAACCAATGGGATTTACTGCTACTTAACAACTGTGTATCTGCCCCTCTTGTCGTTTCTAAAAATGCTTTTTATGCCACGAGCATGACAAGATTAAAAGGAACAATCACTTCAGAGGACGTATGTTAATATGAAATCAAAGAATCAGTTAATTGTAGAGGTTGGAAGGGACCTCTAGAGATCATGGAGTCCAACCCCCTGCCAAAGCAGCTCCCTAGCCCAGGTTGCACAGGTAGGCGTCCAGGCGGGTCCTGAACATCTCCAGAGAAGGAGACTCCATAACCTCTCTGGGCAATGTGTTCCAACCTTTAATCTACTGCCACCTCTACCAGGCTGGCAAAAACAGAGGTGGAAAGACAAGAGCAATGAAGACCAAGTGCATGTAATCAAGCTCCAGTCAGAGCACTGATGGATTGCACGTGGCAGTTCAGAAACCCTGAACTTTCTGCATGTGGAGAGATTTTTTCCAGCAACCATAACCCCAAGCTCCTTAGCTGGGTTGCACCAACACTGCACAGCTCAATGCATGGCAACATGAAGAGCTGAAGCTATAACAGCTGGGAGGGATCAAGTAAGATATGAAAAAAACTGTTCCCTTTTAACTCACAAGCATGTGACATTAACAGTAAGATTGGTTTCCTTGCTCAGCAGACCTCTTATCTCAAGGGCTCCATCCTGTTATAAATTGTTTATAAATTTTACACAGTAATTTTTTTCTTTGTTAGCATGCTATTTTATGTCTTCTATAATATTTTTAATTTAACTAAATTACAACAAATTATTTGCACTTACTACCTTGTCAAAGAATGAGTGCTCTGTGCAAAGGAAAAGCCTTTAATGTTTCCTTTGAGTAGTACTGGCTTTTTATCGTGCTGAAGTGGATCCAGAAAGTTTCTTCGGTCAATTACTCACTCACCATCAGCCACCATCACAATTGTGATCTTTCAGAAACACATGAAGCTAACATATTCTGGGTAACAGAAAATGGATGTACTTGTTCTGAAAAATATTCCTAATAAACTTGAAATCTTGATAGAACTGTAGAATCATAGAATCATCATAGGGGTTGGAAGGGACCTCAAGAGAGCATCAAGTCCAACCCCCCTGCCAAAGCAGGTAATAGCAGGTAATATCCATAGGATGGATAGTCTGTGGACAGCACTTTCAGCTAACTACTAGGAGAAGCTATTATGAAAATAACGACGGCCATAGATTCCTTCTATAGGAACCAGGCAAACCTGTCACTTAAGGGCTTATGTACTGGGCTACTAGGTACACTGGATAAAGAATTGCTTTTCCAGATACTTCACTGGAAGTCCGTTTTACTACCTCTTTTGAGAGAACCAGCTTTTCTTCAGCATTTATTTCAGTATCTTTTTTTCTGTTATTGCATTAATTACAATACCCTAGAGGACACAGAATGTATCAGGCTGATTCAGGAGGTCCATCATATCTGAGGAAAATGACCAGAGTCATATTCTGCCTGAAGAGTTGCTGATGATTATTGTTGAGCACCAAAGGCTGTGCTTCCACTAGGAAACATTGGTGATATCCTTTGCCACTGCCCCCTTCGTTTGGAGTTTTCCCTACAGACTGCAACAAAAAGTCATGTATCTTTTCACAGAGAGAATCAACAAGACATGGATCTAACTGTTCAACTAAGATCAACAAAGGACATGTAATGTGATGACAATGACCTGCTTAAACATTTTTCTTTCTCATGCCCCCATGATGTGAATTTAGCATCCGCAAATGAGAATATGGTACTAACTCAGAGCAGAGATACAAAGCTTTAACTTTTTGGGAAATTCTTGTGATATTTTTTATTAAAAGAGTAATGAGTTTCATTTGTTATAATGTGGATAGTAAGTTAGAAGTATATGTGTGCTTTTACATAGAAATGGTTGTACCAAGAACTCTTTTTAAAACATGAGTTTATTTCTTAAGATTTTAAGATTTTTTAATGTTATTTACACAAAAAATTGCCAACCCTGTTCCTATGGCATAGTGGCATCCATCAAACATGATAGAGAATAAGAATACTTAAAAAGTATGTGTTGGATTTGAAAACAATTAAGTCTCATAACTAAGGCAACATACAGAATCATAAAAATATTTACATCAAAACTTTAATGCATATTATAGAATCATAGAATCTTTAAGGTTGGAAAAGATCTCTAACTTCATCTAGTCCAACCACCAGCCCACACCCACATGCCCCTAACTGTGTCCCTCAGAGCCACATGCACTCTGTTCTTGAACACCTCCAAGGTCAGTGGTTCTATCACCACCCTGGACAGCCTGTGCCACTGCCTCACCACACTTTCTGAGAAGTTTTTCTTAATATCCAACCTGAGTTGCAAGTGAAAAGTGATATAGAGCATACAGTTAAATCCTTTTGCATTAGAATACAATGTTAGCAAAACTCTGATACTGGTTAAAAAAAAAAAAACAAAAAAAACCAAAAAAGGAATTTGAAGGTTCAGTGGAGAAAAGGCTCTCATTCTTTAATGTCAGTGCCCCCAGGCCCTTATAAATGCACTCTAACTTCCCATTTTACCAGAGGTATAGCTGGAATTTATTTTTCTTGGCAAATAAAGAAAGATGTTAAGGGGAAATTTTTAAAATAAAAATGAAAACATAGAGACTTATTAAGGGCTCAGAAAGAGACTTTGGAAGACATTTCTGCTCAGTAGATGATGACAAACAAAGAGATTTGGCAGGTGGGCCAGCTTGCTGGGTTGTCTGCTTGCCAAGCACTAGCAGGATATGTTAGCTGTTGCTCTTCTCTCATTCACTAGAAATTACTCTCCAGAATAAATGATTAGATACATTATTTTTGAGATCCTTCTGAGTGCTGAATACCATAAAGGACACATGCCACACACCATGGGCCATGACAAACATTGTATAAAGCAGTGGCTATGATAGCCAAGCTTGTAAATTTTACAGCAAGGTGTACGTCAGACATCAGAAGAGAAAGAGCTATTGAATGTGCAGACTAGTTGTAGAATTTGCACAGAGAAGGGCAGGGCCCAACCACAGCACCTGGGGAGGTGAACAAAGTCACAAGTGTATCTGCTTTCCTGGAAACTGACAACAGCCAGAATTTGGAGGTCAGCTCAAAGAGAGAGTAAAGTTGGGAAACACTGGGACTGTAGTTAAGCCTCAATACTTTAAAAAGTGTGAAACCCTGCAGTTCATAGGCCACCTTTTTGCCCTGACAAAATGAACCAAAGATTGAGGATGTGATCAAGCTGTTGGAATTACAGTGTAAATGATGAATTTCTTCGCAGCACAGCATGGCCTCATCTCCCAGTGAGCCTCCCAAGAGAGAGATCTGCTTTGAGATATTTGACCTTATGCAGATAAAGGCGAATCCTATGGCTAGTCCATTTAATTGAATGATACTGACTATTGCTTTTCTTAGGTTTATGATATAGCACATTCTAGACTCAAAACACACACAAAAAAAGTTCTCTTTTTTACATTCAAGTTATATATCATAGCATTATGTTGGAAATTAATTAAGAGAAGTACGAGATGAAAATGAATACAGCAAAACTAGTTTATAAGAGCATGTCTCAGAAATATGAAGCACAATTTTACAAGTACAGTGATGCAGTTTACAAATATTTGTCATTCATGTGCCCTATGCATTTTATTCCCAGAAGAGATGGGAAGCCAGATGATGAGTAACAACAATTAACCCAAAGAGATAGGACACGGCTGCTGTAATTGAGTGGAAAGGAATATTAATGACAGAAAATGAAGAGAGTTCAGTTTTCACTAAACCATCATTCTGCAGTGCTTATGTCTAGCTTCATTATGTTCATTCATCAGAGATAAAACTCAATCTTGAACATTAGAAGAAAAAAGTGATAAATTCAATACAGAATATTAGAATTTTGGGGTATATTAAGAAGAGTGTGGCCAGCAGGTTTAGGGAGATGATCTACTCTGCTTTGGTGAGGCCACATTAGGAATACCGTATCCAGTTTTGGGCCCCCCAGTTCAAAAAAGACACAGATCTCCTTGAGTCCAGCAGAGGTCCACGAAGATGATAAGGGGCCTGCACTATCTCCTGTATGAGGAAAAGCTGAGTAATCTGGGTCTGTCTATTCAGGCTGCGAAAAAGACAACCTATTGTAAGGAACCTGATTTATCAATGAGGTTGGACTTGATGATCTCATGAGGTCCCTTCCAAACCCTGCAATTCTGTGATTCCCTAATAGTCCATGCTGGAAGAGACCTCTAGAGGTCATTTTGTGCTAACCCCTGCTGAAAGCAAGGGTAATTTCAACTCTACCTGAGGTTGCTCAGAGCCTTGCCCAGACAGCCTCTTTGCAAGAGCCGTTACAGTGCTTAGTTGTTACTAACTGTGATATTTTTTTCCTTTTATCTAACTGCAACCTGTTATCACAGACATGTTTTTTTTCCTTTTAACATACTTTTGAGAAGAGTTTGACTCATTTTCCATCACCATCTACTAAAAGATTGGTCTTCTACTGGTCTTGCTCCTGTGCAGGTCTCTCTTACTCTCATTGGCAGTATCCAGACAGCATTTATCCACCTTACAGTCCACCTGTTCAGTCTACATTTTCCTAATTGTCTAAAAGGAAGTTGTAGGACAGTCAAAAGTCAAGCTAAAAGACATCTATCAAGATCCTCTTGTTCAATGAATCCATAATCTCAGGGTGGTTGCACATGATTTGCCTTTGACGAATATGAGTCATCTGTTCCCAGCCACCTTCATAGATTGAATGTATCCTCCTGGAGTACTTGCTCCATAGTCATCCCAGAAATCAAGTAGGGTGATCAGCTAAAGCTCTGTAAATCCTTCTCCTTGGGCTTCTTGGAAACAAACAAATTTGTCTTTCATTTGTTACTGGAGATTAGAGCAAACTGTTGGTTATCATTTTCAAAGGTGACAGGGTGTCCTCACAATGATGCTGTCCAGATCCCGGAGCTTCCTCATATTTATCTATCTGGTCATTTTGACTTTGTCATGTTCAGTTTATTCTCTAATTGAATACTCCTCTCACTGCAATGACACGAGGCATTGAGACCTGGAATGCATGGAAGTAGATCCTGCCAGTAAAAAATTGAGGCAAAGAATGCACTGAGTACTTCATTCCTTTCCAAATCTTTCATCAGTGGGTTGCCCACCCAGTCTGCAGCAAGCTTTTCTTTTTCCTGTTGACGTACATAGATAAACTGTTTTTATTGCTCAGCAGCAACCTTGTGTAGTTTCAATTGCAATAGGCATCCACTTTTCAATACCAACCCCAGAATTATGCTCCAGAATCCTCATCAGCTTCATTGGGCTTCTCTGAACCCATTCCAGAGCTCCAATGTCTTTCTTGTAGTGAGGGGCCCAAAACTGAACACAGTACTTAAGGTGCAGCCCCACCAGAGCTGAGTACAGGAGGACAATCACCTCCTTGCTCCTGCTGACAGCAGTATTTCTGATACAAGCCAGGATGCCATTGACCTTCTTGACCAGCTGACCACACTGCTGGCTCACTTTTAGCTGAGCATTAATCAGCAGCCCCAGGTCCATTTCTGCCACATAGTCTTCCAGCCACCTTGCCCCAAGTCTGGAGCATTGTTTGGGGTTGTTGTGGCCTAAGTACAGAACCTGGCACTTGGTCTTGCTGAACCTCATCCTATCATGTTCTTTGAGAAGGCTGCTCTTGAAGATTCACCATTTCTTCAGAGTCCATTACCATTTAGGAGACCTTCTTACATGACATGTGAAAGTGTAATTACATTACATCTGAATAAAATGCCCTAAGCACAGGAAATATAATAGCTTTCCTATTCCTAACTCTGGACTTAAAAATCACCCCCTGAAGTGTGAGTTCTCTCCTTTTATCCCTTCCTCTTATTTTAATCTTTCCTGATATTTGACTTCTACCATCTGCTTTGGTATGCTAGTTACATGCCCACCCTTCAATTTTTATGTCCTCATGTTTAATCAGAGTTACAGCTTGACTTTGCTGATTCCTTTGTATGACTTTTTTGTCAACACATGCCAGATCCCCATCTCAGTTTTCAGCACGTCAGTGTTGATTACTGGAACAATGAGGAAACGTGATTACTGCTGATCTTGCCAAATGCAGCCTTGCTTTGTTCATGTATTTTCAGCACGTCCATATTACTTCTCTGACCACTTCTCAGCATTGTTCTGATTATGTTATGCTTTCCATTTCATTCCCCATCACTTACTTGTTTTCCAAAACACTAGGTATTACCTGGTTCATTTTTGTTTAAGCTTTTCCCTTTTCTATCACTAGCTACTAATATTTTGCAATGACAGCTATTAGTGTCAGTCAGCTCATATTGCAATGTTCCTCTACTTCTAATTTTTAATGACATTTTTATGTCTATCATATGCCTTCCCTCATCCTTGGGAATAAGACTCCATATTACTTCACTGTGCTGTCACCTTCAAATCCCTGCTCAGAAAACCTTCATGGCATACATAAACTTCAACAACTGTTTAGGCTGCAGATGCACTGACATTACATCCTACCATTTTCAAGGATATTTTTCCTCATTGTCCTTGCCAGTCTGTATATACCTATCTCCTTATACTTAGACTGCAATTTATTTGCATCAAGATCTGTCTACCAAGAGCGTGCACAATCAAAGTGGCATCATAGTATATCATTGGAATATGTAGTCTTCAGATAAACATACATGGTTTCATTGTCGGAGTAGGCAATGTTAGGAAGAACAGACTGGTGAGTCACCTATTATCCATCCCTGGGTACTGCAGCTTGAGGTATGCCTACATTTGATCAAGTATTTTAGTAGAGAAGCACTTCTGTTTGCTTCAAATTAGCACAATGAGAAGTTGTCAGAAAACAGATAAACAAAAACTGCAGATTCCCTATGCTACCTCATTAGGTACATACACTTGCAGCAGGTTTACCTGCTGGATGTTCATTGCTGTGTGCAGCCAATGAGAGGTTCTTGAAATATGTATTATTTACAGCATAGGAACTATAGACTTGATAATAGGGACAGAATGATGAGAGTGATGAGAAAGTGTCCTACATTTCATAAATGTTTTCTTCACTATATTTTACTGCTATACGTATAAGACCATTAAAACCCACCAACAACAATCACAACAAAGAACCTTAAACAATTTAGCTTATTTCCCTATAAAATATCGTTAGATACAGCTCAGCTTCTTATCTTGCTTCATCTCATACAAAGGCTGAGTTTTTAATCCTATATGCACTGAAAGATTCCAGTAGGAAATAAAAGACTTGCGTTTCTTTTAATTTTTAAAGAAGTCACATTCCCCCACTACAATGGAGCAATTCCTTGAAAACTGTATAATGGACTTCAAGAAGATAGATGTTGTAAAACTCAATAGAAATGGCAAAAATCCTAATGCAGGTTACCATGTATAGTATAAAGGAAATTTTACTAAGCATTATTATATTAGCAGCAAGGAGGAAGGAATGGAGAGAGAAAAGATGCTAGGACTGAGATGTTAATGCCCTTTTTGCTTTTGCCTTGGCTAAAAAAGATCATTATCAACAGATAGCTAACATTACGTACAGTGAAAAATCTCCATCTACCTAAATTACATATTTTAAATTTGTCTGAGTGATGTTTCACTGCAAATCAGATAGAGAACTGACTGACACCATCTCAAAGAAAAACTACATAATTTTTACAGTTCACAAAGAACAGATGTCTTACAAAAGACTAAAAATGAGCAAACATAACACAAGTTTCAAAGTAATAATAAACAATGTGCTGGGGAGTTAGACAGCAGCAAAAATGCAGTTTCTGGGAAAAAAAAAAACAACACAGTAACAAATTCTCAAAATAAAATTTGTAGGCATCTGGGTGAAGACAAAAAGATGTAAAGCAGCTGATTTAGAAACAGTAAATTTGGTTTAAGAACTCCTTGACAGGATAATAGGGGAAGTAGAAGGTGTCATTTTCTGACTTCAGCAAAGTTTGACACCTTTATATGATAATCTTGAAACCAAATTAGGGAAAAACTGTCAGATTCAGATTTTTATGAGGGAGTATAAAGCTGGAGTATTTGACAATCACTAAAAGTAGTAATGATTATTTGCCAAAATGGAAGATGCACCAATGAGCTTTGTAGAAGTCTATCATGAGATGAATATTACTCAATGCGTCTACTAAGAACTTGTACAGCAGAATGAAGTCTGCAAATGACACTGAACTGAGAGTAAAGATAGAACACAGAATAGGATTAGAGTTTAAGATAATGATGTCATTTCTTTTCTGAAAGAGTGGTCAGGCACTGGAATGGCCTGCCTAGGGAGGTGGTTGAGGCACCATCCCTAGCGCTGTTCAAGAAGCGTTTAGATGAGGTGCTAAAGGACTTAATTTAGTAGTTGGGTAGAGATAGTGATAGGAGGATGGTTGGACTAGATGATCTTATAGGTCCTTTCCAACCTTATGAACTTATGAACTTATGAACTTATGTGACCTTAAAAACAGGATACTGTAAAGTCATGTAGAAGCTATGGTAGATGAGCAAATATCCAGGATGGGACTGCATAACAGTTCGGAAGAAAAAGATATCTGTTGGAGAAGAGGCTTTGCCCTTGAGTTGAACATTAACAAATCTAGTCATGTAGTTGGGAAAAACAGACTAGAATATGTATATATATACAAATGTATGTAAACACATACACATACTTTTTAGGTATGTATATAAAGCTCCAATTAAAGCTTTTTTTGGGAGTAGAAGGAGCAGATGTCCAGTCTGCAGAGGAACTGTATAGCTTGGAAAGGGTGTTGAACTTCAGTTTCCATTCTGGGTGATAGCTCTTGGTATACAGACTACTGGGCACAAAGGCACTGCAAGGAATATTCTGTTTTGTGTTGTATCTCCCTCTGTAGTGCTTTGAGACACCTAGGGAAAACTGTCTTTTTATCTTTAGTGAGGGTAAATATTCCAATAAGGAACTATTCATTCCTTGGTAAAACCTTGTGTGTCACAAATGCACTGACACAGAAAACACTAAGCTGCATATGTGGAAAGTTTGGCTGCTAACTATGTTTTCATGAACAAACCAACATATATTTTACATGGCAGCCCATACTTTTTGTGAAGGTCCATTTCCCTTCTGTGGATGGATATGGGAACTGAAGTCATTGCTGTCAGTGAGATAAGCACACGAATTTTGTGCCATCTGCTTCTCCAAAAGTGCTGTTCCAACCACCATCCTAAATGATCCTATTCAATTCAGAAGTATTTATTCTCATAGAGACTTGTGCCATACAATTGTGTAGTAAATCCTGTGCAAGATATTTGTAGCCTTGCCTCAGGAAAAATTCCTGGAGTACTGAGATGTTTTGGCCTGGACTTCTGAATAGTGTCACTGAGCCCAGCAGTATTAGCACTTTATTTTGTTTAATGAGCTCTGGATTTATTTACACTCCTTAGAGTGCTCTTTGGGGTTGTTTATAGACAGCATCAGTAATGTTCGATCCATTCTTGGAAGACAATTCTCACTGTGCCATGGATGGGAAAACAATGGATTTTTGCAAACCTGAATGTCACATAAATCTAGTAAGTAACACAGTGAACAAAGTCCATGGCTGTACACTATACACATCATTTTTTGGTTTGAGTGAAAAACTGGCACTTCAACACTTCTGAAATTTCTGCCCAAGGAAGAACACATAAAACAAGGAGAGGGTCAGTTATCTGCAAAAATGACTCCCAAAAATGCAAGGTACAGCCCTACCAATAGATTGAAAAAAGGAAACCACAGTGATGACTGCGAGGCAGCCACAAATATAATAATACCTATTCTCAGTGTTCTGTTTTGTTTAGAGCTAGGATCCTAAATCTAAATCTAGAGTTTCCAAGCACCATTATACTCAAGCCCCAAGGAAGTGATAATAAATAAATAAATGCATAAGCTTGCATGGAAATAGTATGTCTTTGCTTGGCTCTTCTTCTCTGATGAAATCAACATGTCTGGGACTGTTCCTACCCCTGTGCAGTGTTCCTATTGGGATGCCTAATGCAGTGGCAAATCACAGCTGTTGCTAAGTGGTTGTTACGAACTTGCAAGGCAGATAAACCTCTGCAGAGAAATAGAAAGAGTCTATGGATCAACCAGAAATCTCTAGAGCTAGCTCCGTAAGTTAATATCTCTATTATTATGTCCTTTACCTATTATCCTGTGCTGTAAATATTGCCAAAAGGCAATAAGAACAGTTTAGAAATCAAGGAACGTATCAGGAGATTATTATAATTATAGTGCATAGTAATACTACTCAACTAAATGCTAAGAAAAGATTTTATGCTACATTCCAATATAATAAATGAGGAATTTGTAAGGTTGCTACCAGAGAAGTTCACTGAAATTTCTAATCATTCCAGCAGATAAGGACTTGTAATTTTTTTCTTTAAAAAAAAGCTTTTTAATTTTTTTATTCCATTGGTAGAAAATGTATATATGAAACTGTTACCATTATTACAGTCTTCAAAGCACTTTTTATTGAAAACTGACTGTGTAATAAAGGGATGTCAAGTCTTTCATAAGAATTACCTTAATGTAGAAAAATAGTGTTAGTGGAATAAAAACTTCAATATTTAAACAGATTGTGCAGTGTTTGAATAGTACAGTTAACAATCTGGTTATTGAACTTCTTCAGATGAGAGAAAAAAATCACTGTGAACTGTTTTTGCTATTCAGTTTCTCTTTGACTGACTCAAATTTTGTAAAGTTTACAAATGACAGTTACCATTTATACAAAGACAAGGTGGAAAATTATCAGTGTAAAGAGAATTCCTGAACAAGCATTTTGTTAAAAAACTGGAAAATAAAAGGGGCAACATATTTTTCTTATCCAAGGACAAAGAGCAGTAACAATATGACACACAACATCCTTTCACAGTTTTTCATACCTTCAGGTTTCCTCTTTTTTTTTTTTTCCCATGCATTGCACTAACAGAAATACAAATAAGTTTAAACTTCATCTTGAGATGTGATTCTATGACATTTTTCAATTTCTTTTAAACATAACTCTGAATTTCCTACATTTGGAGTTATTTGCTCTGGGAATTATGTTGCTGTGACTATGCAATTATCTGCCCTAAATTAGACTCCAGGTGCATATGGCAATAATAAGTTTTTGAATGTGCATAGTTTTGCTTTGTTGATAAAATCAAGTAGTCATCAAAAATAATTATTTCTTTTGTGAATAGTAGACAATAAACCAAAAGGAATGATTATGATGAGATTTTTCTTATTCTTTAAAGAAGTGAAGTCTGAAATTTTTCTTTATGAATTTTCTGCTACTTGCTCCTTCCTTCTCCTTTTTTTTTTCCAGTTTTAAGTACAGAAGTTCTGCCTTCTGCCTGAAACAGTGGCTGGACTCTCTGGTGAATAAGAAATTGTTTAGACAACTGTATCCAGAGAACTGCTGTTAGTGCTCTGTGTCCAGGTGGAGGCTGGTGATGAGTAGTGTCCAACTTCGGACCAGTGCTATTCAGCATCTTCAGCAATGACATAGACAGTGGGATCGAGTGCACACTCAGCAAGTTTGCTGTTTACACCAAGCTGTGTGGTTGATATGACAGAAAGAAGGGATGCCATCCAAAAAGATCTGAACAGGCTCAAAAATTTGGCCCATGTGAACCTAATGATATTCAACAAGGCGAAGTGCATGGTGTTGGCGTTTGGGTCAAGCCAATCCCACATATGAGTATAGACTGGAGAACTCACTGAGAACAGCCCTGCAGAGAAGGACTTGGGGGTACTGATGTAAGAAAAGCAGGACATGAGGTAGCTGTGTGCTCTTGCAGCTCAGAAGGCCAGCAGTATGCTGGGCTGTATAAGAAGAAGGGTGGCCAGTAGGATCAGGGAGATGATTTTCCCCCTTCAGTCTGCCCTTGTGAGGCCCCATCTGGAGTATTGCATCCAGACCTGGGGCTCCCAGCACAAAAGTGCTCCAGATTTGGACTGGGTCCAGAGGAGGGCCACAAGGAAAATCAAAGGACTCGAGCACCTCTTTTATGCACAGGTTGAGGGAGCTGGGCTTGGTCAGCCTGGAGAAGGCTGGAAGACCTCATTGTGGTTTTCCAGTATTTAAAAGAAGATTATAAAGGGGGAAACAAGCTTTTAAAATGGGTAGATTGTGATAGGATAAGGGATCAGTTTTAAACTAGAAGGTGGGAGATTTAGATTAGATGTCAGGGGAAAATTTTTCACTGAAAGGGTGGTAAGGTGCTAGATGAAATTTCCCATAGAGGTTCTGGAAGCCCCACCCCTAGAGGTGGCAGAGGGGTTGGAACTAGATGATCTTTGAGGTCCCTTCCAATCCAAGCCATTTTATGTTACTATGAACATACAATCCAAGCCATCATGTGTTTCTATTTATATATCCAAACAAATACAATTCATTTATTTTAATTTAGAAAATGTGAGTTTGTTAATTGCTGTCCCTTGTTCAAAACAAAAATTTATATTTGCTCTCATAAAACGAGAACAAATGAGCATTTTGTGAACTCTTGCATTTTTCTGAGGTAATGTTCAAGAGGTTCTTTATTATTTAAGGGATTTTAAAACAGCTCTGCTGTTCTCCAAGAGTACCTAGAGGTGCAATACATCTTTAGAAAAAACATTTTTAACAAAAAAATAAAGTGGATGCTTAAATTTCATGAAATAGAGTAACATTGCTCCTTACAAAATCTTAGAAAATAATTATCTGAGACTGTCTGGCACACAATAAAAATGCTTTTCAGCACACTTCCACTTATATTGGTACTGCTGAGTTGTTTACATACACAGTAGTCTGTCTTTACAGGAGGCCTCTATTATCCAGTGCCTATTGGCTCATACATATTATTTAGCTTCCTGAAATACTGACAAAGATAACCACCTGGGAGGGTGAAAATAAATTTCAAATGTAAGATGATTTGTTTAAAGAGGTAGACTTTTTAAAATTTTGCCTCTAGTTGAATACCAGCAATTTTGAATGTAATTATTTTTCCCTGAGATCACACTAGCAGATATGAGCAACAAGAGACTTCTTTTAAAAGTCTTATTTTGAATATGGATGAGTGAAAAACCATTTATACAATATTTTTAATTTTTTTTCAGAATTAACCCATAACTCCTGGAGTATGACACTGCATTCTAAGCTGATGTCAAATATCTCACATTACTACTGAGAGAAGATTCAGCCTTAGCCATAGAGTCTGTATGGCATTACATTTTAGAAGCTATTTTCTGTAACAGCACAGCAACATGGCAGGAAGAAATGCTGTCAGGGTAGCTGTAAGTATGTAAATGCATATAGGAATTATACCAGCTAAAGCATCTGAATATTATTCTTACTAACTGGATTTTCATATTGCTAAACCATTCAGCCTTGCTTAACTCACAGACCCTTAAGAGTTTGAACTGACTTGGTTTATGTATCAAAGTTGTATTTACACAAAAGTCTTTAATGAGCAAGGTTGCAGCTTTTGTTTGAGTTCTGTGTGGGTAGCTAAGCATCTGCACCAGTTATGCACTGCAGTGTATTTTTTTCTGGCTAAGAAAACTTAAAGAAAACTACATTAATCTCTGTTTCAAAATTAACAATAATAAAACCAATAAGCACTAAAACCCTGGAAAAGATGCATTTATCTGCTTGGGATAAGAATAGTCTTGGAAAATACCAAACAAAAGCTATTTTGCACAATCACTATGACAGATAACAAAGCAAGGACCTAAATGAAGTGGTTCACTGAACCCAGATATTTTCTGTCTTCACTATATATGTTCATTGCAGCTTAATATTTCATCCTGAGATGTCCTTCATATGAAATTATTAGCAGCTTGAATTTTGCAAAGGCAGATGCTGAATGATATGTTTTAAATCATTAGAAATTGCAAGGTCAGGTGAGATTGGATCTGAGATTTTATTTCACTTCATGATAATCCTGGGTGTTAGCAGTGAGGACATGAGTCACTAAAGATCTCTGTTAAACAGTTTAGAGAACCACCATAGAAACATAAAGATTGACATGAATAGAGGCAGGCCTGGATGTGGGGGCACAGGAAGGGATAATAGATAGGAGGGTCATAAGAACAGCATGTGTTGATGGCACGCTGACTAGCAGGTCATGGAGATCCCTGCATGGCTGCATGTACCCAAACTAAAAGATTCAAACCAGTAAGGTCTCCCATCAGGGTGGGAGGACAAAGATCAGTCTGGGGCCCTTGTCCACCCAGAGAAGATGATGAGAAAGGGCAGTGAGGACATCCTAATGACTCACAGAAGTGAAACAGGATGGAAAGGCAAAAATCGCAGGCAGCTGCTCAGGAGCACAAAGGGTGCTTCCAGGCCCAGCCACAGTCCCCACTACCAGCAAAGCCCAGAAAGGACTGAGAGGTGGTATCTTGTCTCAAGCACCTGTCCCAGTGCTTATGAGAAGCAGGGCAGGAAACTGTGAATAAAGTTAGATTTCTGTTAAAATGACATTTTCATCATTTAAGGGCTCAGGTAGAGCTTGTAGCAAGAGTGCAGCAGCATTATTTCCTACAGCCTAAGTGAGTTGATCCTAAATGTCCCCAGACAAGTAAGATGAAGTGCATCATAGAAAAAAACAGCAACAACAAAAACTAGGCCCTGCAACAGGCTGCCAGGGCAGCCTCAAGGTGCAGGAGTTCAGAAAGCATTTGGAAGTTCTCTCAGACACAGAGTTTGAACTTTGGTGGTGTGGTGTGGAGCCAGGAGTTGGACTTGGTGATTCTTATGGGTTACTTCCAACTCCGGATATTATGTGATTCTATGAACTGCTCAGTTTTAACAGAGGAAGAAATGGGAAAATATAACAAGTGGTTAGAGGAGGATTTATCTTCCTGAGCTTTCCTAGAAGACAAAGCCCAAATAATTTTATAGATTTGGGCTAGAGAACAGCGGACTGATAGTTTCTTTCCAGAACATCCAGGAGCTGAAGTCCCTATCGTATTGACCAAGAACTAAAAAGCTGCCCCCAGCCTCAACTGGCATGACAGTCACAAGCAATGGTGCTGCTCCAGCTGACACTGGAATGAGAGGTGGCACTTCCTGGATGGAGCTTTATCCACTGCCACCACAGTGTTGTCACCTCCATTGCATTCCTCATCCAGTGGCTGCTGCCTGCTGGGACAGCATGGATACTTCTACAGCACCCTAAAAGGGAATTTAAGGGAAGCAAATGCTGTTAAAGTGCTTGGTTGTGCAGTGTGGAGAGACCATTTATTTCCAATCAAAACATTTCATTCCTTCTGGGGTTTGGCACTTAACATGATGGGGAATTCAGCTGTTCTACAGTTAATAAATGCATACTAAAGCTCACTTTTGTACAGAAGAAACACACCTTGCTTGTTTTACATTTCAAGGCACACGGTTTTCTTAGATTCGCCAGCACTTGTTTTCCCAAGCCTGTTCTATATTCATCACATACTTACATGTCCTCTGCTTCTTTGCATTACAGGGATGTTTGCCATAAAATATATTTTCTTGAATTCCAGTATCTTCAAACACCTCAGGTATTTTCACAAAATCCATTTTATTTTCTTCCTAGTGAAGTTTATTAAAATATCCACCGCTACAGGCTGTAGTATATGGAATGAAGCCATAACTCATACTTAACTACCCTTCTCCAGTCATGTTGCTGAGAGCAAAATAAATTTAAACTCTTCTTTTGACACTGCTGACTCCTGGACATGGTGTTTCCCTTACTAACTAGGGTCATGTCTTTAATGGCCATCAGTTATTGAGGAGCACTGTTAGACTCTCTCATCACATAATTATTAGCACCCGTTAGGTAGCAACAGCTACTATTTCAGCTACTGAAATGCATAAAGAAACCAATACCTATTACATTCCCCAGTGCTTCATTTTAATCACTCCCATTTTGTCCACTCTATTTTTCCCTACTTATCACTACAGTAAAGCAAGACTTAAGATCATTGGAATATACCAGTAAGACACACAGTGTTAATTAATCTATAATAATGGGCATCACTCCCAAGCTACACTTCTTGCCTTTTCCTCATTGAAACCATTGTGAATCAAATACTGTCTATGCATCTCACAGGGTCACAGTCATTTGGCTTTCTGTTTCCCAACACACATGATTAACCTGTGCAGTTTTTGTCAGTTCTTTGCTCCACTGACTGCATCCCCACATATGCACTACATGATTGCCCCACTTTCTCGTTACTGTTACCTCCTCATCAAGCTCGTGCTACACATTCCTTTTTTTTTAAGCAACATTTACTGTGCTTCAGAGAGCAGTTTGTTCAGTCCATAAGAAAAAAGTATGAAAGACAACTTGATTATCAGAAACAGAAACAGAATATTATATCCTAAAAGAAGGAAAGAACATAGCAAAAATCAATAGACAAACTAGAAAAATAATTCAATTGAAATTCTATGTGTATGTTTAAACAGAAGAGGTAAATTATAAAACATGTGAGTCCTCCATCTCTAGATGATTCCACACCATGACTGGATGCCTTCTGAGGAACTGCCTTAAATCAGACTGAAAGTATGGCTCAATATGAGGCAAAGCGTGTGAAATGCTCTTTTTTCTTGCAGTAGAGGAAGCCTAAGCACACAGATTACTTCTTTCTTTGAAATCTTGAAGCTACATAAATTAACTAGCCTTTTTTTTTCTTCCAAGTATATTTGCCTACATTTCAGATTACTGTGAGTCTTTCATCCTGCAGGTTGCTTGGCCAAGCTAATGTGTTTTGTTTAAAAGAAATAAATAATCAGAACAAAGAAAAAAAATTGCCAGTTTACCTTGTTATTGATTGTGAGGAATTGGCACCAAGAAACTGCATAACTGGGAAGCCTGAGCATTGCTTTTCTGTAGGCATACTGGAAAATTTCAGCAGAAGTGCTCTGAGGACAGCATTAAAGTAAGTAAGAAACAGAAGATAAATGAAGGACATAGTTCAAGCATGTCAAAATTTCCTTTTGCTTTGTTTCAGTTATCTGCTTGTATTGAATACTATTATTATCATTGTTTTTTTTCTTCATGTGAGATAGTGGCTGATAGGACCCTTACTGAAGAGTTCAGAGAATCTTTCAACTTATGTTGTAGAGTACAGAAAATTGAAGCAAATTAAATATGATTTGTATAAGAGAGTCTGGAGGGAAATAAACACACACTGCACTCCCAGAGACTATGTGACTAGCTTATATTACAAGATACAGGAAGAAGAGACCCATAATCCAAAAACAAGATATATGAGCCAAAAAAACCCCAAAAAACAAAAGGCAACCCAAAAACCCAACAACCTGAAAAAATTCTCAAAATGTGATATTTTTCTGTGCCTACCATCACTTCGGACAGGCAGTATAAACTTAATTTACAGTAACTTACATTTCTAATGCATGGAAAATTTTTCAAAAAGACTGTAACAGTTTTAAATATTTATAAAACTCATAGGACTGTACAGTTGTTGAATATTATAATTTACATAAACATAGATCTCTAAAAAGATACTTTAAAGTGAAAGGATTCTATCTCTGTGGTTTTATTATCAAAGGTTCCTGAAATCAGTAATGTTAAACAAAGAAGAGTTTATCAGAAGGGCACCCAGAAGCTCCCAAAAGGGGGATGTGCTGGCAATACATTATCTGCAAACATGGGCTGTCTGCAGGGACTCCACACTGCAGCTGAGGCTCACAGCTAACTGCCAAGCAGTAGCACAATCCCTCTGGAGAGCAGTGATCCAGGATCTTCAGGGCTGCCCATTGCCAAAGCAGCACCACCAAAGTTGTCATGTTTTGTTCACATTACACATTAGACCTATCCACTTGGATCTGTACTATTCTCCAGAGAGCAATAGCAATAGCATGGTAGCTAGATATGTCACCTTGGCTGTACTCATTGGCTTCCACTACTCTTCAAGATTTGCCATGCAGATATTAAACTCTATAATGCAGTTTAATGTGGTATGAGAATAGGAAAGATGTTTCATTACAGAGAAACACATCTCTGGAACAGGGTGGGGGAAGGGGAGTCACTTGGAACTATGTCTTTTCTCTGGCAGACCTTGCTGTGGTTCAATTATAACTGGGAATCTCATGATTTATGATGTTACTTGTGGGCTAAGAAAAAAAAATGGTGAAAAGCAAGGTCTTGTTTATCACTACTCCATTAGCAAGCTGCAGCATCAGCTTACTGCCTTCCTGGACCAGCACAGAAATAATTAATCATTTAATTCAGAGCTGGAGCATGGATGATGCAGCTTGGGCCAGGGATCTGCACTGGGTAGGGATAAAACACCCAGAACTCTTCCAGAGTTTCCATCTCTTTCAGGAAGGCTTTGAGTATTTTTTTTTTAATCTTTGCTAACTTAAAATATAAAGCAGAGAAAATAAAAGCAGCCCCATGTTGTATCTTATCCCAGCAGTTGCATGGTAACTATCCCAGCAATTTCATAAAAAACAGCTAAAGAAAGTGGGAAAAAATATATTGCTGCTGTCAGAGTCTAACAAATTTAGAGATTTTAATTGCAAGAGCAAGAAAACACAATCCACAACCATTTCATGAGTGGTGTTTTGTTAGTAATGTGTGCAGTTGACAGACATAAAAGGAAAAATTATCACCTGACATAGCATGTAAAGGAGGACATAGATAACAGAGAGTCTTCCTTCATACCTTTTACTACCACATCATTGATCTCTTCCAAAAATATAGAAGACTGTGAAACTTTTACAGTATCATTGCTGTGCCTTTTTTCTCAGTGGTAATTCAACATGAATTCTGTGAAGGAAAGCCAACATAAGATCCAAAGCAATTCTGCACTTTGCCATTTTCATTAGGCTTCACAAATAGACCTTCAATATTTCAGCAGTGGGAAATATCACTCAGATAACTAACTTTTGGCTCAACAAGCAGATATGATACAGATAAACATGATGAAGTGCTCAAAAAGTCTACAACTTAAGCCGAATCAATATAATTCCCCACAGTATAAAATTGTTCTGCAGTGATTCAAAATAAAAATAAAAAATGAGTATATGTGGAGAGCAGGAGCAGAGATGGTACCAGCCCACCTTCAACCTTAGAAGGAAAGGGATAAACTCTACATTTCAGAAAAAGATTTAAAATATGTACCAGTAGTTAGAAGGCCTTTCCATGATGATTTTCTGAAACAGTCCTCTCACATTTAGTTTCAAAATACAAAACAGTTAGTAAAAAATATATAAGTAAGAACTAAGAAACACAATAGAGTCCTATAACCTTAAGGTAAGAGCTATCACATAAGATAAAGACACTTTAGTGACTGGACAAAACGAGAAAAAAAACCACAAGCAATCATAAATTTAAATAATACTGTTTGCCTTCATAATAGTTCCTCCTTCATTTGGTCCATATGTCTGCAGGACAGGATATTTGCCTTGTCCATATGGAGCATAATAACGCTGAGATACTTCTTAAAAACTAATTGGGAGGAATAAGTTTTATATTAAGAAAAAAAAAAAGAACTTTGAAAGCATTAATTTTTCTCATGGTTCAGTAGAATCTGTCTACCATAGTGTTAGGTTTCTGTGAGTCATTGGACAGCACACAGCAGTCCCATCCAATTTAAAGAAATGTAGTGAGAGTGGTATTCCTCATGTTACCTGGCCAAGTACCTCTTTGTTTTCCTGTCAAGAAAAGCCCTACCTGTGAGGGCCATATGGTTTGGCACCACATACATTTGAGCAGCCCCAATGGGCAGCAGGACAAAATGAGCAATGTGTTTATCTTGAAAAAAGTAGTGTGCTTCCTGGAACATGCAAACTCAGAAACTTATTATGACTCCCAGCTTTTTTTTTTTTTTTGCTTATATATAGGCAGTATCTCACAGCTTCACACCTACTAGCCATGGGAAATGTGACTTTTAAGCCACTTAGTGCCTCGTTTAGTTTGTGAGGTTGGTGCCTCATATGTTGCAAGACCTGGTCAGACATACATCGCAATTTGAACAGATCGATTTAGCTACGAAGTCACTATAGGAATCCCTTTCCTTTTAAAGATATAGTGGCTTGAGAGAGGTGCAAGCTGATATTTAGAGTCTTCTTGATATGGATTACTTTCTGCTCCTTTTACATCTTCTGCTCTCTCTGATTCTTAATTCTGATGGTCTTGTGGGCACACGTAACTACAGAATTCAGTAGCTGATTTTTCAGGAAGATTGAAGCCACCCACAAGCCAAGGCTGATGAAGTATATAATTTTTCATTTAATCCCCTTACTGGTCATTTGACATTTTCCTTTGAAACAGGTGCTTGTTGAAGACTCCTGGGCTTCTGGACTTTTCTCTCAAGTACAGAAATGTCCTGCAGTGTTTTCTCTACAGATTTCTTTCCACCAGCACACTTCGATTCAGTTTTAAAGAGAGAAAGAGGCTGACATCAGATGAGAATCTTGCATTAACTTCCTGGATAACAAGTAGTAATTCAGATCTTTTCTGCCTAGCAATCAGCAAAGACTCTCTTAAAAGTGCTTCCTCAATTAGATGCAAGCACACAACCAAAAGTTAAAAGTCCATTGAAAAATCTATGAGGGAAGACAACAGAACAACAATCCTTATGCTAAAGTACATAATGCTGCTGAAATGCATATTCAAAGACTATTCCTGCATACGAACAATAGCTGCTCAAATTCCCAGGGTAGAAAAATAGACAGGATTTTGTCATTGTGCTGTAGCAATATTGGTGCCTTTTTGCTTTTCTTTCTTAAATGGCATATACTGGCTACCAGTACCAATGAAAACATGCATTTTAAAAAACCCTTAAGCCACTGCTTCTAGTTACTGTCCTTGAAGATGTAGCAGCTGGTAACATGGGAACTTTCATCATATATCAATTAGTTAGTGAGCAAGAACTAGTGCACATGCTAATTTACTGTTTTCATTAAATGGAGCTGAACAGAATTATCACTGATGAGTCTAATGAAATGAATATTACCTCTCAGTGGATACTCTGACTCAGAGGCAGAAAAAGTGCTGGCAGATACAGGAATTTTTTCACACTGAATTTTGAAAGAAAAATCAGTTCATATATCTCATGTACTTACACACAAATCCACAGAAAACGTTCACTTAAAAACCAAGTTCTTAAAGGAATTAAGTTTTGGGATGAATAAATTTAATTTTTCTGAATGGAATAAAAATGCTTCATTTCTGCTAAATTTTTCATTGGGTTCACTGCATTGTCTCAGAGCCTCACAGTCACAGCTTTGGGTATTCCCACTGTCCTGGTTGTTGGGCTGTTATTTACTCAAGCCATTAACACAAATGCAAACTATCACAAGACATGAAATCTGTATGAACTCTCCAGTGAGGGGAAGTAGGAGGGGTAAACACAATTCTATTTGTTTAATGTTACTTTTGCAAAAGGACTTCAGCACTTCAATTCATATTGAAACTGGACTTGCATGTTTGTGTCCCAGTACCCATGCTGATGGCTCAGTTTACAGAACGAAAAAACAACAGGCAACCCCTTCAACCTTTGATATTTACTGAAAATTTAAATAATTTAAATTTATTTTGCAACTTTAAATGGTAGAGGGATATCAGCTAGAAATATATTCATATATAAATATCCATAATATAAATATCAGCTTAGTCCTCCTTAGCAAGTATTCATACAGAAAAAAAAATATATCATTTAAGTGGAAGAATTAACAGAGACAGGAAGATTAAGTGTTAAAAGAGGCAGAAATGCTAAGAAAAACCTTCCTCAACACCTAACAATCAAGAGGTAGGAGGAGATGGGGAAGAGGTGAATGCCAGAGAGGGTGTAGTGGATTCCAGCCAGATCTGAAGTAAACACATGAATCTTAATTGCATGAGAGAAATTCCAAGCAGTCAGGAATAAATGAGAAAGCAAAATGTGGAGTGGCTTTGTCCTAGAGTACCAAAAGCCTGAGCAGGAGAAATGAAAGAAATTCTGCCTTTTATTTACAACTAATTTTTACCTGTCAGTGATTGACAGTGGAAGCACGATTCAGAATGTTTCTGAGCTACCTGAAGCATGTGCTGGATGGAAGCTTTCAGGACTGCAAGTTGTCACCAATGTCTTTGCTTAGCTCCACAAAGAGGAGCTGTATGGGGAGTCTGTATGACATACAGATCTTAGCTAATTTAAATTAGTGCTTGTTTCATAATCTTTATAGAGACATGACAGATTTATATCAGTTGAAGATCTGCCTTATTCTGCCTTGTTCTGCTTCCAGCAAACATACTGTTTATCTCCATTTTAATGCAAAACACCCTATTAAAGCCTTTTTTTTTTACCCAAGTGGGCCGCATGAGTAAGAGAGAAAGCTCAGAAGGTTCCCAAAAGTTGGCAAGAAGATCACCAAGTAATGAGTAAAAAATCTGAGTCACAGACCCACTCTTCTGATGACGACTATTTCTAGTCATTGATGTCAGCATTGCAGGTCTCAGAGAAGGGCTGTTTTGGGTAGGAAGTGTTATGATGCTTGAAGACTGTGAACCCATCTTTGTAAGTCCTTACAGAGAGACCCAGGCATTTCTGCGAAAGCTTTTATCTGGAAAGGCACAAACTTTTACATCTTATGCAACAGTGGCAGGGATGAAATTCCCAACAGGGCAAGATTAAAGGTGCAGCTGTCTCAGGCAGTTCCAAATGGCTGGTGCAACCCCTCTTGTCTTGGCTTGCCCCAGCTTCTAGCATGACTCCGAGAAAAGCAAAGGAGGACAACAGCTCTCTCCCCATCACAGAAAGTCAGGTAGTGTTCGTCAGTGCAACTGAAGCTGACCAAAGACTGAATAAGATTTCAGATGCGTAAACTTAATGTCTGGATTTCATGCATTCCACACCAAGGGATTTAGGAATGCCGCTAAAATGACAGCACCATTTACTTGCTGATTTTTCAGCTATTTTTGAACTCCCTTCCTTTCCTTATCACCACTTTAAAGGCCAATTTGTTAACTTGTGAAAGAGTATTTGCAAAGGTCTCATATCTACACCCTATATGAGAAAATAGCGAGTGATTTGCATGATTGATTCAGATGTTGCTGCCATCTGCAATAACCTAAATACTATGTCTCATTTGAGAAGATACATAAGGAAAGAGTCATAAATACGTGACTAACCACATGAGAAATCAAATACCTAAGGAACAGTACTTTCTGTACAGTCTCAAACTCCACAGAAAGAAATATACTTTTAGTGATTAAAGAGATTAGTTTTAGCATTTGCAGAAATCGTGCTCATTGAAACTTGCCTGAGAGAAAACTGCAAACAAATAAAATGTGTGGACAAAATATACATACATTCACTCTTTTCTTCAAGCATTACCAATGATGGAAAATTAGGCTGGAACTTAATTTAATTAGAATTGGAACCAGAAAACACTCCCAGTAACACAAAAAATATTTTGGAAGTCAGCGATATGTGCAACAGGAGTTCTCTTCTCAAGAAACAAGATTTGTATTTAACTGAAGGAGAAATTTTCACAACAAATATTCATGAGCAAAATACAGCAATAATTTGTTCTTCTGTAACAAATGAGTCTGCACAAATAAAGAATTATGCTCAAATCTGTTGGAGTTTGTAGTTTTCTCTTTTGATCTCTCAAGTGAATTAAAGTATGTGGTTAAGAAATAATCTGCATTTATTCAAGAAAGAAAGAAAGAAAGAAACAAACAAAAAACAAAGCTGAAATAACAGTGAGTATAGTCAATATTGATACTTAATTTCCTTGTTCACAAACACCATCTTGAAAAGCCTCATCCACAAAGATAAAAGTAATTATGTCTTATTTAATAAAAGCACCCTATCTAGCTCTTCACCCAAACTGATAGTGAAAACATTGATTAGACCAGAGTGAGACTTCTTAGATCTACATAAATACATAGATCCATTTGGCAAGAATCTACTGAAAGGTATTTTTGTGCATGTTTTTGCTTGAAGGCAAGGGCTGCTTCATCCAAACTATGATTCTGTAGCTATAAATATTGTGTTAAACATAATAAAAAGACTTAGTACAACCAAAGTATAAAACATTCACAGCTTTCCTTGCGTCCACTAAGGCCATTTCCACAATACTAAGAGAATTAGTTGGATTTGCCAAGAACAAGTTAGATGTGAAGAGAGTAGGCAGCAACATATCCTGTTATAATTTTCCTGTTAGTTATGAATAGATTTTGTTGAATTATTTGTTCCAGAGTTTTTAATTTAATTGTAATTAAGACACAGGGTTTGTTGCTGGCATTAACTGTGTTTCTCGATGAATTCTACTGTAGGCTGAAAGGTAACAGACAGCATCTCTTCATAGATCACAAAAAATACTAAGCCTTCTACAAAATTTGTATTTTCTATATAATGTTGTGAGGCCAAATATATCCTAAAGTTCAATTAGAAATCCAGTTTACCAAAATTCAATATCACTCAAAGTTGCAAATAGTTCAGGCATGCGATGGAATACATAATTGTCTATTGTATTTCCTTTAAATGCTGGTTAACCTCACACTGCTTCTAGATTAGCATAAAAGCAGAGACATACAAAATAAGACTAACCACAAAATATCAATATAAATTGATTGAAGTATTTTGCTGAGAATGCAACTTGAATGTTAAAATGAACACTTTAGTTGTGATATAGAACTTGAAAGTGAAGGATTAATTCAATAATAGTCATAAACTTTCATCTTCTTAAATTGTTATTAAATATACTGTCGTTAAATATTATGTAAATCATTAATTATATCCAGAAAGGAAAATACTGCAACGTAGATGCCATTTCAGTGGCAATAATCATAGGGACATATGTCTCTCATAACATTCTTGTGGGTAAGCTTAGGAGATATGGGATAGACAAGTGGACTGCTAGGTGGATTGAGAAGTGTCTGACTGGCAGAGCTCAGAGGTCTGTGGACAGCGGTGCAGAATCTGGTTGGAGGTCTGTAGGTAGGATCCCTAGGGATCAGTACTGGGTCTGGTCTTATTCAACATCGTCATCAATGACCTTGATAAAGGGATAGAGTACATCCTCAGCAAGTTTGCTGATGATACAAAGCTAGGAGAGTGGAGAACACACCAAAAGGCTGTGCTGCCACACAGCAGATAGAAACCTGGACAGACTGGGAAGGTGGGCAGAGAGGAATCTGATGCGGCTCGATAATGGTAAGAGCAGAGTCCTACACCTGAGGTGGAAAAATCACAGTCATCAGTACAGATTAGGGGCTGACCTGCTGGAAATGAGCTCTCCAGAGAAGGACCTGGGTGTCCCGGTGGACAACAAGTTGGCCATGAGGCAGTACCATGCGTTGCCAAGAAGGCCAACGGTATCTTGGGATGCATAAAAAAAAGCATAAACAGCAGTACTGTGTCCAGTTCTGGGCTCCCCAGTTCAAGGAAGACAGGGATATCTTAGAAAGAGTCCAGCAGAAGGCAACAAAGATGATGAGGGGCCCGGGACATCCTCCTTGTGAGGAAAGGCTGGGACACCTGGGAGTATTCAGCCTGAAGAAAACTGAGAGGAGGATTTTATCAATGCTTATAAATATCTAAAAGGTGCCAAGTGGGTGGGGCCAAGCTCTTTACAGTGGTGCACAAGGACAGAACAATGAGCAACAGGTACAAACTGGAACATGGGAAATTCCATACAAACATGAGGAAAAACTTCTTTAAGGGTTACAAAGTACTGGAACAGGCTGCCCACATAAGTGGTTGAGTCTCCTTCCCTGGAGATATTCAAAACCCACCTGGAGACTTCCCTGTTTGACCTACTGTAGGGAACCTGCTTTAGCAGGGGGTTGGACTGGATGATCCACAGAGGTCCCTTCTAACCCCTGTGATTCTGTGATGCATTTTTCTTGCCTTACTTGCTCTAGAAAAGGAGAACTTTGACATCTATTGGCGAACAGAAAGATATTAAACCTGAGGGGAAAAGCCAGACCTAGTTAAAACAAGCTTTTTGATCTGGCAACTTCTAGAAGGCAATTTGTACTTGATCTAACTTACATATTAATACTGTAGATGATTAACTCAAAGAGTAATTGCTTCTTAAAGTCATATTTTTGAAAGCGCTAACACTCCCAGAAGTAAATTAAAATGAGATTTTAGAACTGAACAAGATGAAAATGCTGTCATCTTTAATAGTTTATATATGACCATGGTACCTTCCTTGGTACTTTCTACCAAGAGCCTTTGCATGTAGGTCCAGAGGAAAAGTTTAACTAAATTGTTAGGTTTTCATTTTAGTCTTAATTCATGCAATTAAGCATGTGACCAATTTTCACTTACAGGGGTAAGGGTTAAGTGCTGTGGCTCTGGATAAGCCTGTGTTTACCTTATTTTTGAGGTAAACACAGCCTTAAATGATAAAATAATGCTAGAAGTAAATTTTTCATATTTAACAAAATATGAACAAAGCAGGCTATGGTTGTATAAATGTGCCATCTTTTCCTGTAAAGATTTGGTGTGATTGGAGTAGGCAAAAATGTCATAAAACAGAGGAGAGAGAGAGGCTCATGTTTCTCCCCACTCAAGTGGGAGAGCACAGAGGTGCCAAACAGATTTTGTTGCAGTTCCACATTGTGTGAGGGCTGCAGGGCCTCTGAAACCATCAGGATGGGAACTGCTGTCCCCAGAAAACAAAAACACTGCAGGGCAACGTTATATTAGTCCTTCACTTAACATGTCAAGGGGCAGAAACAATAAGGCATGGCAATGAACAGCATTTTCAGGAGAGCTGCAGTAGGAGGAGATTTTGACAATCAAGGTTAGCAAAGTAGACTTTAAAGGACGCTTCATATTCATTGAAGCTGAAAGGCTGATGCTGCTCCACTTTTGGCTCTTGTCAGATCTCACACTGACTGCAGTGAACTCAGAACTGGAGGTGAAGGCCCCAGTTGAAGAGAGCACTTAGCCAAATTCTTAAGTGTTTTGTTGACAAGGGCTAGGCTGAAGGATGTGCTTAATGTGCAGGTGCCAGTGCTCATAGAAAATGAATTGAAAATGCATATCCCAAAAGGACTGCAGTGCAGTTTCACGTTTGCTCTCAAACTGTCATTCTGTTGGCAGAACCTTCCTGCACATGACTTGCAGAAACATGACTCTGACTGGAATAAAGCTGCATCATTTCAATAAATACATAAAGCATCTTGTCATTTGCTGTTCCTGCCACCCCAATAGGAATTCAGTGGAATACTGGCACTGCATGCCAAGATGAAAAAGTCATGCATACTTATTTCTGGGCTAATACAGAGTAAGGGCAGGACACTAACACTTGTCCTCAGTTTATAAAGTGACTTTAATAATGAGGAACAAGTATTGAGGTTCAGTTGAATGAGAGACCTAGAAAGAATACTGATGTTATAACCGTGTCTTAGAAACACAAAAGCATAGGGGCCACCCCTAGTATATGTAAAAATGTTTCAGAGTCCTTACCCTCTGTATGACACAAAATGATCCACAACCACAGAGAGGCATCACTAGGTTGATTAACATGCACTAAGCAGTGCCCACCTTTTTAGTAACATTACATTCAAAGTGGAACTTCTACATTGTCACTTCTGGTTAAAATACAGAGAAGGTCCAAGGAGTTCCAGCCATGGGAATTTTCCACTCCAGTTGGAATATCTATATCAGTGTACTGCAGGCAGCCACATTATTACCTTCTGTCTTCTTTCTCTCTTGCACATTTGGACACATGAGCAGAACAAATTTTGCTTTTAGTATTGGTCCAGCTTCAACAAGATACGTGCTTACAGGCTAAACCAATTCTTTAAGGAGAGAATTCTCCTGGACTGAAGAAGTCCTTTTCCATGAATCCAGCTGTATGTTTGTTATATAAAATATCACCATCACACTACACTTACTCCAGGACCATGAAGACAGAAAAGGATTTTAATAATCAAAATGTAAGATGAAAGGCAATTTTTAGCATCTCCATTTGCAATGCAGAGCTTTTCTAAGTAGCAGGATATTCAGTTCCATGGAAGAATCACTCTCAAGAAAGCAGCTGCCAGCAGAAGAAATCTAATAGGATGGTGACTTGGAAGCTACATGATGTTCTTCTGTGCCTTAAGGGCAATACAAGTGTTTTGACTTCGTATCTTTTATAATCATAAATTTATCTTGGATCAAATAATTCAAATAGCAGTATGCCTTTGGTGATACATACACATTCCTATTCCTGTATTAGATATTATGCTATTATGTAGAAAAGATACATTAAATACCCTATTGATGCCATAAACTTGGTGATAAGAACGATTAGTTTCCTTTGTTTATGTTTTATTTTTTAATTTTTTTTTTGTCTTGAATGAATAGTATTCCTTTCTTAAAGGAACACATTTATGAAGGCTGCTCCAAAAGTAATGCCTCCAATTTTATCATATTGGTCCTTAACATCAGAGGTAGGTGGTCGTGGTATGGCAGCAGAAGTTAACCTTCCCAGTAATATTCCATTCCATTTTGTTGCTGTGACAAACGGCATCAGAGGGGCAGTCTGACAACATGGCATCTGACATGGAGGTGTATATGGAGCTAAGGTGTGCCCCTGAATTCTTCCATTCAGAAACAATGGCACCCACTGACATTCAATGACACTTCTGAATCTTTATGGAAACTAAACAGCAGATGTGAGCACAGTGAGGATCAGTGTTGCATTTCAGCAGCAGTGACAGTGGGTCAAATCTGCTCTCTGCTGGTGCAGATTTTTACGAGTGCATCATGCAGATTCATGCTCATCACAGGAGAAATTCCATACATAGCTAGAAGTGTTGACTATGTTGAAAAATAATGTTTTGTAGCTGAGAATTTGCTCTAACAAACAGTGTTATTTTGTTCTTTGTGTCTATTGTTGTTTTTTATGGAAGTAAATAGAAGGTATTACTTTTGAAGCAATCTACATAGTTTAAACCTTGAAAACACTGAAAGCACCTACCAATACAGAAAGAAATGCATTCCCTTTTGGCTACACTCTTTACAGCAGTAATGAGGTGGTAAGACAGAGACAGGAAAATTAATATATTAATTGATTTCTATTAAGGCAACATTAACTTTTCAGTATTCTTGTTTAGCAGGAGTACTGACTTGAGGCTACAGTTTAAACCTTTCACAGCATGATGACAGTAAGGCGCTCAGACCCAGTAACTTTTATTTCAAGGATTGCATGTAAGTAACTACTCTGAGCCACAAAATCAATACATTGTTCCAAATTTCACCTCTCAACAATGGTGCAAAATAAAATTATTGAACAGCTGAGGACTTCTTAGTTGTCCCTGTGCTATCAGTCTACAAGACAATTATAAATAGAACTCAGAAAAGTATGTCTTAGTGTTCCATATTAGCTGGGAGTATTTTTTCATTCTTCACCTATATTTTGAAGTCTGATTAGCCAAATTTATGTAACCTGAGTTAAAGGTGATGTACTTCTGGTAGGGGCTCATAGCATCTCCCTTGCACTTGCAGGAAACATTTTAAATTATCATAATGTCCAGTCTTACCTCTTCCAAGAGAAAAGTTTTTGGAGCTTTATTTCTTTAATTTAGAGACCTTTTGTCGATTCCAGTTTCACGGAAATGTTTTAAAATCTTAAGTGAAACAAAAACAGTGTGAAACTTCATTATCAGTGAAAAACTGTACTGTTATGAGATGGACTGCTAGGTGCAGTTACTATATACACTAGAGGTGTTCAAGAAACTACAGATGTTGCACTGAGGAACTCGGTTTAGTGGGGAAATATTGATGGTATGTAGACAGTTGGATTGGATGATCTTGGAGGTCTTTTCCAACGTGGGTGATTCTATGATTCTGTGATTCTATACTGAATCGAACTAGTTTTATTCAGACAAATTGGGATAACTACTGCCAAGAAAAAGGAAATTGAACTGTGCTTTAGGTATTTAGTCTGTGATTAAACATAGTTGTGGTGGTGAGGTGTACTAGAAAAGTGCAAATGGTAGCTACAAACCAGACTTGAAAAAGATGTACCTTCAACATATGCAAATCTCCTATTAAAGCAACAACAACAAAAATCCATAAAATAAAATTAGATGTTCATTTTTATCTTTACCTAGGTATTCTTCAGCCCCCTGAATGAAACTGTCCAGGGGTACTTCTGCAGCTGGATCAAGTTTGTCACCTTCTGTCCTGAGCTACCATGCTAGCAATGACAGGAATGTTCATCTTGTTATTACCCAGCAAAAACACAACAAAATATAATCTAAGAAATGTATCCACAACTGCAGATGCTCCACGTTTTGCTACAATGAAATTAACAGCATATTTTAGCTGATGTGAGCTGCAAGATGTCTTTACTATGATAATAGTTTCTGATTGGACGGTCATGGATGATTAGCAAGTGTAAAGTCTGAAATATTGGACAGGGAATGCTGAGAACAGATAATTCCTTGGGAGGTGCATTTGTGTCAGTTTGCATCAATAACTGTACCCTCAATATTTACACATCTAGTTTATCTCTATAGCTTTTATTTAATATTTCATCTCAGTAATACTTTGCAACCTGAACTGTAATTCTTCCTCTATGGAAGGTTGAACGAGGACAAGGATGCTGCAGGGTGTCTACTTGATTTGCTTATGGCAGTGTCCTCAAAGCTATCATTTGAGATACTGTCTGGTTCTTTATGTGGCAAAAATAGTTTCTTGCCCCTCCCCCCCACTTTTTCTACAATACTAACAAAGATCAGAAAGCAGATGCGCTTTTCAGACATTAAAACATCTTGTGAATCTCTGGTGGCAATTTTCCCCTTGTCCTGTGAGTCTGAAATTTTGAAGAATATAACTGGAATGTAAACCTATACACAATTCAGCCATGGAGAATTTTTATCTGTTGCAGCTCTAGCAGAAATCTTTCAAAATACACTCACAAGGAAATGCTCTGAGCAGGAAGACTCAAGGCTGCCATTCAAAACCCCTCTCATTGCCAAATCTACTGAGTATCTTCAGAGACAGGAAAAACAGGGTAGGAGCTGATGATGACAGGTGTCCAGAAAGACAGAAAACCTCCTTGAGAAGGTGAATGGACAGACTTCAAAGCTTACTTTCTTTCCCCCTGCTGATATGTATACTTTTTCTTACAGAATACACAAATAAATAAATCTTAGTGACTGATGTAGTTACTTTTTTTTTGCCATTGATAAATCTAGCCTGTCTGTCCCGTCTTTCCTTAGCTTGGAAATGGCTTTCAGGCAGGGTTGCTCCATCTGCCTATGGACTAATGTGAAGATGAATGTTCAGCTTTTCCCCAGACTCTCACTTTCCCTATTTGAAGATGTACTTAACATTTGCCTTTTCTAGACACTGGAGACATCTTCTGATTGATGCAATAAAAAGTGGTTCTATGATGGCTGTTCCACCAGAACACATGGATGTGTCCTGACTGGTCCTCTTCCCCGAAGAGAAGTAGTGTAACTAAAAGTGATGTTGCTACACTCATTGCAGTTATCTTGACTCTACTGAACTTTCATAATTACTTTCAAGATCTGGCACAGAAGTTTACAAATTCTGTCTATGACTACAAGAATTGTCTGGAATGTCAAATGCTGAACTGACAATTATTTTATGCTTACCTCCTGTAAGCAAGCTTACCTCCTGATTATTATTTCACTACTCCTGCAGAAATATGAATCTCAATCTTTGGTGTCTTGTTTTCCTTTCACATGCCATAAATATAAAATTTAGGAAAGTTATTTTATAGAAGAAGAACACAAATGTCAAGAGGATTTGCTCTAAAGACATACAGCAGAAACAGGAGCTGGAAACAGATCAAAAAGTAAAAGCTGCAGTAAAGTGATGTTACAATGTCCTAAGACTTTACACTAGAAAAGGAACATGTAGTGGTGAAAATGAAGAGCACAGACATACAAGGTCAATTATCAGTAAGAAGTTACCAACTTAGAATCAAGTGATCTGCTTCTATCTACGCAGAACTGAGATTGTAAGTGAAGTGGGAAAGTTATCCTAACGACACTTTATGCCTTTCTGTTTTAAGAACATATTCAATCTCTGTAACATAATACTTATATAATTATTCCACTATAGGTACACAGTAATCCTAAAGAAAATAGCAAGAAAAGTGAAGAAAAAATAGCCTTATGTTGTCAAGTAACACTGAAACTTTGTCCAATTTGCCAGGCAATTAATTTGTTGTGGCAATGACACCTGCATGAACTACAATTGTAAATTTGTTTGAGCTATGTGTATGTAGTCTCTGTACCTACTTCTCACTTTTAGACCAGTTTTGTTTTTTTTTCCTATTAAAAAAGCTAAACAAATAAGAAACACATTTACGGACTAGTTTACCACTCCCTTAAGTGAAAACTTCACATCTAATAAGAAAAGCATCTATTTTTGTCATTGTACACAATGAGAGATCAATTTCTTTAGGGAAATGTGGAAGGGCTATGGAGTACTATGCCTTTTAGCCAGGGGAAATCCACCCCTCTGAGATGGGATTTTCAAAGTACAATGCAGTCTTGAAGGTCAGGGAAAGGTCGTCCTATTCATTTGCACAGCACAGCAAGGCTTCTGCCAGCACGAATAGGCTTCTTGAGAACAAGCTACAAACTCAGGGAAAGCCTGGCTCAGTATACGAGCCTGATGCACAAAGGGACACAGCCCCTGCTCAGGCAGGGGGCTGAAGGGGCAGTTCATACTTTTCTTCATTTTTGTTTGACCAGAGCAATCCCAGGCAACACTACAGGCTTGGAGCAGAAGGGCTAGAAGACTGTGTAGAGGAAACGGACCTGGGGGTATTGGTTGATGCTCAGCTGAACATGAGCCAGCAGTGTACCCAGGTGGCCAAGAAGGCCAACAGCATCCTGGCCTGTATTAGAAATAGTGTTGCCCGTGGGAACAGGGAAGTAATTGTCCCCCTGTACTCAGCACTGGTGAGGCTGCACCTCTAGTACTGCGTTCAGTTTTGGGCCCCTCACTGCACCAAGGACATTAAGGCCCTGGAAGATGTTCAGAGAAGGGCAACAAAGCTGGTGAGGTCTGGAGCACAAGTCTTATGAGGATCAGCTGAGGGAGCTGGGATTGTTCAGTCTGGAGAGGAGGAGGCTCAGGGGAGATCTTACCGCACTCTATAACTACCTGAAGGGAGATTGTAGTGAGCTGGGAGTCAGCCTCTTCACTCTTGTAACCAGTGATAGCATGAGAGGGGATGACTTCAAGTTGCGCCCGGGGAGATTCAGACTGCATGTTAGGAAATACTACTTCTCTGAAAGAGTGGTCAGGCACTTGAATGGGCTGCTCAGGGAGGTGGTGGAGTCACTGACCCTGGAGGTGTTCAAGGAACATTTAGACATTGTGTTGAGGGACATGGTTTAGAGACAACTATTGAAGATATGAGGACAGTTGGACTGGATGATGTTGTAGGTCTTTTCCAAACTTGGTGATTCTATGATCCTGTTCTGATCCTTACCCAGTAATACAAGCTAGTTCACTTGCCTGACTGTCTCAGTCATCCAGGTTCCCTTCTCCTTTGAAGCTGGATAAAATCAGCATAGTCTAAATAAATCAGTTCTTAAGCACTTTCCCAAAAGAGAGGAGGAATTCAGCTTCTGTGGAAAGAATAACTCATAAATTAGAGAAGACAATTAACTTGATGGGACATAAACTCAGATAAAATCAGCTCTCAATTCACTATTGTGAAAAGACAAACATATAATTGGGAAAAGTTGATCCAGTGTTAACAGATGTCAATCTTCTACCCTCTGGCAATGACGTATTATAAATATGAGTCGTGTTCAGAGTGTCAAACAAAGGTGCAACAAACATCATACTACTGGAAAATCATGAGGTAGTTGCCATCACCAAAACCATGAGATGATTCTCATGACTGGAATGTGGCTATTGATAGCCACAAGATGTTCAGTAGAGATAAGTTCATAAGTTCATAAGGTTGGAAAGGACCTACAAGATCATCTAGTCGAACTATCCTCCTATCACTATCCCTACCCAACTACTAAATCAAATCCCTTAGCACCTAATCTAAATGCTTCTTGAACAGCGCTAGGGATGGTGCCTCAACCACCTCCCTAGGCAGGCCATTCCAGTGCCTGACCACTCTTTCAGAAAAAAAATGTTTCCTCAGGTCTAATCTAAATCTTCCCCGGCGCAACTTGTGGCCATTCCCTCTCGTCCTGTCGTTATTTATCAGGGAGAAGAGGCCCACCCCCTCCTCACCACAACCCCCCTTCAGGAAGTGGTAGAGTGCAATAAGGTCTCCTCTGAGCCTCCTCTTCTCCAGACTAAACAATCCCAGCTCCCTCAGCCGCTCCTCATATGACTTGTGCTCCAGACCCCTCACCAGTTTTGTTGCCCTTCTCTGAACACGCTCCAGGGCCTCAATGTCCTTCTTGTAGTGAGGGGCCCAAAACTGAACACAGTACTCGAGGTGCAGCCGTACCAGAGCTGAGTACAGGGGGATGATCACCTCCCTGCTCCTGCTGGCTACACTATTTCTAATACAGGCCAGGATGCTGTTGGCCTTCTTGGCCACCTGGGCACACTGCCGGCTCATGTTGAGCCGAGCATCAACCAACACCCCCAGGTCCCCCAGGTCCACCCCCACCCCCAGGATGGGTAAGGAAGAAGGGGAGGAAGAGTTGCCTTCTACATTGAGGAAGGAATAGTGGGAAAAGTTGTCCCAGAAAAATGACGACAAGCATGTTGAAAGTCTATGGGTGAAAGTTAGAGAATGAGGCAACAAAGGAAGCCTTGTGTTTGGGGTCTACTACAGGCCACCTGACCGAGCCTGTTGATGAAGCCTTCCTCTAGCTCTAGAAAGCACAGCAATCACAGGTTCTTATTCTGGGAGGCACCTTAACCACCCTAACATCTGCTGGAAAAGTAGCACGGCAAGCTGTAGGTGATTCAGGAGGCTCCTGGAATGTATCAAGGATAACTTCCTGAGTCAGCAAATAGACAGCCGCAGCAGGGGGGATGCAACCTGTTGCTTACCAGTGCATGTAAGCTGATTAGATACATCAGGATTGGAGGCTGCCTGGGCTGCAGTGACCGTCCAATGGTGGAGTTCACACTCATGAGGGATATTGGACAGGAAAAGAGTAAAATGAGGAAGACAAATTTTAGGAAAACCAACTTCAAGCTCTTCCAGGAGTTAGTCTCCCTCTGAATCTGTCCATGAGGATAAGGGAGCAGCAGAGTTGGCAGATCTTTAAGGAAGCTTTCCTTGGGCATAAGAGTTCTCCGTCCCCAGATGCAGGAAGTTAGGACAGGAAGGCAACAGAGACCAGCATGGCTGAACAGTGACCTGCTGGTCTAACTGAAGAGTAAGAAGAAAATGCACAGGCAGTAGAAGTAGGGATTAGTAACCTGGCAGGAGTATAGGGATGCTAGGGGTAGGTCAGGAAGTCCAAGGCCCAGTTGAAACAAGCTTTGGCAAGGTGTGCAAAAAAGGATAAGAAAGCCTTCCACAAGTACATCAACTGGAACAGGAAATTCCAGGAAGGCATACCTTCCCCATCCTAGTGAGCAATACAAGCAGGCTAGTATCAATGGACAAGAAGAAGGCTGAGGTACTCAGCAATTTTTTTTGCCTCAGTCTTCACTATAAACTACTTTGCACACAGACCTTGAATGGATGGTTCAGGAGGGAACTGGGTGAGCAATGCCCTACTGTAAGTGAAGATCAAGTTTGTGACCACCTGAAGAACCTGAAAATGCAAAACTCTATGAGTCCCGATGAGATGCATCCCAGAGTCCTGAGGGAACTGGCTGATATAGTCACCAAGCCATTCTTGATATTTGAATAGTCACGGTGGTCAGAAGTCCTTGGTGACTAGAAAAAAGGCAACAGCAGACACATTTTGAAAAAGGGTAGAAAGGAGAACTACTGACCTGTTAGCCGCACCTCTATGCCGGGAAAGATCATGGGACAGATCCTCCTGGAAGCTTTGCTAAGGCATGTAGAAGACATGGAGGCGATATGGGATAACAAGCTTGTCTTCAGTGAGGGCAGGTCCTGCCTAACCAATCTTGTTGCTTTTTATGATGGTGTAGCTGTGTCAGTGGACGTGGTTGTCCTTTATTTGAACTTCAGTAAGGCCTTTGACAAAGTCCCTCATAACATCCTTCTATCCAAATCAGAAAGATATGGTGGACTGTCCAATGGATGAGGAGCTGGTACCCAGAGTGGTCAATAGATCAATTTCCAGATGGAGATCAGTGATAAGTGGTGTCCCCCAGGAATCAGTGCTAGGACCAGTGCTCTTTAGCACCTTCACTAACAACACTGACAGTGGGGTCAAGTCCACCCTCAGAAAGTTTGCTGATGACACCAAGCCATGTGGTGAGGTTGATATCTCTGAGAGACATAGACTTCAGCAGTGGGCCCAAGTGAGTCTCATAAGGTTCAACATAGCCAAGTGCAAGTGCTTACGCCTAGGTCATGGCCACCCTGACTATCAATACAATACAGGGAATGAAAGGATAGAGCACAGCCCTGCTGGAAAGGACTTGGAGGTACTGATGAATGGCAAGCTGGACATGAGCCAACAATGCACCCTCACAGCTCAGAAAGCCAATCATATCCTGGACTGCATCAAAAGAAGAGTGCCAGATGGGAGGTGAACCTGTCCCTCTACTCTGCACTGATGAGACTTCTCCAGGAGCACTGTGTTCAGATGTGGAGTCCTCAGTACAGGAGAGATAATAGACTTGTTGGAGCGTGTTCAGAGGAGGGCTGCAAAAATGATCCAAGGGATGGCACACCTTGCCTACTAGAACAGGCTGAGTGCTGGGGCTGTTCAGTCTGGAGAAGACTCCAGGGATAACTGATAGCAGCCTTTCAGTATCTAAAGAGTGGCTATAAGAAGGAAGGGGACAGACTGTTTCGCAGCATCTGCTGAGAGAGAACAAAGGGAAATAGTTTCAAACTAAGAGAGATTTAGACTTGATATAAGGAAGAGCTTTTTTTACATTAAGGGTGGTGAGGCACTGGAACAGGTTGCCCATAGAGGCGGTGGATGCCCCATCCTTGGAGACATTCAAGGTCAGGCTGAACAGGGCTTTGTGCAACCTGATCTAACTGTGGATGTCCCTGTTCATTGCAGGGGAGCTGGACTAGATGATCTCTAAGGGTCGTTTCCAATTCAAAGGATTCTGTGATTCTATGATCATGGGTATTGAATGATTAAGTCACAGAGCAGACAGCCTGAAAAACATTGTTCAGCTCTGCACTTTGATGTCGCATGCAAAAGGGCATTCATTATTTTTAACTTCTTATGGTTGGCCACAGAATAACAGAAATTGCTTTATAGCACAAACCCTAAATGTCTTCAGAGATTGATTAACTGCTTTAGTACTGTATCAGCTATTAATTTCTCTGAGGGTTACCCAAGGCTTTATATGTTTCAAATCAATAGAGATTCTCTCTTAAATAACCTTTAAGGAGATAAAGCAAGCAGTGCAGCACTTCACTGGACAGTGTACACAAAGCTGACAGAAAACCATTTTATCCTGTATTAATCTAGCAGAATTTGAAAAGGCTTTCAAGGTGTGCAGGGATGAGCTTTGTAAACCAGAAGGACATCACTGATTATCTAAGGGCATTTTATTACGAGCATCACAGTGATACATAGCACCAATGCAGTGACTTCAAGAAAGGACACAGAAAGGGAACTTCACAAAAACAGACACAGAGGTTTGGGGAGAGGGACAGAGAACCAAGTCATCTCTGAATGGAGACCTGGGGGTCCAGGAAATTTTTGCAAGGAAATGGAAAGGAAGGAGGGGTTTGCAAGGGTCTGTGCCAGTCCTGTGCCCTTTGCAGTGCTCACACAGGATCTGAAACTGTTGCTGAGGTAATGAAAGGATCTTGCAGGATCAGTCAACTAATACCCAAACACAACACTTACTTTCCCACAAGAATAGCCCAGCTGGAGCTGTTTAAAAAAAATTACTATGGAGAAATTAAGCCAGGTCAATTATCATACAATCATTACATAATATGTGCAATGGACTGTTCCAAAATTTTCTAGATTTCTGCTGTGCTGTCATGCTGTTAACTGCTGTACGGTTTCACAGGAGAGCTGCAGGCAAGCATTCATCACAATATATTAATATATGAGAGCTTTTTTTTCTTTTCCTCTTCATCCTTTTCCATTTAGATATGTTCCTAGCTTCTCACTCACCGCTTTAAATTCCCATGAGCTCTATATAATATCAAAGAACCACAGGTTCTGATTTTTGCAAGGAGGTAACAAATAATAAACAACCAAAAAAACCCACCAAAAAGCAATGCTATGAAGTCAGTTTTCTCATCACTGATTAGAAAAAAATATTTTGCTATCATTAAAATAATAGTTGCTAATAGCTAATGCCCAGATCTTCTTATGTTGTTTTCTGAGCTCAGTCAACACTGTGTACTTCAGCTCCTCAGAGCAACAGAGCAGTCAGTCTGACACTTTTCACCACTAGCCCCCTATGAGTTATTAAGTACACCCAGAATATCAATTCATTGCAAACATTCACTCCTAATTAGAAGGATAAAGAGTGTCAAGCTCAAAAGCACTAGATATGAGATGGGATAATTTAGGCCCCCCTCCCTCAATTAGAAACTACTTCAGGACTCTATGTGCTACAGCTGTATAAGCAGGGTTTAAAGCATGACAGAAGCCACAGGAACACTGTACTATGCTTTGTTCAAGACTATAGCTTGTTTCCTCAAAGCAGCTCTTCCTCTAACTGTACCTCTAGCTGTAAGGGGAAGGTGAACAACACACTGCCAGTATGAATTTCAGCACTCTTAGTTATTAAATAAAAGCAATTTTAGACCTATAAATACCATGAATAAATACCTCATGGCATTGATTAGAATACTATTTATTAGATTAATCATGTTGCTTGAATATTTCAGGCTTTGGTCACAAAAGCCTGAAAGCTGAAGTAGACTGCATGTGATCTGTATTTCTTTTCAGTGCGCTGTTTTCTTTTTTGTTTTCTTTTTTGTTGATCAGAACAGTTTTACTTGAATCAAAATACCTTCTGTAATGAAATGTTACATAATGAAAGCATCAAACAACCTTGAGCTGAACACCTTCTTTTCCCACACCACTTAGTTATTCTCTTCTGGCATGGAGGTGTAAACAGATGTGTTCAATTTTGCAGCACCGAGTGATGGTAATACTTAAAGGCAAGAACAGAGGACAACGTACCTGAAAGGAGATGGCATCTGTGACTGCCAAAGAAATTGGCTGCACAGGCTTCCACTGGCATAAAGTATTGTCTTGCATTGACTCTGGATAGATGTCTGGTTGTAAAGAAAGCAGTTGCAAATGTTTACAGGAATCAGAACAGATATTGCTGACGTTATCTACACTAGTGAGTACTATTTGTTGATTTTTTCTAGATAAAGATGTATAACAAAATGTAAGAGTTTAAGTTCATTTTGAGACACTTTTTATAGTCACTTTATGTGTAGTCCCTTCAACCTACAAGATGTTTCCCTCTCATATATTAAGCTCTATATATAAAGCCTAGGAAACTGGTAAGATTAGAGGTTTGACTAAACTGTTCAGGAATCTCTGTTTATACATACACTCTCAGTAGATGTGGACACAGGTGCCAGAGAAATAACCTACTGAATTAGTGTGCCAAAGGCTGAGAGTTAAGGTTGTTCATAATAGAGAAGAAAAGTTACAGAGGAGACCTTATTTCAGCTTCCAGTTCTAAAAAGGGGTCTACAGGAAAGATGGGAAGTGGATCCCATCAGGGAGTGTAGTGCTGGGACAAGAGGTAATGGTTTTAAGCCAAAAAATGGTAACATTAAACATTAGAAATAAATTATTAAATATTAGAGTGGTGATGCATGGAACATGGAATGTGGATGCCCCATCCCTGGAGGTGTTCAAGGCCAGGTTGGATGGGACCTTGTGCAGACAGATCTAGGGGAAGTTGTCCATGGTCATGGCAGAGAGGCTGGGGCTAGACAATCTTTAAGGTCCCTTCCAACCCAAACCAGTCTGTGATTCTATGATGCTGAAACAGAAAAAGGAAAGGTTCTGTTTCGAACTTCAGCAAAAATTACAATAGCTGCAACGACAGAAGGACAGTGGACTTCAAACTGACATAAATATACAGGAGGTGCTAAACCAATGACCAGTCAGTCCTTGGAACTGGTTGGATTCATTCCATAGCTCTGGAGGGTTTCATATGTGAAACTGCAGGGCCACTCTTACCTGTTATGCAAACAACCACGATACCAAAGAAGTGGTGATATAAGACTATGGCGAGGTCTGCAGGGAAGCCTGGACATCACAAACAAATGAGTCTTTCAGCTCTGGTGAGGTGGTAGAGTCTGTAACAAAGAAGAACGCAAAACATGTGGAACAGTCTGCTGGGAAAGAGTCAGCATGGTGTCAGTATCTGGCTCACTAACAAGCTAGTGCTTGAGTAGGGTTTCAATGAGCACGCAGATAAAGGTGATCCAGCACAGAAAATATATTTGCATTCTCCAAAACTCTCTGACAACGTTCTTAATGAAAAGTTATTATAGCAACTAACATGACGGAAGATAAAGTCTTTTTATGTTTTTTATCTCCCTATTGTTATAGCAACCAAGCTTCCTATGAGCCCCTGAAATGCTATCCCCTCTAATTTGCTGCTCACTGCAACAAGATGCAGATAACTATTCACCTTTGGACCACCAAGAAAACAGCCCAAATTAAAAAGTCTCTCTTCTGCCAGCTAAGCCAAGGATCTGAAAATAAAGAAACATCATTTGGAACCTCCACTCTGAATTTCTGGAAAATCTAAATACTTTTCTGTATGCCTGTAATAGGCCATATTTTCATATTTCCATTTCTGTAAACAGTGAGGTTACAAGAGAATCCAACATCCAGTTGGAAAAAAATAAAGCGTCACTCTTTATGGTAAATCAAAATTTTCTCAGCTAACACGGACAGTAAACAGCCCAATTCCCTAGTTCCCTATCCATCTGTTAATGTGTTTTTACCATGCTTTCTCTAAAAGGTTTCCCTTTCCTCAAAATTTATCTCCATGCTTTTTGCTTTCCTTTAACTTATCTGTCTCATACTTTCTCATATAGACTTCTTTCTTTTCCCTTCCTCTGTGACTCCTCTTTGTCTGTCTCCCTCTCTTAGGGCAGAGGAAGAACTGGAGCCGTGGTATCCACAAACAAGGAAGAGGAAGAGGAAGAGATGGCACTATGAGCAGAGAGGAAAGTGCACATTTGAAGAAATATTAGAATGAAAGTTTTCAGTGACATAGAACCAAAAAGCTATCTGCAGAAGGAACTACATTGATTTCTCCTAATTTTTGAGTATTTTGCTACTGTTTCAACATGATAGCTCTGGCAGTTTTCAATACCTTGAGAAGAGCTAGTTTCTTACATCTTTCACAAGCAAATACTTGTTATATTCAACTTACTGCTTTATCTTCATTGCTTTTTAACATTTATTCTCAAATAAAAAAAATCCCTTTTTTTTAGTAAATAAAGAACTCAAACATACATTTTATTTCAGAAAAAAATAAAATAAGCCTATCATAAAAATCTTTTTTTGCCAGAGTTAAAGTTCTGATAATGAGTGCTCCTCCAAAAGTAATGCTTCCTATTTATTATGTTGGTTCACAATGTCAGAGGTGGGTAATGGGGTACAGCAGTAAAGGTTGAACCTTCCTGCTAATACTGAGGGCCACAAAGATGATCAAATGACTGGAGCACCACTCCTATGAAGAAAGGTTGAGAGAGTTGGGCATGTTTAGTTTGGAAAAGAGAAGGCTCCAAGGAGACCTCATTGCAGCTTTCTAGTACTTGAAGGGAGCTTATAAACAGGAGAGGGACTGATGGACTGGAGAAATGGTTTTAAACTAAAAGAGGAGAGATTGAGACTAGACGTTTGCAAGTTTACCCAGAAGTGGTATGCTGCTGGAACAGTATGCACAGAGAGGTTGTGGATGCCTCATCTCTGGAGGCATTCGGGGCAGGAACTAGATGAGTTTTAGGGTTCACTCCAACATAAGCCATTCTGTGCTTGTGTAATATTCCATTGCTGTGTGACAGATGGCAGCAGAGGAGCAGTCTGACAACATGGCATCTGACACGGAAGTGCATATGAAGCAAAGGTGAATTGTTCCATGTGAAAAAAATGTCACACAATGACATTCATTGATGCTGAATGTTTATGAAGACCAAAGAGTGGATGTGAGCACAGGGAGGTGTGTTTCAGCAGTGGTGACAGCAGGTCACCAGTGGATCACCCCTGCTGGAGCAGATTTTTAAGGATGCAGCATGCAGCTCCTGTTCATTGCTGGCAAAACTGCAAAGCACATGGTGGCAACTATGCTGAAAAACAGCGTTTTGATGAGATGAGAGTTTTCTCTACCAAATAGTGTTAATGTGTTCTTTGTATCTGTTGTAGTTTCCATGGAAATATAGGAAGCATAAATTGGAGAGATCTATGCACTAACAGAGAATCTTGCTACATCAAATTTTCAACAGAAGTGACTGTTCATTCATCACAAGGTCATTGCTGTGCCCTGCCACAAACCTACTGACAGCTAAATGAAAATTTGAGTTCCCACCTACAGAGGCATAAATCCTGTAAAAAAGTAGGCAAAAATCTCAGTTAGAATCCCTTTTACCTATGCATTTAAATTAGTAGTTATGTAAAACTATGCCAGCATTTCCTTTCTTTGGAGTCAATGGAAATAAATAACAAGTGAGGATATTTGCAAGAACACTAGACAAGTTGTCTGTCTGAGGTGCTTTGCTACCTTGTCATGTAAAACCCAGGCTAACCACAAAACTAAGTTTTGTTGCCTTGAGATTTCCCTGCTTAAAGCCTGCTTGTCATACAAGTTTGTCAAATAAGAGACAAAAAAAAAATCTTCCCTGAAGACAATGAATTTGTGCTGGAAGACAAGAAATCTCACTTATAGAGATGCAGTGGCTAGGGATATTATCTTTATGAAATAGAGCAGGGACAGCAGCTGACAAACACAAGAGGTCTACCCTGGGCATTGCTCAAGCCAAGAGAAGGGCAGCATTAGCACATACATATGGTACTGCATCAGAAGCATGGAGGGAGCATTTGTCATGCTTACAATTCCTGATGCAGGGGACAGGCTCTTCCGCAAGACAACACTTTTCAAACTTGCTCATTCCTCATTGTTTTCAAAAAGGTGAGACAGTAAGCCACGGGCTTTGAGCTGCCTTTTCTCAGCCTGCTGTCTCTGGCTTGTGAGGGACGACATTTAGGAGCAATCTCTCTGTTCACCGTAGAACCTTAGAGAGTCAAAATATTCATCAAAATGTGTCTTGGTTGGAAACTATCCACAGGGAGACACAGGATGGTCTTTTTCACTGTAATTTGAACCTTGGTTAGCACTGATGATTTTATGTCTTCAACTACATGTCCAGAACCGACCAAGTGCTAAGCTGCATACCATCTCCAAAAGTAACACACAAAATACAAACTATGCTTGCCCTCTTAGTGCAGGGACAATTTTGAAAACACTATGCAAAACAGTTCTCTCTAGTGGGACAGCAGCCTTAGCAGCCATTTTTACAGCATTCATTTCCCTGAGCTCTGCAGTTTCCTCCTGCCTCATCTCACTCTCAGCTTGCTCTGGCTGCTATTTCCCTCTGCAGAAGACTGACAAGAAGCAACAAGATTAGTACTGTTTGATTAGGCTGTAACAACAGAGACAAAGGATCATTTCACTCGTCAGTGGACTGTAATTTAGAAACAAAGCTAGTAACATGGTTCGTACAGAAAAATAACAATTCTCAGTGGACCGTGCTGACATGTTCTTTTCATACACTATTTTTCTACCAGGCATATTAATTTATTAGAAAATTACCACATAGAAGCTGAGCTTTCACACAGTGAATCACATACAAATTAAAATAGCCCAGGAAAAAGATATCACACATATATCTGTCCAAATTATTGTCTGCTTGGGGTTTTTTTTTGTATGACATCTAGGATACAAAACTTGTTAGAAGTCACAGAATAAATCCTGAAATTGTACATTGTTTTACAAGAACAGATCATGACAATAAATTCTGAATTTGAGCATGTGACTCTTTTGTGTCTAGTTATGACCAGCAAGATATTTACAGTGCTTATTTTAAAGTGAATGTATTAACTGGCCTTCAGAATAGATGACCTAAAGCTTCATATTAAATTTATATAAGAAGCTACAAGTGTTGATATTTCATTCTGTTTTGCAGAAACTGCATTAATTATTTCCTAATCTCCTGCTTTCTTCTGAAACTATCAAGCATTTCCAGATTTTTACTTATTCATTTATTTTTTAAGAAAATCTGGGCAAGTCCACTGGTGCTAACAGAAAACTGTTTGCTATACACAATGTGCACTTAGATCAGAAGCCAAAATCTGAAACAAAAATGGAAATTATTTTAAGTAATAGGAATATCTACCTGTTACAATCCTACTCCAACATAAAAATTACTTTGTCTCTACAGCAGTAGCTCTGCTACAAGATCAGTTAGTTCGACAGCCCAATGCAATGTAAAGAAATTTCAGGAAATATCATGCAGTTTCCCTCCAGCCAAGCAGCACATCCCTTGTCCTACCTCAGGCTGACCTTAAGAGATCTATGGTAACAGATTTTAGCATGAGGCACATCTGCAAAGGGACATTCAGGCACCTGCAGCTTAGTGGTTCAAGCAGAGGGGTTTTGGCCATTGTACAAAATAAACTGAGGCTGTTAGGCCTGTCTGTTACATGCAGTGAAATAGACATGTTTTGAGTGCAGCAATTGTGAGCAAGCACTTATTTCTCTTCAAAATAGCAAAAAGTTGTAAGTTCTTAAACATTGTAGCTGAAAGCAGTTGCGGTCAGGTAAAAAGTCATTCAATACCAGTAAGATCTAATAATTTCCTGAAATACATTAAAAATTCAATTTTTTACCCAAGAATTTCATTAATAATTATTCATAAGGAATAATTTATTTATGGTGAACAAAGACAACACAATTTTTATATAATAATGCTATGTACAAAGACAAGTATGTCTTTGAAATTGGCAACTGAGAAAATTATATTGAAAAAAACTCATGAAGTCAGTGTAATTCTTCAGTATGCAGCATTTTTTTTTTCCATACAGTTAAGCTCAGATGGTTATCAGGGACAGGTTAGAAAAATAAGGTAATGCTCATCTTGCCCTAACAGATTCAGATAATTCCTGGGGAACTCTTTCAAAATTACATCTTACCATGAATGTACTACTGCATTTCACATATTGCAAGAAACTCCACTTTATAGAAACTAGCTCTTATGAAGGATAAAAGAGGATGACTGTAGCCAGTAAGGCTATATTAAAACAGTATAGAATAAAATATTACAAAAGAATGAAATCAAGAAGCCTGATTTATTAAAAAAAGAATGAAATGGAACTAACAGCACAGAGAATTAATGACATTATTTGAATTTTCCTTCTAAGAAGAGTAAAATGTTGAAGTTGTAAACTTGTAAACATATTAGAAAGCAAGAAGGAAAAAAGAGTAAACAAAACTGGGGGAGTTTCCATAAAGCTACTTATACACTTGATAATCTAGATGCAGACTGTGGTCCCGCAGTTCATTCTTGTACATAGCTTGTGTCACCACATTCCTTTTTATTTGTACTTTAATTCACCACTGCTTTGTGGAGAATGAGTAACGGACAATGATTAATAAAGTAATAAGTAGACTAAAAAGCTTAGAAAAAAAAAATAAAAGTGATGGAGGGTATGAGGGAAGGAAGGAGAAAACCTTCCTTCTTCAACTGGCTGCTTCATACTAGACTGTCTCTGGATGTTCTTTGTGATGAGTAAGACCAATAATCTTTACGTCTCTGGTTATTACATTATTCCTCATCATGTCAGTACACTGAATATTTGTGTAAGCCTTGTGTTTCTCTAGTCCTTTTAGTTGGTTTTGATCCATAGGATTCTTTATAGCCTGCATTAAGTTCTGCAGGTGAAAAAGCCTTTAGCAGTCCTGATAATGCTGGCACAAGCAGGAAATGGATTAAATCCGTTGCTATACAACATACAGTCATCTTTTTCACAACACAGATCTTCACTTTGTAGCACAGCCCCTTTGTTGAATGTGGATGACAAACACTTCTAAATGAGGCATTTCAATATTATACTGAATTATATTATAGATATTATATCTTCACTTAAAAAGAAACTGAATTGTCTCCTTGCCTTGTGCAAATCAGAGTACCGTCTGGCCCACGGATAACAAACACTAGAATAAGATCTACTGACCTCTGCAGTAATATAAGCAAACAGTACACACATGCATACAAACTGCACACAACTTTCTAATGTACAATTTTAATAAGCCACATTTTTTTTACTGTCTCATTTCAGGAGGAAACACTAATGATGAGAAAGCATTTCTAATACATTTGTGTGTACTTATAGAAAAGGCTGATATTCAATATTAAAAAACAAACAAACAACTGCAACGACAAAACCACAAACACATTCCTTGCTGCTATTTGATTTATTTTATTCTCTTTTACCTCTTGATAACAGATGTTATGGGAAAAATGAGATTCAAGGCAAAAAAGTAATGTACAGCTTTGCTGCCAAGAAGTTCTCACTTCTAACTATGTCTCCTTTTTATAAAATATCTTTCACTCCTCCTTTTGAAGATAATTAACTGCTGTTATTATTCTAGCTCCATTACAATGTGTTACCCAAAAATGCTGATCCATATGTTATGGATTAAACTGCCAGAAACAGGTACAGGTGATTTTTGATTATTTGAGTCAAGATGAGTCAAGGTGCCAATGTCGTTACAAAACCCAAAGATTTATGTCCCAAAAACCTGAAGCATTTGCATTTTTAATTAGCACTATGTAACATTAATTCCAATTTCATCAAGTGTGTTCATCTTCTTTGTTAGTGTCCGTTATATAAATATTGACTTGTCAGTTGGCTCATCTGGTTTTTTAGTGAAATGGTCTTGTACAAAGAATATAATAATTTTCTTCTCTCAATGTATCTGCCAAAGTAATTAACTAATGAGAACTGAAAATCAGAACAAGAAGCATGGATTGTATTTCACTTGCCCAGACTCCTTGCTCCTCTAGTTATACAGCTGTGACTGCTACACAATCACAGTGATGTGATGAGGTGTTGCATGTATGGTCTCATCAATTTTTTTTTCTTCCAAAATACACCATGTGCCCAGCTCTGGTCCTGCAGCCAGTGCTCCCTGCCCAGTACCCCCAGCAGAGAGGAATGCATATAGTGCTGCTGCCAGAAAAAGGTGGTGATTTGGCTACCGCAGTAGGAGTGATGCTGCCAGACTTTCACTCATCTTCTCTCACACATCCAATAACTCTCACATTCCATTTTGCAAAGCAGTAGAGAAACACTGCAAGTTAAAACAATGAAAGTGGCTAAGGTGTTCTTCTGAAGGGTTACAACCAGGAATACAGGCGACTAAGAACATCAAACCTCAGACTTAGAATATTCAGCTTTTTGGGTGCACATTAGAAGTAGGCAACGACTCCAAATAGCTGTCCTTTAATAGAAAGAGTGAGCATGCCCCATTGCTTATGTATAGTCACATGCTCTGTGGAGATGGTTACACATTCGGTAAGCAAACTCCCAAGAAGAACCTGCACAGAGGTGGGAAGAAGCCTGCTGAAATTTCAAGGCAGGACTTCAACATTCAGCCCTCTTCTCCTCTGCAAAATCAGTTTTACACAATACCTTTCTCAGTGCTTTAGCTGTTTGGATACCACCCTGACAGACCAGACAGTCCTGAATGATTATTATAACTGCATACCTAACTGCACTTGGGATTCCTTTGTCAGGAACAAAATCAAAGCAACAGCATTATAGTATCTCAATGCTGTATATCAATATTTAAGTCCTTTGTTAATCAGTTTCTAAATTAGGGACACCTGGCCTAAAAGGAGATGATTTTACATCTAGTATAGTACTATTGGCTTCCATATAGAGCAGATGTTCCATTTTGCTACAGTCATCTTCAGATTCCTTCTAAATAACTGTCTAATTTCTGGATCCTTTTGTCCTCTCATTTCAGATGCTGGTGAATGACAAAACAGCTGTGGTAGTTGTGTGCCCTTTTCATTTACCATCTACTCCAGACAGGTGGAGAAAACACTCTTTAACATGCAAAGCAAAAGATAGAACAAATTACTAGTGCTGCTGAGGCTGCAAAAACTCTTAGCAATTAGCAAATTGCAGAACGGTGGTAAAAAGGGATTGGACAAACTAAATATCCCATGGGAAAACCTGGGTTCATATTCTGTCCCAGTTATTCCTCATGAAACTCAATGTGAAGGCAACCCTCAAAAGTGACATACAGTTGAAACAGAATTTCTCTAGCACGGCAAAAGGTTTTTTGTTGTTTTACAAGCGGTGGTGCAGAGCAGCCGTCACACACCTGAGGGCCCCCATCTCAGCTCTTTAAAAGATGTGAATGCTAGCATTCAAGCCGAGAGTCCCAAAGTGATTAAGAAGTCAGGAGGTCCAGGTTCCCAGCTTATCTATTCTATTTCCTACTTTGGTTAGTTTCATACAGCTGGGCTCTCTAACTATTGGTGACTTCACACCACACCTGTTTAAATTAAACACGTCTTTTCTTCCTGTTCATATGAGATTTAGCTACCTAAATCTAGGCTCAGAGTGCTTAGATTGCCTAAAGTTTAATGAAACAAGAGTGTAATCATTTTATTTTGTATCTAATGATGTATTCTGTTGTTTCTTCTTGCTCACTGTGCACCTTGGCTGGAGATGTGCAAAGGGCCAGTCAGTCTAAGATTTAAGATTTTCTTCTGAGCACCTTGATAATGCTCTGAATTTCAGGCCTTGACTTTGTTCTTAGAGCCCAATTATCAGGAGGAGCTTAACAGGCTTTCATAGCTAATAAATGCTTTTCTTTCCTATTATTTTTACTGTAATGAAGCCTATCCCCATCCTTGAAACTTTAATACCATTCATCCTTGCCTTCCTAGTGTCTGTCTTAATTGCCTTTTTAAATACTTTCAGGCTCGTAGACTTTCTCATCTTGGATGTTGCTCATCTCTTAAAATCCTCCCAGTAAAGTACACTGTGTGTTGAGTGGGGGGTACTTGCTAATGTAGAAGCTGCATCCTATCAGTCACGTTCCAGAGCATTTGTGGTATTTGTAAATCAAATTAAAACTTTTCCTCCATCTCTTAAGGATCTCCAGTGGACTTTGTGACATCTTTTGCGCACCCTCCTCCACGCTCATTCAGCACTTCTGATCTTGCCCTCACTGCATCTGCTCTATTTGCACTGCGCTATATATCCTGAAGACTTTCTCCCTATCTGAGCCTCTGGCTTAAATTAAGAACTTGCTTTACAATTTAGCCTTTGACACTTTAGCCTTCCTCCTTCTATCTCGTGCAACTCCCTCTCACTGGCTTCTTTCTGAAAGTTTCCAAAGCTGATTCAGAAGCTGCTAAACTTCACCCTGCTATTCTGCTCATTTCCATGCCCATGCACTGACAGAACTTTTTTGCTGGTGTGAGATGCAACCCTAATGTATGTTGTTGTATGCATACTACATGAGGGCGTGATGTGAAACATGCCCATAACAAAATGAGATATACTTTCTCCTTGTTGCTCACATAATTTTATCACATTTTCTTTTCCTCATTAGGTAGGCTGAGTAATATAACAAAGGATAATAAATCCTCCTGCTATGGTTACCAGAATGATGTGAATAAATCACCATGCTACAACAAGTGACATTCACATAGTAAATCTGTACAAATTTTATACACTTCTCCAGAAAAAAAAAGCTGCTGTGTTTTCAGAGCAGATAAAATGTGTTTCTCTGCAGCAACTCTTCAATTTCACAGAAGTGCAAGCTCTGTTTACTGCATGAAACTTTCATGATATATTACATCGTGTGCCCCGAATTATTTTAAAATACACCAAGGAGACAGTGCAGAAGTCCTTTGGGTCTTCTATCTTAATCAATTCGCCTTTTTACTGAGAGTTCTAGTGAGAGAATGGGATACTCAATAAATGTAAAGTGGATCTTTAACAGCGCAGTGATTTTTTCATCTTAAAAATCTGACAAATAACATAATTAGGTGAGGTATTCTGCATGTATTTCACTGTAACTTGCATGCATGCTTCTTTATCAAATCTCAGTGTTTTTATTACAATGTAGGGCAATATTTCTCTCATTAAGCAATGGCTTTCTTATGATTTAGAACACAAAATATGCATCATTTATTTATTTATTAACTTCTGTGTAGATGCAATTACGATAAAAATATTATCCCAGGAAACTGAGTTGTAAAATAATCCTGTTGGGAAAAGCATTCCAGTTTTAAAATCTGTATTTTAAAATAATATGATTTAGTAGCATTTTTTTTTTATTTAGCTTTTTGAATTGTTTTTATCCTGTGGGAAAGGAAAGGTTTTGTTTTTTTTTTTGCCTTAGTTGTCTCTTATTTAGTTCTAAGGAAAAAAATGGAAATGTCAAGACAATCACCAGTAGTTTTACCTCTGTGAAATTATGAACTGATTGCATTTTCCTGGTGTTGATTCACCATTGTATCATACATATGGACAAAATGCCCTAACTGAAACACTGGGTGCATTTAAGTCACTTACAATTGAACAACCTTCTGCAGAAACTTGCTCTCATGGATCTGTCTCATCTCCTGAATTCTGAAGTACAACTTCCACAGAGGTACTGAAGGCAACAGTCACTGGCAGACTGCTGAAGATTATCGAAGTAGGGCTTCAATAATTATGAAATTTTAAAGAATTCCAATAAAAATTTTGAAACAAAGATGTACTGCTTACTGCTAAACATTTGTAAGATTGATCATATTTAATCTTAGCCCTTTTTTATCGTCTTACATCAAAAAGGCAAACTGATGCAATTTCCAGTGATGAGGCAGAATGGCTAAGTGAAATGAAATCAATAAATGAGTTTCCCTGTTTAAAATCCCATTCCTAGTTTAATGGAAATAATGAATTATAGGGATTATTTTTCAACTGCAGCACACTGTTGAAATTTAACAAAGACAGAGATGTAGGAGTGTTGCTGAGACTCTGTGCTGCATGGAGAGGGTTTTTTTCAAACTTCCCTTCTGCTCCCATGCTATTCAGCATACTTACTAACAGTAAAACAGTTTTCCTGGGGACAAACTGTACTAAGTACAAACATTACAATTGCGCAGATTGTATTGACATTCATTTATGCAGTAATAAAACTGATGCTACTTCTCAAATGAGTCTGTCAAATTCTGAATTCCTGGCTTACTGCAATTTAAATATAGCAGTCAGCAAAGATAGGTGGCTCTTACAGGAGACATGAATAAAAGCTTTATTAATATTTTTGTTTTGCGATGTTTCTTAATGTTTTCATTTACACAAAATATAATTTAAGTACTTTGTGCTTTTGTCTCTTATTTCAATGATTCTCCAAAAGAATAGGTTCTCTGTAAACTCTAAAACCAATTTGGCAATTGCTTTAAAGTACTTCATGTGTAACTTGGTACAGAAAACTTAAAAAAAGACTATTTGTTCCATGGCAAAACATTTTTACTGTAGAAAATAAATTGGTTAAGCTTCTGTGATTCCTGCCATTAAACTAGTTTCTATCAAAGTCTGATTAATAAAAGATGTCAGTCCTTCTCCAGTGATCACAACACATCCCTGGTGGCACATGCTGAAAATGTTCAAAACCAAAAATTATCCAAACCTTTGGAAGATTATTGTTTTCCAGAGGTCTACAGCATAAAAGATTAAGTAGTAAGATGTTGTTGATAAGTATATTTTGTAAGTCTAGGAAGAAAGATCTTAGAGAGAAGTTTTCATACTTTAGACTGATTGTTCTGAACATGTTAGCAAGAAAAATGGCAATTTAATCAGCGCAGGGTCTATTCACCAGTAAAAAAAAAAAAAAGGAAGACTTAGAATTTGAAGATGCCTGTATGGATTGATTACTACTGCTCTGTCAATAATCTTCAAAATTGACAATTATATCCTATTTTAAAATTCAGAGGTTAGTTTGGGGGATCTGAAGTAAAAAAAAAAATCAAATTATTTTTGAGTTTACATCACATAAATTGCATGCTGCAGTTAGCACACCTGAGATGCCATTCAGAGAGACCTAGACCAGCTTGAGCAGTTGGCCCAGGAGAACCTTATGAGATACAGTAAACCAAGTGCAAGGTCTTGAACCTGAGTTGCAGCAATCCCCACTATCAATACAAGCTGAGAGACGAAAAGATTGAGAACAGCCCTGCCAAAAAGGACTTGGAGGTACTGGTGGATGGAAAGTAAGGAGAACGTGAGCCAGCAGTGTGCCCTCAAAGCCCAGAAATCCAACTGTATCCTGGGCTGTATCAAAAGAAATGTGGAGACCCAATAGAGCCTTTTCAGTAATTAAAGGGGAATTTGTAAGAAGGGGACAGACACTTTAGCAGAGTCTATTGTGACACAACAAGGAGAAATGGTTTCAAACTAGATGTTTATATTGGCTATAAGGAAGAAGTTTTTTACAATAAGCATGTTGAGGCACTGGAACAGGATGCCCAGAGAGATGGAGGATGCCCAATCCCTGGAGACATTCAAAGTCAGTTCTGATGGGGCTCTGAGCAACCTGATCGAGCAGTGGGTGTTCCTGATCATTGCAGGACAGCTGGACTAGATGGCCTTTAAGTGTCCCAGTATTCTGATTCTACAAAATTTATTCCAAACTCAGACTAGCAGGAACAATTGCATGCAATTTAAACACAATTGAAAACACATAATGTATTGAAGTTTGAAACCAGTGCTATATGTTTATCTACAAATTATTTCAAATTTATAGTGTTTCCAAGGTACACTTAATTATTGCCTGCAAGTAAATAGTTATTCTTATAGAATATTGTGTACTGGAATACTTTTTTATTTCCAAGGGCATGATTTCTGGTCTCAGCCTACTGAAGGTCTTTTGCTTTTAATCATGCGGTATTTATGTTTTTTCATGTTTTGTATTCTAAGAGGCCATTCATTTGGGGTTTTTGGTTTCTTTGTTAGTTTTAAGGCAAACACGCTTACATTTGTCTTTCTCTTGCAACCAGCCCTCGAGGAATTTTAATATTTCATTCACTACATATACACACCACACTGACTGCTTATGAGAGAGGGCTGACCCTTCTTCATGTCCATGACCAGAGGTCTGCTTAAAATACATCACTGAATGTTAAGAAAAGATTAAATTTCTCTTTTTTTTTTTATTTCACACAAGCATGCTCTCCTATAATACATTAACAGTCCATCAAATAAAACACCTAAAGCCCTAGTACTTTAAATCCCCATGTTTTGTCATAAATACATTAGAGAATGATTTAGGAACTTTAAAGAAAATACCAGAGCTGAAAAGACTATGCAACTGATAAAGAAGTAAAGGATCAAAGCACACATTAAAATAAAATTGAAATTATGATCTAATACCAAAATGCTATTGCATGCATAATTTCATGAAAATTCTATTTAATTTCAGTGCATTCTTATGCATTCAGTAAATCTACCATGGAAAGGCAATAAATCAGAACATTTTTCCATGAATGTTTCCCATAAGCTTGTCATATGAAGTGAGGAATAATACACCTCGAGAACATCACAGAACTATTTCAGCGCTCTATACTGAATCAGGCCAAATCTCAAGATTTATGGGCATATTTGTTTTCTTAGAGGAAAAAATATATATAGCTCAGGGTATCTCAAGAAGTATAAACAGGCAAATGTTCATGCATAATAATTAGAAAAATGCAGTTAGCATATGCAGCAGTCTGGGCTTCTGTGCACACATCTATTGACAGTTGCACCTGACAAACCAGCTTTACTATAACACGGTAATTAGGAATAGTATTATAGCTTTAAAATCATAACTATCTATATATTTTTTTTCCTATGTACGCGCAAACCAAGTAAGCGATCAGCAGGTGGGTTAAGGAGTTTAAACTAAAAGGACAGAGGAGGATTTTCAATCTTATTTAAGAATATCAGTATTTCAGTATAATTAAAGGAATGCAATAACAAAATTAATGGACAGACACTAAGTGGGAGAGCATCAAATGTACCAAAACATAACGATGTACCAATATGAGAAGAACGGACAAGGCTACACGTTTGAAAATGATGTGTTAATAATGCAGTTATCTAGCTGAAACCCACAGAAAACTTAACACTTCAGTTAAAGGAGTATGAATCCATCATGGGATAAATGAACCGTTAATGAGATGCTGTGAAAATATATCAGAAAAAGCGATGCTAATAGTTTAGAGCAGCATTAATTACCAGGAAGAACTGGGAGAGATCACATTCCATGTACACATGACATATCAGATAATAAACATTCAAAAAAGATGAACTTCAGCTACATAAGTGAAAAATAAAGGCTGTGAAGGTGATGGGAGGAAAGAGAGCTTTTCTGCAAGAGCTCAGTGTCTGTTTTCTACGCTTATCTTAAGGTATCAAAGAAGCACATTTTGCACTTAACTCAAAGAGTGCTAAAACTTTCTAATAGTTATTAGCGTGACTGAATCAATAGGTCTCCAATGACCTCCTGAGAAAGCCCTGTTCCGGGCACACAGCTCTTCATGCTGCTTGAAACAAGACAGAATTGCTTAGAGGTATTTACACAGGATCGTTCAGGATCCTATTTACACAGATTGAACCCAGAACATTGGAGGACGGTCCAAATGCCAAGTTTTCTCCTTTCTTGGCTTCCCTGGGAGACTTCATGTTATCCTGTGCTACTCATAGGGCACTAATAGACCCTGACTAACACTGCTTTGAACTTTACCACCAAATATCTTCCCCTCAAGATGCATCAATTTTTCTCATTTTCCTTTCAGTACTGACTGTCTTTGAGGCAGACAAAAGTAGTGATTTAGAAGAATAACTTAAAAATCAAAGTTATTTCCTAAGTTATTCACAATTGTGCAGCTAATTATGTAATTTGAAAGACTTTTTACAAAGGAAAGAAATTCTCTTTGCCGTGTACGGATTTTGATTTGCAGGAATAAATGAATAAAAATATAACAATGACTAAATTACTAAATGGCTAAATTACCATCATCTGTTCAGCTTATTAAAAATAAACAATGACTATAATAAATCAAAACTGAATAAAGCAATCAGTGAATTAAAAATAATTTTTAACTGATTTTTGAAATTACCAAGTCACTGAATTAGTAGAGAATAAATCATGAAACATTAAAAAAAAAGCCTTGCTTGTTGTTTTTTTTTTTAATACTCATGCACATAAAGATGGCTTGAAGATGTATTATATCCATTATTTCCAACTATACACACAAAAAAGCCTGTATATCCACCACCTTCTTACCCAATTGTCTATCCACCACCTTCTTACCCAATTGTGCAAAGTCTGCCACTGTGGCCTTGATTTAGTAGCTCAAAAATCTGAATGTTTGTTCTTAATTTAGGTCTCTGACTCAGGAAGTACACCTAAAAGGACAGTGCAATAAATGTTGTTAATTGCTGAGAAATAATGAGATTAAAGTATTTTCTCTGAATTTAAATCCTAAAATCTCATCACTTCTAAAATGGGCTTTTCCTCATACTTCTCATGCAGAAATAAGCAGTGACTTAAGAATAGAGATAACTACTGAAAAATTAACAGTAGCAGCTCCAGCAACCATCCTTTCATCTTATTTATTTTAAAAAAAAGAAAAACAAAAACAAAACACCAACAACTAAATTTGAAAATAAAAGAGGGAGAAGGAAGTACAAGAGAAGTATATTCTAGAGGTCTGAAATCCAGCCTGAGCAGCGTTGTTCTTGATGGGGGAAATTGGGTCTATTATTAGGAACAAACAAGGGAGAGTGTGGAAGTCATGACAGGAGTGGAGGCAGAAGAAGCAGAAAACACAGAAACTGCATAGATATGAATAAGGGAAGGCCAAGAAAACAAGAAAAGAAGGAACCAGACTCAAGAACAAGAGAACAGGGTGTTCAGAGGCTGAGATGAAGACTGACCAACTTTCTACCAGTCTACATGTGAACAGGAGCCTGAAAAATAGACGAGTGCTGGAACAGGACACTGTCTAAACCAATAGCAGTCAGTCTTGTAGATGTGGAAAGTAGATTTTCTGAAAAATTTGTTGTGATTATTGCTCAGGGACTGACAACGCAGAACTGCACTCAAACTGTCTTCCACCAGCCTATCAAAAGTATTGTTTCAATAAATTAGATTCAAGATTACTAGTTCGTAGGTATGCATAGGTGTGTGGTCTCACTGCAGTTGCAATTCAAAAGCAATTCAGTTTTAAATTTTACAGTTTCTGTAAGAAAAAGCACAATAGCGCATATAAATGCATATACAATGAATGATCATTGTTACATCTGAGTTATTGCCTATATGCACATTCATTCTGTGCATGACTCAAAATGAATCTTGGACATATGCTGTACAAACCAGAAAGGCAGGCCCAAACTAGCCACCGTTTACCCGTTACCCAAAGTACTGAAGTATTATATTGTTTGATAAATCACATTTGAGTGAAGGTAGCAGCTTGGTATCTGTCAGTAATGGCACCACTACTGACTCTTCTTATGCCAGTACTACCTACAGCTGTCTATTTATAAAGACAGAGCTTTCACTGAAATCTAGTGAGTGTTCATGATAGTCTCCAACACTGTAGTCTCACTGGCCGACAACACAACCCATTAATCCAGTCTAAGAATGTCTAGCAGGAGATAATAGTTTAGCTTTCCTAGTTGCCAGCAGAAACAACCTTGGAGACTGCTTCCTGTGGAGAAATTGAGAAGGAAGGATTCCAGTTTAGGGATATAAAGTTTCCTATGGAACATAGGTAGACTAGTTCTGTGAATGAGATACATCTCAGAAACTGCAGGGATCGCATAAATATACTCTCTCTGCAAAGACAGTATCTGCCATAGAACTCACTTTTTTTTTTTTTTGCTTTCCTGGTGATGCTATCAAAACTAGAAAGATGTTTAAACAGTCTAAAGAGATGCAATGTTAATGTTGCCAGAAGCTTGAGAAATGAGCCCTCAGAGATTCACTTATCTCATGAAAAAGACCCTCAGAAAGGGGAAGATGATGAAGGCAAAGCATACGTAATAAAATCTTGTGCCATGAGTTCACAAACCAATGGGAGCATGTAGAAAAGACTGCTGATGGGTTACACATAGAAACCGAGGGAACCAGGACCTCCTGTGCAAGGTCACTGAGTAAATGAATGAAGGATGAGAAAACTTTGGTGGTGCCCAAAGACACAATGCATTTCAGACACAGAGCTGAATAAAAGGCTTGCTGTCTTACTAATCTAGAACCTGCTTGTGCAGTAATATTTGGCAGTTTTTAGTCACTGGATAGATGGCCATTGGTGGTTGGTGACAGAATAAATAAATAAAATAATTTATACTGACTACATATAAAATATTCCACTTACCTTAGGTGGTTGATAAGGAAGTGAGAAATTTGATGCTCCACAGAGCATCAAAAGCAGGAATGTTTGGGAAATAGCCTACACATATTGCAAATGCAAACAAGCCTTCAGTCTGGGACTGGTTGTCATATGCATATCCAGAAATATAAAGCGTGTGGGAGTTCAACCCTTGTTGAACTTAAAATCCCACTTCTTATGGTTATAATACCAGAAAATTTCAATTTTTTTTTTGTTTGTTTGTGTTTTTAGTCTGTACATGGATTAATGCATCATAATTGTCCTCTGGACATCATCTTTAAAATCAAAATTTAAAAATCTGCAAATGTAAGCTACTTCATTACTTCGACAGATGCTGTTAAAATTATCCTTCTGACTCTGGCTTACTGATGCACTACATTTAATTTAGATTCATAATATTTATGGCAGAAACTTATCACTATTATTATTTTGTAAATCCCATGTTCACCTGTAGTGCAGCCCAGTAAAAGATGCCAATACAATTCAGTTGAATGAGTGGGTGTTCTGAACAAAATTGTGTGGAAGTATTAGTCAAGTTATTGAGAACCTATCAATTTATCAGCAGAGGTTAAAGCAGGAAATGAACTGTCATGCCTCAGAAAGAAAACAGTATCAGCCAAAATAGTAGACTTTTCAGCTGTAGCCTACACAGAGAAATTAAATACGTTTTCAGGGCGGATACCTGGAAACCCAGTACACAGCTGCAGGGACAAATTACTACTATTTCTCTCCAGAAGCTCTGGTAAAAAAAAAATAAAAGAAATGACGCAAATTCTAACGCTTTTAAACAGCTTGCCGAGGAAACAGAAGCTTCCTCTTCCTTCCTTCAAGTAAACAGAGAAGCTTTTCCTTCTGTCAACGGTTTACGGGCAGGTTTGGCCCGGTTTTGTGACGATTGGTGCAGGGGACCCACGGACCCACGCCCCAGGAAAGGGGAAGGGGAAAAGGGAAAAGGGAGATGGGCCTAGGAACAAAACAGCGGCAACGATCTGAGGAGGAAAGCTAATTTACTAAATAAGATATCGGAAAGCAAAATAACACAATATAATACAATATAATTGGAATTAAAGCTAATAAATCAAATAAAATGAGCAAGAGAGAGTGTCTGATAAACCGAAGGCCTTACGCTAATGCTGAAGGTGGGCGGCAGCGAGCACCCACTGCTGATCCCAAAGGAAAGAGAGTGTCCCGTGACCGCAGACAGTTTTTATCTTTCCCTCTGAGCGTAAACACGTAAGAACGCAAAGCATCGCAAAGTCCTCTGGGAATGTAGTTCTTCTTCTCAGACAGGTATACCTGGAACTATCGATGATCCACGGAGCTGGAGCATTAACTCTTTAACTCTAAATGTACTACATGATGTTATGATGTGGAATACCAGTACCAAAAATTATAAAACCATGACATTCCACCCCTTATTCAACATCATTACATCATGTTTGATATATAGAGAAGAACAATGATTAACATGCATTAAATACACACAACGTATATATATGTATATACATGGAATTACTGACTGCACTCCCCCAACATCAAATTCCCTTGTGGTACACATTGAACATCCCCATTCTTCTGCATTACCCACCAAGTGGACCCAGGTCTCTGAGCAAATACAGTTCCCCAGAGAGGTTTGCCCTTTCCAGAAGCTGGAAAGACCCAAACTGATTTTCCCAACATGTTCTTTACATGTACTACAGGGACCTTATCTCCCTCTACAGTAGGTAGAGATCTGGATTGGGCAGGACCATCACGATTGATGGATCCTCGAGTGTTGACCAACCAGGAGGCTTCTGCCAAATGCTTCTCCCAGTGCTTAAATGTTCCGCCACCCATTGCTTTCAACATTGTTTTTAACAACCCATTGTACCTTTCAATTTTACCAGAAGCTGGTGCATGATAGGGGATATGATAAATCCATTCGATGCCATGATCTTTGGCCCAAGTATTTACAAGAGAATTTTTGAAATGAGTTCCATTATCGGACTCAATTCTCTCTGGAGTGCCATGTCGCCATAGGACTTGTTTCTCGAGCCCTAAGATGGTGTTCCGGGCGGTAGCATGGGGTACTGCATATGTTTCAAGCCACCCAGTAGTTGCCTCTACCATGGTGAGCACATAACGCTTACCATTGCAAGATCGTGGCAAGGTGATATAATCAACCTGCCACGCCTCCCCATATTTATAATTTTGCCATCGCCCTTCCCCCCAAAGAGGTTTCATCCTCTTGGCTTGTTTAATTGTGGCGCATGTATCACAGTCGTGGATAACCTGTGCAATAGCATCCATAGTTAAGTCCACCCCTCGGTCTCTAGCCCATTTGTATGTTGCATCTCTTCCCTTTCTCCCTAAAACATGAACATATAATTTTGAAATTTTCCCTCAGCTAAACAGACCTCATTCGATTTCTAACTTTTCCCAAGAAAGGTTTAATTAGAATGAACATCTCAATATAATTTGTGTGGTTTTTTTTCTTCCTGATTTTTTAAATTTCAGTTGAGAGCTCCAGTTTCTGCCATAGAATGAAGTATGACTTAGATCTGTGTTTTCCATTAATTATTTTTCAGAAGTGGTTCAAAGAATGGCTAACATTGGAAAGACCACTTACAACCATCTAGTCCAAACCCCATTTCAAGCAGGGTTAAAGCAGCAAGACAAATTCTTCAGCCAGGCCTTTTGTGAAAGGACAAAAGCAAATGGTTTCAAATTAGGACAGGAGACTTAGTTTGCATAGAAGGAAGAAGTTCTTTTTACAATAGAAGTACTAAAGCACTGGAACACATTGCCCAGATGTGTGGTGGATGCCCCGTCCCTAGAGACATTCAGGGTCAGGCTGACAATGCAGCTACCTCCCCTGAAGCCAAAATAACTTCATCCTAAGACTGGAGAGCGCTAAACCTGCTCCTCAATAGCAAGTCTTCAGGAGGAGCAGGAAGCTTTCTCCTCTTAGTATTCTTAAAAGAAACTTCCACTTGTGTGAATGACTGGATCTCCTGAAGGTACACAGCCTCCTCTGAGAACCTTGTCTATCTTCCATTCATCTTGAATACTGTGCAGTTGGGTTTCCTCCTCTTGCAGCTCTTCACTCCTCTTATGTATTCTCATATGATGTTTAGCAAACCTGCAATAGTACTGTATTATCTTCAGCTCACTTTGAAGTGTGCTTAAGCTCCCAATGAATTCAGAGTTTATTCAGCATGCGTTACTTTAAGCGTACTTACATTTCACAGGCACAAGGCTTAACTGCACATTCTGTAAAACAAGGATTACTGTTGAATTGGGATAGAACTACACATATATGCTTAAAATTAGGCATGTATTTGTATGTTCTTGATGCATCTTCCAAATCATAATTACACTTAAATGAAATACATAAGCAATGCCATTCTCTTGTGACATTTGATAGGAAGAATTAGCCTCTATTCAAGAGTACTTAAGCTGGAAGAACATTATCCCCCTTCCACCCTAGGGCAGGAAAGAGCCTGAAAAAAGAAATGGGAGTGAGTTTTGAAGGCCACCAAGACTGCCAGTGCTGGAGCATCTGCACTGTTAGAAAAAGCTGAATCCATCTGGTCAAGAGATGGCTTTTGGGAGAGATTCACACATCCTTCCCTTACATCAACAAGAAGGTTATTAATGCTACAAAGGCAAGTTCATCCATCAGTGAAATGCACAGAAAGAAGACAAAGGCAACAGAAATAAGACTAGCTAAGAAGAAATTTTCATCAGGTGTCCAGTCAAGTAGCAAAAGAGGCTGCCCAGAAGAACCATTCAGTCTCTGTCTTTGGAGGTTGTCAAGACTTGACAGTGCAAGTTATACCCGTGCCTTTTAGAGATTGACTCAATGTCTGATTGAACAGGGAAATATCACAATATACTATTGAATACACAAGTTCAGTGCATGCTGCTTTCTTACTTAACTATAACCTGGTATCTTTAATTACTTATTCACAAATTTGCATTCAAAACTGTCAGCGAACTATTGGGGCTTCAATAGTTTTGCTGAGCTCTAATTCCAAGAAACAATACAAAACCAAAAGCTGAGCACACAAAAAAGCTTCACACAGAAAGAACGTCTTGGACATCTTATTTGTCCCTTAATATGCTCTTTATTGCTTGCAAGTTGCATTTTTCTTTATGTTTAACAAGCTACTTGCAAGGGTAAACAAGTTTCCTCCTAATGATGTTCTGATGGAAGAAACATAATTGCACACCATAAAATCTTAGTAGCTATTTTAATTGCTCCACAAATTATTTGTAAGTGCTGTGCTTGATTTACTGTAGCAAACTGCTCCCCTTTCCTCCTGCAACAGCAAAACAGAGCTGACTGGGAACATTCTAGGAAATACACATATATTTTAGGGTGAAAAATACCCACCTGTTAAATGCAAGTCTTTTTACAGGAAAGATATAACTAAGGAAATAAATTTTACTTGGAAAGGTTTCTTAGCTTCAAGTAGAAGTTTTGATCAGATTTAAAATATCAGATCTTAATCACAGTAAGAATATTAGTATCATGAGAGATTGAATGGTAAACTAAGGCACACAGCTTGATAGAAACAGGTTCAAGCTCATGCCTTTTCTTGATTGCAGCAGAGCCAGAAGTCTGTACTTGGCTCTAGGTAAGATATCTATCCTCATTCAAGCCTTTTCTACTGCACTAAAAAGTCAAGGCAAAAGTCTTAAATAATAACTAAGTAAAGTTTTTGTTTCTTGCTTTATCTTTAATATGTAGACAGCTGTGAACCAAGTAAACACATGAGGGCATAATCATGTTTTTCACACCTCTCACCACCTCAGCATTTTGCAACCATAAATGAAGCGGTAACTTTAATGAAGAACAGCATCACTTGTAGACAGGCTATTTTGAATGTACAAATATGGAAAGACTGACATTTAAACAGTGAAAGCTGTTTCTCTACAATGAAGTTCTACACTAATTAGAACATAATTTATTGAGTAGGAAATAGAAATCAGTGAGGCATTAGGAAAAGCTTTTAGAATGAGAAACTTCAGAGCTGTTCCATCAGAGGATTACATTCCAATATAATTACTTATTCAAAGAGTTGTATATTAATGAGTTCAAACTCATTAATGAGTAACGTTTGTTTCCACAGAATTCATCATTGATATTTGTCTAAACAACTTTGATCTGTTCTTAATGGAATCTTATCTGCTGAATGAAATCATGAAATATTACTACTTTATTGAGCCACTTGTTGTCTAAAACTTTTTTTTTAATATAAAACATTAAACAGAGCAAAATTGTTTCAAATTGCATGTAATTTTACACAGGCATATAGCAACAGGACAAATAGAAACAGCTTTAACTGGAAGAGGTTAGACTAGATATTAGAAGAAATTCTTTACTGTGAGGGTGGTGAGACACTGGAACAGGTTGCCCAACAAGGTTATGGATGCCCAAAATCCCTGGAAGCATTTAAGGCCAGGCTTGAGAAACCTGGTCCAGAGGGAGATGTTACTGCCTATAGCAGGGGGGTGGAACTATATGACCTTAAAGGTCTCTGCCAACCCAAATGATTTCCATGATTCTATGATTCCACAATAACTATTTATGCATTGAAGGCTTAAAGTTGGTACAGGGTATAATTGACCTCTTTTTTTTAGAAATTAAACTCCAGACTTCAAAATCTGCATATTTCTTACAAAGTGGTTTCTGACAACAAAACAAAAACATGAAAAGTAGAAAAGTAATGGTTGACTGTGAAGTTCTATCAAAAGTAACAAACAGAATAACTCACTGACAAGATAGTACTAACTCCAATTCATTAGCCTAATTCTCAATTGTAAAATAAAATGTAAAATTAAAAAAAAAATTACTTCTGACTTCATCTACCAACAGTGTAAAAAATGTTTAAAGTGCTATGAACAGAAATCTCCAGTAACATAAGATTCAGTTTTAACAGTCTCTAATCTGCTTATTAAGACTGAGGAAGTCGGTATTGTTTGCCACTATTTGCTCTAATTGTGTCATGTTTTTATTACTGAATTTCACTCAGTGAATTTATCTTCTCTTTCCCTGCTTTCCTTATGCAGTACTCCAGCTACAGCCATTTCAGGAGAAAGTCTTTACTTAGAAGTTGATATTTGCTATTGCATGTTTTAAAATTATCACAGATGTTTGTACAAGTTTTCCAGAGTATAGTTGGAGACCATGTTTCAACTAAAGCTGTCCTTTTGAAGGTCAAACAAGATCCTCTTCTTTTTTCCTGAGTGATTTCCTTTCCCCTGAGTTCTAATTCTTCTACTGTGAGTTGCTCCTACCTACTGTTACTATTTCCTTTAGGATGATAAACACCAGAGTTGATGTAAGGATAAGATCAGTGGAGTTATCAAAGATTTAAGCAGGTGCTGAAGATGGAATCTGAATAAATAACAGGACTTCTAGCTTTGATCATCCCCTCTCCAAGTCTGGATCATTCTCCTCTTCCTCAGAGACCTTATGCTGACTGTCATTCCAATTTCCCCTTGGAAGCTTTCTCTGGGCTCATTTCTGTAACAACCTGAGCGAATTAATAAATGACCAAAGAAGCAAGTAAAAAAAAAGGTAATGACCACTGATGGTGAGCTGACTGAAGGCAATTATCCTGGGGTGTGCTGCAGAAAACAGTGCTAAAACTGACTGCGGCTGATGCTGTCATAAGTAATCTGCAAGATTAGATTAGTGATCCTCTAAAACACTAGCAGAGTACATGGAGACAACTTAAAAATCACAAGCAAGGAAAAGAAAGGAAGAGGAAAGATTAATTAGAGACATAAATAAAACAGACTTTTTCTGTTAACAGAAAAAAATAAAATTAATGCCTCCAAGAGGAAAACAGACTCAAATATACTTGAAGTTTTGGCTTAGGATACTCTCCCATATCAGACTGCTGAACTGTGATCCAGCTCTTGCACTTTGCAAGCACGGACATTAATTTTATCTTTCAGGAATCCTTTTCTCCCAAGTTTCTTTTCTTTTTCTTCCTGGGAGTTGAAACTTTGTGGCTTATCACTTGCCTGAAGCTCTGTTTCCCTGCTTCCTCTAGGGCTTCCTCTGACAAGCTCTCCAGGCCTCCTGACAACCTCTGTTGACATTTCCTTCTGGATAGGATGACATTTAAAGCAAAGGGCACAGACCCTGCACTGAAATTTCTAAACTCACACATAACAAGACTCTAGGCAAAACATAACACATATACACGAATTTATGACAACAGATAGGTTGGCAAAAAAAAAAAAAAACAACCCAAAAAACTATTTCCATCCCTCCATGACCTTGGAAACCCCAGGAATTTGTTGCAGAGTGTTAGGGTAAATCACACATCACACTGTAGTGCCAAAGCAGTCCCTGGTATGTATTTGTGCTGCTCATTAGCACCTCTCCAAGCAGCTCCTTACAGTTCAGCTTTGGTACTGGTACAGATCAGAGACTGCCCCTCAACAGCTGATTTGTACATGGCAGCTCTGCTTAGAAGACCAAGAGCGTTGAACTGACCAGAGCTGGTTTGCAGGCAGGCTGGAGCAAGGTCCCAGCCACGCTGCTATGTGTAGTATGAACGTGCTGTTGAATCTTGAGCCTCACCAGCGCTGCATGTCTTGCAGGCCTCAAACAGAATCTGCAGCACAGTGCAGTAAACAGACAGCCATTTAATTAACACACTTATGAACAGGGCATGACCTCCCTGGGAGATTAATGAGACTGTGTCTTAAATGTAACCATCTACACTCTTATAGGAAAGTACTTCAACTGACTCGGGAGCCACTGCTTCCATTTCTGGAAGATAGTTGTCCACAAGCCCTTCTTTGAAAGGCTGAGCAGAACCTACCTGGATACTCCACAAAAAGAAAGCACAAACATCTTTACTACTGCACTGAGGGAACACCTTTTGAAACAAGGTAGCCACAGATGCATTTTGTGGGAAGTCCTACAGATCACATTGGCTTCCTCTAACCTATGCGGTGGGTGAAGCAAGTACCGCAGGTATCCACCACAAGAAGAAAGGAAAGAGGCAGAGAGATGAACTAGATTAAGAAGAAAGGAGAAGCCAGAAAACACACTTCTCAATTTTCCCAAAACTACTTCCAGCTGCCCATGACTCAGATCATGGTGGCTTTGTATCTAGCTGAATTGCTTTCCTGCTCACAGCCAAAACCAATCTCAGTTTAAATGAGCTACCAAGAAGAGCACATCCATGGCAGACTAACCTACATTAACTAAAGCACCTGTTTCAACGTGAGCAGAGAATGGTCAGAGGTGTTTAGCCAATTCTCTCTGAAAAAAGCGTACATGTCTAAACATTAATAGAAAAAAAAGCACAGTATCGTTAATGAACTTGAGTGAGAAATGTGTTCAGCAGATGTGTGGGGGCTTTGCATATACACATACAACATGGGCAAGGTGTGGTACAATCATACAGAAAAGAATTAACACACTTCACTCACATTTGGTATTACACTCCAAGCATAATAACTTCAGAATTATCAGAAAAATATTATTGAATCAGTGTCCAGAAGAGACTGAATAACAGAAGATAATCAAAAAGAATAAATGAAAGCAGATGAAGAACCTGAGTACTAACTAGAGGTACAGAATGTTAAATGAATGTAATCTTGTTTATTAACACTCAGTAGCACATTGGAAAGACAAGTGAAACAACCTGATGTTCATCAGTCCAGAAATTACTATGATTTGTTCACTTCTATATTCTAATTTTCAATTTACATTGTGCTGAAAATAATTTTGTCCCTGAAGCTAAAAGGGGATTTGAGAGTCTGGTTACCATAAGCAGTTTTCTTCAAAAAGTTTTTGAAAGTAATCTATCTAGAAGAAATACACAAGAAGAAAAATACAAAGGCTTCACCAATATTATCCATAAGGTTTTTCTATTTCAGCTTCTTGGGGCAGGAACATTATGGGAACACAGGGTTCACGACTGTTTTTTTTGTTAACTGTTGCATCATGCATGCATCCTTAAGTTATGATAGATTAATTTAAAAATTCAAAAGCAAATGAAGCAAAACACCCCACCTGCACTAAGTTACCTTGAGTAAGGAATATAACAGCCAGGTTTCTGAGTTTACAGAAACCAAAATAAAGGTGTAACATATTGTAAAAATAAAACAGGTAAGAAAAGCTCTTGCATATTTATTTCTAACTTAAACTAGTGTAAAGGCAAAGGGATCAGTACAAACAAGGAGATGTTACAAAATGAAGGAAGAGAATGCTCACACATATCCAAAGATCTACGCCTGCAGGGAAAGAACTCCAAGAGAAGGGATCTCCAACAAGAGATCCTTCCACAGTGGCAGTCAGCCCTTAAATGAGGTCTAAGAGGGGTGCAGCCTGGCTCCACCACTTCCAATCACACATGTGAATTGCCTTCATCTGTGCTCCCAGGGCTGACTCGGTCTTTCCTTCAGGTGCTCAATCAGTGGTTCAGGATGTGACTCAGCAGTTTCCATATAACTAGTAAGTGAAAAACACAAATGGTATCAAAAATAAGTCCAGTGATATATTTGACTGACATGTATTTCTTTAACTCACTTGTTTCAATTACTGCCTTCATTTACTTTCATATGGCAACATAAATTATTTTAAGCAGATTTTCTTTCTCATTTGGAACAAAAAACTGGAAGTGCCAAACAGAATGTTAAAGTTCATAGTCCATTTACTTCTCATGGTCTGGAACATAAATTTTGTTTTATATAATCATTTGGACAAAAAAAAAAAAATGAAGCAGAGCGTAGTGCTCAAGAAACTTACATTAATATTACACAGAAATGCTTGTAACAATACCTTAGAGCCACAGAGAACTGGGACACAAGTGGAATCCATGTGGAACAGGCTTCGTTTTGCTTCTATTAACATCTAATATATGAATGTACTTACTAAGGAACAAACAGTACAGAATGCTTTCTGAATGGCAGAACAAATTGCTGCATCAAAAGCTTATAAAATAATCTATTCCATTATATTCTAATGACAGTAGACTAATGCTTAAAATGTTGCATAATTTCTTAGAAATTCTCTGTTCAAAAGAGCCTTTAGACAAACACAAGAAAAGGAGAAGTCTACTTTGAAATAAAAGGTTTAATCTTTTGCCTTAAAAAGTAAGTTATAATTAGCAGGAGAAATTAACAATGAATGGGATTTTAGCAATTTAATTACCCACTTATGAGCAAATGCTTTACATTTACATGCGACGTGAAAAACTTCAACCAGATCCCTATTTAGAAAGTATGCTTAATTTTATTAACATGAGCTGTAGCAAACTGCTCTGCCAAAAGTGCCAGTGCCTCTCCTGGTAATGCTCATCAGACAGTGATTCAGACCCTTTGGTTGCACGGGACTTAGGAACAGCACTAGGTCATGGGAATGCTCCCCATGCTAGCTCCGGCCTAATGGCAAGGACACAGCAAGGCTTCATCAGGTTACTTCATCATGCAGCTTGGACACTGCCGAAAAAGATGACACTGCTGAAGGCTTCTAAAAAATTTCACTGGAGTTTGCACTTTCTGGGAGGTCTAATAAGAGTTTGTCTCATTTCTTTGTTCATCTCATCTGTCTCTTTTTTTCCTTGTGCTATGAGGACAGGACAGCTGCAGAGTAAGGTCAACATGGAATTATATCAGCCTGGGGAACCATTTTTATGGATGGCTACTAAAATAAATTGAAAGAATCTGACTCTCCATTATCTCTAAGGCCTGTGGAGCCTTGATCTAGGACCAACAACAAACATCAGTGAGACATCCTGACACTCTACAAAAATCAGAATCCTGAAAACAGGTAACAAGTCTCCCTGTGGAGTTAGTCCTTCTCCTCACCCTCTCCACTCAAAAAAGCTTCAAAGGAGTCAGACACTAAGCAGAAAGACAGTAAGCTACAAAATTAATCTTTCAATTTTTCTTTTTTTGACCTAAAACATATTCCTTTGTTTCTGACATCGAAGACAAAGCCTAGAATACCCAGTGACTGAAACCAACAACTTTTCAGAGTAAGAAAGCGCTGGGTTGTGGAGGAGAAATCATGGTGAGAATCCTGTTGGAGCACTTCGCTGGACATACAGAGAAGAAAGAGGTGACTGGAAATAAGCAGCATGGATTTACTAAAGGAAAATCATACCACACCAACCTGATTACCTTTTAGGATAAAATGCCTGGATATGTGGACATCCAAATTAAGAGTGTTCCAGTCTAGATGAGTAAAAAAACAGGCATGTTTAAAAATGATTTGATGGTAAAGCTTACACATCAGTTAACAGGTTAACCTTTAATGGGTTGTACTTGGATGCCTGTCACAAGTGGACTGTCACAATGAGCTGTCCTGGAGAAGGTGATGGAGTACATCCTCACCAAATTTGTAGATGGGAGTCCCAGGTACGTACACAGACTGGATGAACATGCTGACAGAGACGAATTCAGCAAAGACAAATTCAAGATGTCCCACCCGGAAAGACAAGCCCTATGCAATGATACAGGCTGGGAGTGCCTGGCTAGGAAGCAGCCCCAGGGGTCTGGTGGGCAGCAGGCTGAACATCAGCCTGCAGCAGCCCAGGCTGCAATGAGGGACAGCACAGCTCTAGGGAAGGGAATACTCACTTCTACTCAGCATTTCTTATCTCACATCCAGGCCTGACACAGCTGACTCCTTGGGACTTCTCCAGTAAAAAAGATAATAAATTGAAACTTGATCAGTAGAGGACCTCCAGAATAGTCAGGGTTGGAACATCTGCCCTGTGAGGTGGCTTAAGGGAGTTGGGCTGCTTGGGCTGGGGAAGATATTTTTTGGGAGATCTAAAAGCAGTTTCCAGGTCCTGTGAGGAAGATATGAATGGGACAAGGCCAGGCTTTATGTAGTGGGAAGACTAAAGACACTGAACATAAAACAGAGGTTTAGACTGTTTATAAGAAAAATCTTTATCACCAAGAAGACAATCAAGAAGAAGAGGAGGTTACCCAGAGAAGCTGTACAGTCTCTGTCTTTGGAGTATTCAATACCAGACTGAATGATGAACTAGCTACAAGCTACCTAGTCTAAATTCACAACTAACACTTTCAACATAAATTCTCCTATGATCATATGAACACAAGATGAATGTAGTGTCAAAGTAAACTACAAGTTAGTGACACATAGAAAACTGTAACAACAAAAAAATGTTATTACAGGATTAAAATGAGGTAAGATTTCATTTCTACCACTGCCAATAAATATAAGCAAGAACTATCTCAAATCAGCACATCATGAACACATTTTTATAAGGTTCCAAATTAAACTTTTAAAAACATCTTGTGATAGCTCATTTCAAATCCTACCCATTACTGTCATTATTAGCAGACATGTAAAATTATTCGGTGAATGAAACAGTCAATGGAGCAGCAGTAATAGTAAACATTTATTTTCCTTGTATCATAATTTTTCTACTCATGAGATACACTACCATAAAATTCTACTTAAAATAGATGCAGACAGTTAAAAAGCAGACATCTGGATAGTTATGAATGAGGCAAAGTAACAGATTACAAATACTAACCAACTATTTGTCTACTAAACAATAAGCAATGCTAACTTGACCATATAAATATATAATATATAAAATATATGCAAAACTACATATATAATAAATATATAATTTGACCATATAAATTTACATCTGTATAAATCTATATGAAAGTCTGAATATTTTGCATTTTCAGAACATTGACATTTTGACAATATTTAGAGTATGTATATTCATGAAAAGAAAATCAGTATGATGGAAGAAACGCTGAACTGTTAATACTAAAACTGTACAGCTAACTCAGGTAGAATATTCCCAGAAAACAACAGGTCAGACCAATTTCTTCTTTCAGAGTTCCCTGTTCTTGGAGTCTAGGATATGTTATGCTCAGAACATGGAACTTCTAGACTGCTCTTTAAGGACATAAAATATTCTCAATTTTGCAAAGACCACATGTACTTTCTCTGGATTTGGGATTCTTCAGCAGCCAGATGTTTAAAAGTTGGATGTTGACATATCTTAGTAAGTACTTAAGTAAATACTTAAAGTAAATCCAAATCACAGAAGGGTTGCAACTGGGATGCAACTCCTTGCCTCAGAATATATATCTGTAAAATCTAAACACGGGGACTAGCTGTTATCACATTTTGTTTCAAAATTAAAGATAGTAATGTTTCCGTAAGTCACATCTAACAGTTACTGGGAAAAAGTAGAAACTATCCAAAGAGCATGGACTTAAACCTAGGCTTTTCCACTCCCAAAAATGTAGATATCTCAAGGTGAGATTTAGTTCTCACAGTAAGACTCTGAAAATACATGTTGTTATCATAGTTAGCTATGTATCTAAGTACGAGCACTGTTCAACACATTTTCCTAAACAGACATTTAGTGATAGTGCTACTAAAGATGCTCCAGGGTATTAGAGGCAACTACATGAAAACAGCATAAGTAATACAGGACTTCTTTAAGAGTGGCATTCCTTTGCTGTAGCAGCTGGAGACTCAGCACAAAATATTGCTCTATTTCGTAGATTTTTCATAGCTTAGACATCCCAGCTACACAGAGACATCCACATGTTTACATCTGCACTACCTTCCTATTGAGGCAAGTCCCACATTGGTGGGAAACATCTTCAGGAGACTTAAGACTGGTACAACTATCCCAGTTGCAGGTTATTGCTCCCACCAAAAGTCAGATATGCTCACTAACACAGATTGACCAACTATTTCATTTTGCAAAGGAACAGACAAGGAGAGCTGAGGGCTTAACAGTACTTGCTAGTAGTTGTCTGAACTGCTACAATGGTATTACAAGGGGGACTCTCACCCAGCCCCAATGTTTTCAGAACTTCATACAAACCATTTCATGAAATAAGATTTCATGAACAACATCTCAAGTCAGAAGTTGAATCAAAACTTATGAATGATGAATGTATTTCCCAAAACATCCATTGCTTTTTCAGTGGCCTACAAAGTTCGCTGGTGAGAAAATGCAATGCTCTGCAAGGAAAGAAGCCTTTCAGAACAGGAGTCATAAAACAAACATTCTACTATTTTTCAGATTCCATTATTCTCCTTGCTTAGAAATTATTCAAAACATTTTTGAAGTTGTTTTTCTTTTTTTAAAATTTTTAATCAAAATGACCAAATGTTGCACAAATTACTATATCAAACAGACATAAGTTCCCTTTTATTTATTCTTTTCATTGCTCTCTTTGTAAACCTGTTTTTATTGCTATTATGGGAACAATATAATGAGGTGGAAGAACGTAGTTGAAACAAAAATTAATAACGCAATTAAAAAGGCACAGTTATTCCTGAGTGGCTGCCAAATTTATATTTTTATTTATTTTCATTTTCTTTAATTTGGTAAAACTTATCTGATTTTCTAGTGTGAATATTCTTTTTACAAATAAAACAGATTTCTGTTGACATTTTGCTAACAGAAAATTAAAAAAATGTTATAATACTAAATACTAAGCTTAAGAATCATAACAAAGCTGGACAGTCCATGAACAATTATAAGAATCTCTTTCAGAAGCCAATTCAACATCAAAGTAACTTGTTTTGCAAATATTACTATCTTTTACCTATGTAGAAAAAAAGCTTTATTATCTTAAATAAGTGCATTCAAACTATCAAGTTAAATATTAACAAAATCAATTATTTACAGCAATAAAAAAGCCATGTTTCAGAGATTTTTTGGACATTAAAATGTATCTCTCTCAAAAAAAAAAAAAGACAAAGGGAAGGATAAGGTAAACGTTAGAAAAGTTTTATCTTTTTGATGAATATGCCCTACTGGAAGACAAAAAAATAAAATGATCTTTATTTACTAGAAATAATCCTATCATTATGAAACTCTCACTCTCCTTCCCCAAACTGATCAAAGCTGCTCTGGATCTGTTAAGCTATCGTTGAACTCATTTTTATAGGCCTTAAATATTTCCATTAATATGTGAATTTAATTATTACTAAGAATACAATTTTGTTTCACAGAAATAAAAACGTAAAAAAAAAATCAGTACTTAAGCATATAAAGGAGTTTTTATCACTGTCCATTTATTTTGATCAAAAAGGTCTAAAGCAACCATAGGAGTTAATTTAAAATAGTAGTCAACTCAGACTGGATTAGGACTGACACGTACACAAATAAAACCAAGCATATGAAAGCTGTAAAACTAAGCATCAGATTTCATTTTGGTCAGAAAATCACTGTGATTAAATAAAAATCTAAGACTATCCTAGAAAAATAGTGATGTTACCAAGTTTAAAAATATTTTTGTCATTTCTGATTTCAACATCCTACAGCAATCTCTGCTACATCACACTGAGCATGACAACACACCTGTTTTCTGATGGTTAGTCTTTTATTTCATGTTATCAGTATGCCTATCCATCCAATGTTTCTAAATAACACAGAACATATACAACTTACAGTTTTCTAATACAGAAGCCTAGCTCTACACTTTTATTATTTCTTGACTTTCAAGTTCATAGGGCTTATAGTAAGCATCACCTGAAACAATTTTCTTTGTTACCACTTTCACCAATATATTGTTTTCTGTTACAATAAATTGCATTTAATAAAACAAACAAAAAAACCTAACAGGGCTTGGATTACTACATTCCTGAATATTTAAAATTGGAAATAAATTTCATTATCTATAAAGCTAAAGCATAGCATAGAAGTTTAAATTATTTTCCAATAACTACAGTTTTCCTGTCTGACTCAAACATTTTCCAATCCACTTTCACAACAGTGCACTGCTTAAAAGTAGGTTGCTTGTTTTAATCTATTTGTATTTGAGCTGAGTTCAAAAGAGCACTCACTTTCCAAAAATATAAAGAAAACAAAGGGAATTCATCTGAAAGGTAAAGAATAATCTGATCAACATTCTTCAGAAATTTGATTTTCTTTTCTCCATCATAGCCTGAGTCTGGAATGTTACTTTCTTCTGTCTCATATTGTAGAAGTTGTTCCAGAACCATGAATAAAGAAGAAATATTCTCATACTGGGTAATGTCATACATAGCCTGGATCTGGGAATAAAGAAAAAGTGATGCATAAACACAGTGAGGTAATACTTGAGAAGCCCATTATCTCAGATGATAGTTTAAGGAATACTTTTAAAATCTGAAGTAATATTTATATGATTAGAATGGCTACATACTCAGACATGACTTCTAAGATATGTTTTCTTCTTTGCGAACCCAAACCACTAACACTCCATCCAACTCTCAAACGAGAAGTCAACACAGCCTTTTATCCAGGACGCATAGAAGGTTTTCTCTAATTATCCACAGACTGTGATATACAATTATGATCTACAGATTAATAGCAACAACAAAAACTTTTCTTGTTTTAGACAAATTAATTAAATTTGGTTTGTTTCTGCTTCTGGAGATATTACAAAAGTAAAAAAAATTCTCTCCATTATGAAGAATCAGTATTCAAATGATGCTTCTAGAAAGCAAATAAAATATTAGACTTCTCAATATCAATAGAAAATAGACAACTCAGTACTATAGCTCTGAGTCGATTAAAAAGAAAAAGAGAGAGTCTGTCAGAATTTATTCCAATGCATAAATGCACCTGTCCTGCATTTGGAAACTGCAATTTCGAATCAAATTTTTTACAGCCTCTGCTGTACACACAGAATAACTGATAAGATGGAACCTTAGACCTTGTGGAGCTGTCCCTTTGGAATGAAATTCTGGGTCTTGCTTAACAGTAAGATCTACCAATACTATGAGATGAACTTGTTCTGAAAAAGACTTAAATTACAACAGCTGATTGATCAGAACTCCAAGCTCTTCAATCCAAAATCAGAGTTTGAAGCCTCCCAGTGTAATGTTTTCAGGTAAGCTCTTACATCAGTGATAACACTAATACACCGCAGCCATCTTCTTGCAAACTCTTGGTGTAGTACAGTCATTTTTTTCTGAGTTTTCTAGACATCTTGAAAATATTAGTCCTAGCCTGGCACATTCCACTTATGTCTCTCTGGATCCTGGTAAGAATAACCTACAGCAGTTCAAAACCCCATGACAAGTCAAAATTGATGTTGCTACCATAACAGACAGCAAAAAGATGTCTGCACAATATTAAGTACTTGCATACTTTCAAAGTCCACTTAAATCCAATTAAATAATTAGAGAAAACGTCTTTCTATTACTTCAAACTATGAATTGCATTATATAAATGATATTTTTGTTGTTGCATGCTAGAAGACAGTATGTCATCACTGTATGGCTAACTCTAAAAATTTTCTTTCCTTCGGTAACAGAACATTCATGGCTTATTGAATTACGTTAATCTCACATTAAATACTATAAGAAGAAAAGAAAACTTACAGTGGTAAAGTATGATTCTGCACAGTGAAATAGAAATGCAGAAACATAGACTGAAGTCCTGTTGCTTTTAGCTTCTTTAATTTGACTGCTGAGAGTACAATTTTACAAGCAAAAATTATGTCTAAGTCTTAAGCACTGACCTTGGAAATTCACTCAGATATTCCTTTCATGAGTAATCAACATAAAATATTTCAGAAAAGTGAATTATGTCACTTCACTTACTCCCATAACCTTAGGCTTTTTGAAGCAGTTAAGCAATTGTGTTACTTTCAGTGGATCTCAAAAAGTCCAACTAATTGCAACTTAGTAAACTACCTAATTGATTATGTATAATAGAAACTACATGGTAAATAATTGCTTTTCATCTACAGATACTACTGCCCGAACAAAAAATGATTATAGCCACACAAAGGGTGATTCTGAGAGCAAGGAGGAAGCCTTTTTTTGAGGTAATAGCTTGCAGGGGATGAATGCACTTCAAAATACTTTTATAATACTGGGGGAAAAAAATAAATCAATCTACAAAAATTTCTGGTTCAAGGCCTACAGACCTTTCCATCCCATTTAATACAAACTGAACAAAACTTATTTTTGGTAGCACTAATTGATGTGATTACTACCAACAGAAATTTATGCCATAGAATTAGTAGACTGGTACATTTACAGCTACTGATGGTTAATAAGGTAACAGCTTTTTCTCCTTGCTCACCAATGTTATGAGTAGCAGCATACATACATGTATACAGACATACACATGCACCAATATATCTAGACTATCCAGAAAGTTTAGAAGCTAAGTTCATAAAGCAAATCTTATACATGGACAATGATTCCAAAATATATTCATACCAACAGTAAGTAACTCTTATATTGACCCTGTTTTTTCAGAAAGAATTTTAAGACAACCATACTTTTTACAGATCAGGCAAGTGTGTTGCTGTTGTTAGCTTTGTTTTGTTGGGTTTTGACATATTTTTTGTTGTTGTTTTGTTTTTTTTAAACATATTTTCCTCTTTTCCTTCCCAAGTATTTGGAAATATGTTTCTTAACAGTAAATCTAACAAGATCTGAGTAGAGAGGGACAATCACCTCCCGGTCCCTGCTGGCCAGCCCTTTTTTAATGCAGCCCATGATCTTTAATCAGAATTCACGTATCTACATCACCAAATGCAGAACAGAAGAAACAAATCAAAGGCTGCAATAAATTTCCCCTTCTTTTCACATATTGGAGAGTAACCACCTGGAAGAGCAGATACTTTTACTACGTACTCTGAAGGCTTGGGAGAAATTCTATATCTAGTCTTCTTTACTATCATGAAGAAAAAAATAAAAATGACACCAACTGTACAAATATGTTAAAATAGTATGTTCAAAAACTTAGGCAGCAATAGCAGTCAGAATGCTAAAAGTCAATCTGTAATCATGTTGGCCCTTATTATACTTCATTTTTGCAAAGCAACAGCTAAAATATTATCAGATGGCCCTGCATAAGCTTCCAAGCCACTGCTGTCTTAGACAACAGATTAGGAGTTAGCATTTCCAGAAAAAAATTGGACAAAAAGAAAGTCTGTAAATACACAAAGAATTCAAGTAATGATAATGGAACAGTGGATTTCTTTTCCAAAGGCTAGGTTATCCAATAAGACTCAGTAAAAATTCCCAAATGATGGCAGAATATATTAGTTTTCTTGCTTTGTTAGTTCATGCTCATTTATAACATTTACTTAAATGCCCTTGATAACAAATATATATATAAATGAATTTTATCTCTCTAAAAATTATTTCCAACATTTTTGCTATTGAAAGCTTTCCTCCTTCCTTTCTTACCAGTCATCACTATTTTTCTAACCACAAGCATTTCTCCCTCTTTCCAACATACCTTTCATAGTCATTTACTTTTTTTCCCAAGCCAGTGCTAATTAAAGTATTAATGTAAACAGTGTTACATTCATCACATATTAATTTCCACATAACCATAGAGTATTACTGAAACAGACAACAACAGTCTTCCAAATTGCCCAGGAGTGGTTGGGCTCCACAGACCAGTAGACATGGCTCCAAGCTGCCAGAGTTGAAGTGCTTGGACAATGCTTTCAGACATCAGGTTTCAAATTTTTATCACTTTTTTTTTTGGGGGGGGGGCATTCCTATGTGAAGCTAGGAGTTGGACTCAATGCTTGTTGATCCCTTTCAACTTGGGATATTCTGTGTGATTCTATGAGTTAATACAAGCAGAAATCCAAGTAAGCAGAACCCAGCTGCGCCCAGGAGCGAGTTGCTCCACATACCTGCTGATCTGATGTCCACGTTCTCCCTATTTTTTACCACTGCTATTTCACATATTTGCACTCTTAATAAAACATCTAGCTGAAACCTAACATTTATTTTACATCAGGGTCACTTTCAACTGGGTCAGTTCCATGTGGGAAATGAGATTTGGAAAGGGAAAGTAAGGATTGCAATGTTTTTCATTCTGTATTCAACAGATGTCTGCACTCAGGAAATCAGTAGCAGAAACTACTGCTTTAGAAATGACAAGAATATGTCCTTGCTGAGGACATCATATTCCAGTCTGCTGATGCCTTTACTTGTCGTTCTTCAGGCAAATGACCACCCAGCCCTTTGGCTTAAGGTTACAGTAACCAAAAGTGACCTAGAAACTACTGGATATCATGTAGCAAATTGTGGGATATGACAGGTAACAATGGAAGAAACCAACACAAGTCATGGATGGCTAGTTTCAGAAGTGAGATAGGAGCAGCCAACATCACAGTCAGCTGAAGGGAGCAGTGGGGACCTTGGGGAGAGAGGAATCCTGTAGTAAGGACAAATGAGCAATTGTCAGCAATACAAATGTTAACACTAGATATCTGATTGTAGTATCAGCAACACCAAGTTTGGGTGCAGATGTAGCAAAATAGTTATCCATGATTTGTTGTCTTGAAATCTGAAAATGGAAGGGGTTGGTCCATGTAGGGCTAAGAGACTAAAGAACAAAGCAGCAAAGTAAATACAGACATCAAAGTCCAAAGAATTTTTTTTTAAATTATATTTTTAGTGCTCACTTTGGCTAGATACAGAAGAAATGTTGCCTTGAAATCATTAGCAGTATTTTAACAATACATTTGCCCTAAGAACTGTATTATCAAAATCTATTCATTAAAGTAAAAGCAACACATTTCAGCAAAAGAATTTCTAAATTGCCTGATTGGAAACTGCCACACAGTGATCAGCACATAGCAGATTTTGTATGGTTGCTAAGGTAATGTTGACAAATCAAGGTTTTCAGTGAATAAATTCACCATCCTACTTGAAAACACTCTCTTATACATCATCAGGTGTAAAATCAATGACTTCTAGAGGTCCCTTCCAACCCCTACAATTCTGTGAATCTGTGAGTTTACCCACCCTCTGAGTCAGAGGTGATAGTAAATCTCTTTCCAGAACGACTGAAGCTCATCCCCAGATAGCGATACTACCTTTTTCTCATTGTATGAGGATCAACTCTAACAGTGAATTTGGTTCTTGATATGTTGCTTTTCCTTTGAGAAATCCCTATTCAGTCTATTCAATGCTGTATTCTTGTCCTAAGCACAACACAAACTTTTTTCAGAATGCTTTAGGTATGTCTGGATAATAGGGCTTTTTACTTCAAAACCACAAAGACTTAACTTGATGTTCCACAAGCACGTGAATAACTACTGTATAGAACACTGGAGTGTACAAAACCAACACGCATCATTTAAGTAAGCACACAGTAGGATAATAGAGGGTATCTCTAATTGCTGCTTAGTTTTTAAATAATGCACTGACAAGCATCTCTAAAATATTTAAGGCAGGCATGCATGAAAGACTTGACAGGAAATATATTTGTTCTGATTTTAATACACTGTCTTTTGTTAAAAGGTAATTACCTTACAAATTGGCATGCCTCAGGATTCAGTCTTTAGATGATTAGCATTTCTCTTTAATTGCTTTTTGTTTTGTTTTTGAAATGCATATTTCCCTAACAGCATTCCCAGTAATCATAATCCCCATTAACCACATCAACCTGACAAGAAAGTTCAAACTGATTTACATGTGCTTTCAGTGGAATATTCACACCACCTACAATTCCTTATTTAAACTTCCAGTAAACAAAACCTTTCAAGTATTTTTGATCTTCTATTCAATGGGACTTCAAAATCTGTTTTTCCCATGTCTTTATTGATGCCATTACTTCATCCTCAAGTAGCTCTGTAAGATTCATTCCACTAGAATTATGTCACCAAAACCTCCTCCAAACTTTCACAGTATACTGTCAAAGGCAGAATTTTAACTATGAGCCATGAAATGCATGGTAGAGTCATTTCATGAATATTCGATACAGTAGACAAGTAGCACTAATTATTTAATATATACAAATTTTGTTGAATATGGACATAGAATAAATATTGAATAGACTATTACAATTCAAGCATATGAAAATAATGCTGCTTATTCAGTTTAAAACTGTGAGAAATTATAGAAGCAAAATATTTACTTGAAAATCATACACAATATATAATATCATGAAAGAGCACATTACAGTATATCTAAAAGATTGTACGCATGCTGTGAAGCTTAATTTTAGGAGCAATTACTCCTTTGCCTAGAACATGATAAAACATAACATTGAACAGATTGTTTCCTACAATCTTTTCAGGCCTTACAGAAACTAAATGGTATGACTGTGTACAAATATGGTTTCTCCTGCAAATCTACTCTTTTCTTAATTTCACATCACACTCTCCTAGAAAATCCCAGACTAGTAGTTTTCTAGAAATTTGCATGTATTTTATTTATTAATTTTTAAATGCTACAGCAGTACAGAAGTATAAAAACACAGGTTTTAAAAGCTCCCAAGTAGCAGTTTGCAACTTGTGAATGTCACAGCAGAACCTATGCTGGAAAGCATCGATATGCAGTTCAAGACTTGCCCTATAAATTCTGAGTGCCAAAGGTAATATCTCTAGAGACAGCTACCTCTAGAACTTTTGAAACTGACAAATTTCTGCAACTTTGTATGAAAATTATAGCATTCTGACAACACCAAAAACAGAACAACCCCCCTCAGCCCCCCGCAAAAAAACAAAACAAAACCCACAACAAAGTAAACTTGAAAGGGATTAGAAACCAACTATATTTTTCTTTCTAATTTTGAAGCAGAAAATAATGCAGAAACTTTATAGATAGGATTATGTATTAAAAAACCCACAATTCTACATTACAATATAATCTGAACCAATCGTTATAGGATTTAGAGAAAGGTCTGTGGTTTAAGCATTATAATTATTGAAATATAACACCAAGCTGAACCAAGTCCAAAGGACTCCTACACCCAACTCTGGAATAGTCAAGATCCCCATTTAACACAGCCTGGGCTAAGATTGCTGCTGCGCAAGTAACACTGTCCATGGCCAAAGCTCCTGAAAATCTTATTTGTCAGTAGTTGGTAATGACAGAATTGGCCTTAATTAAAAGATTCTAGCAAGTGCAGTTATATCAAAATTCAGATGTATAACATCTTCAGCAAGCACTCTGTCACTTACAGCAGAACCTATTCACTGTGCTAGCAGAATGTCATCACAAAATGATGAATATGAAAATTTGAAATGACACAGAAGAAAGTTAAAGAAAATTTTATAGAATCATAGATTGGTTTGGGTTGGAAGCGACCTTTAAGATTATCTATTTCCAATTTCCCTGCTATAGTCAGGGACACCTCCCTCTAGGCCAGGTTGCTGAAAGCCCCATCCAGCCTGGCCTTGAACGCTTCCAGGGAGGAGGCATCCACAGCCTCACTGGGCAACCTGTTCCAGGGTCTCACTACCCTAAAGGCAAAGAATTTCTTCCTAATACCTAATCTAAATCTACTCTCTTCTAGTTTAAAACCACTTCCCGTTGTCCTGTCACTACTTGTCCTTATAAAAAGTCACTCCCCAGCTTTCCTGTAGGTCTCCTTCAGGTATTGGAAGGCCGCTATAAGGGCCACTTGGAGCCTTCTCTTCTCAAGGCAGAAGAGACCCAGCTCTCTCAGCATGTTTTCATAAACTGCCCAAACAGAACTTAAGCTGTAACCAAAATAAAAAAGATTTGAACAAAGACCAGTGAAACAGGATCTGCATTGAGAAGCCTGAAAGATAGCATATTATGATTGAGGTCTAAGAGCTACTACAAAATGCTGACGTAAACTTACTTACTAGGGCCTGTATGGAGCCTTGATGAAAGCTGAAGTTTCTAGAAAGAAATTATCACTTATGTGGACATGATATGATAGCTGCACATAGCACATTAGCATAAATGCAACAATGAATAATATTAACAACTGCAGTAATAGAAATATATGTTATTCTGCGACAGTGCTGAAAGCCAAAAATATAGTTGCACTTGGTGGAACTGAATTTTATAGAAAGAGTTCAAAGCTATCTTTCAGTTGGGGTTGTGATGTCCTCAAGATGTCCCTGCAATGCTTTTTTTCTTCTTTCTAACTGTGGACCAGATGTGCTAATTTAAAATACCTGATACTTTATTTTGCACAACAAAAGCTCTATTGGTTAATTCTGCTGAATGTCTAGTAGTATGCAAATGCATACAGGAATGTAGCAATACTTCTCCTAAGTGCGGTTAGCAACACAAAAGCATTCCTTTTTTCTCAGCAATTAAATTTAGCTAATATAAACAGAGATAATGCTATACACTCAGTGTAATTTAACATAATGCTTCATTTATTAGCAAGGATTAAAATTGTGCAAGGTATCAAAATAAAACATTAACAAATTATACTAAATACATAGGTCACAAATCTCTTAAAAATGATTCCAGATGACTACAGGAATTATATTAAGAAAAATACAACAGAAAATCATTACATAACTGACTCATTAAAAGACAAGCAAAGAAACAAAATCAAATGCAATCAAAATTGAAGTGTACCAATCATCTTCATTACACTGTACCTAACATTTTTATTTGTTAGAAGATGTAGCCTACATGACCTAGTTATCAACTAACCTGAGAGAGAACACCTGCAAAATTAATACAAACTCTTATTTAATGGTTAAAGTTTCTTCATTAGAAGAAAGTCACTATGTAAATCCAGTTTTTTTTTTAATTCAATTTCTACTACACTTATTCCCTGCAAGAGCACTAATACAACAAGGAGAAAAATTTAGGGACAATACAGTAATTTGTAGACTGTGAACAAGAAAGAGAATATTGCTACATTTTTAATGCTTTAGAGTAGACGTTAAATGTACTGCTACAGGTTTCCCTGATGACACATTACCCAACAAGGAATTCATGCTGAGACTGTTTCTGCTATCATGTTGGATGCATTTAAATCTAATTCAAGCCCTGCTGTGCTATACTGGCATAAAGCCATTGATTTTGTAATATTTTTAAGCCTTCCAGATAGTAAAATTCTTTAAAAAAAAATTTTTTTTTTGCCCCACATTTTGTCCACCTTTTTCTTATCATATATTTTAGATTCCCTCTCAAACATGGAAGGCACATGGCTCATTTAATGTTCTTCTCAGTCTTCAGTTCTCTGTCCAGTAAGAATTGAAAGATTTTGAATTCCTTAATCCTAAAGGGTTAATTAGACCTTTTCCATCTACTGTTCCCACAGTGGAATCCCTGTACAAGGTAGCCTGAGGCCAGTACCACTCTTTGGCTTTACCTTCTCATAAGGGGAACCATGAAGGCTCTTTTAATAATAAAATATGGCTCAAGATCTGTTCCAAACTTCCTTGTCCCTAGGTGACACAAAGATTAATCAAAAAACAAGAAAGCACTTCACGTACATATTTTACCCCAGACCTTGAAAGTCCAAGAGTTATCAAGTCAAATACAGATGAGAGAACTTAATGACTGCGTTCTAGAACAATTTCCTTCCTATACCTTTTCAAGATAAGAGTCTACACACTGTGAAGCCTTCTTTCATTTTACAGGAAACTGGTTCTCATCCTGGAAAGGAGGAAAAAAAATCACCTGTTGTATTCTTCAGGAACAGTATTCTTGAAAAGAAGCAGGGCTAGAACGATTCAGAATAAACATGGACAACTAACAACTTCTGCCTGTGCTAATACAATTTACACACAGAGTTCTATTATTCAAGAAATGCACATACTGCATATAATAGTGAAAACTGCAAAAAGTAGAGAATTAGAAAAGGAATGCAACAGGCCTCTTGAGCATGTCGCCAATGTGAGCACAGGTACCCTGTGATACTTTTCTCAAAGAGACAGTCAACTGGGTGTCTAAGAGATGTTCAACTAATGTAATTTCAGTGGATTTACTGAAGGAACGGTCAAGAAGTGTGACCTTTCTAAGTATGATCCATGGAACTGCTTTCCTTTGAAAGGTGACAATTGTCACTAGGGGATTTTAATATGCTTCTAAATTTTTTAATTAAAGACCTCTTCCATTATGTTGTCAGAACAGGTAGCCACTACATTCTAAAACTAAGATGCTCTTCACAAGAATGGTGTGGCCTTTATTTTTGAGATGAGTATCAAGAACAACAACCATTGCTGACTGTAGCAACTTTGTGATTAACAGAATATGCCTTAGAAAAAACCTACTTTAAGTCAGTACAATAAATAAATAAATCAATAAATTAGGCATCAAGGACCAGCTTATGCAGAACATTGAATTTGTATAGACAGCCTGATATCTAGCCAGGAGAAAGCGATGATGCAAAGAACTTCCTAATTCCATTGTCCTGCTTATGGGTCTCATCTCTAGAATATGACCGTTTTATAATTATCATCCACCATCTACTTCCCATATAGCTACTGAAATAACAACTCCCTCCACCATGCAGCTAAACCAAATGAATAGTAAAGCAATCCATGTTCATATATATATGTGTATATATATATTAATAGCAGAACTTGGAAAAGCAAGTCAGTTGCTGCTTCATGAGGATACGATCTGAAGACAAAACCTTCTCAGTATTGCCAAATTCCCAAGCTAGATGGTCTCAAATGAGGTGAGGTAAATTAATTAAAGCAGTTTCAAGATAAATTCTCCCAATATACTACCATTTTTCAATAGTAAGAATGGTGATGATAACAGACCATATATTCTGCTGGTGCTCAAGAATGGAATGCATGACCTTCTTCTGGGTACAGTCAATGGCTCTTGCTGTTTAGAGTTAACTGACAAAGTTACTAGCAGCACAAATTGTACAAAGATTTATGAATTTATTTGAAATGCTGAAAAAAGGCAGCAGAACTTGAGAAAGAGGTTTTCTGCCATCTTTACTCAGAAGCTGAAAATCGTCATCATTTAAGACAAATGTCTTTCAATTCAGAGCTCTGTTATAGCACTAAGTTCATTTTGCCTGTCCTAAAACACATTTTTAGTGTCAAACGTGTACAAATTTCAAAAAGAAGAAACATATTTGGTTATTTGCAGGAAAGATACTGTCCTGCTATCCATCTAATGCAATAATGTGGAGAATCAGACAGTAATTAGCACCTTCTTCCTGAACCAATGCTGTTTCTCCCCTTGGAGTCATTTGTACTTGAAAAACAGCTCAACATATAAGGTGTGTAGCACTTAAAAACGTTCCTATGGAAGTAATCCACATACATTATTCCTAAAAGCATCTACTGCTTGAAGGTGGGAGACTGCTGTGAAAAAGGAGTAGTTCCACTCCATACATTATCTTCCCATCCTGACCATCAGCCTAGGTATCCTATTTTCCTTCTGAGAAACTTATAAAACCTTTGGAAGCTCAGGGGCAGCTTTCTAAGAACACAATAAACATTAGAAACGTGGTTGGTTTTCTTCCTCACCCTTTGGATCCACCACAGAACTATAAAATACTGGCTGAAAATCACTACCTTAGAAAGAAACAAACCTGAAGTTATATCAATAGTCCAAAGATATAAAGTAAAGCAGCAACAATTTCAGAGGATTAGCTCATAGAATGAGGATTTTCATGGAATTCCCATGTGGACAAAGTAGCAAGAAATTTCTGGCATTGGATCTTTAGACAGAGAAAGAAAATACAGTAGATGTTAGCTTTGAAGAAAGGTATCTTCTCTGCCTTGTATACTTTATTTTTCTTTCCTCCTTAAAAGACAATCTTTATTTCAGTAGATGACTTTGTATGTTTCCAGATCTGCTGCTCTTCTCTGAAGCTTTTCTATTCTTTACATATTTTCTAAAACAAGTTGACCTAGCTTGCTGCAACTCAAAATCTACATCTGTACTAGTCCATCTCATAGTCCTAGTAAGTAGTTTAGTAAGGAAGTAATTAGTTTAAAACAGTTGCTCTGCCTAGAAATAATAGCTAACAACCTGTTTACTGTAAGTACTGTGAAATTCACTCTTAACTGTGAAAGAAAATAATAATTCATTACAGTTAAAAATGAAAAATTACTGTAACTAAGATTTTCCAAATATAAATTTAAAATAGCAAGCACCACCATGCCACACTAAATTATGAAAAAATGACAATACCTGAAGCGTTTTTTAATTTGCTGCTCCTGTATTGCAGTATGATTTATCTTACAATTTAAAACTGTGCTTAACTGCATATTAAGAGATGGCTCTATGTGCAACAAGATTTTATTAATACAGCTGCCTATCATATTTCATATTGAAAACAACCTACACTGGCTTACCTATAAGCTCATAATAAAGACCTACTACATGTAAAGTAGCACATTCTATACAGACTAATTTCCATTCTATTGGTTTTATAATATTCATATTTGTAAGCAGTTTTGAATAGCTGTCAATTACTTTTCTTTTAAAATGTCCCCTTTGCATTTATATTAAAAACCTTTGAGAAGTCAGTCACTAACTGGTGGGAATAACCTTACAGCAATGCGGGTACATAGTTTATTTTGACTTTGTGCAAATCTGAAAATATTTCTTTATTCTTTTAATACTTAAGTAATTCAAGTACAGTGATTATTCCAGAAACTGCACCGTCCACTAAAGAGAGAGAGAACTGAGTTCCAAAGTGCTTCAGAAAGCTACAGCACAGTACTATTTAGAACATACTGACACAAATACTTAGACTATTGCACAGATGACCATTACATGGTAATATTACTTTCGGAGTGACCCTTCTTATTTCCATGGAAACTACAACAGATACAAAGAGCACAATCACACAATTTGATCGAGCAAGTTTTCAGCTGCAAAACTTCTCAGCTATTTTTCAGTATAGTCACCCTAGCTAGCTATGAGTTTCCACCAGTGACGAACAAGTATGCTCCACTCCTAAAAATCTGCACCAGCTGAGGACATCCACTGTCACTGTTCCCACTGCCGAAATGCACCACTCACTGCCCCACTGAGCTCACTTCCATTGTTTAGTCTCCATAAACATTCAGCAAGTGTCAATGAATGTCAATGGGTGCCATTTTTACCACATGGAGGAATCCAGCTCCACACTTTGTTTTATATGCACTTCCATGTCAGACATAATTTTGCCAAACTGCCCACCTGCTGCACAGTGACAAAATGTAATGAGACACTGTTGGGAACTCCTACTGCCATACCAACAATACCTGCCTCTTACAATATAGGCCAACATAATAAAATAGGAGGCATTACTTTGGGAGCAGCCCTCACATTTTTAGCAGGAATTCAGGAAGCCAACAGGGCTTGTAACAAAAGAAAAGTGGAAAGAATGTAATAAAAATATAGATGACCTGTAAGATTAACAAGATAATATACTTAGGGAGATTTTGACATGAAACTACGAATTAGCAAGACTGGAAAAGATGTAATGTCTGGCCAGTGTATTCTTGGTTCTACTAACAGCAGAACTGCAGTTGTCACTGGAGGCAGGGCAAGAGAGGGAGGGTGCTCCATTCCCAGGACCATCCCTCCCCATTGCCATCTTAACAAAGCCATTTCCCCTTCCCCCATATTCTCCATCCTTGCTGCCATGACCACAACCATCATCTCAGGCATAGACCCCAGCAGCACAAACTGCTCCAGAGTGCTGCATCCTCCTGGCGGTGGTTCCAAATTTTCTGTGGGTTTTGAGAACCAAAAGAGCAACCTGTGTGAAAGAACAAAACGGTATCCAGCATCTTTAGAACTCCTGAAGAAAATTCACCTTCCCAAGCTAAACTGTAAGGGACAAAGCCAGGTGAAATCACAGAAGACACTGAATCATCTGGAGCATGGAGAAATTCAACTGATGCTACCTGTGGAGACATCGCAGATCCAAAGGCAGGAGATGACAGTGGTGAAACTTTTGAAAACACTGAGGCTGATGTAGAGGCTACCCCAGGTCAGAATGAAGAAAAATCCCTACCTACTACACCTGTTCCTAGCACCTGCACCATCCAGGAGAAATGCACCCAGTGGCAAGTCCATTCTAGTCCTTAAACCTTTCCTAATGGCTTTGATCTTGTGACTGTTTCTTATCCACCTCCCCACCCCCTATGCTTGTGAACTGCACAACTTGATCCTGACTATATATCTTGAACTTCTTTCAACTAAAAAGAAGCACTTTATGTACTCAATCTTTTTTTTTTTTTTGAGATCAAGTTTTTTTTTCCACTTTAGTCTTGTGTTTCCCTCAGGTCTACTGGAGGTTACATGAGCATTCTCTAGTTACAGATTTGAGGAAAAGCTTTATGAAGTATAGTAATTTAATTCAAAGGAAAGTAGGTTGGTTCTAAGTGTGCTTAAGAGGGTTTTTGTACTGAGATTTTTAGAACCCCTTAGCTATACAAGGGTCTAGAGTCTTGGTTAAAGGGGACAGCAAATGATCAGCAAGAGAAGTCCTTTCTTCCACATGTGAACTTTGAGGAAGTAAGAGAATTCATGGGCTATATGAGGTAAATGCCTTGAGTTCTGCTGTGACATTTAAGGTGGTTAGTGTACACCATGCTGTCTTAAAAACAACAACAAAAAAATTGATACTGGACTAGCATAAAGCAAGTATGCGCCAAATAGAGGGTTGATGACCAGGGTGACCTGGCCTGAGGCTACAAGCAGATTTATTCAGATTTTATTCAGTAAAGGTAGAGTGGATCATAGAAATAAGTATAAAATCACAGGTTTTTTTTTTTTTTTTTTTTTTTTTTTTTTACAACTGACTCAATGCAATGGATGATCATGCTGCTGCTTGACCACAAGGTGAAAATATCACCCTTTAAAGTGTGTGTTGTAACTTCATGAAACTGGACTGTTGAGTAAAGAAAATGTTTTTTAGAATTTATTTTTTTATTTTTAAAATAAAAGATCATTTCTATACAGCTGTTTACATGGATTGATAGTGACAGACAAGGGGAAAGGGTTTTAAACTAAGATGGGGGAGATTTCTGTTAGCTGTTAGGAGGAAGTTTTTTCACTCAGAGCGTGGTGATGCACTGGAGCAGGTTGTCCAGAGATGCTGTGGATGCCCCATGCCTGGAGGCATTAAAGGCAAGGCTGGATGTGGCTCTGGGCAGCCTGCTCTAGTGGTTGGTGACCCTGGGTTGAAACTAGATTATCTTTGAGGTCTATTTCAATCCAGGCCATTCTATGATTCTAACTGTACTGTGGTGTACCAATATTATGGAAAGTGACACAAGAAATGAGTATTTTGTATGAGTTACATTCCCTGTTTAATACTGGATGGTTTTGCTTTGCTTTCTTATTTAATCTAGTGTGAATATTGTATAAATGGTATTTCACATCACATGGTGGAAACTTTGGATGCTGCAAAGAACAGCACAATCTTAGTCTATATCTGAGATTAAACTGTATAAATCTTTCATTTCTGAAGAAATTAACACTGTAAGAAAACAGGACATTAGGAGCATTGGTCAGGCACTGGAATGGCCTGCCTAGGGAGGTGGTTGAGGCACCATCCCTAGCGCTGTTCAAGAAGTGTTTAGATGAGGTGCTAAGGGATTTGATTTAGTAGTTGGGTAGGGATAGTGATAGGAGGATGGTTGGACTAGATGATCTTGTAGGTCCTTTCCAACCTAGTGAACCTATGAACCTATTGTTACCAATTGATCTCATTTCAAATATTATATGGAAATCTCATACTTTCCATTTCTAACTTGAAATAAAAGATTTATTTTTTCATAGCTGAACCTAATTTTAGTTTGTAAACTGCAATTCTCAGGTGAGTTGCCACAAATAAAAACAAACAAACAAAAAACAGAAAAAAAAAGAAACAAAAAAAAGAAACATCAATTTCTTTAACTTTTCACACTTCAAAGCTGTCTCCCACTCTTTGTACCTCCTGTTGTCAAGCCTGTCCTTAAGTACTCACTCTTTCTGAGCACTGTTATCAGCATACTGAAAGACTTCACTGTGAGAACAAGGCACAGGCATTTATGTCCTAATTGTGATGGAACTCTTGCAGTTTTACAAGACAGCATTTCTGTTGTTCATTTGTTTGTTTTTATTTTCTTAATTCAATATGTAAGTTGCAAAAAGCTGTGAAAAAAAACAGCAAAAACTGGTAGCTAAAAGCCAAATGGTCAATAGTGACACACTAGCCCAGTTTAAGAAGTGTACTCTAACCTAAAATCACATATACTACTTAAATGTTAGCTTCAGGCACTCACAAATTAAGAACCAGAAGCAGTCAACTGCAGTAGGAAATCATAATTCCAAAATTTGCAATTAGTCTACCCTTGTTTTTCTGTAGCTTGTGACATTATATTTTGTGTACAAGGGACTGCAGAAGCCTGAAATTCTACACAGTCCATAAAACAAAACAAAAATTGTCCTCTGCTGCTCCTTTACTTCTAAATCAATTCTCAACATGTGTTTCTTTCTGTTACTGTGTTACAACTGTTACTTTTCCTAATTCTACGCTCATATGAATTCACTGGCATTTCTATAGCACAAGTAGACTGGAAGTGAAGCATATGTTCATAAGTTCATAAGGTTGGAAAGGACCTATAAGATCATCTAGTCCAACCATCCTCCTATCACTATCCCTACCCAACTACTAAATCAAATCCCTTAGCACCTCATCTAAACGCTTCTTGAACAGTGCTAGGGATGGTGCCTCAACCACCTCCCTAGGCAGGCCATTCCAGTGCCTGACCACTCTTTCAGAAAAGAAATGCTTCCTCAGGTCTAATCTAAATCTTCCCCGGCGCAACTTGTGGCCATTCCCTCTCGTCCTGTCGTTATTTATCAGGGAGAAGAGGCCCACCCCCTCCTCACCACAACCCCCCTTCAGGAAGTGGTAGAGTGCAATAAGGTCTCCTCTGAGCCTCCTCTTCTCCAGACTAAACAATCCCAGCTCCTTCAGCCGCTCCTCATAAGACTTGTGCTCCAGACCCCTCACCAGTTTTGTTGCCCTTCTCTGAACACGCTCCAGGGCCTCAATGTCCTTCTTGTAGTGAGGGGCCCAAAACTGAACACAGTACTCGAGGTGCAGCCGTACCAGAGCTGAGTACAGGGGGATGATCACCTCCCTGCTCCTGCTGGCTACACTATTTCTAATACAGGCCAGGATGCCGTTGGCCTTCTTGGCCACCTGGGCACACTGCCAGCTCATGTTGAGCCGAGCATCAACCAACACCCCCAGGTCCTTTTCCTCTCTACATTCTTCAAGCCATTCTGCCCCAAGCCTATAGCATTGCATGGGGTTATTGTGGCCAAAGTGCAGGACCCGGCACTTGGTCTTATTGAACCTATGTATTAAACTAAACAAATCCAGAATTTACAGAACAAATGGTCGCTTTTAATGTATTTACAGAATAGAAACAGCCAGAACCAGAAAAGTAATTCTGTTCCTCAAAAATAACTTCATATTCTCGGTGACCTGGAAGAATACTAAGTAACCACTGTTGTAGGACCATTAAACGTCATCTAGTCCAACTCTCCTGCAATGAACAGGGACATTGCACAGCTAGATCAGGTTGCTCAGAGCCCTGGCCAGCCTGATCTGGAGTGCCTCCAAGGATGGAGCTTCCACCACCTCTTTGGACAAACTATTTCAGTGCCATCCACATCATAAAAAAAAGTATTTCTTACATGCAATCTGAATCTCCCCTCTTTTAGCTTGAAACCTTCTCCCTTGTTCTATCTCAAAAGACCCTGCTAAGTAGTCTGTCTGCTTCTTTTTAAACAGCCTCCCTTTAGATACTGAAAGGTTGCTAAAAGATCTCCTCAGAGCCTTCTCTTCCCCACAGCCTGTCCTCATCCAACAGTTTCACCCCTTGGATCATTTTGTGTCCCTCCTCCGCACACGCTTCAATAGGTCTATGTCCCTCCTGTACTGAGGACTCCACATCCGGACACAGTACTCCAGGTGAGGTCCCACCAGAGCAGAATAGAGGGGCAGGATCATCTCCCTCGACCTGCTGACCACTTTTCTTTGGATGCAGCCCAGAACAGGGTTGACTTTCTGGGCTGTGGTGGCACATTGCTGGCTGACGTTTAGCTTCCCATCCATCAGTACCCCCAAGTCCTTTTCAGGAGGGGTGGGCTCTATCCTTATAACCCCTAGCTCGTACTTATAATATCAGGGGTTTCAACAACCCAGATGCCAGGCCTCGCGCAGTTAGTTTTGCTGAACCTCATGAGGTTCACCTGGATCCACTGCTCAAGCCTGTCTAGGTCTCTCTGAATGGCATGCTGTATATTGGGCACGTTGACTGCACCACACAGTTTGGTGTCATCCACAAATTTGCTGAGGGTGCAATCGATCCCCCTGCCAACGTCACACAGAATTACAGAAGTTGGAAGGCATCTCAAGAGATCATTGATTCCAATGCCCTGCTGAAGCAAGTACCCTACAATAGGTCACTTATGAAGATGTTAAAGAGCACAATAACGTAACACAATGTTTTTTGTACCCTTCAATTTTAAATCCTGAAGGAACCCACAAAGCTTCATTTTAAAGTTCTCCAGGAACAAATATTGATTTTTATTTTTTATTTTTAAGTAATAATTGCATTTTAATCATCTTTCAGAAAAGCACTTAGCTTTCTGTTACAGATGATAAACTATGGAAGTCACCATTTTTCCTTATCATCTGTCAGTGGAATATATATGTGTCAACATTACAGATGGAACAGTATGGTGATGTAAAAACAAACCTATTAAAAGAAAACATGAAAGTACTGATAAAGCGTTAAGTAACCTACACAAAGAAAATAGAAGATGAAGCAATTAACGATACTGAAGATAAGGCAAAAATTTATAATACATGTGACTGATATGAGAAGCTAAAGGGATTACAGAAAGCAAAAAAAAATTTAAAGCAAACTATGAATACAATGAAAACCACAGAAAAACAAGGGCACTCTAGCTACAGGCAGGCACGAAAACTAAGAAGTTAAGCAGAAAAAGCAGGAATAGTCAAATTACTGTTCCAATTTCAGAGTAGAATAAAAGGCTATTTCCTACAATATGCATAGAACTGAAAAAAAGTCAAAAGTGCATCTGCAGCAGCTTGACGCATTAATAAGCAATGCTCTCAGTGCTCTTTTCAGACTGTCTTTATAGTGTTTCTTTCATAATGTCAAGACCCACATTAAAACACCAGATGCATATACATTAAACCCTAGATTACTGTATGGAGGATCTATTTCAACAGGATAAAGCATTTGCTAGGAAGGCAGCGGGGCTTTTGTCTACTTAAGTAGATCTCCTTTATACTATATTCCTATATACAGTTATAAACGACAAGAACAAGGTTCTTCTACCTATGTTCACTCTAAATATTAAAAAAACCACAAAGCTTCCTTGGCAAGAAAGTGCTACTTACAATACAAACAGAATACTTTACAGTTTGGACTGCAAATGAGGAGTTTCAGAGGACACAGATCTTTCTTCTGCCTCAGAAAAAGACCCTCATACTAGCAGATACTTGATTAAATCATAAAAATCATCATTTACTTTTATATACTTAATTTCCAATGCTTCATGCTATTTTAAAAAGTACGATTTATTATTATGGCTAATCATTTCAGGGACTATAATTAGTTCTCAAATAGTATTTGTATGATGCCAATTTATCACAGTTCACTGCTTGTGTTTCTGGATACAACTGGCAGCCAGTAAAACCAGTCTATGTTTTATTTATTAACTTAGCAGAAGTGCACTTATTAGATTTCACATTGTCAGTATTTCACTGTAGCAACCAAGTCTTTAATGTTTTGTTAGAAATATGTCAGCTGCAACTGGTTCTGAGTTTGGTTTTCAGATACGATGCTTTTACATTAGACATGCCAGGCTTTTGTCAGTGATAGAAGCAGCTACAAAATGACAGATAATTGCTCACTGCTTCTTGTGCACACCCTTAATACACCACAAGAGCAATTAAATCAATCTGCCTCAATTGCACAATAAATAAATAAATGCATTTCTACAGGCTGTACTGACAGCCTGATTTTATAATGACACTGATAGACAGAAGTTCCTCAAAATATTCCAGTCAAATATACCACATGAAATAGTAGCTTCTGGCTTTCTTTAAACTTACACTTAATGAAAGATTCTTAAAAGCAAGTTGGTCCTTAACACAGGCTGATAGTTAGCAGAGAAGATACCGCTGACCAAATGATTAAAAACATCTTATGAAATTTCACAATAAATATCCCTCCTGATGAACCATATGTAAAAAAACAACAACAAAAAACATTGTACCATACAAGTTAAAATAAAACTTGCCATATATATATTAAACCAGCTCTGATTTGTGTAGAAATTCATTGGGAACCACTACTCTGATGCTCATAAGTCACCCTCAGTCACTCACAGCGAAACCACAACTGTATGCTGATACCAATTAGGAGAGGGAAAAAAAGCTATTTTCTTTCTTAATAGTACGTTGCCTGTTAGAAGAATTAGGTGTGCATACCTGCAACAGTAACAGTTTCTTAGACTACCTGAAGTCTTTTTAAGAGTGGCAACAAGGATATGAAAAATGCCTGCCTTTGGATCCTCTGCTCTCACTTTTCAGGTAGACTCAACCAGTTGCCCGAAATTGATAGATGTGCTGCAGTCCTCAGACAGCAAATGGCCCTACAGCTTTAAGGGGAGAACACATGTTTTGCTGGACTGGCAGGGCTGGTTGCTGTGCCACAGCACCTGAGGCCAGTGGGGTGCCAAGGTCATTCAGTAAAGCAAGAGCCCTCTTAGGTTCTCCAGCTGTCACAAGAAAGAACAAACATTTGGCCATGGCAACTATGCTATGTATTTTCCATGGCCAAAATAATATAGCAGACATCTTTGGAGGATGAAGCTGAACTAAAAGCTTAACATCTCGTCTTCTTCATTCCAACACTGTTAAGAACAAGTAAGACTAAATTGCTAGAGCAATCTCAACTATCTTATTTTTGTGTATATATATATATAGTATATATATAGTATATATACTATATATACTATATACTATATATAGTATATAGTATATATATATAGCCACTCAAAATTTCCACTCAATTTCTTCTTTAATTATCTTGCACTATAATTTAAAACTGTTCAAACAAAAAATATGGATGACAAGAAAATGATCACAATCATGAAGAGATTTAACTATTGTTTTCTCCTTCAACCTGATATTCACATTTGTTACTGAATACATACTACTGTTAACCTTTCCAACTTATAGAAGTCATAACAGCAGTGATTGATAAAAAGTTCACAAATGCAAACAGCACTTCAAGTTTACTAAAATTGGTATGCTCCGCAGAGAAGGGAGATAGAGAAACTTATGTCAGAGCATCTGGTGGGCCAGACAACCAAGGCAAACATCAGTGCTAAGTGCAGGCAGCATTATTTCAAAGTGCTTTCATAAAGTACAAGAAATGATCAAATTATGCTTCACATGGGGCCATGATAAAAATTACTGATATGAAGTATCTTTTAGCTGAAGAAAAGGTTGAACTCCCAGCTAAAAGGAAACCCAACCATACTTCTGTAAAAATAGATCTTTTCTTAAATAAACATCTCAACAAATACATAATTAAGAAAATAGTACTACTATTGGCTCAAGTTGATATAATGCTAACTGTGTGGGGAAGCACTTACACTTTGTTCACAGTTTATCTAGCTTTTTACATAAACATAAAAGTTTTTAATATAAATCTACAGATAACATATCCAGTAGAGTTTTCCCTTCTTCCCTTCCCCCCTCTGAATTTGCAGCTGATTCAAATCTTGATCATACCGACAAATATTAATGTAATAAATGTGAGCACAGTTCAGATTTACAGTTGAAAGAATCCTCAAGTGATTAACTTCTAGTCCAAACTCCCAAGGTATATATGTGTATTATTATACATAAAGTATTATATACATACTATATAAATTTACATACATATATACCCACATAAATATACTGAAGTCTCCCTGAAAATATAGATGTGCTTGAAGACATTCATAAATGAGAAGGTCATCTGTGTTGCCTGTTCCTGTGCACTCAACCCATCTGTCCTGTGATGCAGCCAATAACTTACTCTTCAAGTGCATTTCAAGCATTTTAACAACAACAAAAAAAACCCACACTTGTAACATCTAATCTTAATCACCAAGTATATTTCTTCTTGTTCACTTTAGGAGCCAAAAAGGCAATTTCTCCCATTCTGGATGACTACTACAGCCGCTCTTCCCATACATCCTGTAATGCGAGTAATCTCAAAGATGATACTCAAAACATAATATAGATGACGGTATAATCAAATAGGTCTATATAGATGGTACACAAATAATACAAAAAGGAAGATGGCTTACCTTAAAGATGACAAAGGCTCGCAGTAGACTCCACACAAGAGGGATCTCCAAGAAGAGATCCTTCCCTGGTGGTGGTCAGCCTTTAAATGGGATTTGGGAGAGGCGGAGCCAGGCTCCACCCCTTCCAATCACACAGGTATATCACCTCCACCTGTGGCCCCATGGCTGACTCGATGCTCACCTCAGGTGACCAATCAGTGGTTCAGGCCATGATTTAGCAGTTCCCATACACATCCTCTCTCTGATAGACTAGATGATGTCAGTTCCTACAGTACGGACCTTAAGTACTTAATTTCAAACTCAAACTAAGTTATTTAATATTGTGCATTTATCATCTTACTTATTATATATGGTTTCTTGATGCTTTCGATTAGGCATGGTGATTTGAAACCAATACAATAATACTGTAAGCCTGATTTGACTCTTTCGTCTGTAGTTTTAATAACATGATAATTACTGTTCTGTTCTTGTTTTTACAAGGATAGTTGCTTCTGCTGATAATCATGTTGAATTAGGAGGAATATTATTATTCAGTACTTTTTTCTATCCTTGTTATATGCAAGAATGTAAAATACACAGCATTCACTTTCTCCTCTGAATACAGATTTTTTTTTTTTTAATGACAATCGTTACTATAATTTCAAATATGCTACATGTATTACTTTAACTTCATTAGCACTTTTAGAGGGAGGTAATTCTTTTACCTTATTACAACAGAATCTTTGAAACAAGCACACTATCTGTTAATGCCAAACTTAGAGAACTTGGATGTGATTTCGCATTGTCTGGCATTACACAAAGATGCAATTGAAGATTAATTCAAAGCACAGCTCCTACCAGCTTCTGTCAAAGTTATGAGCTCTCATACATTGGGCTTCAAACTTGCATTCATACACTGACAAAAGCAAAAATAAAATAAAAGATACATATTAAAATGGCCTGAGGTAGATATCTCTAGGAAAAAAATCAGCCTGAAAGGCTGGTATTTGTCACAGCTTACAAACAAATGAAAACAAGGTCTTATGACCTTGCTGACCCCAGAAACTATCATCCTGTTTGCCTCACCTCTGCACTAGAAAGATCATTGAACAGATCCTGGAAGCTATGCCAAGGCACGTGGAAGACAGGGAGGTGATACTAGAAAACCAGCAAGGCTTCATCAATGGCAAACCCTGTCCAACCAAACTTTTTTGATGGTGTCACTGCATCAAAAAAGAAGGGAAGAGCCACTGATGCCATCTACCTGGAATTCAGTAAGGTCTCTGGTACTCAATGCCTTTATTTCCAAGTAGGAAAGATATGGATTTGATAGGTGGACTGTTCAATGCATGAAAAACTGGCTGCAGGATCGAGTCCTGAGAGTGGTGGTCAATGGATCCGTGTCTGAATGGAGATCAGTGATGAGAGTTGTCCCACAAGGGACAGTGGTGGGACTAATATTCATTAGTACCTTCATTAATGACTGTGACAGTGAGGTTAAGTGCATCCTCAGCAAGTCTGCTGATGACACCAACCTGTGTGGTGCAATTGACACACCAGAGGGATGGGATGCCACCCAGAGGAACCTAGACAGGCTTGAACAGTGGGCCCAGGTGAACTTCATGAAGTTCACCAAAACCAATGCGAGGTCTTCCATCTGGGACAAGGTAACTCTCACTACCAGTACATGCTGAGGGTTGTAAGGATAGATCACACTCCTGCTGAAAAAAGACCTAGTGTTACTGGTGCCCAGAAAGACAACTCTGTCCTGGGCTGCAGTAAGAGTGGTCAGCAGGTTGAGGGAGATGATCCTGCTCCTCTACTCTGTACTGGTGAGACCTCACCTGAAGTACCGTGTACACATGTGGAACCCACAGCACAGGAGAGACATGGACCTGTTCAATCATGTCCAGAGGAGCATCACAAAAATGATTCAAGGGATGGAACATCTCTCCTACAAGGACAGAGGGCTGATTTTGTTCAGCCTGAAGAAGAGAAACCTCTGAAGTGACCTGAGAGTGGACATTCAATATCTAAAGGGGACCTAAAGGAAAGCAGGGAACAGACTCTTTAGCAGGGCCTGTGGTGACAGAACAAGGGGAAATGACTTCAAGATTAATGTGGATATACTTAGGTTGGATTTAAAGGATAACTTTTTTATAGTGAGGGTGGAGAGGCACTGGAACAGGTTGTCACATCCCTGGAAGTGTTACAGGCCAGTTGATGGGGCCCTGGGCAGTCTGACATAGTGGGGAATGTTCCCACCCATCACTAGGTGAAATTTAATGTCCCTTCCAACTAATGATTCCTATGATTCTATACTTCTCAGAAGTACAGAAAGAAGAAAGTAAGTTTGCCAATATGAGCAGACAAAAAGGAGGCTTTGTCAAGCTTGTAATTTCAACTGCAAGTTTATAAATTGATATACAGTATGAAGAAAGCCAAAACAATTTCTAAGAGATCCAAGCACCATTTGGTCTTAAGATTGCTAGACAAATAATTATATTTTCTTGCTTGAAGTTATTCAGGACCCTTCTTAAAATCAGAGAAATGTTAAATTAAAAGCTTCTTTTTTTTTTTTAAATGAAAATGATGTTACCTTCTCTTGTTTCCTTGATTAAGTAAAATAAAACATTTCTTTTTAATAACATCAAAGACTTGTGACATACTTAAATACATTTCATTCAATCAGTTATTTAAGTTTCCTCTGAAATATCTTTTGGGTATGGAAGACTAGAGGATAACCTAGTATATAGAGTCCTTCAGAACAGAGTCCATACCCAGTCTTACCTAGACTAGAGGGAATTCAGCACAAAGGAGGATTTTCTGAGCATGTCTTAATATTCACCTTAAATTTCCACAAATTAAAAATTATTAATCTGCATTCAATAAGAATTACCTTCACATAAGTCTGATTGTTAACTTTGAGAGTTTTACTGAAGCATCTATAAAACTTCCCAAGAAAGACTGCTTCTTGATAGCTGGAAAAGTGACTCAACTCTGTATGATTTAATACTTTCCTCAAGAACTCAACTAATTTGCAACTATAATCCCACTTACTGCTGAAAAATTTATCAAAAGTGAAAATCAGGGTCACCACCTTGGGTGTCAAGAGAACGTATTTCAGTCTCTTCAGCAACGCATTTGGGAAAAAAGCAATGTTGTATGACACCAGAGAAAAGAGGCACATGAGCACTAATTTTCAAGGCTCAAGCTCAAAAATGCTCTACCTGATGTACAGGTAAGAAAAAGTTGCATGGCTCCTGCATGGATGAACAAGCTGCTCCTGACAAAATTCAAATATAAAAAAGGATGGATTAAGGTGTGGAAGCGTGACAGGTAACTGAAAGAATACAACAACACTGTCCATATTTGAAGAGACAGGGTTAAGAAAGAAAAAGTCTATCTGGAAGTGAATAGGAACATGAAGTACATCAGGGATGATTTCTAGAGATACATCAGCAGCAAACAGGAGATAAGGAAAAATGTTGCAAAGGAACAGGTGCTGAGGGACACACTGCCTTCTTCTGCTTGAACTTTACTGGTAAGATCAGACTTCTGGAGCACCACATGTCTGAGACCTTGGGAAAGTTTGGAGAAGTGAAAATTTACCCTGATTGGAGATGAACAAGGTTGAGAAACATTTCAAGAAACTGGACACATAAGACCATTGGACTTGATGGCATGCACCTATAATAGTTCAGAGAAGTGATCAATGTTACGGCAAGGTCATTATCTTTGGAAGGTCTTGGCAACTGGAAGAGTTATTGAGGAGAGGAAGAAAGAGAATGACAGTGCAGTCTTCAAAAAGGAACATCCACGGAACTACAGGTCAGATCATCTAACCTTGATCCTTGGACAGCTGACACAGCAAATAATCTTGGAAGCCATTTCCAGGCATATGATAGACAACATGGTGAAAAAGAGTAGTCAGCACTGATTTGCAAAGAAGCAAATTGTGTTTAACCAACCTGACAGCATTCTACTAGGAGCTGCTAAAGGTTACCAAACACTGTTGTAGTTGAAAAACTTGAAAATTTGATTAGACACAGACTGAGCAACCTGCTCAAGCTGAGCATGCTTTAAACAGAGGGGCTGAACTAAATCACCGCCAGAGCTCCTTTCTAATCTTTTTAATTCTGTGGTCATTTGATGAAGTTACTTTATTTAAGTAGTTAACAGAACTGAATTGTAACTCACATAATCAAATTGTGCAGGAAGGACTCAAACTGAATATCTCAATAAGCTAACCCAAACTAAGCTCTGCCAATAATATATTCCTATAGGCAGAAGAACTACTCAGGTTTTAATTTCTCTGCAACCTCTCTCTCATTTGTACACAGTTCCCTCCAGTATTCTATATTAAATGTAATAGCTTGGCTTAGTAAAAGAGTTTTGATTAAATAATCAGGTTACATGAAAAAAGAGTTCTTTAAAATAGCAACTTCAGCTAGACATTGGATACTCTGAAAACTCAGAGACAGGAGTAACTTCCAATGAAAGAACTAATTTTAAGGATGAAATGAAGCCAAAAGTTTCAAGACCTAACACCTAGAGATTTAATTGTGCTTTGCCAGCTAAATTCAGGGATTGACAGACACAAGGAAATACAAAATATGCAAGTTCAATCTTCAAAGGTTGAGCTGTAATCATGTAACTTGAAATGCCAGTGCTTACAAAAGAAAAAAAAGACAAATATCAAAAATCTTATTTTTTCTCCTATTTTTCTTCTATATTTTTCCCCATTTTCTTTCCCTATGAAGTTGACTCAATTCATTTCTCAATTTGTGAGCTGTTTCTAGAACCAAATTAACATATACCATTATAAACAATAGGAAACTGAACTTGGGTAAATTCAAGAATATTATTTCCTAAAACTAATTTTAATTCTGTTAGTGCTACATTAATTTCAAATGTCTTTCAGCAGGAAAGAAATAATTCCAGAAAACAAGCAATACAGATTGTGCTATCGTCAATTATTCTACGAATGTGTACGTTTACAAATGTGGTTCAATGAACATAAGTATATGGTTGCACGTATTTCATCCAAGTTCAAGAATGCAATCAACAACATCTTAATCCTAAATCTAATCAAAGCATATAAATTAAATTTTGCCCAACCATACCTCTTTCTGGAATACCTCCAACTTTCACAAAGCATTCTGCAATGCACAAATCCTGGACATCCAAACCTTGCTCTCTAGCTTAACAGCAGTCCGTGTCACTGACACCCAGATCTAAACACATTCAGCTGCTGCTGCCTTTCTCCCTCATCACAAACTTAGCACAACATCCTCTTTCTGCATCTCCAAATCTCCTAGGAGTTGCAAATACAGCAACAAATTCACTTTTTATTCTTGTTCTCACACAAGCCCAAGCATACAGCACACCACAGACATACCTGAGAATTGAGAAGGCCTAATTAAAATGGATAATCCAAGTTAGTCCAGCCCTATAAACATGTTTATCTTTAGCTCACCACATCCTCTCTCTCTAAATTAAATCTATGTCAGAAATCCTGCAAATCCTGGGAGCTCCTGCTGATTTCAGTCCTGAAACTTACCTCCACCTCTGGGGACATTGCTGCCTGCCAGACCAAGCCTTAACCATCCAGGTTGAATGCTGACACCAAAAATCTAGACTAACTACAGAACAAGATTTAACCTACAACACATCTCAGCCACACAAACCAGAACTCAAACCTTACCCTCAAAACAAAACCTCAAATATCCTTTCAGCCCAGACATAAAACCACTCTCTTAATCACCTGTACATCACTCAAAACCTAGCAGTGAGGTCTGCTCATTTTGGATGCAAACTTGGGACTGCAGCTCCATCTGGATGTGGTGGTCACTGCAGTTCATCGACAAGGACAGATCCAAAATAAAAAAAAAATCACCACCATCACAACTGTTGTCCATAACAGTTTCAGCTGAGGGCATAACCAGTGAATTTGTTGTAATACAGCTCTAGCCTGACTAAAACCCAGGCAGCAGAACAAACACAGCTTGTTAGTTTGTGACAGATGTTACCTTTCAGTATCTTTCCTCTTTGCTGACAACCTTATTTTGCAATCCTAAACCTAAATCAGGTGTAAGTCCACTGCAGCCATCCCTACCAATGAACAACCTAAGCCAATCCACATGGTCCCTTGAAAACTCAAGAGCTCAGCCCAAGCACACAGCCAAATGGATTGCAAAACAAAAATATTGCTTATCAAAGAACATGCAAGGATCAGAAGCTGTATTTCTATGCTTGATGGAACACCACAGAACATATATCTCACGGTGCTTTAACATTTTAGAAAGTACTGAACAAACATCTGCTAATCTTTCAGACGCTGTGATATGAGCAGTGATGGCTATGCATAAACTCAATAAGTTGACAGTCACAGCTTCAAAGTTACTTTTAATTATATACATATATATATATATATATATATATCAGCAACAAATAAGTTCCCAAAGGAGCAGGACAATGCTCAAATTCTTCACAGACTCAACTATCTTACATATTTAGAGAGGGGGAAATAAATGTGAAGAAATCCAAATATATTTATGCGTCCTATAAAATGAAAAGATCATTTTGAAAAAATGAAGTCACTATTTCACTGGTAAGTCACTATAATTCCTTAGCTTCCACTTGCATTTTACTATTTTTATCTAGGTGATTATTTAAAGACAGCTTAAACATCAACTGTAATTACTCTTCCAAACAGAAATCCATTTAGTGGCAACTCCTAGCTAAAAATTCTAGGGCTACAATGCTTCCCATTTTGTATTTTATATCTGCATATAATATAACAGCAAATAAATTGCAAGCCATTGACAGAGGAGCTGTTCATTCATAACATTTCCTGAAAAGCATTTGGTGAAGCTTTGGACTTCAAACAAGTGCAAAATAAAATTAAAAGGTAAATCTACAGTATATATGCCAGTTCACACAGGTAACACCAATATCCAAAAGCAATAAGGAACCCATGTTTTATTTTCTGTAACATCATGCTGTCTTACACACCATTGCTAGGCATGCCCTGTAAAGAGAGCAAATTACCAGGAGCACATTTATTTGATTAAGCAATAATGACGATGTATGCCAAATATGTTCCTTCTATTTAGAGCATACTTTAAAGTTTACAGGATTAACTGTGCTGTCAAGAAAGCAGAAAAAGGACAGAAGCCACAATGAGAATAAAGCAGTAAAAGCCAACTGTGGCATCAACGCAGATAAGCATTCATCTCTTATTTACTTACTGTAAGCTGTATTTAATAATGTAATTCAAGTACTTTCTATTTACAATCATGTTAATTTGTTTATTTATTTTTCTTTCTAAACAGTCCTTTTAGAAAGCTTAGATTTTTCAGATTATTTAAAATAGAAGGGTTTCTAAGAATATTACCTTTATACTTGTTAAGGTATGGTATATCCCAATTTCTGAAAATTTTCCTCTTCTGGTATTTATGTTTCCATGAATGAGAGGTTTCACCAAAATTAAGACTAATAATTCTCTGGTCATCAGACATGTCAAGTTCTCCTAATGTGATCAGTATGTGGTTCTTCAATTCCCAAATACACCTGAGCTGTTTTGACTGTATGTCATCCTCAGTTTTGCCAACCACTGCCCTACTGTGCTTTAGCTTTCTAAGAACACTTCTCAGCTCCCTTCTCCTCTATGATACCATTTAATGATAGTATGAGAGGGAGGAGAGAAACTGTATGGACCATTTTTAATTTTCTAGTTTCGACATGTCACACTGTTATGTATGCATCTTATAATCTAATCTTTAATAGAGAATGAGATATATCACAGAAGTAGGCATATGCTTCAAAGACATATGGCCCTCTTCTGACATACAGCAAGTCCTGAATGATTCTTTCACTGCTGTCATTTAGGGGAAAGATTTATGAATTTGCAAATATGTATTTCCAAGCCAGATACATATCTTTGAGGAAAAAAAGCAGATCCACTGATTGTTATATAAACCCATTAATACTTTTGTTACCAGTAGCATCAGCAGTCATGTGGAATAGAAGATAATTCTGTATTTAGCCAGATCACTGTTTTGCAGCAACTTTCAACATTCACAGTTTAAAGCATGTTACAATCTGTGCTTACCAACTTAACAAGGAAAGAAATGACATCTTAAAAAGGATGAACAGATGCCCAGATGCCAGTTTAATTATTTTCATGAGGCCTGCATAGCATAAAGCTCTTTTCTTTCACATGGGTGAAGTATTATTAATTTGATGTGTAAGTAAAAGTCAGCAGAAACTGCAAAAATCCAGGTAGGCTGAACAGTCAGTCATTTTAGTATATTTTACAGTCATATAATACACTCAACTACTTTCTTCTAATCAATGACTTACGCCACTTTACACTATAATTGGGAAAATTAGAAAGGAATTTTTCAATCCCTTTTAAATGCTCTATTACAACAAATACAGATATGTATCTGATGAGATCAGACACATGGGTAGAAAGAAAAGCACAGGGAACTACTGACCTGTCAGTCTCATCTATGTGCCAGGGAAGATCATGGAAAAGATCCTTCTGGAAGCTATGCTAAGGAATGTGGAAGAGAGGGAGGTGATACAAGACAACCAGCATGGCTTCACCAAGGGCAAGTCCTGCCTGACCAACCTGGTGGCCTTCTGTGATGGCATTAAATGGACAAGAGAAGAGCTTCTATATGGCCTTTACTAAGGCCTTAGATACAGTCCCTCACACAACATTTTCATCTCTAAATCGAAAACACATGAATTTGATGAGTGAATAAACCAACGGATGAATCGCAAGACTGTACATGGAGAGTAGTGGTCAATGGCTCAATGTCCAGGTGCAGATCAGTGATGAGTGGTGTCTCTCAGGGGTCAGTACTGGGACTTTAATATCATCAGTGACTCACACAGTGAGAAAGAGTGCACATTCAAAAATTTTACAGATGACACCAAACTGTGTGGTATGGATGACACACCAGAGTGATGGGATGTCATCCAGAGAGACCTAGACAGGCTCAAGCAGTGCACTCAGGAGAACCTCATGATGTTCAACAAAACCAAGTGTGAGGTTTTGCGCCTGGGCCAAGGCAACAGAAGGTTACATAATCTAAAATACAAGCATTTTACAATATGATTAAAATTAAACTAAAACCCTTGAAATATCTATAGGATTCCTTTAGAAAAGTTAAAATGAATTTTGATTTCAATGCAAGTTAATGTTAGAAAACATCACTTTAAGAAAAGCATTTTAATTGTACAAAATCAAACAAATAAATGTGCTTGGACGCAAAAGCCATTATTTTCAATCTCTGTGGTTCACCAAATATTTATGAATTAATTGCCAACAAAATGTTGTAGTAGGCATGGACATCTGTCATTCCTGTTCACCTCTTATCATAACTAAACCTAAGAGTCTCTGATTCCATTTTATGAAGTGGAAGACATGAAACAGCTTGCAACTAATAGAAGTTTTGCTTAAGTAATAAAACAGGATAGTGATAATGGTCAGTTAATGGAAGTTGATTATATAAAATTTTAACCATTTTCAAATTTAAATATTTAAGATGAAATTTTTAAATCTCTGAAGCTGAATATTTCTAATTAATAAGTGAATTGTTACATTGATTATAAATCAAGAAAAAGGATTTAAAACTTATTTCAGGATCATGCCTACCAAAGCTAATGCTCCATGAACTCAGGAACACACAGAAACAGGTCTGAAATCAGGCTGTCAGAAGTTTGGTGTTGTACTGTGGTATGTAGAGAGGTTTACATTACACAGTATTTTCAGAAAAATGATCCTTACAGGATGTATATGGGTTTGTAAGTGAATATCAAACATAAATGTGAATAAATGAATGTAAAGCTAAATACACAAATGCATGAAATGAAAAAAAATTCTTTTCTCAGCAAGCCAGAACTTTAGTTACATACAGGAAACTACATGAACTGCAGGCTGTCAAGGTCCTGTACTTCCAAGGTCACCTACAGAGATACCTGCACACATTTCTCGCAGTTACATATTCAGTCACCTGGAACATTCTGCAGCTCCCAGACTAAGTTTGACTTTCGTGCTGGCAATGAACATTTCCAGACTACATTGTTACTGTAAAACACTGGAGATTTCCTAAGCAAATGAAGCTCACTTATTCTTCTGATGGATTCTTAAAAGCTGTGTGTTCTAAACGGAGTCAAAAGAAAGCACTCTAAGCTTTGGTAGGAATATATCTGAAAGTCCTTTTCCAGCCCTGAGTTTGCGATTGGTTGATCAAGGTCCATTAACCTCCCAAGAAACATTATTAACACTGGATGAGAAAAATATAAATACATAAATTCCTTAATCAGAAGGCAATATGCCTCTATCACCCCCATGCAACCCCGCTGGAAGAAAATAAATAGAGAAATAAATACATAAAAGAGGGTATATTATTTCAGGAGCAGAAGGCAGATTTTTAACAGTGGAAGGACACAGAAGTAGAGATGAAAACTTTTTTTATGGAAAGAAACTCTTGAATATCAGAGAACTAGATGATCCAAAAAGATTCTTCAGAGAGGATCACAGAAAGTGCTGTTTAAAGAAGGGGTAGAAGGAAACCTCATTAAGTCATTATCCTTTTTAAACTCTCCTCGTATTAAAGGTGGGAGGCATTTTGTGAAGGCCTTTAATAGTATAAAATCTGGAAATCTGTATTATGTATTGATAACAGAAAAGACCTGAAGAAAGCACAAAAACAAGGTAAGTAAAATGTGACAGAAGGTGACCTATAGGTAGCAAAGAGTTTACCTGAAAAAAGACCTGATCCTGAAGCTGAAAAAGTCAAGTAACAAATGCATTTTACTGCCCTGATTTTTTTTTTTTTACATATAGTAAAGATGGAGAAACAGATCAAAAGAATCTTTGTTTTTTCTTTTGAGTGTAAGTTTCTGTCTCCACAGAATTTCTCCTGAGCTCTGAAACTGGGCCAGCACTTTACACGAAGACAGTCATACAATGATCCTCCCGATGAAGGGCAGAAAAGATGGTAAGTGTTCCTATGTAAGAGTTACATAGGAAAACAACTTATTAGAGAGTAAGGAAAAATTCTGTGGCATCTTTACACTTTCCACTGTATGTACTTTACAAAATAAACTACTCCTGGCACAAGTTTTAACCAATTACAGCATTTCTTTCTGCTTATGTTGAAAAAAAAAAAAAAAAAACGCTACAAAATTGTTCTACACAACTAAGGGCATCAAGCCATCCTTGAGAAACAGACTTTTAATCCATTTACTATGTCAGCTGTTGTATAGGAATTGTTTAAGGATTAAATTGCCATTTTTTTAATATTTATGTAGGAATCTAATGTTCTCTTTTCTTCACATAAATATATAAATTACACCACAAGTAATAAAAAACAAATTGCCAGTAGAAAAATCCAAGTTGGTACTGTGTAAAGAGAATCTCTTACAGTTAAAATCACAAGATACTAATTTACTCCAATTTTCTCAACTTCAAGTAACACAGTTTTGTAACCTTTCCTTTTTGTAACTTGCTCCTACACATCATGCATTACAGAAAAATGTAAAGCCTGCTCAAGCAACACATAGGAAATTTTTAGACTGGACCACAGTGCTGGTTATACACATAGGAAGAATATTTACTAGATATACAATGACTTCATTTTCCACTTAGTGTATGCTTTCTTTTCATTGACCCTTGTAGAACTCTACACAATCAAGCTGTAATCCCAAGTGAGACTGTACCATTTTTAACTAAACGTATACCACTGCAGAAAAATATATGAAAAATATATGAAAAACATATGAAAATCCACATCTTCATCTTTCACATCTTCTTCAAATTTTAAAAGGAATATCTACTCACTCTCTTTCTTTCCAACTCTATAGTTCACTTGAAAACAATTATGCTGGTTCCATCTATTCAAATTACATATCATTTCAATATAAAAATCTAACAAAAAAATCAATTTTAACAAATATGTCATCTCCACTCCATTTCGCTTTTCATCTCCTACTCATTACAATAAATGAAATACAACTTTAAGTGCTGGATAACATTTGTATCATGTAAATTAATATAATGTGAAGCAACAAATTATTAACTAATTCTGAAGAAAAATAATGCAACTTTCAATCTCAGGAACAAATGGAAAGTCCTAATTCTTTATGGGTCCAAAGACATATTTAAATCTTTAAAGAATTAATTTTAACTGACTCCTAACTAACTTACGTATTTTACAAAATACACATCTTAGAACCTATACAATCTGTTTATTATACACCCCAATCATTTTACTTTTTTCCATCAGGAATTTTTATTTTCCTTTATATCTCTTTTGAATCTGCTGGTGAAATTAGGAATCTTAAACCTGTGCATTTTATATAATGATGTACTGACTAAAATGCTATGGTAGCACTGCTCAGCAATAGCCAAAACACTGTTGTAAATCAATGACATTCTAGCTATAAGTGTAGAGTATGACTGTGTATGGCTGCTGTGAGGAAAGCTAACTCCATCCCAGCCAGACCCTGTACAACACTGTACAGAATGATGAAATGACTACATCCCATGAAACAAACAGATGTAGATAAAACACTCCCCAACACCAATTCTTGTATTCCTCGAGAAGAAAAGATGGCAGTACCTGGTAAGCTTGCAACATCTGCTCAGCAAACTGCTGTAGTTCTGACAGTAGTAAAGACATTAAAGAATTTCGAAGTATGCTGTTCCTTCCTAGCAAAACAAGAGTGTTTGACACAGCATTCAGCGCCTGAAACTAAACAGAAATGTAATCTTTCAAAATGTTTCTTTTTTTTTTACCCCAAATGAATCCCTTAAACAAAAACAAGATTTATATGCCAATATTTTTTTAAGAATAAAATATCAAATTAATTTTTCTTGAAGCTTATGTATATAATTAAGGTAAGTATAGTGTATAGGAGATACGTATTCTTGTATACTTTACGAAAACCTACGTCCTTTACCCAAAAATCATGTGTTCTCATAAGTTTCACAGTATACCATACAAAGAAATGTCCCCAAGGGTGCAAATTCCTCAAGGCATTCCCTTGGGCATTAGCAGTCATTCTGTCCTTCCTGTTGTCACAGAAAATGAGTGACCACTCTGCACAGACAGGAACTAATTTTTTCCCAAGTAGACAAATGAACAAAGAAATTATCTGAAATAAGCAAGAAGCTATACTAGATGGTTCAATCAATGGAGTTATCAAGAATAATCTTGATGAAATGCAAACTGATAGAAGATGCACTGGATTTTCAAGTTCAAACAATTCAGTTGCAATTTGTCGTTTAACTGGCTATTACCAATGTCTCTTGAACCGCAAAAGGAGTTATGCAAACTTAAAGGAGTTTTATGTTTGCTATTTCTTTCTATTTAAAATAAATTAAAAAATATTTCCTTAGTTTCCTGAAATGCAATGTACAGTCATTATATAATGCTATAATTTATGTAACATACTGCTGTAGACAGCAACAAAAATGTAACTTCATATAACACCACTAGAATCTTTTTTCTAATGTATGAATTCAAAGAAAAAAATACACTAAATATATAACATTAAAACTTTATACCCCTACAGCAATAATATTCAGTAGCTATTGCATAGTGTCTTCTGATACAGCTAACACACTGTAGATGGATATTTTTGACTGACAAAACAGTACTCTGACCTTGTCTCATCCACTCAAAAGCACAACTGCATTTAGTTTATTCCTCTAGCCAGGTTATGCACACTTGCACTCAGACCAACTGCTGATTTTTATCTATTTTGATTGGCCATGAGTTTATGGGGAGGTTCGGGTTGGGCACTGTTGGAAAAAAGTTCTCTGGAAGAATGGCCAGGCATTGGAATGGGCTCTTCAGGGAGGTGTTCAAGAAACATTTAGGTGTTGTACTTAGGGATATCGTTTAGAGAAATACTGGTGGTAGGTGGACAGGTTGACTACATCATCTCTGAGGTCTCTTCCAACCTTGGTGATTCTATGATTCCATATATATATTCACATTCTCAACTAAACCACCACTTAATGAGTCTAAATGGGATGAATCTTCCTGAAAAGCATTTCCAAACAGATGACAGACACAAAGGTGATGAGGAGTCATCAGTGTGGACTTAAAAAGGAGAACACTTAGACATCTTGATAGCCTTCTAGGATTACATCACTAGCTGAATGGGTGAAGGGAGAACAGTGACCACCTTCTACCTGGATTTAATAAGACTTTCAAAACTGTCTCTCATAAACCCATTTCAACAAAATTTTTCAAGTATGATGTATGAAATATTGAGTCAGTAAATGGTCAGTGTGGTGGATTAATATCTGCCCAATCTGCCACACATGGGGGACTGTGATCCAAGGTACAGCAGCCTGCTGGAGGCCACTCACTAGTGGTGCATCTCAGGGTTTGCTGTTAGCACCAGAGCTGTCTAACCTTCATGAGGAACCTCTTATGATGGGACAGACGAACCCACAGCAAGTTTGAAGATAATACAAAAGCAGGAGTGTTGGGCTTCCTGGTGACTAACAAGTAGAAAAAGCTAGCAGCATGTCCTTATGACATTAGCCAACACCATTCTGGTCTGCAGGAGCAGGAATATTGCCAGTAGATTAAGGGAGGTAATCTTTACCCTCTGCTAATACTGGTGAAAGGCATTTGGAGTGAGGTTCAGTTCTGGGCTCTCCAGAAGAGAAAAAGGAGACATGCTGGAGTAAAATCAACGAAGTTGATGATGAAAGGATTAGAATGTTTAAAACACAAGAAGCTGCTGAGAGAGCTTCGACTATTCAGCTTCAGAAGAAAGGGTTCAGAGGGACCTTATCAACATACATTTCTGATAGGGAGAAGTAAAGAAGACATACCCAGACTCTTCTCAGTGGTACCTGGTGAAACTACAGGAAGCAACAGGCACAAAACATAGGAATTTACATTTAAACATGATTAAAAAAATATGCTTACTGGGAGAGTAATCAGTGGTAGGGGTTGCCCAGAGCGATTGTGGAGTCTCCATCCTTGGGGATGTACGACACATGACTAAATGCAGCCCCTGACAACCTGCTCTGACTAAGCCTGCTTAAGCAGAGTAGGGAACTGGATTATTCAGGTATACCTTTTGACATCAATGAAACCTTATTTACATTTTTGCCTTGTTTCGAGACATTACCTGTCAAGTCAACTGGTTCCACTTTCTTTTAAAATACTGCTACTACCACCAAAACACAGCTAATGATATCTATGATTTTACATAAAAAGCAATGCTTACACAGGCATGAAATCAACTGCATCTTCAAAGTGATGTGATGGCATTTAGGATTCACTGAAGTGCTCAGGTTTCCATGGTTCAAGAAGAATACAATTTACAGATTAATTAACTTATTTTCAGGTCTTAAATGGATTAACTATCATTTACTAGCTAAGGTTTCTAAGAGTTACAACTTTAATAACACTTTACTAGTCACTTACATAGCTATAAATCCTAAACAATAAACTTTTGACTTCTTTAAGCTCATGGAAACAAAGTACCCACAATGCTAGCTCAGTATCTTCAGGCACACTTATATCACAGATCATTTGACTGTATTGCAGCAACTCAAGGAACTGAGACTATATTCACTGCACCATGAAACTAGTACTGTTTCTCAATTCTCTATTTGTTCAAGGTCCCTTCTCCACATAGCTACAATCTCAAGGACTTTGCATTTATAAGTTTACATTTTAACTTTTCAAGTGCATGTACTACCTGAATATATAGTTTCCACATATATATTCTGTAAGTTATTTAACCTTCAGTTCTATCAAGAACACACAACCTTGAGGAAAATAATATACCATCTTCATGCTTTAATTTCTCCAGGACTAAGGGTAAGTACGGTTGCACCCTGCTAAAGCAACCCAGTATCTTCCTCCTCTCACTTGTTTCCTGCTTTTACTGTAGAAACAATAAATTAGTAGTTTCCCAATTACTGTCAGGATGTCAGTTGATGTAATGCCTATTTACCAGCCTAATACAACCACCTTGGCTACTGTTTGCCCATCATGATACAATCTCCTGTTCACAATCATAACAATCAAACAAGTGAATCTTCTTTATTAATCACCTCACTTCAGCATATAATCTCCAAATCAATACAAGAAAATTATAAAAGATAGTCAAGTTTTTATAATCAGCAGCAAATCTTCATGCTGTCACAGATAAACAATAAATTCCTGATATTAAAGAAAATTCAGAAATTGTGTACATATAAGTTTGAAAATCTGCAAAATTAAAATGTTAAAATTAAATTATCCATTAAAAAAGCATACCTGAAGCAATCACTAAAAGAAAAAAAGCAAAATGAGACCAAGTAAAGGAATTAAAATATAAAACATGCTCTGAAGACACCTCCACAAATGGATGAGTTTTCAGTAGACATTATTCAGTACTCCATGCTCCTTAGACAGGCAAAACTCATTGATTTAACCATAATTCATTGCAATAGAAATCAAGTAACACAGTCTGCATTAAGTTCAATAAAGTAGTTTTTCAATGGTAGTCTTCCCAAAGAACACACTCAAAAGAGAATCTTTCAAAAGAAGTCTATATTCTTTCACTTTGGCAAGAGTTACCACTTTCTAGCAGGAATTCTGTAGGAATAGGTGACAGGGAATCTTCAAATTCAAAGCCTGAGGCTCTACTAAATGGAGTACATAGGGATTTTGTAATGATGGTACTTAAGGAACTTGAGATATGGGTATTGATGTCTCTGAAAAGTCCCACCTGCTAAGTGATCTATTAAAGAAGCACAGATTCAGTGTTGCATTTTGGTGTATCTCTTAGTACATTAAAAACAAGGAGAAAGCAAAGAATTAAAGTTAAAAAACCCTCAGAGGCTGTATATATTAAATGCACACAGAATTTATATTAGATAAGAAAGAAATCCACAAATGTAGAAGAAAAGCAAGACTTCATCCTTCAAAGTGATGCTCATACATTGCTAATTAAATTCTGGAAACTTTCAAACTGATAATAGTTCAAATAGCATGTAGTTTCATTAAAAATAAAGCACCTCCTCAAATCTACCAACCAAACATTTAAAAACTAACAGAAATCTTTTAATCCCTTGAGTTGGAATAGATGAAATAAAACCTACACTGTTCAGGATTTCTCAGTTAAGAGTAGTCAGAAAAATACACTGCAAATAAATAAATAAATAAATGAACAAAAAAATGTAATAAAATAAAATACCAGAAATAAGAAAATAACTGAGTTTGGTAGACTTGGGTTTGCCTCTAACCCTCATTCCACCGCCTAGTTCCTGCCCCCTTCCCACGTTCCTGATGATGCACAGCAATGTTTGCCAGTGGCTGGGAAGAATGTGTGTTACCAAAATAAATATACAGTGTTAATGTTCTGCTTGCCTCAAGCATATCGATTTGGTTTCTCCTTCAACAAGCCAATTTTAAAACCTACTGGAAGGGGATTTTTTGTTACTTTTCACTTCCCTTTCCATGTGACTTCAAACCGGCTATCGTTTTTTAAAAGTTATTGGTAAGAAAAAGAGTGATCAACAAGACAAACAACACACAGCCCTGTTTCCCCAGAGAACTGGGACAAATATCTTTACATATGAAAGTAAATGTTTAGAATGTTAGACTTCTTCTTTTAATTTCAAATCACGTGTGTTTCAAAATCATTAGTTCTTACACGAGCAAAATTATTCCTTCCTGAGTTGCATGATTCAGTATATCTCGTGACTGGAAATTTCAGTTTACAGCTTTCATGCCTATCAACAGCACTCTTCCTCCAAGCAACTGGTATATTTGGCAACAGAAGACAAAGGCAAATAATTAAGCAGGTATCCTCAAATTTCAGGATACTAAAAACAAAGCAGTTCTTTTGCCTTTGAATTTACATTACATTTAAACTTTGTTTAGTCCATGCTAACTTTCACGCCTGAATAAAGGTCAATCGAAAATAATCTCTTATTTTCAGAGACCATTAATACCCTATATCTTACTGTCCCTTTGTTTCTTTTGTTAATTTGATCACTGTCATTCATCTACCCCCCTTTCTTATGCTGCACTATTTCTCCTGCCTTCCACACTTAGGAAAACAGCCATTCTTGCCTCTGTAAACTTCATCTTGAGCCTTTGCTCTGCACTTAGCCTTAACTTAACTTTATAATATTGTTCATGCTTCTAAAATTCTTCTAAAACTAATTTTCTCTGCTAGGACTACCAGCTAGCTTCCTTGCTGCAAGCTTCTTTTTTATACTGCAGTATTTCAGAATTGTTTTGCTGAGCTTAGGCAGAAAAACATTTTGATGGACAGTGTGACATAGTGCTTTGTATGCTATTGAAATAGACTGCTACCCAGAAAACCTTCGCTCTCAATTATAGACCGTGCTATATTAGAAATTCTACAGTCACAATAACATCATCTTCAAGTCTTCTATTCCAAGCTTACGATTTTACTTTCTTTGCTTCAGTTTAATGGGATAAAGATTTATCTTTTCTTTCTAATTTTGAATTTGTTAATCTATCTCAAGAGAGTATAAGACATACAGAACAAACATGTCATGTAGACCAGATAAATATACTAAACACTGTTGTGGATTTGTGGGGTTTTTTTTTGTTTGTTTGTTTTTTTCCTTGGTGGTAGTATGGTATTTTGTTGATCTGTAAAGAATTACAGTTAAATACTTAATACACTTGCAATCCTGCTAGACCCTGTGTTTTCAACACCAGATTTACTTTAAGCAATGCTACATTAGCAGGGGTCAACATCTGAATGTCTGCACCTTCTTTGCAATTCATGAAACAGGCAGCTACACATCTAAAACATCCAATAATCTGAGACCAGTAAACGCTGTCAACGGGAAAATGGTATCAGCAGCAGCTCATGTGAATGTTTGCTGCTGAAGGCCATTTCTTAAATAACTAGTCTAATTAATCTACTCATTATTAAGCAGCTGTAAATGCAAAATCTTTCCTGACTTCAAGATACAAATTAATACTCATCTTGATCCTCCTTTCATAGATAGAGTTGGTCAGAAGCTTATATGTATACAGAACTGCCATCTGCCTGCTGATGCTGGGTGCCTGTGCCATGCTAAAAGATGTGGGAGACACTGAACAAGAGTGAGCTCAGACAGAAGAGAAGAGCTACAGATTCAATTTTTTAATCTGAAGACTGCTTAGAAATAAGACACTGGATAAAATCAGTATTTCTTAATTCTTATATTTTACAAACTACAGTGTGAGCTGGTCACACTTAAAGAATTTTACGAATGCAAATCAAAGTCTCATTTAGTTGTTTAAGACTCACAGACAGTCCCTAGAAATGAAAATGGATTTCAGATGTGTATCTCTTAATCTCCCATTCTCCTTCCCTCTGTTCACAATGTGCAAGCAACTTTGAACACCACTAAATCCATCAGAAATGCCATCTACCTGACATGCGTTCATAAAGAGAACAGGTAGGTACCTTGTTCAGGGTCTCAAATTTCACTGCAGCATTGAGCACTCAAAGATACACAAGGAATACTTTTTGGAACGGGCCTTAGAATACAGGCTCTAGAGAGCTTGCTTCATTTTTATCCCATCACTGCAACAAAAACACACATCCTAATTGGGCACACATGAGTATTTCCTAGAGAAGCATGACAAATTTAAGCAACAAGAAAAAGCTCATTGGTAAACAGACAAAAGAACAGAGAAATTCTATGGTTCTTGTTATTAAAATACATACAAACATTAAAAATAAAAATGAACTCATTGCATTTTTACAGCAATACAAGCATTTTGGATACTACAAAAAAAAAAAACAAAAAAAACCTCCCTAATGGTAGAATAAAATATTCAGCTAACCATCCCATGTGTCTTCAACAATTGTAGCTTTAGTTCATGATGTATATCAGCTAAGGATGTGTGAAGGTGGACAAAAGTCTCAGAGGCAGACAAAATTTTATTTCATTCATTCCTGTTTAGTTACTCCTATGATCCACTTTGCTGAAGTAAATGAGTCAGTCAATCTAGTGATTGCTTCAGACTGTAGCGATTTACACAAGACAATGGCCTCTGATTACCGTTTGACTTAAATAGCTCTCCACATAGCACAACAGATTGCTGAGAAAATTTAATTCAACAATCAAGAGATTCAAACATTGACTCTTACTAGACCATAAAAATCCCAGCAATGCATTCTAATATTCATGCAAATGAACTGCTATTCCACCATGTATGCAAAACTCTCTGACCAACCAAAACACACTGTGTCTCAAGAGCCACGATATTCCCCTTTGAACTCAATTAATCTGAGAAAACTTAAGCTCACTAGATTCATACTTGAGAGCCAATGGTGATATAAGGAACTATTTTTAAGTATTATTTGCCCCTGAGCAGGCAAGGTTTTTGTAAACTGAGGAGTCAAGTTCTGTCCTGATAGTTGCTGACAGAAGATGCTGCAAACCAATCTTGTCTAGGGGAATTTGCTGCCAGCCACAGCTCCAGGTACTGAAACCAACAAAATTATCGTAAGATTACTCACTCCTGGGCAATTTCGATCGTTAATGAATCATTCAAGTTGTATCCTAGATGAGAAAAGATTTGAAACTCTGGTTCTAGTTAATCTGTATTTTTCAAATGCAGAAACAAACTTTCATATATTTCATAACACAATTGCTAGTAAGATTCAATTATTTCTCTTTTTCTGCTTATTGCTGTACTACATTTCCAACCTGGCATTTTCAGCAATGTTTGTGCTCCTTTCTCACAAAAACATTAAGCTACTACAAGGAATTCTTGCATTTGCTTTTCTACTATATGTACTATTAGTAATATTGGAACTGTTGCAAAATTGTTCATGAAGACTTTTAGATGGAACATAAACGAGGAATGTTAAAATGGGCAGCAGAGTTCCAAACAGGATACATTTTCTAGAAACTGTTCATGTGTCAGCATCCATTCAGATATTCTTTAACACAAAAAAAATTTCAAACAACTACTTAAGAGGTAGAGCAGCCAACTCAAAGTACAAAGGGAAAAAAAATAAAAAAATGAAAAAGGAAGGAAATAGCAAACAACATCTTTTATTTTGTTAAATGGTGCAGGCAATTCGTGACCCCTGACAGCATCTTTTGAAGTCAGTATTGATGTGTTAAATAGAGCAAAGAATAAGCAAACAATCATGGTTCACTGAAACAGGGCTCCTTTCTTTCTGGGCCTTGTTTGAAAGAGATTAGAAGAGTGGGGGGTCAGATGGATGTTTGTCGAACAGAAACCAAGCATCAGAAAATAGTATAGCTTGAGAACCCTACACAGCTCAAATTTACTTAAAGCAAGGTCTTCTAATTCAGTGGTTTGATTTAGTCCTTAAAACAAGAAGTCCAACAAATGGTCACAAGCCCTCATAAAGAACCCATGGTGAAGGCTATGGTCTTCTGGCACATAATCGAAGCATTAGCTACACTTCAGGTTACACTATCAGCTATATCTAAAAGAAGACAAACAGTGAACTTCTGTCAAGATGCTGATAAACTAGCATGACACCACCAGGGATCACATCACATCAATCCTGCGTAATGCAGAACCCTGTGGCAGAATATGGCCTCTACACCTTTGAATACAGTTCAACTGAAGGAAGCAACATGAAAAAGTATTTGTCCTCTCTCTCCGAAGTACTGAACCACACTCTGAATTGCTTACCAAACATTTTGGTGATTTGCACAGCTGTATACTCAAAGGATGTAAATAAGACATGTAAAGTAACTTCATTTATGTTGCAATGATTTGAATTTTAAAGCTAATTCCATATGGTATGAAATTATAGCCAGCTCAATTTCCCTCCAGTAGATTTGCAGGCAGCTTCCAGGAAGATTCCTATGTAAGAGGAATTTAGTGTCCTCTCAGAAGTGCCCTACTTCAATGAGTTGTGAAAAACCTTCCCTGGAAACATGAAACAAATTTTATTCCGAACACTGCAGGAATTTCAAATTCCCAGTGTCCCTGACTGTTGCACATTCCTGCAACAGGAGAGAGGAGCTCTGGTTCCAGTGAATCAATGGAAAATAGAGTAAGTGTAGCATCTTGTTGGACAGATCAAAAAGCAGGAAAGGTGTACATGACTCTGAGAAAAGGGATTGAGACAGCTGTTGTTGATTCTCAAACAGGTAGATTAAAGCAAAGAAACAACCCTTTGCTTCCTATCCAATCCAGAAAAGTTTCTACTTCACTGGGGCTAAGATTACACAGCACAACTATCACACAGCTACAACAGCTGTTATGTCAGGTACTGAGACAGCACATCTGAAAAGCAAAGCTCCAGAGACTGAACACAGCCTCACAGAGGTTTCTTTTAAGAGGACTGAATTACTCTCTTCGTGATTAAGCAGGACTTGCAAAGAATCTGCAGAAATAGGACAGTGGTTCTACAGAGGACTGATTCTTAATGTGAATGAACAACTTGCACATTGAGAGGTAACAAACACACCAATAGAAACATATCCACGTGGACCTCCAAGAGTCTCAGGGTTGAGGATTCACAAACTGGTGATAAGAGCTTGCTCCAAAGATAGCAGTGACTATCACAAATTTCAGAGCGTGAGAGCTCATCTGTACCAGAATTAGATACAGGATGCTTACAAGCTTTTCTGTGTCAGCAATACATGGTTGCATGACCTTGCCAGCAGAAGTAGGATAGGTCTTCTAGCAGATGATTTATCCTCAGTGCATTCACGCCTCACTCTTAGCAGCAGTGACTTAAGACCCTTTCTAGATACTTCCAGATGGCTCCTTGCAAAAAGACTGCTTGTCAGTTGTATACAGAGGGAGGGAGAAAAAGTAAAAAAGGGAAATTCCAAAGATTAATTCTCTTTGGAGTTCTTTGATTTTAAATGGTTTATACTTTATGTAATATTACCTTTTATACTACCTCTCTATCTTTAATGAGAGATGCATTTTCTTTGCTTTGCATCCATCTGTAGTTTCAGGTCAAACATTCTATCCAAAGTGCACTTTATGCAACCGAATCCAGGCAGACAACCTCCAGGTAAATGACTTTCTGGCTCCCCCAGTACTTCCAGCACTTTATAATTAGAAACCTCTCAAACAATGGGACTTGGCAGTTAAAGCAAGAAATTCTACTGCTGTTTTTCTTTCTTTACATCTAATGTAGAAATAATTACCTTTTCTACAGTTCTCAAAGGTTTTTAACGTTATTTAATTTGCCCTGCTAAATGCCTAGACTGCTTTTGAAGATGAGGCATTCAGCCTAACCCACAGCCATTTGGTTCTTTGTTCACTTTTTGAAGGTGTTTCTTACAGCCCTTTGTCCTCCTTGACAGATCCTGACAGTATTACAGGTGAGGATAGCAAAGAGAAAGTTGCATCAGATCCTACAGCTGCACTGATGGCTGGCTGTACAAATGCTTTCTGACAGCTAGTAGGGTTAGATTCAACACAGTTCCTAATGTTTTTATACTGCAGGCATTTAAGTACCCTCCTGGAACCAAAATTCCTAGTTTGCCACTCTATTCAGATGACAGCCTTGTAATTAATGGCAATCATATTTAAAACCTATAATCTTGATATTTCAGTCAGCACTTGAGTAAACAGTGATGACTAAAAGCGAATCCTGAAGTGTCTCTGGGAGGTATCCGTTACCCAGCACGGGAAGAATTAGTTGCATAACTTCCACTACTAATTGGGAATTTACATGTTTATCCCCATTTTCAGCTCATTTTAAACAAATGAAAACTGTGGGAATATACATACATATTTTTTTTTCAGAAAATCTTTATAAACATTGCAATTACCACACACATTTTCCCCTTTCCCTGGGTTTCTGGAAATTATCAGGATTATCCCTTAATAGTTGTTCTAGACAATTTGTCAAGTCTTTGAAAGCTGTTTGATTGAAGTACTGACTGCTGATATGAATGAGCGTTCAGTCAATGCTGCGGTAGAAGCAAGATATAAAACATCTCATAAAAAGCCATCTGTTTAGTGAAGTTATTCAGAAGAAAGACGCCACTTGCAAATTATGCAGGCATACTCCACCTTTACTGAATGATTTCTAAAAGCATTTTGCAGACTTGAAACATTCAGTAACTATCAGGATATTTTCTCTCATTTGATCTGTAACATCTCTCCCTTAACTCCTCTTTGAGCTCTGTTCTCCACCTAGATTCCTCCAGTCAGCAAGGGTTGACAGACCCACAAGGACTATCAAGTCCAAGCACTGGCTCCACAAAGGAAAACCCAAACTAAAACCCTATGACTGAGAGCGGTGTCCTAATGCCCCCTGAGCAGCAACAGCTCGGGGCCGTGCCCACTGCCCTGGGCAGCCTGTGCCATGCCCACAGCCCTCTGGTGCAGACCCTTTCCCTAACTCCCACCTGACCCTCCCATGATGCAGCTCTATGCCATTCCCAAAGGGCCCTGTTGCTGACCCCAGAGAGCAGAGCTCAGTGCTGTCCCTGTACTCCCTGTGAGAAGCTACAGGCTGCCATGAGGACCCCTCTCAACTCCTCTGCTCTGGGCTATGCAAACCCATGGACCTCAGTCACTCCTCACACACCTTGCCCTCAGACCTTTCCCCATCTCTGTAGCCCTCCTTTAGACTCTCATAGCTTTATGCCCTTCTTGAGTAGCAGCACCCAAACCTGCAACCAGTGAGGTGAGACTACACAGCTCAGAACAAAGCGGGACAACCACTTCACTCACCCAGCAGATCTGGACCTGATGCACCCCAAGGTACAGTTGGCCCTTCCAGCTACCAGGGCGTAATGACAGCTCAGATTCAAGTTGCCATCAATCAGAAGACCAAGATCCCTTCTTTTTCCTTGCCCCCTCATCTGTACATTGAGCCAGGGCCGCCCCATCCCAGGTGCAGAACTCAGTACTTGCTCTTATTCATGCAGATGATGGCCACGCTCAAATTTGTCCAGGAAACAACAATTCTCCCAGCTTAGCATCATCCACAAATTTATTTAATGCAACTTCCAGACCATTATTGGAATCAACAGCAAAAACATCAAAGAGAAAAGGCCTTAAAATGGAGCCTCAAAGAACCTTCACTTATGATAAGTAAGGCAACAGTCAGGCAATAGCCTCCCATCGCCCAACACAGCCACGTTTTGGTTGTCATGGCACATTCTTAGAGTGACATCACCATGGACTTATGATGTCACAACAGAACACAAGACACAACAGCCAGCCAGCCAATAAAATAAAATAAATAAAGTAAAAAAAAGATTTTTTTTTTAAATTGCAGTAATGAAATCTAAACACAGAGATCATGTTTTAGGTCTCACTCTGAAGCAGTGTGCTGAAGATCTGATTTATCATTATACCAACTCAAGAGCCATGACTCTTCCAGCAAGACGTAACCATACAGTTCCTGAGTAATCCAAAGGAGTAGCTGGCACATTAGTTACAGTTGTCTGAATGCTGATACTAAGGCTTCTATCAGGATAAAGCTGCATGGGACAAGATTTTTTACCTTGATATGGTTGAATGGGTTGGCTCTTTCAAGGTAACTGAAAGCAGTAATCTAGGATCTAGTTCATTCCATATAAGATGACTCAAACTTGCTCAGCCTGTGTTTCTATAGATTTGCTATTGTATGAGAGATGTTCACATGACAATTTATTCTTTCTGGTTATAATCACCACTGCTGCCATTTACATCACTTTTAAAGTTTCTAATTCTCATCAATATCTGTGTTTCAAATGGAATGTTACACCAGACTCGCAATTTTTCTCACAAGTTCTATTAGAATCTGCAGCTCACAAAATGCTTTGTGACAAATTCTGTGGGTTATGGGAAAGGTAACCCATTTACAGTTCTTTCCTGTGAACAACAAGGATGATAATATAAATTTAACACAGAAAAAAACCAGTAAGATTAAATTCACTATTTGAAAGCACATCAAGATCCTTAGCAGAAGGCACTAAGACCAGGAGTTGCAAAGCAACCATCATACAATAAGGTCAATATATTATCAGCGAATGAAATATGGTCTTAATATAACCCCATCTGGATATGGAACAGGCAGAATCTCAGCTTATCTTATTAGAATACTGCTAAATTGAAAATAGGGATGGGCAAATGAAGCAATTTCAATGCTTTATAACTAACCCAAGTCAGATAATCTGCATGTTTGACACACCAGTTCAAGATAGTGCTAGCGCAACTTTCACAGGCTTGGGCACCCTTCTTTTAATTAGTAATAGCTATAAACATGCTCAAAGATGAAATATAGCACATTTTTTCCACTCCCCTGTGTCCATGAAGCCTGGACTAAACAATCCCTTATGAAAGGACGTGGAAAAGCTGAGAGAATGTCTGTCACCATGGTTCTGATCCATTTTTAAGGAACACCCTAGCCAACACTGCATCCTCATTTAAATGAAGCACTGAGTTTTGAAATAATTCAGATCTTTATCATTAAAAGGAAATATAGCTCCCTTAGTTGTGACTCATTAGCAAAATAATAATAAAAATGCTCTCATTTGGTTTATTTAAGCTCTCATGTAATTTCCAACTTGCTACTGGATAACTGTGTTTTGTTTTTGTTGGGTTTTTTTTACATACTTGTGTATCTGGTCTTCACACTAATACCTCGGTAGCCTAAGGTTCCCCAGGGGGTTTCCTACAACACTGCCATTCATTTTTCTCTTCTGCTATGAGCTAAACATCACTTTTATTCCCAGGCCAACCTCTGGTTTTGAGGTAGTTTCAAGGTGTCATCAAGGGAAAGAAAAATGGGAAATACACAACAAACTACATTTATTATCGTGGGAATGTAGGTATGTGAATGTGGACACCACAATGATACCACTCAAACAAACAATTCTACCACTACATCTGATTAAATTTAAACTAACAGTTAGAGTAAAAACCAAAAAGACAGACAATGAAGCTCATATAGAAGTAGTTCTGTGAAGAAAAACTAGGGATAATTTGATCAGAAGAAATTAACAAGAAGATGCATGGAATAATACAAAATGATGAATACAGACAAAATGTAGCTTAGTTCTACTTGTACTATGTGCCACGGATATCCTATTCCTGTATTCTTTACTCATTCGCTGATTCACTTTGAAAACTCAAATCTGCAAATGTCTAGATGTGACGTGAAGCAAAATAACATTTTATCTAGGTACAGTAAAAAGAATAATAATTACGATTATATGGTTGTTACTTTGTGAGTATCTACGTTATATCCTTGAGTAGAAAGGCAGACAACCTATCTTTGTCTCTTACCAATTTCTTCTAATTTGCCTTTTTAGCAGTTCTTAAAAGTCCTATACTTAGGAGTAGACCGGAAGGATCTGCATGCATAATCAAGTAATTTTCCAAATGCTTTGCAGCATTTACTGGCCATATCACACACACATACACAAAATAACAAGAACAACCCACAAGAAGTACTCTTCAAAATGTATTAAGACAGTATTTTAAAAAGTATAAAACCAGAGGAGTATTACATTATACTACAGCAGTATAGAAAAGATGGAAGATGTTTAAAACTTACCCTATTGACACTGCTGTTTCTTAAAATAATCTGAATTAGATTTTTCATAAATTCTTCCAGCTTCCTGAAACACTTCTTCAGAACATGATTAGATAATTTAGTGTCAGTTACTAATCTGATCAAAACACAAACAGCCTCATTAAGAAAACTTGACACTGGAAATTTAGGACTGTTGTAAAAAACAGTTAGCCCATCAAGCAACTGAGACAGTGAATTGCATGTAGTGAAAGAATCAATCTCAAGCTCTGTGAAGTTTGCTTGCAGCATTCCTCTTTCTGACAGTTTTCTTATTTCAAGCAGATGTTGAAAAAACTGCAGTGGAACAGTCAAAGATTTCTCCTTGCTAGCACAGCAAAGATTCAATGGGGGAACTATTTCCAACCAGCGCTTAGATGTGTCAACAGTCTGCTCAAGTTCTTGGAAATCAGAAGCTGCTCCTAAAGAATTGAATGCATAGTCATCAGACACATCACATCCAGAGTCCTCTAACTGGCTTGGGTAACTCACAGGATTTATACATTCCTCATCCAAAAGAGTTTCAGCCTTGCCACCTGGTTTTCCTGAAATACAAATGTGAAAGTTACACTTACATGTTAGTTAAAACATTTATAAAGAAAAATAATGCCCCATTTCCTTCTTCCTTTTGCTCCCATGCAAAAATCACATCGTATGTACTTGCTGCCCAAGAGTTCATAAGTTCATAAGTTCATAAGGTTGGAAAGGACCTATAAGATCATCTAGTCCAACCATCCTCCTATCGCTATCTCTACCCAACTACTAAATTAAGTCCTTTAGCACCTCATCTAAACGCTTCTTGAACAGCGCTAGGGATGGTGCCTCAACCACCTCTCTAGGCAGGCCATTCCAGTGCCTGACCACTCTTTCAGAAAAGAAATTTATCATGTTTATCATGACTGAAATTTAAGTTAATCATGACTGAAATTTAGCTGATGTGTAAGATATGGTTTTTAAGTCTAAACTATTAGTAAGTAACATGTATTTGTGAACCAGATGTTTCATGCAGATAATAGTATGAATAACAATTCTGAGTTTGAGATTTCTGATGGTTCAGAGTTTTCATAGGGATAACTGAAGTGGACATCTATAACACCACAGATTCCCAGGAGAGGAAATATGTGTAAATTTCTGCCTTCCTAAACATTTTTCACTACTTTTATTCTCATGAATTCAGGGTATTTCCAAAAAATAGTGAAGACTTATTACTGTAACTTCATTAAACAAGATTTTCTCCTTTTGCACTAGGCTTGGTAAGGAATTCTAACAGAGTCAGAGTTGAACATTACACTTGAACTTACTATTCATAGGTTAATTAGGTTGGAAAGGACCTACAAGATCATCTAGTCCAACCACCCTCCTATCACCTATCCTATTATTTAACAAAGAAAAATACTCAACAAATCTCATCTCTATTTTACACTATCTTCTCCAAGAACACACAAACTATATTTCAGGTGGCATTTATTATATTTGTGCTACTAAGAAATTATTTTCCATGCAGTAGTGTACAATCTCTATCATCCTATTTCATCTTAGATGTATGCAATTTGGTGCCTCAGAGCACAGTAACAGATGACAAGAAACTCTCACTGCATTACATCCTGCCTATGGCAAAAGATTACTGCTAAAACATGCAGGAGACATTAGCACAGTGAAGTGGAAGAACAATGCGCATGATCATCTCAGTGCTACAAGAAAAAACTAGAGCCCTATCAGCTCAACTTCTTGCTGTGCCTCATTTACTGGAGCACAGTCACACACAGCCCACTCAATTTCAAACTGTTATTTTCCACAAGGATCCAAAGCAGTACTGTAATCCTCCGAGTCTGCATTCTCAAAAGAACTAAAAATATATAGATTATTTGGTAAATCAGCAAATAAACACAAGAAACACTGTATTCTGTGACACATTTCAAAGCATCAGTGAGAAATGAATAAGCATTTTTAATATTGAAAGTGTCACATGACAGGAATGTACAGTATTCTGTATACTACTGTAAGACTATTGTTTAAAAGTTTCTAAAGATTCAAATGAATGTACAACTCCAAACTGAATCCTGAACATTACTTCAGTCACTGAAAACATACCCTGGTATTGAGCTGAAACCTTAATAGCACTACTGTTGATTGGTAGAAAACATGGAGCTTTTCCAGAATTGAACCCTGGAAGGGAACAAAGTATCATCATAGAGTCAACCGCATGACAGGACGAGAGGGAATGGCCACAAGTTGCGCCGGGGAAGATTTAGATTAGACCTGAGGAAACATTTTTTCTCTGAAAGAGTGGCCAGGCACTGGAATGGCCTGCCTAGGGAGGTGGTTGAGGCATCATCCCTAGCACTGTTCAAGAAGCATTTAGATGAGGTGCTAAGGGATTTGATTTAGTAGTTTAGTGGGCAAGAATGGTGATAGGAGGATGGTTGGACTAGATGATCTTGTAGGTCCTTTCCAACCTAATGTACCTATGAATCTATGACCAATTCAGGGCTAACCAAAGAAGTTACAGCATGTTACTGAGGGCACTGTCCAAGTATCTCCCAAGCACTGACAGGTATGGGGCAGCAACCACCATGCTAGGAAGCCCATTCCATGTTTGGCCACCTTCACAGCACAGGAATTCTTTCATATACCTAATACACAACAATTGTTCACGTTTACTTTAGTTTCATGCCCCTTTAACATTCAGACAAAGTCAAAACTGAGCAGGACTAGTACCAATTGACTCACAATGAAAAGGCCTAACTGCAGGGAAATCAACTGATATTTCTAGAAGGTAGAAGAAGCAGGACCTAGAATTTTAGGTATTATTAACAGAGTTACCAGATGTCTGCAGATCAAACTGCAAGCAAACAAGAAGAGCACACTTGGCATGGTTTGAGTAATAAACACATATATCAGTCTTTCATGTCTTCTGTCCCTACTGCTTTAAGCAAAAGGTACTCCAGAAAAAAAAAAAAAAAAAAAAACAGAAAAAAAAAAACCCTTGAAAATTGTTTTTTCTGCTGCTGAAGAAAAATAAGTTGTAGGAAACTCATCTACTACTTAGAAGCATCACTAATGAGTATTTTGTTCAGTTCTTAATCCCATGGGATAAGATGGTAACTGCTCATGGAGATGTAACTCCAGGACTCCAAAGAAGCAGAGCATTGAAGTATGAGAAAAAAAATGTGTTTGTTTTTTTTTTTTAATTATCTTAAAGGAAAAAATAAAAAATAAAAAAAAATCCCCAAACCAAAGATGTAGCATATACAATGAAATATTCCTACAAGCATGAGAAAATATTGCATATGTGTCTAGGTTCCTTTTCACTGAAATAGGAAACTTCTCTCCCATGATCAGTTTTCAGAAAACAGTGTTACAGTAAGCCCCAGTAGCAATATATTTCCAGTTCAATTAATAAGAGAAAATGCTTAAAAAATGATCAGTGATTTATTTTGTTCCAGTTACACAGAGAGCAATGAGATGCTATATTTAAAATAAATAAATAAATAAATCACCCAACACGAAATATGATTCATGATTTCCCTCAATATGTCTAAACATCATTACTTCTTGAAAGGAGAAAAACTAATCACTTTATGCCTATCATTTAAACGTGAAAATAGTCTTGATGTTCACACCATGTAGTTATCAAGTTTAAAAAAAGGAACAGTATTAAGCCTGTCTCACAGTAACAACAATCTTTCAGTGGCAATTTTAAGAAAATGTGACCATAAAAATTCTAAAACAAGAAATGAAAGATACAGAGCATTATACACTAATCACAAAATTATATGCCTTTATACGGGTAACGAAATATTTGTCTATGAATAATTTTATAGTCTCCTTAAAAACATCATATCATATTAATGAAACATTTACATTCTCAATCCCCACTTAGGACTTCAGTTTCTCTGCACATTAAAATCCTGAGCTGAAAACACAAAGCCTGCTTGAAACTCAATGTGCACTTAAAAAAAAAAAAATTGAGACTAACAGTAATATTCAGAACCTTAGAAACCTCTTTGGTGAGACTGCATTCTGCTTTCCAAGTATGTGTTCAGTCAATAACTTATAAATGGAGATGACATACATGAAGTGATTTGTATTTCTTCCAGTTGTCTTCACTTTTCTACTTTTGGATTTTTCAGCACTCTTATTTTTCATTTATCTTTCATTAATGGATTTGTTACAGGTGCACTTTCCACGAGCACTGAATCAAGTTCATTCTTTTCTCCTCACATACAGTAGCAGTTTTAATGCTCTTCGCAAGCTTGCTGTGAGCCTGTTTCTGTTTTGATGTTTTCATTATTAATTAAGCTGTTTGAGGAAATATATATATGTATATCTTTCTCATAGAGGTCTACGTGTTTACCACACTACAGCTGTCCTGATCTGGAACCAAGGTGAAATTCTGTATATATCAAAGCAAATTTTCTCAACATCTCTCACATATTCTAGCCATTATTACTTGAATAGTTTGAAGTAATAATAATAAGATTCCAGGATACTCCAAAGGAACAATTTTTAGAAGACTGGCAGTCAATACTTAAGTATTTCTGTGGGTTTTATACCAGCTTGGAAAATTCTTCTGTTACAAGCTAAGGTACTTTAGGTTGACATGCTTTGTGCATCATAGGAATAATTTTGCAGAAATGAATCCAGAACTTAAAATATAACGTGTCCAAAGGTATCAGGATTTAAGTATTTCTCAGAGCCAAGAACATATTTCAATTTGTTAGGGATTTTACTTTAAAAAAGCATCAAAATATTTAGAACTCAGTAATAACCAAGACAAATTTTGAGGATATAAACATTTGGGTTTTTGGGACTTCTGTGGAAGATAGCACAAGCCTTCTGCAGTTCAAGTCAAATAAAGAATACTTGAGAAAAAAGCATGGAAGGATTTATCATCAGGTGACTAACATAGGGACTTGAGTGAGTTAATGCTCATCAGCATGCTCTCTAAGACAAAAGATTTAGCTTTGCAACACTGACCAACTCAATGAGATGATTGAAATCTGATTTATAAGATCAGCTGGGGATTTTTCAAGAGAATAAATAAGTTAATCTTACTCATGAAGACTACCTGTCTGAGCTGAATGTACAATATTAGGACTTATTAAGAACAGCTTGCATCTTAAAACAAACTCAGCTGCTCTAGGGGACAAGGATCAGCCAGCGCACACAGCAATCTTCTGGCTGATACTTTACTAGCTGCAGTATAGCTCCAGTTACTCTTTATAACCTTACAAGACTGAAATGAAGTAGCCACCTTAAGACATCACTTGGGTTACACATTTCCAAAAAAATATATATTTTAAGACAATGCTAATGTTTGTCAATTATGTTTAAATACCCACCCACCCATCCCTCCCCAGAATAAAAGAAGAGCTATTAGAGGAACTGAAAGTTACGTTTCAGTTAAGGTAGTATTGCCAAAAAAGGTTGCATCTTCCCTGGGGATATTCAGAAGCTGTCAGACTAGGTGACCTCTAGGGACCCCTTCCAACCTCAGCCATTCCAGGATTTTGCCTTTCATGAGAACAGTTTGACTTATTCTTAGCTCCCTACAGTAGTCTTACAGGCAAGAGTATCCAATTGCCATGGCAACACTTTTAAACTAGTTTTTACTATATGCATTCTCTTTTTCCCAAAACTATTATTCTGTTTACTAGAAGAAGGGAATTATGAATCACACATGCTTTCATGAGCTACAGTCCTAAAAACTACTGTGCATCTTATCAGGAACTTGATAAATACAAGAAATATACATGATAACCAAAAACTCCTTGTCTTGCTGGGATAATTGGGTTGTTTTCATCCCTAAATTAGTTTGTTATACAGAAACTTGGAAAGAATATGTTTCTTGGGTCCTGTTGCTGCAAGTATGCACTTAGGACACCTGTAGCAATTCTAGCTGACAAGACAGACAGCATCTGCTTTCAAAGAGAAAATTCTACAACCCAAACAGACCTGCTATACATGGAAGGAGCAGTGTTCTGAAATTTCAGTAAACAATTTTGCTCCAGCTGGTGCTTTTTCCAGATTGCAAATTCACTTATTTAATTATCCTGAAAAGGCCTCAGCTTTCTTAAGTTCCTCATTGTGTGACTACAATTACAGGGAACAGACTTATCTCACCATCTCATTCCAAGAGCCACTTTCTACACTAAACACATTTTAACTCCCAACATTGTCACCTCATACCTGTTCTTATTGTCCTACTCCCCTCCTTAAAAAAATAAAAGACTTTTGTGACCGCAAGACACAACTTGCAATGCTGCCCACTTGCATTAGTACTGCTGGTAGAAGCATGAGAGTACACTGATGCCAACTGGCTTTCATTTCTGCAGTACTGCCTGCATTAGAGAAAGTGCTGACATGGTGCTTAGGTAGACTGGGCTCCTTTTACGGATCTGTATGGACAGAAGGCCACATTTGTCATAGGGGAGGGAGGAAAAAAAAATCTCTTGATGTAGAAATACCACATCCCTAAACATATCTTTTTGCCATAGCAACATCAAACTAAACATTGACTTCTGCCCAACAGGGAATCTTCTCACATTAGAAGAAATAATTTAAAGAAAGAAAGATGTCAAAGGCCTCCACTCAAGAGGAGCATTCTTTTCTGAGGCTGCAGATATACTCCTTTTCTGAGGCTGCAGATATACTCACTGATAAATCTGCAAATGCTGTGGTCTGACCTTTCTGAATTCACCTAATTGTCTTCCCTCCAGAAAAGAGATAAGGTGGTTTTTTGAGCTTTAAGTTGAGCACCCAGAAGTTCTGCCACCCTTTGCTGAGCAAGAAACACTCAATCCATGACTTGAAAAGAGAAGTGGAAAGGGAATATATAGCTAAACTCTGTCTCAAAACAAATAAGCAGAATTCTGTGACGTTTTTACTTCAGATTGGTTTGTTCCAATTCTATATGCATCTGCTATTGTCAAGTCTTCACTGACAGCAAGAAGAAAGGAGACTGAAGCACCTTCATTCCTACTAATCTACAAATAGAGCTACTTACTTTTTTACAGATACATTTAAATGCCACAAGAAACGCAATAAGTTAAGAAGTTAAAGTAAGGGATACAAAATGTTTTTTTGTCTCTATTTCTTATTCCCTAAAGAGGTAAAATTTGCTGCAAAAGTCTTGGCACAGTAAAAATTTAGGGGACAATACCCTGAAAAGTCAAACACAGTCTCAGTCTCAAGTTACAGCTGAAAATCAGTCATGTTATTCACACAGCGAATCAAAGTTCAGCTTGTAACTTCACACACAGGCACACTACAGAACGATGTGCTAGCAGCCATGTGCTACTGCTGAATCTAAAAACACAGGAGCAGAGATGAAGATCTGCTGTAAATGATATGAGAAAGGAAGAGTAAACTAATACCAAAAAAAGAAAAACAAAAAGAGTAAAAAAAGATAGCCCTGATTATTAATTTTTATTAGAGAAGCTACCAGTTCAGTAAATTCCTGTGTTCTGCACAAGAAGGGAATAATATAAACCAAGACTGAAGATGAAAATAAGGAAAACAGAAGACATGCACAATACAAGTTTCACTAATACACCCTGGATAACTTTGAACCTGCCAAGCTTGTCAGCCTAAAGCAATCGAAGCAACATATCTATCTCCTCTAAATTGTCATTCCCCAAATATTTGCTGGGCAAAAAAGGGCTGAGTGTTCTATCAAAGCCTGCTTGAGTTGAAATAAAAGCTGCACGCTTTTCAAGATCTCTTCAGCAGAGGCTGCCAAGAAACAATATGATTGTTGATTTGATGAATTGATCATGGTTAAGGAATATTGTTTAGATGACAGGCACTTCAACCCATGAATCAATACTTTGTAAGACCTTTTGTCTTTTCTTGCAGCTGTAAAACAGACAACTGTATGCTCAAATGTTTTGTTCCCATTCTTCAGTAGTACCTCTACATTAAATTTCAATCCGAATCAAATGAAATGCAAGAATTTTTTTTTCTTCTTTTAAACCAATAGGCAGAGCTGTAAGGACAATACTGGCAAAGAGAAAAATAGTGAACAATTACAAAGAATCACAGTACAGTTCAGAAGGTCATCTTATCCAACACTGTAGAGCTGCTTGCCCTAGGACTCTGTCCACGTCACTTTTGGATGTCTCCAATGAGGAGACCCCACAACCACTCTGGCAACCTGTGCCAGTGCTCCATCACTAGCACAGCACAGGAGTGCTTCTTGGTATTGTTGTGGTTTAACTCAGCAGGTGAATAAGCAGCACAGTCACTGCACGCTTCGCCTGTCTTCCCTGTGAGATGTAGGAGATAACCAAGGTTAAAAAAACCCAACAAAGTAGAACTCATGGATGGGTTGAGATCAAACCATTCACTAACCATGAGAAAAGGAAAAGGATAATAGTTATGACATATATATGTATGTGTCTATGTTATCAACATTGCTTTTATTCTAGAACTAAAACATAGCATCATACCAGACTGACCAAAAAAAAAATAAATTCCATAACAATTTCATTCCACTTAAAACTAAGACATGTTCAGAAGGAATCTCCTTTATCCCAGTTTACATCCATTACCTCTTGACCTGTCAATAAGCACCAGTGAAAACAACCTGACTTTGTCCTCTTTGTACCCTCCATTCAGATGACATCCCCTCTGAGTATCCTCCAGGCTGAGTAACCCCAGTTCTCTCAGCCTCTCCCTATAAGTGAGATGCTCTAGTTCCTTCATCATCCTGGTGGCCTCTTGTTGGACTCCTGTCTGTCTATGTCTCTCCTGTACTGCAGAGCCCAGAACTGGACTCACCAACCCAGGTGTGGCCTCAGCATTACTACATAAAGAGGAAGGACCATTCCCTTTGTCTTGCTGTCAATACTTCGCCTAAAGCAGTCCAGGATATCTTTTAGCATTCTTAGCAGCAAGGGCTCATTTCTGGCTCATTCAATCTGGTATTCACAAGGACACCCAGGATCTTTTCTGCCAGGCTGCTCTCCACATGGGTAGCTCCCAGTAGGTCCAGGTGTCTGGAGTTGTTTCTCCCAAAGTGCAGGACTTAGAACTTGTTGCTGGACTGCAGGAGGTTCCATTTGTCCAGTCTGTCACAGTCTCTCTACAAAAAGATTTGCTTCTTGTCCTTGGATAGCTGACATACTGATGAAATACCAGCATGCAAAAGGGATACCAATGTTCTTGCATTCAGAAGTTAAATAAGGAGTTTCCAGACAGTATCAGTGAATATATACTATGGAACCTCATAAACAGCACATTAAAATAGAACTCATACTGAAAAACAAATTAGCTAAGTAAACCATGTTTCTCCCCTTCAGCAAGGATACTCACATTTCTTAGGGTCTCTGAGGACAAAGTACTAGTAAGGCTGGATTAAAATCATTCAGATAATATGGCTTTAAAAGTACGTATTGTTTGCTTTCTTCTTCACGCATTTGTACATCTATACTGTGTTTATCTTTACATGAAGAAAAAAAGCAACCATCAGTTTCAAAGAGCTCACAAGTTTCCCGCATAAAGGAAATAATATTCCGTAGACCATCTCTAATAATTCCTGAAGCCTCTGAAAAACCTATTATTATTGTTATTCAGAACACAGAGCAGGGAAGATTCAGCTGCAAGGTGAACCTTGGCTGAAAGACAAACTCTTTAGCACTCAATTGGCAGCAGGAGAAAACAGTATCTGCTGCTTACTGTGCGAGTTTTTCTGGTGAGAGATTTTGTGAAACCCTGTTATTTTTGCATTAATAGAATCGTTAAACGGAACACAAGGGAGACATAGAAAAGCTGAGGTTCTCAATTCTTCTAGAAGATTGCACTGTTTAGGCAGAAAGCCAACCCCAAACACACCGATGTAGAGACAAATGGAGGCAGAAGAAAATCCATTGTGTCTCTAGACATCTGGCCCTAGGTACAATCCACTCTAAACCCCAAAGAGATCTTCTCTAGTACAACATTAGGTAGAAAACTTGGTGTCTGTACAGTAGCCTTCAGGAGAACAGAATGGAGACCTACTTAAAATACTTTCTTTTCAAAATAGATTCAAGCTCCTTGTACCTTCCTATCTCAGCAGTAGAAACATTTTAGCTTCTATTTAAAAACCTGAAGATCTCAAGACAGGCACAACACAGAAGTATTTTATTTTTCCAGAGCAGAAAATTTCAGTAATAGTGTCCCTAATTTCAGGTAGGCTTTGCCTCCACAATCACTTTCCTTTAAATTTCAGTCTTAGGTGTTCCACTCTTACTACTGATCAATATAAGAGTGAACAGAAATCACCAACTGATAGCCCATCAGACATCCATAAAGATCTTTCTTTACTCAAATGTAAAAACTGAGCATGTCTCCAGTTTGACTCTAACTATGAATTCCCACTCAGCAGTTACATGTTGGATGAAGAATAACTTCCTTCCAAAAGAACAGACAGCTCAATTTCATTATCATAAAAATTTACATGTCTTACTAAGGTTGGGGGGGGGGGGGGGGGGGGCAGGGAAGAGGGAAAAGGGTCAGCCAATCAAAAGAAACACCACAGAAGACAGATGTATCAAGAGTTAGACTACAAGAGCTGGAAATTTTTAATGTTAAGGAAAGTTCATGTGAAGAAAAGGGAATGAGCTACTTATCTTGGACTGCACGTGAGGTAGGAGGGACTGATGTGAACGACCATATATATTTAAAATGTCAAAACGTTTTCTAGCTAAAAGGTTTATCTGCAGTGCAAATTGATTTAACCTGTTTACTGATGTTCTGCTGATCTCACATCTTGTAACCACAGATACTCTTCATGTTTGGAATAAGTTACAGAAAAGAGGCATGCAAAGAATAACTAAACATGAATAGTTAGTAAATCACTTTTCTAGTGATAAAAAAGTAAATAATAAAAACCTCCATGAAAAGTCTAATATATTACTCCTCCCCTTTATAATCTAGAAATCTTTTCAATCTTTTCACAAGGCAATAAAGAGGGCACAGTTTTAGTACAAAAGCATTCCAGTACCACAGAATCACAAAATAGCTTGGGTTGGGAGGGACCTCAAAGATCATCTTGTTCCAAACCCCCTTCTGTCAGCAGGGTTGCCTGTAACAGGATCAAACTGTCCAAGACTCCATCCAGCCTGGCCTTGAATGCCTCCAGGGATGGGGCATCCACAGCTTTTCTGGGCAACCTGAGTCAAAACCTCACTATCCTCTAAGCAAAAATGTTCCTCCAACATCTAATCTAAATCTCTCTTTTAGCAGAAAACTGTTCCTCCTTATCCTATCACTATTCACCCACATAAAAAGTCAGTCTTCCTCTTTTTTGTAAGTTCCCTCTAAGAACACAAGGCCACAAGGAGGTCTCCCTAAAACTTTCTCTTCTACAAGAAGACCTCAGATCTTAATCTTAGGAGAAGTGCTCCAGCCCTCCCCTAGACATGCTCTAACATCTCTAGACAGCTCTGTACCTTGTGCTGGAGGCCCTAGACCTGGATGTAGCACTGCAGATGTTCACAAGGGCAAAGTAGAGCAGGAGAATCACCTCCCCTTGACCTGCTGGACACCTCTGTTTTGATGCAGTTGAGGATGCTGTTGGTCCTCCAGACTTCAAACACACACTGTTGGCTTGCATCAAGCTTTTCACCCACCAGAACCTCTAAGTCATTTTCCACAGGGGCTGCTCTCAATGCTCTCTTCTCCCAGTCTGTACATATCTGGGATTGTCCCGACCCAAGTGAATCTCATTAGGGTCACACATGGACCCATTTCTCAGGCTTGTCTACGTCCTCTTGGATGCCATCCCTTCTGTTACATCAACTGCATCACTTTGATAGTGTCATCAGTAAACTTGCTGTGGGTGCACTCAATCCCAATGCCTACATCATTAAAGCCTCATCAAGTTTTCCATTAGATAAATTCCTAAAAATCACAATTTTGGAAGCAACAAGCTACATATTTTGATTTCAGAGACCTCTTCAACTGTGAAATGTCTCTGTCTTTCAGCCCACACCATTTAGATCTCCATATCTCAGAAGCAGTGTTTCCCCAGAACCTGGAGACATTCTCCACCACCCAAATTCCAAGCTCATCCTCTGTCACTAAGCTTGCAGAAAGAAAAGAAAGAGCAGCTCAATACACACAACTCAGAGAAATACTGCAGTTTGAGGCTTTTTTTTTTTTTAAGGGTTTATTTGCTTGTTTTTAAATTTCACTACTTGAAGATGAAAAATTATCCAATTTCTCATCAGCAAAACAGAGTTGAGTTCTTGATTGTAGAAGCTACTACATTTTCACCAAATACAGCTATTGAGGCGGTCAGGAATGGCCTTGGAGTTGATATCTCAAGATTCACTATAGGTAAAGTTGTACTAAAAGACATGAGGTTAACTTCTGATTTGGCAGCTCCCATTCCTTTTATGCACCATCTTTGACACAGTTGTTTAAAAAAATAAAAAAATAGCTTGCTTTTTTCTTTTGAACTTGGTTTTAAGGTACTAAATGCAAACATAGCAAGATGCTCCTCCTTATATCTAAAATGGTCTTTAATCATCATATTCTTTACCTAACGGTTTTCCGGAATCCTACAATAGCACACCTAAAATATTTTATCATATATCATGATAAATTGGTTTGACTATATGATCTTGGAGACCTGTGATTCCATGAAATACTCTCAGTACCCAGTGTCCATATTAACAGAGCCATCGTATACATAGTTCTCTGCCTCTCCTGGCTTTCCTTGTCACATATACCACAGATTCATGCTTTCAGCATATTAGGCCTATGTTCTAATTTTAAGTGTGTGGTTTAAAATAACAATAACGATGTCATTAAGACACTAGTATCTTGCAGACTGTAGGAGAATATTTTGAATTAACATACATACAGTAACTTCTGCATTTTTCTGGAATTATTCCATATATGAACTGTCAAAATCAATATGGTAAGTTCTAAGAAAGTATTAAAGTTACAAGTTAAATCCCATCACAACCCACGTTACTGTCCTACAACCTTATAGTTTTTAGAAAGCCAGGAAAATTTACAGTAAGAACTCTCATATCAACATATAAGAAATAGAGCAGGCAACATGAAAGCTCTTTTGTTTCTGGCTACTGCAGCATGGTGATTGTCAGAAATGAATTCAGAAACTTACCATTTTCCACGCAGACTCTCTTACAGATCTTGTTCAAAAGAAGTTCCTGACGTAACCGAAAAATTTCAGCTTCTAGTGCTTCAACTTTCGATTTCCAGTCAAAATCTTGTTCAGATACAATTTTGGCAAGGTGCTCGGTGTACTCTTTGCAGCTCTTCCCTGGTGGTTTTGAGCGGATAATGGCAATAGCCAGAGCCAGTTTTGATATTTTCAAATACCAGACTTTGTTTTCTCTTCTGCCTTTGTCTTCTATCACATACAAAAGAAGAGAAAAAAAATCCCTTCACCATGATTTTATTAAAGCAACTTATGCACGCTTTCCTTAGCTTTGAAAACCATTTAACAGTGAGACCAATTATCTTATTTCTACCACAATCCAAAAATCAATCAAGAACAACAGAAGTATGAATAGCTGTCCACAATGTGAGAATAAAACATACACAAGCTGTGCATCAGTACTAACAACAATAAGTGTAGTGTTTGAGAACAATCACGGAAATCAGCAAAGTTCAAATAGGCTTATACTAGCAACATATTAAACAGCAATGTTGTCTCAACTAAAACAAAAGTGAAAATGTCAAAAATCTTAATAAGAAAAATGAAAGAAGAAATTCACTAAAACTCTACGGCTGAGGAATGGGATTATATTAGTTTAAATCCAATGCATATGATTTCTTGATATGGTATCAAAAAGTCTCAATTCTCTAAAAATAAGAACAAACACCTGAGGATATTGGTAGTTTCCAGTGTTGCATACCTGGTACTGCTGCACTTTTGGTTTTAAGCTCACATCATACCCAAAGGTCTTTACAGAGATACTGCTGACAAAATGCATACTCAGGCTGGAGTAAAGGTGCCTCTTTTTCCTTATTCTTGTTATCAACAACCGTCAAGTTAAATTCTTTCCATTCAAATTAGGAATTCACATAATTCACATGTTCACATATAACTTATACAAATTCACACATCAGTGAGGTTCTTTGCAACAGCAAAGAAACATTCACTGAATGTTTCCTTGAAAAAAGTATTACTTTCAGAAATAAAAAAAAATCCTCCCTATGCTTTAGTCCTAGTTCTAACACAAAAAGGCTCTCCATAAACTTTTTTTTTTAACCAAGAAACTACATATTAAACACTATAATAAACTGTGTTGAGTACCTCAGTGAAATAGTAACAGCACAAAATTCAGTAAGGCATTTTGCACCATCCTTTCACCAGATCATTTGATATCACTTAGCTGATGATTTCCCTCGGTTTTCCTCAGCTTTAGAAAATAAGTCATCTAACATGATATTAATGATATTTATCAAGCAGAGCCATTTAGAAAAAGAGATGCCTTTTAAATATTTTTCTACCTTCCTAATACTACTGAAATGCACAAAGAATTCCTTGTATGCTATCCATTCAGACAGACACAAGTCACATCTTGAAGTATGAGTACAAAAGGTAAGATGACAGGAATTCCTTGGGATCCATCTAGAGCCATGCTCTGAATTACTGAAAAACTACATCCCTGCTCTACCTGTGCAAAAAAAGTTAGTCTAAGTATCAGTGTATTGATAATGGTTAATGAAAGAGCAAGACCTTAGAAACTGAACTATACTATCTATACCAATATATAGCTATATAATTAAATACATGAATAATATCTTTGCATAATTTCTTCCTTGTAAAATCTATTTCACACAACTTTTTCATCAATAGTTAAGAATTCCACTGAAAAAGTGTTACTTCCCAGAAAATCTACACTGCCGTGGGACAACAAACTGCTGTAAGGCTCTTTTCCTTTATACATCAAAGGAAATGTTTTGCAAACACAGAACCATGCCAGTAATTGAGCTACCATCAAAGTTGTTAATAAAATGAAATACATAGAATCACACAGAAAGCAGAGTATGTAGTAACCTTTGAGGATCAAAGATCTTTGGCTTTCAACTTGAAATACGCTCCCCAGATTCTCATCTTCTTAAATGTAAGTTTCACCCAGGCATCACTCGAGCCACACATCAAGCTCCATTCTTACAAAGTTTATCTGCAGAGCAGAGCTATAGATTAATGCAGACAGAAATTCTTCTTACAAGTGGGTTTTTATTGCTGTTTTCTCATTTTGATGTCTCTGGGGACCCCTCTGCAAAATCTTTGATTCACCTGCTTTTATAAAACAGAAAGGCAATACAAGCTTTCTGCTTTGTAAAATGTTTTGTCAGTACAAGCATTTTCTCATAAATTACATTCAAGAAAGCTGCAAGAAGGTATGGGGCAGGACACAGTATTTAATTTGAGTGCTTTGAGACTGTCTACATGCTTTTTATCATTACAGAATCAACATCAATACCTTTTTTCTATTATGTTGTTTATTTCTACTCACGCAACAAAGAATCAGATTGATTCTTGATTCAGCTTGACTACTGATGTTTTATGATCCTGCACTTCATATGCCTCGCCCATACCTCTTCATTAGAAAAGTAAATTAATAAATCAACAAATCCTTATATTTTCTGAAAATCCACTACTAAAATGACACACCTACATTACTAGAACTAAAGTCCAAGAAATTAGGAAGTTATTTCTGAATATTCCAAGCTCTCAGCCCTTGTAAGTGAAATATCCAGTGACACAGAGTAATAAGAAAATAAATAAATCACATAAACCATTCCAGCTTTGCTTTAAAACCCAGTTATCAAAACACTTAGCAGCAATCCATGTTAATCCTCACAGCATAGAATTAAGCAACGAAATTTGGATTTAGAGAGGCTTTTTCCTCTTTAAATTTCAACACAGACTAATACAGTAGGAGTACCAGAAAACGAACAAGTGTAATGAAATATTCTTACTCTGGAAAAAGGGAATCACTTTTGTGCAAAAAAACCCTTTACAGCTGCTGCTCAAGGAAATAAAATAAAATATAAATAAATAAATAAATAGTACTGATTACAAAATTTGTTTTCTTTAGAAACATGACAAAAAAAAGCAATATTTGGAGAAATAATTCTGTTGGAATCTTGAAACCAGGTAATTCATAGCTAATGATGATTTCCCTATGTGTATTTCTGGAAGCAATGAATAAAGCTTTTATAGAGAATAAACAGCTTATTTATCTCCTTTCTTTTGTTCTTCCTATCACCATCTTGTTCTCCTTTCTTTTATGACCACGGAAAGAGATATTTCCAGGACAAAAAGCAGAAATTGTAGGAATCAACTCAAGTTTTCCACAACTCCCTAAATGGAATGCTCCTCACTCACAAACCATTGTAAATAAAATTACACACTGGATGGTGCTGCTAGAGATTTGCCAACTGTGCATTAGCAAAAGTTGCATGGCAAGCTATTGCTTTCAGGAAGCACCACGCTGAAGACAAGCAACCACGAATGTATTCCACTAAAAGCATACTGGAAGCTACAGTGATAACAATATTTTTGCACACATCAGCATAGAAATAACACTACTGACTAGGTAGAAAAAGTTTAAGAACTAAACCAGAAATTTTCTTAGACTGAAAATGATAAGACATGACCATGACAAGAATAGACAGAATTCATCATGCTAATCCTAGCTGCTAATGTCAAAATATATCAACGGGAACTGAAAGAATCAAGAATCATTTGGGAAAACACATCTGGTAGTCAAGCTACGACTTATCAAACCCTCTTCTCACTCATTGCTAGGGAGGGAGTCTTGGGCCTCTTGGCAACCCAGCTAGAAGAAGGGAGCAGTACCCACACTAAGAGGTACAGGTTGATGACAAGTTTCCTATGCAAAGCCTCAGACCATAAACTGACTGCAATCAGAGTATGGGATCAACTAAAATGATGTCAAACAGGACTGGGTCTCAGGTTTCCTTCTTTGAGTCAGGAATCTGATCTCCAGCCCTCTTGCTCTCAACTCTGCTAAGTAGGTCGCAGCTGTGGAAGACTGTTGAGTAACCATTCAGAAGCTGAAAGATGTGCAAAAGAAATCATAGAAATCACAAATTCTTAGAATGGCCTGGGTTGGAAGGGATCCCAAGGATTATCAAGTATCAACCCCCCTGCCATGAGCAGGGTTGCCACCCACTAGATTGAGTACTACATTCACACTACCCACAGCCCCAGCCAACCTGGCCTTAAACACCTTGAGGGACAGGGCATCCTCAACCTCTCTGGGCAGCCTTTTCCAGCATATCATCACTCTCTCAATATAATCTTCCCCTTGACATCTTATCTAAATATCCCCTCCTTTAGTTTAAAACCATTCCCCCTTGTCCTATCACTGTCTACTCATACAAAAAGTTGTTTTCCCACAAGTTTATAAACTTTCTGTAGGTATCAGAAGGACACTTCTCCAGGCTGAACAAGCCTAGTTCCTTTATCCTGCATTCACAGGAGAGGTGCTCCAGCACTTAGTCCATCTTTGTGGCTCTCCTCAGGACCCTCTTCAAAAGCTCCTCATCCTTCCTGTGTTGGGGCCCCAGATCTCGATGCAGTCCTCTAGATGGGGCCTCACGAGGACAGAGTGGAGGGGGACAATCCCCTCCCTTGCCCTGTTGACCACCCCTCTTCTGACTGAATCTAGGATACCAAAGGCCTTCTGGGCTGCAAGAGCACACTGCTAGCTCATGTTAAGTTTTTCATCAACCAGGACCCCCTAAGTCTCAAGGAATTCTCCCAGTTTGTATACTTATTTGGGATTACCTCAACTCAAGCAGTTGTAAGTGCCCTACACAGCTCAATAGTAGATGACAAAGAGGAATAAATAGGTGGTAAAAGATCTTTTGAGGACCTTAGATAAAATCATAGAATACTCTGAGTTGAAAGGGACCCAAGGGACCATCAAGTCCAGCTCCTGGCTCCACACAGCATCACCCAAGATTCAAATCCAGTGTCTGACAGCACTGTACAATGCCTCCTTGAACTCCAGTAGCTTGAACCTGTGCCTTGGGGAGTCTGTTCCAGTGCCCAAACACTCTCTGATGAAGAATCTTTTCCTAATCTCCACTGACCTTCCCCTGATGCAGCTCCATACCATTCCCTCAGGTAAACAAACAAACAAACAAATAAATAAACAAACAGGAAAGCAGAAAAAAATCAGTCATAAACACTAACTTTCTATACTGATTTGCTGGTTCTTCAGCTGCATTTGATGCAGCAGTTCATATTACAGTGTTAGGTACAGGAAGATACCTTTTCAGCAAATCTCACCTCAGTTTTGAGGCTGCCGTAAAGAGGAAAAAAATACCTCAAAATAATATATATATATATACAGATAATAATCTTTAAAGTTTGCTTTATTCTCAGTTGGAAGCTTCATGTATGTAGCGCTACTCTAAATTCCAAAGATTTCACATTATCATTAAAAAATATATCAAAACATGCATTGGAGTAATGAAAGTCTCAACCTGAGCATCAATTAGCCCACAGAGGGTTAAGCTTCAAGTCAGCTGTCAGATCAAAATGAACTGCTCACTAAGGAGAAAAAAAAAAGTAGTAAAACAAAGAGGGAAAAAAAGCCACCAAAACAGTGACCTCGGGATGAGCTGAGTGTTCCCTAGGCAGTTCTGGGTTCCTCTATTGGGCTCTTATCACAGAAAGTGCCTGCATAACCCAGACATTGAAGGATTAACTAATCTGTTCGCATAGGCAAAGCTTCTGCTCAAGAACTTTTAAGAAGTCCTTCAGGAAGTGTTCATGGGTAAGAGAGGTGAATTTTAAATAATTCATCTTTCTGAACCCTACCTATAAATTTTTGACTGACCTCAAAGACACAAAAACCACAGCGATAGGAGAGAAGAGAGACAGATCAGTCATTACAAGAACAGGGAAATACTGAGATTTAAAGTGATAAAACCTTTGAAAAGAAAACCAAAACCCAAACTTAGTATTTGAAGAACTGTTTGCTGTTACAGGACAGCATGCCTTGGGCATCAACCCTAAGTTCACATACATAATTCACATTTAATAGTGGAAGAAACTTTAAACAGTAAGGTTTCTGTCAATGGTATTTGGAGGACATCCATTTCTTGTTCAGATCATTATCATCTAAGAATGAAAACTTTAAAAATTCATGCTGTATGACACAAAACAGACTGTAACACAATTAACTTCCAGGCAGTCAAAGGGCTCTACATATCCAAAATAGATGGTTACAAACTAAAGGACTTATTATCAGGGCAGCACTAAATTGCTGTCACCACTGCTACACAGCAGAAAGTCATCTAACAGACCTACACAATAACACATTATAAACATTTTAAAAGTTTACAATCCAAATTAAGTGTATGGTCTGGTACTAATGGTACAAACATAATAGGAGAAACAGTTCTGTAGGCACAATTTGCACTTTAACAGGTCTGTCAATTACACACTGCAGATAAAGCTGAAAGATTGCCCATACCTGTGTGATCTCACGCATTACATTATGGCACCCAAGTTACTGACCTGTTCTAATGGAACACAAAACAGGTCACAGAATGATGCAAGTGCTCCAGTGAAACTGAGCTGAGCTGCAGACACATATGGCTATTACATTAAACAACAATAAAATAAACTTGATTTAATTAGTATGCCTAACATAATGCTGTCTTTATGTATATAATAAATAATGATAATGGGACAGCTGTATAATCAAGATGAACCAAAGTATGCCTTGTGTTCCAATTAAGTAGCTTTTATTGTAAAATATGTAAAATGCTTATTAAACCAAGGCTGCTTGGCAGTGTCATTTTTTTAAACAAAGATAGGCACTGTGTACATTTTCACTGAAACATTCAGTTTTACTACTACCATTAGCCTAAACAATACCTAATGCTAAAATGATGCTGAAACTAATAAAACATTTTAAATGTTTTATTATAATGTGCCAACAGCACAAAGAAATTCTACTAAAACATATCACGAAGTTTATCTCTTCAAACCATTTAATTCTTAAATCATTTTAGCTTCTGAAATCAAGTTATGTAAACTCTACAAAAAAAATTAAAGAGCTTCTTAGCTCTTCAATTAGCTCAACTATAAAACATTGTCTAGCACTAAGTACACAAGCAAACATAAGCCCCTCTGGATTTCAGTGAGACTTAAGAGACAGGATTTATCATCTTAACTACGCAAGTCTACAGTGCAGAAGGCTTCAGCTGAGCTAGCTGTTTTTACTTCCTTTAAGATCAACAGACAGATAGTTGGCGTTAGAAATCCACGTTTAAGTCAAGTGATTTGTACATCTGTCATGTAACGAAGGAAGTCACCCCAAAAACACTCAATCCCCTCCGTGGACCACAAAGGGAGTTCAAATGACAAGATGTGATGCCCATACACATCTTGTGAACAACAAACTGCAGTGAGAGGAACGCACCACAGGCAGTAAAAGCTCAGATCTTCCATAAAAGTGCCTCACCAAACATTGAAATGATTCAGGGCTAAAATTAGCACTTAAAATAAGTTTGTAAACATAGGTTTTCTGACTACATCTGAAGAAATTAACAGAACACAAACATCATAGAAAAAAATTGAGCACAGCCTTGTGAACATTTAGCAGCATTCATGCACAGAAGTAACATGAGTTCAGTAAGATAAGTTCAGTAAGATAACGTGAAGAAACTGTACTTTATTTCCTCCCATTTGAAAATGCACAAAGTCACATTTTTAGATGCCAAAGAAAACTACTTTCTCAGCCACTTTCTCTTATCAGATTTTACAAAGTATCCTAAGTCACTCAAAAGTTCAACTATGTCACTCATTAATAAAACATTACAGAGGATTGATAGTGAGGACGGTGTATGAAATACAGAAGGCTTAAAGAGATAAGAGGATTCTGCTTTTATTCTGGTCCCATCAGAATTGGCCAAATAAGAAAATGTGATGCAAGGAAGAGATTTTTGATTGCTTTAAATTATGTATACATTCTAACTACAAGCTGAGAGTTCTTCTTGCACTCAATTTACTTTTCAAACAGATTTGTTTGTTTTTGCTGTGTCGCTTGCAGTGTTATCTAGTCAATCTACCACATGGTATGGTTACCAGTACCACATTTTTCATGCACAGACACAAAACATAACTTATTCTATAAAGCCTACTGTTCAGAAATTAAAGTGTAGCTCAATGGTTTTCATTTTTCTGTTTTTAAATTGGCACAGATGTTTCCTTACCAAAACATAGCTGTTACCAAATCAATTGGAAGTCACCCCACTTGCTTTGGAAACTGAGGATATTCTTTTCATTACAGCTTTACAAGCGGAAGTCAGATCTTTAGTGAGTTATATGTGCCAATAACATTGAGTTACGTTAAATATAAATCCACAATTCAGTACCATAATTTCAGGCTGTCAATAAAGTAGCTATAGCTCCAAGTTTTGCCTACTGCAACAGTAGGTAAACAGCACAGTCATTCCTGAATGCAGGATTTCAGAGCAGACTTTTTACTTAAATTATTAAAAAAAAAAGCAACAAGAAACAGCACAGAATATTATACAGAGATTATTTTGCATCTTTGCTCTTCCTATGTTAACAATATATTGAATAAAATACCACAATAGACTTCAAATTTTATCTAAGTAGTTCCACTCTCATAAGTTCTTAAGTCCTTAAGTCCTCCAGATCAGTATTTCTCAGTGAATGAGTTTCCTTCGGATAGCTTACAAGGAAGCTTAGCTTTTCTATACCAATTTTATACTGGAAGAACAAAAGATGAGATGGCACAGAAGTAAGCAAACATTCTTGAGACCTGACACAGAGACAGACTCCTAATAACCTACGAGAAAGTATACAATAGAAGACCAAAGCTTAACGTTCACCGCAGATACTAACCTAGCTACAACCACAATGAAGTCCCTAGCATTTGAGTACTAATTTATGAAGCACATAGCGAACTATAAAAGTGATGTACCAAGCATTCACAGCCAAGACCACAGAAATTATTCTCCGCACTTCAACTCAACTTAATAGCTACTTTATTCAAATTACGGAAATCATTTCTTCTGCTAGTTGCTAAGACAAGCACAGAATGCATGAGACAATGCAAACTTATTTTTAAAAGCAGAACATAAAAAAAAATAATCGCACCTATAAATGACAACTTTGCAACAAGGTGTTTGAATGTTACTTGGAGTAAAACATAGAAATATATGTATATAGATCAGAGTGGCGGCTTCAGCCGAGCATGCCCATGGACATCACAACAGCCACAGCCGGCACACCCCGCCCATCCACGCCCCCAAAATGGCGGCGGGGCAGGAGTATCTCCTCAGGCCACCGCCTCCCACACCTCCCTTAGCACCTCCCTCATCGTTTGCCTCATCGCCTCCCCAGCCTGCGCAGCTTGAGGCTCCTAGGAAGCCCCAGCCCACCTGCAGCGATCTCCCCGCCCTGGGGGAAGCACCCGGGCTCCATGACGACGGGCAGTGGCGGAGAGCTGCGCTCAAGGGCCCCGCCCTCGGTTCCTTGCTGCCCCTCGCGGGTGGTGACCCGGCCCCGAGCTGTGGGGCTGCGCTGAGGCGGGCGGGTGTCCGGATCCAAGGCATATGTATGGGCCCTGCTCGGCCCCGGCATTGCCCGAGGGTTAGTCGAAGCGCCGGGGAAGCCTTGCAGAAGATGGCCGTTCAGATGTTGAAAGAAATACAAAAGAAATAGAGATCGTGAATTCATAGAACGGCTTGGGTTGGACGGGACCCCAAGGATCATCTAGTTCCACCCCTCCATGCCATGAGAAGGGTTGGCAACCACTAAGTCAGGCAATTAATCAGGCAGCCCAGGGCTCCATCCATCCTGGCCTTGAGCACCTCCAGGGATGGGGCAGCCACAACCACTCTGGCAGCCTGCTCCAGCACCTTGCAGTTCTGTGAGCGAGAAACTTCCCCCTCACATCTAATCTAAATCTCCACTCCTTTATTAAACCTTATTTCCCCTTGTCCTATCGAAGTTATTATGGTATGTACGATTGTATTATTTACTCAGACTATTCTGAAAAGTTTGTGGGAAGGCCAGAAAGAGTCTGCAGCTGAGCAGGGAGGGAGACAAGGTGAGACATGGGTAATTTCATGGGATGGAGTTAAATTGATCAGAATATATGAGACTTTTCACTGTAGGAAGGATTGGTCTTTGTGAACAGATGTTACTAGCAGTATATACTTTTGAATTAAATGTTCAACCCCATTTTTTTTTCTCAGTAAACTTGAACAGTTTTTTTTTAACACTTTAAGCCCATTCCTTCATAAAAGCTCTTTTATCAAGACACATAGTGGTAGATATCTAATCTTAATATACTTTTAAAAAACAGAATTGGAAAAATAAATTTACCATCTCAACTACAGAAAATATTAACACATTGGTACTTTAAGACTTCAAATGATAAAAATAAGTTTGACTGAATAATTTAGAGAGTATTCTCATTCTGGCTTTTTACTTATTTTTCAATGAAGTCCAGGGAAAAAAAATAATAAAAATAATAAATAAAATATTCTTCAGCTTTTTTATTTTAATTATTTTTTACAGTGACATACCAGTGGCCACAATGTGTTTATTCTTTTCTATGCATCTTCTGTGCATGCAAGTGATGCAGATACTTTTCAAAGTAGGCACTTACTATGTAGAATGAAGCGCCCATGTTTTCACATAATATTTTTAGGTATGACTGAAAGAAAAGACTGGGAGACATTAGTACTTTTACCTCCAAGCCTGGGGGAAGAATCTTTACTACTATTTTAAAAAAGAAAGGGGCTCTGACTGCCTTATCTTAAGGTACCAGTCATACCTGGAAGTATAGGCTGAGACCTTCTGCTATCAAATAGCTGTCTTGGGATGGGGTGATTTAGGCTTGATTATTTTGTATTTAATCATTCAAGATGTACTTAAATTTCTTGTAGGTGCATGGCCCTTTTATTATGGATTTGGAACTAGTAGTAGTTAAAAGCAATGTTGTCAGGAACTTTAAACTCATTGTATGCAACCTGCAGGATACCAGGCAACCTGCACTCCTTTACAGCATTTAGGTTTTTATTTGAAATGGAAGAATCCCAATATTTTCAAGGTGGAAAAAGCTGACTCCCTCCCCACCTTCCCATGGTTAAGCAGAGCATCTCTTTGTTATTCATCAGAAAGCAGCAAATAAGGGCACAGTCAACTGCAGATTCACTTGGAGATATGTGGCTCTGGTCTACTGAAGAACACTTTTCAAAAATAACTTGTACATTTTTTTTAAGTTCTATTAACTTTGTCCTCAATATTCTCAGTGATTATATAATCTTATCAGATCAGCTTTGTAATCAAGTAACAGTGAGTGTGCACATGTGAACTTGTACGTGTGCAAGCTAGGGATAACTAGTACAAAAAATGTAAGATACAATTTTTGTTTTAATATTCAAACACTGGGTGATTAGCACTTCATGTAATCTCAAGTGAAGCAAAAGTAAAAGCAGGCTTTGATTTCAAATAAGCAGTTTGTAGATCACGAAGGGAGCCAATTCTACTAGCTGAAGATAAATTCCTTTGATCTCTATTTCTGAAGGTGCCTTTTGATCTGAAAAACAGTCAAAGGATATATTCATGGTAAAAGGTCATGCAAAATAATTAGCTGCATTTATTAATAATTAAATATAAAAGCAGTGCAGGTATTTAATCACATTAGAGGTCACACAGTTTCAGTATTTTATCAATCTGTGTGCTGAATATTTACAAACAGGTCAGTGGTCATCTAAGAACACAAAAGCACAACCTTCAATCAAGTGTTAAGTATAAATAAATTATATCTCTGTAGAAAATGCAGGCCCTGCTGTTACTGGATGCCTACAGTATCAACAACAATTTGAGCAAACATGAAAGTAAACCTTTTCATTTGGAGAACTACAGTTTCTCAGAATTCATTAGACATCTTTATGTTTTAGTGCATCTCAGTTTACCCATGTGCTGAAAGTTCCTGAAAACACATACAAAGTCTGTTGTCGTTGATGTAGTTTGCAGTTTTGTATTGCTGATGCGGAGCAAGAGATTACTAACTTGAGAAAAGTGAGTGAAAATCACTGTCAGTGTCTTCTCTTTTGCGCTTTCATTCTTCTGTGTTACTGTGCTATATTAAGAATAAAAACTTTGGCATCATGCATCTTGATTACTTGATATCACACTCTTCAAAATGGATTGTAAAGTGTTTTCAATGGCTCTGTTTTGTATGTGTTCATGATGATGGAAATATGGCTCAGATATACTAGTAGCCCCTTTGATCATAATCTGCAATTTTAAACAAATCATCTTATTTAGGATGTTCAGGGAGTTATGCAATGACTTCTTTGCTACTGTTCAGAAATAAAGCATTGCCATCAGGAATGAGATTGCACTTCAGCAGCTGAAGCAGTAAAAATTCCCCTTTTCCAAAAGCAGTGTAAAAAGTTAGGCACAATTTAAGAACAGGGAAACAACTTGCCACCAATAAGAGGCAGTGTGCCATCAGTTACCATGGTATGCTCTGTTATGAAGAGATATTTCACAGTGATTTATTTAAATGTTATCGTAGAATCACCAAGGTTGGAAAAGAATTCCAAGATCATTCAGTCCAACTGTCCACTATTTCCTCCTAAAACAAGTTTCCCCTCTGCTCTGTTCTCATGTTACCCCATATGAAGTACTGCATCCAGTCCTGGATTCTCCAATGCAAGAAGAACATAGTTGTTGGAGCAGGTCCAGAGGAGGGCTACAAAGGTGATCAGAGGGCTGGAGCTCCTCCCTGAGAGGACAGACAGGCTGAGAGGGCTGGGACTCTTCTGCCTGATGAAGAGAAGGCTCCAAGGAGACCTTATAGTGGCCTTCCAGTGCTTGAAGAGGGCCTACAGGAAAGCAGGAGAAGGATCTTTTGTATAGGCAAGTAGTGAGGAAAAATGGGTTTAAACAGGAAGAGGGTAGATTTAGACTAGATGTTATAGGAAGAGGTTCTTTACTGTGAAGGTGGTGAGACACTGGAACAGGTTGCCCAACAAGGTTATGGATGCCCAAACTCCCTGGAAGCATTCAAGGCCAGGCTGGATGGTGCTTTGAGCAACCTGGTCTAGAGGGAGGTGTCTCTACATATAGCATGATTCAGTGTTTAAAAACATGCTATTCAAGATCTAGAGCCTGTAAACTTCATATGGCTCAAAGTACTTTTTCTCCTTCAGTCACAAAAGGGAATGCAAACTTTTTCTCATTTTGTGGAAGCCTATACACACTTGCACACAGAGGCATGTACATAACTAGTGGTAATGACCACTCCTATGGGCCATGCAGTCCTGTTTCATTTTCAAATTTATAATTTATAATGCAATATATACTAGAAATAGGATAGGTTCTGTACAGAAGTATGTACTTACATGTGTACACACACCTTTACATTAATAGATGCACAGGCAGACAGATAGTTACAAGTGAAAAAGTGAAACAAATTATGGTAAAGAAGCAAAGGGAATAACGTTTGTTATCTGACTAATATGTTCCAGCTGGCTTCTAAAGGTAAAGGAAGCACTTTTTACCCAACACAGGCTGTTCTCCTTCCCTCAGAAAACTCACGTCCCAGTTCAGTGACTACTGTCCTTTATAGCTAAAGGTTTGAACATAATTTTAACAGATCAAGGGAGCTTCGGTCAATACTGGATCTGCTTTGAAACTCATATGCTGTGCTTCCTGGGGTTCCTGAAGTCCACCTAGGAAGGCAGACCTGGCAAAAATCCTTTTTTTTTTCCAGCCATTGAGCTGCTGCTGTGGGGAAGAGCATCTGCTGAGAGCATAAGAGAAACAGACTACTGTGGTTCCCATGCCTGAAATGGTGGTGATATAGAAGTTTGTGCAACTTGATTTGTTGTATAACTTGAGGTCTCAAGGATTTGGAGAAAAATGAAAAGTAAAAGAGCAAATCAGCAGATTCTTACGTAGATTACTGGGATAATTCATATCTAAGAATAAAGTAATCTGAGTTCAGCAGAATATATGTAACATTTGACCTAAGTGTCTAATATGTAATTTCCTTAAGGTTTGTAAGTTACACTTACATCTAATCAGAAGTTTTACTCTGCACTGATCTGTGATAATCTGAGGTGAAATTGGACCAAGTGATGTATTTATGGAGATAGTCCTTCTGTATTCCCATGCATTTGGTGGGGAGTTATTTTCCAATAGTTCTTATGGTTTTCATTCCTTTTTCAACTCTACTATTTTATCTATGCTTTATCACCAAATTCTACACACAAATATGTGTAGGACTCTTAGTGAAGTCATTTTCTCTCAAGGGAAAATGTGGCCTTTAATAAATATGCAATGAGGCACAGTTATGATTGAAGTATGTAGTTTTAAGATGCATAACTTGGTGATTTAAAAACCAGATTTCTTTAAACATGCCAAAGGCAGGTATAAGTCAAGCTAAATGTTACTTGAATTGGAGTATAAAAGGGCACTCTAAACATTTTTCATATGATTCAGAATCTATTTACTCATATTCCATAACTCAGAACCAGCCAAAGTAGATTTTTAGCACACTTTCATAATAATTCATATTTTGGTAGTGAACAAGTATGAAAAAATGTCAACACCATAAGTTAAGTTCCTAAACCTCTGAATGTCATGGTAGATGCTCATTCTCAAACATAATTAAGGCTATTGAAAACAAGATGCTATAAAATGTAAAAAATATGTTTTCCTCTTTGTTTATTCATTTGAAATATTTGTTTAGGTAACCCTCAGAATGCTATTAAATATCATCAAGGAATAATATTTCAAATGCTCCAGAAGTTTAAGGCGCTGCCAGAGTTCACAGAAGCCTGTGTTGTCACTGGTATTTCCTCACATGCAAAGAATACCTCTCTTCCTCTGAAATAATTACGTATATTCTTGTTTTCATAGCTAGAACTTGTTCTGCTAATTTTTCTGTATACCAACTTGTCTTCACCATTTTTAATTTCTTTGTGGAAAACAAAGAAAGGTAAACTTTCTGAATGCTCTGGGTCTTTATGGCATTTTGAAATTCATTCACAGGCAAAGAGATTTTCCCAGTGTAACACAGATAATTTCTTAGACTGTCAGTCAGTATGGTTTAACATGAGTTTTCGTATTGAGTTAAATCCACCAAACATTTTTCCTTGGCCATCTTCATGGTACAAAAGTGCTGTTATTTAAATTTCATTAAACAGTGTCACAGTGAATCAACCACAGAGTGAGAAATCAAATTTGTCTTCAGCTTCTTTACTAGCACCCTACATAATAGGTAGTGGCAGCTGTAAGCCAGGATATGCCTATGTAAAGCATCACTATATTTTTTCCAAATACTTTGGTACAACAGAGATACTAATGCAGTTTTCAAAATCCAGGTGCTTAGATACCTTGACTATAAATTCAATTGAGTAGGTTATAGTGTGTGTACAAACCACCATTCCAAATACAATCCTAAAATTTTTGCAAATTTACAAGGGAGAATGTTTTATTTTTTTCCTTCTGTGAGAACTCCTAAATATAGTACACAATTTGCACCTGAGAACATTCCTGTTGAGTGCTGTGTCAAGTGTCATCCCATACTGATTTTCTATACTTAAGTCACAGTCGTATGAGTTTGCAGCACAGAGCAAAGGAAGTCCCTGTTTAATGTTTTAAGTAGCTCACAGAGAACTTGCAGGTTCCTAACAAATATGGGAAACCCTGAAAGAATCAAAAGTCCCTGAAGGAATTCAGAGATTATGCAAATGTCCTTGACAGTAAAACTTTATACTAGATGAGCTGGCAAGTCCTTAACTGTAAAACCATATATGCATCTCTGATCAGACTTTTGTAAGGGCTTAGTGAATTTTCAATGAAGATTTTTGAAAGGGAAGTTTTTGAGCTATCAATATCAGAAAATCATGAACAATTGATTGTTAGGTGATTAAAACAGTTCAAACTAAAAAGAAAAAAAATCATAAAAATGTGGATTTCTGTTTTCAATTAAAAGATAAATGTGAAATTCAAGTCTTAAGATACAGTCTACACAAAATCACATGAAAAGTTTCAAGTATTTTTTATTATTTTTCCCCATGTAATAAAGGCTAACAGTGTCCTTTTTTAATGTCTTGGCACATTGAGAAGTTAGATTGGCTCACATGAGGATTAGATGGTACTTTCCAGTGAGTGATTGAATGAGCGATTTCAAAGAGAGACAAAGAAAAAAAAGAAAAAAAGAAAAAGAAAGAAAGTTGGCAAGCTTAGTTTGCTTAGTAGCAAACTGTCCAGTACCCTGGTTGTAAAAGCTACAAAAACACTGTTACAAAATAGAGATAAACATAGCTTTGATTCTGAAACCTTTCAGAAATATTTGGCAACATCTCATCTTAAACTATGTTTTAAAAACTTTGAAGGAGATTGCCTTCTGATGTCTGAAATAGAAAAAAAAACAACAAAACAACAAATACCTAGTAATGTCTTGTTTGAATAACTCCTGGTAGTAGTAACAATAGACAATAATATCAAGACTCAAAAACTGGATTGAAGAAACTGTAGAAATTTTCTGCATGGAAACTGGAAACAAGAACTGAGAATCATTATAACTTCTTTCATTTCTATTCTTGATGCAAGTCTCTGTGTAGAATGTTTAAGCACAAAAGTATGCTACTTGAGTGTGATTGAACTGATAAAAAAGTCATAGGAATTTTTCAGATCAAAGCAAGTGTCTTTTCTTTCCATGTATAAAACTACTGCTGCAGATTTAGAGGAAAATAACTAGTGAGGTGAAAAACAGCTGATCAGGCCTTTTTGATGCCAGTTTTTATGAGGGTGATCTTCAATCACTTGGGTCAATGAATAAAGAGGAGGTAAATCATATCAGTGTACATCAGTACCTATCTTTACTTTGCCCTAGTCTGCTGCCAATCTGAGACTGAAATTCAATCCTGAAGCAGTAGAAGTGACACAGAAAGGTTTTGATTTAATTTTTCAATGTCATGTCATTGAGATATAACATTGTACTCAAGATATTGCAAAGACTGTAGATTATTTTTCTGTTCTGGAAGATGTTTTGGACATCAAGGAATTACTTGAATTATAAGTAGGTAGGCAGAGTAGACTCTTTTTTTCGAGAAAAAACCTGCTCCCAGGTTTAATTCAGCTCATTGCTCATATCCATTTGAGCAGTGGGCTTTCAAGTCAGAACCAGGAAGTCATTGCATCTTCTCATGTCTACAGAAGCACTTGCTGCTTTGCAGCTTTTAGCAAGAACCTCCCAGACTTTCACATAGTTGCTAGGCCAGGCAGGCAAGTAACCTAAGCAAATGAATATTATACCATGCAAGAAGATTATAATTGAGAACAGTTATGTCATGTCCTGTACTAATGGTTGACCACCTGGTGAAGGGGGTGGCTGGTCCAGAAGGCACAGGTGGAAGCAATTTACCACAGGTCCACCACTCCCTACGCTTCTTCAAGGGCTCTCTTACAAAAGAGCATCTCTTGGATGAAGGCTACTTCCTGAAAAGGTATGTTCTGTGGCTAGAAACCTAGTGCCAGCTGAGTGACTTGACTTTTTCCTATATATAGTTTTTCATATTTTTTTAATGATGCTTTGCCTGATATTGCAAAGAACTTATCAGAAGCATTTTCACTGCTTTCAATGACCAGTACCAGTTCCATATAGTTTTGTATTCACCAGAAGCCTGAAGCATATAGGCTTATTGGTTTAGACCCACAAGTGTTAGCAAATTGAATTCTTGTCTTAGGTGTCCTTGGTTACTCCACAGTTAGTATCAGTGAGATATTATGAGCTGTCCTCATTGAACTCCTGTTAAACAAATTCTTTGAGAAATTTCTACGGTATATTAAAGATCAGCCTGGGATCTTCTGTGGTATTAATAGAAAATGGTAAGAGGGAGGGAGAACGCAAAACTTGAAAGTTACTATGAAAATTAGGGTGTTTTTACAGATATTTGGAAGGTTATCCTAACTCATCTTTTGAATTCCTATTTGCAAAGCTTAGTTTGTCAGTTTTCCCTTTATATCCTTTCAGATACAAGATTGATAGGTTAAGACAAGAACATATATTAGAGATATGAATTAAGAAGATAATCCAAGTACTATGCAGGTGAAGTCACTATGATTCTAAATCCATACACATTAACTCTATGTCTGAAATCCTGAAGCATGTGGGCAAGCTTCTCTGCCTCCAGACAGCATGTGGGGAGTCACAAAATGCTTTGGATACAGCAGGAGCTGTTCTGTAGCCTTCTCTGCTATGAGACAGTAGTAATGTGCATTGAAGGCAACTTTTGCTGGTGGATTTTACTAATAAAGTAGTTGAACTTCGAGGCACAAATAATGAAACATAATGTTTAATAGGTGAATCTAAAAAGCTTCATAGCCCAACAAAGCAGGCCACAGCCAAGGATTCGAGATCAGGTTACTCAAATTCTCATCCAACCTGCCCTTGAATGCTTCTAGGAATGAGGCCTCTAAAGATTCTCTGGACAACCTGTTCCAGCGTAAATAGTAAAGAATTTCTTCCTTATATCGAATCTATATCTATCCTTGTTTAATTTAAAACTGTTACTTGTAGTGAATAGGACAAGTGGTAAAAAGTGTCCATCTTTTTATGAGCCTTCTTTAAACATTGAAAGGCCATGATGAAGTACTGAGTGTTAAAGCTTATAGATCTGGTTAGAGGTTTGTATAAGCTTTAAAACAAACTGAAGAAATACTTTAGGAGTTGATTAATTGTACTTGTTAACATCCCACACCCTTTCCTTTTCTCCTCCTTCTTTATGAGTGCTTGCTGGATCAACTTTTCTGGCGATTATATTTCTGAGGACAAAAAAGCAAACAAAAGAAGCTTAAGAAACCATGCAGAGACTTTCAGAAAGTCATTAGGATCTTGAAAATTTGTCCAAAAGGTTAATTGAACTTGATATTTCTTCTTTTGATATCTCTACCTTTGTTCTGCTAATGAAACACCCAGTCATGTTTTGATGGAGAGAATTGATGGATAAAGTTGTTTGATACTGAAAATGATCTCTACACTGCTAGTCAAGCTCTTTTTGTCCCTCATGTACTCTAAATATGGCTGGTTTTCCTCTTACGTAACATGTGAACAGAGACTGACAGATACTGGTTTTCAGTCATCTGAACTGTCAGCTGCTGTACATTAAGAAGTTATCTATGCCTTTAATTGTGAGTGGGGAAGGGATTTATTGCTTGCAGGAGTGTAATTGTTCCACATTAAATCTACAGATAAGCCCCTTCCTTACTGCACACACCCAGTTCCATTGACTTTAAAATATTAAATTGTCCCTTTCCCTTTAAACACTCTTGCCTAAAGCTAGATCTATTATCTTGAAGCCTTTTTAGCTTGGACTCTGAGGAGATGCTGATACTGCAAACCAGTATCCCAAATGAGCAAATATTCAACTGAAGCATAAGAATGCCTTTATCATTGCCATATTTCTTCACTGCATTAATTTTGAAACACGTTTCTATATTCTGCCTAATCCCAGTCTTAGTGTTGAAAGTTTTGGTAGTTGACCAGTTTCTTCTCCAGTAACTTACTGGGACAAGGTGTAAGCTTGTGGGAAGAGGGCAAGGGAGGGAAAGATTTTTATCTTTTAATGTGCCAGAGACTGTGAAATTTTATTTTCTATTTACTTGATAAGATAAATCAGGTTTATTCTGATGTCTGAATCTAAAAGTTTGGTGAATTGCTTATTCTGTGTAATAGATGGGCTTGAAATCAAGTGAGTAATATACAAATAGCTTAAGAAAATCACGTAAATGGTCCTGTGATTAAATAAGTACCTGTAGTCTCCATAGGGTTGTATTTGTTTATCTTGTCTTGTTCATGTAGGGAAGATAGAAGAATGTGTCTATTTAACAAAAAGTACCTGTGTAAATAAGCTAGAGAAGCCTCAGATGCTTTATTTCCCAGCCTGCCTGAGAAGGCAAGGGATCTTTCTTATTGATAGCATTAACAAAAGAGGAATGCACACCAGAAGAATATCTGTTTACAATCAGTGAACTAAGAATGGCTAATTTACACTACGGTAACATTTATCAGGGCTGGAATATAGAGTTATTTCTCATTTTGAGTGAGTCTAATTGCATGGTATGAATCAGTGAGTGATGCAAAGGAATCGTGCTATAAAAGAGACAGACACTGCTTGCACCAGCCAGGGTTAGGGAAACTTGTTCCTGTCCTACCTCTCCAACAAACCTCCAAGCTGTACACGACAAGAGCGATCAGGTCAAGGGATGTAGATGTGGACTTCCTCTGTAAGGAGCCAAAAAGCCTGAGAATTACCAGTGAAAGCTGATGCAGTTTCTGAAGGAGCTGTCTCTTTTAAACCCTTTGCCACCCAAGGCTGGCAATTATTCTTAGGTCAAAGATATTTTGCATTTCTACAGAGAGATGCATGACTATAAATAGTTTATTTTAGCCCTGACTTCCACTTATTATTTATATTATCTTTCCTTTTCATTCATTTCATTAAAAAAATCTCTCAAACAAAAAGGCATACTGAGAAAAATAAATGTCAAATTGTAGGAATAAAACATTTTGGCACTCTGCGACTTTTTAAAAAATGAGAGGCTAAAGTAACAGCATTTGGCTTGGTATTTTCTCCAACAAAGAGGTAACCTGTTTACATAGCTACTTTATGGGAAGTATGATGTTAAAGGAATGTTCAATAATTTCTGGAATTATTTGTGTTTTTCCATTTTAATGGAGTTAATAAAATTCTCTGGTGTGTTATATGTGTATTTCAATAACCACTTACTGTTAAAATTTTCAGGTGGAACTTCAAATAGTTCAGAGTAGAATTTTATGTACTATTCAATGATAAATAGAAAAATGCAGTTCTCATTCTTTTCCTGTTCTATTTTTCTAAAATAATGGTGTGTGCATTGTTGCAAAATCAGTAGAAATGTCCATCTCCTACTGTTTTTTATGAACTACGTGATCCTATAATTAAATGAATGTACTATTCTACGTAGTAAAAAATCATAATTTAACAATACTGTCCAAGATTGACTTGACTCTATTTACTGGTCTTTGAGAACTTATTGTGTTCTTAAACATGTATGCATAATGGCACTAAATGTTGAAGATGATATTACTCGTATTATTGTGTTGGTACTTGGCAGCAGGGAACAGAAATACATCTTTGCAGTGGGAAAACAAGCAAATGGAAGTTCAGGAAAGTATTAGCTGATATTGCTAATGACAACCACAAAATAAGGTGGTGGAAAGAGAAAGTAACTGACCACTGGTGTTGTTCAACAACCCATAAGAATGTAATATTAATCTTGAAACACTGACTAGACAATAAATCGTATAAATTACTTAAGTGTCTTTAACGTTAAGGTTTTTAACGGTTTATGTCATTTGCAATAGGTAGCATGTCACATCCTATTCAAATACTCAGTGCCTTATGTGTAAACATCTATCTAGGCTGCTGTTCAATTTTTCTAGCTCCTTCTATCTGTTAAAGGAATAAAAATCCATCTTATATAGTTTATGGAAATAGAAATTAAAAGCTGCTTGGAAACCATCTGATATTTTTATTGAAAATAAAACGATATAGAGCCAAGACTTCTCATAAGCCTTCTTGGGTTTATTCATTCAAGAGACAGGGGCTGATGGCTACTACTGGTTTTCAAGAATCTGGTTAACAAAAATGCGGGTTGTTTCTAATACATATTAATTTTATTAACTAAGCTTATTATTAGCTTAACTGGAAAGCTATAAAGCTTTTCAGCTTTATTGAGCACTTCCTAGTCAGTTAATGGAGGGAGATATCTTTTAGAAGAAATCTGATCTTCAGAGAATTTCAGTATTTCAGTTATTTCAATGACTTTCTTGTCAGGTGTCGAACTTGTTTGTATCAGTCAGTACCATTACTCTACCTCGAGTCTTGCTGGAGATCTCTAAAGCTTTATAAGATCAAAGAAAATCTTGAGATTCTTTGATATCCTTCTTACAATTAAATGAAATCTGAACTGATTAAGTTGGATGTCTAGTGAAATAGTATGTAATTATGGAATCTTACAACTCTGAAACTTAGGTGAAAAATAGATATAAACCAAAAACTTTAGAAAATTAATTGACAACAGCTGACCAATATTAAGTTGGCAGTCTCAATAGGAAGAAATTTTAAGAGAAAGAGATTTATTCATCTTTTCAGTTTAGTTTGGCATCTACACGTTCTGATATCAAGCAGACTTCCTTTAGTTTTCAGTGTGGATGTTGGAGTTCTGACTGTTGTATGTATACGTTTCTGTATGTACACATTCATGCTCACATAATTCATTTTCCATCTTCTGGAATAGATGCAGTATAAGAAAGGTATTCTGCATCAATAAACAATACCTTTCTACCAAGAAAGGAAAGCAAACAACGCAACCAAAAAAGGTAGGCAAACAGAAACAACTAGGAATGAGTTTTTCAACAAATTGAAAACTGTTGCTCTGATACATGGGACTGGCAGACTGCTTAGAATCGAATTTGGTAAAAGTTTCTGAGCTAGAGATGGAAAATTTGACATTGCACAAGATCGAGCGAATTTCAACAGTCTTCTTGCGACATGACTTGCTTGACTGTCCTGTTATTATCTCAGAAGACAGTGCTGATTAACCACTTGAAAAGGCAAAATGTATGGAAGTGTTTGATGTGGAGAGCTATTTTTCCTCATTTTAATAATGGAGGAAAAAAAAAAAAAGAAAAGTAAAATATAGTATCTACTAAAGTTTGTTAAGAAATTAAATTACACAAGTGTGGGATTTAGGGTTCCTGCCCTCCACCAGCCCAGCACTACCTGGAATGCTGGCTGCCCTCCACCAGCCCAGCACTACCTGGAATGCCAGAAGACCCTTCCCTCCCTTCTTGGACTCAGCATTGGTGTTTCAGTTGAATCTCAGTGACTATTTAGCTAACTGAACTTCATTTATATAAATGGTCTTGGTCTTTTATAAGACCTATAGCTTTTATAGCTTTATAAGCTATAAAAGACCACCATCTACATAGGCATTTTTGGAGCTGTCTGGAAGAGAAGGTGTCCTTTGCAGGTCAGTCTAGGAGATGTATTTGCAATTGCTCACTCCCAGTAGCACTTATGATGGTTGTGCTAATGCACGTTTCATCAGCCTGTTCAACCCCCCCCCTCCCCACAAAACACATAAGAGAAGACAGGTATAGTCTTATAAGAAGTTCAGGTAGAAAATTACCCCACACTTTTCTTTTCAGGCCTGGAGAAAGCTCCCCCCCTTTCCTAATTTCTTTGTTTATGAAGGAAAGAAGGAAAGCTTGATCTAAGAGTGCTAAGAACATGCTTCTGTGTTTATTTCAGCTCTAAGATACAGTAGGTTTTCAAGGTTTTCACTTTAGAGAAACATTTTTTTTCCCTGACTTTTGAACCCCCAAGATCAGACAAAACAGCTCTGTTATAAAAGATATGGTACAGTAAGTGTATTTGTAAACAAGCAAGTAGCTTTTTACTTTCAAAAAAGTTAGTACTTGAAGGGCTTCACGATCACATTCCTGTGCCACAGTTGGCATTGAGCAAATGTATTTAATCAAATTTCAAGTTATTTCTTATTTGCAAATAAGACTTTGTTTTTCTGTTCAGAATTATCTTTAATATAAAGAATCTAACAGTACTGACATAAGAAAAAAAAACTGAGGAAGTTTGAGTAAAAAACTTTGTATGGAACAAAAATAGGCTTAGTTGTTTTTTTTTTCTGTCCCATTGATAGCATTTATCTTCTATGCAGGCATTGAATGATGCAAATTTACTCAGAAGGTCACTTTTTCTCCTCATTTAAAAAGCACTTCTCATAACAAGGATTCCGTTCTTTTATGCTATATTGCTTTCAAGTGGATCAGTACTCAAGAGATGTTCTTAAAAGTATGACTTTAAATATACTGGCTTATGAATAGTACCGACATAAATTTCCCTCTACTATTTATGTGTGTGTCCAGAACTAATCTTTGAGGAGTGCAAATAATCTGTTTCTTTTTCTTTTTTTGTTTTTTTTTTTTTTGTTTTTGTTTTTGTTTTTTTTTTGTTTTTTTTTGCTTACTCCTTTAATTTTGCTCAGATAAAGCTAGTGTGATTTTATGTTTCATTAATTTTCAAAAGTCAGTCATTTTAATGTTTTGCCGTGAACTCAGAGTAGCCTTGGGCCATTGGCAAGCCAGTGTAGAAAGGTGTGGAAAGCTATTTCATTAGCTTTCTAACTACAGTATTTCATTGCTATTGAGAGCACTGTTTCTTAGTATTGCTCTTGCATTTTAACATCTTCAAGAGAAATTTGAAATATCTGGACTGAATGCTGCAAGGACTATGTGATTACATTATGTAGAGCAAATTGCTCACTGAGAGAAGGGAGCTCTTCTAATGCTGAAGTGCACTTGGTGCATGCTAAGGGCAAACTCTGGGAACTGCTGAGACCTAGCAGTGCCTCATGCAGTTATCAGTGCCTCATGCAGTTAGTGTTAGTCTGCTATCTTCCCCATAGACAGAGGGCAAACACCTTCAGAGTGTTGAGATCCACTGGGAATTTTAGCTCTGAGCACAGCTATTCCTGCCTCCTTCCATTAGCTAGGAAGAGAGCACAGCAGCACCTAGACCTCTGAGCTTTAGGCAGCTGAGTGTAGTGACAGAAATTGCAGCCTCGGGGGCTTAATGCATTTCCCTGCACTGCTGGAATGCAGGTACCACTGACAGTGCAGTGGCACTGCAGAGCAGCTGCTCTTACTTGCTGTGAAGATGCCCAACCGTGTGTGATCATGAAGGTGACAGGAGTTTCCTAGTGAGTGTGGCTCATTGCTGCTGCATGCAGTACATCAGTGCCTCAGGATCTGGAGCCCTCCAAGAGCCTCCTACATGGTGCTGTCAGCCTGTGTCCAGACCTGGACTTGCTGGCTGAGACTGGGGTGGGTGTGGTGGCAAAGGAGAGCTTCTGTTGAATGTGGTAGGTGGGCTAAGAGATGCACCTGGGTCGTAGTAAGTGATGCAGAGTGGAGAGCTAGTGAGACAAGTATTAGCGCAGATGAACATAACTGGTGAATGAGGAAGGAAAGGGCAGGGCATTTGTTATTTTACTTTATTTCTCTGCACACATATACTATTAACTGCTGTTATCAGCAACTGAGCAAACTAAGTTTGAGATGTATTGCTGCAATATTTTCCCAGTGCCTTTCTCTCCCAAAGTACGCATTAGTTCATTCTCTCAGACTGAAAATCCCTAACACATATCAAATAAAGTACATAAAAGTACTGCTTAATATGATTTCATTAAATAATAAAGATTTCAATGTCAGATTGAAATGTTTTTTTTCAAGAGTTATTTTTCAAGAGTTGTGTTCTCACGAAAAAGCTTTTTTTTTGTATTTAAATCTTCTTTAAATGCACCTTTAAATGCTTTCATTATTTGTTATAAAGAAATTACAAGTTGTCTCAGCAATAGTTTAAACAATCTTTATTCTGTAAGTAAAAGAACTCAAAACACTTTTAAAGATTATATGTATCAATGCGAACATTGCAGAATCTTTTTTTGTTAAAAGCAATTTTGTAAAAACACCTAAAATCCTACAGGATGCTAGTGAACTTAAAGAATGCAGAACTAGCTTATTGATTTACACTTTTGTAAGCATTTAAAACATAGAGTTATTAAAACAGAAAGTGCAATATTTACAACTTACTCTCTTCTTACCACTTCCAGTATTTCTGCAATGCAGAGAATTATAAAACAATATTTTTTTTTCAGATAAGAAGTTGTTCAAGGCTAAATTCAGGCATGAAATAGGTAGTACATTTAAGTCATTACAATTGTATTTGTGTGGAACTCCCACGAGTTCAGATCCCAGGTTGAAGTTTAAAAGCTATAATCCTTTCTCTTTATGTGAGATGTCCCATTCAACAAAGCTCCTAATGGCCAAACTGGCAACTGGCTTCTAATACTAAAATTGTTGTGAAAAAATATTAACCACGATGCAGAAAAAGAACAGAAGTTTGGAGATTCTCTGTTTCCTTACCCTGGCTTCAAGATAGACATGGTTTTGTTGAAGTTCGTGCAACCAGCTGTAAATGGTGACAAGGTGAATGGAAAGATCTAAGCCAAGTATATAGAGCATGGGTGTCCAAACATTAAACCTTCTTAGGCTGCATTGAGTGATCAGGAATTGTCTTGGGCTGCATCCAAAAATTGTAATTTAGTTAATGTATATCATTAACAAAACATTGTTTAATATATTTTGTTAAAACAGTTAAGAGACTTAGCTGTTTTTCAGTCACATCAAACAATTTATTACTTCAGTGACATCATTTTCATTACCAATAACTCTAATAAAAATGGCCAATTGAGCTGTCTTCTTTGCAGTCCACAATCAAGCTACATAGAATCATAGAATCACCAACGGTAGAAAAGACCTACAAGATTATCCAGTCCAGCCATCCACCTATCATCAATATTTCCCACTAAACCATGTCTCTCAGTACAACATATAAATGTTTCTTGAACACCTCCAGGGTCCGTGACTCTATCACCTCTCTGGGCAGCCTGTTTCAGTGCCTGATGACTCTTTCAGGGAAGCAGTATTTTCTAATGTCCATCTTGAATCTCCCCTGGCACAACTTGAGGCCATTCCTTCTGATCCTATTGCTAGTTACATTGGATTAGCTCATGAGAAATATTGCAGAAAATAAAATAATGGTAAGAGTTTACCATCGTGGGGCCGTGTTACTAGCTGTACCAGGCTGCATGCAGCCCCCAGACTGAGCTGAGCATGCCCGGTAGCTGCTCTTTTCACTTAGTTGTAGCAAGTAGAGGAAAAAGACCATGTACTTTATCAAGATTTCATGGATAAGTCTTCACTGATGCTAGCATTATAGCTAGGGCTGTCGTTTCCTTATCAAGCTCCCACAGTATGTATCTCAGGACATGGTCAGGGCTCTTTTCTGTGGAGGAAAATCTTTGCAAAAAGTTAGAGTCATCCAACTCAGGAGAATTGTGAATGTCTGGTGTTTTTCAGTGGTTTAGAGGCTCAGAATTCACAAGTAATAGAAAAACAAAGGACATTACCTGTTTTTATTGCTTGATAGAACTTGTTCACTATAGTCGAACATGTAGCACAAAACATAATGCCATACCACCATGTTAAATTGTGAAAAATTCAGTTGGATTGAAGCAAAAGAGTTCTCAGGAAATTAAACTATGTACCAGAGAGAAAATGAAATAAGCAAGAAGTTGTCAGTTTTGTAATAACAAGGGAGTGGCTGCCAGTGGGAGGCGCTGAATCTCATTGCAGCATCTGCCTTCAAGGAGGCTTCCGCAGCCACATCAGTCTGTTTCTCAGTATACATGTGGCCCATGAGTAATATGCTGTCTCCAGCCTGAATATATCTCTCCAACAGTGGTAGGTTGGTAGCTTGCCCCATGACCTTGCTGAATTCATACAAACAAGAAAATACCCTCTGACCTTGTGCGCTCAGCTCTGTTACCCAATGCTTCCATGGCCTTGGACATTTCTGTGACATTGGCTATGTTGTAAGTGTAGTCAGCCACCCTATATGCCATTCTTGTACCAAGCAGCGGGTGAAAATTTAGACAGCTCTGTGACTTTGTGATGTGAACTTCATTTTGAGGAACAAAGAGCATCCTCACATAGAAAGGAAGAGAGGTGGGACTTTTGTCTCTTTGTAATGAGAAATTAGGAGAGGCATAGGTGATCTGTTGGGTGCTACCAGGAAGTGATCAAATTAAAATGTAAGAGATGTGATCGTGTCAGACTTGCTAGTCTAATTTTTGCCTTGAGCCAAAATGAAAGCAATAACTATAGTCTCTGGTGAGCTGCTCTATGGACATAAGTAATGACTTGACACACGGAAATGTGTATCATTATAACGAAGCACCGAAGTAAACAAAAAATAAAAGAACTAGAACTAGATGTTCAGAATATCATATATATGCTCTGCTCTCGTTGGCTATGTGATGTTTTATGTAATGAAGAAGTCTGCACGTGAAAACATGGTATTGCGAGAGGAGTTTGTGTGAAGACTGGTCGTTGGAGATATTTCCAGTACCAAAAAAGACAGTGACTGTTCAGTTCAAATATTCAATTATGTAGTAAACAAAAGAAGAAATCTGCAGAAGTACATTGCTTTTAAAAATAATATACAATTCTATATTCACGTTTCTGTGCTAACTAGCTTAATATAATTAAATAATTCAGTATTTCAGCCCTGTTTCATTAAAGATCTAAAATACTTGGCAAAATCTAAGTAGAAAATAATAGCCATGTAACTAAGTTTACTCAAATTCTGCATATGTCTCTTAGAGTCAGTGCCAATCTAGAAGCAGCTCAGTTCACACTAAAGCAGATGTCTTCCATATCCCATAGATATATATATTTAATCAAAATAATCTACCCTAGGAAATAAAAGAACTTTAGACCTAAAAATCTGATCTCCATACATTCAAGTTTCATTAAAATAAATACGATACCAAACTTCTTAGTGTGGTATACCAAATAAAATGTATAACCTTACCAGGCAAAAAGCTTTAGCAGAAAGCTATGCTGGCCACCCATCTGTCAAGAAAGATTTGTAGAACAGTAAAATCAGTTCAGTCTGACTTTTCCGTTTTCTGTAGGGAAATTGTCTACATGGCATAAATTTACACCATTTTCAGCATTTCTGCATTTCCTTGCCTGGAAGAGCATGGCACTAAAAACACTTAAGTGGTTGAAATCCTGGTTCTGCTGAAGTCAATGGAAATATTTCCTTGATTTCAGAAATGTCAGAATTTTGCCCTGTGATGAGAAGGGCTGTGCTGTATTACCACGGATCTGTACAGGGAGTAAAGCTAAACCCCTCACTCCTCAAAACAAAACCAAACAACCCCTTTTGTCTGGCACGTTCTTCATTTTCCCTTCTATCAAGGTAACTGCAGGCAATTCTCTAGTAGGGAACAGGATGTCTTATGCCTGTTACACGAACAAAGGAGCGAGTGTTGGAGTTCAGCTATGACTCACATTCAGCAGTGTGCATTTCTGTCACTTCTGAGTGGCACTGCCCTCCCTGCTCTGCTCCGCAGAAACATTTTAAATGATGTGGGAGATATTTTATATGGTGAGGCAAAGCACTCTTGTATGTGACTCACAAAGATCTCATTATTATTTTATCCTTTATTCAAATTGCTCTTTAGATCAAGATTGTATTAATACTCATAATTAATTTGGCCTTACATAATGCTTCTAATCCAAGTATCTCACAACACTTCTTGAGCATTATCTAATTAAACCAGTCACAATATTTCTGTGGTATAGTCAAGGAATCTGTGTGGCTGGCTCCATCCAGTGCCACAAGCAGTCACCTCTGGGGTCAAATGAGGCAGCTGCTCAATAATGCATAGCAGCATCACACCACGCTTTGGGAGGAGAAGTGAGAAATAGCATCTCTAATTGGAACTATAGGGGAATTGAGGGAGGAAAATATAATTATCTGTAATTTCAGATTTAAAAGTGATAACCCGTCTTTTCCTCTGGAGGTTGTCAAAGGCTCTCTAATGTCCAGTTGTTTTTTAGCTCATGGTACAAATGTCTCATAAAATACCACAGGTCCTCTGGTACACTCTGGCCAGAGTCAGAGCAGAATGCCTTACCACATCATCTTTTGATGACCTATTTTATATTGAAATCCTACTTCTACACGTGTAATTTACTTGCCCAAGTAAATAGCTATGTGTGATGCTTTGATCAAAGCCTGTAATAAGCTGCCAATATTTAACATTTCTCCCCACAAGGCTGATTTAAACTAAGTTGTCTTATCCCCACCATGCTGAAAGATACTGAAGCATGGGGAAAATAAATTATATTCCTCTACAAACCCAGAAAGCCAGTGATTAAAAGGTCATTGAATCTTATTTTCCAAGCCTGTGTTACTTTGCTAAGCTCTCACTCATCCTTCTTTCCGCCTGTTAAAACATTCAGTCTGTATTTTAAATATCCTTGACTAAAATAAAGATCAAACATTGATTCTAAAATACTCTGCTAGCAGGACAGACTTCATATATGTGCAACCATTTGTATCTCTACTTAAACAAGGAGGCAAGCTCCCCAAGAGTTGGGTGCTGTCTCATTGCTGAGACAACCACATGTTGCTTTTTTAACTCAGACCCATTCCATAGGGATGTGCAGCAGGGACCAGGGCGCTGTCCCCAGGGATGTCCAGGGTTTATTGGGCTGAGGGATAAAGGGCATGGGCCTTAAAGCATCTGCTAGGGAGAACAAACAATTCCACAGACAATTTCTTCTCCAGTGGGAATGTAGAAGGAGTGAAAAGGGATTTTTCTCCATGGCAGTCAGTGAAAACTTCTCTGAAGTTTTTATGGACTTTTTCAGCTGGATCAGGAGGTGGTGATGTCCTGTGACTTACTGGGTAGCATGAAAATCTGTAGGTTTCATCAAAGAGTTTTTTCATCAAACCTGTAACAGCATTAAAATAAAAAACAGATCTCAGTTTAGATTTTGAGACTTAAAGGGCCTGGTGTGTCTCTGGGTAAAGTATTGGAATGGAAAAGTGCTCTTGCCATTGACTAGCAAAGACCTCACTGAATCTCTGGCCACTCCATCAAAATTATACGTAAACTGTGGTTATTAAGAGACTTGTAAGTATTTATTTATAAACGTATTTCATGAGGTTGGAGAGGAGCCTGGGGAGCCTGCATGCTTTCCACAGTGCCTAGGAAAGCCAAGGGAGCTGGAGAAGTCACCTTTCTCCAGTCTTGTTCATTGCACTGCCATTTTTTGTCCTCAGCTTTTGTGTGGATATCTGAACCTGGAATACACAGGTCTTAAATTGCACAGAATATTTTGTCTTGTATAAAAAAATCCATAAACATAGTGCTATTGTTATCTAGTAATGATGTAATCTGCAGTGATTTGTTATAAAATCTATGTGAAGTGCTGTTTATTATTATCACAGCAGACGTGATCATTACCAGGATGAAAAAACCTTTGCAAGATGACTCTTTAAGTAGAATGCACAAAACAATGAAAATTCCTTTTTTCAGATGGTTCCAGTTCTCCCAAATCCTGATGATTTCAAGCATTATTTATGAAATAGCAAATCCAGAAATATATATTTTTTTCCAGTTTTCTGATTATAGAATAACTACAGATTTGAAACAAAGTAATTTTGTGGAAAAGAAATCTTTCAGTCTGCAAGAACACTTTAACAAAAAGTTCTGATGTACTCTATGTCATTTGGGTTAAAATTAACGTGCAATTTTACATTTCACCAGAGCAGAACATCTGTCAAAGTTTTAATAGCTTTTGGTTGTGTTCTTTAAGCAACTTAGCTCACTTTAAAAAAAAAAAAAAACTTTTTATTTCAGGGAAATTTCTTTGAAAAGGAGGTTTAATTCTCTTTCCAATTACATCCAGAAGCATCCACATCTCCTTTTCACTGGATAATAAACTTCAGATGACTTTATTAATTGTGTTCATTATGGTGTGCATCATGAACAGCTGTAGCTTCATGGTCACAGTGGCTGCACTTCTATTGTCCTTGTAGAAAAATGTGTACCCTTGTTCCTCAAGTGGGAGGAGGAACATCTCTAGTCATCTATGAACAGCTGAAAAATGCTGAGATCTTTCCATTGCAGTCCAGAAAGCCATGTGTGCAGTTAGGGGGAGGATGAGATCAATTTTATGGGAGCTATAAGTTAGACAAGTCAAAGTTTAGCTCTTCTTAGTGTTTAGAGATGCAGACTCCTGGGTGATTCATCTCACTACAAATAAGATAGCTAATTACATATAATTACATACCCTCTCTAAATTAGGGAAAATAATCACTGCTTGAAAATCCTCATTATTATCTGCTGACCTTAGAGGGAGACAAAGGTCTCACTCCTTGATAACTAACTTTTTCTAAATTTTGATGAAGTGATTCTAAAAAATACTGATAATAAACTTATCAGATAATGAAATTAAATATTGATCTTAAACTGCTTATGGATTTTGATAACCATTCCAAAATCCAACAGGAAGACTTCCAGCCTGAGCATGTGCTAGGGATAACATTCCTGTGTGTAATGCAGGAACATTAACAGTAAGAAGGGTCCAGCAACAGGCTCTGTTATAAAGGCATTTTTCAATTTTATTTTTCATACAGGATAGCATTTGAGTGAATGAATGGTCAGATGCGTTGTTTGAATAGTGATATAACTGTAACCGCTGCTGTACAGATAACAGTTGAAATATTAATGCACCATGACTTAACTAAAGCAGAATGACTAGGAGACTTGGCACAGATTTGTGAGTATTTTGTTACTGCCAGAACATATGAGACTTTTTATCTTATTTGCGTTAACATATATGTAAAAGTGTTTTTTAGAGGCAGATGCAGCATTGAAGTATGTCTGTGCTGGAGTAAAAATCTAGCCAAAACAATTAGTTGATAGTAATGTTAAATGTGAGTACTGCTATGTGTCATTGCTTTAGTAGGATTTAGAGGTGCTTGGAGAAAAATGTGGAGAACCAACTGTACCCGTTCAAAGGGGCTGAGATCTCCTTTCAAAGGTACTCACATGCAAGTCTGTTGGAGTAGCAGGAATGCCTGAATTAAAAGCTATTTTGAGTACCTCCACATTGTGCTGCTGTATCACATATCCTATATCACCTTCAGTGGGATTACATAAAAGTTACAGAGCTGATAGTAAGACCATTCTTTACATACTTTACAACGTATGTTTTGTTTTTATGCTCAGATCTGCTTGATTTTACTAGCTAAATTCAAAATGCATGAAAAATCAGTGATTTATCTCTAGCTTGAATAATCTACACCATGGAAAAATTGGATCAATGATAGAATGGGAAAAAAAACAGGTAATGGAGGAAAGTAAATGAGAAAAATGCTGGAGAAAAATAATCTAGAGACTTATTTGCACAGAAATAATAAAGGGCATCTAGAATGCTAAACAGTTCAGCATCCTACCTGATGAAACATACTTAGCAGACAATGCAAATTAAGGACATAAGAAATAAATCCAAACTCCACCCCTTGAAGCACTAATCAAATATAGATTCAAGACAGACGGAGCCCCAACTGCAAAAGCAAACATCTTATTCCTTAGTCTTAGTCAACCAGGAAAACAGATGGCCCTTAATAGCATGCCCTGAAATGCCTAATTTCATGAGAAAATGTGCATGGTTTTTCTGGACTTTTAATTGGTCCCCCAACTGTGTGTGAACAGAGCCAAATGTTTTAATAGATTAAATACTAAATAACAAGACAGTCTCTTTTACAGCATGCACAACACCTTGCTGGGTTATTGTTAACATAGATTTCAAATATATGGCAGTGGAGACCTGTGGACCAAGGCTGTCATGCAGATGAGCTATATTCATTTCTTCATAAGACTTCTTCCTATTTCAAGCTGTGTGCACTGCCTTTCCACAAAATTGGAACAGCAAGATGGGCATGATAAGATATTTAGTGTCATCGGGAATTTAGCCTACATAAATGACATGAGAGGAGAAATGGCTGGTAACTATAGCAACCAATAGAAACCTAAGAGGAGAGGGAAACGGACATTATGCATCAGCATGCCAAACTGAAAAGTAACAATACAACTGAAAGATTACCAATACTGCAAAGGTCTTATGTAGCTCTTGAATAAATAATTGTTTATTATTAAAAGAATTAGTGCACATCTAGTGACTGAGATATTTAACTACATCAATTCTTTTAATAATAAAAAAGTAGTTAAACATCTCAGTAGTAAAACATCATATAATCAAGTACACAAACTCTTCTTTCCTAATAAGAGATACAGAAAACAAGCATTAAATGAGCCAAACAAAAACTCAGGAAAAACAAATATTGTTATTAGTGTGCAGCAAATTCAGACACACATCCAGGATCCTTGCTTCTATTACCCAAAACCTTGTGTAACGTCTCCCTCTAGTAATATAGGCCATAAAAAAGCATCCAAGTTCTGCTGTTTTGGTCAGCCACATAATTTACTCTTGGTTGTGATCATGCTCTCTAACAATTTCCTTTTTATTTTTGCAGCAATTAAGAAAGCTGTTCAAAAATTGTGTTGCTCTTATACTTAGAAGCCTACTTTTCAGGATGAATTTAATAATAGCAAGAATACTCTCATTCGTTCTTGTGCCAACAGTGGTCATTAGTTCAAATTGCTTTTCTCTGGTGTATTAGCGAGCGACATTATAGACCTCTTTTTTGTTAGACTGAGAATGGCAAGTTCGTTTCAGAAGAAAACCTTTTTTCCCCTTAATTATCTAAATTATCTTTCTCTGCCTTTTATTGTGCTTAATTCATCTGCACAATTGTACATTACATTCCAGGTAAACTCTTGCTGGAATTCTGTTTAGTTTTCTTTTTATATGGCTTTATCACATCACTCTATCACAGGATCACTACTTTTTTTTTGTTTTTTGTATTTTTTTTTTTTTTAGTCTGAACTCCTAACTCACTGCGGAAGCTCTAGAAACTATTCCTAAATCCTTGTCTTTGTGTTTTATGCTACTAAATATTGTTTTATTTCTAATGACTCAATTATCAACTCATCATGATGCGGAAACCCATATTCTAGTTATGGCTATTAATGTTTGTTACTCCTGTGCAAGTGCCGATGTAGTAATAACTGAGCCTTATTATTTATATATGTCCTTTAGCATATGCCTGGAAAATTGTAATCTCAGTAATAAGAGTTTAGTAGAAATGTAGACCTCTATTAACCTGTCTTCAAGATCTGCGGCAGTACTTCAAGGTCTGTGTCAGCAAAATCTCTTTTGCAATCCATACAGAAGATGACTGACTGAAATCTTTCTGTTTTCATCCATTTAACCACAGTTACATTGCTGGCTACCACCTCATATAGCACTCAGCGGACAAGAAAATGACTTCTATCCAGGGAACTAACTCATCACATGGTCTGTTCATGAATTCCCAGGCTTTGGCTGGCTGTGCCTATTCTATCCTCCCAGCCTCCAGAAAAGAGTGGCCACTTACAACCGGCCTGTTGGGAAAGGACCCTGGTACTTTGTGCTGTGAAGCTGCTCAGGAGGTTATGTTTCACTTGAGTCGACATGTGCAAGGGACTAATTTAGCAGTGAGTCTCCTTCTCTGGGTACATTCAAGACCTGCTTGGATGCCTACCAATGCTACCTGGTCTAGGGAGCTGCTTTAACTAACTGCTGGGGGTTAGACTAGAAGATCTCTAGAGGTCCCTTCCAGTCCCTACAATTCTGTGATTCTGTGAGTTTATCAGTACAGACATTTGATTGCATCAATTCAAATTACAATTGAAGGTAGCCGTAATGATGCCTATGGGCATCTTGCTACTTCAGTTACAGTGTCCATATTAACGTATTTTCCTTAATGGTCCAAAGGATTACCTCTTCTAAGGGATGTTTATCAGAGAAAACCCATATTTTCAGCTATCAGAAAGGAGGCAAAAAACTCTAAATTATAATTTCTGAACTTTGAAGGTTTATAACTAGCAATTAGTATTTTTGTGTCCCTAGACACCTTAACCACCAATTTTCTTGTGGTTTATCCCTTTGAATAAATCTTTCTTGACTCTGTAGAATTTTCCTTGTATTTGAATATCTACATAGAAATGAAAGCAAGATTGCCTCATTTAAGTGTAAAAAGCTAAAAAGTCACTTCACTACTCTTTAAGTATTGTGATATCTGCACTACTGTAGGCAGAGCAGTGTGACTGGACATCTTCCAGCATGAAGAAATAGGAAAAGAAATAGGATAAGAGAAGTCGCATTAGAGAAGCACAACACACCATATTACTTCAAAGATGCTTGCTCTGCAAGACATCCACAGGAAAGGATATTGCTAAAGTGATCAAAAAGGGGAAGTAGGAAAAGCTGAGCTTGAAAGAAAACTAGTATCAGCAATACCAGCAACTTCAAAATACTTAGATACACTGTCCAAGTTGTCCTGTTCTCCTGCTGAAAGGAGAGTCAGACCATGGGAATTCAAATAAGGAAATTTTGAAGCAGTCAGAAAGAGCTATGAGAAAGCAAATTATAGATAAGGAAGAAAGTTATTTGGAAATACTCTTTTGCATAATAATGAGCAAGACAAATAACATTCTGGATGAAATCACCTTACACAAATAAGGAAGGTGAAACGCAACAGGCATATAATTGAAAAGAGTCCTAACAGAGATGACTTCTGCTAAATATGCAGCAGAGAGAACTGAAAATTTATTAAAAATACAAGAGGAAGCACATCCCAGAGGCACCTACACAACTGATCACTGTATAAACAATCAAGCAGATGAACAAATTAAGTGAAGATTAAGAATATTAAAATTCTTAACACTAGATTAGAAATAGAACAGAAAAAATCCTGTGATGGACTAGATCTATTCCTTTGCATGAAGGAGCCTCTTTCATGCAAAACTGTGGAAACAGTTCTTAACTAGTAATAGAAATCTCCGCAACTGCTGGTAGTCATACTACATTTAATCAGATGTATGAAGCAGTTGGGAGCTGCTGTCAAAACAGGGTAATCCATCAGTGTAGTGTGATAACTTGCTGTTATTTCCTATGTAGTTGCATGTTTGCTTTATTGTGTTCTACTTTTCCTTCTGTATCTCCATCAAAATGAAAAGAGGTAGATTGAAGTAGTTGTTGTTTGCTGGTTGCTTATTACAGGGTGCCTTTTAAACAGAGTTAGAATTTCAGAAATCAGAACACAATAAACCTAGATCAAGTCATGAGTTCATATACTCAAATTTGACCTAATTTCCTGTGGTCTTCAGTGGTTACCCCTGGGCTTTCAAATCAGGCACAGAATCCAGTTATTGTGTGAGTGTCACATTACATTAAATTATTTTAACTGAAGCACCTGTGCACTGAAAGGTGCCTCATGGATTAGACTTGTTTCCAGGCCTTTATATTCAGAATAACACAATTGAGATTGAAAATACTTTATTTCAGCATGAAATTTGGTAACAGAGGTTCCAGGAAAGTATTTTTATATGCAATAAGTTGACATCTAGCATAACTTGATATCAAGAAAGAAGAAAGTCATAAGAATTATGTCATAAGAATGACATAAAGTCTAATTCTCAATACACTGAAAAAAAAAGCCAAACAGATATGGCAAAATATTTTCTAATTATTTGTCTACATTTCCTCAGTTCTAAGCACAGTTATTGTGGACAACATAATATTGAGGACATTTACAACAAAAATAGTAATATGATTAGATAGAGATTTTACAGTTCTGTATACGTATGAAGGAAAATATCACAAATCCTATGACTATTGGACATGATGTCAATGTAAAAATGTATTATTTAAAACTAGAATATTCATATGGCCAGATTCACATGGCTATAGAGCAGTTATTATAACCTTTGCTTGGGCTCAGAATGGATACTTGTATGTCTGTGTGTATAAATATACATATACGTACATATATAGATATATAACTGAGCCTACGAAAAAGGAAATTGGATGTCCTTCAATATTTTCTCATTTACCTTTTAGTCGGCCATGTAGGCTCTTACAGAAACTGTTAATGTTTGAAGACAACTGTTTGCACATAATAAAAAAATTAAACAGTTCTTATCAAATTCTCAACTAAGAAATACGTTTGGACAACTAGAATTTCACTGTAAGTGTGGAAACAAGAAAAACAGTACAGAAATACAACAGCATACTAAACATAAAGACTGACTATTACAGAATTTCAATATTGAATTATATTTAAAAATAAAGGTAGAAAGAAAGTAAACAGAAGAAGATTGGCTCTAAGAACTTCCTAGATACTCATCATTGTAAATTCAAATTTTCTTTAAAAAATAAATGAGGCAAAAAGAAGAGGTACCTAAAACATTCCCTTGCACTTAGACTAGGAAGCCATTTACCACCTCAGACATAGCTCTCAAGTTTTTAACTCTGGTTAAAGCCAGAGAAGCATGAATAATTAATGATGTTAGCTGCTTGGCCAGAATGAGTATTGCCCCTAAATTACTTTGAATCAATTAAAACTAAAGATCAGGATCTCGGCCTGCAAATAAATAAACAAGTAACACATTCTGATAACCCAAAATTATCTGTGCCTTTCCCACAGAACCAAGAAGCTTTTTGGATGATCCTTCCCAGCTCTTAGCAATAGTATTTGTGGTTAATACAGGAGATCATGTGAAGGTAGCAGGGGAGAAAAGAAATGCTGTGCAGGAGGAGATAAGGAGAGAACACCAACAGGGAAGCAGAATCTGAAAATAGCAGTTATTCTAGGAATTGAATTAAGGCCCTAGCTACAAAAGGGTACTCAAAATAATGAGTGGTTCTGAAATATAAGGTTTACATCCCAGAGACGCATACTCATAACATAATACTTTACAAATAAAATACAATGATGGTGAATCAGGAGGGAAAATTGATGACAAAAAATAAATTAAAAAATTTTAAGAAAAAGCCAACAAAATTGTAATTAAAAAAGACATCATACATGTGGAGATTTTTCTGAAAGATTCTTTATGACCTAGAAGTAAGTCCAAATGGGGAAAGTAGCCTATGGGAGAAGAAATACATAGTACTTTCTTGTGCCAACTTTAGAAAAATAGTGATTGTTAAATAACTTGTTAATTACTGCATTCCCATGGAATGGGAAAAAAATAAATTCTTCCTCAGATTAAGACTAGATTTTTTATACTTGAGAAGTAGACTTAGTTGGGAATTTTCCTAAATTAAAAGCTACACAACCCCAAACCCAAAAGCAGAGGATAAAACATTTCATTATGTCACTGGGAGATGAAATATTTAGTATGGGACTGGTTTACACAATACTGAGATTAAGCTTCATGAATTGAGTTAACATAGAGTGGAGATACGAAGGCTGGGTCATCAGGATTTACTGCTCAAGTTCCAGAGTAAATTGAATGAAGATGAATCTAAAGAACTTGGCTGAGCTCAAAGTGAATTCAGTATCTGTAAATGTCTAGATGCGTTGTTTAGCTTAGAATGACAAAACAGAAGAATAGGATACCATTACATTTGATTTGCATAAAAAGAAGTGTCAATATTTCTTTGTCTGACAGAACAAATTTTGAAACCCTGCCATTTTCACAGGATGGAAGTCTTGATTTGTCACCAGTTCTGATAAATTTAAACCCTGCATTCTGTTAAACAAAAGATGCACACAATGTTGTGAGAGCAGAGCCAGGTAAGGCTTTGAGGTGGATGTCTTGACACTTGCATTATAGTAGAGATCAGAAGACCAAAACACTTTTTCATCTGAAAGGCAGATTTTGTTAAATATAAGCCAAAATAATTAGCCTTTTAAAGAGACAGAATTTAAAGTAACTCATACCAAATGGAAATAAAAATGTATACAATCAAATCTCATCCATCCACTGTGTCTTTACAGGCAAGTTCTTGCTTCTCTGCATGGTCACTGTGACCACAGTGTCTTTTGATTTGCAGCCAGCTCTCCCCAGGAGAGTGCCTAAAATGCTTCTCTCTGTCACTGTGGGTGCTTGGTTAGGGGTCAGTCTCATGGAGCCCAACAGTAACCTTCTTATCATGACTTTCCCACCCTCAAACCTTTATCTGTCCCTTGGGCCATTCTCAGCTCCCTGAAGACATTACTTGAGCCCACATTACATTGCCAAAAAGGACATCATGCAATCTGAGAATGAACTCTCCAATACATGTTTCAAAATCTGTTTTGATTTAGTTTTAGAAGCTGGTATTTGGTCCACAGAACTATGCTGTTTGGCAAGATAATTGCTTTTCTGATTTAGTGAGTACAAAGGTATCATTTATTTAACTATATGAAAAGAATTTTTTTTTTGTGAATCCATTGCCAATATTAATTAGCTTTTTCTCTGTATGAGATTTTTCTCTCTCAAAGAAACTGTTCTGATAAAGTCTTTCATAAGTTTCAAGACTTTATTTAAGCTGTGTTCAAAGTATTTAACAACTCTTATAACAGCATGATAAATTTTGACTTTTTGGAATGTATTATTTTCATATCAGCAAATTAAAGAAAATATTAAGATCTGTAACCTCCAAAGGAGAAACAGTCTCAGTGTTATTCAGCGTAGCAGGAAGATAATTGTTTGATCCATGGAGAAAATAATACAGATGTATTTTGATGATCATACTGTTGGCTTGGAGCTGATGAGAGCAAACTGTATGCCATTCTACTGATAGAAAGAGACACTGAATGGAAAGCAAAATAGATGGGAGGTCTCAATGAACTAAAGACTCCCCACTTGCTACATCCAGGAAGATGACATAAATCAGTACAATTTATGCTATTCAGGTCACCTGACTACAAATAGTTAATAGCAACAAAAGCTTCATTTTTTGATGAAAAAAAAAAAAAGATTTCTTTTTTCTTTTTTTTCCCTACAGTAGATTACCTAGACAACTATCTGTAACTCTAATTCAGTACATACACTAGAGCCAGCATGGTTATGTACAGACATTCTTAGTCAGATATTATGTGTGAAATATCATAGAATCACAAAATCACCAAGGTTGGAAAAGACCTACAAGATCATCCATTCCAACTGTCCACCTATCACCAGTAGTTCTCACCAAACCATGTCCCTCAACACAATATCTAAATGTTTCTTGAACACCTCCAGGGTTGGTAACTCCACCACCTCCCTGGGCAACCCATTCCGGTGCCTGACCATTCTTTTGGAAAAATAGTATTTCCTAACATGCTGTCTGAATTTCCCCTGGCACAATTTGAAGCCATTCCCTCCCCTGCTATCACTAGTTATACAGGAGAAGAGGCTGACTCCCAGCTCACTACAACCTCCCTTCAGGTAGTTATAGAGAGCGGTAAGGTCTCCCCTGAGCCTCCTCTTCTCCAGACTGAACAATCCCAGCTCCCTCAGCTGATCCTCATAAGTCCTATGCTCCTATCCCTCAGCAGCTTTGTTGCCCTCCTCTGGACACGCTCCAGGGCCTCAATGTCCTTGCAGTGAGGAACTCAAAACTGAACGCAGTACTAGAGGTGCAGCCTCACCAGTGCTGAGTACAGGGGGACAATTACTTCCCTACTCCTGCTAGCTGAACTGTTTCTGATACAAGCCAAGATGTCATTGGCCTTCTTGGCCACCTGGGTACACTGCTGGCTCATGTTCTGCCAAGCATAGACCAATACCCCCAGGTCCATTTCCTCTATGCAGTCTTCCATCCACTCTGCCCCATGCCTGTAGTGTTGCCTGGGGTTGTTGTCAAAATGCAGGACCCGGCATTTGGTGTTGTTGAACCTTATCCCGTTGGCCTCAGCCCTGCGATTCAGCCTGTCCAGTTTCCTCTGCAGGGCCTCGCTACCTCCAGGCAGATCAACACTTTTAACCAACTTGGTGTCATCTGAAAACTTGCTGAGGGTACACTCAATACCCTCATCCAGGTCACTAATAAAGATATTGAAGAGGACAGACCCCAGTACCTACCCCTGGGGAATACCACCTGTGACCAGTCACCAGCTGGATTTAATTCCATTCACCACCACCCTCTGGGCCCAGCCCTCCAGCTAGTTCCCTACCCAGCAAAGAGTGTTTAATATGTATAATTTAACAAACAAACAAATAAATATTCCACAACATTATTCACATAAGTAAATTTAAACTTATGAGTGGAAAATACAGTTTCAAATTGGGAATATATCTATACAGTTACCAAACTTACTTGCAAAATTAAGTTTTCATTAACACATATTTCCGTTGTAAAGGAAGATGACAGTATGTCTGTATAAAAACAAGCTCACTTCTTGTAAATACCTAAAAGCACAGCTAAGACAAATACCGTCTTTACTCAGTCAATGGACAAACCTTTTATGTTCTGAGTATATCTCTATATAATATCACACAGGATGCAACATTAATTGGATATGATAATGAATTATTTTTAAATAGAATAGGAAAAATGGTTAGTGTATGAAATTGAACTTAAAATTTGAGTTTGGTTATTTTCCTGTTCTGTGGAGTCTTTTATAAAGAAAATGTTGAATAGCGATTCCAAGTAATTTAAAGATGTATAAAATAAACATATTACTTTAAAACCTAAAAATAATTTTAGATAAGGGATCCAGGAAAAAATATGGAAAAAAATAATTGGAAAAGGGCTATCTTTACAGTCATCTGGTTAAAGACATTAGTCATATTTAGGCTACATGCTGTATCAGCTTGAGCAAACAATTAACTTGTGCTCCAGAGAGAAAATGAGTTAAGCACATGGCAGTTGAGTAAAATAGTACAGGGGCACAGTTTAGAGAATCTTCCATTGTTTTTTAATCACTTATTTCTGACGATAACATTTTCAAGACATTCAGTATACAAATATCAGTCTTATCAGAAATAATGTTCTTTACTTAAATTTTGTCTAAGGACTTTCACTCATGAAAATTAGTTTTTCTTCAGGAAATCATACATTAAATATTTATTCAGAGCAATAGTATGGTAAAATAAAAAATGCAAGTTGATTTAAATTGTCTTTCAATACACATGGAGAGAATCTACACATTCAAGTGGAAAGGATCTCATTTATAAAATGGGGAAAGAAGCCAAAGATTTAAGATTCCTGTAGAATTAGTTAAAAAGATGAAATTTTTTCCAGAAAAAAAAAAATAATTCTTCATGGGTCCTTGTTTTAATAATTTTAAGGCCAAAAAGTTTTCACCAGGCCTTCTTGAGCCCCTGATTTTGTAACTTTATGGCCACAAGGTTCTCATCAGTTTTTCTAGCACTAGCATATCACCCCAGGCTTTATGTGACACCCTGATGTTTCTGTGGGTGATGTCAGAAGCAAAATAAATCCACATTCTCAGCAGCTTCTGAGCCTGGACTTGCCATCTTCATCTGGCATTTGTCTAGCCCTTTACAGTACTTCTACTTAATGCAGTATATGACACTTAAAGTTTATCAGACACCACTGAATACCAGAATGCTCCTTCAGACCCTGAAAAATCTCCAGCCACACTGGTGCGTGTTCTAGACCGGTTCATGAGGGCAGAGTCCCCACTGTGCTTCTCTTATAGGGTAAGCCTGGGTGTCTGTGTGTACACTGAACCATGTAGTTGTATCATGTACTTTGCACAGGCAGTGGAGACTTCCCTAGGCACTTTCCTAAGGCAGCGTGTATTATCTGTTTGGATGGCTACTGCGGGATCGGTTTGCTCACACTCTGAAAGATTTTATTTCATTCTGGGCCTCCAGGACCTTTCCAAAGCTTAAGAAAGCTCTTTTTATCCCAGCTGAAAATGAGAATAATGTGAAGAAAATTACTCACTGGTTTACAGGAGTTGCAGTAATAGCATGCTCAGGCAGTTAAAAATGGGAAAGAAAATGGTGATTGCACAGAAACATAGCAGAGATTTATGGAGATGAGCATACAGGGATGACACATTTGTACCAGGTAGATAAGAAACATTTACATTCACTAAGTCTGAAAAAATGAAGTAAGATTCTAGAAGAAAAGTGAAGGAAAAGTGCGATCTAATATTTTAATTTGCTACTTAACAAGTTTGACTTTTATTTAATCAGAAAATTAGTTTTTAAGACTGTCCAAATCAATGGCTTATAATCATTAATGGAACTGATTGTTTAAATAAGAAAATATGTTCAAGTATTTTAATGCCAAATTAACTGTAAAGCATATAAAGTTCATGTTTTATACGGTGTTTGTGGTATGCCAGTATGCTTTGACACATTCTCCAATAGAGGCCCATGTAACAAGTCTGGGATTTTGAAGAACGACTCACCTAAATCTTGCAATTACTTTTCAGCCAAATAAGGTGGCTGTAATTGAAAACATCAGTAGTATTGAGATCAGCATAACACTGTCTATCCTTCCCTTCTAATGACTGCACAAATGACTTGCAAGGGGAAGATTATCTATCAAATGCAGGAAGTTTCCTCAAAGTCTAAGCTCTTTTTGCTACCCAGAAACTTTTACTACTCTTTTTGCCACCAAATAGAAACTGGGTAAGAAACAAGAAAAAAAAAAGAAAAAAGCCAAGTGAATGGTGACTTTTGTGGCACAGCAAGAGTATTTGTTAGGTCTGTGCAGTTATATATGTGTAGCATATCTACCCTGGGGAAGGTGATAAACAGCAGGATAGGAAAAATATATAGGTCAGGATAAACTCGGCAAAACTAGAAAGAAATGGGGAAATTGGCAGTGTGGAGTGGTAGCAGTTTGAAATTGGATGCTACTATAAATCTGGATGCAGTCCTAAATTACTAATCCTGGTTCTCTAAGGATCACCGCCTAACAGAGATGAAAATAAGAAAACAAATGGAAAGTTAGTCAACAAAAGGTTGGTATGAAGAATAAAATGAGAAAGACTATAATCACATTTATAAATCAAGATACACCTGTTGCACTACGGATATCATCCTCACGTTGGCCTATCCCAAAATAGAGTCTTTCTAAGAGTGCAGATGGGAGTAATAAGAAAGATTAGGAAGAGACTGAATAGCTTATACAAAGAAATATAGGACCTGAAACTCTGGGCTACAGAAAACTAAGTTTCCTTGTCTTTTGCAAGTGAAGACTAGTGATGAGGAAGATAAAAGGAAAATCTTACAAATCAGCATGCTTCCTCTTCCTGGTCTCGAGAGAGGTGTCCCTGCCTACAGCAGGGAGGTTGGATGATCTTAATGGTCCCTTCCAACCCAAACCGTTCTATGATTCTAAGTCCATACTTGCAAGGAAACTGGATATTTTTATATAGAAAGTGTCATTTTTCCTCCTGAAATGCCCTTAATCAGTTTCTATATAGTAGTAATCAACATGAAGAAGCAGTGTCAAATGCAGAATATGGTAAGTTCACATTAGATGCCATGAGGCTGCAGAAAAAGTTGTGAGTGACAGAGGTCACTGATTTTTGAGTCAGTCCCTAAATAAACTTGAAGAATGTCCCCATCTTCTGCATCATGCTAATCTCAGGTAACTTGTGCCAGATTAAAAATAACACTGAACCTAGTGGGAATTCAGTCACATATGCCCCATTCAGGTACCAGTCAGGTATTTCTGCAACTCTCCTGCAGATTCAACAGCCCTAGATATTATTCTTCTCTGAGATCTGCTAGGTAAGAACTTCAAGTTAATGTGACATTCAGTGAAAGAGACAGAATTTCATGAGTGAAGTTCACAGTTGTTGATGCATGTATATAATCCAGTCTCTGCCTACATTACATTTCTTCTAATTTAAGTCCCAGAATCCGATTGGTCAGAGTCTATGTATCTGCATTTTAGTAGTGCTTTTTCTTATTAAAAAGATGTGCCTAATTTCTCTCATTGATTCCAGGATTGATAATATGTCTTCAGCTATTGTAATGCCACCTCAAACAAGTGGTAGATATCTATAAAACAGGCAAAGATAGACAGTGGCAGTTTTAGGGTCTTGAACTCCTGAAATGGGAAATTTGATGATTCTTCCATCACAACCTGTTCATGTGGCAAAAGGATATTGCTTGAAGAGCATTAGCTCAACACTTCTGCCATTCATCAGGACAGAAGGAATAAGAACTGCTTACAAAGCAGCTGCCTGTTTGGGAGTTCTCTGAAGGTGAAGAGGGCGAACTATACAGACAACACTGGAGTCTGTACTATGGATATTATGAGGTGGAAAGGCACATTAACAGCTGGAAATCTCTGCTGATTATCTGATACAGTATTTGAACACCTAACTCCTCAAGTTTGGAGAAAAAACCATCTAGGAATTAGTCCCAATTTTCTCTCCCAAACATTGTATATTATTCAGTGGAAAGTGTAACTTCCACTGAAAATAAACTTCCTCTGGATTTGTGAAGAGCTTTGAGATCATTATAAACTAAAGATGCTCACCAAACTTGAATCTATTTCTCACCAAACTTGAATCTATTTTACACTCGTTTCATAGCATGATGAAAATCGAATGAAACACATTTCCCAGACAAAATTTTCCAGCTTCTCCTCACCCCATTTCTACTATTTCTACTTTAATTCTCAAATACTTAATGTAGTCTTCTCTTTGCCAAAAGTTATCCTCCCCAGCCCCAGCCCTCAGATTCAGATTACAAAATTAACTGTGATGAGGATAATGTAAATGACATGGAAAATATACTAAGTGCATTAATGCAAGGACTGGCATGAAAACCAGTGACTTTATGCTACATCCCTTCTGTGCTTTGTTTTCCACTGCTGTGTTCTGCTAACCTTTGTCCTGTGCTGCTCAGAAAGTGCCCATATTCTCTGAGCAAGGCTCTGAGGCTTAATAATTTAGCTTATTGGTTTGAGCTGGTGCAAAATGTGGCAGAAGGGATGGCAGAAATAAGACCAAAATAGATCTGATGGAATGAGTGGAGCACTTGTGGGAAGAAGTCGACTTAAGGCATTAAAGATTTTTTTTTTCCTGTCTTGACAGTGAAATGCAGGACTGTATCTACAGGGGATGGAGAGTTAACAGGGATTCGTAAATCAGCGTAATGTAATGGCTAAAACCACAGCTACGTGGGGATGAGCCCAGAGAAATCCACAGCTGCATGCCACTTGGGCACCATTGCTAGTGGTAGTGCTTAAGGGAGGATGATAAAAGGGATAAAGGAAAGCATGCCCATAAGCAGCCACTAAAAAGGGACCTGTTTCCACTGGAGCATGAGACATTGAGCTATCCATCACACCCCTCCTAGAAATGCTTTTATGTGAGCCACAGCAGAACGGGGTATGGATGAGCCCTTCATCCCTTCAGAAAACATTTTAGGGCTTCTGAAGCTCCCAGATGGTTACTGTGCTTTCAGGCATTGTATTGTCCAATACAAATGCAGGGAAAGCCTCTGGATCTGCCAGGTTCTGCTTGCAATCAAGGCAGGAGCAACACATCTCTTTTCTCTTTAGGAGATATATATATATTTAATTTGAAGGGGAGAGTGATGAGGGCAATACCAGGATGCCTTGTGGGCACTCTTAGACATTAGGCCTGTCTAAATAGAGGTAGATATCCAGGTTCCATCTTCATTCAAATTAAAGCAGAAGTCTTCAGTTCTTGTAAAGTTTTATACTTGAATGTGTCCCACTTGCAGATGGCCCTGCAAAAAGATTTTCCCTTTACCTTTCTTCTTTGAATAGAACAAGAAAGAAATAGTATTTCTGACTTCAAAAAATTGCAACACTGGTTTCAGCTGTGACTCTCTGAGCTGCTGCTCCAGGATGGTCAGGAGCCCACCTCCAACTTCAGAGTGAATCTGTGAAGCTTTGGAGCAGTGCCAAAGAAGCCCAGGGATGTTTTTCAGGGAACAGTGAAGTCTTCCCGCACGTGAATGGTGAGCTAAGGGAAGAGCATTGGGCTTTGAAAGAGGGAACTCTGTAGATCTCCCCCTTCAAAAAAGATGCTAGCTTCATCTTTTATTCATCTGGACTGTACAAGTGAAATTGAAAGAAAACTGTAATAATCTGGCCTTCAGAACAAGAATCTTCAATAATGTCACCTTGCTGAAATGCCCCATTCAATCTGTGGCACAGCACGTCAGCAGTGCTGGCCAGTGTGACCAAATGGGCAGTCTGACACCCAGAACAAGTCCTCTCTGTTTTACTGCTGTTGAGCCTCAGTCTTGTTCTCCTCACTAAGCAACAGTAGTGCAGGTCCAACTTAATGCCATGGAAACTATTTTCCTGAGGTACCCCCCAGTGTTTGGAACAGTTTGTTGTATAACATGCTATCGCTAACTGCTGGCAAATTCACTTTGAGTATAAAAAATAATCATAATCAAATATAAGAGGGTAATTAAGAGACAGAATACTCAAGAGAAAAACTTTTTATTTGTATTTTTGGTGGAGATAGAAAGTAGAGTGGAGATCTTCCTATCTCTTTTAATTATGAAATAAAATTAGAAATGAGACCTTAAAGGATGCTGTTAAAAAAGATAAAAAGGCAAAGAAAATTAAAAAAGTATTTTTCTTGGCTGAAATAAAAATGACTAAATTTATGATTTTCACTGCAGAAGAACTGGATTGATGTGTGAGGTTACCTGGAGGAAGCAGTGTGTAACTTCTTCATTCTTTGGAATAAAAGTAGATTTTTCGTATTTACCCATTTGTAGAAATGGTTAACGCATACTGAAGTACTGCTGCTGTACATCAAAACCTGCAATGTCCTATGCATCAAAGTGTGGCACAACATGAGAAGCATGTAAGGGGTTAGGATTTGTTTTGTGAGGAAAGGGTGACTGTAAAGAAGTTCTTGCTGCTCTGGACAATATATGCCATCACCTACACAGAGGTAGGATCAAAACACTTGAAAAAAGCTGATGCAGTGATTCTTCCTAGTTTTTCCCTTCCTTTTCCACAAGTGTCAGCATTTACATTCCATGTTTGATGTTATAGTTCTGCTTAGTAGATGTGGCAAACTCCTGATGATCCAAACGTCACACTGAGGGATCTGGAGAAGCTGAGTGGATGTGCTGAGTTCAGTCACAAGACATTCAGCAAGGCTCAGTGCCAGATGCTGCACTTGGGTCACAATGACCCAGTGCACTGGAACAGGCTTGGGGAAGTGTAGCTGTAAAGCTGCCCAGCAAAAAAAGACCTGAGGGGCTAGCTGACAGCTGGCTTAACATGACCTGACAGTGTGCCCAGGCGACCATGAAAGCCAATGGCAACCTGTCTTGTATCAGAACGTGTAGCCAGCAGGACTAGGGAAGCGACTCCCCTCTGTACTTGGCACTGGTGAGACTACATCTCAAATACTTTGTCCAGTTTGGGGCCCTTCACTATGACAAGGATATTGAGCAGCTTGAGTATGCATAGAGGAGAGCAACAGGCTAGAAATAAAAAAAGAGTTAGAAGGTGTTGCTGAGGAAACTGGGGCTGTTTGTTCTGGAGAACAGGTGGCACAGGGGTGACCTCACTGTCCTCTGTAACTACCTGAAAGAAGGTTACAGTGCAGAAGGGTGATGGTCCCTTTTCTCAGGTGACAAGCAATACGATGTGAGGAAATGGTCTCAAGTTCACCAGGGGAGATTTAGGTTGGATATTAAGAAGCATGGAGAGGCTGGTCACATACTGAAATGGACTGTCCAGAAAAGTGGTGGAGTACCCATCCCTAGGCTGACATAAGAAGTTTCTGGATGTGCAACTAAGGGACTTAGTAGGTCAGGTTGATGGTTTGACTTGGTGATCTTGAAGGTCTTTTCCAACTTAAATAATCCTTTGATTGTCTTCCACTGAAGATGAGACATAAGCATTTACCAAACAAGAGGATAAATCAGAAAACAAAAACAACTTCACCAATCCTGCCCCACATCAGAAGAGTTACGAGACCTTTGCATGGGAAAGAATTGCTTTTTTTGCTGTCTGTGCCTTTTGCCTATTTGGCAATCCCCAGCGAGGATTGCTGGCTGATTTGACAGTTTTTCTCTTCCTCATGAAAAGATTCTGGGGGGCTGCAAAAGAGAATTTCTCTCAAACAAGTCTATGATAAGGTTTTTTATGATTAATTATGGTTCTTTATGATTAAGGTTATTTATGATTAATTATAAACATTAATTAATTTATTATTAATTAACTATGCTTCAGCACAAGTTACTAGCTGTAAGGTCACAGACTGAGCCCATCTATGCAAAAACCAGGAAGATTATTTTATCTGCATAATAACTCAAGGGCCAGTATGATTTGTCATCAATCACTATTGATTTGAACAGTGAAATAAAAGACTTCAAGGGAAAAGATAAGTCCTTTGGGAAACCTGTTGCACATTGACTTCTGTAGCTATCCCCAGTTTGTCTGGAGAATACTTTTTGACAGAAAGCTGGAACGTGTTTCTGGAAGAACAAAAGCAATCTTAAGAATATGGCAGTGAGAACTGTATTTGCTAAGCAACAATTTCAAGAATGCTTTGATGGCAAAATTCTTCAGTGCTGTCTAAGTCTAGGCATTCTGAGGTTAAAAAATGCCTATGGCAAATTATGTTCACACTAAGTCCTCAATGTCAGAGTAAATTAAAATTCTTTTTTAGAAATTGAATACATAAATATAGATTTAAGTCCACATGGTTAGAAAATCTCATCAGTCTGCATTTATGCAAAATTTAATTCTACCACTCTTAATGATGAGGAGTAGTAGCTGAAGACGTGAGTGATCTTATTAAATAAATTCTGCTTTCAATATGAGTTAGACTCAGGATCAGGTCCAAAGTTATTACAAAAGATGTATCAACAAATATTTATTATTAAAGCAGAAGAGCGTACAGAGGAGCATCCAAAGCATGTTGTATATTTGAAAACTGACATGCAAGGCGAATGAAAATAAATCTAATCCAAGCCCAAAGGCAAAACTGGCTTTCTTATTGTTACAACGAAGGCAATGACTAACAACCCTCTATTCTGTTCCTGAAACATATATTTCTAAAAGCTTGGCATCACTGCATTGCTCACAAAATACTAAAAAACAGAGCTAGCCATGAAACACGTTTTTCTGGGATTTTTTCATCAGTATTTTTTTTTCTCTCTCTGTATTAGTGATTAAATAAGCCTACATCAATGACCCAGCTAACTTGTAATCCTAGGTGTGTTACCAGGCAACCATTATATACAACTGCACCTAACTTTCTCCTCTCTGAAAACAACTTAAAATTCTCAATTCCGTGTTCCCCTCAGTGTTCTAATGGAAGTGGAAACTTTCTGTTACTAAATAGTTACATATAAATAGATCTTTTTCCATAAAATTTGCAGAGTGCCGAAATTCTGATCATCCTTTCCTGAACATAGTGCTCTTTGATGTGCAAAATGGTTAACACACTAAATGAATGTACTTGTATTTGCATCGAAATATATGCTTCAAGTAAGGCTAGACTTGTTTATCATTTAGAAGACAGTAGCAGTGTCAACAATTGCAATATGAGTAAAAAGTGTATGGGATTTGGATACATAAGAATTTATTACAGGACTTATCTAACATCAGTGCAGTGCCATTGAAAAATGGTAAAGTAGTGTGTAGCTTTTCTGAGGTATCACTGTAAGATGTTTAGCATTTAGATAATGGAAATTGCAGAATAATATTGAATAATACTTTCTGTACTTTTCAGGCAGATACTGTGTGCCTGAATTTTTCAGAATGGGACTAAGAATAAGATGAAGAAATTGCAAGAGTGCAACTAATGATGCTAGAAGTAATAGTGACTAACTGGTTGTCAACATCTTGCCAAAGCAGGGGCTTTTACATGAAAGGAGAAACCTTGCTTCCAAAAAAAAAAAAAAAAATCTAATCCCTGCAGTTAATGACATGTCATTCCAAGTTTCTACAGATAATAAAAGCTCTAAAACCTAGTGCAGAGAAGACTAAAACAATTGCAGCTAAGTTTGGCTGTGAGGAGACTTAAGTCAGATTAGAAGATGAGGTGTAAGAAAATTCTGTGTACACTATCCATCAAAATGGCAGCAGTGACAACTTGAAACCACCATGCTATTAGTAGCTACCAGCACAACCTTCCTGATGGATTCCTGGCTAGTGGTAAATCCAGCATTAGTAAAGAAACTGACACCTATGCCGGGCAAAAGATCTCTTAGAGGAGAGCAGCACTTCCACAACTCAAGTCTTCTGAGATGAGCATTTACTATTGAAACATCTCTAGTTTCTAGGAACTTTTTGCTATTTTAACTGAGGATGAAAGAAGCTTTACAATTAAAAATGAGTACAGTTTTCTGTATGATTCATAAGCTTTTACAAACCTATTAGATTGATCTCAATATTCCATCTGCTGCTGCTCTTGAATCTCCCCCAGTGCCTGGAAGGGTCAGTGGGATTTTATAAAGGCAGAGACAGATGTTCTGAGCAACAAACAGCAGCAAGCAGGACATGGAGAGTGCACTCCGTAGCAAGGAATCGCAATGAAATAAGCAAAGAACTTATGCAAGCATAGCAAAACTCTTGCAGAGAGCTAGCAGTGACACTTGAGAGGCCAGTAAACTTATGTCAGTGGAACAGGAAGAGGGAGATAAATGAATAACACCACACACTTGGAGGCCAATCTGCTTTAAGGGATGTTTAAACTCCAGGGTATTTCAAGTGACAAAGAACAAAACTTGTCTTGCTCTTTGAAGCAATTACACATTAAAACAAACAAACAAACAAAAAAACAAATAGAGGAATCACTAAACACTCAAACCCGGTATTTTTTTAATATAGTATCATTTTTTTTCCTCATTAGTTAGTACATCTGTTATGTAAAAGGGCTCCTCACGTAGACCTGAGCAAAAGGGACCATTCATGAGCTGGGTTCTGGTAGGGTGCAAGAGAGTCCTCTGAGGAGCAGAGCTCTGCAGTAACCTTGAGCTGTTGAAAAGTTGTTTTGACAAAAAGGAAAAAACCACAAAACTGGCATCTGGGAAAACTGCAGAGAAGAAAAGTGGAAAAAAAAAGACAAATGGGAAAATAAATGCTTCTGCATAACAAGAAAGCTAAAAACATATTAAAAACTAATAATTTTTCACCACCAGAAACTATGTAGTCACTTAACCCACTGGCAGTTCTTGTTTCTGTTCAACAGACAAAATGACCCCGTAAAGGACTTTTCTCCTCTGATTTTCTATGAATCTATGATAATATCAGAAGTGCCCAGCAAGGCCAGGTCTGAGTGTATTGAAATTGGTTCAACTTTCGATCAGCTTAAAAGGACCTCGCTTATGCCCTTTTGCCCTGAATTTTGAGATAGTCATCATTTAAATTATGGAAGCATGAAGACAACAGCAGGGAGATTTGTTCCTGGTGAATTTTAACCATGGCAAAACCATCCTAAAACTTTCAATTAATTGATATTAATGCAAGCTCTCGTAAACCAGAATTATTTAACTAATAAGAATACATGTACAGGATCTAATAGAGACAATGGTAGAACCATTCACAGTGACATTTTAATCTACAATAAAGCCCAGATTCTCAATTTTAGGTGTATTTGTGGCTAGAGTCACAAAACCATATGAACAAAAGATATAAAATCTAATATATAATTATTCACTGAATTTGTCCATGGTAAGACATAGCAAACAGGAAAGTTCAGTACTATCACATCCTTTGTCAGATCACACTAACAGTTATCATACTGCAACCAATGTAGTATAGCTGAGAGAAATGATGATCAAACATTGAATTGGTGCAAACTTTCCTAGCATGTTAAAGATGTGTTTTACAGGAAATCCTGGAAGCGTGATATGTTGTTAGTTTCCTACATATAAATATCAACCCATATTTCAGCTAAATTCAAAATCAATCATTATTCTGCTTAGTAAGGCATGACCCAAAGAATTCTAAAAGTCAGTACAAAATATATTGGTCCTTTCACCAGTATAGATGAGAGTCTGAATATCCTCTTCAGAGGAGGAGGAGTATAAAAGATTTCTATAACAGGAAAAATCTTGTATCTTTCCTCAGACAACCTGACACATTGCACAGGGGAAAAACAACTAATCTGTAGCTTGTCCTGTATATACTAGAACATAAATATATACATATGCACATACAAACATATGCAGTGGACACTTTGCTACTCTAATGTCTTCCAGATTACTCACCTGAAGATCACTGACTTTGTGTTCACCCACTTGCATAGCAAATCCCCCATCTGGTAGCAAAGGCTTCTCTAATTTGTGAATTTATAATATTACTTACACAAACTCAAATGCTATATTGTACACAATAATAGAAAATTGTAATATTTTGCTTACTGAATTGTAACAGTACTTCTTTTCTGCCCAAGATATTTAAAAAAGAATAACTATATTTGAGGCTCTGCATATTTTTTGCAGAAGTTACATATTTCTCAGACACTACTGATCTATGCCTGGAGTATTACTTTCAGATATTGAAGGGAAGGAGCAATCTTTTTTTATCAGACGTTTCATTACTCATACTTCTGTGACATCTTTTATATTTTTCATGTTGTCTCCATGGGACCTTTTCTAATGCTAAAATTGTTCAGAGTGTTTTCTAACAGCTTTATGTTTAAGCATTATAAAATGCCTTTCTATATGGGTGGCAACCTGGATTCTTTCTTTTCTTCTCAAATATTATCACCAGTAATTAAGGCTGTGTTAAATAAATTCCATTTTTGAGTACCTCACAGCCACCCTCTCTTTTGGGCATGAGTTGCTGCATCTTACATAATCAACTTTTCTGTTCATGGTAAACAAGAAAGAAGAATTTACTCGTATCTCTCTCTCTTGTTTGAACTGACTCTTAATATGGCAAAAGATCTGCTGTGTATATAGGTACGGAAGCAACTCTATTTTCCTTCTGTCCCTCATTAATGCTAAAACACAGGACAGATTTTTGTCCTGACAAAACTCGTCCAAAAGCATTGTATATATTCCAAGTCCCATGACTACAGCATGTAATAATCTGATGAATATGTGTTTTATAGGCACCAGTCAACTTTCAGTGCTTACAGTAAATACTGTAAATTGTAAAAAGCATTTAAATGGAATCCTTTAAGTCCTTGAATGCTATGAAAGACTGAGGATAAACTTTAAATAAAAGCTGTTATACAATAAACCTACTGATGTTTCCCACACAAATCTCTATTTTGTTGCTGTGATACATGTTCAAAGGCAAAAGCTTCAGCCTTTATGCCTTTACATTTAGGACATGTACATAAATGTATTATTCTCGTCTTCTTCCAAAGCGAATGACTCAGTATTTAAATCCCTACATGATACATAATATGTGCTCATTTTGCATCTTTTTGTCACTGTAAACCTTTTTATGAAGATTTTGCTTTCAAGTGGGAACACAACTGGAGCTTTCCTAAACCAAACCATGGGTTTAACATTGGTCCACTACTCTGGAAGAGAGGGCAGATGTGAGGGAGTGATTATGCCAACCCAGAAGTAAGAGCCTGAGAAATGTTAACACAATGTGTGGCCCTTGGCTGATGAGACTGGATAGATGTGGGGACCAAGCTGCTATCTATCGCTACTAAGTGTTTGTGATTGTGTTAGGCTGTATTTTGGTGTGGATTGCTCTAAGAAACTTATTTGTTTTCATCTAAAAGACAAAATATTTCAATAAAGCAGAGGCCCTATAAGGGCCAAAAGAATAAAATTCTTCAGATCCATCACAGATTTGGTATGTTCAGTGTGTAAACCATGAAGTGGCACTAATAGAACAACAGTCTGGTATTTATTAGATTTTCTTTGTGCTTCTGAAAGGAAAAAGGAGGATGCAAAAATGTGCACTTATGAAATATCACACAGATGCTAGGTCACATTTTGCCACGGAATAATCCCATTAGTTTTTCTACCAAAAATAAATAAATATTAAAAAAGAAGAAGCAATACTAAACATATCTTTCTACTCTGTAAAGATGAGAGAATCTCTGGCATTGACATAAAACTGTACATAGAAAGTAACATCTTCCTGGCTTCCCAGCCCACACTCCTTCTGGGAGGTCACACAGATGATAAACGTTTTATTTACTAATAATAACTGCCTAAAAATAGACATAGGGCAAAATACTTTATCCATAAAAACCAGAATGTGTTAGGAACAGGGAAAGAAGGAAGCAAGTTAACACCGAAAAAGAGAAAGCAAAGAACCGGGCATAAGGAGTGGCCAAGTTCAGTGTTTTTAAAAGGTCAGATCATAAATTGAGAAAGAAGAAAGGATCCGATTACTGTATCAAAGAACAATAAACCCTAGCAATACATTAAAGCGATGACAAAGAATAAAAACTTACCGTGGTGCTAATCATGCACTGCACTTATGTGAGGTTCATAGAATTGTAGACTGTATGGACCTGGTCAGAGCTGTGTTTTAATTAGTGAAGTGGAATAGAACTGGAAAGTCATGCAGGAACCATGAGTCAGTACACAGATGTTGGTAAAATGTACACAAGAATGGCTTTTCCTGCTGTTTTAATTTATTTTATTGCATGGATGCTGATCATGAGTGAATGCAGTTAAGTTGTCCATATCAAATTGATTAGAAGTGTTCTGCTGATCTTTCCCTCTCTAATCTCAGACTACTTAACCTCATACTTGACAATAATTCACTCCCTCTACATCCTGCCTTCCTCCTGCTGGCAAGGTCAGCTGATCCATCACATTTGGCTTTAGAGTTGCAGGGTTCAGCAGATTATAATCACAAAAGAGACAATCACAATGGGATAAAAATAGCCATTCTAAGAGGGACACAATTTTAAGGAGACCAGAGATCTGGCATTGGCTGTGGCTTCTGAAGCACTTGTAGCTTTAGCGGGACCTATATGCTCTCTGCTATGCTAATAGTACCCATAAATCTTTGGCAGAGTTGCCACACCATTAGAAGAAGGGAGTGCTCCACAAAGTAGCATGTCAAAAAACACTGATGAAGTTTAGGACACGGCTATGAAATTGCTTTTCACTTTCAGAATCAGATAACTAAATACCATCTTGCTAACTAGACATAGCCTGGCCTAGATTGCCTGAATAACCATTCCATTTCAAAGTAATTTCTAAGCATTAAATTAGCTGAATGTTGTCTCCATCAAGCTTGCATTTTTCTCATTCCACTGACTTTGTGAAACTATTTATGACTTTCATTAGTCTAAAATTGATTTAAAATCTCACATCTTATCTTGTTTTTAAACATATGAATGGTTCATGAAGGGGCTGCTCTCTTTGGAATGACAGTTTTGCAAAATCTGCAGTGAATGAAGGTGACATCTGACTATTACTTTTCAACATGATTTGTTGCCTACCTGCAAAGCTAGATGAGAAACTTGTAGTGATTCCCTGAGGATATCCAGATGTTCTGCTCTTCTTCCTAGGTGGGCTGGTCTCTCTAACTGTACACCGGCATTGGACCTTAAGAATAAATATTAAGGAAAGGAAAAAGAACTTTTCCATTACTAATTTCTCTTATTTTTCCAATGAAGTTTGAGCTTTCAGCAGATTTGGAGAAGGTGGCCACAGTATATTAGCTATAATCACTGGTAAGGAGCAAGACAGATTAAAAAGTAGACAGAAACCAGGAAAACAGCAATGAGAAAACTCCACAAATCAGTTCAGCAAATTCTGGCAGAGTAAACACTGGAGAGCGCTTCTCAAAGCTTGGGAATTTGAAGGCACTCAACTGAGCTATCAAATATTCTTAAACTTCTGAATCCTCTGTACGTGGATGAGATGATTTTGGCTACTGCATTTCTTAGAGGGACCAAAGAAGCTGTGGCTTTGGTACTCTGAGCCTGAGTGCTGCCGTCTTACCAAGGTTCAGTCCCAGAGGAGCACTGTGCAGAGCGGTTTGGGAAGGTGCTCAACACTGTCATTTTGTGAAATGGTGAAAACAGACGTGCTTTCCTGATTTTGCCAAAGGGCAACATATGTGGGATGAGAAGAGCAGCTTTAACTGTAGCATGTAGGAGAATTATTACAGTACCCCTATTCTGGTCTGTAGATTCTCACCACACTATCAGAAGGGGACAGAAGGAAAAACCATCAAACTCTATGAAGAAAAAAAATTAAATCAAAAAACAAAAAGTCACAAATTACCACAAAGCCAACCCAAACATGCAGAAATGCACCTTCCTGAGGCTCTGCTTTTTTTCCAGTGTGACCATGGTCTGTGCTTTTTCCTTTGGCTCAGAGAAATTGAGAAGTCTGTGTCATCCGCGTACACTTCCCAAACTAAGATATCATGGGTCTGGTGTCCTTCCTTCTTCATGTTCTTCTTGATGCTCCCTGTCCTTCACAGTGTGAGTGGACTTCCTCTAAATTCAAACTTGACACCTTGGCAGTGACATACTCTATCCTTCCCCCTGATCCATTCTCAATTAATATTTATTCTAAATGAACATTAACTAATTCCACAGAAGAAAAAGTATTTCTTAAAGCAGCTACTGCTGCCTCATTTCCAACCACGTGATTCAGGCAGATGAATGAGACACATGCTGCGTCCTCCCTGCATGATATGGCAGCAGACCTGTCACATGTCCCTGGAGAGGAGAATGAAATAGCCACTACTTACCTTTCTGCTTCATGTTGCAGACATATGTTTCCACGTCTATTTGCAGTATCATACACCTGCACGGCAACCACCTCTCTGGTGGTAGCGGATATATTTGGCATAGACTGGCCAGGCCTTTTCAGACTAAAGAACTAACAAATAATATAATCTTTCTGGCCTTTCAACTCTATCAAAGTGGTGTAATGGAGCAAATCTTGTGAAGGTAACCTTGGCCACTGACACCTTATAAGCACCTTCAGACCATGGTCTTTCAAAGCTCACTCCAGCATAATGGCTTGATTGATTGAAACATGAATGTGTCCTTCCCAAATGACAGCCAGAGACCCCTGTTACTTCAGGATTTCTTGTCCTTGTTGTTCATCTGAAAAAAGAATCACAATTTCCTTTATCAGACAACTACCTTTCATCATGCCTGTTTTGCTCCATGTCATAACAAATGCATGACCTGTGTGTCTTACAATGATAGCTGTGTGTACAACTACCTCTGTTGGTTAAAAGACTGACCTATGCTTTATTAATATTTATAGATTTAAATTTTTAATACACAACAATTCTGCATTATTGAATAGGTGACTTCCTGCATTTTAATGGTTATGGAATAGGAGAGGGCTCTTTGTAGTTAACATTGCAATACATTTTTCATTATTAAATATAAAGTCGCTACCTGTAATCTCCTCAAACAAAATCCCCCCAGACAACACATTGGTACGATGGTATAAATTCTCTCAGGAGATATCAAATGTATTTGTGGCAAGTTTGCCTAGGGGATTTAGATTTATGGTACATGAGAGTTTCCCAAAACTGAAAATAATAAGTTTATCTTAAAAGTGCTAAATTGTTCAAACATCAGTTTGGGATCACTTACACAATTTTGGAGTCGACTGGATTCTTGCTTGCAAACAGATCTTCACATTTTAGCAGGTGAATGTTGCCAAAAAAGATATTCTAAATATTTAGTTCTTGGATTAGGATTGAGATCTCAATTCAGGCTTTTGTAAATTTATTTTGAAAGTAAGACCTTTGCTGAGGTCTTTAATAATAGCAGCACTGTAAAATAATTGCATTTTAGAGGACAGTTTGAGATTTCCTAGGAGTTACATAAGAATATGGACCATTTGGCATAAGATGAGGTCAGCTCATTTCTTAGGAAAAAAACTAAGCAATTAGTCACAACAGCCATGTTCTAATTCTTCTCTGCCAGCTAAGTATTCTGTGAATAGTGTCAAGATCCTGTTCGTGTGTTTTTGTGATAGTAAGACCTTCAGTGGTGGCACATGAACAGTGAAGAAGAGTTTCTCTGGAATAACAAACTTGACAGCATTTCACCATTAGGTGGGTCAGGTTGTTAACAGTGTGGGCTGTTATTGCAGTAAGGACTACTGTGTTCTTCAGACAAAAGAGTAAATCCAATGAATTTTCATTTAGGAAGGGATGCTCCATGTGAATACCACAAATGCAATCTAGTCTAATATAATCAATAGTCCATTTTCTTAGAACGTCTCTTAATGTCAAATTTGTACTGCATAAAAATTAGTCATGTCAAGGTTTTTGTTCTCAAAAACTTCAATTTGGTTTGAACTAGGCTTGTTTTTTTTTTAAATGGTGAAATACTCATCTTGAAAAAGCTGTCTCCCATATCAGCCTTCTTTTACATTTCATTTTAATTTATAACTTTCAACTACAAATGAGTCCATCTCATATTATTTCCAGAATATATATGAGCCAAAGATTCATCTGATGGATTTGCCATCATAAGTCCTTATTTGCAGGATATCATGGCTGTGTTTACCTGCAACGAATGTAAAGAAAGCTATAAGTCTTGCAATCTGTGCAGAAGAGTTGGTGTTGCTTTGAAAGCCACTCACACTAATTGAAGAAAATTGGTCATATATATGATTACGTGACATAATTCAGTATTCAGAATAGTCAGTAATTCAAAACTGTATGTTCTGAATTAATTTGGATCATGTACCATCTTAGAGGTTGCACGACTTCTCCAGTTTTAGAAAATAAATGTTCACCCAGAATTGGGAAATGGGCAAACCATACAGTTTTGTTACCCATCCTCTTTTATACCCACATCCCAGTGACAGCCTGATGAAAGTGCACAGTGATTGAGACAGCTAATAAACATTTCACTACACTCAGTGAAAGAGATCATGTCACCTTAGATTCCTTCCTGATGCTTTTCTTGTGTTTTCCAATAGACAATTGAGAAATTAAATGTGTTTGTAAGGAAAAGCAACAAATACCACTACACTATGATGGTATACTTAAAGCAATTATAATTATTCATTAAATATATAGGATGCAATATTTCCCTCTGAGTTCTGACTTCATGGCCCCTGAAATCCATCCCCATCTGTGAAGCCCAGTTTCACTCCATATTTTTATCTTTACCTGTAAATAAATATATTTCTTTAACGAATCAGTCTATCTAACAACCTAATGAAAGATTTGAGTTTCCAGGTATATGGAATATAATAAATGTACGTCTTTTTCTAGAAGAAGTGTATGAAAATGTGGCAACACTTCAAGACAAGTCACTGCTATATTTCTTACCTGAACGCCATATAAAATAGCAAGACACTCACTCTCATTAGACAGCACTGTAAAACAAATAGCAGGCAAGAACGTTGTTTCCTTTCATCTTAAGAAATGCAAGCTGGCAAGCTCTCCTGGGGTGCGATTAACAGTTTCTCAGCTGGGGGTACTTACAGATGAAATTATTTCTTTTGCTATTAACCTTTGATGACATCATTAATTCCCACATCTAGGAGAAAACAGTGCCTGATAATTGACAGGGAGGAAGAACGTGCACTGACTCGCACTGCAAAAAGCCACACCAAACCGCAGACTTTTGGTTGGGTTTAGCTCCCATGTCATCTGCTAAGCAAACACCGAGTTTTCAGCACTCTGAAGCTCCCACAATGATGCTATGAGGAGATTTTCAGAAATATTCAGGCACCAGCTCCTCTGAAAAATCTACTTACTGCTTTAGGTGCTGGAAGCAGCTGCAGTCTTCTAATGAGCTGCCCCTCACAGACTTTTCTCAGCCTCAGGGAACAGTGGCTCAGAGGCACTGCCTTGCTCTGCCATTCCTCTGCCATTATTTTCACTTACCCCTTCCCTCACAAGCCTGCGCTGCCTGCGTTTTACCGCTGTCACAGCTCCTTCCTATCTCAGCGGTAAGTACAGACTGTTTTCTTTTGTGTCTGTCCAGCAGAGTGGTGTTGGAGCATCCTGCTCGAGTCCTCTGGGCACCGCTCCAATACAAGTAGCATCTGTTTGCAAATTACCCTAGCGCCAGGAGACAATGATGTATGACCTTTCACAGTACTGGGCGAGGTATCGATCAGTGTCATTGATCCCATGTTTGAGTGACTGTCTCACCCAGGAAGACAAGTGAAGTAAAAAGTCTCACAGTGTATGCAAAAGCCTGTGCCTGATTGGAAACTTCAAAACCTTTTTTTTTTTTTTCCCTCTCTTTTTTTTCTTTTTAAATGACTATTTGATCTGGACTATGTTAACAAATATCACACCATTGTTTTACTCAGAGGGGTGGTGGCACAGACTGCCTGCCCCATCCCTGTAGGAGCTCAAGGGCGGGTTGGATGGAGCTCTGGGCAGCCTGAGTGGCACGAGCCCATGAGTGGCAGCACGGGTTGGAGCTGGGTGAGCTTTAAGTTCCTTTTCAGCCCAAATCATTTAAAAATTCTATGCATTTTTAAAATTGTTTTGATAAGAGCCTTCTTCTATGCAAATAACTTCTTTTATTTGTTTGTTTGGTTTTTGAATGGACAGGAGGCTATTGGGTATCACGCAGACCTTTGCTTGTGTGAGCAACCCCTAATTACAGAGCCACTGCTCTGCCATGTAGGAAACACTTTGCAGATGAGACACAGGACTGGTCAGTACATTTGCTAGGGCTAGGTTCACACATTACATATATGTTTTTCTGGAAAACACTTTTCTAATTTTTAACAACCACTTATAAGGAAAAGCTCATACTTCTTTGTGCTACTTTACTGGGACATCATTAGTGGCTTGTTTTATCTTAAAGAGAGAACGAAGCTTCCAAACAGCAAGAGATGAAACTAGATCACCCCATAAGCTGGCTCTTAATACTTTCGGACTCACAACTGTAACATATGGTATTACCTGAAATTAAACTTTCCATAAAAATAAGGGGTTTTTTTAATTTAATTTTTATTTTTTTAGAACTGTTCTGCACATACCTACACACAGTATGACAGCTGGCTAGGTGAGGTTATGCAGTGACATCCCATTTCTGAAGAAGCAAGTAGGCAAATTTCTGCTAATGCCATACAGAACCTATGAATAATGGATTTAGCAGGCATGCATGCTAAAGTGGGGTAATGAAGATGCTGTCCTTGGTAAGTGAATTCGTGTTAAAATAGGAAAATAACTCCATATATCATTCTTACATCTGCAATTCCAAACAGATCTCTGGTATCACCTGGGCAGGGAGATTTGCAGCAGAATGGGTTTCATCAGAACATCCCATGTTTTTGGGAGGCTGCAACAGAGTTTAGGTAGATATTTTCAGATGGAAAGCAGAACAGCTAAGGAGATGGAAGAGAAATTTAAGTATCAGTTCTGCATAAAATGCGAACGTTTAGAAAATGTTTTCATAAGGAAGCAGAATGAACAAACCAATGCAGATTCCATGCAAGAGGTTTCTAGTGCAGATGCTCAACTGTTCCGGTGCACTCCACCTCCCAAAGGATATTCTGCTTTACCTCTCATCTCTAGTGTTTAGTGGCACGTGCTATACTGCTTATGAGACATGCTGTGTAGAATTTCTCCAGTAACAAATCAAAACTTAATGTTTCACTTTTTTTTTTCCTTAAAAATTTCATTTACACGTAGTATAAGAAATCTTTCTTTTATAAGGCCAGCAGCCCTGCAGTCAGCCTCCATAAAACACCTCTCTTATCCCTGTTGGATAATGCCATATCTCACTGCTCCCCTTGCCAATACCTCTGACTGCAAACCACTGCTTAGAGAAGTCAGTTCTGTCCTTGAGCCCAGTCCCTTCCAGCCTCATCCTTAGGTTTCCTGCTCAAGATTATTCTTGATTGAATTGATAAATGATAAATGAAAAAATCTTAAGGGCTGAAGCACACCTCACTGAAATCCTACTTTTTTGTCACCATTAGAAGAAAACCTTCTGCCATCCTGCCACACAAACATTCAAATGTCTGGAAACATGACACTAAGAAGCCCAAACCGATCCACAGAGAACTGGCATAACCTATAGTCTGTCTCCTTGTCTGCTATTGTCTCCCAGTGCCTGATAAAATAGGCACATCAGAAACAAACAGCAGCTTCATCAGGTTTCTATGATTTAGTAATGTACCACCTAGTTACCAAGGCATTAAACAGGATTTTGGGACTCCTTTCTTCAGTATTTTTTAGCCTTACTAATAAAGAATTGTGTCATAGGGCATTTTTCAGCCAAGCTCCCCCTCTGGGATACCTCCCAGGCTTCTTATCTGGACTCACCCATCATTCCACCTGAAATGCGTGAGAGCACCAGCCCATGCAACCTGGGCACTGTTAAAAACAGAAAGCAATGTCTACCCATTCTCCTCAGTGCATCTGCAGGCTTCTACTCACCTCTGCAGAAGAAAGAAAGTGATTCCCTGCGTAGGCATCTCCACGGTCAATGAACTCTTCCAGTCACCTCTCGCATCACTTGTCAGGGAAATATGCTGGCGCCAAACATGCAGAAATTAAAGCGAAAGCCTTCCCCACCGGACCAATCAAGCCTGACAATTGTCTTGTGGCAGATGCCAGAGAGATTCTGAATATTTTGGCAGAAATGCAGGCTTTTTCTAGGTGAGAATCTGCCTACATAGGATTTATGCAAACATCCCCTTGCTTGGTCTGTAGCCACCACTTTGCAGCGAAGCGGTTCAGCGTTATCTCCATTTCTTTACATAATTCTGAGTTTAAAATACTACCACTACCTAAAATAAGAGGAGTTTCAGTTACAGTGCTCTCTGCAATGAAGGAGTTGGAAGCCAGTTTGACAATTTAAGCTGATAGCTGAGATTGTGCCGCACTAGCATTTTTGGCACTTGGCCTAGGGAGGAAGTAAACGGAGGGAGGGAAGGGACAAAGAGAAAGGAGGAATAAAGGAGTGTGAGAGGGATCCAGTCCAACGGGTATAGTGCCATATGTTTCTTATAAAGGGAACTCTGTGGTCAGTGAAAAGAGAGAGGTGCTTTCAAATGCTCAAGAAGGTATTCTTGTCCACCAAACATAGGCACATCTCTCCCTTCACTGATAGTGCAGAGGTCATGGTGTTCTCAGGGAGTGATGAATGCCACTGGAATTAAATGCCTCTCTTCCGCAGTATACAGCAAGGTACTGGAACACAACAGATTCTTTCACTCCCTTGAAGCATGCTCTACCCAGTGGTCTTCTGCTGGAGCAGGTGATTCTGTTGAGGGCTCATAAAATTTGGGTAAGAGAATGGGGGAAGAAATTGGTCCCAGAACCTGGCTGCAAGAAAGCATTGGAGGGGGACACAGATTTACACCTACTTGGAACAAACACATCACAGCCAGAGTTGTTAACAGGCTAAATTATTCAAAATAACCAGTCTGTGAGTGTGGTTTGCAGGTCCAAAATCATGGGTAATGGCAGTTGCCAACAGAAAGGAACAGAGTCAGGGCCCCCAAACTGCAGCACAAGCTTCCAGCTGAAGCTGCCACATTGCTGGCCATGCTGGAAGCAAGGCGCCTGGTGTATGCCTGGTACAGCTGCTCAGAGAGAGAACAAAGGGATTATGTCTAGTGTGATAGAAACAACCTTGCACGTCAGGGGTGTAATGAAGCCTCTGGTTGAGACAGAAGTGACTATCTTGGTAGATGGCCAGTGCAAAGGGTGGCTCATTTGTCTACACAAAGGCAAGGTAAGAGCCGAGTAGCAAATAGGTATCTGCAGTGTTTGATTCACTGCTCAGGCAGGTATACAAAATGTTTAGATAGCAGGCTTCTGAGCCCTTTGCAAACACAAGGTCTGGCATGTACGAGAACGTGAGTATCAGCAAACCACCTCTTGAGAGGGCTTACTGATTTAGGCACTGGAGAGCAGTGACATGAGAAGCCTCAGAACATCATCTTGGACTGAAGCAGAAGCTCTCAGGCTGAAAGCAGCTTTCCACTGCAGGGTGACACGAGGGGGTGCAGAATGCTAAGAAAGATACTCACACGTGAAACTCGTGGGCATTTCTGGGCTGCCTAGGCATCATGTGAGCATACCTGAAGCAAGAACATTTCAAAAGTCTGATGTACATGGAAGGATACAAAAGCCAGAAAATGTCAAATCAGTATTTAGATCACAGTTTCACCAAATCTAGCAGCACATTACAGAAAATTCAGAATGCTAGGCAGCATTACTCTTCAGAAAAAAACGAAGTTTGCTTTATCATAGTGGATATGACAAGCTTTCCCCTCAGTGCAAGCAGCCTTGTGGAATTAAATAGGAAAGCAGTAAAATATTCCCAAGCAAGAACATATTTGTAAATGCGTCAGGCAGCATTTGTCTGAAGCTAAATGAAACATTTTGCCACAGAACCCAAAGTAGCCGATAAAAAGATCTATTAGTAACTCCAAGATATGTAATGTAGAAAGCCAAATAAAAATCACTTATGGTTTCTGCTGTCGAGACCAACATATTCAGGGCCAGCACTGCAAACAGGAGTCATCTGCAACTGATCCACCGGATGAAGAGGAGAAGAACCCAGAAATGGTTCCAGATTTATTATTCTCTGTTGACACAGACTTTTCAATTCCAGTATGTGAGACATAACAGGAGGTGCTGAAGCTCCTTTGGGCAAGCTGTGAAGATTGCCAAGCACCAGCTAATCTTTCTTTGGGCAAATGGACACAGCCAAGGTAGCAAGCTGTTCTGGTATTGAGGGCTGTCTCTGTGGTGAAGTGTCTCTTCTGGAATCAAATAGCCCCAAAGCAACTCGCCTGTGGGACAAATGATCATCTGTAATCTCAAAGGAAAGAGGTTTTGATTCTCAGCCAGTTGAAATGTCAGGTACATAACGACACAAAAAGAATGTCTTTGAAACCATCAGTTTTCTCCAGTAATGCCCAGCTTTCCCTCTGATATCAGATGTGCTGCAGTTCCTATGCAGGCAGTGTAACTGCACGTTATTGGCAGAAATACCATGGATGAACTTCTGATCTTCTGTAACAGCCACCTCAGTGTCTTTATGATCTTCTCCCTCACATTTATTGGGGAATAACATTTTAGAAAATGTCTGTTTATCTGGTGATTGCTGGTTATAAACAGAAATCTATACACATGTTACATACCACGAACATCAATGCTGTGAAAAAAAAAAAAAAAAAAAAACCCACAACAAAAAACACTGCAAAATATAAACTAGTTGAAGAAAATCTGTCCTTGGAGGTGTGCTGTGCTGCTGCTACTGCAGGCTTCAATACTCATAAAGATTGGAGCAATCTTCCCAGTTAGCAGTGACTTCCACTGCTATCTTTGTCACTACTATATTTTCTGGTAACTTCTTGCTAGCATTTTTGAAGTAGCCCTGACCACTTTCTTTGTTTTTATAAATTCAGATCTTCAAATTCTATGTAAGCAAGCTATCGGTGAACCATGAAAAATACAGTTGGTGACTTCTGTATCGTCACTGTAATTCAAATCACTGTAGACTAGTGATTGAATATTTTAATGTCATTCTCTGCACACTTACAATCAGCAAACGTGCATTTAGAAATAAAAATTGTTTCAAAGTGCCACCAACTGTTGTTTTTGCAAACTGCAATTCAAAGCAAGCATTTTTGAAACGCCCCTCCTGAATGTTATCACATTTCGTGGTGTAGCACACAATTTACATGAATGAGCCTACATTATCCTTTTCCCAAGGCAGACAAGCAGCACATTCCTGTATAATACCTCCTTATAGCTAGGTTAGGTTTCAAAGACAACATAATACACTTTATCAGGCACACCTTCTCTGTTGTTTGTAGAAAACATTTTTTCAGATTTGCATGTTTTTATGACAATCCAATTTCCAAAACCTCCCATAAACCTCCAAAACAATCTGGAAGAACCAAGTGCTAGAAGTTTGATTTACTTTCTGAATGCATCTCCTATTAATAATATGTGAATTCCTAAGCACCAGGTATGTGCCAAAAACACCGTGCTCCAACGCTCAGCTTTCTCCTTCTCTAGAATTTTATTTTCACTCCTCTCTAACTTGGATTTCCTCAGTTCTCTCACCACCTCCATTTTGGTTTCTCCTGAGTCAAGCTGGACTCCTCTCAAGATGAAACTGATCTATGATCCACTGACACTGGTTAAAGAAACGTTTACACAGTATGCAAGAAAGGCCCACTGGTACTTACTTCTTGGTGCCATGAATGGGGTAAATACTCTCAGAAGTTTGTCAGTCAGCACTGCCTGTGAGTAATACAGTGTGGGACTCTTCCAGGAGCTTGAATGGTTACAGCTCATGGTGAGCTATCTCCATAAATAGCAGCTCTAAATCAATTCTGTTTGCTTGCTGCGATTATATGAAATGCATCAACTGTTGAATAAATCAATGTGACCCCACCGATTTCTTGGCCTAACATCTTATTATTATTTTGTGGTTATTGGCTGATTAGGCATTTAAATAATTTTCTGAGATAGCATCTGCGTTATTTGAATATCAGACTGTGAACACAAAGCTTTAGATTTCTCCAATGCTTTATTTGCCTCTAATAGCAATAATTGAAGTAACAACAGCTCTCCCTTGCTTTTGTTGATATCATTTACTTTTTCCAGAGAGGACAAAGCAGGCATTTTACTGGTTTGAAAGGAAACACGTTCTGAAAGGTCTGAGCTTATCATCTATTGACTGGTGGGAACATTCATTTCAGAGAACAGTAAGTTACTCCAACATTCCCAGCCCAAATTGATCCAACAGAATGAGACCCCCTTTGAAGTCTGAATTCCGCCACAATTTCTCTTTAAAAATTGCAGCCCTGACCCCATGTAGATGTATTGGGTAATCAGTGCTGATTGATTTCTCAACCCATGCATGTAAGTGCAGGGAGAGAAATGACGCAGTGTCAGGAGGGTGAGCAAAGTTCAAGAATGTGGAGGGCAGGTACCAAGGAGCACTTCTGTAAGAGCAATCAAGTGACTGCAAAAAAGCAAGTGAGGAAAGATACTGCTGAAGGGTGAAATAAGGAGATTACAGCTCGGTGCAATCATTAGGGGAGGGAGGTGTTCTCAGCAAAACAGCACATGGTTAAATGGAGGAGCTGAAGGAGATGAGGGTACAGATTTGCTGAAGTGCCTAATCACGTGGAAACAAATCTGCTCAGATTTCTGTTCTGAGAGAGAAGGATTCAAAGCAGCACATATTGACAAAACACTAGGTGCCTGAGATATGTGCCAGTTCCTTCTCTAGAAGTTTTGAAAGAAACAAATTAGCAGTTTGAATAAGGAGAGCACTGATTTGAAATGCCCTCAATTCTCCTTCTAAGCAGAATTATGATTTTTAACATCATCTCAAGAATGTAAAGTATTTTCTGGCAGCATCAAATAAACAGAAATATCCAGGTTCTGAAATCTGCTACTGCCCTATTGGTGGCTGGCTTTGTTTCTGAACTTTTTGTCAGGAAAAGCAAAACAAACCACAGTAAACAACGCTTTTATTTCCACTCATTGTTCTACAAGTATCAGCCAGACAAATCCCAAGCGCTCTGCAGTCAGGCTTTGTAACCTCGGCTGCTCTTTACTGAAGGAGTTCTGACTGTGTAACATACATGAATGCCATTGCCATGGAAAAGTATTACATCAGATAAAACAAGGCTGAATTTTGCAACTGGCACCACAAAGGAACAGAGAACAGAAAGACAACTGTCAAACAAAAAACCTTGAGGGCTTGCAAGGTAAAATATCAGGTTTCTATGGCCAACAGAAGTGCGGTTTACAGTTTTGCTCTACTTTTCAGTTCAGAGCTAGAAAAAAATAATTGTAATTTAATTAAATGACAGTTCTGGTGTCAGCTTAGACTACAACAAATAAAGAGTATGTCTTTCTCATTACTGATAAGTGAATCTGAATTTTGCAGAGCTGTAACCAGAACCTACTGCCCATATTTAACATTAGTTTATTAAAAAAGTATTAGTTTTCCCTGTTTCCAAATCAGTTGCTTCAGCATTCTTTCCCCACAGTACTTTCGAGATGAATGTCTCAGCACTTCATTAACAGCAGCACTTCCTTTTGTAAGAAATTAGCATTACTGTTGTGTACAATATGGGTTAGCATCTCATTTACATTAGGAGCCTTTATATAATTCTGTCAACAAAAGACATTTGTATGGGGAAAATCTAAAGCCTGCTGCAATTATTTATTTACAGCGACAAGGAGGATAAGGCAGGCTCCCTGATTTTGCTGCAGCACGGATATATGTGGAGCATTACATCCTTTCTCAATACCCTCTCCCTGGCAAAGCATTCCACAGTGCTAATCAGTGCAGGCCAGGCTCTCTGCCTGTATTTGTGGCTGAACACTGACCCCCACATGCCTCTTATCAGAGAACGATTGCCAGTCTTTTATTCCCGCTAATGAGCGGGTAGGCAGGGTGAGCAGGGATGGGATGTCACTAGAGCTGCCATTCCATAAAACTACATTTTGCAGCATCCAGTCACATCACCTCTCGGACATGTATCAGTGAAAAACTAGACTCGAGTGTGTAACTATGGGCTACTTCCCAGGCTTACAGAAGACTCAGAAATCTGACTTGCCTGCAACAAATGAAGTAATTCCCTCCTCTCTCCTTCGTGGCTCTGGTTGTTACAAAACCAATTCTGCTGAAGTGGCTGGCTGTCTGTTAAACCCAGTATTAGTCTCAAACTAGACTAATACTCAAACCTCTTCACTTAGCATTCCTCACAGTTCTATAAAGAACGAATAAATATCCCTCTGCTTCTCAGAAAAATGCCTCCGCAATCGAACCTCTTATTAAATCCTTACATTAGTGAGAGCTGTCCTGTCATGTAAATACTCTATTAGCATGAAACAAAAGTTAGAAATAAAGCTACTGAACGTTCCTGCTAAGTGAAAGTTATGATGAAGAGCACAGGTTCCAGAGTTTGCCCAGCAAAAACAGCAGTCTTGATCTAGTTGCTCTAGATACCAAATAGGAACAATAACAGTAACTGAATTGTCACACTTGGCTTTCACGTGTGCTAAAGCAAAACTTTGCTTCAATCAGTAATCTAAACACAGTTGCTTTAGTCCATCCGTTGTCCTTTCTGCTCATAGCAGTCCTCCTTGAATAACACTTGGACCAGTAGAATAGTGTTATTTCTTGTTCTCTGGGTTCTTCCACATTCCTGGTAGCCCCTCATATCTTCATTAGTCTGATTTCCATTTTCTCTAATTACTAAGATTTTAGAGCAATTCATTTTGAAAAGCCAAGCAGCCCACTGCCAGGATGAGGTCACCTTCATTTTGCTAACACATGTTGCTGACCAGTGGCACGACAAGCAGGATGGACTTTCTGCCTGAATTTTAAATCTGGAGGTGATTCTCCCATCTCCCACCAATGTACAATACTGAAAGTGGCGAGTCTGTATTACAGGGAAAAAAAAAAAAAAAAGGTCTTGCCTTGATAGTTAATGCTACCTTCCCACAATTCAGTCATTTATATTTATTATTCCCTTGTGGCTACATTTAGAAGCCTTGCTCCATTAATACCAAAATAATAATAATAATAATAATGAAAAAAAAAAAGACAGAAAAGAAATGCTAGCGGGAGAAGGAGCCTCTGTAAATCACCCAGACCAACCTGCACCAGCACTGGCTTGTAGAGACAACTCCTCTTTGACATATTGCCTGATTTTGCTTCCACTGATGAGTTTATATAATGGTGGAGTATGTCTGTAATCTACTAGTGAACAGCTCTGTTACGTATATATATCTTAAAATAAAACAGCCCTGATTTTCCACTAGTTCTATTTTGAGTTTCTCCTAGAAATAAGACAGCTTGAGAGCCTAACTATTCTCAGGGTAGAATAAAAATTTTCCAAATGTGTTGTAAAAAAAAAACCTCCTCACTACTAATCACCATGGTCACGAATAATAGATTCTTTCCTTCTTTTTTGTTATCATCTTTTATATATATTTATATATATCACACATACACACATATACATACACATATTTGTATTATTTTGTAAATCATATATCTCATATATATAAAGAATATGATGGTATATATAGTTGGTACACATATGTACATGGTATACATAATGTTTTTTTGTATGTGGGCTCTACCTATATCAATAGCTTTGTATTTTAGTCTTCCTGCTTTGAGACAAGTAAGGCAAAAAGCTTTGCAGAAAGGTGTAGGAAGAACTAATGAGAATGAAAAGCCAAACAGCACAAAAGGGAGAGATGGGGATACAAAGAATTGAAGACAGTAAGTCTCTTCCACCTTTGGAAAGTGGTTAGAGACGCTTGATTGCAGGCTACAGACAGCGACACTAGTACAAGTCATTTGATACCAGGTACTCTTTAATTTAACAGGCAAAAGCACGCAAGAATCAACTGCTGAACACTGAAGTCACTAAAGTTCATGTAAAGAAAATGATGGAAATTTTTATCGGGGGAAGCAGTTCACTTGTGGAGTAGATTAAAAAGAGATGTGAGCAAATGAGTTGGGATGGGTCAGTGTTCGAATGTGTGACCTGCTGAAGACCTCTCTCATGTCCCCGAGAAGCCGTCTGCTTTTCTTACAGCTATCACAGCTGGGATGATAAAATGTATTGCGTATCTCCGTCTTCTGTGGCCTGATTCTTTACCCATTAACTTTTGAGTCAGAGTAGGGCTGGTGAAATTGTATAGCCTGCGGTAATAGAATAAACCTCTAATACTTACTGAACCCTTACAAATCTATTACCTGTATATGCATTGCAAGAAGCTTCAGACAAGTGGATGTATTTCTTCAACTCTTATGTCGCTGCTGTATATAACAAGTCCTGTTCCTTCAAACAGTTTCAAGATGTACATGATCTGCCATTCTGTTAAACCATCCCCTACATAAGTATTATGTTGCCTTTCCCAGTATTCTTTGCCAATCTGACTTCACAGAATCACAGAACAGTAGGGGGTGGAAGGGATCTCTGGAGATCGAGTACAACCCTCATGCAAAAACAGGCTCCCTAGAGTAAGTTGCAGAGGAAAGCATCCAAGCAGATTTTGAATATCTCCAGAGGAGGAGAATCTGCTTGCCTAGACAATCTCTGACCAGATTCTGCTCGACCAAGGGGTAATCTTCTTTTCCTCAGACTCTCTCTCTTACCTTTGAGGTCTGGGATTCTCCAGGGGCAACTCACAACTCACAAACTACTTTTAAGGTTTATTTTATTAGTATTATCTACAGTGATCTCTGATTATTTCAAAATCAATAGAAGGATCCCTTTCTTGAATTACATTTACTTATGCTTTAATTTATGCTATGTAGACAATTACAACATTTAACTATGGTGACCTTTGTATTAACAGAGTAAAGGAACTTATGTCCCTAACAACCCTTCTACTCTCTCGTATTTGATTGTAGGTAGGTCGAGAAGGATAGTACCCTAGGAGTAAATAACCATTTTCGTTCTCTTGCATATGAATTATAGTTATGGATAAATATTAAATTTCTTGGTCAAGGTCTGAGTCTTTATCCAAATTATTTCAAGCGTAATTTCATAAAATCATAGAAGCATAGAATGGCTTAGGTTGGAGGGGACCTTGATGATCACCTAGTTCCAACACCACTGCTCTTGGACGGGATGCCAATCACCAGCTCAGGCTGCCCAGGGCCCCAGCCAACCTGGTTCTGGTCACCTCCAGTATCCACAGCTTCTTTGGGCAACCTGTGCCAGGGCCTCTCCTAACATCTAACTTAAATTTCCCCTCTTTCAGTTTAAAGCCATTTAAAGCCATTCCCCCTGTCCTGTCAGTATGAGACCATTTAAAAAGTCAGTCCCCCTCCTGTTTGTAAGCTCCCTTCAAGTAATGGTAGGCCACAATGAGGTCTCCCTGGAGCCTTCTCTTCTCCAGGCTGAAAAAGCCCAACTCCCACCTACTTACATATGATCCTGAGGTTGTCTTTTTTACCATATTTAAGCTATCAGGTCCTAACAATCTCATTCTGTCTCTGTCCAAATTTGACTTGGCTCCAGCCTAAAAACATTCTGTCGAGATATTGCCATTACCTATTTTTTTTCTGTTTGCAGTAGGTATTTGCTCAAATTCTTTAACAAATTTCAAACATTCAAAAAATGCTATCCTCTGTATGAGTCGCATAAGTGGGATTGAACTTCATATGTGCATATTTATATTACTTAAATCATAGCAGGGTTTATTCCTTATTTTGTCACAATTGCTTTTTGGTCTCTTGGGTCATTTGCTGTTCATTTCCTAACCTTTCTCATTCCTGGTGTGACACAAACATTTGCAAATCACTTCTATTTGAATACTGTAGAATTTAGTGAGGCTACTGCTTGTATAATCTAGAATTGTAAAGATGCAAATATTCAAATTATCTCAAATAGTTGAATAAATATCCTCAAATTTATCTAGTGCCTCCCTCACATCTTGCTGTGCCCAAGTTTTAGTAATTTTAAATGACAGAGAGAAAAACTGTGCCCTTTAGCTTGAAATATATAAAAATGTAGAAACTTTTCCAAAAAAACACCTAGAACTACTTCATCCAAGTCTTCCATTTTCAAAGTCACATCGAGCATGGTCATGATTAAACACCCAAGTAATTTGTTGGGGTTTTTTTTTTCATTTAATCCATCTTTGATAAATCTGACAATAGGTAATTCAATGGAAACTGCTGATATATTAATGAAAGTCAAAAGAGCTGAAAAGCTGCAGTCTGACTCTTGTAACTGGAAGCAGAATTTGGTCCAGAAAATGTTGAGAAGTACCAAGAAAACAGCAGATTATTTTAAGTATGCCTAACATTTCCAAAATTTGTTTCAGTGAAAGAAAGGAGGACGTCCAAACTACCTAGAGACATATGCTACAATAATTTTTACGTATCACATCCAAGAGAGGCATGCACATGACTATCAGTTCCAAGGAATATCTCTCCTTATAATTTTAAGCCAGATAATATTAAGCTTAGTATCTGATTAACCCATCACACTTGTCCTGAGAGGTTGATGTCTCAGAGGACCCTGTGCATTATCTGGCAATCAAATGGCAAAGTCTGAAAAATACTATCAAAACTTGGAGTTTTTGTTTGTTTGGGTTTTTTTGTTGTTGTTTGTTTTTAAAGGGGATTACTAAAACCTCATTGGACTCCTCGAGAATGTGAAACTGAAGACTTGTTGTAGAAAGTTACGCACTGTCCCTGTTGTAGGAAATGTGCACTGTGAAGCTCTTATCAAGTTTATTCTGGAGCTAGTAGAAAAGCACTCCTCATCACCTGGTTTGCCACCACTATTCACCATTAGCAGACAAGCATGGTAGAGGATAGGAGTGGATTAACATCCAATTCTCCATACACTCCTGAGCAAGTAGAGCCTGCCTTGATGAGGCAAAAAACATACCACTAATGAAACAGCTTTCTTAAAATGAATGCCAATATTTGTACTATTACTGAAGGAGAGAGGGAGAGACCTGGAAAGCTGCTGAGAATAGAATCCTGACTGCCATTTGCAGATGCCTGAAGTTTTACTGTGTATACACTTTAGAAAGAGGTTAGGCAGAATCACTTGAGATGAAACCTGCGATTCTTATAATCAAACATTAAGTGAGAAATTATCAACTGGAGAGCGTTTGGAGAATTTGGTCTCTTAGTACAGAAGAAGTGCAAGCACATGCTGGAAAGGGCAGTCACAATCTCTTTTTCATGAACCCCAGTCTTTGGGAACACTTCTTGCAGCTCTTTTTCCCCTTTTGACTCTATGGTTTGGAATTCAGAGCTGCCATAGAAGTGAACATCCTGCTGCACATTACGTTTCAGTACTTTGCTCTTCTGCTTTCTTTTGTTTATAACTAGTTGCATATGGGAAGTAAGGGACAGTTCTTATTTTTCCTCAAACAGAAAATGAGAAATTTGCACATTCTGGTTTATCTCATTCTGAGTTCGTTGCTACACTGACCAGATCAGTCATGTAATGCTAAGGGTATGTATCATTTTTGGATCACTGAAAAAGTGGGTTCTGAACTGTACAGATGAAAACCAGCAAAAACAAAAGGAGATGATGCGTAATTTTGTTGATGCAAAGATAATTTAGCAGGCCACTCAAAGCCCACGGTCAGGAACCTTACAGATATTTTCAAGGCACTACTAATACTTAAAGCACAGAAGTAGTTCCTGTTTTGAAGAACTCAGTCCAAGATAGAGGTACACAGATGGAGGAACATAAGCAAACAAATTACTACCAATAAGAATATAACAAGCAGCAGTCACAATCAGCAGCCTGACTCTTGTCAAGTGCTGTCTGTAGATATCACAGTGAAGCAGGATTTTAGGTAAGGTAATGAGGATGTCTGTGCCTGTTAAGGGAAGCTTCTCTCAAGCCTGGGAAGGCATGAAGATATCTGACTGAAATCAAATAAGACTGGGAGGGGCCAGCATCAGAGGCAAGTGGGAGGCAGTAATTGACCTGAATATGAGATGAGATAGGGATAAAATACTAAAGAATCTTAAAGTTGTATAAAGAAAATTGGTTTGTTAATGATACACTAGAGCATGGGTGAGATAAGGGAAGGGATGCACGAAGAAGAGATGAAAAGAGAAGGGGTCATGATCAGAACATCATGTAATAGAAATATGTGGTAGTGTTTGGGCAGGTATGGTGCAGTTTTCAAAACTAGAAAAATATATGAAATTTAACTATAGTTAGCTGGAAGTTAAGACTTAGCTGGAAGTTTAGCTGCTAAACTTCTTAAGCTCCAACAAAAAAAAGGCAGCTTGGCAAATGAGGTAAATTCACCCCAGGTTTTTTCCAGCATCTTACATGGGTCTTAAGGTTTTGGAATATAGAAATCGCTCAGTATTTAGTGCGCTGCTTTAAACACAAGACAGGCCTGGAGTCTTGAGGTAATGTGTAAGGATGTTCTCCTTCCTTCCCAGTTATAGAAATGAGAGAAAGGTGGAGGAGCAGAAAGATGAGTTCCCATACAGAGGTGTGCCCAGCCACAGGAAAAAAAGCCACTGAGAGGACAATTTGAAAGTGGGGAAAGACTGCTAACCTTAGAAGCCTAGGCTTGCTCTTAAAGAGGTGAACCATACATCCACCATGCCTTTGCAAATCTCCCAGAGAGCAGGCAAAGGACTATGAGAAGAGCCAGCACTGGGGAAGAGACATCACCAAGTAAATGGTCAATAAAGTCCCAGAATGTACCAGTCAAGGTAAGAATCAGTCATACAGCTGACAGACCTAATTATATTTGTCAGTATATGGGCCCAGGTTTAGCAATCCATAATATAGAAACCTGGCAAATGCTATATGACAGCCTAATGTGTTATAATTTTTACAGAATGAAAGAGTGGACAGTGAGGAAGACTGAGAACTGGCTGAGTGGCAGAGCTCAGAAGGTTGTGATCAGTGGCACAGAGTCTAGTTGAAGGCCTGTAGCTACTGATGTTCCCCAGGGTATTTTCAACACATTCATCACAGCCCCTTCTAACCCCAACAATTCTGTGAAAACAAATTATTTTCCCAGATCTGCTCAGAAGTCCATTAAGTTTCATTGTCTGACTCTGGCACTACCAGCATGCTTTAGAAGACAGTGTATCTACCCCAAACTCACAAAAGATGATCCTCAAACCAGATTTTTGATCATGAAATTACTTTATCCTAACTCACAGCCTGGCATGTTCTACAAAGAGGAACAATGTAAAAACCATCTAACATAAAACAGATTACTTTGTTGGCTGAGCTAGTGCCAGTTAGCTAGCGTTAAAACATGACCAAAAACTTCAGTGTTGACAACGTCATAGTGAACCATAATGGAAAAACATGTGCAGGGAGAACATTTCTTTCCAACATCTTTTTAGGTAGTTGGTGATTTTTCTTTTCCTGAAGTATGAGGATTTACATTTCTGCTAATTTGTCCTGAGTAGTATGATTTCCTACTTCTAGTTATCTGTAGACAGATTTAAATCTTTCAGTTCCGTTAGTTGCATGGAATTAGCATTTCTTACAAAGAAAGAGGCAAACAGAGACAGAAGGTATGACAAATAATCTGTCAGGAAAAAAAAAACAACCACTATTTTAAAGTGTTTTCTATGAAAGAAATAAGATTTTCCCAAGGAAGGAAACCCATGAAATCAAAAGCTAAAAACTAAAGTTTTCTGGTTCTACTTCCACAATCAATGAAAAAATCTTGTAAAGGAGCAAGGTCTCCAGCTTTAAAATCTATTAGCATATTAAAGGCTGTTCTCAGAAGCAAGGTGTTCTTGAGACCAGTGCAAAACCTCCATCTGGGCAGGTTCTGACCTGAGACCTGGACCTGTTATTACTGACTTCTTCCTGTAAAAAAATGGAAAGAAGAATAAAGCATACAGAGATCATATCCTTATTTCACAGTTAAACATTCCTTTCCCCAACAACATAGAGGTGTGCTATACATAGAGAAACACAGTTTTACAAGCATCTAGGACAGATAACAATTAAAGAGTCTTTGGATAATTAAAAGATTGGAAAATAACAGGCATTTGGCACAGCAGCTTCATTAAATCACTCGGGTAAGGCTGACCTAGGCTGCTCATACAGCTGTCTAGCTTTATTTGGTTACTTTTCTGAAAACCAAGTGTGATATGGTTTTGCTACGTTAGTGACAAGACTGAAGTGGCACAATTTTATCTACCTCTTCTGAGGCTTTTGATTCTCAGTCTTTGTTTTCTTCTTCAAAGAAAGATCTGCACAAGGAGCACAACCTTTGGTGGCTGGATTATCCCTTGGTGGAGTGAATCTCATGCACTGCAGCACTTAGACCTGCAGTTTCATAAGCATATCACTCCAGGAACAGATGTGTTGGCACATGCTGGTTTGCAGAAATGCCCACTTGCTGCCAGAAGGAGATCCTCAGCTGAGCACTACCTCACAAAGTGCATCAGAGATTAAGGCATGTGCCTTCATTCCCTCAGAGGACCTCGACCTCAGCAGGCTCTGGCATTTGGACATCCATTTGCTACTGCCTTACTCTTGTTGCTGCAGTCTGCATAGTACATAGACCTACAAGATCTTTGTGGCCTTCAGAATTTCCTCCTCTTCTGATTTTTCAGCAGACTGCAAGATCCTCTCCCTGAGCCTCTCACTAAGCAGAACAGACAACTAAATTTTGCAATTGAGTCTCATACCACAGAAGAAACTGTCAAGTGACATCCTAAAAGGATTCAAATTAATGGATAATGCATTTTATTAAATTAGCAGCCCAAATCTGCATACCAGCAAAAGCTCCTCGTTTCTGATTACCTCTGGGAACAAAGAAGACTAGAGCACACTTATACATAGTGGCAGTGGGCTTAGAATACATTACCTTCTTTCCTAGATAAATATTAATTAACCATGTAGAAGAACCATATTCTTAGTAAGAATAAATCTGTACTTCCCCTTAAATCAGTGTTGATGTGCTAATTTTACAAGGAAAGTAACGTCCCTTATTTTCAGCATTTTACTTCTTTACTGTGATTCACTGCATTGCACAAGCTTCCTTTAAGCTTTCTGCATGAGTAGCTTGTTGCTTAAAACGTGTGCAGACTTCTTTTTCTGAACACAGAATTCAATGTTTAATTCCTGGAAATTTAATATTTGGGACCTATCTGAAAACAACTGTAGATCCTAAAAAGAAACCCTTACTGATTTCATCCTGTAAAGCAGAAAGAAAGATCTGAGCACACAGAAAGGGGCTGAAGCTTTAAACCCAATACAAGTCTACATCTAAAAGCAGGGGATTTATGTTCTGCCAGCTCTGAGCACAGAACATGAGACTTTTTTTCACTTGCATCCCTACAGAGTCGAAACACGGGGACATTTCCCTTCATGCTGAACAGACACTCTTCTTTTTTTTCCTTACGTGACAGGCTAGAGTTAAATGTTATGCCATCCACTTTTGGTCTTGGTAGACAGCCGTGCCTTTGTGTTGTAGTGTCACGGCTGTTTCCAACAGTTCGTTCCCCAATGTATCTGTATGAATTTCACTGCAGACAGATCCTGGTGGGTTGAAAATCCTTCAGGTGTACAACCAAATCCTGCCTGAGGCATGGGGATGGTTGCTCAGCTAAACTTCCTGGGTGCAAAACAGGCATTTGCACTATGTTAGTGCAAATTAGAGGCTCCAGCAACCTCAGATAGAAAGCACAATAACGAGGCAGCAGCAGTCCTTTTCAGTCATCTTTTCTGCTTGTTAACAAAGCCAGAGAATAATGGGAGCATGGAAGGAGAGGCGATGGGGCAGAATTGAAACGGTTTCCTGTGGAGCATATCCAAGAAGATCATTAGAGAGCAAACCCTGTAGCTGAATGGGGAACAGCCACCAAGCTCTACTACCACCTCCATGAACCAAAATCTGTCACGGTAGATGCAGCGCCTGGAGATGAAATGTGGAGATGGTGTAAGGGGAACTGGAGTTTCTTTCTGCTTGACCCCAGCTGTCTACTTAAAGAGTAATTGAATACTCCTCAGAGGGTATTTGAATGCATCTTCAGGCTTTTGTACCTGACCAGTGTGAAGAACAAGGAGATAACTCAATCTGGCTTTACTCCTGTGGGACAAAGAAGTCCATGTGTATGCGTGCCTGCTAAGCCAACGTGTTTTTTGTTTTTTTCTTTTCTTTTTCTGGGTCCTCAGAGTCAAAATCAAAACCAGCCCCAGCTGTTCTTTATAATTAAATTTCAGTAGCTCAAGCTGGGTGTTTTTATTTTGACTAGTGACTTAAAAGTGCTGGCATTTAAATGGCCTCAGCTATATTTCAAAGTTAGCATTGAGAAACTTCACACATATATTAGCGTTATTTTTCTGTTGGCAAACTCAACAAAATACCACTGTGTTGATTTACATAGTGAAGGTTATCTTTGCTAACAGAAGGACTCTGAATTTCATTATTTAAAATACGAGGATGAATCTCATCACTGTGCAGGAGGCTACAGATGGTGTTACATGCAACTTTGCCACGTGGGCCAAGGGCAGAGGTGAGGTTCGTTTTGTGCACTGAGCCCTGTGTTCATATGTACCAAAATGATCCCAAAGCCAAAACTCACAGAACATTATCTGAATTTAGGACAGAAATGCCTGTAGTAGCTTCCATTTTGGACACTTGGGTTTGTTTCTGCGTGTCTCCCCTCTCTCTAATATATTTACAAGTCATTGATGATACTTGCGCCATATCACCTATTATTCATGGGCAGTTTGTGATGAAATAGACCAGTAACATGATCTGTTTTAATTGCTATTTTCATACTTTGGTATATTAGTACATAAAAATCTAGAAATAAGAAGTATTAACAGCCTTGTGACAGCAGAAAGAAATTAATTTTATGCTTGCATGTGCACAGAAGCCAAAAGCTTTAGGAAATGGAATCCCTTCCTATGAGCATCTTCTCAGATCCAGATAGGAGAGGGGAAAGGTAAACAGTGGGCATGTGGCTGCTGCTTTGAAATGCAAGCTTCTCAGTGACAGCACAGCAGGGAGATACAATCACCCATGCAATGATACATATGATTCACAGTATGTTTCTGCCTGCTGCTCCAAGACTCCAGCACTTCACTGACAATCCAGCTAGAACCTGCTTGTCACGGCCATCAAATCTCAACCTATGTACCCAGCTGTGGCAGCCCGGACAGAGAGGAAGGGTAACTTCCGAAAACCTAAGCACCTCCTGCTCTGACAGTAGTTCTGGGAACCACCACACACTGCCTGAAGAACAGGCAGCTTCAGTGCCTGGTGGCACATACTGTCTACACATCAGCTGTAGAAACACTACTCCGGGCCATGGAGCACTGTTTGTTGGGAAGTTAGCTTTGTGTTGTAGCTGCAGCAGCTCCAAATCCCAAACTGAAGCCCCAAGGGGAAGCACAGGGAGCGACTGCTGAACCTGACAGGGGACCAGGTGATCCCTGTGGGAAGCTGAACATACCGGAGCGAGATCTCTGTGAATGTGTTTCTGACCACTGGCAGCAGCACTACATACCAGAGTGAAAAGCAAGGCAATGCTACAGCAGAGAACAAACAAGAGAGGAAAGGAAAATATTCTACCTGCCAAGACAAAGAAGGAAGCAATGAACAACAATCCCTGATTAAAAAAAATGAATTAATAGAGAAGGACAACAGAAAAAACAATGCTCAGAAAACAAATATTTATAACAATTGTCAAAAACAAAATTAATGGCCAGAACTCATCACCTGTTCACAAAGCATTTGTACACATGGCACAGCTGAAAGCAGTGACCCTTGGAGTCTATATCGTTAAAACAGATCAGCCTTTCCACAAGAGACAGCAGTTCCAAAGCTGAACATAGGGACCAGGTTTTGATCTTGTTATTCCATGTGTATTAAATTTAAATCAGCCTCGAGTTTGCAGCCCTTTTTGGGAAAAAAAAATACTAAGCTACGGAGGCTAGAGGGCAGCTGCCAACTTAAGCACAACTAAATTCAGACAGAAATGTTGAGCAGAAGTGGAAGCAACAGCAGACAATATTAGAAACCGGGATTATAAAGTCTGAGCTCAACAAAGAGACCAGAAGCATGTAGATAGCTCTACATTATTATTTGCAGTGCAGCAAAGCATAGAGGCTCCAACCAATTACCAGGCTCTGTGGAGCACAAGGAGGCACAGTAAGATAAAAACATGAAGACAGACCAAACCCTACCCCAAGTCCTGCTGGGAAAACAGAAAGGGTTAGTGATGATTTACCTTCCCATGAGCCTGGTGAACTTGGGCACACCTTGACCACCACGCTGTAACGAATCCAAGGCAGTCCTTTCTCTCCTGCTTTTACAATGCCTCAGGATCTGATTTGGGACCCACTTCACACAGTGCCAAGCTCACTCCCTGCCTTCTGATCCCAGGGGACGTGTGGGCGCTGAGCTCATCCTGAGATCGGGGCACCCTGCCCAGTGCTTCAGCGGGGAGGGGAAGGACGAGCCCTGCAGGGCTCTGGGTCTCGTGGTTCCCTCAGCTCAGTGCTTCTTCTCTTGGACCTCCTTTTCAGTACTCCCCATCCTCCTCTTACCATCCTCCCCCCACCCTCATTTCCTCAGTGTGTCCCATCCCTCCTAATGAAAGATTGCCAGTAGGGTGCTCGCAGGGAGATGGGGCGAGCAGCAGTGCGTGCAGGTGCAAACAGCTGTGGCTCCAGGCACAAACCCTCTCCTTTCTTTAGAACATTTGCAGTAGCATCTCAGGGAAATAAATGTACCGGAGAGCTGGAGCATTTCGCTGAGCTCGGGAATCGCCCTGACCCGGCTCAATGCTGACTCGCATCTCCCGTCGCGTGCGAAACTTTCCCGCAGCTGCAGAGCCAACGCCGGCGGGAGCCCGGGGACGCGGGCACCTCGCCCAGCCCTCCCCTCCTTCCTGCACCTCGGGGATCCCGCGGGGCTGTTCGGGGCGGGGCACGCTGAGAACTGATGAATAAAACAAGAAAGAAAGAAAAAGGCGCGGAGGCCGGAGCCAGGGGAGCGCTGGGTTGCCACACCGGGAGGGCTCCGCGGGCAGCCGGCGTCGCCCCATCCCCGTCGGGCCGCGGGGGGGGGAAGTTCCCCCATCCCGACCGCACCGGGGACCGACGCCCGGCTCCTCCCGCCGCCTGCAAAGCGGAGGGATGGACGGACGGACGGACAGGAGGGCGGTGCGCGGGGCCCCGCCGGCCGGGCCCCCCCGTCGGCCGCGGGGAGGGAGGTGCTAGGAGACGGCGGCTCCTCCTCCTCGAGCAGGCGGGCAGCCCGCCTCGGAGCGGCACGGGTTGTTCGGTGCCGGCGGAGCCGCGCCGCGGGCTATATAAGGGGCGGCGGCTGCTCGGCGCTCCTTCAAACCGGCCCCCGCCTAAGGCTGTCGGCGCCGGGCCGAGGTCGGGCCCCGACAGCATGGCCGGCGGCGGGGCCCCGTGGGAGGGGAGCTCCCCACCTGCCTCCCGCAGACCCTCCTCCTCTTTCTCCACCTCCTCCCGCATCCGCGGCGACTGCGAACTCGTGGCGGCGGGCTCCGTGTGAAGGCCGGACCCGGCGGGGCGGCTCCGCCGCTCTCATAGCCGCGCCGTCGCTCCCGCGTCTCGGGGTGAAGCCGCCGCCCGCGGGCATGCGGAGCTCCCGCCGCGCCCGTCGAGAAGCGGAGCGGGGCGGCCGGCGGAGGGGCAGCGCCTAAGGGCAGCCCGGCAGCCCCTATGCCCGGGGCTCGGCGCGTTGTGCGGGGAGGCGGCGGGGCGATGAGCTGGCGGGCGCGCCCGGCCCCCGCTTCGCCCTGCGCCCTCGGCCGCGGGGAGTGAGGTTCCGCGCTCCCGGAAGGGCGGGCGGGAGGGAGAAGGGAGGTGGTGCCGGCGCGGGGATGCTGCAGCCCTCCCCCGGCGCCGACGGGGTCCTGCCGGGGTAGCCGTGCCGAGCCCAGCCCCGCCGTCCGCGGGGGCGGCGGCAGCGGAGGGATGGAGCCGGCGAGCCCCTGCCCGGCGCCGCTGCTCCCCGCCAACGACTCTTACCACGGCCGAAACTGCAGCGCCGAGGAAGGGATCTACCAGGATGCCACCCCCCTCTCCGGAAAGATCGTGCTTGCCGTCGTCCTGGCGCTCGTCACCCTGGCCACGGTGCTGTCCAACGCCTTTGTCATCGCCACGGTGTACCAGACGAGGAAACTCCACACGCCGGCCAACTACCTGATCGCCTCGCTGGCCGTCACCGACCTCCTCGTCTCCATCCTCGTCATGCCCATCAGCACCCTGTACACTGTGACCGGCAGGTGGACGCTGGGCCAGGTCGTCTGCGACATCTGGCTGTCCTCGGACATCACCTGTTGCACGGCATCCATCCTGCACCTCTGTGTCATCGCCCTGGACCGCTACTGGGCGATCACCGACGCCGTCGAGTACTCCACGAAAAGGACTCCCAAGCGAGCAGCGGGCATGATCGCGCTGGTGTGGGTCTTCTCCATCTGCATCTCCATCCCCCCGCTGTTCTGGCGACAGGCGAAGGCCGAGGAAGTCTCTCACTGTGTGGTGAACACGGACCACGTCCTCTACACCGTGTACTCCACGGTGGGAGCCTTCTACTTCCCCACGCTGCTGCTGATAGCTCTCTACGGGAGGATCTACGTGGAAGCCAGGTCGAGGATTTTGAAGCAGACGCCGAAGAAAGCGGGGAAAAGACTGACTCGGGCTCAGCTGATCACGGACTCCCCGGGGTCGTCCTCCTCCGTCACATCTATCAACTCCAAGGCCCCCGAGGGCCCCAGCGAGACGGGTTCTCCCGTGTACATGAACCAGGTGAAGGTGAAGGTGTCGGACGCCCTGCTGGAGAAGAAGAAGCTGACGGCCGCTAGGGAGCGGAAAGCGACAAAGACTTTAGGGATTATTTTAGGAGCCTTCATCGTCTGTTGGCTGCCCTTTTTCATCATCAGCCTGGTGTTGCCTATTTGCAAGGATGCTTGCTGGTTCCACATGGCCATCTTTGACTTTTTCACGTGGCTGGGATATCTCAACTCCCTCATCAACCCCATCATCTATACCATGTCTAACGAAGACTTCAAGCAAGCTTTCCACAAACTCATCCGTTTCCGCTGCACAAGCTGAACATTTGGAATGCGATGTGTTCTCCGGGGCCGCCCCCTCGCACGCCCGTGCCCGATGCCACAGGTGGGTGCGATGGGTCGGGGATGGGGGTAGAGGGGAACGGCCTCGCCTACCGGTTTCCGTCCCGTCTCGGGCACGGCTGCTGGGGGTGGGGGTCCGGCCGTCTCCCTCCCCGGCTGCCGTTCAGCCCCGGCGATGCTACACGCTCCTGACATTTCGCAGCGTGTCCCTCGGCTGGCAGGGAGTGACTCACGGCAATCTGCTCTTTATCCCACCTATTAAGCCAATCTGCCGGCAATTCGTATGCTAATGACCGCGCTGAGGCTAATTAACGCTAAACGGTGCCTGCTGCCGAGCCCCGGGGAGCGGCAGCGCTGGGCGGGGAGAGGGGCTGCCCCAGGCGCTGCCCGGCTCCAGCTCCCGGGCCGCCCCTTTAGCATCCTCGTTGGGTGTCTTATTTAGGAAGGGGATGAAGGTAGGACAGGCAGTAGGGTGAGGGTGCTTCCGAACTTCAGCCTACTTTCTAGCCTCTTTACGGCTCTGGCTTCTCTTCCCGGGAGCTGCCAGCTCGCAGCCCCGCTCGTTGCTGCGCTCTGCAGAAGACGCGCTTTGCCTTTATTGGGATCCTTTAATAATTCTGCCAATCTCTTGCTTTTCTGTCTGCAGAATCAAGTTGCTATTGTAAAGACCCACTGCTTGAAACTTCCCCAAGCCCAGTTGCCAGACTCATGATGCTGCAAAAACGTCAGTACATACTGCCAGCAAACTGCTCAGCTCTGCATTTCAGTGTAATGACTCTGGCAGAGATGCTGTTCCAGTAGTCACGCAGATCAGCTGCAAAAAAAGAGGGCAGCCTCGAATCAAGGTCTATAATTCATCCGGACTGAAGAAAAAAGTTTGAGAGTAAACTCAATTTATTTTGCAGGCTTAACTTCTTAATTTGTTCTCCGGCCAGTTGTAGGGGTGTGCACAAAAGCACAGTTGTCTCTGTCTGTGTTGGTAGTGTAGCTGTACTTCTGCACACCTGTAATTTCTTTCTTTCAGTGGAAAGAGTTGCTCACTCCTTATGAGCCCTAGAGAGGGAAAATACAATACAAAAACAGAGCTTTAAAAGAAAAAGAGGAGCATCACAGGAAACTGTGCACAACTCCTTCATCTGAATGTGTGCGAGAAGTGGCAGTGTGCAAAAGCTATGTTTGTATTTCCAAACAATAGCGAATGCAAATATTGTAGAAACGAGTTGTAGACCTGTTCAACTGCACCCATCTCTATAGCCTGTCCTTGTAATTGTCTTCATGAAATAAATGCTTCTTGCTTCTACTCTAACTCCAGAGCAGGAAACAAGAAGTCCAATGACCTTTTCCATAAACCAGCTGGGAGTAGAAGTAGCAGTTTGCTGTTGTGGCTGTGTTTTCCATTTTGTCTCAGTTGCACACCCTTACTGCATGAACCACTGCAAAATTTAGAACTCTAAGTAATTACATTATTAATGTCTATTTTGTAAAGAGGTGAAGCAGTCTGCTCTCACAGAAGAGCTTTATCACCTGCAAAATAAATACCCATAAATCATGAATTAACTCATTTTAGTGAAATTACTCTCCCTACTTCCCCCTTATTGTTTGGGTTTTTCTTTTCCTTTTTTTTTTTTTCTGTTCAGACCTCCGGTCTGCAAACATCCAGCAGTCAGTTAGAGTTTCGGGGTATGGTCCACCTGCTGTGATAGAACTGCATTGATTGTTTCTCCTCTGTGTAAATGAAAATGAGTATAAACAATAAAACGCTTTACCGTGTTCTCAAGAGTGTTTGGTAGCTATTGTGTGACTAAAAGGGGTACTTATTGGTTTACCTGGTTTCTCCATATTGACTTTTTAGGTAATGCTGACTTGATGAGTCACTCAAGAAAGCAACTGATGAAGGCTGAAATTGCGAGCTTCAATCTGGTTACACCTTTAGTAGGCAGATTTGCTTTCATCCTAAGCAGTACTGATAGATGAAACTCTTATTTGTATATAATCCAAAATTAATTTTTAGTTGTTTTTTTGGGCATATTTTTCTTAGTCCATTAAAAGTAAACAAAACTTTTCTTAGCATTTAGTGGATACTGTATGCAATGTTTGTTTTTTTTTTAAAGCTATATGTATGCATTCCAGATTGGGCTGTTATATACTGCAAGAATCTCACCTGATTTTAACTATCTATTATTCTTCAGAGAGTCATTTAAGTAATAATGGTTTATTTACCTAATTGAACAGTAAAAAGGAACCTGTGCCTCTGCAAGTGCATTAATTGTAAAGAGGGAGTTGTGTACATAGGCAAGAGAAACCGACAAGATATAAATTTAAGTAATGGAAAGTAAATGATTTCAGTAATTTGAAGAAATCCAGAATACTTGCCTCCAAATTGCATATATATGTAAAAATGAGCTACTATAATAGGCTTTTAGAAAGTGACACCTTATGTTATTAACAATAAATCTCATTAGAGGAATCTTTTGAAAGAGAAGTTTAATTTATTGAGATGTTTAAATTGCTTTTAAACTTTTTTTTTTGCATATGTGCGCTGAAGAAGGGAAGAAAGATAGCATCTATCAATGCTACTCTTAACCCGTTGTCTAATTAGTCATTTTCCATTGCTGTAGTAGTAGAATAAACTTGGCTTACCTCAAATTGTTAGTGAAATCAAGAGGTTTCTTATCTGTCTAAAAAAGTGGAAGATCAGACCATAAAACTGATACTTTCAGCATTTCCACAGGCAATTATTTGTCAGTGCTATATAGCTATATGATGTGAAGAGCACAGAGCTTGGGGATTGACCTCTGGTCCTTTGTGCTGTTGGAGTATGTCTTATTCAACTTGACAGCAGAAACTCCTGGCTCCCTTTTGTGATGTGAGATGTTTAACGAGAAGAGGTGAGGCTGGATATCAAGACATTTTCCTTCCCAGTTCGTGCCAAGGCTCTGAACTTTCTGCACAAACAGCTGTTTCAGGTAAACTGATGCTCACTGTTGGGACATTGATTGGGATTGAAGTCAGGGATGGGCCCTGGAGGTGTGCTGGAACAGGTGCTGACTGAAGGCCTTGCGCTGGTTGAGCAGTTTCATCCAGATCGGGAAGCCCTTCCCATAGGGAAATAGGAAGCCTGAGGATGTGCATCCGTTCACAGCAAAAGGGAAGAAATGTAGGACAAACACTTCACAGTACAGGCAATGCAAATATGTGAAAAATGTCCCAGGATGGAAAGATTCACCAGCTTGTTTGAAGATAGGAAGGGCGACCTGCATGAGCTATTCACTACTTTGTGACTAGAAGAGCTGATACTGGTTAGGTTTTAACACATATCTGTTCAAGGAGCAGTGGTGATGCTTTGTTTCTCTCCGGAGCTCTAGTGATCTGAGGATGTCCTCCTGCCTCTCTATTCCTCGCTGTGCCTGGCAACTGGAATTTCCAGCAGGAGAGGTTGCTTTCTCAGCTCACTCCATCTCCTGCAGAAGGGCCTCAGAGAGCTCTGTCTGTTATTTTGCCATAGGAACCTCTTAGCTGCAGGTAAACCTCGAAGGTGATTGAGCCAGTGTGTTTTGGTCTTTCATTCCAGAAGCATCACGCCTTGCTCATTTATTTGTGGCACTGGGTTCAAAGTTTGTCTAAAATGGTGGTCTAAGAAATGCCTGCTGGGCACCAAGGTTTGAAGCTGATGACACATTTGCAAGCCCTTGTTTCCCACTTTTCCTGGTGAGGGGTGTGTTTGTGGTAGTGCTGCTGGCTGTGAGCAGTGTGAAATACAAGAGTGCTTGAGTGGCTGCAGTGGAGGGAGCAGCTATTTCGTATATATACAAAAATAGGCTGTTCTATTTTCGTAGTATTTTGCAGTTGTTCTTAAGAGGCAGTTGATTTTCTTCCTATTAATAAAATACAACGGGAAAATCCTTTGTAACGATCTTTCATTACCCCCACGCAGCAGCCAAGCCACTCTCTTTTCTGCACAAGTATGAAAAGGCCTCAACTGCTGTGCCAAGGCTTTGTGGTACTAAAGGACTTTCGGCTAATTCTCTGGAAATCCATACTACATTCACTACTGCAGCAGCTGAGCAAGCAGGACTGGCCTACAGCCTCAGCAGTGCCTCTTCTGTGGCCTACACAAGGCCCACCTGCCTTCTGTTAGTTGGGTGCTGCCACAGCCTTCTGGACTTTGCTTCATCAGAAGAGAATGCATGTTGCTAGAAGCAAACGCTTCCACCTCCCTCTAAAGCAATTCTTTCAGGGGATAAAGTGATAAGAAGTAGTTATGATATTAGAGAACAAGCACTGTGGTTTACAGTCACGAGTACAGCTGAGTAGAATGGCTAAGGGCAAACCTGTATTCAAATGGTGAAATACCACTCAAATTGAGACTGTAGCAGGTGGTGAAGAATGGGTTTCTCCAGCAAGGACACAATCTGCAGTTAAGAGAGAGGACAAGAAAGTCACTGCAAATCTACAATCCGTGACCTGGGTGGAAGGAAAGAAAGAGGTTATTATTTTTGGGTCTCAGGACTCCAGCAGACAGGTGAGCACACAGTTTTGGAGAGAACAGAGCCAAAGAGATGTAGGAAAATTGCAGGTGTGCATTTATTCAATAAAATAGGCTGACTTCTCTTTGTGTGTTAGAAACATTTTGTCTTTAGAGGAACCATATATTTGACATACGTGCTTAAAAACCTGACTATACGTTACCAGGAAGTTTTATGGCTTATATAACTTTGATGAAATATATATATTTTACCTATCCCAATAATTAGTATCTAAAACAAAATATATTCACAGTTCACCTGAACACTTCTATACCAGTAGGCTGGTAATAATAAGGATCATGAAATGTTTAAGCTCAGAATGATCATATAGAAAAACAGGCTGAAAATGAAGCTTTTTAATCAATCACATATTAAGCTTGAAAGATGTAATATAGCAGGCAACTCAATAGATGAGGTGAAGAGGAGATCCACAGGATATCAAATTTACAATACAGAGATCAAAATCTCTTACTGAGTCATTTTCAGGAGCTGGAGAAAGAATGCTTTGCTGTTCCTCTCAGAGATCAAACTCCTTGCAGTCATCCTTATAAAGGAACAAGACTTTTTTTTATTGTCTTTATACAAATAATGCTTTGAAGGCTATAAAACAGTCAGAGTTCATGGCTGCAAGGCTTTCACTGAGTAATCATATGTTCTGTCTTTTAGGCTGAATGGTCGTGGAATAAAAGAAAAGACAGGAACAGGGTATCATTGTAAAATAACCCATTTTCTGCATTTCTTCTCCATAGAGAACCAAGGCAAGAACTCCAGTTAAAAAAAAAAAGCCAGTATCTGTCCATTTCAGGCATTTACAAGGTTAAATTAAATTTCAGGAACTTGGTAAGGTTGAGTGGGGTAAAAATAATAAACACATTTCCAGAGTTCAGAGAAGTGGAAGTTATATTAGACATCTCCTTTCATCTAGATATCTCGGGGGGGGGCAATATCCTATTAATTTCATACGATTGTTTCTAAAAATCTTGATATTCCCAGATTATATTATCAAATATATCAAATATTATCAAATTAACGTTTATAATAGATTCGCTCCTGATTTATATTGGGGCACACACTTTCCAAGCTTGGTCATTCTTTTCCCCGTAGCACCAAATAAATGAAATTTTAAGTCTATTTTCTACTTGCATGCTATATTTAGAACATTGGTCTAATTTGGACCCAGCTCCTGAAATAAATATTAGGAGCATTACATTTAAGGTGTTAAGATATTTAGCTGGCAAGGCTCTTGTTTCTTATTTACAAGAGAATGCTGACCTTCCTTGATCTCTGTTCCTAGAAGAATTTGCTATAGAGTTGAGGGGCACAGATATGATATAAACAGGACCATACAGCAGTTCAGGCCTTGCACAAAACAAAAAGTGCATACACACCATAGTAACTGGCCTTGGATATGAAATCCAGCAAGCAACTTGTTCTGAATCCTTGCAGTTCTCTGATGCTCCATGTGCACATCAGATCTTGCTGGAAACTGGTTGGAAGCCCCTTGGTCCCACTAAGGACTCCTGTGCTCTCACCCTTGGAGACATACATGCCTGATTCCCAGAACATTTCACCTACTTTCCAGCTAGTGTGGCTTCATCTTTGCGAGCGATCGTGCTCACTGATGCTGGTCTTTCCAGTTGCTACACCTTGGGTACAGCAGTCCTGCTGATTTGTGGATGTCCAGCCCACGGGCTTACACAGAGAACAGGTTCTTTGCCCAGGAAAGAAGTTAGAAATTGAATTTAATAAGATGCAACAGACTGCACTGATCAGGCACAGGGCATGGCTAGACTGCGATATAACCAGACAACACAGGGGCAGCCCCTTTTATCCCCTTATTACCATCTCTTGTTCCTTACCAAACCCCTTTTAAACCTCTCTTTCTCCACCTTCAGTTCCCCCCCTAAATATTCAACCCTAAGTCTTGTTCAAATCCCAAATGCTCTTCCTTGTATCTCATGTGTCCCATATCATCATCAGAAATCCCCTTCGTTCCAGAAGGTGCTCCTGTTGACTCATTGTGATGGGTTTCAGGCCTGGACATGTGGGTTCAAGCTTTTCTCCTAAGTCCTTAATTTGGGTTTCCCACTTCTTACGAGTCCTTAAATTGGGTTCCCCTGTACCACTTGGCACTGTGCTCCTGTGCTTCTCTAGGCTTATGTAGATGGGCTTTTGATAGCTTCCACCTCCTACCATCGTCTGTGTTCATTCTGTGGTAGCGGTTGAGGGGTCAGAGGTTTTCAGCATGTAACCTAACAAATAGATTCATTCTATCAAGAGAAAATGAGAAGGAAACATGAGTATTCAGATCTATTCTCAGCAGAGGGACTCTGAAGAATCAAGGTCCTCCTGTGTCAGGCCAGAACTAGATCTTGCATATTGCAAGTTGAGATATTACATACCAGACAGATAGGATCTGAAGCGCTTTTGTGTAAGCTTTCTGCACTTTGATGTATTCCACACTAAAGGAAATGATGATTGAAGGAGTTATCATACATTAACTGGCTTCTTTTATATGCTTGCACTTTCGTTAAAATTCTAGCAGGAGCTACTGTTTGTTCCTTTGCTCCTTGTCAGTAAGGCACTGGGAGGGTATTCACACCTGGGCAATGTATTCATGTATTTAAATACTCACAAGCTAAATCAAGATACCAATCACTTCCTTAATTTCAAACACAAGTAACAGGTCATCTCTAAAGTCTTTGATTTGAGGCCTCACAGAAACCTCGGGAAGAGGAACTATAGCCAAGTCCCAGAAATACGCTATTCAACATTTACACTAGATGAGCTGGAAAATCAACAAGCAAAAAGGAGTGATACTGAGAAGGCCAAAGTAATGTAACACTGGACAAGATAATCCTGATTATGAATGCACATATAGAAGTCACAAAAATGACCTCTTTTAGGGACGTCAGGGAGTGATATATTGAAAACAGCTGCGCTCAAAAGAACAAACAAAATACTGGATACAGAATACAAAGCAGAAGACAATATTAGTCCACTTTGTAAATTCCTGTATCCTATGTTCTGTGCACTACAAGAAGGTCAAACCTACCTCAGAAAGGATGTAGTAGAACTAAAAAACACTCAGGAAAAAGTATCATCAGTGTGTGTTTGAAGCCTCTTTTGGACACAAGCAATCCTGCACTCTCACAACCAAGACAGATGAGCCAGTGCTTGAGGCTTGTTCCTTAATTAACAGTGAGGCAAGAGAAAGCAGGAACATTCAGAAGATAAACATTATTACAGGAAATGACACATTTCTCAGTGCTGTCCTACTCGGTCTCATTCCACTGTGCCTGAAAATCCTGAGGAAAAAATTCTGATGCTTTTTCTTGTCTGTAGTTGTCTGGAGGAATGCTGATCCCCCAGCCCAGCCTGCCCTATTTCTGCTTTAGGCAGCAAGGAATTAAGACCCTTGACTATTCTGTCACAGTTTCCCAGCTTGAATCCTCTGTTAGACGTTAAGTTGCAACTAAAACGGATATTGAATGACACAGTGAAGATTGTGTTCAAAGCAAGCATTGCCTTAGGTCTTTCAGAGGGCATGTGAAGAGTGAGGCTGCTGGAACTGGTGAACTACTTTGCAATTCCAGAGCCTGGTTCCCAGGGCTCTCTACGTGTTAAGTGGCTCTCTACATGTGCAGAACAACTGTGTATTTGGAAAAGTAATCACCCTGCAGTTTCCCAGAACTTCAGACTCCTGGCCAGTATGAGGATAGAAGGCTTGCACGTGCTTTTCTGTATTGTTCCTCATCTGTACACGATTAGAGGGCACTAGCTTTCACTTATGAAGGAAGGATTTTATATCTTCTCTGTTTAATTAAATTGCAGACCTTTTTCCCAGTACATAAATTGGCACTGCTATAACTCAGCTCCCACAGAAAACAGTTGGATGTCAACACCCTGTAGGCTACTCTTGCCCAGCTAGTCTTTTAAACAGCACTATTTATTTCAATTAAATAAGAGTTAGTAGGACTGGGAATTTTACATTTAACTTTAGGAAAAGTGAATTGATTTCTGTATGAATGACATGTTTCAGTCACACTTCAGTTAAAGTATACAAAATATTCTGAGAATTTTGCCAACAGATATAATTGAGTTCCTTTAATCAAGCTTGGGATAAGGTCCCAAAGGGATTCTACTATGCTTTTTCCAAGCTGCATGGTTACCAGTTCATTATATAGAATGAGGCTCTTCACATTCTTTCAACTTTCTTTACATGAGGGGTTTTTTTCTGAGTGATACGTGGATTAAATTCTCGAGTTAGCTAAAGAAAACATTTATTTTTAAAGGATAAAAATTCAAGATAGTAAGAAATATGACACTGTGCTTCCATTTTTATTTAATTAAGCAGTTGTTCCTAAGCAGAGGAGTAACACTGTGTTTTGTTTTGGCATAAATGAGATTTAAAGGGAAAAAAAATGGAGATTTGAATGCTCTACAAATACTCCTAAATATTTAATTTGATTATTTGAAAAGTTGCAACTTCAGAATTCACCTTTTTCCAATTGATACTTCATGTACCTCCCTTTCCATGTCTCATACCTTCTTTAAAAAACACCAAACAATGAAACTAAAAATGATGTGATATCAGAAAGGTTCTAGGCAAGGAAAACAATCTATTATTTGAAAGACTGCCGGACTGTGGTAGTAGCTTTTTGTTCGAGGGACCTGCATTTGTCATCATGAACACTTCCAAGTCCCACGGAAAACTTTTAGGGCTGAAAGTCCCATTTAACTCCAGATTTCATATTTCCTCATTCACTTAGTAAAGACAGTAGTATTAGTAAAGACGTAGTTTTTCAGAACTGTTGCACAGTGCATATTGGCAATCTCTGATTCCGTTTAATACTTGTGATGGCTGCAATTTAATGTTAAAGTAATGCATAAAAGGCTACTGGAGACAGCTGGGTTAATACCACCACCTTTGGTTGAGGCAGCATGTCCTCCGTTAGTGACGAAGATTCTCAAGTTGCGAACAACTTTAGATCCCTGATGGACAGTATACGATTACATTATAGCTGTAAATCAGTCAGCATTCTAATTCCTAGACCTGACCACACAGTTGTGTTCTTGCAGGAGTAATTCCAGCTTTACACATCAACCAGCTGCAGTGTGCTCCCTCCGGGGAGCCATCTGACACCCACCTCTCACACTTCTCACACCAGGTCCAGCAGGCCAATTAAGGCTTGTGCGATGCTGAGGGATGTGTGAGGTGGCTCCCTGTTCCTATCCTGCCAGGAATATTGTGATCAAAAGAAACAACAGATAGAGAAATACATGTTAATTGCTTGACCTCTGTGAGTGCTTTCGCAGCTCTCCATCCTTACTGCTTATGTACCATTAACTTCAGTTTTCCTCAGAATTCTAAAATGCAAAGCAAGAAAAGCTTTAAGAAAAGCAAGGAAAGTATAAATGTTTAGATGTTCTGCTTCAGGGACAAGCACTTTTATTCTGGTCCCCATGTTTTACTGCTTTCACCTTCACAAGGTAGTCCCAGTTGCTACCAAAGCTATATTTCTCCTGTCCTGTGCTGTGCCCACATGGCCCACAACTGTACCTTTCTCATGTGCTGCTTCCTCAGCTGCCTGGAGAATGTGCTTCCTAGAAGGAACTGTCAGCTGGATCTGGGAGCAGAGGAAAGGCAGACTGGAGTTTCACCTGCATTTCTCTGCATCAGTGCCTCTCTCTTAAGGAAGGCCAGTCCTCTTCCTTTGGAGAAACAAACATTGTTATCATCCTATACTTTTCAGAGCACATTTATATCAACCCTATAAAGAGCTGATTTCCAAGGGAGTGGGAATTTTTCAGTCACTTAGTGCATCAGAAACAAAAATAATGACAGTTGCAGCCTCCCACCCTATACACAGTTGCAGAAAACATGACAAAAAGGATTATTAATCCTTTTTACTTTCGGATGCTGTTGCTGTCTTCCCTGTTGCAGGCCAGACCTAAAAGTTCAGGAATTATAGTACTCTTCCTGTCATCATTTCTCTTCTGTGTTCCTCAAAGTGAATTATCTTCTGTAAGTTGCATTTCTATTTTTCATTGAAAATGATGCTGTTGGCAGCTGGTGATTTACCTACAGCGCAACAGAGAAACAAAAAATATAGTTGATATCAGAACAAAAATATAAAGTGATGCAGAATTCAGGCCTACTTCACAACTGGACAGAGCAGCCCACTAGTCCTCTAGCTTACAACTCCGTAGTACTACCAGTGGTCTTCCAGTTGTGAGTGCTAGGTGCTGTCACAGGGCTCTCAGGTTGCATGCATACTATTCTCTGCATTGCTGTATGCCACAAACATTTTTCAACCAAGTTTTCAAGTTCTATTTCTAAGTTACTAGCTCTCAGATCATGTATAGATTATCTCAGGATCCTGACTTTGAGGAACATCTGAGCTGGAGGGATAAAATATATTGCTGTTTGAAGAGCTACCTTTAAATCTGCTAAGTCTAGTTAAGATAAGAAAACAGAAGTACTTTGTACATATGTCTGCATTAGACAAACCAGTGGAAAAAACCTTACAGTGCAAGAGTGCAAGGAAATAACTCTACTCTTACCTGCCATTTGTATTAGATACATTTCTTCTTTACACTGTACAGATCGGTCAGGACACTCACAGAAGTGTCAGACCCCACTTTTTCTCATACTCCAGGCATGGATCTGAGCTTTGCTGGCAGATCCAACTCTTACAAGTTAGGCCATCATTCTAAGTAATTGCTTCACCCCTAACTCAGCCAGGAAAGGCTTCTCATAACTCTTTTTACTTCCTGACAAAACTGTTATCTGTTTCCTCCAACTTGCAAAATTCTACTCTCTTTTGAGTCTTGAACTTTTCTAGCTCTCTGGGTTGTCTAGACAGTAAATAAAGACAGTTCATTTGGTCTTCTGTGTTTGAGTGAGCCATTAGAAAATCACAAGTCCACCGGTAATGCTTCTATTCAGCAGAGGACTCTTCAGAAGAAAACCTCTCCATCCTTGGATCCTCACTTTTCATATGTATACATTAACCAAAACAGAGTACATAGCAATGCAAATACAATTTGATATCATAGGAGTAAATCCATACAATCAAAAGCGTGCAGCTGGGTCTGCGTTACGGAAATTGTTACCTAACTTGAATTGCCTTGTGTATGTTCTTCAAGATGGTTGTTAAACAGGCAGGCTGAATGTGCTAATAAAGTAGCAATCTGCCTTGTGGGAACTTGAGGAAGAGAAGGAGAAGAGTGAAATTGAACTTCGATCATCAGTATTATGTGTTATCACACATATGAAATGAGAAAGAATGCTTCCTTACGTAGATGAGCCATTCTGCTTTGAGATGATTCAGAAAGGTTAACTTTTTTTCTGTACTCTTCCATGCACAAGTAGGTGTGCAAATGGAGAAGAAAGACCTGTGGCAGATGAAGAAACAGTCGTGACAAGATCAACCCTGTTTAAGTGAATAGTAGGAGGTAAGATTCCAGCCAAATCTAAGAGAGTGAGGTAGAGCATAATTGCTCTTCAAATTTGTTCAGGGAGAACATATACTGTTAAGAGCAATTTTAATGATGTATTAAGATGTATTAATAATGTATTCTATGTCTGACAACTATTATTTATAAAGTACATTTATTTTACTCCATAATCTTGTCCAGCAATAGATCTAGATAGTCATCTGGTATTTGACAAGATATTCCATACCCTGTTTGCTACAAACCTTGAAAGCATAGCACAGATTGATACAGCAACAGCAAGAGGAACAAGAGAAGAACATGAAGGTTAAACAATTACAGGAGAAGGTATTTTTTCTCTTAAAGGAAAGAAAAAGTTCCTTCAGCTCTTCATTTCTCTTAAAGAGTCATTCAGTGTGTTATCTGAAAATGATTACTTGGCCAGCAACACAATTGGATGTAGGCTGAGGATACTCTAAAATCAAAAGAGAAAATATTTTATCAAACTTTGGAACATTTTATTTTGGAATTAATTGGCAACACAAATTTTGGTAGCTGCTACCCCATCTTCAAAAACTAATAGAAGATCTATGTAATATACAAAGCTGATAATGAAGATTACATGTTCTAGAAGGTCATGATACATACAGACACATATGACAACATTTGTCTTAATGCATCTCTAAGCATGAATAAAACACTGAGTGGGTGTGAGCTTAAGGAACTGAAGAGAACAGATGTACATTTTATTTTATTTTGGCATCAATATTTATAATTTACCTTTGTACTGGTCTCTCTTTCATTCCATTTAGCCCTAGTAGAACTTCCTTTATCTTTGTACAGCCTTTAAGTTAAACACTTTCTTACTTTAATTTTATTTTAAACTATACTGATTAATAAAAGACCTTTTTTCACTTTAGTTCTTGATTTTCTTAATCTTCTTTTTTTTTTTTTTCATCTGATTTAAAGGTTATTTTAAACTTCTTTTTCATGCTTGCATTCGCCACTTGCTTTCGTAATTATCAGTGAGAGAAAAATCTACCACTGAGTCAATGGAAGGTTTGATTTGTGTTGCTGGAAAGAAGCCATGTGCTTAAACTGATAGCTGATGGAGAGGAATGAAGTTCTGAAGACTTGAATTAATTTGTTCCAATGAAGGCAAATAATGAGAAAAACTAAAGTGTGGGACAATCTGATGACTCTTGGCTCTTGGAGAGGTCTGGACCTCTATACCCTAAGGAGATGAAAGTGGCAGCTGTTATGCTTCACACAGTAGAAAATGGCAATAAGGTCATGATCAAGAGAAGATTTGTCACTGTCAGGAATTCCTGATTCTAGAAGAAAGGCTGCCCATTCACAATATTCTGGGGTATTGATTTTAATTGAAAACCAAGTTTTAAATATATAATCCATCATAGTCTTTTTGAGGTCAATAGTGAAACCTCCTAGTGGAGTCTCCTCTAGAAACATTCAAGACCCACCTGGATGCCTACCTGTGCAACCTGGTCCAGGGAGCCTTCTTTGTCAGGAAGGTTGGACTAGATGATCTTCCTTCCAACCTCCTACATTTCTATGATACTGTGATTCTGTGAAACTCACGTACTTACAAAGCAGGTGTCTTAGGTAAGAGCATGTCTGCCTCTCATTTATGCAATAATAAGGAAATACATACCACAGCCAGAAATATCGAGAACATAGGGTTATGTTTGGTTGTCTGGTTTTGAGATTAGGTCACTAAATTCATGCTACAACTGGCTTAGTGAAGCATTTGTATAATTCATTAGTAATCCTCATCATAGCCTTTGGCTTGGGCTGTCTGATATCACATGGGTTCTGGTTGAGGTGGAAAATGTGCTCAACCGCAGAAAACACCAAACAAGCTGCATTTTAATGTTCAGTTGTTAGAAGTGTGGCTGCAGATATGACTGGATATTTGAAAATCATATATTTAGGTCCTGTGTGGAGAAGAATCTGAGGTATGGTTGTTTACTTGAATGTGGCCTTTATCTGTGACAATACAGTAAACAAGGAAGGGTACAACAGTTACAAAGTCTTGAAAGCCCTCAAAGTAGCTTATTTGTTGTTACAGGATACAAGAATGACTTAGTCTAAACAATGAGCTAAGAAAATTAACTTTGCAGCTGACAGACTAGACGCAATGCAAGATGGTATTTGTCAAAGTCAGAGAAAATAACATTGTGGAAAGTATGTAGTAAGATAGTGAGTGGTGTGGTTTTAAGTTTCAACTGTGAAAGAAGTGCTACACAAAGAGAACTGTGAAGTAGACAAGGAGAAAGGGGTTAAATCCGAGAAAATTCCTGATTGTAAGTCTTTGTAGCATTTCCCACAGCGATAAAGCTCTCCTTTCACAAGGGGAAAGACAGGATTCTTCTTTGGATATATTGCATTTCAGCTTTAAGTCTTAAGTCAAAGCACTAAGAGGAAATGTCAAAATGACAGTTTAGTTTGGAGGAAATGAGAGACTTCTATGGATAAATCATCAACCTTGAGCAGGTAGATGAATTTGTATTTACCAATATGCCTTATTCATATGCAGAAATCATTAAAGGAATAAGATTGCAAAGACTTTGCTAAGTGTTGGGTCGTGGAAAAGATGAATAGGAGTCTTCAAAGCTCCACTGCAGGAAAAACTGTAGAGGGAGGAGGCTGACTGGGATAAGATCAAGTTACAGACCCCAAGAAGAATTTCTTCTTCTTTTTTTTTTTGCTGCTAATTAGAAGGCAGTAACAGGATGGGCTAATTATCACTTTTGCCCTTTGACCACAAAAATTATTCGAGGCTGTCTTGAGATGATTCTGAGGGGGGCACAATAAGGTACAAATTAAATCATAGGGAAAAGGAATCTAGAATACATACTATAGACAGCAGCGGAAGGTGAACAACTAGTGATGAAATTTTTGGAGTAAAGAGTGAGAAAGAGTCCAAAGCACAGAGGCAACAGCACTTTTATCTGTCTTGTCGCTTACAACGATGCTTTTAAGGCAAACATTTATTTCCTTATTGTCATGGTTTCATGTTTTTTCATCAGTATTCCACATCATAATGTCATGCAGTACACTGGGAATTAAAACGTTAATGCTGCAGTTCTGTGGATTGTTTATATACTTCATGAGTTTCGGTCTCTTGGTCTCAGAAGAGAAGAATGAGCATGTATATCTTTTGCTTGGAATTTCTATATCATGTGGCTACTGACAATCTGTTTCATACCTCAAGAAACATTCTATTTTACACTCAAAGGTGCTGTCATCTGCAGAGTAACCTCAAAATCAAAATAAGCAATTGATAAAAAAAACAAATAAATAAATTTAGCAACATTTTTTTCCCGTATTTATTTCTGTTCTGCACAGAAATGGATAATTTTTTCCTATGTTTGTTACACTCCTGCCTGATGGAGCTAAGTCAGCAGTATCTGCGAGGCCTCTCTGGTCCATGAGGAGCAGGGCTGCAAGCTGTAGATGGTTCCCTTTGCTTCCTGTCTCGCAGTGCACTTACCCTCCACTCTGCAGAGGGCCAGAGGCAATACAGGGCATTAATGTGCAGAAGAGGGAATCCTATGGGCACAGAAAAAGCAGAATCAGTCCTGCTTGTAACCTTCAGTTGAGGGTCAAAGGCCCACACTAAGAGTAATTCCTCCTCCTTCCCTAGTGAGATCAGATTGACAGGGAAGCTGTCTGAAACCCTATTGATCACTATTCAGAAAGTTCAATAGTGTCAGGAAAGTTGCAATACCTTTTTCTTCTTTTCGTATTGATGTCGTGAAAGAAGAAAATGCTTGTTGGCACTGAGAAGCGTCCCAGTTCAATGATGCTTAGTCTTTTTTATTTTATCTTTTTGTATAATGAGTTTAAACTTGTTGGCAACAAACTTGTCATTCTTAAGCACTTTTTGTGAAACCCTTAGAAGCAATCACCACAGCTACAAAGGATATACAGATTGAAGGCTGAACAAGTCCAGACAAATGGGTTATTCTTGTTACCCTTCCTACAGAGGAGGCAGAGGTACCATGATGCTTTCTCTTTAGGGATAACATGCAATGCCTACCGATTGCAACCCACTGGAACTGACTACAGCATGGCCACCTGGACTGACAGCATCAGGGAACTCAAGAAAAGTGAGAAGAAGAGCAACACATGGTGCATACTTGTGAAAAATCCCTGGGGAGAACTGCAACCTGGACAACTACTGTGGCTGACTGTTCACAGAGGTGAGAGTGGGAATCTTTACATATTCTCTTCACCAGAGTTTCTAAACACAATCTTGCATCCCATCTGATATCCAAATGCGCTGCTTGTGAGTGGAGAAGAGCAATGAAGTGAACTGGAAACTGGACACAAACTTTTTTGTGCCACCTGATCTCCTTTGATTCAAATTGAACTACAAGAACTAGCATCCCAGATCAATTTACTCCATTTTTAATAACCACTTTTCATCACATCTCTAAAGACACACATCTATACAGGTATAAATGGCCCAGTCTTGATGGTAATTAAAATGAGCAGGAGGTTTTGTGGGTCTGTGCCACTAGAACAAACTGAGTTGATAGCTTTAGTTGACAATGTTTAAAAATCATTAACAAAGACAATAGGTCTGTAAAATAGGTTTAGAATAACAAACATGCTGTCTTTGAGGAACATGCCCTTCAGGCCTGACATTTTCGAAGTGCAGATTTTGAATTACATGATTGTCTGATCTGACTTTTTGGTGTTTTTGTTATTGTTTGTTTGTTTTTAATGGTGGTTTTCATTTATATTCAGTAGCTGTCTATGAAGAGACTATGATTTATGTCAGAGCACAAAGTGAGGCATTTCTTTTGGGGTTCTCTTTGAAGCACTGTAGGAACTCACTGCCTTCAGAGGCCACAATGGTTGATGTGGTTGCCTATTTCAATGGAAAGCCATTTGGGTCAGAATAAATTGACAGTGATGGCTATTAAACCAGTTCTGAAGGAGGACACCTGTCCAAGCCCCATGAGTATGTTCTTGGGCTCATTTTTAATTTAAATTACTTGGAAGGAGAGCTAATCAGAATCTCAAAATATTTGACAGTGATTAAATTTAGAATTCATGGATAATTAGTTTGGGGGAGAAAAAGGTTATCTGCCGATGCTGAATTCAGTGTATCTCATAGAGCTCCAAATGCAAATCCTTTCTGTATTCTTCAGAGCTGCTTTTTTGGGATTGTCATGCAGTGTTTGGGAAGACACTATATAAGCAAAAAGTACTGTAAGTAAAGATAAGACAGAACATCAGGGCTATGCTTAGACATCTCTCTTATTCTTCTGACCTTATAAAGACACCTTTATGGAGCTATTTAACTTTTCAGAGATCCATTCCCAGGTAGAAAAGAACAGTTCCTACTGGGAGTTTTGCTGTGCTCCAAGAAACTTCTATCAACTTCCCCAGTAGTGGGAAAGTTCCTAATTGCTTTTAACAGTCTCCTTCCTCCCTCCTGCTTTGTTACCTTTTCTTTGCTTTTGACTCCTAAGATATTCTGAAGAGCCTCTCACCTTTCAGAGGAAGCACTGGGGCTGGTACAAAGATCTCCGCAGAGAATATTGGCAGTGTATGTGCTGTATTGATCTTAGTCTGAAGAACTGAGCTATGTATTCTTAAGCTCTACCTCCTGGTATCATATCTCTACACAGATAGAAAAAATCTTGCTATGATTTCTACTCTATGTGGTTGTATTTTTATTTAAATAGGGTACAGTTCAGACCACATTGCTAACAGCTAGCAACACTGCAGTAGCAGAGCTGCTCTTCTAGTAGACTCACTGTATAACTCCCTCCACCTAACCAACTAGTCTCACTTTGAGGCTTCTGAGCCTTTGTATTCCTGTGGTCTGCTTTCTGTGAGATATTTCTTTAACACTCTGGTGGAAGGTGGAAGCTAACAATCAATTACCAATATAAGAATGATTATCAAGTCAAATCCAAAGAAAAAGTTTAAAGCAAAGGCTCATTGGTTAGACAAGCAGAGGCAAATAAAGGGGCAGCAATATCCCAGTCTGCAGAATTAGTGATGTTGCTAGTGAAGACTAACTGCCCTTCAATATCCCTGTGAGGAACTGAAGAACACTCAGACAAGAGCTGCATAAATGGTTAGAGCTCTGTAAAAACAGGGTTTTTAATGAGAACCTAGGGATGCTTGATACATTTTCTATCACTTCCTCAAGGCTTATTATTTGACTAGGTGGATATTAATTTTTACAACCCATGGCTGAGCAATCAGGGCATGATTTCTTACCATAGAAGTCGGGTGGAGCCTGAGCACCAGTAACAAGACAGCTGTGGGGATTTGGGCATGCTACTCCTCCTGCTCCTGGGAACAGAAGGAATGAAACTGACACTCTGAAATGGGACTTTTTTCTCATCATAGCAACATTAATTATCCCATAAATGATTCCTTTTCTCAGGAGAGGCAGAAACATGTTGTGTCTACATTATCTTAACCATGTAAATGCTAATATCTGTGATGCTGTTGCCTTCTTGTACTGTCTTCAAAAACTCCCAGTCTGGCTGAATCCGAGGACACAGGTCTGAAGGGGACCAGGGTGGTATTTAGGTCTCCCAGTACAGAGCTGGAACTTGGTCAGAGCACACCCAATAAAGCTGTCCTGTGGCATACCCTGAGGGCTGAGCTAGTCCTTATATTCACTTTTTCTTCCACTGGAACAATAACTTAAAATAAATTTCTCCTTTGAACATTTTAAGGAGCCCAGACAGATCTAATCTTTCTTCCTGAAACTTACTATTTTGCTTCCTTTTCGAAGAGACTATTTGATCATTCTTCTCAATTAAAGTAAGTGTTTCTACTTCAGCTCCTTGGAGATGCAAATTTCTATTGCTAAAGAAAAATCCTTGACTAGCTAATTAATAACCCTTTGCATCTATGAAAGGTCTTCACATTTCTCCTCCCTTTTTGACTCTAACATGATGGAATGTATCTTCAACTATATTTTATATTCTTTAACATATCTGATACAAACTTATAACCATGAGAAATATAAATAAGCTCTTGACTGAAAGCAGACACTGTGGTGATTAATCACTTTGGGGTGATGGGACCCCAACAAACTTCTATTGAGCATGTACTATACTGCGACACAGTTCCTTCAAAGGAGGACAGAGAGCAGTGATGGACTCAAGAGATTTTGATATTTCAGTGATTCTGTGCAGGCAGACAATCACAGAAATAATGTTATGAACATTATGTAAACCATAAATGTTCTCAGCAAAGAGCATTAGAATATCTTAGCAAGCTTTGATTAGCTTAGACAATTTCAAAACTGTATAGAAGCAACTACTTTTCTGTAAAAGCTTTGGAGTAAACTGTGTACTTTATGCCATATCTTTTATTCTTATCTAATATGGAGGTGTTTTTCAGAATTAGCAGGCATGCAATTCAGTGAATGTGTTACTGGAACTATCACACTATCACACTGAATAGAGCTTACTGTTAACAAGGTGGATGGTCCTTCCTGCCCCCTCCCTGGGAGTTTAGTGACATTGTTAAGAGCTTTATATCATCATCTGTTTGCTGTTTCTGTCTGTGTGGTGCTGTTACAGGGAAGTTCACTTTACTAAGAATTTTAAGATACTGATTAAGATCTTTTTCTCTAGATTTTTTCCCTATTATCAATGGACAAAGTAAGTTTTGTCTTAAATTGTATTACCTCAGTGCATCAGTATTTACCCATGATGTTTTTGGATAAAAAAATTGCCATCATCTCAAGTTTCTCAACAAGTTATTGACACATCAGAAGAAATCATTAAAAATTAGAGTATATGTCTTTGCTCTTCATGAAATATTGAATGTGTTCCTGCATGAACTAGCAGAACTGTTCTGCAAGCCATCCGGAGTAACACAGGTTGGTAACAGGGATCACTTTGGCTCTAGGCAAAACAGGCAGTGCCAAAGCTTTACAGTGACCGAGTTCAAAGTGCTGAGAAAGTAGAGAAGATGCACACAATAGCCACAAACACACAGATTCTAACCCATTCTGTGCACATCAACATGCATACATGTTAAAAATATGCTGTAGCCACCTAATTTTGAAGAAAGGTACATATTTTTCAAGACTGAAATTTCTAGTATGTAAAAGATCAATCGATCCATTTTTTTTTTGCAATTTTTTTTTTAACTGCTGAACTCTGTTAACCTTTAAAAGTGGTTCAATTAAAAATGCTTTTAAAGCCTCAAAATTAATTTTCTAAGTTGATCAAAATTCTGGCATTTCAGTGTGTCTGTCATTTCAGAATCTGAATTTTCATCAGCACAAAGATCAATAACACCATCCATCTCTGTTGAGATGTATTTATTGTATTTTTTTTTCCTCTAGAAGATAACTTGAGTGTCAAGCAAGATTTCAATATGAAATAATGGAAAATATTTGTTGTGACTGATTATTAGATATCTCTGATAACTTTGGTTCAGAATCACAACTTCATTTCTCTGAAACATTTCACAGCAATAGATAGAGAAACTCATGGGCCTAATAGCAAGCATAAATTCTGTTGCAGGCAGGTTACCTGAGTTATTGAGTTTTTAAATTACATAATTCTGAGAGATGGGTTTCTGAAGTAAAATGTCATCTGCTTCTTCTTACTTTTCCTTGTTTTCTTCTCTAAGAGAACAACAAGAAAACACGCTGATTCTGAAAGGTGGTCCCTTTGAGGCCCATCTTTTTCCTCCATCTCTCTAAAAAGACAAGACATGAATTTGTAAGTGAGTTATCAGACAATTCAATACACAGTACATCAAAGGAGCCAAATAAATGCACTTTCATTTGACACATCTTGACGTAACTGAAAGTTTGAAATTTGAATTCAGATTTACCAGAACGCTTCTGGGACCACAGCCAGAAGTAGCTGACAGTCACATTCTCAAATAACTTTCTCTGTTTTCTCCAGGTGAAATTTATTCACATATCATAACACTACGGTGCGTTGTAGTCTCCTTATTAATGGGATATGGAGTAACACACATCCTTGCAAAGATGGATCAGAATCAAACAAGATTTTCAAACTTTTTCATCTTTGTGAAAGAAATAAATCATTTCACAACATCTTGACAATACCAGCTGTCAGCCAAAAATTATGTAAAACAAATCAGCATCAGGGTCTGTATTACAATAGTCTGTAATATTTTAATATTTTTCATATATATATTTGCTTGTTATAAGGGTACTGTAACATAGCAACTTTGCCATCAATCAATACATAAAGAAGATATTCACTGCAATTTACTCTTTAAACTTGCTGGAATTTTCCAGACTTCACCTTAATCCAAGAGAAAATTTTGATTTTCATAGGGCCTTTGCTACATGTGCTTTTGGTTAAAAAAAAAAAAGCCATAGCATCTGCTCAGAGACCAATACCTGGAGGGCAATATTATCACATGAATACAGAGAGATCTGATTAGACAAGAGTTGCCTAGTATATGGCATAACTCAAACTGTAAGGCAAATTATAGATGCAATTTAAACAATCTTTACTGTATATTAAGTTTGGATAAATATATGAAAGCTATTAAATTGGGATTTGTTATTCATTTCAACTTGTCTCATGATTCTAATGCCTATTTAAGATAATAGTAATAAGTTTTTCCAAGAAGAGTTTGCCTTTTAATAGTCTTTTGACAAAATTTAAATGAGGTCTATTATTTCAGAATTCAAACCACAATGACAAGAAATATCTATGTTCCATGAAGCTGTTAAAGTCCTTTGATATTTTAATTCAAAGCTGTCTATGATCAAAATTAAGGAGCAAACTGTGTGTAAAACGTTAGATAATGTTCTCCTGAGTGAGAATCATTTTCATATCCCTTATAACAAATGAGATGCAAGAGATGTAGGTTTTGAATGATAGGACTGATACGACTTGGAAGAAAGGTAGAAAAGAGAAAGGATGAAAGGAAGAAAGGTAGAGAAAAGTACTCATGGTGTCAGTTTGTCCCTCTCTGCTTGTGGTAATGAACTTATTTAAGAGAAAGATTATGCTCAATAGGACATTATAAGGCACTCTGTGCGGCAACTAACACTGTAAAGTGCTTGGGTGCAAACAATTTGCCTCATGCTGTGTGTTCCTTCTGCCTGCAGCTCTCCTGTAGTCAACTGGATCTGAAACTAGAGAACTCAGTGGGCATGCTGGGTGAGAAACTCACTCATTTGCGATGAGTGCCTTGTGGCTGCAGAAATTGTCTGTCATTTTGGACATGGATCAGGCTGAGGAACTTCTGTTGCCTCACAGCCCAAGGCTGCTGCTGACAGTGTCTCCAGACCTGATTTGGAGGAGTCCTTCCTCTTCTTTACAACAATGCAATTCTTTACAACACTTACTGGGACAAGGGAATTTTACACTCTAGGCACTCACATGGCATGCAGGAACTCAAGAGCCAAGTCCACACTGCTAAATAATTAAATCCCATCCTTATGTTTTGACACTAATTCAATTATTTGTTGCCAGTCTCAGCAGAAAGGCTGACAGCTAAATTGACACAAAAAAAGAAGTGTCCTCTCATGTCTACATATGGTCTGATCAGCTCAAGAGTAAAGAACTTTGATGGGGTTGAAAAGTTTTATGGTCTCTGTATCCACTTCGGTTGTTTCACAGACTGGAGTTCAGAATCCAGCCATCCTGAACAGGAGATTGTTCTGTGCACTAAATCTACAGTGTTACACTGGGAGAACTGTATTTATCATAGGCAAAACTGACTTTCTGAAAATCGTGAATTAAAACAGACTGACTACAGCTTTCATGAGGCTTGACAGGATTTGATATTTTGCTTTCCATCTTTACCAAGTGCATTAATAGCTTTTAAGACTAAATGATATGAGTGTGCTGGATATCTCAGCAGTGCATTAGAGACAGACAAAACAGGATTTTGTGGCTTTGCTTACAAACCTGATGAACAGGATAGAAAGTAGCTTTAATAGAACTATTTGAAAAATTAGAAATTTCTCTCTATCCAAACAGATTAATAAAAGAGTTTGCTATTAAACAGCTAAAATTAAAACTAAATTGGCATAACCTAGATTATATTTCATACTATATCTTAAACATTTTAATAAACAAATGTTTCAGAAATTATATTTAAATTAAAAAAAAAGTAAATTCTCAGTTTGTATTGTTTAGTACACATCTGCCACTACTAATTTCAACAGTTACCTTTTGTTTTACCTTGCCGGATTGGACACCAGATGGGCAAGTATCCAGTAACAAACTGTGTAAGTGAATAATCCTTGAGTACCTCAAGCTCTGAAAAGTCATTTATTCTCATTACTGAATATTTATGAATCTGAACAACTGGACCCAAGCTGAGAAAGAGCCAAAAATGTGAACAACATGTCAAGTGACAATGCAAGCTGCAAAAAATTTACAATCTTTCCTAAAATCTTTTCCAAATGCAATCGCTATTCAAAATTACAATTTTTATCAAGTGAATTTACCTAATTCTAATTTAATTGCCACTCATATTTTTTCTGCTGTGGCTGGTTGACATGATATGGCTGGTCACCTAACACAGCTAACAGAAATGAAAACAACTTCACTTAATTTTTTTTTTTTTTTCAGCTAAGCTAAGCACCATATGAGCTATGGGTGAATTTTCTTTCAGTAATGCTAACATAGTAATTTTCATACACATTTCATTTTTCATTCACATACAAGAGACTTGTTTGATGATCTGCCTAAGATGTAGCATCTTTGCTGAGAAGAAAATTAGGCCACCTTTTATAACAAGATGTAGGGTTGTTGGATTTGTTGGTGTATATTTTATTTAATGGCCATCATCAAACCATTTCACTTATTCTTTTATGGGCTAGTGTTTCAACCCCTGTGCCAATATTATTATTGGTACAAACCAGCTGGCAAATTGACTCACTGCAGGGACTGAGAATCCAGGAATATGTCAGCCTTTCCATGTTACCCAGCTAAGGGCCAAGGACCAAGGAGTTTGGACCAAACATTAATCCTCCAGCCACAGAAGATGAGAGAGACTTGGTAGCTGGGCAGGAGAACTGATCTGTCAAGTTAAATATGAGCATGTTGTTTCTGGGAGGATGAGCAAGGTAGATAGGTGAGATAGCTTCCAGGTAAGGAGGTAGCTTCCTTAAGAAGGAGCAAGTCACTATCAAAGGAAGTTGTAGCAAATTATTTTAACCATTTATTGATAAGATCTGATTAGACTTTTTTCTTCACTGTCTTTAAGTGCTAGCCAACAGCCACTTAGTTTCATCTTTTTTAGATCAAACAGAACACTGAGAGGTAGAACTTCGATGGTTGGACTAGATGATCTTATAGGTCCTTTCCAACCTTATGAACTTATGAACTTCTCACAGCTTGGGACTAAAATCTGCTTTTGTCTATCCTTTCTGGGAATAATAAAAATTTGCATCTGATTTTGACAGTGAGCTCTGCCTAAAGATTGCTGTGTTTTGTCAGTGTTCACAAGGCAGATAAATGAGCATTTTCTTCACTGTAGCACACAGGGATAAAAGGACTTTGGTGGACATTCCCCATAGGGCACACATTCAGCTTTGCAGTGACATAATCATTAATCTCAGCCCACCTCTCACACCTGGTGAGTTATTCAGAAAAAGAATACATAGGCATTCACTAAGCAGGACTAAAAATTGTTTACTCTGTAGGAAACTAAAGTGACCAGTAATGCTGTACCTGCATATTCCAAACACCCCCACTCTCCCACCAACCAGGTATGAGAAATTGCTTCTTTCCCTTATTCTTAATAATATTTGGGATGGCAGCTTTTGATAAAGCTGGCACTTTAGGGAAGCTCTGTAGAAGACTCCGTCCTTAAGTTTTTCTTGTTGATATTTCATAAGACAGTTAGGAGTACTCTCAAATATGAGCAACTCCCTAAAATAAGGTCAAGCCAGCAGAAAGTATTATTAAATTAACCTCATATCTCTCTGTGGAGCCCTTAATACCGACCAGTTGAGTGTGTTTCATTTCTATTATATTAGAATCCACTGTAAAGGCTTATGTTAGAGTGATTTCATTTTTCCAACAAACCTACTCACCATCTGCATTTAGCAAAACTCGTTGACATCAGTCTTTGTTGCTTAGCAATAAATACTTGTGCTGACTCCAGTCACAAAGACTGTTCATTACTCTGTCACCCAGACATCTTACATAGTCTTACAGCCTCAGAAATCATTTATGCTGGACTTCCTGGAAGAGAAGAGTGAGAGCTGAAAAAACAGTATGTGGAGTGAAAGGAAAGACACAACAATCTTGAACAGGCATTGAATATACACGGCAAAGAACCTCTAGCATATTCACAAGCTCAATACAGAGGAAAGAAATACCTAAAGGAAATCATCAATGCAATACTGTTACTATAAAATATTAAAGTAGTTTTAGAGGTTGCAAGACATCAACAGTCTTGAACGCTATTAAAGTGTATGTTTTGTAGTGACACTGATGATTACATTAGATCCACATGTGCTAATCAAGATATCTTTCTTCTGTAAGAATATTTAGCATGAAAATGTGCTTTGTGCTTATATTCTGTGTCAGTGTGTAATCAAGTATTTTAATTTAAATAAAATGCCTACAAATTTAAATACAGCTCTGTGATAATTATTTTGTTACTCACAACTTCAGAGCCATTTGAATTTGACAGTAACTTTTTATACTTATTAGCTTATGGGAACTGCTGAATCACAGCCTGAGCCACTGATTGATCACATGAGGTGAGCACTGAGTCAGCCACAGGGGCACAGGTGGAGGTGATATACCTGTGTGAGTGGAAGGGGTGGAGCCTGGCTCCACTTCTCCCAGACCCCATTTAAAGGCTGACCACCACCAGGAAAGGTTCTCTTCTTGGAGATCCCTCCCGTGTGGAGTCAATGGCAAGCCTCTACTGTCGTAAGGGTGAGCTACTCTCTTTTTGCTAGTTGTCTGTCTACCATCTACATAAGCCTACCAAAAACATACTATCTTTTGCACTATTTTTCTTGAGTGCCAGTATTGGGGGTTATTTGTCCTACATTAGCCAGAACTGAACTGTGTTTAAAACCTTTAAGGAAAGTTTCTATTTTTAGAAAGTTAGGAGAAGTGTTGCAGTTGCAGAATTATAATTCCTGTATTTATTTAGGAGTTACTCTGGTCCAATTCTTATAGATGTCTAAATGTAAAATATTAAACTTTGGCATTCAGACTCTAGAAGATCAGACTAGGAAGTTCCAAAAAAGTAAAAAGAGAACTGAAAATGAAATGGGTCGCTTGCTGTAGAGCATGTTCTTTTTGATGGATGATCAAGCTAACGAATATGACAATGAGTCATCTGAAGTCAGAAAACAGCATACTGTTAGAATGTCAGCTGATTTATAAACTTCTTAGTTCTTGCTTGTAATTGTGGACACATTGTGGAAAAAAAAGTTAATAATTTTACATGAGTAGAAGCAAAAATACAGCAAAACTATGAATATGTGATGAAAAAATCTGTCATAGACAGAGTATCCACTGTAAAGTACTACAAATATTGTGTGTTTTCTAGGAAACAATAAAGAATTTAGAATAGAAAATCTATTTTTGCTTTAAAGCACATGAGTTTGATTCTTATCTACCAGTATGACTTTTTATTTTCATTTTTCAGCAAAATGGTAGCTACAGTAGACAGGAACTACAAGCCAGGTATGTAGATTTAGGCTACTGGTGCATTAAAGTGGCACACAACTGTTGTCCATCCTTCAAGAATAGTAGGAGATACTTAAGGAAGTGAATGTTGTTACAGAAGCCGGATTCTTTTAAAATGTGCAGCAAACTGAGAAGAAAATGTGCATCTTCCATTTTAGCTTTAACACAAAATTTAATTCAAGTTCCCTGCCTGGAAAGCACAATGTTACAGTGTCAAGGCAATATTGACCTGAATTACCTTGGGAGAAGGAAAATCATGAAGTCCAGACACTCCAACACAGAAATCCTCAAACTGCTGCTCCTACACACCAGGATTTTCTTCAGGAATACGTAGTGCAGCAGTGCATTGTGTTGCAGGGCCATGCTCAGTGTGCTGTGGAACAGAGAACCTTTATAGCATTCAGCTCAACCATGCGCAGCCGTTAAGTGCTGCGAACTTGAAAGTCTGACCCTCAGCCCTTTTGGAAATATCTCCTATTAAATACAACACACTGCTGAAATACAAAGTGAAACACTGTTCAGCTGTACTGAAACAACAAGAGAAAACCTTCTTCAGTATGAAGGAGAGAAATGTGAGAGCAACAGGAAAGAAGGGGGAAAAAAACACTAATCAAAAAGTTACAATCTAGGGGAAAAAAATGTAGAATTTGAAAGATGACATTACAAGGAGTCAGAGGCTAAGAAAAACGAGAAACCTAAGGTTCCTCTTTTGGCAAGGCTGATATTCTTCAATACTCAAGAGCATCAGTAATACTTTTACTGAGTAAAATGCTGACTTTCTAAAAATGCAGCCAAGGTGAGAAAAACAATGTATTCTCAGTGAACCATGGGTTATGCTCTGTGCTTCTGAAAAGGTTAAGATCAAGTTGACTGACCAGTCATTCTTGTGTAAGTTTGGAAGAACTCTACTCCACAACATTGACTATACAAGAGCCTGCACTGAAAGTAGTGCTCCTATTTTGTTCTCTTTACCCACGATGTTGGAGGCAGATACTGCTTGTATGGCAGTAGAAGTTGATTGTTCCTTCCAATGTTCTCTAAGTTTTGTTTCTGTGCAACAGATGGCAGCAGAGGGGCAGTCTTACGAAGTGGCATCTAACATGGTAGTGAGGGTAAAGCAAAATTGTGTCACTGAATTCTTCCACACAGAAACAATTGCACCCACTGACATTCATCAATGCTTGCTGAACGTTTATGGAGACCAAAACAGTGAGGCAGTGGGTGGTGCATTTCAGCAGTGATAACAGTGATGTGAAAGACAAGACATGTTCTGGATGGTCCTGTATGGCTGTCACACCATGAATAAAAGAGCATCTCAATCACATAATTCATGCAAATTAGTTGATGGTAGTGACTGTGTTGAAATACAGCGTTTTGAGGCTGAGAATTTTCTCTATCAAGTGATGATATTACACTCTTTTTATCTGTTGTGGTTTCCATGGAAATAAACAGTAAGCATACTTTCAATGCAATGTACGTTTTCTTATTTCCCCCTCCTCCTTCACTGTTTACCCCCCTCTCTAGGGCAAGCTTTTCTATTTGGCTGTTTCCAGTTACCTTTTCACTACTATCGTTTAGGAAGGCTCAGAAGACCATCAGCATTGAACATTCTTTTGTGGAAGAAATAAACCCCATGTCAAATTTTGAATTTCACGTTACTTATGTAGCTCGGAAATCACATAGAAAAATACCATCTCACTCAGTCGGGGTTGGACCAGAAACCAGGTCAAAAAAAAAAGGTCAAACAGGATAATCTAGTAGTCTGGTCTTCAAAGTTGCAAGATTAATGAATGGAAGATTTAGATCTGCAGCAATACCTCTTCCTCACTGGGATTCCTCAGCGTCACTCAGGGCACCAGGGAGCAGTATAAAGATTACACTGCAATATATTGCTGCTACCATGTACTTTCAACTGACTCTGCACCAGCAACACCAGCTTGGGTCTTGACAACATCTTTTAGGCCCTAAGCTCAGTGTTAGCAGTCTCACCACCACTTAGCTTTTCATTTTTTTTTCCAGAAGGAAGCACTGCTTTGAGTAGCAGGATGCTGCAGAGTCATTTATTCATTTTGCATCAAGCTAAAGGCAAGAAAACACACAAGAGGGATCTTTACATACAAGTTATGCTATTAAGGAAATGTGCCTATAGCTTTCTTGTATTTCTTTAAGAAAAAGCAAAGATTATGCAGCACTCAGCAGTATGAGTCAGTGAAATCAGGAGTCTGTAGTAATAACACCAAATCAGACACCACAAAGATGATGTAAAAGGGGCTAGTGGGAAAGGAGGTTGATTATCTATCGTTACCTGACTATTTATTTTTCGTTACATATTTAAGTTAATAATTTTGCAGTGGTTCATATGGGCAGGTACAACAACAGGTCTACTGCAAAATAATTGTGTGCCTCATATTTTGCCCCTGCTGGAGGTCCAGTTCAAGAGTTTATTTCCTTCTTGAAGGATTCTTCTATACTTTAATCAACAAAAAGAATCAATGACTCACTGCTTGCCAATACAACTCACACTGTATTTGTACATTTTCTGAGAGCTGAGATGCTTGGAATAAAAGTAAATGGCTGTTCTCACTACTTCCTGTTCTGATCTTGAAACGAAGTGTTTCAGGGATTTAATTTGTCATCCTTGACTTCAGTTTCTGTTTATTGGTGAGACAGTCCTGTGACAGGAAATGGTCCTGTCATATAAGCTGTAGTGTGCTGAACTCTTTTTCCAGTTAAGCAGAGATACAAGGGCTAACTTCCAGATTGTTTCCATTGCTTTGTAATAAAATTCCGAATGTTAAACATAACATAGAGCTTAGGGTAAGCTAAAATTTCATGCCATTTAAACACAACAAAATGCTTTGCAAATGTGCTTGAAACTATAGTGTTTGCTATATGGTTCATGACATGTCCACAGTTTGGATGGAATTGGTGTTTGTATACTTGTTTTTGAGATTATTATTTGCACTATGGAAGCACTTGGGTGACAGTTGAGAATGAGACATTAGGGTCAGTATATGGACCTTAGCTCTGTACAGGGGAAGCACCTTTAAGCTAATAGTTCACTATCTCAAAACGTCACTGGGTTAATGGAAAATGTTGTACATACATCATTAGTGTTGTTATCACTGAAGTTCAAATCCCACATATAAAACTGTGCATTGAATCATTGTTAATCACCATAACATTCAACTCCATCTATCTTAGTTTAGATAACACATATTCATCCTGTACATGGAAAATATGGTCTAATTAGTTTCTTCTAATAGAAATGTAGGATATGCCAACAAATTACAATGCTTGCATTTACTGTGTAAAATATTATGTAATTAAATAACTCTTGAAATGGAATGGCTTTGAGGAAAGACTTGGAGAAATGACTAAGAAAGTCACAGATTCTGATTCCTTCAGTATCTAATGCTATTAGGCTGCAGTTGGTACCTGATCTCTTTTCTCTGTACATTAGTCAATCTATGTGGAAAAGTGGTTAAAAACAAACAGAGCTCTTGAATTTGATCAACTAAGTGATAAAGCATGCTAGTTAAACATGTCCAAGTGTGACACTGTGAAAGCAGTCTCTCTGTTCTTTCTGGCAGTTCCTTTGTCATCAGAACTAAAGCTGTGAGAAAATAATGCTTGACACCAACGATTTTTGTTTTTAAAATATGCATTAATAATTACAGCTCTAACAAAAATCATGCCAAACATTTCAAATCCAAATGCAGCGGAGCAGCACTAACAGTTTACTCCTCCCACCACCACCATTAACAGGTCAAGGCTGAAGAGAAGGGAAAAGCTTTAGTTTTTGGAAGTGAGTGGGAACAGAGGTTCTAACTGAGTCCTCCATGCCTGACTTGCTGAATTTTTGCTAAGATTGCAACTGAGGAAGAGGACCTGTTTTGAGGGACAGATGTGACAGTGATGAAAAGCAAATGGAACACATAAGAGAAAAGGAAAGATAAATTTGACAGGCAGAGTGGGACACAATTGCCAATTTTAACAACGTCTGCCACAGCCAGTGAGCATCAGCTGGCCAATACAACAGAAACTTCTTCAGCAGCATCTCAGCTCAAATCGATCATTACCAGTACAGCTTCTGAGGTGGATGAATAAAGAAAAGCATGCCGAGCATGTCAGCTTTGATGGGATGTTACCAGAAGGTTTCCTTTTAACTTTTGATCTAAAGTGGTAGAGTTTTGTGAATTTTTTATGACACTGTGTCTAAATCTGCCCCTCCCCATGTTGACAGGCCTCCCAGCGTGCCCTCCAAACCATTTCTTTGCTTCCTATTTATGTTCCTGTCTTCCTTTCGTCTGCCCAGAATGTATTGTTGGAGCTACTTTTTCTTCTTTGCATGTCATACGTCTATACCTTTCATGTAACTTTTTTTCTGCAGTTCAGTTCTGATAAAAGCTTATAATTCTAATAAATAAAGGTTATTATCATTTTTTAAAACTATTTTTTATTTTTTTACTCTATTTTGTTTTGATAATCCTACATGTAAACTACAAAAATCAAACTGAAAATAAGCAAACAAAAATAATTACTTAATCACAATGAGCACATTATGATTTACGAGACCAGAAAAGTGATCAGAAGCAATATTACAGCTTCCAACAGCCAATGTTACACAAATTATTTAATGAAATCTTGCTTCTAGGAATATATAAATTTTATTGCATTAATAGAGGATTTTCGCCTTCTTGATTTCACAAATAAGCTGATATAGACACAAGTACATCTCAGTATAATAATAATCAAATGTGGTGGCTTGAAATTCACTTACCACCTACTGCGATATGCCCAGCGATGTTAAGTTCAGAATGAAGATGCATGCCTGTGAAATTCCTTTGCAAGGAAAGAATGTTTTCTTTCTTTGAATGTAAAATGGTTTTGTGGTATGAAGTTGAAAATTTGTGGTACAAAAAGTCCCAAGAAAATAATTGACTCAGTGAATTATTTATTGAATTTACTGAAAATATTGACCTAGATTTAATGTTTCCACATTCAGAACATGGAAAATGAGTTAAAATGGTATGCTGAGTTAGCCTAGAGTGAGACTGTTGTGACATGATTAATTTAAAAGAATGAGTTGTTATGCAAGAAAAGCCATTTAGTTATTAAAGACTGTGCTTGGGTTATACTGACTTTTTCACAGTAAAAAGAAAACACCTGTGACCTGATCCTGCCAACTATTAGTGAACTCAAAAGTTGTCAAAAAAGAAAGTAGGAGTGATTGGGAGGCTCGGGAGTAGATGAGGGCTGCAGTTCTGGATCTTCTGACTCTGCTTATTCTCCACCGTCCCTGAGCAGATCTGGTCCCAGCAGCCCTGCAATGTGGTTTGCTCAATGTCTTCTGTATTCAAATTGTGGATGCCATTAGAGAGTTTGACGCACTGAAGTTCAAAGTACATTAACTCACTGCTAGCCTGCTTCTCAGAAGAGTGGCAGCTAGACCTGACTTTCTGAAAAGAGCATCCAAAAGCACAGAGATCTGAAAGGAAAATTTTATTGAGAATCTAGTAAAAGCTGGAAATGGACAAACTGAGCAGTTCAGTAATACAGAAAGAATATCAAAGCAAAACTACACTAAGCACTGTGTAGTCTGATGCAGGTTTTTTTTTTTTTTCACCAGAAACCTCCTTTAGTGGACAGCAAATAGCCAAGTTGATATGTCAGGCTTTCCAAAGAAATATAATACTTCATGTAGAGTACACAGCTTCCAGACTAGAGATTTACTGCACCTGTACACCTGTATACATCTTCCTGTGCAGTCATACCCTTCCTAAGCAGAAAACATTCTGCCCTGGCTGATTTACATGGATCACACAGCTCTTGGGAATATACAGCATTCATTGAACCAGCTTTCCTTGGCCCAATGCAGTGTCATTAAACCTGACAGCTGGCAAGTATCACCAGAGAAAGAAGATACTTGTTGCAATCTGCCATCTGGTAGGTAGTTTTAACAAATATTGTTTTTGAAATATTCTCTATGGGAAGAAGTTCACAATGGAGTTAATTATTTTCAAGAAAAGGAAAAATTATGTCAGCAAATGCTGACCATAAGGGAACGCCCCTTAAGGAGTGGGGGATTAGAAGTTGTGGCACTCATGAAAGGAATTGTTTAAGTGAAGGAAGAAGTCAAAGAGGAACAGAAACCGCAAAAATATGGGGGAAACAGAGAGGACCTCCAAGGAGGATGGGAGGCAGGGCTTGAATGCTTGCTGAAAAGGGATCAGTGATGTGTAATTTGTGCTGAAATATCACTTTTTTTTAGACACCCTCCGTATTACTGTTTGTCATTTTGAAATCTGGGAGTGGACAAGGAGGAACAACTCCGGATGTACTGGTAGCTTCAAAGTGATAGTGGTTTATAGAGAATGGGAAGGTTGTAGAAAGGATTATCAATTATAAGAGGAGCATAGAAAAGGTGTTTTCATCTTTGTTTCATAGAAAAGTTCCCAGGAGTGGGAAGAAATATTTAGAAACCCCCTAGTGTCACTCAGTTCTCACTGTATCTCCCCAAGCAGTAAAGTGCCTTTAACTCCTACAATAGCAGTTCCTTTTCATGGAAATGATATCAGGGGATTCAGGGAGGCATGCAATTTGCAAATGCAGACAGCCAGTTATAGCTGTCTACTAGATGTTACTGTCACAGAGACAAGTGTTTGAGGCTTCTTCAGAATCAGTGAAGGGAATGAGTCAGATCAGCTCCTAGTCTCTGCCTCAGGGTGCATTGAGTTGCTCACTAGGCTCATTGGCTTCATAGAAACTCAGGTTCTCCTGAACCCCAGAACTGCTACTGCTGTGTGAGCCAAGCTGTAACACTTGCAAGATTTCAGGAACGGCAGAGGAACCTATTACTGTCCACCAGCTACTGATGCTTTTGGAAAGCACGTAATTTTTATTTCACAGGTAGCAAGCACAGAGATAATTGACTTGAAAATTACAGCAGTTGTGCAATTTCTCCAAGTTGACAGAAATCAAGGAAAGACCACTTAAAGTAACAAACTCTTCTACTCTGGTACATGATCAGGGCTGGGAAATGCTGAAGCTGGGAAGATAAAGAGATGTTTGGATATGATGCAATCACAGTTTTCAGCTAAAAGCATGCAAGTGTGCACTTTGAGAACGAAGCAGATGCTTCTAATTATCTGCAATAAGGAGAAGATGGGACATTTGAAAATGTAGCTGGCATCAGGTGGCTGTCAGAAGACTCCTGGGTAGGAAAGAAAAGCATACAAAGCATACATTTTACCCTCTTAGCATATTAACTTCAAGATACTCTACAAGCTGAAAAATTTATGTGTATTCAGTGGTTGAAAGCAAAAGAAATCAAACTAGGAATCTTACTGTAGAGTTTTCATCTTGTTTTAATGCATGACAGATGACAATCTTTGCTCATGAAATACTTTCCTTTGATGTTCTAAGGCATTACTCAGTTTTTGATAGATTTACATGCCTAAACGTGGCTACTGCTTTCTTACATACTACTTGTATGTGAACTAAGATTTGCACAGAAAGACACGGCTTCTAAAATAAAGAAATGTAGCATAGAAGAATAAACACATAAATGTAACTTTTTATTCACCATTTATTAAGTACTGCCCCACATCCTGGAGCAGTGTTTCTGAATCATTATGTGCTTAGCAGGATAATGGTGAGGAAGTCCAAATCGTGCATCTGCTGATTGGTGAATTCACATCCTGTCTCTTGTTACTCCTTAATCTATCCGAGCTCATGTTGCCTGCACCCTCTGCTGCAGGCATGCCTGCAGAGTCTCATGAGACGTGTGAAGATGAAAAGAACCATGACAGTCTTACTCTGCAGTGAGCTGACTTGTGGTAAGCGTGTTACAGCTGGGCTATGCTACTGTGCTTTCTTGGTAATTGTAAACTTACATGACACACAAAGGTCTGCAGTATCATCAGACTACACAAATGTAAATGCAGACACACAGATTTTGCTTAAAGGTGCTATCACCAAGCCAGCACTGAGCTCAGGATCTGTCCGCTGCCACCCATGCAGCCAAGCACTCTGACCATATCAACAGCTCCTACCAAAGGAGCCAGCAAGGAAGACACAGTTGTGAATTTCTTAGTACAGAAGGCTATACTAAGAATAGATTATTTTCACCTGTTCAGTGCTGGTGCTTTTCTTTTTGTTTTTTACTGTTTGGGAAAAAAAAAAGGCTCACACCTGGTAATAAACACACTGCAACTTACCTATCTGCATACTTATTTTGCTTCATCTGGGACACCTTGAAATGTATAGTGGGTAGTGAAACAAAAACGTAATGCTCTTAGGCTTGTTTTTACTTTAGATAGATAAATCTTGACTGTGTTGAACTCACTTTTGTTCTTCTCTTCAAAAAGCACAGGGAAAATTAAAACATTTTGCTAAAATTATTGGTAAAATATGAGCTTTTTGACAACTGAGATAGTGCTTTCCTGATAAAATAAATGTTACCATTTAAAATGGCTTCTTCTTATCCATTGCTTTTAGATGTAGTTGCTAATTTATATGCAGTACATACTAGAGCTTATCCACACTTCAGAGACAACTTTAAAATCCTATAGGGAAATGATTTTTTCTTGGCAGCTTGTGCAAAACCTCAAACTCTTATGACTGAAATTAGTTTGGAAAGCATTCCTTTGTGGCTATACATACTCAGTACAATACCCAAAATTCTGTCTATGGACAAAAGTGTTGAAATGGATCTAAGAAGGTATAGTCCTCATTAAGCAAACCTCTTACTGTTTATTCCAAGCCAGGTAATTGTTCTTACTCTTGGTATTCTGCCAAGCTCCCCCGATGGTTTGACATTGGCCTCTGCTGGATAATTTGTGGTGGCCTGTAGAAGGAGTGGATAATGACTTCTAAATTGCAATTAGATGCATCATTTAATTCTTCTTCAAGAACCACAGGAAACTGCTCAAAAATTATAGGGAATTAAAGGAATTTTGAGGTGCTAAATATCACCTCTTACTCCAAACACTGATCTATTACAGGTAAGTCAATGAATGGTAAAAGTTTGCCTGTTTGGATGAATAGACAGAAGTCTTGGCACTTACTATTAAGATTTCACTATTTAGCAAGAATGCCATTTTGTAGATAAAGAGTCAAAGTCAGCAGATTGGGTACATTATAAACAAGTAAGATTGATTGTCTTCGTACATCTGCCTGGGGAAAAAGGTCATTGAGTTTAAATCAAGGAAACACATCTGAAAGGATTAAAAATATATAAAACTTATTGAAAAAACTTTGCAATAATCCTCTTAAAATACTTTATATTATCTGAAGTATACAGTTAGCACTGGTTACTACAATAGGCTAGGCATCCAAATGTCTGACAGTATTACACACCAGCTCTGTGAGCCTCACACATGAGCCTCTTCTGCCTCACTACAGTACAAAATATATAAATTAACCTTTTAAAAGTTTTCTATAAGTGTCTGTATCTTGAGAAGATTAAAACAACACAGTAACAATGAAAATTATGACAAAATTAGAATACAGTCAGTGATATTTTATCTTTCAGTTAAAACTTAACTGCAGTGTAGTGTAATATCAAGAGTACAAAAAGTACTGAGAGATGAATTCACAAGCATTTAGGGTCATTTTAGACACCATTTTAGAGAATCTGAGGCATCTGCATGGTTTATCAGATAATACAGGACCTTTGGGAGACCTGGGTCCTTCTGAAGCAACACTTGAAGTTAGATGTGTAAAATGATGTTAAATATCACTTTGTTTAGCAAATCTGACTCCTTCTGTCTATGAATGCCTTTGAAAAGGATCTGCACATAAAACTCTTCTGTTCTTGTCTGTTTTCTATCATGTTTAGCTTCTAAATAACTTACCAATATCAAAGATTAATAAAACAGCTGAAATACAAGTATCACATTTTCTTTTTGTTTTCAGAAGTAGCAGGAGTTTTATCATCATCATTCTACATAGGGTTATTGTATACTTAATATTCTTTAATGACAACTCTGCATATTAAATGCAGGTACTGAGTGATTTACTAAATAAGTTGAAGTTATTTTAATCTCAGCTGAGTACTCTTCAAATCCACTGTCATGTGTCAGAAAAAATTAAAAGCCAAAGGAAGATACAGCTTGGACTTTCCAACAGAAATGCCAGTAGTGTGGAGACTGCAACATTACTATTCTTTCCTAGCAAAAATAAAGTAAATTGAGAGAAGAAAGTAGATATATTAATGACACTAGACATATGGCATACAGGTGAAGGGAATCTTCTGCTGTTGCATGTCTTCTTTCTTTTCAGTGACATCTTGATTATGTCCTAGGTAGAGAAATAAGTATAAAAAGCACCTCACAGCAGTATGTCCTTGCATATTTTGAAGAATGTTAGCACTTCAAAGACCATTACAACCCAGTGTAAGTTTACCTCTATGGGTTATCAATAGGTTTCCATTAAGTATTTATTAACAGATTGTTAAGACAAAAATAATAATTTGTTCAGTCTAAATTCAGATCTTTTTACTCATACAAATTTGGCCATATAAGCCTATGATAAAACTAAGAAGTAGAGATTTGAATTTGGATTAGGATCTAGAGCAAGAAAAATATCAATTTTAAAGCTAGCTTCTGAACAGATTTCCTCTGACTGGAGTACAAGTGGAAAACAGGGCAAGTTGACAGAAAAACAATTCTTGAACATGACACCTTGCTGCTCGGTTCAGTCAGCCAAGCCAAGGAATTGTTGAGACCCTTTTTTTCCAGTTTCTGTTTGACCACTAGCTACTACTAACTTTCTGAATAAGATGCTCATATTCAGGTGGATAGAATATTTCTATTGACTCAACTGGAGTCAGGGTAAGAAATAGTAAATACTGTGAGTGGAGAACTAGGCTTTGTTGTCATATACAACATTTTTTGCTTCATAGAACTGTCAAACTCACATAGTGCTAAATTCAAGATTAAAAAAAACAAAAACCATAACATCAAAATAAACACTTACATACACAGAAGAAATATCTTCTAGAGCCTTCTAGAGCACAGAGACTTACTTTTGACGGTGCTTGGGAAAAAAAATATTTTAGATAAGGTACAAAGATATTAGAATGAATACTAGAAGTTTAGTTGACAAATTGAGAACCAAAATACTGAGATGAAAATTTCTTTTATGATAGCATCACTCAATCACTCTTCTTCAAGGGAATCATACACTCATAGAACAACTCAATTTGGAAAGAACATCACAAGACCTCTAGCCCAACATCCTTCCTGAACTACAGTTAGCTCCAAGTTCAGATCAGATTGTTCTGTGATTTACCCATCTGGGTCTGGAAGCCCTTCTAGGACAAAGACTACTGTCTCTTAATCTTTCTGAACAACCTGCTCTACTGTTTAACTGTCTTCATGAATATCTCCTTACATCTGGTCTGAACTTTTTTATTTCAGTATCTGCTCAGTTTCTCAGCTTTCTGCCATACACGGCTGCAAAGAACCTGGTTTTATCCCACTGATACACTTACTGGAGTCACAAGGGGTGGCTGTTACAAATGCACATGGTGGCTTGCCTCAAGCTTTTCATCCGCTGGAACTCCCAAGTTTTTCTCCTTAGTGCTGCCCTCAATTTGTTCTTCTCCCAATTTGTACAGATACTTTGGATTTACCAAAGTACCAAGTTCCAAAAGTTTAACCAATAACATTCCATATCACCCCTGTGACCTGGCCACTGCCAGCATTCTATATGATGCAACATAGCCACAACATATCTGGATATCAGGAAACACTTCTTTACAGAAAGAGTTATTATGTACTAGAATAGGCTTCCAGGGAGGTGGTTGAGTCACCACCCCTGATGTGTTTAAAAACTGTGGTGCTCAGGAACATGATTTACTGGAAGGTTGTTACAGTTAGGGTCATATGGTTAGGTAGTGGTTGGACTCTGTGATCCTTAAGGTCTTTTCCAACCTGATTCTATGACATCGTGAGGGGCTGGTGCCTGCAGTTAGGTAGTACTGTATTGCTGTAGCATCACTATTATCTTTACCCTGCAAGCAAGAAGAAACAACTATAATATTGATACTAATCCCAAAATCTGTGACATTAGTGAAGAAAATTAAGTAGCTGTAAAACAGTAATTTAAAGAACAGCAGCTTAAGTTGAAAGAGAATTAAAAACAGCGCATCCTGTCTACTGACAGTAAGATTTGTGTGGTACTCACTGCTGAGATTGATGGGTTTGAAGCTAAGACCTAGAAGAAAAACAAATGCTTGTCAGTTTGACTGAGGATATTTCACACCTTTGAAATTAAAGATATATGCAATGTTAGTTCCTGCATCCGTGAGGGGCAAACAATGCTGAAGACATTTGAGCATGAACTGTGTGATTCACATATTTCTTTCTCTGACATGGACCAAAGACTCATATATTTTGCACTCTTCAGTTAGACATGACAACAAAATACATGAATTAACTTCCATCTAGTTGATTCACTGTAGGCTATGATACTCTTTTTAATTGTCAGGGCAACAGGAAATAGGCACAAGTTGGAGCACGAGAGGTACTATCTGAATATTTGGAAACAACTTTTTCAATGTGAGACTGACCAAATGTTGGCACAGATTGTCAAGAGATGTGGAGTATTCTTCTTCAAAACTGTAAAAAGCCTCCTGGTTGTGGACCTGGGCAATCCATTATGGGTGTCCCAGCTTGGACAGGGGTTGGAGCAGGTGACTTCCAAATGCCCCATACCAATTTCACCATTCTGTGATTCTGCATTCTTTGGTGCATGTAAGTTCATTGCTGCCTCTATATTTAATTTCTCATTAATTATTTTAGTTTGGCAGATATTAAAGTAAAAACAAAAGCAAGGAAAATTGATTATGTGCAGAAGAGAGCTGACCTTTAAATAATCAAGTACAAATCCAAACAATAATAATCTTCCTTCACTAATTATTGCAGATTCCTTAAGTGCTTCAATTGCTGTGTGTGTCAACTCTACCTACTGTTGACATTCAGAGACAAGCAGGCAGAGAAGCGGTTGGAAATCACAGAACTCTGTTGATTTGATAGGGTAGAGGAATAATTAAGATGTTGCAGTACTCTCCATCAGGAGGCAGAATTCAGCTCCTCAGCTAGCAAAATAAGACTGCTAGCTGTCCTTCCATGCCCAGTTTAACCCTGAATGCAGAAGGAACAATGGGAGTTGAGGTCATTCCAGTTTCCCCTTTCATAATCCTTTTGTCTTCTCTGCTGCAAGTATGCCTTGTCTGATGGTGACCAAACACTCCTGTGTTTTCAGAAGCTGCATGAGTCTAGCCTACTGTCCATGGCACTATACTTTGAATATACTGGACAAGGCAAAAACAGCATTAATGAAACACTTGTTGGAGTAAGCTAAAATGTGGTGGTTTTACAACAGATCCAGGGGGCTCATGTAATCAGGTGATGTTGTGTGGTGTCACATCTGATAACTGTGGAGTTCTGGTGACAAATAGCCCATTGTCAGAGGCAGAATATGCTAAGATGCTTAATCTTCCAGCATGTATTATACTTTCATTTTATGGTTCTGGTTTTTTTTTATTATTTTTTTATTTGTCTGTTTTTTGTTTTTAATTTAGCATGGAGGGGGAAATAGGGTAGTGCTAATTAAAAAAAAAAAGAGTGAGAGAGAGAAAGCACAATTCTGTGAATTATCCCTATTTTTTAGCTGCCTCAGCTGCTTAACGTGTTAACTTTATCTGCTACTTGCATATGCAGATAGCCTCTGCAAATGCAGTTGCAGTTCAGGAAATAAGAATTGTCTAAAAATAGTCACTGTTGTAATAAAATATAGTAGATGTCTACAAAGATGAAGAGAAATGTGTATTTGCTTTGCAAAGGAACCTGTGGTCCTACACAGACTCTGGCACCTGCAGATCTGTATTTTCTGAGAGTACTTTAATTTTTGTTATCAGTGCATGCACACATACATAAGCACACAAAAAAGTGAGCGAGAAAAATAATAATATATCCAAAAGGGAAAGGGTAGAACAGGATATAAACAAGAACAAAACAAAACAGAAACAACAGAAACCCACTGCACAAATTATTGGTCTGTTATTGTTTGTTTGATTGGTTGATTTTGCTCTTACTTTTGTTATGGTAGGCTCCTTCCTGCTCCCAGCTTTCTCCTTTGGCCTGGCTCTTTTGCCTAAGGCCTTACTCAGGACTGATAACACCATTCTGGTGGTAAATATTGTGACTTTGAGTCAATCATCTTACCACATGAACACTGAGCAGCCCCAGAGACGCTTGAGCTCTAATCCCAGTAACAAGACTGCATGTAATCTCCCTAGTTCCTTCTAAATATTGGAAGCTTGAGTGACTGTAGTCTCAGAGTGGATTATGTGGGGGGTGAGTTGTTGAAATGTTCACCTCTTGAGAGAAGATAAACCTACAGGGTGGAATATGGTAGATAATTCATTCCATGACAGTTCCCTAAGCAATGTGATCTCTCAGCAAATAATGGAGGAACCTTGTATTCTGACTGTAAGAAAAAGCAACATGGAGTGTGGAGTTGGATAGAAGTCTCCTGGCCAAATCCCAGGTTCATCCTGCAGGGATGATACTATTGAAACTATTGAAGTCTTGTCTTCCTGAGTCAGCCCTGAGCCAGAAGTTTTCCACCCTTTTGCCAAAAACAAGGGTATATTTGACAAGAGTCACTCAAGCTCTCCCTGAAAGTAAGAAGATACAATAATAATGTCTTAAGAGAGAAGGATTTGGGGGGAAGATATCACTGCATATATGTGAGGAGGACACCAGTGGCGCTTGGGTTCAGTTGATTGACTGAACCTCTCTTCTCCCAACTCCTACAGACACCAAATAAGTAAGATTTGCACATTTAGTTGTACCAAGCGCTTTCCTCTGGGAAACTTGGACATCCCTACAGAGTTATTCCTTGATTTAACATGTTTTTGGTTCACCATATTACTCAAGTTCTCAGTTAACTTCATATGCTTTGCAGACAGTGTATTTATCACCAGCAATGCAAAAGAATCTGTAATCTATTGCTCTAATAAACTTTACTAGTCATTAATCTATCTGTGAGAATTCTCACTGAATGTGGATAAATTCCTTCAGGGTGGTTGTGAGAGCCCATTAGAATGTAACTAGATGAATTTGACAGTACACTATTTCTGACTCTGTAATCATGATAGTTCATGTACTGAACACGACCAGACTTAAAAGCACTGGATTGAGCAACACTCAGAATCTAAGCTCAGTAGCCTCCAGCCCCCCTGACATCTGAGAACAAGCTGTAATGCAAGGGGGGTTATTTTCTGCCAAAATTCTTTGCCCTTTTCATGAGACAGCTTTAATCAGATTCTCAATTTCCTCCCTGTGTAAGGATGATTTGGCTGTTGGGGCAGTTTGAGGTTGATATCACTAAAAGTCATGACTTAGCTGTCATCTTCCCTTCTTATTCTCTTTCCAAAAGCTGGTAATTTTTCTAAACAGAAAAATGAGAAATGGTCGTATCAAGTTTCAGTGATGTATGAAACAACAAAGAAAACATTTTAATGTGATTATCTTACTATTTTACAGAAATACAGGAAGTTGAAAAGGTATTTAAAAGATCACCTTTAAAGCTTCCAGTTCTAAGGTATCAATAAACAAGTACACTGTTCACCACAAAACAAGCTCTGATTATTTTCCCAGCATCCAGAGAAGGAGCAGTAAAATCATGAGGACCATTATAAGATGTAAGAAGCAGCATCCAAGGAAATGAAAAAAAATATTAGAATTGTTATTATCTATGCTTACAATAGAAGTACTGCATAGTAGATAAGAACACTGGAAGGATGCTTTTTTCCTATCTTGCATTATATCTTTCTGAACAAAACCCCTGTGTAGACAACAGAAGCTTGTTCTAATAACAAAAATGTTGCCTGAAATGAAATTCTTGACATACCAATCATTCTCAGTAGCAAAGCCATTTTTCATATAAAACATGTTTTGGAGTAAGCTTTAATGAATGTCTCAGACCAACTCATCTGCCTTATTTTCTCAAGAATGGGAGAATTTACATAAGTTTAATAGAAAATCTACCACAGAGACACCACAAATGTGTCTGCCAGATCAGATTATGTATTTTTAAAGGATAGAAGAGTGGCATACTTTCTTCAAAACTACGTGAAAATACAAATTTATCCAAAATGGATGATTGTTTTGATTAAATTTAATTGCTGTGAAAACTTCTCTCAGTTCACCCCAACCAAAGAGTGAGTTTTCAAATAAAAATGCCATGGACCCAGTGTTGTGTGAGGAGAAACTTTTTTCTACCGTAGTTATAGCTTCTCTTTCCTTCTGAAGGAACCCATATAGAATAATACAGTTGAATAAATCCTTATATATTCACTCTGTTGCCTCAATCTGTTAATTCAGTCGCTATAATTAGTGAAAAATTTTATGTGACAATTTAGGAGTGAATTTACTATGATTCTACAGAGGCCTGCATTTTAGCACAGCTGAAAGTGAATTTGATATGTTCTCTATGACACATCCCTAGGGTATTGCTTTGAAGTGCAGTGTCTCCTTATTCATGCTGTAGTTAAATTAAACCTTGCAACCCATCAGCATACAGCAGGGAGAAAAGACCATACTAAGGACCTTGGCTCAGGACTTAAAAAAATCATCAGTAGAGGACAGTAAATGTGCAAGTGTTATTTTAGATATAAATACACACTTAGACTTACATTTTTTCTCTCCATCAATAGTATTATTACCCATTTTACCCCCAGATGTTCCATTATGTTACCAGAATTACTTGTAATAATGCTCTTTCCACATTTTTTCCTAAAAGACATCACAAAATACCTAATTTGATTTTTGCCCAAACAGAAAACCATATTATACATCAACTAGCTTCCAAAAATTCACAAGAGAAATATATAATCATTTCATTACTCCAGGAAAATCAACATTTATATACCAACCAGTCCTGGCTAAAGTGGGAAAGAGTGACCTTTAGGTTCAGTTTCTTTGTCAGTGATTATTTCATGAAACATTTGAAGACGGGAAACAGAAAATTAAAAAAAAAAAAAGGATAAGTGGAAGGCTTGACTTTTAATCTAGCTCAGTGGCTTTCAGAAATAAAGAAATGGATTCAATTCACCTCTTATTAGAAAGGAAATTTTATTTCTATATTCCTGAAAAAAAATGAAGAACTGTAGCTTGTGAGCTGTAGCTCACTGTTCCACTGTGTCTCTCTCCCAAAAGTGAATGTCTCCACAGTGTTTTTCTAGATGCTCCAGTATTCCTCAGGAGGGTGAGAAATCAGTAAAGATCTAAAGAAAATCAACCTTGTGACTGCAGACTGGTAGAGAGCACCAGAATGCAGCACTGACAGAACTGCCAGTGTAATACACACAGAAGTAGCTGCAGTCTCCCAGCTCCAAACCATTCAGATGGTTGCATTTTCCCTCATAAAAGAGCAAACCTCTTATCATGAGCTTTGAAGACACCAAGCTGTGTGGTGTGGTCAGTATGCCTGAGGGATGGGATACCATCCAGAGAGACCTAGACAGGTTTGAGCAGTGGGCCCAGGAAAACCTCATGAGCTTCAAAAAAGCCAAGTGCAAGGTCTTGTGTCTGGGTCATGGGAACCCCTACTGACAATACAAGTTTGGGGATGAAAGGATAGAGCACAGCCTTTCCAGAAAGGATTTGGAGATACTGGTGAATGGCAAGTTCAATGTGAGCCAGCAGTGTGTTCTCACAGCCCAGATAGTCAAACGTATCCCGGGCTGCATCAAAAGAATCATGGCCAGCAGGTCAAGAGAGGTGATCCTGCCTCTCTGCCCTGTGCTGGTGAGACCTCACCTGAAGTACTGTGTCCAGATGTGGAGTCCTCAGCACGATAGTCATGGACCTGTTGCAGTGCATCCAGAGCAGGGACACAGAGATTATTCAGTGAATGAAACATCTATTCTAAGAGTACAGACTGATAGTTGGGGCTTCTCAACCTGGAGAATAAAAGGCTCCAGGGAGACCTGAGAGCAGCCTTTCAGTATCTAAAAGGGAGCAGTATGAAAGAAGGCACAGAGTCTTTAGGAGAGTCTGTTATGACAGGACAAGGGGAAATGGTTTCAAACTAAAAGAGGGGAGATTTAGACTGGACATAGAAAAAGATGATTTTTACAGTAAGAACGATGAGGCACTGATATAGCTTACTCAGAGAGGTGGTGGCTGCACTGTCCCTGGAGACATTCAAGGTCAGGCTGGGTGGGGCCCCATTGAGCAACCTGATTGTAGCTGTAGGTGTCCCTGTTCGTTACAGGGGAGTTGGATTACATGACCTTTGAAGGTCCCCTCCAACTCAAGCAATTCTAAGATTGTATGATCTTTTCCAGACCTGTGTTAATAAAAACACCAGTAAGAAAAAGTACAGAGTCTTCTAAAGGCAGGGAATCTATACAGAATATAATGACTAACCTAACCCAACTAGTTGGTCAGAAGGCTGGTAGGAAGGCAGCCAAAAAGGGTAGCAGAAGAAGCAGAGGTTGCTACAGCAGAGACATTAAAAAAACAAAAACCCTAAAAATTCTAAGAAGTAATCTAAAAGAGGAAATTGGTTTGTGTCACATCACACTTACATTTTATGCTAGAAAATAAAACAAGTCCCCAAAACATAACAGTTGGCTGTAGCAGCAGCAAGTTATTCTTGAGATGAGGAAAAAAGCCAGATATCTTATAGACAGGCAGTAGCTGCTTTCCAGACATTTAGCTGATATTTTATGTCCAATATATACTCCACACGGCCATGATATATTTATATCTCACAACTCTTACTTACAAACTGTAATCCACACTACTAATTGTTGCTACAGATTCATGTTCAACTCTCCTTCACCTGTCCTCTTTTACATTCCATCTGTGCTCCTAAACTAGAGAAAAAAACAATTACATTTCTCTATTTAATAAAATGTGTAACTCAAGTTCTTATTCATCTGTACCTAAAGCCAAAACAAAGTCACACCTCCATTGATAAACAAAATTAGTATTATAGGTTTTATCATCACTGAAATGATAACATATTACTGCTTATTGGTTTTGACTATCAACTGTCTGTTTTAAAAATGTAAAAATTTCTCATTGTAGTTTCTCCTTTATGTCAGTCAAATCAGTCCCATAGACAGCATCTACTGTCAGTTATTCTAGCTGGGGATGTGTGTGAAAATGCACTGGGAGAAGGGCAGAAAAAAGAATCAAGCCTATTGCAGTTCCTAATGACAGCCCATGACAGGGTCCTTACACATCAGTTTGGAAGAACTATGTAAGTACTCCACCTCCAAGCAATGAATCCAGGTTCCTGAAGGTCAGGGAAGCTGTAGCTGATCCTGCTAAAGCAGTGTGGAGATTCTTCACATTCAGGACAAATTGATACAGATAATCATAGACTTTCCTATGTGAAGACTGCTCTGAAAGTAATCCCACCTATTTTACTATGTTAGCCCATGATATCAGAGATGGATATTGGTAGTATGGCAGTAGAGTTTGAATGCTCCTGCCAATATTCTGTTACATTTTCTTACCAGATGACAGATAGGAACAGAAGGCCAGTCTGATAAACCAGTGTCTGACATGGAAGTGCATTTCAAACACAGGTGTGTCACTGAGTTCTTCCATGCAGAAATAAACACATCCATCGACATTCACTGGCGCTTGGTGAATGTTTATTGAGACCAGCTGTGGATGTGATCACAGTGAGACAGTGGGTCTTTCATTTCAGCAGTGATGACAGGGATATGAAAGACAAGACATGTTCTGAATGGCCATGCACAGCTGCCACATCACAAAATGAAGAGTGTCTTAAGCAGTTCATCTACAAAAATTGATGGATTACAACCAGGCAACTGTGTATGGAGCTTCAGTGAGTTGGAAACAATAGTGGCAACATTGGAATATCACGAAGTGTGCACCAGATGGGTCCTTGGAATGTTCCGAAAGAAATATAAAGAACACTGCATGCAAGTTTGTCAGGACCTATTGAACCAGTACAAGGCTGAAGGTGATGGTTTACTGTATCATGTCATTAACAGCAATGAGTTGCGGTGTCAACACTATAAATCAGAGTCAAAACAGTGGTTCGTGGAGTGGCAATATGTGAATTCCCCACTAATGTGGGTAAAATGATTTGCACTGTCTTTTGTGATAAGAAAGTAGTGATCCTTCTGGATTTCCTGGAGCCTGGACAAACTTTCAACTCTGACTACTACATCATGATGCTGACTAAGCTGAAGCCTCAAGCTTTCAGAGTCAGGCGAGAAAAGGAAACAATATTTATTTCAATACAGTAATGCCAAGCCCCACCCCAGTTTGAAGACCATGGAATACACTGACAGACTTGTTTGGGCTGTCCTACCACACCTACCACAAAGTCTGGATTTGGTGCCTTCTGGCTTCTATTTATTCAGGCCAATGAATGATGAATACTTTCCTAGCAACGATGTCATCATAGCAGCTGTGAAACAGTGGGTTACCTTTACTTGTGCAGGTTTTTAAGAGAGTAGCATGTAGGCTCTCGTTAATTGCTGGTGAAAATGCACTGCTAATAATGGTGACTATGCTGAAAGATAGTGTTTTGTAGCTGAGAATTTAGTGCATCAAGTAGTGTTACTTTGCTTTTTGTATCTGTTGTGGTTTCCACGGAAATAAATAGGAGGCGTTATTTTTTCAGTGACCTGTGTAATTACTGATGCCTCCTGATTTCCCTTCAGCAAACAAGTCATCAAAATCAAGAGAAAAATAATAACATATCATGTTATTATTTCTTCAAAAGTAGTCGTTTATAAATATCTTAGAGACATATCAACCACATACTTCGGCATTACCTTAAATTTCAGGATCACATGAGAAGAATTCATGATAACACTTGATCTCATCTGCCCAGTAATCCATAATCTATGATTAATTTAACAGTTACCTCTTAAGCAGCTTTCAACTGTTTTTAGATTAAAAATGTTAATAATTTGACAGGTGTAGAAGAGTAGTTTGCCAGAAAAGATATTTCTCATATTCCTATCAAAGGTACCTTTTTTCCCCCCCAAAGAAATGGTATCATTTGGAGGACCTGACAGTGTGGATTTCATGTGATTTATTCATACAAAATCCATTTGTAAGGCTTTAATTCCTCAGCATTAGAAGCCAGTTCCATTTTAGCAGTAGACCTTAGTGCTGACTTTTAAGGTTGGGGATGGATAAGAGTAATGCATTATGCAGTGATCTGGTCATGTATCAGAGGTGCTTTCTGTCACCACTACACTTTCTTATTTCCCCCTGAAAAGCTTATTTAGCTGCACAGCAACAAAACCATCTTTTTGTGAGAAAGGAAAGAAATTCAATATAATTCCAGAGTAATTCATAAGTACCTTTATGATTTTCCTGAAAACATGTACTGTACATTGTGTTTTACAAACAGAACATGTGCCAGCCTGGTGTAGTATAGTAACTCCCTGGATACTGGTGGTGCTATGAAAGCCTATCTTATTTCTGTTACATTTGGAAAATAACAGTGGCAGAGCACATTAAAATCTCTCATTCTTACAAATTGTATCTATCTGATGAAAGGCTTTGCTGTAGTTTGTTTGGAGCAGTCCACCTCAGTGCCAGCTCTGCTCTTATCTAATTGCTCTGTGACACTCTGTATTTGCAGTTTCTCCAGCTCTCCTCGAAAATGTTCAGCCAAGTGAAACTTTGGGGGCTTAAATACCTAAGAACAGTCTTTCAGCCAGGAACTATGTACAGAAACTACTTCATTTTCAATTCTGGACAATGAATATATATATATAAAATATATATAAAAGATTTTACATATATATAAAATATATAGCTATGGAGTGTGAGGGAAGTCAGCTGATCAAAGACAAGTCTTAAACATTAAAAAAAAAGAGTAAATCCCCTACAAAATATTCTAGGTAGTCCTTAAATTGAAATTATGCACTCTTCTAAAAATGCAGTATGATTTTCTACAAACCTCAATCCACTACAGCTGAAAACAGTATTCCAAGTAAAGTCTCTTGAGCATAGAGGGGATTAATCAACTACTTCACTCTACCAGCCAGGCTTCTTTGATGCTGTCCAGGATACAAGTGACTTTCCTGGCTTCAAGTGGACATTGATGGCTTGTGTTATTTCTCGTTAACCAGCTCTCCCAAATCCTTTACCTTGGGTCTGTTCTCAATCTATTCTCCACCTAGCCTGTAGTTGTGCTTGGAATTGCCCTGACCCAGGATTCGGACCTTGCACTCAGCCATGTTGAACTTTATGATATTTTCATGGGCTCACCTCTCCAGCCTGTCAAGGTCCCCCTGGATGACGTAGTTAGTTATGTGGGCACCATTACAACTGTGCTTGGCCAGATGGTGATTGCACTTAAGTAGAGAGACACACACACATTTTTCTTATTGAATTACATCCTGCTTTTTCTCAGATCTTTCTCTAAATTAAAAAGTGTATTTTCGGTTTAAATCCTCTACCTACATTTCCTTATAGCCAGGCACCATTTGCAGATATGAGCTCCCTCCCTTTTTTGTCAGCCAAGTCATTGAAGAAAATATCAACTAATTCTAGAATAAGAACAGATTATTGAAAAAACCCACTCAACGTATTGCTGTAGTTTGATTTCTTTCCCTTAAAACATTTTCATACAGACCATATGTTCCTAGCTTTCTTATGAGAGTGTTCTAGAAGACCATATCAGAAGACTCACTAAAATCAAAATGTCACATTAACTGATTTTCTACAGCTACACAAACAGTTATCCCATTACAGTATGGAATTATTTTGGTTTGACGTGTTTTTTATTGACAACTCCTTATTTATATATTATTTTCTAAATGTTCATAACAAATATGTTAATTATTTTTCTCCCCTATGTCAGCAGGAATTGAAATTAACTGCTTGGTTTATAACTTTAAACCATCTCTTCTACTTCTTTTTAAAGATAGTAACTCGTTCTAGCCTTTTTAAGACTATGAGAATGTCATCTTGATCAAGCTGATTAGATCATATTTTGTTCATCTGCACAAATCAAAATGTCTTCTTTCCCCTCTTTTTCTTTTTTTGGGTCACGGTTGTTAGTTTTGCTATGTCAGCTGCTCACAACTGACCTTCAGAGTGAAGCAAAATAGTATTAGGCGTTCAGGCTTTGTCTGTCAGTGCCCTCACTTTGTAGAGAGTTGGACCTAGTCTTCCCTTGGCTTTCAGTACCTGTTAGTGCACCAAAATGCTGTGAACTAAACATCATCTATGCATCGTTTTTCATCTCTGTCTTCAGTTTCTCCCTTTGGCCTCAAAAGCTATTCATCATTCTTAAAAGTCTTATCCTTGGTGAGGGACCTACATCTCCTATCCTTCCTCCATACCATCATAATTTGCTATTTCACATAGTTTATTTTGCATAGTTCTGTGTGAACTTGTATTTAACATAGTTTCTTTAAAGAACAATCTTCTATTTTTAACTCTCTCTCAGAACTGTCTCCCACGGTTTCTCACTGGTTCTCTGAATGTCTATGATCTGTTCTGCTGCAGCACGTTGCCTCTTTTTCTGATCATGAATTCTGCTGCTTCATGAAAACTCACAAAATTCCCAAGTTATTTTTAATTGCTGATTTTTCTTTCATGCATTTACTAGATTATGGGGATCAAATCTGAAAAGTATCTGAAAAGATAAAAATCTGAAAATATTAATCACATGATCTTCTTTATAGGTGTCCCACTACTGCCTGCCATCAAAACATCAGCACTTTTCCCTCTCTAAATGTTATTCAGGAACAGTGAGGCATTCCATGCCCTTTTTTATTCTTTATCTCTATGCAAGTAAATCTTTATGTGGGGTAGCACATAATGTAACACCTGTATCTTTTTCTGTTATCTGTCTGTCCTGAATAAGATATAATGCTCGTGTTAATGCTTCTGATACATGAATTATCCCAACAGACAGCTACTACTTCTATTAAATTACAACTTGGTAATACTGCCACTTCTTCATGCTAATTCCCAGTGCAATTGGAGTTCATATATCCCAGGAATAGTAAAAACATCCAAATCAGAAAACAGAGACTCCTACAGAACAGAAAATCCTAGAGGCACACAGAAGAACATCTGGTAGGACTCCCTTGTACTCATCATCTGTGGAAGAAACCACCGTTCACTATCCTGGACAGTGCCTACCCATTCATTTTAAGCAGAACCCAGCCTGGCTACAGCCAAAGTGCAGCAGCCTGTTACAACCATCTCTACACTCTGATTTAAACCAAGCCTAGTTTTGATGCCCTTAGATCAGATTGTTACTGGTGACTCAAAGCCACGGGTTGAATTCTGTTGGATCTCTGTTGGACCAACCAGTAATGTGGAATAGTCTCCGGTGGTAATTTATGATACACTAAATCCCAAATTAAATAATAAATTAAAAAATAAATAAATTTCTAAGATTCAAAGTACTTGTACACACACACACACAAACAAAACAAAACAAAACAAAAAACCAACAAACCAAAACAAACAAACAAACAAAAAAAAACCAACAAGAAATGCTGTGACAGTGGTCCAGGTTAGCAGTCTACATCTAAACAGTCATAACTATGGAAAAGAGGCAGGATTAAAATATGGACAGAAACTATCTATGTCAACAGTGTTACAACATTGACTATTAGATAACTCTCATAGGTATATGTATGAAAAAGAAACATTACTAACTAGAACATCTTGTAAACCAAATAAAGGTATACTGAATCAGTCCTGGATTCACAACACAACCACTCTGAGCAGAAGATGACCAGACGTATGATTCCACTTTCTGGGATACTCTGGTATTCTGATATTCTGGGATAATCTGAGAGTATTTCCAATTACATTAAGAAAGTGAAGAGATCCAGTAGCACAAAACCACAGTGAGGCTGAAATCAGATCTAGACTGCACAAATCAGACTTGCAGATCAGTATCACTGTTAGAGCATTTAATGTCATATGATGTGCCTCAGCATGCAGGCAAAGGGGAGTCTGACAAACAGCCAGTATCTCAGGGAGACTGACAAAATTCTTTTTCAGAGGTTTTTGGTGAGGAAATCCTCTGTACAGACAGATACTGACAATTGAGGAGGGTGTTACCTTCTATACTTTTAAAGTAGAATATCATCATTTCATGTACAGAAAGAAATACATGCTATGTCTGTTTCCAGATATTAAGTTTTGCTTAAACAGTTGTCATATTTTATAAACTTTCTCAGAAATAATAATTCTGAATATTGTGCAAAAGAAAGTGCTCCTGATTTCTTTCATGCTGAAGGAAAACTAAGATTTATTTTAATTACAACTAAAGAAATAAAGATGTGTATACAGAAAAAATTGTCACTTCCATCAGCAGTTTTTCTAAATTCTTCAGTGGTTTGGAAAGTAAGTAAATGCTCTGTAATATCTGAAAATATTGATTTAAATTATATTTATATATATAATGTTTGTAATAATTCAATACATACTGCTAGAAAAAATGTAAATAGAGCCTTCTCTAAATCAGTAATTTTTTCAAAGCTTGAATTTGCTGCTGAGAAATTTTACTGTATCTCCAAACTTTCTTCCAGAAACAATCCAAAATCAAACATGCTGGATGCATTTATTGATTTCAAATATAAAATTGAAAAATTAAATATTGCTAAAGTAGCCTCAGAAGACTCTGGGCACACTTTGTCCACTTGACACCAGTAAATACATTAGAAGTAGTAAGCACAAAAGAATCAAATGTCTCAGAAGGAAGATGTATCATTCAATTCCCAAAGTGGTTGGAGCATTTGATCAGTATTAAATGCTTCCCATGAAGCAAAGTTTCAGTGTGTGTTGTAACAGCTTAGTGTTGTACCTTCCTCATACTTTCTCACCTGTGTGGGACTGCCATTGAACAGAGAAAATCTACCATCCTCAAACAGTGCTGCTGGCTTGGCACCTGCCAGGAGTCTGCTCTCAGCTTGAGGAGTTGGCCTGGCTCCTTGAATGGCTCTAAGAGTAATATGGCTAGGTAATAGTAATAGGTAATAGTAATATGGCTAGTCTGTAGCTAAGGTAAAAAGAAAAAAACAAAAAAAAAACCAAAACCATGCCGGCTTCTTTCACAGACAAAACAGAAACAAAATAGAAAAAAGCACTTTGTGCTAACAGAACTGGCCACATGTTTTTTTGTAATTGTTGTTGCTGTTGTTGCTTTTAGTTGTTGTTTTTGTTGTAGGCTTTTGTGTGTGTGCGTGTGTGTGATTTCTTTCTCTAAATACTTTGCATATATGTTTTGAATATAGCATGTCTTCACTAACCTCTTCATACACTCACAATCCATGCAGGTATAGAGATACAAATCAGCATTAAAAATATCACCAGTTCATGAAACAATACTTTTCATTGCTTTATATGCAAACAATTCAGATTTTGCAGGTAGCTCTGTAATAGAACCATGTAGGGTTATGTGCAACCCAGCAGATGCTGTGCCATTTTGAGCAGCGTTATCTTTCTCAGTATCTGAAGTAGAATGATACAAAGAACTTTGTTTGATAAACAACTCAGGAGGAGGTGAATGTACTGGAAGATTTATTTCTGTTTATCACAGCAGAACTGATGTAGGCATCAGAACAGACTTTTTAAGAGCTATGTGAAATTCATCGATGATCTCCATTCTTAGTAGACACAGATTAAGATACATGAGATCTTGGAATGATCTAGGCTGAAAGTGATTTTAAAGCCTGCCATGGGCACTAGATCAGATCTAACAGACATTAAGAAAGACAGCAACAGAAGACTTCTAAACTTGTCTAATAAAGCAATAATTCACTAGAAGTAATAGAAAAAGGAATTAGAAGACTTTAATTGCCTGCCTAACTTTAAGCACATGCTTACATTTCATTTTAATAGCAGCTAGACCTCAACATGTTTCTCACATAACACAAATCAAGGACACACAGAATTTCTCTGTTTCAGGCCAGCAACTCTTCTCTGGAGAACCACAAAAAAGTCTGCATGACAATTGTCCAGATATAATTTTCTTTACAAACACATCAGTCTGGATTTAATTCTGCCATAATGCACAAGTAAACACTTCACCATCACAGTTTAGATTAAGATTTAGTCCATTGCAAAATCTCACAACTCTGAGTTTTAATTATGTCCATCATAAACATTTAGACTTATAAACTCTTAGATAAGCATACACACTCTTCAAGTGATCTGATTTCATTGTTTGTTTGTTTGTTTTTTTTTATTTGGTTACTCTTTTTTTGTTTGTTTTTAAATAAAAGCAGTTTCATCATGGTAATTTCTTATAAAGTATTGTGACAACAGAGGGCTTGTGGCTTTCACAAAATTTGTATTTTTAAACTCTGCCTTTGTAACAGTGTAATGAACATAATGTTCAGAAGGACCCGTGGGACTGTATATATCTACCTTGACATCAACTACTATAAAAACAGTTCGATGTTTCCTAGGTTTTCTGACAAGTTTTCCATGCAAAATATCTATAATTTATTGCAAAACTGGTAAAATTCTTGAAAAACATCACAAGAGCTGGTAACACTTCATGAATAACTCCCACTAAACACTATAGATATTTACTGGATGGAAGAGTTCAGAATTCTATTTACAGTGATCTTTCTGCAGACTTCCACAGTTGTTATGTGTAGTAATAAACAGAAAAATTATAGAAATTATCTAAACAAAGATTTGAAAGAACAACATTTGTAGCAAAAGCCACATTTGAAACTGGCTACAACCTTGCCCAAAAATTTTTTCTTATCTTAAGGATATACCAATCATTTAATATCTGTGAAGTAAAGCAATTTTTAACAGTAATCTTACACAACACTGCCCTGCTGATAGCTTTACGTGGGTTGATGATTCACATATATTTGTATATTACCTTGCTTTCAGAAGGTATTTGCCAATTATCCTCATATATCCCTTAAGATATACAGCAGAAGCTGTGAAAGAAAATGTAGAAACCATCTAACACTTTAAATGTCATTAACATTACACTAAATCTTTCATTCCCACCATAAAGTAGAATATGCCTAAGCATTAGGACTTTAGTTACTTTTTAAAGTGTCTTGAGCAGCCATCGATGGTTTGAACTCTATGTTTTAAATCCTAAATCTACACCTTATTTATTGAACCTCAGCGTAGAAATGTTGACCTGAATACATCCACTGCCTTAGCTGCCCTCCTTGCTTTCTGTGATTTTGCATCTGCTCTACTTTGACTAAGTCTGTACCAATACACAGACAGTACCAGGGGACCTGTCCAGGTTTTGGCATGCAACAGCTCACACTGTACATAAGTAAATTTTGTTCCAGGTACACTTTCTTTCCTCCCAGGCATGATTCTAGGTTTCACATGGGTCAGTGACCATGTCCTGTAGGCGTGTAGAAGTTGCTGCTTTGTTTTGGGATGGAAGACAACTCAGTCCTGTGGACATGTTGTGTCAGATGACCCCAGGAGCAGAGAGCAGTCCTTGGACTGTTCTATTTACTACAATGAGTCTCTACCACATTTTCAGACAGTTCTTAGTCTTCCGTGTATCTATCAAAATTCGCTGTTTCCAGAAATGTGGTAGGATATATAAATTATCTTCCGTAGAAGGTACAGTATATTCCTTACCCTAATAAATCTTTAATAAAGGTTTTGATCTCCACAATTTACACCGCAGTAGAGGCTAAAATCGGCCTCTCCCTGGGAAGGGTGGATAAGGTCTTGAAAATTAATGCCACAATAGTTATATACAGTTAACTCTTTGATGTTAACTTCTAACTTCTGCTTTTGAAGGTATCTCTGTTATCAGTGGAGTACAAATTCCTTGCAAAATGTGCATCCCACAGGCCCAGCACTGTCTGGTTTTAATGGGATTACCCTTTGGAAAGTGGTTAGCTGGCTTCAGGTTTCCACTGTCTGAAGCACTGACTGCCTTAAGATACATAAGGTATTCTTCACTGCTTATAGATGGCACTGGTGGTAAGAACTGAATCTAAGTACACCAGAGTGGCTCATGGCCCCAAATACTCTAAGTCTCAAGGCCTGCCAATAGAGAGCTGCTGGTTCCTGCTTCTTTATTACTGAAAAAGTGCCAGATTGTCAGAAGCTATTTCACATTTATTAGTTCTGAGGAGTCGCAGAATAGTTAGACTAGATCTACCTCATGGTTCAATGTTCATCACATAAAGTTATTTTCAAATGAGAAAAAAAAAAAAAAAGCCTAACATACTATTGCTCTACTCATCAAAACTTCCAGCTGCAAGCAAAGAAAGCTAACAAACTGCAATCTTCTTGGGGTGATCAAATGCTCCAGGGCTACTGAGATCCAAGGAGTACATAATTTATATAAAACAGAGTCTTAAAGATCATTTTTCAAAAACTTATAACCCAGAGTATCAAACTCATGTAATGTACAGATCACAGAGTCAAAATTTTAGAGAAAAAATTTATAAAATGATTTTAAAGTGCTGTTTTTAAACTTTATTTCTGATAATTCCTTTGCTCTTTTTCTGTGTAATATCTTCCACACAAAAAGTCTTTGTGGTATTGCCGTTATAGTTGTATATCTACTGATAAATTGCATACAGTTAGACTCAGAACTGTTTACCCAGAAGTGACTATTTTATGAAGAGTGATTTTAAGTATTATTCACCCCTTTTTTTCTTGTCAAAGGACAGTGAATCTGTCAACTGTAGGCTTCTTGAATAAGCATTTTAAAGGGATCTTGTGTCTTGACCCAAACCCAGTTCTGGAATTCCTGTCATCTTCACACTCTGTATGGAACACCAGCTTGTCCTTCACAAACAAATATAAGTTAGACAGTGAAATAGCTAAAATAAAACACCAGAAGCATTCACTAAATGATTAGAAGGAAATGTACTTTCACACTGATGTTGTTTATCTGTTCATTAGATACTCTCCAATTTCATGACCTCTATCTGGAATCTTACAAGCATCTTTCTGAACTGCTACTTTTTAATTCTATTTTCTAGGAGGATATATAATTTATTGGTCATAAATATTATGTAAACTGATGTATTCTATTTTCTGACAATAATTTAATATTTCATTAGCATCTCATTTACTTGCTCTTCAGAGGATCATTTTGCTTGATTTGCTCCCAAAGTAGATCTTCACTGTCTTCTATCACACCCTTTCCCCTACAAATAGGTATTCTTCTTCAGATTGTCCTTAACCATTGCTCCCTCAGCTGCCAGATATTTTTTCCTTCTAGACAAAGTTATACCTCAAGCTGTGACTCAGAAAGTATTTCTTTAAGCAGCAGTATGATTTAAGCAGCTACTATTCTGCCTTCTTTCTTTACTTAGAGCTGATCTTTTTTTCTTCTTTCAGTCATACAGTGAAATGCTTCAGAAAATACATAAATACACACACATTCTTCTCATGTTCTTTCTAACCTTGCTCAGTCCCCTGGCTTGTCTCACCATGCAGACTCCCAATAGCTGGGTTAACATAAATCTAAGTAGCATTTGAACAAGAGCTAGCAACCCAGGTTTTCAGAAAGCTAGCACATCATGATTACGCTTATCAAAGTGCACCCTCCATCTTCTTCACTCACGTTTCAAATACTACCATATTTAAATACTTCATGGAATTTTCCTTCACAAAAGCCATGTGTAATAGGTCTCTGTTTCACACTTTGTGCTGCGTAGGAGAAGAGAAACCTGAAGGTAATAATATTTTTTTCAAAGTGTTAGCAATCAAGGACTGGAAATATGTCTTCTGTCATCAAGTCACAATCATGACAAACTCCTTGCAATGACATCTGAGTTCTTACTCGACAAGAGACGGGGTTGGAGTAGTGGAAGATACAGATGCTGTGGGATGGGGTCAGGGATATCTTTGATCCTTTTCAGCAGTCTCCTAATGTGCCACATTAATGTGCTCCATGTGGGCCTCCACACTGTCAATGGCAACTCAAGCTGACCCTCACTGGATCCCTGATTGTGCCACATAGGCATTATTTTGCTGGGGGAACTGAAGAGTTATCACTTCTCAAGTAAAATATAACCTGAGGTCACATAGAGACCCACAGAAAAACACATATATATGAACAGAGAGGTTTTTTAGGCGTATTCAATTATTCATTGTTCAAAGTAGTCTCCTCTGAAATGTGCAGAGGCAAGAGCACTTTTGAATTGCATGCTGCCAGGGCTTGAACTACTGTTTGAGCACCTGGTGAAGGGGCGTGGCTGACCCAGGGAACACAGGCACATTGTTTGCACCTATGCTCCCTGAGCAGAAGGGGTGTCCCATGGTAGAGCCACCCTGGACTCATATAAGGGCAGCTGTTGAAGGGAGGGCATCTCTTGGGCCTAGGCTGCTTTCTGGGGGAGGGATGCTGTGTGTCTAGAGAGCCCCTTCACAAGCTGGGTGAGTTTCATCCTACTTCATGTGTGTGACTGTTGGTCTGCCTGCCAATACCTTAGCTGATATTGCCAAGAACCTGTCAGAAGTGGTTTTGCTTTTTTGGAAGCAGAACAATGCTGAAATCATGGTAATGAGAAAAGATGAGACTGGTGGCTGTGGGAGAAGCTGTGATATGACACCCCTACACCCTGGAGATTTTTTCAGAGTCCACTGAGAGCAAAATGAGTGACAAATATTTAAAGTATTTGTTTGCTGCTTCTCCTAGTAGTCAGGGAGCTTTTAATATTGAAAACTGTGAAAAACTAAAATAAATGACAAAGTTGTAAGGCTTATTATACCTCAAGATCTGGGGCCAAGTTTTCCATATCCTAGTTGATAATTCTGGTAAGCAAGGAACTGCCTACTGTTGCTTTGCCTAAAGCCAGCTCTGCAGGCAACTGTGTTGCATAATTCTCTAAATATGTGGCTCTAATTCCACTCTAAAGATGGCTTGAATCTTTGCCCAGCTTCTCCAGCTGAAAGACTATTCTCTTTTATGAGTTAAACTCTCTTCAGTACAGCTATTCCTGGTCATCTCCTGTAATGTAGATTACTCTTCTCTATTAGAGTGGTTGGGTCAGATCAGCTTAAAAACCAAAGCAATGCCATTTGGTAAAATCTACCATCTCAGGAAAAAAGCTCAAGGTTGGGTTTTAATGAATATTAAATATAGTGTCTGTTTGGACAAGAAAGAACTTGAGAGGAAATTAAAGCCTGTAGAGGTCTTATCCTCCCTTCTTATCTGTTATTCCCTTACTCTTATCTGAATTCACCCTTCATGCAACAACAGAAGCCTTGGATATGATTTTACTGTAGGTGCTCTTCCTGCTTGCCAGCTCTATAAGCTGAGGAGGAACATCTTCCAATTTCAGCATTTGGGCAGCCTTGCTGAGATTCAGCAGTCCAAGCTTTCCACTCCAGCCTTCTTGAAACCGTAGTGTGCAGGCAAACCTTCTGTTTGCAAGGACAGAAAGTAACATTTATGTGTAGGTAGAGTAACTAGGTGATCATGCTTATAGCTTCCCAATTTCCAGTGCAGCTATTAGTTTATTGGTAGGAAGGTGGAGTATGACAGTGTTCTAAGAGCAGAGCTTGATGCCTAAGAATATCAAAATACAATAAAATCTGTCTCAGGAAATATAGTGGTTCACTAATTTTGAAGGCATGAGTAAAAGGGAGATATAAACTTGATCCTTCTATGTTTTGAAGTGAAGTTGTCATTGTAAATATAACTCATTAAATCCTTTTATGTCTTTTCTTTGAATTCCAAATAAGTTAATCAACATGATAAAGCAGTTTAGTTTAGCTAGGTGTACTAGGGTGTACTTGTTAAATGCTTATTTTCCATTCTCTTTTCATTTAAATCAGTCTTGGCTGACAATTAATTTTTTTATCAGAGTAAATACATCAGATGACATCTCAAGATCTTGTAAAGAAAATGAAAATTACTTTAAAGACTCAGAATCAGAGCTTATATATCAAACACTCAACAACTAAATCTATCTAGAGACAGCAATGTGGAAGGAAGATCTATAAAATGTGTGAACAAGGTTTCAGGTTTGGTTGAAAGTCAATCTATAAATGCAGTGGAGAAATTTGAAGAGGGAAATCAATTTCAGCTGAAATAAATACTGTACTGTCAATAGTCTTTATATTAGAAATACCTTGACTCACTAATTTCAGGTTTAGATCTATGTTTTCCTTGTACTTTTTTTGGTGTTTTGAGTCAGCTCTAACTTTTTTTTCTATGAATGACCTCTTTGCATTCCTATCTATAATATATAATGATATCAGTATTAATAAACAATGAGAAAATTGTTGATATGTGCTCTACTTGGGCCACTGGACTATAGCTAGAAGTCAGTGTGGGAGTGTTTCTATTTCCAAATTAAGTAAGAAATCAGTCAAACTGGTAAGAGCGATAATTTACTGCCAAATATGAGGGGTTTTTATGAGATAGCAGGACAACTCTGTAGGTTTTTTTAGTATAGGGGATGACTGACAGAACTACTTTAAAAAAATAAATAAAAATCTTTCCTGATACTGGGACTAGCTTTAGATGTTGGGATCACTTCTGTGCTACCAATTAAAACAATGATATATCAACTCACTCCTACATTACTGATTGTCCACAAGATTTATGTGGAACTTCCATGTTCTGCCCTGCCACCTATTAGGTAGTGATTTCTGGGCAACACTGGGGATTATCTGGGGGATGCAAACAATCAAGAATTTGAGTAGGAACCAGAAGCTGCCCTAGTTGTAGCTTCCTTCACTTTATGCTGTCCTCCAATGATGTTCTGTCAGATTTAGCACTAGCAAACCTCCATGTGTGCTCCAGCTATGGCTAGAAAGAATAATGCTCCCAGCTTTATTCCAAGGGGTCACAACAGAATCCAGACATCAATTCACTGACTGTAGAGTTAAATCAAAATGAAGTGACTTATCTGAGGAAGTCATAATTATATCTTGGAAGGGCTTAAGAAGAGACTTGAAAATAAATGTGACATGTCTAGCCTATTAATCTGGCATTAGGGCCAGCAGACGTTATGTTCTTTAAGTGAAAGTCAAAAATAATTTCACGGGATAAAGTATATGAATAAATCTCTGGGAACTTGAAAGAACACTGGAGAGTTTCTGGAGGTTTGGACACAATGCAGAAGACATCCTGTATAAAAAAATATTTTCATGCTGGTGCAAACAAATAAGACTTCATCTGTTCTTTAGATTCTTTATTTAAGAGAGGGTATGGAGCACACATGGTACTTCTTTCCTGCACTTGTTAGTCTCCCTATCTTCAATTAATATGAAACCCCCTCCTATTTCTGGAGGGAATCAGAAGGGTGATAAGAAGGAAGAGGTACAGAAAGAAAAAGTGTAAGGGTGTGTTCCTGTATCATGCTCTGAAAGAGACTGTCTCTTTTAACTGTTAATCACAGTAACTCAGAAACTGAATGGTCTCAGGGGTTTTGGAATTCTGCTCCAAATTCTTCTTCAGTTTAGTGGCTCTTTACTGGGTTTGCTCCAGTGTGCCTGTGTCTCTCGTTTACTGGGAAGCCTAGAACTGGACCCAGTATGCCAGACCTGTCAGTGCTGAATAGAGAGAGTGGATCACCTTTGTCCACCTGCTGGAATTGTGTCCTCTTATGAAGCCAGAAGGATGTTTACCATCTTTGCTGCAAGGGTATATTGCTGGCTTATAGTCAGCTCCTTACTAAGAGGGACCCTTAGGTTTTTTTCTGCACTATTTAATCAGAATTGGAGCAAGATTTGGGGGGGGGAAGGGGGGGGAGGGGAGCGTAATAGATTTTGAAAGAGAAGAATCACAAAATATCTGTGCGTACCTATCTAGCTTAGCCTTAAAATGGAGAACCTGCAACTGAACCACATGTTGGAGCTAACAAGACCATCTGGCTTCTGATTATATTTCAGCAAGTCTCTAATGTCGTCCTGTGATGTACCATTTGTGCAAATATATGGCACAGTTTGGGATCTAATCAGAAAGGAATTTTCCTTGAATGGGTAAAAAAATTTGCTCGTTAGTTGTTCCTATTCCATGAATAATATTAACAAGAGGTAGAAGAATTTGATTTAGTAGGGATTTGATTTAGAAGTTGGGTAGGGATAGTGATAGGAGGATGGTTGGACTAGATGATCTTGTAGGTCCTTTCCAACCTTATGAACCTATGAAATTAGACAAAAGTCTTACTGTAATTTAAGGGAAATTATAACTTTTCAATTTCTGAGAGGTGATATGCTTACATAATTCTTTATCTAAATATGAAAGATCTTGAAAAGTATTCTTCCTTAAGAAAAATAATTTATTTTAAAGAAACATGTGATATTGGAATTTCCACATATTAATGTGGAAAACTGTCCTTTTTTCCCTCCATGTCTATTAGTGATTACAATAAATGTAAATTGAATTCTAGGTCAGATAATTCTTAGTAAGCTGCTGAAGTTTTGATGTGTTGTAACTGTTTTGGGAAAGTCATTCTGTCTGTCACTTTGTGGACCTTAAGCAAGATGACATCTAATGCAGTGTCTTGTGGTGATGCTGTATTTAGAAGACTGTTATTTCCATGAGAGAAACGCACAGTGAGGAATTTGCAGGGAAATAAAATTGAACAGTTAGGGGGGATAAAAAGATCAACCTAAAGGATAGTGTGGTGTTGCTTGAAACGTGTAAATGTTTTTCTATATATAAATTATAAAATTAAAATCAAACCTAGAAAGTTAGGGTAATCCCTAGAGTAAGGAAGAGGAAATTTTGACTTTTAAATGCAGCAGTAGTGCAGCACCCCCATTCCTACAATCTGGAGGCTGATATAGCTATTAACTCTATGTAGCTAGAAGACTATGGTATTGTCCCAAACTGTTCTTTTTGCAGAAGCAGTGGGAGGAACTGATAAAGAGGGCACTGCCAGGCAAGTAGTTGGTAAAACTGATAAGAGACCTATAAAAGACACAACAAACTATAGAATGAGATATGCAAGCACATCCTGAAAGTGTGTGGAAAATAACATGTTAAATATTCCTTTGGAAAAGTGTTATTTATATTGCACTAAATCAAAACTGCAATAGCTTAAGTAAAATTCATGTGGCTGAAGCAGTGTTGCTTTAATACCAAGTAGATGAATATTGTTCCAGACTTATGTTGTCTATGTGTCATTTACTTCAAGATTTTTTCCCCTCAATTTCTTTTTAAATTGCTTAAAATTTCACCCTGCACTGTGTTTGCAGAATATCTCTGTGTACTGAGCATTGCCAGGAGCTAAATAGTGACTCCCAGTAATAATAATTGAAATGTGAATAGCTGTTGTGATAATTGTACTCAATATGCAAAACTGTCACTCCAGACTACATCACATACATTCATATGGTCTTCGGGGATCTAAAGTTTTGTAGATGAAAGTTCTTGTCAATAAGAATGTACTGTTTCTTTCTTTATCACATTTTGTTATGTTGCAAGTCTCACTGGATAATATCAGAGTGCAAGAATAAGGTGGCCACAGAAGCATTCGAATAAAAGTACATGGAAATATTTGTGCTCAGAGAGATGTATGAGAAACTCAGCTTCTCTGATTAGGAAAGTTCTGAAAAGTAAGACTGAGAAAGAAATTGGCTTTACTCAGTGCAGTGGTGTTTGTTTATTCCAATATTCACAGACTTAATTAGGACAAAGGCAGCATTGTTGTCTGCACAGGTATGTTCATCATTTCCTTCAACGCTCCTAGCACTTAGGCCTGTTTCCGAAACAGACACCAGCCTTTGCCCTTTGTGTAGCTTCTGCCAGTGCTGTGACAAACGTGTGATCCCTTTTGGTCATCATCTTCTAGTGCATTGCCCACAGCAGACATTTTAAGGATGTACCTTAAATTTGAAGTATTTTAGTAATAAGCATACTCCTTGCACTGTAATATATACGTGCCATGAATAGCATCTTGGCTGTTCTTTGAAGCACAGAAACTTAATACAATGTCCTGTGTGCTTCAAAATATAACAGCTTGTTTCTATGCTAACACACCATCAGATTTTTAAAAGTGTATGTTCTTTTCATCATCTGTTCCTTTTGATGACCAAAACTTTCTGGACTGTATAAGAAAGAATAAAATATTTGTATCTTAAATAACAATAGAAATGTATGTTTGTAATAGTCAAAGACAGCTGAAATTTAATTTAGAAATTTTTCCATGGCCTCCAATAGACTTGACAAGAGACCACATTTTTCCCAAGGGATATCTGCAGTGCCAAGTGTTGGGAAGATATGAAGTTATGTGAGACTTCAGGGCCTGGAAAAAGCAGAGGGTTAGTTGGGCAAAGTTTAATTCAGCTTTTAAGAATTTGGAATGATCTAAACTTCTCCAAAGGGGTGCAATTTTACAAATTCTCTTGAGTGGTATTTCTGTGAATCTGCCATGCAAAACTGCCAGAATTTGAAGCTTAGAACTATCTCAACTCTGTCTTCAGTAGAAACTATGCATTTTACTTCAGCTTGCACACTCAAATAGAAGACAAGTAGTCTCTGCAGTTACGTTTTAAAAACTCTTACACAATTTAAGGCTCATGGGAAATGTTGTGCAGTGTCTCTGAGAAAGCAGTATCCTTCAAACCTATACAGCACAGCAATAGAGAACACTCTTCTGCTAGCAACCTAGCAACCAAACATCTCCCCACTCCTAAGGAACTTGCGGTTTTATTTCTGTTATGGGAAGTAATTTGTATGTAAGTTTCTCAAAGGAAAGAACAACAATATTGCCAGAAGACAGAGCCTCAAAGGATAGGCTGAAGTCTTTCCCTTACAAAAAACTGTCCTAGTCCCTGAAATGCGTCCATTCATACTTAGCAAAGGAGTTGTCAAGTATTAACTAGGTTTAATTGAATTAAAGCAACCCCCAAAGACAGTTCATACAAAAACAATTTTTCAAGAATGAAAGCCTTATTTTGAGAACAGACATGTAGGCTTGATGTAAAAGGGACAAATGGCTCTTCCAATCTTGGGAATTTTTTTTAACATCTTTCCTTCATGGAAGAAAAGATTCTTATTAACAAACTTCTTAAATATTTACTGTGAAAGGGAAACATTAAATAGCAATGTCATCTTTGCTAGTGGTGAATTTCAAGGCAGAATTGAATGGGTTTTTGTCCTGTTTGGTGTCTGACAGAGTATTATGGATTTTGTCAGGCTGGATTCTCTATAGCCTCAGTTACATAAACAGTAAACCATCATGACCTTCAAAGGTGCATCAGTAATATGAATTTGGACTTCAGTAGCAAAACCAGACAGATTTACAGTAAGTTTTATCTTACTTAGGTATAACATAAAATAGAAATTAGAAAATATTTGTCTAAGATCTTCACGCTAAGCATTTGTTTATAAATAGAATTATCACTGCTGTTTCACTTCTTAGGGTACAAACCTGTTTAATTCATGGGCACAAGACTGTATATTCATATGTACAGGTAGCGATTAACATAGTTTTCTAATTTCAAATATAAAGAAGCTGAGCACTGCCAATACATTGTTTGCTATGCAATATCAGAGTCTGATAATGATTTTCTGCATAATAGCTTGCTAATAATTTTGCTGATATTAAAAAAGTCTTAAATAGGAAAAAAAATCTGCTTTATGTACACATTATTCTGAACTGTGTTTGCATTCTCTAGTTTATTTGCCATAGCTGTTTAAGGTAGAAATAAAAGTTGTGTCTTTTTGGCAGTTTTTCAAAGTCAAGTTGAACCAATTATGGACAAAAGAAGAATTAAAAAATGACATAGGAAATACTATACTAGGAACACAAAGTAATTAGCTAGGAGGATATATAAACAGTATAGGGGATATAACCTTATTGGAAGGACCTGAAGCTCGTATGCTCTTACAAAAACAAAACAAGAAGCAGAGGAAAAGAGGAAAAAATCTTTTATCTTCATTTGCTCTTGGGAAAAAACAATATCTAATATGACTACTGGCTACTGCTTCAGGGATACGTGGGTACAGAGTGAAGGAAAAATATCTGATGGATGAAAACTTTCTCCGGTGGGAGGGGAAAGGATCAAAAAGCTTTTATTGGATCTGAGTCTAAATAAAAACTATTGTTGTTAGAATAAATGGAGAAAAAAAGGTCTAAAAAAGTCTAGAGAAAGGTAAATGCATAAACAGAAAAGTTTAATTTTTGCATAAAATTACAACAGAGCACAACAGAGAATAAATAAAAGCTAACAAAGGAGAAAATATTCAGGTTTTTTTTGCAAAAGAACTAAGACAGGTATCATTAAAAGAGTGACATAGACAAACTTATGAAACTATATTAAAAGTATATCTTGGACATGTTTTTATACTCCTGGTAGGACAAGAAATAATAGAACAGAAAAGAAAGAACATCAAGAAAGCAAAAGAAAGCACATGGAAAAGACCAAAGGGAAATTGTTTTGTTTCATACAACGTATTATGATTAAATCATAAATTCATAGAATGCTTTAGGATGGATAAGACTTCAAAGATCACCTAATTCCATCCCCCCTGCAATAGTCAGGGACATCTTCCACTAACAAAAAGTTGTTTGAAGCCCATCCAGCCTGATCTTGAATTCTTCCAGGAATGGAATCTCTACAACTACTCTTGTCCTGTTTCAGTGCCTTACCATCCTTGTTATGGAAAGTTTCTTCTTTATATCTAATATAAATCTGCCCTCTTTTAGGATAAAAACATTTTACTTCAACCTATCGCTACAAGCCTTAGCCAAATGTCTCTTTCCCTCTTGACTTTAGGTGAAGCCTTGTTGACTCTTTTGTATTATCTCCCTATTTTGTATGTGCCTTAACATCTCTTCCAGGAGGACCTGTTCCACGATCTTCCAGGACACAGAGGTGAGACTCAGTGGTCTCTAGATCTGTAAGTCTTCCTTTCTACCCTTCATAAAATGGGACTGACATTTCCTTTTTTTGAGTCACTGGGACTTCACCTTGCAGCTATAAATTCTCAAATATGATGAAGTCATGTCGACTTTGCCTTGGGCCTTGGCTCTCCTGACTTCATCCCTGCACATCTGGGTGGCATCCATATACTCTTTCCAGGCCACATGTCTTTGATTTTACTGCCTGTGAAATTCCTTCTTACAACATGACTTGATAAGCAAGTTCTTACTTATCCACACTGGTTTCTTGTTTTCCCTGCTTAAATTCTTACATGTGGGAATTGAGGACTCTGATCTGTTCCTTTAACCCGAAGGACAATTTTCTGGAGATGTCATCTGTTAATTCTTTAAAAAAAAAAAGAAGAAGAAAATTAGCTCTTCTATAAATTAGGGTTTGAACTTAACTCTTTTCTGGCCCATGTCACTCAAGATCATGAACTGGACCAGGGGTTGTTTGGTGCAGCCAGACTGCTTCAATCTCAACACATATTGAAGAAAATACTTATTTTTTCCCTTTGGCCCTTGTGATTCTGTCCTATCCCACTTGGGAGTTGATGAGCAAATTATTGGTTGGGGGCTTATCTGTCAGTTGGTTCATGCTACATCTTTATCAGAGCTGCATGTGTTTGAACTTTCTTGCCTGCTTCCAGAACAGAAAAAGCTGGGAGAGCCTGAGGGAGCAGCAGAGCCTTGAGAAATTCAGCTCAGTGACTTTTTTTCCAAACACCTTCAAGAAGATAGGCACAGCTGCTGCTGGAAAAATTAATCTCATCTTGTGTCTCAACCATTCTCCAAGAGTAACCATTATTGCATACACCTTTACTCATGCACGGACTGCAGCATCATACAACCCAGTATTCTAAGGTTCAGGGAAAGCCTTTGCTATGCTCGTACCATTCTCCTGCAGAGCAGTGTTATTTTGCCTCAGAGCCAGCCTTGAACATCAGGATTCTTTATGTAGGTAGAATAATTTTCCATACCCTTCAAGATGCCATTGCCATGAGATGAAGGAGCAGGCATCATTAGCCCCTTTCAGCAAACACTGTAATGGAGGTGACATCTTCTTGCCATTCAGAGATTCCCTTGTTCAGAGAGTGCATTCTGTAACAGAAAAGGAGTAAGAACTGTCTAATTGTTGTAACTGTGCAAGTCCGTCCTGATGTGTTACTCATTAGCACCACATAGTCTGGCAGTATTACGAGCTCTTAAGATTTTTGAAATTGGTTTGTATTTCACATTGGAACAAATTTCATATCTTCTTGGTTTCAAAAGTGGCACTCCATCAAAACCATCAATTTTAGATCAATAATACCAGGTTTTCATTTCAGATCTCTCTTCCTTTCTGCCATCAGAAGTGACTGGAGTTCTCTGGATCTCATAAACCTTCCTATTGCAAAAACTTCCTCAAAATCAATACCTCATTGCAAAAAAATGTTTTTCCAGGCAGTCCTGTATTTTGCTGGATATTCTTAAAGTAATGGGAAAAAAAGTTGAGTTCCATTTATTTGAACTGATAGATGAAGATTTCCTACACTGATAGCATTTATTAATAGAAACTCTGATACCTGTGTGAGATACTAGTGAAACATTACTTGGAGAGCTGAATTTGTACTTCTGACTAGCTTATTCCTGAAGATGGGTTGTTACTGAAAATTCTCCTGTCTAGTGAGGCAAAAGAGAGATACAGGATAATGATTCCTGAAAACTACAAATGGAATGTGGAAATTTCACTGGAGACTGCGAGGGGAGAACAAGACCCAAGCCATCCATGTGTCTGCACTTAAAATGAATGTCAGCTCACAGTTCAGAGTAACATATGACTGACAGAATAGAGGGAAGAGTTGAAGTAGCTCAGACAACATAGTGTTACTTTTGCTGGGATAAGCAAGTGATTGCAAGCGCCAGCAATGGATAAATTAATTCTTGAGATGGTAAGAAAAATTCACAAAAACTGAGTTCAAAGGCAGAGTGACTAATGAGATTATTGGAACAAGCAGGTTTATGACATTCAGCGGCATCACATGCAATTATATTCTGGGTGTTTGTAGTAGCAGCCTTTGACCAACCAGGCATATCTATATACAGTAATGAAGAGGAACATTTCTTATGATTTTTATATCACCACCTACAGATGATACTCTGTATACTTATGAGATTCTCCAGACCTTGTTGTTCTATTTTTTTTTTTACTCCCACTTCTTTTATTCAAGTCAGAAGAGACAGGCTACATGAAAAAGATCAGAAGTGTTTCATGAATACAACAATTTAATAGTGTCTCTCATGCATCTTGTAAATGTAACTGGCAGACTATATACTGGTTAAGCCACTGTATTTTTAAAGCCAGTCTGCTGATGTAGAAACTGCAGAAGTGATACGTTTACTTTCCTCCATGCTTCAGAGCACAGGGTCCAATTGATAAAGCCACCTTCAGAGCATGAAGTTCCTGGTCACATTTGGACGGATGTCACCAGTGTTTGTGACTGCCTGGCTAGGCAGGTATTGTATGTGCTGCTGTCTTGGTTCCTTGAAAAGTGTCCTCAGCCACCATTTAACTCCAATCTAGTGTAAGACCTGGGCCATTCCTCTACTTGTCTAAAGAAGCTTGGGTTCATGAAGAGGAGAGCTGCAATGCACAACAGCTGTCCTGGGTTGTGGGCAAATGAACTGTGGGGATGTGAGAAACTGGAGCAGTGTTTGGCTCAAAGGTTGCTCAGCTTTCCCATCCAAGACATGACCTGCTCTGCAAGCTTTTGAGGTTAATAATTACTGTGAGTTCAGCAGTAAGAGAAACATATGTGAGTGGGCAACCAGAAGAAAACCCATTTTCAGCTGTTGCTCCTTTTGGGCATTCAACCTGTCTTAGGGAGGCCATCTCAGAGGAGAGGACAACCATGCAGTTAATATATATATCTAGCAGCACACCATGTGGCAACTGTGTGATCAACTGTCAATTATTCTGGGAGATAATAGGGAGAGGCATGTACTATGGCTTGTTGTTGCCTCTGATGAACAAAACATAATTGCCTGTGACAACTAAAGCAAGCCATGATGAACCAAACAAAAGTGCCCCTGGCAACCAAAATGACACTATGAAATAGACAAAAACCTGAAGAGTTCTGAAATAGAATGGGTATACCCTCCACCAGATTGCAGCTGTGTGGATCAATGAGACATCACTGACTGACTTGCTACCTCCCTACAAACCAATGAGATATTTCTAGATGATGATGTGGTGGTGACTATCCCCAATTTATAAACCATTCAGTAGGATTTTACTTGTCTATACTATTGCTAACTTCTCCATTTCCCCTGCATTCCTTAGCTGGTTTGAATCAATTGGACAGCATTTGGCTTCCTTTGCTGCCTTAGTCTTCCTCCAGGTATATGTTGTATCCTCCAATAATTGGAGTGATGCTAGGGAGCACTGAGAAGTGTATTTGCCCTGTGACACAGGCACAGCCTCTGTTAGCCAAACCCTTCATATGCACATTACCTCCTCCTTTCTATGCCTCTGCTCTGAGGGAGATATGGCAGCCTGAAGGAGTGAGTTGAAGGAACCCAAGAGGACATACATGAGTATCAACTGCTCACCTTCCCCAGGATTCCAGCTTTCCACCAGCTGGAGAAGAGATTTAAATGAGTAGTCCTTACACTTATGATCTCATTTTTTGTTGTGGTTGTTTGGATTTTACCCACCCCATTCTTTCCTCAATTAGCTTTGGCATAGTAGAGGTAATTTTGTTTTGTTGAAGATCTGACTAGTAATCTGGAATTGATTTTGTGTTTGATAAAATCTAACATAAGCAAAGCAGGTATATGTACTCTTCTTGAATCCTCATGGAGGTGCAATTGATTAGGCAAAATAGCATTTTGAGTATTTTAACATTATGGGAAGAAAGACAAAATACTTCAGCTAGATATGTGTCCTGTAGAAATGTAGGAATATGCTACCCCCATTATCTTTGGAGGCTAGAGTTGTGCACTTTCCCAGCTCTTCAGCATCCCCAGCTCTCTGTGTTCAGTACATGGAAAGCATAGGTGCCTGAGTTAGTGGTGCAAATGCCGCTCTTGAAACTGCTCTACTCTCAGGGTTGGCATCGGGCCACTTGCAGCTGGTACATAGTGTAGCACTAAGCATTTCAATATATAAACCATCCCTCCTGGAATGCTAATTCATCTCCAGAAATTCATCTCTCCGAATGTTCTTTTCTTACTGGGGATCCTGGGAGATTTCTTGTTGTAAACTGGTGTATTTCCACAAATGGTTTTTTACCTGAAGAAGCATCATTTTATGAAGTAAAATAGTTATGCAGAAAAAAATTATGATGCATGTAGGGCAGCGATGGATTGTTTCCTCCTATTTCCCTCATTTATCCAAAAAATAAATAAAATAGAAACTGGTTGGAAAGACTTGGATGTCTTTTTGTGAGAAAACCGTTTGAGAGCTTCCTGCTAGCAGGAAGAGAAAGTGTGAGATTGAAGAAAGAGTGATGCCTTTCTCACCTCCTCCATAATATGCAAGACTGGATTCATGTTGCACAACTCAGCTATGACGTGTAGCTTACGGATTTCCATTTTGGTAATGGCCATTGTCTTACAAGCCTCCTGCTTGTATCTGCTTGTGGAAGGTGTGTCTGGACAAATGTCAAGCATGGTGAAAACAGTGTAATAAAATGTCGTGAAAATCAAAAGCGTTGTTCTTTTTGCCAGTAAGGAGCCATATTATTTCTCCATCCTCACAAGGCCTTGCTTGTTATATTTCCTTATTCCTAAACTATGGCATTCATACAGTTGCTCATTTGAGACTTCTCATAGACTATTTGAAAAGATCTCCATTTGTGTTTGGAGCTTAAACTGTTTAAATTTAGAAGTGAAAGAATCACAGAATCACAGAATTGTAAGGGTTAAAAGAGATCTCTAGAAATCATTGACACCAGCCCCCCTGCAAAGAAGACCTCCTACCCCAGGCTGCACAGGTAGGCGTCCAGGTATCCAGAAAAGGAGAATCCACAACTTCCTGGGGCAGCTTGTTCCAGTGCTCTGTCACCCTCACAGTGAAGAAATTCCTTTGCATATCAATGTAGAACTTCCTGTGCTCAAGTTTATGGCTGTTTCCCCTTGTCCTGTCCCCACAGACCACTAAAAAGAGTTTAGCCATGTCTCTGACTCTCACTCTTAAGATATTTATAAACTTTAATAAGATGACCTTCTTTTCTCAAGACTGAACTGATCCAGGTCACTCAGCCTTTCATTGTAAGAGGGGTACCCCAGGACCTTTTTCATCTTTTTGGCCCTCTGCTGAACTCTTTCCAGGAGATACCTGTATTTTTTGTACCAGGGAGCCCAGAACTGGGTACTGTATTCCAGATAATCTTCACACAATAACTTTAGCTGAATTAAAAATTATTAATTAGCAGCCATGTGCTCACCAGGGAAATTCTTCTCTGTCACCAAAATGAATAGTACTGTGTAATCATTCTAAAATTTCAAGATGCACGTTGAATCTTGTTCATTTCAATCAATTAACTCAAGTTCCTGTTAACACTATTTCCAGTTGATAGATCAGTGCCGTTCTGGGACTGCAGCAGAGGCTGCACCTATATTTTATTTTAAGTGATTTGAATTAATTAGTTTTTTACGGGTTATACGACTGCACTCCAATGAGTCTAAGGCTTCAGTTGGGCAGTTGGATGGCACACCTAGCTTCTAGAGCTACTGAAGTAGTTCAGGTTTGTTATACAAGCATTTAGCTAATCCTCAAAGTCAGCTGAGATGAAAAAAACAAAATGGTGACATGTCACATAGGCAAAGAGGAGAAAGAATAAAGAAATCAGATAAAAATATTGGATGTCTAATGTTTGTACGCTAATGCATGATATGAAGATTATTATTCATTCTTATTATCTCTACTGCCTATAACACGATTATTTCTTGAATATTCTTTAGAATACATATAAGGAAAAGCTTTAATGAATTCTTCTGAAAGTCAGTTTTGATCACAGCTGCTGTTTGTAAAACGTATCAGGCTTTTTTTCTCCAACATGAAGAGAAGGAATCAAATGATTCATAGGAAAAAAAGTCATTATTTTTCCTTCATTTCATAGAAACATTCTCTATGCTTTATAGCTGTCAGCTGACTAGGGTGAAGTCTGCTCTTAAAATACACGTCTTTGCTAACATTTACTCTGATGGTTTAGGAAACAAATACACTGTCTTCCTTCCAGAGAATCTTTATAGTTTATATAATTCCATTTGTTGAGGTTTGACCATAAAATTCAATACCCAAATATTTTAAGGATAAATTAGTCAGTTGAAATGGAAACTAACTAGTTAAAATATTTTTATCATATTTACTGAGATAAAGAGAAAAAAAATCCACATTTTTGAAAACAGAATATAGTCAACATCTATAAAGGAATGATATTTTCTGGATATATATGATTGGATTTTGAAGGCAAATCAAACATCAGTAACACAATGCTGTGTTCAATATCTCTGCTCAAGTACCATTATCCATATTACTGTCTTACTTTTTCTGACATATCTTGTTTAAACTTAATAATTAAGCTGAAAAAAACAAGATAACAAAAGGTACGTGGAGATACCCACACACATTTTATTTGGTAGATAAGCGGAACCTACACTAAGAAGAAACATTCTTCTCTACGTTAAGTTTGCCTTTATATCTCTACATAAATCTGTTGGATAATCACATATGGCACTATCCTGCAAGGTGGCAGGTGCTCTATCTGAGATGCTCTGTTCTTTGAATGTTGAGTGGGAGAGGTGGTTTGTACTGTGTTGCACTATGATGAGAAACTGGGTGAGAGTTGTTTATTTTCATGTTTTCAATTACCGTTCAAACTTTTTTTGGAAAATAAAAAATAATTAATCAGGCAGAGGAGGCTAATTAAACTCAAATTCCTGCAATTAACTGACACACCTGAGAGAAGACAATCAGTGTCTCCTTCATAAAAATGTGAAGTGCTTAAAAACAGAAGCCATGGCTTTGCTTAGCCTTTCCTCAGAAATCTTATTTGAGGAGGCTTTTACAAAAGATCCAAGAGGTTTAAAAAAATTGAAAACATTTTGTCTGGTTGAAAAGATGAAGTACTTTGGAGAGAATTAGATCCAGAAAGAGACAAAGGAAGAAAATAGAACATGCCACTGGATAGGAAACATTTCCTCTTCTGTACTTTCCTGGTCTTTGATATCAAAATAAGAATTACACTTTGAGTCAGATGAAAAATGTTTCCTTGATGTGCTGGTATCCCTGGCAAGAGTGGCCCTCAGCCATGAGCAGTTTTGGAGCCCGACTTGCTGCAACTTCCTTGACGCTGAGGCAGGGAGAAGGTGCCAGTAGGCTGGGAAGCTTCATGGAAGAATAAAGCTTTCTTGTTCAGTCACCAAAAGGGAAATTATTGCTAACAAGCTAACAGTTGTTGTTCTATTTAAATTACGCTGGTAAAATCATCTTTTCTGACACCTATTCCCTATACTATGCCTAAACACCACATGAGCAGGCAACATGCCATCCAATAACTTAAGCAAGACAGCTGTAAGTGCAGGCAGCTTGCAGATGATTCATTTTTATGATACTATTGTAATGAGTGGTACTTCTTCTAGAGATGCAGTGATTTCTATTGACTTTGCTCAGTGGGCATTAATACAAGTCTGAAAATAAATATCTTTACTAAAAGCTTGTTCAGTAAGCTATGACACTGTGCCTGGTGAAAAACTGACGTATCTGTTGGGAATTTAACACACAGTGCTCTCCAGCTTAGGTGCAGACCATCAATATGGAATGTCAAATATGCTTTGTGTCTATGGGAATGGTGAACTGGTAACTCCCACACACTTCGAAAAATAGGAGCATGTGACAGGTAGAATGTGACAGCTGACCTTAATTAGGACTGTAGTCCACTCCATCTGTTTGAGCAGGCAACATTGCTGGCCGTGGTCTCTTTCCTACTTCAGGAGCGCAGAAATAGTGACCATCCTTTATACAGCTGTTGAGAGGGTACATGGGATCAACCAGATATTTTTCCCGCATTCATGCAAGCCAAATTATAATCTGTCTAATTATGTCTACATAACTTTTTTCCAGTTATTCTCAAGCCTTTGACTTGAAAATAGCTGAAGAATGTCTTTCTGGCTTGAGAAATTCTCAGAACTCTGTTTACTAGCTTCAATTAAATTTTACTATGAAAATAAAGAGAAGATGCCCACTGTAAATGAGAAAAAAATTACCTGAAACTTTTGTTTTCTTAAAGTAAGCAACACAGCATACCCCTTTATTTTTTTAATACTCATCAAAAAAAAAAAAAAAAAGTGAATAGCCAAATATGGCAAACTGTTAGTTCTTTGGATGTCATGCCAACTTGAACATTCCTTCTAAGGGCAGAGATCCTGTAAATGTCTATGTTTGAGAAACAGATTTTGCAAGCACTCCTGCAGAAATCAGATGCCATGAAACAAAACTCACTGGAGGAATTTGGTGGGAGACTGCTTCAGTAATTCCCCCCTTATCAGTGTTAGTGTCAGGAACTTATAGTCCTTATCCCAATACAGAAAATCTTTGAATATCTTTGAATCAGGAAAGTGTGATCTAATCAGAATCACAAAACATCCATTATTGATGTTTGATTTTATAGAAGTTTTGAAGGGTCACAGGAATTTACACAGCCTCTGCTCTGGTTGAATTGGAAGTCTTGTTCAAAAATGTGCTACTGATGTTGACAGGAGACATGAAGTACACCTTTTTTAAAATAATCAGCAGCATGGTGTACAAGAGGGGTAGAAGGGCAGGAAAAACAACTCCTCTTGTAAAGACAGGAGAAGACTGAGAGCTAGTAAAGGTAACTGTTGCAGAGCTGAGGAGCTGACTCACAGCAAAGCTTTGTGCCAGGGTTGGCCTGATGAGTATCTAGATTTGGAAACCACATTTCGAGACAGTAGTACAACTGCACTGAAGCAACGAAGGGGAGCTTAGGCACTAAATGCACACAGCTTCACTGAGATAACACAGCACTGGGGAAGCAGCTCTCTCGAGAAAAAGGTAATTATGTCAAATGTGTATTACTTACGTGATGTGGATTTTGTGTGGACTATGTGAACTACTGAAGAATATTAAAAAACTAAGAACCACCCAAAGAAGCTGCAAATTAGCACCAAACAATGGCAAATGCAGTGGAACACAGACTCAGCAGGAACTGGTGCACCATAGACATAAGCCCCATCCGTAGAGGGTTGCAAGAGAATCCCCCATAGTTACACACACACTTGAGGTGGCTGGCCTTCTGCCTCTTGTCAGTGGCAGTGGTCAATACTTCTTCTTCCACTTTCCCCAAAATAAAATTAAACAGAAGAACTAATTCTCTATTCCTTGTGTCACAAAATTGTGGTCCCCAATTTGTAACGTTCTACAGCTACATCACAACAACCCAAGAATCACAGAATTGTAGGGATTGGAAGGAACCTCTAGGGATCATCTAGTTCACCCTTTCTGCAAAAGCAGCTCCCTAGACCAGGTTGCACAGGTCGACATCCAGATGGGTCTTGAACATGTCCAGAGAAGGAGACTCCACAGCTTCTTTGGGAAGCCTGTTTCAGTGCTCCATCACCCTCACTGTGAAGAAATTTCCATGCACATTTGTATGTAACTTCCTATGCCTCCGTTTGTGGCCATTTCCTCTAGTCCTTTTGTCACACACTTCTTAGAAGAGGCCAGCCTTGTCCCTTTGCCTCCTGCTCCTTAGATATTTATAGATGGGGATCAGATCCCTGCTGAATCTTTTTTTTTTTTCAAGGATGAACAGACCCAGGTCTCTCAGCCTTTCCTCATAAGACAGGTATTCCATGCCAAGAAAGGACTATCAGCATGAAGAAGTCACATATTTTTCCTTATTCCATTCTCTAATGACCTGAAGGATATTAGTATGCAATATTTGTTGGCAAGAAGATAATGCACTTGCCACAGTCTGCCTGACAAACCATGCTTCTGTAGCAACTCCAGATTCTGCCATGGTAATGTGCAAGCATAAAATAAAAGAGGATCCCTGCTCCATCTACCTTATCACTGTGAAATGAGGCTGGAGTGCATGGGGACTCAGACATCACACTGCTGCTTTAGAGTTTGCATAGTATCTCAGTTTTCAGATGCTAAAGTTGAAATGCTTTTAAAATTAATTAATAATTCTGTGAGTAGTGTCACCTGATAAATATTAAAATCAGCCTAAATACACAGCAAAATTTCAATCATCATATTATGTCTTAAGTACATGTGAAATTGAACTGGTGTAATGTGTAGGATATTTAAATCATAGTAGGAGTCCTAGCAATGTTAAGTCTACATGTTTCTTGATTTCCAATAAAAGAAGCTGTACACAGTCCATAGGTATTAATCAATAGGAATATCAGTGCTGCTATTGTTTTGGAACTAGTCTGCTTTTGCTTGCATACTTCAGTGTTGGTGATATTAAATTGTGCTGAAATTACTAGAAGTTTTTGGATACACAGATCATGTTTAGGCTTAGGCACAGAATGGCAGATGTTATTTGACTGATGTATGTGCTTTTTTGCAGTGATAGTTTGAACTAATTATACCAGCTATTTTAAACTCCTCAAGATAATACAGCTATAGTTCCTACTACTTCCCCTCCTCAAGGAGACAGGGGAGAAGTGCTACAAGGACTAGCAATTCTTATATTCTATTTCCAATACATATTGTGTATCCTTTGAAGCACAAGAAAGCAAAAAGAGATTCTTTCAAGGCTTTGTTCTCCATTCACAATCTTTTTATCAATTTACAAAGGCAGACAGCCCCCTGTAGCATAAGAGTTGTGAAGTTGTGCTATATAGTTGGTGGGTGGAGAGCCATAATCAGGGCTTACATCACCCACAGTGACATTCACCTCTATGGGTATGCACAAATTAAGTAACTCCCAGCTGAAGAAGGCAAAGTGATAGTGATTGAAGTCTTCTTTACTTCATGTGTGTTCCTCTGAGAAAATATTCCTTCTCATTGTATCATTATTTTTTTTCATTTTCTGAGGTTGATTAAGAAGAAACTGGAGTTGGAGATAAGCTGAGAGAATAAATCTGAATAATACTTTGGTGTTAAAAGATCAAAGAAAGGGTGCAAACATTTCTGAATTACAGTGGCAACAGTTCTGAGTTATTAGTGTTCATCAGCTTAGTACATGCCTGTGTACTCCCAGCATGTCCCAGGTGAAAAATAGAACTCCTCAAACTGTTTAGCCAAGGGATATACTAATATATTGTATGTATTAATTAAGCAGCTTACCATCAATAACACATAAAATTAACACTCAAAGTGTTTCAAAACCTGACTGCATGTAACTATGTTCCCATATGCAGATATTCTGGAAGGATACCAAGCTCTTGACTTGCTCAGCATTGAGACTGGTAGCAGTGTGAATTCAGATCCGGAAAATAGTTGAGTCTCATGAATCCACAAGATCTTTTCTGTCAGAAGCTGCTTTTGTCACCTGATCTGAAAAGTTACATGACTTAATTTAGGCATTTTAAAGTCAGTAAGGCTCAACTACTTTTTTGGCTGGCTATAGAAGGCAATTCAAGTTAAGAGACTTGTTTTTAAACTCCACAGCCATTAAACTAGTTTTTCACCTGTGTCCTCTACCTAGGGACCCCAGTAATACATCAGCATGGGAGAGAAAGTGTATTTTTCTTAGTGCAGACAGGGACATGCCATTATACATATCCACATTCCCCATTTGTTTTTTTTTTATGTAAGAAACATTTCAGAAAGTTTTTAAATGTTGATCACAAAAGGTTTACTTTCTCTTAGACTATCCTGTGTAACAAATATGCATGCTAAAGTCATAATATCCACATGCTTTTAATCTAGAAGTCGTTGCATCAAAAGCAGAAAGTGCCTGTTAAGATCACAAATATTTATCAAACAATGCAAAACGAGTTTGCATTAGTAATGATACCATTTAAGAATTCTGAACTGAATATCGCCTGGTAGGTGTATTAAGGACCTCCATATACTCTGTACAAATTATTACAGCCACAAAATAAATAGTGGAGCAAATAGAGAAGAATTATTTTTTTAATTGTATATTCCTAATACCTTGAGATTTAAGAAACATAACTTTTCTGTGCAGTCTGTAAAATTAGTATATAAGTACTAATGTATTATTTCCATTGAATTATTCTGCCATTCTTGTATTACTGTAATTTGTCAAAACACATTTTTCTCCTGAAGGCTAATAGCTTAGCTCAGGTAGGGAATTTAATGCTTTATCTATTTATTTATTTATTTATTTTTGCCCTGGAAACTGTATTTTAACGGGAGAAAAAACAACATAAACCTGCACTTATCTGTAGAAATGCTTAAGAGAAAAGGGAAAAGGGGAAGCCATTAAAATACTTCCAAAACTAAATTGTGCGTTCTCTCTATGTTAAACAGCATTTGGACAGGTGGGAAGAGGTTTCGAAGATGTTCCTGATGAAACTTGAAGAAAAAAGAAAAATAATGTGAAGAACTGAAGAAGAAAAGAATGACATACAAATACAATCCAAGAGATTCATACAAGTAAATAACAGCAGCTTTATACAGTATATTATTTTGTGCCCAAATAGACTCAGCACTAATTTTTCACGCATTATTGAGTATAGACGTTAATGCTATCAGATAGACATTATTATGTTTGGGCTTCACAGTTGAGTAGTCAGATAACTAACTGACATAATCTATGTCTACAATTATGCAAAAAAAAATGTGCCTACATTTCTGGTAGGTATAAAAAAGAAAGTTTAATAGTCTAGCTCCAGTTGCCAGATTTCCTCTTGAAATTGGTGAAATATGACCTAAGTGCCCATATCAGATTTTGTCCCCAATTTAAACTAAAAGTTTGTTGAGCTTTATTGGGTAGTGTGTTTTTAGGAACTGATTACCTGTGAAGATAAAATATAAAGCATCACCCTTTGATGAAAAATGTACATCATCAGATTTTGGCCCTAAGGTAATCTCGGTTTGTTGAGCTTTATCAGTGTCTTAGAGAACAGAGTTCCTGTGAAGACAAAATATACAAACTTTGAGAGTACTATACAAGTGCAATGTGTCACCTAGAACGTTGCATAGATATTTTTAAATATGATTTAGAGAGTGTCTTGGATATGTATGAATAACCAAAAGGATTATGGATTTACTTTTATCTGAAAGGTAGGCAGTTTGTATTCTCTGCAACCCTCAAGTATGTAGTAGGAGATCAAAGGTGAGAATATAAACATCTTAATACTTGTTCTCAAATATTTTGCTACCTGGTATCACTGAATGTCTAAAATGACTGCATCTAAAGTCAAATCTAAGAACCTCTGCTCATGCATTTACCAATTTTTAGACATGCTGTGAACACCACTGTGTACCAAGGTGTCCCTAGGAAAAGGCTTTTTCTCCAAAAGAGTGGACAGTGACGGAACAGGCTACTCAGGGAGGTGGTGGAGTCACTGTCCCTGGAAGTGTTCAAAAAACATTTCAGTGCTGTACTGAGGGACATGGTTTACTGGGGAAATATTGCTTGCAGGTGGGTGATTGGATTGGATAATCTTGAAGGTCTTTTTCAACCTTGGTGATTCTATAATTTTATGATTCTATGAGGTACACATCCAAACAAATATTTAAGTAACAAACATGATCATTTCCACCTTCCCAAATTTCACTCTCCTCTCCAACCAAAAAATACAGGTTCTGGTACTTGAAATTTTGTTAAATGTATTGTCTTCCTCTTTGTATTGAAATTCATAATGGATGCATTTATTTTAACTTTGTATTTTCAATAATAATTATCCAAGTACTCACACAAAAATTTGAAGATTTTATTTTGTAATTATTTTAGGTCTCACTAGATGTTCCCATCTGTTAAAGACACTAATATTATGAATAGCATAGGCATATGCTGCACACGTGCTTTTTCAGGTACTGTCAAACCCATTGCCTTCTTCATAAGTGTTTTCTGTTAAAGGCAGTTGACTGAGTTCAACATCACAACATTCTATGCATAGATTAAAAATGGAAATCTGCTATATTGAAAGTGAAACAAATATATATTTTTTTCTCTCCACATTTTTGCTAGTTCCATATTTAAATATATATATATATTTTTTTTTTTTTTGCAGGAGTTCTGCATTAGAAGAACTCATATGCTCCCAGTAGAAAATATGTTTTATGCAAAACATCATCACATCTGCACTCACCATCTAATTCTCTGTTCTGCTGTTCTAGTTCACAGTGAAAAATGATTCAAACACTCCAAGATGAATGGCATTTTCTTTGCTGGGAATGAAAGGCACAATCCAGCATGAGCAGGGTCTACTAAGTGAGCAGTCTATTTTATTTTCTTGTCCTGTAGTTTTAAGAGACCTTTGGGGACTGCCAGTGTCCTTAGGAGAAATAAACAAAAACGTTTTATATTTATTTGTTTTTTAAAAAGAGAATCTATGGCTTCATGAAGTCTGAATAAGACAGAAATTTGCTGCTCTGGAAATTTGTTTTATTTATTATATTTTTCTCTCTCAGTCAAGATGATCTACTTATCTCCTTAATGTTTGTAGAAGCTGAATGGATCACTGATTAGTACACTGTGACTTTTATTCTTCATTTCATTCCTGTGTCTAGTTTTGGCTTTGTTCACACCACCCTTTGCAATCCACACCCCCTCAAAAAATGTTCTGACTGAAGACATAAGGCAGCAATCTCATTTTCAGGCAAGTTTCAGCATGTCCTTATGGTTCTTGGAGAACTTAAAATTTTCTGCCAGGTTTAAGTCCGGATGGGACCCTGAGAGTAGGTGTATGGAGCTACTCAGCCAATCTTCCCAGCAGAAAGCTGAGTTAGTCAGAAGTGCAAAGGAAGCTCATGTGATGGGGAGAGCTGAGGGAGCAAGTTTGTTCACTGAGACCGAATTTACTATTGAGAAACCATCAAAGCAAGCTAGGAGGTTATTTTTATGTGCATTGTTCTAAGTCTTACAAAAAACTAAATCAGAGTGCGTTATCTTGGTTTCAGCTGGGCCAGAGTTGATTTTCTTAGTAGTGTCTGTTGTGATGCTGTGTTTTGGATTTTGAAGAAAAATAATGTCGATAGCACACACATGTTTTTATCTCTTGCTGAGCAGTGGCTTCACAGAGCCAACGGTATTTCAACTTCTTGCTGAGAAGTGCTGCACAGAGATGAAGATGTTTCCAGTTTTCAGCCTTTTGTACTGTTCTGCCAACAAGGGAGCTGAAGGAGCACAAGAAGCTTGAAGGAGACAGAATCAGCACAGTTGGCATAAAATGGACGAAGAGATATTCCATACTGTATGATATCATGTGAAAAAAACTAAAAATATGGGAAGTTGGCAGGAGGGCAGCCCCTGCACAGGGACTGGTTGGGCATTGGTCAGCAGGCTGTGAGAAATTGCATTGTTTTGTAAATGTATATTATTATCATTACTATTATTATTTTCTGGAGAAAATAACTAATACAAATCTTTAATTAAGGACTAAATAATGGTAATGAAGAATAGTTTCTCTACCTTGAATTGTGGAGACTCCGTTAGAAGCAATGCTATTCTGAACTTGAACTCCTTAAGGAGACATTAAATATGTGCCATTTCTTTTTAGATAATCCCTTTTACACTATTGTCTAAAATATTTTATGTTGGGTCCTCTCATGCCAATTGAGAGACTGTGTAAGCCAGGTATGGTTTACTTTGACAACATAAGTTTTATACTTGATGTGTATTGTGGAAGAATTTGCTGTGTGCACTGCCATTTTAAACTGAGTTCACGTTAAGCTAAGTTGGCATTTATCATTCCTACTGAGCAGAACTTAAACAAAAATATTAACTTTCCTTTTTACATGGTCTAAAGAAGAGCTGTAACTAAATGAAAAACTTGCTAGCAGTTTGTTATCCTTCTCATCCTCATAATAATTTCTTGAAAAATCTGTGATAGCCAAGAAATATTAAATGTGTCAGCTTATGGAAAACAAGAAGTAATCATTTCTCACACAAGTCTTTTCATAACCGAAGCTATTTAATTTACATACTCACGGCTCATCTGGGTCATAGATTCTTTTTACACATTGTGTACTTTATTCAGTTGGTTAAACATTTGCATAGTTTATCGCTTTTTAACTAGCAGTACCATGAAGAACTCAGGGAATTTATAAGTCATCAAAACACCTGCAGTAAGAACAAAACCTTGCCAGTATCTTTTAAAATAAGAAGTATTTTGAAGGGTAATACTTTTCTATATTCCCAAGCAAATATGAAACAAAGCTTTATTATGTCAAATACAATTAATAAGGAAAGAAATCTTCTGGGTCCTGACAGTTCTTTGCACCCCTTCTACTTTTGATGTGCAGAGAGACTCTTTCCTGAGGTGTAGAAGTCCCATCCTGTCTGTATCCAGCTCTGCAAGAGAAGCTTGCACGAGCAGTCTTCAGTCTTTCCCAGTCATAACACAAACATGATGTTCATATGGCTCAGATCAGTCATCTTTCCAAGGTTCTGAAGACAAATATAAGAAGGTACAACAAAAACACATCCATAGATTCTCTTCTGACAGCCCAGTGCAGCTTTAAAGAAAATTCCATTAGTTCTTTACCACAGTAAGTAATTTAGCAGTTGTCTTACACACACTCCCATAATTTCAAATATATAAATTACGTAAACGTAATTTTATAGAAGGTATTCACATTTTCAGTACAATCAGTGTCAAAAAGGAATAGAAGCACATACACAAGTTTATCACAGAAAGTAGCATATTTTATTCAACAGAACTGTCACCTTTTCCAAGCATAAATTCTATGGAAAGAAAACCTTTCTTCTGACAATGTCTAAAGATAAGAGTACTTTTGAACATTAAGTCATTTTGAACTAAATTTAGCAATAGATTTATATTAATGTAAAGATATATGGAAATAAAAAGCTGTCAGATTATAAAGAAAGGACTTATGGACTTAAAATATTTACAATTGGTGTAGTAATTTTTAAATAAGGAATGGAATTATTTTTGCTTTTTTTTTTTGAGTGGAAAGAAAAGAGAGGATAACTCTCTAATTAAATAATAAGAAGTCAATGAAAATAGAATGGCATGATCTTTCACAAAGCTTTTGACCCTACAGCATGAAGTACCAACACATCTGAAAAAAAATGTATACAGATAAATTCACTTATCTTCTCCGAACAGAATTGGCACATCCTCATGTGAAGCACCTTTACAGAGTTTGACTTCATATGTAACTCGAGTAATAAAATTACTGTTTCCTAAGACAGTAATGACAAAATTGCAGCTTTCAAACAGTTCAAGAAGGCTTTCTATGCCTCACAAGAGCAGCACAAGGCCTGGAACAGGATGTGCACACTGTTCAATCAAGATGCTTGACTGTGAGTAATGATGGGCCATTAAGTAAGTACTCAAGGATTCCATTTCATCCTTTCCCATCTCAAGGAATCCATGAAACACTGAAGAGCAGTCATCTCCTGCCTGTGATTTACTTATAATGCTTCTCATCCACTCAGGTCTTGGTGATATGAGCTATGATTCTAACGGCTCTTGACCATATGAAGATTTTAATATGTACTTTGCAGACTGGGAAATTGAGAAAGACATAGCCTTTAATTTCGCTACCTTGCTCAATCAGTCAGTCATAGACATCTTTTGCACTGTTATAAAGAGTCTCACTCTGTCCTGTTATTATTTTCCTTGCAAGCACTAGTGAATGATATTAGGTCCCCTCAAAACCATTTCATTTTCACTCTTACCAAGTTCAGCTCCATCACAGATCTTGTTCCTCACAGAACAAGAGTTCCAGCCCTGACTATCTTTCTGATCTCTAATAAACTTGTTCCAATTTATTGGAACATGTACTAGGAAAACTGAAACAAGTCTGCCACAGCCTAGATGTGATGAATGTGAGTAAAAGGTAATAATCCCTTTCCTTCATCAGCATGTTGTACTCCTGTTAATACAGTCTGGGATGCTGTTGGCCCTTCATACTGCCAGGGTCTCTTCCGAATCACACTCAGTTTACTAACCCACCAAGGTTGCCCAGGGCCCTATTCACAGAGTTGCTTCCTGGTCAGGCACTCCCAACCTTACTGATACAAGGAATTCTTCCTTCCCAGGGGTGGGACTTTGCATTTGCTGACTTTTTAAAAAATTCTCTTTCCTCCAAATTCTCTGTGCCCCTCTGAATGGCCACTCTGCTGTCAAGCACACTGAGTTTTCCCTGAAATCATCTGCATTGTAGATGAAGGAGTCCTCCATTAGCTGCTCCATGACACTGATAAAAAAGACAAACAGGATATGTCCCAGTATTGTAGTCCATCTGTCTCAACCTCCAGGTAGAATATGGATTATTAACCACTCTGTGAACCCATCTGTCCAACTATCTAATCCATCTATTTGTCCATACATTTATCCATCTGAAGTTTAATTCAGAAAGTTTAAAAGTCTTTCCAAAGTTCATATAAATGGCAACCAGTGCCTTCCCATCATCTATCTGTACAGTTATTTTATTTGAGTACATAGATGGTAATCAGACTGGTCAGGCAGGATTTACTCCTGGCAAATTCATGTCTGTTTCCAGACAACTATTTTCTCCTACATGCACTCAAAAAAATGTGCTAAAAGACAACTCCTTCTTCTCCCCATGAGCAAAAGTCAGGCTGACCAACCTGTACTTCCCCAGGTTGAACTTTCAAAGGAAAAGGCCTTTTTCAAAGGAAGTTGCAACATTTATCATGGTCCATTCATTGAGGACTTCCCCTGATCTCCTCAATCCCCCTCACTATGTGTGAAATAGATAAATTAAACTATCCCAACAGAGTTTTTTTGTAATCAGTGGCAAGTGTCCAAAAGCATAGTATAAAAAAGTAGTAAAAGTGGTTCAGTAAATCAGCATACACTCTGTGGTGTTAGGAGAATTTTCATCATTCACTGAAACACTTGGAAGAAAAGAAAACCATCTAGTCTAGACTCAAATATGTCCATCAGAGAATCAGACTTCAAGGTTGATCAGAATTAGTCCAAATAAATCTAAATTGTTTAGTTGGTCAGACAATAGAAGCTCTTTCTATTAAGGCAGCTTAAAATAAGGTTGCGTTAGTTTTTCCTGCTACAGTGTTCAATGAAAGATGAAAGGACCCATGCTGTCTGTTTTCCTTGAGACTGGACTATCTCAGTGGACCCCATTCTTGATGGCATGCTATTACCTGACTTATTGATTGCACCTCACTATTCATAGCAACCCTAGAAAAAGAAACGTCATGCTAAGCAGTTCAGGAAAATGGTAAAACGCACTTAAATTTGACAGGCTAACCCACATCTTTCAATGTGAGAACTAAAAAGTGATTTTCCATTTAAAAACAAAACAAAAACAAGCAAACAAGTAAACAACCAGATATAATTAGAGAAAAATATCACATAATAAAGAAATATCAAAAAATCAAAAGATAAAACTAATAGGAATATTATGCCAAAGTATTTCTGTTTAAATTTTAAATGGAACATTTAATATTAGAGTTAGAATGTTAGAAATATATCGTGGAAAAGGCATCAAGGCCTCTTACCAACTAAATTCATGTAATTTAATTTTCTTTTTTTTATATACTTTGCCACACTTTCATTTGCAAGTTTAGTGCCACTTGGTACATAAAACATACTGCTCATTTTAAATAGGTTCCCTTCAGAGTGTTTCCAATGAAATAGCTAACACCTACAGGTAAGACTTGAGTCAATAATGTAGTCAGTTCTGAATATAAAATAAACAAGGTCAGTCACTAGACATTCAGCAAGGTCATATGCCAGCTGCTGCACTTGTGTCACAACAATCCCATGCAGTTCTACAGGCTTGGTGAAGCATGGCTGGAAGGTTGTCTGGTAGAAAAAGACCTTGGGGTTCTGGTTGACAGCTGGCTGAATATGAGCCAACAGAGTACCCATATTATCAAGAAGGCCAATGGCATCCTGACATCAGAAATAGTGTGGAGAGCAGGAATAGGGAAGGGATTATCCCTCTGTACTTGGCACTGATGAGACTACACCTGGAGTACTATGGTCTGTTTTGGGCCCCTCTCTACAAGAAGGATACTGAGTTACTCTAGCATGTGCAGAGAAGAGCAGCAAAGCTGGTGAAAGGACTAGAAAATAAGACAAATGAGGAGCTTATAAATGAACTGGGGCTCCTCAGTTTGGGGAAAGGAGGTGGAGGGGGGGATCTCAACAACCTCTGCAACTCCATGAAGGGAAGCTGTGGAGAAGAGAGTGTTAGTCTCTTTTCTAAGGTGACAAGAGATAAGAGGCAAGGAAATCATCCCAAGTTGCTCCAGACAAAATTTAAATTGGATATCAGGAATAATTTATTCATGAAGAGGATGGTCAAGAATTGGAGCAGACTTCCCAAGGAGGTGGTAGAGCTCCCAGCCCTGGAGGAGTTTATTTAATGTATGTGAATGTGGCAGTTAGGGACTCAGTTTAGCAGTCAACTTGTAATATTAGGCTGGTTGAACTTGATGATCTTAAGGGTCTTCTCCAACTTATTTTAAAATTCAATTATATAGAAATATAGAATTACTAAGGTTGGAAAAGACTTCCAAGATCACCCAGTCTAACTGTCCACCTATTACCAATATTTCTCACTAAATCATGTCACTCAGCACATCTAAATGTTTCTTGAGCACCTCCATAGATGGTGACTCCACCACCTCCCTGGACATCCCACTCCAGTGCATGACCAATCTTTCGGAGAGCAAGTTTCTTCTAATGTCCAATCTGAGTCTCACCTGGCGCAGCTTGAAGCCATTCCTTCTAATCCTATTGCTAGTTACATGAAAGAAGAGTCTAACCCCCAAGTATCTTTTTGTCTTAAATGATTTACACAGTCTTGAAAGTATCTAGGTCTGGACAACACATTAAATGGGGGTACGGTTTTGAAGTAACCAGGTAAATTTGAATGAGTCCAATATTTTATACTGAAATTTATAAAAAGTGGGCTTTTTTTTTTGTTTGTTGTTATTTGTTGATGTTGTTTTTGTTGTTTGTTTGTTTATTTTCCCTCCAGTTTCTAGCAATTACTGTTCTTAACAGCTGTGGTTTTAGAACTTGCAGCTGCTTAATAAGATTAAATTCCAGGCAATCACTTAGATAGCATGATTAAGAACCATACAATCAACTGCATGGCATTTCAAGGTCTTCGCCTTTGAAATGAACAAGATTGTAAATTAAAATATTTTCAGAAAGTACAGAAGCTTATTAATGTCACTAATGGCAGAAAGAGAAGGAAGTTTCAATTTTGTGAAGACAGAAGTGGAATAACTGTGTGCCTTTTTATGATTTTACACTTAGTGCTACAAAATAAACAACAACAACAAAAAATGAACAAGGGAAAAACTAACTAGAGACACATGAGTGGGGCCAAAACACATAGCCCTCATGATACAACCACCAAAATATTGTCTGCTTTAGACAATTTAGACTGTTTTGAGAGATGGTAATCAAAAGCCACGTATTTAACTAGAGTAAAGCTTTGTAAATAATATTTAAGATAAATATCTCTGAGCAAATAATTGTGAAAGCTCAAATCCTACAGTCAGAACACCCTCAAAAATAAAAGTCTCTTAATGTCCCAAACTAGTAATATGGACATATATTTCTATGAGTTTTACTAGTTTTAATGGTTATAATTTTGAACCAGACCAATTTTCTTTTGTACTATTCAGCATGAGCAAGTGTTTAAAATCTTTACATTAAATTTCTCAAAAACAAAAGTGATGTAACTGTAATGTATTGAGACATTTCATCTCATTAAAATCAAAATTAAGAGAAATACCAAGCCAAACAAATAAAGAAAAATAAATAAATTCAAAGAACTATAAATATGTATATACCTTGAAAATACATTTCTTTAAAGAGAAAAATGAAACCTGTGAAAGTTGAAACTAGTATCAGGTGAAGAACTCCAAAACTTCAATGAGTCTCCAGGAAGAAAGATTAAAGGAAATTGCAGGGGTATGCAGAAAGTGGTCTCTCTGATTAAGACATAGACCAAGATTATAGCCAAATAAAATAGCTGAAACCTGCTTACATTGAGTATTAGAAAATCAATATATGCCTGATTTATTCCTTCCAATTTCCAAGAGGTACAAGTGTATCCGACCAGCTTAGGTCAGATGTCCTGTTTCTGTCCCTTCCCAGCTTCTTGTGCTCCTTCAGCCCCTCACTGGCAGAACAGTAGGAGAAGCTGAAACCTCTTGTACTCTGTGGAGCGCTGCTTGAAGTGATACATGCTAACAACTACTGCTGCCAAAGACCAACTGCTACCGCTATATTACCCATCAGGTCTGACTGTAAGACATAGCCTCCAGCTGTTGTAAACTCAAAGATAATTCAGGATATGACTTTTAAGGATTGATTGCTATGAATAAGTTATGGTAATGATTCCTAACAACTGACAATTGATCATTGTTAATGACCGTCAAGTTAGTAAAGTCTTGTTGTGAAGAGCTACCATTGCCTGATTTGCAAGTCTTCACACACTTGTGATGCTTCCCGAGTTTCCAAATATCTCAGTGTAACAACGTTCCTTCTTCCAGCAATACTGACAATATTGTGCTCTCCTATTTCTTTTGTACAAACAAACAAACAAACATTTCACAGTCTCTATTCTTGCTAAATATTAAAAGGGACCCCATTATTCAACATCTTCTTGCTTGACACGTGACAGCTTATTTCTCCTGTTCAGTTGTTTTTAGTTTCTGTCTCAAAGCATTACTGTTCCATTCAACTACCACTGATAATGTAGATCCTAACTATCTGTGTGATAATGGTCACAGAATATTGAACAGTGTACCTGCTAGATAATTACTCCACAGAATCATTCTGCCATGGCATATGCATCAAGGGAAGAAAGCAAACACATCCAAACCCCCACTTGACATGTTAGTTTTTTTTAATGGCACAGATGTTATCTATCTCTTGTGAAATTATGTAAATAACAGTTGATGAAACTGAAAATTCCATGGATTTGTACGTCTTAAGGCATACTTCAGGAAGCTCAAATACTCTTTATATGTCTTACAAAAGTGTATGCTGAACTTAGACTATAGTAATAGCAGCAGGGAGAGGTATTCTGGTGACAAGGTTAATTTGCTTTGAACACTGTGTTTCATTAAGATGCAAATATGTCAAGTGCAGGAAGAAATAAAAATAATCATCCCTGAAGAAAACGAACTTTTCTCCCAGTATCTCAGCCTTTAGCAAGCATCCATGTATCCAGACACTCTTTATATAGAATTAAGTGCCAAGCACAGTTCAGCCATAGCTAAGAGGAAGCCTAGAGGAAGCTGAAGAATTAGCTACATTTTATTAAAAACACAAACAAATTAGCAAAGTATGAGCGTTTCATTAAAATTAGTTTTCATAAACACACATGAGGAATGGAGGAATAAGATTCCTGACTGCCCCTCTCTAAAAGCTCTACAGTGCAATGAGTTAGTAGTAGTTGCTGAATTGCTTGTTGTTTTAGGTGATCAGTGCTCCGTACTCTGAAGTTTGACAGGAGTACCTATGGACTCTGGAATTTTTAGCATCTTATGGAACAGTCACTCATTTGGAAGGAGTCTAATTAACAAGTCGCCTTCAAGATTCTGGTGAGGTGAAGGTTTGTAGGAAAAAAATCTGAGCTTACTGTTTTATTTAGAAAATAATGGGCAAAGTGTGCCAAGAAACAAAATTTCAAAGCTAAATATCAGCTGCATTGGATTTAACTAGATAGCTTTAGTTCAGACACCAAAGGGAAAAAAGTAACTGTAAAATGCAGGAGTTGGGACTTGAAGGGGGGAATAATAGCAGGGAAAGGTGAGAAAGACATTATCTCCTATGGATATAAGAGTGAGGTGGGTTATTTATTACCAGTGGTAAATGGAGGGACTGTCAAGAGAGAAGAGTAAGATTATAACTCATTTTAAGTCTAATATTCCTCTCTAGTATGGGATTTTTAGTATCCTGCACAGTTAAAGCTCTCCCATGCTTGCTTTTCTGTAGGTGTTTTCTAGTTCTCCCCTGAGGATCAGGAACTGGATTGATTGCTTCAATAAGAAAGAAAAACCTAGTGTCTCCATGTTTGTACACTTCATCAGCTCTTTGAATTATTTAATTTTAGTGGATAACAACTACATACATTTCCTCACAACCACATACATTTTCTTCCTTTTAAGAAGAGAATTCAATAGCTTGCTGGAGTGCATTAAATTACAGCACATGTATGTTACACTCATTTGGCAGCTCTGTTGCAGACAATACTGCAGCTGAGGATAATGCCACTCCACTGTCACTTGCAGAGTGTCACACGGTGCGTTTTTTTCCTCCTGAAACACCCTTCTGACGAGGGGAATAAAACAACATGCATGGCTAAAAAAAATTATTGAGACATTCCTTAATACACTTAATAATGAAACCCAGTTCTGCTTCTGTGTTAGTATTTTACTCTGTATGGAGAAATAATTTGAATGGGGAGGAAACAATCTTGACTTTTGCATTCACGAAGACAAGCTTTGCATAAGCTGCTGTTACTCAAGAATGGACTATAGGGACTAAAGGAGTTTGATGAAAACTCAGTTCTTATCAACAATAAACAGTGCAGATAGGATGTAGGAGCTGGAAATAAATGATCAGGGTGAAAAAAAGTGCCACCATAGGATGATATAAAGCGAAAAAATCTTGAATTACCTGTGCAGTCCTTGTTTATCCCTTTCAAAATATGTCCAACTTGAAATAATACTAAGGGCAACAATTACAAAATAAAGTTTTGTGTATGAGGAAAAATGAAATGCTCAGTGACTTCAGCATGGAAAAATAACAGAAGGAGGATAAAATAAAATCACAAGTGAACAGTTGGTTACTGTCTTCTCTGCAACCAGAATTATTGAGTTTGAAATATAATTAATATGCAACAAGTTCAAAAGGGATAAAAGGACGTGTCTCTGACACTCATTCATAGTGCAGAATTACGTTTGCTGGGGAATGCTGATGTTTAACTTGGATTCATAGAGACTTTGAAATTTTCATGGAATAAAAATGACTTTAAGATAAGAGTGCTACATGATGTAGATGTTCAGGAATCACTAGAAACTAAAAGAATGTGCCTGTATACTGGAATGAACTAGATTTCTATCTCATTCAGTGAAGACTTTCACTGTCAATTTCTCCCATATTCGGTCAAGATATCCACTGAATTGTCAGGGATGTCATTAGATCTCTTGAATTCTTTATAACATCATACATCAAACTAATGATGGCACCTCCTGGGAGAATATCTGTTAGATGGTATATAATAATTGATTTGAGGGACACAAGTAAGTGTTGAGGTGATCAATCATAGTTATTCTGATATCACTGATCTTGTTACAAGGTATGATATTTAAAACAGAATTAGTAAAAAAATTTAATTTCAGTTAACTCTGTCCATATGCAGGAAGGCTCTTATAGAGAAACTAGCTTTCTGGTTCTTTTAAATTTACAACGAATATAGAAAAAAGTAAATATTCAGAAAATCATAGAACTTCCCAAGTTGGTAGACACCCTGGGGGACATCATCTGTCACTGGTCTCCACTTGGACACAGAACCACTGACCACAGTACTCTGGCTGCAATAATCTAACAAATTCCTTATCCGCAGAATAGTCTGTGATAGCTTATTTATCTATCTATCCTTGCCTTATTAATCACAGTGTGTTTGCTAGTGGTAATCTGTAATAAATAGAAATCTTTAACAAATAAAGCTTTTGTGCCCTTGTGAATTGTAAAATCCATTAAAGCCACTGTTGTGGACTCCATATAAACCCACAGGCCAAGTAACCCTATTTTGACTGTGGCATTGATACAACTATTTAACTGATTTAATAGCACTAGCTGTGGGAAAAGATTTTGATGGTCATCCGTGCAAATATTTGATGTTTGGTGTTAGACTGCCAAGATTGCGAATGTAGAAATCAGGTTAACTGTTCTAGTGAAAATCATTAAAGAGTTGTAAGTTGTAAGGTGACTGAATTCATTTTTTATTTGGTAACAGCTTGAGAAAGTTTATGTATCACAAATGTTTGCTACACACTAATTCACTAATCATTATTGCACTGGGAAGATTGCCAGTAAAAGAAAAAGCAGTAATTTCTACAACTGAAAATAGACTTACGTAGTTCATACCCTACTTTCTTGGTGCAGCAGTGAATGTCACACTGCTATGCCATGTTGTAAATGGCCTGATCCAAGACATATGATAAGAATATGCTTGAAGGTCAACTCCTGGGAAATTTCATTACTCTGAAGCATGGCCAAACAGTTTAGCAGCAGCGACTCTTATTCTAGGAAAGCTTAGATCAGGCAGTTTTCTTGGTACTTTGTCTTTTAAGTCTGCAGTCAAATGTAACAGAAAGGAAAGAGAACAGGGAGTTAAATATGTAATTAATGGTTGCAAAGACTTAAAAACAAAACAAAACAAAAAATTAGTTTATCTTTGGAAAAACAATAAATAAATGATCCATAACAGTGATGTACAGAGTATTTCAAGCCCTGATGTTACTTGCTTGTAGATATCAAAAAGGCAAATATGTGACTTGATGGAAAAAGGTTAAATTTCCCAGATTTAGGTACTGGGATTGTAACATACATGCCTTGCCCAATTTGAATCCAGCAGCAAATAACCACTTTAAGTTTGCTGCATTAAATTCTGAACTGTACTTAAAATGTGACAAATTACAGACCCAAATCTCTTCCCAGAGACCTTCAACTTTGTAAAAATAAATGGTAAAAGCAAAGTAAGTATTGAATCTCTCATCCTACCTTTGTGACTAGTTTTCCTGCTGTAACCTCTTATGAGAAGCAAAGGGAGAGCAGATAGTTCTCCCAGGCCATTATCTCATGTAAAGGAGAATTTTTCATCTGCAGAAAAAAGCACCAGAGACCAGGGATTAAGATGAATGTGAAAAATTCACATTGTCAGCAAGACATTCACTAGAATTTTATAACATTCTTCAATCATCAACAAAACAAGTGGATCAGTGCAAGGACTTACAGTGTAAAAATATTATCAGATCAAGAGAATATCAATAGCTGCATTTTGAGTAGTTGGGAAAGGGAATCTTTACTTGCTTTTTGTCTTCTTTTCACACTAGACAAGTATGTCTTCAGATATCAAAAAAATCTCTAGACAACAATGAAATCAATATTTAGCTTCTGAAAGATCAACAGGTCCCAAACAGAACAATGAATGATATACATTGTAAAATAAAGTTAAAGAACACTTTTCTTTACAACTCTCAAGAAAAACTCTGGAATGAATGCTCAATTGAATCCTTACCATAAAATTCTGGGAGTTCAAAATCTATTGAAAATGAAGTTTTTCTATTAGTTTTGCAGTTTTACAGTAGTTTCTGTAAGTTTTCCTTATTTCCCTCCTTCTTTCTTTCTTTCTTTCTTTCTTCCTTTCTTTCTTCATTGCTTGCTTTCCTCCTTTCTTCCATTCCTTTTTCCTTCATTCTTTCCTTCCCTTCCTTCCCTTCCCTTTTTCCATTTTCCTTTTCTCTTTTCCCCTTTTCCTTCTCCCTTTTCCCCTCTTTTCTTTTCCTTTCCCCTTTTCCTTTTTCTCCTTTTTCCCTTTCTCCCTTCTTCCCTTCCCTTCCCATCCGCTTCTCCTCCCTCCCTTCGTTCTTTCCTTTTTTTGAAGAGCCACATTAATTCCTGATTTTCTTATTGTCAGCTTTTATTGGTTAGGAGTACACATATAAGCAAAAAAATTATACTGTCCTTACAGGCAGTACAAATATAGTAGAGCCAAAACTCACAAATTTCAGAGTGAGCAAATGGTACAGCCAGACCATCACTCTTTTATTTACTAGATTTTAAATATTGGCGCTTACTGACAGTAATTAATTAATCAAGCATAATGCCTGTGATAAAGAGAAAAGTGAAAAAGAAAATATTTCCATAACGGTTTGGAATACACATAGTTATTTGCAATAGACATAAATTGATGTAGATGATATTTATGCAGTAACAGGGTAGAATTTTGTCCTTTGTAGTTAAGACCCTCCCTTACAGATCCCCAACCTAACAACAACTCGATAAAACATCAAAGCCTCTCTCTGAGCAGGAGGCTGGAGAGATGATCTCCTGACATCCTAAATTATTCTGTGATTCTATGATTCTAACTGCCCTACATAAAAATATATGTTCAGAAAATCTCAATCTCAACAAGCATTAACACTGATATAAGCTCTGCCCCAAAATGTTTGTTTTTAGATATGTGATATTGCATTGCTGATGCATTCGACAAAAACATAAAGATAACCCAAGGGCCTTCAAGTAGGTCAGAATACTTGATTCTCTTCCTACTGCCCTTCAGTGTCATTCTGAAGTACAACTTCTTTGATCCTATCTTATATCTTTGATTTTTCTGAATAATAATCACAACTTTGAGAAAAAAAAAACCTCTATATAAAAGTTGGATACTGTTGTACATAATATTTCAGCACTCCCTTAATTTTTAATTCTAATTCATTTGAAATAATTCCAAATAATTAAGATGCTTGCTACAAAGATATAAATATTTGAAGAGGCTATGTACAGCCAATGAATCCCAGTATAAAATTATGGTGACTTTTACATATATCATCACAAAACAAGTACCATTACTCCACTGCAGAATGGCAGTGACACTGATTATAGAAGGTCATTAGTTTACTTAGTTAAAAAAAGTGGTCACATGTAGGAAATTTACCAACTTGAAGGCATAGCCAACTAAGTAACGTAAGAGGTTTGAAGACACGATGGAGATTTTTCAAAATTAGACGACAGGAGAGACTAAAAAAACAGCTTTTTAAAAACTTTGAAAGAGGGATAATAACATGGAGTTCAGGAAGTCTGCCTTCGAGTACAAAGAGGAGAGAAGAGGTTATGAAGGATGGGATCTACATGCTAGACTGAATTAAGTAATGCCTAAGTTTTGGAAGTCTTTCTGTGCACTTTCTGTGTTACAAATTTCAGTGATTAGACTGTGAGACAGAGCCTTGGGAAAGGATGTATTTAAGCAATATGATTATTTGAGGTGATTTCCAAATATCCTTGGGTCTTACCCACAAGAGAGACCTGCTTCTGTGGGAAACTACAATATGTAGTCTCATCGGAAAGATTAAAGGAGACAGATCAGAAACTTGAGGAAGCCCAACAAAAGTTTCAAAACTTAACAGATCAGTAAATAGATATCTAAGTACACAACTTCGAACAAGGGAGCAATACTGTAGCCCCTGTCATCATAGCTTGAATAATTGCTGTTTAAAAAAAAAAATACAGCATTTTCTATGTTGATTGAAAATAACTGGTCATAATCTCTTCTTCATGTGTATATCCCACACAGATCTCTCCTACAGCATGAGCAACAGATAAAAAGTTTCTACACTGCAATGAGGATTCCACAGATTATAAAACATCTGGGATCCCGTGCTTCAATTGCAAAAAGATCTCCTTATTTAATTTTATTTAGAACAAGGATGTACATTGCTTTCATGGGAGGAAAAATAAATGACATTTATTATAACAAAATTTTGTGCATGTAATGTTTCCAAGAGTTTATTGTCACAGCTACTAAAATTATGTTCCCTATTTCTGGTCTGAATTTTTCCAGCCTGAGTTTGTAGCCACTGGTGGCTCCTGTTTGCCTGCTAAACTGAAGAATCTTCTAGAGTAGCCTCATATATATGTTTATAAGAATCCTTAACTTACTTCCTATGAACCAAAGGGAACAGTCTCCTGAGTCTTACTAATAAAGCACATTTTCAAGGTCAGTGTTTCTTCTCTCAACTTTTTGTACCATTTTACCAATATCATTTAAAATCATGACATCTATGGACTCCAGTATAAGACTGCATTTTTTCAGCAGCAGCAATATCAGTGTCAATCACAGAACCATATACTGTTCATTTTCCCTGTCATTTTCCTGCAAAATAGCTACTCAAGATTAGAGTAATTAAGTTTTCTAGTGATTTAGCATTTCATTTATACAAAAAAATAAGATTTTCAATACAAAAATGTTAAATCCTAGTGGGATTCTGTGTCTCTAAGGACCCATGCTAGATTTCATGTTATTGCTCTGTTCATCCCTCATTTTTAAAAGTCACACGTGTTCAGGCTTGGAAATTTTCCAGGCATAGATCATTAGAAATGTACTGATTCATGAAAGTGTTTGTGGTATACAAAAAGAAAAAAAAAGAAAAAAGATAGCAGCAGTTTCTCACCCCTTCTCTGTCCCTTAGATCACATGCAAGCAGACCTCCAGGATGAAGGAATATAGTTGCTAACTCAGCCAGAACCTACAACACTTCTCCTAGTCAGCCTAAAATCCATGTCTCTTATATACAATGCAGTACTGTCTGATGACAATGTTGACCACACCTGACCACAGCTGTTAATGCCTTGCTGGATAGCGATAACTCTGAGCCATATAGCCACTCCTCTCTACAGAAGGGAAGATACCATCTCTCATGTATGAATACTGTCCTCATGCATCAATATGGAGGAAAGAAAAGAGGTCTTGAAAAAGACAGAGGACAATAAGGTGGTGGTAGGAAGATCTGAGGATTGAAATTAAATGGTGTTTGCTTCTAGGGAGGGTATATGGTATGTAAAGCCCTAAAGACAGTGGAAGAAATCCTCAATCTGTATACAGTTGTGGGGATGACTAGTGGTTGCCCTGAAGAGAGAAAGGTGGAGAGGAGGAGATAGAGGTACTGGATGCAGTGACTTCAATAGGGAAGCAGTTATCAAAAGAGATCTGAAAAGAGCTAGCTTATTTTTTTGATAGCCAAAGTGGTTTTACCTACTTGAACAACAATTTCTCAATAATGAATTCACCTATAAGGTACAAATCTTTTCTTACAGACAAAAACTCACATAGATATTTGAGCTAATCCATTAGTTCTTGATTAATTTTGAGACTGAATTTTTCAGTCAGTGATTCTTAAAAACATGCTTGATGAAATGCTGTATAAACTAGTACTGGAATAAAGCACATTCCACCTCTGCTGTTCACTTTTATAAATGTCATTTACTGCAACATCATTCAGATTTCATTCTTCTTTCTGAATTATTTACAATATAGTGCTTCTCTGAAGTGTCAAACTTCCTCACATTGTGGAGACACAATTCGATTTATAATGGATTACCATTTTTTGGTCTGTATTATTTTTTCCTATATTATTTCCAAAGAAGCAGAAATTTACACTTTTTGATCTGCTGATACTTAGAACTTTGGTACTGTTAGCTTTCATATATTTCCAAGTTCAATCATGCTAAGTGAATCTTTTATCTTTTGCAATTACAGAGGCGCAATCATATAAAGCATAAAGCCAAAGAAACAGCACTTGATGACTCCTAAATTACAGGTATTTAAAAGTTTCAGAATAGCATTCCAGGATACATCCCAGATTCACATAACAGTTTTCAATTACTATTCTTCAATCCAATTTTAACATCTTATATGAGGAAGCTTGATACAATAGATCAGAGCTGTCTCAAGAGGCAGAAGGAAAAAGAAATAATTTCCCTCACTATTTTCCACCTCAAAAAAAAGCAGAACAGTAAAAGATGTTAATGTGTTTTCTCTACATTAATCCCATGCTATTTCCTTTTGCTCTAAAGAATTTTCTACATCCTTCTAAAGTATCACACAGTTTTAAAGTGCCTTTCGATACATATAACTAGCTAAAACGTGTAACTTTTGAAAATTAAGCAGAAACACTCTTTTTTATTTTCTCTAGGTACCTTCTTCCTCCAAATCTCCAATCCTCTCAAAATTGAAAACTTTCTTTTTGACAATGCTACTGTAAACTCTATCAGAAACTATTTAATGCTCCCATGGAGATAGGCTTCAGTTTGCTTTCTCTTTCAAAGGACCTCACCATGCTCTCTGGTTCCATGCTGCAATCTGTTATTAAGCACTGACTTTAAAAGGCTGCACTGCTGTTTTTGAATAATGAATACCACCTCCAGCAAACAGGAGAAAATGCCATTAGCCAAAAGATGCCCTCCTACAAACCTTCATCCCAGTTCCTGGTGGAAGGTGAGCACCTGGATGCCTGCATTTCTTTAACCTCCCCAGCAATGCCATGTCCCATCTCCTTGTGCTGAAATAAACTGGCATGAGCAGTTTTGAGGAGGAGGTCTTCATGGCAGCTCTCTGGGCTCCAAGTAACTGAGGCAGGGAGCAGGGCAAGCCACCTGCCTTAAAAAAGGGTTGCCTGGGTCCTCTCTGCTGCAGCTCCCCCATGAGCAGGATGAGGTTTTAGTTGGTTTTAACATATGATCTGTTCTGAGCAGCAGAGGTCAAGACATCAAATGTAATGAGAAGGAGAACCTGCTGTCTCATTTATGTGACCTGAGAAAGTCAGTGAAAAAAAATTACATTTGAATGAGGATAATGAGTTCTGTGAGTTACAAGTTGAGTGGGAATTCTCTATGCCCTGTCCTGATAAGGGCAATTAGAGAGGCATTATCACAATAAAACCAAGTGTTTTTCAATAATCAGGTGAATTTCTAGGGAGTGTTCTAGGGCTGACAGATCACAGTCCGAAGAAGGCAAAGGCATCACATGAATTTTCTTTAAAGAAAGACAATTTGAACAAGAAAATGCACAACTTTAACAAGGCCTTTAAAAAAAAAAAAAAGTTAGGTACCAAAGATGACAAAAAATCCAGACCAACTGTGGAAATAACGTTATGATGAAAAAATAAACATGATGGGAAAAACTCTTAATCAGACAGCAGAAGAAGACAAAGCAGCTGTGATCATGAAACTGCCCATACCTCTGTGGCACAGCACCACAGCAATTTGAGCTACCTGAGAAATAGTTACTATGTCCTGCTAGGATGGATCAGAGGAGCTCTTTCTGCTCACTGTACGAAAGAGTTTGTTATGTATTTATTTTTTCAGTGTCTTGAAAAGAGATAGAAGTAAATTTTGAAAAATTACATACAGAAAACTAAAACTGTTAACTGTCGAAAATGTCATTCCCAGGTGGTTTAAGAAAGCCACAAGAAGACTGAAGCCAGCAAAACATTTTCAATGTCAGGATACTAAAACAGCAGCCTATGACAGCTTTTCAGAAATTGACAGATGATTTCTGCCAAAATTAGCATGCTAATAAAGCCATACTGAATCATCCCTTTCATCAGGTATCTATTCATCTTCACAGTTTAAGTCAAATTAGGGCTCTTGGGACACAGTTCTCTAGCACAGGGCACAAGTATCTCTCAAGGCACAGGATTCTCATCCTCGTCAGGAGGATAAACAAAGACCCCAAGGGATCCATATGCTGTTTGTACAAGCCCTGTGATTGCTTGTTCCCCTTTGCACGATTCTAGCTTTACTATCCACATGGTTCTCTGTGGTTGTGAGATTATTCCTTTAGTTTTGCAGACTTGTTTACATCTTTCTTCCCAGACTCTTCAGAGGACCACGAAAGCCATCCATGACTAACAATTCCTTCCCACACCCAGGATACAAGCAAGACAGGAATACATATATTCATGTCTGAACTTTCTGGAGTTCCCATCTTTCATTCTCAACATCCAATTCTAAGTGCTGTTTCATGAATACTCGTGTGTCATCCTCTGCAAGACTTAAGCTATGTAGCCAAACCTTTTTCCTTACATATTTATAACATGAGAACCATATGTATTGCAGAAGAACTAAATGTAAAGTTGAAATAAGAAGATACTCGTACATGTCTGAAGAAAGTGCAACAACAAAGCTTCAGAAAATAGAAACCAATGAACAAAATCCCCTTTTCCCCACTTGAAAAGATTACATTAAGAAGTGTGATAGGTATTACACTTCGCATTTTCAGAAACAGGAAACTTCAGATGTATTACCAGGAAGTACGGGAACTCAGAGAAGCAGAAGTCTAACCTGGAAAATCCCTGCTTCTTCTGACTAGTTCCTCAAACCTCCAAAATTCCCATTGATTTCAATGCTGGTGCCCTAGGGAATGCTGGTGGGAAGTGCAGCATAAGGTGATTCTCGTGAACTATCCCAAATTGTTTTCTTGTGCTTAATAGAACAAAACAATAGGAAGACATTTATGCATGGAATACATATTCATTGTAGGATTAAGCATTTTTTGTTGATTGTGATGAAGCAGTTCTGTGCCCAAATGTTCAGTCATTATGCAGCCAATACTTCTGTTAACTTTGCTAAACAGAAAATAAACAGGAAAACGTCTATAAACACTATGCTAATTTTTAAGGATACTTATCTGGGTAATGTTTAAAGAAAAAAAATGTATCAGGACAACTAATTAATGTTGATCTTATTACTTTGGAACAGATTATGAAGTGACAGGTTTTTGAGATGTAAATAATTATATATCTAAGTAAGATTTTGTGATAATATGAATTGATATTTGACTAAAATTCAGATTTTGTTTACACTATGTGTAGTGTACACATTTTGTTTACATTTTATTACATTTTTACATCAAGAGATGTATAATAAATAAATACAGAAGATAAATAATGACATAACTATACATATACTACTATTAAATGATAGATTATTGCTGCTGTTAATACAACAGTCTCTCTTTAGAGATCTGTTTTTTTTAATAATAATACTAAATTGCAAGTGTGTAATACATTCCAAACTCTCTTCCTTTCTTTCCAGAATATAAAAATGCCAAAGAAAGAGCACAAAAACACATGAACAAAACTTCTGGGAATGTTTGTAAGAAGATCCTTAAGTATATTAAAGGCTTTTAATCTGGAATAATTAATAATGAACTCTATCCTAAACATAACGGGTAATATCAAAAGACTAAGGTATAAACTAGAGGCTATAACTCTGGTGAAAAGAAAAAAAGAAAGAATGTATAGCAGGTTTTATACTAAGGGTATTCTGAACATAGGAAGAAAAAACTATAGACAGGGAAAGTACAGCAGCAATGAGTTAAAGCACTGGAACTGGAAGAGGGAGAGAGAATAGTATGAATTGATGTGAAATAAAGCAGAAGATCTAAGTAGGTGGTCAAAACCTCATTTTTGTCAGAGTGGCCCAGCTTTGAGATTATTTTCATGACTGGTATCAATACGCATTAAAATCTCTCAAATTATCACAAAACCCTTTATCCTTTCCAACTGTGATTCCATTCTTTGTGAACAACACAATGTTTATAATCATTTCAGCCATTGCTGTCGTGTCTCTGGTAGCCCATTTAGTATTGAATTTCACCCTCTGCGCCTCTGTAGTTATGTTTTCCTGTTGCCTGTAGTCTTGTCATTAGTTTACAAATACATAATACACTGATGTGAGTAGGGAAACTGTTAGGTCAGGCCTTCAACTGGTGATGAAGCACCTGGTGAAGGGGTGTGCCTGGCCCAGGGAGCGCAGGCACATTGTTTGCAGCTTTGTTCCTTTGGCAGTTGTGTGAGTTCAACTCTCCTTTCTCTGTGTGACTGTAGGTTTACCTTCAAATACTTTGCCTGGTATCGCCACAAACCTGTCAGAAGTGAATTTGCTTCTTCATACTCAGAAGAGTGTTTAACTGACTGCTGCCCATCCTATCTTTGTTTAGGTGCTAATTGTCTTACAATCCAAATACTATTGTTATCAGTAATACTGTCTTCTGCATTAAACTCTTATTTTCTGTTTAATGGTTTGACTGCATCCACTGTCACATCTAAATTGCTTTTTGTTTTGGTGGAGGTTTTACATCCTTTTTAAACACTGTTCCATGATCAGCTATCATAAAATCTGTCTCCAGTTCTCCTTTGGCTGCAATCAGAAGCAACTGATGCAGAGAAATTTTATATAAATTTTAATCATCTTAGAGCCTTCAATGAAGAGCTTTTGAAATCTGAAAACTGGCTAAGCTAAACACACTCAAAGATTACAAGAGTCGTTTAGAAAAGTGAAGGGTCAATTTTAGCAACTACTTAAAACTGTGAAATTATTTAACTGTTCTCAGGTTAGAGAGAGCCTCTGATATACAAATAGAATACTAAAGATTTGTTCATTTGTTCTTTATTGCATAAGATGGGAAAGCTGGATAATGAGCATTAACACAGGTTGTGTTAATCTATGTCATCGGAGCTGATCATGTTCTTTATTAGGAGATACTTGAATTAGGGACCAGACCAGTAGCTGAGGAAGTTAACAGTAATATTTTTATTGATTTTAAAATAATATTTAGAATTGTCTGTAGTACCAGAATCAAAAGTTTTATATAGCTGTCAGTGAAGTTAATGCTACTGTGATTAATGTGTATGGGGAATAGAAGTCAGTTTAAAACATCTCTCAGCTGATCTGTACAGCTTAGTGTTCTGCAGTCTCAAACATACGCAATATATCTTCCTAAATTTATGCACAACATAGTTTCCTTAAAAGTTAGCTATTCTCCACAGGTTTGGGCCATTGAGAAACATGTAATTTCAGCAGTAGACACTTACATATGAATTTTTCTTTCATGTTTATTTTGAAATCTCTGACAAAACATTTTTAAAGGGTTCACTGCTTTTTTGAGCAATCGAACTGAAGAAAAATCTTTCATGTGAATTATGAGATTCCTAAAGAAGCAAAAAAAATATATATGCATATATATATATACTACTTGAGAAGCTATCTCTCTTCACATTCCCCAGGATATTACTCCAAATTTATGAGATTTGGTCTCAAAGTCCAATTGCATCAATTTGGGTGTAAGTCCAGTTCTCAGTTTCCTTGCCTTTTTTCTTTACACACACTAGGTAATGCTGTGAAATGTCCTCTTTTCACAAAAGAGGACTCCCTCAGTAAAGATTTTTTTTATATATATCTCCAGAATAAAACTGCTTTGACTTGGAAGTAAAATAAGGTTATTAAAAGTTTCTGTCAGGAGCACAGTAGATACTTGTTTATACTCTAAAGTAACTTTTGAGATAACCCTTTACTGAAAACCCATAATAAGAAATTGTGAGAATTTCATCCAGTAAATGGAATGGTTAATTATTTGAAGCATATTTAACCCACTGAATTATAATCTTCATTAATTAGTTCTGAAAGGTTATTTTCTTTTCACATATTTTAGATATGAAGGGAAAATATGGACTGTAGACTAAGCCTGACAGCAGATAGAGACATTTAAAAGAAAAGGTAGAAAGTAGGAAAGCAAATAAACTGTTTTATTTATTTATTAAGAATTTATATTTTTACTCTAAAAGTTAGTTTCTGAAAATGACAGCACATGAAAAATGATATTTTTTTTCTTCTTCACAAATCAGGATAAAAACTGAAAAAGTTGTTTTTAAACAGTGTATCCCAAGCATGTTGCACGTCTTATGGCTATATATATTTATGGCCATAGAACTTCTATTGCTCCTTCTAGAAAAAGTAGCTTCACACTGCAACGTATAGATCAATTATTGTGATCGTGGTAAATATATTGCAGGGTTTATTGTTGTATTCAGACCTAGAATTCTGACTGATTGCAGAAATAAATTTTCAGTTTGACTCAGAAATAAAAACAGATTATCCTCCAGGGAATGTTGATGTCTGTCTGTTCTGTCTCATTTTTGCAATTCCAACATCCACCTTTGTGATTCCTGCTTCTTGCAGTATCTCCTCCCACCATGATGTTACCACCTTCTCTCTTCATTTAAAATTCTCTCACAGCTCCTTCTTGCTGGATGTCGAAGAAGTAAGTCGTGTCTGGTTCTGAACCACCTGGATACTGACCAGTTTAACACTGGCACAAATTAAATAGGAGGCAGCAGCTATTTCTTCAGTTGGTGAAGGGTGTGTAGAGACGAACAAGCTGAGTGGAGATCTCTATGATCCCTCTGTCTTATGTCGAAAGTTAAAGGAACAGAAAAGCTTTGTGATTTTTATTGACCTATCAAATGAAAAGTATTCATTAGGTTCCCAAATTCCCTGGGAAATGGAGATTGAGAGGGATAAACTGTATGATTTAAAAAGCCTAATTTCCTTACAAAGCAAGACTAAAGAAATCAATACTGATGTTTCTAGCAATGATGCTTCTAACTTAGATGCCACATAGCACATACAATTAGTCTGTTCTCAGCAAACTTTGCTGAATATGGATAGCAAAGAAAGCGTCCAAATGTCAATGTCTAACTGCTCTCAAATATGATATTTTCTGAGGTTTACTAAGTCATTGCAGCATAGATTGCCCTGAAGGTACACGTTTAATACAGAACTGAGAGAACTGTTGAACTCAGTGGGCTTTTTCAGCTGGTGGAGAAATGTGTAACAAGAATCAATGGCTGGAGCTTATATGTAAACATACTTGCCTCATCAGTTTGAAATTTTTAACTGCAGTAGTGACGAACTTTCAGAATCATCAAGGAAAGTGGGGGTATTTTCCTAGTTCCTGATATCATCAAATCAAGGCTGTTGGCTGTGCTGAGACAAGCTTAAGCCTGTTATAAGTTATTTTGCTTACTACAGAGCTTAAGTGAAACTGTACTGCTGTTGTTATATTTAGCTCATACTAAGTTATCTAATGATCCCTGTTGACCTTCAAATGTATGAACTGATGAAGTGAAGCTGACATTAAAAGTTGGAGTTTGCAAACAGACAGAATTGATGGAATATAGGATATTCAGTGGCTGAAGAGCAGAGAAAAGAGAGGCTTGTGCCAAACTGACACAGGTTTTATGCAAAATTTTGGGTGGTTCTGAAAGGAAATAGGAAAAGAAAAAATGGATTTCCCTATCAGCAAAAAGGGTTTATAAGTACCAAGTGTCTTTTTTTAAGACTCTTAGAGGCTCATGTGTGACAATGGTCTTCCTCCTATCATTTGCCTTCCTAGATGAACAGGTGCATTCTTCCAAGTTTCTTCAAGGAAAACCAGACAGCTTTTTTCTTAAGATTGAATTAAGAGCATCGAGGGCTATGAAGAAGACTTCCAATTTACCTGCTCTGCTTATAATATCTCAAGAGACAAAAGATCTAGATTTGCCAGCTCATTCACAGCTGCCCTGAATTTCTGACACTACTGGAACCTGGTAACTTGTCTTCCAAAGCACATTTACTTCTACATGATACCAATAAGAAATGGTCTTGTGTTTTCATGCAGTTCTAGATGAAAAAACATTTCACAGCAATAGGCAGATTCAAAATGTTACTGTGGTAGGACCCAGTGTAATCATGTCAGTCTTATTTGGTTTCTTACAGATTATGATTATTGTGGTCCAAATGTTATGTGCACAAAGCATCTAACATTTAAATTCCTAACAACTTTTAGATCCCCAGTGAAAACAGTGGTGCTATAAAACATGGTAAGAATACCAAACAGAAAAACATTACAACAGAAATGTGAACAGGTATATAAATAGAAGATGAGAAGACCAAAACAAAAGATGTTGTTAGTAATGTAGAATGTTTGCCTGCTCTGTGCTTTTCACCTCCGATCTTTTCATTCCCTAAATATCAAGGAAGTGATGATGTTATTAAAATAATATGTAATACTTTGATTAAGAATTTGCACTTCAGATTACATTAATCTTTTCTCATTTTTTCTAATGGGAGTTATACATGCACAGAGAGAAAAAAACAAAGTGAACAGTAGGATATTTTTTTTTCCCTAAAGTGTGTGTCCTCTCTAAGTTTTCTATTTAGAATGAGTAACATGTGCTATTTTTAAGTTTCCTTCATTAAAAGAAAAACCAACAGAAAGACAGACACACACACCCACACATAAAAAAAAAAAAAAAAAAAGCTAAAATTCAGAAAGCTGGATTGAAAATCCCTAATATCATTGTCTGCTGTCTTCCGTGCTTACCCTCAAATCTCAACAAATATCATTCACACTTACTAGGGCTTAGAGCATTCCTGACAACTTTACATGAGTTTAAATTTGGCTTCCACTTCTACAGCATTTCAACTTCAGTCTTTACCTTTCTGGTTCTAAGTTCAGCACTGATATTGACTCTTCTGAGTACTTCAAGAAGCTGTTGTCACAGGTCCCTGAAGACTGCCCTTTCACTCTTCAGGTCAACTTCAAAACAATTTTAAAGTAAAACATATATTTATTCACTTTCCTCGGTCTTCAGAAAAAAATTCAGGCAATGGTGACCTTGCACTGACTGTAACCTTGATTGGAAGTTCACGTGGAAACACTCAGAGAAGGTTTTCACTTGTTACTGTAGCTAACTGTTGGCACCATTATTTTCTAAAAGGGCATTATTTTCTAAAAAGGCATTTCAGAAGCTTCAGACCTGAGACTTTTGGGAAGAAAAATCAACTTCTGGGAGAGCACTGAGAAAAAGACAGCAGTGGGAAATCCTTCAGATAGTTCCTGCCAGAGTTTAGTCTGATGTGTTGCAGAAATTAATCAAATTATTTTATTCAGGAGTTCAACCTAGTAAATAAGGACTTGAGATGCATGCAAATATCCTTCAGGATTTGCTACTGCAGAGGCAGAAAATTGCCTGTACTGAACTACATCTCCAATTAAATTGTGGGTCTAACTAAAGGACAATCTTAACATTTAAAAAGCAGCCTTGTCTTAGGAAAGCTACCAACAAATTCTAAAAAGCAGGTTATCTGATTAAGGGGAAGATAGCATTTCTCTTTCCTTTATCAAGTCTTTAAATCTGCATCTTCTGCAGCAGCAGCAGCAGTGACTTGGTTCAAGACACTTACTGGAGGAGATACTGCAACCATGGTTTTGTCTGGGCATTCTCCAATTTATATCCCAATCTCAGAAGCTCAGTGCACAAGAAAAATGAGGAAGACAGAGTTTTTTGTATTTTTTCCTTCCTCTCTCTTAAACAGATTTTAATCAGTTTGCTGAGCAGAGACTGCTTTTGTCTCGGTTCATCCTCCTGAAAATTATGAAATTTACCCAGCCATAATAAAAACAAACAAACAAACAAACAAACAACACCAAACAATTGGCTACGATGCTGCTCTATGTGCAAAGTAATTCTTCTTCCATAACCCCATGCAGATTCTTTATGTTTTCATGTAACACCATTGCAGTTTCACGAAGCTCCTGCTGAAGACAGTCATATATTTACATGCATCACTACTGTCTTTGTTCTCATTCAGCTCATATTTCTGACTCCATTTGACCTGCATTTCAACTAGAAGTTGGATATATTCTTAAAATCAGACCCTGACTTATGCTCCTGTGGTGATATTCCTCTTACACACAGCACAGGTGTTGCCATATGGCTCAGGAGTCCAAGGATTGATGCTATATCCACATATCACATGTCATAGGATGCTTTGCTTAGCAACTGAGATAATGGTATGGAGCAGCTTTTTTTCTGAAAGTAAAACCAGCACCTTCATTGCCAGTGAACACTAGAGAAGCTTTTCTTCAGGGCAGCATCTCAGCGATTTCAAGACCAAGAATAAAGTGTGGACCTACAGTATGCTGTCATAGAGCAGTTACCAGGTCAAGTGGGAATCAAACTGTGTGCTCCCACACAGTTTCCTGTGTGGTAGCATTTTGGGACACACACTTGACAGGGTTCTCTGTATGTGTCAGCAAATGTATGCAGCCATTGAGATCAAGACAGAAGGGGCATGTGGTGGGAAACTTTGCAGAGGGTACAATTAAAACAGATGTTTCACTACAGATTCAACTGTCCTTTTCATAAACTCAGAATGATTACATGCTGCTTGAAATGTGGGTCAGCATTGTCCATTAGCATGTTATGAAGCCCAAAAATTAATCTAATTTCATACTTCATGTTGAGTAGTCATGATACCAAAGAGCAGAGTAGGAGAGAAGAGAATATCTTGAGTTGGAAGGGACTCACAAGCATTATCAAGTCCAACTCCTGTCTCCACATAGAATTACCTGAAAATTAAACCAGGTGTCAGAAGTTTTTCAAAAAGAACTTGAACTCCATTAGGCTTGATAACTCGAGCTCTACACTGCAAATCATATGGTATTGGTATACAATTGGTTGTCCAAAATATAGCTTTAAGATATTCTCAACAACCGGTCTTTCTATCGCACTTTCTCTATGGAACTTGTAGTTTAATTAATAATGTAATTCCTGTACCTTCTCTGTGTTACTTTGAAATTTGATCTCTTTTATTTTTTTTTTCAGATTACACAAATTCAACATTAAGTTTGAAAGACTGCATTATGTACTGTAAGTATTGAATATAAATTCAATGTCTCCATTCTGTTCTTGAAGTTCCTACTCTCATTCTGCTTATGGGTTGCTATCCTCACCCTCCTTGAACTACAATTATTATCAGTGTTTTACTATTTTAATAACACAGTAGCCTGTATTCGGTGTAAGGAGATAGTTTCAAGATAGTTGTGGATCATTTTTCACAAAACTGTGATTCTTTAGCCTTCTGGAAACACTCTATGATTACTTGGTGCGTGGTAATAAATAAAATGAAATAAATTCACATGCTGGAAGATCAACAGTAGTAATACTGTAAATGCCTAAGAGTGGAGGCAGTGCAGCTTTTTCTTAGGGGAGAATGCATTCATTCCCGCTGGATAATATTTTCTCAATATTGGATTCTGAAGCTGTTTGAATAGCCAGATGCAATAGATGCAATATAGAACTATAGATGCATAAAAGCAACTAAATGTCCTCTAATGAAGGCAAATAGTGATGATGTACCCCTTTTCTGTCCCCTGTAGCATTCATTGAATATGGGTCTCAATTATATCCTCTAAAGTGAACCTTTAAAAATAAAAGCCAAGGCAAAATGACTCAATCTGGAAAGATAAGCTGAAATGCCAATACAACATATCTGAACTTTTCTGGGTTCTTTTTCTCTGCATTTTCAGTATCAAAGCCAGGTATTCCAACTGTTTCTGAGCTCTTGGAGTAGCATTACTGCAGTTTCCAAGTTTCCAGTTTTCAGCTATGGACAAAACTAAACCCATAAATGGTAATTTTGAAGAGACACTGAGATAACTGCAGAAAGAAATAGAATAATAGAATTATGAAATCATTAAGATTGGAAAAGACCACTAAGATCGTGTAGTCCAACCATCAAACCGTTACCACCTCGCCAAATAACTATTTCCCTAAAATGCCGCATCTAAATATTTCTTGAATACCTCCAGGGATGGTGACTCCATCACCTTCCTGGGCAGCCTGTTCCAATGCCTCACCACTCTTTCTGAGAAGTTTTTCATAATATCCAAACTGCTCCTCCCTGTCACAATGTAAGCCCATTATCTCTAGTCCTTTTGGTAGTTACCTGGGAGAAGAGGACGACTCCCACCTCACTACAACATCCTTTCAGGGAGTGGTAGGGAGAGATCAAATCTCCCCTGAGCCTTCTCTTCTTCAAACACAGTTTCCTCAGCCACTCCTCATAAGAATTGTGCTCCTGACCCTCCACAGCTTTGTTTCTCTTCTCTGGCAGTTTCCAACACCTTAATGTCTTTCTGTGTACTGAACACAGTATTTGAGATACAGTCTCACCAGGTCCAAGTTCGGAGGGACAATCACCTCCCTGCTCCTGTTGCCAACACTATATCTGATACAATCCAGGATGACATTGGCCTTCTTGGCCACCTGGGCACAATGCTGGCTCATGTTCAGTCTGCCATCAAATATCACTCCCAGATCCTTTTCTTCTGGGCAGTTTTCCAGCTACTCTGTCCCAAGCCTTTAGTGTTACATGTGGTTACTATGACAAAATTGCAGGCATTAAGTGTCTCAATATTTTCCTCACCTTTGGTGGTAATTTTCCCTTCTGCATCCAATAAAGGATGGAGATTCACCTTGACTCTTCTTTTGTTGCTAATGTATTTGTAAAATCATTTTCTGTTATCTTTTACAACAGTGATCTGATAAAGGTCTTGCCACGCTTTCACCCTTTTTTATTTTTTGTCTGCATATCTTAGCAACATGTGATGATGTCTGCCCCTTTTTCCAAAGACAATAATCTCCCTTCTTCCCCCTGAGTCTCTGAAAACTCACTGTTCAGCCAGACCATTCTTCTTCCCCCACCAGTTCATCTTAGGGCAAATGGGCACAACCTGGTCTTGTGCCTTTAAACTTTTCTTCTTGAGAAACGTTCAGCCCTCTTAGACCCCTTCACCCTTCAGTACTGTCTCCCAGGGGATTCTCCTGGCCAATGCCCCAAACAGTTTTAAGTGTGTCCTCTTGATGTCCAAGGTAATGTTTTCACTGATGCTCTTCCTGACTTCAGCAGGAATCAAGAACTCTGTAATTTCATGGTCGCTATGTCCAAGACATCTTCCAGTTATCACATCTCACACCAGTCCTTCTCTGTTTGTGAACAGCAGGTCTAGTGGGGTACCTCCCCTGCTAGGTTCTCTTATCAGCTGTGTCACATGTATACATGAAAAGAGGCTCAAGTAATCCTCATGATTATACAATATATACAAACACAGTGTTAACTATAAAACTGCGGCTTGTTAACCATAATAACCACAGGAACATTGTGAAATAACAAGTGCTATTACCACTGTCAATGCCAGTATGCTGCATGAGAACAAGGAGGAAAGAGGATGATATATCATTATTTTGTGGAAAAAAATTAAGGATGTTCAGTTTTATTTCTCCTCCTCTGCTAAATAGTTTAAATTCTTTCAAAACTAATCATTGAATAACACTTTTGCCTAGAGTAGTGACAGAAAAAAACATCTTATGAGTTGTCTGAGAAAAAGAGAAAATGAATCTATGATATAATTTACAAATGTTTCAGAGACTTTGAAAAAGTAATATCAACAGGAATACTTGGAATTAGGAAAAAACAAACAAACAAACAAGCAATACTTGAGCAAGTAATGAAACTGAAAATATGACCAATAAATTAATGTTCTACAGGTAAGAATAAAAACAAATATATTTCAAAATATCTTCATAAACAGATGAAGGAAAAGCAGGTGGTGGGAACAGAATAGGAAAAGAAAATTACAAACCTTAGAAACAGACTATGTTGAGAGACTGATGAAAGTTAAGGTACAATACTTAACAGCTTTGTGCTCACTGGAAGAGCTTGCAAGTGTGGTATATGGAATGTTATGTTGTCTTTCCAGAAGCTATGAGGAACTGGGTAACAGAACATAGCTAGGCCTACATGATGAGGGTTGAGCAACAATTGGGAAACCAGTAACTTTAGGGGAATTGTGGGTCACAAACCATGTTATGTTGACACTCTGCAATCTTGGAGATTAAGACTGGGGTGTCTTAAATCCAAACTTTCTCAAGGGGATGCCTTAAAAGGAGATAAATAAAAAACTCAACCTCAGGTAGGCTATAGCCCAGTCTGGGGAGCTGGAGAAGGGAACTGTGGTCAATGATAGGGATGTAAATATTTTTTTATTGTTCTGGTGTGTCTGCTCATGAGGACACCCACTTTTGCAAAAATGTTTGAATAAAGTGTGCTTCATTGAGACTCCAGCCTGAACCGGAATGATTATTGAACAAGAGCATTTCTCATGCAAGTAGTTAATCATCTACCTCCTAAACTTGGCAAGGGTTAGATGCTTACCAGGAAGTCACAAGAAATACTACAATAAACAGCTACAGAACTGCTTTTTAAATTTTGATTCCTCTGCTTCATAGATTTCATGGCTACTTTATTCTCTTAACATGAATTTATAGTCCTGGGCCATACTTGGTGATTTAACTTGAAGATCAAATATCACACCCCTAATAAATAAAATGATAATAATCTTAGCGCAGCCTAATGGGAGTATGGATGTTCTCCCTATCCACATAAATGCTTCATTATTTTTGATATCAAGTAAATTCCTGACATTGGTGAAATTTTCTGACAGATAGTTTCATGGATCAAAAAATCCTGAAAGGAAACACTATTTTTCAAAACATATAATTTAACTAGAAGCTGTATTTACTGAATAGTAGCTGTCAAACATATACTTTGCCTCATCAGTCAGTATGATTAGTTGTCCAAAGCTCTGGTGCCTAAGTACATCTTTAATGAGATATTGCTTAGCAAAAATAAAAATAATAATAATAAAAAAATAAATGGTTTGGAAAAATAAATTAGCTACTGTTTGACACTACACAGCCTGAATCTTTGGAATTTTGAATGTTCATTTTCCAAAGCGTTCTGTCAAAAGCTATTTTGACAAAGATATACTGCTCTGAAAATATTCACACCTGATTTTGACATACAAACCAATAACAGACAGAAGAAGGGAAAGAAGAAACTTTATGCAGTCTACTCTGCATTTCCTTTTAGAATAGACACAGATTTTATATTGGATGGTGTCAACTTGGAAGATCTTATAACAAATACCTGTTTTCAGATTTATATGCAACCACTTAGTTGCCAATTACACTGAATGGATGAGTAGTAGAAGGTTTTTTGTTTCTGTTCACAACATGACTAGCCTGAGAACAGTGCATTATGACTCAAACTACTTGAGAATTGCAGCCTTAAAACATTTTACATTGAATTCATATTTTATAGCTTGAGAAGCAAATTTATCTGCTTAATAAGTAATAAATAGATAATGTATTTTAGCACTCATGCTCATTTAAGTTATTTTAACAACACAGTGGGAAATTACTTGTTATTTAACTGCCTGCATGGGTTTTATTCTCTTTCTGTACAAAGATTCAGTCCAGGTAGGTATGCATGTTTTATTTCTCCAGGTTGATAGCTCTTCAAAGGAGGTGATATCTCAGAGTGCCACATAATGCAACATCTAACCTTTCTTTTTCTAACCTATAAAAATCTTCTAGATTGGGTCCTCAGGGTTTGTGATGAATGTCATTTAGTTAATTTGTTCATCATTTACCATGTTCTGTATTCTGTCTTCTAAAAGGCTGCAGCTGGACAGCAGGCAAGAAGCCACGTGAAAGAGGCTGTACTTTGAAACAAGTTGATCCTCTTGGACAAGGTACAAGAGTTTGCCTATTCTGAAACAGAGCATGCCAACAGCAAGCATCTTCCCATGGCTGGAGGCAGGCAGCCAGAAGGAGAGAGATGCCAGGAAAACAGAGAGCCAGAAGCCACTGGCCAGGAGAAAACTCACATCCAGAAAAGACGGAAAGAAAGAGTCATACTTACGATGCAACTATGGAGTTTATGGCCCATAGGAAGCCCTTGGGAGATTTTTAAAGTGACCCTAAGGAGAAAGAACACATCTGACAATGAGCTGATGTATTTACTCTTACCTCTGATTTACTCATTGCCCAAAGCTCTCTGTTTTAATTAGTTACTCATTGGCATAATTCATGTTCATATAAAATGTTGTTTCTGAGATTCAAAGTTACGTTTCTATGAGGGCTGCTCCAAAAGTAATGCCTCCGATTTTATTATGTTGGCCCACAATGTCAGAAGTGGATGTTGATGGTATGGCAGTAGAGGTTGAATCTTCCCACTAGTATTCTGTTTTTGCATCAGATGGCAGCAGAGGGGCAGTCTGACAGAATGGTGCCTGACTTAAAATTACAGATGGAGCAAAGGAGCAGAAGTAAATTCCTGTGTGCAGAAAAATGACACCCATTGACATTCATCAATGCTTGCTAAACACTTACAGAGACTAAACAGTGGAAATGAGTACTCTGTGGATATGACCTCTGCTGGTGCAGATTTTTAATAGCGTGGCATGCAGTCTCTTGTTCATTTCTGGTGAAAATGCATGGCTAATGGTGTGACAGTGATTAAAAAAAAAGTGTTTTGTAGCTGAGAATTTACTGTATCATTCAGTACTACTGTGCTTTTTGTATCTGGCGTTGTTTCTATGGAAATAAATAGGAAGCATTACTTTTGGAGCAAAACTATGTAATTTTGTAGTAACTCTTCATTGTAAAAACATAGGATAGTTATCTTGGTCAACATAGAACCCCTAACATCTTTGACTATTTTTAGATAACACTTGAGCTATTTATCAAATACAATCTTAGCAGTAAGAGAATAAACATATATCAAGCAGACACACATAGAAAGAATGAACTTACCTAGTTACCAATAGTCTGAGACGAAGCTGATTTTCCTGGAGATGGAACTGCTTGTTTTCATCAATATGAAACAATAAAAGTGAAGAAGAATAAGAAGATAATCTCCCAAAGGGAAAATAAATACTTGTGAGCATTATTCCTGTGAGCGCTGTAGCACCAAATTATCAGTTATATGGTTTAGTCAACACCTTTTCAAGATAGATTGCAGCTGGGGAAGAAAGTTTTGCCAAGACAATACACAGCAGCTTGGAATAATCTTCCAGTTACCCTGTGAAATGAACAGAAATCATATTGGGCTGACATGAATAGTCTCAATCTTATGTTAAAAATAGTTGTTCTTTGGCTTTCTTCTGGCGCTGAGTTGGAGGACTCTGGTCCTGGTCACTACAGGACCTTAGTGAAATCTGTGCTGTAGTATCTGATGAGGGTAAATGACATACACTCAATGAGTGGTCATATATTTTTTTTCCCAACACCACCTTCAGCTGTCAGTCTAGCATGCGTGTGTTGGGAGTAGAGGGTAAAGACTCACAATATACAGAGATCTGTAGTAATCCATTTCAAACAGATGACTGATGATTTATATCTGGCCCTGAAACTTAGTGGGCTTCCTACCTCCAATAGCTAAAGATGGAGCTGCTGATGGAATTAATAGATAAAGATGGAGTTGCTGATGGAAACAGAGAAAATGGATAACAGTAGGGGTATGATACAATAGCCCCATCTAGGAAAGGCCTACTGCCTGGCACTTTTGGAAGCACATAACTGTGCTTTTAGCTTCACTGAATCATTCTTAATTTCACATATTTAGGATACTGTGAGTTAACAAAAATTACTTAATAAGATGCATTGTATGTAGGCAGTAGGACAGAATACCTTAGTAGAATGGAAAAAAGCTGTTTTAGTGCTTAACTATATAGTTGATCAAGGCCTCCATCTTGCCTTCCTAAGCAAAGGACTCTGACAATGCCCTTGAAAAAATAATAATGTGTTCTCTGTTTCTGAAACTTCAAAGAATTATTGTCTTTTCCCAAATTCTAACAGGTACAGACAAAGTCATTTAAATGCACTAAAAATCTAAGAGGTGCAAATACTCCTGACATTTCATTATATGTCAGAGAAATATTAGATTTAGCATGTAGAAAGACAGAATTTTGGAAGCTCAAAAGAAACTAAAATTCTTTTTCTCCAAACTTTAAAGGAAATCGTTTTTTCTTGTATAATGTCTTTAGCTTTTGAAGCTGGTCTGCCTAGTAGAAAGCACAGGCAGTAAGTACCACTGTGAAAACTGATGATACTGTAGGGTGGTGTCATGGTTATAATGAACTCTGTCAGGAAATACAAATCTGCCACTACAGTCAGATTCTGATGCAAAAATTTTAAGATAACATGGAAAGAGCTTGGAAAAAGGTTGGAGAGATGACAACATAGTCAGAATAAAAAAAAACATTTACTGGAAAACATCCGACATAGAAAGGAAACATGGAAATTCTTCCCTTTAAAGTCGCAAGATCTTGGGCTAGTCAAGTAGAGCTCCTTCAAGAGAACAAAGTTGTCTGAAAGAACTTCAGATCCCAGTATAAACAAGACAATGAGTCACACTGAGCAATAGTTGTCACTCAGCCTTTAGATCACACACAATTTCTGTGATACTACTCTTTCCATTCTCGTCACAAATCACTGCAACGAGGATCCTTCAAAATTCATATTTTCGAAGTTTTCTTCATCCAAAATGGAAAACCAGAAAAAAAATCTGTCCTTTGAATTCAGATTAGATAGGCTTCCTCCTCCAATTTCAATGTTTCAAGAAATCTGACAAAGGGTTTGAAATTAGTCTTCAAGTGACTCAACTGACCACTGTAAGCTGAGGAGACCTACAGAGTGATTAATATTTTCCAAGAAAATATTAATGCCTGCTATGTGATGTGGGCAGGGGACACAGTTTCTCTCAACCTGTGATGCATGAAGACTTAACCTTTTATCTCTTTTGTAGTGGAACTAGCTCTCAGTGGATGAATCTGAGGTCTTTTATTAATTCAAGCCTCATTTCTTTATGCAGTTTCTTCTAGCAAATGAAAAAAAATAAGTTCAATAGGGAAAAGTAAAGAAAAATGCTAAGGACTGGTAACTAGAGGCAATCAAATATCAGACTTTCATGACTGTGGATAGTGGAGATACTCCCTGAAGCTGAAAGGAAAGATCAAGAAAGTATCTTAGATAATTCTTACTGCTCTTTGGCCTCATTCTGAGATATCATCTCTGCTTACTTTAAGAGAGTAGGCTCAAGCTTGCCAAGGACAACAGAAGTGCAGAGATTCACAGTCATAGAGTTGGCAGCATCTGTACCTAGAAACAAGTATTTTAATGAACACTTCAATACCATTCCCTTACTCAAAGCTCTATTGTAGGCACAGCTAACTGTATGTCATAAATGTGACAATAAAATATGTCCAAACAGAAATAGAAGCAAACATCAGCTCTGTGAACAGTAAAACAAATAGAATATTTTTAGTTCTTATTATGAACCACAAAATAGAGTTGAAAGTCAGTTGATAAAAAGAACTAATTACTTTGACTCAAGGAATCTAAGGAATCCTCAGGAAATGCACAGTGTGAAAAGGCGATTTGCCCATATGCATTCTGGCATGGACTAAGCTTTTTTGGATGACTTGACTGAAGAAACTAGCATAATTAGAACACTAAATAAAGTTAGGTAATGTCAGGGATAATATCTCATTCTTCAAACGGATAAAGAAATGGATTGTTCTGCAAAGATAAAGCAGGAATCAAAGGAAAACACTGACGAATATGACTGCAATGCAAACCCAAATTATTTAAACTCCAGGAAGCAAATCCTGTGATTTCAGCTATCTTGGATTCAGAAAGAATTTATAAATAAAACAGGGAAGCTTACCTGCTGCAGGCTTCTGGAATATCAGAATGCACAAACAGTGTCACTTCAGCACAGAAGGACATAACCATTGTTCTGAGGCACAAAACAGCCAATTCTTTTCAAACATATTTAGCTGTTATCTGTACTGAAGTACTAACCTTTCTCACCTTTGTGCTTCCTTGCAAAGCATGGCAGGAAGCCAGCGAAAGGATGGCTTTAATGATACCAGAGTCTATTTCAAAACTCAAAGACTTCAGAGATTACAGCAGTCATAACTAGTTCTACACACGTGTCCCTAAGGAGCATGGAAAGTGAGGACAATAAAGGAGAAATGTAACAAAAATAGTGCACAGGAAATGCCACGAAAAAAGAGATGGGATTTTGAAGAGAGAAAAATATTCTCTTGGAGTAACCAACGACCTGCTTAACCTCAGCATAGTAGTCAGAGTGCTGTATACAGCCATAGCATGTTTCATTAACCCCAGAAATAACCACAATGAATCATACTGAGCTTTATATCTACACCTATACTCAGGCTGTCTATCAGCTCTGTTTTACATTCATGTCATCTGACAAACACAACATCCTAGAAATAATAATGCCTGTTTCACCTCATGCTATGCGGTCCCTATACTTACAATGCTGAGCTGTGACCAGCTAATTGGAATTGTCACGATGGGTCCAGGTCACATTCAGGCTTTCCTCTCTCACTCCTGTTTCTGAGTACAATTAACATCATTCTATGAAACATCTGTTATAATGGACTCTGACGTGAACTATCATAATAGCATAAGCTACCTGCAGGGACACCTTTCTCAACAATCACTAGAAGAGTTGGCTGTGCCCCAAAGAAAGCTGGATGCCTTATTTTACAGCTTAGTTTTGCAGGGAAGCATTCAGATCTTCAGCGAGCTGCTCTCTCTGAAACAGAAACTGCACCTTCTCACACATGGCAAGAAAAACACTATTGGACAATGCTCCTCTCTGAGATATTTAAGCTTATTAATATGCCCTTGTAATAGCTGAGTGGTATCCTGGATTTTTTTTCTGTAACTATTTCAAAGCTATTCATCAATAAAGGTTAATAGCTTGACCTTAACATCACCCATCAAAAAACAAAAACAAAAGAAAACAAAAAAATAATAAAAAACACAAAAGCATGCAAACAATCTACTTCATGTTTCTAAGAAATGCAGTCTTTGGTTTTAGTTCCCACTCTCTGAAAGAGGTTAATGATGGTCAGGCTTATTCACAAAACAAGCTAAAATTTTCTACAGAAAATACAAGTGAGTCAACATTACTCTTATAATCACATTTCTCTGCAAAGGACTTGTTATACACGTGGAGCACTTAGAATGCTAACCCTCACTGCTGGCATTTCCTGAGAAGGCTCAATGTCACGGCATAGTCTTTGCCTTCTTAATAGTACATGCAGCACGAAGCTGCACAATATTCAAAAGTCAAGCACTTGACACAAAGAGATACACGTGGGATGTCATACTAATTCCTGAGATAGTCAAGAGACATGGATGTTTTTTTCTGCCGCTATCTTGCCAGCCTACTCTAAATGGACAAAAGTCTTGGGGGAGGAAGAAAAAATGGAACCACGGAGTATGTGGATTCCACTATGAAGACTGTGATGTTTAATTGTGCTCACTGATGATTTTAGGAGGTAGAAAGCTCTGAAAATACACTCACAAGGATGAACACATATGCACGCAGGACAATCTTACACTTTCACCAGATTATTATTTGAAGTTTCCTACGGGGTTTATTGACAAGGTATCTTTGCTTCTGAAGATGCTGTTAAAAAGTGGAGTTGCAATGAAGGAACCATATTAATTGTTCACACTGATCACCCAGGACTTGAGACTATTTGCACTGCTCTCAGTTGCTTGCCCTTGCCAAAAACACTTGCCAGCTCCTCTGTGTCCCCTACCTGAACTGCCTCTCTCAGACATAGCATGAGCATCTTATTAACTGAGGATCTCCATAAGGATGCCCAAAGATTGGTGCTGAGCCAGCACAGGATTTAATCTACAGAGACATCACCTCCACCCCATGTGTCCATAGCCTGTCTTGCCTCCTTCCTTAAGCTGTGGAGTGGAGGTATCCTGGAGCTGTCTCATGATCCTCCTATCTGGCCTCAAAAACCAGCAGCCTCTCTTGAGGCAGTTTCCATGTTCTATTCTTCTTTCCTCTAATGTACAGCCTGCCTTCTACATCAGCTTCTCTTCTGTTAAGACGCAATAGCTGCCCACTGACTCTATCTCCAAAATCTTTTAATGAGTTTGAGCATAACCAGGAAGAAAATCTCAGAATAAGTGGCAACTCCCCATCCCTGCTTTCCTTTGATTACCATCAACTCACTAATCTTACCTGTGCAGCGCCTGCTCATAGCCTTATTTCCTTTCAACAGTGATTAAATACAGAGCCATAAGACAAAAAAAAAAAAAAAAAAAAGCTCACTGGTCAATCACCAAGTGCTTCTCTGCATCCCATGTTTACCATTTCACTCCTCATTTCAAACAAAAATCCTCAACTACCTTGGACTTTAAATGAACTTATAATTTAAATGGAAAACTTTGCCTGCTGCAGGCTGCTAGCACATGTGAATGCAAATTCCATATGTAGACTCCTCAGGAGTGGAGTGAAGTATCTATCAAACTGGATTTTTACCTAGGGCTATAACTTGGCTACCACAATAATCTCATTTATATGACTCTCCACCAAGTTTTCCACCTTCTCATCTTCAAACAAGAAGAGTTTGAGAGTTGAGCCATCTGTTTGACACAAAAACTCAATTTATTAGCATTTGTTCTCCAGTCATATTTGAAATCATCAGTGATACATGTCTCATACTGTGGTAGGTGATTCGCAAAAATGAATAGGATACCCATCTGAAAATTTAAAGATGCTAAAATCTAAACACCAAAGATTAAAAAGGGTGTACTATCAACACTTCTTCAGACAGAGAATGGAGACAAGATAGTGAGTAGCTAGAACAGATGACTGAGGAATAAAGCCAGCATTAGTCCCCATTCCCTTGTCCCAGTTTCAGCTGACACATCATCAGTAGCACACAGATACTACTGTAGTTGCTGAGTGACAGAAGTGACAGTGAGAGCCAAGCCACTCTCTTTTATGGGTTGGAAGCAGGGTGTGGGGTGGAGCATATTAGGTGCCTGAATAAAGCCGGGGGTTATTCCATACCACCTGATGCTGTGCAGAAGGCCATAATGTTGTGGGCAGTTTAATGGATGGGAGGGGTGTTGCTGCTTGGGGATTGTCAATGGGTGGTGAGATGTTTCATTGCTAGTGGGGCATCAGTCAGCAGGTGGTGAGTAATTGCATTGCAGATATAGACAATGTTATCATTGCCTTTTTGTTTCCATTTTCCTTTTCTGTGTTAGTAAGGAACTTTATTCTCAGCCCACAAGTTCTAGCTTATTTCCAATTCTCTCCTTCATCCCACTTTAGGGAAGTGAGTGAACAGCTGTGTGCTGCTGAGCTGCTGCTGGGTTAAACCACAACACCTCTCTACTGTCAGCCCTGCATCTAAACACTAACTCAAATATCAAGGCTCTGAAATAAGTCTAAGTCTACAGCTCCCAAGATTGTTCAAGTTGATAACACTGATTTTGGATCAACCTCCAACTTTTAAAAGCACTTGCCACAAGTTCCCAACATGCAGTTTCCACCCTCAGTTAACCGGGTCCCTTGTGATACCCAAAGAAATCAGTATTGAGTTCAGAGTTTCATCAATACTGAGGACCACAAGGTCGATTTATTTAAGACCTTAAATATTGACTTAGAACTGAGCAAATGTTGCAATCACCAGTAAATCGATGACAATACTTATATCAGAATAAAGGTTTTTACTGCAGATTTTCATACATGTTTTAACAGGGGAACATTATCTTAGCCAAATAATGAAAATATATTCTTGCTAATCAAAGTAATTGATCACATCACAGCCAGAGTGTGGGGACTAACAGAAAGAGTTACGAATCTGAGTCCTTGGGAGTTTTGACTTCATTTGTGATTAATATAATTGGGTAACATTTATCTTAAAATAAGCAGGACAAATATCAGATCCTGCATTTTTTTTTCAAAATCCTGATAGTTTCCAGGCAGTAGTTGTTTTTATTTTATTTTATTTTATTTTATTTTATTTTATTTTATTTTATTTTATTTTATTTTATTTTATTTTATTTTATTTTATTTTATTTTATTTTATTTTATTTTATTTTATTTTATTTTAATTTATTTTATTTTATTTTAATTTATTTTATTTTTGTTTCCACTGCCACACAATCTTCTTTAAGTGTGAAAAAAAGAAAGAAGGTCTTTGTTTTACTCAAAATCCCACGAGTGCTGTTAGAAGACATGAGTTCACCAGAGGAAACTATGGCTGACTACAGCATGATTTAGAGTACTGACAATGTTGCTCCAGAGTTCTTCAAACATGGCAATGAAATGAACGGTGCTTTCCAGGGACTGCATCATTAGCTGGTGTTCTTGTAGCTGCTGAAAGACAGTGAGCCTCATAATGGGTTTTTACAAAAATAAAAAAAACTGACATTAACCTGCTGCTGACATACCAGTGCTGTACTGCAAAAACTGACATTCCCCTGAAGAGGAGACAGTCCTCTAAACTGTCTGAAAAGCTGTGCCATTGTTTCAGCTGGAAAAAAAGCAAGCACTAACTAGAATTAATTTAGCCTGTACACAACTACACTATGTATAAATTGGTTCAGGATTTGTATTATCACTATGTACATATATTATGTAGATACAGTGTATGTATAAATATATACATCTGATATAGATGTGTACTTGTTTATATATACATATGTATAAACATATATATATACATGCATATAAAATTACATACATAGATTCCTAGATGTATTTGGGATGAAAAGACCTATATGATCATGAGGTACATCTATCTAGCTAACTCTACAAATCCATTCCTAAATTAGGTCCATAAGTATCTCATCTACATGTCTCTTAATTACCCTCAGGGACAATGGCTCCACCATTGCTCTAGGCAGCCCACTCCAATGCTTAAACGCCATTTCTGTGATAAAATTCTTCCTGATATCCAATTTAAATCTCTCCTAATGCAACTTGAGACCATTGCCTCATGTTCTATCACTTGCTGAAAAAGAGACCAATAGCCTCCTCACTGCAACCTCCTTTCAGCTTGTTATAGAAAGTGATGGGATCTCCACTCTATCTCCTCCTCAGTTCCTTTGTCTGCTTCTCATAAATCTTGTTTTCTAGTCCTTTACCAACTTTGTAGTTCTTCTGTTCTTCTCATTATTATGCAGTGCATATATATTCTTAATCCTGAAGCTGTGAGTATATGTTTCACTCTCAAATGCCATTTCATTATCAAATTTGACTAAAATTAGTCTTAAGAACCTATTCCTGTGAAGACAAAAGCTACCCTGCCATTTCAGCTAAAATCTCAATTATTTTTCATAACATAGTAGGAAAAAAATTCAAATTGATGCTTCCCCACTCATCCAAATTCATCTTGGTTCATCTTGGACTCAATAAAACTTTGTTCTGCTGTGCTGAGCATTCAGATTCTTTTAAGATGCACTCACAATCCACTGAATCACTCAGCTGATGAATTTTAATTTAATAAGCCACAGCAGCTAGAATGTTTCCAAGCAAGTATATACCATATTGTATTTTATAGTAGGATGTTCAATTTCTAGTATGGTCAATTTAGGAGCATGTTTTTGAATTAGTTGTAATCTGAGTCATTTCCCTTGAACATGGTACTACAGAATTGCACAAGTTTTCCAAATAAGTAAGTGCTGTTATGTAGTGCTATGACTGAAAACAAGAAGGCAAATTGCCTGCAGTAGTACCTGTAATGACTGAGAGGGGACTGAGCAAATGACAGGCTGGTGTCTCACTGCTTTCTGGATTAAACCACAACAAATATTCAGTACCAAATTTGAATGATTTTTATTTAATTGAAACACGTGATCACATATCACAGAACTGTACAGGTTGGAAGGGAGCTCTAGAGGTTATTGAGTCCAACCCCCCTGCCAAAGCAGCTCCCCAGACCAATTTTGCACAGGTAGGCATTCAATTGGATCTTGAATGTCTCCAGAAAAGAAGACTCCAGCACCTCCTTGTGCAGCCTGTGCCACTGCTCTGTCACCCTCACTGTGAAAAAGTTCCCACACACATTTCTGTGAAACTTCCTATGCTTCAGTTTGTGGCCATTTCCCCTTGTCCTGTTGCCACACACTGCTGAAAAGAGTCCAGCTTCGTCCCTTTGCTTCCAGCTCCTTAGATGTTATAGACACAAATCAGATCCCCCCTGAGTCAACTTTTTCAAGGCTGAACAGACCCAGGTCTCTCAGTCTTTCCTCATAAGGGAAGTGTTCCACATACTTTATCATCTTTGTAGCCTATCATCTCTGTCTTTTAAGTACTGGAGTGCCCATAACTGGACACAGTACACCAGATGAGGCCTCACCAGGGCAGAGTAGAGAGGGAGGACCACCTCCCTCGACCTGCTGGCCACGCTCTTTTTAATGCACCCCAGGACACCATTGGCCTTCTTGGCCACCAGGGCACACTGTTGGCTCATGGCCAATCTGTCATCCACCAGGACACCCAGGTCCCTTTCCTCAGAGCTCCTCTCTAGCAGGTCTTCCCCCAACCTGAACTGGTGTATGCAGTTATTCCTGCCTAGGTGCAAGACTCCACATTTGCTCTTGTTAAACCTAATCTATGAGGTTTATGACGAACATAATAAAACTGAAGATGTTGCTGTTTCAAGTGAAAGATCTGAGTGATATGACTGTAACTGACCATCCTTCTATTTAATTCTAGATACATTTACAACTTTAAAGTACTAAACACCAGCAATGTTTTTCTTCCATAGGCAGCAACTTTATATCCTGGAGAAGTCATGCACGTCATCTCTTTTGTTAGTCTCGATGGATTTACTGAAAATTAAATGATGACAGGAACAGTTTCTCGATAGTGGGATTAGTTCTGTAAGCTTTCATATATCTTCTAAAAATAAGCAATATATTCAACATGAAAATATCAGGTACAAAGATTTACCCAAGATTTCCTCCTTGAGTTGGCACAATTTTTCTTGGTTTTTCTGATTATATTATGTTTTATTATCTGGTAGTAAATGATGTTAAGATTAGAAAAACTGCTGAGTAACACTTAATTTCAAGGCCATAAAATTATAGTAGTCCCTAAAACAGCGCTAGGAACTCTAATTTGTGAACATGAATTTAAGATCTCTTCCAGAAATAGAACATAGTTGTGCAGACCCTACCTTGTTATGTCTCTGGACTGTCAGGTAAAGCTTGTATACTTTACAGTGGTCATCAAATGAGAAACAAATCTTAAAATGAAGTGATTTTAAAATTGCTTAAGTAAAAATTCCAGAGTTACATTCATATGTGCTGATTGCTATGAAATGATTAGAAGTTGTTTCTTGTGTTAATATAAGAATATCTGGGCTGGGGATGTCACTAGGCCATGACAAGTAAATGTGTTATGCTAATTAGAGGATCAAGAATTAATCTCTCCATCTGCCGAGAATTTGTACTCAATGTAATCTGGGACTTGCCCTAGCATGAGGTCACTGAAACCAGCTGAGAATTTTGGCAGGAGCCAAGATTCAAATTGTTTCCATCAGAGTGGACTTTGCTCACATGAAGTAGTTTGTGGGTGTCCAGATTACACCCCTGCTAAGATCTCAGCTGAAGTATAAAGAAGGAATAGGGATGGTGTATTTGCAAGCTTGCTACAAGCACATTTTTTAATCTTTAATACTGGCATTAGTATGTAGTTAACCTACCTAGATACTGTAGGTAGATTAGAGGCATCTGGCATGTGTAGAGCTGAGATTCTCAGACAATTGCCTGTCCATCCCTGATTCTCGTTCCTTATAGCTTTTCCCTGCTTGAGTCACTGAGCTTAGATTTCCTATATCAGGTGTCTGCCCTGAGAAAGTTTGAGCAAGGAAGGTTTAAAAATATTTTACAGAGTTAAGGAATGAAAACGTCATGCATTTCATAAAAAGGGTGGACTTTTGAATTGAGAAATAAGTGAAGCTTTTTGGGGAAAAAAAAGGCAGTTAGTTTAAACACTAAAATACTGCTCTCAGCGTGGTCTTTCTTAGTCTTTTCCAACATCGTCTTAGTGTTTCAGAGACCTTAATTATTTGAGTTGGACAGCATCCCAGATTACCTGGTCTTATCTTTGCTTTACCCCCTAGGAAATAAAGTTGAAAGAGTAAAACTCAAACCTGTCAAAAGTAATTACTAATGTGGGGCACATCATTTAAGAGCATGATGCCATGATCCTCCTGAATACTTAGCACTTCACAGGTCCTTGTATTTTCAAACAAAATTTTAAGTGATTTCAGCTGCAGGTATATGCTCAAGGCTTCCATAGATTTGTTGCTGGATATCTCACACTGACCACACAGAAATATAAAACTAACTCAGTTAGTTACAAATGTGAAAGACTTGTATTTTTTTTTCTCTTGATTCTGCCTGAATCTGCTTTGGTTTTGAAGAGAACTAGAGCAGAGTATCCTGAACTACACAAACCAGATTCAAAAACAACAGTAGTTTAAAATAACACATTTAAATACTGTCACCGTAGTGAGCCCAGAGCCTTTCAGAAATGTACATAGTTAAGGTAGATCCTTATAACCCAAAAACAAAATAAATTTCTGTCAACTTCCATGACACTCATCACAGGAACGTCTGTGGGTAAGAGTAGAAGGAACAAAGGGGATGCCAGGGGATAAATCAGTTTCAAGCCATGGAAGAGAAGCCAAACAGTACTAGTATAGAGATTTGAATTTGTTTGCCTATTTTTAATTGTTATTTACTTATTTATCTATTTGGAGGGAAAAGGAGCTCTCTGACAAACCAAAGAGCTGGAATATATCAGCCAAGTGATATATCAGTTAAAAAATATATATGAAAAAGAAAGACTAGAGGAAAAGTTTGGGTGAAATTTTATTGTGCTCCTAAACATTTCTTGTTAACCCTCCATCTCTCATGCCAGATGATCTAATCTGTAATGATCTCTTGTCCCCATGGGATGACTGACCTGTCTGCATCCTCCAAGATACTTCTGCAGTAGGGAGAAGTGACTGAAAGTCATGACCCCATAGCAGAGGTTCAGGACTGACTCTTTCTACAGGAGCTGAGAAGAGGTGAGGGAAGAAATGCAATAGCAAATATCACTGAAGGAATGACTACCCCTGTCCCAGAAAAACACAACACTACTTTATGCTCCCTTTGCAGCTCTAGCTGCAAGCTTGGTTCTGTCTGAGGCCATGCAGGCCAGAGGCAAAGCCTGGTTGCTCAGCAGGCAAGTGCTGCTCTGACATCTGGTCTCAGCTTCCTAGAGCGGCAGAAATCAGATTGGAAACAAAGCTAAGGAACATTCACAGGGTCTCCAAGTCACCACTCCAAGGAATATTTTATTGCAATTTTCAACTGCAGACAAGCATGTACTATGCCTGTGCTCAGTATTGGCCATGTCTCCAAATGCATACGCAGAAAGGAGAGCAGGTAGGAGCAAGAATGAAAAAGATATAACTGTGCAGAAATTACTCAGCCACCTCCTCATTCCCACCACTTTATATTGGACTGAAACATACTTTTTTACATATAAATGATTTTGGATGCATAGACTCCAAGCACATGTCACAAATATTAGCAATCTCAAAATACTTTGAAAAATGCCATATCCCAAACCTTCAATGGCACCTGTCTTGTATCAAAAACAGTGTTGCCAGCAGGAACAGGGAAGTAATTGTCCCCCCTGTACTCAACACTGGTAAGACCATACCTTGAGTACTATGTTCAGTTTTGGGCACCACACTTCAAGAAAGTCATCGAGGCCCTGGAGCATGTCCAGAGAACGGCAACAAAACTGGTGAGGGGCCCGGAGCACAAATCTTATGAGCAACAGCTGAGGGAGCTGGGACTGTTCAGTCTGGAAAAGGGGAGGCACCTTATTGTTCCCTATAACTACCTAAAGGGAGGTTGTAGTGAGCTGGGGGTCAGCCTCGTTTCTTGTATAACTGGTGATAGGATGAGAGTGAATGGCTATAAGTTGTGTCAGGGGAAATTCAGACTGGACGTTAGGAAATACTATTTTTCCAAAAGAGTGGTCAGGCACTGGAATGGGCTGCCCAGGGAGGTGGTGGAGTTACCAACCCTGGAGGTATTCAAGGAGTATTTAGCCAATGTGTTGAGGGACATGTTTTGGTGAGAACGATTGGTGATAGGTGGACAGTTGGACTGGATGACCTTGTAAGTCTTTTCCAGCTTTGGTGATTCTATGATTCAAAATATTCAACTGATAGTCAGTCTATAGGATATTTCCATTCATCTCTAACCAAAAATCACATATTTTGTAACACCCTGGATTCAAACGTTTACCGGTTGACCAGCAGGTCAAGGGAGTTGAATATCCCTTTCTACCCCACTCCTGCGAGGCTCCATCCACAGTACTACATCCAGCTCTGAGGCCCTCATTGTGAGAAGAACATAGACCTGCTGCAGCAAGTAACAGGGCCATGAGGAAGATCAGAGAGCTATAGAAGCTATCCTATGAAGACAGACTGAGAGAAATGGCCTGGAGAAGGCCCCAGGAAGACCTTATAGCTGCCTTCTAGAGCCTACAGAAAGCTGGAGAGGAAATCTTTATCAGGTAGTGAGATGACAGGACAAGGGGTAAAGGTTTTAAGCTGAAAAGAGGGTAGAATTATCTTAGACATTAGAAATAAGTTCTTTACTCAAAGGGTGATAAGGTACTGGAACAGGTTGCCCACAGAAGCTGTGGATGCCCTAACTCTGGAGGTGCTCAAAGACAGGTTGGATGGGGTTTGGGCAGCCTGGTCCAACGGGAGGTGTCCCTGCCCATAGCAGAAGGCTTGGAACTAGGTGATCATTTTATGCTTCTATGATTGAATACTAAAGACCATCATTACAGTTAATGAATACCTTAATCAGGCAGAGTGCGCAGGAAAGGAGCTTCACAGATTTGTTGTTTCCTCTCTTGGGTGCTTGGTACTGAAGGTAACACCATATGTGACAAATACTCAATGATCCTGACTATTCTTTGCTTGCAAAGAAATGTGCAAGAATATCTATGATTCAGCTATGTTTTCACATTGTTGCTGTCACAGTTTGGTCTGGTTTTGGTGATAAGGAGTTGAAGAGACCTGCAAATCTATGCCCCAGATAGAAGGCATGGAGAAAAGAGAAAAAGTAGGGAAATGGACCTGGACAAAGGAAAATGGCAGCAAGAATATAGGGGAAAAAAATTAAGTTTACTAAATATAGTAGTGGAACATGAGATAATACAATATAATTGGAATTGAAGCTAATAAATCTAATAAAATGAGAGTTTCTGAAACCTAAGTCCTTCCTCTAATGCTGTAGGCAAAGTGATCAGAAATATAAAAAACGAGCAATATCAACAAGACAAAGAACTGCAGCCTTAACTCTTTAAATCCCAGTTTACTGTATTATATTACGGTGTGGAATACTGATGAAAAACCATGAAATTGTGACAGCTGCTTTGGAAAAAGCAGGACTGTCCATATGGGGAACAGATCATTAAGGAGATTTTACAACATGAATTCCAAATTTCTTTTTTCATGGTTCTTCTGTGACTGTACATCTGTATTCACTATTTCTTTCTATAGAGTTACCTACTGTGTTGCACATTACTAATTTCATATGCAGCAGAGTTTGGTATCATTGTGATTACTGTGCTTAGTCAGAAGACATTTGGGACCAAAAAGACACCATAGAACTTAAGTTTGCTAAACTGCCTATGACACGAGTGAGAGTTGCTTGGAGAGATGAGAGACAAAGGATGACCTCAATGAATACAAAATAAAACAACTTTAAAAGATGGTTTGCCTACAAGAAAGTGCATCATTAACTGGCTGTGTAGCTTGAAACTGTCTGCAGGGACATATGCATGCATATATGGAAAAAGAAGAATGTTTAATGCATCTAGCCTTGGAAAGTCAGTAAAAGCACTTTCTTCATTCTTTAAGTATACAAATTCAACAGGAAATGTGTGCTTTTAAATTTTTAATTTTATTTTATTTCCTTTGAGGAAATTACAGATATTTGAATATAGTTGACTTTTTTTTCAATAGAGAAAAAATGTTATGTATTCTTAAAATACCCTCCCACACACACATCTATGTTCCCAGTTAAACTGCTGACTTTTTTCCACAATTTGACATTTAGTGCATGCTCCTACAACCCAATTTGCACCTGTAGATATAATATTATTTTATTTCTTTTATCCTATCCCTATATGTTATTTATGTTACCTAAGTGTATAGGATATGATGATTTTGAGAGATTGAAGAAAATGTCATAGATGCACAATTCTGCAATTGTTCATCTTCTCCATGTAGGTTAATTGTTTCAGTATCTTTTTTACAGGTTGAATAAACTTATTTTACAAAGGATTTCAATCAGCTCATATGTCTCAATTCTTATCCTTATCCTCTTTCAAATTATATGTATTTTGCTATTGTTAGCAAGCTTTTGAATCAGATCCCCATCTCTCTCAATACGGTTTAAATTCTTAAGAAACTGTTCTGTTTTTTTTCTGAGAAACTCAGACTATGAGGTATCAGGATTTTATAGCAGTGGTATTCATGTTGATCCCTGTTTCTAAGACCTTATTTATGCTTTAAACTAATACAGGCTTTGATAGAGGCAAAATTTTACTTGCCATTTCTAGTTTATTTGTTTATTTAATTCTTCAGTAGATTTTCCAGGTTGTAAATTCATACTTCACATCTTCATTTTCTTCCTCAAAAGTGTAAGCTGCCAGTGAAAGCATTACATACATTTGGCATTCTGCAAACTAGGGCTCCCTGAGACCTTCTTGGACTGTGCAGTTGTCAACTGCTGAAAACTTTGCTGGATCAGAACTTTGGGTATCTGAATGCTTCTTTGAATAGAAATTGTTAGTTTACTCATATCTCCAATCTAGCCCCAACTTACTGTGTAGTCTCTTTTAAACTAGCTTTTAAGATGATTCCATGAAATGGAAAAGCCAGGAGAGACAAAAACTGAAAGGAGGAGCAAAGGTTACAGTGATTACATTGATTCTTATGCTTTCTAAGCTCATTACAGTGAGCTTAGAAAGCATAAGAACTGAGATGATGGTGAACTGTGACATAAAAGAGGTTTCATTGAATGTAGGAAGGAAGCAGTAGAAGCTGAGCTGATAAAGTGAGATAAAGAGTAAGATCTTTTGGTATGAATGAGACTGAGACAAATCAGGACTAAGGAGGAAGTATCACAGAAAAATAAAACACATTAAGCAAGTGTGAATCTGTGAACATCTAAAGAAAGGAACACAGAGAAGAACAGAAATAACAGCAGAAAGACTGGGAGAAGGATGAAACTGCAATATGAGAAGCTGGGGAAACAGAAGGACTCTGGGAAGCAAGGCCATAAGGAAACTATTCCTAAAGACTGAAGTACAGTGCAGGAGTCCTTGCACTCACCAGCCTTCTAGCACTAGCAGTCGGTACATCCTGTACAGGGATGCAGCATCCTGTCACCTCCTCAAGTAGGTATACAAGGTTATGAACATTTGTTGCATCATACTTAGCCACTACATTAATTCTAGTGGGAAAATAGTTTGGATGCAGCCCTAAAGAGAAATGCTGGGGGTGCTGGTGAATGAAAAGCCCGCGTTTCAGGCTTGCATTCCTAAAAGCCAACCCTATCTTGAGCTACACCAAAAAGGAAAATATGACCAGCTTCTCAAATAATGTGATTCTTCCCCTCTTCTTTGCCTGTGTGTGGTCCTACCTGGGGTAGTGTCAGGGGCTGCTGGAGTGGGTCCAGTGGAGGACCTTGAAGACGATCAGAGGTCTGGAGAACTTCTCCCGTGAAGAAAGACTATGAAAGCTATTTCTTGGCGTTTAGGCCAGAGAAGGGAAGGCTCCAGAGAGAACTCATTGCAGCTTTTCAATATTGGACACATTACTTCAGATGTGCTTTCACCAGTGCTAAACAGAGTGGAGGGATCACCTCTTTCAGTGTGTTAACAAGACCCACTTTGTGCAGCCCAGGATGATGCTACCCTCCTTTTCTGCAACAGAGCATTCCTGGCTCATGTATGACTTCACATGCACCAGGACCACCAAGACCTTTTCAGTAAAGCAGCTTTCCAGATGGTTCTCCCCCCAGTATATACTGGTGCACATGGCTGTTTCTCTCCAGGATCAAGACTTCACACGTTTCATTGTTGAACTTCATGAGGCTTGTATCAACCCACTTCTCGAGTCCGTTGAGATCCCTTTGAACAGCAATACAAACATCCATGATCCTCCTGGTTTTAACATCTACAGCACAGGAGTCCAACCTTTTGGCTTCCCTGGGCCACACTGAGTAAAGAGGAATTGTCTTGGGCTGCATATACGGTTGCTCCAAAAGTAATGCCTCCTATTTATTTCCATGGAAATAACTACAAATACAAAGAGCACAATAAAACTATTTGATCAAGCAAATTCTCAACTACTAAACGTTATTTTCCCACATAGTTACCACCATTGGCTATGCATTTTTTGCCAGAGATGACTAAGAGATGTGCACAAATCCACTGTTTAGTCTCTATAGACATTCAGTAAGTGTACTGCACCCATGCCCTGGTTTCATCCCAGATGAGGTTCATAGCATACTGATGCTGGTGCTCAGGGGCCAGGCCAGTCCACTGAGCAGGAAGAGCTACTACCATGATAGTGCTGGGCAACAGGCAGCCATATTGTGAGTTGTGCTGGGCTGCATGCAGGCTGATCCTTCTGCGTCTCATGAGGGGTCCTGAGTGAACTGTTTGGAAATACACCTCCTACTGTTCATGAGAACAAAGTATGAGATTTGGAATGAAACCTGTGAGAGAATGAGTGTGGATGACAGAAATCAATGCTACTTCAATTTTTTCTCCCTTTCCATAATATTTTACACATTTTATTACATTAATCTCTTTAATCTTCTGCTAAACACCTGCTTAGAATTTTTTTCAAACAAATTTGAATAGAGCGTAATGTGACAGATGTATACAAAACAGTGAACAGCATAACGAGAGTACATCCATGAACACCGTGTGATACATTTAAATTAGACTGTAATTGATTAATCACTGCTGAAGCGGAAAAGAAAAATAGGTCATAAGGTACTGGTGTACACCTTTCAGCATTCATGTGGGTAGACACGGACAAATACAAAAACAAAAAGCTTCAGGTATACACATTCTTTTTAAAGCATTTTTTTTCTTTTTGCTTTTCTTAGAGTTTTGGTACTCAGAAACTATGATTAATATGTTTTCAATGAAGTAGAAACTGATGTTAAATTTTACTGTATCGTATTTTAACTTGTATCAGAAGAGTTTGTACATTTTAATTTTTACTGTGTACCTGTAACATCATTTCTCTTGCATGTGAGTCAAGGGTTATTTTATCCTCTCACCTTACTGCTGCAGAGACTTGCCACTTACTAAAATAAAGCCAGAGTAAGAGACGTATGGTGGCATAGCTTAGAGTGGATGTTTTCAAATCTCGTAAGAACAAACCAGATTATTTGACCTTTATTCATTTGTGACTCATATTATCTGAGATATAATAATGTGATTACAAATATGACTGTGTAGCTAATTGAATCACTCTAACCTTGTAAAACAATTCAGGCATTTACAGAACATGTACTGTACTCAGATACAACTGCATACAGCATTATTCATGCTGCAACCTTAAAGTGAAACAAACTAATATCTTGGCTAATATTTTAGTCAGCTTATCTAATTTGAATACAATGTTGAAACAAAACAAGTATTATGACTATGCAGTGAAGCTGAATCATCATTATTGCTTCATTTTTTCAACCTTCAGAGATATTTTCCAACCTGAACGATTCTATCATTTGGTGATATGCTCTGAAAAAATCTTAAAACCATATGAATGCAAGCTTTTGCATATCATAACTTATTAATATTTGTTTCAAGAAAAGATATTTACAATATCAAATATTTAATTGTCTTGAAATAACTAGATTATAATAAATATTCTCACATAATTTTGCCCAAATAACGTTATAAAACCACTGGAAGCCCTTGGAAATAGGCCATGGTCTCTCAATCTGCAAGTCCTCGGGGCATCTCAAAAGTCTCATACTTATCAACTCTTTATTTGTTTAAACAAGTTCAATTGTTTGAATTCAATGAATGTGACAAAAATCAGCCTTCTGTTCCCACAAAGTTTTACACTGACAGTAAGAACTGGAGGCATCTGGGGTCATCTCACAGGGACAGTTAACACACAATAATTGATATATATTGTACAGAGCATATATAATAAATGAATATTGAAGTATATGACCTAAAATTCCATAAACATGCCAGTTCAATGAAGTATATTATTGCAACTGTTCAATGACTGATTTCTGGCATTTAATTTTGAAAAAAATACATTTTTAATTTCTAAAATGTTCTTAATAGAGACAAACCTAACTTGCAGCTACTGAAATACGCTGCCTCTGCTCACATGTTTCTTCTGTTATGTATTAATTTCATTTCTAAAAATTAGCTTTTTTCATAAAAAGATCTCAATTTTAAAAATATATAGAGTACCAACACTTCAGTGAACAATAATACATACTTAAAAAAAAAATTTACACAGCTCTGAAGTACTGTTGAAATCAACTTATCCCATCTTCCCTTCACTTCCCATCTTTGGTCAGATGGGAAGGGAAAGTGTGGGGAGGGGTGCAAAAAAAGTGGAGAGGACTTTCTGAGAATAACCTGGGACTTTTAAACTATAGAAACACATACAAATGTCTCGAACACTTAAACTTTAAAGAATGATAGCTAGATTATTTCTTTCACCGAGTTTCAGTGCTTAAGTTATTTCACCTGGGCAGACTCTAATTCAAGGTCAAACTTGTCTCCATTGAAAGTTTCACTTACCTAGCTGTTTTCAAAGAGCAGAGCTGCAAGGAAAGGGGAAATAAAATGACTACAAAATTCAAACAATTTATTTCCTGGAAAGGGTAATGTCTTTTGGGATATATTTTCAAGGCAATGAAATTTTTGGGCTTCAGCAGAGCTGACAGCTCAGTAGTGGCTGCACAGAAATTTCTACCACCCCAAAGGTCATTTGCAAACCTCAGTAGCTCTAAAATGTCACCTAACTGGTGATGGATAAAAGTGCCCTGCATTTAACTTGGTGTTAGAATTTTGAACTCTGTAAATTGCAACCTGGCTATAAATAAGGGAAGTTTTACATCACAAAGTGCATAAGGCATTAATGAGCAAATAGAAATTATGCATCTTGCCTACATTAGTTGCTGATATGGGGTAAAAAACTGCTAAGAGCTGACACTGTATGCCTTTTGTTTCTTCACAGAGGAAAGTTGTGAGGGAAGGAGAGATATTATTCTAGTTTGGTTAAGCAAGTAAGTATATCTGTAGAAATAGATCATTTGTGTATATATTATGATTCAATTCTGTGTAGAGGAGAAGGATGTGTTTGGAGGTTCTGTACCAAGAAAATAGCTAATTTTTTTCTGCTAATAGTTACCTACCTGATCAATAGAACCAGATCATAATTTTAACAAAGGTTTTGTAGTGCATATATATTCAAACTCATGAAAAGCTCCCATAAATCGCATAAAACGCTAAAATCATACTCTTTCATTGAAAAGCCCTATGTAATAGAACAGAAATTAAATAGGTGGATTTCTACAGGAGTGGCATGGGTTTCTAAATAAATCACAAGAGAATTTACAGCATTTAAAGATAATTCAAGGTGTCTGAAATGCATTTGTCCAGGGGTTCTCTGTTCAGTGGAACTTTAGAGAAAAGTCTCTTGCTGACTTTAGTTTTAGTTACTTTATTATAATTTGAAAGAACTCATGCTCAGCACCAATAAATTAGTCTTTTCTCAGGTTACAGTGATTATAAATCCATTCAACTGTGTAGGCAAGGAATGAGTACAATTAGCTGAATCCTAGGAGGTTTAAGAACTAGCATATAAATTGCTGCATATTCTTAAGCTGACAATATTTTGGCAACCAGTATATAGAGGCTCTAAGGAAAGCCAGAGCCTGCATAACATTCTGCTATAGGAACACTGAGAGGCAGCTGAGCTTGTTTACTTTATTTCATTTGCATTGGTCATACACTATGCACAGAAATATTGTCTACATCTGTTCTTACAATCTCATTTCATAAAGGAATTCGACTTGAAGAAGTGTCATTTTGTTAAGGAAAAGGAAATGAGGAGATCTCTGGAAACCTAAGTAGCATTTATCAAGAACATTCTTTGTATAAAGTGAAATACTACTTTCCAGTTCTTCTTCAGCATCAGGAACTGCTCATTTCTTATTCACAGATAAACCATTCTATCCCATGCCTTGCAAACTGCTATCAAACAAGAACTTCTGAAACAAGTTCAGGAATAGAAACTAGGACTCCTAGATTGAAAGTGAGTCAAGCACAAAATAATAATAATAATAAAAAAAACCCTAATATTAAGATCTATCAAATAAAATATTATCCTGCCGAACTCTCACATGTTCTCTCAATTCACAATTAATTAAGTGATTGCATAAACTTAAATGAAAACTTGCAACTATCAATCAGATTGAAAACTAAGGCAAATACTTTTGTTCAGTAATATTGTGAGAATCTAACCTAGACTCAATGTCATGAAAAAAATCACAGAACAAGATGTAACTCATCTGAAGTTTTCTTCTCCATTTATCCATTCCCATATTATATCATACAATCATAGAATTACTTGATTAAAAGGGACCCTAAAGACCATCTACTTCCAATTCCCTGTTGTGGACAGCATTGCTAACAACTAGATCAGGCTACTTAGGACCCCATGCAACCTGGTCTTGAATGCCTCTAGAAGTGAGGCATCCACAACTTCTCTGGGCAACCTGTTCCAGCATCTCACCACACCCTGATTGAAAAGGTGCCTCCTAATATCTAATATAAATCTCTCCCCTTTTAATTTCAAACCATTCTCCCTTGCCCTGTCTTATTACTATGTGCCTATGTAAAATATCATTCTCCCTCCTGTTTTTAAGCTCTCTTTAAGAACTAGAAGACCACAACATGACCTCTCCAGAACCTTTTTTTCTCCGGGCTGAACAAGTTCAGCTCCCTCAACCTTTCACCATAAGAGAGTTGCTGCAGCCCTTTGATCATCTGCTTGGACTTGCTTCAGCAGTTCCACAACTTTATTGTGCTGGGAACATGGATGCGGTTCTCCAGATAGGGCCTCAAAAGGGCAGAGCAGAGGGGGAAAATCACCTCCTTCACGCTGCTCACTACTTCTTTTTCAATGCAGCCCAGGATATAGTCAGCTTTCCGGGTTGCAAGTGCACAGGCTGCTGGCTCACATCAAGCCAGAATTCCCAAGTCCTTCTCTGTAGGGCTGCTTTCAATTAGTTCTTCTCCCATACTCATATCTGGAATTGCCTCAATCCAAGTGTACCACCTTTAAAATCCATGTTCCTCCAAGTTAGAGATAAGGATGTGATGTGAGACCATGTCAGAGACCTACAGAATTCCTGTCCTTTGTCCATCAGTGCCATTATTCAATCACAAAAGGTCACCAGAATGTTCAGTGCATGAACATTTAAGCATTACTGAAGCATTCTGCTTCATGCATTGGCCAAGTTACCCCATAAAAAACATTCATAAAAAATGGCCATTGAAACTCCAGCCATCAGAAGTTTTAGGTTATAGCCATAATGAATTGAGATCTAACGCTTGTATCTGCAAAGGAATTAAAGAAACATTAGTCACAGTAATAGTTTTCAAATTTCATTTGTTCCTGAAGAGATGACATAAAAGTGTTCAACCAACAGCAAGCTAGTTCTTATGAACTATGCTCTTTGAATCCAACTGCACTAAATATCACTGAAGCAAATTACAAACAGGATCACAGGAGGTTCCCTCTGAACCACAGGCAGCACTTATTTTCTGTGCAGGTGATGGTGCTGGCACAGGCTTCCCAGTCAGCTCTTTGGACATATTCAAAAGCTTTCTGGTCACGGTCCTGCATATCTTGTTCTAGACATACTTGCATGAGTAGAGGAGTTAGAACAGAATGTCTCCAAAGTCCCTTTCAGCTTCATACATTCTGTAATTCTGTAGGTTTCCTGAATTGGAAAGATGTTCTTGTATGCCCAATATTTAGGCTTGGCTTCAGAAGCACAGCTAATAATTCTGGACTAAAACCCCAACCTATGTTCAGAGATAACAAGGAAAATGGAGTTGTGGGGTTTTTTTGTGTGTGAAAGTCACTAACTTGTATTTCAAGAGAGTACTGCAACTTTACTCTTGCTGCATGGGGACTACTTGCCATTACCACAGTGAGGATGAACATCATTTATACAGAAATGCAAAATACAGAGGACAGGAAAGCAAGCAAATGACATGTATCACCCTCAGTAAGTTTGCAGATGACATCAGTTTGGTAGGAAGTGACAATCTGCCTGGGAGTAGGAAGGCCCTACAGAGGAATCTAGATAGGCTGGATGACTGTACTGCGGTCAATGGGATGAAGTTCAACAAAATCAAGTGCCAAGTGCTGCACTTCAGCAACAACAACCCCAGCCCAACATTTCAGGCTTGGGAAAGAGAGGCTGGAAGATTGTACAGAAGAAGCAGACCTGAGGATGTTGGTCAACACTTGGTGGAACATGAGGCAGCAGTGTGTCTGAGTGTCCAGGAAGACCAATGGCATCCTCACTTGTATCAGAAATAGTATTGCCAACGGAAGCAAGGAAGTGACCATCCTTCTGTACCCAGCTCTGGTGAGGCTGCACCTCATATACTATGTTTGGTTTTTGTCCTGTCACTACAAAAATAGATATCAAAAAAAGTGCTGGATCATGTCCAGAGAAGGAAAACAAAACTGTGAAGGGTCTGGAGCACAAGTCTTATGAGGAGCAATTGAGGGAGTTGTGATTGTTGTTGCTGGAGAAAAGCAGGCTTAGGGGAAACCTTATCTCTCTCTCTACAATTCCCTGAAAGGAGGTTGTGGCAAGGTGGGAGTCAGCATCTTCTCCTGCATAATAAGCAATAGGACTAGAGGGAAGATTCAGACTGAATGTTATGAAAAAATTCATCTCCAAAGGAGTTGTCAGGCGCTGGAACTGGCTGCCCAAAGAGGTGATGGAGTAATCATCCCTGGAGGTATTCAAGAAATGTTTAGTTATTGTACTAAGGGACATGATTTAGTGAGGAAATGTTGGTGGTAGGTGGATGGTTGGGCTGGATGATCTTAAAGGTCTTTTCCAGCCTTGGTCACTCTATGATTCTATGATTCATATTTTCTTTATGTGTCTTTGAGACATATGGATTCTAGTCTGTTCTCCTGCTGCTAAGCATTTTAACTGAATAATATTGAAAATTGCCTGAATAAAAGTAATGGAAGCAGTTGTTAGAATTACATTCACTTCCCTTGGAGGGAAGTGTCCTGTATGACAGGATTATATTCTTGACTTTACCACCTGGCTTTAAGTCTTTAGACTATGTGGATCTATTTTTGAGCCAAGGCTAAAAAATAGGAAGTATGGGTTTGAATCCTTCACCTTTTACCTGCAATGAATGATGAACAACTTACATCCACTAACCAAATATTCGAAAGACTGCTGTCCATTATGTTGGGGTACATTGTTGCTATGATGTGTTGCACTTGCAAGTAGCATCCTTCCTAGGTAAGTAAGGCTCCTTACGGGACTTCTGTGCAGGGCTACCTTGCCTTGGAATCATGAAGATCAGACTGCTTTTGAGATACATAGCTCTTCACTTTCTTAACAGCAGAATTTTAGCCCTTCATAAGTTTTTCAAGGAAAGTGGAGTTTATTTTAAGCTAGGCATGAGTTTTGCATAAATCTGTCTGCTAGTCTTACCTTAAGTGCTAAACCTCTTAACAACTCAAATGATTATTAGTGTGCAATGCTCATTTCTGAAAATCACAGCATGTAATTCTAATATCCTGGGCTGCATTTAGCACAAAGTTAGCAATACAGAATTTTTGTATTTGCTCTCACAATTCAGGAACACATTTGATTTCTTTTTTCCTTATATGTTTCCACACTGGAAAAAAATCACCCAGAAAGAATATACAGTTTCTATCCTAAGAGATTGTCAAGACCTATCCAGACAAAGCACCAAGAAACCTGGCTTGATCTCAGAGCTGTCGCTGAGTGGGAGGTTGGATTTGAGAGCTCCTGAGATTTCTTCCAATCTGACTTTTCCTATGATCTTGAGTAAGGCTGCCTTCTTTATCTAACTTTTGCAGCAAGCTTTGATAGTGCTTTTGTTAAGGTTTTAAGTAAAGGATAAAATCTGACTGTGTTCTAATGCTGAACTCATCACCAGGGCACCTGACTGCAAGTGTAATACTATCTTCTGGATAATATCTTCTAACATAGACCATACCTTTATCTATATTTCTAATTGTTTGAGTGTTTTGTTTTGATTTGTTTTGATGAGGTTGTGTAGAATAAACCCAAGGCAAATTTTGCTGTGGGTATATTGTCTTAACAAACATATATGTAGATGTTTTTCACTAGTTGCTTCAAACTATCATTTGCATTTAGAGTTGTTCAAATCATCATCTGAGATCATGGAACAGCTCCTAGTTTCCTCATTAGATGGCAGAGACCTGAAGAAGAAAGGCTGCAAGATTGATTTCAAGCTCCTTACTCTTCTGTTAAGAGAGCTAGAGAAATAAACTGGGAATTATGACATAAACATATACATAAATGAATAAACCCTTTACCTGTACTTTTGTTTGTCTGATTAAACTGACTTATCTGAAATGTGCTGTAGGGTGGATCTCTTCCAGTTGAAAAAACACATACAAATCAAAGTGTTTTCCAATGTACTGTATACTAAATCCCATATCTTTTTATCACAGTGAGCATCACCTGTAGAAACATCCTGCACGGTGCTAGCCAGGTTTGGTAAATGTGCAGCTAGGTTTGGTACCAGGAGTTGCTACATACCCTTGACTTTTTGCATGATTAATCATATCAACATCTGACATTTGGTCCTGAAACCAGGGAATCTCTGACATGAGTTTTCTTAGTTCCATTCTGAAAGGACTTTCTCTTTTCTTTCAAGAATGAACCATCAACTGAAACTGAAGAGAAAGAAATTATTCTAATAGAAAATGTGTTTTTAAAACACAGTGTATCATAAAACTCTCACCCTCTGACAAACATTCTGATGAAGAGTACTGAAAGAGTATTACATTTTTTTCTGACATTAGTTATTGGGGATGATATAAAACTCTTCACCTGAGAAAGAAATGGGAATGAATGGAACTATTGTTTGGTAATGAGCCAGCTGAAAGCATGTAGATGAAGTTTAGAGAGAGACTGTTCTGCTCCAGGGGTTTGGGGTAGGATGAGAGACAGAGCTTGTTCCAGATCTCAGTAATAAAGGCGGGTTTAAAAAAAAAAAAAAAGCCACAATAAAATTGCTGTTTCAAGAAGACAGAATAAAAAGGAGATATCTTAATAATTTTAATTCTTAGTAATATATTCAGCCCCTTTAGATGATAGGAACCTCAAATCTGTGTAGCACTGGATAGAAAGGGTCCGCAGAGCATGCTGTGTGAAAATCCATCCAGGATCTTTCAACTCTCATCTCATCCCCACTCTTTCTTCTCCATTGCTTAATGTAAAACAACAACTAGCATGGCAAATATTGGTTACTATCATAAGAAGACAATGGCCACAAATTAAATTTCAGGAAATTCCATGCAAACAATAAAAAATATTATTACTGTGCAAGTAGTCAAACTATAGAATAGGTTTTATGGGGAGGCTGTGGAATCTCTATTATATGAACTTTTTGAAAATTCATTTGACACAGGTCTCTAAATCTGATCTGACTGATTCAATTTTGACAAGAAGGGATGCCCTAAAACATCTCCAAAGACCATTTCTTGCTCTTATTCATTGATTCTATTGATTCGCTGAATCCTGTGGAGGGCCACAAAGATGATAAGCATCTGGAAGCATCTCTCATATGAAGAAAGTGTGAGAGACCAGGGCTGTTCATCCTGGAGAAGAGAAGGCTGAGTGGTGATCTCATCAGTGTTTATAAATAAATAAAGGATGGGAGTCAAATGGATGGAGACAGATTCTTTTCAGCATGCAGCAACAGGACAAGGGGTGATGGGCAAAACTGCTACACAGGAAGTTCCATACAAATATTAGGAGGAACTTCTCTTCTGTGACAGAGTACTGGAACAAGCTGCCCAGAGATATTGTTGAACCACCTTCTCTGGGGATATTCAAGACATACCTGGACTCATACTTTTGCAACCTACTGTAGGGAATCTACTTAAGCAGCAGGATTGGACTGGATGATCTCTAGAAGTCTCTTCCAGTCCCTATGCACAGATTTTAATACAGAGAGTAGGTGGTTAAATATTAAGCTTTATTATTCTCACTTATATATCTAATGAATAAACAGAAAGATTCTAGTTACCATTAACTTTGAAGTAATAAATCTGAAGTACTTTGGTATCTTTAAGATAAATTCTTCATAACAATGTATGTATTCAAAGCACATCTCCAAGCAACTCCATCAGCAGCTGTTATTACTCAGCAATTATTAAAAAGAGGTTTCAGCTATCACAACTTGAATCCCTAGATACTGCAATCTCAAGGTCCAATTCTGAAGATTTTTACTTAAGTAATTTGCCCTTCCTCCTCATGTACCAACTTTGCGGCATTGGCAGCGATAAAAATACAAAAACAATTTTCCAAGCTTATATTTATCTTCCTTAACCTTCAGAGACTTTTTTTTAATCTCTGCCACTTCCCTTATTCTCTGCATAAAACTCAACTTCATTATTGAATGAGGCAAGGGCTCTTGGGCCTTCACAACACAAACTGAATTCACTGTTGTGCACTGGACAGATGTACCCTGTGCAGTAAAAGTCACCTACTGGCTTCTAGAAACAGAAATATGACCACTGAATTAAGGAATCCTCAAGAAGTGCATAGTCAGGGAGCTAAATTACATTTGTGCTAACAACCCAGTTTTCTCAGGTTTTGCTAACAGCCCTATCCATTACCTAATATACCTTTCCAACATTGTATATGTATATGGAGAGATCCACAACCTCTTGACATTAGAAGCCAGAACAAAAGGAAAGAATCATATGGTAACAAACTGTGTTTAGCTCCTTTAGATCAGAAAGGTTACAGATTTTCTGTTTCTACCTTCTAAACCAACACACAGATGAAGCTGTAACACTCTTCTGTATGGAAAAAGCACTAGATGCGTAGAAGCTACACTCTTCACTGACAAGTTTCAGTGACTTGCTGACATCAGAGAAGAAACAAGGCACAATCTCCTGAGCGGCACTAAAGTAGTAGCTGCAGACTACTTTTTTCATGGCCTCAGCCCAGTTTTCAGCTCAACTAATTTTTTCTTCTTGATGGTTTTCTATGGCTAGAGTGCCTTTTCAGCACAGTTTAACATTCTCAATTTCCACTACATTCTGCAGAAGTTTTACATGGAGTCTAGTACAGTGATAATTTTAACCAAATACATAGAAACATGTATATTCATTTTCCCTTAATAATATATGAGCTATCTCCCTTCTATACATTTTGTCTTATTTATTTATTTATTTATTTTGCAAGAACTGAAGTAGCTTTTCCTTCAGCTTTTGATGGTTTAAGGTCTGCAGAGAAGATCTGGCATACAGACAACTGAAAGCTGTGAGTGTATACAAAAACAGTGCCCTTGCCTGACAGAGAAATCTGAGCGAAGTAATATTTAGAAAGAAGCCTCTAGCAAGCAAAGTTTCCTAGAAATCATTAACACATCACTCTCTTGGGCTAGTTTTGATCAGGATGCTGAAGTAAATTCTACCAGAAATGTGATAATCTGATATATCCATCCTTACTTACTGAACTAAATGAACAGTTAGTTTTTCTCCATAGAATATCTTCATTTAAACAGAGAAAAGCTGTAGAGGACAGTAAGAACTAGATATCTGTGCTTGTGAAGATTTTCAAGAATGACTGAATTATTCAGAAAGCACAACACTCACTAAAAATAATGCAAAGGCTTCAAAAAGCACCAATGTATTCTTTCCTTCTCTATTCTGAAAACAGAAAATCATGTTGTTGGTTGTACAGAAACATATTAGTAATAAGTAGCTTAATGTTTCTTGGAGATGAATGATTCTTCTGTTAAAACATGAAGTTATTTGAATTATCTCAGATTATTGCATATGAAAAATAATTCGTTTTACAATTGAGTTACATTTTCTCCTAGAATAAGTTCTAGTTTTGCCTAGACAATTAATGGAAATTAAGTTGAACAGAAAGAGTATGAAATGAATATTTCAATGTAAGGAATTTTCTCTCAAAAGCAAAAATTACCCTAGAAGTAAATCAAATTATATATCTTACAGTGCTGTTATCCTACAAACACATCTTGCAGACAGCTAGCCACTATTGCCAATTAACTATAAAAAAGTTATCTCAAGTTTAAATGCAGCACCTGTTGAGTCTAAATAAATTTCATGCATACAAAAATTAATTTTATGTTATTATTTTTCATATAAATGCTCGTAACTTTATCACGGGTAAAAGAAAAATAGCAATGGTACTACCCACACAAACATTTCAAGTGCTGCTGTGTTACAAAGTAGTTATAAATGAACATAACCTTCTCATTTAATTATTTAGAAATAGCAATATGTTTTTCCTGATTGACACTTTGGGACAGAATACCAATCACCTAAATTCCATAGATTTTTAAAAATAATTATGTAGGAGATCTGAGGAAAAAAAAAAAAAAGGATTCACTTCTGTTTCTGGTAACAAAATGTGCACCATCATATTGCGATTATAGAAATGCACATCAAAATGTTCAACATGGTAGATAAACACAATCATCTCTGTTGCAAAACAGTACCTCTTGTACAAATATTTGGGAGCAATAGACATAACAGCAGTATGGGACTGCTCATGTTCCATATAAATAGTGGAGTATCTGTCAGTTAATTCTCATACTAAATATTGAAATGGATGATAGAATATATTGACACAAATATCCTTGTGGGGAAATATCTCCTGCTACACAAAGCATAAGGAGCTTGGTGTGCTTGAATATTATTGACTTTGAATAAATTTTTAGTTTTGTTTAAGCAAAACCTGTTAATTGTAGTTTTAGTGGAGTGAATATCTTCTGGGCATATTTGACACTATGCAAATCTCAATAAATTCAGTTACCTATCTTCCTATGGTTTCTTTTCCTTTAAACTATGAATTAAGCTATATTAGTCAAGTGCGTAAATTACTTCTGAGACTGATTTTAGAGTATATGTCAACCCATCACTACCATGCCAATTAACCACATCTTTAACAAGTCCCTAAAATGTTTCTTGAAAACCTTCAGGGATGGTGACTTCACCACCTCCTTGGAAAGTCTGTTCTAGTGCATTCTTTCTGAGAATTTTTTCCTAATATTCAATTTGAACTTCCTTGCCACAACTTAAACTCATTACCTCTAGTCCTGTTGGTAGTTACCTGGGTGGCCAACCCCCACCTCACCACAGTCTCCTTTCAGGGAGTTGTAGAGAGAGATAAGGTCTCCTCTGAGCCATCTCTTCAGAGTCAATCACAGTTCCCTCAGCCACTCCTCATTAGGCCTATGCTCCAGACCCCTCACCAGCTTTGTTGCCCTTCTCTAGACATGCTCCAGAGCCTTGATGTTTCTTGCAGTATGAGGCCGCAAACTGAACCCAGTACTTGAGGTGTGGACTCACCAGAGCTAAGTACAGAGGGATTATCACTTCCTTGCTCCTGCTGGCAACACTATTTCTGATACAAGCAAGGATGCCATTGGCCTTCTTGTCCACCTGGGCACATTGTTGACTCACGTTCAGCCAGCTGTCAACTTAACACTCCCAGATCCTTTTATTTGTTCTGGCTTTTCATTCACTGATCCCCAAGCCCAAGCAACACCTTGTGTCAATTGGGACTAAAGTGCAGGATTTTGTTGAACTTCATCCCATTGTCCTCAGCCCACTAATCCAGACTGTCCTGACCCCTTCATAGGGCCTTCCTACCATTAGGTAGATCAGCATTTCCTTCCAACTTTGTGTCATCTGCAAACTTATTGAGGATGCACTCAATACCCTCATCCAGAAAGCGGAAGTAAAGTTGCACTATTGAAAATTTCTTCAAAGATATTCTTTTAAAAATAAAAATAATATTGAAAAAAATAGCAACTTATTTCACAAGCCAGTGTGAGCCAGTGTGTCAGGAAAAGGAGAGCAGTTGCATTTTCATGAAAGGAGTAACACTGGTTAAGCCTTTTAAGACCTTTCCACTTTAAGCTGAAAAAAGGCTTTCACTCTGAAGTTCATCTATTTGAAAACAGTTTGTTATGAGATACAGAGGAAGTAAATTTTTAATTACGTGCCTTCAGGATACAATTCCCAGTTTGCTGAAACAAACCAAGCAAAACAAACTTCTTGAGAACTCACTGTATGCAGCCCATGTACCCATTTTTTCTCCCTACACTGTGGCAAAAAAGTAGTAGAGGCTCAGGGGTAACTGAAGGATGCTTCACTGGGCACCCACTCATGAGGCATTTCTTTGGCCTTCAGGAGAAATTCTGATTTCCAACATAAGGAGAAGAATTATTATTAAGAAGAAAAGAAGTGCATTTTAAGAGGGGCTTTCCTCAAATATTGCCCTGACAGCCTCTCCTTCATCCATTTCCTTATGTCTGAAATCTCAAGTTTTTACTGAAATAAACACATAATCACTCCAAAGTTTGGGGGAAAAAGCTTGCAGTTACTATTTGGAAATATTCATTTTGTTCTTTCTTTTCCCTTGTTTTGATTTTCTTGTTCTAATGTGGCATCTTTTCTTTTGATAAAACTTTAAACAACTGTGGTATTGTTTTGGTATTTCCAGGAAAATGAAGTTGTGGTTGGAAAAAAATAATGTATTCATTGGTGTTCACTGAAATTCTGATCCATCATGGAGTACCTTTCATCAGAATAAGGCTAGAGAAAACAAACCCTTACTTCCCTCGCAGCTTTTCTGAACTACCTTTGAATTTTGTCAGTGCAAAACCCTTTTTATAGTTGCAACCTATGCTATCTCCAAGATAGTGACAGATCCACTAGAAAGTCTATTAGACCTGTGAAAAATAAGACTTGGATCCCAAGAGACAGAAGTGGTAAGGCTTCTGATACATTAAATGCATTATCATAATCATAAGAAAGTAAGAATGCCAATGAAGAATTTATTCTTGTGTTCAAAATGGGCAATAAAAATATTTTCTTACAATGCCACAACCCACATATTTTCAGGTTTAACAGTAATTACTACACATCCATTAAGAAAATGGGTGATGGTTGTTGATAGACTGGTTTGAGGAAAGATGTTCTGTGCCAAGAAATGAATGAGTGTTTACACAGGAGTGACTAGAAGAATGATAATAAGGTTGAGAGCTACTTCAGGGAAATATCACCTCTCTGTGTCCTCCACATCTGCTTCAGGTCAGCTTCTTGTTCTCACAGGCCAATATCTTTTTGGTGGATTGTCCATCCAACACTGATTTGTTGTTCTTTGGGCTCTGGGAGATTTCTTTCCTCCTCAGAAGGTATTTATTTTCCCAAAAAAGCAAAAGTATAATTAAAAAAAGAGTAATCATAAAATTTACACTGCAATACAGAAGATATACCTATCATTTTGCATAGGCTTTTTCAAATAAACTGAATAGTTATATTATTATAACTATTATTATATTATAAAATAGTTACATGTACAGAGTGATTTCATTATAAATTTATCTCTTTAACATTTTCTAGACACCTTAAACTTACTTAATTCTTGTAATCATAACAGAACAGTTATGGAGTTAAGTGCAAGTGTATTAAGGACTGTATGAAGAGCAAATTTACAGGACAGTGTATAAGTGTGAGGCCTCTTTAAGCTCCTTTTCCTCCCAGGTATAACAGTGACTTTGAGCCCACAGGAGCATTTAGGTGGCTGTTTCTGGGATGGAACAGGTGTAAATAGTTTAAAGGCAGTACATGCACACAAACGGTTTTTTATTACAGTATCAGTGAAACCAGCAGAACACTCCTTCAGGAAGGCTGTTTCAAATTAAGACCTCATTTTTATACCAATGAATTATTGTCCTGCTCCATACACTCCAAATGAGGAAAATTAAGAGGAAAAATAAAAGAGCTGCTTGTTTGTTGCAGTGGACAGTTCCTGTGAACTACATCAAACTGCCTAAATTAGCATATTTACAGAAAAGGCTTTTCTGTTTTACTCAAATCTGTTTTACTCAAATCCGTTTCCCTACTATTATTCTGTTCCTACTAATGCCATAGAAATCTCACTGATGGAGACATTGTACATCAAAAAATTCTGAAGAAAGTGGAAAACATTGTGTAAGTGACAGAGAGATGTGGAAATTAAAATATTTTCAAATTTGAATAGTCTATCTGGAGACAAAATAGACAAAAATGCAATACAAACAATTTCAAAATGTCTAACCTTTATCTGTTACAAATGCTCCACAGAATACATTTGGTATTTAACAGAATAGCGGAAAATAAGGAGTGGATAGCTTTGAAGCATGAGAGGATATCCACTATCTGTCCCTGTATAGCAATGTGAAGAAACAGCAACAACAGCCAGGAGAACAACATGAAGGAAGTACATAAACAGCATCTGTGTTTTTTTTGTAATATTGGGAATTAGTCATAAACCAATTTCAGATAAACTGTACTCTGTTCTACTGCAGAAAAAATACAACAGCAAAGCAAACATCTCCCTAAGAAGGTGCTGATTTTACCAATAGAAAATTTGTTTGACTTGAATCTTGACATCTGTTAAACTCTGTGTCACGTGTGAAAGGCAAAGAAGGCAAGCTTCCAAAACCAAAACTGTCCATAAGATCCTGAAGTATTCAACCAACAGCTAACCCCCAGTTGAAACCATCCTTTAACATCTTTGTTTGGCATTGCTCCAGAAACGTAACTAAAGACATGAGTTTAACCTTTTTGTGGAATGAAGGAAAGCGCTTGTATAAATGGATTCTACTTCATCTCTACGCACTACAGAGCAGATACTAAACTCATCCAAAGGAAGCACACCCATTCTCTAAGGAGTTAGGGTACTGACTTCTATTATCAGGTTGTGCAACTCTAAACTTCTTCAAAGCAGAGTATGGCTGGTCCCTAAAACTCTGCACTCTATATATATGCTTATGCTCATATAGTTCTTTCGTACCTATGAAATAAACTCATTAAAACTAGAACTTGCCATATCTATGTTTTTGTTCAACACTCAGAACTTGTTCACATAGTCTAAAAGACCAAGTCCCTTCTCCGTCTTGAATCTGTTCATCTCTGGAAGGAAAAAAGGGAGACATTGCTCTTACACGAGTTGTCTTGGTCTGGTACAGACTTCAACAACTCAAGAGGATTAGACAAATGCTTTAAAAGCAAAAATATTTTTGTCATACTACTATTCCCAGTGCTAGATTATTAAATAAATAAATAAGCAGTTTAGGTTTCTTTCTTTTTTTTTTTTTTCTCTGCAAGGGGCTTGTTAATTTTGTGTATCACCTTTTGAATGAATTTATCCATTTTGTGCTAAATGGTGCCACAAAAAACAACAGCACAAAGTTCCGACAAGTTCCTTTTTCACCACCTTTCTTTGAGCTCACTGGAGACAAAAGCATCACAATGGCAGGAGGGGCAGGTAAAACCCTTGTGTTCTTTGCACGGGGTGAAAAATTATCCCTGTCTTAAGCTCCCCAGTGCAGTTTATTGCTTCTGTAACACAGCAGCAGTACAAAGATTTCTTAGTTTAAGAGCTTTAGGTAGAAACAAGAACTAAGTTTTATCAATATTGGTTTAATTTCTACTCTTTTCTTTGCAAAAATATATGCTACTGAGCCCATGGGAAACAATAACACCTATGGGCTAATTTATTGTGCCTAATATAGATCTTTAACCAAGTATTACCTTTTCCCTACTTAGCTAGGCGTTGTGATACGTAAGAGTTATTTGAAAGACAGGGATCTCCTTCAAAGAGTCCAGTGGAGGGCTACAAAGGTGATAAAGGGCATGGGGCACCTCCTTTATGTGGAAAAGCTGAGAGACCTGGGTCTGCTCAGCCTTGAAAAAAGAAGACTCAGAAGTGATCTGATCGACATCTATAAATATCTAAGGAGTGGGAGGCAAAGGGATGAGGTCACTTTTCTCAGTGGTGTATGATAGGATGAGGAGGAATGGCCACAAACTGAAGCATAGGAAGTTCCATACAAATCTGTGTGGGAACTTCTTCACAGCGAGGGTGACAGAGCACTGGCACAGCTGCACAGAGAGGTAGTGGAGTCTCCTTCTCTGGAGATGTTCAAGACCCGTTTGGCTGTCTATACCTTTGCAACCTGGGCTAGGGAGCTGCTTTGGCAGGGGGGTTGCACTAGATCTCTAGAGGTCCCTTCCAAGCCCTAGAGTTCTGTGATTCTGTGAAAGGACTTGGGAGTTGTTTCAAAGGCTACTGCAGTGGAATGAATTATTTTCATGCAAAAGGAAAGACTGATTTTCTGCCAACTAGTCTCTTTGACTTGCTCCTGCAATATGACATACAACATGACTGAAATGAAAATAAGCTTTCATTTACCTGACAGTAAAGAAAGTACAGCTGCACAACTACTCATATGCTTACACAAGGCTCCTCTGCAATGCACACTTACCTCGCAAAAATACTTACACTGTATACACAGAGTCTTTTCACGTGGGGAAAAAAAAAAAAAGGAGTTTCAGATGTTTGTGAGATGGTCAGTGTTGCCTGAAGAGAAAATTCTGAGTCCCTTTACTTTTTGCTCTTAATAAGCTATTACTCCTCCTGAAACACTGGTCTGAAATTGGTCACCCCAAGACAAAGAGTAAAGATAATTAATCCTGTTCTGCAACAAGAGACATGCATTAAAACTTACTTTTCAAATTTTAGGTTATATAAGCAAGGTAACGGCAACCAAGAAAAATAACATTCTAAGGATTCGGATTTTTGTCTCCTTTTTAAATCTAGTTGATGGGCAGATGCTTAATCAAAGCTAATGCCTACACACATGAGGATAGTTTTAGCAAAATCTAATGAGAAAGGAGCAATACATAACAGAGAAAAAAACCTTGTGCCACAGTGAGGAAGAAAGATGATAACATTCTGTTTTCAATTGAAAACAGAATAAAATAATAATAAAATTTATTTCAGAAAAAACAACAGGGGCTCTAGGTATTAGAAATTCTGAAAAATGATACCAAAACTTTAAGTCAATGGTTATATTCATAAAGCATACTGAAGGAAGTGCCTATACATTCCATTAATATTAAGGTTATTATTGTTCTTCTTAACTAATTCTCCTAGTCTTTATTCTTATCCTAGCTAAATAGGGATGGATAGAAAGAAGAGATTCAGATTTCACATTTGCTAATACTGGAAGCCAGGAGACTGATTTAGGCTTTGTAAACAGGAAAAAAGCAAGCCACAGGCAGTTTGGCCAACACTTTTTGTAATTCACAGGGGTGCATGTAATAACTGGAAAATAAAATCACACTCTAACTCCTTGTAACACAATATTCAGTCTTTAGCCTTTGTATTAACTTTATGGTTAGCTTCCAGCAGCTGCCTCAAATTCTTGCTTCCAATAACACCCCCAGACCCAATTCTGTGTTGGTAATTTCCTTACTGAAATATACTGCTTTTGAAAATCCATTTGAAATAGATTTTCTCTTCATACAGGTGGTATAAAAGCTGCCATGACAGTAGATGTGGTAAAGTATGTTCCTGATATTGAAAATGAATGCAGACATTAGACATGCCATGAAGAGCTGAATGCATTCAGGGGCTGGTGGTGGTTCTCATGGGCAGAGTGCAGAAAGACAGTGCTAGAAAACATCTCTCTTATCCCTCTTGAAATGCAATCCTTTTGACAGAACTTAGGAACAGAGAATGGTTTGACTGCCACAACGATATGCATAAGCTATGCTCTCTAAAAATGGCTTATCTCCATCCAGTCTGTTCTCTTGCTACATCTTTCTTCTGCAATGGCCAGTTTTCATTTGTGCAATTAATTATTGTTCCTTTGAGATACTGCCATCTCCCTCAATTCATTTACCTTAAATTAGTTTGCCAGGGAACTTTATTTACCAGTCGATAATTGAATCCACTTTTACTAAATCTGAATTTTTTTTTTGCTGCAAATTGACAGCTTCGAAAGCTGCTGCTGTTGATCACAGAAATGCAGGGGTTGGAAGGGACATCTAGAGGTCATGGAGTCCAGCTCCCCTGCCAAAGCAGGCCCCCTACAGCAGGTTGCACAGGCAGGCATCCAGGCGGGTCTTGAATATCTCCAGAGATGGAGAATCCACAGCCTCCCTGAGCAGCCTGTTCCAGTGCTCTGTAATCCTCACCGTGAAGAATTTTCTTTGTATATTGGTGCAGACTTCCCTATGCTCTAGCCTATGGCTCTTTCCCCTTGTCCTGTCCCCAGAGACCACTGAAAAGAGGTTGGCCATGTTCATTTGACTCCCACATTTAAGATATTTATAAACATTAGAAAGATTACCTGTCAGTCTTCTTATCACAAGGCTGAACAGACTCAGGTCACTGAGCCTTTACTCATAAGGGAGATGATCATGACCTCAGTCATTTTAGCACAGCTTTCATCCAAGTCACAATTTACCTCAATGTTCAATGAAGTTTTAGATTGAAAAATATCAGAGTTTTCTTTTCTTTCTGTATCAAAAACATTCTGAATAATTTATTTGAATAATGTCACAGTTTCCTCTAACTTCTGTATCAAAATACATCCTCGATAATTTCATAACCTGTAGAAGCATATGCTACTATATAGATTAATTTATTCAGCAAAAATGCTTAGTAATAAGATAGCAGAAATTAAATATCAGAATTTAAACTACATCAATACCAAGAGCACAAGGGGAGGTGAAAACATGAAATAAATGCTTCAAAAGTGCTCAATAGGTGATATAGACCATTGCGTTATGACTTTATTTGCACCTTAAAGTTCAACACAGAAAACCCAGCTACCAACATTCAACGTTTTTATACATAAAGAACCATTGTCATTATTTAAATTATATTTGTGAATACAAATCTTTTCTGTATTCTGCTACTGTGTGCTTTTGCAAACTGTAAACTAAATACTGCACAAGAAGAATAACACTGCAGAACCACTGGTTTCTGTCACCAGCTGAGCATAAAAATTAACTCCTCCCAACGACAAATCTGCTGGAAGGGGGTACTCCTACAGTCATTCATCTGTTCTATAGAAGTAAAATGAGACTGAAAAATGATTTTGAAAAACCTTCAGTGAGTACCTATACAATTCTGCTTTGAAGATTTGAGGTCTAAACTTTCTAAAGCAAAGAATAAACTTCACAGCTTTATACCTACCTAAACAGAAAATAACAAGTCTGTATGCATCACCATTACAGTAAAGACTATCACCTGTTTAGATCCCCTTTTTCTAAATTTCAATATTATCAAATATAAGCCACTGAAACTGAGGTCAGGGTAAATAAAATGGTACTGTATTGATAACATGCAAAGATGGTGGAGACATCTCAGACCATGTCTCCGTGTCTCATTCATCTGTCATTTCATGATGTGGAACATACACCAGCCAAGGAGAAAACATATATCCATACCTAAAATCCCTTATAGTGTAAAAGAAGGAAAAAAGTTCTGGAATTTGTGTAACTCCAATTGAATATAAATGTAATTCCAATTGGGGAAAAAAAAAAAATGGAATCAGAATTTTCACTTTCACTTCCAGGCAAGACTTTTTTTACCAAACAAATTCAAACCTGATATCAAAATCTCATGGGAGGTTGGGGTTTTTGTACTTCTTTGTTAGTTTATTCTCTCCAGGTATTCTGCAGTTTTATTATGCAGAATTTTGATAATTAGTTTGCTATAAATATAGTCTTTCTATAAAATTCAAGTTTTATGAATCATTACAGTTTCTATTGGCCATAGTATAAATTTCCCTTTACTCATTTTCCAATGCCTATTCAGCAGAAATGTCCACAGGCCAATTAATGCTAAGGAAGAGGGGGAGTAGATGTAGGGATTATTTAAATGAAAATTATCAGCAGAATACAGAGATAAAATTGGCTCACTGTTATGTATCATAAGAATAAATTTGACCTGAATATATGAGATTAGAAACTCCAACAGTGAAATTATCAAAGTAGAACTACATTTGCTCTTTTAATCCACCAAGTATTAATAAATACACACACACACAAACAAAATAATGAAAACCAGCAGCAGCTGTCAAATTTGCAGCATTTCTTTGTTCCTTTTTGATTTCTTCTCCCAAGAAAAAGCAAACAAGCCATACATTACCGTGTAGCTTCCAAATTCAGTCGGTGACAAGAAAACAATCCACAGAATAATGAGAGCAAGGATGTGAAATGACAGGTATGTAAGTCGTTTGTTTTTGTTGATTTTTTTTCCTTTCTTTTTTAACAACAATTTAAGGAAGTCTGATTTGGACTAAGTGAATAAACAAAAGTTTTCGCATAAACTGTAGTAGATTTTTTACTTGTCTTGTTAGTTTCTTCTCTGAGGACATTTTAGCATTTTATCTTAAATCTGGAGTAAGAAATTAAATGCAACTTGATTAAGACAGTTTAAAGACCTGTCACTACAGACTAGTATTGGAGATGCTGTAAAGCCAGGAACATCTGCTGCAGTGATGTGAAGGTTTAGCAGAGTATAACCCACACAATACACAGTTGTTTAATGCTACTTAATAAAACTGACATGTTTGAATCCTTTTTTTATTGGAGTTACACACTGAAGGACATTCAACTGCATACCATCTTTCTCCTGACTCTTTCAAGCTGGATATCCTCTATGGGCAGTGACATGAAGGACTACTCTTCACAATTGAATGCACAGAAACCTGATATTTATAGCAATAGACAAAATGGTAAACATTGTCTTTGAAGTTCGGATCAGTAGTCATCAAAAACATTGATGAACATTTGTGTATGCCAAATTGCCTTTTTAGGAGTTTATTAAAGTGGATGTTACTGCATAGTATGTATGCTGTCCAACAGAGGTCACTGCAAAGAGTCAGGGCTTACATTTCTACTTCTTTTTAGGAAAAAAGTTAAGAGAAAGAGAAATTGAAGAAAAAAAAGGAAAATGATAAATACTTTTTTTTTTTTTACAGAGTACTTTTCTGCAGAAGCAAATCAAATGGTACTGAAACTTGTTCAAATGGGGCCAAAGGGGAACCTAGCCAGTCTGTAATCAGATATCATTTACTTGTCTAGTTACTGCCCAATAGATTAGGGAATGCTTTTTAACCAACATTTTTTATTTCTAATAACAACAAAAAAAGATAAAAGTAACTGTTGGAGAATATATATTTCCTCTATGTAATAACAACATTTCCTACTGTCTGTGATATAATAATAAAAGATTTTCAGATTACTTGTCTCTGTGAAATTACATAAGGTTTTTGCTAAGATCCAAGGACAGTGTAGAACATAGAGAAGAGAAGATACAGTGAAAAACACAGCTCTGATTTTGTACAGGTTAAATTTTAGAGTAAATGTTTCAGGAGAAAAAGAAACTGAATTGCAGTCATAGTCCTACCTGGATCTCTGGCTAGGAGTGTCCTTGGAAGGGCAGAGCATACATGAGTTTTGCTCAGATGGCATGCCTCAGTTCAGCAGCCTTGGACAAATGCTGAGGATGAGATTTTGCCCACTTATTAGTAATAAAGGAACTCTATGCAAAACTCTTCTCTCCTTCCATGTCAGGTTTTTAATATTTAGAAATTGTTGCACCAGCAGCTTAATTAGCTATTAGTTTCTAGAAGAAGCAAGGCTATTAAACAAGGAATAAGAAAGACATCTTATTATGAAGCAGTATTCACGCTGAGTTTCAACTGAGAACCTATGTGGCCACTTCTAAAATTGCAACTACTTGTATTCTATAATTGAAATGATAAAATAATAAATGCTTAGGTTACAGAGACATACAAAAAGACATACAGATGCCAGCACTAAAATGTTTTGCTATATTAAGAAATCAGTGATTTCTGTGAAATTCAAATTGTGATTTCTTGCTGTTTCTGAAACAGGGAGATGCTTTGCAGTATAAATAATGAAACAGAACTTCAAGAGTGAATGTCACAAATAGGACAAGGAAAGCAGAGGAGAATATAAATAAATAAATACTCTAAACAGGTTCTTGAATAGGTCCTTCATTGTTATTAATAGAAGCATTTCCTCGTTACAAGAATGTAACATTTTTGTATCCATCTCTTTGTATTAGGTATGAGTTATTCATGATGAGTTTCCAGACTACATTTAAACCAGGTTGTTCACATCAAAGTGCACACCCAGCACAAGCTCTGTTATATGTTGTCCTAAAGAAAACCAACAGGCTTTGGAAAAAGGTGTGTAAGATTTAAGAGCTGTCTGTATTAATCATTTGTCTGATTTAGAGCTTTTATAAATTTAATAAACACAGCCTTCTGTTAGGGATGACCCAAAGATTTACCTTGCCAAAGGAGAGAGAAAGGATCATAATTTTACAGGGCTTCTTTTCCTGCACACATTGGAATTAAATTAAACATGCATTATATTTCACAGTTCTTGCATGACACAGGAATGGATTCTAGACATATTTCTTAACCTCTTCCCATTTATCCTGCAGGATGTGATATAAAAAAAAAAAAAGAAAAAAAAGCTAATCTGCCTGGTGTACCTGAAAGTTCTGTCTGTGAAAGTACGTGCCTTTATTTCTAAACATGACAAGATGTTTGGAAAAACTTTTAAGGATATTGAATACATTAGCAAATTGAAAAGAAACTTCCAATAAGGCTTTTGTAACACAGTAATTATCCTCAGAGGAAGACAAGAGGCCAGAAATATAGAGAAGTGTACATGTATCAGAATTTCTGATGCTTGCACAAAATATTTTATGCGTTGTAAACCTGATAAACTGGACAAGAAGTTGATGCAGATTGGTAGAGTTAAAAGAAATGCTAACTCAGCAATACCATCACAACAGACTTTAAGAAAATTCTTCTCTTTTCTCATTTTAAAATCCAGTACACTGTGTGCCTGGGAGCAGTATTCAGTCAGGAAAAATACTGTAAAATCGTTGTTATTTGTATCACGTTTGTTGGGATATTGTCCAGTAGGAAGAGAGAGGAAAAGAAAGGGGGGGGGGAGGTGGAAGGTGAAAGATAAATAAATAAATAATTCTAATTCCAAACATTTTTACAGCTTTTTTATAAAACAGTTGAAAAATACTTATTCGGGTGTTTCATAGACACCTCAAAGAGAAAAGAAAAAAAAAGAAAAAAACAATACCTTTCTATAGATAGTTTACTCAAGAAAATTTTTTAAATTCCTAAAGCTTTTCCTTCTGTATTCAGTGCTTCACCGACTTAAAGTTCTTGAGTATTCCAACCCCACATAGATTTTCACCAGAGATAACATAGATGTTTTGCTTCAGAAGTACATTCAGCACCTATACTTAACTGCTTACATGTTAATATACTCAGGGTCAACTTTTAGATAATCATTTCTGACTTTAACAATAACAACTTTTTTTTTTTTAATTAAAGTATATATAAAGTAGTAAAACATGTATATTTAATAAAAGTCATGTTTACTTCACTTGAACTGTACCAAGAGCACAAAAGCAACATTTTGGCTAAAAACATCATAGCAAATAATATACATCATGAAAAGGGAAATTCTTTGCTAATCAGATCATGAATCTGCACAACTTACTGGAGGGAGTCTTTTTTAGCAGGGGGTTGGACACAGTGGTTGCCAGTGATCAACCCTCTATTATTCTGTGATCAATCTTCAATATCACATTCATGTCTAAACATGATGAAGAACATAGTATTTTAATACATGCACACAACACATGTACCAAAATCAAAATTGATAAAGGACTTTAAACTTGACATGTCTATTACAATGAATGCTCATAATTTGCTTTTTTGTTCTGATCTACTCTGGAGTGCAGCACATGCTATGACAACCCAACATTAAAATTTGGGATTTTATTCAACAATAAAAACACCCTTTTTGACTCAAACAAAAAGCACACTGAGTATTGGAAAATATTTTTAACATAATTTAACAGAAAAATTAAATGCATTTCCAAGGATCTAGATATTATTTTTCCATTTTTCACAATTATTCAAATGTTGATTCTGAATCCCATCTCAAAGTATTTAAAATACAAAGTATAAGCCATAAAACTAACAAAGACAAAACACAAACATTCATGTAGCCCCTGGACATCTGTCAGATGACGAATGCCTGCATATGCATGTATAACATAGAACATTATACGTTGTAAACTTCATGTGTGCAAAAAAAAAAAAAACCTTCAGTTTTTTATACCCTGAGGACTTTTACATTATCATTTACTCAGAATGGTTTTTTTCTATGCTGCTTTCTGACAAAAAAGTAAAAAAGGAAGAAGGTGGAAATAGAAAGAAGAAACATCAGTATCTCTCTGTACTATAAAATAAAGAAGTGTTAGGTTTGATATGTACATCAAGGACATAGACAAACTGCATGTAAGGCAAAGAACTTTAGAGAGGTACTTATGCATACATGACATAGTGTTTTATATATATTAAATATTTAATTCCTCGGTTAGATGTAAGTGAAGAATTTTTGTAGAAGAGAAAAAAATAAAAAATCTACACTCTAATTAAGAAGTCTAATTGATCTTATAATTGTCTGTCTCAATATATGATAGTTACATAGAAACTATTAAGCATTCATCCCACAAAATGTACTCAGTCCTGAAATCCATCAAATTCATTCTGTTTATAGCCGAAAAAATACTTCAAAAAATCTTTTGCATTTGTTATGTGAATTATCATTCTTCTCCTTGGGATACAAAAGAAAGAAGCCAGAATAAAAACTACAGTACAGTAAGGCTGAGTCAGCAGATTTGTTCACCTTACACAAACACTGTCAACCATGTAGCAAGAAGTAACAGCAACTACAAGGATGTATTTTATTTTCTAGATAAATTTATTCTTCTTCCTTTTTTTTTAATACTTTGAATTCACTCTTTAATGTTGTTGCTGAAAGTGTAGTCAAAAGATCTATGTAATGTCTAGAGATGTAGTACAGGACAAAAGATAGTATAATGCCAGTGAGCATTCAATGACTTGAAGAGGTTCATTAACTCAAAAATTACCTTTGTCCCTAAAAGTTTAATTCATCATACCCTCACTGTATTAGATTTTGTCAGGAAAGGAAAGCAAAGTCACTTCAGAAAGCCCAGTTGCAGCACCAGACATTCACATCTAATTTGTACTATGGATTCAACAGCAACAAGGAAGACAAACAGAGGATAAATGACTATTGATTCAAGCTCAGAATGGGCTCACAAGAGATCTCAGTTCAATAACTAACTTCTAATCTGAATGTTGAGCAAATAATTTGTAGCCTCTGGCCTTGTTTTTCTCCCTGTGACCCAAAAAGGCAATATTCCCTTCCTCTCTTATTTAAATCTCGTCTGTTTAGGACATAAGTGGTTCACTACCTATACAGTGACAGATGAAAGAGTGCTCTGATTGTAGCTGTGATCTTAATGAGCATTATAACAATGAGGGAAAAAAACTTTAATTTAAATGACTGCACAGTAACACAAATTGTTATTCAGCAGTTTGATGTTTCCAAACTACTTGGAACAAAATATACCTTATACCTCAACCAGATTCTATAGGCTACACGAAGAAACAAGTACTGAGGAAGGTGAAATGAAGAGATCATCTTTCTTAAACAATGCAGATGTCTAACTGAGTTACTGAGACCTTCTTAGAAACAAGTGACTGAATAGACAGGCTTTGAACGTCAGTGGCACAAAGTCTAGCTGCTGGATGTTAGTAATTATAAGATAACCCAAGGGATTGGTACTGGGTCCAGTTCCGTTCAGCATCTTCATTAATAATCTGGATGAGATAGAGTACACTCTCAGTAAATTCACTGATGACACAAAATTGGAGGGAGTGGCAGGTTCACCAGAGGGCCATGCTGACACTCAGAGAAACCATGACAGGCTAGAGTAGTGAGCCCACAAAAATCTCATGGCACTCAACAAGGATATATGTTAAGTCCTGCATGTGGGACCAGGTACTTGCAACCCCAGCACATTCTGGGGGCTGCTCAGCAGGAAAGCAGCTCTGTGAGAAAAGGACTGGGAGTCCATTTGGACACCAAGTTGAACACAAGTCAACAAGTCCTTGTCACTAATAATTCTAAAAGTATTCCTGGCTGCATTATGGAAAGTATCTCTTGCAAGTCAAGAGAGATGATCCTTCACCTCTGCTCAGCTCTGGTGAGGCTGCACTTCTAGGACTGGTTTCAGTTCTGAACCCTCCGCTATAAAGAGACATGGGCATATTGGAGAGAATCCAAGATGATGAAGGGTCAAATAGCCCATAAGAAAATGCTCACATTAGCTTGGAAACACAAGTAAACTGCCTCTAGCTTCTGCTAGAGATGTGTACCTAGAAGAAACTTGTTTGTACGAAACTATTCTGCACCTGTAATTGTCTCATTGCTTTGTGTGAATGACCTTGCTTATCCTGATACATGGTGCTTCATTGTCTCCAGCTGTTACAAAAAAGCCCATGGTAAGAAAGGGTGGTGCAGACATCTTTCTGGCCTGCTGCTATCAGTATCTGCTGGAGGAAGCCCCAGGGCAGACCATCTACCAGCCTGCCACTCTAGTAACATGAATACCACTCTAGTAACATGAATACCTCTATCAAGCTGATGAATATTAATTTGCCTCCATGTACTTTCTTTGGAATTGGTAAAGCTTACATAGAAGTGCTGGTGCTTTTGTGTTACACACCTCTCCAATGAGAGGAGGCTCAAAGATATGGCACTGTTCAGCCCGAAGACGATGACATTCAGTGACCATCTTATCAATTTCTATTTGTACGTGAAGGGAGAATGAAAACAGGATGGAGTCAGTCTTTTCTCCATGGTGCACAGTGATGAAACAAGAGGCAATGGGAAGAAACTAAAACACAAGAGATTCCCTCAGAACATCAGGAAGCAGGTGACTGAGGACTGGCTCAAACTGACCAGAAAGGCTGTGGAGCCTCCCTGCTTGGAGCTCTTTGAAAGACACCTGACTTCAGCATTTTACTGCAAGTTTTCCTCTTCCTCTTGAAGAGCTCTTCTCTAGTACATCAGTACTGAGTTCATCAGCCTAAGAAAGTCATACATGATTTGGAACAGATCCTTCTTCATTTGTTTGAGGGTGTATCTAGCTGCACAAAATATAAAGATGTAGCATATCTACAGTTCTGCCTATATAAATGATACATTTGATAGCTTTTGCTCATACTTTCTCAGGTGAAGTGTCAACAGCATCCCTAACTTTACCTAGTAATTGCAGTTACTAAAATCTATTATTGTGCTTCCAGCTCAGAGTACCATACACATTGCTAAAAACAGAACAAAACATTACAATATTCTCATTCTTTGGATGAACAACACTTTATGATATAGAGCAAAAAATTATAACAGTTTTAGGGGAAATGTTACTGCTATAGGAAAAGCATTCACTGCTGCTGCTGACTTTTGAAAAATAGTTTGGATCTATTGCTTACTAACAAAGAGAGATTCCCATCCGGACTATTTCCCTCTGAATTTACATGCCATTATAGCACCTTGTAATGTGAGTTTGTTTATTGGTTTCCTATGAAAAATCAGCCAGGGAGCTTTCTGGTTGAAAGCGTTTTGTCAGTAGATTAGCTATTGTTTTGACACTTTCTCAGCGTTAACATCCTGCTGTCTACAGTCAAGTTACAGTACCCACTAATTTATGCGTCTGACTATAACAGCTAATCTACTTCCCCATTTCAAAGTGATAAGTGGTATCCCTTAAGCAACTAAAGGTATACAGATATATAAATATTTTTAACATCAGAGCTTCCTCTAGAACTTTATCTCAGTATCCCTTCTTCTGACATTTAAAAATCACTCTGTTGTAATTGAAATGTTGCATGTTGTTTTTAAAAAGCAACGCATTATCATGTTCCATGAAAATGGTTATGACTACATATAAAAACATACATTGCAGAATTGTAGGGGTTAGAAAGGACCTCCCAGAGAAGGAGACTCCACAACATCTCTGTGCAGCCTGTGTCAGTGCTCCATCACCCTCACTAAGAAGAGGTTCCAACACACATTTGCGCAGAACTTCCTATGCACCAGTTTGTGGCCATTGCCCCTCAACCTAACACCACGCATCACTGAGAAAAGTCTGGCCTCATATCTTTGCTTCCAGTGCCTTAGGTATTTATAAACATGGATCAAATCCACCCTGAGTCTTCTTTTCTCAAGTCTGAAGAGACTCAGGTCTCAGCCTCTCCTCATAAGAGAGGTGTTCCAGGCCCTTTATCATCATTGTGGCCCTCTACTGGACTCTTTTGAGGAGCTCCCCATCTTTCTTTTGTACCAGAGAGCCCAAAACTAAATGCAATACTCCAGCTGAGGCCTCACCAGGGAAGAGTGGAGGGAGAGTATAAATTTTTATGTACGTAACAAGTGATGCACTAGGAATTACTCACTGATGCATAGCTAGTCACCTGAGCAACAGAAATGAGAGAGATGAACTCTCACTCCCTTCAAAACTCCTTCCATGTGATCTTAGAATCATAGGGGTTGGAAGGGACCTCAAGAGATCATCGAGTCCAACCCCCCTGCCAAAGCAAGTTCCCTAAACTGGGTTGCACAGGTATAGGCAGCCAAGCAGGTCTTGAACATCTCCAGAGAAGGAGACTCCACCACCTCTCTGGGCAGCCTGTGCCAGTGCTCTGTCACCCTTACCATAAAGAAGTTCTTGCGCACATTCGTGCGTAACCTCCTGTGCTGCAGTTTCTAATGATGTCACATGGTATGGAATATCCCTTTGGCCAGTTTAAGTCAGATGCCTGAATTCCATTCATGGATCAAATCCTCCAGGAAGGTATATTAAGGCACATGGAAGACAAGGAGGTGGTCCAAGAAAGCCAACCCACCTATACATAGAGCACCATCATGCCTGAACATTCTGGTGTCTTTTTATGATGGAATAATGGCACTGATGGACAAAGGAAGGGTAACTAATGTAATCCACATGGAATTCTGCAAGGTCTTTGACATGAACTCACATCACATCCTTATCTCAAAGTTGCAGGAATACAGATTTTAAAGGTGGACTATTCCATGGATTAGGAATTGGTTGGATGGTCACAGCCAGACGGTTGTGGTTAATTGTTCTATGTTCAGGTGAAGTCCAGTGATGAGTGGCTTCCCCAAGGGGTCTATCTTTGGTTCAATACCTTTATCAGTGACATAGACAGTGGGATCAAGTGCTCCCTCAGCAAGTTAGCTGATGACCCTAAGATGAATGGTGCTGATGATAAGACAAAAAGAAGGTTGGATGGGGCCCTGAACATCCTAATCTAGTGGGTGGCAACCCTGCTCACAGGAGAAGTCTGGAACTAGATGGTCTTCACGGTCCCTTTCAATCCAAGCCATTTTATGATTCTATGATCTCTTGGTATTGAGGTTAATATTAAGAAGTAGCATGTCCAACTGTGCTATAAGCTACCTTGTTTCTTTATAACAGCACTTGCTGTGTCAAATCATTTGTTTTCCAGATGATTCCAGAGAAAAGGGATATTTTCCTTCACTTTATTTGGCCATAAACAGAACCCGCTTATAAATGTGCATTATTTATAAATAGCTATCATAAAATGACCCAAATTGAGAAATAAATATTTCGAAAATATTTGAATAATATCCTCTAGCATATACAATCCACTTACACATTTCATGATTTAATGGAATATGATTGTATTTATGGGAACTTTTTATCCCTCTGTCAATGACTCTTCACGTGCAACAAACATTTATAAAAAAAATTACAGCATAGTGTTTTCTCTGCTTTGGAAATTATTTGGCATGTTCAGTCCTTAGAAACATCTAGCAAGTATATAAATGATTTTTGCCTTGATGGAGAAATACAGCAGAGTACTAGTTCCTTGAAAGACCTGAACACGTTTTAAAATATTAAAACATTTAGATACCTGGAAGTAAAAATAAATCCTGAAAGCAAGTTTCTTTACAGAGTCCTGTAATTGTGTATGACCATCCAGACAAGGTTTTCCTTTGTCTCTCAAAGCTTTAAATGAAAAATGAAATACAGATGAAAATCATGTTTTACAATACTGTCCATTTTTTTCTGCTTTTACTGCTAAGAAACTGACAGTTTCCACAACAGAGGTAGTAAAACTCTTGTATTTCCCCTGTTGTACTGAAAGATTTTTAATAGATGGGCAAGAAACTCATGGGGGCTCTTTATTTATACTTAAAACATATTTAGAAATTGATAGCAGAGCACAATGTTCAACTACCCACTATCATCACCTCAATGATACTCACCAAGAGAAAGCAACTGAAACCCAAGAGATGAGTGCTTACAAAGAAAGGTTCACTCCCTGGGGAAAGGGACCTCCAGCTGCCTTTTCTTCAGCTCCCCACAAAACTATAACTACATATGTACATTTTTCTAATAAGGCTAATATCAGGCAGTAGCACTGCCAGTATTTCTTCCTCTCTGTTCAGTGACTTGTAATCAGTAACTGTTGCTTGTTTAGCATAGGCATTTGTAACCTGAGATAATGTTTTCTCAGTGATGTTTCACCTCTTCCTTTTTATGTTCCTGGAAAGATGTTCTTCATGCATACCTGTAGATATTCCAAGATGCCATGTTTGTGTCTGACGGGTAAGCTGGACTCTATTTATGAGCTAGACTGCTTTTCTTTTTAATCTTACTTTATTATTCTTGATTGAATAAAAAAATTGTTCTTGGTGACAAATTAAATAGTATTAAAAGTAATATGTAATATTTTCTTAAAAAGGCAAATAAATTCTTCCATGATGACTAAATAATGATTTTTTTCTTTGAAGTAAAGAAGAGAGTTGAAAAATAAATAAATTAATTAAGCTGTAACAAGAAGAATGCGTACCTGTTTGTAAGTAGGGCCAAACAGGAATAAAAATAGATGCGGACTTCTATCAAATGCTGTGGTCATATTTCAGGAAAAGGAAGGATAGTCCTGAAATGGTAGCAGAAATACTAATTTCTGAGTGGCTAACAAATTATAATGTTGAAGCCCTAGGGCTTCAAATGCCTTGATGTAGCATCTCTGATTCCAGTTGTTACGAGAGGTTAATACTTCAACTACATTTACATACATTATTCATAGAGTAATAGAAATTATAAATATTTAAGGATTGAGGGCCTGTTCAACTTTTCAACTATTAATACACTGCGATAAAAATTCCTAGGATTATGTCAACAATGGACCTGATTTTATAGATTTGTCCAGTTACAAAATCAGAAATCCAGCTAAAATGTATTGAATGGAAAGTGAGTGTACAGAACAGCACAGGAGAGCTCAGTTTGTGGGACTACTAATGACATCTGAAGATAAAGAATCCAGTAATATTCTTAGATAAAGAGAGTCTTGAAGAGTTAGATTTAACAAAAAGTGATGGCAAATAACTAATAAATATGCTTTCCATTTCCATAGCAACTTCCATTAGAGGAATGGAAAGTGCTTGAAAACATCAATCAGTTTCCCTTCAACACTACTGTGTGGCAAGTAGAATATATTTGAAGAAACAAAGTTGCTTACTGGTGATTTCCAGGCTCTATGTTAGGAGTCCTTTACCTTTACATTAACTTTCTCTTTGACATTCTGACTTGCAATCTGTCTCTTTCACATTCTGTCACATGGAGTGTGATGAAAAACGAGTGGTTAGAGTAATTGGGATAAAGCATGAAGATCTTTGAGTAATGAATTCAGATTTTACTGAATATCATATCAATCTAGTATAGTCTAAATTCATATTCTTGTCTACCATAAAAAATTATGAAAAATAACTCTCCAATGCCACATATCAAAACATCACTAGCTTTCAACAATTATCTCATTCACTAGGCCCTTTACCAGTGCATAAGCGCAAAATACATATTTTGGATAATTAGACCAGGCAGGTACAACACACAATGTAATACCCAGACAGTAGGTGTCAGGATCCAGTAATGTATTTTGTGCCTGTAAAACATGGGTGGCTTTAAAATATTTTTTAAACAACCTTACAGAGACTGTATGCCTGAAGATAAAAGAGAAACCAGAAGACTCTTTAATTAACGTATTACATTACTGTCCTCAATAAGAGAAAACATAGCCTGGTTCATCTTGCTCTGGAATTTCGGGGATTCAGGATCAAAAGACTGAAAAAGTTTGTTTGAATTGCAGAGCATCAAACTAATTTAAATAGCTATCTTTTGATGAAGACTCGTGATAACTTCATGCTTCATTTTAATGCAGAGATGGATAAAACGGCTGGAATGAAAGCAAAGGTGACAGTCAGGATTTCAGAGTATGGAGCGAGATCTCAGTTTAAGGCTGAAGGCTGTGTGGCATCCATCAATGAGGACAAGGTTGGAGCGTTCAATAAATAACTTCCCTTTAATTTGGATACTTGGATAGGTTTTTGTTTTTGTTGTATTGAATGTGAAGGTTATGATAAGTTCAGCAAATCCAAAGACTGAAGATACCTTTTTCTTGTGTGAATGACTAGGTTTTTGAAAAATACTAAAGCCCCTTTTAAATTGTACTTATTCATTTTTTCAGAAGAAAGGGGTCCTCTAGCTAAAAAAAGAGTAGCATTTAGGAAATAGTAATGAAGCTTTTGATTGAATGACTTTTCAGAGTTCAAAGTATTTCATCTTTACTACAGCACGACGAATCTCTGAAATTCAGTGAAGATGACAGAATTAGTTAAGAGTTCAGATATTTAAATCTAAATACCAAAGAGTCCTTTTCCTTTCTGAGAGCTAAATATCACTAAATGACAGCAGTATGACAAGGGCTATTTTCAGTATTCATTTTTCCAGTGGAGATAGATTCCCTTGGCTAGAAGTGAAAGAAAAGGTAAAATTCAGAACGATATCAGGATTTGCTAATCCAGAGACAGAAAAAGTATCATAGCTCCAAGTTAAGCAGAAGCCTAGAATCAGTGGTGGCCACATCCAAATCCAAACCATCTATGATTCTATGACAGTAGTGTTTAAAAAGAATTTCTGAGCATACATTGTAGAAGTCTCGATGCAGACCTGCAGAGATGTTGCTGGTTTAAATCACATACATGAATTTTAACCATTCTCACTGCCAGTTTTCAGCATGTAACTTTGTGTTTCAGCCTCCTCACTTGTATTTGTGCATGTTCAGTGAGCTCTAGCAATGCCAGTAGGTAGAAGAAAAGAGCTTCCTTTCTGTGTTCAGAACAATGGTTTGAATAAGAAAAGCAGCAAGGAAATACTCCTGTTTACAGAATCCCTGCTTTCAGAGAACCTTGGTCATTCTACTGCATACACACAGAGGAATTTCTTCAGAAACAGAAAAGGTAATTTAAAAGAAAAAACCCTCAGGCTCTCAATTGTATGAAATACCATTGCCACAGTGAGGCATCATAGGTGCTTTCTTTCAAACCCATAGCTCATAATCCATAGTTAAGCTAGAAGAAAATGCACTTTACATAAAACATATCTTTTTTTCCTGCCAGATGTAGATATTAATGTAATTGTCCTTTCTCAGCAACAAAACATTTAAATTGCAAACCTACATTTCCTCCTTGAAGATTTTGTTTCCCTTCCACAAGCAGAAAATTAACTTCTCTTACATCAGTTGCAGTTCCAAGTCCTCCAATGATTATTTGAAGATATATTGCTTAATTTTGTAGTCAACCTCAGTTTAAACAATAACTTGCTATTGACACAATATTTGCAACTGAAATAGAGTCAGCTCAAATTGCGAAGAACAAAACTGATTTTGGAATATACTATATCACAATGCCTTACTTTTGAAAAATAATGCTATGATTTAACCAGGAAAAAAGCTCAGCACCACACAGCCTTTTACTTCCCTCCCCCCAGAGGAATAGCAGAGAGAATCAGGAGAAGAAAAAAAAAAAAGTAGACCTTGGTTGAGATTAAAACTACTTACTCGAAAAAAAAAAAAAGGAAAAGACAAATCATAACAGTAATAATAGCAACCTGATCCAGGGAGCCTGCTTCGGTGGGGAAAGGACTAGATGATCTCTAGAGGTCCCTTCCAACCCCCAGAATTCTGTGACCTTGGGATATAGGCACAAAACAAGTGATGCACAATGCAGTTGCTCACCATATGCTGACCGATGCCCAGCCAGACCCTAAAGCAGAGGGTTTTTTTGCTTTGCTAGCCACCCCCACCAACCCCAGTATGATACCATACTGGTACTGAATATCCCTTCAGTCAGTTTAGGTCAGCTGTCCTGGTTCTGGCCAGTCCCAGCTCCTCGTGCCCCCCTCACTGTATGAGAAGCTGAGAAAACTGAAACTATCTTGTCTCTGCATAGCACTGCTCAGCAGCAGTTACATTATTTTTCTCTTAAAGCCAAAACATAGCATCATACCAGGCACTATGAAGACTCTACAGACACCGTCCCAGATGAAACCAGGACAAATAATAGCGTATTGAGGAATCATGGACTCTATACAATTATGTTCTTCTTTTTATAACAGAGTCTTAGCACTTTCAAGATTTCTTCTGCTGCACAAAATTTTTATACTGAACTCTAAATTGCAGATCTATATTGCTTAATTCAGCTATAGGTATCAAAAAATTTGCTATTTGTTTTCTTATTTATTTTTGTTCCTTACATAATTAAACCTGCAATGATGGTTTTTAATGTGATGAACTACCAAGATTAAAGCCAACATGCTTTGTGAAGGTATACTGTATTTGCAAATGCAGCAGAATCTTCTTTGTCGATGGTACACTCAGACTTTGCAACAGGATGTCTGTCTACTGAAGTCAGCCATGTAGAAATGCAGCCAAGCCTTTGGAGTTACGTATGAAGGCTTTTCTTCTGTGGTTTATCTTGGTTTCGAAACCAAAGCCATAATTATGACAGAAAATTGTTCTTTTTTCCCAATCTGTGAATCATTCAGTTCTAAACACTACTGGGAAATAAACTAAGCTAACTCTTCTCCCCCAAAAGATGATCTTTATATTTAAAGGCTTTAATATTAATTCATTACTACATGTTTTCTTGTCATTATCCAGCCTTCTTCTAAAGAAACTGTGTCCTGGTAGTGACACAAGCTGTCTTGTTTAGAACAGTGCCAAACGTATATGGTCATCCCTGCATCAATAAATTAAAAGATCACTTGCAACTGGACTTCTCTAGAAGAGCTCAAACCTTAGCTCCTAAACTGTAGTTTTCCAGAAAACCCTACGGGGGTATGGATATTCAAATCAGTTTGAAGTAAGTAATAAACATGAATGATTTCATTGTTTTCTATACACACAAGCATTCACCTAGGGTGCAATTTTGGAATCTTTTCTGTAGGCTTTTATTACGTATGTCAAAAAAGATCACTTAAGGACAATTTCTTGCTTCATAAAAACATATGGACTATTTTTACCCTTCATTCACCAGTGCGGTTTACCCCTTGGGCAATTAGATAGCTTACATAAAATAAACGTGATTTAGCATTGGGAAAGAAGACAGCATGCCACACTCTCTGGCCAGTAACGTTAATCTGACAGTCTATATAGAGACTTACTAGAGGTCAGTTGGAAACTCTTATTTGAGATCCTGTTCAGAGAAACTTTATTAGAGTGACTATTTATTGCTAAACTTCAGAACGCCTTTGAGCAAGTCCCTTTGCACCTGTTTGTTAAAGAGGGCTCTAATATCAACAGTATTGCAAAATAATATTTAAGTGTTTTGGATTTTCAAACCACTGCTCTATAATTAGAAAGATAGTTATTGCTAACTGTTTAGTGTGTCACTTGATGGTAAGAAAGGCATTTCATTAAGTATTTCTCCTGTTCTGTAGCAAATAGCTACATTTTTCTGGAACGTAGCACTACATCACGATGGAAAACATAGCAACAATAGCAGGGTAGCAAAGTCTTTACAGCAAACGAGGACAAGTCCAAACACAGCAGCCACAGAATGAAAAAACAAAAGAAAATTAGCTTACCTTTTTGAAGGCATCAGATAAACAGGGATCTCCAGCAAGATATCTTTGCCTCCACTACCAAACCTTAAATGAGGCCTGGGAAGAGGTGGATCCTGGCTCCTTCCTTTCCAGTTACTCAGGTACATTGCATGCACCTGAGCTCCCCTGGGTTGGCTCTGTCTTCCCACCAGGTGCTCAATCACTGGTTCAAGCCATGACTTAGCATTTTTGCTACACTGGAATAATTCAGTTATGCTTGCTATTACACTTGCATTTAAAACAAAACAAGCAAATAAAAAAACATACAAATAAACAAAAACCACCCCTTTATTATGGGAAACTTCCAGCTTGCCCTCACAAAGGAGATGCTCCAGCCTTCTGATCATCTCTGTAGCACCCCTCTGGACTTCCTACAACTCCATGTCCTTGTGTTGGGGGCCCCAGAACCGGATGCAGTACTCCAGATGGGATCTCATGAGAGGAGAGAAGAAGGGCAGACTCACCTCTCTCGACTAGCTGGCTATGCTTCTATTGATGCAACCCAGGATATGGTTGACTTTTCAGCCTGCAAGAGAACATTGCCAACTCGTGTTGAATTTTTTATCAACTGACACTCCTTAATTCTTCTCCTCAGAGCTGCTCTCAAGCCATTCTCTACCTAACCTGTATCTTTCCTTGAAACTGCCCCAACCCAGGTGCAGGACCTTGCACTTGGTCTTGAACTTCATGAGGTTGGCATGGTCCTACCTCTATCATCACAATAAAAATCACAGGAAGAGACAATCTCCTTCGTCACTTATAAGAGTACAGGTGTGGGTTGTTATCACTGAAATAGTTTATATATTGTGATCCAAGGTTAGCTGAATGCAAAAGAACAATATTTTGTTGCTTTCTTATTCTTATTGTGAGATTCTACCTCAGAGTAAAACATTACAGGAAGAAATGGTGTAATCTGAAGAATATCAAATATGCAATATCTTTAATAACATGACACTTACTGCATTTTGGAAGCAATATTTTGAGCAATGATTTTTAGTTTAGGAATGGGACAGAGAATAAAAGATACAGAGACTTGAAATGTGGAAATAGCACACAGAAAGGGCTTTAGGATGTTTGAATATTTGTAGCCAAATACCTGGATGTTTATGTTTCTTGTTACATAAATTATGACACATTCTTTGGAATAAAGATAGAAATTACAAGACAAAAGGCATATAGACCCCAGTGACCAATCACAACTACAAAATGAAAACGTATCCCAAAATCACAGTTACAGAACTCCATTTGTTACCAGAAACCATTAATACAACTGTTTAAAATATTAAATTTTCCAAGCTGAGATATTCAAAGGTCAAGTAGCTGTTAGATTTACCATCTACCATTGAAACAAGAAAATAAAATAGAATGTATTTTTCAGTAATATGAATGAATTATTTACTTCAACTACTGTCATTTCATCATGTTCATTACATTTTCTGTACTACTTCTTTCTTTTAGAATAAGTATTTCCACAGCTCTTGCACAAGAGATATGTAAGAATCAAACTTGAGGTTTTATAAGTCTAGAAGAAACTCAGGGATGCTGCAACTCATCTTTTTGTAACTAAAATTAATTACTGTAAAACCACAAGTCAGGTTGTGGTTTTCAAATGACTACTGTTCATTAGTTGTTGATGTAACTAGCTGTTTTACAAGACCAGCAAGTTTCACTTAGGGATATAAATTATTTAAGTGTGATTTCAATTCAAACTTAGATAACTCAAACTGTTTGAAATAAATGTTAAATTCTTATAGCTATTGCCGATTCTTTGCTTTTGGATTAGACATTCCATTTCATACTGCTGAGTACTGCACATCGGGTCCAGTTTAAAGTTGTGCCTGAATATCTCCAGAGGAAGGATAGTAAGAGAAAAACGGACAGCTTACTTGCAGTGATTACCCAAGTTTAGCTTTAATCCACAGTACGTAAATTGCAGCCTTAGCTATCATCTGCACTAACCATTATGTGTGAGGTTTTCTGACCAGAAATCAGTCTCTGGTACATTGTGACATATTCGTACTAGTCAGCTTGTTTCAGGGACATGCTCCTGTCTCAGTTAAATAACTAGATGGTCCTGTCTAACAGTTGCTTGTTCTCTACTAGTAGTATTAGGTTACTAAACAAGTAATGAGTAACTACGAACAAATAAAGGCTAAATTTTTAAGAATTTCTAATGCAGTATATATCTATAGGTAATACTCCAAGCCCCTTTGGGGCTGAACAACATCCTGTTTGTTTTCAGTAATCATTATGCTACATTTATTATTAACTGATTTGATGGCTATATTAAACTGTGCTTATGACTATATTGTTTAAGTTCATTTTTAGGGGTGTCTGTTCCAGAGCTTAGATTGTGTATTTTTAATTTTCAAAATACAATCCACTTGTTACTGATTGAACTACTGTAGGAATTGCTACATAAAATGTCTGCATGTCTGTTGAGTACTTTACTATTAATACCTATAATTTGACAGCATTGCAATATAATGTCATGGTCTTTTCATATTTTATTTACTAGAAGCCACAACAGGAGTCCTTCATCCATATGTTCGTGGCTCTCTCCACTCCTCCTGACACCAAGATACAAACTGTAACTTAAGAAACAATAAACGCAAACTCTTGCCAATCTTGCTACTGCTCTCAGCTCATCTGGGTGAGGGATAAGTCTTTTTAGGAGGACTCGGAGTGCCTCAAGGCAGGATGGAAACTAGATGATTCCCAGTTGACAGTTTTACTCTTGCAGTCTGGTGTATTCACTCTACCCCACAGCTGCTGTTGCTTTACATTTCATCTCTTCATTCAGCAAGGTTCTCCTAAGAAAACTTGTTGAGGCACACCAAAGCTCCAAACACTTGTTTTCTTCTTCACAAGGGAAAGGGCTTCCTTTAGAGCTCTTTAGAGCTCACTAGCCATGTCGCCTTCAGTGTTTATCGTAAGGCTTTTGGTTTTTTGGACACTATCTCATTTTATTTATTAGCTTCAGTTCCAAATACATCGTATTATATTTCATTATTTTGCATTCTGATATCTGATTTAGTAAAGTAGCTTTCCTCCTCAGATCATTGCTACAATTTTGTTTTTAGGCCCATCTCCCTTTTCCTTTTTCTCTTTCCCAATTCCCCTCTCCCAGGCTGTGCGTCCCCTGCCCCAGTTGTCATAGAATCAGGACGAACCAGCCCATAAACAATTAACAGATATACAGGAAGAAACTGAACAGAGAGAATATTCTATGTATTTTTGTCCTCATACTTTGATGTTACTAGTCAGGATTAACACAGTAAATTATGCAAAATGTAAAACGTTTTCACAGAATAGTGCTGAAATAAAGCTTGTGTCTGCTATGATATAAAGAGCCTGGTCAGAAGAAACAAATTTAGCATACAGAAACACACATAATCTTAGTTATGTTGACATATATCTGTTCTAGAAAATCACGCTGCTGGGGAAGAATTAATCAGGACACTACACATTTTAAGTTGTGAGGGTTTAGGCACCTTTCCCATTGCATTGATCAGTCAAGAGGAAGAGCCTGAGCTGGCAGGGAGCAGGACCATTAGGATCAGAAATAGAATTCCTCAAAAACTTGGGCCAGAACATCAAGCTCCAAGAAGATCTCCACTGGAGCCCATTTATGATACATGTGGCATGAGTGGGCTTCTGCCTCTGGAATTTGGGCAGTGTCCATTCCATATGTCTTGTGTTGCAAACCACCTGAGTATAGTTAGTGCTACTGAAAGGAACAATAACTAATTTGACTTAAAGCAGAGATTCATTGTTTTTGTAATAAAATTCATGCTTCACTCTGCTACAGAATCATATCCTCCTTCATTATCTCTCACGAGCACAGGGACACTTGTCTGGAAGCTGTATGGAGAGAAAAATATAAAGCAGAACGAGAGCTGGGTTTAACATTCATGTATAACCAGGTTGTGTAAATGAACTGAAGACTCCATTCAGTCTTTTCCCTGCCCAGTGAGAGCTGTCATGAGCAGAATTTATTTCACAGCAACTACATCATAATTGCTATTTGTAGTTGTCCTTTCTCAAGTTATAACATAGTGAAATAATGTTAAAAAGCCAGGTGTGCTTTTTAATCACTCCTCTCCACTCAATCTTGTGAAAACCTTCCTTGCAAAAATAGGTCGGTGAGTACAGAATTAGCATAGGACCGTGACATGAATTTTGAGACAGCAGTTGTTTTACTACCTATCTTTTTCTGCTTTAATATTTCATGATTTGTTGCTTCAGAAAGCAAGAGTCCAGGAAATTTTGATTTAAGAGCATTCATTCTTTCAGCTAATATTATGAAATTGCTTTAAGAAATCCATTTTGGAGGCCAATCTATAGTAGCTTTTTTAATATATACAGCAAGAGGAACCAGTATACTGAATTTGACGTTTTTTATTGGTCAGGTCTATTCTGGAGTCCGTATATATGAAGTAAGCTGTATGAAGTTCTGAGAAGTGCCAAGGTGATACACTAGTTCTTGCTACTGTGTCTTAAATCCAGTTTCCTTTGTTTTAGGGTTTGGAAGGTTAGGATCAGTAGGTACACAATGCTCAACAGTTTTAAAATGCTGTAAACTTTAGCAAAACTGAGTTTGCATTTTGCTCTGATTTTTTTTTCCCCAATGTATGAAACCTTACTTCTCTGCTACTTTCAGCAAAGTAGGAACATCTGTCTTCAGTTCTTTGCAGAAGGGCTATTATCTATAAATTAACTTAGGCTTTATCACATCTAGAACATGAACTGCTATCCCAGGACATCCTAAGCTTCCTCCCTGTCAACAATGTTTATACCACAAAGAACAGCCTCAAAGATTTCCTCATTAGTTACGTGTTTGTGATTTTAGTTCATGTTAGAAAGAACAGAAAATGTCTGGGTAAAATATTCAGTTTTCAGAAAAAGCAGAGAAATGAACAAGAGAGAATTTCTTCAACATCACACATGGAATAATCTGTCCAGTGAACTGCTTAATAAATTACTGTGCTAAACATAAAGCAGAAACCAGGAAAAGAATGTGGTGTTTTCTTCGTATCTTCTTGCCTGGTGGGCATCCTGTTCATGATCTGATATAATATCAGCTTGATAAACAACAAAGGGCATACATTAGCATTAGAACTCATACTGCACAGCCACCACAGGTAAAATTTGTAATCACAGAAACATAGAATTTCTTGGGTTGGAAGGGGCATCCCAATTCTAACCTCACTGGTATGGGCAGGACTTCCACCCACCAGATCAGGCTGTCCAGGGCTTCATCCAGACTGGCCTTTAACGCCTTCAGGGATGCAGCATCTACAGCTCTCTAGGCAGCCTCCAGACCTCATCTCTCTTTAAGTAAAAACTTACTGCCTAATCAGTAATTTAAATCTCCATTACTTTTGTTTGAAACCATTCCTCCTTGTCCTATCACTGTCTGCCCATGTAAAAAATCACACTTCCTCCTGTATATAAACTCCCTTGAAGTACTGAAAGGACACACTGTGGTCTCCTTGGAGCCTTCTCAAAGCTTAAAGAGCTTATCTCCCTCAGCTTGCCTTCATAGAAGAGGTGCTCCAGCTCTCTGATCATATTCACGGTCCTCATCTAGACCCACTCCAGCAGCTCACATCTTCCCTGTTTTTGGAGCCTCAGGCCTGGATGCAATACTCCAGATGGGATCTCACAAGTGCAGAAGAGAAGGGGACAACCACCTCCCTTGCCCTGCTGGCCACACCTCTCTTGTTACAGCCCATAGTACTGTTGACCTTTCAGGCTATAGTGAGGGTGGATCCCTGATAATTTCACTCTTTTTCTTATCTTCATCTGCAGAATATCAGAATAAGGGAAGAAGGGCAAAGAATCTCTCTGCAACCACATTAATTTATCCTAGTTGTCTGTCCTTGGAAGGATCAGCACCTACACAGGGCCCTGATCCTTCTTTCTACACAACTAAATTTCCCTAAGAGGTTAAAGTAAGGGTGCAACAACACCGCTGTGTGTTTAGGAATTATTCTTTTAACTTCTATTTCTTTAAAAGACAGCTTTCTTCTTGGTTGTTTTTGTTTGGTTGGTTGTTGGTAGATTGGTTTAGGTTTTTTGTTTCGTTTTTAAGTATTATTTTATTATTTCTAGGACCTGTTCATTCTGTTACATTGTGAAATATGTCTGAGAAGAGAATGATGATTAGAAATTCAAATATATATATATTGAGAACATATGACTGTAACATATCCACAGCACCTCATTCTCAGGACTGTATTTCAGTCTAGGTGCTGCCACTCCTAACAATCCTGCTGCTTCTCTTCAGTCCTTGCTTTCTGAAAATTATAATAACAAATCTACTGTAGTCATTTTGAGCTCTGCTTGAACAAAGATCATATTTTATTCCCTGTTCATTAATGACTGCTGCAGTGCAATAAAAAAACTATCTGCTAATGTAGAACAATGCATGCAAAGCAATTAACCTCTTCCTACTTATTAAAGAGCATTGATGGCTCCTACATGGTGCAGGAAAAAGCCAGAGGAAGAAACCGGGGGAATTGATTTCAGGCTGTAAAATGCAAACAGAGCACAATGGAGTGAGTGATGCTTTGGGCAGAGAATCCAGAGATTCTGTAGGAATCTTGCCAAGTGCTCACTCAGGAGGGCAGGCAGCCCAAGTGAGCATGGAGAAGCTGTGCTCCAGAAGGACAAGGAATAGAAGAGCATCAGCATTTAGGATTGGATATTAGGAAAAAAACTTTTCTCAGAAAGAGTGGTCAGGCACTGAAACAGGCTGCCCAGGGAGGTTGTGGAGTCACTGTCCTTGCAGATATTAAGGAAAGAGTGGATGTAGTACTTAGGGACATGGTTTAGCAGGCAACATTGGTAGTATCTGGACAGTTGGACTCAGTGATCTTAGAGGTCTTTTCTAAACTCAATGATTCTGATTCTTGATCTTCAGCAAGCATTCAACAAGCACTGTTGCAGCCTTCAGACGAAGAAGCTTATCCTTAGATAAAATAAGTAGGCATGACACAAAGGCTAAAACTGAATTCAAGTTTTCAGCTTTTAAAGTTGTATGAAAAAGTAACCAGGTGTATGTATGTTTTGTATAATAATTTGTATAAATTATTTTGTTCAGCAAAACCCAAAGACTCACCCTGTTTTCTATGCCATGTAAGAAATTGGCTGTGGAAATAGTAGCAGTGAGTAGCATATTAAATTAGTGCTGTTTTCATTTGGAGTTTGTAACCTCAGCAATACTGAAGATAAAAGAAGTGGACAGCAAAATAGAAACTAATGACAATTTTTTGTTCATGCCCAAACACTTCTCAGGGAGAAAGGTAATTAGGCTGTGTCTTTACAAGTGTTCTCTGCCAGTGTCTTATGTAGAGACTGTCCTGCCTTACAGCAAAAAAAAAAAAAATCACCTTTGTCTGAGAATTGAACAATGAAAGAAATGTATAGTCTTCTGTAGCATAGTCTTGGTCTAGTGAAGAAAGTTTCAAAGTTTCAAGAAGAAAATGGTATTTTTTCCTTAAGAATAATTTTTTGAAGTGGTAGAATTGAGAGCATAGGCAGTGCTATGTGAGGTGTGGAGACAGGTGCATGTCAGAACACGGTCTGAAGAGTCAGTCCTCTGAGTAGTCCCACAGAATCCTGGTGAGGGCACAACCAAAAAGAGGAATTTCAGTGAGGAACTGCAAGCAATGCTGTCTTGTTTTGTGCTGTGGAAAACTGGCAGCTGGATGCAAAACTACATATACTTAATGCCCAGAAGTGCTTCTTCAAATCAAGTGATAACCTTCTGCAGTCAAAATCTGAAAATCCACAAAGCCTCTGACCTCTGCTAAGGGGCACCTATGCGTATGCTATGTACTGGGAGGCTATCTCTGGGTTCTCCTAGACAAACAACAGAAAAGCATCTGTGATAGGATACAAGACATCTCCACTTCCTTCCCTGTTGTTTACTTCCACTCCTGGGAAAAGTGCAAGTACAGAAATATGCTATGGCCCTTCAAGCCCAGAACCTCTTGTGCTATACTAGAACTAAAGGAAACAACTCTAACTATTGGAGATATAAAGTATTCCACCTTAGTTCTCTTTAAAGTTGGATCCACGGACAACACATCACAACCAAGTAGCAGACCAGGCTAAACACTTGGTCGTTTACCACCCAAAGGTCATCAATAGTGCCTCCACTGCCACTGCCATGCAAATACACAAAGTTTTACATGCACCTATGGAACTGAGTCCCTAAATGAAAACACTCATAAAAGCCTCTCCTGCATGAGCAGCAAATTGCCTTGTTTATATGAGCAGCTGTGCTAATTGAACAAGGCCTGTAAACAGAGACAGGCCTGTTTAGGAGTCTTACATCAGACCTCAAGTTTGTTAGGAGCTACTGTAGGCAGCATAGCAAATAACTACTTTTATTAAGAAATCAAACTTCTTCTTTAGGAACTTAGATTTTCTTCATAAAATCCCAGTTTGTACTACTGAGTGTCTTATTGTTTCGTTTCCTTCACTTGTCAAGGTCACTTACTTCCTCCTTAATGCCAGTGCAGTTTTCTCTTGAAATGACAAAGCAATTACAGAGTAATCAGTATTAGCTCATCTGACATTGTGAGAAAACCTGCATCTGCAATTATTCTGCTAATCCTCGCCTTCTCTTTTTTAAGAAACCTTAAATTTTTTCTTCCTTCCTGTAATCATCAAACTTATGATGTACAGACTAGATATCAACAGTGAGATGAACCAAAAAAAAAAGTCTTAATTGCATGGTTCACCAGGCTGTGAACCACAGCACAAATCTCAACCAGCAGCAGGTCAAGGGAGGTAATCCTTCCCCTCTACCCAGAACTGGATAGTTCTTGCCATTCAAGTAAAAGAAAGACACGGATACACTGGAGCAAGTCCAACAAAGGTCATAAGGATGATTAAGATACAGTACAACACGTGATATGAGGAGAAGCTGAAGTAGCTGGGATTGTATACTTAGTAAAACTCAGGAGAGGCTTATTGATGAAGATAAGAAAGCCCTTGAATTACTAGAATGAGTTGGAGCATAGGCAAAGATATAATGTGACCATAAATGAACACTTAGTCAGATGCATCTTCATTTCCATAGTTGATAAAGTTCTGTCATCGTGAAATGTCCTTGAATTACCAATTACTTTGTTTAAGAGACAATTTTTCCATGCTGATTGCCGCAAAAGTAGTGCCCCTCAACACATCAGCTTCTCTCTATTAACCTCTTTCTTTGAAAACCTAATTATTCAAAATACAAGATGCAAATATAGACATAAATAACTCACATCCACTAGTTTAATAGAGAAGATTACATAAAAGTTAATTCAGTCTTCATATCTCCCTTTTGTTCATACCAAATTCATTCCAATTGCTGAAAAGGATGTTGGTCTTACAGTGCTATTATCTCCTTTTCATCCAAGGAGACCTGGTATTACCATACAAACATAAAACCACATGGGAAAAGTTTCCATTTTGTGTAAATATTGGCTGCTACTCTGCCCATCTGGATCAATAATAGTAACACTATTCTTTTTATTTCTTTATTCATTTTAAGATGATATTAGGATGTTTGTAGCACTAACAGGGCTCATACTAGTTATGGATAGATCAGCAATAAAAAGTGCCTAGAGCTGTTGCTGTTTTGTCCCCACTTTGGATCACAGATAAACAATCAGGTAATGACTCTGATCTGCTATAACAAATATGAAGAAACAGAGCAGAAAGCTTAAGGGTATGGAAACGTGTAGTGAGATACATTTTGAAATTAAAACACTGAAATTAGTTTTCTGTATATACACTAGCTGTGTATGTACCTATTACACTGAATGGCAACTGCTCAGTGCATTCAGTGGAACACGGAAAGTGTACAGCACATGCTAAAGCAGGTGTTCACTGGATGGTTTGAATCTCACTCTCTTGTAAATAAGGATAGACTAAGGCTAAACAATATGCTGGTGTGGGTGTACACTTAGCACAGAGAGCTCCAGAGTGCATGAAGGACACTAATTTCCAGACATTCTTCAGGTAAGAACAGCTAGAGATACGACTTTGAGTAAAAGATTAATTAAAGTCCATGGTTTTCTACAATCTCAGAGTGAGAAACCTTCAAAGGATGTTAGTTCTTGTTAGACAACAGATGCAACTAAGCACAGACAAGCTGAAAGTGTGGTCCCACCAAAAAAGGGTGGCTACCTAGACCATTCTGAGCACAATTGATCACAAAGAACCTGAAGAGAAATTAGACTCTTGGCAATGAAAAATGACACATTTTTGGGTCCTGTTCTTCTAGGATGTAACTCCGAGAAAAGACATAAAAAAATAAATGTCTATGTAGCAATTTGAAAGCCACAACAAACTGGAAGTGGGATCTCACTAAAAAGCAGCATTGGTGTGACTCTTGTTCATGGTACAATACTGAAGAAACAGCACTTGAGACTCTTCTTGAGACTCCTCTACTGTAACCCTTGATCTTATCCGTCTGTTTCACTACTGACAGATTTGAGAGAGGCCTAGCTTAGCTCTGGAAAAGGGCAAATGTAGTTGTGGCCACATTCCCAGATGATCTCTCTGTCTTTGTACAGTTACTTTCAATTCAAACAACTCTGCAGTGAAATTTGGCTGTATTGTTGTACAGGAAAGATGTTGCAAGTCCAAAACAGGTAAATATATGTAGGGTAAGAAACTGAAGCATTGTTTCTAGGTACCAGCTGAATGCCATCCACAGGATACCATCAAGAGAGACCAAGACAGGCTTGAGCAGTGGGTCCAAGAAAGCATCATGAGGTCCAACATAGACAAGTGCAAGGTGTTGCATCTAGGTTGTAGCAACCTCCACTATCAATACAAGCTGGGGGATGAAAGGATTGAGCACAGCATTGCAGAAAAGGACTTGGGGTACTGGTGGACAGCAAGCTGGACATGAGCCAGTAATGTGCCCTCAAAATCCAGAAAGACATCTACATCCTGGGCTGCATAAAAAAAAAAAAAAAAGCAAAAAAAACCCAAACAACGTGGCCAGCAGGGTTATGGAGGTGATCCTTCCCTCTACTCTGTGCTGGTGACACCTCACCTGGAGTAATGTGTGCAGATATGGAGTCCTCAGTACAGGAAAGACATGGATGTGGAGCATGTCCAGAATAGGGCCACAAAAACGATCCAGGTGATGGAACATCTCCCCTAAGAGGACAGAGAGCTGGGGCTGTCCAACCTGGAGAAGAGATGGATCTCAGAAGATCTGATAGTAGCCTTTCAGTATCTATAAGAAAGAAGTGGACAGACTCTTCAGCAGGATATGTCAGGCTGGACAGGTCACTGAACAATCTGATCCAGCTGCGGATGTCCCCAGTCACTGCAGGGCAGTTGGACTAAGTGACCTTTAAAGATCCCTTCCAACTCAAATGATTCTATGGTTCTATGAATAATCTGTGGCTCCCTTGGTAGTAGAAGGAGGGAAGACTACTCAGTTCCTCATGCTCACCACAAAAATACTTCAACAGTACATTAGCACTCATGTACCAAAGAGTGTAATACAGACAAAGACAGATGTCTTTAGCAATTTTAAGTTGGATTTCTGCCCAAGATGTGAGGCAACTTTTCTTCTCCTCTGATGCAGCCCAGAATATGAAGCCATTTCAGACATATTTGATTATTAACAAGTTAGGTAATTAGTTCATTTTTTCATGTCTTTCTCTAATAGAACTTGGCTTTTTGCAGATTGATTTCAGTTTCAGCAGCTGGAAAAGAATATTTGAAGAGTTTTTCATTTAAATGCTTTAAATTCTGCTGAAATTTCATTTTGGAGATAAAAGGGAAGATGTTTAGACACTCTCAGAATATTTTGTTATTTTCTATATGTCATTACTTCAATTTTTTTTATTTGTATGGAATGCTATAAAAATTTATAAATTGCTTTTCATGAAAATAAAACATTTTTATTAACTCTAAAAAAGGGCTTTTAAGTTATTAATTTTTCAATTCTGAAATATTTTCAGTCTCAAATATGCAAATAGAACTGTGATCCTCTGTTCAACAGTTCTGAACATACACCTCCCCCAGTAGACCAAGACAGTCATGGAAACAGCAAGCAAGGACATCTGTAAGATGCACAGGACTCCTTGTATTTGAACCTGCCACCAGCAGGTTGTGAGGAGTTGCACCTGACTACAAATAAGCATTTTAAGTGAGAGAGCAAACTGTCATAACGATGCTAGAGCAACAAAAGATGCAAAGATTAACAGGGAGGCTGATGCAGGTGAAAAGAAGTAAAAAAGTAGCACAATTATTCATACAGAAAGATTAATTCTGACATTGTGATACATCTGTGAAAACCTTATGGCACTGTAATTCATGCCAGATGAGATTTGTAGCTTCCAGACTAGAATAATTAAAGCAAGATAGGGCTCTAGGAAAAAAAAATACAAAACAGCAAAAAAAAAAAAAAAAAAGATCCATGTAGTGATGCAGGGAAGATTATGCCAGAAAACCAGGTCATATCCATTTGAAAACTAATGCTGAGCAAAAAGACAATTTTAGATGTTATAACAAACAATATACTTTTTTTTTTTGAAATCACTATCTGAAGCATACTGTGCTATGCCTATATGCAACAGCATGGGAAACGAGTTCCACACATACAGTCAGCAAATACAATCTTAAATATTCAGTACAGAAATACTACTGGTGTCATGATTATTTATAGACTTAAAGACACACGTCTGCATGCATGTCAAATGTTTCTGAAGGCATTTTTCAGTTATGGCTGTCTGTCTTACTGGCACGAACAGTCTTGCTTGCTAGTTTTTTTCCACTGAACAGTAATAAGGAAATCCTGCAAGCCATTACCAAGGCCCACAGGCTGCTGCCAGAAAACAAATGAACTTGTTCTATGCAATTCTTCAGTATTATGCTTCATCCATTACACTACTTCTTGTATTATTAAGAAAAATTCTTCTTAGAGTAGTTTCCCTCAAAAATTAAATGAAACATAAAAAACACATTTATATAGAAAGTCAGGTAAATTATATAGCTCAAGGCTCATCCCACCTAGCTCCTGACATTTGAATGAGTTCTCTGAGCTAAAAAAAACATGTCACTGTGGTCTCCATACTCAAAAGAATGGAGAACACAGGAGTGGAAAGTATGTGTACCTCAGAAAATCAGAAAGTCTCAGAGATCCTCCTCTCCCTGATGTCTGTATAACAAACCTAGAGTGACTGTATCTAAGAGCTGGTAATGAATCCAGTTTTCATTGGCCATCCTTCAGTCTGTTTAGAAGCACAATTTCTCTGAAATATTTTAGCCGCCTTATCTGGCTTACAAAGAGTCGTAAGCTCCAGCAATACTGTTTGAATACTAAAAGTTAAATGCATATCTAACTGGCTTAGATAAGGAGCAGGTTCTTCTGCAAGTGGCCAAACTGAGCAATAGGATTTACTAAACTCTGACTGCTTGGTTCAGTCCACAATTACTTGTCCTCATTCTTCATTCTAGGACCTCAATTTAATTATTTTCTGATGCAGAACTAGAGTTCAACCTGTCTTGATAACTCTACCTTCTAATGATAGTGTAAGCATTTTTGTTTGATTTTCCTCCTAGTGCATTTACAAGCAAATTGAGAGACAGAAATAAAATCCTTAATCTTTGTAAAAGTCAGGATGAATAGGCAAGCTAAGCTCCCTGACCCATCAACTTTTCCACTTGGTTTCTCCTATTGCCCTATAGCTCTTAAAGTTTCTGCTTGGCTTGGGCTGCTCTCTAGATGGCCACAAAGTTGTAAATGGAGACTTCATAGTGTTTGAGATCTTTCATTTCTACTTTTCCAGGCACAGACCATTCTAAATCACTTTCTCCTTTGAGGGAGAAGAAATAGAATAGAACATGGTAACATAAATACTTTCTATATCTTGATGTTAACTCTCAAAATGAGAAGTTTGATGAAAAAGAAGTAGCAGACAATGTCAGTTACCCATCTAGTATCATTTTAAGCAACAAAATGTTCTGGACTGTTTGAAATTATAAACTCAAAATATTCCAAGAAAAGAGATTTTCAGGTAACAGTTATGTAAGACAATTCACATTTGTATAGAGAGCTAAATGAATGAGATTTTCATAACCAAAATCCACTGAGTTCGGAACATATGAAAAGGCAATTATTACATAACATCCCAGAAATGGGATTCATTTGTATTCAGTGTACACCTTCATTAGTCGCCTAATACTTCCTTTACAAACAAAGAACAATTCATTCTATTTCAGCTAAAGTACATCAGATGAAAAGGGATTTAAAACACATTTCTCTACACTGATTATAAACAGTGTTTATAGAGATTAGCTCAGATGAACATTTCTACATTACTGGGTAAGATGAGTGCCATCACAGGCTGCTACAGGAAGAAATTCTCTACCAGCATCAGGGAATAATGAAAGATTATCCATCTAGAAGCATTTAGGGATTATATCAACAAAGGATTAAATGACTACTTTATTGACTTTCTCTTATAAAACTCATGATTTATTTTTTTTTTTTGTCTTACAAGGCTCTGAGAAGAGCTTTTGTATTACATGCTAAAGGGTGGAGGGAACTGTAGGTTTCTAACATACAGCTTCTAACACTAAGAGAGCTTTGCACCAATTTCCTACTGACACTGGATACTAATGTATTAATATCTCTCCCCTTCTCCCCCCCCCCTCCTTCAGCTGAGCTACATGGCGTAGATACATAAAGCTATATTGAAATACTTTGAAAATTCAGAACATATAAAGGATGCTGCAGTTTTTCTGCTAGCTCAAAAAATAGAAAGCTGTCATTCAACTCTACAGGTGCCTAGCTTTCATCATGGATACAAAAACTCACTCTGTTCTGAATGCTTTATTCCTACGAAAGATGTAGCATTGACGTTGCAGAAAAGCTTCTAATGCAAAACCAGTGACCTGACAAAACTGTTAACAAAAAATCCACTTTAATGATTCAATAGAAATAAGTATTCTTCAGAAGCAATTTAATATGAAATCTATAATGGAATTAAAGTCCAAATGAGAAAATCTCATTCATGAGGTCTTTGTTCTAAGGAGGATTCAGAAGAGACAATAAAAATTTGCTGAACCTCCAGGCTGGATTAAATGTTTTGTCTTCTCTAACGCAACACAGGACACCATACCTATGAGATTTCTGAATGGCACAAGTTTTTAAATGTAGCTAATATAAATATATATTATTGTGTTTATCATTTAATTAATATAGAATATATTATTAACATCAATATAATATACATAATATAAAAAGTAATATTAACATACAATTTGCCATGAGCGACCTGTTCTGGCATGAATGGTGATGCCCCCAAACTATTTTCAAGGGGAACTAAATGGGCTCTAATCTGACAGAAACTTCATGCAGTTCAAGAAGGGCAAATAAAATGTCCTGTACCTGGGATAGCGTTAAGTCCATGAAGCAGTACAGACTAGGGGTCAGCTAACTAATAAGTAGTGAAAGCATTCTCTAATTAAATGCTAACCTTTGAAATTAATTACCATCTATAAATCTGAGGTCAAAATCTTAACTAGATCAAATCTTAAAAATAGCCTGGACATCAGTTTCCAGGTTTTAGATATACTAAGAATTTAATGAAGTGAACGAATTCTCACACATATTTCCAGCTAAATTAACTTGCAACATGTGAAATTCAATGCCTACAGAAATATTTCTTCCTTTTTGAGATGTGGTTGATGTTTAGCTATACCATGATCCTCTCTGACAGTTCCACTATTCCAAAAAGAGACAGAACTGAGCACAGAGTAAGCTAGAAAATATACCTGCAACTAGCTAGAATCATCTATTTACATTCAAAATAAATCATGTCATTCTTGAGAAAGAAAAAAGACTGGAAGAGATTTTTCTGTATGGAACTAAAATTCTCACAGACACATGCCACAAGTCACTGACAATACTAAATTGGGAGGAGCTATTAACTCCATTGAGGATGGAGAGGTCTTGCAGAGAAGACTAGGCAAATTAGGGAGCTGGGCAATTAGTAACTGCACAAAGTTTAGCAAGAGTAAGTTCATGATTCTGCAACTGAGATGGGGAAACCCTGGCTGTACATAAAAACTAGGAGATGAAATTGGGGAGAACAGCACTGCTGAATGTGATTTGGATTTCATGATCAAGACCAAGTTAAACATGAGTCAGTAGTGCGCCCAGTCGGCCAGTAAGGCCAGCTGTACTCCAGAGTGCCTTATACATAGGATTGCTAGCTTGGTCAGGGAGTGATCGTCCCACTCTGCTTTGCAGTGGTGCAGTCTCACCTGAAGCACTTGGTGCAGGTCAGGGCACCACAGAGACAACCCAAAAGAGGGTGACAAGAATGGTGAAGGGTCCAAGGGGCAAGATGCATGAGGAGCAACTGAGGCCCCTGGGTTTGCTCAGCTCAAAGCAGAAAAGCTGAGGGGAGGCATGATGGCAGATGCAACTCCTCACAGGGAGCAGAGGGGCAGTAACAGTGCCCAAGGGAACAGCATAGAGCTGTGTCAGGGTGGGGCAGCTGGGGATTAGGGATAGGGTCTGTACTAGAGGGCAGTGGGCACAGCCTCAAGCTGCTGAAGTTGGAGGGGCTTTTTGACACCACTCGTGTATAGGGTTTGAAAGTTGAGTGGTGCTGCACGGAGCCAGGAGTTGGACTCGAGGATCCTCATGGGTCCCATCCAACTTGGGATATTCTGTGATTCCATGAAAAGCTGAAACGTTGGACTTCAATGGCAAAGGAAAAACATATCAATAGCTATCGGTTTAAAAAATTAAAAGTGTATAGCAGGTCTTATTCTAGTCTGACAACACATACCAAGATTTTTAGAACAAGAAAAGGAAAATATTTCCATTTAATTCTGTACACTTTATACATATATTCTTAAACTTTGAACTCTAGCCTACTGTCAGAAATGAGGAAATATGATTCTGAAGCTAAGCGTTTTCCAACAAGATAAGAGCACTTACTTGTTTGCAGCAGAAGTCCCTTAAGAACATGAGCATGTGACAAAGCAGAAAGCTCTAAAAGCCAATTGTATCACTTGTGAAAGCAGGGAAAATGTCTAGTAAGGAAAGACTTTTAGATTATCCAATGGCACCTACCATATGCAGGTGAAATAATTGCTTCTCTAAATCTATTGTGTATCATTTAGAAATAGTAATTCCATAGATAGATAATGCTTACAGCAATCTGAAGGAAAGTAAACCATGCTTTCCTCTTCACCCTGAATTAAGACTACTGATTCTGTTATTTTCTGACAGCAACTATTTGGACATGATGACTGCAGTTATCTACCCAAACAAAATACTGCAGATCTCTATTATAGACTGTGTTCTGAAGAGCAGTTAAGCCTTGAATACTCACCTAGTAATAACAGCATTTGAAATTTCAAGAGGACAGAGATACTTTTCAGCTTTATGCATTTTCACAAAACTGGAACAGAACAGAGGTTTAAAGATTTGGGAAGAGGTGGAAAAATAGTTTATTTAATGTTATTTAATTGATGAAATACATAAGTGGGGGATTGACAGTTGTGGATATATTCTGAGTCAGTTCACAATGATGCGTGTAACATCTCTAATCACCTCAACAAATGCTGTTCATGCCGCATCAGTAACTCCAAAGAAAAGTTATTTTTAATCTTTTGAATATTCATTTACTCAACATATATAAGTAAGCCAGGAAAATCATAGAAAACTCATGCATCTGCTGTTTTCTAAAACCAGGCAACTATATTTATATAATCAGAAGTCACTGTAAATATAGAGTTAAATATATTGATAATAGAGATATGAACTATGACATCCTGCAGCTATAGAATGCCAGTTTGCCAAGGATAAGAATAGTTTACCATCTGTTATCTTATTTCCTGAATTTAATTTGCATTGTGATTTGTATCATTGCATTAGTAATCAAATGCTTATCCAGCATGTAATTTTAAGAAGGTGAAGGTTGCTATTAATATTCACAGATTGACAATTTCATGATGTGAAAATTTCCATTTCTGGCAAAAAAAATCACAAATTATAAGCAGGATGTTTTCAAAGTATTTTAAGATGTATTCTTGTCCCATTTATTTCATAATTTTATAATAAATTATGATTTAATCATAAGAGATAACCTCTAAAAGAATTCTAAAAAAAACCAACAAAAACACTAACAACTTGAATATTTTATAGATAAAATCTCTATGAGAGTCAGAACATGGAATATTACACTAATCTGATTGAATTTATGTCAAATAATAATTACAGTACTCCTAACAATGTGGAATAATTATTAAATAGATATCTGATTACAGTAATCTGCTTCAGAAACTGAATATAAGTCCATTACATCAATACCAGTGTCATTATATAGGTTGAGAATATGGTTTTACTTTCATTTGAGGAATAAAAAGTGTCAGAGAAAATAAAACAACGCTGGTATTTAATTAACCTAAGGAAAAACCATAGGTAAAAACTAACTTGAATAAATTCCACATAAGTAGAAGCAATTAGAATTATAATATTAGGTTTAAAAATGTATAAAAAATCAGTAGAGATTTTCAGCCTCCCTTGTAGCATTTAATTATTACTACATATATTAATTTTAGTTCTAACTGGTTTTACTTCTACCTTGATCCACTTCTTCCTAGAGAAGCCACGTATCTGTGCCAAAAGGAGTTGTGGGTTTAGAGGGTCAGTGTGGAACAGTAAGAGACTTATGGATAAGCCACCACACAATCAGAGCACTTAGGAGCACAAGGGAGACTTCACATTTTATACTCGGCATTGATGGGATAAAATGCATTTGAATTAGAAGTTCTTGAGTAGGCAGGCACTGAAACTATTGTGCAAGAAGTAGGGAGAAGTAACTCCATTGAGTCTTCCTCTGCTCTGTAATAAGACATAGAGTGGTGATCATCCTTAACTGATTCACCCAGTAAACCTGCTGACAGAAAAGAGATGTTCTTCCAAGGAGGTAATTTCGTATCTCCTCAAGCTGAAAAGGCAACTCAACCAGAATTTCTCACTTCCCAGAAGAACACATACTTGCAATCAGATAAGCAAAGGTCAACACCATCCCCATCCCTCCTACTTTTTAAAATCCTACTGCAGGAGTTTCAGATACTTCGGAACTATTTTCTACAGATATTGTGAGGGATTTAATGAAGGAACGACAGGAGGTGTAAGTGCTGTGTAGATTTTGGTCTGAATGTGTGAAATGCTCAGCCAAGGAAAGGCTGAGCCACTTATTATCATATAGAAGTTCACAACTCTAAGTACTTGGGAAACTGCAATTAAAATGTAAGGTACCAAGGAGGCCAAGTTAAGTTCTGGGTTACTCAGTAAAATTCTCTACATTCCACAACTTCAGATTTTAATTCAATCACATAAGCCCTTTATTGTGTTCAGTACTCACATTTTTTCCCCATTCTACATCCCCAGGGATGTAGATCATGCATTCCCTGTGACAGAGTGCTACCTATCTTTAATAAAGGGTTTCAAGCAAGTTCCTCTCCACAGCAAAATTACACTTGCAAAAGTGCTGCATTTGTATTGCCCCATACCTCACCTGCATGCAATCCTATACCAACAGAATTTCATGAAGCATTCTTTATATTTTCAGTACTTAAAAACTATACAGGACGTATATACTTATAAATAACATTTCACAACCTCTCTTCATCTTTTTCTTTTAAAGAGTTCTTCCTCCTAACATAATAACAGAATATGAGCATAAGTGCATAATTACAACAATCATAGATTCATAGCATGATTTGAGTTAGAAGTGCCCTGAAAAACCATCTAGTTCCAACTGCCTTGCAATGTGCAGGGACATGTTCCATTAGACAAGATTGCCCAAGGCCTCATCCAATGTATTCTTGAACATGTCCAGGGATGGGGCATCCACAGCTTCACTGGGCAGCCTGTTCCAGAGCCTCACCACCCAAACAGTGACAAATTTCTTCCTCATGTCTGATTTAAATCTCCCTTCTTTTAGTTTAAAGATATTACCTCTTGTCCTATCACTACATGCTCTTGTAAAAAGTTACTCCCCAGCTTCTCTGGTAGACCTCCTTTAGGTACTGGAAGGCCACTATAAGGTCAACCCAGAGCTTTCCTCTTCTCCAAGCTGAACACAAGCCTGACATAAGAGAGGTGTTTATTTGCTCAAGGCTGTCCTCTGAACCCACTCCAGTATGTCCATGTCCCTCTTTTGTTGGAAGTCCCAAAGCTGAACTCAGTACTTCAGACCACTTCTCTGGGGAATTTCTGGCACAAACCAATACTCTTTGGTTAATTTATGTGACTATATGCTATATTTTGATAACTAGTAGTGCAATCTTCTACAGTACATATGCAGAAACACTGGCTTCTTCTCTTTTTTAGTGCTTCTAGTTAAGAAGTACCAAGTTATATTAATCCACATACTTACCCTGGTATAAATGAGAGTTAAATTCAGCCTAGGGAAAAATGTTCCACTGCCCAAATCAGAAGGTAGTCATCAGCCGCAGTTCAATCAGAAAGCAGTAAGTCAGCAGCAGCAATCAAGTCATTTTCCAATCAATTACTCCAGTAAATATGGTTGTAACAATTAGCAACTGAAGACCTGAGGGTTCAGTGAACCAGATACTATAAAAAATTTTGAAGTCATTAATATGAAACATAATGGTCTTAGTTGAGAAGGAATCTTGAGATTGCATTAGGACAAAGGTAAGCAATCCTTAACAACTTCTTAAGAAGATGGTTTAATTTTAACTGTAATCAGTGATTTAAGCATCACTTTAAATCAGCCACCACTTGATAACTTATATAGGATGTGAAAAACTTGATTCAAACAGGATTTATACAAATCTGGCTATGCCAGTACTTTAACTACTGCTGAGATCTTGTCCTTGGCACTACAATGTGATCCCTTCCACCATTCAATAATTTGAATGGCACCTGATAGTTTTCATACTAAATCAAGTTATTTCTTTACCAAACAGCTCCTATACGCAGTTGAAAGGTTAACACAGGCAAGGGATCTCTCTTTGAATGAAGTCTGGTTATGTCTGCTGTTTCTGAGAGGCCAATGGATGCTAACTGACATACCAGCTATTGAATACCAGTTGGGACTCAGTGATAGAGGGCAGGTCTTGCAACAGCTCAGTTTACGAATACAGATGCAGACATTCTTTGCTAATAATCATATGTTGTGCTCCACATTGTCACAGTGATCCACTGGTTCAGCAGAAAACATAATAGATACTTGCAAAAGTAAAGGGATGCACAGAGTGCTGTAGGAATTGTCACATCAGTGACATTATCTAGGATCCACCTGCCTTGACACATTAACTTATTCCTTTCAGTGATCTCACTGAACCTCGGAATTAGAGGATCTTTCAATAAGTCCTAGAAACTACAGTGAGTACTGAGGAAAAAAGGTTCAATAGTACAGAAGTATAAAATTTAAATTGTATTCACATTTCTAATTCTATTAGATAAAAAGTTTCTTGAGTTTTTTCAGTACATTAAGACTTATTTTCCTTTCACTGCTGTGAGAACAACTAAATCTTATTTAGAGTGAGTGTATATAAAATATACAAATAAAACATTATGTGTTTCTCACATTTGCTTATTACAACAACATTAAAAATGTTTTACTGTGTGCTTAAATTGTACCATACATAGTAATAAGTGTTAGGAATAAAGGAATGAAAGAATTAACAACTTTTAACATACATTGTATACATATATAGCAAGTATAACATTCTATCATCAATTAGCATACATCATACATATAGCATATGTCAATCATATATATAATAGACATTGCATAATAATTTATAGAAACCTATTCAGGTCCCTTATTAATTTGCTTACTTTTACTTCTAAATTTAGATCTGAAAAATTGGCCTCAAGCAACATCATAGAAATAATTTAAAATATTGATATAACTTCTAGCCTAAAATTATGCATAGCTTATGCTTGATATTTTGGTGGCAGTATTGTCTTTGCTTCTATTGATGCTTATGCTACGCTGTATTCATAGAGAGCTATTGTATCTGCTTTCGTACAGCCTTTTTTAAAGTGAAACAAGAAAGGAACCTTCAGTCTTCTCACATTAGAAAGGATCTTTGTTCTCTGATACCTTAGTAGCCATTTTCTTTGTCGAGTTTGTCTTGTTTATGACTTTCTACAGAAGATCTTACAGGACTGAGTAAGGAGAGATAGTCATTGCCCTAAAATTATTCATTTGAGGATCACTCTGGCTTTTTTTTTATATATTTTTATTATCTTAGCCATTCTTAGACATCCTGGACCAAATAATGCTATTATGCTTCTCCTAAGTTTAGACTGATGAAGACTCTAGTTTTAACAAAAAATCTTATTAAAATCATGATTGCCATACAGGTATTTTATTTTTTTCCCCAGTTCTTACCACTATTACTCATGTGATGATTCACTCCTCCAGTATATATACAGTGCTTTGAGTTTGTGTCATTATCAGTCATCAGTATAACCCTAATTTTTCTACCAGGTTATTAAGGAAAACATTTAAGTTATATACTAAAACAAGTCCTTGAAGATGGATATGTAATAAGCTCTGCACTATTCAATAACCTTTTTATTCAAAAAGAACTACTGTTATTGTTGTCATTTCCAGTATAGCACAAATAATCCATAATGCTTTGATATAATCTACCAGGTTGAGACAATTATTTCTTATGTAAGACTAAATCACATTCTTCACTGAAGTTCTAAGACATTCGACTTGCACATAGGAAAGAAGCAAAGGGAAGAAATATGTATCTTAAAAAGCCACTGTCTCTTACTCAAACAGATTACTTCAGTTTCTGTGCAAATTGTTATAGTATACAAAGATATTTGAAATTAGGAAGAGAAGTCCATTTTCATTACAATCATGTTAAATTATAAAAAGGCTTGTTTGAAAGTAGTAAAGATGGATCTCAAAATCTTTCCTGGTCACTGAGGAAAGTAAAAGCACATAACATGCTAGCACTTTTCATCAGTTTAGTTCTAAGTATTTTGCATAGCAGATCATGTGTTCATGGCCACTAAATTTTTCAGGAAACTTGAGGATGGAGTCAGTAATTTAGCGCATGTCAGCGTCAGCAACAACTTCAATCAGTTTGCACTCTAGATCACAAGTCTTTCCTCCCTCTACTGTTATTTTAGACCTCCACTCATATAGCCCCCAGTATTCTACTTTCAATTAAATGCCTACGAACTTGAATCATGCAACCCACAGGAAGTTAGAAAACCATTTTCAGCTGAAAACTAAGGATACATCTAGAACTCACAGAAAAATATAACAAGCTTATCCTTTCTACTAATGGAAATGGGTAAAATAAACAGTTCCTAGAACTGAAACTTGGACATTCTTCCGAGTAATAATCATTTCATTACTATTGGCACCTCAGATGCAGATATCAGTAAGGAGATTAGGAAGAGAATTTTTGAATTTTTTTGGATATAAGTCACTACAGAACTTTTTTTTTTTTAAAGACAGTCTTTTCAGTTGTATATTACTATAAATGTCATTGCTGTCACCACAAAGCTTAATTTGGAGACAAATAAATACCCATTCATAAAACCAAGGATTCGAGAATTTCAAACTCCAGTGGGATGCATTAAGGCCACATGCCAAGAAGCATTCTGCAACACAAATCTGGCTAGTACAGCAACACTACAAGAACAGTTCCTGGCACAGTCAAGTTCACTGGAATAAATGGAGCCTGTAGTTCCTCCCTGCACTTCAGCTTCCCAAACAGGCATAGCATACAAGACAAAGGTAGAAGACAATTAAATAAGATGACTTCAATCATATCATCCATCAATAGGTTGTTTCATCCATTTAACAGACCCATATTTTCTCCAAAACACTTTTTGGATATAGTAATGCCATAATGTGATGGAAAGCACAGCAAAAATAAACAAAACAACAGAGGGATGGCACAATCCCAGGTTACAACAAGCAAGAACAAGTCCCAGTACAGCAGTTGTAGATACAGAAATGAAAGAAGAAAATCTTCTTACTTTCAAAAAGTCTCACATAAGCAGAGACTTGTTTTCAAACAAAATACCCTCAGTTCCTCTGCCAACACTTAAATAAGGTCTAGGAAGGGGTGGATCCTGGCTCCACCCCTTCCAGTCACTCAGGTACATTGCATGCAACTGAGCTCCCCTGGGTTGACTCTTTCTTCCCATTAGGTGCTCAATCACTATTTCAGGCCATGAGTTAGCATTTCTGCTACAGTTATGAACCTTCTAAAGTCCCTTCTCATTATCGTTTATGTCTAACTATGAGTAATTTCAGTTCCAGGTGGGATTTGGTCTTCTTCTTCTGTCCCAGTGAGTTTAAAACATTCTTTTAAATGCTTGCTTTGTTGTCTATCCCTTTTTCCACTTCTTATGTCCTCTTTTTTGCATTTTCATAGAATCATAAAATCCTTAGAGTTGAGAAAGACATCTAAAGGTTACCTACTCTACGTGCCCTGCGATGAACAGGGACAAACACAGCTACATCAGATTGTCCAGTACTTGATCCAGCCTCACATTGACAGTCTCCAGGGATAGAGCATTTCTATGCAGCCTATTCCAGTGCCTCACCACCCTCATTGCAATAGACTTTTTACTTATAACCAACTGAAATCTACCTTTTTTAAGCTTGAAACTATTTCCCTTTGGTCTATTACCACAGACCCTGCTAAAGAGTCTTTCTCCTTCTTTCCTGTAGCTCTCCTTTAGATTACTAAGTCACTATCAGGTCTTTTCACAGCCTTCTTTTCTCCAGGGTGAACAGCCCCAGCTTTCTCATCCTGTCCTTGTTGGAGAGGTGTTCCATCCCTTGGATCATTTTTTGGCTCTCCTCTGGATGTGCTCCATATCTGGATACAGTACTCCAGGTGAGGCCTCAGCAGCACAGAGCAGAGGGGGAGGACCACCTCTCTTGACCTGCTGGTATGTTTCTATTGATGCAACCCAGGATACGGTTGGCTTAGGGCACTGCAAAAACACATTGCTGGCTCGTATCCAGCTTCCCATCCATGAGTACTCCCAGGTCTTTTTTAGTAGAGCTGCACTCAATCCTTTCAACTTCCAGCTTCTATTGGTAGTGAAGATTACCTTGATCCAGGTGCAAGACCTTGCACTTGGCTTTATTGGACCTCATGAGGCTCACCTGAGCCCAGTGCTCAAACCTGTCTAGGTTTCTCTGAGTGGCATCCCTCTGGTGCAACTGCACCCCACAGTTTGATGTCATCAGTAAACTTGCTGAGGGTGCACTTGACCCCACTGTCAATGTAATTGATGAAGATATTAAAGAATATTGATCCCAGCACTCACCACCGTGGGATACCACTTGTTACCAATCTCCAACCAGACACTGAGCCACTGACTACCACTCTCTGGACTTGATCCTGCAGCCAGTTCATCATCCATGGAACAGTCCACCCATCAAATCCATATCTTTCAATTTCATATCTTTCAATTTCCCTATCTTTCAAACAATCAATCTTCCAAATCTTTCTATCCATCAGTTTCCGTATCTTTCAATTTCTTTTTATGAGAAGTATGTTGGAAGTGATCCTTAACTACCCAGTGGACAGAGAAAGAAGCCAAGTCCAGTAGTCAGCAGATTAAAACCTGACTAGTTCAGAGCATGTGAAGAACACACAGTGTGCCATGGTAACCTTGATTCTCTGGATCTGAGAGATAAAATCAGTTAAAGAATATATATATTTATATTTGTTAACCATGCAAGAATCAGAAATGAAGAATTTAAGAAAAAAAAAAAAGGCAAGAGAGAGAAGGGAAGGGAAGGAAAAAGTCTGAATTGCTATTCCTTTCCCTGATGTTTCCATATGCATGTCATCTGTTGTTCATTTTAAAATCACTTTGTATTCCCTCTTGTGCCATTCCACCACCTGAACCCCTGGCATGGCATTTATACACGTAGCACACTGCTTTTAGAGTCTGCCTATTAGAGATGAAGCTTCTGAATGAGATAGGTTGAGGAAGAACCCAGTATTTTTTATAATTAGAATTATTTTGTTGGTACAGCAGGGCCATATGCAGGCATATAAACACTACTCAGATGCGTACCAGTTTTAATGTAAAAGTATAATTCTTTTCCTATGCTGGTCAGCGTGCAGTTGAATTCTTTTGAAGAAAGAAAAGTATGTTTCATTTTTTAATACATCTTCTAACATTTAAGTTGTAAGCTTCATACACCAACAGTTTCCTCAGTGATGCAGCAGACTGGTCATTTAAAGAGTCTTATACGCTGCAAGAAATAATATCTATTTTTAAAAATAAAATTTAATTCAATTTTAGCTCAAAAGGCATGTAATCTTCTATGGGAAGTAACCATAAAAGATTAGATATTAGTTATAAAACCTCACATTGAAAGGCAACACACCTACAGTCCTTGCTAGTATCAACCAGTATCATGCTGAGCAATTGTAATATTTGTAATTACTTATGCCTTTAAATATAGATCAAAATTTGTATAAGCGTTATATGTAAGAGTCATAAAAAGATGATAGAATAATGTGTCTTTAAACATTTTTATCCAGGATCTTTTATGTGATTCAGTAGGCCTTACTAAAGGAGAGAAAAGGAATAGCAGATGGCTGTGAATGAAATTGACGGCACATCAAAACTGGAGACCAAGCAGGCTGTCAGCCAGTTTTTGCTCCAGGATACATCAGGAGTGTCCACTTAATCACACACAGGTTCTGTCTTGCCTTTAGAAACTTAAGCACAAATTTATTGGTGGCAGCAGTAGGCATCTTCACATCAGTACAAAAAAGGGCATCTTGAAGTGATTTCAGTTCATCGTGGCACAACATACTACATGATTAGGAAAATAAGTCTGGACATCAGACAAGCAGCACCGTATCAACCAGGCTAGAAACTGATGCTCACAGCATGGGCAGTATGACATTTGGCTCCTGACCATTGTTTTTGGTACTGGTTATGGTCACTTTAGCATTGTTCTCAGACCGCATTCCCCTCACTTCTACAGTCAGAAAAGTAATTTCAACTGTACAATATATGTCAGGTTTAAAAGAATGTGAGAACTCCAGCTGTCTCTAAAAGACAGTAACAAGGCATCTTATTACTTTATTTACCTACATAAATCCAGTCATCACCTCTCCTCTACTCTTCCATATGGCATAAAGTGATTGTTTGCTAACTTTGTTGCAACAGTCCATCAGAATACAATCAGAAGTTCTCACCACCCCAAGAAACAGCCATACATCATTTAATGAAATGGCATCATCTTTGGCATCATTTGTTAGACTTGTTGGACAATCATTTTGATTGTAAGAGCTACAAGATAGCTGTAGCTCAGGCAGATAGGAAAAAAGGCAATAGCAGAGGGGATGATTTTATTTATTTTTTTGTCTTTCTGCCACAACTTCTGCTGATGGAGAGGAAGTCAAGCATGCTTTATGTCTCACATCAATTGTTAATGTATTGTTTTCTATGGACCATATCAGTTTTGTCCATAAAAACCTCCAGAGGGGAGAAACTTCTGCTAACTTTTGTCATTCCTCTTTTTTTGAGGAAACACATTCCTATCAGCACTAAGCTAGAAAAAAACCTGATATTTTTAAAAGGTTCTTATATCCAAGATCACTCCAGAACCACTGTCATCAGAATCCTATGAACAGTGTAATTTTCTACTACAAAATATATATATATAAATCACCAGTAGCAGCAAACATTTTACCTTAAGATATTTTTTTCCCAGTTCCACCACTCCTAACTATTAACCTCCTCTACTCACCTCAGTTTCACTGAGGAATTTCTAGCAGCTCTCTGGTAAAGAGGAAATATGCAGCTAAATGTGGTTATCCCTTTAGTGCATGACAGCAAACCACTGTCTCCTTTTCTTATGATGTGCTGCAGTGCAGCAAAAGATTTACTTGTATCTTCTCTCTCTCTAGTTGAAGTTCTAGTCCTTCTCAGCAGAATGTGCTGTAATATAACTATCATATAGCTTTTTCTTGAGGTAATTGCAAGATTTTTTTACATTTGACTCCTACAATAACTTTGCATCATTCCTAGAGCACTTTAAGCATCTGCCTAAAAGAATGTTTCACCATCCCAGGTGACAACACAATAGAAGTCCTTTCTGTAAGATCCAGCTTTCTTAGAACATCAGTGAGACTGCAAAGCAGTTTCATTTGAATGTCTTCTTCAGGCAACCTTCTTTTCTTGAGAAGGTGCTGCTTCCTTTTTGGTCAATCACTAGCGAAGTTAGATTTCTTCGTCTCTGTAAGTTGTGGATAACTTTCACATGTGGGATTGCACGAGTCTTACCTAGTTTTACTCTCTTTCTATAATACATACTTTCACAAGGAATTCAAAGGGTTTTTTTCTCAACACTACTATTTACATAAATCATTGAAATCCTATGAACTTGACTCTCTTTTTTTTCTTTTTTTTTTCTATTTTATTTTAAAGAAGATTATGAGCATGGCCATAGAAACAATTCACAGCAAATACTCTTTAGTTTTAAAGGACACATAACCTGGAGGAAGCGTTATAAGAGAAAGGGCAGGGTAACGTTCAGCATTTATGAAAAAATTCATTATTATCACACATATAATAAAACAGAAAGTTGTATTAAGAAGGGAGGGAAAATAAAAAAGAATTGGAAAGGCTTCAGCTGAAACATTACCAAGTTGCACTCAAGCAGAGAACTTGAGTTATCTCATGCAGGCAAGGTCAATTAATCTCATCTAAAAAAAAGTTATGAGTATTGACTAGAAAATTATTCTAAAACATGTCATAATAAACATGCACATAAAAAAGGTTGGAAAATGCAAACTGCATTTATCAGAAAAACCAAAAAAGCAAAAGCCATACTAATTTTTAAGTGAATTCAGTCAAAATGGACATTACAGAAGAAGGAGTATCAAATCTCCATAATGTTCATAATAAGGAACTTTTGAAGACAAATATCTTATGATGTTGACACAGTATCTGTCTTGCTGAGTATCTTCTGTACGTATGGTCTTCAGATTTGGATGATGCTCCTTCTATTTACTCTACTGACATTCCTTCTCTCTCTCTCTTTTTTTTTTTTTTAATTTGAAACTACTACTCTTTTTAAGCCTAGGGGGTGAACGTTGGCCCAAATGAAGTCAACAGAACTCAACTCTTGCTGGCTGACATTACTATCAGGATTTCAACTGTATTTCAAGAAGGAGCGTGAGACATTAGCTACCAGTTCTTAGGACACTGCCAGGAGCACAGTGTCAGAAAGACTGGAAATCAACAAGCTTTTTCTTTGTATACAGTGTAAAAGCAGATACAATTCTTATTCATGTATTTAATAAATATAGATTGATAAATTTTTTACACCCAAAATTTTACTTGTAATAAAATTTATACATGTTGTGATATTCAGAGTCTATATATACTAATTTTTAAATATGCATTTATAAATCCACTGGAAAAAAAAAAGACTTGTGGTACATACTTGTGTAAATAATGTTTTACTTATATACAAACCCATTCATTTTCTTTTTCCTTCTCGATGTACCGACTGTACTGATAAATAGCTCTTCAGTATTAGTAAAAATAGAGATGGAGACCCAAAACAAAAATAACTGTATATTGTCAGTTCTGCAGTACTACTAAGCTCTTTGAAGTATTTACTGTTCTGGAAGTCCTTGTCAGGTGATCTACAGAAGGATAATAGATAGACTAAGCAATTTTGAGATAAAAGTTAAAAAAAAAATTGTCAGTCAATGACTGGACAGAAATTGGTAGTAAAAGCAGTGGATTCAACAGCCAAACTTCATCATTAAAACTCAATAATTGTGTATATTTGCCTTTTATACTAGGTTCAATATTCTTTAATATATATAGAAGGGATCTAGAAGTAAGGCATCAGAGAATGTCAAGGCAGACGAATTTCTAATGATGTAGAGAAGCTAGGCTGGAATCAGAAAGCAACGTGAAAAGATTTCAAGAGATTGAAACAAATGGAGTGAAGCATAGTAACAAGTGACTGTCCATGCCAATAAAAACAAATAAGAGCATATCAGAAAAGAATCAGTGAAATCTTTTAATCACAGTTAGGGTTTTAAAGTAGTGCTTGCAGGTTAAAAAAAAAAAAGACAGGAACTTCATTGCATATTAGCTGATAATGGCTTCCATCTGGTGTGCAGCAGTGATCAGAAGCAAAGGAAATACTCAAGATTACTGAAAAATTGGCTGAAAAATAACACCAAAACTGCTACAATACAGTAATAACAAATGTTTGCTCACCCTTGATTAGATTATCATCACCTACTTTCGAAATTTGTGCTGCAGAAGAGAGGTTTTATTGAACATACAGTGCAAACTGAAAGGGGCACATGATTAAATATTTAAATTTAAATGCTGTTTTCACTAATGAAATCATAAACAAGTATGATAAAAATTGCATAACTATGAAATCCATATAGGATGTAGACTAGAAATTTCTATTTGCCCTGCTTACAGTATAAGAAAAATTGCTAGTCAGAGAATGGAAAGGTGGTTAGAAGCAACAAATCTATAAGAAAATCATTTTCCATTCAATGTACAATCACACTGTGAAATTCATTGTCAGTTGATATTACTGAAAAAATAAATTTAACAGTACTAAAAAAAAGTATTGGAAGATGGTAGGAGTAACACCAATACCAGATGTGTAGTAGTAAATCTAAAGGAAGCCTCAACCACCTCCCTAGGCAGGCCATTCCAGTGCCTGACCACTCGTTCAGAGAAAAAATGTTTCCTCAAATCTAATCTAAATCTTCCCCAGTGCAACGTGTGGCCATTCCCTCTCGTCCTGTCATTTATGTTAATGCACTATATGATGTAATTGCTTTAACATAATAAATTTCTAATAAAATCTCATATCTATTTTATATTTTCACATTCATATCTACATCTTCTCACATCCAATAGAATGTCTTTGATGATGCTACTGCCATTGCACACCAAAGTTCCAACTCAAAAGAAAAATTGAAGCAAGTTTTTGTTCATTTTAAACAAAACTTAAATTCTAAATGTGTATTCCCATCCTTTTTGCATTCCTTGGCAAACAAGATGCTACAAAATAAGTAATTTAGGAAAATAAATGAGTGAAAAATAAAGCATTGTCAGTTCCTGTTGTTTAAGATCTGGAGGTACTTAATTACACCCTTTATATTCAGTCGATTAAATAAAAAAGTTTTCATGAAACTCATCATTCACTTTCATTATACTTTTTAAGTTCTTTTTCCACTCTTTAGGCTGCGGAGAAAAGCTGAAAGACATATTATATGAAAAGATAAATAAGCATACTCCTCAGATGTATTACTATTTAAAATGATGTCTTTAAAAGTAATCAGTTACAAGGGTTTTGTATGCTTAAAGGAGGTAATGCTTTGAAAATCTACTGCCCTCAGCTTCAAAAGACAAGTTCAGAAGGACAAAACAGTCTCATTTTTTCAAAGATTTCATGGAAGAAAAAAAATAGTAACTCCTTTAGTCCTACTTTCAGAAGGCAAAGAGACCTGAATTGCAGCTGCCACCTGGCTTTCTTTATAATGCATGGATTACACCTAAGTCGTGCAGACTTAGCCTTGAGAGCTCCACGGCTAGACTTCAAAATTGAAAAGCAGAACAAAAGCTAGCAAGAAGGAGCAGGTTAATTCAGAGAAAGGTAACACAGCAGGAAATGCCATCTGCTGTCCTGCCGATACAAAATCTCTGACTGCTGCTCTCTGTCCCCTGCATGTCACTGCAGCACAACCTCAGCACACCCTTATGGACACCCTCAGTAAAGCAGCCCTTTTCCAAGGTAGGAGTGATACTGCTTAAAAAGAACGCCGAATGTCCAGTTCCCCTCTGCAAGGCAATTAAAAAGCACAGCTAATTATATACTTATTAAGGTTTTATTTATACTTAGAGGTTTGTGAGCAACTCATTTGAGTAAGGCGAATCTAATCATTCTTCAAGCTGAGGGCTCTTCCTTTGCGTTACTATGATACTCATTCACAGAATTTACTTTAACATCAAATGTACCCTATTCCAAAAACAAATAATCATAGCTTTGTGCTGTCATTTCAGCCAGTGTTGGTCTGGAAGAGTTTTTTAACATTTTGTTAAAATCTATTCTTCTATGATTGACATTCTCAAGTGTGTAAATTCTAAGATAATCTATTTATCCAATATTTTAATGATTTTCTGTGCTGATAACCAATCTCGTGTTACTACTTCATCTAATTTTCAGCTATCACTATGGATTTTCTGCCATCTATCCAAAGTATTTGTACAATTGAGGATCCCCTTTAATATCAAGTACTAACTTTCCTCTTACTTACTCTGCTTAAACATGAATACAACTTTATTCATTCAAATGAATAAATTAATAGATTGCTCTCTTTTTAGAGAAAAATTGATTCATTTAATATAGATTCAGACCTAATGATCAATACTTAATTTGCTCTATATTTATTGCATATTAGAAGCATCACATTAAAGTGACCTCTTTTCAGATTATATCTCATAAATATTCATCAGGATACTACCAATCATATTGCATTTTCTGATAGTTATTTTAAAGTAATATCCTTCCTTCGGAAGACATAGATTTTAACTTAAAAGTTTATGAACTATTGACTGCATAATGGAACCTAAATTTCCCTCTATAGATTGTATATTACCAGTGCTTAAGTCATTGCTATATACACAACATGGGGATTGCCTCTTTATAAAAAGTATAGCAAATAAATAAGTACAAAACTACTAAATTTACATATGATTAAATAAATTTTATAAGGAATAAAAAAAAAGCTCTCTACAAAAAACACATGATCTATTGACAAAACCTAGCATAATTGACTCAAAAATATTTCTGACAGGTTTTATGCTACAGTAGAATTTTCTTTTTTGAGTTATCAAAATGACCTTGACTTAACCTTAATATTTTTTCCCACTTCCAGTCATGAAGAATGCAGTTTTTCCATTCCATTGATGAGCTGTGGTGATTTTCTGGGTAATAGCCAGGATTTAAAAACAGTTGTTTTACACTTAGAGTGCATTTTGCATTGATGAATTCTCATTTGCAGAATCTCTTCATGAGATTCACTATTGGTTTTACTGCTAGGGCACAGCATAAGAGTCTTAAAGAATAAATGTCTGAATATATAAGCCAAGTGCTTTGTTACTGTTACAAAACAACAAATAGAATAGGGGTAGGGCAGGACAGGACAGGACAGAAGAACAGGACAGAACAGAATAAAATTTTCAAAGGTCATGTAGTCCAATTGCCCGACCATTTCAGGGCTAACCAAAAGTTAAAGCCTATTATTGAGGGTGTTATCCAAATTCCTCCTGAGCACTGACTTGCACAGGCTATTAATCACCTCTCTAGAAAGCTTCTTCCAGTGTTTTTACTGAACACTGGAGAAATGTATTTTTTCTAACAGAGGCTTACAGTACATACCTCCCGATGCCCATGTCAGATAACTGCCTACTCTTGCAATGAGTTGACACTTCTTCCTCTTGGAAGGGTCTCAAGTTTCAGGGGAGGTGGGCACGAGAAAGTAGGATTGTAAGTCTACATATAAGAAATCAAGCTGTGCATTTACCATGACTTAGCATAATTACACACAACATTATAGGTTGTATAATACAATGAAGTCAAGCAAATGCTGTAAGTAAAAAAACACCTGCTCAAGCTGCCACTAAACCCTCAAAATCCTCAAATGGACTCTACTCTCTGCACATAGCTCTGGACTAAATATAAGCATGAATACACATGACCCTAATTAAGTTAACGTTTCAACAAATCTTTAATTAGGCAAAAGAAACACATCTAGGTCTGTCCTTTGTCACTTGAAACATACCGCTACAACATGCAAGCAGATAAGAAACTATGGGAATACTAAAAGTATATTTAGAGCTGCAGCTGTGGAACAGGATAAACAGCATGAGAAAGGAATGCTGAGAACCAAGGACGCTTCCAGAAAAAGAGGAAAACAAGTTCAAGTAAGCTGCATGATGGCAGACCCTAATTGGAGGAAGAGTGCATGGTTTGGGAAGACTCACAGCCCTGATTGGATCATCGCCTGTATGCACGGTTAAGGACTGTTTTGGGGAGTTATACTGTTGATATGTAAAGGCGGATGGGAAAGTTACAAGAGAGAACTTGTGAAAGTATATAAGGGCTGTTAAAACCTGTAATAAATGATTTGGATCGTTCACATCTGAGTCCGTACCCGAGACACTGCAAGAAACTGTTTGCATCCACAGCTCAGAGAATCTCAGACAGATAAACAACACTGTCACTGTTGTTCCCCATGTAGTTGAAAGAAGCTGGACAGGAGCAAAACAACTTTTCAGGTAACATATGCCTGCAATATTAAAACTTCCTGACCATTTTTTAAATATTTCAGGTTTTTTAGCATTGAAATATTTATGTATTGCACCTCATCTTATCATATGTTTTTCTATTTACTTCTTGTCAACAAAACTAATGATTAGGCTCTGTTTTGTTTTTTGTTTGCTTGATTGTTTTTTGTTTTTTACATATCCAAAATTATAAGAAGTCCTGAAGTTTGGTTTCAGTACTTGCTGTCATCCATTCAATTCCAATAAATGGGAATCTATAGCTATGCCAGAGTCTAGAAATTATTAAAAGGCACACCTAAAGTCCTCAAGATATCAAACAGAGAGGTACATTTAAATGTATAATTTATTTGGCAAAGAAATTAGACTTTATCCAATACAGTCCATAAAATCAGTCAAGCTCAATAAGCAGCCTCTTCTGAACTCAGCACAAATATATGTTGAGTTGTTTTGGATAAATACAATATGTTCCCCATGAATATAAACAGAATGGCACAGCCATACAGACCTTGAAAATTGATAGTTTTCTTCTAAAACAATATTTTTTACATTTGGGATTAAAATGCAATTACCTCATCCACCTTATCTGTCTGAATATTATGTCTGCATCCATTACATACAGCATCATATAGGATTTGGATTTTTATTGTCTAGAAAACCTTTTCCCAGGTACAAGCATCATAAATAATAGCCTTACAGTATGGAGACACAGGAAAAAAAAACATACAATTTGACTAGTCACAAATGCTAAGCCAGAGCTGTGAAGGACAACAGCTGTTAATGTCAGCAAGAGAAGACAAGTCATCTTACATTGCCTAGAGTAGAATCACTCTACATTATCCTAGAAAGACTGCAAATGCTAGTTCAACATATGAATAACCAATGTGTCCAGAATAAATGAAATAGGCACAGAATCTGACACATATTATAAAAAACAATTACTAATGTGACAAACAAGACACGTTACACTTGTACTGAGATAATGGTTTCAGAGTAAAGGCTCTTCAGAGCAAAATTGTACTCTTAGTCTCTAAGGCCCAAATTCATCTCACCCAATTCTTGACATTGATCAGCTGAGTGATTGTTCTAATCTGAGCATCTAGGGTAAGATTCAGCTCAAGATTTAGATGCCTGCATTTAAACATCCATACGTAGTTTTCTACATTTCTTTGCCACCAACCTGACATCTAAATTTATGTACAGTGTCCTTCCTGGCCTTCATCTTCTTTTTCAGAAGGGTACAAATCTCCAAAATGTCTAACAGCCTTTTGTTTTACCTTCTGTTATGTGCTGCAGCCCATACACTGGAGCCTCAGTGCCACCAACAAAGCCTAAGTAGATATGCTGATGAATGTTGCCATGATCTCCATTGACTACACAAAGGAGCTCAGGCACTTAGCACTTAATGCAGGTGTCTTAAGCTCACCTGATTATGGTGTCATAGGCAGACTTACAGTGGCAGGAGTGACACAGCTTTCCTTGTCCTCATTTCCCAAATCTAGTTTCTACTTTAGTTGCAACCCCAATATCAGTGTGGTGTTGCACTGGTGATACATGTCCTTGAAGGCAAAGAAAATCTGCAGAGTCTGGAATTATAAGTTCATAAGTTCATAAGGTTGGAAAGGACCTATAAGATCATCTAGTCCAACCATCCTCCTATCACTATCTCTACCCAACTACTAAATTAAGTCCTTTAGCACCTCATCTAAACGCTTCTTGAACAGCACTAGGGATGGTGCCTCAACCACCTCCCTAGGCAGGCCATTCCAGTGCCTGACCACTCTTTCAGAAAAGAAATGCTTCCTGAGGTCTAATCTAAATCTTCCCTGGCGCAACTTGTGGCCATTCCCTCTCGTCCTGTCATTACTTATCAGGGAGAAGAGGCCTACCCCCTCCTCACCACAACCCCCCTTCAGGAAGTGGTAGAGTGCAATAAGGTCTCCTCTGAGCCTCCTCTTCTCCAGACTAAACAATCCCAGCTCCCTCAGCCGCTCCTCATAAGACTTGTGCTCCAGGCCCCTCACCAGTTTTGTTGCCCTTCTCTGAACACGCTCCAGGGCCTCAATGTCCTTCTTGTAGTGAGGGGCCCAAAACTGAACACAGTACTCGAGGTGCGGCCGTACCAGAGCTGAGTACAGGGGGATGATCACCTCCCTGCTCCTGCTGGCTACACTATTTCTAATACAGGCCAGGATGCTGTTGGCCTTCTTAGCCACCTGGGCACACTGCCGGCTCATGTTGAGCCGAGCATCAACCAACACCCCCAGGTCCTTTTCCTCTCTACATTCTTCAAGCCATTCTGCCCCAAGCCTATAGCATTGCATGGGGTTATTGTGGCCAAAGTGCAGGACCCGGCACTTGGTCTTATTGAACCTCATCCCATTTTGCTCAGCCCAGCTGTTCAGCCTATCCAAATCCCTCTGAAGGGCCTCCCTACCCTCAGGCAGTTTGACACATCCTCCCAGCTTTGTGTCATCTGCAAACTTACTGAGGGTACACTCAATTCCCTCGTCTAGGTCATCAATAAAGATATTAAACAAGATGGGCCCCAAAACTGACCCTTGGGGGACACCACTCGTAACAGGACGCCAGCTGGACTTAATTCCATTAACCACTACCCTCTGGGCACGGCCCTCCAGCCAGTTCTCCACCCAGAGAAGAGTGAACCTGTCCACACCACGGGCTGCCAGTTTCCTTAGGAGAATACTGTGGGAAATTACCAGCTGTAGTTACAGCAAGGTGGCAAAGCTCCAGTGTCTTCAGATCTGTTTGTCCATCCCAGACTCAAGGCTTCAACTTCTTGCACCCAGGACCTTCGCCATGCCCTTACTAGGTCTGTTAAATTCCATATTGAGCTCTGCCAAGAGGAAACCTGCTCTCCCATTTGCATCTGTTTCAGATACTGCAAGAAAAAATATAATCAAAACATTAAACATTTGTTAATTTAAGACATTCACAGAAATTATAGATAAAAATCATTATTTGAAGTTTTGTGTATTAGAGAAATATATGTAGGCTTTTTCTCTATGCAGTAGAATTTTAAATAATTCTTAAGGCAAGGTCTTTGCTATCTAGCAATTATTTAGTCTTTATGTCAGAAAGTGTGGTAATTTTCCTAAAAGATAGTTTAATTCCCTGTAGACAACAAAAATAGTGAAATTTTTAGAAGTGTTTTCTAGGTAGCATTGTCATTATCTTTCTGAATACTTTCATGTGCTCTTCTGATCTGAATATACTGGCAATCACTTTAGCTTATTACTACTTCATATAATTTAATTTTCAATTTGATTTTTGGACCTTAGCCACCCTTGTATCTGAGAAATTCATTTTTTATTATCACATTACTGATCTTTTCTAACAGCTTCTATCTGCAAACAAATTTTTGATCAACAGAAGCGCGTAGTGAGACAGAAACTAATATCTAATATTCATCTTTTATTTGTTTCTATATTTTCTTATCTCTAATCTTGTCAGGAGGATCCAGGGAACTACAGGTCTGTCAACCTGACCTTGGTGCTAAGAAAGGCTACGGAACAGATCACCTTGTGTGAGATCACATGGCATGTGCAGGACAACTGGGAGATCAGGACCAGCCAGCATGGGTTCACGAAAGGCAGGTTCTGCTTGACCAACCTGATATATTTCTATGAGCAAGTGACCCTCCTGATGGATGAGGGAAGGCTATTGGCATAGTCTACCTAGACTTCAGCCAGGCCTTTGACACTGTCTCCCAAAGTATTCTCCTGGGGAAGCTGGCAGTCCATAGCTTGGACAAGCATACTCTGCTGGACAGAGAACTGGCTAGTAGGCCAGGCCCAGAGAGATGTAGTGAATGGAATGAAATCCAGCTGGCTATGAATCACAAGTGGTATTCCCCAACAGTCAGTACTGGGGCCTGTCATGTTCAGTATCTTTATTGATGACCTGGATGAAGGGAGAAGAGGAGCTCTGTGGAAAGGAACCTGGGGATCCTGGTGGACAAGAGGCTTGCTATGAGCCAGCAGTGCACCCTGATGGACAAGAAAGACAATGGTATCCTGGGGAGAATTAAAATGAGTATTGTGTCCAGTTCTGGGCTCCCCAGTACAAAAAAAGACAGGGATCTCCTTGAAAGAGTCCAGCAGAGGGCAACAAAGATGATAAAGGGCCTGGGGCGCCTCTCTTATGAGGAAAGGATGAGAGACCTGGGTCTGTTCAGCCTTGAAAAGAGAAGACTCGGGGAGGATCTGATCCATGTCTATAAATATCTAAGGAGCAAGAAGCATTACTGATGGATGGCAAAAAGGACATGAGTCAGTAACACACCCTCACACTCCAAAAAGACAACTGTATCTCGAGTGGCACCAAAAGAAGTATGGCCAGTAGGCTCAAGGGAGGTGATCCTTCCCCTTTCTTGCTGGTGAGATCTTACCTGGAATACCGTGTCCAGTTGTGAACTCTTCAAGGGAGATTTAGACTAGATATACAAAAACAAGTTTTTACACTAAAGAGTTTTCCTACTATTAGTATTTCCTACAAGCAATAGCTAATGAGAAATGTATACATTAAGAAGAATTAACACATTCCTGGGTATGGAAACTTCTATGGAAACAAAGCAATCTGTTGTAATCAATGCTAAAACTACAACTGACCCCAACACTAGTATCTTCTTTGAAAATATTATTAGCACTGGTGCCCTAGTGAGAACCAGGTAACTTCAGCACCATCCTCATATCTGGTTCATGCTGCCACCTATGAGAGGCTTATAAGACTCATTGCTGAAGGATTTTTGATCTTTCTGTGTATGAGATGATGCCAGACTTTGCTTGGAGCCATTCTGGTCTGTGTTCTAATTATCTATTTGCTGATACTTGGGTTGTTAGCTATGTACTTTGCTTCTGGCTTGTTTTATTATGACACTTAAGTTTAAAATTAGGAGGCATTCCATTTGCATTGAAATATTCTGGTAGCACAGAACTGAAAATAGGATTGTACAGTTTTTGTAAGGTTCAAATAATATTGCAAAGAAGGAATGATAGGAAAGTCTATCAGATAGAATCACCAAGTTTGGGAAAGTCCTACAAGATCATCCAGTCCAATTGTCCTCCTATCACCAATAGTTCTCACTAAACTATGTTCCTCAACACACTGCCTAAATGTTCCTTGAATACCTCCAGGGTTGGTGACTCCACCACCTCCCTGGGCAGCCCATTCCAGTGCCTGACCACTCTTTTGGAGAATTATTTCCTAACATCTAGTCTGATTTTCCCCAGGCGCAACTTAAAACCATTCCCTCTAGTCCTATCACTAGTTACACGAGAGAAGATGCTAACCCCCAGATCACTACAACTTCCCTTCATACAGTTATAGTGAGCAATAAGGTCTCCCCTCAGCCTCCTTTTCTCCAGACTGAATAATCCCAGCTCCCTTAGCCATTCCTCATAATGCCTGTACTCTAGACCCCTCACCAGCTTCATCACTCTTCTCTGGACATGCTCCAGGGCCTTGATGTCTTTCTTGAAGTGTGGGGCCCAAAACTGAACACAATAGTCAAGGTGCAGCCTCACCAGTGCTGAGTACAGGGGAACAATTACTTCTGTACTTCTGCTATCAACACTATTTCTGATAAAAGCCAGGATGCCATTGGCCTTTTTGGCCACCTGGGCACACTGCTGGCTCATGTTCAACCGAGCATCTACCAACACCCCCAGGTCCATTTCCTCTACACAGTCTTCCAGCCACTCTACCCCAAGCCTGTAGCGTTGCTTGGGGTTGTTGTGGGGAAAGGGCAGGGCCCTGCACTTGGTCTTGTTGAACCTTATACCATTGGCCTCAGCCCAAATATCCAGCTAGGGACATAGGAAATATCAAGGACTCTCCAGGGTCATTTCCTGTGGAAATTAAGATGAAATTGAAGGGTGGTAAGACGTAACTATTTCTGCATTGTTCAACAACAGAAGTTTGAGGACATGAACTGTGCAAGAAACATCACTGTTGAAAGGGACACATGTTGAGTGGGTTCTGCAACAGCTCATACTTTCTCTCTTCCCTACACATTACAAACCATTTGAAGAAAGAATACAAAGCCATCACAGCAATACACTAGTTCTTTGCTACAATGCCATATGCACACCCTCTGTGAGGAAGAAAGTTTTACAGGAATCTTTTCTGTGCTGTTATTCCTTTTTGCAACTACATGAGACTGACTTCTAAATGTCTGATTATTACATAAGTAAGAAATTGTAATTACACATTCAGTTGCACTGCACACGATGCAATTCAATCATCACTTGCATAGAAACAATCATTTCAACATACAAAACAACTCAACATGAAAAATATTTCATTTACAAACTCATCCTTGATTGGCTTAGAAAGACAAGGTAAATTAAATAAACTTTTAGGTTCCTTCCATCCAATACACATCAGAGGGAGAAAGGAACAGGGGAATAAAAACTAGTTGTTTGCTAGTTGTGTCTCATTAGTGTTGATTATCCCCTTATTTCTTATCCCCAGTTTCCCTTCAAATGTTAAATGATTTCTTTCCCTCACCACAGCCAAATAGCTTTGATTCTTTAATTTTCTGAATCATTTTTCTGTGTTTCAAGCTTCCCCAATAATCACTAATCCATCTTATTGTGAACAAACTATTAAAAAGTTTAGAGTTTGCTCTGAATTTCATGGCATTATATGTTTAGCTTAGAGGTTTTGAAGACTTTGTGATTCATTGCATGAGCCAACAGGTTTTTCTAAGGCTTAGCAGGAGGAATAATCTTGATGTGTCTGTTGTCATTGTTTCCCTTTTCACTATCATACTCTCTTGAGTAGCACTGTCAAACTGACTTCTGTCAGAGCTAATTAACTCCTTTGCAATTGTATCTTTAACAGAAACACCAACTCCTAAAAACCTCTGTCATGATAATAACAATAATCTTGAGAGCTGATCCCCTTAGCGTAAACTGGGAAACCTAAGAAGCTGCTCCTTCAACTCATGTTGAAGGAACACCATATGTTTTAGAATTCACCTGGCAGGGCTATGCAGTTATGAGTACTTTTCAGCTCTATAATGGATGTCTATCCCTCTCTTCTGCCCCTGAAGAATGGATGTTTAACCCTCTCTTCCACCTCTTCTATTTCTTCTGCACTGCTCCCCTCCAAAACCTTTCTTCTCAGGCTTTCAATGAACTACAATTTGGTGGAGTTTTTTTCACAGAAAATTCAGAAAAAATATTTCTGGAAATTCCCTCAATTGTTCATTGATCCCATTCTAGCTGTTCTTCCTGATCTCTAATTTATGTGACACATTGCCTACAAAAAATGCACCAGCTTCATCTTCTGCAGTTGTTACTTTCCCTTTGGGCTTCCAATATTTTTTCTTTGCTGTAGCAACACTATCTCCAGTCTCCACATTCCCTTTCAGAGTCAGAAACCAGGACATTTACATTCCTATTTCTTTAGATATGATTTTATCCTTTATACCAATATTTTATTTTTGTGCATATTTGAAATGATGCTCTTTCCTAGATCTTTTCTTGAGTTCTGCAGCAGTCCTCAAGGAGGTATAATAATTTCCCTGAGACAAGTCCCAAAGTTCCTAAACTTGTCATTTAAAAGTACTTCTTAAAGATTCGCTTAATGCTAACGTCAGTGAATCAGCTATCCAAATCAGTACTTCATGGACTAAGAATTGTCCCTTTTTAGAAAAACAGGAAACATTCAGCACATAGTATGAATTTTGCAAATATTTTGTAATGTGTTATGAATTCTAAGTTTCCATAAAGTAATTTCTAGAAAGTAGAAACAATTCCTATATATTCTTAAATTATTCCACTTTAGATGAGCAAGTCAAGAGAAGAGAAGAATATTTTTCCTTCTTTTAGTACTAAAAAAGAAAAAAAAATAACTGACTGAAAATTCCTAGTTTGCTATTCAGACTGCAAATGACCTCCAACAAGGGCATGCAGCTATGAAAATCAATTTGCAATCGTAAAGAATATATATATATATATATATATATATACATACTGATAATATATCCTTAAAAAAGAAATGTAATGCCAGTGACAATGCTCAGAAAATGCTCAGACTGTTGAATTGAGAAGAAAAAGGCTGCAAGGCTGTGGTTAATTCTGGAAAGAGAGGTGAATTAAACAAATTCTAATGTCAAAGAGAGAAAGTAAAGCGACCATGGAAACATTTGTCAGCTTAAAAAAAAAATTAAACACATTCTGTCCAACAGAAGCAGTTGCGAATATAAGTCAGTTTATATAAGAATCCAGCACAGGAGATTTTCAATATAATGATGTGATAATAATGATTACATAAGGATCTAAAAACAAAGCAAGTAAATTGCTTTATTTTCTTCCAGGCAATTGAAGAAATCATTTCAGACATAATGGTGCAGACACTTTAGTGGATTAAACCGGTAAAAATTGTTCACACAAAATGGCTTGCTAAAGAAAGTTGCATCTTCAACTTCTCTATATGTTAATTTTGTGCAACTGTTCCTCCACCTTGTGTGTACAAGTAATACAGTATCTCTTGACAGTAAAAAGACGTGGAAATTTCTAATTCAAAACTAAGTATTATTTTAAAGTACTGCTTCACTGTTTATGATACATGCTGAAAGAAAATCAAATGCAGACTGGAGTCTGCTGTGGCTCTCTGCCCCCCCGAACTAAAAAAAATGTTGGCTTATAAAATGTTACACAGTCTCTCAAGTTTATCAGAGCCTGAACAGCATGACATTTTATTTTTCTAAGTTTCTTCTCGCTAATTACCAAAATGAACTTATATATATATGTATTTTTTTTTTCTATATATTCTGCGCCAGATGCTTATCTCAGGTAGCCAATTTTATCTGATTAATCCAGAGAACATAATTCCAGATTTGCAGTGGTCTATATAACAGTTCAATCTGGTCCCAAGCTTAAATAACTTGTAAACTTCTCCCCATTGTCATCTGGTGCATGAAGTCCAAAAGTAGGAAAGTTATTTTGTTTTAGATTATTACCTACATCACTATAGACTGCATTGACATGCAAGAACACTTATAGGAAGAAGAGAGAAACATCTAAATCAGAGATTTCATTGTTATATGTGTTGTTTCTGCAAAAAAAAAAATCAAGAATGTGAGCTAGTAAAAAGTGGGATTTCTTTTCTTTAACATTTGTGAAATTTGTTTATCATTTTCTGTTTCAAAGAGAATTTTTTCAGAATGACTGCCTGAATACTCAAAATTCTATGTACTGGTGAGTTAAGAGTCTGATAGTTTCCTTCACAGATTCACCCTGAATGTGCAGTCAGCATCCAGCTTGTTTTGCTGCCACTGGAATACAAATAACAAATAAACATGGAAGAAAGTGTATAGGGAGAGATTCTTTAACAGGCTGAGTGACTTCTCTAGAACTCATTATTTTAATAATGAACACAGTCCAACCATGACAGAAACAAGACTGAATTTTTATGCAAATATATTCATCAGTTCTGGAATCACTCCAGCCCTAGAAATCAAATTAACAATATCCATTAAGAGATATCATATATTTGCACACACACACAAAATAAAAATGAAAAAATAAAGGAATTGATTTCTACTTAGTAGCTGAGAAAGTTCAAAATTTAATTTACTGTTATTGACGTTGTTGTTCCGTAGGTAAAAAATATTCCATAGCAACAATTGCTACTGTTTGGGTATAATTTTCTAGTTTGAGTACAAATATGCTGTATGAATGCGAAAAATAATACAGTGAATAATTCAAGAAATAGCAATATTATACATCAAATGTCATTCATCACTAATTAAGCCCTAAAAATGTGCAGATAGAGACACTGTAGTACTACCTTTATATTTCTAAAGATACAGCTGCTGCAAAAACTATGAATTCTAATAGAAGCATTGGGGCAAGGTACATTAATAATACAAGGTCATAAAGTTGGATTATTTTATAAATGTCCCTGCAGGACCTACCTAAAAATCGGAATGACTCCCCAATAGAATCAGGATGTGAAAAGCAAAATTGCTAACTGTCAGCTTATCCCAGGGGTCCGGAGAACATATGTCCACATTTTGGGAAAAAGAAATAGTCAGAACCGCAGCATTTTAAACAAATACTCAGAATTGTATCTAGTAAAGGATAATGATGTCAGTTTTAAGACTGTTATGCAAACTCACAGAATCACATAATATTCTGAGATGGAAGGGTCCCATGAGGATCACTGAAACCAACACAAAATCAAACCCTGTATCTGAGGTGCCCAAACACTCCTTGAACTTTGGCAGCTCAGGGCCGTGCCCACCACCCTCTGGTGCAGAACCTGTCCCAAACCCCCCCATCTGACCCTCCCCTGGCATAGCTTCATGCTGTTCCCTCGGGCCCTGTAGCTGTCCCTGTGAGGAGCTACAGCCACCATGAGGCCTCCCCTCAGCTCTGCGCTGGGTTGAGCAAACCCAGGGAGCTCAGCTACTCCTCAAGTTGCAACCAGACAGTTAGTGTCAATAAAAACAAGATATGCTACCTTCTTTGGACACCTTCACAGATGAATGTACCATATGCCCTTGCCCCAAAGAGCAGTTCTACCACCATCACCTCTGCCACACTTTGGCACCCATTCAATCCTCAAAAATGCACCTTAGGTGGATGCAGATAAAACTTCTTTTCCATAGTTCTGGCAAGTGAATATACACCACATTTTTCCTAGAGACCTAAGTATATCCTTTGGTTAGAGAACTTTTTTTAGCAGATTATTTATATGCCAAACATAGATATATAAATAGATCATTCCCAGATTAGCCAAAGTAGTTCCAAATTCGAGTTGAATTTTGCATTAGATATTTTTAAATATCCAAACGGTTCATTTTAAAATATTCGAAGTTGCTTGTTCAGCTGTATTTCAAATATATTATCTGGTAGCACTTAAAAAAAATAACTGAGGAAAGAAAGCAAAAAATAAAATAAAAAAATTATGCACTCAGATTAATGAAGACAGGCGTAAACTTTTCTGTTCCCTGAGAGAATCTGAAGGATGTCTTTTCTAAAGCAACCTAGATACAATATTTTAAGGAATTAATCTAAAGAGGTTTGTTCTCAGTCTCTCCCACTAATTCTGTTTTTAAGAAGTCCACTTTGCATGGACAACTTAAATATTGATTAATCCAGTTAGAATGGAAAGCACTTAATGTGCTTTCTAGGAAGGTGACAAATCTGGGCTCAAATCTGTGTTGTTTCAATTCAGAACAGAAATTTGAATCAAAGTCAATATTTTCTCAGAAATTTATATTAACCAGAATTTTTTTTCTTTCCTTTTTTTTTTCATTTTGTTTTGTTTTACTGTCTTACTGAACATTAGCCTATACAGGATAGAAGAAAAACAACAAAAGATGTTGCACAAAAAATACAGTATAACATGAGGGTTAAGTGATCTTGGAAGGTGCCAATTCAAATCTCTACAAGCTGTCTCCCATGGATGAAATGGATTAATTCACCAGCCAGAGGGCATACTGCCACAGTACGAGTCTTTCACCTGTCACATTTTCAATACTGCAATTGTATTTACAGATGCAGTTTTGATGCAGAAAACAGTAACTATTCTTTGAATAGTACATAGGAAAACTGCTCAATATCATAAAGGGGACAAATTGTTACTCTGAAGTATCCAGTGCCATGAGAAATATTGAATTTAAATTCTATGTCAGTATTTGGAATTCTTAAGCAATGCCCAACTGAGCAGTAGAAGCAAAAAATTCCACCTTTTGCTTCAAGACCTATAAAGTGCTGAAAATGTTCAGACATTATGTAAATATATTGAATGCTAATGTATTTTTAATGCTTATTCAGTAGTGCTACTAAGTGCTGATTCTATCTTCCACCAACAACTGCTTTAGTAAAACTTAGCCACCATTCTGAGTCACATGTTATTCTGAGGCTATTGAAGGATAAAACAGAAGATTACTTGCCATGGCTACCATATCCCTGAACGATACAGAACACTTCAGAAAAAAAAAATGCCAGTATTTCAGTTCACATTAAGAAATGAGATGTTCTGTTCTTTTTCCTTCAGTACATGGGAGGGAGGATAAAACCAGAAAGATAACTTCAACATAAATGTATCGTTTTATATTCTGAAACATCAACTAATTCATCTTTTTAAGGTGCAGTTAATACAGTTAAGTGAACACTTTAAATGCTTCAGGTAATTCCAACTGAATATTAATTCAAATTCTCTTAGAAGCTTTAAAAAATAATAACACTTTACAGTGAAACTGGATCTAGGTCGCTCCAAAAGTAATGTCTCATATTTATTTTCATGCAAACTAAAATGGATACAAAAAGCACATTAACACTATTTGATAGATAACATTATCAGTTGCAAAACACTATTTTTCAGCATAGTCACCATTATTAGCTATGCATTTTCACCAGCAGTGAACAAGAGCCTGCATGCTGAGCTTGTAAAAATGTGCACCAATGGAGGTGACCCACTGCTAAAATGCACTGCCCACCACTTCACTGTGCTCACATCCACTGTTTGGCTTCCATCAACATTCAGCAAGAGTCAGTGAATGTCAGCGGATGCCATTTTTTACACAGGGATGAATTCAAGGAGGCTCTTCACCTGGACACCCTAACCTGCTGCAGAGAGGCAACGATTATGGAAATCGCAGACATCCAGGACAGCTAAGTGGCACACAAAGCTCCCCTCTGATATACAGTTCCCTACAACATATTCTCCATGCTCCAGAACTTTCTCTGATCCCACCAAAATCTAGCAAATTCCTGACTTGAGACCTGAGTGTTCCAACTGTTCCAAGACCTCTACAGTAAGAAAAACATCAGGAAGGACAGCAATTAGATGAGTTTCTGAATTTGTGTATACAGAAAAGGAATCCTTTGCTTCTCATTTGGGTTGCAAGCTTCCCTTTCCTTGCTAAGTTTTCTACTCTTTACTGTTTGTAATCCAGATGTAACTTTCAGTCTTTTCGGTTGTCTTGGCAAGAAAACCAAAGCAAAGACTTTTGCATCATGTATTTTAACTTTTTTTTCTTAATATATATATGATCATGAATAACTCTGTAATGTAAGTCTTGAGTTCTTCCTGTCATATATTTCCTTTGAAGAAAAATTTATACTAAAACCTGTCAGCAAATTAGCATTTTGTTTACCATATTACAGGCACATGATAAAAAGCTTCATTATTAAAACTAAGTGCTGACTGCAAACACTTCTAAGTTCACAAAAAGGAGATTTAACTAAATCTTCCTTCCATCTACTGCACATGAGCAATAGCATATGTTCATGGACAGATTGACTCCATATTGCGTGTGCAATAAGTCTAAAGACCCTGGAATGCAAACTCAATGTTGATTTGCACAGTAGAGCTGCTCTCCCTTCTTGAAGTGTAAATTTTATGTTTTCAATCACTGTGCTTGCTCTCAGGGGTTACTCAGATGTTTCCTTTTTTTCTTTTTTTTTTTCCTGAAAGAAATCACTTTGTCATCAGCAGAGAGAGCAATATTTTACTCTTTCTTATGTTGACACAAATTCTCAGATGAAGTCTTCTGAAATCTATTAATGAGTTTGAAAAGGACACATTCCATTTCCACTACTCTAATGCTGTACCACAAAAGTTCCACTGAGGTTGAAATCTGCTGAGGGTTCAAAAGCTGCTAGCTGCCAGATGGAACACTGCTACATGAACATCTTCAGAGAAAAGTTGTACAAAAGTTGCTTAGATTATGGATGTGTTGCTGTAAGCTCCAAAGATAAACTAAAGGCAATTTCAAATACTTTATTGAAATGGCAAAGTAGTATCAAGTTTTAAAAATCCTTATCTTCTTTATGAAAAAAAATCTCAGGAGAAAACAATAAACCAAGTTATAATATCAGCAATAAGGACTGATTTCAATTAAGTACATTCCAAGTATCCTCCTGGCACTACGTAGAGCAACATCCAACTTTGGATATTATGTGGATAAATTGGTGGGATGTTAGTGGATTAATCTGAGTATTAGTTTAAAAGAGGAGAACCCTGACTACCACATACATAGTGACAGGCCATGAAGATCCATGTCCAACCATACTGAAGGATTATAATTTCTATACTATCATTTCTGAATGATACAGAATTACAGAGGAGTTGCTGAAAATACTAATTTTGGCAAACAGCACTGAATTAAAACACCTTGTTTTATTCTGTAGACTGTACAGTTAAAAGTTCTATGTTATCTAGTGGTTTTGGAATATCTAGTACAGTACTGACCCCAGACATGCTATCGTAACTTTTTTTTCCCCACCTTTTCTATGTTCAAACGTTAAGCATAATGTATATTAATCTGTAATATCCACACAATTAAAAACAGAGATCTGCATTTAGCTTTGTCATAGTCGGTAATTCTAATAGTGCTATGATGTCATGCAGAAGTGAATTGGACAAGATTCATTCTATTCTTTTTGTTGTTGTTGTTGCTTGTTTGTTTTAGAAACTAAAACATGTAAGCATGATTTTAAAGAGCTCTCCAAATATGGACTTGTTCAAATTATTTTTCTGGAGAGAGCAAGATGAAACACTGACCATCTCCATTAGCCAATTAGGACAGCACACGCCATTCTGACTAGTCTCATTAACCCAAGCAGAAGCAATAGCCCTAAAAGCACCAGCTCCAAAGTCCAGTGGCCAAAAAGTACTAAGGAACAACCACAGCTATAGCAATTCCAAACCATGCATTTGTGAGGAGAGGCAGAGCTGGTCTGAGTAGCATCTCAAGGTATAGTGGGAGCAGGAAAAGAAGATCTGCCAGATGATTTTTTTCTTTATCTCTTAAAGCTCAAAATACTACCCACAAAAAAAATAAGAGCTGAAAAGTGCAGTTGAAGCACTTCTGTCTCAATATTTACTTCATATTAACCACTTTTATACACATTTTGAGCCTGATCTTTTTTATTGTCACTAAAATCAATATATTAAAACCCAAGCCTAACTGGCAGATAATGTCAGCAGTAGGCATGGTAGCAGAACACTTCAGTTCAGAAAGGTAGCCCAGGTCACAGTTCAAGATGCCACACACAACAGCATGAAGATGCTTGAATTACTACTGCTTATGACTCTATACATTAAAAAAAATAAAAATACAAACACATTTTATTTCCTTTTCAAGTAACACCAGACAAACAGATACTCAATTGAATCTAAATTCTATATTTTTTCCTGGAAAAATCAATTTATGATTTCTGAATTATCTTCTGGATTACTCCTAATAACAAAAAATGAAAGGAATTTCAGTAAAGCTGTGATCACTTTTTGCATGACTTCATCAGCATTATAGCCTTCAAACTGTAAGTCTTCATATACAAGTTTATACTGCAGGATGACATTATGCCTGAACAAATCAAATCAATGCAGTGTGAAAAAAAACTTGAATCTCATCTCTCTGATTATCATAAATAAGGACTAAGATCTCTCCTATACCAGGCATTGTGATTCAAGAAAGACAGGAACCAGCTGAGCAGAGTCCTTAGGAGAGCAATGAAAAATATAAGTCAGGAAATCATGACCCACAGAGGATAGTTGATGTTTAAGGGTCATTTATATTAAGGTATACAGAAGAGGCACAAAGCAGTGTTCAAATACATAAGAGGCTGAGAAATGTAGAAATGAAATAATTGGCAGTGCCTGTGCTTTATAATAGAAACATTTGTCGATTTGAATTAGAGAAAAGATTTAGACTAGATATCAGCAAAGTTTTTCTGATGGTAAGTGTAATGTACTACTGGAACAGATTACCTGGGAAACTTGTTGAGGCTATGGCACTGGAGATCCTTCACCGAATCATAGGAGCTGAAAGGGACCTCTAGAGATCACCTAGTCCAACCCCTCTACAAAAACAGGTAGGCATGTCCATGTAGGTCTTGAACATCTCCAGAGAAGGAGACTCCACAACCTCTCCTGAACAACCTGTTCCAGTGATTAACTGAATTAACTGACAAACTGACAAATTAGTGATCAAAAAATCAAAAAAAGTGATTAACTGACAAACTGCCTGAGGGTAGGGAGGCCCTTCAGAGGGATTTGGATAGGCTGAACAGCTGGGCTGAGCAAAATGGGATGAGGTTCAATAAGACCAAGTGCCGGGTCCTGCACTTTGGCCACAATAACCCCATGCAATGCTATAGGCTTGGGGCAGAATGGCTTGAAGAATGTAGAGAGGAAAAGGACCTGGGGGTGTTGGTTGATGCTCGGCTCAACATGAGCCGGCAGTGTGCCCAGGTGGCTAAGAAGGCCAACAGCATCCTGGCCTGTATTAGAAATAGTGTAGCCAGCAGGAGCAGGGGGGTGATCATCCCCCTGTACTCAGCTCTGGTACGGCCGCACCTCGAGTACTGTGTTCAGTTTTGGGCCCCTCACTACAAGAAGGACATTGAGGCCCTGGAGCGTGTTCAGAGAAGGGCAACAAAACTGGTGAGGGGCCTGGAGCACAAGTCTTATGAGGAGCGGCTGAGGGAGCTGGGATTGTTTAGTCTGGAGAAGAGGAGGCTCAGAGGAGACCTTATTGCACTCTACCACTTCCTGAAGGGGGGTTGTGGTGAGGAGGGGGTAGGCCTCTTCTCCCTGATAAGTAATGACAGGACGAGAGGGAATGGCCACAAGTTGCGCCAGGGAAGATTTAGATTAGACCTGAGGAAGCATTTCTTTTCTGAAAGAGTGGTCAGGCACTGGAATGGCCTGCCTAGGGAGGTGGTTGAGGCACCATCCCTAGCGCTGTTCAAGAAGCGTTTAGATGAGGTGCTAAAGGACTTAATTTAGTAGTTGGGTAGAGATAGTGATAGGAGGATGGTTGGACTAGATGATCTTATAGGTCCTTTCCAACCTTATGAACTTATGAATGAACTCTATAATTCAGTTAAGGGTTATAAAGCAAGTATGTATTCCACCAGTGGGTGTGAGGGAGACAACTCTGCCCAACTCACACACCCTAATGTCCAACAAACAGCTACATAGAGCATACAGGTATGGATACACGTAAGTGCCTAATACATATTTATAACCAATTCCCACTTCGTATTATAAGGAGTTCTAGAAGGATCTCTTCAAGCTTCCGCTTGTGCAGTGCCTCCTGAGGGACATGGACTGGGGTTTGAGGGATGAAGAAACCCTCATCTTCCTCGTGAACTCAAGCTGTGTGCAGGCACAGCCCCACCAGGCAGAATGCAGCTGGCCATTGGCTGATGCTCACATTCCAGACACTTTAATCAGTAAACTTTTACTAGCCAGTTCCCTCCCTATCAACATCCAGGGTCTTCAAAGGCCTTCACCAATTAACACTGTGAATCCCAGCAAGCTGTCTTCCCTTATATGATGTTTGTTTATAAAGAACTGAGTCCTTCTAAAGTTTCTCACCCCCAATGTATGTCTGCTTATTGCTCATCACCAGTGCTCCATCACCCTTACTGTGAAGAAGGTCTCATGCACAATTGTGCAGAATTTCCTATGCTTCAGTTTGCGGCCATTTCCCCTCATCCTATCGCCATTCACTGCTGGAAAGAATCTGGCTTCATCCCCTTTCCTGCCACACATTGTAGATGTGGATCAGATCCCCTCTGAGGTTTCTGGTTTGTTTTTTTTTCCTCAAGGCTGAACAGACCCAGGTCACTCAGTGCAATCAGTTCATCCTTGAGAACTGCTTAGACTAAAACCTAATAAGAATGAGGATGGATCAATCTCCCTTGCTGTGGAACAGAGGAACACACTTGAAGTATTTTTTGGTCCCATAAAGTTTATAGTGTTCCTCTGAACAACAAGTTTAGGAAGAATTCAATTATCCTTAGCTGTCATGTTTAGTTCAGATGTGATTATTCTACTTAGTTTATTGATTACTGGCTCTACTCAAAGACATAGCTTGAAAACAAATGTGCATTTTTTCTATATTGATCAAATTGTGTGATCGTGATCAATAGGAAAGGAATATAATATTTCATCTGCTAATCTGTTCTGTGTTTTAGAGTTGTGATTCACGTCAGTTGACTTTTGAAGTCTAAATGTAAGGTGTCTGGCAAAAGCTTCCTTCTTTAAGATTCAAGATCTCTCTTCAGACCAATTCACCCTATTCTTAAAGACTAAATTAAATAAATTGGTTTGTTTATGATGTATCCATCTCTCTCAGTCACACAAGTAGCCCAGCCAGTCAGAAAACTATGGCTATATCATAGAATAGGACCTCTAAAGTTTGTCTAGCTCCAGCTCTACTGCCACAGGCAGGACAACTCAGACAAGCACTAGATCAACTGCCAAGGATGTCCCATCCTGTCCTTGAATGCTTCCAATGATGAGGCATATACGGTTTCCCTGGGCAGCACATTTCAGCATGTCACCACTCTCTGAGAGAAAAATATCCCCAACCTCTAACCTAAATCTTCCCTCTTTCAGTTTAAAATTATTCTTTGTCCTATCACTATCCTCCCAGGTAAAAAGTTCAACTCCCTGAAGTACCTGAAGAGATTTTGAAAAGAACAAGTAGCAATCCTAGTGTGGAAGTATCAGTCAGCACTTCAATTCACATTGCACTACTGATTACATAGCACCAGTGTAAATTGTCACATCTATTTCAAGGACCTTGCTGAAAGGGTACACAGCTTCTGCAGTATATTCAGGCATATTTACAACTTTGTATTCTTTACAGTGATCATTTGTAGTGTTTTATGAATGAGCCATTACATAAAAGTCAGATGGAATGTACAAAGATAGGCTTCCAGAAGGTGGATATATTAATGTATTTCTCCATAAGCTCAACTTACAATTACTTCTTCAGCTTTGAGACTGGATTTGAAAGCCTGACCCTCCTGCCATGCCATTTCAGTATTTTCTTCATTATTTGACACTTTGTTTTAATTTCTACTAAAGAAAAACCTCAGCAACTAATCTTAACAAATTTTACAAAGTCCATTTAAGTTGCTGTCTTAAAAAAATTAAATGTACCTTTTATCCAACTATTTGTTTAAATAATATGCTAAATCAACATGAATTATCTTGGATAACTTGGACTCAATACCAGTAAGAAGATTTCTATTTAGTCCTTATTCATAAGAAAGATATGTCCTTTCATTTCTTCAGTTTCGTTTGTTTGTATTACAGTGAAGTAAAATATATGATTTAAAAAAAAACAAATTGGTGTAAGCTACGTTTAGTTAGGTGGATATTATATTAATCAAATTTCAAGTTCGCACAATGTGCTCTTGTAAGTGCAGACACACAGAAATCATTCATTCCTAAGTTGTAATTGGTATTATATACAATTCTGTAAACAACAATTGCTTGAATAATTTCTCTTACATGGATAAATAATATCACTGTTGCCATTGAACACAATGTTAAATGAAGATCCTGTCCAAGAAAAAGTTAACATGGAAGGCAAGACAACTTCACTGTATGAAAAATGTCAGTGAAACAATGTTGATATCAACATAGATGGCATTCAAGTAATGTATATATCTTTCAAGTAGTTATATCATTTCTTCATAAAGGTTTCTCAAATCATTTATTCATAAACACCACCCCCAAAGAGCTCACCCTATTGGCTCTGCTCTGAGCAAGGTGGGAGACTGGATGGCACCCAGAGGTACCTTCCTACTGCAGCCACTCTGTGCTTCTGTCACTAAATCAGCACAGAGAACTGAGGAAATGCAGACAGCAACTCCAATTTAGTTATCTGTATGAACATTTCCTTGCATGAAAAGTCACCTTTCATTTAAAACAATTTTTCTTTTATTTTTCTTGACATTCAGCAGCATTGCCCCAAACTCTTGTGTCTGCAGATAGACTAGCTGTCTCAAAAAGTTCTAAAAAACAAAGACAATAAAATCCAACAGGTTAGAGACAGTGCTAAATAGCACACTAAGAAGAATGCATATGTGTAAGCCAAGGGGCAGTAACATTCTTCTTCAGTTTTATTATCTGAAAATATGGCATCTGTCATAGTCTATCTAAGAGCCCTCTGTGAAGCAGGTGGGATTAAGGAATGTTTATTAGGCAATATTTTTAACCAACCTGAAAAAGATTTTAGGAGACTGATGACAGCTTACACTGTTCAGTTAGTTTTTAGATAACAAAGGTTATGGAAAATGAACCTTAGAATTAAACTAACAAAATGAGATAGATATTGGGAGACAATAATCCTAACTGATTACTACGAATGTGACATTAAATGGAGAGAATTCAAACACATACCTTAAAATAAACATGATGTATTTAAATCTCCAATGTTATCGACAGGCCTTTTTTTAAAATCCAAATCAAGCTCCTGCCCTCAGGAAAACACAGTAATTCTTCCAGGATGATATTTCTTCTGTGTCAAATGTGCATTTTCACCATTTCATTGTCTGCACAACTCTTTCTATTCCCAGTTGCTCAGAGCAGAAGCAGAGCCTGTGTTCTTCTCAGGCAGAACAGAGCAGATGCAGATGAGTGCATGAAAGTCACTGTGAAGGCTTCATAGAGATCAGGTAGAATTTGCTGTGATGGCAACTATCCAGCAGACATCACTCTATAGTACCTCCCAAGATGCAGCACAGTGGGTTCATCACATGAAATGCATTTCTCTTCCTATCCCATTTTTCTCTGTTGTAGTATTTCTTAAAAATGAATGCAGTATTTCTCCCCCTTCTTTTCATTCCTTCCAAATGGCAAGTCCTGCTATTGCTGAGGATAAATAAATAACTACTATGAGGGCCTTTAAAACCCTTCTTGAAAGATGGACAACACTACAAGGTCTGAATCAGTGTTCAGAACTGTGTGGTAAGGAGATGTCTTGGTTTGGTCCCAGCCAAAACCAGAATGGGAAAAGAATTTAAATGCACTTGGATGCATTTTAGTGAATATAATGTTAATAAGCAGAGAATGAGTAGCAAAATTAAAAATGCTTCCTGTCTTCAGCCTTTCCAGGTGCTTTGTCATGGTAACAATGTTTCTAGCAACAAACAGTCCGATGCCTTGCTGTTTGAGATGAATATTGTTAAAAAAGCGTGACACCTGTGTTCACCGTGCTCCAGGAGCATCTACAGTATACTAAAAACTGGACTAGTTTCCAGTGTTAAAGACGCAGAGAGGTCAGAGCTTCCCTATCTTTCCCCAAGGAAAGGAAAGTTATGCAATAAATAAGTTTCAAGCATACCAAGCAGCTATTTAGATCACAGAAGTCTAGCTCTTTTTCCTTTGATTTTAAGGAGTCCTGAAGGATTAAGCAGTATGTGACAAAAGTAAAACTTGACCCTGGTGAACCGCATGACTAACGATTATAGATCACAAAAATAATCAGTGAACAAACAACTGAACTGTAAAAGACTATTTTGTCCAGATGATAGAACACAACATTCAGGTAGCTCTCCAAGGAGTTCTTTGACTCAATCTAACAGAATGGGAACAGGCAGCTTCACCTTTTGTTATCTAATGATCCACAGGAGCCTTGCAGCAGGAACTGAAAGCAAAGACTCCTGTTCCTGCTAGAAGCTAATCCCAAAGGCAGTCCTCTATCTGGCAGCAGGCAGCTGCCTGGCTACTGAACATCATTTGCAACAGCTGGGCAGTAGCTGGAGCAGAAGAACATAAAGGATTGATGGCAACGGAGGGCAGTTTCACATCATTCACACTGCAAAAGAGATAGCCTTTGTTGAAAGAAGTCATCAAAACTGAACAAAACCTCTCTCTGACCTCAGGTCTTTTCCATAGGATGCATAGCCAAGGAGTGAAGTTACACATCCAGTTGGTCACCTAATAAGCTGTGAGTGAATTTCATGCACAATAAAACTTGATAAGTATTACAGCAAATGTGTACTGTGTAACACTCAGAACGATGGCAGTAGAGGAGAAAAAGGCAAAAGAGATTTGTTTGGAAAGGACAGAGCAAATAATGATTTTTCTCCTGAATTTTTCTTGCATCCTCATTTAAAATAGTCTAAGAACTCACATATTTCCCTAACAATGGGTGCTTTCAGTGATTAGAGAAATAGGAGGGCAGGATTAGAGTCAAGCTGAGTTGTAGTGCAGTTTCTTTCATTCACTAGCCAAAGTGAAAATTGTTCCAGGGAGATAAAATGGAAAATCTTCTGCAGGATTTCTAAGCTTATGAATCTCAATGTCAGTTTTCCTTCATTTCTAAAGTCATATGAAGCAGTATAAAAAAATAAAAACCAAAACTTACAGAATATTGTCCTGTCACACACAATGGATCAGTGTCCATTACACGTGGCACTCCACATGGAAGGGTGCAAAGTACTGCCTTCTCCAGCACCACCACCACCCTGGGCAGTTTAATCACCACTGTATCACTGCAGTTCTTGTGAACTCAAAGGCTTGATTTACTTCCCAGTGGCACAAAGAAATACATTGCCACTGAAAACTTCATTCTACTTCTGTCTCAAAATTTCCTTTTTCTCAGAAATGACCATGATTTGGTCATTGGGAGTGAAATTTTTATTTCAACTTCTAGCCAAAACCAGACCAAATAAAATGTTTTCCAGTGGTAAATGTCATTAGAATGAATGTGGTGGTCAGCTGCTGTGATGGGGTTTTTTTGTGTTGTTTTCTTTTTGCTAAATCAAACTATTCAAGACAAAGCATCTCAGCTAGTTTACCAAGCTTTAATAAAGCTATTTGATACACCTGTCCTGAGCTGTACTGGACAAAACTGATACCTGTCATTTCTAATAGGCCAGAATACTTTTTAAACTTGTTTACAGAATGATTTTGCCACCACTTATATTTTTGTGTGCAAATAAGCAGAACAAATGCAGTAATGAGCTGAGTTCTGGATTATATGCTCAAAATATAACAAGCCCAGGGCACAGATTTTCCAGCCTGAATTTTCTTTATAGAAACATTCAAATTATGTGCGCACAGTTCACAATTACTTAATTGCTCATGACAAAATTGAAGTTATACTTTGCAATTAGTTCTACATAGTAAGAATATAATTGAAGGCATAGTTGATAATGTTCTGAAACCTAGTCATCAAGTGTGCACCTGGTTAGAAACAGTCACAAGTCACTTAGCAAACTTCAAAAACAGTACTCTATTTGGCTGCTTTAATTTTCCTAACAACATAGATTTAAAAGAGGAATTCTGAATGCAAAGGGTTGGACATTTAGATTATAACAAAACTTCAAGGAGTATCACTAGGATTGCAGCTTAGGTAAAATGCCAAATTGCTGAGGGACACCAAGTTATACAACTGCAGTTTGACTTCACACAGGGAGCAGTGTCCATCATTCAAGTTTTAAAAAAGAAGAAAACCCAGATCTCTAAAGTGAGTCTCAGGACAACCAGGTTTCTTCTGACTTTGCATAGAAGTTCCTCATGAACTTCCAGCTTGAGAGATTGTATTGCAAAATCAACACTTTCTGCTTGCTCCACATGGAGAACAGCCTACAGGTAAATGCTACAGACCTTTTGCTAAACCGAAAAAAGCTCATAGAAGAAATTGAAGAAACTAACATGCATATTTGAGATTGAAATGTAATGTGAAATCAAAGATATTTCATATGATTTCCAACCTAGTTGCAGGTGTTCCCAAATCCTATGCAGAATCACAAAGAACTGCTGGTTTGAAATTACCCTGATCCCAGGCTGGCAGGAATAGGGGAGAAGGGGGAAAGAACAGATCTTCAGGGTCATTTGCATCTGAAACCCAGAACTAATAAAATCACAAGGTGTTCCACTATAGTAAGTGATGCACAATTTGATTGCATTTTTTTTTATTTGATTTTCATATTTTTATAACCTTCTAATTTTAATAGATGTTCAGACAGCTGAGATTTACTATTGTGAATATTTTTCATAAATTAGCAGTCATATTTCACTTTGTTCTAGGAACATACATAGTTAATTATAAAAAGTGAAACAATTTCACCTTTTTTGTAAAATGTATTGAAACCTGCTTTGGAATTTGTATAACAGCAAAGCCAGATTCCACATGAGAAAAAAATGCCTGTCAATTTCATAAGCACCTTTAGTGATTAACATTTTTGAAGTGTTGCAATCCATTCAATATCTATTTCTGAGTTCTCACGGTAACCATTTTAACAGATAAAGAGCAAAAACATCAGTATTTTTCATAAGGTAATTTGCTGATCTTGTCTCTATCCTGATAAGGTTACAACATTTCTTCAATTTATCCTCTGACTGTAGTTTACCTGATTTGCATAACTGTGATGAAGCCTGCACATTTTGACAAAAGCAAAAGGATTCTGCCTCTCTCGTTAATTCTTAAATAAGGTTCTCCTTCAAAAGCAATCCTAGGAACTTGGTAGGAGTATTCACAAAGTAAGGTAATATTCAACACAGTTGAAGATATTACAACCCACTCTCAGATTCAAGCTATGAGCTATAAAAAAAAAAGTAGGACAAGTTATATTTTAAAAATTGATGCTGCATTGAATTATAGATAGTAAAAATTTTAGATATGAATCTAAACTCATTTTTATCCAGCAATAATACAATTGCAACTCCAGAGAATCTGCTAGAACAATTGTTAATAACATGGATATGGGGTTTGAATGAATATAGAACAATTGGTGTCTTGTTCAAGTCTCTTTGGTCAATATACAACTTCAGATATCATGCAAGAACATGATTTTTTTTTTCGTGTGATATCTGCTTTGGTTTTTGACTGGCCTACCATTCTCAACATACAACAACAAAGGTAAAAGCTTTCAAACTCAAAAGCAAAACATTTTCTTCCCCCCCTCCCAATGCTCTTTTTGGAAAAAAAAAAAAAAACAAAAAAAAACAGGTCCAATATATCTAAGCATTTGGAAAGCTCAGAAGTTAAAGCTTACCAGAACAAATTTTCCACTCCAAAGAGGGATTTTGAAAGTATCTACCCATAACCTCTGGATGCTCAGAATTTCTCTTGCCTTTAATTTATGCTTTTATGTTTGGTGTTTATATCAGGAAGATTCCAAGATCTTACATTTAACAGAAGAAATATTAGAGGCCTTTTTCTTTTTACACTGAAGTTCCTCATACAAAATCAAATTGTTTTTCTGAATTGTACTGAAAGTTGCTGAACTTTACATACATCAGGAAATGTTCATTAAATATCTTTAAAGCACTGTGAAATCCATTTCTCAAGAGGACTGAAGATATAATTATATACTTTAAACACAAACCGTGAACAGAATTGTAATTGTATGCCTTTACAGGTCTCCTGTTAGTGGTGGTGAGAGCATACATTCACCTGGTAATGGCATGTTTTCTGGAGTTTTCTTTTGCTAATGCAAAGCATAGGGACTTAGCTCGGAGCTTTGTTGCTTGTGTTTCACATCCTAAGGTTCTTAATAATAACCCACAGCAAATCTCTCCCTCTCAAAAAAAAAAAATATATATATATATATATAAATATACACTTGTAGACTGGGGAGGAGGAGGAGGAGTTTCTATGCCAAACAACAGAGTTCTCTCCAGGACTTTTAGCAAAAGTGAGATTCATAGTTCCTTCTAATTACACAGAATATCTCAAGCTCTAGTTCCAGTTGCTAAAATTTGGCTTCAATTTCACATCCCTCAACTCTATTGTTGAATGTAGCTTTCTTCTTTCACACATGTAAAGAACATGCACCCTAAACTGGGATTATCTACACATGAGAAGTCAGCATTCAGCACAGTTTTCCATTTTTGGATGCTAGCAAGTTCTCTACTGAGTTATGTGGGCAAAAGTGGTGCATTTAGCCAATCAAAGGGAAATATAAAAGGACAAACATACCAACACACTCTGATTCTTTATGACAGAAGATTAATATCAGTGACTTATTACTGAATGCCAAAATCATATTGATAAGATCATTTCCCCCTTGCATTCTGAAAGCAGAGGGGAAATCTGTCTCCTTAATGAAAAGACTGAGATTATCCAGTGCGTTTTCAAGAACGCAACAGAAACAGAGCAGTTTCACATATGAGTAGAGGGAGTGACTTAGTTCAGCTGTCTAGACTTTGTGGTGACCTTTTTATTTAGGATACGCTTGGTTTCTAGGACATATAGAAAGTAGATACAACACAAGGCTTTGGGACACTCACACACTTCTGGAGTTTTAGCTATGAAGGTCTGGAGAGTTATATTCAGGCAATTGATTTTAGCCCAAGATGCCCCAGAAGCTTAAACTAAGGTGCATGAAGAGATCTGTTTTGAAGATAAGAGCTGATAGACCCTCAGGTAGCCCTTCTTCCTTAACACTTCACATTTGGTTTTGCTACATATTTGTCCTCAGATGATCCTCCTGAGCATATAGGCCACAGCTAGTAAATTGAGTATTTCTTCCAAAGCATTATTCAGCAGTTAGGCTCAGAAATGCTCAGGTTTATAAAGCCAGGTGGCCCATGTTCATCCAATTAAAGTTAGCACCCTCCAGAAGCATGAATGGATCCAAACTACCAAATAGAAATGGTAAGTAACCCATGCTTACTCCCAGACTCTGACAGAAATTGTTTGAGGAGTCCACAGCTGGTGTGGCTAAAAGGGATTATTTAATCCCTCTTGCAGCATGTGCAATCACATCTCAGTGTCCAGGACATTCTGGCCCAGGTGCCATTCAATTTCCTGGTACACAATTTTTGCAGGAATTAGATTTTCAACTCATCCACAAGTGAACAGTTCAGTTGGATCTGGCCAAGCACATCATCGGGTTTATAGGAAATAAAACATTTTTGTTCTGGTTTCTTTGACAAAATACTTCAAAGGGAATATATTGGCTATGTTTCCTATTCTGAGACTGTTCAGCAGAAGTGTAGCAATAGAAGAATTTCTGCAAAATTTTACTCAGGCTGGAAGAATTTTTACTATGATATGGAAGTCCAGGAGTCATGGTGAGCATCCTTAGGATGGGCATCTGAACAAGCTGCACAATGAACTACTGCCACTGCACTTGTTAAGAAAAGGACTTATGAAAAACGCAACCCCTGGACTTAGGAACACACCAGCAGACTTCCTTTGGATTCTACCTCATTCTGATGTCTGAACACTTCATTTTATCTTCTGCCCAGCAGGCACCAAGCCTCTAGCAACAAGCTGATCCATGACTGAAACTAGCATGGCAGCAGCACCAAGGAAACTTGATTTTCTTTACAGCAAAAGGCTATGATTTCTGAAGAAGAGAGAAGAGGTAGCACAGACTCTTTTTAAGTAACATATAGATCACAGAGATGTTCAGCAATAAAAGCTCCACTGCAAAAGAGTGAAGAAATGAATACTTATGAAGTCTTACTATAAGTATGATAAAAACATCTGGGGGAGAGTAGTACTTAATTAGAAACAGGCAAATAAAGTTAAATTACTTAATTCTTAGATTAAAGGCTGAATTATCATCCAAACTCTTAAATGATTTAGTAACTCGGGAAGCATTTCTATGCTTGCATTAAAGTTCTGCTGTTATTTCCTTATGAGACACATTTAGTCAGTTTTATGTAAGCAACTCACAAGATGTTTAAAAAGAGTGGCATCTGCATCTTCACATAAGACCTCAGAAAAAATGGAAATACATAAGAACGGGAACTATTGAAAGCAAATTCTCACTGAATTCACCACTGTGACTGGTTTTGTTGTCACTTACTCTAATAAAAGGTCAGAGAAAAAAAATGCATTGACTAATCAGAACCCATTATTATATTATTTTAAATAACTATTCAAACATAATGGCTCAGTCTGAAAACAAGTGTAGAAAAGGATATTCTACAAGTGTAGCATGATACACTGACACTGAAAAATCCCCAAAGAGCAGACTGTTCTATACAAAACAGGAAATATTGTGTGACAACATTTCAAAGTGGAATTACAGGAATTGTACCTGTCTGAGGTTAACGACAAGTAGTGATGATTCTGTCTGTACATCTTGTTTCCCCAGTTTAATATAATTAAACATAGGAGGTTCCTACAGCAAGTAGCAACACAGTCTTGATATAGAAACTAATCATTCATTAAAAATATATATATTTAGGTACAGTAGGAAGATGGACAACAAATTAGAACTGAATTTAAACTGAATAAATGTAGCAGGACTCTTGCCCCATTTGGATTACATTTTTAAAGCATGGAAAATATTACTTTATATTTTATCATTACAGTCTTAAAACTGGTAAACATATATGTTCTCCTCCAACTTCAACAGGATTGCCACTGATATAACAGAGGGAAAAATATTAATTCAGAGTTAAAGGACAAATTTATTTTTAATTATTGCATAATATTTATTCAGAAAATTCTAGTATTAACTGGTGAGGAAAGAATATTGAGATATCTCAATAATCTGTAAATAACTGTGTAAATAACAAGTCCGCATTGGTACTACCATCGTGAACCCCAGCTTTGGCTAGGAATTCCCCCAGTAGCTAGCCATGTTACTTACTATTCACTGAAAAGGCACAAGCAGGGAAAACAAACACACAAAAAAAAAACAGCTGGCTGAATAAGTAGTCATTGTAAGATGCGGGTAGGTTTAGGTTAGATATAAGGAAAAATTCTTTTACAGTGAGGGTGGCACTGGAACAGGTTACCTAATTATGTGATTGATGCTGTGTCCCTAAAGATTTTCAGGGCAAGGATGGATAAGGCCCCGGGCAGCCTGATCTAGCTGCAGTGGCTGTGTTCATTGTAGGGGAAGTTGGACTGGATGGCTCACAGAGCTCCCTTCCAATTCTAAGGATATTATGATATCCAGTAGTGTTACATAACAGAATGTTGTAACAGAAATTAAATTAGACAAAAACCATAAAGAAAAACCCATTGCAGGGGAAAAAACTTCATAATGATCCGAACGTTTCATGCAGAAAAAATGTTCTATAATGCTTTGGCACAGTTTGACAGGCTTTTCATATTTGGATAATGCAAAGCGTTGAACAGTGAGTTACCTCCTGGTTGAAGCTTACTAATAACTTCCAGCATACTGTAGAGGAGCATAGTTAACAACCACTAAAAGAACTGCACAAAAGATGTGTGGCATAAAATACACAAATTTGGGGTTGGACTGGATGATGTCTGGAGGTCCCTTCCAACCCCAAACATTCTGTGAATTTGCAATTATACATTACTCACATAATTTAACCTCAGTAAGAAGAGGAAAGATCATAATTAGCAAGTTTATAGCAAAAAGAAGGTAATGACAGTACCTGCCAATGAGAAACCAGCACTACAAAACAATAACAGGTAATGAAGAAAGAAAATCTGCTCACCTCTTCCAACAATTAGCAGTGGCTCAAGAGGAGTACAGCCTCCATCTAGAGAGATTCTGCTCCCACAGCTGCTAGCCCTTAAATGAGGGTGAGGAAGGGTGGATCCTGTCTCCACCCTTTCCAGTGCATTGCTTACACCTGAGAACCCTGGGTTAGCCATGCATTCTCATGTGCTGCTCAGCCATTGGTGCAGGGTATGACCTGGCAATTCCACTACAGCAAGGTCTATGTTTGGATTTATAAACATTTTTAATGAAACAGCAAATTTTAATATGTTAGGAACAAGCAACCAAAATCAACAAAGAGTAAAATACTTCTGTAGAAGCTAGAGTACAAAGAGGGAGAAAAGGAGTAAACTGCTACTGGACAGCTTCTGGAAATAGCTACATCTAACCAAATACAGTTGCTAAAGGTCATTTTGAGTATGACATTTAACTAAACTCAAAACAGAGAGCTACCTGTGTAGTAGTTGTCACAGAACTTTTAGTCTATCAAATTTTAGTCTATCAAAAATTTAGTCTTATCAAAAATTGTTCATACAACTGTTTAAACAAGATCTTGTGCCAACATTAATCTTTCTAACACATTGATAATGCTTTGAAGCCAGTTATTACTTCAGAAACAGTACAAAGATCCTACAAAGGTATTTTCTTTAACTGAGTACATACAAACAAATGTGGTAAAGTGTCAAATTTGAGAGCTTTAGGAGATGGCTAGTATCCTACAGTGAATATTTTCCTTGAGGAAGCTCAGGCTTCTAAAGGACAGATAATAGTTGATATGGGATTTGTTTGATAGCATATTTGTCCAAAAAATCCAGGATCGAGAGGAGGTAAAAATATCCCTTTTGTCTAAATTTTGACATTGTCCATATTCCCATGAGTTATGTTAACCACAGAAAAGGGCAAAATTAGTGGAATTACTCTGGTATAGGAGGATGTGTTCCATCTTTTTACACATCTGTGTAATAAAAAATAAGCAGTATGTTAAGGCTGTCCCGAATTTAATGCCTCCCATTTTGTTACGTTGGTCCCCTACTTCAGAGGCAATATTCTGCTACTTATTATTGCTGTGTGACAGATGAATAGAGGAACAGTCTGACACAATGATGTCTGATATGGAAGTACATATGAAGGAAAGGTGTCATCAAATTCCTCCATGTGGAAAAAATGGCATACAAAGACATTCATTGATGTTTGCTGAATGTTGATGGAGACCGAACAGTGGATGTGAGTGCAGTGAGGTGGTGGGTGGTGCATTTCAACAGTGATGACAGTGGGTCAAATTCACTGCTGCACATATTTACAAGCACAGCATGAAAGCTCTTCATCACTGCTGGCAGAAATGTGCAGATAACAGTGATCACTATGTTGAAAAATAGTGTTTTGTAGCTGAGAAATTTCTCAATCAAATAGTGTTATTGTGCTCTTTGTATTTATTGTAGTTTCCATGGAAATTAATAGGAGACATTACTTTCAGAGTGACCTATGTATTTGAAATGTGACAACTCAAGGCTCCAGTTCAATGACCCTCTTAAACATCTATGTAAATGAAGTCCCAATTATTTTAATGCTTTTTATGTGAAGGAGATGAGATTGTTGCCTGCTGATTCATTAGCTGATAAAGTTCTTTCAGTCAATAAAAATGATTTAGGGGGCCAATTACATCTGTTTAGGCAGACAGGGACAGAAGAAAAACAATTGAAGTTAACGATAAGAAAAAAAGACATCTTAAATATGAAATAGACATTTTCAAAATTGAGGGTCATTATGCACTAGCACCAGAACATCTGGATTTTGTTTTTAAACTCTCATGTCAAGACAGACTAATATTATATATTTCATCTCTAATGCTGCTCACAGTCTCATAGCTCTTTCTGGTGTTAAAACCTATACATCACTCAGTAGCAATATATTATAAATCTATAAATTAAAACCTAAACATTATACCCTAAATATGAAGTTTACTGTTTAAATCTCAGATGTTTTAAATGTAGCTTCTTTTGTGAGTACCTCATTTTGCTAAATTGTTAATGATAAATAATGTGTATTTATATTTTAAAATTATATTGCTGTATTAAGTGTTTACTTTGCAATCAGCACTTCTGACAGGGAGAATTTACTATTCAGAGAATGTGTGGACTTAATAGAATTCCATGCACTCATAAACAGAAATATGATTCTGCCTATAAATGTTACAATGGTGAATCTACAGGTCAGATACACTGCCTACTCTTTAGCAGAAAACAAACAGTACTTTACAAAAAGAGAAAAGTGACAAATAAGCAATTAAATCAGCAAAAGTGGGGAAAAATGAGGAACAGGAAGACAGAGAGAAAGAAGAGAGAGGGAGAGAAAGAAATATAAAACACTCATGTCATTCAGAAATTTTTAAGTTAAATACATAACAAAATCGTGAGACATAAAAGTTAAGGTTTATCACATCATCTGTCAGCCCTAGTTTCTGAAGATATATTAAATGATTTTACAAGAATTATACTGTCTTATACAGGCATTTTAATGATTCCTGTCACAGTTTTATTTTGGTATGTCAAGTCAATTGGATTTGATAAAGAGTGATGAGCTCACTAATTGCTCTCAATCTAAGATGATTGAAAGATTTCTTTATTCAGTGAGGTACTTGCAACATTTCGATTATAGAAGTACTGTGTATTGCACTTTTTCAAAGGTTCCTAAATCTGGGAAGCTGAGTGGTATAGTAGGTGCAGCACCTAATTCTCTCTCGCTATTTTCATCTGCAGATAAATTTGTATTCTTGTTTCTTGCTATTTTCATCTACAGATAAATTTGTATTCTTTAACTATTGATGTTTCACTATGCAGAGAAGAAACAAACCTTCATCTTTTCCATCTGAAGTTCAAAAAGTATACTCCTTGCTATTGTATTAAGGTGTCTTTTTTTCCCCTGTCATTCTTGCGTATTTCAGATATTTATGTCTAACAAGGAATGCTTGTTCGTGCAGATCAGACCAGCAGCAGTGACTGGATAGAAAACCAATAGGGGAAAAATAGTAATCTGATGAAGTGAAGAGATTGCAAAATATTGTTTTGCTGTTGCTTGCCTTGCTTGTCATCTTTCTATATCCAGGATAAAATCTGAGAATGAAATTGTAGGCACCAGCTCCCACCTTCTTTTCTTAAAAATTATTTGACATATTTATCACATAGGAAATAATAGAAAGAATAGAAAAATGAAATAATAGAAAATTGAGGTACTTCTCTTTCTTTTTGGATTTTTCTCTTTTAAATCTGGTTAGAACTCTATATGAAGTGTTGGATAGCTTTTGTAACTGTACTGAACAGAAATAAAATATGTTCAGGAACAAACTTCAGAAAATTGTAATTAGCATAATTTTAAATACAACCCTTAAAATTATTTGCATTTTTCTTCCCCATTTTCAGAACAAAATACATAGCAAATTCCACATAACTTTTTTGACATGTGCATACATGTATGTACAACTTCATTGCAGCAGTCTGAATGAATGACTTCCAAAGAAACATTTAAATTTATCCCAATTAGATGGCCTGCTCTAGACAGACACAAGGTAGGCGGGTGCCCCTTCCAGCAGGCTGCCCAGAGAAAGCTTTTCCCTCATGATATGAGCAGCAGCTTTGCTCTATCTCACCCACTACCCCCTTCAAGCTTCCCTAAACCCTATCATCAATCAAATATTAATTTTGCTAAAACTGACAAAAACAAAAACAAATGAACAAAAAACACCTTTTATTACCCTGGGGGAAGAAAAATGCAGTTTATCTCATAGTTCTGAGCTTTGGTTCAGTTCTGCCTTACAGTGTCTGCTTACCAAGTGGAGCAAATAAGATCCCAACATAAATTTACTGTTGCAAATACTCTTTGTAGATTCACTCTGACTCCAATCATCAGTTTCATGCAAAGTCCAATAAATACAGGATTCAGGAGCTCTTTCACACAGTTTTCTCTACAAAGAAAGCAAGATGCTACGCTGAACAATAGTACAGAATGATTATCATCACAACAGAGACCATAAGAAAGATGATATCCTACATTTATATGTAAATCATCATTTGAAAAGGAAAATAGTGGCCAATATCTCCAGAGATTCAGATACAGATTAAAATCTCTGATTATTTATGGACATCAAGTTATTATTTTAGCTTTTATTTTTACTAGTTGATTGCAATTTAAATTTGCATAAAAATATCCTTAATTTAATGTTGAATAGCATTTTTCCTATGTCATATTCAAATTACCACTACTATATTTGTGCTTTTAAAGCTATTTTATTTTATAACCTTGTTATATTTTACTAGATATGATAATGTTCAGACTATTCAAGATTAACATAATCATAACACTTTAAGAGATTTATTACTTGTGATTCTTGAACATCTGGCAATAAATGTCTAGAAGCAAACAAGATTTCTTAGTTAGACTCCACAGAGTATTCAAATCACAGACTCCGCTAGTATTCAAATAGAAGTGAAATCCAATAAATGCAAATTCAAAGACCACTAGCACTTTGAAATCAAAATGATCTTTTAAAAGCAAAGTTAGTTTTAGTAGCCCAAGCTACCTTATTTTCTCTCTGAACCTTGGGGACAATTACATATTTTAAAATTCCATCTTTGTTGCAACACGACAAATTTACAGAAGTAACAGATAAAAGACAGATTTATCTCCATCTATGCAAGGAATCAGAATGAGGGAGAGAAACAGTTGCAAAAACAATCATTGTTATCAGTACCAAATACAACAATTCAATAAGCTATTTTTTAACACTTCAATGGCTGTCACAATGACAAATCTAAGCTTTAAAATTGTTCTACATGTATGGACAACTCTGAAATGTTAAATTCTGTGTTACCCTGGTATTTACAATCAATGTTGACAAATTACATGTCTCAAACTAACTGGGATTTGATGTCCACACTTTGCTGAAAAGCAGGCCGTTTCCAAGGTTCTATACCCAAAGATGAAGTCAGATGGATCTAGACTTGCACTAGAGGATTAGCCAATATATGGACAGTGTATAAGACTGGGGAAATTCAGTATGAACTGAAGCTTCCTCTACCACAAACATAAATTCAGCAGCTGAGGCATGCAGTCACCTAATTATCATGAGTAGTTCATCTGCTACAGTGATCTGTCATGCCATGAACACAACAGTGTTTGGGTCTCTAGGGACTCCATCTCAGTGCTGAAAATATCTTCCTTTTGCTGCCAGCTATGGCTGATGAGCAGTAACTGCTATATTTGCCAGAAGAGAGCCTATGCTAATAAACTTCTATGACAACACTGGCTTTGGGCAGCTGCATGGGATAGCACTCATATTTGTACTGTTTTCAGAATTAATGGAGAGAACAGTGCACAGGCAGGCCCATAAGCATCTCTACAGAGAACAGCTACCATTCTTCAAGGCTGGCCCTGATATGAAGCACCCTGCTACACCCAGGGTGCTCTGGGCACAGCTCTGTGGCTCTGTCTGAGCTGCACACCCACCATGCTCCAGTTTCCAGCAAGGTATATTTGCTCAAACACAAGGCCAAGTAGATGACAGCTTCTGCCAGAAGCACCAAGCTCTGATGCCTGAGTGACTTTGGAGGGCATCTTTCAAAGAAAAGTAGAAGCACAGCCCACATGATAGCACTACAGTGCAGCCCACTATCTACAATCCGTTACCCAGGGAATCCTAGCTCCTACAGAAGTGCAGAGATGATAACCACAGAGGCAACAAATGTTTTTAAGTGCGTCATGCTTTATCTATCAAAATTCTGCTTGTTATTTTTACCATGGAACTGAGTAGGCTGGGAAGGACCTCTGGATGGAGATCAACTAGCCCAGCTCCCTGCCCAAAGTAACATCAACTCCAAACTGATTCCTGTGCAAGCTGATCTAACGTTCTAGTAGAGTCTACTCCCAAGTCACTCAATGCACTTCTATTTCAATTATCTTCCATTAAATACATAGAAATAAAATTAAATTAAATACATATTTTCATTTCAGGATTAAGCCTGCTTTGCAATTCAAAACTACTACATTCTATATAAGTCTCACATAAGCAGAATGTTCTCACCCAGTACTCACTGACTCATATCTGTACTGTTGTTGAGCTCTGCTAGAATCCTGAATGCAAAATTTATTTACAGAGCAATATGCAGCCCCTATAAGAAGAAGACTTCAACTAGTTACAGAGCCACAGTTTGCTGAGGACACCATGTGCAGGCAGAAACTGGCTTGCACAGTTTAACGTGTGGTGCTGTAGAGAAGAGTTTAACATGCAATGCTGTACAATGTTCAACTGGCAGTTACCATGAGATGTTAAGAGTATATTTTAGAGGGAAGAAATGTGGTTTTAACACACCACATAAAGCAATCAATCTGCACAAAAAATTAACAGCATAAAACAAAGCATTGTTAAAAAAAAAAAAAAAAAGGATTTAGTATTCGTTTTGTTAAAACTATCATTTCTACTTAGACAAAAAGAGCTAAGGCAAGAGCTTTCAAAATGCATATGTTCCTGTTTCTTTAAAGAACATAGCCACAAATATAAACAAATTATGTTTTATGAACTCTGTCATGCATGAAACAATATTCTTTCAATTACTCATACTATTCTGCCTAAAAAATTGTACTGAATTTTCGAAGATCCATACTAGCGACAAATTAAGGAGACCAAACACCCTTTGGATGAGCATTAGGTGACTGTGTCATTTTATACTCATTTGTAACACAGTACAAGGAATATACTGCTCTACAAAGAGACAAAAAAAAAAGCTGCCTCTTCCTCCAGAAATTATATGTCTGTGAAGTATCAAAAACTACTATGTCCTCTCAGATCTATTTGTAAAGGATATATGATTTCATTTGTTCCCTTCCTTGATTAAAACCTACCATATTTTTGAAAATCTTATTTTAGCCAGTACAATGAGTGCTGAAAATTCGGCATTGACCTCCTTAAGGTTAACCTGCCAGTAGAATAAGGAGCTATTTAACTTTTAGGTCCAACTGATACAAAGAAATCAAAAATATTTTTCTCAGAAGCTCTCTCATTGAAGATCTTTCCTCAGAGAAGATGTACATCTACTGAGATAAATTATTCCTGAGGTCTCTCTTTGCTTTATGTAGTTCCCCCCATAAACCAACTATTTTCAGGGAAGAATTATCACCTAATCTGAACTGCTCCCAGCAACATTCACAAACAGGTTTAACCATGCAATGGCCAACTAGGGAAGCACATTTTAGCCACGGCCTGAGGCTGCCTTTCAGCTCTCCATGGGTATTACCTGCCCCAGCACACTGCAAGAAGCAGCCTTGTAGGCCACATGGAGGCACTTCCACATTTCTCTTGAGACTAATTTTGAGAGCGGTTTAGGTATACTCAACAAATCTTTCAAAAAAATTTTACATTAATCTCCAGCCTTCATTATCTACTTGTTAAATAGGGGTCTTTAACCCCCTTCCTCATTCCTCTCTCCGGGCAGTGCGCACATAGTAAAACAGCTTATTCTAACTACCATCTGGTATGGTTGTGTGTTTAACTTTAGTAAGAGAGCTTTGAGTGTGGGCTTGAAGGTTCCTGGGTTCAGATTCTGAAATGCTTATAATAGAGAATATTTTAGTTCTGTTTTAATTTGAGTCTGCTCAAGGACAAAGCAAAGACATTTTTTGCAATAGGCAGTGAATCAGAGCTAAGCCTGAAATACAGGGATTTTGGCAATAAACACAGAATTCTGTCACTATAGTGCCCCATTAGAAGACAAGAATAAAACACCACCCTGCTGTCCTGACTGAACTAGCTACAAAGGGGAGATACAGCACTTACTTGACTGCTGCATACTGTGACCCTCATTAAATGGAAAAGGGAGCTGTGTAGTGCAGCTACATAGCTGACGCTGTAATATTTTACAGCACTAAGCTAGAACTGAAGCAGGGCAATGTGGAGAAGCAAAAATTGCACTGCACTGTTTTTTCCTAAGCATGTATCAGCAGCCGATTTTGCCAGTAAATTACTCAAGAACATAAATACTGGAGCAGTGTTCAGAAAGAATATGTTAAAGAGAACACAGCTTTGGCTATGATAGCAAATGGTAGAACGTGTAGAATCAATGCAACTTGAAAAGACAGACATTCTTTGTATTAATTTAGCTAAAAGCTGTGTCAGGCGCCATTCCTGTTCAGTAAGTCATTAATATTACAGATAGGAGACTTTTAATCTAGTTTTTTCTCTACATCATCTGAAACATGAAAAACTTGATTCTTATTTGTGTTAAGAAGTAATATACCCACATTATACTGAATGACTTTGGTCAAGAAAGATTATTCTGATGTCAGTCTAGGGGCTTCTTCAGTTGTATTTTCCCAATGAACATATATATATATATATATCTTCTTCATCTTCGGAACAGAAATTCATTCACATAATTTCACCTAAGGATCATGTTTAGGTAGAGATATACAATAAATATCTAGGAGCTTTAATGTTTTCTGTCACTGATGCCTCTCAAACATAATTCTTGAGACATACCATGCTTATTCCCTTCTCTTTCTTAATAGTATCATTTCCTTCTTTTACATTAATGCTAATGGAGGATGTAATTCAAGCAAAGGACTTGTTATTTGTACATGCATTTCCACACCCTAGTGAAGAAGTTCTCATAATGGAAAAACTTAGCTTTCCTAGCATCCTTGTGTAGGTTATTTACAATTAGAGAGAACTTAGAAAGATCCTCTGCACCTTAAGTTCAGCATGTAAACTTATTTTCCTGAAACATTCACAAATAAATTCTGATATACCGGTATAGGCCAACCATTTACCTTGATAGTGCCTACTTCAGTCATTATTTTTTGTACAAAATGATTTAAATACAAATATAAAAAGGAAAATTTCAACTCAAGAATCATGATTTTTTTTTTCATTTTTTAATTATCAAAACAGAAGACAACAAGAATCTGTAAGCTAACAAAGGAAAAAGTGACTGAGTAATTGATCTAAAGGACAACCTTCCACTGACAAGGTTATAAATTAATTACTTGAAAATTTCAACAGAAAAGCTTCACCAAAATGTTGTCTCCATGATGGCAAATAAGACATTGCCAACATATTAAGCAATAATAAATTTTATTAGAAAAAAATCATATCTGTTCTGGGTTGATATACATCATAGACTATGCAACTTACATTGCACACTTACATATTGTATCTTTAAGTTTAAACATATTAAAACTCGAATGAATTAGTTATTTGTATAAGGTATTTTAGTGAGGGCTATCTTCACCATAATGTAACCACTTACATTACTGCACAGTAACCTGTTAAGAAGTTCACATTCTACAGTAGCTAAGCCCATCCTTTAAATCAGATTTCAATTCTTGAGTCATCAGAAACAGAACATAAAACCCTTCAGACAACTAGAAACTTTCTTCTTTTAAATGCTGACACCGGGATCACCATGCACTGAGACAAGCTTGGCCCTTGCCTTCATTCCTATTTGGCTGTAGCAACATGTGGGCACTGAGTAACAGCACAAGTGTGCATTACACCCAAAAATATTACAGTAGCTGTGCCAAAGCAGACAACATGCTGGTAATCTGAACAAATACTATATTCCATTAGCTGAAAAGTTGTAAATATTTTTAAATAGCTTTTTGGCAAGGGTCACTCATTATTTTTTTTAAAGCAAGAGCATCTAGAAGTCCTGACCCTAAATACAGTTCCAGCACAGTGGGTTACAGTATAACTCACAAACAAATAGCATACAACAACAACAACAACAAAAAGTAAACAAAACAAAACAAAAAAAGGAAACCTTAAAAAAGGAATAGAATGAGCAAGAGGTAGTACTGTGAATGTGCTTGCAAAAACTGCATGGCCAAATTAAGGCTATTGGATGGCAAAATTCATCAGCACATGTATGAGTAATCCCTCTCCTATTCAGAATGGAATTATTGCCCAAAGAGAGGCCTATAGCCTTTTGTGATGAATCAGGGTTTTGGTGACCTTGTCCAAGGTTTCCCAGAAAATAGCCTGAGATAATGCAGAGATTTGGACCCAAGGCTCCTGCTTCCCACTAGGATGCTTTAAACAGAAACCTGGTTTCCAGTTTTCACAGAATCACAGAACTGTAGAGGCTGGAAGGGACCTCTAGAGTTAGTTTGACTTTATCACTCTTATTGTATTTCCCTTTTTACGTTTTTTAAATAAGTACACAATCTCAAAAACTTTGAGTCTAAGTTCCAATGTATCTGAGATCTAGCTGACATGACTTTCCTGACAAAGAAGAAGGAAAATGTAGTGGAAAAATGTAGTAGAATAACATAAGCATACATGTTATAGAATAATTTTGCTGGAATGCAGGCATGCACGCAACTTTTCAAAAAATTAGCATACCATAATTCACTTTCTGTGAGAATCACCATTCAGATAAATCTTCATTAGAATGTAACAACAACAACAAAAATTCAAACAGTAAAATAAGGTTCTATGAGAGGGGAAAGGCAGGAAATTTATTTCAGAAAAAGAGGAATAACAACTTATCTTAGGAATAAAGGTCTTCTCAGAGAATAGTCAGGCGTGATAAGTCTGTTTTACAGAAAAATACTTTAGACTCAAAATTATACCTGTCTATTACAAAATGGACTTTATAAATAAGAACTGACCTCTTAAGATTTACACTGGTTAGAAAAAAAAGTAGTTGACTAGCGATAATTAATGAGTTTTCTTACTCAAATTAGCTCCTTTTCAATAAAGATATATTGCCTTTAGTTTTTTTTTTACATCAGATCATTTTCCACTCCAACAATTAGTTGGAGAGGAGGCTATTATCATGCTCAGCATTTGTAAAAAGCTTTTAAGCCAGGAGTGCAAAAAATAACCATTACCTCAGATAACGGAGTCTCAAATAGTACAGGATCTTTTAATCAAAATGGCTACATATACAAGTGCCATGCCATATCTTTGAAGTCATTTAAGAGCCTTCTTTTGTGTTCTTTCCCTTCTTTTTTTTTATTTCCAACAAAAGCAGCTGTACAATAAGCTAAGTTACTCATCGTTTGTCACAACCGCTGAAGCAAAGTTCAGCTTAAACTGAACTGTTAAAAATTTTGACTACTTTATACCTGTAGATTTGGTTATGAAGTACAACATGTTCAATTTCACCGCCAAGGTGACAGTGAAAGAGAGAAAATTGTAGCAGGACATGATAAACAAAAAGCAGCTGCACAGGCTGTACTACCAAAGGAAACCAAGAACTACAAGAGGATAAGATTTCCACAATATGCAGTAGAATGTTTTTATGTCTCCCAGAAAGTAATACCAGTAGAAAAAATCCTACTTCAGGATGATGCCAGATATCTTAACAGCAGTGGATGACCCATTTTGTGAGTCTTGCTAGCACAGTGGCCGCAGCAGTGTGCTGAAAATCCCTGCCCCAACTAGTATCAAATACAGGGCTAACGTACACCCCAAATACCATGAAACACAGGGCTTAAATAGTCTCTCTTTGACTAATTCAAAGAGCAAGGTTCCCCATTAGGCTTGCCCAAGGGTGCCTACAAGCCAAATAATTAGTTCATTTTGGAATCTGCCACTGAGTTTAATTTGTATTTGCATACATTAAAGAATTTTCAGTGACCCTTATGCTTATTGGATGGCACTGACCATTAGTAATATCAGGCACTTCCCATTGCATCATCTTGTTTAACACTTTTTTTCAACATTGACAAGTTAAATGGGCAGAAATGTTCCAGGCCAGACATCTACTTGAGATCACATCTTAACAAAAAAAATTCCAAGAGAACAGTTCAGCTGGAAATATAGCCAGATGAAAATATATATAGTTATTTAAATATCAAATGCTTTTTTTTTTTTCTTGCAGAAGTCCTACTGGCCCCTGACTCTGCAAAAGGTCCACAAAATTTTGCAGGGCCAAGCTTTCTCATCCAGAATGTGCCTTTTGCCCTGCATGTGAAACTCACCGTATATAATTTGATCAAAAACCTTGCAAAGTCAGGGCTTGTGGAGCTACATAGAACAGAAACTTGCCAAGGTTTTAAAGGTAAAGTTTCTGAAGGCGTTTCTTCACTAAGAGTGCTTGAGCCTCTTGCTGCTCCTGTTGACAGAAGTATAACAGAAATGGCAGAAAGCACAAACTGGTAATAAGTAAAAAAAAGGCTTTCCAGAAGCAACAAAGCAGAGGAGAGGGCGAAAGTGAGGAAAAGAAACAAAAATAGAGTTCTCAGAAAGAAAGCTATCTGAATATCCTTGAAGCTGTGTGAAAAGATTCTCTGTGTTCAGAGGAAGGATACCTTATGATTTATTTGCAAATAAACAAATCCACATCTAAGAGCCTTCTCATCAGTTCTTGTTTCTAACAGAATTTTAGCTAAATGGGTAAAAAGACGTAATAAATTTTGTTGCAGCACAAGTTTCCTGTTCTAGGAGTATGTTTTTCTGCAGGATATTTACTCTAAACTTCTAATTTAGTTTGAACTATGTGTGTTGCTATTGATCACCGGTGTACTGAATTCATGCCATCTGAACATCAGTGTTAGCAATTCTGTCAGGTTTTTTTTAAGTTTTATATAATTAATAACAAAGTTATTTTGAAATTATGTATATTACAGAGACAACTGTCAATCACTACATATGTCTTTCTTGACATTTTGGATTTGTTCGTCTATGTGAAACTACTTTTGTAAACAAAAGGAGATTTATAGTGTATAATAAATATTATAAATATAATATTTATATTAAAGTATTTTTATATTATAAAAATATAATAGTATAAAAAACAATATTTAAATCCTGCCATCACATGAGTAGCGTATTGTCCTGGAAAGGCACAGGCTGTTGGATTTGAGTACAAATGCAATTTGATTTTGTCTCCAATGATCACTGCTCATAAAATTGAACATAAACTGTCATGACTGGCAAATTCTGTTGAAAATTTCCTCAATACAATAGAGTATAGAGCTGCTGTCAAACTCCACTTTTTTTCAGTGACAAAAGTTCAGGTCTGGAGAGAACAACAGCCTATTTTTTATCAGCCCAGGTCTTAATGCTTCAAGACTTGGCATATAGTCCACCAACTGCTTTTGTAAGTAGACTCTTCTTCTCAGGAAGCTTTTGAAAATATAATTCCAAACAGAGGAATAAACAAGTAGACAAATTCTCTGCTTTCTGCCAAAGCTCTTTCCCAAGAAGCATAATGAAACTAACCATAACAGTGCAAATCGTTTCAAATTTGTTAGCTGAGATGAAGTATTATCTGACAAAACCTCTCAATGCACAAATGTGAATCTACACAATATTTGTACTGCAAAGGTCTCTGCTACCTTGGGGTTTTCGTGCCATACTCCATTTTGTAGTGCAGCTTTTCGCTGAAGGTGGCAGCCTTGATAGCTATTGTTCTCTCAAGAGAACAAGTAGGAGTTTAAGGATTTCTTAAACCATTGAGGTTTACATTTCTTTTTCATCCACGCAGCAGGCAATTTCAGCAATTGATTGATTTTCAGGCAATTGCAGTGAGTATATTTGACCACTGAAATCAGAAGGGCAAAGACAGTAGAGTAAGAACAGGTACTGCAGAGAAACTGGAAAACATTTTATGAAAGTGATAACAGAGTACCCTGCTGGGTAAGCTTCTTTATTATCTTATCTCAGCTCAACTGCAATGTAACTAAAAGCAGGCCTACTTGCTGAAGACAAGCTCCAGCCTGTCTCTTGCATGGTCTATCTGGTATCTGTGACACTGCTTGACTCCATTATTATCCACACGTATCCCTTTGCCATAGATACCAGTTTTGAAAGTTTTGCCTGTAGCCCTGCTGTCTATGAAAAAGGACTGAGGTATTTTTTGTCATTGATTAGCTTTAAAAAACGGGTTAAGGCTATTGTTTATACATTGTTTACTGATGAATGCTTTTACATACGTGAACTTTCAGTCTCACAACTAAGCGTTCAAGAGGAGTGTGAGATAACTGTTACTTGGTAACACAAGCAGCACTATTAATCAAAAGGATATAATCTTTTCACAAATTCTGCCTCTCTGCTAGGAAATAAAACAGAAAACTGCACTAATTAATTTACAATTTTCTTGTCTGTTTCTGATTTGTCTCCAACCTTTCACAGATTTGTTGGCTAGAAATTTTAACTTGGAAAAGATCATGGGTTCCAGCTTAAAACACTTTGCTCTGATTTTCCATTACTATTCTTCAGTAAGCTATTTGTGGAATGAAATGAAATATTACCGCCAGTGAACTCAATAGGCAGTTTGAACAGGATTTTCCTTAGGGTCTTCATCCCAAATGCTTTGAACTTGGTATGTTATTCCAATTCACTTGTCACTTCACAGTTTTTGTGGCCTCTTGGCATGTATTAAACTTACTATTTTTTTAGTTCTTTCCTTATTTTGTTTTCATCAGAATTAAAGTTTGCCACCACATAGTCTGTCTTCATTGTAAAGCTTTTAAATAGCCACGTTGAAATCTTGTGAATAGTCTCCTGTTTCCCTTCAGCTGGAGGGAGAAAATTCTGTGACTATTTTTTAATTTGCTCAGAAGCACTCTACCTTCTTGTTTAACGTACTTGGTAACATATACTGGGCATTCTGCCATTACACTTTTCTGTCTTTTCTCTTTGTCTATTAAAAAAAGAAGTTATAAACTCAGACTAATATTTCAGGGATGTTCAAAGGTATGGCAATATCCTATAGCATACATTTCATGCTAACAAATGATGAACTTCCATTTTGTTTAATGAGAAAGTTTATAACACTGACAAGCAAGACAATAATCTTTTCAAAATGTGCCTTTTAGAACCACTGAAATCTTGGCCTTCTCATGGATCTTGATTTTTACCATTCCAGATCTAGGGCTGAGGTGTAGTCATCCTCCCTGCACTGCTGACTGAAGCCCAGCTGGAGAGCATGGCTCAACTGGTAAGCCTCCAGCTTCCCAAGGGAGACTGTATTTTATGGCTTATCTGTACCTTTATATAAACAGGGAAGATGTTAATAAGATTATCGGGCTTCCTGAGAATATCAGACTGAGACACAAGGGAAGGAGAAAAAAAGTAAGACTTATGATAATATTGGGTAAGAAAGTAATAAAAAGGGAGAGAATTCTCTCAGGAACATGAAGAAGCAGCATGAAAAATTTGAAGAATATATTTTTATTTATTTATTCATTCATTCATTCATTTATTTATTTTAAGGTTGAACTGTTGTAAGAAAGTAATGTATAATTGTCATGGACTGAAGAAATAAGACAGGTAGTTACAATAAAATATTATTTTTTAAGAATATTTCTGAGCTGGAGGACAAAATGAGAGCAAAAATAATCATTATGGGTATATCTGTTTCCATGACTAATAACTTTATGCCAGAAGAATAATCATTTCATTCATCAATTGCATTTCAAATATCAAATATTTCTTATAATTGTGAACACAGGAAATCTTTATCTCTTCCTGGTAATATCCTCACTTTTTAGACATCTTTTAATGATAGTCTCTCTTCTTTCTATCCTGACATTTCCTCTTTTTCCACACTATTACCAAATCACTTAATATTTGGCATACTGATATTTAATACATTGATTTAGTTTCATATATATGATTAAGAACATTTTGAAACAAAAAAAAAAAACAAAGCATAGTTTGTTTATTGTTTGATATTTCATGCTTTCCATTAGTATTGCATGTTTCTTATGTTAGCAAAGAACTAAGAAATTGACAATTAAGGCTGTTCTAACATCTGAGATTACCTTTTTATTGGCTTGTGAATCCTATTAATTAATAAGAATGTTTACACTCATTCTGCCCTTGCCATGTGTGTTTCTGTTTTTAAGTAGTTTATACAAATATTCTCTGCCTTTAAAAAAATCTTGCTACTATTCTACAGAGACTGAAATGAATTCCATCCTGCAAGATCAAAGCTAGAGTAGAAAGAATCATCCTCATTATAAAGCAATGTCTTTTGGCTAGAAAATTGTTACGTTAAGAAAATATATGTCTGTGTTGCAATAGATAGTAAAACGTCTTTCATTTTTTAACTGACACTATATTTTTAAGTAGTATACTACATTTGAAAAAAAAAATTACATGCAAATTTGCTGAAAGCATTGGAAGTGGGATTGAAATATATTGCACATATGGGAAATGAATACAAATTCATGATGGAATAAAAATTTAGAATGTTCTTATTCACATTAATTTCATTTGGGGACGTGAACAATACATTGCTTTTGATTTTTCAATTTATATAGTAACAAAGAAATGTATTTACTAGGTTAGAGGAACACTGCACTAACTGCCTGAGGTATATGTAACATCCATTTGATATACAACATAACAAACATAGCAGTGTTTACATTCCCAGTGGACAAAAATTCAGCTTTTGTCTCCAGTTAAATTAATTTTTTGAGGGCAGAAGCATCCAAAAACATGTCTTTGATATTCCAAGAGTGTAGTAACACTATCCATAAGTTTTGAAGTGTAATGATACTAGCTAAAGTATTAGTTAATTATTTAAGAAAATGTCTATGAGATCATATAGCCCAGCCCAGCAGTGTAGTTGCTGGGCTCCTACTACCCCTGCAGTGACTGTCCCTGTTCCATTACAGCTGCTTAGCTTCCTGACACTGTGGGATACCACAGTCCATCATGTGAATCGTCTTTTAGTTATGAGTAGGTTTTTTAGTTACAAGTAGATAAAACAGACTTCAGAAACAAAACAAAACAAAACAGTAATCTAAGCCTATCTCATCACCTTTACTGTTATTTGATAGGCAGAATTGCTCTACACATTTGTGAGCAATTATTTCAGATAATTCAGTCTGCAAAAATGAACAGAATTTTTCCTCTGGCTTTGATTTTTTTTTCTCACTGTGCCTCTTTTTTACAGTACTGTTCATTTCTTCACAAACAGCTTTCACAGACATAATTTTAATTAATTTGCCAACATAAGTATGACATCAATACAGCATAGCAGGCAGAAATGCTATCTAACCTTTGAGTTCATCACAACAGTTAATGCCAGTATGCAGGAGGAGAAGGATCAAGCTTTGATGCTTTTATTCACACTTAGCAAACAGTAGGAGAGTCCTAATGAGGGTGGTGATGCACGCCCTCACACAGGTCTGAATGCACTCCTCACCTTCATAAGCAAACAGTAAAGGCTTACCACATACTTAACAGTTGTATTTCTTAGAAATTCACAAGTTAACGAATCAGTCATCAGGAACAACAGCATGCCAGACCACAGACGCTAACCACCCTGTGGAAAAGGTTAATCCTGCTGCCTATGACAATATCTAACTTGTGAATTCAAAAGTCACTTCCCAGCCTTCCAGTTCAAGTATACATGTCATAGGTGAGATCTAGTGTTGTCTCAGTTCCTGCCTGGAAAATAAATCCAAGAAGGCAGGCTTGAAGAGAGCCCCAGGGTACTTCACACTCCCTTCTCTAAGGCTGGAAGATTGGATAACACATTTCAAAACCACTGAAAGGTTTCCATGCACACAGTCTTGCAGCTAAGCTGAGAACTGGCAAGGAGGGAAAAGACACAGGAATGGACAAGGCTTTGACAACAAAGGATTAGCCTTCTGAACTGAGGCAAGGTTTGGACTAAGAAAAATTTGGACTAAGAAGCATCATTCCTAGTGATGAAAAACACCTTCCCTGTTTTACAGAAGCATCCAACCTCCATGTCTACTTCCAGTGCTTAGTGGAAAACTAGCACAAACTCTTATTTGTAAATGATCATTTTCCTAAGTAATTAAAAATATATATTAATTTTCTTTGTCTTTGTTTTAATTTTTCTTGTCTTTGTTTTAATTTCTTACAAAAATAAGATAATTTACAGATCTTGTTGCTGCATGTAATCACCTCTGGTTAATTTTTCATCATTCAAGGAATTTCCCAAAAGTAGGTCATGCACTGTTACAGCTACTTGCAACAGTAAATGTGTCAACATATTTCTCCAAAATTTATGTTTATTATCGAAAAAAAATCAGTATAGTATCTAAAAGTTTTTTTCAAACCAAAAGGACTCACACTGAATCACTGCAACTAGGTTCATTATTCCTGAAAAAGATATTTTTCCAACTCTATTTTCTTAAAACTAATGAGTAAAATATTCACAGGAGAGAAAGAAAGATGTGTACACACCCTACATGGAAGTTGAAACTAATTTTGATCAGTTTCTGGATTTCTTGAGCTCAGAGAGGAGCTCAACTCATGTTGAAGTTTTTGAGGTGTGTTAATGTGCTGTTGTGCATTATCTCAATCACCTCCCAGAGAAAAAGTGTTTTATTTTCTTAGATATATTCAGCAGAAGAATTTTCTCCTGTCATTTGTTAAGGTGTACTGAAATGACTGAATTTGGATTTCACTTTATGTCAACTGTAACTAGAGACAGCATGATGATCTTTCCAGAAGTTAAGGAAATAAAAATGTCCTTGTATGATTATTTTATAATTAACTGAATGCAAACCTTGCGCTTTTATATTTTTTGTCTTTGTAACACTTACCACCATCATCTTCATTACAGCTTAAAATTTTTTTTCTACTTCCAGATACTTTTTGTCCTGCTGTGGCACTTCAACAAATTGTTCTGTAGGTGTCTGTTTTGGCAGAGTAAACTCCCAGATTCACTTCAGAGAGAATCTCTCTACTCTCAGCGATTCCAGGTTTTAGTATATATATTACTGGCACCGTGTCTGTTGTACAATTACCAAGTCAGCTTATGAAGTAGTTGCTGCTGTTCTTGTATTGCAGAGACGTCAATTTTTATTCATACCCAATGCATGTCTAAAATTTTATAAGGCTAATAGCCAGAAAAACATAACTGACTACATATTTCTCAAAGTCTTGGACAGTTAGTGAAGGACTATGTTTTGCAGTCTCATAGGCCTTCATGGAAATGGGGCGCTTCACAGCCTCAAACTTCTCACTCATAAAAATGATGCACCCAATTATCCATTCCCTTCAGTACCTAGCTATAACGAGGATCAAATATTTCACTGAGTGATATCTAAATATCCTTAGTTTCCTCATTTATATATCTTAGGTTGTCCTTAGCTCTACAAGATGGTCAATTGATGATTCTGTTAAACAATAGGAAATACATTCTAATTTTCTGCCCCATCTTACACCAACATTTATATTCTTTGTTAGATTGCAGTCTCAGGGTGCAATTTGGTAGTTTCATCCTAAATGCATTTAGCTGTACAATCCCTAGGTCAATCATTAAATAGCCAGCGTAAATGCAAAGGATATGTCTGGCGGCTTTGTGACTGCAACTGTGACAGGCATAAGCTACTTCAAAAATATCCACTGTGATACATTTTTGAAATGAGAGCTATTTGTCTTCTGTTTTTCATCTACTTTCTTCCTTTCAAGCAATCTTTTAAAAGACGCTGCAAGTTCAAGTGGCCTATACAAAGGTTCTAAATTTTCTTAAGTAGGAAGATTGATCAGGCTCATGATTGACAGATAGTAACATGTCTCAAAAGATTTATTGAGCAGGAGGGCCTTTTGTCTCCAAGAGCCTGTTATATTATAACTAATATGTAAAGGCTACAGACTGCAAAGCAGAGAAGTCTTTGAAGATTTAATTTATTTTAAAAAAGGGGTCCTGAATTGGAGCACTGAATGAGAATGATCAATAATGCCAAACAATGGTGAAAAAAGACAGTTCACAAAAGGAATTTCTGTACATTCTGCAGTATTCTTTGCTTCAGTGTCTAGCTTCTAGACACTTTGCCTTTGGGTGATGAAGAGCCCTCTAAAATTATCTCAGGAAGGAAGCCACAAAGACTACCTATCTTTAAGTACAAGAGAAGAGTGTCCCTTCAGTTGTCTCCAGGCCTGGAGGTTCTTGAGGATTCAAATATCTGAAATCCCTCCCAAATCAGGATACAGAAGTTATTTCTTTAAATATAGAACTAAGTATTTCATTCCAAGCAGTGTTTCCCTTTACTCAATTGCTTCTACTCATCCAGTGAACATGAGACCTTCAGTTCTCTACTGATCTCACACAGACTTGGTCAAATATTTTCAAAGCAGTGTATGCTAATTTCTAATGGGGGATACCTCTTTGCTGACTCATTGAAACTATTTACTCTCTTTTGGAAAAGAAAAATCTAATGTTTCTCCCCTGCAACTTGTGCAAATGACTCTCATCAATATGTTACTGAATGAAAGGAGAAACAAGAATAACTTATAGAAATCCAATATGTCACAGGTGGGCCTCTCACCAGCCATCAGCTTTGTAAAAGTAACGTTGCTATTAAAAAAAAACATATTAATATACCAGACTACGCTTAAACAGCAGTACAGTTTTCTTCAAGCCTTCCTAAATCCTGTGGTCACGAAAGATGAATTTTTCATCTTTGGACTTCTGTCAGCAGTTGGAGATATCAGACAGTGAATGTGAACATGTGAATCCCCTTTCCCATCTATTTCTCTGCCCTACCTAAATAATCTTCATGATTTTGATGAACTCCCACTCAGCAATTTTTTACAGGCCACAAGAGATGGGAGGTGGCTATCAACTGTCTGCAACTTCAGCAAAAGAATTCCAGCCAAGATCCCAGTACAACACCCATTAACTCTGAGCTAGGAGTAGATTCTAGGTTGTCTAAAGAAACACAAAGGGGAAATAGTAAAATCACTAGATATTTTTTGGGTTTGAACATGTTTTGAAATTTTAACAGGTAAATGCAGTTTTGAAGCATAATTATTTTAAATGCTTTATCCTAATCATGTCTCAAAAGTACATTCATTGGAAGACAAAATTTATTAAAATATGATTTTCACTCCTTATATCCAATCATAGAATCCTAGAATGGCTTAGGTTGGAAGAGACCTTAATGACTACCTAGTTCCAAACTCTCTGCCATGGATAAAGCTGCCCAGGGCCCCAGTGAAACCTGAATGAGCATGCTCAAGTTCTCTGGAAAACATGTTCCAGTGACTCAACCACTATCTGAGTAAAAAATTTCACCCTAATATGTAATTTAAATCTCCTCTCTTTTATTTTAAAAATATTCCCCCAAGTCCTATCACTATCTGCCTGAGTTCTCCCATTTTGTACTCATATCTGCGATTGCCTCAACCCAAGTGAGGTACACTGCACATGGCCTTGTTGAATCTTATTGAGTTCGTAGTACTTATATCTTTTACAGTTCAAATTCAACATTCAGTATGAAAACCATACATTATGAAACCAGCATACCCAGTACCAAGGATGTCACTATTTTCATTCTTTTTCCTAGCACTCTGGAAACTGTTGGTCCAAAAGTAATAAAAATATATAAAGTGAAAAATTAACACTGTTTTTAAAATTACAGGAACAGAATTCCTACAGATTTTAACTTCTGCTTTGTGCGCTGCTGGTAAAGCATAAACATACAGGCAGAAATTGTTAATTATATATGACTGCTTTAATTCTTCAGACTTTTCCAAGGCAATGATTTCTCTTGAAAACCCAGGGAATGAACAACATTCTGCAAGCTGTGTAAACTGTTTGCCTACTGATTAGCCAGTGGAAAGTGCACCCTCACAAAGAGGGAATTGGTTTTGCATAGAAGCACCTTGAGTTTAACAATAAATGTAAAGTATAATTCGGGATTAAAAACAGAAAAGCAGTTGACTTCCTTTACACACAATCTGACAGCTCAAATACATTTGTCAAACTGGAAGGAGCCTAATAATATCCTATTCAGGCAAACGTGACAGAGAAACATGCTAAAAGTGGTTCATCTTCATTTTACAGAAAAAAAATTCCCAGCCTGCTTTCACTGCAATCACCATAAGATCATATTCCAAGACAAATATTTTGCTTTAAAAGGAGCAAGAAAGTTTCTGGGTTCAGAACTGAATTTGAATCTCAAAGGACAAAATGATTATTTTCTGCTAAGGAGAGTAGAAAATATTTATGATTTAAGTCAGTATCTTCTATAAGGACTTATAATTACCTGTTTCTTAACATTTCTTAAAGTACTGAAACTACAATGACTATTACTGCAACTATCATAATCACATTTTCAACCTACCAATATAATGATATAGAAGCTATTTGAGGAAGGTTTGTAGAGAGCAATAATTTCATGGATGTAGAAACTGTAGTGTCTGAGTGAACCCACAAGTGAAAACAACTGAGAGCTATTTCTTTTGAAAACCTCCATTAGTCACTGGAATTTCCTGTGGATCTCCTATTGAAGAGTGAAAATGATCAGGGCAAATTATCCTATCAAATTACCTTGACAAAAGGAGGTGCCTTGCCAAGTAGGTAAACATGGCTGAGCTACATCAAAGAATTTTTTTCCTAAACAATGTGAAACATACTTCCTAATTCCAAGTTTATTTGATATGTAAGAAGGCTCAGTAACCAATCAAAATTAAGCAATGATACATTATAAGCTGTAATTATGTAGCAACAAGAGAATAAGTGTACAAAAGACTTTAGAACTGTAATTAACCTTAAGCGATGAAAAAATGAAAAGTGACCAAATGTACACTGTAATAACTGCAGGATAAATTATGCTGCAGTGGCAGCTCAAACAAAAGACTCATTTTTCAGTTAAAAAAAGATGATTTCCCATTTAGAATGAACTCTCCATTTTGGAATACTACTAATAATATAGGATTTCTAATGTAGCAATGAAATGCCCAGAAATTTTATGATGTTTTCTCCAGTTCAACAAGTTCAAAATATTGTGATTCACCAGCAGGAGAAAGATGTTTAAGAGAATGCTTCAAGATTTTCAACAGCAGTGGAAGATCTTACTTGCACTTGCAATCTATCTACTCTCATTCCCACTAACTGCTCCAAAATAGGCACCTCCTGCTGTTCCTGAGTTACATTCTATTTGTCTTAGTTACTTAGCAAAACTAAAGGGAGTGATCTGAAATTCAGCTCCATCTTAAAAATGTCACATTTCAGAGCCTCTCCCACTGTTCATCATTCACTTTCTGTGTGTCTCTGAGTACTAGCTCAACTAGTAAAGAAGAGCTTCACTACATGGACAGTGTTCAGGGAAGGATGAAAATAATCTATAGCATCTAGGAAATGTTTCCAGCAGCCCTTATTTTTAAAAATTCTTACCTGATTTGCAGCAGTACCTGAATTCAGTGTGAAGAATTCTAATGTAAAACAAGACTGAAATTCTGCTCCTGGGAGCCACAAACCAGGAGATGAATTTAATAGTATGCAGTCTCCCAGACCAAGTCACCTGCCTATAAAATAGATATAATCACTTCCTGGATTGTTGTGAACATGAAGTCTTTGTGACACACTCTGATTTCATATGGTGAATCATAAAGTTAATGAGAAAATACTCATTTCTTTTTCAGAGGAGAATTTGTTTAGTGTTTAGAAGATAATGTATTATACTTGTATGAACTGCCAAAAAGCAAAAGCAAGCATACTGAAATGTATTTCCAGCCTTTATTTGGGCCTGCTTATATATGTTCTGATATACACATAATGTACTTTCAAGCTGAAAAAAAAGTTCAGTTCTTTTAATGTCTCATTAGCATAATCTTTTGAGATGTGTTTCCTATTTCAAAATTATGTAGATAGTCCCAAAAATGATTAAAAATACTTCCAGTACAGTATGCTACATTTTGAATATAGTGTGTTTCAGAAAAGAAAAAAGGGGGAAAAAAGAAGTCACAGAAGATGCATTTAAGAAGTTTCTTTAAAAAAATGCACTGATTTTTCCCTATTAGAAACAGACTATAATCTTACTGTCTCATCTTTCAGACTCTTACAAAACCAGAAGCTAAAAGCTGTGTGAATCTATTGGATATCTGGGGAATTTTACTCTCAAGAAATATGATATCCACATTTTTCACTCTGAGGGGCTGATAGAAATAAGAATTTTTTGGTCATTAGTGTATGATGGAATGCACCCTCTTCTGCTCAGATCAGCTTGTTTCGCTTAGCTGAAGTACAATTGGATTTGATTTTTAGAAGCTAGGGTGGCTGTTTAAAGAGCTTAGAGATTCAAAGTATTTAAATTTCCCTAACCAAGAAGGGATTGTAGACAGAGGAGTGATGAAGCAGATAAACAGAAGCATAATAAATGTGATTAATGGTCTGACTTGATAGTTATGATGTAACAGCCATGGCCTCTGTAACAGAAATAAGCAGTTAATCAGGACAAAATCATACCAATCCATTAATCTGCATTCAGGGGTTATTTCTGATCAATAGTTGCAAAATAAAAACAAAACAAAAAGCAAAGATTTGAGTTTGAGTGATAGATATAATGTCATCCTATTAATGCAGCATTGTTTTTAACCTGTCAGCTGATTAGTCAAAACAAACACAACTATGCCAGTGGTTAGGTGCTGCACTGCACCAGACCTGTTGAGCAATTTAGTCATATCTAGTGTTAAAGTCTTGGACAGACTATCATACAAACGTTGGACTTCAATGATTCACCATAGTCAACCTTCAGATCTCCTCCTAGTGATAGCCACAACTTATTTTTCATAAATAATTCTGTTGTTTCACCTTTTTTTTCTTTTTAACCACAGGCCAAATGTGATTGAAAGATATACATACATATATATTAAAAACAAATCCTAAAAGAAAAACCTGTTCATCAAGATGCTTCCCAAAAGATGGTGATATTTTAGTTATCAGTCAGTGCAAATAAAAATATTTTATATCTTCTAAAAAAACCTGTAAAGATGTTACTACATCAGATATATTACATCATATACTTTGGGGCTGAAAAGAATGCTTAAAATTGTTCACAAATTAAATAATGCCCAATAACTGAAAATACTGTCAAGCATTATTTAGCAACTGTGTTGGTTTTATTTTTAAGGTGAACTGTCATGTTATGGAAGTATCTCTATGACTAATTAAAGTGTTGTGAATTCTTGAAGATGTCCGGTTTTATGTGGTACATTTATTCTAAACCAAATCTAAAATGTTTATATATATGCAAACAATTATCATCACTGTTGGACAACAAAGTGCTAATCTAGCCTCTAACTAGCTGCACATTTTGAAATATTTATCTCACTTTAAAATTCCCTTTTTAATATTCTAAACGCTGTTGCATAAAGCATCAGAAAGTACAGCCTGCTTGTAACATACACTGTGTGAAGCATTTGTATGTAGACACATAAAAATACACAAATTTTCTGGTCATTCTTCTGAAGTCACAGTTTTCTTAAGAACCCTCATGTGCTTAATCACTCATTATGGAAATTGAGCTGTCTTTAAGAAAACCTTGAGGTCTACTTCATTAGCACTTGAATGACTTACCAGCTTTGACCAGTGAAATCATGTATTTGCACCTAGCAAATACTGCATTATTTTTCAGGTATGAATCCCATGTGCCTCAAAACAAAATGGAAAGAAAGTCTTTTTGTATTCAGACAGTGTTCAAAGCCAAGTTCATTGACAACATATCTTTATCCACAGAGCACAAGCATAATCCCATGACCTTAACACATTCTACCACTATCTCCGCACAGAAAACCACTCTCAGCATCATAATTCAACAGTAAGATCCACAACAGAATCATACAAAGTGCTATTATCCTCCTACAAACTTTCTAGATGAAAGGAGCACTTAACAGCGAACAATACACCTTACTTTATTATTCCTAAAACTTTACAACTATGTATTTTGCAGTTTTGACTTGTGAACCTTGATGGGTTCAACTTAGAGGCTAAAGATGCAAGATATACACCCTTGTCTGAACACTGATTGCTGTTGTTAGACAAGAAGTTGCTGAAGCTAGACAACAGCTCCAAACCCACTGCATAATCTAAGCACAGTCAAGTAAGCTGATACTCCTCTTCAGTTACCTTAGTGTGTTCATCTGTAAATGCTTCAGCCCAGGGACTAGTCAGTCCTCCCATTTGTATCAGCAAGATCTGCTATGGGACAAACAGGAAGCACTTAGCTGTATCATACACATACACTTAATTCATTTTTTTTTTAATCTGCATTTCATTAATACCTTTATAATGGATGTAAATTCCCCCTTACCACTTCAAACAGCAGTGAAGATGAGTAATAAGTAAATACTCTCTATATATGAGATCTGAAAATAACATGAAAATTAGCAGTGACAACTGTATGGAGCTGCTATTCACATTAATCTGTTTCAGAATACAAGTTCTTTGAAGAACTCATAATTGCAGAGGAACAAGATCTGAAAGAAAAATGAGAGACCACAATCTGAAAAATACTTACACTGAAAAAGACTCATGGATCACAGTAGATGAGCTAATGAAGTATCAGCATCCAGTGCTATAGATAAGGAAATGATTGACTCTTGAATGCTTAAGCCAGAAAATACTGAAGAGCTGGCACCTATCTCTGTAAAAAGTATTAGTGGGACCAGTTCTGGAATATTATGTCATGGTACATAGTACATACACTTTTAAAAAATTTAGTAAAAAAAATAAAAGAATTCAACAAAGTTCTTCAAGAAGAAACTTTAATATGGAAAGGAACAAGTTCTCATTAGTTTATCAATTAGAAAGCAAATACATAACTTGACTGATATCTACAAATACCTGTAGCCCCATACGACAACAATTTTAAAAAGCATAATGAGATTTAGCAACTGGAAAACAATGAAATGAAACTTCCTATCTATGAAATACAATATTTAAGAACTCAAAATGATCTTATTTTGTCACTACTATGAAATACAACTTTTTGTTGTTACCTAGTTATTTGTATACACATTCTTTTCTAGGTTTCCCTTATATAATTTTTGCCATGTTCAATTTGCTTTTCAGTGACTGCTTTCATAAGTACCTTTTCTGACCTGGCATCACTTTCTGTATCTGCTTCATATTAATTTCCTTTTTTTACATACTCTATAGATAAGCTATTGCCCATACTGTATTTTCAGTCACCAGATACCCTCCTGTCCAAATCTCATGTTTTCCTGTACCAATGGCTTCTCATGTTCCTTCTGTTAACATTTTTTAAAAACATTTCCTTGTTGTTGTCACCTGTATGCAGAAATGTAAATTTATATTCACACAAAATTTCCACCATCCTCTACAATCTCTTCTCATTTCCTGACATTTTTCCTAAGTCAAAAAATTCCTATAAACTGTCCATTTTAATGACTGAATTATAAAATCAGGTGGAAGAAAAAGCTAGATTTGGATTATATACGTAAATGTTTCTTTTCTTAAACAAAATTAATACATATATATATTTTCTTTATTTTTCTCAATTTCAGGCTGAATTGCTTTTCTCTTAACCTGAACCAAAAAGATGTTTTCATTTTTTTCCATTTTCTTCCTTTTTTTTTCTTTTTTTTTTTCTTTTGTTGTTTTTCATATCTATGCCTTAGATGGGTTAGACTTAGAAGGCATTCAAAGAATTAGTGTGATATCCTTTTCTTCTAGAGGCCCAAAATCAGGACCTTTCATTCAGATGCAAGACTTACTTATGTTCAAAAATATTCTCTTTGGAGGGATTTGGACTTCCTTATCCCAGGAGAGCATCTATCACTTTTCAGTATATTTATTTCTCAAACTCTCTTCTTAACATAAATACCTTTTGTAGGTAAGTGTTATATACTCTGCATTAGAAAGGTAATAAAATTTATCCTATAGCTAGTAGACAGCTTACTTGCAGAACCCAGTGTCAAATTAATTCCCTAATAACCAAGATGCATTTTCTGCAAGTGCAATAGCATACAGGAGAGATAATGAGAGACGGCATGCTTAGAGTTTTCTCATGGAAATTTTTGATAAAAAAGCTACAGATGTTTGGTTAAATGTGCTCTAAAGCACTGCCTGACATATTTTTCTGAGATATTTCTTCTTCTGAACAATGAATATCATCCAACTCAAAAATCTCAAATAGTTTTGCAGTGAAGTATTTTTTTACATATCTTAAATAAAGAAAATCAGTCTAAATTATCCATATCCCATAGGCAGATATTTTTGAAAAAGCTTCATTATTTTGATGGTCACTGAATTTTAAGACACATCTATTTCCCTGACTTTCAATAACTACTGGCTATGAATACCTGAAAACATTATTGCAGTTAGATCAAATTTGTACTTGAAAAGATTTTGAAAGGTTTGCAGATGTCTGCATATGTTTAGCTATTTTTCACCCCTTCTTCTGGCTTTTTGCTAGTGGACTCATATTAAACCAAAATTAAAAAAAATTAAAAAAAAAAAAAAGAAGAAACATTCCTACAGCTGGGTCAATACACCACAGTAGCAAATGACTGCAGTACAACTCCAAATCAATTGCATGACCCACAGAGGCTACGAAAAGATAAACACTTCTATTTTTTTTCATTGATGTGTCAAAGGAGCCAACTTACTGACCATCATGAATCAGCAGACAATATTTTAACTATAGAACTTATCACATGACAAACTTCAGATGATAAAATACTTCAGACTTTCAAAGGATGCCTGTGAATGCACAGTAATGCAACCTCTGAAGCAATCCTCACCCTCCAGTAGGCAAAAATGGCCCAGACATGCAAAATGAAATTATTTTAGGTCCCAAAGTAGTATTCCAGTGACACCTGAATAAACAAAGATGATGTGTTTTATAAACAAATAAACTGTGCTTAGCTTAAGAAGTACTCCACTCCTGTGAGATAGCTACAAGGGCTCCAAATGCAGTTTGATGTGAAGGAGTCAGGCTGCTGAGTACCTAGGGTAGCTCCTATTGGGCTCCACTCAGTGACACAGGTATACTTATGGATGGCTCCCAGGGAGTTACAGGTAGAATAGCCAAACTACCATCTTGTTTTCTAGACAGTTGTAAGAACTTTTGCATTGGTGCCAAGTTAGGGGGAACATATGAGAGATATAAACATGCTTTTTAACATAGAATGCTTCCCAAAGATCTGAAGCAACTTTTAGGAAAAGCAGTAATCTGTAACTGTTGACATTCTTTTGAGTATTATAAGTAGTGCCCAAAACACAGAACAACTTCTGAAGACTCAAGCACCACAGCCAGCTGGCATGCCCACAGCATTTCTAAAGCAGCAGCCAGAATAGACTGATCAGGTGTTGTGATAGAGATGTCCTTTTCCAGATATTTATATCTAACATCAAAAATAATTTGTACAATTGAAAATTCATGCGAAGATGAAATTTATCAGTAAAATTATCTATTTGACATTTAAATGGCAAAGCTACACTCCACATAATAAGAGTGTATAGGGATCTGAACCATAGCTTGTAACTCTACATCAAATACTTCAATGTCTATGGTACATGAATAAATTTAAACATTGGAAAAAAAAAACCGAAGCAAATTTTTTCTATGGAAAGATCTTGAACATTATGCACATGGAACTTAAGTTTTAAAACTTCAGACAGTCTTCTGGAATGTTTCAGACTCTCAGATTTTTGCTTTATATCTTTTTTGTTTGTTTTTTTTGTTGTTGCTGTTTGTTTCTGTTTTTTTGGCATTTGTTTTTTTTGTTGTTGCTGTTTGTTTCTGTTTTTTTGGCATCTTCAGTCCTTCAGAATCTCCATGTCTACAGAATCTAAAAAAAAAAAAATCTGAACGCATTAAGATTTTTCTTCAGGATCAAGTGTAACCCATGCTGTTAGGTGTGCTGTGCATATCTTGTTTATTTTTCTTTATTTTTATTCTTACTTACTTATTTAAGTGTATTTACCTCAGCCCATAAGTACTCTAGACTTTGCCTTTATGAATTCTTTCCCCCACCCAGACTGGGGAAGGGATGAGGGGAGTAAGTGAGCAAGCAGGGACTAAAACTCAACTTCTCAATAAATGAATATATGACACCAGGTTACTCACAAGCATATTCCTATCTTCTTGAAGCAAATTAAACAAATGTATTGTCTCTGTCTACAACTAGAGTGCAAAATTACAAATTTGTGGTACACAAAAGAATCTATGTTATAAAAGCATTGTTAAAGTTTCCATTCAAATGTTAGAATTCAGACACAGGAAGTGACAAAACTATCTGTACAGATACAATTTACCTCTCTTCTCCTCCAGGAAAGTATCATCTACACCAACATTTTGTTACTAAATCATACTAAGTGTAAACCTTCCTAATCATATAGACCTGTTCATATCACATTCTCTCCCTCTCAAAGTTCTTGAGGTCTGAGCAGGTAAATTAGAGATGTTCATCAACATTTTAAAGAATTGCCAGATAATGTTACCTTAACTTACTCATACTATCTTAGTAGAACTCTTCAGATATGCTGCAGGATGAGAGAATTTATTTACTTCCTGTTGAGGCCATGCAGGGCAAGATGCAGAGAATTTGAGAGGACTATATGACAAGAGGAATTTACAAACTTTTACAGGATTGCCTGAAGCTACCAATTTCTAGACTCCCAGAAGTCCCTATTATAACTGAATTCTAACATACTAAGAGAAGTTGTGATGTAAATAAATGCATTTCTCTAGTTATCATGCCTGCAGCCCAAATAACTCTTACCTAAATGAGGCAGATTAAGTAACACTTCTGATGAGAAGGCTTTCTGATGCTCTGTTTATTTATCCAGTGTGGGTGAAAATACCTGAGTTTATGTGAAAGGACATGAACAGTTGTTTGTTTTAACTAGTATAATTTGTGACCTGAAGTTTCAAGCATACATGAAATTTCAAGCAGACTATTAGGCATACGCAGGGTTTCATGGGAATATATCTTTGCAGATATGAACAGAGAAAAAAACACCGCAGTTTTGAGATATTTCTTCCCTACACACTACCAAAGAATGAAATTAAAAAAAGAAAATCCATGGCCAAATCTGTAATTTTTAAAAATATTCATCAAACATGAAAGAAATGCAAGGAAAATTCAAGCTCTTACTCAATGCTCAGTCAACTGTTTTCTTAATTCAGTCAGATGAATACTCCCCAGGTTTTTAACTCATTTTTGTGTGAACTCCAAAGCTATACTTCAAACCACAATTTTAAAATACAGATTTCACGAAAGCTGAGTATAGGTAGAATGTTTCTATGTGAAAGTCAATCTTTTAAGTTGCCAATCTAAAGAAGAAAATTTGTCACCACTGAAGTGAGTTTAATTATGAAAGTCAAGCAAAGCCCATGTGAAGTAAAATGATATAAACTGAACAATTTAAAAGCACTCTGACAAAGGGGCCTCAAATTTGCCTTAGTTAGATCTGCGTGACTATTCTTGGTCAACGTGACTCTAGACTGAAAGATTTTAACAGCAAAATAAGTTTACCATTGAAAAAAGCTTACAGATGTTGCCTGTATATTGATAATGGGTTGAGGTTTCCTATTTCCCTCAAAACTGGTTATCAGGCACTCATGAGGAACATGGAGAATGAGTGGAACAACAGAAAAGTCCAGTATAGGTCCACTGGATCTTGTATTGGACCTGTGCTTTCTAGAATTGGGACTAAAAGGGTGTGGCTTCTCTCTTTATAATTAGAATTGTTACATGTGACTAAAAGATACACATTTCCACATAAACTAACAGAAATAAAAATACCAGGCAAGAACGAGTAAGAAAGAACAGATAGACTTGTTTTATATTCATCTACAAAAGTTTCAATTTCTTGTTTTTTTCCTCTTAACAAGAACTACCTGGCAGGTGGCTAAAAGCCAAAACTGTCACCATCAGCAGAAATATTCTCTCTCTTCTCAATCTCATTTTTATCAAAAGTATTTTCTTTTGTTTTTGGAACAATCTCTCAGTCAGAAAGCTACACAAAGTCAAACAGAATTTTTTCTTATTAGGGCATGTTTCACGTTGAAATCTTAATAACTTTAAAGCAACTCATTTTTCCCAAGGAAACAGAACTTGTCAGGCACTTAAATGTACTGCATGGACACTGTGTTGTATGAACGAGACAAGGAACTTTTTATTTGACAAACTTCATTTAGGCAAAATATTTCTATAATGTTAGATTCAGAGAAAGTCAGGGAGACCTCACATAACGTGAGAAAAAGAAAAAAAAAAGGATGAATGAATAACAACACTGTCCATCTGGAGGCTTCTATCTGGGACAATTATTTCTGTTAAAGTAGTCCGCAGGATCTCAGCTCTATCCCAAGGGGAGATTCCATGATTACCTTTCATACCTTTTTTACCCCTTTCTCCTTCCAAAACCCATGTTCTCAACAACCCACCTCCACTCCCTCTCCATAACCTCACCTGTTTGTGCTCTGTGAGCTACAGTGACTGCACCACCATTAGTTCACATGAATTACTTACTCTGTCTTCTTCTACAGGAGCAGTTACCCGCATGCTGCGAGGCCTCAGCAAGAAACTGAGCCACTGAATCAAATACTTTCAGTTGGCTGAGTGCTGCTGAGATATTTAAAGCCATAACAGTAAGGGCTGACAGTACACACTCTATGGCATTAAGGCAAATAAAAATCCTAATTTAAGTTTTCTTTAGCCATTGCAGCTTAGCTGCACCAACAAACCAGCACGGCAGCAACAAACTGACACTCTGCAGCCTAGTCTTTTTACATATCCAAAAGGCACATCCTGTCAGAAAGATCAGATCTCACGAAGTTGTTCTGGGAGGAAGAATATAAAAGCATAATTTCAAGCTCTCTTCCTTCTTTTATCTTTATCTTAGGTACGCTGACAGGAAATTAATCTCATCTCAAAGTTTAAAGGACTTAATTCCATATTCTTTTGTGACTGCTAAAAGAAAGAGAAGGCAAATTTAACTACAGTGTGCGGTTCAATTATTTCAATTACCTCCTCCTGCCTAAATGAAGTCTGTTCCTTCAAAAACATCTGCAATTTTACACTCATTTGTTCTTAAAATAGCATTAATTATATAGTTTCCTTGGAAATAGGATATATGTACAAATTAAAAAATTACTTACATACACTAAGAATTTACACACGTTTAAATTATAAGTTAGTTATTTACTTTTTGTAATTAAGGACATAATATATGCTATATATATATAACATAATTGTCTAAACAAGTATCTCATGAATGTAACACGAGATTTTGTTTTCATTATCTTTTTAAGAGTTGTATTAATATGGCAAATTAATATGGCAACTCATTCTGGAAGCCATTTCATAAAATAGAAAAAAAAAACCAACCAGATTTTAAGTAATCGATACTTTAAAAAAGCTCAGTAAAGTAATATAACTTACAATGTACAATCTTATCACTTTCATGTTTTTTCTTTGTTGGGAATGATTAAAATTGGTGGGATTGTTTCTTCATGTGGGATTTTGCTTGAGCATAGATCAGTGAAAATGGCAGATCAAAGAAGAAGGAAGAACGAACTTTAGGAGAGAAGGAGAGAAGAGAATAAAAGAACGAAGTTCAGTTGGGAAAGAATAATGGTGACTCTGATGCTGGCTATGGGGTTCCATGCATGGTCCCAGGACACCCAGTGCAAAAAGCCCTCTAGTGAAATCATGAGTAAAGGTCATCACAAGAAAGCAGAAGGGTCTTTGTTACAAGCTCTTTAGGAAAAATTTATTTCTTAAACGCTGTGAAAGGACTTAAATTCAGTTGCACAAAATGGAAGTGAATAGCCTGCAAAAATGGAAAATGGAAGTGAATTCTGCGTAGCCTGCTACGGCAATCACCCTTTCCTTAACCAGAGAGAAATTGAATAAAAGACATATAATCCTAGCGTGAACAATCTGTATATAAAAATTTAATTCCCAGACCTCAGCCAGATAAAATGCAGAGGGCATTGCTAATGTTGCAAGGAAGCCTTCCTTTCACTGCTCTGTTTACTCTGCTCCACAGCGCAGATTGGTGCTTTACTGGGATCAATGCCAAAGACACCCCTGCTTATCTTCTGACTACTTCTGTGCACCAAACTGACTGGATTCCCAAGATGCACATTCCTCATTCTGCATTACTGGCTTGTAGGACCAAGTCAGGGAAACAGAAAATTATGCTTTTTTTTTTCTTTTTTTTTTTCTTTTTTTTTTTTTTTTTTGCAATCCCATGCTATTTGCCTTATTTATATCAGAGGATGGAGTTTATCATGACTCTGCAGGGGATGAACCTCCTGCATTAGCACGCAACATCTTTCAGCAAGTAACAATGAATCAGTGCCCTAAGTAGACGGCCTAAGTAAATGGAGGCTGGAGATGGAGTCTAGCTTATTATGGGCATTGGTTCACAACAGAGAAGCAGCAGCAGAGTTGGAGCTGTTAACAGATCTGAGAGAACATTATGGGAACGTAAAACAAGTCTGTGGAACCTTTCTAATTCTGTACTTCTCATCAAATCCAAGTTTTATTTGTCTTGTGGTTCCTCAGCAGAAAACCCACAGTCTTTCACTATTTCAGAATACCTATTGAGATTTAATTTTTTCCAAATTCATCTTATTCCAGAGCTGTACAAAATCTAGCAGATTCCAAGCAATTTTTAGAAAACTGCAAGATTTTTATTCTGGAAGCACAGCCTATTTATCTAATTACAATTTAGTGAATGTCTGAGAACATGTGGAATCAGTGACTGGACCTTGAATACTGCCAGTGGCATCACAGGCAATTAAACTGTACACATGCAACAAACATGAGTTAAAACAGATAATATCTACTCACTGTATATTTCAAGGAGCTAACTGAAAATGAGATTTGAAAATCTTAGCCTTGAGGAGTCACTTTAGTGATTTTATTTTCAGGGTCTCTCTAAAGGAGATGTCACGCACGTGGGTCAGAGATTACTCTTTCTCACAGAGCAGTGATTAACAACTGATGTAAAAAGTGGGTGGAAGTACTCTGGAAAGTTTACTCCTCAAAGATGTTCTATCTGAATAGTGAGATTACTAGATAATAAGAACTGCTGGCTCCTTGTTCCTTTCAGGTAATTCCAAAAGAAAATCTTACATGCAACACCCGCTCTCCAGCCTCTAATCATTCTCTCTCTCCCTCTGCACCTTACTCTCTCTCATTTCACAGTGCTACTTCCCACCTAACAATAGAGAAAATTCTGCAAGTATGGCATGGTAAAAACACCAAAACCAAAAGCTGGAGTACATATGTTCAAACATCAAACACTGCTAAATTAAAACTATAATTCTTTTGTTCATTGGAAATTCTGAGCAAAAGCCTTTCAAATTTTTTGCAACTTTAACAGATAAGGTAAATACATGGGGGGAAAAACATCCACACTCATCTCAAATCATCTTCGTTAACTCTCCATAGAGATACAACTGGTTCTTGGCATGCCCCCAAAATCACATTTTATAGTTTAAATAGTTTGAATTTTTGAAAAGAACTTTCACATATGGGAAAAGTTTATAGAAACTGGAAATAGTTTTACTTCCCTATTTTCTTTTAATTTAAATTTATAAAATCTGTGGCACATTACTAATCGACAGCCTTTAAAATTTCATCTTAAAGCTCAGCCCATGATACCCTAAGGAACTAGGGAACTAAGGAAGTTCTTTTATGTAAATTTTCTCCATAAATAAACATTACTGCTTTACTGTGCAGATGACAGAGCACTAGCTCAGAGTGTCCAGAGGCTGAGGGATCTCCTTTGCAGATATCTTCAAAAGTCACCTGAGTGGTCCTGAGTACTCAGCTCTGCTTGAATCTGCCTGAGCAGGGTTTGGGCCTGACGGCCACCAGAGGTCTCTTCCAAGCTCAGCTATTCCAGAATTCTGTGTGATTCAAGACAATTCTAATCCTTCACAAGACACATCTCTGAATTCCTTGAATGAACTACTGTAAACTCTAATTCTATTTACAGTTTTAGAGAATTATCAACTCCATTCTCACTGGAAACACTCATCTGGAATATGCTGTCCAGTTAGGATGGGTAGGAACCTTTCTTCCTTTGCTGTGACTTCACCATCTAAGTGACAGCGAATACCAAGAGTGCTCAAACAAGAGACAGTGGGACCTGAAGCAGTTCTCCTGATAAACAGTTTTGTTTTCTCTACAGGAGGACAAAGCATACAGACTGTGGGTCCAGAGAAAGCCAAGAGCTAGATAAAGCTCCTGGAGAATACCACTAGCAAAAGTAATGGCAGAAGAACCGTTCAGTCCTCCAAGAAAATTTTGGATGGCCTGAGGTTTATGACAGAGGCCAAGCTGGGGCAAACTGAATGACTGCTATGCACACAGTTTGATGAGTTTTAAGAGAGAGACAGGAGCTGGAAACAGAATAACTGCCAAGGAGGGAAGAAAGAGCTTCTTGAGTTTTTCTTTATCCAATCCAACAAGTCCTGCTTGGAGCTATTCTCAATCCATTCTCAGTCCAGCCTGCTTTGTACTTGAGATTATACTTGAGATTACCCCAGCTCAGCTGCACTTAGCAGCTGCTGAGTGAGCCCTGCACTTAGCCTTGTCCTAGGTACTCATGCAGACTTCAGTCCTTCAAGACAACAGAGTTTGAACTTTCATTTCCAGTTCCCCTGAGAAGTCGAACAATGAAGCAGTTCTATAAAATGGTAGGCATTGCAAATCAGCTGCCTGAAGAGCTGACTTCAACATGAAGCACTCTGATAATTTTCATTAAAAAAGTACAGTGCTGACATTGTCTGTCAATCAGTGATTCCACCCCCTTCATATGTTTTAAAAAAGATAAGTCATGATTTCCAGAGAGCAGCAGCTCAAACAATAGAAAGTACTTCACAGATATGCAAACTAGATCAATTTGTGGCTTTTTGAGTTTATACTAAAACAGTTCAAATTCCTTTACGGAACACAGGCACCCACTGTAGATGCTGCTGGAATCAAGAATCTAACCCTTACACACTGCAATACTTCATCAGGCAGAGGGAAATCTACTCACAGCACTTTTTTGCCTTGTTACTCACTCACCAAAACATCAGTGCTTGTTTTAATTCCATAGATGAATAGTAAGTTCATAAGTTCATAAGGTTGGAAAGGACCTATAAGATCATCTAGTCCAACCATCCTCCTATCACTATCTCTACCCAACTATTAAATTAAGTCCTTTAGCACCTCATCTAAACGCTTCTTGAACAGCGCTAGGGATGGTGCCTCAACCACCTCCCTAGGCAGGCCATTCCAGTGCCTGACCACTCTTTCAGAAAAGAAATGCTTCCTCAGGTCTAATCTAAATCTTCCCCGGCGCAACTTGTGGCCATTCCCTCTCGTCCTGTCGTTATTTATCAGGGAGAAGAGGCCTACCCCCTCCTCACCACAACCCCCCTTCAGGAAGTGGTAGAGTGCAATAAGGTCTCCTCTGAGCCTCCTCTTCTCCAGACTGAACAATCCCAGCTCCCTCAGCCGCTCCTCATAAGACTTGTGCTCCAGACCCCTCACCAGTTTTGTTGCCCTTCTCTGAACACGCTCCAGGGCCTCAATGTCCTTCTTGTAGTGAGGGGCCCAAAACTGAACACAGTACTCGAGGTGCGGCCGTACCAGAGCTGAGTACAGGGGGATGATCACCTCCCTGCTCCTGCCGGCTACACTATTTCTAATACAGGCCAGGATGCTGTTGGCCTTCTTAGCCACCTGGGCACACTGCCGGCTCATGTTGAGCCGAGCATCAACCAACACCCCCAGGTCCTTTTCCTCTCTACATTCTTCAAGCCATTCTGCCCCAAGCCTATAGCATTGCATGGGGTTATTGTGGCCAAAGTGCAGGACCCGGCACTTGGTCTTATTGAACCTCATCCCATTTAGCTCAGCCCAGCTGTTCAGCCTATCCAAATCCCTCTGAAGGGCCTCCCTACCCTCAGGCAGTTTGACACATCCTCCCAGCTTTGTGTCATCTGCAAACTTACTGAGGGTACACTTAATTCCCTCGTCTAGGTCATCAATAAAGATATTAAACAAGATGGGCCCCAAAACTGACCCTTGGGGGACACCACTCGTTACAGGACGCCAGCTGGACTTAACTCCATTAACCACTACCCTCTGGGCACGGCCCTCCAGCCAGTTCTCCACCCAGAGAAGAGTGAACCTGTCCACACCACGGGCTGCCAGTTTCCTTAGGAGAATACTGTGGGAGACCGTGTCAAAGGCCTTGCTGAAGTCCAGGTAGACTACATCAACAGCCTTTCCCTCACCTACCTGTCTGGTCACCCAGTCATAGAAGGAGATGAGGTTGGACAAGCACGACCTGCCCCTGGTGAACCCGTGCTGGCTGGGTCTGATCCCTTTATTGCCATGCACGTGTCGTGTGATCTCCCTCAATATCATCTGTTCCATAACTTTCCCTGATACCGAGGTCAGGCTGACAGGCCTGTAGTTCCCCGGGTCTTCCTTACGGCCTTTCTTGAAGATGGGCTTAGAAGTAGCTAAAGAACAACAAGGTAAGAGGAAAAGGAGGCAGATAACAAATGTACATACTTATTTAAGGTATGGCAGATTCATGTACATACACATCTTTCAATTCACCTGGTCATTTCTAATACTGTGTAATACAGATCAAATTTTATAAAGGTATTCAAGTCATTGCAAGTATCTCTACTGAGGCTGTTTCTTTTGACCTTTCTATCAATAAGGATTTTGATGTATTTTAAAGATGTGAATGACTATCAAAACTTTCAAAATCTCTTACAGGAATGTAAAGCAAGCAGATCTGTGCCCAAGCTCTATTTCCACCCTAGAAAAAGGAAAGAACTAATACTCTTAATATCTAAGTGGGAAACCTAGTGGAACATCTGGAATTTTTTTCCACTATACCTGATTTTCCTTCAATCTGAGACAGAAGATACTTCAGGAAGCATCCATCATGGCCTTGACACTCTAAGCAGAGGGGTACATTATATGAAGAAGGTTTTAAATTGCTTTACTATTATATTTTAAAGCAGACAACAAAAATCACCGTGACAGTGGAAATGTAAGTAACGCGTGCACGAAGAAGTGCAGAAAACTAATGCAACCAATCTATGTGTATTGTTTCTGCTTACATAATATAACACATTTATTTTAATACTGTAAGATGTCTCAAACAGGAAAACGTGGTCTACAAAAGAATAAGAGAAGAATAAGAGAACTTCTTTCAGAGGCATCAGAGAAAATACACTCTTCATGTGCCTATTGCTGTGAAAAATATTTTGAGTGGAAGCTAAACAACCTTCTGACAACTGCACTCTGTTGTAATTCTTCTTCTCTAGGTTTCTCTAAATAGGAAAAGTCCTGACATGTTTTTCACTAGTATTCTTTATATAACCATCTAGTTTCACTTGTTTATTCCAATTTCTGCCTTTGCTATTGCAAGTTTTCAGCCCTTCCTTCAAGGCCTAGGAAAACTGAATTAAATTGTAACTACAAGACAGTTCTGAAGAACTGCTAGTGGGCAGGTCAGAAAAAGACAAAGAAACCAGGAGTCTGTCAGAACTATTCTGCAGATATTTTTTGTTTCCGCATGAAATTTCTTAGCTAAATGCTATTGTAGAAACGCTTCTGCAGAGTATAAGAAAACATTATTATTCCATACTATTATCATTTTTAAATATTACCAATATTTCATTTTAGCCTGTGTGATTGGAGTGTGAAGTCTCTGAAAGAAACAGCTATGAGGAGAGATGCATGCTAATGAGATCTTGCTGTCAGCCAACAAAGCCACAGGGGTTGCTCATCAAGTAAAAGACCAGTGGTTTTGAGAACAGAATTGAATAAAAGACTGTTTAGCCAACATACTCTCTCCTGCCCAGAGGCCAGTGCTTAGGGAAAGAATACAAGAAACAAGGAGACTAGATGTTAAGCTCTTCCCTACTGGATTCTTACAACTTCTTGAAAATAGTAGATAAGGGACTTTCTTTAGCCAGAAGCTACATATAGACTATCATGTTTAGTAGTTGCTTCATAAATCCATCCATTCCTTTCTTTTTTTTTTTTTTTTTTTTTTTTTTTGCACATAATAGTTTCACTGGATATCCCATTCTGCTCGTGTCAAATAAAGTAAAGCATTTCCAAGTATATTTCTCATAAGCTTTGAGGCTGTATTTTTAGCATACTCTTATGAAGAAATGATCCTCTACCTTTGACCATCTTTCCTGTCTATCATTGTTTCTTTTCTTCCAAGTCTAGCATGAGCAGAGCTTCATTCAGCACATGCAGTTGGAATACACACTTTACACGAGAGATCCAAGGCATAAAAATCTGGTATCAATCACACTGCAAAGCAGCAGTCTTCATAATTCTAGACTTCACCAAAATCGAGCTTAATTATGAATTCCACATATTAGGTGTTTAAATAACCAGGTTTTAAAATTGAGAAACAAACTGCATAACAAAATAAAATGTTTTAAATTCAATTACATCCTTACCTCTAAGCTATAGAGATATACTTAGAATTTCTGTGGTTATTATTTTAATCAATTTTGGAATAGGGCTGTTGTTTCAGTAAGCGTCTTTAATTAATTCTGCAATGCTCCTGGTAAAGCCAAGTTTATCTGAGAAACTGCAACCTAATACTATGACAGACTGTAAAATGACAAACATAAGAACATGCTTTCAAACACAAAGAAAACGAGAACTTGTGTTAAGCTGTATCTAAATTGAAAGATTTCCCACTCAAATATACATTTATCATACACTAGTGGAACACAAAGTATATTGCTTTTCCTGTCAGATCCTTTTTCTTGCTGTGAAAATTCTGATGCGTTAAATTCACAAAAGAAAAGCTTTTTAATCCTAAATAGCATATTAAGCACTTGGCCTTCAATACAAATGCATGAATTAACTGCCCATGTCTGTACTACATATACTAAATAATGGCGTCAGTAATAATCAACTTAAACAAAGCTGCAGTAACAAGCCACTCCTTTAAACCAAGTAGAATTTTAAGAATTTTAATTAACACGCATTTTCTGGACAAAACACTCAAGAAGTACTGAATTAAATAACATGTTAAATTCAATCTTTTCATTCTTTTACATTGAAACGCACTCATAACTCTCTTAACTAGGAGATAACACAATTGCTTGTACTGTGAACCCTAACAGTGTAATTTACATACAAAAGGCTGAAAACACTCCAGGTTGATCCTTTTTTATGATCTGCAACTTATTCTGAATATAAAGACTTGAAAAATCAAAATACAACATAAAGTCAGCTTAAGAAGTCATGGAGAATATCTCTCCTTTCAACACTTTTTAATATCTTTAGATACAATAGCTGTTATGGGGAAATAAACAAGTTTTCTACCATCTCGAGGATAACAGTGGGATTTAGTCAATTCCCAGCATATAATTAAGACACCAAGATCGATACACTTATTTCTCTTTTCCAATAAGTTTTCATGAGTGTACAAATGCCTGGAGCATAGCCTCAGACATCATTCTACTTGGAATTTCAAATGTCTTTTAACATGCTCCATTTCAAAATCATTCCTTGACATCTATTACAGAATAGGTATTTCCAAGTAATAAGTAAAAAAATGTCTTTCACTAATATTTTCTTGGAATCTGCAAATTTACAGGACGCACCTATCCCATTTCTTTCAGAAGCAGCTATAGCCCAGAAGCTATTACTACATAGCTTCTCCAATGATTTTGAGAAGGCAGTCACAGAAAGAATCAAAAGATAAAGACAAAAAACACAGAGAGAAATGGGGATTAGTCCTAAATTTCAGAAATCTGATGGTCAATAGTGCTAAGCAAGTATATGACAAAAAAAGCTTATTCAGGAAAAGGAAGATGTAAATTGAATATATCCATAAAAAAAGAAACCATGTGTTCTAACTATTGAGTCTAGAAAATACTTGCAGATTTCAAGCTTTTCACAGAAGAGTGACTTGTTTTTTTCTTGAGTAAGAAAAGGGTGAGGGAAAAAAATATGTAAAGCTACAGATATTTTCCAAAACATGTCAGAATTGATGTGTTTATTGACACAATTTGAACGCTGATTCAGTATTCCAGCTTGATTGCATTCAGTACTTGAGTGACCAGGTGCAGAAAGCTGTGTCTGGATCTGGGATCAGAGGGTACACACAAAAAAAATACAATAACACAGAGGACTGAGTCCAGTGAGAGCAATTGTGATGGTCAAGGGCAGAGCACAAAATACACAAAGGCTAAGAGAAACAGATTTGTACAGCCCTGAAGAATGGATTCAGAATTATTGGTTTATTTTACTTATCTTTTTTAAACTTACTGGTTTAGCAGGAGTGCTTTAAGTATTATTCCATTGTTAGAAAAAGTATCCATATTAAAGCGGATTTCTGAACGCTGTTTATATTTATCTGTCCTTCTGTACAAAGTCTCTCATATCAGAGAAAGAAAGCTGTTTATAAAATACACAAATTTGTCTTCTTTCATAAAAACAAAGGTAGAGTTTGTACTGTAAGTGACAGCATTGTAAAATATCATCTGACAGAGGTACAGAAACTCACGTCGATTGCTGCTGCTGTTTTTTTGCTGCCGCTAAGCTGAGAGAGTAAGAATTTCAAGCAGCTATTAACAATTCAGGAAACTCCAATCCCTTCCATGTCAATCAGTGGCAGAAGCCAATGCAGTCGAAATCCCACCAGCCTGGAGGGTATGTTTTGTTGGTCTCATAGAGCTTTACAGCCCAAGATTTGATGCAGACAGCTTCTCCCAATCTTAGTCTGATACTCTGGTTAGTACTTGCTATAAGAAGAGTAAAGGAAGTTTTATAACGTTGAAGGGTTGTACTTTGTCTTCAGAAGCACTCATCAATAACAAATAATACGAAATTCACAAATTCCCCAGAAGATGCTTCACTGTTAACAGAGCTAGACTTGGACCAATGGAACAAGAAACTAACTTTCCTGATAGCGCCACATACACCCTAATATTGCCATTAATCATAATGCTGCAGAGCAGGTTTAACAAATTTTAAGAACAAAACGGTTGTTTTTCTGGTAACAGTTTAGAAGTATATGAAAAAATCATACTTACATTATTCCTAGAGGTACTTGAGTTAACACAAATTATTTGGCTCTGTCATTCTGTACTGGTTTATCTTCATGCAGACAGATACAACAGATCAAACAAGCTTCTCTGAAGTTCATTTCTCTAATTTTTGAATGGATTATCACATTGCATTTAAAAATATATAGTATTAGAATTGACTTCATGTATTTGCACCTAAAGCAATATAAAAGGGCTGCCTGCATTTTTAAATTTGACATTTTGAAAGGGCTTATAGAATTACTATCATATTAAATACAATTTGTTTCCCTTCTCAGAATACTGCAACTTTGTGCTTTACAGTTTTCAAATTAGTTTGCATTTTGTATGTGGAAGAGCATCACTGAATTTCTATTTCACATTCAAAAAGATGAAAAATTTAACTTCAAAAAAAAAAAAAAACCACATAATAACCTCAGCATTTATCTAAATGCTATTCAAGCTCCCTATAAAGCATAACAAAGCACTATTCCCCTCCTGTTATTTGAGAATATGATCTAATTCAGTTCAATTGCTGAAGCTTTTAATACATATTAATGATGATACAAATTTCTACATCTCTTGTTGCAGCCTTTAAGGCAGATAATGATCTTGATTTTGCTCTCACATACATCAGAGCAATAGTTGCTGTCAAAATGATTAGAAGTTTAAGAATTTGCTTAAACAACATATTTAGTACAAGGCACGATGCAAGGAGTCACACATTATGCATACAAACTGTAGTGATGCAAAATTAACTGCCCAATACATATCCCTCAGAGTTACCACATAGGTTCTGCAGGCATTCTTCAGTTTAATACTCTAGCACTGTAACAGAATGACTTGGTATTGGATGGGTTTCTGCCATAAGGTATCCCAAAAGTCAGACTCAAGCTAAAAAACTCTTATTTGAATATTATTTCACCAAAATTTCAGTGAATTATATTTCCCCTAAGGGGAAAGGTTTCCTGATTTGATCCTTTAGCAATATGTATATTTCTTGTTCTGCTCATGCATTCCTATGAAAAATTAAGTACATTGTCAGGACTCAAAAACTTATTCTCAATGAAAGAAAAGATGAATTAAAACAGTAATTCAAATAATCAATAAACCAAAGCCAATGGAAACAAAAAAAAAAATAAAGTGGTAAAGAGCTAGTATTTAAAATGACTAATTTAAATAAATGGAATAAACTTACCTTAAGATTAAGAACTTGCTAGGAATGAAAATGCAGCAGGACTGGCTTTATGTTGACTTTAATAAAGTTCCAGCAAGCTAATTACCCAGTGGCTTACACCCAGCTGACCTCTGCTTATTCCTTCATGCCATTTTTTCCTTAGAAAACGTTATTTCTCACGTTTTAAAAACTCTACTGAAGAGTAATAAGCAATTTAAATAGAGACAGCCTTCAGAAAATGGACCCCCTAGCTCTGAAAAGACACCAAACAATAGATTTTGGTTCTGCAGCCTTTTATTTATTTTCCCAGCTTACCTATTATGTGTTCTAAGCATGTTTCTATGTCTTTGAAAATAATTTGCACTTCATCCAAAACTGCAAACCTGCAATCAAGTTAGAACATAGCACAAAATAAGCAGCAATAAAGCTGAATGATCTATTCTTCTGAGACAATTGCATTGCTAAAACTTGTCATGATTAGAGACTTAAACATTTGTCTCTGTGTTTATTTCATCTGTGTCAGGAACTCAAATTCAGGAAAAGAAAAAAAATTTCCAAATAATTTCCTAAAACAATCTGGAATCTCATATTGACAATCACTGACACCTAACAAATGCCTTGTCACCTTAATCTTTCAAAACATAAACACAAAAGAAATTATAAACAGGCACATTTGATTGCTCAGTTCTGTAACTGAGGATTTAAAATCATTACCCCTGAAAATAAAATAAAATAAAGCAAGAACACCAACATGAACTAAATTTGACAAATTTCTCCCATGAACTAGAGATCTCACATAAAACATAGTATTATATTTCAAATTAAATACATATATTCCAGTCACAATTTTTTTTTAGCCAACATAGACAATTAGAATTTACCTCTTTGGTTAGAAAAAGTGATTTCAGTAAACCAGAACTCCACATTTCATAAGCATTGTAAAGAAACTCTACTTTATGGAACATTTACTAAAAAATGATGAAAGATGTTTTTTAAATGCAATTATGAATCCACAAAATGTGGATAAGTACTTCACCAAATGCTCAAATTGCCCAGATGTAATAACTAAGATGTATAATAAAAGTAAATAAACGTTGCAAGGGGCTGGAAAAAACATTAAGAAGAAATTGTTAAAAAGATATTCACTCAATCTAGAAAATATTTGTATAATGAATTTTCCATCAATTAAACGACAATAGTGAGTAATATATGTCTAAAGTCTGTGTATATTATTAAGTAAACCTAAATACAAGAAAAATACATAGACTATTTACAGTTCTAGCATACTATATGTTAGCACAACATACTAAGATAAATTACTTACAAGTGAAATAGTTACTTATAGTCAAGTAGTTCAGTCTAAATCCTTAACAGGTAATAGGCAACCCAGCTGAGACTAGAGCCCCAGCACTTCTTCAAAGCCTTAGTGTTATCTATAATTACTTCCCTGCTATGGTGGACCATAAAAGATCATAATTTGTGAAAGGAGTATAAATGACTCAGAGGAAATTTAGCTCTAACATATTACACCTCTATGAGGAATTCAAGTGAAGCCAGAGTGCAATAGAGGCTTAGTTCCCCTTCGGATGTGATCTATGAAATCCTAGAAACAAAACCAGCTTGAATTAAATCATCACCAACTCCACTTCCCCCACCCCACAATAAATAAATAGACAGCTAGACAGACAGACAAACAAAGCTCAGGCATTTCTTTCCCAGATATTGTCAAGAGACGTTAGTAACCTACCATATTAATCTACAAGATGAATAGTGAAATGGAGATGGTACTGTTTTACCAGCCTCCAGAAATAAGGCAAAAATTCAGACAAGACCAGCAGATCATTCATTCTAAAAATGGTAATACCACCAACAACAAAATGTGAACATACTTTATTTCACCAAAGTTTCATATTTATTGTACTTACTAATTCAACAAAGAAAGGAAAGCTCAAGGGGCATTTTATTGCTATTAACAGCTACTTCAATGTAAGGTAATAAAGAGGACAGTGCTAGATTCTTCTCAAAAGATAACAGTAAAGGATAGGAAAGCACAAAAAAGTGGTTCAGAGACCTTTTATAACCCCATATCATTCCATGATTCTATTCAAGTGTGAAACTCTTTTGTGCTGTAGCTCTGATACAAATACCATCTTAGAGAACAGAAAGCATATTAAAGGTGGTGCAGTTCCAGAGTGGAACTACATGCACTGTATGGAAAGAATTGTAATGACTTCAAAACTTGAATCTTGCATAGAACCCTATAATGAGAAATAGGAAATTCTATTTCTTATCTGCAGTTTGTATTCTTTGCTGAAGCATAAAGACTGGGGGTATTTGTTCAGGGGGAAAAAGTATGAAAGGTCACACTGAACATCTGAAAAACGATGCGTAGGTTCTCTAGAGAATTACTAGTACTACTACCAGACTCTGAGCCAGCAGTGCACTGTGATAGCCAAAAGGGCCAACATCACTGTGGGGTACACCAGGTCCAGCTTTCAACTGTTAATATTACACATTTCTATACTATTACTACTACTACAACTGCTACTACTTACTCTGCTTTTCCATTTATCCCATAAGTATTTGCCATTGGTTACAGCGGTAGAAGACAAATCAGAACAAGTATTTGGCATGATCTGCTGTGTTTTTATCTTGGCTATTTTTGAAGAAAATCTAGAAAATGAAAGAATATATATACAAATAATTTCTCTGCTATTTTGAAAATGATATCTTCATACTGCAACTACTTTTTTTTTTTAAACCACAAGTTGGTAGGCAAGTTTTCATTAAAAACATTATGTAAAATATCAAACTGTCTTTAACTAAGGATTTGAACAGCAAAGACTAAACAGATTCCTCTACTTCATTACTACAGTCACCATTATATACTGTTTAGTAATAGCTGCTATTTATAAGTTATACTAGAATAATAAGCTGTATTAAAAACAAAATAATAATAGAATAAAACAAAAAAGAGCTGAAACTCTCAAAGCAGTTCTCCACAGCCTCATCCAGGAGAGAGAACAGTTTCAGAATTCTTGCAAGTTGTTCATATCCATGGTGTTTAATGTTATACTGCTTTATAGAAACGGTGAGAATAATCACTCACATCAAAATAGAGTCAGAAGTGAAACTGCATGCACAGATAAATGTACTTTCTCAAATTCAATATTCAGCAGGTGCTTATTGGATGCTAGGACTTTGTGAATGATTTATATCATTTGGATGGTACAATAGGTGCAGGATGAGCAGAAAATGGGTTTCACAGGAATATCAGCTTGTAAATTAACATTTTGAATCAATCAATATTCATGGTGTCTCTTTAAGCATTATAAACTTTGCCCTCTTAAATGCTAATAGGATGTAATAATAATACTCTGCACCTATTATATGACCTTCAAACTAGAGGTCTCAAGATAATTATCAAGCATCCATGAATGAAAATCAATGTTACATCAGATTATTCCAGTGGAAGAGAAGCAGGAAAAGAATGGTTTCCTATCTTGCTGGATTTTGCACAAGTGTTGTAGAGGAAAGATAACAGAACTAGACAATATTTAATTAAGTACAACCCACTGTATTACATGGAAACTCCACTGTGAGTTCAGGGCTGTTTCTCTTCAATTTGAGGTATTTTCTAACCTCAACTTCATTTTCAACAAGGTCAATGGCAATGATTACATTATTTTATCTGTGTGGCTCTGTATTAAGACCCCAGTATAAGAGATAAGTAGCTCCTCTGCTCAGATCAACATGAACCAGCAGTATGTCCAGGTAGTCAAGATGGCCAAAGGCATCACAGATTTTATCAGAAACAGTGTAACTAGCAGGAAGAGGGAAATGTTTATCTCCCTGTACTCAGCTCCGGTGATGATGGACATCTTGAGTACTGTCTTCAGTTTGGATTCCTCACAACCAGAAAGACATCAGCATATCCAGAAGAGGGCAACAAAGCTGGTGTGGGAACTGGAGCACAAGTCCTATGAGGAGCAGCTGAGGGAACTGGGATTGTTTAGTGTGGAGAAAAGGAGGCCCATGGGAAACTGTATTGGTCTCTACAACTACCTGAAAAGAGACTGTGGCAAGGTAAGGGTAGGCCTCTTCTCCCTCATAACTAGCAATCGGACTAGAGGGAATAGCCTCAAGTTGAACCAGAAGAGGTTCAGGTTGGATATTATGAAAAACTTCCTATCCAAAGGAGTGGTCAAGCACTGGAAGAGGCTGCCCAGGGAGGAGGTTGAGTTACTGCCCCTGGAGGCATTCAAGAAATATGCAGTACTAAGAAACATGGTTTGTTGGACAATATTGGTGGTAGGTGGGCAGTCAAACTAGATGATCTTGGAGGTCTCTTCCAACCTTAAACTATGATTCAATTATTATTCTTTCAAACACACATTACACTGCATACATCAACCGTGAACTCCCTGCTTAGTCTCCTAATTGCCTCAAGTTCCCTTAAAGTCCACATAGAACTATGTTTGTATGTAATTCTATGAGTCATCAGTCTTTCATAGCAGCCAATATATCAGCTTGTACACTGGGATAAATTCTGTTCTAATGTATGAGTAAAGTAGTATGCCTCCTTTGTTGTCCAAGAAGCTGAACAGATTTCTGAATGTAGGCAAGCATTTAAGAATCTTAATAAAGAAAAGGGCACATCATTTTTTCTGCCTATTCAATCTCTCTAAACAAAAAATATTGCTAAATAACATACATTTTTTATTTTTGTTTTACACTTATTCCTGCCTCTTAATAAAGAAAATTAAAGACAAATTGAACTAACGCACAAATGGATTTTCATAGGATTTCTGTTACCTGTATCTACAGCTCCATACTTTCAACACTTTCAATAATTTCAGAAGGAGGAATCTTAAAAAAGTGCACTAAAATGAGCAGAGCAAAAAAATTCAAGCGATCTTTCTGAAACTAGAATTAAAGTTACCATTCTGCAGTTAGGTAAAGAAATTTAAAACAGCCTTTACTTTTTCTACAAATAAGCTATCACTCATGCTACAAGAACCAGTGAAAAGATGATAAAGATGATACCTGAAAATCTGCCTTATAGGAGACAAACTGAGCAAATGTTCAAAGGCAGGATTTGGGTTTAATTCCTCAGGAGAGATTTTCAAATAGATTTCTATAAGGAAAGTGAAATTGTATGGAGAAACACTGCATCAGTGATTTAAAGGCAAAAATGAAGGCCTATAAAGAATGAGACATCCCCAGAGTCCACTGACATTTCCAATATAGAAAAAAAATCTGTCAGGGATTTTTTTTTTTTTTTAATTTTTGGTGTACTAGGGAGCCAATAGGAGCTACATAAACCCTAGAAAAATATTAAAGTTAACTTGGTAATGACAGGCAGTTTGACTTTGTCTTAATAACATCGGAGTTAAGGTTCCCTATAATAATTCCCACTGATGAGTCCTCTCTTGATGAAAACTAGTCAGAAGTTCCTTTGTTAGAGACTTTATTTAAAACATCTACTTTAACTTGAAATTATCTTCTCTGGTAACTCAAGAAAAAACTTCTACGTAAGAATGGAAATCTATGATATGATTATAACAGTAAATTATTAAAAGGATATCAACTTCAATATAAAAATAAAAGCTTCAGCAGCATTTGTTGTTAATCATATTTTAAATGCAGTATTAAATACAGGAATAATGTAGATGCATGTGATGACTACTAAACTAATATGAACTCAGGAATGAGAGTAAAATACCAATCAGTCATACAAAGTACACAACCATTGCTCCGATTCCAGTGAATCAAACTTGAACAAACAACCTGCAAGCACCTTTTAAAGGTATAGGTAAGGTTAACACCTAAACAAGTCAACCTTCCAATTTTCAAATGCTTGTGGTACTTCCCTCACTATCATAAAAGCCCTTTCCAACATGTTCCTCCTTCTAGAAATTGGCAAGTTTTGTGGAAATCAGTTCAACTGCTCAGCAAAGCCCCAGCTCAAAGCTTGACAAATCCCTGACTCCTCCAGACTGCAGCCATGGGGATCTGGCTCAAGGGTCTTTCTGAAGGTCACATAAGATGCCTCTAGCTGGACAAGAAATTCAATCCAGCTTCCTAAATCCCCTGAACATCAGTCTAATTACACTTCCTTGAACTCCTACGCTTCAGGGAAACTGCTGAAATAATTTTCCTATTTGAACAGTACTCCAGTGTTTTACATAGATACCCCCTGTCATTTTGAAGCTGAGTACCATTCACTGGCAAAATATGGCAATGGGGTATGTTGTTGGCACTAGGTTGTTTCAGCTTCCATATTCCATAGATCAAGATTATCTAATTTACTTATTCACTCAGCGTTATTCAGGGCTCTCATTCAAATATTACTCAATTTTGATTATGTAAGGCAACATTTCTACACATGTGAGATGACTTCCTGAATACTGATGTTGGGTGTACCGACCTAGCCTCTTCCATGTATGCTTGTTATATATGACATGTGGCCATAGCCCGAGGAATTGCCATTTGACCTCTGCAGTTTACCAGATGTGTATCTCCAGTTGCCTTGTATTGTTTCACATATTATGAGCATATGTAGAACTGTGAGGGTTTCCCCACCCTAAAGAAATGTTTCAAGAAAAAGATTTTTCATGAGCATTTTACTGGTAGAAAATACTGTAAATCAACTATGTTTTTTAAAGAGGTCCTAAAAAAAGAAATGTAAATATCATGTTAAGTATTCATCCTGAAATTGTACCAACCTTTGCCATTCATTTAACTTTCAAAACAGCTGACACTGAGGACACAAATTGTGTTGAATTAAAAAGTACCTATAATGGTTTCCTAAGTCATGTTAAAGAGTATCCATCATGCAAATACATGTATACATACTACACTTTGTTTGCAAGTGGAATCATAAGTTTTGATAAGACTAATAATGGTACATAATTTAAGTAAATAATGTAGAACTCAAGCCAGAAAGGAGGTAGAATCAAGTCCTTTACTGAGAGTATACTTGGGACACTTCATTACAGGACCCTTCAAATTACAGCTCTCCATCTGTTGTGTACTAAGGGAATTAGAATAAAGCTAATTTTAGAGCTGAAAGGCAATGCACTTTCTCTAAAAAAAAAAAAAAAAAAAAAAAAAAAAAAAGCACAAATTGAGTCTAAGAGGGCTATGAGAAGAAAAATGAGTAATGCACATGTAAGATACTTATTTGACGTTGCTGGCTCTGCACACTTTTCTGGGAGGAGCCCTCTTTCAGCAGATGTCCCACCTTCTGTCTCTACAAGTTCATAGTAGATTCGCCAGCTGCAGTCCATGCCCAAATTCTATAATTGAAAATGATTAAATCCCACGTGAGACTTTCCAGTTACTCTCAAAACACTTTAAGTAATAATTCTACATCTTGCAACTTGCAAATGGAAAGTAATGTAACTTAATAAATGCAATAATATTAATCCTTAGTAGCTTAGAATATTACATCCTTATTTTATGTGACATTAACTGCTTCTCTGTAGTAAAGTACCATATAACATGAAAACATTTCTCATATGCCAGTACAGAACCTGTTTGGAAGTAATGATGGCATTCTATAGAAACCTTTCTATACCTTTTGATAGGTTCCATAATGCTGAATGAGGAGCTGATATTTGATTTGTGCTCCTCAGGAAAGAAGTGTTAGACCTGTCAGGTGAATCTTTTGTATCCCTAGATCTAGTTATGTGAAATCAGCACTCCACAGTGAATGCCACTTTTAGCCAGCTTGTTCCCATAAGACATGGAACATACAGATGCAAAACAGCTTCTACAAATTCAGGAGTGAGATTTTATTTACCAATTTTGCTTATTTGTGTGATATTTGCTGTGGAAGCAATGGTATCCTGTTGCACTTTGGAAACAATGTCAGAAGTCTTGCTGACATATTTTCAACGTCTTGAAAATAATTTACTTAATCTCTGTTGTTACTTAATCTCTATTGCCTTTCATGTCAAGAATCTTTTTGTCATATCTGATAAAATTTCTTGTTCCTACATTAGGAAGAGATTAATACTGATAAAAGGCTATTACAAATTATGAAAATTTGATCAGCCTCTCATATTGTGGCAGAACAGAAGCCTGCTTCTGTACTTAAAAATTACATTTGAAAAGAACAGGAAGTACTCTAGCTTGTTTCATAGCTGTTGGAGGAACATTGACAGTGTAGGCCCACTCACGGATTGGATCTCAGTCCATCTTTCCCAATGTCCTGCCTAAAGTTTCTTTACCAAAGTTTCCTAACTGCTTATTGAATATGTATAGTACCATACTCCATTATTTCTGTCACTATGCCTCCTTTTGTTGATAATAAAGTGTTTGCTGCTTCCGGACTTCCTGTTTATTTTCTGCCTGTTTCTTCATTATGAAATACATACTTCATGCCAACATCTGCATTCCATTCTCCTTCATTGCATGGGTTTGCTAGGATTTTTACACTTGCTTTCACATCATGCTTCTGGATAAGCAGACACTATGAGGGATTTTTACTAATCCATTCCATAACACCAGGAATTCACTCTGTTAATCTATGGAAATTAATTTCTGTTTTATGACCGTCAAGCATCTAAACCAGTAGAAGTGTTAGACAATATGTCAAGTCAGCACAAAGTTTAAAAACTGTAATAATTCTCAAGACTTGCCACTGATCCCTGCATATCCTACAACAGTGTTAGATTTTCTATGAAAAGAAAATCTCACATTGTGTCCCACTTAAGCATTGCAGGAATAGATTTTGCAGATATCTGGCCCCACATCTAGAGAAGATTAAAACCTGAAACCTACAGTCCTGAATATACCACTCTGGGAAACCATCCCACTTGACAGCCAGAAAGCCTGACCACCAAAAATTCGTACTATAACTTGTCTTATATAAGTGACCCATAACTTCTATTTGAAACCCAGATTGACAGCAGATATTCTAGAAGTTCATTCTTGAAAGCCCTTAACATATACATAAAAAAGTTGCTTTTTACTAAGTATTGATCTCCTTTTAAAAAGGCCAGCTGTATAACTTGCCCTGCTACTAACAAGGCACAGCAGTACCACTATAGTAATCTCACTTTAGGGAGACATCCCCTTGCACTGTTCCCATAAAGGTGTTGGATTTCCCAGATAAATTAATGTTTTCCAGCTAAGAACAGTAAATTTCAACAGTAAGTTATGACAATATGCCTGCCTTGGATGAGAATGAGATCCAGGGAAAATACATGAAAAGAAAAATGGAGATAAATAATCATTTCACATGACTTCCATATGAAATAAGACAACGCTGCTTTCACCTTGTCCTTGTAAGGCAGCATGGACAAACGTATGCTTATTTGTTTTCTAGGGTAAATCAAACTTACTACAGACAATTTATACAAAGCAGGGCCATTTGACTGACAAAAGGTATTTGAGCCTATAGCCTACATAAAGAGCCCATTAACTATTTTCAGAGAGCACAGGTCCCAAGAAAGCAGGACCTTCTTCATGTACAATGGGCATGCTTACTCATGCAGAAACTGTAGGGCAAGAAAAGATAGCTGCTCAAATCTAGCTTGGGCTTCCCACAATATTTGCTACCATAAGCCCTAACCTGGGATTCCCCACATTCTATACTTCAAACTAGGATGACCATGTCTGCTTTAAACTAGATAATTCAGTCACTGCTAAAAAAAGTAACTAAGAGCCCTTCCCCATCTTACTGATTACTTCCTTTTTTTTCCTTCCTTGCTTCATTTTCACAGTCAGCACCAAGCACATGCTGCTAAGTCCCCACTACTAGTTGCACGTGAACACAGATGTACCATGGGTACTGCTATGAGAGTTAGTCTCAACAGTAGTCATTTAAAATGAAAATGGGGGCATCCATAGTAAATACCAGGTGCTGACATCACACCAAAGATACTCTTCCCTTTCATCTTAAGTTACTCAAGTTGCTCAAGGAAGTTAGAGCTGCTACCAATGCCACATGTTCCCAATGTCTTTTTGTGAAGATAGGTTAATGATATCTGTGTGTTTTAAGTGCTACTCTATAAAGACACTCCTAGAATATTTTAAAGCCAGCACCCAAGAAATTCTAATCTCCCCAAAAGCTTGTCTGGTCTGATAATGTCAGTGAAGGCATTAAGTTCCACAAGCAGGACCTGCTTGCAGCAGCAGACCTCCAGCAAACAGCTGTAAAATAGCTGTCGTTAATACCCTACAGACAAGGCAACAGAAGCCTCTGATGACCTTCAGATATAGTGTAACATCAACTCTTATGTTTGTTACCATAGTACTTAAGAAAGTGGAACTTGAACAATACTCAGCATCCCTGCTCCATAACAACTTCTTATATAACTAGACAAGCAGATAAAAGCTGGAGAAAAGGATTAAATATACAAACAGAGAAAGGGGAGGATCAGCCTGCAGATTTCATGTCAGTTCAGCTACTCCAGTTTATTTGTCCTTCGGGTAGATTTTAATTAGTAAGGGATTAGCTGATAGACAGAGGACAGGGGTCGGTAAAGAGAAGATGAGGTGAGGTAAGAGAGGGATGCAGCATCTGGCACAAGGCTGAAATGAGTCTGTGAGAAAGAAGCTCAGGGTGTTGTAGAATGTGGCTGTATGGTGCATGGGAAATGAATTAATAACCCAAATTGTTTAACAAAAAAGAAAAAAAAAAGAAAGATAACAGCTGTGGTTTTACCTGAAGAGGGACAGATGTTCTAGCCTGTCTTGCCATTTGGCATATAGCAAAAAGGCAGCCCTGAATGGGTAGTGAGGATACTCAGACTGTCCACAGCATGCCTCATGATCTTCACAGAGATACAGCTGACATGCAGAATGCTATTTGTTTTTACCATCCTCACAGCCAAAAAAGGAGAAAAAAAAAAGCCTTTAGCTAACTCCTCCAGAAGTTGTCTGGCAGAGTGCCAGCGCAGCATAAAGAGCTGGTGCATCCCAGAGGATATCTGAGCCTTGCCATACTGGATCAAATTGAGGAGGAGCCCCAGAGATTCCCAGCTCTTAAATTACCATTCCCATGGCTGTTGATGGGAAAATTAAAAAAAAATCCTCTTCTATCCGCTTCAGCAGAGTCAGATGAAAATAACACTTGATTTCTAGAACCTGCTTTGTATTGTGATGCAGGGAGGCTGGAAACCAGTGTGGCGGTAAATTGTTAAGACGGCAATTAATAAGGAGGAGTCAGACTGAAAAAGATGACAGAAAAAGAAGTAAAATAAACTATTGTGTTAATAGAGACCAATGCAGAGAGCACAGAGAAAAGTACAGAGATGTTTCCTTCTCATAAGGAAAATATAAGATATGCAGCCTTTCTAAATGATGATGCTCCCTTGCATTCTAAAGGCAGAAGCTACCTACAGATTGCTGTAGGCTGCAGTGAAATGAAGAGGGAAGAAAAGAGGAACTGCCAGAAGAGGGTGGTATTGTACAACATAAAACAAGTAGTTTCTTCCATCTATGGGGTTACTGCCAAAGGGTAGAGGTTAAACCTCAGAACCGTCTTCCATTCTTAGCTTCCAAAATAACGAATAACTACAGCCCAAGGATGTGGAAGAGATGAGAAAACTGCAGAAAGAAGCAGAAAGAAATTAAGAAACAGGATAAAATGAGGTAAAAAAAAAAAAAAAAAAAAAAGAAGAAGATATAGTGAGTAAACAAACCTGAGGTAAGACCACATAGAGCTGATAGTAGGGCAGGGGAACAAACAAATAAACAAACAAACAAATAAATAAATAGATTTAACTACTGCCTTGGTAGAACACGTGATTTCCAAAAAAAAATCACAAAATAGATTAGGAAAAGATTGATTAATCAGTGTTAACTCTGGACTGAAGAGTGACAAACAACAGGACCTATTTAAAACAGATCTCCTGACCAAGTTTCTTTCTTCTTGTCATGTACATGTATGTAACGCAGCGGAAAGCACAGAAACAGAGTAGCAAAGTCCTAGGCTACAGCAAACGAGGATTTGCTCAAATACAACAGCTACAAGCACTGAAATAAATTAAAAAAAAAAAAAAAAAAAGCTGTTTACCTTCAGAAGACCTCAGGGAGGCAGGGATCTCCAGTGAAATGCCCTTGCCTTCACTGCCAGCCCTTAAATGAGGTCTAGGAGGGGGTGGATCCTGGCATTACATGCACCTGAGCTCCTCTGGGTTGGCCCTGCCTTCCCACCAGGTGCTCTATCCCTTGTTCAGGCTGTGACTTAGCACTTCCACTACACTGTACCATCAATGTGCAGAGAGTAACCTCATTGAAACTGAAGGATGCAGGTTATAAAGTGGAAATAGCTTAAACACAATTCATCCTTCTAATACTCTTCAAACATTTTTAAACTTCTGTCCTAGTCTGACCAATCCTGTACACTTTTTTACAAGAACAGATTGTCTTCAACTGGACTTTTGTATAGTGCACATTGAATTGTTGAAGCCTAATCAAGGAATCATGGTTAAGAATTATGATTTTTAAAATATAAACCTAAACATTTTCTAATGATGCACTCAATGAACCTTTTCCAGACATCAAAATTCTTTTTCAGAAATTAATAAATTCTAGATTTTTTGTTAATGAATCAGAAGTTTTACTTTCCTTAAAATGTGATTTCATCTTTCTAGTCTTAATAGACTCTTAACTGTATACTGGGTTATTCTTCTTGTTCTGGGTAAAGTAGACTTTAAAATGCTTGTATGAGAACAAATTGGCCACATTATCACACTGAAAATACTATTTGGAGCTAAATGTGGCTCATAGAGGAACTACAGCAGGCTGAAGTGGTGCTCAAACAAATTTGAAAATTTTACTTGCCTGATTCTGTACAATCACTGTGAGAGGTTTACAAAGGCATGGAGCAGCTGAGGTAGAAAGGGCCTTGGTTACCATCTTGTCCAATTCCACAGTAAGACCAGAGTGAGCTAGAACAGGTTGTTGAAGAATATCCAGTTGAGTTTTGAATATTTTCAAGAATGGACTTAAAGTATCCCAATAACACTATTCCAGGATTCAATCTTATATAATACATCTGTTTAAATGGAATTTCTTATATTTCAGTGTGTGCCTACTGCCTCCTATTCTTTCAGTGGGTTACTCTGAGAAGAGAACAGTTCTGTTTTCTTTACTCCTTCCCATCAGGTATCTGAAAATGCTGTTAAGATTCCTCTTGAGCCTCTTCATCTCAAAGCTAAATATCCCAGCTCTACTCAGCATGCACAGTAGAGCATATATATAATAGATTCAGCTCTGCAGACTAGTGCACTGCAGAAATACAAATCTGTAAGAAAGAAAAATTAATGGAATTGAGTTGTTCCTTCATAGAAAAGCAAGGTCATAACCTTTTTGAATAATATATGACAACATCTCAAGCTGCTTAATGAAAGTGAAAAAGCAATTCTTAAACAGAATTGCTTCACAGTAGTCAAAACTTATTCTTTTTTATTTTTCTCTTTGGAGTGTATAGTGAACAAGAATGCATTTAATTTATATTTCCCTCAAAGTTTATCAGTAGCCAAATTTCAAAATGAGAAGGGGCAATTGAGCAACACAAACAAGAACTATTAAGTAACTTGACAGAAGAAGCACAAAAATCTTGGTGTCATAAGGCTGCATTAGCTGCATTGCCAAAATGATAGGAAATCAGCTATTGGAACAGGATCCTCAGGGCAGCAGTCATGTCAACAAAACTGCTGGAGATCGAGAAGCATTTGGACAACACTCTAAGACATAGAGTTTGACTTTGGGGTGGTTATGTGCAGCTCTTGACAACCATTATGGGTTCCTTCCAACTCGAGATATTCTATGATTCTGTGATTCTAATATAGCTGGGAGATGCAGAATCAGTGTGCCACAGAGCCCTTTGGAAAGAATGTAAAGTAATAATACAAGTTTATTTAACAATCTAAGATAAGGTCATTAACAATAAAAGGAACAAAACTTGATCAGAGTAACAGCATTGTCATACTGGTAATGTTATTCTCAACAAACCATAAAGCATGTGAAATTCTATGGAGCAATCAGCAATAAGAGCTCTAGAATAAACTGTTTTTGCACAGATATGGAAACCATTATCTAAACAGTAACACATATGATACTGTCAGCTGCAGAAAAGAGACAGGAATGCGTCAAAAGTATAAAACAATGCTGTTTAGGTGGCTGGTCAGTACTTGTAAAATCAGCATGAAACTTCTCAAAGAACCTTCAATATAATAGATTTTTCACAAAATGTATGAGTTCAAATATATTAAGTTTATAACTGAAAGTAAATTAAGCAAAAAGACATATAGCAGAGGTAGCAACAGCGCTTAAATTAAATACTTCTCCAAGACTTCCCAAACAGTTTAATGCAGCCTCCAAACTACTTCCAGTTTTCCTACACTGTGTTAAGAAAATCTTGGAGTTAAGTTTGGATATTTACTCCTGCTAGAATTAAATGTTACCACTGCCATTAACAAATCTAATGACAATTACCAACATATATAGATAGGGAAGTTCAGGGGGGCAGTTAGGACAGAAAGAGTTCTGTTGGTATTGGCACAAGGTTCAGCAAGACAAAAGTAACACTCACCTTTCCTGAAAAAGGAGTGTAAGAAACTGTTAGTAAAGCCATTTAAGCAAAAAATCCACCATAATAAATTAAATTTACATGCATATTGTGTGCAATTTTTATTTATATGGATAGATTTTAAATTCCTCTTCCTTCAACTGTTTAAGTGCCACATAGCATTAGTGCACTATGTTATTTGCAAGACCATTTCTTCAGCCAAAAAATCTTGCTGACCAGATCAGTCCCACACAGGTAATACTGCTCGTACTCATCTCACTCTCATCTAATAAATTTAAAAAGTTAAATATTGATGAACAAATGCAGTCATTCTACGTAGTAAGGAATAGCTTAAGGAACTGTAAAAAAAAATAAAAGAAAAAACTGAACAGAATTAGATTCAGCAGTAAGGTGTAGCATGTCGTGCTAAATCGCTCACAGAGCAATTAACAAATCAAGTAGAAGAGCACAAGCACACAGAACACTTTTCTCTTCTTGGTTCCTCACTCACTATTTAACACCTGCCATCTATCATAAGCCAACAGTGAACTACTCCCATGTTATCCGCTTCTGTTTAGACAACGTATTCTTAAAGACCACATCTCTTCATGCCCTGCTTCATGTGCAGAAACATATTTGGTAATTTTATTTTTTTTTACAGCTGGTAAATACAATGTTCAACTTAATTTGCTACACTACCCAGGTCTATTTTGTGAATAGAATCCATCAACTAACTCCAGATTTACCACTTAGCTAAAAGAAAGATCCGTTCTGAGCAGCAAGAGGAAAATAACTTGGTAGAAATTTGGTAAATTGAATACAGTTCTCCACATTCTAAGATTAAGCAGTTCCAGGAATACCAGAAAGTTTTGTATACATATGCAAGTATGTGATAATCTGCTTAAGTAGATGTACCGTAGTCTTTATCTCCACTGACGGGAAGCTACCGACCAACTTTCTCTAGCTCTGCCCACTAGAAAAAAAAAAAAAGAGGAAGAAAAAAAAACATTTTAATCCTATTTAGGTGTTTGATTACATCAAAGGAATATCATACATGGTTTACAGAGAACTATAGGTGATAGGTGGATGGTCGGATTGGATAATCTTGTAGGTCTTTTCCAACCTTAGTGATTCTATGATTCTATATAAGTGTCAACAAGAGCATAATTTATCAGACTGAGGTATTTTTCTCAGAATTATGATTAATTACTCAGTTAATTCCATTCCTTTTCCATGCCCTTATCTCCCTTATCATCCTAAAACCATCTAAATTCATTGCTCCTTTTAACAAAATACAATACAAAAGCTTCAGAAGAAAACAATGATGATGATATCCAGCAGTTGTTGTAACTCCTTATGAAAATGTATACTCAAAACATTTGTTCCCATTCTAAACTTTAAGAGGGCCCAGCACTACCTAACTGCGTTGACAGTGGCAAAAGAGCAAAGCTTTTCAAAGATCACGGAGATATCTACAGATTCCAGAAGAGGTGTAATGATGTTCATGAAAGAAGACATAGAATCACGTTCATGAATCACCTGCTTCAAGTTAACGTTCAGGCCAGGATTCCACAGTGTTTGCTGAGACTACAGAACAAAACATCAGGCTCCTTGTCTTGCAGGAGAGAGATATCACTGAAAAAAAAGACAAGGTTGCCACACCATTCAGTACGAGCAGGAGTTGTCACAGCTACTATGTAAGTTTGGTGTTAACAGCAGGATGGGCTGAGTTACGACTTACATCTCAGTCCTATCAATAGCCATGTTGGATCAGATCAGATCAAAGGCCCAGTTAATTTCTATCTCAGCTATGTTTATGGCAAAAAGAAGATGGATACAGAAAGAAGACAAATAAGCAAGCACATAGTGATCTAGTTCCTTTTGTGCCCTCATAGTGTTTCATGATCAGTAATTAACTGTTTAAGAGAGTGCAATGGGAAGAGCATGTGTATCCCATTCATAGAGGACCATTCATAAATTTCTCAAATTACTTCTTATTCTTATATAAAGGACATATATTTCCATAAGACAAATAAATTAAAAAAACATTGTCCCAGTAAGCTGCAGAGACTAATAATACAAAAGGCTCAGGAAGAAGATAATAGCTATCTGAAAATTAAATTGGTTGTATTTTCTGTTCTTGTATGTTGAGAAAAACTAGATAATTCAATTGTCTCTTCAACCTGTCTTCTCTCTTTCAGGTCAAAGACTTCCATAATCCTCCAAACATCTTTGTTACCCTCCCATTAACAAATCTAGTGCTTCTAAATATATTATTCCGTAAAAAAAAAAAAACCTATTCATGATATACCAAAATTATTTTAAAAACAGATTTCCTTTGCTTTTTATTCCCTTCCAATAAAGAAAACTGCTTCTAACTTTTATCATGTTTAAACTAGAGTTGCCATTATCAGAAAACTATTCTTTCCAACATTCCTCACCAAATGATAATTATCATTAGATTAGATTAATTATCTGTTAATTAATAGGCTTTTGTTCCTCATGCATCTATTTTTATCTTTAGCTTTGTTATACACAGTCATCAGTGAAACTCAGGTCTGTATCTTTCCCCTGCTAGTGTAAATGGTAATGTTTCTGAAAAATTCCCTACCACCAGCAAATTTTGTCCTCATATTACTTGCTCTCTCTTCAACTTTAAACCCTTATAGTAACAGTTACCTTTTGAAATGCTTATCTCTTTCCCTTAGCTCTCATCTTATGACGAGCCATTAACACACAGTAAATTTTTCTTTTTTTTTGTTTTTTTTTTTTTGTTTTTTCTAAGTACAGACAGCATCAAAATTCACTGGGTATCCAAAGATGTGGTATCAGCCAGCTTGTTCTTGATGTCATGCTTATTTATTTTATCATGATTTCTATCAATTTGGCTAGTACTGAAGTTAGACTTGCTGAACTGCTGTTCTCCAGATTTGTACGGAAACACTTCCCTTGGGCATACAGGATGCTTTAGATAGTCACACCATCATCAATCCAGAATCCTAATCTCTATTTTCTTTTCATCTTCATAGTCATTTAAATCTTCCTTGGCTATTTTTCACAAAATAAGTAAATAAATAAATAAAGCTATTTAAAGCAGAAATATTTCTCTACTATTGACATTTGCTCAAACTAACAACTAATTTAATTTCCACAGCTTTTGATGCATTACTATTACTTTAATGACACAACAATAGAAATGTAGGTAAGACTTTGAATGCATTATATGAGTGCTCTTGATGTCTATGACCACCAGTAAAGCACAGCATATAGTACTCTTCCAGGATATACGCTGAGTTCAGTTTTGAGGGGAGAATGTATGAATTTACAGAAGAAATAGGTTTTAAATAACTATTGATCTGAAAGTGAGAAAATATTTGCAAGCCAAATTTCTGGACTCAAATCAGTTCTTTAAGAGAGAAACTATTTTTATTATAATTATTATTTGGGTTTTCGTGATGGATTTTATTTGCTCCTTGGTACTAAGGAGATAAATGAGAAAGACAAATTGTCTATGAAAGACAAGGAAAACCAGTAAATAAATAAATAAATAAAATCATGATTTTTTAACTGTCCTGAGTGGTATGGGCCTAAGTTCCTGTTTCTTTTCCTATAATATTTATTTATTTACTCACTAAATTTATTTTAGTGAGTAAATAAATAAATAAATAAATAAATATTATATATAAATTATATATATATATTATATATAAATTATTATATATTAAATATAACAGTGTTATATTATGTCAGTAAGAAAAATAGAACCTGATGGCAGGAGAATGGTAGTGGACAAAATGCGAACACTGCTCAACTGGAAGAACTTAAGAAAAAGACATTTTCATCATGACAAGATCATTAATACAGGACTAATGCTGATGACGATTACTAGCTTTAATATAAAAATCAGAACATCTATAAATTCAATAATAATTCAAAACAATTTTTAAGTTTAATATAATACTTTAGATTATGAAATATTTTATCTATGTTTCAGTTGCATGAGAAAGGGGAATAAAGAGACATTCCTTCTTTCTTACAGCTACTATCTTCTTTGTTCCTTCATATTTTTTTCTAACTCTCAGATCCCTTCTATTTGCAGATACAGATGTTGAGAAGGCTTTTTTTTTTAGCCAAACTCAGCAGCAAAGAAAGGAGCAGAAGAGCCAGGTTTCTCCCATTTCAGTCAAAAGCCTACCTCTGTGTCTGCTTTGTGCCCACTGTCAGGTAACACTGTCTTCTACAGTCAGAGAAAGACTTCAGGTTATTTAAAAGATACTTCGTAATTAACAAGTCTCACCCTTGCGTGACTTGCAAGACTTGAGTGGGGCAGATATCTTAGGCAAATACAGACTGAAATTCATAAGAAAAGAGTTGGCTAGACCAGTAGGAGAAATGACTAAGGACATCCTAGTCTCAAGCTAAAAGAGGAGATTTAGATTAGAGGTCAGAGGGAAATTTCTCATTGATAAGGTGGTGAGATGCCAGCACAGGCTGCCCACAGAAGCTGTGGATATCCAATCATAAGTTCATAAGTTCATAAGTTCATAAGGTTGGAAAGGACCTATAAGATCATCTAGTCCAACCATCCTCCTATCACTATCTCTACCCAACTACTAAATTAAGTCCTTTAGCACCTCATCTAAACGCTTCTTGAACAGCGCTAGGGATGGTGCCTCAACCACCTCCCTAGGCAGGCCATTCCAGTGCCTGACCACTCTTTCAGAAAAGAAATGCTTCCTGAGGTCTAATCTAAATCTTCCCTGGCGCAACTTGTGGCCATTCCCTCTCGTCCTGTCATTACTTATCAGGGAGAAGAGGCCTACCCCCTCCTCACCACAACCCCCCTTCAGGAAGTGGTAGAGTGCAATAAGGTCTCCTCTGAGCCTCCTCTTCTCCAGACTAAACAATCCCAGCTCCCTCAGCCGCTCCTCATAAGACTTGTGCTCCAGGCCCCTCACCAGTTTTGTTGCCCTTCTCTGAACACGCTCCAGGGCCTCAATGTCCTTCTTGTAGTGAGGGGCCCAAAACTGAACACAGTACTCGAGGTGCGGCCGTACCAGAGCTGAGTACAGGGGGATGATCACCTCCCTGCTCCTGCTGGCTACACTATTTCTAATACAGGCCAGGATGCTGTTGGCCTTCTTAGCCACCTGGGCACACTGCCGGCTCATGTTGAGCCGAGCATCAACCAACACCCCCAGGTCCTTTTCCTCTCTACATTCTTCAAGCCATTCTGCCCCAAGCCTATAGCATTGCATGGGGTTATTGTGGCCAAAGTGCAGGACCCGGCACTTGGTCTTATTGAACCTCATCCCATTTTGCTCAGCCCAGCTGTTCAGCCTATCCAAATCCCTCTGAAGGGCCTCCCTACCCTCAGGCAGTTTGACACATCCTCCCAGCTTTGTGTCATCTGCAAACTTACTGAGGGTACACTCAATTCCCTCGTCTAGGTCATCAAAGATAATCCCTGCAGGTATTCAAGACTAGGCTGGATGGTGTCCTGCACAAACTGATGTAGTGCCTGATTTAGTGGTTGACAAACCTGTCTGTGGCAGGAAGGTTGGAACTAGATGATCTTTGCGTTCCCTTCCAACCCAAGCCATTCTATGATTCTATGATAGAAAACCAGAACTCAAATTTAGATGGTACAAACTTCTGTTTACTGAAGACAGTCAATTTCATTTGCTTTGGGAACATGACTTAGCTGACACTCTGCTTTTCATACCTAAGTACCCTACTATTCATAACTAATTTCAGATCATCCTTATATGGCACCAGTTTTGCCCATCATTTACATAAAAAGTCTTCAAAAAAAGGTCTTTGATGGTCCAAACTTTTTTTTTTTTTTTTGCAAAAGAAACAGCTTTTGTTGTATTTAAACAGCATGTATATTACTTTAGATATGTTCAGTGATTCAGAGTTGACCATTAACAGGTCTAAATTAAACCATTTACAAGCACTTATCTTAGATGAATGGATATTTTATTATACACTTTTGCCCTTCCCAAGTCTTGGTAGCATATCTGTAATGCACTACTGAATTTCAGTAGAATTTTTTAAATTGCTTCTTTAAGAATATATAATCATTGTCGTCAGCAAACCAACTAAAAGAAGCACTTCTAGATTAATTAACAGTGACCTATAATTAAACACTACAGTACTCGGAGATGGAGTGGTCCCTAGATAATATTACTTTAGCTTTAATGACTGTTTATCATTCTTGTTTGCTTCCACTGTGGCAGTTATCAAGGCTAGTTACAAAATTTCTTAATTAGATGGAAGTGCATAGAATACACTGCCTTAACAACAACAACAACAACAAAAAGCCGGAAATATTAATGATTTAAACACCAACCCAATTTATGAAGATTCCAGCCCTACAATTTTTTAGTTAGTTTACCCATGGAGCTCAGTATTTTCCTGAAATCATACCTTGATGCTAAATAGCATTGGAGGTCTTCTAGGATTGTTCCTGAATATGTTTATTTTAAATTGTCTGAAACATAAAAGCATGTTTTCTTTTTTGCATAGCTTCTCCAACATGTGAGGGGCTCGCTTAATATTTTTAAATTAAAGCTTTGGTGAAAGATTTCTGATTCTTCGTTCAGGCTTCACTAACAGCCTTGCACAGTAATTAAGGAAATCTCTTTATCGCATATTTTCAAAATTCATTCTGATGCTTAAATTAGATTCACAATGGAATTAAAGGATCATATTCCTACTGAACTCCATAGGAAGTTTGGAACTTACATTGCTCTGAGGAAATAAGCTGTGACTTTCAGAAGTACCAGCAATGCGCTTACAAATGGTAGCACCAGGAAAAATTGATTCCACTGCTGTGAGAATATATCTGTTTCCCAAAGCAGGAGATCCAATCCAAAGTTAAACAAGACAAAAATAAGATAACATAGTGGGGAAACTTCTTCATTCAACTGTAACATGTTTATAAATGTGTACTAAAGCTTACCTGGATCATCTAGGTAGTCCTTATATTACTATAATATATACCATATGATTGTGAAAAATGAAATATGTAAAGCCAAGAAATGGTCCTGCTAAAGAATGATCATCCTGTAATACTCAAATTTTATATGGTAGAAATCTTGATCACTATTGCCTTGTACTGCGCTGCTGAAAAGGCCTCCCTAATTTGTTCTGTAGGAGTGGTAAAACAAATGTATACTATACATGAAACAAAATACATAAAGCACTACAATGAACACTGAAAATCAGAAAAAGATTGGGAAAATAAGAAGCAGACTTGGTTTGATCCCATGATATCTTTACTATCTTGTCTGAATAACTAAAATTAGACAACCTCAGGAAGAGAGGGAGGCAGCCATTTTTTAAATCCCAAGTAAAAATAGAATGCTGATGGAGTTCAGATGAAGGTTATTCATAAAGAAACCTGTACTTATAGTGCATGAAAACAGATTCTTGCTACCAGTCTAGATATTTCCTATAATAAAGCTCAGTTGCAAAAAAAGGTCTATTAAGTTGAACAGATCTTTACAAATTCCAAACTGGTAGTTTTTTAGGTGTAATGAAACACTATAAAACACTCTTGAAAACAAAAAGTATGATGTTCTTACACGTTCTAAATATGTAACAGGAATAGTTATTTGGGAAATTGGAACAGAGCTCTTCAAAAATATTCACTTACTGACAGTTCCCACTGTCTGTCTCTTATTTTCCTTCCATGCAGCACCTTCCCTCCCCCACAACTAATTTGGAATCGGCTTGTGCCAGCCCTGAACACTGCTGCAATTTACTGCTGAGTCATGTAATTTCCCCGCTGTCACAGAACAGCAGCACTATCGCCGTGATAGGAATATTGCAACAGCAACCTTTTGGCATGAGGACAGAGAGGGGCTCCAAGTCAAACGCAGTGGGTAAGTTTAATATACTACTTTTCTTTCAAAAAAAAACTGTCTTCTTCTTCAAAGGAAGTTCCTTGTTTTTTGTGATCTCAGGTTTGGAAATAGCACAATCAGCTCTCCCCATTATTTTACCTCTGCTCATGGGCCATACTTCTGCAATGCCCAAATGATCAACATTTGAAGGCAATAGGCAGCAGAAGAGACTTCCGTTGTTTATCATAGTGCTACTGAAGTCTACTGGGGTTGACAGATGCTGCTCCAGAAGGTTAATAAGATGAAGAAAGCTCTTCCAGCTGGACCGTAAGAGGGATTATGTCTGAGCAGCAGATAAAAAGATTATTCCAGAAACAGACACTGCTTTTTTTTTTTTAAACATCGTCACTCTTGTCTTTACCATTCCAGTCCCCAAGGCTAGAAGTGTTTGCTTTGGAGGGGTTTGTCCAGCTCTTGCATCCTGGAACCTGTTGCACTCTTCATTTAGTCGCAATTCAAAGCAGTTCACGGCTGAAGACACCTGAAAAATAGCTAACAAACAAACAAACAAACGACTAACAAAGAAGAAGGAAGTCTCTTGGGGATTTTAGTTTTTAACAAAAAGTCTTCTACTTGACCTCAATATTGTAATTCTTTGCATGATTCTTTTTGAAAACTGTGAATGATCAGTAGACAGCATGCATTTGAAAACTGGATTAATATTCTTGGTCATTTGCCTTGCTCTCCAAGTTCAGGGAAGCAGAGGTAAGTTCATATATAAACAGATTATACTAACTTAGAATGCATTGGTTGAAAAGAAATTGGAAGATCAGGTCATTTTATCACTAAATATATTAAACTTATTACATAATTACTTCTTTGGAATTTGGTGTCTTGACAATTTGAAAAAGCGACATCACAGTTTTGTGAGGCTGCTGTGAAGTTGGAAAGAGAAAGGTTGACAACATTTCTCATGTGTGTTCCCTTAGTTTTATTTTTTCTGTGACAGATGACATTTAGTTTCATTTTACCTGCATATATTCAGTTATGAAAAAACATACTTAATTTCAAAAGCAGTTATATGGAAGAGCCAAAATAACTGAAAGAATGTCTAAGAATGTGCTGTAATTGCTAGAGATTATCCATTATCCTTGAAATGAAGAGAAAGTAGTAAAGTATATTTTTGTATTTTCGGTCATTTTTAGAAAGTTCTGAAACTTTCAGATGCACAAATTCTTTAGGAAGAAAACAAACTGACAAATAAACAAGAAATTGCAATACTAAACAATATTCTGTACAGAACAGAACAAATAGGGAAATGTAGACGTTACAACAGGAAAGTAAAAAGGATGCATCTACTAACATAAGTACATATTTGGGAAAGATGAAACAGAATGAAAACACCTTATAGTCACAGTAATAGGACAGAATGTGCTCCTTTTGTGATATACAGTATGATTTTAAAAATGCATTCTGATAAACAGATCTCAAAGAAAATAAAGTGAAGTACTGATTTTTAAAATTATTTCCAAGTAAACAGAAATACAGACAACTTTGCTGTACTTAGCACAATAGGTAATTACTACAACTTTTCAAAACGTCAGAAAGTTCAAAGCAATTTTAAAGTTTGTTCAACAACAGAAAGTAAAAGTTGGTGATGAGATTTTTCCCTGTTCAGTTCCATATTCAATAGACTTAGAAGTCTGGGGAATGTCTTTAATTCTGAGGGAGTTTTCTTACTAATTTTTCCATCTACACTTGAACATTTATATGATTGAATTAAAAGCCTGCATCACAACCACTTTACATTTTGCTCAGGTTAATGAAAATTTTATATTCTTGAAAAGTCTTTTTTAAATATTATATTCTTATCCTTTCAAATATAACAACTAATGGCAGTGACAGCTATATAACAAAACATATATGTATGATATATGTATATGTATGTAGATATGTATATGTAGATAATTTTTTAATTATTTTAAAGAGAAAAAATATTTTTTCTAACATGAATTGGAAAAATGCTTTCATGGTAGTTTTATAATTACATTTGATATGAACAAATGTATAATAATTACCTTTCATTGTCATTTAATTATGCCATATTTAATATCTTTAAACTATGTTGTTATCTCAAATATATACATAACAATTCAAAAGATTATCAAATTAATGCCTGTCTTAGGAATCTTCTTCACTAGAACAGGGTTGCATCCAGAACTGCTGTTTTGTGACTTAGAATTAGGGTCGGATACTTTGGGAAAAAATTTTCAAAAGTACACAGGCTCACCCAGTCATGTGAATACTTATTTTAATCACTTATTAATAATCCTAACATAGATGATTAGAGTTATCCAAATTTGAAGTATATTTCAACTATAATAAATTAGAAAATAAAAGATTAATATATGAAGGACTTCCATCTTAACCGGAATTAACAACAAATAAAAAATCTCTAAATATTTATAGGGTTGGTTGTTGTTTTCATCCCTAAAAAAAGTTTCTGAAATTCAAATTCCTTTTTCACTTAACTTTCACATCAATATTTCAGGGTGAATAAAAATAGAACTTGCTTAGACATAGTATTTGATCCTTTCTTCCCTACCCCTGTTTCAGGACACCTTGATACTATCAGGGGTACCTCCAATTCCACAGCTAACAAACAGGAAATTGTAGGAAGCAACACAAAGCCCTCAGAGATGGAGTGTTTATCTTTGGTCATGGCTAGTGCCAAAATCCAGGAAATGACCTCAGGACTTGAACTCAGATCTTTGCCACTGTCCTGATGCAAACTGTCACTAATAATAGGAAGAGAAAGTGAGGGGAACAAAATTTGTTTGATAGCAAAAAAGTAAAAGAAAAATATGACAGTAATTATTTACTGCTGAATTTTCAAGCACTGAGTAGTCAGACCATCCAGTAAAATTCAGAAAAGCCTTAAACTCCAATAACTGTGCACTGATTCTGAGTAAATACTTGCTCTTTATACTGAGAATGTAAAGGAGACAGAACATTAATGGCTGCTTAGCGTTAATTTTTAATCAGCAAGCAAATATTCTCTGTCTACTCAGTCATTCTCCAGGCACAAAAGCTTTCTGAGTCCTCTATGAAATCATTTTAATTCATTCTGACTTACTCCTTCCCTCTTAACTGTTCCAATTCAACAACAACCATTTCAGAACTTCATTACTATAATTGCCCTTGAAAAAAGGGTTAAGCAGTTTCTTGCTAAACACAGAACGAAGTCAGAGAGCATATAAAGCTTCAAAGAAAGAAAGAAAGAGAAGACATCTGCTTTCTGCACGAAAATTATTCTCTACATTCACACATAATATATGATTACCAAGTTAAAGCTGGCTGTCCTGGTTGTGCTTATAAACAGATGAGAAATGAAATATTAAAAAATATATATGGGGATTACTCTTATTTAATTCCTATCTATTTGAAAAAGAGCCAAAAAATACTAAAATATTGACATGGAATCTTAAAGATTAATTCTAAATGTCATCACACCCATTAATAACCAATTAGTGAATTATAAATGACTGAACTGTTAGCTGTGTGAGTATTTTTTCTCCGAATGTAACTGTGGACAAGACAAACATTCTTAATAGTAAAATGCTTAATCACTTCACAAATAATATTTTGTAGGTAACAAAAAATACAATTTTAAGAGTTGGTCTTGATTTTAGAAGTTGGATTTGATGATCTTTATGAGTCTCTTCCAATTTAGGATATTCTGTGATTCTACTTGGAGTCTTAACTTGCTAGAAATCCAAATTACCATTTATGTGAATCTCCATTCCTCAGTTATCCGTTAATTGAAGCCTAGTGGCTTGAGTGGCACACTGTGAGATATGGCCTGCATTCATCAGGTGTAACAAACACTACTACTTCTTGCTAGAAGGAAAAATATGTTTTCCCCTCTTCTTTGGTACTTCTGTCCTATTCCCTGCTCCTCTGAGATTAAAACAAAAGACATTTACTCCCTCTCTATCATTTTTCTGTTTGTATCAGGTGCATGTATGTATGCACACTTTACACATTTTACACTTTGCCAGTTTTCAAGCATACCTGCTGCATTGTAGGTGTGTATATAGTCTCCTTGGTAATTGCAGCATGACTTACCACAGTATGCAGGCACATAACCTGACAGAGCAACATCATCGTCCTCACGTCACAACAGCACAAGGACCAGAGGTACTGCAGAGAAACTCCCCTGTAAGAGGCTCCAGAGTCATTAAGCACATCAACAGCAGTTAAGCAAACTGAGTCTTAAACTGCCTAATCACAAAGACATCTGCAAGTCAGTAGGACCCAGATTCCATTTAAAAATTAGGAAAACAGGAGTCTACATAACTAATTGAACTTAGGCCACCATGCTTGTCTTGTCATCAGCGAAGTTCTTTTGGCTCTAAAATTTCTGCTTCAGTGCAGATCTAAGAATATCTCCTTGTTTACCTCTCTGAATCTTTCACTAGCTTTCTCAGGCATTATCCAATCACGTATTAAAAGTCTTAGGATCCCTGAACCTAAGTTACTTGTAATGCCAGTTTTAGTAAGCGTGCTCTTTTCATACGTATTAGTCAACACAGAAATCCTGGCTTTTTCAGGCAGGAGGTAGTAATGCACTCATCTTTCACTTTATGATTTCGTTATGATTCCAATGGTGTCAGTTCTAATACAGTTCTCTTCCCTCTCTTCTCCCTGAAAAGTGGATAAATTTGATCTAGATAAAATAATTGGACGAGTTGATTTCTATCTGTCCTTCCAACCTAACTTGCTTTGTGCTGCTTGACACTTAATGCTTTTCAGCTATTCATCTTGGTTCAGTATGGCAGAGATCAAATCACTCTCTGTCAAAATGAGAAGGAATTAACCATCCTAATCGTCATTATATTTAAACAGAGCTACTTCAATAAGCCCTTTCTGCACAGCAACTCTTTGACCTGTACCATCATGATTCTTGAAGTGTTGATTTATGTGGCAAAATAATGCTTTAATTTGCACTTATGCTGTTTCACTGAATTCTCAGATGCCAGCCATACATTCTGGGTGTGACTGAAAATGAACAGTAGAGGTGCTCAAATGAGTGTTTCACCACTGAAGGTTGGATGTATTCTTCCAAGAACTACTAAAATATTTAAAGCACTTTCTTAAATGGTTTGATGAAAACCATATCAGATAATTTCAGGCCAAATGTATTTAAGATGGCCAAAGTAACACAGATATATATATATATTTCATACATCAACATTAAAAGCATTCATTTTTCAGTACTGTTTCTAGTCTGAATGATGCACCTTAGCCAGACAGGATTCAAATGATAGCAATGAAACCATAGAAGGCATTTGATATTTTCTCTATGAATTCCAGCAGCAGTTAGTAGAGATAAGAATTAAGAATGAACATTCTTCACCAGAACTTGTACTTACCTGTTTGAAAGTGAAGGGATATATTTCTGCTCAAAATGAGACATAGGATGTCAAGGAAAACATGACTTTCGGTTAAGAAAGAAATGCATCAGAATCATGTTTTGACTCTAAAGATCTTAACACGTTCAATATTTGTGGATGGTACAGGCTGCATTTATGGCAAATGTGAATTCATTGCTGGCTAATATATGACTACTCTATTTACAAAAACAGGAGTATCTTCCCAGTGGTATGTTAGTTTTCTGTTCTCATCTGTAGTAGGCAGATAATTCACCAAAGTTCTTACATTCTGAATTGCTTAGTTAGAATAATTCAAGGTTGCTACTAAATTGTCTGTTCAGAGAGGAAGAAATTATTCTGTTGGTTTGTAACGAGACCTAAGGTTACATTTCATAAATATTACATTTCAAATGACCTTTTTATTGGCCTTTCTGATGCTGATTAATTTAACAATTGTGTTTCTTCATCTGGCAATAAAAAAATCACACAAATTTCTGCAAGTAGCTGGGAACAACTGGGGGGCTGTGATGTCTAATTTAGTTTCTCAGCATTAACAACTTGCAGATATGAAATCCTTCTCATTTACTAACAGACATTCTAAAGCACTTTGATTGATGAAAACAGAGATTTTTTGTACAAATTTGTAAATCCAGGTTAATTTAAAGGTCTGTGCCAAAAAGAAAAAAAGTCTAATGATAATTTTATATGTATATATATGTATATATGCATATTTACAAAACAAGTGATGCACAAAGCAATTGCTCACCACCTACTGACCAATGCCCAGCCAGTCACCCAGCAGTGGCTGCCCACTCAGCCAACTCATCCTCAGTTTTCAGTTTTTTCTCATGATGTGATGGTACAGAATATCTCTTTGGCTAGTGTAGATCAGCTGTCCTGGTTCTGTCTCTGTTTCTCATTCCTCTCCTTGCTGGCAGGGCAGTATGAGAAGCTAGAATATCCTTGGCTCTGTACTGCACTGCTCAGCAACAAATAGAAACATCAGTGTTTTGTCAACAATGTTATCTTCCCAAAACTGAAACATGGCATCTTTACATACACCAAATAAATATATCAGCTTTGTCCCAGCTGAAACCAGGATATCCGTGAATGTGTGCAGGTAGCACTTTGTCATGTGGGATGTAAGTGAGAGATAAAGGGACTAGATTTATTGTATCTTCAGTACAGATTTTTTCAGGCAGGGCCTAGCAGTTCCCTGTCTTGTAAGGTGATTCAGAATGTAGTATAACAAGCTACCTAGTAGGTAAAGTAGAGCTTTTGTAATGCTGGGGGTGGGACATCAGGCTCATTATATTTATATAGGAAGTTTTCTAGTAAGCAACTAAACACAGGGTCTTCCACTCTGGAGGCCTGTCCCTGTCCACCATCGCTCTTTGCCATAACCAGATAACAAGGCTCCATTCAATAGGTGATGTTACGGTACAGTGACATGTAAGAATAACATTCGCACAAGCCAGTATCTCAAATAGCTAGATTATTTTTGCCAATATGAACTTTATGGAAATAAAAGTAATTAATTAATTGTTAAGATATTTAACTATTGTTGATACAGACAGTGAAATAACATACTGTATCAAATATAAATACAAGTAAAGCATATAATCTTGAACACATATGTAGGACCCAGACAGAATTTAATGATAAAGTTGTTCCATATTTTAGTTTCTCCCTGTTCATCTATGCCCCTCCAGCATGGTCAGACCCTTCTCTCACAGCTAAGATTGAGACAGTGCAGCATGAAAGGGATATTAAAAGGAAGACAAGGGGAGAACATGCCATAGGCATCTTGTCTGTCACTGGCACGTGCCGTTTGAATTTGGGGTCCTTGCTATTCCCACAATTGGAGAAGCCTGATTCTGAAAGAAGACTCCAGGACACAAACATCCTCTGTTTGTGCTTTCTATGCTCCACGTGGTATTTACACTAATCACTCCTTTCACAGATCTCAGGATCAGCTCCCATGACTAGACATCCTTACTTTTGTTACTGGGTGAACTGTCAATATGGGGGTTGATGATCATGTTAGTGCTACTGCATATTTGATTACATAAACACATTTATGGCACCTTTATTTAATTCTCCCTCTTTGATAGGCCCTTCTCTTGTTTTATTTCAATAGTTCTTCCTAAATAAGGCTTGTCTTTTTATTAATAATTATTTCACGCTGAAGGCAGTGTATCTCATTTATCAGTCAAGCATTCCTCGCTTTCCTAAGAACATCCTTATTTTTCAGATTAATCAGTTTCTTCACACATGTCAAATCTTGTGATGATTTTAACAATGAATTATTCAGACTTCAACAGTTTTTTCCTCATATCAACCTAAATTTTGCTGGTAAAACCACATTAACATATTGTAACATTGTTCTCTGTATAGAATGGTATCTTCATTATCTAAGGTCTATGACTATTAACAACTAGGCATGAAAAGATCTGTATAGAAAGTAAATGAGGATTTAAAGTTTTCGATTTCAGAAATTATTACTTCTGAAAACTTCCTGAAAACAAAATCTGAAGAACCAACATTATGATCTTGAGCGACCTCCATGAACATCAAAGCACTTTTGATTAGATTTCAATATGATTAAAATTTCTTTATCATGTCCTAAAAAGTGCTTAATCACATTATAAAATCTTTGTTATATTTGTCTAAATTCAGGACAAACATTGACTGACATTGACCCCTAGTAAAACTTCATCATTTTTTTCCTCGAATAGACAATTCAGAAAATGGGAATAATTATGCAGATTATTTCATGTGAGTATAAGGAAGGAGAGTAACAACTCTGTACAAGGGACCCTGGAGTTTAAGCTAAAACAGATTAAAATATAAAGAGACTCTGATGATGATTTACTCTTCTGACCTAAAACCATCAAAAACTCTAAAAATCTTAGACTTACCTTTTAAAAGTAAAACTGAAACGATCACCAAGTCAAATTTGCTAGGGTAAACATTAAATATATTAACTCCATATATTTAAGAAAAGATAACGACAACAACAACAAAATATTAGAAAGAGAACCCATGTAAGAATAGTAAAACATGTTAATATTATTTGAATTTCTGTTACATAAATTATGTACCCTGTAAAATTTATACCTCACCAGTTCAGCCTATGGTCATTGTGCTGAACAGCAGAAAGAAAAGGGCTCAATAATATAACAGCAAAAGCCTTTTATAATTTTGTTCAACCTAGGACACTGACAGAAAAGCATTTTATAAGCTGTAGATGGAGTCATATTACAGTCAAGCTCATGGCTGAAACGTCTTACATGAAGTTATCTTAGTCTTAGTACTAAGTTTTTCCATTCAAAATTTCCAATGACATGGGAGAAAGCACAGCTCAAAGGCTTATAAACAAATAATATTTGCATCAGAGAACCACTCTTCTTCCATTCATATTTAGTCAATATTAGGAAATAGGCACTGAAAAACAATTCGGAAAAAAAGTGTTGATGTTTCTCTAACTCACATTGGCCTGAAGTTTGGAAAAAAAAAAACAAAAAAACTAATTTCTAGAGCTGATGGTAATAAAGATAAATTTAGTGAAGGAAGTTTACTAACTGCAAAATATAAATTTAATCAAACCTATTAGTGTATGCATGCTTAAGCAAAATACCCCTCCCATTTAAAAATAAATAAAAAAAATAAGAAATAGAATAATTTAAAAAAGGAAATTAAATGTAAAGACAAAAAGGAAAAGAAAAAATCCCTGACACCTACCCTGAGTAGACCAGCAGAATAGTGATATCTGGATGCGCATAAAGTATAGTCATTTTTCAGACTGAAAAGCCCAAATAGCAGCTCTAGTTTGAGAATAGAGAGAGAATTCGAGGTCATTACAGCAATCATTTGTGAAGAATCTACTTTGTCAGTCTTATGAATAGTATAATTCTTAATTCAAGTTAATGACTTAGGGGCAAATCCTAGGGAAGAAGCAAATCCTTGAAGAAAGGCCTCTGCTCCATGCAAAAGCTATCAAAGAACTTAATGACAAAATCCTCTGCCCCAGTTGGTCAGACTGCCTGGGCAGCTGGGCTGTAGCAGTTAATAGAGCTTGTAACAGGTAATAGACTTACAGCTGGCTTCTTTCCACATAGATTTTTGGTATTTTCTCCTAGAGGATTACAGAAGGCAGCTTTAAGATTTTACTGGCATTGCCTCCTCCTTGACGGTAAATCTGTCACTCTCTCCTCATATATCATTAAAGCCATTCACTGTCTCAAATGATCCAGTGTTTGGTGGTTTCCAGTGGACTCGCAGCCAAGTTTTCACAGTGCAACCTCCTTTTATTCCTTATTTCCGTAAGGTTGCTTTACGGTTAACAATCTGGCATTACCGAGGAAACTAATCACTCCAATTGCATTTTATAACAAACACCATATGACTACATCAACATTTTCCCTTATCTTGAAGTAATTATAGACCTCCAGGCTGCTGCTTCTGGCATTTTTTTTGCTAGGCCATAACAATCACCTGTGTCTTCACTGTATAAACTACTACATTCATAAGATATTCCTCAAAATCAAGAAGTCAACTTATTTCCATCTCAGAGTACCATATACTTCAAACTATATATGTCACTACTATGGCTTTTACAGTGAGCATTGAATGTTAATTCTGAAGTTAAATGTGAATGATATGTGCACACTTATATGCACATAGACAGAGGTGGTAGAATTTCTCCCTTTCTGTGGTTGAAATGCTGTTCTTTTTTGCAGTAGTATGATTTTCTTTTACTTTTCTCTTATCATTTATCTGCCAACTTGTCTTAAAAATTTAAATAACAAAGTTGCCAATTGTTAAGATAATGTGTTTTTAGCTTCCTTAATTTCATGTTATTTATATAAGAACATGATAATTAATGTTTGTTAAACACAGCATAATATTTAGTCTTTCTCCACCAAATTGACAGTGTTTACTCTTTATTATTTGGGGACTATTTCTCTCACTATTTCTACCACTTACTTATCTCAATCTTTTCCTAATGTAGTTGTTCAACTTTGCTGAGAATAATTAAAGACCTATTGAGAGCACTCAGGTCACTATCATAAAGTGGCAAGGATGCATAATTTCAGTCTATTCTGATTAATATTTCAGTTTTGGTGAAGGACAGAAAGAGAAGTGCGCTGTGAAGTAAAAGAGAAAGACTGGAAAAATATATTTCTGTCCCCAAAGACAATAACAACTCCTGTTCAGCTTTTGAAAGAATGTTTTTCTGAGTCTAGTTCCCAGAGAGGGTGCGAGTCTGAACCCACTGAAAGGAGATGTGCCCAGAAGCCTGGAGTGAAGATAAGAACATCAAAAATAGTACAGCTTTTTCTCATATTAGACTTCATTTTATACAGTAATCTAATACAGATGTGCTTCACCTTCTCCGGGCTCCAAATAGTTCTTCATTAGAGTGCTTTACATTTCATTATAAGCTCATATACAAATAAGATGCTGTTGCACAAAGTTCAAGTGCCTAAGTGTCTTTTGTGAATCTGACACAAAATCACTTTTGAAAACAAGACTTAGGGCTTCTGAAACTTGTGTTTCATTTGATCTGGAAGTTAGACGATGATCTATAAGTAAATTAGTTACCAGGTTTTTGATTCCCTGTTGTCCAGTCACAGGACATCTCTCAACACATTCATTAATTCAGCATACTGACAATAACACAAAGAGCCCTTATGTTTGCATACATTTTTCAAACATGATCTTGCATACTACCTATGCAGTGTATGTTCATGCACATTTTACCTTTTATCTTTTTCAGAAATCCCCAGTAAAGCAAATCGTGGTGAAGCCAAACAACTTGCAGATGCCTCAGGGTCAGACAAAGCAGAAAGAACAACAAAGAGGTCTAGAGTGTCAACTATAAGAAGGATATTTGACATGGCAAAACACCGAACAAAGAGATCACCCTTTTTTTCTACTGGTGTGAAAATTTGCCCCCAAGAATCAGTGAAGCAGATTTTAGCCAGTCACCAAGCTTACTATAGATTAAGAGGTAAGATGATAATTGTAGATTATACTTTCTTCCCCGAAAATATTGACAAAGATGTTGCAGAGCCTTGGTATTTAACTCTGGACAATGTATCTGATATCTACTTTATGATTAAATAATACACGTACATTGGTACAACTCAAGACAGGTGATTATCAGAACAGAACAACACAATTCATTAAAAAGACTAATGATCTCAGTGCAATTGTATAGTTTTTTAGCATGGTAGAACATGAAGACCAAATCATGTTTGCATGAAGATGTACCACTTTTCTCAAAAGTGCAGCAGGTACTATCTTTGCTACTCAGAATTAATTCCACTCATTCAAGACAGGTGATGAAATGAACAGTATGTCATTTCACAAATACATTCTTGAATCTGCAGTTTTGTTAACAGTGTGGCAGTGCTGTCACAATACTGACACCAGGATAATTGCTGGAAACACATGCCAAGACTTTAGTCTCATTTGTAAAAATCTTGAAGTTATTTTTCTGCTCTTTTCCAACTCCCACTCTCCCTTCTTCCCTCTCTTTTCTCTCATATCTGTGGAGAACTTATAGATCCTAGAAACCATAGGGCAAACAGCCCTCTGTTCTTGATATTCTTTTCTCTTCCTCTCTCTCTCTCCCATTCAGTGACTATTCCAATTTCTATTAAAAAAAAAAAATGAAGATTTTGGGGCTGCAACTGGACTTTCCAATGCTGACCTTAAAACCAAGTCAGAATTTCAGGATGCAAGTATCTAAGCTGTCATCCTAAATTAACACTCTCGTGATCTTCGAAATCAATTTCACTGATGTGACTGTTCCTATCTACTGATCTTCAGCCATTCACAGAGCTGCTTCCCAGCTCTCTTTCAGGGAACCTCCTATTTCTCTATAAAGTGAAACCTGTACATGGAGCTGCAAAACTTTTACTCCAGCAGCCACTTTCCACAGACAGCACGGACAAGTTACACCAGTGTCTCTGGTCATTCGTATGGATACAAACACATTCAGAATCTACTGTGGTATTGAATTCCAAGTCAGTGGGCATTAGAGAGCATTCTGATACCCATGTCAAAGAGGCTGATCCTCAAAGCCTTTCTTAAACACGAATTAATCCTGAAAATCCCTAAAAATCACTGGTCATGTCCCGGATTGATCTGAAAACACAATCTCATAGGACACACTGGTACCATTAGCCCGAAATCAAAGTACTGTGACTGTGACATCCTCCTTTAAAAACTGACCATCTTGCTAAGTAACACCTTTTTGGAAAGCAGCACATCAACTTAGTGTAAAAGATTGAGTTCTGTAAACCATGTAGTGCAAGCAGGTTTAAAATTACAGATCTTTCCCAACAGAGCATCCTACAATCAGAAATTTCTCTGAGTACATGTCACTCAGTTCTTCAGCTGGAACATTTACCAAAAAGTGCACAAGAGAACAGAAATCTGCAGCTGAACACTTTGTACATGCATTCAGAAAAAAGCTACTTCTTGGATACTTGAGCACGTCCTCTATTACTATGTCCTTTTTTAAAACCTCAACAAATCTTTCTTTCAAGGAAAAGATCAAAAACCAAGGTATTTTTCCACCCAGCTGAGCATGCTAACATATCTTATGAATGTGATAAATGAAGAAAAATAAAAGTAGAAGTGAAAATTTTGTGATGCAAGCATTACTCTTGAAGTGGCACCCAGTAACCCTACTACAAGCCTTCACAAAAGGATGTTACTGTGTAGCCATGCAGGAGTCTTTCAGACTACACTGTGAGACAACCTTATCTTCATTTTGTTTTGCAGACATACCTTCAGGTTTGTTCTCGGTCTTATGTAAAGTCTGGAAGGCTATCTCCGTCTCTCCAAATCCTGTAGCACAATTAGAAATGTAACAACACTGTAGATCATATCTGCTCTCTAGAGAGTTCCACTGCTTCCTTAAGAAAATTAGCTTTTTTAAAATTATATTCTAATTACTTCATGCTAAAATTCTTTCAGGAGTGAGCATACAACACAAAGCTGCTCAAATATATGTGCTCAAACAGTAAGTATCATATAATCTTCATCAGGTTGAAGACAGTCCCTGCAAACACATATGTCCATGCCTGAGGCCCCAATACAAGAAAGACATGGACGTGTTTGTCCAGAAGAAGACTACAAAGATGATCAGAGGGCTGGAGCACCTCTCCTATGAAGAAAGATTGAGGGAGCTGGGCTTGTTCAATCTGAAGAAATGAAGGCTCTGGGGAAGCCTCATTGTGTCCTTCCCGTACATGAGGGAAGCTTATAAACAGGAGGAATACTGACTTCTTACACATTCTGACAGTGATAGGACAAGGGGAATGACTTTAAACTAAAAGAGGGGAAATCTAGATTAGATGCTAGATGGAAATTCTTTATTCAAAGGGTGGTGAGGCCCTGTCACAGCTGCCCAGAGAAAATGCAGATGCCTCATCCCTGGAGGCATTCAAGGAGAGGCTGGATGGGGCTGTCATTGGCTGGGCAATCTGATCTACTGATTGGCACCCCTGCCCACAGCAAAAAGGTTGGAACTTGATGATCTTTCAGGTTCTTTCCAACCTAATCCAATCTATGACTCTATGTAACTTGCATGGAACCAGTTACAAAATCTATTCATCCTGCCATGTGTCATGTTTATCTAAACCCTGAAAATGGGATTGCTTTCCATCAGATATTTTATGTTTATTCAGCAGTTGATATACTTAAAAAAAATAGAGTTGTGAGAAAAAGATAACAGAGTGTAGGCCTAACTGCTAACTCATGAATATATCTTTTCAAAAGACAGCCTGTTGCTTTATGATCTGAACACCTATGCTTCTCATACAGCTGTCTTGTTTGGAAGGCAATTTGTTTTGGAGTTATTATGATGTCCTAACAAAGATATGTGAATACATCCCTACAGCAAGTATGGATAATAACCATTCCTAGCACTGATCACATTAGTTGCAGACACTGGTATATTAGATAATGCAGATAATTTTCTTACCATAAGTCAAAGCAGGTATCAAGTATTGAAAATAAATTTCATCTTACAATAATGAACTATGGAAAATAATGTGCTAAATGCAGCAATTCTTAAATTCTTAAATTATTAAAATGATTTTCCTAACATGCTAGAAATTCCCATTCTCTAAAAGCATTTAACTTCAAATAACATTTTGAAGAAGTCTATTTCTTCATCTCAAGTGAGTGAACTTTATCCCTTCACAAAGTGAAAATACAGCTGGCTTTGTTGAATCTTAAAATACCAGAGGAGTCACTGAGTAGCAACAGATGCATTTACACATTAATGGAAAGGTAGAGTGATATCTGAGATAAACAGTAATGATTCTGCTCAAAACACAATGGTTCTTGCTGTCAGTAGGCTATAATGGCTATTTTCAACAGCTGCATTCAAAACGGCTGCAGGGGACTATTGCACTTCTGCAGGTGATTGGGGATATTCACCCAAAACAGCACATCCTAGACAGGTCTGTACTAGCTTGAGGATCCCTTTGCAGCAACCAGTGATTTTAAACATTACCTAAGTACAAACAGGATTGGTTCAAGGCCTAGCCCTGTGCTGTGCAAAGTTAAGTTAAATCCAGGACTTCTGGGCTTGGGGATAGGCAGGTTTCTGACAGGGATCCAAAGATTATTACTGTTAGCTGAACAGGCAGTAGCTGTCTGAAGGAGAGATCAGTTTATCTTTCAAAATCTTTTTACATTTTAAGTGATTTCAACGTACAGCAAGGAGGAGGCTTCAGCAAGATGTTGGTAAACGTACACTCAGAAGTGTAGTCCCACCTGATCCTCTCTGACTCACAAAAAGTCACTTCTGCAGAGATACTTAGGACCTCTATGCTAGGAAAAACAAGGAAAATAGACCCTACAAAATATTTCTGGGCAGATATTTTATATCTTTGCTGCTGGTGCTTTTATCCTTTCCTACTTTTGCATGTCATGATCCTCACTAAAAATGTTAGAGAGCAAGGTCTTTGCTGCAAGACCCTATTAGTTTTCCTTGAAATGCCTGAAGAGTTCTGACTTCTAGAAAACAGTTAAAAAAATGAGCAACAACCAAGACCAAGCCCAAATATATCTACTACATTTGTAACACCTGAGCAGTGACCCAATAGACTAATTATAGAATTAGCCTCCACTGTTATGTTTTGTACTCTTGAGTAGCAAATCAGTTAACATCCAGTAAATGAAATTCTTTAAAGCCATATATACAATCCTTTCCAAACCTCTTCCACTATCTTATTTTCTTTGTGTTCACTTTGATTTTCCCAAATGATGTATAATGCTACCATTCTCCTCACAGCCACAATCCCTGCTAGTATCCTTTGAGGCAACCTGGCATTTAACTGGATAATTCATCACCTCAGAGGAGATTTTTGATATTAAACATAAGCATGTACTGTTGTATAGAAGGAAAGTTCTTTCCAAAGGAATTTTACCTATACTAAGTTGTTCTATTTTTCCAGAGGTCCTTAAAGAAACATAAAAGTGTGTGTATGCTACAGAAAGTCCTTATGACTTCAAAAACGCTGACTACATCAGAAATTTATAATATAAGAAAATCATTGCAGTGTACTGCATTAGAAAAAAAAAAAAAAACACAATTTAACATTTTCTTACATATATGGCCAATATTAAAATCTTATATGCTTTCTGTTTAAATTGCTCTGAGCCTAGGTATGTATGAAACCTCTGTATACAGTTAAAATTTTTATTATTCCAGAATGAAGACTGCTAGATGTTATTTATCTACTTCCCTGTTTCCTAGAACATCCAGTGCATGTATCTTTGAGGTTAACAAAGTGTGCTTTGTGTTTGCCCTGTATTCATGCTGATGATATTGGGCCAAATTAATTTGTTACTTAAAATGAGGGAAATAACAGTCCTTAACTGAGAGAAAAAGAATCCCTCAGCATCAGGGCAAATGTCTGACAACTTAAAAATACTTAAAAGACCTAGAAATACCAAGATGGATTTATTTACCAAGTACAGTAAAATGTACATATCACGAATCACTTTAAAAGACTTTCACTTTACTTTTTGGTACAAAACATCCATCCCTAGCCCCTTTCTTCTTACTCAGTCTGCCAGGAAGCTGTGTGGGAAGCCTTCCGTATTTTTCTGGATCGGATTCCCGATACTTCTGAATATCAGAACTGGGTTACTGCCTGCCAGAGGGAAACCTTCTGCATATTCGACATTGGCAAAAACTTCAGCAATTCCCAAGAGCACTTGGAAATAATTCAACGGGTAAGGATTACCAATGTTTATTTAAAAACTGAGGGAGACTTCCAAGTCACTCCCCATCTGCTTATAGAAGGGCAAAGTATTGTTCAGGATGAGGAGGGGGCATGTACTCAAAGAAAATCATGAAAGTACAGTAAACAAAGGGGCTAGCAGACTTCTTTTCAATGGTTGGATACGCCCACCAGTAAAATGCTGTTTTTCTTAATCTTTCCACAGCGAGTAAAACATAGAACCTTCCAGGAAAGGTAAGTAGCACAATTAAAATCTCACCACTTAATGTTACTGCCTTTATTGAAGAAGATGATGCATAGATGTGTGTGGATGTGAGCACATTACGTGGGTTGTGCTGCGATGTATTTAGCATGTGCTGTGAGAGATGTGTATGCTTTGTGTTATAGAACTCAGTAATTATATCACAAATAATTAAGGCAGGTAAATACCCATGTTGTTTGTTTAACTTAGAAACATCAAAGGATGTCTTCTTAGGCTAGTATAGGCATGAATCCCTGTCAAAGTCATAGCCATATATTAGACTAGCATTGATGGGGAACACGACAAAAGATTACACACAATTCCTACAATTTTTAAAAGGCAAGTGAGGGACCTGAAAATAAGTTTATCTATCTGGGAGGCTACGGGATAAATAGTTTAAAAATTCTGTGCTTTTACTTTATCTTTTGTCTGTATTTTTACATGGCATGGTATTATAAATGAATACAGTGCTTTTCTCTGATAACTCCATTGGAAAAGGGTAAAGCTCCTGGCAATAATCAGACGTCTGAGATGGCAGGATTAGTTACAATATTGAGCTCCCTCTCATGTGTCAGTACTATAGTACAGCCAAAAATATCACTGTCCACTGTTACTGATGAATGTATTATTTTTCCTTCAAATATTCTTAGATTTTCAGAGGTAGTAAATAATATTTTCCATTCATATGTTGTACTGTCTCAAGAATAAAGAGCTCTCATGTATCTTTACTGATTATGACATGGGAGCTTTGAGTATTCTTCTGTCTATTAAATGTATTTTTAATAATGTAGGACTTAATTAAACTTTGCTGGAAGTCTAAAGGGAGATTTCACTCAGACTAGTGCAAACAACAGCAGGAAGGCAGTAAGTGAAGTGACTGCAGTTCTCATACACTGTGTAAACAGTGTGGTTTTCTCTAGGCACAATTCAGAAGGTGAAGTAAGATCTAAGAAATCACTCATATATTAGATGGAAAGGCAGGTAGCTGTGATTGCGCATTGTTGAACTTCACTATTACTACTATGTGGTTTGGAGAAAAGTTATATAACTTCTGTAAGAAATCAAACAGAGAGATATCTCAAATTATCTGACCTTATGAAAACAAACAATTTATTTCTCACCACATAGGATTACATAGACTGTGGTAAGTTAGAAGCTGTCCATACTCATTATTTATCGAACACCTAGGCTGGTCCTGTTTAAAAACACAGCTCCACCATCTTTACTATTATACAAGCTTCTTGTCTCAGTTAATGTCATACTACACATTTGCAGTGCCCTTAGGTCTTAGTTTTCTTGCATATTCCACTTGTATATTCTGCTTTAATGGTAGCCATTTCTATACAAATGTTAAAGAGCTCTATGTATCCTTGTCAGTTTCCATGATTGGGCTTTTCACTTTCATTCTATTTTTTTTTATTTTTTTCCACTTTCTTTACAACCCAAAAGAAATGAAATTCTTCACCTCAACTTATATGAAAGAAAAGTCTCACTGTGAGACTCAAAAGAATCTTATCTAAGAAACAGTTTAGACAATTCACAATACCTTGTTCATATTATTGTCAGTGGTCAATTATTCAGTGTCTCAGAGGATAGATAAAGAAGAATCTGCACTGTGTTCATCTATGTGACACTTTTTATGATTGCTCAGAAAAAAATTACTCATGAAAACTCATGATCAGATTTACAAGACTGGAAGGAGAAATATAATCTGGTAGATATTTTGGTTCACTGTAAGAAGATTGAAGACGAGGAAAGGAGGCAAGCATTTGTATAAACTGCTGAATATAAAACAGGATCAACTGTTGCATTGACCAGATTAACCATGTTGTCAAATATTTCACTACTTCATTCATTTAGCTACATTTAATGTGGAGGTCACTTCTACATTTCATTACACCTTCACCTTTGCTAGTAAGAATGCTGACAATTAAATCATCCATTTCTGTCTGATTGGTAGGAAAGATGAAATATCCACAGACAAAACAGGTGGCAAAAAGCCGGAAGATGTTCCTTCTGTTTCTACAGGTAATGTCAAATCTGCTTGCTCTGTACCTGCCCATCAAATTCAATTGCTAAAAACAGTGATCTTAGAAGGCCATAATTGAAAGAATGCTGTAGAAGGACAAGTTCAGTCAAGTACAACAGAAGAGGTTTAGCAATATACTTTATAAGAAGTGGTTCTTATTTTTTCTACAGCGTGTCTGCTATGCAAATGTAGCATTTCATGTCTGTTTCAATGCCTTTAAATGCATCTTATAAACTATATTTTGCTAGTTTCACCTGTAGTGAGTAGAGCACATTTTTTTTCAATTATAAAACATCTAGAGCATCTGCTGCTGCATTTTGTTAGCCATAACAATCAATCAGAAGAAAATTGATATTATTTCTGCCAGAAATTCACAGTGAAGCCAAGACATTAATTTGAGTAATTGCTCCATTTAGATATACCAACAGTGCTGCACGCTAGAGTTCTTTAAAATGACAGAAATCTATGAAATGATAAAAATCTGTAAATATGAGCATGTGGTTCAAGGAGGAAACATCTTGCACATATATTTCTATGAGGGCTGAATAGAACAGATTCATTGATTGTGACTTCTAGCATGGTACCTTTGCCTCCAGCTATAAAGCTGTTAAAACCTCTTGTTAATTTAAATTGACTCCTAAGGAAAAGTGACCATAATACTGGCAAAGAACTCTTAGCAAACTGACCAATAGAGAAAGGGGAAGATTTTTGTCCATCCTAATGCACAAACTGCTCTCATGATTTTATTTGAAACCCTGCCAGGTCCCCCGAGTGCATCCCTTTCTACATACACACTGGTACCTAACGGAACACTCCTCAATGAAATTGTCAACGAGACGAAGACTCCTGTGAAGGTGAGATCAAGACTCTCAGCCTGTTTTCCTATCCAGCCTTTTAATTCACCTCTTCTTTTTGAACTTTGCAAAACTAGCAGAAAAAGAAAGAGGGACAGATAAAAGCAGGAAGCCTTTTAAATGCTTAGTGTTTATAAACCATTAGTTCTCACTATTGTTACTGCTAGTGGGGTTTGTCAGCATCTGTTCTACATCAAGACTGATGTTTTCTGCAGTGCAGTAGGAAGTAGAAAAATATTGCAACCGCTTTTTAAGAAAAATATTTATTTTTTTCTTTTTAAGCAGAGGCCTGTTGCTTATTTTACACCATTTTTCATACTTGCTTTTCATTTTAAAACTTCTGGAAGCACTCTGGAGGCAGATTGAGCCCTCTCCTTGCTGGATGGGCCCTGCTGACGAGGAGTCCTCAGCAGGAGACCACACCTTGCTTCTTTATCTTTCATAAGATTTTCCCCTTCTACAGCAACACCTTGGAAATCCTCTCTGTTTTGTTTTTTTTTGTTGGCATGTTCTGAATGTAAACAGAGACTTATGCCACCCTATCCTACTTCAGTGAACACATGGTCTTGACATCAGGATGGAAATGTTATCTGAAACTTCACCCATCACACCACAGGAAATCGACACACTTCACTACCTCTCCCCTGCAAACTCCTCTGCTCTGGCACAGGAATTACACCAGGATAATTCCATATAAACAAATTTATTTATTTATTTATTTTTGTGCTGTCCGAAACTATTGCATCCTCAGGACCTAGGGAAATAAAATCATCTTAAAAGTTTCAACTACAACCTGTAACAGCTGTTGGATGGAAAGAGCGGAAACAAATATGAAGAAGAAATGGTTTTAAAATTGTCTTCTTTTTGGAGAAGTTTGAGATGTACTGTCTGGGAGATTGGCCTTCTGCCAGCCTGCTCTACAGCAGAAATGGAAATCCCCTCTCTCTGTGGGATTTGGGATGATGTTTTCTGTTCTTCTGAACCAGATTCACTTTGATCATCACCTTGCTCTCTTTGTGGTTTTAAAACAAGATATAAAAAGCCTGGATCTGAGTAGAATTATCCTTGAAGTAAATTCAAATATTAAAAAAAATTGTTAAAAGAAAACACAATATAGTTACTAATAAGTATAAATAAGACATATATATGCAATGAATGCAGTAAATTTGCCTGAGTGACATCTTTGTATCACTTCCTTAGGCACTTGCTCCAAGACTTTGAATTATAGAATCATAGAATCACCAACTCTGGGAAAGAACTCCAAGATCATCTAGCCCAGTCATTTACCTATTACTACTATTTTCCCACTAAACCATGTCCCTTAGAACATCTACACATTCCAGGGACAGTGACTCGACCACTTCCCTGGGCAGTCCATTCCAGCACCTGACCACTCTTTTGGAGAAGAAATGTATACTAATATCCAAGATTAATTTGAATTTAAAGCTCTAGTCTGTTTGTGAGTAAGGAACAATACATACCCCTTGGCCTCTACATTAAATTGTACTATACTTAGGATGAGTTAGGAAATCTTTCTGAATGCACCCACAGTGGCCAGCAAGCCAGCCAGAAAGCTAATTAGCTTTTGGAAATTAACATTGTGGAAGGGAAAATTTACTAAGCAGAGACCAAAACTTAACAGCATTGGGAATAAATAAATAAGAGTACTTTTAATAGCAGTAAAGTCATCTGCACAGAAAAGGTCTAACACAGGTAGGGCCAATTCTACTTTATCATTGGGAAATTAAATATGAGTGAACATCACAGAATCATAGAATTGTCGCGGCTGGACCACTAGAGATCAAATTCAACCCCCTACCAAAGCAGCTCCCTAGCCCAGGTTGCACAGGTAGGCGTCCAGGCGGGTCTGGAACATCTCCCAAAAAGGAGACTCCTCCAGCTCTCTGTGCAGCTGTGCCAGGGCTCCATCACTCTCATAGTTCCCACACACATTTGTACAGAACTTCCTATGCATCAGCCTGTGGCAATTTCCTCATGTCCTGTCGACATACAGTGCAGAGAAGAGTTCAGCCTCATCCCTTGGCCTCCCGCTCCTGATAAACTGAAATATTATGAGACAGATTGGCAGTCTTGTTCTTGTTAACCAATGTACTCTTAGAAAAGGATACCAACCAGCTTTTAACATTTACTCGTTCCTCTCCTTGAGGTCAAGAACTGTTCTCCAAGGTGGCAAGTAAAGCCATACCACTTTAATGACATTGGAAACAAGAACTGGGAACTCTGCAAAAATATGGCTTGATCTACTTCATCATCTTCTTTTATGAATAGAAAAGGTAGCTCTCAAGTGAAAGTAATAAAAACTTGTTTGCAAAGGCAGAAGAATAAAACCAAGTGGATGGAAGCTGTCACTATTTGTAGGATGATTCAGAAAGGATTTGGGGGATGGGTTTAAAAAGGGACCCATCAACCTCTTAAATATTGAAGTGTAGAGGGAAAACAATAATCACTCGCCTTTGTTCCTCTCTCTTTTTTTTTTTTTTTTTCTCTCTTCTCTTTCAGGAGCTAGGAACAAATACAGTCCCAGAACTGCCTGCAGAGCAAATGGTTGAATTCAGTGTTACTCTCACTGATCAGGAGTACACAGCTGAACTTAGTGACCCCAACTCCCCACAGTATCAACAATTAGCTGCCAAATTTCAGCAACAGGTAAGGAGGCTTAGTGAATATTGAAATCGTGGTTTTATAAAATGTCTAGATTTATAACATGAAGCTACCACCACCATGAAAAAGAACTAGAATAAACCATTCTCAGTTAAATGAAGTAATTTCTATTGTCTCAAGACCTTCAGTTTTCCTTCAGGTATAACCATCTTTTTGCATTGCTTAGGCTGTCTGTCCAGCTGTCAAGCTAACAAGCAATCATCTTGTTCATCAGTAAACCCTCAGATAACTGATGAGGAGAATGTTGCTCCCACTGTAACTTTAGGAATACCATTTGGAATTAATCAGGAATTCATGGACAATATTACTTCATCATAATTTAATTTCTGTAATAAACATAATGAAAAATGTAATATAAATGTTAAAAGTAATTAGCTACTGTGATCTGAACTATTTTTCAAGGGACTTAAAGTCATTTTTGTTGTGCATTACCATAATTTCTGTAAGAAATGGAACATCTGCAGTGTCTTCATATAATTAATAATGATAACGTAATGTTCAGCTACCGTTTTTAGAGTTAGCAGTTAATGATGATGTTCCCCAAAGCCTTGCTTAGTAAAATTAAATGAGCCTTCTCGTCAGTCTCATGGCATTTCCTCAGTACAAGCTATTTCACTATCCTGGTTCAGTTTCAGGTGTGCACAGAAAAATAGTGAAGAAAATGTTGGCAGAACCAACAAAAATTGGATACTCTGGAAATATCCAGTATTATCCTCAAACAGAACTGCCTGCATACATTGTTACACACGTAATGGTGCAAGTCAGCAATATGACTTTCATTTAATCAATTTTAAAATATTCCTATAGCATAGAATAAGTAGAATATGAGGAAGTTCTTACAGAAGGGAAAAAATGCAAAGTTTCTTGATTTATAAGCTATTTTCCATCGTTGTGAAATTTTATCTAATCACTTTATAGTGTCCATAGCTGTTCTTGACAAGAAATGTTGACAAAATAATGATTTGTAGTCCAGTAGCATGCACTTTCATCCAAAAAAAATCATGAAGGCAATATTATTACTTACATAATTACATAATTATTGCTTCTGCATCATTTTTACTACGTTAGACCAAGCATGAAATGAAGTAGTTACCTCCATGCCTTTCCTACTGCCCTCTTGTGAACAATGTGCAAAGGGCATGTAGACAATAACCAATTTTCTGTGCTGGATATTCACTTATCTTCTGCTTGCTGAAACAACAACAAAAAAGACATCTATACTGATATTGTGTAGCTGATATTTGATATTATTGTGATAATAACTTAATCTTCTTCTTTCAACTTACCTTAGAAGTACCTGTGGGTCTGACTGCTCACTCCCTACCATTTCTGACAAAGGCTCACAGAAGAATGAATGAGTTTTAAATTTGTACAGGGTTTAAATGGAAATATACAGCTAAGGAAGAGGAAAGATCTCCACACTAGTTCATGTACTTTTTAAACAATATGCTGAAATTAAAGTAGCTAGTTCCTCAAAAGGTTTTTTAATTTCTCTTCAAGTGGTGTTTCCTAAAACTCTTCCTGAAACATGAAAAATATACTCTAGGCATTCAACTTGTGGTTTTGCTTTTTAGCAGTAGAAGTCACACTGAATTAATGAGGTTATGTTTTTCTATAGATGCAAAAAATATTTGAGAAACTTCCAGGATTTAAAGAAATCCACGTATTAGGATTTAAGTAAGTAAGAAAACGGGGGTAATTTTTCTATTGGCTATTTGGATTCTATTCTCTCTTCTTTCCTTTACATGAAGAGACCTATTCATAGTGGAACGTGTGTTGCTATAAATAGAAAATAATTGCCCAGGAACAATACAGTAACAATATGGAGAGAAGTGCAAATACATCCTAAGTGAGCTTTCAAATTATTAAGGAGTAGCTTTCATTCTCTGAGAAATCTTATTGCAGGTGAATAAAATAAATGTTTTGAAATGATTTCTTTGCTAGCAACATTGCATTGAAGAATTTCTTAAACGACAAGGAGAGTTAAAAGCAAGACGATTTAGATGGCTACACTTTTGTGTGTAGATCTTGTGCTCTTCATGATCTAAGTGTAGGTGCTTTGGAAAGAAAGTTGCAGGTGGACACATGTTCACAAACAAAATTTTCAAATAGGTTTCTCCCAGGTATGTCAAACAATTCTTTTGATTAGATTCCTGTTCTGTCTTGCCAATTCTGTCAGTGTTAGCTTCTTTCTATGTTTACTGCTGATACAGACTGCAGTATTCTTTTTTCAATAGACAATATACCGTTCCTTTCAAAAACTTCAATTGTTGTGCTTCAGTAGACAAAAATATATGAAGAGCCAAGGGAAAACCAAATTGCTAACAGCAGTAAATAACATAAAATTGAAAGCGAAGAAAGAGAAGGAAGAGACAGAAATGTGTGGGCTTATGGTACAGCATTAGGAACGTTCAACTCTTCTTGTAATATTTAACAGATTTTGAAGAACATTCATATCACAATGCATTTTTTTAAAAAATACACTTTCTCCTAACTTTTTGCTCACAAAATTGCTGGTAAATAGGACTGAAAGAAATAAACAAGTGAAAATGACTTGCATAACATTTTGATAATTAAAGTAAGAAGAAAAAAAAAGCTGGCTACTGCATAACCATAGCAGTCTGCAATAGCTCCTTACAGATAAAACTTACATTAAGTGATCTCTTTCAGTTGCGATCTATGAGATCTTTAATCTACTTCTGTTTAGTATTGCATTCTTAGCTCTCTGTAGCTGATAATTAGGTACATTCATCAATGTGAATGACCAGAACTGCCCATCATCTAGTGACTTAGCTAGCTAGGTCCACAAAAAATAGGCCTTAGATGAGTTGCTATCCATTCTCCTTTGACCATATCGCTACATTTATTAGCAGAATCTCCCACAAGGCAATATGAAAAGACAGCATTAGAGACGCACCAGAGAATTCATCAAAGAATACAACAAGAAGAAGGTCAATATAGGCATGCCCTTCAAAGTGATTAATAGATCATTACCCCTCTGACTAGGATCTGAGTAGGTGTCATGTGCAGCCACAACAATAGTTGCTTCTACTGTCAGAGGTGTTCACTACCACTGTAAAGGAATGATCGGCAATGCTCAAGTTGCACCAGTGGTAGTGAAAAACAGGAAAGCTATTTCAAATATTTCAGACTATCAAGGTAAAGTAAAATTCCTATTTTTCCACTCAAAACATGACAATTTCCACAATTTTGAAGGGAAAAAGAGTAATGCTGGAGAGCGGGCTGTCATTTTCACACAGAAATAAAAATCATAGGTAATGCATAAAAGATAAATTGTCAGAACATATTTTTGATGTACAACTGATTGATTTATCAGTATATATAACTGTTTCTTTTTCTTTCACAATTCTTCATGGTACCCTTTTTTTCTGTGATGAAGACAGAAGAAGGAGAAAGATGGGTAATTTGTTTCTAATTCCTAATGAAGTTTGAATTTAGATAAATCAATGAATAGTATTTATCTTGATATGACCAAGTAAATAGATTTGTATTCTGTACAAGTATAGAAGCTGTGACGTAAAGTAGCAGGGATAGCTTTCACTTTCATCTGCAAGGTTCATACAATCAAGCATGTCAGGATGTCACTCAGGGAAAACAAATGGTCAGACATAATAAAATGTACATTCAGATGGCAAAATATCAGTCATAAAGTTAGAAAGAAAGAAAGTTAGAAAGAAAGAAAGTTAGAAAGAAAGAAAGTTAGAAAGAAAGAAAGTTAGAAAGAAAGAAAGTTAGAAAGAAAGTTAGAAAGAAAGAAAGTTAGAAAGAAAGAAACTCTATATAAAATTTTCAGTTTTGATCATCTCTTTCCTTGCTGTGTTTCCATACAAATGTTATCTTCAGTAAGTATATAGGATTTGTTTGGTTACCTCTGTTATCATGGCAGATAGAATGTCAAAGAGACCAGCTACTAGCTTAATAAAATACAGGGAGTTATTGACGGGTAATACTATCACCTATTTGTCTTCTTTTGCTTAGAAGTGCTGCTGGGGAATAATTTGTATGGCAGATCCTAGAATTTCTCTTTTACACCTAGTTTAAATGGAAGAAATTTCTACTTCTTTTTCTGGATTCTTGCAACATCACATAAAATGAATACATAACACAAAGTAGATAGGGCTTACTTCCTTTCTCTCTGAGAATTTGATATTATAGCAAACAACAAATATTTTAGTTGTAATTTTTCATGTTAATAATGTGAATTTACAGTTTATGAAAAGTCATATATCTTCTGTTAAGTGAGTAAGAAGCTATATCTACTCATTTGAATTTTGAAAAGCTGTCTTCCATAGTGAAATATGATTTGCTTGCCAAATAAGCTAATTTTCCTGACTTATTTCATCCCCCCAAAATTGCCCCAGATGTGATAGGATTTTTGCTTATCTGCAGTTTTATGAACTTTTTAATCCCTTTTAATACATTCCTATGTAATTAGCAAGTGGTTATTGCTTCCTGTAACTGCCAGCATGCATTTACAATTGTTTAAATCTATGATCAACTGTATCTAGAGATATTACCAGCTCCATAGGTCTCTGAGTCATAAACTGGATTATGTTAGAATATTTTTATAATTTTATTCAATATTGGAAGTTTAATTTAAAAGTATAAACAGAAGGAGGAAAGGCTTAGGCATAGTAAAAGTAATTTGAAGATTACAGTGTCATAAGAAAGCAGTATATCTGTGTTATTTCTACAGAAGAGAATATGTTGTAGTTGCATGAATTTTTTGTTTGCTTCTTTGTAAGATCAGCCTTCAGGCAGTAACTGATTTTGCTGCACTGAACTCTTTTGCAACTTCCCTTTGCAGGTCAAGCAGCACTATAGCACGATACATGGTAAATTTTGAGAGAGATGGCTCAGAAATCAAAAGCACCGCAGATGATATCTCAACTATTGGATCAAATAAGGTTGAAAATGAAAAAGCTCCACTTTCTGCAAAGGACGAGAGAGAAATATCAGCAAGCAAACTCACAGTGACAGACCTTCAGCAGCTGGTTGCCACAGCACTCCATGAAGACAGGTCCCTGCCAGTGGACCTTGGGACACTTCGGTTTACTGATGGTCAGTAGGCAGGCCAATACTGGGCACAAGTTGTAAACTTGCCCTTGCAAATAGGTGGAGTTTCGGTACAGCATCCTTTGCTCTGTTCAAGATTATTTTCATTCAGTGTATCTCGGTCACTTAAGTGTTGCACAGTATTTAAAGGATGCACAGATCAAAGTTTAAGTTTGTAACAAAATACAGCTCTGTGTTTATGTAGTCTAACTCCCAATCATATTGGAGGGTCTGTTTTAATTTGTTTAGAAACTCTTGATATTTTGCATGCTAGGGCAAACCAAAGAAGAAAAAATAAAAAATAGCTTGAATATTCATTAAATCATTCTGAATTCCCAGTATGGACAATCACCTGTCTTCAGTAAGATAAAAAGTGAGGGGTTTCTCTAACCTAAGTTTAGCTTTCTAAAAGCTAAGCCTCTACTGTAAGCAAGCCCTATAACTTCCCACTATAAAAACAGACAGGGACATTCATCTTAAAGGGCAGAGAGGAATACAAGCTTAAGATTTAAAAGAAGAGGAATACAAATTTAGAGTGTCAATATAGGTGAGAGTAGCCCTATCTGAAGGGCTGCATCAAGTCCAGTACCACAGCTAATAAATATCCCCTTATAGTCCAATAGTAATTTTTTCAAAACTAGCAAAGCCCTAGTTTTGGGGAAGTGGGTTAAAATCAGGGAAATAATATTAAAGTGTTGCTCAAATGTATACTCGTCAAAATGATGTTCAAACACAGACCATATCACAGTTACATTTCATTTACAGGTAGCAGAAAGTGTGTAGATGAGTTAATACTTTTTGTAGTATTCAAATATCATATTTTAATATAGACTAAAGATGCCAAGACAAATTTTCGTGCACATAGAATACTTAAATAGTGTCTATTTTTAATCAACTTTTCCCTCTAGCTGTGTTTAATAAGCAGTTTTAGAAAAGCAACATGCATGTATGCATGCTTAAAGAGCTCCTCTGAAACAGTTCAAGCAGCGCTAAAGCCAAAACCCTGAGAGTAACAATGGCATGGACTCCTGGTAAAACTGAAAAGAATTTAGGCTTAATGAACAGCACAATGTGATGAATCATCATAACCCATGTGAGTTAAACTGAGTGGTTCAGAGATTTTAATCATTCATCCAGCTATGCCCAGTTCAGCTCTCTGCAGCCCTGCCCTATTCATACTAAATAAAGAATACAAAGAATAATGCATATAAATCTTCTGCTTTCTTCATAATCACCATTTTAATTTGAAATTTATACCTCTCTGTTCTTAACATTAATTTTTAAAAATCATCTTTTTAATGGAGAAGAGTTTTAATGTTTTTTTCTTTGTTTGAACAGTTTTCAGTGTACTATTGATGAAATATTGTTTGTTTTCTTTCTTTCTTTTTTTTTTTTTCCAGAACCTATGAAACCATCAAGCGATTTTGATAATGATATCCAAGGCATGGTCACTATTCCTCTGGCAGGCCCTGATTTGGTGAGTTAATTCCATCTCTTTTATTAATTTACTTCTTCATGAGAATTGACCTTGAACACTGAAGGTGCTTGTAAATATACACAAAAGTGCTCTTTTGCAGAAATACGTATCTGCCTTTTATAAATGCTATCATGATGAGTGTTGTGGTGGTATAATGCAAGGAGATACATGGTTTAAAGCATTTGCAGGTGAATATTGCCACTTGATTGCATTTTCCAGTTTTCATTAATAGTAAACAACTGCTCACCAGTTCAGTAGAGCATCTCAATGAGAGGAGAACAATTGACAAGGGTAGTAAAGGTCATCTTTGACTGCATTTAAACACCAGGTAATGTGATTGGGATCACATGCATATGTCAGAACTCTGGCATAGCCCATGACCTTATGCCGCATTAGGTTCCCATGACTAAAGATTATTGGTTGTTTGAGGAATGAAAGTTAAACACAATAATGAAAACTACCTTTAAAATCCACTTCCCTCTGAAATCCTTTCTTAGGATGACACCATAAGCGTGGAACTCCCACTGGTTTATCCTAGCCCAGCAACAGTGGACCAAACTGGAGATATCTTTGTTGAATTTACAACCGGAATTCCAGTTCTAAGCAGAGAGATTGGTGAACCTGAAGATTTTGATAGTAATTTTATTACATCTGAACCTGTGTTCCCAACCAAACCCTCCAGAGAACCACCTCACGTCAAATCTCCAGACACAGAAGCTGTCACTACTGATTACCAAAGATTCACAGTGCCTTTCAATGCTCTGGTTAGCCCGGACAGCCCTCCAAAGCCAGAGGATTCCTACCTGCCTCCTCCATCAGATGAATCAGATATCAACGACTTAATCACTGATATTGATGAGACTCCAACAGAACAGGTTGTCACACTGGCAGTTAACACCACAGGTAGCTTTACCCTACCTACTTTCCTTCAAGCTACAGATGAGAGTATTGAAGCTGAGACAAAGAAAGAACTGGTTGGAATAACAGAACCACCTTTCAAGGAACCTGATCTAGACAGCCTGTCTGGACAAGGTAAGATGCAATCTACCTTTTCACAAGAAAGAGTAGGAGAAATGTTGTTATTAAACATATGGTCACATGTAGATACAACAAATACTCTTTTATCTTTTCAATTTCAGTGTTAACACAAATATTTATATGCCATCGCTGAGAAAATTATACTTTGCATTTCTGAAACAAACAAAAAAAAGCAAACATAAAAGAAACTGCAAATGGTAAAGCATAAGGCAAAAAGGCAGGATTTGTACTGTGTATTGTGGTAGAATTTCAAATTGACAGAGCAAAAAGACATATTGGGAAAAACAAATAAATAAAGGCAATACCAGCAAACACAAACAAGACGTATTACAGAGTTGAAAACAGAACGTAAATTACTATGGCTTCTATAGGCAGGTCTGGGTGATAGCCACAAGAATATCAAGAAATAATATTTTCCAAGCAAGGAGTACTGTGCATCAGAAAAGTCTACACTTCTGCAGATCTGAAGAATGTTAATACTTCTTAAAAATTACTATTTTCCATATTTGTTTATTCAGTCTTTTTCATTCAGTAGGGTTTTTAATGGCACTCAGAGGTATAAGGAAAAACCAGATAATGAATCAGAAAATGTATACATGGTTAAGAATATAAAAGCTGCCACTTGAGGCAGGGAAGAGCCCAAGTGTTGTGTATGGTCACGTTGCTGCACCTGGTAGTTTCTCTGGTAGAGTTAGCTGCTCTTACCCTTTTAAGAATTATAGTTCTGTTGTACAAACTGCACAGGATTACCTTCTACTGGAAAAGCATGTTCTCACACATGCAGAACATTGGATGCATTCTTTTGTGACATATTGCATGCCATGAGCAAGCACAATCCTTCATCATTTCATGTACAGGTTTATTACAGTACTGAGTCAAAGATTTGCCTTTATACAAAGAGTTTTGAAGTGAAAGAAAAGCAAATAGTCTATGATTGGCAGAGCAACTTAAAGATTAGAAAAAACATTTCTTATAAGAATCAACTGTGAAATGGTCCTGAAAGTTTGTGATGAAAAGTGTTGAAAGTATCAATTTTGGTGTGTACCGAGAAGTCTTACAATGCTGCTGCTAACAGTATAGCAGGGAGAAGACCTACAAACTTTCATTCTGTTCACTCATGGGATCAGGGCCTTAACATAAAGCATGTTTGTTGTGCATTTTGCTAGATAGCTGAAAAGCATTTTAGTCTAACATCTTCCAGTGACTAGAGAGAAGCAGTTAGGACTGTTTCACCACCAGAAACGCAGAGCAGTACATGCTGAGGATCCTAGGTCTTTTTTTCCTTCAAAAATTGTAAACAGCTTGTTTATTGCAATGTTTTTAGTTACTGCCTGAGTGCTTTTCACTGGATGGGAGGAAGAGATGAACCTCCCTCTGGCTCCAAGGTTAGTGCTTGTTTGGCTATTCCCCAGTGGCAGTGCAGGACCATCCTTCACTCAGCTCTTATAAAGGTTTCAGGTCAAAGCTTGATGCTATGATTCCAAACCATCCTCATAGACATTGCATTGCATAGTTTAGTGACTATCAATGCCATGAGGCAAATGTCAGAACATTTTAGGAAATATCGTGCAGATGGAACTCACTACCTAAAGCTATTACTGTCTGTACTTAGGGCATTTAATTTTTCACTTAAAACTTACAACTTCTGAGTTCTGTGAGTGCAGGTTTGGAATGAACCTTTTAATCACCACTTTCAGAAAGAGTTACTAAAACACTTAGTAGTGCATACTCTTTTTTTTAGCTTCTAGTCAGTACTGTGCACAGCATCATGTTTTTACATTTTTCCTGGATATTGCATATTTAACAGGAAAAGTATATATGGAAAATCAGAACAATTTTTATTATATAATTTTTATTAAAGTCAATAGTACTGGTGATATTAACTGTAATACTGCAAGTAAAATTCATGACTAGCAGGTACAGGCTTTTCTCCATTTTGTGCCTGGTTTCATTTGAGAGTGTTTCATATCAACCTTGAAACTGTTGTGAAAGAGCAGGAACTACTTAAATCATTCTGCATGAGGCTGGACAGCCTGCAATTCTATTGCATGCATTCCCAGCCATTTTCCTGGACTACAGTACAAAAGTTGGACATTCAGAACTTAATATAACTTTAAATTTACTCACATTCATCATGAAAGAAGGAGATGGCTTGCAAAAATAACTTAATCTGTTATTCTTTCTTGTGTCTCAGTTTTATGTTTCCCAGATGGACTTAATTGCATTAGTTATTACCTGCACAAAACTGGAGACAACACATTACTACAGGGTCCTCAGCACTGAATGGCTGAAATCCACTCCAGCCACTTTCACTGTGTCCACCTGAAGTTTCTGAGCAAGTGAATATAAAAATATTTCATAGCTTCCAGGAAGATCTGCAAACCCACACACACAAAGCTCTCCATACAAGGTCTAGGGAAGGGAGAATAAAAGCAAGAAGGAATTAAATCATTGAGAGCTGTTTTTAAGCCATGTAAGATGAGATTTGTCAGGAGTGGGCAGACAGAGGGAAGAATGAGCTAGAAGATGTGAGGCTTCCTCCATGTGATATTACACAGTTTTGGGGTGATTATGATGTCCATGGGCAGTAAAAGGCAGACCAGTGAGAATTAGAGAGACTTTTTTTCACCAGACAGCGATGGTAATTACTGAAGCCATTGAAGCAGCCCAGAATTACTGGGAAAATACAAAGCTACCTTTCAAGAAAGCCTGAAGTTTGAATTTCAAATTTTATTTTGAGATTCTCTAATAACACCAAGAGAATTAACATTGGTACAACTGTCCAGGCCTCTAACTGGAAAGTTCTCAATTACCTAGCTATGGGGTTTAAACTTTAAGTAATTATAAAAAGGGTTTTCTTTGCTGAGGCACCTTCAAAATCTGAGTTTTCATTCTGTATTTACAGATAGTGTCAACAAAACTGCTCTTTTCTACTGAGATACCTGCTCAACGTCTTCTAGAACTCTTATTTGTATTTTTTCTCTCTGGAATCAACTCATCTCTCTTTCTTTATGGCTATATTTCTTCTCCCTTTCTTTCCAGTCTTCCCATGAGTTTACCTAACACAATATGATCATTCAGAAAGGAGTGTTAGAAATGTTGTTATTTCAAAATCCAAGAAAACTCCGATAGTAAGAAACTGCAAGTAAATGTAATAACAGATAAAGGCATTTGTGAAGTCTGCAACAGAAGTGAAATACTTTTGCTCCTAAACAGTATGAAGAATTTTACATTGTATTTGTTTTGACAGTAGGCACTTAGTGTTCACATAATCCTGGTAAATGGTTATCTACAAGCTCTAACTATCATGGAAGAAGCACTATTTCTGGAGATGTCATTACAGAAATATAGGAGAAAATGAAACAAATGCTAAAATACTTCAGCTATTTTGTTGTTCTTGTACATCTTGAGGTCATCAAGCTGAATCATCCTCAAGAAACACCTTCAGTGAAGATGACTCTGCAGAGTGTATCACAGTGTTTTTCCTGTGAGGGAAAAAACCACATTGTGTAGATGGTTGCATCATAACTGTATGTGTATCTGATAAGAGATGTGTTCCTTTTAGTAACTGCTCTCACATTTTATGCAGCCTTGTTGTGAGACATCCTTTGATTTCCTCCTCCTGCCCAGCAGTTAATTCAGTCATACGCTCCCTCTCTCTCACTGCTATTTCATAGCAACCTCTAGAAAAACTCAGTTTTCTGGATGTCTGGGGATTCTTTCTGCCTCTGGTTCATTCCCAGCTGCCTGCGGGCCATCTATGGTTTGCACAGCTCTCTATTTGGCATAACCAACATTGTCATGAAGATGAAAATGCCATTACTTCTTGCAAGAACATCTCCAGATATTCTGGGTACTGGAATTCACATGGCTGTTTATACAAGGTAAGAACTCTTCTCTTTTCCTTCCATGATTTTCTGTTTTTCCTTGTGTTTTCTTTGACATTAAACTGACAGACTTTTTTCCACACTCTCCCTCACCAGATTGTCTTGGTGCCATTTCACTTGTAACTTCAGATGTGCCAAGAATGCTTTCTGCAAAGGTGCTGCTTTAGCCTGATGCTTGGAAGAGTGAACAGGTAGGTCTAGCAGTGTAATCCTCTCAAGCATTAAAAACATCAAAAAAAGTAACGTGTATATTGAAGATGAGGCTGACTGCAAAAATTTCAGCAGACATGTTAAGATATGACAGGCTTAAAAAGAAGTTCGTCATATATTCATGATTAAGTTATAATCGCATACTCAGAGTATTACAGATATTCTGAAGAGTCCTAGGGAGTATATGGATTAGTATACCACAGCAACTGGTAACAACTACTTATTGCTTATAGACATTGAAACTCCCAAAGAACAGTGCTCTGGTTATGTTGAGATGCACAAACTACAGGGACCCTTAATAAGACTCAGTCATCCCTGAAGCATCTGCTCCAAAATCCTTATCCATATCACTAAAATTGAAGCACATATTTAAAATAAAACCAGCAGGATCTTCTCAGTTAGACACCTTCCATCTCTCTCTTACTTGTTCCATAGCAAAACTATGATAAAAAATCACAGTACCTATATCCAAGGTGCACCAGAGGAATAAGATAGTCCTCACTGCGACCTTCATTCCACTGTATCATTCAAAATCAATTACCCATAGTATGAAAAAAAAGGTATTCAGTGCTTTGATTTTTCTTCCTAAGTCTAGAAGTGCTCATTTGATGACAAGATTTTAAGATAATCTCAGATTTCACTTTCTAATTTTACGTTTTTTCTTCTCTGTTTTTAGGTCCTTGGGTCAACGCATTACTTGAATGTATCTCATGAGCCCTCTATGCTCTTTATAGCATTTTGCAAACTAATAAACTTGCCTGATGGTCCCATGACCTACAAAAATTTGTTCTTCCATTTTTTTTATCACACGGTAGTGAAAAACACAGGAACTGAAGAGGTATTTAGAGGATACTTTCAATTCTGAAGGATAGACAGCATCAGAATATGTTTCTAGTCATTCTAAAGTAAAATAAATAGAAAATAGTACTTCTGCTTCAGGATCTTAATTGAAAGAGCTCCAAAATCATATCAGAGGCATGGAGGAGTATGCGTGGCATTTAGATGGCTGCTTCTTTGTTTTCTGATTTGCAAAGATTTATATTTTTTTCACATAACTTCTTATTTAAAATTCATGAAATACTGTTTTTGAATTTAACTGTACAGCCATCACCAACTGGAATAAGAACTTTTAATGCACCTGAAGCTACAGTTTTAAGCAAGATGTTTTTTATTCAGATTTGACTCCACTTTGTTAAAAGCATGTTTGTATCTGCAAATTCACTGCTTCTCAGTTTTGCTTCTCTATTTAATTCATTGATGCAAATACCATACAAGTTCAGACGTCAGTTTAGCACAGCATCTTATTTAAGATATAATTTTATGATTTTATATGTTAGCCAATGTTGCTGAACTTTAATACTGTATGACTTACGAGAGATGATAGCCACAGCAGCCTCAGGCAATGTTCACGTCTTCATTGGGGTTCACTGAAGACAGAGGAAAGGGAGTTCTGTTTTCAATGAACACAATAACTGGCTTCTGGAGGCTTCATATAGACAGAATGAGAACCCTAAAAATTAAAAAGACAAAATTAGTCATTAATTCTGTGACCTGGTAGGTTAATGATCCCCTTCCCCTGTTGTACTCCTAATCCTCATCTTATCTGAGCCCCAGCTAAAAATAGAAGACATCAAACTCAAATTCAGTACTCTACTTATTTATTTGCATATAACACTCCTGCATCCTGGGAATTTGTGGCATTTCAAGCATGCAGAAAATATCTAAATTAGAATTCAGCTCCTTGCTGTACCATTCCACCTAATATGTACATCCGCAGGGCTGTCCATATGGAGATTTTTTACCCTGATTGTGAATCAGTCTTTTAACTGCATACTTTTCTTTTGTTTTTTCTTCAACCAGCTCAGTTACAAATATCTCCATATAAAGTGTTATGCTTTAACTTTCATATACAGAGCTATATGTCAGTGGACTTGTAAAATGTGTCCATTTCCAATATGAAATGTCAGTGCTTATTAAGCTCATGAATGAAATGAAATGCCAAGTTTTCCTGATGTACAACCTTCTGGGCATACTTATTAATGCAAAGGCACTAGAAAACCTTTCAATTACAATTTGAACTTTTGTAAACAGCAATTCCTTATTCATGGTCAATTTGAAGGCTCTTCCTCACTTAAAATACATAAGAGAACAAACTAATTAGACAAAGTTGTTGAAATGGCAATTGATTTCTTTTTTTCTGATAAGTAAGTTGAACCTATGCATTTTAATCCTCCAGCTGGGGAAAAATGCCTGCATGCAGAACTCCTCTTACAAAGATTTAGTACAGCAGTGCACCCAGGAAATTGTCTCTTCATTTACTATTTTCACGTCTTTGCCAACAGCAGTTTAATTTTAGATATAAAACTATCCTCAGTACAGAACGGCCCTGCCTTGTCCATATAAAACATAAAACACCTACAGATTTCATCGAACAACTTTACAGGATTGTAAGTAGTGTAACAGGCTGAGAGTTAGAGTTGAGTTTTTTATTACTGACAGTAGTGTTTAATTCCATGCCATTGTTTAACCTCCAGTGTGGTTACTCTGGGGGGTTCATTTGAGTTCAGCATCTTATTTCATGGTCGCTGTGGGTTCTTTACACCAAAACAATGCAGCTGTAGAGCAAACTGTGTGCTGAAATGAAGTATGCTGTGACTAAGAATACCTGAACCTTCAGTGTTCATGCTTTTAAACTCATAAAATAATTGCCTGTCTATTTTCTGTCCTTCTGTTGTAATAATCTCATCTCAAAAAGGCAAATTGGGTGAAGGGTTACCACTAATTGCTCTGTGAGGAAGTAGTTGAAGTGTGCTTTGAGTTCTATTTCAAAATAACAAATACATATATATGCGCATATATATACGTATATATAACAGCAGTATTTTAAATGCAAAAGATCCTTCTGGATTCCAAATGTCTAGGTCTTCTTTACATTTCAAGAATATTTTTAACTCTCTAAGACTGATCTCATCTCACAATCTCATACAGACAGAGGAAGAGTTTGGCAAAACCAGTTGCAAACCATTTTACTGCTCTTTTCAGTACATCTCTTGTGAAAGCAGTAACATGACACAGAGTGCAAAAAAAGAAGGGTCAGAGACCCTGCAACTTGTGCTGCATTGCAGTGAGTACTCAGCAGGATTTTAGGTTAACCCATTTCCTGTAATGCTGCAACAGAGTGCCGTCACCTTTGTGCTCTGTCACTCCCAGCTGGAGAGAGTGACTAGGAGGCAGAAACTGGCAGCTTATGAGAACTGATGGTGCATGCACCAGGGGTCAATATAGCGTGCCCTCAAGGCTTCTTAAGTTACTGTTTGTAATAAGAGAATGCTGGAAGATATTTATAGTCTATGCATAGCATTTAAATATATATATGTGTGTGTGTGTATGTATGAATAGATAATTATTTATAATAGAGCTCTATTCCAAATCTGTAACATACATATGGTTATATTTCTTCACACTTGCTGCAGTTTTAACAGCTGTTTCAGTACCTATTTCTCCTGAAGTTACATCTTCCTAAACATAATCCAACAATTCCATCACAGCCATGTGCACAGGTGTATGTTTCTGTGCTTTCCTTGCTCTGTGGAGCCATAGGTTCATCCCATCAGTAGATCATCCTATGTTAATACCTCAAGCACTAATGCTAAGAAATCTTTTCTGGGTTCCCATAACTGATAAGGGACTCTCACCCCTTATCAGTGTCACAAATAACAGCAAGAGCTTTGTAAACAGAGAACATCACCAGGCTTGTTTTGGATTTGTTTACCTAATCTGTCTGTATCCTTGATTACACAAGAAACACAAGGGCATGACAAGAGAAAATCATCTCAAGATCCTGATAAAGTACTGGGGCCTTGAGCTGTGGTGTAGTGTTTGGTGCTTCACACTTCATGCAGAACCCGGTGTCCATACTACATTTTGCTCTTCTCTTCTGGCTGCAGCCCTTTTATTTTGTTAGCATCTATTATTACTCACTGCTTGTTAAAAACAGACTTAAAATACATTGTGTTTTCAGATAGATATTTTTGTAATGGAATAACGTTTGCATTACTTACAGATACAGTGACTGCACAAATGGAAACAGCTACTGTAACGACCTTTCCAAAATTACCTCAGTACTGCTAAGAGAAGAAGAAGTGGTTGATTTAGATAACTAAAATCACGTAAGAGGAAAATTGGGCATCAGTTGATCAAAAGACACAACGTATGTTTGGACAGTTATCTTGTTAAGTACTTATCCATTGTCTAAAATGGAGAAAAGATGACTGCCTTAGAGGATACACCCAACTTTTAAATGCCCCCTAGAAGTGAGATCAATACCACAAAAAGATGCATTCTCAAGATTCCCTAAGAATCTAAAGCAGAATCAAAAATTAAGCCCGGCTCTTTCACAATCCACACCTTATAGTTTAACCACTAGTTAGTCATGTGGCCAACTTCACAGAATGAGGCTATACATTCCTACTAAAGCACACTAGCCTTACCCAGGGTACAAAAATGTATGTTATATCAATAAAGGAAAGAATAATGAAAGGGAAGCAGTAGTGGCTCTATTTAAAAACAAATAAATAAATAAATAGGCAGATTAATGCTTTGGCCAAGTCATAGTATCTGCAGGGAGGAAGAAAAGATCATGCCAAAATACTAATGTAAACAAGATACGCAGAAATTTTACCTTAAGGTTTTCTCTGTTTAAAATACATTTTTTTTTCCTAAAAACAGCAATACAGCAGCAGTTCAGTCCTTGTCCATTTAGAAGCAAAGAAATAGAAAGGGACACAAAGACTATCCATGGGCAACTCCTGCGTCCTTCCTGAAACAGTTGCCACCTCTCTCAGTGAGGGTTTTTCCCAGTGCAAACAATTGTTCAGTTCCTTCATTGGCCACTGAGAGGAAGTAGAGAACAGAAGAATTCATTAATTGGAGGGAAACTTCTGTCCTCTCAGGTGATGAGTGGTATTGCCCTGCTGGGGCTGCTTAAAGTTCAGAATAAGGAGCACCCGTAAATGTAAAGATGGAAAAGGACACAGTTATCAGACTGAGTAAATGCCTGTGGGACAGAGGCCATCATTTTCTGAGAGATCATGGCAGGAAAGTAGCTGAGAGCCACTTCCAGTTTCATCAAACTTCAGATTTGGATTTCAGCGACATCCATCACAAAGCCTAGGCCCATGCCAAGCCCTAGTGGGAACCTCATAAAAGTTTAGCAGCAGGGTCATATGGAGGCTTTTTGAGAGCAGCAAATGATTTCTTAGGGCTTGAATTTGTTTTCACTGCTGCTGTTGCCTTCTAGGTAAATCAAAGGAGATTGCCTCATCGTTTTGCTTAATAACATTTTACGTTCACTGGCAACTAATAGCCTTAACCTCTAGCAGAGAGGGGAGCAACAGAATGACTCTGGCATAGAATTGATCCAAGCAGACAACTCTAAGCTGCAATCTACTCTTTCTGTCAATATAAACTGACAGCACAATTACGTGTCTTCAAAACAAGACTGCACTTAGGAATTGCTCAGGAAATACTTATGGCGTGTAATTATTACTTAACACATCACCTACAGAAACCTCATCACACAAACATATGGATGAGGTGTTTCATTCATGTAGTTCTTCTATGCTGATGGAAATAACACCTTCATGTTTAGGTAGCATTAAGTCTTCCTTTTAAAAGTGCTTCAGGGTTAATACAAGATAACATTGGCTCCATGTTTAAGATTTGCTACACTCGTTTTTCAAACTAGCTCTTTCATTTTCCCGTTTTCCTGCAGCAGTAAAGATCATGGATGAACTAGAATCATCAGGTGATGACATTCTGGTTACAACCAGCACTTACAAAACGTTGCCTTTCCTCACTGGTTCAAGTGACCTCTTTGCCACGCAGCCAGAGGTCACTTTTGCAGCAGCACTGCCACCAGACCAAATCCTACTGCCTACAGTGACCAGCCCATTCTACAGCCACTCTGTTGTCATTGACCAGTCCCCTGAAGTACCAGACACTTTGATGCCAGCAGCTGCCAGTGTTCTTCCCGACAGTGCCAGCACAGGAGTTCAGGACATTGCTGCTGAGTTGGACGGCGTCGGAGCGAAGAGCACGGCAGCGCTGGATGAGGCAGAGCACGGCAGTGGCGACATCTCAGTGCAGACATCTGAGCCTGCAGAAGCCACCCAGGCTCCCACGCTGAAGTATGTGACCACCAGCTCCATGACAACAGCAGCCAGAGGCAAAGAGCTCGTCGTTTTCTTCAGCCTGAGGGTAACCAACATGCACTTCTCCGATGATCTCTTCAACCGGAGCTCGCAGGAATACAAAACACTGGAACAACAGTTCACGCAATTGGTGAGTGAAAAGCATCTTGAACAACACATGCAATAGTCAGACACAGCTGGAAAACAAATGCACATCCCTCATCACTAAATTACGTTAATTATTGCTCCATAACTCAGGAAAAACAGCAACTAGCTTCTGTGAGAGCTGTACCAAGAGGTTTTGGCAAGGAAATTCTGATGTATGCCAGTTGGTTCAGCCAGTCCCGGATAGCACAGTATTTTAACAGCATCAGCTCCTGCTGCAGTTCAGTCTGATAAGCACTTTTAAGGGACTCATAACCCTGGGATGTTCTCAGAGTGTGAAAAAGCATTTTGTGAAATCAATTATTAAAGTGTTTACTTGTTCAAGAGACTCCAGATATATGGCTTGCATGTCATTATTTGGCTTTATCTTAGATCAACAACACTGAATACATCTAAGACTTGTGCCTCTATGCCAAATTTAAAAATAGCCTTATAAAAGATATCATAGCTTAGCAGAGACTAAGCTAGTGATTAGATATGGATTTTCTTTATGGGTACAATAGGGCAACAGGTCAGCTCAGTAGCATGCCTGTTATGCTTTGCCCTAACCTGCCTGGATTGAACGTTTGAAAATAATTACAGTTGGCTTTTGAATGCGGTGATATTTTTTCTTTCAGATGAACAAGTTCCCCAGCTGCCATGCATTTCATTACAGGGAAAATTGCTGCCGTCCAACTCAATACATCATTAAGAAAGATGCAAGAGACCTGAAAATAGTGAAGAATAGAAAAGTGAATTTGGTGGTGAAGTTCAGTAACCATATTAAATTCAGAGAAATAAGTGTTTACTTGATATCTAAAAGCAACTATAAGAACAATTATAGCAGCTAGACACTGACAGTAAGATAAAATAAAAGCAACTTTTTATTTTGCAGCTACTTCCATACCTGCAGTCCAACCTTACTGGTTTTAAGCAACTGGAAATACTAAACTTCAGGAATGGAAGTGTGATTGTCAACAGTAAAATGAAATTTGCCAGAACAGTGCCATATAACATCACAGAAGCAGTACACTGTGTTTTGGAAGACTTCTGTGACGCTGCCGCCCAACGCCTCAATTTGGAGATTGACAGCTACTCCCTGGATATTGAGCCAGGTAAGGTTATGTTATTAACATATTTTAAACAAAAACCAAGCAGGTATTTTTTTTTCTCAAATTCTACAGTTTTAGAAAGATTACATTTTTTGGAAATAATTATATTATGAATAGCCTACCAGTGAATGATTAGGAGCAATAAAAAAAAATCTTGTAGATTCAGCTGTCTAGAGATGTATTTCCATTCTACAGTGAAATGCTGAGTGCAGGTGTTGATCTCTGCACATACACTAACTGCTTTTTAGATCAAGATCCAAATACAGGGATACAAAAAATCTTTAGACTAATGGCTGGGTGAAGACAGGCATAAAAAGCTCAAGTACAGTTCACAGGAATGACTCATCCAGATCTTTTTTCTGAGTAGGTAAAACATCGTTTCTGATGACTTTAGCAATCTAAGAAAATCGTTGTTTAGGACATCATTAAATCTATCTTTAGAGGGCTACAGATTTCAGGAGAGAATGAGGTAATTTCTAGGAAAAGTAGAATTCAACAGATACTCACTGACCTGAGTATTACTAATAGATAGCTCTCCATGGATTTGTAATTCTAGAATCTCTCCTGATTTAAAAACTACAATGGTCGTAAAATAATCTAGGTTGGAAAAGACTTTCAAGATCAATCAAGTCACCTGGCCTGTCAAGTTCCCATCTCTAAATCATGTCCATTAGTGCCCTGTCCACACATCCACATTACCTACAAGGATGAGAATTCCACCACTTCCCTGGGCACACTATTCCACTGATTGATCACCTACTCCAAGAAAGAATTCTCCTTGATATCCAATCTAAATCTCCCCTGGTGAAACTTGAGACTATTTCTTTGTCACCCGAGAAGAGTCCAACACCCTCCTCGCTGCAGACTCTTTTCAGGTAGTTGGAGCAACGAGTTCTCCCCTCAGCCACCCTCAACTCTAGAACAAACAGCCCCAGTTCCTTCAGACACTTCTCATAACCATTTTCTACTCTCTTCTCCATTTTTCTTGCTGACCTCTGCAGATGTTCAAGCAACTCAGTATCCTTCTTGTAGTGGGGACCAACACTGAACACAGCACTCGAGGTGCCACATATAGGGGGAAAATTATTTCCCTGCTCCTGCTGGCAAAACTATTTCTGATAAAAGCCAGGATGCCATTGGCCTTCTTGGCCACCTGGGCACACTGCTGGCTAGTGTTCAACCAGCTGCCATGGTATACTGATGTTCTGCTGAATGAAGGATAAAGAAGTCCTAGGAAAACTGAAATCTGGGCTACCATAGGGTCTTTGCTTTGGTAGTTAAATATTTAATAAAACATGTTTAGAAATTCAGCATATTTCCATGTGTTTCATAGCCCCACTGTATTTTTATTTGGTGGAAGGGCAGGAAGCTGAGTAAATTATGGTAATGCCAGTGAATTCCTATTTATTGTGAAAATAAGAGCCATCTAGTGGTAACTGTTACACCACAACAAAATGCTGATGGGAACTGACAGCACAAAACACGTAACCAGACTCAGCAGCTTTTACAGCTGTATAGGACTAACTACATTGGTCATAAGTAATAACAAAGAACAGTGTAGCAGGCTTTTAAAAATATCTGCACTCATTTTGGTTTTTTGTCAGCTAAACAAAGTGAAAACACAGAGAAGGTTACAAAGCACGGCAGGTACATAGCCCAAAGCTTTATTAAGGGAAATGAAACACCATCACCAAGAATGACCCCCTAGCACAGAAATCTGCTCATGTCTAACTCTCCCTGTCACAAAGAAATATGCTGACAGCTTCCAGCTTCTTAGCACTGCAGGACTGTAGCACACACAGACCACAGAGTCACAGAATGGTTTGGGTTGGAAGGCACCAAAACCCACACAGTTCCAACCCTGTGTCATGGGCAGGGCTGCCCCCCACTAGATCAGCTGCCCGGGGCCCATCCAGTCCGGCCTTGAGCACCTCAGGGATGGGGCAGATTTTTGAGTGATTTTGATTTCAGACCAGCCTTGAAACCATGCTCTTCTCCACAGCTAAGACAAGGTGCGCAAACCTCCTTTGGAGAGTTCGGATCACTCAGGACCTGCTGCGCTGTGTAGCCCTGCTCCTGCCTGTCCATCTCCTCTCATTTCCTTCTCTGTGCTCACTTTTCTTCACGTGGTCATTATTTTATGCCTTACTGGATTCTCACATCTTATTGAAACAGCGTGCTGACTAAAATAGAGATTGTATCCCCTGTGCCACTTGTCATCTTTTGCCTTCTATTTATGGGCCTCACCTTATGACACGCACGAAATTGCCTCCAGGAGACAAGAGGGCTGCAGCCCTCCTCCTTACCACTCCATCAGCACACAGCTGGGCTGAGCTCTGCCTTTAATGGCTCCTTCTGCATCCTATATGCATTTCTAGGAAGAAGCAGAGAACAGGGAAGGAGAACAAGACTTGTGTGACAGCTGAAGTCAGGGCTTTGCGCTGCCTCTGACCTGGGCTCCCAACACTGGCAAAAGCATTCTCCTTTAATCTCAAAGATGCATCCCTTACTAAAAATAAATACATATATATATACATATATAAAAGAAAAAAAGAAAAAACAAATACACAGCAAGATTTCCCTATGCTAATACATCACTTCAGATGATGCCCACCATGCACTTATTTTCTGCAGTTGTTATTTCTAGCTTGCAGTCACCATAGTGTTGTGCCATACTCACTAAGCTGATTCCTTTCCCTTGTTATGCTCTGAAGTATGTGTTTAAGATGCTTCCTAGATCTTACACATACACAAGACAGTAGCATAGCATCCTTGAGTACAAAACTAGTGCTTTAAAGTAAAAAAAAAAAAAAATTAAAAAAAAGGATCAAAATATTCAAGTATGAAAAGCCTTGTCAGTGAGGCAAAGATAAAAATCACAGGATGGGGTGAACAACCGTACCAGTAAAAACTTGCATGCTTTCTGTGTCACACAGAGAAGAAAAACCTGTGTTCCCTTATGCTATACTGTACACCATTAACATGCACAAGCGTGCACTGTTTTCTCTTGCTGCCACCCAGCTTGCCAAATACTTGGAGGTTGACGTCTCAGTGCTCCCGTTAATGATCTACCCATCCTTTACAGCTGATCAAGCAGACCCATGCAAATTCATGGCATGTGACGAATTTTCCAAATGCATAATGAATGAGTGGACAAAAGAGGCTGACTGCCTTTGTAAACCCGGTTATGCAAGCCAGGATGGATTGCCCTGCAGGAGCCTGTGCGAAATGGAACCACATCTTTGCGACAATGGTGGGAAGTGTGAGTTAGTTCCAGGAAGAGGAGCTGTCTGCAGGTAAATAAATCAAGCTTAACAGGAACTCTGTTAATGGACCCCTGGTTCTGTTCCATGAACAAATGGAGCTGAGTGTGTACTTCTCAACAGCATAAACTGTGCTAATAAGCCAAGAACTCAATATTCAGACACTTCAACTAACACTGCCACAATTCATTTTCTGCAGTGGAAGTCACAGAAAAGGGAGAAAAATTGAGTTGAGCACAGCGATTTGCAAAAGTGGCCGCAGTACAGCGGCAGCATTTCAGCTGGGAGCCCGCCATCTAACGGGGTCCTCCTGAAAGTTCTACTGCAGTAGCAAAGGGAGCTTCAAGACCAACCTACTACATAACCACTTCCCATTTCAGAAAGGCTTGGGTGCAGAAATTACCAAACCAATGGTTGGAATTATGAGGAAGTAATACATGAAAATTTTATGAATTATAGCAAATTACATACTAACCTTATGCTAGTCGCAGACTGACAGCTTGTACCTATTTGTACAGTCTGTATAGTAAGCTATGACTAGTGTGGAAACATCTGCTTGTGAATTTATTTGGAAACATACTAGTTTTTCTATCAACTGGAAACCCTCTGTTCTCATAAAATACGATAATCTTCTGCCCTGCCTTAAAGGAAGCACTGTATAGTGGAACTTGTACTCCAGATCCTGCTGGTCAGATTAAAGTCACCAATAAAGAGAATATAGGCTTCAGAGGGATGTTCAGGGATTATTCTGAAACACACTTGAACTTCTAAGGTACCACAACACAAATTTTATCTGAACATTGTTAAGTGGGCAACGAACCAATCCGTGGCTTTTTGTTTAACACTTGCTGTCATGAATATAAGAGCATTTTCCTTCTTCTGTTAGGAATCACATTGTTTCATACAGATTCATAGCAATTAATTGTATTGCAAATGCCGTGCTTATCTTTAATTGCATGTTTTCCTTTGTTTTCATTTGAGGTATTCTGCATTTTCTGCCCTGAAGTTCTGTATATTTGTCTCTTCCTCTCCCCATTTTAGATGTCCTGTACGCAGACACAAGTTTTACCAAGAACAGCGCTGTGCAAAATTTGCTCCAGAACCCACACAACCCTTCACTTTTAAACCTGTCATTCTTGGCTCACTGAGCCTTGCTTTTCTTTTCGTCATTTTAATCATTAAGTTAAGAAGAAAAAGCAAAAGAAACTCTCACTTGGAGTAAGCGGTTCCATCATCTTTTTCCTCACATTTCAAAAAAAAAAAAATTCCTCTTTTTTAATTTTGTAATTTGAAATTTACCTAAACAAAAATGTTCTGCATTGTAGAAGGCCCACTCTCAGCAGCCGCAATTCAGAAAATGCTGCAAGGATTAACTCCGCTTTCGAACACGATGAAGCCATTACTAGCTTTTGCCACACGGTTTGTAGTGTAAATGCTTGTGCCAGTAGTTCCTCAGAGACCACTGACCAAGAAGCATTGCACAGACTTGAAAACACAATTCAGTATGGAGGTAAAACGCATGGAACTTCTTTTCTTGTTCCTCAGCACATAGCACCATCCAGATAACAGCATGTCTTAGCTCTACAACTAAAATGAATTTGATTTTAAGCTCTTGCTTAGCCATTTCAGAACTAAAAATACTAATTTCTGTGTTTACTTTTCACACTTACTGACATCTTGGTTTCCTCATAGAGCATAGAACTGCTTTTCTTACAGCTCTTTTGCATGGCTTTGGTGCCCCGTTTGATCCAAGTGCCTTTTGCAATTTATAGAGTGAAATAACCTTTTTTTTTTTTTTTTCCTGTCCAATTTCATGCTGTAGGTCACCAGACGAGTTTACAAAGCCAGGACTGACAAGTTAGTCTGTGAAATTCTGCATTTCCAGCATCAGACAGACAAAACCAAGGTTTGTGATTATTTTCAAGATCTTTAAACTTCTACTGTTTCCTCTTTGCAAATGTTAGCAGGGAGCCTCTCTGTACTTGTTCAAAGAAAGCATAGGATCATTAAGGTTGGAAAAGACCTCTAAGATCACCTAGTCCAACCACCAACCCTTCCCCACCATGCCTACTAACCACATCCCTCAGTGACACATTCACATGGTTCTTGAACACCTCCAAGGACAGTGACTCCACCACTCCCTGGGCAGCCCATGCCACTGCAACATCACTCTTCCTGCGAAGAAAATTTCCTAATATCCAACCTGAGTTCTATGTGGAGAAAAGCTCACTCTTGGAGGCTTGAGATGACAAGAGCAGCAGTCACTTAAATATCAAGAAGGAAGGAATACCTGAAATAAAAGTTGAAAGTTCAACACAAATCAAAGGGGAAGCTTTAATAGGATTGTTTAAGAATACATAGTGCCATTTTAAACAACAGGAATTCCAGCTTAGGCAGATTAACATTCATTTATCAAACGTTATTTCAAGAACAGGGTACTCTTCTATCTTTGGAAGGAGGAAGAAATGGCAGCCAAGACAAGAATTTCTCTAACATTGCCATACTCTCTTAATTCTGATATATCTGAATGTATTCCCTTGAAAAGTAGAAAAAAAGCTTTTAATTTGCTGTTCGTGTTTTGTTTTTTTTTTCTTTTTATGCCAGCTGAACTACTTAAACATTACTATTTACAAGAGAATTAAATATTTTAGGAAAGAAACAAATGGCACAACAAAGCTGGGCCTTTGTCATCTACACTGTATTTAAATTGTTAGGGGTGCACTGACACAGCTCTCCTCAAGATCTGGTCATGGAAATGAATTTAGTTGAGAAATGAGGCATCTAAAAATAGATGACAGAAGAAGGAAAAAAAATAGATATTCAACACAGCTTCTGTGAGCTGAAACTCAGAGCAACACTTTTACGTCTCTTCCAAATTCCTTTGGGGGCAGGAATGTAGAGCAGAATATGGCACTCCAATTGAATTTCAGGAAGATGCAGATATACAGAACTTTTGAGCCGAATTGAAAAAGGCAATTTTAGAATTTTGTTTTGCAACGTATAACATGTTTTGTGTCTCCACAAAGATCTGGTTCTTCTTTTTCTGAGCTCAGAAGAAAATAAAATTCTTGCAAGCGGGTGACGACTGCAGACAGCTCTGTGCATGGTTAGCTCTCTGGGAACGTTGCCTGTCTTGCTCAGCAAGCAGCCATATGAAAAATAAAACCATTGTGAGTCAAAGCAGAATGTGACAATGAGCTAGAATGCATGTGTTCGAGAGGATAGGCCCCTTCAGTCTGAAACAGCAGATGTCCTGAGAAAGTGATCCTGTCGACCTGATTCTATGCTGCCTACATCAGCTTGGCATGTGCTCTTTGTTCCTTTGAGATTAAAGTTGAAAACATGAGCTCATTCAAAATGCAACATTTCACTTTTAATACCTCCTACTCCTGCCAGGGACACCGCTGGATCTTCTCGGTTTAGCCAAAAGGGCACTGAAAAGTAAGACACAGCTTTCAGTTGAAAGGGTATTACCTCCAGCTGTCTGCAACGTCTATTATTTTGCAGTTGATCTGCCAGATGCTATTCTATCTATGTGTCACTTATTTGTGCTCATACATGGCATTTGGGGTGAATAAAATTCATTTTCAACGTATTATCTGGCAAAATTCAGTAATGGATCTAACCCTAAAGACAAAAAAAAATACTAAATCCAATTTGCATGGATACAGATGACTTATTTTGATGCAATACAGATGAAGCCTAAAAGTCATTATAGATTCCCCCTCAGAAATATACAGAATGTCATTCTTTGCTCATCAAAACCAGTGACTATCATGCAGCATCATCCTCTGCAAGAGTCACTCTCAGCCACAAAGATGACTGAAATCATTTTTCAGATGAAAACAAAGATTGCCCTTTGTTTGATTCCCGTGTCAGCCACTTGGATGATCAAGCAAACAGTATTTTGGATTAAAATGATAAAACAGCACTGCCAGTTAGAGCTCCCCATCAGCATCACAGCTTCAGTGTTTCATTATTGCAATCACGAGACAACCTAAAACACCACAGAGATGGAGGAGCTGGACTCTTAGCTCAAGAGTTACAGACATCCTGTTTCACAAACGTGTGAGATTGCTCAGCACTGCTACCGCTCTCACACCAAACCAATGCTGAGGAACTAAACGTCCCAAACTCTCATTTATTCCAAGCATGCTGTAATTGTGAGTCCTGTAGATCCTTTAGCTATGGCTTCTTTTGCAGCACACTGCACTGAAAGAAAATGTTCACAAGTATGCTCTTCAAATGACGATGATAGAAACAGAATTTGTTATTTCACACAGAAACACAGCGTTGTCACGCCAGGGAGGAAAAGTCATAATTCTCTGAGATTTACTATAGCTTCAGGTGTAAGATCAACTTAATTCTCCTTAGAATGAACTGGAGATGATCTTCTAAGATTTAAGCGAGTTATTCCCTATAAGCAGCAGTTAGATACGTAGTTTGGAATTCAAAATACTTTTCAAATGTCTTATCAGAATTTCTTTTACAGGTATTCAGAATAAGGAGGTCTGCATTATTCAAGACTGGAGTTCAGGTGGACAATGCTAAAACAAAAAAAACTATTGAGGATTCCAAAAGATATATCGCTTTTTCTTTGAAATCCAAGTACACATTAAACACATCACATCATTACAGAAAACAGCTTGACCTCGTTGATCAACTATTTGACCATGTCTAATATTTGCCTGGTAAGAAGTAACTAGTGTTGAGGTGCATGCATTAAGCATACAGTGTGTATATATCTTAATCCTATTTGTAAGAGCCTAGTGCTAGAAACAGATTATGCTCAGAAATGACTGTTTTTTTTGTAAAACTTTATCAATACAACCACTCTGGTAAAAACGCAGACAAAACTCTTAAAGCAGACCTACATCACTTTATCAACTTTTCTTATATACACTAAAGCAAAGTAAGTGGCAAATATGGAAATAAGAGCTGTCACTACTAACATTCTTACCTCTTACCAAAGGCTACAGTGAAAGTGTTTGCAACATTTTCATTCTCTCCCTACAATGCTCATACCATAAATCACGCAGAAGTTGTAGCTGTTTTTGAAGGGCTTCCCAGAATTTAAGATCACAGAATCACAGAATTGTAGGGATTGGAAGGGAGCTCTAGAGATCAAAGAGTCCAACCCCCACAAGATTTTTAATCTCTGTTAATACAAGCATGATGTATACATGTACACTTTAGCGGGGTAATTCCCAGTAACAGAACACACCATGGCTGAGGTTGGCAGGGACCTTTGGTGTACTTGGCCCAACCCCCACTCACGCAGGGACACCCAGAGCAGGGTGCCCAGGGTCACATCCAAGTGGCTTTTGAAGAGCTCAGGCCAACTCTGTAATCTAAGGACTTCAAACTCTCTGAATAGGCAAAACACTTGTAGTTTTCTTCATCCTTCAAGAACATGGGATTCACATTCCCAACTACCTTCCTAATAGGAAATAAATTAGTCACGCACAAACATACTTTAAACTCAGTACACACCAATCATATCAAGAGGTTACAGGCAGTTTCTCTAGAAGAAATCTTGGCAGACAACGAGTGGCCATTATTTATATAATAGGTGTTAACAATTTATGCTCTATGAATCCATAACCCTGATTCAAATATGAGCATTACTTTACTTTGAACATCTTTTTCTTCAGTATGCATACATATGTGCCATGCCCGTGCTGAATAATATTCAGGCACTGTTTGCCACTTGGCACAAACCAGATTTACAGCTCAAAGTGAGCTTCTACAAAGTTCATGACTATACTGGATGACAGCTCCTCATTCAGACGTGAAACTTTCATGTGTTCAGGACAGTAGCTGATTTTAGTTGTAATTCTTTTTAGCTTTCAGTACCAAACAGTTACCACAACAAAGAACAAACTTTACCTTCTTATACGTCCTCGACAGTGTTTATACATTACAAGTAACTGCACAAACAGGTCTCCTGGCAAAACCAACAGAACTGGTGATTATGTACAAATGAAAGCAAAGCACCAAGAAAACAATTTTAAGTTTCTGCAGTTGAAATCGTATTTTTGCTTTCTCTACTAGGAACTACTTTAAAACAAACCAGTGAAGAGGCCATTTTACACAGTAATGCTTCAGTATAAAGCTCACTTTAAAAACACTTCTGACATGGCATGGGGCATCACCCATGCCAACAGTTAGCTTTTTACAATTGCTCTTGCAAATAAAGACGCATTAAGAATGCTAAAGGCATTCTTTCCTTTTTTTCTTTTTCATTACAAATGTATTTTTGTATGTGTTTAGCATATTTCCCCCCATATCCATTATTATTAGCTTCAAAAAATAAGTAATTCTAAGTCGTGTACTTTAATGATGATTATTCATGACTGTATTTATCATTCTTAACTATTAATTACCAAATATATTTGCTGGATGTAAGCCTTTTGTATTTCAATAAATTATAATAAAACCATCTCCCTGAAAATTTCACTGGGATCGAATTGGTATTTAATCTCACACTAAAGTACATCACATTGTCTTAAATGAGATGTTAAACCACAGTTCCAACCATAGCTTAAAGATACTGACACAAACTTATGCCTAAAAATGATCAAAGCCCAAATCACTTCAGCTGTACTGAGTAGAAAAAATAATACTCTGATTTGGCCCTTGAAAGAGGCAAGTTTGATAACCTTCACTTCTTTCTTTAACACTCACAGCATATAAACTCAGCATATCCTAAATAGTTTCACTAGTCACTGTGATGATGTAAAACGAAGCAGATGCAAATGGTAAACAGCATAGCAAACAATATGTGCATTGGAAACAATAAAGCTCTCATGGTAAAGCAGCAAAGGTTTAAAAAACAATTTGCAATACAAGTAAAAGTACATTTCAACAAGTCCTCAGAAATGAGATACATACAGAGGCAACAACGTAAGAATTTCTTAATCAGAATGCTGTATTAGGAGAACACCCAACTTAAAGAGTAGAGAAATATCTTAGCTAATGTGGATTTTAACACCATAAACATCTGGCAGGATTTAGCACAGAAGTCTTTGCATCTGTCTCACCCCTTAACTTACCCTTACTTACTATACTTACATGTTTTAAAACATTAAACGAGATGCAATTGAGGTTTCAACATGGAATGCATTTTATTTTTATTTTTTAAATTTTCAGTACAGTATTAGGAGGTCATTTAAATACTTTAAAAATATTTTTTGGGGAAAAAAACCAACAACAACAAAAAAAAAAACCAACAAACAAGGGCTTCAACAACAACAACAAAAAAAACAACCTCAACAGTGGGTAATAAGCAAGTATGTAGTGATCTTACAATACTTGAGTAGCACTCTCTAGACTGGTCCCCTAGTCAGGAATGTAGCCCAGCATGGAGATTCTCCTCCTCTCTTTATTTTCTGGAGTGTTTCATGAAGATCTCAACAATAAGGGGCAACTGCACTAACAGGAGGAAATGTTTATAAAAATCAGACACACAGAACTTGTTTCTTCAAAACCAAGTTGTCTCTTCTTTTTGTTTTCCCCTAGAGCTGTAGACCAGAAGGGCATTAGATATCAGCACAATCCCTAAGACCAGAGACTGGTTCCAAAGCATCCAACAGTATCACTATCTGACACAGCAGATGAGAGAACAGAGAAAACCTGCAGTAGATGAATATTTCCCATTTGAAAAAAAAAATTAGAACAAAAAAATTTTATTGCACAAAAGATGTTTTGATTGACAAAAACTAACGCCGCATTGTTTTGATACAGAACAAACAAAGGCATGCTACTGTGCAAACTAGAATACCCTGACTTATGGAATGTATCTTCTCAAGCATACTGCTGACCAATGCAGAGACAGGGAACGTGTAAAGTGAAAACATCCAGCCACCAGTCCCTCTTCCACTATTTTAAAGTCGATTTTATTTCCCTCACACCTAACATTTGTTTATCATATAGCTAACAAATTCCCATACACTCAATTCAGAAGTTTCCTTCCAATTTCAGTCTGTAGATAACTTGCTGTCAAGGAACAGCCTGAATCGAGGAAATACTGGCATAATGCAAGGAACAGACTGGAAAAATTAAGTTAACCATTTTATTTAGAGTTCCCCATAGTTATGTTTACAGATATATATATATATACATACACACATACATACTTAAGCATTTAAGTATATATATGTGTATATACATACACACACACACATTAAAGTACTGAGGTTCTTTGCTTATTGTTCAGTTTCATTAAGATCAGTTTTATGTATAAGCTGAGCCTGAACATGGTAAGTCAAGAATTTAAATCCAGATATAAATAAATGTAAGATAGAGCTTCTTGGCCTGATCAATTCAGTGATTTTGTTTTCCTTGTGTCAAATACATGATCAAAGTTTTTGCAGTCTTAAATTTTTGGAGTCTGAAAGTTCTGAAACCTTCACTGCAATTCAATAACGCACTTAACTTCATAAGAAGTACCTTTTAAGTCATGCAGTACTGGATAGGTCTGCATACAACTTGCCAGTCAGCAGTATGATGCAATTCTCCTTTCATTTTCCAGCCAAAAATTACTGCTTCAGCAAAGAGGGTATTTGGGGCAAAACAATAACACATTTGCCAGATTACAATCACGTAATCAAAAAGCAGAAGGGGTATCTAATTTAAGTTGAAGTTCCCTGATGTGGCCAATTTCTGCAGAGTTAATATGTATTACTCAAATATCTTCACATATATTACAGTAAGGAGTGCATTTGTAATAATAATTAGACATAGGCATGCAAGCACAGTTTATGGTCAGCAAGGACATACGCATCATGAGCATTCTCTATCTGTGCTATAAAACTGTACCTCATGGACGTTATTAATGACATATCTATATAGGTGTAAACCCAAGAAAATAAAGATTTTCCAAAAGGTTTCAAACATAGTAAACTGAAATTATTTTTGTAGCGTGAGAGGCTGTCAATTTGTAGAGAAAGACTTCACTTTTGAATCAGGTTTAATAAATAACTGGACATCAAGTTATGTATATTTCCAATTCTTAACAGAGAAATGAACATAAAGTTTATTTTGTTGAAATAATGGCCAGCATGGTGAAACAATCACATAAGTAAACAGGATCCATCTTAAAACTTAATGAAATTAGTAATCCCTATCCACAAAGTCTCTCACTGCTTCATTAAGGAACTATTAGAAGCTAGGACATGTACAAAGGAGATCAAGATAAAGATCAGTATCCGAATGACTACAATACTATAGAATACTAAAAACTGTAGCTAACTCATCAGCTCGCAGACGATGCATTATGGTACTGGCCTAATTTTACACTATCTAAACAAAGGTACAGACTTTGTGCATCTCATTCCAATTAAAATAAACAGGTCTCAGTGTTCAGGTAAGTTACATTACCATCCGGAAGCTGACCAGATTTCCCTTATGCTATCCTTATCTGGCTCCAGGTAGAAGTCTTGGACAACTTTGCATGCATATTTAAATTATACTACATGGATTAGTTGTCCAAGAATGGACATATTTTCCTAATGGAAATTCACTCAAAAAAAAAAAAAGATAAAGGAGATCTGTACTTCAAAAAAAAAAAAAAAGAAACAAAGAAGCAGTGTAAGTCATAATGAGCAGTACATTCTTTGTGTACAGTATTACACAACATTGACATACATGAATCCTCATCTCAGAATGTACAGAAAAATGTTTCTCTTTAACCAAAACAGAGAATGCATTAGGTAGGAAGCTATGAGTCTCAAGTATAGAAGGATTTCCCATCACTTTCAGAAAAAGTTAGTAAATACAGACACTAACCACTTGTCAAATCAGGACAAAAAATATCTCAGATTATACAAAAGTACACTCCAACTTCTCCAGAACGGAAGTCAAAGCTAAGGCCCCACAATTCCAGTTATGAGATACAGCATATACTCTTCACTAGGCCACCACTTAAAGCCCACTATTTAGTATTTTGAAGAGGGAATTTTATAAAAAGGTGGTTGCAATGCCATTCTTTGTACTACGTACCCAACTACCAAGAGATCATTTAGAAGTGTTAAGTGTTGTAACAGAAACTGCAAAGAAAAATGCAGTCTATAAACATAATGCTACAACCTACACTGACTGAAAATTCTTCAGGGTCCTCATACCTAGTAAAGCCAACTACACAAATTAAACATAATAGAGTACAAATTAACAAACCACATGATTAATAAAATCTGTTCACTTTATATTAAACATCTCTAATATGATTATAGAACACGTATGTCCTCTGTTGCACAGAGGAGCTCTTCCCTTTGTATCATGGGCAAAGGTTCTCATCTTGAATGCTACTGTGCAAAACAACCATTTATTTCAACAGGTTCTGCAGCATTGCTGTAGCATATGTAGGACGAGCTTGTCTGCTTTCAATTGCATTTTGAAGATACTGGATACCTCCACAGCGCTCCCAAATTTCTTCAAACTGTCTCGGTAAAATTTCAGCACCTCGCTTTCGAGTTAGGCCAGTCTCTTCAAGATTAAGCTCACACATATCCATGTCATCCTTACCTGAAAACGAGGAGGGAAAAAGAAAAATCTTTCATTGAAAAATGTCTACGTATTTCAAAGATCACATTAGCAAAATTAATATCTTCATTAATTAGATTTCCTCAGTCAAGTTCCAGTTTGTTAATAGACTTCGTAGCTTCCAGTCTTCAGAGAGACTTCTACTCACAGGACAGAAAACAATATCAAAATAAACTACTTTCAGATGCCAAAACTGACAAAACAATGGTTAAAAGTCAAGCAAAAAGAAAAAAAAGCAAGATGCCAAGAGAGAACAGCATCTCAATACACTCTCCTGAAATCCACTATAGGAGGAATTTGTTCTGTACATACATACAGTTTTGCAGTCAACTGTTGTTACTGTTTTGTTTCGTTGTGCTTTTGTAACCATAGCGAAGTGACTAAGAACTTGAGACTTGAGCAAATTGCCTGTACCCTTAATCTGCCAGCCTCCCATGCTAACAAACTAAAAGTACCAGGTGGTACTGCCCATATGGAATCCGATGAAATGAGTGCAGTTGACTGACTGTATTTTAATCTTTCTTTTCATTGGTGATCTATTGAACATGGTATTCATGACAGCACTACTTCTTTAAGATAAGAGCTTTGAAACTGAAAAGCTCATCAAATTTTATGTAGTAGAAAATAGAATAAGTAGTAGAAAACCAAGAAAGTTTGGTTGCTAGTAAAGCATCACTTTGTGAAAATGAACAAATGGACTTATGGCTCTCTCATCAGTTCTTAAGTCAAAGACAAGAACTCAAAACACCGAACTGCAAAACCGTGTTTTTTGCCTCTTTCATTATCCACCAGAAGAGAGTACAACAAAGCCAACAGTATCACTGGCTGCATGAAAAAAAGGAAGCTTAAAGGTGATTCTTCCCTTTCCCTTGCTTCCCTGATCTTACAAGACTCCACCTCGAGTACTGCATCCAGCACTGAGATCCCATTATAAGAAGGACACGGACCTTCTAGAGCAGGTCCAGAGAAGGGCTGTAAGGATGACCAGAGGGCTGAAGCACTTCTATGAAGACAGGATGAGACTTTGGGTTGTTCAACCAGGAGAAGGCTCTGGGAAAACCTGAAAGCAGCCTTCCGTTATCTAAAGAAGCCTACAGGAAAGGTGGAGAGAGTCTCTTTGTCAGGGAGTATAGTGATAGGACAAGAGGTAATGGCTTTATACTGCAAGAGGGTAGCTTGAGGTTAGATATAAGAAAGAAAATCTTCACTATGAGGGCAATGAGGCACTGGAATAGGCTGCCCAGAGAAGCCATGGATGCCCCATTCCTCATGGAGTTCAAGGCCAGGCTGGATGTGGCCCTGAGAACTGGATGGTCTTTAAGGTCCCTTCCAACAATTCTGTAACTAATTATCCATTGTCACATCTAGTTTTTATTTCAAATATTTAGGATTAAAATCCCACTCTTTTGTAGCAGGCAACATAAGCATTGTAAAAGCACCAGCTTGCTACTAACACAACCCAAATAACATTAGACCACCATCTACAGAAGTCATAAATCTTCAAATTCTGCCCATGACATGAAATGCTGATGTCAAAATGAGGATGCAGCTAAGAAAACTTTCATCATCTGACCTTTTTTTCTAAAATAACTTGTCAATTCTGAACCTTTCCAATAGAATTTTGCTTTTGATACCAACCTGCTACCAGGAGAATGGGTGCTTTGTCAGGATGAAGTTCCATTTGTCGAGCAATCCACGGCCCATCAAAATGTGCATACCACCAACCCTTCTTCTTGTTCTGGGGATCTTTGTATTGGTCCATGGGACGAATGAAGGGAATGCGGAAGTAACGCTGTTGTCTATTTATTTCAATCTCCTGCTGCCTCATTGGTAGCTGAGCTGTTGGGTTCTGCTGAGCTATTACAACAGAAAAGCCAAAAAGAAAAAAGAAAAACAAACAAATATTAAGATTTGCTAAATTAATTAGCAAAGACAACAACAACAACAACAACAAACACGGGATAGTCTCTCGGAATACAAGTTTCATCAAAGCTAAAGCCTTACCATGTCATATAACGTGTGTTCTTCCAATTATTCTAACTACAGTACTGCTATAGAAAGGTTTGTTTTAACTATTACACCTGCATGTAAATCAATTGGTCAGCGGCCTCAGGTAAGTTTAGTCAAAAGCAAATAAAATATCACATTCTGTTTTAAATTAGTATTTAAAGGAGAAATTTCTATGTAAAATTTCTTACCAACCAGAAACATTAATCAGTAGCTGTTCCAGATCAGTCTATTTCTTAGTAAAATAAGGTCACTGCGCAAAACAGCATTTTCAGTTACAAAAATACAAAGCACCAGTGAAAGACTTTTCTTTTTACAAACAAACGTGTGTTACACTGTTAAAAATCACTGATTTGTTAATGGAAAGTCCATAAATAACCACTTACAACTAAGCAGTCCTCAAAAACAACTGCTTAGACTGCTGCATACTAAACTATAGCATTAGAACTACTCTCTGGATGCTTTCTTTTTGAAAGGAAGTGGTTATATCTGACCATTAAACTGACTGAACTTCTCGAAGAAATATCTTTGACAAACGTTTGTCGTGTGTGTGTTTGGAGTCCCACACACTTACTTGGATATCAGATTCTAGAGAAAAAATTTATTTTGAACAAAAGTAAATACTCTTATGTTAACGCATCAACAAATCAACTTCCTTATTGTTAGTACAGAATATAGTAGTTTTAAATAGTAGATGCTCTTATAAACAAGATCCTTCCCTTCAATAACTGCCTACTGCAAAATTTTATTGGTCTTGTTTTAATAGTTTACAATAAATACCCTCTTTAAGAAATTCTGAATGCAAATCTATACCATCTGTTAACAGCTGAGTGCTTTAGCATAAACGGAATAATTAAAAGTGAATTCCTTTTTTTTTTTGTCCACTGTATACGAAGAAGCAAAACTGATTTCAGAGTTAGAATTGAATATGTGAAATTGACCATTACTTCTAAGAATGCAATTTATAAACAGAACTAGTAGACTGTAAGAGTACCTTGAATTTAGCTATAATATTTTTGCTTGAATGTGAGTATTTCTAAATATGAAAAGTGGAATTTCAACAGAAATGTATTATACAAATTATACCCCCAATTCCTTTGCCCATGTCTACATAAAATAAATAAATAAAATAAAAGTATTAAAATAAAGTTAAAGTATTTTAATAAAAGAACACTACTTTTATACACCAAATCTGAAAGAGGATGTACTTTATATGGGGATACAGGCTACAGTACAGGAAATTACTTTTGTGTTCTGCAAACTGTCTGAACATCTAGCAATATCATTTGAACATCATACTAAAGATCAGTGCTTTAGTATTCTCAGACACTTTTCATAATGTAACAGTAGTTGCTAAGATTTATTTTTAACCTTTTGCATACTTAAATTCAAGAGGAAATCTAGAGGCTGGAAATGCTAAGCAGTCAGTAAAGACTAACTTTCAGCACTATGGAAAGTAGTTCTTCACTCAAACAAAACCACCACCTGATAGTTAGTGTGCTAGGAATACAGCTGTTATATTAATTTGATTCCAGAGTTTTGCTACAAAAAAAAAGAAAAACACAACATGTGAAGACAGTAAAAAATGCTATTTTTATAAACATTACTTATTTTGGAACAACAAATATCTCCTCAAGTAATATACATCAAAAGATTTCACTCTCCCTTCTTATAACAGTTGAAATGGGAAAGGATCTCAGGAAATGAACAGCAAAGTCCATTATTAAGTTATTAAAATAACATACAATAACTAGCAGTTGAATAAAACTGCAAATAGTAAAATAGCATTTTATCTGAACAATTAAATTCCACATAGATGTGTAGCAAAACACTGGATTAAATAATGTTAGTATAGAGCTCTTGAGTGTTCCTAATCTTCAAAGTTAGCTTAAATAACCACCTCCCCACTTACTTGAGTTGTTCAAAAATGGTGCAAAATCTGTAAACAAACATTACATGTTGAACAAAATGCAGTAATGCTGACCTTTAAGTTACAATTTCGTTACCATATTTTTCACTGACGACACCAGAAAAATAGAAATTCTAATTTAAAAAGTACACATTGAGCTATTTCTACTTATTTTCTGCTTCCTGACATAAATAAAATGGCTCCTTTGTACAAGTTTCACAGAATCATAGCTTGGCCTGGGTTGAAAAGGATCTCAAAGATCATCTATTTTCAAGCCCCTGATTCCCAATTGCTTCATCAGGATTTAATTTTGAAATCGAATACTTTGCAATGCTTTATGAATGTATCAGTACAGATCGCAACAAATGCTCTCATAATTAATACAGAACTTCTAATTTTTCGTATTTCTGTTATGAAAGAAAAAGATTAATTCCCAAACCTCTATCAAAATTAGAACTGCTTATTCTAATAATACTAAACAAACCATCCTGTGTCGTTAGACCCTGCGTTGTACAAGTGATTTAAATCAAAGGATAACTGTAATATCAGATGACATTAGTAAAAAGATGGAAAACAGGAACAAGTTCATTCGAACTATGCATCTGCAGACAGTTACAAGATTTTTAGCTCTTACATGTATAATAGGTCAGAGTTCCTTCCTTCTACATATTTGGATAATTATAATTATACTACAGGAGCATTTAACATCTATGTATTATTTGCAATAGAAATAATTATTTCTGACATTTTCAAGGATCTCTAATGTTTCTGTGACTTTCTTAAGAATTCAACGTTCTACATTCAGAAATATGAAGCTCTATTTCAAGAAAAAATAAAAAATTGCCATGAAAACACTAAAAATAATGCTGTAAATTTCTCATTTTTACTAAAGCTGTGAGAACATATATATCCCAAACTTTATTTGCAGAAGTCCAAAGATTTTCTGCTCTTTAAAATTTCCCATTAACAACAGAATAGATGAATATTTACTAACCATTTAATTTAAAATATATATATATATAAACTGTGAGCTCAAGTTCAAAACAACTTGCTACTGTGGAAGTGCCTGAAATGCCTTTTCATGATCCATTAGTTTTCATAAGCACTTAAAGCAGTGTTACTACAAGAGTCCGGTCTTTGTTATGGTCTTTTCCAGGAGTCCAGATCTCCCCTCCTCTATTCAGGGAGCCAAAGTTCTCTGAAAAGCCCAGATTCCCAGATAATGCTCAAGTAATACCTAACTCCGGAAATGAATCAAAAGAAAGGTAATATTTTTGTGTAATGACTGACACTGTGAATAAGCAATGCACCTGGGATCTACATTCCCTGTGTCCCAAGACCTGTACCCAGGCTAATGGGACTTTGGGCAAAACATCTCATCTGCCCTTTCCTCTTCTACTCCCATTGCAGCCAAAATCAAAGGATGAGAAGACAGACCTGGTTGTATTATTCTACCAGTCTGTCATGTCTCTGCTCTTTTCTTAGGCTCCTATTATAACAGATGATAATTGGAAAAACAAAATCCAATCACCACTACCAAATTTACATCACTCCACAAACAGGACACCTAATTTTCAGGTTTGGCAGTTTCACCCATGCTGACTCCAACACATTCTCATTGAATTTAAAAATCAGTCACTGACTTCCATTAGCACATTGCTTTGATAAAAAAGCACTTATCAGTGCAAACAGCAGAATGACAGCCTAATAAAAAAGCAGAAACTATGCAATATTTGTCATCCCAAAATCAAAAAATGCAGTATTTGTAGAATTGGTGAAAGGAAAATGTAATTTGAAATATGTAAGGTTTTGAGCAACTTAGATGAGGAAATACTTAGCTCCTTCTAAAAACTTCCCTAAGTACCTACCCGTATCTCAAGAAATGGTAAAAACATGAGAAACCACTAAATTGTTATTTTTTGTCTGGACCATATTACACAGGAGAACATTTTTTTTTCTATCTTGTTTATTTGTTGTTGTTGTTTGTTTCTAGTGCCACAGAGACAACTGGACTACTTATGACACACTAGACTATCTACCCTTAGAGACAGTTCAGAATTATACCTCACAGTACTCTTCTCATTGAAAGCAGTATTTTAATCCACAAAGGTCAGAATTAGTACGAACAATCTTCAAAACGAAATCTCAGAAGTCTCAAAATGCCAACTGGATCTTCATAAATGGAAAATCTACCTTAGTCTTAAACAGCACAGCAATGAATGTTAATTAAAATGCCAGTAAATGCACTACCAAATCAAGAATTGTTTTTTTACAAATGTGAGCTGGTACGAGATAATTATTGAATATGTATGCATTTTCATCTTCAGAAAGTATACTATAATCTGTGAAGTATTTGCCAGTTTCAAACTTCTCAAAATATTTACCCTAGTTCAACATGAAAACACTCTTGGGAAAAACATCTCCTTCAACATAACAAAACACATTATCCTAAAAACATTTTCTCTGCAATACGTTCACAAAAAATTATTATAAACACAATATTATCTCTTCTCACCATAGTCTGTGACTGATTTGGGAGCACGCTGTTCTGTTTCTGCATTGCGTTTCTTGTTCTTGGATTTCCAAGCATGATATACCTTTAGCCTTCTGTGAAACTCTTCTCTGCAAGCTGCCAGTAGTTCAATATCTGTATCAAAAGCAAGAAAAGAAGAGAGGACTGAGAAAAAAAAATTGAGGAATGACTGATGAAATGCTTTTCTGTATTAATTGGTATATAAAACTTGAGATCAAGTTATAGCATTACTATGTTACGATAGCAGGAAACTGATATTTTGTGAGCTTTAACTCTATAAATGTAGCCAAAAGCACACTATTTCCACAACTAAGGATTGTTTTTTAAAATACAGCACAGCTTTTAATTAATGATATAATACAGTATTAAACATGTACAAATTTTTCTTTACAGTAACAGGGCCCTAACTTTGTCTTAGAAAATCTCTTGCTGTGCTACATATCCTTTTGTCTTTAGAAGTATGACAGTGCCCAGAGTAGGTTTTTTTTATTGTAAGATTTGTGGCAGTGAAATGCTACAGTTGTAATTTCCAATTTACTAAATTTGCTTGTTGACATAATCACAAATCAAGTATTAGAGAGGCAAATTAAATGTCACTCTTGAGCTTTAGTTATGAAATTGAAAAAAAATAATACTTTCTTAGATTAGATGTAGGTGTCTCTTCCTCTTTGACATCTGAATACTTTGTCTAATTTATTAAAGATATTTTAACTTTATTGAATTTCATGATACTAAAAAGACTGAACAATTACTAGAGTTCTTCATTAGTCACCTAATAGGGTCTGGACTGCTTTCATTAAAGATGAATATACATTAGCACCACGCAGTACTGAACCTACTATTCAGTTGAAACACATTACTGCAGTTCTGCATGTGTAAATATAGAGACACAAAATTTGGACCTAACTTTGGGGGGTAAATACCAACACAGAGAACGGATTTCCTTCTTATTTCTACATACAGGGATTAATTCCAACCAACTCTTCCACTCAGAAATAAGAAAAACTTTAAAATTTAATAAAGCAATAGCACATATCTGTTTCTATCTTCATAACATTGGAGAAAAGGTAATTAATGTTACGATTATGAACTTTACGAATTGTTGCACCTTTTCAAAAATAAAGAATAATCTGAACATTCAAGACAAAAAGTATATTAAACTGTGCTTTACATATTCTTGCTATTTGCTAACAGCAAGGAATAATAAGAGTTCTTAGAACCTGTCAATTCTAGATAAAGCAATTTAAATATTCCCTTTTTTGAATTACATAAAATAAATTATAAGAAATTATGACATGTCTAAAACAGCTTAATATACTAAATATATAATCAGTAAAAACATAAGGCAAATTCTGTTTTCACAGCATAGAGAGCAGCAAGCTATATTTCCTTAGGGAAAAAAAAAATTAAATTAACATGATGTTAATTCAAATCTGCATAACTTCTGGACCAAGTTTTTATCTTTATCATAGACTGCAGCTGTATGAAAGGTGTCACATCCTAACTTCTTTTTCCTCTCAATTAAGAAGAAAAAACCTACCACAAGATGTGTTGATCGTATCACGAAGCTCTGCATATTTCCATTTACTCAGATCATGCTTCTTAGTACCAGCAGCAGCTTTTGTAGCTTGAACTGCAGGACCTCTATAACCATTAAAAAACCAACAAAAAAAAAAAACCAAACATACTTAAATATAAATGTGTTTTTTACAGGACATGTAATTATAGAATAGGAATTACTACAACAGTAGGAAAAGATCCTATGTGCAACACTGTAGTACAGTGTTATGGCAGCAGGACTGATTCAGAAATGAATTGTGAAATTATTTTCTATACTTATTTTATTTCATCTATCTGAGAACAGCAATAGCTAGGCTGGAGAGGGAAAAAAACCAAATAAACATTATTTATGAAGATGCTGAGGAATAAAAATTCTTCTTGGAAGAAACACTGACCAGTGTTAAAAGGCCCCAGCAGAAACTGTTTTTCAAAGGCAAAAGGTACCTGTCATGAAGTACTGCACAAGAAAGTTAACAGCATGTGAGAAACTATTACTAAAATTTCCAACTTCTCAGTGGTATGAATGAATTATCCGTTTAACAAACGGATGTTACATGCATATTTATAAAAACAAACCTGAAATAACTCATTTAATTTTACCTTAAAAATGAAATAGAGAAGGGGTGGAAGGACACTTTAGGAACAGTCCCATGGATTATTACAGCACAAACCAAGTTGAAAACACTACACCATTCAGTGAAGATAAGAACATTTGTGTCTGCTGTTGAAATCCTTGTTTAACGTAATTTTACCAACATCTACTAATGCCCACAAATAATAATATGAGGCAATTGACTTTTCAGTCTCTAAGACTGGTTCAGAAGACATTATTCAATCTTTAATGGAGCAGCAAAAGCCCTGATGCAACATTTCACATTATACATTCACAAGAAACAGCAGAAGCCACAACTCTTTAGAAAAATTCTGTTTGTGAGGCAGTATCTTTATGGTGCTATTTTATTATTATAGCATTTACAAACCAACGAACATTATTTCAAGCTTATTTCTCTGTAAAATCTAAAGGTCTCTCATGAGAAACTACACTAAATGCTATATATTTATGTGGTATTTTTCCTTTTTAGTTAAGAGGATATTTTTATATTTTCTATGACATTTTTCTCTGCCTATTTCTCTGAAAGTGGAAATAAAAAAATAAATTGCAGTTAAGTTTTATAGAATAAAACATCTGTTTAGCTAAATGTTCTTCTTAATAGCAACTGAACCATCTCTTGAAATGTAATTAAAACTACAGAACCTTAGTGTTCATTGCTGCATCAGTTTAATTACGCCTCCTCACACTATTAATCTGAGCCAACGCACAACTCCCAGTTTACATGAGAAGTTTGAAAAACTGCCTTGTCTTTTTATCAGTACAGAGCTAAGGGGCAGTAACTCCTCCTCATTCTTAGCAGTATTCATGATTAATATAAATCACTGAATAGACAATTCCTTTCAAAATATGTATTTTAATGTTTTGTTACCATTAGTTGCTAAAACATTAGAGGATTGCTACTAAATGCAATTTCAACTACCTGGCGTCTAACCTTGTTGAACAAAGGATTTGACAAATCCAGAGGATTTTCCTTATTTAGCAACACAACCCACCACTCTAAGAGTTTGCAACATAATTTAGAGCAGCAGGACTAGGCTGTAAGATCTCTGGTTAAAGCAGCAATCTTTAAGAATGCTAATCCAATTGAGTGGCTTAGCTTTCCCATTACAGTACTACTCTGCACTCTGCAGATCACTGTTGTTTTCTACGTGACTCTACATGTAACAGCCTGGCAGTAAGAGGAGTATCATGCTTGACAGTCACTCTTCACCACTCAAACATTATGTATCATAAACAGTATTTGTAGATTTCAACTTACAGTCTCAAGTCAAAAGTTTTGATTATTTGAGCAGTAAAAAAAAAAAAGTCAAACAAGCAGAAAATATTGCATTTTTAAGTAAAGCCTCTGATTTGGTCAAAGTTTTGTGATTATTTTGCATGTTAAGGTTTGTCCATCATCACCACAACTGTGTCCATACATGCACTACAATCTGTCCCTCTAAATTTGCAGTCTAACAATTAAATTCAGCACTGTTTACTGCTGTTCATAAAATAACACTGTAAGAAACAGTTGCATTCACAGTTATTAACATTATGACTATCATTAATCATGTCTAGTCAATCTTCATGTCTAGTCAATATATACACAGCAGCCTGGTTTGTTTTACAACTCCAAATATTTGTACTTCTGATTTAAAACTCTGACAAGTAGTGTCAGAAGACTTTTTTTGCCTTCACAGTCCATCAAACACCTGATTACCCTCTGACACGGAGGTCATTTTAACCATCCTAACACTCAAAACTATGAGACTGTTGCAGTACAATTGTATTTAGATGTAAACCTACATTTTCCCTTACTCCTGCATTGTACATAAAACCTTCTATTACTACCCAAGAAATCTCAGAATAACATTGTGTTTACATGCCTTAAGGGAGTTTCAATATGCTTTTAACAAAACAATTTCCTTAACTGTTTTTATTTGAATTAAATTATAGGTGGAATGTTTTCAAATTAAATAGACAGTTATATTAACATAATTTACTCAAATTTGTAGAAATTCTTCTTTCCAAGAAGCAGACTCTAGTATTTTATTATCCTAAGAACAGTGAAAAGTGAAGAAATCTGAACAAATCTTACCAAAGTTATACAAAATACCAGGGTACTGAAATTTTGTTATTTATATAATCAAGTAAATTAGCATTAAAAAATTACTGAAAAATGAGTGTTAATCAAAAAAGGTGCTGATAAAGGAAACTTATCTGAAACAATCTGTGTTCTTAAAAATTAAAAAAACAATTTGTGTTCACTTAAAAAACAGATTTCTTTTTTTTTTAAAAACACATTTCATGTGTGATTTCTTTTCATTAAATGATTTATTCATTCAATATTTTCTTCTCACCTACCTAGACAACATTTCTGACATTTCTTTGGCCATTTGTTCCCTATAAAAAAATTGACATATAAGCATATACCAAATATATTAAAATTTAAAAAGCCTTATTAACTGTGATAGTCTGTTGCCAACCAAGCCAAAGCTAATTAAAATGCAGAAAATGAGCAGCAATTTATTTAATAACATCCATTTTAAAGCATAAATCACATACGATTCTTTAGTAAGAGCAAATTAATTGTATGAGGCTGTGAAAAAAATGGCTGTATGTGAAAAAAAAATTACACTAATTATGATCTTGAAATAGATGTTAGGTTTTTAACTTGTTTACTAGACAAATGATTAGGGGATATGAAGTTGATTTAAAGTTTGCAGTTGCATTCTAACAAAGATTGTCACAAATTATTAGTAAATGGGAAGACTAGATCAATTTTCCTCTGAATTAATTACTGTTACTTCTTTTCTATTAAAGTATTCAAATGGAAAAAAAGTGCCATACGCAGTCATTTGCAGCTTTGTTCCATTGGCTCTGCAAACAGAAGATACTTTTGTTAGTTAGCCTATTTTCTTAGTTATCTTTCTAAGAATCTGAAAGTAGGATAAGGTGGATCATGGTAGCCATTCCCATAATTTATATTTTTTCTTCTTTTCTTTAGTATTGTTTTATGAAGTTAGACTGAGATAATTTAAGAAAAACTACGAGACTTAGCATTCATACATTTTATGTCTGGATAAACACACCACAAGAAATAACAAGACTTATTTAGCTACTCTGGAAACATAACAGATAGTTTCTTCATGCAAGCTGTGGAAATCACTGAACCTAACTGACACCAAGACACCGACTGCCCCACACTTACAAAAAAAGTGATAACATTAGATATGCTACAAATTAACACTTACTCAGACTGTTGGAACAATCCAGACAGAATAGATAAATTCATGTGATCTTCAGTGAAGTGAACTTTTCTGTGGTGCTTTATGTCATACTACGTTTCACTAAGACACGTAAATTATAACATACTGCACAGATGAAAACAGGTCACTAACTGATTTTTGTTCAAATGCTAAACATGTAAGGAAAGTTCCATTTATGTGCAGTAAACCCCTTACGATGCATACTTGCAAATTCTGGACGAATAATAAAGATGAGTGAAGCTAGAAGCCCAGCACACTCAGTAGTTAAGAATAAAAAGCTGCCTTAACAAACTCTTCTTTGAGACGAATCAATCGGTATATTTGTAAAATAAACAACTAATACTTACAAACGTGTAAATATCAATGAAAGAAAGGTATTGAGGAAAGAAAAGAGTAAAGCACAGGCTACCCATTTTCAAACATACCAACACATAAGTGCCACAGGTTCCTTAAAAAAATGAGCAAAACCTGGATGTACCTTTCAGCTGGTACATAGACGTCATCTTATTCTTACTGATTTCACACTACTGGTAGCACAACACAAAAGGAAATAATGCTTTCCTCATGCCAATGTGTAAAGCTGGAATGATCCTTTTAATTTTTTTATTAAAAAAAAATTGTGTGAAGCCACTGTAGAACCAGTACACTGCATGAATTCATTAGGCAGTAACATACTTTGCACCTTACTGACCTGAGATTTAAAAGAAAAGGAAACATAAGTCACATAAGAAATGTATCCTGCAGGAGTACATGGGTCTCTAATCCAGAAGATGTCTGAATACAAACCTCCTAGACTCCAGTAAAATGTTAAGTGATTAACAGTTAAAATAAGTGCTGAGGATTTAAGTTTAAATGACTAAATTATGTTTTGCTCAAACCAATGAAGAGATTTGATTTCAGAGAGGCAAGCCCACACGGGTAAGAAGAAAATTCACACATGTAGAAATGTATCTACTACTTTTCTTATAGATTTATACCTAATCTTGTTCAAAAAAGGATTTACACAGCTAACTTAATTGCTCAGACCATTCTATACATTCTCGTCATTTCGAAGAGTCTTCACAAGACAAAGGTTAGGATCACCTGTCAGCAGCAAAAAGCACTGTATCAACTGGAGTTTCACTGACCTCTTTGAGAAGTTAGTGAGTTCTCTGAGTCCTTGTAGACTAATCCCTCCCTTCTTCCATCTTTGAGAGAAATTTGCTATGTTGTAACACTACACGACTTTCACTAGGAAAGCACAAACATTTCCAGAATGCTGTCTGTAAAGCGCTTAATTTGGATACTCAGTTGAGCATATTAAAGTCATGTCTGAGACAATATGACAGCAATTGTAAAAAAACTGAGGGCAAAACCACAGTAACTTGAGCCAAGCTGTCTACAAATTAACATTGTACATGACAAAAAAAAAAAAAAAACCTACCTAGCTATGACATGTAGACATACAACTATTAAAAGTATACATCTAAATGAAATTTGATTAACAAAGAGAACTTATCTAAGAGCTTTAAATTTCTTATAAACCTTCTTTCCACTACAACAAGTGAAGGTCACATCACTAAACCAATGACATGATCATATGGGTAGGTTCTACTGCAATACAAACAACGAGTCTCATTTTTATCGCACTTTTACGCAAAATCCTTATGTTCAATTGCTGGCTGCAAAGATCCCTTAGAAAGCAAGAGATATCTTGCTTTGCAGACAGTAGGGATCTGTACGCTAAAAACAAACACTTCCTGACAAACCCAAAAATTCAAACAAAAGAAAAGACATCTAATTTTCAAATCCATCCGTGTTACATATATTAATTCTATTTAAAAAAAAAATCTTACCAGATAAGATAATCATTTCTGCCTTCAAAGAGTGCTTCTTGTTAAAATAAAATACACAAATACATAATATACTATTGAAATCATCAAAAAGAGTACATTATTACTACTTACCACTAAAGAAATTCCATTCCCTACCTTAAATGAGTCATAAAAATAGCAACTTAACACGGTTGCCATGCTTGTCAAAACTCAAGAAACAAGAGAAAACTGCATTTCTATTCACAAATACCTACTAAATTACTGATATAGCAATTAAGCAAACCAGAGACACTAGTTAACTAATACAAAAATACATAAAACAAAACAAGCAAGAGCTTAGTATTCTCAAAAGAATGAGGTGAGTGAGAAGAAAAGAAATTTAAGTATTAAACTCCATACCTGCTCAATCCTACATCAAGCTTTGTCTCTTCAGTGCTGAGTTCTGCCCCAGTTTGGGCAATTCTCATTGCAAGTTCACGATCACGACGTTCCTGTTCAAGAACTGCCTGGTGCTGAGTTTCCTCTTCTCGTTCTCTAGCTAGCTGAGCCTCAATTTCAGCCTGTATTATGAAAACATATTTATATATGTAACATATATATAAAAAAATATATAAATATATAACATATATATAAAAATGCTACATAAACGAATAGCAAAAATACGCCTAGTATATTTACAGATTTAAAACATACTAAATTTAGAGAATTAATGATGCTAACGGTATTGATATTTTGCTTGACACAAGCAAAACAGCTACAGACTGCTATCCTGATCCTCATAAAATTTATTAAATTATTAATGTATTATCAATTTAGATTGAAGTGCAAAAAATTATTCTTTATTTAAAAAATCATTAAGGCCTTGCAAAAAATAGATTTTATTACAAAATATACTTGAAAGTTGCCTATTACTATTAAAAATCTGACGACACAGAGCCCTATGTTTATTCTCCACATCACTAACACTGCATTCCCTTACTATTCTTCATTTAACATTTAAGACTTTGCATCAAGCACTGCTTTGCACACAGGTCTGGGGGTTCATTTTGAAAGGAGATTAACACTGGAATCCTCTGCAGACTGGATCTGGGTTTGAATTTAAGTGAACTACCAAATTTCCACTTACTGCAGTGGAAAAATAATCTAAATATAACACCTCTGAAGAACAAAGCTGTAATTCCAGTTTTTCACTTTTATTTAATAAAGAATCTTACACACATAAGAAGAAAACGTCACCATTCAATTCTAAGTTCAAATAGCCACCTATGCCAACTATTAGCAGTGCCTTCCTTGGTGCCCAAGCCAATGTAGGACACAAAGTCACTTCCCATTCAGCATCACAAATTTGCACCAGGAGTACAGCAACACCAATAATTTGCCTTCTTAGTAGCATTTGCCTTCTTCCAGACCTCAACACCTTCCTCCGATGGCTGTGACCTTCCAAAGATGATCACAAGTGGCTTTGCAGCATATGATCAGCTCCTTAAATCAAATCTATGAACCTATGAACAGGGAAGTAATTGTCCCCCTGTACTCAGCACTGGTGAGGCTGCACCTTGAGTACTGTGTTCAGTTTTGGGCCCCTCACTGCAAGTAAGACATTAAAGTCCTGAAGCAGAGAAGGGCAACTAAACTGGTGAGGGGTCTGTAGCACAGGCCTTATGAGGAGCAGCTGAGGGAGCTGGGATTATTCATTCTGGAGGAGGATGAGGGGAGACCTTATTTCTCTCTATTTTCAGGGATTTGATTTAGTAGTTCAGTGTGTAGGGATGGTGATAGGAGGATGGTTGGACTAGATGATCTTGTAGGTCCTTTCCAACCTAATGAACCTATGAACCTTCAGCACTTACAGACAAATCCTATCAGGTCTTATGGGCATCCATCGATCCAGCTTTAATGTTCCCTAATCTGAATTTCATTTACTTGCTGCCAATTTTTGACAAAGATTCAGTGACCTGGAACTCCTGAAGGCTAGTTTTATAAGTAAAAGCAAATAAACATTCAGCAACTTTTTGTTTGTTTTTCTTTTCCTACTTTTGCTTTATTCTCATCATTATTACAATTGTAAGATGGCAAACATTTTTCTCACTTCTTATTCTATTCTCTATTCCTATTCAATCATGTCAGCAAACACTATCAAAATAATTTTAGTAATATTAAGCTTATAAACATTATTCTTTTGACTCTCTCTTATGTCTCTGAGAAAACATACATGCTTACTACAAACATTTTCCCAGAAGAAGATTCTTCATGGCTCTCATTCACATGCACATTCTTATCTGAAAACTGAATTTAGCTTATGCATTTTTCCCTTGCAGTTATAATTCAGTTATAGCACTACTTCTAGACAGATTATATTAGGTGTATCAAATGCAACACACTATAATTTTGAGACACATTTATACAACAATGCCATTAGACTCAGTGGAAATGTTAAGCTGTGAAAAAGATTCATAAACAAAAACAAATCAATAAAACCATTGCTAAAACAGTACCTGAATACGCTTTTCTTCCTCTTCTCTCTTTTTTCTTTCTTCCTCTTCCTGTTTTCTCTTTGCCTCTATTTCAGATTTCCTATTACAAAAGAGGAAGAGGAAATGAAAACTTCTGGTAAGTTACTACAATGCAAGAAAACAAGTATTATCAAAGCATCTCCCATAAAATTAAATGACAATCCAAGAGACTGTACAGTGATGACAAGACTTGTATTTAAAGTCAAAGACTCATGCAAGTCCATCTGTATTATGAGCTGCATCATAAAATCTTTCCAATACTCTATTCTGACTACACTTAACAGTAAAACTGTTGGGAACGTAGAGGAAATACTCTAACAATGAACAGCACACACAATAGAAGTACAATACAAGTGATGCTTGTCAAGCATAGTAAAAATAAAAATAAACTAATTGAGTGCTTTTCCTATTTTCTTATTTTAAAGCCAGCAACTTATTCAGTACTCACAGGCGCCTTTCTTCTTCTTCCTTCCTTCGGCGTTGCTCTTCCTCTTCACGTCTCTTTCTTTCTTTTTCCATTTCCTCCTGGATGCGTCGTAGCCTCTCTGCTTCTTCCTCTTGCTGTTTTTTCTTTTGCAGTGCACTCAGAAGCTGTTCTGAGCTTTTAACTAAAGCATCATATTCTTTCATTATCTGTTCTCTAGTCATCATTGTGGTCTGCAAAATGATAACAACAAGAGGGGATGGATAATAATCATTTACATTTGTAATGCACTTTAAAAAAGTGTATTCAAAAATTGCATTTGAGAAATGAAAAGTTCTGAGCATTGTAATTAAATTACACATATACTGCAAGGTAAGTGAACTTAAGCAGATCTTGTGGACCCAATGCTCTCTTCTCATACTGAACTGCAGAAACTAGCCTCCTAGACACAAATTTTCCTTAAAACATCCATTCATTGCTGAAACCTTGTCATTATGCAACAGAAATTAACTCTTAATATCCTAAGATGATAACTAATAGCCTACTATGTTCATTTCTGTGTTACGTTCTTACATTCTATAGTGCTTATTTACATTTCTGCCTTTTATATCGCACTACACAACAGCTTTAATAACTCTTACTGTGGGCCACACTCTGACTTATGGATTTAAGAAAAAAGTTATTGATAACCGATGTCTCAAAAGAAAATTAAAAAAAAAAAATAAAGCAGTTGCCTTCACTACACACTTTCAAATTTCACTGATAACTACAGTTTAATTCCACTTTAGAATGCACATTGATGCATACCAATAAAACTGTGACATAGGATGTTTTCTGACCGTTTTGAGGATACACCATGACAATAATCAAGTTTTCTGATTTTCATTAGAAAAAAAGCAGTATAGGTTACCCATACCACCATTCCAACAGTGATTTTAAACAATAAAACATTTACACAGGACACTCAGAAGGCTATAACATAGTATGAAACATAAAATACAAGACATTCATTTTTTTTTGCTAACATCAACAGATTCCAGAGCACTTTCATTCTGTGTGCTTTCCTGCAAAGAGACCATAGAAGCAAATTCAACTAAATTCCATTTACAAACATGCCTGTAAAAACTTACAACTTAAATATCAATCTCCTCACTCTGTGCTGTTTTTTAGGTTTAACTCCTGATTAATAATAAAAGCAGTAAGTCAATTACTACCACCACCCATCTCATACGATCAGCATACACTCATTCTCCAATGGTGATTCCACAAATTATAACAAAATCCAGATTAACTTCAGTAACATTCACAAATAATATAAAAAGGATTTAGTAGTGTTTACTGCCTCTGAAAAAAATGATATTTCTATATTTAAATGTCTTTCCTATAAAAATTAAACACCCTGACCTTTTAAATTAAGTTCTCAGAGGATTTCTAATTCTCTGATTAATATCATACCTTAATTTTGGTCATTGAAGCATCAATTGAATACTCCAGCTCCTTGATCTGCTTGCTTGTCTCTGCCTTCCCCTCCTTCAGAGCACTTACTACTTCATTAAACTTATCAAGTCTCTTTTTCAGCGTACGCACCTTTATCAGACCATCAATGCTGTGAATATAAGGCAGTTTATTTGAGATGTTTTCACAAGTCTGTGTTTTTAAAGCTACCACTACCATTCAACATCAAAGAGGTAAACAGAGAGACAAGTTATGCTTTCAGATAGAGTCCACCACCTTCCTGAAATTCAAACATTATCAGTGTGAACTAATTAAACTGCAGAGAAGCCTTTTACTAACAATTAACATTAATACCAATTATCAGTGACCACGTCTTTAAGCAGGTAGGAAAATTGATTTTTATTGTGAGAAGCAGTAGTCTCCCTTCCCTCCCCCCCCCAGTAGTAAACTATTAGAATCATCACCACTTGAAGATTTTGCTGGCGTCCTGTTACGAGTGGTGTCCCCCAAGGGTCAGTCCTGGGGCCCATCTTATTTAATATCTTTATTGATGACCTAGATGAGGGAATTGAGTGTACCCTCAGTAAGTTTGCAGATGACACCAAGTTGGGAGGATGTGTCAAACTGCCTGAGGGTAGGGAGGCCCTTCAGAGGGATTTGGATAGGCTGAACAGCTGGGCTGAGCTCAATGGGATGAGGTTCAATCAGACCAAGTGCCGGGTCCTGCACTTTGGCCACAATAACCCCATGCAATGCTATAGGCTTGGGGCAGAATGGCTTGAAGAATGTAGAGAGGAAAAGGACCTGGGGGTGTTGGTTGATGCTCGGCTCAACATGAGCCGGCAGTGTGCCCAGGTGGCCAAGAAGGCCAATGGCATCCTGGCCTGTATTAGAAATAGTGTAGCCAGCAGGAGCAGGGAGGTGATCATCCCCCTGTACTCAGCTCTGGTACGGCCGCACCTCGAGTACTGTGTTCAGTTTTGGGCCCCTCACTACAAGAAGGACATTGAGGCCCTGGAGCGTGTTCAGAGAAGGGCAACAAAACTGGTGAGGGGTCTGGAGCACAAGTCTTATGAGGAGCGGCTGAGGGAGCTGGGATTGTTCAGTCTGGAGAAGAGGAGGCTCAGAGGAGACCTTATTGCACTCTACCACTTCCTGAAGGGGGGTTGTGGTGAGGAGGGGGTGGGCCTCTTCTCCCTGATAAATAACGACAGGACGAGAGGGAATGGCCACAAGTTGAGCCCGGGAAGATTTAGATTAGACCTGAGGAAGCATTTCTTTTCTGAAAGAGTGGTCAGGCACTGGAATGGCCTGCCTAGGGAGGTGGTTGAGGCACCATCCCTAGCGCTGTTCAAGAAGCGTTTAGATGAGGTGCTAAGGGATTTGATTTAGTAGTTGGGTAGGGATAGTGATAGGAGTATGGTTGGACTAGATGATCTTGTAGGTCCTTTCCAACTTTATGAACCTATGAACCTATTTTGAATGGAGTTGACAAATTTGAGTTGTGTTATTTACAGACCCATCAGGCTGAATCAGATAAAAACAATACTGAATCTGATGAGAGAAAAATGGAATCTAGGATATCTTGCAGCTTCCTAAAGAAGCAATACTGAAGACAAATGATAGAAATCACAACTCTGCAGATACAGTCTTCTTAGAAATCATCAAAATCAGAAATGACAAGGACCAAAATGAAATGTTTTTCGAAGGATGTAGAAAAAATATTTGATAGGAAATCCACTAATAAAGAACAGAGTGTCAGATCTCTATGAAAAAGGTGTCAGCGATGCATAATGACCACTGTTTTCTCCATCAGTACTCATGCAATCAAATTATAGTTAATGCAGTTATTTAATTTAAAGAAGAGGCAAAGTAGAACACACAATTATTATGATAAAGAAGAAATAAGGCCTATAACAGAAGGTGTGAATGAGTAAAGAACAAAAACTAATGAGCTTAAATTGCAGCTAGACTTAACTGAGCATTCCCAGTAACTACACTATCACTGAAGGATTTTTTTAATAGAACCAAACAGATATCTCTTAGGGTCTCAGATTTACAGAATCAGACAATCATAAAAGGCCTTGAGTTGAAATGGTCCTCTAGAATGAACATCAAGATCCAAACCCCTGTAATATGCAGTGTCACTGCCCACCAGAGCTCAGGCTGCCCAGGGCCCCATCCAACCTGCCCTTGAGTGACTCCAGGGATAGAGCATCCACACCTTCTCTGGGCAGCATGTGCCAGGGCCTCACAACAACAACAACAACAACAACAAATCTTTCTTATTCCTAATTTTGGCTATACAATTATTTAGGCCATTCATCCTTGAAAGACAGGTAGAACAGAGCACTTCTCAAAGCCTCTTTCAGTCACACTTGGCATCATTCTAGGACTTCAGATACAGTTAGCTGTACATAGTACATCTCTCTACTGGTTTCAGTTGGGACAGAGCTGATTTTCTTCATAGTCTGATATGATGCTGTGTTTTGGCATAGAAAAAAAGCAATGTTGATAACACACCAATGTCTTAGTCATTGCTGAGCAGTGCTGAACAGAGTCAAGGACATTTCAGTTTTTCAGCCTTTGGTAATGTCCTGCTAGTGTGGAAAACCTGGGAGCACAAGGAGCTGAGAGGGGACAGAACCAGACCTAATCTGGCCAAAAGCATACTCTATATCATATAAGATAATGCAAAAAGTTTAAAAATGGAGGGAAGTCAGACTGGAAGACATCTGCTGTTCAGCAGCTAGCTGGAAATTAATTAGCAGGCAGAAAGCAACTGCATTATTCATCACCTCTTTGTAAAATAAACATATACATAGATATATATAATCGTAACTGTTATTTTTTCCTTCTTCATTTTCTGTCTCAGTAAACAGTTTTTATCTCAACTCATGAGTTCCTCTTTGTTGCTTTTTTCCCCATTTCTCTCCTCCATTCCACTGGGATTGTGGAGTTAGGAAACAAATATGAGGTGCTTAGCAGCCTGCTGGGTTAAACCACAACAGTGTCCTTTTCACATTCCTAAGAAAGTATTATACATGTATCCATTTTCTTCAACCAAGGAATATCCTCTTACCGTGGTTTGTGTTTTCTCTTGCAAAGCCACATTCGAATAGTCTTTTGTATTTTGATGCAGGCACTAGCTCGGTATTTTATCTTATTTTTCACTGTAAACACACAAGAGATACTGAGTCTCAATGGTTTAAACAATTTAACACAACTATATTCCTCACATACCTGTGAAGGCTACAGTACATAGACTGCATGTGCTTTGAGAGCTAGGTCAAATACATAAAATGCATCAGACAACAGAATTCACTATCCTGAGAGAGAAGCCCCATAAGGGCTCCCCCTGTGATAATTCAGCACAAAAACTAAAAAATTCTCCAAACAAAATCACTACTACCAACAATCTTTATTCCTCACTGCTTTATTTCTACTCCTCACCACAAGCTGAGCAGGCCAAGCACTTACAAACTGCGAACCCATAGTGCTGGGCACTTACTTATTGGCAGTAGTAACAGGAGTGGAGATGCTTGCCCCATTATGTATGTCAGTGCTCTCAAGCCTGCAGTTTTTGTCTAGAGGTAACTCTTAAACAGATGCTCTCCAGATTGTCACAGCTGGGAGTTCAGCTAATGCTCTTTCCTGCTGATGTAAAAGCCTCTTCCTCCACAAGACCTGCGACTGCTAGCTACTTCTGAGCAGGTGTTTACCTATATACATCAGTGAGCACCCAAGCATCCCAGATACTGGAGATCAGAAGATGCAACCCACCATCCCTTTCACAAACCTCTACTTTACTTTAAGTCCTTATATATGTCCCTGATACATAGCACACAAAATCTCACCAGCCTTGAAAGCAAATTACTCAGATTTCAGCACAGAACCACCTGAAATACACGCTCTTTGCCACATTTATGGGAAGTTATAATTGCTTTGTTTTTCATACTTTAATTTAATAAAACATTAAATACATACATTTAATTACTGAGAGAGAACACCACTGAACTTTTTTCCAACGACTGCAGATGAGCCAGTGATTCACCCGTTTAACTAGCTCTGCTAAGTGATCCGGATCAGACTTCATTATCTGATCAAACTCTGCAAACTAAACACAAAACCAGTTTTACAAATGAGAAGAACAGAAAGCATTAAATATTACTACTAAAGAGCATCTTGAGTTCAAAAGGTAAAATACTTTTAATATACACTATGTCACCATTATATTGGCTATCAATTAATTCAAGTCAGTATATGTCTGGCACCTTTCATGAGAACAAGAATTAGCACTGTTTTACTTTTAATTGATGCATAACACTGTATTTTGCATAATCCAACAATTCATCATCATTAAAAATAATTATTGCTTGAATTATTGAGAATAATTTGTTTTTCCACTTTCTGCATAGTCACTCTAATCTTCCACATCTACAAGACACCTCTAACAATACCTGTGCGGGAAAACACTTCTCAGTTTTTAATTTTTGCACAAGAGTCCAACTAAAGTCAGTCTTTTCTGAAAATGCTATACTTTCTGACATTTATCAGACAGTCAGGACACTCTTCTAGGACTACAATAGTTTTTCATATCTATTCACAATAGCTTTCTACGTCTTTCTCTCCACAGAAGTAGCAATGCTCAGAATCACATTTCATCTATAAATTGATCTTAGCAGAAAACATTTACTCATTTGCTCTGATTTGCTCTCTCAGTATTCAGCAAAACCTTAGTCTTAAGACTTCTTTTGATAAAATCAAAAGTCGTAAAGGGTTCAACATCTGGGCAACCTGTAGCATATAATCATTGCTTCAAGAATACAGCAGCATTAACAACAATACTATGAAATCAATTTTTATTGATGGTAGCATCAATTTTTAAAAGATTATGAATAGTATCTATGAAAAACTCTGGGCAAAGTTGGTCATTTTTTTTAGCAGGGCACTGAACGACATCTTCAGAAGTTCCTCCCTTCCAACCCAATTTATTCTATGAAACCCTATTTATTTTATTTATATTCATATAAAAAAAGAGAAATATTACCTTGCCAGGTCTAAAAAACACCTTTGTTAACCCAAATTTGTAGTCAATTTCATTTAGTCCCAAAGCTTTAAATAGCGCCTGAAAAACAGCAAACAGGAAGATTGATATTCTGTCTCCTTCAAGATAACAATATATTTTCAGACCTAAATAATAGTGAAAAACATTTCATTTCTTTCACCTTGCAAAAGAGTCTGGGATCCAATCGTGCCAATTTTTCAGGCAAATATTTCTTGTACATATTATATAGTTCATGAAACGAAGCTCGTGAAGGGAAACCACCTTGCATCAAATCCAGAACAGACACCATTCCTAAATTCATAGAAACACATGCACAAAAGTGAGTATCAGTAAAATGCAAAGACTTTCTTCAGAGATCTAAACAAAAATTTCAGCTGGGACTTGACTAAGTCTCTAATATGTGATCATCCACAAGAGGTTAATGCTGAACACATGAGTAAAGTTTGACCAATCCCCTCCCTGCCTGAGATGTAAGTAACATCCAGTCATACAGAGCATTTGTTTTTCCTGGTCATTCTTCCTTTTTAGAAGACACGGTATTTTATAATTCATTTTGAAAGAAAGAAAGAAAGAAAGAAAGAAAGAAAGAAAGAAAGAAAGAAAGAAAGAAAGAAAGAAAGAAAGAAAGAAAGAAAGAAAGAAAGAAAGAAAGAAATGATACCCAACCAGGCTTTTATTTTTAGCATGTATATGATATCTGTGGTACAGATACAGTGTAAAATGCAAATGCTGTGCAAAAACATTTTGTGTTCCCGCATTCCTAGTTATCAGTTGTTGAGATGTAATTTTAATGTTCCATATCCTGTTACTGCATTTTGGCTGTACCTACCTAGCACATCAGTAAAGTACAAAGTCAAGAAAAGGTTCAAGTCACTTCGAGCAGCACAGGTCATGCCAGACTTTGCAGACTGTTTCATAATGCTAACAACAGAATTTACATGGATGTACACATGGAAAAGAGGGCTTCTAAGACTGCTGTAAAACACTGCAATTGTCACAGTAGGAGGAAAAGTTTCTTTTTTTTTTCTGACAAGTTAAGTGTTATTAACCTGAAGGAATCCACAGATAAATACTGTTCATAGAACTGTAACCACTGAAAAATTATTAAGCTTTTGTGCTGGTAATACAGCATGCTAAACACACAAGGGCTTGTCAAAACACCAGCTGCAGAGCCTGGAAATATTTCAACTTCAAAAAGAGGAAAAAAAAGATTAAACACAAGCCACTGAACATACAAAAAACACAGAAAAGAAAAAATATATATATTGAAGTACTTTTTTGAATAAACACCCTATGGAAAATGACAATACCAGCACTTCTAATTACCAAATAATCTTTGGTAAAGTTAATTAAAATCAATAGAAAAAAACAGTTGCTAGAAATTGAAGAGATTCTTCTTACAAAGATCAGACCTTATGGCTGAGGTCAATGGCTTCTGGATTTTACTGATTAAAAAAAAAAAGAACAAATTGCAGCACTCCTAAGTAACTTTTGTGTGACATGAACAAGCTAACATCTAGAAATCAAAAATTCAAGCAAGGAAATAGAGCTTCCATCACACATATTTCAAGCTTTGGTGAATCTATAATGTCCAAATTAATAAACAGAGGGAAAAATACCAGAGGCATATGCTACCTGAACATTGAAGCTGGGAGAGGATCTGTCCTCCTTCAAAATGGTGACTCGTCATCTTTAAATTAGGTTTGATGCAACGAATAAAGCTAGATCCCTGTTATTAAAACAACAAGTTAACAAAATCTAGACATTTTGAAACCTCCTGAAGTAAGTTAGTAATTACCAGGGGTGGCAAAAAGGGAAGAAATAAAGTAACAAGTTTTCTGAAAAGAAACACTGACATACTTTTGCTCTCATATATCTTTTTTTACAGTCTAGCCTTGGTCTTTGTTGTAATTTTGAGTTTTCAATCAACTGTTTTCCTTAGCACTAGCACAGTCTAGGACATAGCAGTCTACATTCTGCTGTGTTTATTATCTTCTCCACATCAATATCATCTAAATACCTCAGTTCTCCTGAGTTCACATGCTACCACCAGTCTCCTGACACTAGAGTCATGCAAGACAAACTGGACCTTCCATTCTTTTAACTTTCACTCCTTACCACTTCTTTTGGTTCATGCCTTTGCTCTCCCTTCCCACACACTGTTCCCATCTGCTCATATCACCACAAGTACTACTTCCATAATTTTGATCACTGCTTCCCCTGATAATTCACAGTTATCCTCTCTTTAAGTAAAAGTGAAATAAAATATTCTACTTATAAATGCTTTAACGCAGCTTGAAGACAGACTCTGAATTATTAGTTGCTATCTTTTAAATAAAAACCTTTAAATCTTTTGCTAATTATTCATCTATGATTACCAGTGAATGGAGGGAAATTAAACTGACAAAATTGGAGACTGCAGCTGAGACGGTTCTAATATTTTATTTATTTATTTGCCTACGCTGTGTAATTTTCATGCTACGACATTTTTCTTTTCATGATTTTTGAGTTTTGCTTTTTGAAGAAAGCAAATTAATATTCATTACCTGCAACATAGGCTATTTCTAAGGTGCCACATAACAGCAAATTATGAAGCATTATTTACCACTGGACAGCTACTACCTCAATTACATGAGATAATGGATTATGATCTGTTTTAGAAAACGATGGATCTGCATTTCTGTATATACTTACAGTACTGTGAAGCTTCTCAAGTAGCAAATTTAACTGAGTCTGTAAAAGAAAATTGGAATTTCAATTGTTTTGCCATGACAACCACAGAATCATACACACAAAATAGTGATATGACATTACTGCATGCATGTTCATTGTTAGTAAATCAAACAGAACTGATAAATCACACATTCACATTTTTTAACGGACAAAATCATGCAAGAGTGCATGAATGGTTCTGAAGAAACTGCTTGTGTTTAATTGAACAATACCATGTGTCACCAGTTATTACTGTAACATAAATATCATGAAGAAGTGCAAGAATTTTTGGAAAAAAAAGGAAATATCTGTGTAATAATGTTATGAAGGAAATGAGACAATAATAAAAATATATGTAAAAGTTCAGATTTAATCTTTAAGTGTATCTGCAGTTAAATAACAAAACATGTAAGATATGCTCAGCTTTTTTTTTTCCTTCTTCCTTTTGAAGATACATTGGGAGTATTGAGAATCTTAGTCAAAAGTCATTTCAGTGCATGAATCTGCATAAGGTATTTTTAATTCCAAACTTACACATTTTTAATGCTGTAGTGATGACAATAGTGGAGTCATCAATAGTTTTAAACTACATTTACTTAAGCTGTATTTAAACATACAGTTTTAAGAACACAATCCTGTGATTAACTGGGGGCAAGAATGTGGGATCACCAGATATTTAGGATGCCGAGGGAAAAAGTCACCATTAAATACAAAATAATAGGGACTTAAGTATTCCAGAACTACGTCAGAAAAACAGTTTTAATTAATGGATGTGTCTGTTCTACCACACAGATTATTGTTGTGTAAGCCTTTCTAGCTTACTAGCAAACATTAAGTATGTGGACTGAAGTAAGACAAAATTCTAACTATCCTAACAGATTCTTCATTTTCTGTACTGGCACAGAAGAGGAAAGTATCCTTTCCTTTGATCTTTGACTGATTTTTTTTCTTTTTAACCAAAGCTTTCAATTACCTCGAGTCCAAAAAATCACATTTGAGTCACCTACAGCTGTTAGTCTTCCTTTCAGTGGATAAAACTGTATTTTTTATGTTTCATGGATACAGTTAGAAAGACATGGAGTTTCACGAGAGGTATGACAAACACCAATAACCTCCTGCTCAGTGCCCACATACTCTTTGTATTTCCTTCAAATATAATATTTATGTTTTCTTAAGTAGGAAATGCTTGGTTCTGGATAGGAAAAATTATTTTCATCAAGTATGGTTCTGTTTGAAGAAAAACAGCCCTTCCTTATAGTCCATGACTCCACAAGAAATAAACCACAGCTTCTCTCAGGTAAATTTCACTAATGATCACATGAATAAGGCATATTGCTAAAACTACTGCTCTTTGAATTAACATAATTTAAGCCATCATTACCGTATTAAGATAGAACTATCCCAAGATTTTGTATGTCTTATGAACAAATTCATTAACATTTTCTCAACTGGTTTATAAGAATTAAACTCAATTAGTTATAAGGAAGGGATGAATAAAATGCTTTGTAAAAACATGTCCCTGCATCAGCTAATAACTAGGTATTCAGAAGAATTCAGGACTCACTGACATACTGACACGCTACAAAACCTTGTTCTTACAAACATGCAATTTCTATTCACATAACAGAACTTATTTTGGTGACACCTAACGTGAAATTATCAAGGCTGTTAGTGTTCATCCATAGTACATGTTGTGTCTGGGAAGGTAACATTAAATGAATTACTGAAATTAACACACACGTTCAAAATGCCATGGAACTTGAAAACATTGAAAGAACTATAGATTGATGGGCCAGATCCAAAAAGGACTTTTATTCACATTCTAGGCACAGAAGTGAAGAAGAAAGTCCAAAATGCAATCCAAAAAGTTTCCACACAATTGTTGCCTAACTTATAAATTGCCTCCTTACTTATTTCAGCCTTTCTTGGACAACTGTTATCTTTCATGTTTCCACATTTACTGCATGTGGGATGCTAAATCCAAGAGGAATTGAAAACTCAGATGGAAGAAAGTAGAAATTATCTCTAAGATCCATGTTGCTTTAATTTTGAAAATGCAACTGTAAAAAACAATGAATCCAGCTTCACATCAAACAAATCAGTGTTTGCAGAGCTTGCTTGCTTAGGAGGTAGCATATTTGCAAGTACTTCTGTTTTTCATTCTGTCTTCTGCTCATGCATTTTACATTAAATCAATTGCTGTAGATTAATTCTACTACCAGAATGTAATAAAAAGGAGAAGGACATAATCAAAGCAAAATTCAAGAGAGCAGGATGCCCAATATAGAAGTTTAATACCCAAAACACTACCTTATAAACCAGCTCTCTCTCGTATGCTTACTAGCTCCACCATAATTTAATTTTTGTCTATGTAACAGCCCATCTCCAGAACGACCTCGGGAGAATTCCCTCTGTTAGATTGACCAATAACTTGGTGAAAAAGAAAAAATGTATTAAAACAACTAATTTATCTGAAGCAGATATGGTTGCTATACAAAAAGTAAGTGCTGGTACCATATCCTTCCCTTTCTGACAGCTTCTGCATTTTTTGAAAACAGTCCTAAAAACTAAGCCATGGGACACGGTTATGCATGAGCAAATTTATCTTGCAGTCCCAATTCAGTACATAACCTTAACATGGAGTAGAAATGATAAAACACTCTTGCCACTGGCAAGACCCCATTCCACTTGCAGGTTTTTGGACTGTCTAAGGTACCTGCCTTCACCATGGGGAGTCCAGGCACACGATTTGGGGTTTTAACTCTCTTACATTAGGAGGATACCAAAAATGTTACAGCATTTTATTTGAAGGCATGTAAATCCTTCATTGGATCTGGCCCAGATGTGTTGAGAAGAGCTCTTGATGAAAATGCAGAAGCTCTGTCAACAGTAAAACCATGAGATTGAAAGTTACCTGAGGCCCATGGCTGTGCCTGCTTTTCCTCTCTTAATTCCCCTATAGTTCTCTTTCTAGCCATCCTGAGCTGGAATACTCCAGCTAAAATAAAACTGCTGAATGAGAAAAGGATGCAGAAAACATTTGGAGAAGACAAGGTATGAAGATCAGCTTTACAACAAGCAGAAGGAGAAAATGAGGAGAAGCATCAGATTCAGGTATCAAGAAAGGAAACATTCAGCACAATGAACATATTTCTGTGAAAACCATGACTACCGATATTTTAAGAGAAAAAACAGTGGTTAGGTTAAGTTCTGAATTTTGAGCAAGATAAACTGCAGCCAATTCATTTTACACAGTACATGATTAAGACAGGATGGAAGAACATCTTCTGCCACATTTAGAAGTCCTGAAGGTCCAGAGAATTCAAATTTAGATCAAGATCTTTGTGGATTTGCAAAATATGCTGACATGAATTAGTGCATAAGCTTTGTAAGAACTATTATAAAACATATTTTGACAGAAATGCATAACAGTTAACTTGAATGCACTGTTAACTTAGGTAATTTAGAAATGGCATGTATTACAACAAATAGATTAACAACTATATTACCTTGAATTTGTTTCCCACACTGATGAAACTAAGTTTCCCAGCTTTTTGTTTGGGATCTTTGTTGTTGTTAGTGTTAGACTCAAACAGCTGTCGAACAAACTTGTCCTTGGATTCACATATAAGAGATTCAAGTGACATGTGCAAAGCATCATTATTTTTTTCCACAAATTGTGTCTAAAAAAGAAAAGTGAAGAAATTACAGCAATTAGTATAGCTGCTGCAATGGTTAAAATCTTGAGGAAAATTAATAAAAAATGAAGAAGTACAATTCATTCATAAGTTGAGAAGAATATTTCAGGTAAAAATCTTCACTTTTCATGATAAACTCATCAACTGCATATACAAAATACTAATAACAGAAAAGTTATTTTTAAATTTGAAGGGTATTACTGGAATCACAAAACACAGATCATTTGTCCTAAATCCTTATTTTTTCAAAAATTACATTTCAGAATATGATATTGGAATGTTTCAATGTTTCTGTATGATGATTAATCATAATAACATACAACCATCCAGATGGTATTTGGGGGTTACAATTTCAGACACTTCATATTCTCAAAGGAATGTTTCTACTGACAGAAGAAAAGGAAAAGAAAAAGCATAGCACATGATATTTACCATAGAATAAACAGGCATTGAATACAAGAACAAGTAAACTACTGAAAAGTTACACTTCAATCTAACGCTTCTATGTTACACACTACACATACCCTTCATCCAGGTGCAAACTTCTGTTGATGTAAGATTTGTAGTAGATCAAAGATCAAGATATTTAATGTTGATACTGTTAGCTATAGATCTGTAACTAGCTCTTACACAAAATACATCAACAGAAGTCTTTGGGAAATTAAGTGAAATTAAAATGTATGCTGAGACATACTACCTGTGAATTTCTTTCTGATGAACAGAAATTCTGTTGCTTTCTCTTTTTAAACCAATATACATAATAAAGTATTAGAAAGCAAAACAGAAATAGTTGACTACTTTTTGCTTAAGTAAAATTACCGTTTCGTAGCATACTGCTCCTGCAAAATGCCGGATAATAAAGCCTTCATCATCTCTGATATTTCTGTGAACAGCCAGTTTAGACTTTCTAGGGATCTGGAATTAAGAATTTGAATTATAAAAAAGAACTGAATTATACCAGAAAGTGAGAAAAATTTACTGCTAAGACATCATCATGATTTTGCCAGGAGCACTAAATGTTGAAAGTAATACTTCCTCCAGTACAGTTGTGATGACCACTACTATTTCAATTCAAACCAGAATATTTGAAAAAAAATCCTGTTTTCATTCTCATTCACACAGTTAAGAGACCTCAAATTCAAAACAGAAGTGACCACGATTCCCATGATCACTTACTTAACTTTCCTTTTGCCTTTCCCCAACAATTTCTATTTCATTTACTTTGCAGCTGGTGACAAGTTGATGAACAGTCTTATCATATAAACAAGATAAGTCTGAAGCTTAAAAGGCAATGACCTAGTTGATTAGACACATGCTGACAAAAACTTTTCATTACATAGGAACCTAATTAAACAAACAAAAGGAAAACATTTAAGGTTGGCAATTTTATTTGGCTCCCTTTGCTTGCATTTTTTTCTGCAATTTTTTCCCTTTTTTTTTTTTTTGGTATTTCAACAGAAGTTACGTATAAAAGTTGCAAAGGTTTGCATAAACCATCTACAGGCTTCTCTAAATCAAACAATTAACAGCAAACAAATTTCACCTGGTGTGTTACTCATTTTCATGACTAAAGTGCTAGCTAGATCTTTCTTGCATGTCAAATATTCTCTAGAGCAAGCAACTTTGGAAAGGAACAACAAAACAGCTACTTTGATATTAAATAATCTAAATTAAAATGTATTTTTGTTTCTTTTTCATGCACTACAGGCTAACAATCTTGAAATATATGGCTTTACTTCCAACAGGATATTAGAGTTCCCAGAAAACTTAACAAGCCTTTTATGAACTTTTCAACAAACACAATAACCAAACTGACCCTTAACAAAAGGATATGGATCTGTATGCAGTGTGGTATGGAATTTCTAAGGAAAGGTTTTCATTAAATGGAGTGTTACTATCAACCATTTCAAGAACAGTTTTATTAAAAGAAGTCAGCCAGCACAAACAAACTTACAGAGAGTCTGAAATGGTCCTTGTGTTTTTGGTGCACAACTGAAGTGAAATGCTGGTCACTCGGTTGAGGAAGACGATTTTCTTCATCCAAAATATCCAGCACACCTACTAACTTTGCTTCAATCAAATCTATTGATAAAACAAAGTATGTTTAAAATAGAATATCACAAACTGAAGATTGCATACGTAAAAACGCAAGCAGTCTAGTTCTTTATAATTATATTGTAAAATCTGGCAACGTAAGAAGTTCTATAAACTTGATTTATTTATTTAATCAGGATTCTATTGCAAATTCTAACTAAAACACAAGAAACAAAGGAAAACGAGATAAGGCAAGGATTGTTTTTTACTACAGGTCTCAAGTCAAATACAGTCCTCTAACTCCCATAATGTGTGAAAATGTGATATGAGCATAGGTCATTATTGGATGATTGCTTGTAGCAGACAACTGCTACCACTGACCTGGCCCAACACCTTAAACAAAATCATGTTTTTACAGAAATCACAATTATTTTTCTCACTCACTTCAAAAGGCAGTAGAAAATCCTGTGATTTAATCTGGACATAATGTTATTAATTTACCTAAGAATAATTAATACAAAGAATAAATAGGTAAAATCTGTGGTGGAGTTACATGAAATAGTAAAAGGGGTCATTACTTGTATTCTTCAGTTGCTGAAGCCACTTCTGTGGGTAATAAAAGGCAACTTGTCTACAGCCTTTACAGCCCAACACATTTTTCCCACTATGAGCCAGAAAGAGCTTCTCTTCCAAAAGTCACCAAGAAATCCCCTCTGATTCTGAGATACATTTCAAAACAAAAACAGGAGGGTAGCAAGACCAACTCCTTTTAATAGAAACATCATAATCTGTAGACAGTTAACATTTTTAGGAACAGGCAAAAACATGCATTACTAAATCAGAAGGAGAGAGATGTTTTCACTCTCTCCTCCAGATTTCTATTCCTTTTCCACAGGGTGGCTGAGAGGGTTTCCTTGACAAGAGCTATGTATAGTTAAGTCAGTGTCACCAACTGCACAGTCCTATCCTACAAAGTGAAAACTTCTTCAGCAGAGCTACAGAAACTTAGAGAAGCCAGCATTTTGCAACAGATCTTGAATTCTGCCACTGAATCCTCTGCTCTGCCAGGACTGACTAGGTACCACAAACTGCTGTAAATGCAAAAGCAAGATCAAATTCTCTTCAAAATACACCAATCTAGAGAACACACGTTGAACATACAGGAAGGAAAAAAAAAAGATATATAAGTGCCCCTGGCATATCAGTCTGGGCAAACCTAAGAGCAACAGTAACTTTGCAGCCTGCTGCCTCTGCTTTATTTTGCTTCTTCACTGATTGGCTCACCAAAAAACAAACAAACACAAGGACTGTAGGGTGGGGAGAGCTGTTCGGGTTTGGTTTTTTAATTCATTGAACCTTCTCTCCGAACACCCTCACACCTTTCTTTATTTTATATTTTAGGCACATTAAGTAGCTTTATCAGAAAATGCCCAAGAAGTTTATGGATCCCACCTGCAGTTACTGCACACTGCAGGACAACATGAATCCATCACCAATTGGAAATGGAATGTTAGAGAAAGTTAAAAGAAATTACAACATTTAAACAGTCATTAAGAGCATGACAATGCTAGTGCTACCTTGTAGCCCAAAGAATGCCTCCTCTGCTCTAAGCTTCTTTTCTACATGATGCTAATGAATGCTTGACATTTCAAGAAATACATACCTATACAGTCTTGATTATCTACATAGCGTACTTCATTAACCCCCAGGCCTTCTTTTTGGTAAAGTTCTTGTTCCTTTATGCAGAAAAAAAGGAATAATATTAGAAGAATATCACACAGTGCATTTTTTACCCATCAAAACAGAGCATGAATGAACACCCATTTCCGAATTTCCTTGTACAGCTTAATATATTTCAACTTCACATTCTTAATGATAGATATTCCCACTAAATACAAGATTCTGCTTAGTATTTGCACGCCCCATAAGAATAAGAACTCTTCATTGACTATTATTTCTTTTAAAGAAAAGGGGAAAAGAAAGGAAGGTGTCACATTTAAGAAGATATATTCTCTCCTAGCACAACCCTGTATCACACAGTAAGAAGGCCATTTGCTGACTGACTTCTTGTAATCTGAACATAATGAGCAATCGCGTGTTACTTTAATATCATCTTACTGAGGCTGAAAAAAAGCCTCCCTAAATATAACTACTACATACCTCTTTCAGAATCCTTTCATTAAAAAACTGCTGCAGTTTTTCATTACAATAGTTGATACAAAATTGCTCAAAACTGTTGTGTTCAAAGTATTCTGAAAAACATAAGTTAAACATCTGTGATAAACCAGCCTTCCACGAATTTATGTTCAGAGTAAATAAGAAAAGTTTCATAGCACTAATATTTAAAGATGTGTTCTGGTATATATGTGCTTCCTTCCATAAAGCAGAATTTCTCACAGATCTTCAAGCTGCATGCAAGACAGAGATGAGAACACTCTGGCAGATCATGCAAACACCTGACAGCTGTATTTGGCAGCACACCAAATCAACATGCCTTACAATGAAACTGTACCAGTACAACTCTACGCATCCATGTCTGGCACATGACAGCTTAGTTCAGAAGACCCAAAAACAATGGTTTCTTCTCACACTGTTCTTAGACAACCTTAGCAGGACTTCTGCACTGCTCTGATCTGAATCTCAGTGATTCAAAGATGGCAAAAGCTTTACAGGAACCATCAATGTTAGGAAGCAACTTGAGAGTCCATAGAATGGTTTTGGTTGAAAGGGACTTTTAAGATCACTTCTCACTATACCAGGTTGTTCAAAGCCCCATCCATCCAAAGTCCAACTCTGTCCATCTACCAGGAACACAGTATCTTAATTGAAAGGCTTCATTTGCCTATCTGTAAGCATGTAGTGATTAAAAAACTGTCCAACTCGACAGCACTTGTTACCATTCTTTCCATCAAGAGAAGCTCTGTGTTCTTGACATCAGGATATCAAGATTTTTATATCTGCTCTCTCAATGCCCCCTTAAGACCATGTAAACCATTCCATATACAACCACTAAAAACAAAACCATCAGACTCGCCACTATAGATCTGATCATTGAATCTTTGGTGGCAGCAATAGACTACTACAAAAATACACATTCTTTTTTACAAACACTCACCAAAACCAGCTATATCTAGAACTCCAATGAAGAAAGAAGAAGTCTCAAATGGAAAACACTGGTTCACTCTGTTCACCACATGGTCAAAGAGATGACTATACACCGTTTTAGCCAAGGCATCACGAGCATTGTTTGCTTGTTCCACCTTCAAGGGGACCCTATAAAACAAAAACAGAGATCTTATATTCCAGAATTTCTCACTTTAAAATACTGAAATCAGGCCACGAACCTTTCCCATCTTTTTAAGTTAGGGTACAAAAAGCCTGAGCCTAATCCAAGTACCAGGAAACATTCTTGCCATATTAAAGTATCTTGTATGTAAAAAGAAAGAATTACATTGTTATTCTAGTAGCAACAAGATACAGATGATTTCATTCGCATTCACAAAAATAATCTAAGACTATACTTCTAGCAGACAGAGAAAGACATCTAAAATACACACATTCCCACCAACTATTTATTTAGGAGCTGCCTAATTACAATGAAGGCTATTCAGTTTTGCTCTGAAATTTTTGACTCCATGTTTTCATAAAGACAGTAACTATAGCACTGTAAATGAACTGATAACAAAACAAAAACATCCACATAGATTTTGTGGTGAAATTCAGATGCGATCCCAATGTAGGAGGATTCCTTTCAAACACCAGAAAAACAACTTCCACCATTTTTATAAATTCATTCTATACTGCAACTATTTATTAGAAGTTTACACTGCAATTAAGTACTTATTATCTGCAGTTTAGAACAAAAGTTGTAAGTTCATAGCCTATGAAATGCATGACAAAGAACTGTGGGAATACTGGGTAAATACATATTCTAGCTATCCATATAATGCCTATCTCATTAAGTTAATATGACAAAAAGGAGATTTAACTACCTTGCTTCTTGGATAAGTATATTCTACACTTCTTTTTTCTTTTAATTAGGATTCCAAATAACAGACAGGAGTACCAAAACTATACACAGCTGTACTCTATGCAGTTCAGGAAATACTAGTAGAAGTCTTCAGTATAAGACAGTTCACTAAAGGATAATGCTTTAAGAAAGTTTTTAAGAAATAATGTATTAAAAAAGAAATGGACTTTTGGTTTTATGGTAAGATTGCAAATTTCACTTAGATCCTAATCATGATACCAAAAACTTGAAAGCAGAATTTGCACGAACCTGAACAGAACCCAACCAGAACATAATCAGACTAACCGAAGACCAAATGATTTGTACTTGTCAATAAAAAAATTAAATAAATAGATAAAAATTAAATTTAAATAATGAGAACCTCTTGACTAGGTTGACTAGGCTGTATCAAAATTTCATGCAAGAAAAAAAAGTCTAAACTTTATAATGACTACAGCAACGCAAAGGTTTTGCACAGCACTGTGTCACAACATACAGATATACCTAATACTGAACAACTCAGTAGAAGAGATTTTTAGGGAAAGAGCCTCTGCTAATCAAAAGGACACAATTTGCAGGGAGGAACAAGGGGAAGGAAATTTTGTCACAAGACTTTAATCACAGGAATACAGGATGATAACAAGAGCTCTTCTGCCTATTCTAAATAGTTGGCTTAATAAAACAAAGCAATACTGCTGATAACTTGCCTCTCAAACCTGGACAACTACAGCTATGGTAAAAATTAGTACTAAATCAAAGGATAGAATAGGTAACAAACAATGCAACTTTACAAATATGCAAGAATCTACATTTTAGAAATAACTCAACTGAACTATTCAGTCAGCACCTCAAGGTCCGAGGCTCAAGATGTGACACCGTCAGAACTGCTCTGACGCCCTCTCCAGGAAGTGTTCTTCAGTAGAATATGGAGAACTAAATTAGAATAGGAAAACTAACACTATGCCGCTTACCCACAATGCATCATTTCCTTGACTTCCCAGGATTCACGAGCACTAAGCTAACTCATAATTACAATTTCTGTATTTCTGAAAGATGATATATCTGATGGAGAAATGTGGGACTGATGGAGATCACTTTCTACTGTGACTGCTAAGATAGGGAACCAGATACTCTTTTCACTAAGGACATCTGCAGCTAGATTACATTAGATAGTAATTAGCTTTAACATACAATCTTGTCTTCCACTAAGGATCTCCTGACTTATCTTAGGGTAATAAGTAGTGACAGAAATCTTACCTTATAAATAGAAGGAAGATACCTTTACATTCCACTCTGATACGTTTAAGAGATCAGAATGCTAATTCCCACGTGTCAGCAGCAGCCTATTGCATAATACATACAACAGACTAAAAGCATTCACACTTTCAATTTTTTTTTTAGTATTTTTTAAGTATGTTAAACAATACAACAAATAGTTATACTCCTAGAGCATGTGCTTAATACAATGGACCTATTCTTCAAAATTATCACGCTCTACCATCTTTAAGTACAATTCTAGAGACTGTACAAAAGCCTATTATCTGAAATTACAGTATGCAGCAGAAACTTGAGGAAAAAAAATGTAACCTTGTAATGTTTTTTTTGTTAGTTTGTTTGTTTTTGTACACAGTTGAAGAATGACAGAACCACAAAATAATGCTGTAGTTTCACTGAATCTGTAGGTACAGTAAAGCACTATAACAGAACTGATGCTCAGAACAAGTGACTCTCCTCTTGTGAACTTTCCTGCCTTAAGAATGTCTGCTCTTAAGAATGACTGCAAAGCAGTCTCTCTTCTCCCATTTCTTGTCTGAATAGAAAAAGATGTATTTCCCTTCTTCCATTTCTCCTTATCCCACATCCTCTATCCATCAGCTACTTGCAAAGAACATGGAAAAAATTCTTCCCAATTTTCTAGTCATTTGCAAAACTTTATTTGGTCTTCATACTGATTTACTCTATAAGGTTTCCTAGGGGAAAGCAACCTCATAGGCTAGGTTTATCCTACAGTATTAAAATGTTTTCCAATATTTAACATGATTCAGTTTATTTATCCAGACAAAACGATTTGCAATTAAATATACATAATTTGCCCATAGCTGTCAGCAAATGGGTGAGAGAGAGCAGATGAAGCAATACCCAGGAGTCACTCCTGGGTATTGATGACAGTTTCACAAAGAAAATGAAACAAAGCCTACCTAATAAAAAGTTTACCTAATTAAGGAATACTTAAGTACTATCACTACAAATGCACTTTGGTAGAAAATGTCCTATCCCAGAAGGAGTATAAAGGTTTGAAGCAATGTCAGTAAAACAGTTAAGACAACAGCCAACAAGGTGATTATTACAGTTCTGGGGGGAGACTAAAAAGGACACAAACCTGCCAGGGAGTTTTGACAGCTGCACTGCACAGTAGTATTTAATAAAATCCATGGAGATAACATTTAGCATCACTCTCCTATGGTTCCTTGCTGGCTCCATTGTGCCCAGCAGAACAAAGCCTTTGTTATGCTCCAAGCTCAGCGATTTCAGCTGAGCTATTTATTCATTGTGACCTACAAGGGCTCACATGATCTGCTCTCACACAAAATGTCCCTAAGAAAGAAAGTAAGCAATGAGTAGCTATTTGGATTGCTGAACAAAATAAAACAATGTACTTGTCAAATTTCTAATATTGATAGCAATCAAATTGTTTCTAAATCACACTGCCATAGCAAAACCTGGTGGCTACTTAATAAATATATGAAACAATTCACTTTACTCTCCTTGTACACGCAGTACGCTGTATGTGAAGAGGATACTATTGTGCATTTATTAGCATATATTTGCTTTTAGCTACAAAGAAAAGGCTAAAGACAGAGGCTTAGTGCATTCATTCTTTGAGATTATTGAAGGAATCCTCTGAATCTTTCTTTGCCTTCCACAAAACAAAACACTGGGGAAAACTAAGATCTACTAGAACAAAAACAGAGCTACTTGTTGCAGACTTTTGAAACAGTACACTGCTAACTTTGCCCCAGGCTTACCAGAATAAACACACTGAACAAAAAGTCTTTACAGTCATAAATTCAAGGTGAATTTGAAGTGGTAGCAAGAACTATATATATGTATCAGAGTAAGTCGGAGTCATGTATAAACACCTGAGATACAATCGGTTAGTAATAACATCAAAAAATCAGAGATGCCTTGATAAGAAACCTTGCTTGACAGGGTCACTTGAGAAGCAGCGAAAGAGAAGCAATATTTATGATTCACTTTATTTCAGTGTTTGATACATCCCCCCGAACATTCTCAAAATTGAAAATATAAGCCACAGTTCATCTATTTGCTATGTATACAAAAGCCAAAACCAATCTATTCTCAGAGACTGAGCCAATAGCTCACAGCACTTCCAGGGGGGTGCCATCTGAATCTGACAGGGATGGGTTTTGCTCAAATCCTTCTGCTTAACACGTTCACTGAACCAGAATGTCAAATGATTATTAATTTTATTAAATACTGTCAGGTAATACTGGACTAAGAAAGAAAGCAGGAAATCTCAGTGATAAGAATAGAAAGAAAACTATTTTTACCAACAGAAGACATAGTCTAAAATTCCACAAGATAGAATCTACTAAATAAAAACGTGTAGCAGTATACGTAGAAATCAAAAATACAAATGTAAGATGGAGAATAACCAAATGAGCAGTGACTCAAAGTAAGCTGAAAAGTGGATCACAAGATGAATCAAGAAAAAAGAGTTACAAATCTCATTCCATCATGCATTCACAAGTTACATCTGTCCTCTATGACATATAATTGTCTGCTGTAACTTCATCTGTAATACTGACACAGGTTCTGCTGGATTACTAGATCAGAGACTGCTGTCATTGCAAGACTTGCATCTTTCTATATGCTCAGGTTTACATGACGATAAAAAGGATTTCTAGCTTACCATATCAGCTGGTAAGAAGGCAAGATGACAGTGATGAGGGTCCCAAATTTCTGATGGGGAAAAAAATTAACTACTTTCCAAAAAATGCACTATTGAAAGCATTATGAAGAAATACAGATGTTGAGCTTTTAATTGAAGGTAGAATAATAATCTCCACAATCCTTGCTTAACATTTGTCTCCTTACTGTAACTTTCTCAGTGATAATCACTATCAGGTTTTACCTCCTGCATGTCCTTTCTTTCCAAGTGTAGAAATAAGAACCAAGACCTACTTGTTTGCTCTACCTAGAAATAAAGATCAGTTGTTTCATAATAACACACTATCAGAACAGCCCACACCCATGCTGAACTTAAGATCACTGATACTCCCAGAAGAAAGGTGGCTAGCAGGGACAAGGAGGTGATTGTCCCTCTCAATTCTGCCCTTGTGAGGCCATCTGGATGGTCATCACATCTGGAGGTCCAGGTCTGAGGCCTCCTGTACAGGGAAGATGTGGATCTGCTGGAGAAGGTCTAGAGGAGAACCATGAAGATGGCTGGAGCACCTCCCTGACAAAGGGAGCTGGGCTCGTTCAGCCTGGAGAAAGCTGTGAGGAGACCTCATTGCAGCCTTCCAGTATTTAAAAGGGGTTATAAAAAGGAAGGGAATCAAGTTTTTACAAGGGTAGACAGTGACAGGACAAGAGGGAATGGTTTTAAGCTGAGTGAGAGAAGGTTTCGACTGGATGTCAGCAGGAAGTTCTTTACAGAGAGCGGTGAGGTGCTGGAACAGGATCCCCAGAGAAGGTGCCCATACTGGGAGGTGGTCAAGATAAGGGCACATGGAGCCGTGGGCAACCTGGTCTAATATCAGATCTGAAGGTTGGTGGCCCTGCCTCTGCCAAGGGGTTTGGAACTTGATGATCCTTGGGGTCCCTTTCAATTCATTCCATTCTGTGATTCTATAATGCACATTAGCACAATGAATACGGCTTTCATAGAGTACACCTTCTGGTATAGCACGCATAAAGCCATATTCCTGACTCAGTGAAAGCAAGGCAATCTGATTATCCCCCTGCATCAATACAAAGCCCCTGTGCACTCTTCCGATGAGTGAATGTTAATTAGTTTCCTAATTAAAACATCAATGCATTCAGCTAAATTCAGGGCAGCTTTGAATTTGCTCCAAACTGCTTAGCCCAGATTCAGGTTAACAGCTTCCTTCAACTCCAGGAAAAAAAAATAAAACGCAGCCTGTACTAAGACAACCTGGCCATAAGACCAAACGTATACAATTCAGTTGCATGCAGCACCCACGCTAAATAACAGCAGTGAGCTGCAGCTCGCTTCGCATTGCTTTTCAGCCCCTCAGCCGCTCGCTGCGGAGCCCCGCGCCCACCCACCCCAGCTCCCCGCCCACCCGCGGGGCACTCACTTGATGACCGTTCCTTTGGCGCCCCCTGCCGTGGTGAGCATGACACGCGTGGTCAGGCTGACGCGCAGGTCCTCCTCGTCCAGCCCCAGCAGCGCCGCGCAGCACTCCAGCGCCGGCTTGCTCCGTGCCTTCAGCGTGCAGCCCCCTGCCAGATACGACCACAGCCATTAGCCAGCCACCCCTCACCTCCCTTTTTCCTTTCTTTTCTTTCTTTTCGAGGGGAAAGGCTATTTGGGGGATCAGGATGTTAAAACACATGGCACCACAAGCAAGGTTTTGCCACTCTGCGACTATTTGTATGCCTCAGTATTTTGTATTTTGTACAGTCTGAACACACACTGTTCAGAAGGTGACCTGCTTTCCAATGAAAGAACTATCCCAAAATATTCGCTTAAAGAACACTGCTCACACATACAGGTGAGAGTAGAATACAGGATGAATTTGTAAGAAACATTTTTACAAGGAAGAATTTACCCCAGAAAATGTGGGTCTGAATTTCCACATGCAGAGAAAATAACTATTCTGGTGCCCTCCTTCACCTTGTCTACTGACTTTCCCCACCACCCATGGTTTCCCTTTCTCCTTGTTTGCTGGATTCCTGCAATTGCTTCCCCATTCACATTCTCATCTTTTTCACGCTGTCCCACCTTGCTTTATCCTTGTCAGACACAAACTCCAGTCTCACAGAAGGCCAAGTATGGAAGCCGGTGTACTGGAGAGCCCCTGAGGCCACTAGCCTTCTCTACTCCCATTCCTGTCATTACAAAGGTGGTGAGATCATAAATAGAAACTGGGGAGGGTTCTGATATGACAGCTTCACTGTGACAATCATTAAACAGTGGGAACAGGTTTCCTGGAGAAGTTGTAGAACTTCCTCCTTGAAGGTTTCCACATCTCCAAGAACAATGCTAAGCTATCCACTCTGAATTCTCTATAAGCCTGTTTGACCATGAAATGTTGGACAACAGTCTGCCATCCCTTCCCAACCGAAAGTTTCTGCAATTCTGTGATTACGCATTTGGATCAGGAGCCACTGAACCTGTGAGGCTAACACTTGTTTAATACACCTTTTCAAATGTTCTTCAGCATGCCTTTTCTAAACACTTCTGACAAGCACAATGATACATGATTTCAGACTAAGAGGAACCAATCTTATATATGTCCTCTTTTGCAAGACAAAACATCTCTTGGCTTTTTTTTATTATTACTTAATTTTCTATAGTCATCTTTGTTGTAAGTCCAGATTGGGAGTTTCTTCAGTTCTTAATCTGTGAATAACAGTTCTTGATTTACAAAGGCTAAATACAGTAATATGGCAAGAATGGCCATTCCCAAAACAGAAATCTCCCTTTCCTCAGCCTTCTTGAACAGTTTGCTAGTAGTAAGTACCAGCAACGCTCATAGCAACTTTTCTTCCAAGTTAACATCTTAAAATGATGAATTTTACATTTACCAAAAATTTTATTCCAACTTTTCATCTCTCAAAAATATTAACCTAGCATTTTTGGAAGCCAAAGGACATTTCATTGAAGATGGAACAACTAACGAAGATTTTTCATGACTTTAGCAAGAAGTTGGATTTATTTTTATATTGTTATTAAAATTAAATAAGCTTTGAGACACAAAATGTCTCTCTATACAAAACTTTGCACAAACAAATCTTTGAACGATTTTGGTGAGTACATCTGAAGTATAGCTATAAATATTGATTTCCAAATGGGATGATTTAAGGCTGAATTACCCTTTAATAGAAGACAGCATTCTAAAGCAATAATTCAAATGAAAAGGAATCTCCTATAATCAAGAGGCTTTTTTTGTTTTTTTGTTTTTTTTTTGTTTTTTTTTTTTACAGAAAACAACGTGCATTTCTTCTAACCTGAAGTGCTCCCAGCTTCCTCAAAATCAATATTTCCAAGGTGAAGGACACCAGCCACTACTCGAAAAAGGTCAAGTTTTTCTGCATCATCTAGTCCAATCTTCTTCATTGCTGTGCACATTCTGTTGAAGTCTCCATGATCATCTAAGAGTGGATCCTTCAATGAACCTGCCTTAAGATACTATTAAAGCAACAAGATAGAACAACAGAAATCAGAATGAGATTTTAAAGTATATGTAAACAATTATTTCCAGGCAAGAATAAACCATACGAAAAAGTATTAAAAAGCATGCAAAACCAAACTAAACAGAGATTAGAGCTCTTCATATAGTATGTGATTTGGAAGAACCCTAATTTGTTTTCATTTATTGATACTTCAGAACATGAGCCTTAAAACTTCAGTCTGTCTTCAGAAAGCAAAAAAGGGAGAGTTTAACAAATATAGACAGGGAAATAGAGGATGGTCACCAGTGGAAAAGGAAACGTTTAACTGAAGGAGCTTTAAATGTACTTCTACTAAGGAGTATTTCTAGCCTTTAGCAACTGAAAGACAATCGAGGTCATCATAATAGGATGTCAGAGTGGGTTTGTTAGGCCATGAGAAAGAGGCACAGGGCAAATAAGAATTGAAGGCATATTCCCTGTGAGTATCTAAACAGATTCATTTAGAGAAATATACTTGTTAATGTTTGCTGGTGAAAGAGAAACTAAGTAGAGCTGTGGATAAAAGAATAGCAGCAAGGTTTTAAAATGTCAGTTTCACATTATGCTGACAATATCTCCTATTTTAAATACATCAAAAGTAATTTTAATAATTGATTTAAATAGTGGAGAAACATCCGCATGCAATCAAGCTAAATGAACATGCATTAACTCAATTGAGTTTTCACAATTACTTGAAAATGGTTTCAACTAAGAATTAATTATTTAAGTAGAAGCTTTGTTAATGTTAAATAAGCTAACAATTATGTCAAAACAAAACACCACATGCATCTGAAAAATTCACTTCACACAACATTTAGACACATCAATAGAATTAATCTAAATGTTTTAATTATGTAAAATGATCACCTCATCTTCCTGATATGGAAAACACAAAAATAATTTAAGTATTAATCAACTATTCAAGCTATTTTTATTAAAATTAACAATATTTTTCATTAAATGACAGCAAATACCAATCTGATTTCAAAACCTAAACAATACAATGTATTTCCTGTTAAAGTGGCTAGATTTTGTTTATATATAATTGAAATTCAAACCTACATCGCTCCTTCAAATTGACATCGCTGTAATATACTGGTATTAGAGCAGCATATGTTCCACTATTTAATAGCCAATACCTGTTTTCAGAATCATTCTATCAGGATGTTACACTTTTAGACAAACCATTTCTTCTGAATTAAGTACTTCAGAGACATATTTTATGGCAGAACATCAAATTGTAAATCTCATCTGGAACAGGAGTTGCTCAAGTCCATCTTCAAGTAGCAATAGGAGAATGGTATTTTATGCCTCCATTAAGTGGCTAACCTCTCTACAAATCTTAATTTAAGGCAAATTAGGCAAACTGCAGCAAAAATCTCCCAACCACCTCTTAGACTACACACGTCAAGAGTTAAATGTCTACCAGCTTTGTGCCTCACACTATTATCAAATCAATACTTCTGTATCTCACTCTCCATCATCCCTGATTACAGAAAATAGCCTGCATTCAAGAAAAAGAAATTGGCATTACGTGCACAACATTGCAACATATAAACACTAGACTTCACAGTGTTAAGCAAAGGAATTATCTATACTGCCTTTTTCACAGCTATGCACAAGCTGAAATCGAAGATCTCAAAGGTAAGAGAGACTGTATGGACATGTGGGGATAAAAATTCTCAAGTCAACTTCCACAGGTAACTTGCTCTGTTACTGAATCACAAGTATGGGTTTCTTTAAGCAAAGTGTTATCTTCCAGCTATTCAAATGAAAAACTCTTATTTTAGGTATGAACAGATGAAAAGGGTATTAGAGTAGAATTATAATGAAGCATTTAAACTACCTCCAAGTCACATATACGATTAAATCAGATTAATTTTGATAAGTGTCCTCAGGCAAACAAGCTCAAAAGGCTTACTCGATTTTTAAAAATTTAATAGGAGAACATTTTTTTTCCTCTTCTTCCAAGTTCCACCCTCTCCTCTAGGAAATGCCACCTTCTGTATGTAAAAGTCCACAGCAAGGGACAAAAACAAACAGCAGCAGTGTAGGAAGGGGTATATACTTAAAAATCCAGAGAGTAAAAATGGCTTCAGAAAAAAAATACAATTTCTGAGCTATTCCTAACAGCATTCAAACTTTGAAAGAAAATGAGAAAAAGTCATGGGTCACTTTTTGTTTTCTATGGAAGACATGCTGCATATTATTGTAAAAATGAAAAGCAAACGATTTTATGTAGTGTTCCATTTGGAATTTTAAGATACACATTAACATACATTTTTAGGACAAAATTCCAAAAACTTTAGCAGCACCCATTTAGACCTATAAAGATGTGTAAAATGAACATTTCATTTCACATTGTAAAAGTGTAATAATTTTCAAATCTATCTGCCTCAGTTAACATAATCTTATTGAAGATGCAAAACTTACCTCAGGACTCTTGCGATTTTGCAAAATCTGCTTGTCTGTTTCTTTGGTAGCAAAGTACCTTGTACAGCCTCGATTTAAATACTATAAGAATAAAAAAGAAGAAATGCATACTTAAAGATAGGAGTGAGGAAAGCACGCTATTACTTATGGCTTATTTCTATCATATAGCAACAACACGCTATTCTAAAGCATTTTCAAAGAATGAATTTTATTTATATCTACAAAATCAGAGAAGTGCAACAGTAACAAACTATTACTGTAATGTAATGGAGACAATGCAAATCAGAAACTAAGAAAATACATTTTCCTGTACCATTCATAATATCTAATTCCTCCACCAAAAACTGTATGTAACATCAGATAAGATTTGCAGTAATCTTTGTTTTCAGCAACACAGAAGTTTTATTTAGTACGAGGGGTGACAGAGGAAGGATCAATGCTGTAATACCATCTACAGTGTACTTCTATGGTCATTTTTTCCTCACTAGTGATATATTCCTATGGTTAGTCAGAGACACAGCGTAACACAAGCAATGAGATGTGTCAATCTAACGTAAGTAGAAGTCTAAATCAAAATCTGGCTTCTGATATCCATCTCACATTATATAGTAAAGGGAATGGGTCAAGCGTTCAGTTGACTGACACTTCCAGAAAAATGGGATCATCAGCTTTTTCCTCCTGACTGGTTCAGTAAAAAATATCAACTCTGTCAAAATCTTGGCAGGAGCTCTTTGTCTAAGGGAATTGAACTGATTTCTTGATCTGCCCACAAACAAGTAAGTTTTCAACTGGCTGAACACAGATAGTTTTATGTTTTGATTAAAATGTATATACAGAATTCTAAAAAGGAATAGAAGAAAACAGAGTGATAAATTTGATATTTAAAAAAATTGACAAAAAACTGTTTAAAGTTAGCTTGTTGAAATATTGAAAAGTTCTGTACATCAGCAAATAGGAATGCAAAGCACGGTGTATTTTAAATATAACAGTATATCCCTATACTACACTATTAGTAAAAAGATCTTAGAAACTGAGGGCAGGATGTTAAAAAAAGGTTATGCTCAATAATAGAGCACGGAAACTTATCTGTCACACTGAAAAAGTGAACCAGCATGGCAGCCAAAAATTACTTATGTCAGAGATATTTAATCGCAAGACGTTGCCTTTCATTTGAAAGCTAAAAATTTAAACCTAAGAGAAATATTTTTAAGGCATGCAAATACACAGCTTGAGAATATTACATGTAATGTCTAAATATCATTCAGATTTATTTTCTAAAAAAAAAAAAAAAAACAACCACAAAACAAACAAACAAAAAACACCTCTGAAGTTTAACACTCCACTGTAACTTCAGTGACCCAAATGTAACACAAGCTGAATTCTCTTTTGGACATTGGGATCTGAAAAAAAAAATCGGCTTGTCATATTCATCAGCTGTACTCTAGATCTACTGCAAAGTTTGACTTTCAAAGCCACATGGTGCAGCCAAAGCCACCTGGACCAAAAACACTCAGTGACTCTGAATCTCTGAATATTTCTGCAGTGAAAGCCAAAATAAGAGCAACAAGGATTGCGTGCTTTTGTGCACTATGTGTTCAGAGAATGGGCTGGTAAGGGCAAAGAGAAACCTACAACTCTTTATAGTCTTTTGCCTAGTAAATTCAGGGGAAAGGGTCTAATAGAGGAGCAGCCCTCATCAGCATTGCTGAAATCCAGGAATAGTTCAGGCTGATAAGCCCAATGCAATTGTTTTGGTTTACAACCCCACAGCAAGCAAGCACTACCACCAAGACAGCCAAAAACATAGGGAGGAGATGACAACAGATCACTTAAGTCAAAGGGAGGCATGGCAAATGGGGGAATAAAAGAGAATTAAGTAATCCTTCACCTTTTAATAGTGTTTCAATTCTGTGAAAAGTGAGAATTACCTCAGATTTGATATGGTCCCATGTTCAGGTTAATAAAGTTAACAGAAAACAGGCATTGACTAAAATTTGTGTCATAATACCCATGCTGGTCCTAATTTGGACTTTGACTTGATTATCTACAAGCCATGTGTATAATAAAGCCAGTGTAAAATATATCTTTCAGGATGGAATTTTCTAAACAATCTATTTAAGAATATAATCTTCTCCTTGAAGTTTTCTTTTTTCTTCTTTTTTTTTTTTTTTTGCCAAGCCTCCAGAAGATTAACATTAATATCTAAACATTAATCAAACACCAAATGCTGGTTAGCACAGCACCTCTAGCTATGATTATTAGTTTGAGAGATGGTATTTCCTTGATAATTTGAACAAGACAGACATGCAGTCAGCAAAAAATGAAGTAAAAAAGTGACCCAGGCATTATTATTCAGTGCCACATTTTATGACATAAAAACCTGGAACAGCAAACGAGTGAAAAAATAATCCTTAAAAACGTGATAAAGATTTAGGAAGAAAAATTTACCTTTAATGTTTTTTTCCTAATAATCTCCTATAGAGTGATATTTCAGGAATATATAGTACAATATGATCAACATTTTTAAAGTATATTTATATTAATTTGCATACAAAGATGTGCAAATACTGAGACAGTGATCATAACTTTCCTTTTGATTAAAGATGACCAACTTCAGAAGGTGAAAAAAAAGTAACAGATATTTCCAAGAGAAATGAGACTACCTGCTGCAAATTTAGTAGTTCAAAAAATGATATTCAAGTCTGATAAGGCAGGTGTCACTGTAAGCTCTTTTGAGGTGAAGCAAGTACAGTGAGTGCCTTCTGTACAAGCATCCATGTTTGCTCGGTACTGTACTGCACCAGCCTGATTTTAAGCAGGTTATAAGTGTGACCTTGATATCAACAATAGCATGCACTTTCATAAGCAGTGCTCTTGATTAAAACATTCCCACGAGAGGGCATGTAGCATATTTAGTTACAGAATTAAAAATCTATTAACTACAAGAAATATGTATTAATGAAAAAGAGACTACCCAAAAATATTCATTTAAAAAGTTGCTGAAGGTTTCTGCTTTAAAACATTAAAAAAAAAACCACACAGCATACTGCATGTAAAAATTGGACAATAAAGTTCTGGCTTTTAGGAAGCAGGACTATGTAGTACAAAATGTACTATATGGAACTGTCTTAGGTCTCATCTACATAACCACTACTTGGTACAAAAGCATCAGGAACTTTACATCCTTAAGGCTTCTGGCTTTCTTCTGAATTTTGATGAAATTGAGTACAGAAGATACCAGATAAAGTAACAGATAAGCACAATTCACCAAGCTTTATTTCGGAAAATCAGGTTGTAGAAACAAAAAAAACCTATGTAGAAACATAATGTTTTGTTAGCAGTACTCCTCACCCCCCTTAAGCCAGTTAATTTATGTCCTTCTAATTCTATATGCTTTCCAGGTGTGTGTTACAAAGCCCTGACCAGCATTGTGCAGTAACTTGCTCTGGGCACTTCAGATATGCACAGTTCTGCTTCAGTGAAATTCCAAGTCAAGCATATCGCATCCCAAGAGACAATGGAAAGGTGGAGACAAGTGACAGAACTCAAGCAAACAAGTAACCGGTGTCTAGCAGTAAGATTTGCTTTGTCAATATTTTTCAACACAAGACAACAAAGCACATGATGATGTTTGTATATATTACAGTTTAAGTGCGATTGTCAAAAGGAAAATGTATATGTTTATAAATCAATAACAAAACTACAAGAAGTGACTAAAGTCTTCACCTTACAAGTAAGATAAGTGATGTCAGTCTAAAATGAGGAAGGGCTTAGAAGTACCCCAAAAGGGAAGACAAACAAAAGGAGGAAAAAAAAAAAAAAAATCAAGAAAACAATGAGAAAAAGTTACACAGTTGCACTGGTTGGATATCAGTATAACATTATTAGTCCATCCAGAAAAAAAATGACTGCAACGTAGCAAAGGTTTTTGACTAAGGACAAGAAAGCAAAGGAAATCATGTAACTCGTCAATTGCTTTTGAACACAATTCAGTGTGATATGGAAAAGGAGGAGTAGAAAGAAAGAAAGCTGAACAAGAAAAGCTAAATTGAAGTAGTAAAACTATTTAGTGGAAAGATGGGAGGAAAAGTATGCAAAAATGTAATGATAACACAGAAAAACAGCCTGTTTGTGGGATTTCTGCTGGAAACATAACACACAATCTGGGTTAGTCAGGCAAAACCACATGAACTCAAGAAAGGGAAAAAATGACAAAAATAAAGCATGGGGAAAAGAAGTGAAGACAGTAAACAAATTAAAAGAACAGCCACACTGGTTTGAATTAAAAAGTCAATACATAGTATGCAATATCTCATCTTCAACCATGACCTGTATTTCGCCCAAGGATTTTACTATTCCTTTCTGAGCTGGGATAACAAAACTGCACACAATTTACAAATATGGCAACATAACACACCAAATCACTCCCCTTTACATTCCTAGTAATTCTTGAAATTCTAGTCTTGCTTTTTCTCTGCCACTGAACATTAAACTAACATTTTTAAAGTATGTAGAACCATTCACATCTTATTTCCTTCCTGTTTATAAGTGCATTTTCATGTAGGTAAACAGCATTACATTCAGCACTGACTGTATTTGTATTTTATTTTCTATTCCACAGCTGAGTGACTGAACAAGTAAAAGGTTGTTGAAAGACAGCCAAGACTCAGAAAAAATAAGTAGTCCACAGGAAAAAATAAATTAACAGACATAAAACGTAAGTAAAAGCAAGCTTAATGAAGAGAAGTAATCCTGGGCAGAAGAGGTGAGCACGACCTTCAGGTTAAATGGAGATAAAAATGAGTTTTCAGCCTAAGGGATGAGTGAGTGTTATCATATATAACCGGGAGTAACCAAGAACAACAGAGGAGTGTGAAGAGAGAAAAAGAGACACTGGGAAAATGCTAATGACAAATCTAGACAGTAAAGCAAGACTGAAACAGGACACAACGGTGTTGGAAAGAAGAGTGATATGAAAGTATATGGACTTCAACAGAGAAGTACAACCATCTTATCACTGATGTGATCCCTCGTATGAAATGTGAGGTAATAATTTAAAGGACAGAATCTCAGGACAGAAATATCAGGTCTTCCTTAATGCGCGGTTGGAAAAGAAAGAAATAAAAGCAGTTTTCATCACTTAAAGATCCCATAGAACAGTCGGATCATGGTCAAAAATTCTACATTTTCCACCTCATAAAAAGCCAACAGCCAAATTACGAGCAGCTGAGTACGTAATGGTACCTTACTGGAAAAAGCAAAGATTCCACAGTTTTAAAACACAGAGGAAAAGTATAGGAAGATTTCCAGTAAGAACAAGATGACAGTCTTATGTCCGGATCAAATAGGTTTTTAAAAAGCTATTTTCTGAATTTTGTAGCAGAAAAGAGTTTATCAAAGATAATAAAGATATATTTTGAAGATCTACAATAGAAATTCATGTGTGGCAGCAATGTAAAGTTTTACAAGTACTGAGTCCAATACTTACCCTGAAGCTGTCAGGAGAGCTTAGATACAGTTTTTCCCTAATGTCTTCTGGAGCACCAGCACAAAGCCTGTAAAAGATATGATAATTCCTCTCTTCTTTGCCTTGCACACAGATCCTAGATTTCTCCAGAAGATAATGAGATACAAATCCACCAACCACCGAGTTCTAGGAGGAAGAAATATTTTTCTCATTATTTGAATGTTTTTTGTTTACCGTTTAATTGTCTGATCATTTCAATTGACCCTGCAGCAAAGATATATTTATAACTAACAGGAGCCAAGCTTAAAATAAGAAAGTCTCCTCTACCATAACTTCTCCCCACCACATGTACTGTGCCTACATACATTCCTCTCACCAGAAGGCTCTACTGCATAACCATGAGCAGAAATTCTCCACACATATGCTCAAGTTATCCAAGCTAAACTACATGCAAAGAAAAGTCTTCACAGTGAGTAGGACTTCTGACCAAAAAAAAAGTTCCAATTCCATGACTTTTTTCTCACACATAATATTAATATGAAGTCTCCAAATTTCATAGAAATATATAAAAAATCAGAAATTTGTATAAAATATTAAAGTGAAATAAATAAATAAAATAAAAAAACAGCTTACGTACATACGCAACTCATGATTGTCTGTGAATTAAAGGAATGCATAAATACTTAGCAGCAATTAAGTTATTATTTAGTATGCCTTTTCCCCTTAGTGTGATGAAGTTGCAGATGGAAGTTATTTTCCCACAGACTTGATACGCCATTTTGCAGTAATAACACAATACTGTGGGCTTTTTTTTCATGGAGATAAACACAAATCCAACAGGCAGTGCAAGAACAGTTAAGTATTTGGTGTAAGATAAGTCTATTTAACCTACTTTCAACCTAGCATTTCCATTCTATAGCAAAAATTATCACTATTATCTATATGAAAATTCCAGTACCTTTTCATTGAAGTGAATTTCCACAAATTTCCCAAAACGACTGCTATTGTTGTTGCGAATAGTCTTTGCATTTCCAAAGGCTTCCAATAAAGGATTTGCTGTTTATGAAAAATAAACATTTACAGAAATGTTAAAATGCGATCAATAAAGTGCCAACAGGAAAGAGAAAATAAATTCCTGCTCACTATTCAGTGAGCTTACTGGGAATAAGGCATTAAAGGAAAAATACTACTTATTTTGAGTAACTAACTTTGCAAATTGTACTGGGTATTCAGTGGTGGAATTTATCATGAAGTGTTTAAATGTCATATAACACTGCAAAATACCTGAATTAATACAGTAAGAAATTCAGAGACAATCACCAAGAATGATTCAGTGATGTTCTTCTAACAGCAAGCAGATAAATAAATTATACACAAACTGTAAGATACAATACACAATTTGACATTTCCCAATGAGTTGTTGCTCATAAAATCTAAACTACCCATTTATCCCATAGACAAAAATGCCACTGAAATGTCATGCACGTTGCATGTTAGATTGATTAGGAAAAAATGACATATTAGAAAAGTTGCTTTCAAAACCAACTTAAAAATGCCCTTTCAGAATAGCCTGATTAAATGAATGAGAGGTTTTTGGTTTTGTTTTCTTTTGCTGGCTGCAGTTTTCAAGCACCTTAAAAGAAAAACCCATACAGCAAGAGTGGCAGCAATCTAATGTAAGTTTCATATTTATACAACTCATGCATTGTTTAAGCAGTTTGAAAATGCTTAGTAGTTAGGAAACACAAGCCTCCTGACCGTACTTTGCTAACTCTTAAGATAAAAGAAAAAAAAAGTACACATCACTTTCCTCAAAATACCTACAACTATCAATTAATTATCCAACTCTTAGGTCACCTTCTAGGTTCCTTTAGCAAACAGTGAATTTCACTAAGGAATTGTTTTAAGTTAACCGACAGCAACAGCAGATTAAAGACCGTAGTACATCTCTGGAATAATCCAGTGACTCAAATAATGTAAAGAGAAATATTGTCTTTTTTATTATTATTTAAGTAAGAGTAATGAAATTCTGAAATAAATCTACTAGAAGCTATAGAAGACTGAAGCTTTCTCAGAGTAGTTGGTTTTTGAGATGAGAGTGTCTTCTCAAAAAGTAATTTCCTGGTTAATCAGGAATTCCATGCAACACTGAAGAGGCTCAACCAAATAATCAAAAAAAAAAAAAGTCTTTTCTGACCTTGTTTGGGAGTCTATTATAAAGACAGACACTATGAAAAAGAGATGACAGCATTAATCTAAATGATATGCCTTGTGGTAAAGAAGACAAAGAGAAACAACCCTGAACTATGTAAGAAACTTCCCCACTTTATCTGACTTTGAGAACTTTATAGTGAGAAGGAGGAATTACTTTTTCCTAATAATAACAGATACTAATCAGAATGTAATCTTAGCTTTGCAGATTAACGCAACATAAAATCGAATGTGTGCTACATGACAACTCAAACTCTACATCAAGGACTGTATGACATTATATTAAATACAAGTAAAGCAAATCATAAATAAAAAAATGTATTTGAAGAACCTAAGATGAAGGTAAACTACCGAAATTTTGCCATAGGAACTTTGATAGTATTTTCACCTGAGCTGTTATTTACTGACATTTCAAATTGGAAAAGAATTTTTTTTTTAATTATATTGAACCTTAAAGTGAATTAGGTAAAATTCAATACCTTCTACAATTCTATCATCAATATCTTGACCAGTACCATAGGATTCAGTCAAATACCTGTAAAGCAAGGTAAATATCAGTAAACTCTTGAATATTTTCATGCGTTTCCTCAATTAAACACAAGTTCCATGCATACAGCTTCTGCATTCACAGCCATCAATGTTAATAAATTGCCTAAGTGTAGATGTTGAAACAGAAAATTACAGTGCATAAGCAAAGTAAGAATCAGTTCAGCAGTTGAATAAAGAATTGAAAACAAATGCAAAACTTGCTCATATGCTGCACACCTCTCCTTCACCGCTCCCACCACCCCACTCCCAGCTACAGGGCATACCTTCTGGAAATTTACAACTAAATCTGGGACACATTAGAAGCTGTTCTTGAAATAGAACCTTCCAAAAAAAATTCGGGAACATTAACAGAGCTATACCTTTTGCCTCCTGATGATTACACAAGGAAAAAGCCTTCCTGTTTTAAAAACTCAATGACATTTTGTACACACACTGTGGGGGCAGTGGCAGGGATGCAGCAGTGTTGACATTTGCCTGCCATGTAATCAGAACTTCCTTTGCTGAGAAGCAGAAGAATAACATCCTTTGAGGACATTCCTCAGAGAATGTTCTCCCAGTGCCTGCTGTGTTTTGTGGGTTTTTGGCTTTTTTTTCAGCAGGATCAAAGTTGTGAGCTGTATTCTGTTAAGACCTTGCTGCTACTCATACATCTCTCCACTGAAGGTTGCAAAGGGGCAGAGAAGAACAGTGTGATGGACAGATGGTCAGCCATGATGATTCTTCCTGGGATATGAAAGATAATACCACTAGCAATACATGATGCCAGGGAAAAGATTTACAGAGGGAAACAAGACAAGGAGGGGACAGAATGCATTCAAAATGCCTGCAACATGCTTACATAGATAGTCAGGCCACTTATATTCCACATGAATTTAAAGGAGCGTTACTCTCCAGTTAGTGTTGCAGAGTGATACAAAGCAGTTAAAGTATGACACAAATATGGTCAAGATTATTAAAAACATGTATGAGGAAGGCTGATTGGCAATATGATCCCCCTCTACTTAGTTTAATATGCTTGATTCAGTATCTTTCATACATAAATATTGATAAATAAATGAATCCCATTACTCAATATTTATTCAGTAAATTAGGGTAGAAGCATACTACGGAGTTCCTGCAATTGCCTCAGAAATTAAGAGTTAAGAACCACAGCTCATCAAGCAAATGGAAGGAACAAAGACAGGGAAAACAGATAATTGCACTTAAGGCAGAAACAAGTACGTCTTGCAAGACACAGTTAAAATGCCTAGTTTCCATTTCGTCAATGATACTAACAGACACACAATACCAAAATGACTGCATCATAGACCATAATAACTACACGATGACACTACAAGTGAGTTAAGCCTTCTGTAAATGTACAGCCATTGCCATATGTTCCATTTGCTATTATGCCAGCACTTAAGTTTAACCATATGGATATAATGTATTAAAGTGGATGTAGAAGCACGCACAACCTTCTGAATTGGGTCTTAAAGCTGTGTGGCTGAGTACCTTACAATTAGCTCTGTACGTATTTCAAACTAACACATGAAAACAAGAGATTCACTGAATAACTTTGGTTCAAAAGAACAAACCTCAAAACAAATTTAGTGTTTTCCGTCTTGCCAGCTCCTGATTCTCCAGAAACTATGATGGACTGACTCATCTTGAGTACTTTCATATCACGGTATGCTTTATCAGCTTAAATGAAAGAACACATGAAATGTGACAAAAATTATGCAACTCTCCTGAAAATTACAATAAAAACTAGCCGCAATACAAACACACAAACTCAACATTGTAAAAAAAAAAAATCTTTACAATTGTGTGTTACAATCTATTGAAGTTTTTCTTTGAATTATATGATGACTGTCCATCCTCCGACACAATTACTTTTCAAGTGATCTGTAATCAGGTTTACACCAATTGTAATATTTAAATGCATTTTCTGCCTGTAACAGGACCACAGAATTGTAGGGGTTGGAAGGGACCTCAAGTCCAGCCCCCTGCCCAAGCAGCTCCCTAGCCCAGGTAGCACAGGTTGGCGTCCAGGCGGGTCTGGAACGTCCCCAGAGAAGGAGACTCCACCACCTCTCTGTGCAGCTGTGCCACTGCTCCGTCACTGCACTGGGAAGAAGTTCCCACACACATTGTGCAGAACTTCCTCTGCTTCAGTTTGTGGTCATTTCCCCTCATCCTATCATCACACACTGCTTAGAAGAGTCCAGCCTCATCCCTTTGCCTCCCACTCCTTAGATATTTATAGACATGGATCAGGTCCCCGCTGAGTCTTCTTTTTTCAAGGCAGTGCATGTGATTTGGCAACACAGTAAAAGACAAATTAAATTGCTATATTTTGCCAGTTTTATGTTTCTAAAAATCATATTATTTTATGATTGTATATTATATTAAAATTGCTCAGACCTAAAACATTGGAGGAACAGAACAATCATAAATAGTTACCAAAAATCTTCAAACTGCGTATCGAGGAGGTGAAAATTGGCAATTTTACCCGCCATTTATTATTTGTAACAGCATACAGTAATTGAATTACTGCTGCAAAGGTGCAATTTACATACAACTGCAAACTGTTTAATGCTTGTTTTGTAAAAGACAAAATCAGACTCAGTACATACCAATAGCAAAGACATGTGGTGGCAATGTCCCAAGTGATCTACCCTGGTACTTTTTAATAGCATCTGAGGAATAGAACTTAGGTATATCAAAATATGGATTCACTGCAATAAGAATGTTGGCTACATACGTCTGTGAAGAAAAGAATTAACAGCAAACTATTAGCTAGTATACAACTAAAGTGGTTAACAGCAAATTTCTATTATTATTGAAGAGTATAGGCAAAGCATAGCTCTCTCCAGCTAATGCAGGTACAAGAAGGGGTATGTTTGCAGAGTTCTTCTAATTATCTTTCCAGGACTTCTGTAAAAAAAGCTCTTCTCAAGAGAATTTCCTAACTACTGAACTGTGGAGCACATCCCGAATTTGACCTTCGTCCCCCTCCTTTTAAATGATTTCCTATTGTATGAGTTGCTGGATCAGGGATAAGACATCACTACGTCCTCCTATAAAGTGAAAAAAAAAACAAGCTCTTGGCTAGCATAATGCAGTCTCCTCCAATGAGGACAATAATTTTTCAATATCAAATGGAAGCAACTCAGCAGGAAGGACTGACAGAATACTGCCTGGGAACACGCTCAAGCCAGGCAATAAAAGCATTCAGCTGAGAGAAATTAGCTATGGCTGCTTCCATAGTGAAAAATGCAGAATAGAAATGCTCTATAATTGACAAAGAATTTAAGGGAAAAGAAAAACAAAATCAAGTCTGCTCTTTTACTCTTCCATCTGAAAAGTCTTTTATACTTTCATTTTAACGATCAGATCACATACAAGGATGATCTGATGTTTGAAGCACAGAAAAAAAAATAAGCAGATTCGTGAGAAAAAAGTATAAAGAAAATCAGAGAAAACCTCAGACTGAATAACTTATTTGGTTCATTGTTAGTGAATGTATACCAGGACTGAAAATCCCCAGACTGAATTTTAGACACTCTCATGAAATGTTGATAGAAGGCTGGATCACAGACAATGCTCTAATTTGCTCAGATGCTTCTCTTTCCATCGTTATTTCAATAATGTAGAACACAAGCACAGAGTTCTCTAAGAGCTGTGAGTACTAAAACCAATTTTCTTTTCAGTAACAAGGCAAAGTTTGTTAATCAGAACTAAACAAAATACACCAAATACAATAAATTCATACTCTATCAGAAAGGTACTATGGAAAGGTAAAGATAATTTGATATTTTTCCAGAAAACATATGTACTCAAGACAACGTATCAGTAACACTTGTTTAAAGAAAAGTTTTCTGAACATAAATACCATCCTCCCTCATGATACGTTCAGTTTTAGAGTTTATTCCATTGTTTTCTGTGTGCGCTTCATTATTATTTTTCCAGTAGAGCATTCAAATCACCATTTTGATTTATTTATTTTAAAGCTGGCGCTTTATCTTGAACCCATAAAACATTTATAGCTCTGTAAAGTTAACTGCAACAAAGGAAAACAACTGTACTTTCTTTGTGCATATATGAGTGTACCACTCTAAATAATTTCAATTTAGAACAGCAGACTAACCAAAAGGTTGATTATTTTTTTAAACACTAACACTTAGAAATTATGTAGATGTTTTGCATTATCACAAGCCAGCTTTCTATTAGAAAAAAATAAGAAAGAAAATTCTTATCTTTCTTGTATTTCACAGCTGTCAGTGTCAGGGCAGATGGCAAGGACAAAATGTAATTCAGTCAGAATTCATTAAGTACAATTAGGGAATCTGATAGCAATATAAAAGATTAAGATGGACATCTGAGCTAGGAAGTGTCAGAGACGGCACCTGTTTGCTTCGTTCAAAAATAATGAAGAACGAACCATCTTTGTTAATAGCTACTGCAGTCCTGAAGTAAGTTCCCAACAGGAATAGACATCTGTGATACAACACTGTGCTATAGTTGCAACTGAGCGCTCCTGCTGAAAAAAAACCTATTGCTCTGCCTGGTAAAAAATTAGCTAGCATCAGTCTGATACAGGGTCTTAAGCATGGTAGCAAATGCCTAATACCTCCTAAATTTACAATGTTAAAATTTCTTTTAATGTTCTGTGATTGGAAAGAAATAGTAAGAATTTTTTATGGATTCAGGCTTTTTTGAAAGGATATTTACCAATAGTCTGGTTGACATGACAGGTAATACTCACGTAAATTCTGTCCTTACTGTACCGAACTTTGATATTGTGAAGGAGAGTGGCTTCATTTAAATACATAAGGGAACCTGCAAGTAGAAGACAGTCATACAGCATTAAGACCACAGGACTACCTTTGTGTACAGCACAGCAACTGAGTCATCGGATTAAGGAACGTTTTACTTCCTCTCTCTTTGACTCCAGTTTAATCCTATCATTCCTATCATTATGCTTTGTTGAGGCAGAACTGCTGACTCAATCAATATATGCTTCAAAAAACCTTCTCTTCATTGTACAACCTACGTTAAAGAAAGTTGATGAACAAAGAATTAGACTTCAGGAGCCTCAACGCAGATCCTGCAAGTACAAATTGTCGGCTCTAAGGTCCCTTACAACATCCTCACACACACAGTGTTTTTCCCTACGTGTTGTTCTACAAGCTTGGAAACCAATATCTATCAAAATCCATCACACCAACTCTTTTCTTCCTTCTATCTCCTCTCTGATCTCTGCAACAGCTTCCACGGAGCAATAATACCTAACTGATGCTTCAAATAAAAGCTGGCTTATGGAGATTTTCAGCTGCTTAATTTCCCCAACTGTTTTCTAGAGGCAACAGGGAAAATGTGATTACAACATCAAGCACCAATGCAACCTTTCACATCTCTTGGCCTCCTCACATAAACTGTCATGGGGGGGGAAGGGAGAACATTACCACAGCAAAACCTAGCAATTTTTTTTTCTTTATATATTAATACGAAATAGCTGCAAACTCCACCAGCACATCAGAAAAAGGCAACATGAGGCAGAGAGCAGGCGCATGCACAGTTTCAACACACTGGCAAAGCTAGGCCTTGTTTTCAGCTATGAAACTGGAATATGTTTGGCAGCCTGAAATTACAGAGGGCACTGCTTATTACACAGCCCCAGTTTTCAAATATGCCTGGTCATCTTTCTTTATTTGCCTAAAATTCAACTGCTGAACACTATTTTGTCTTGTTACAACTGACTGGCTACTGTACTGATTATGTCTTGTAGAATTAGTGGCACTTGAAAAGTTGTATACGTTTGACTTCTGCTTATAGAATAAGCGCTGAGTGATAACTGTAAACCCCTACTCCACATGAGGCCCATATATGCATCGTAAGTATGCAGTGACCAACGAAGCGTAGAAAGATAGTGTCATTTCTGAATTTGAGCCACGTGGGACCAATGTCCCTAGGGCCTCAAGGGCTCTGGCAGCAATAGACAAATTCTAGCTTATTTTTGTGGATACGCAAGACAGACTGGAAATTCACATTGCCTGAAGCCAATCTGCTCAGACAATTCACTCAGCAAGCAGCTCCTAACTTCTCCCTCAATGCTCCTTCTACTGACTCAAAAGATACTGGCAGTAGAAGAGTGGCTGCACCTCTTACCACATATACCAAAACCAGTTTGAAGCAAAGGTCACTTAGCAGTGGCTTGCAGCCTTCTTCTGGCTTGTGTACCTCCACTGAATAACTGTGCTTCCTTCCTGCCTAGCTAAAATACAGCTTTACTTCAGATGACTGGAGGCATTTATGTTTCTCAAAGGACCTTGCAGCTTCTGGGCTGTTTAGAAGAAAGCATCTTCCTCTGAAAAATCCCTCATACATACAAACCTTCTATGTCAGAGGCTCCCAGACCACAAATTGCAGGGCTGCCCTACCAGACCTATTTCTGCTGTCACCTCTTTCAATTAGGTCATCCCAAGAGAAAGAGAAATTATAGAAAGAAATGAATCAGAAACTTCTGTTTGCTCTAACGAAATAGAAAATCTTCATCCCCCATATTGTGGGCATAGGTGGGGAGGTTGTAAATTTTAAACACTGTTGATTATGTTTAATCATTTTAATTCTCAGTACGAGTTAAGAAACTGCTGTACAGTAATAGTCTTTGTACGCTTAAAATTCAAAAGAAACAACCTTCTCCCTTGATTTCATCTTCAAATGAACTACATCATGTGGTTTGCATGACATTTTAAAGGAAATCGTTAGGCATCCCCAAAAAACTTGGTAATCATCTGAACAATATAGGACCCCAGATTTCAACATTCTCTTAGCCCCCACTATTCTGAGGATTTCAGTCCTCATTAAAGGCACTGTACCTGCAGATTCACCATGTAATAGGAGCCTGACTCCAAGAGAAACACTGCTACCTCAATGCATGTGCAAAATAAAGCTTATGTCAGCATCTTCAAAAATGCACATTTTTTAGAATAAGCACCGTAAAATCTACAACTACATCCAGACGCAAAGACAGTAACCAGAGAGATAATTATTGTTATTCATATTGCTCATTCCTCAATATAAGCAGCATACGTGCACAGGCCCTACATTTATTTACATACACAAGGTTCACAGAAGTGATGTCTGGCACTCAGTGTCAGGAAATGGAAGTGGAAGGGCTAGGTTCACAAAAAAGTCCTCCCTTTCAGCCAGTCTTCCATCTCTCCAATATACTAAGGGTGGGGAAAAAAATCAAAATACTTCAGCAGATTACTCCCTGAGTTAATCACTAAGGATAGGTTCGAATGCTGTGTATTATTAACTAGTTCTTCAGGATTTTTCAGAACTATTATAATGAGAGACAGAAAGTACCTAGTAGTTCGTCATGTTTCCTAGTGATCTGTATTTAACATGCTCTTCTTAGAGATCAACACTCGGCACAAATCACAGAAAGGCTTCAGTTAGAAGGGACCTTAAAGATCATCTAGTTCCAACCTCCTTACTACAGGTTCATCCAACCTGGTCTTGAATGCTTCCAGAGGTGGAATATCCACAATCTTCTCTGAGAGATAAAAAGGGATTAATATATGCTGGAGATAAACCTCAATGCTGAGCAAAAGGTAGAAATACACGGGAAGTCTGAAAATAATATCTGATACAGAAAAGATTGCTGAGCAGCACATTTTTGAAGTTTTATATTTAATTTAGTAAACCATAGAAGATATTCTCTTCAGTAGGAAGACTGTTCTAAATTAATTGAAAAGTACATAAATAAAATCTCAAATTACATCTGTTATTTCATTTCAATTTTCAGTTCCCTGACTAGTACACTGAGATGCCAGGACACCTCAGCAGCATCACTGTGACAGACAAACAGATTAAATGCATTTCCCTAACAACCATCATGAGCACAGAAGAGAGAGATACCAACTTTGAAAAGTTCTTAGCCACATTACATTCACAAAAACACAAGCAACTGGAAGCAAAGCTGCCAGTTTGGTTCCACCTGTAAAAGCACTGCATCATCTAGCCCAATCAGAAGCCTCAAGTCTCCTTTTCTTGTTATTACAGAGCAGTTGTAACAGTCGTACTTCCTGCCAGGGGATATAAATACAATTCCACAATAGAAACAGTAGATCTTAAACCATCCAAATGAATTTGAAAGTCCTACTTTTTATTTATTTTAAATGAACAACAGAAGCAAAAGAATTCCATTCACCAGAACTTCAAGATCAGATAGTTTCTGTGAATAGATTTGTTCACAGAAAGCAACAGTTCTATAAAAGGCAATCATTTTCACTCATCTTTCTTGGTACTCTCTCTCCTCACCCTACATCTGGGTATTCAATTTGTTTCCACACAACAAACCACAAAATATTTAACAGAATAAAAGCCCTGCACAGCAACACAATTTGTATCATGCAAGATCACTTCAAAAGTCCTCCAACATCACTCATCTGCCTGATTCAGTATAACCTACTTCCATTTCCAGTGGACCCAAAGGGCCCAGATTCCTGCCTGCAAATTCTGAAAGGTTATGATAATTTCAACTTCTCATACTTCCACAGGAATGCTGCCAGGAATGAACGGGTTACAAGCAGGAAAATGCAGTGAAATACAGTTACTGATTAAGCAACTAATTCTTTTGCTGTGCTGTAAGAGATTTAGCTAGCCACGAAATACACACTGCAGTTGATCAAGATGCTGCATATATCTGAAGTCAGTCAAGTAACAGTTGCACTGTTAACATAACATAGAATAACTCATGTAACCATGGGTTTCCTCTAAAGTGCATGGATGAAAGTTTAGAAAAAATATGCAATGAACTATATTTAAAAGGGGCTTTCTTCCAGTTTAAAGGGTTAGTAAATTTCCTATACAACTTCAAGCAAAGAAAACAACACAAATAGGAAATATTGTAAGCTAACAATATGATCTTTAAAAAAAAAAAATTAATTTATTTTTAAATTCATAACTTACAATTATCTTCCACATCTTTTTTGCTGTCCTCCTCAGCAGGAAACACTTGATTGATAGCAGCCTGGAAAGTCTGTTATGTGAAAAAATATTAACACTGTCAAAATTCCTTCAAAATAAGGAATTCAAAGATGTCTTATGTCACATTGCAAGTAAACGTACCACAATGGTGCAAAAGAAGCTTCCAGCTTTGTAACGGCTTTGGAAATCCTGACCTACTAGATGCAGATAAGAACTGCAGCATTTGCATTATTGCATGACATTACAAAAACACAGAAATGTTTGATCCTTTTTTTAGAATTGCACGTAATTGTCACACAGAACAAGAGACTGCACCAAAAAGAAAGATGAGAAAACCAACAATACTACAAAGGTAACAGAACTCTAAAGGGCAAACAACTACCTCACTGAAGCAAAAGAATAAAAATGAAATTATTAGCTCAGTGGAAGTACTGTGCTATAAAACATTCTCACCTACAATACAGATATTCAGTAAACAATACTCGCTATATACCCAAATTCTCTAACTATGGATTTTAACTGTTTTCTTCAACAAATTATTCAAGTTACTCAAGTAAAAAAAAGACTTATCTTCAGCCCCTTAATTCCAGAGGTGTATAATCAGCCACTTATGAACTGTCCACATCCAAGTGGAAAAAAATTATATTAAAAACAACTGTTTCTCCTTTATTCTCCAGAAATCTTAATTCACATTACTGTAAAAACAAAGGAGAAACATTCCAGGGCAAATGTTAATACATCTACACAAAACTACTGCATAGCGCAAGAGGATTAGAATTATACTTTTTGTTTATGGTTTTAATAGCTTGCTTAAGCCATCTGGGAATGAACAAAAAATGCTGATGTACCAATTAAACACGACAGCCACCATGCTGCTACAGGCCTCTTCCCTGTGGAAATGCAGATAAGATGTCTAGTTTACTCTTTTTTTTTTTAAGATAACCAACCAGATCACAAAAAGAATGATCCTAATAAATGAGAAATTTGCCTCTTTAATTTCGTATCCAGGGAGAAGCATCTCAGATGGAAGTTTAGGAGAAATACAGCAATTAGCTCATCTTTGCTTTGCTACAAAAGATACAATAAATGTGATCTTGTAATTTAGACCACCACAAACATCTGCAAATTCCAGCCTTCTCTGGAGAGGTAAAGATTAATATCATCACTGAGCAAAAGTAATTCCTGCCAGTTGAAAAACATTCACTCTGCAATATCCCTTCCCTACAAAGTTATCATGCTGTATGCAAATTATAGTCATCATAAATTATATTTCGCCATCTCCTTATCAGGATCAAACAGAAAAAAAATGTATAAAATGCTTCTGTAACAGAAAGGAAGCTGCATGGTGACTTTGGAACACTTTGATGTCTGTCAGACCACCATCCTTCAGAGCGTGGTGAAGCTGTGGTGGATCAGAACGTCATCCAACCCAGTTCAGTTCTAGCAGGGCAGAGAGCCCTTCCCTCCCTCTCAAAGCAATGTAATTTGAATAAATTACTATCATTTTTTTTCTGCAAGTTTGTTGACAATAAAAAGTGTATCTCATTGGGTGAAGATTTGAACAGAACAATTTCCCACATACTGAGTTCACAGAATCACAGAATTGTAGGGGATGGAAGGGACCTCTAGAGATCATCCAGTCCAGCCCCCTGCCAGAGCAGCTCCCTAGCCCAGGTTGCACAGGTAGGCGTCCAGGAGGGTCTTGAATGTCTCCAGAGAAGGAGACTCCACAACATCTTGTTTGTTCATAGTGAAAGAAACAGCAGAAAAGATTAAGAAAGTTTGACTGGTTTCATAAAAATCTAACTTCACCTGTTCTTGTCGACTGACAAGACTCACGTTTAACCACTACTAAGGACAGGACTTTTTATAAAGGAGAAAACCTATCCAGCTACTCTGTAACACTTCACAAATCTTTGATGCTCCAACATCTGACAGATCTAAAACAAGGTTATAGCACATCTATCTCAGAAGGGCTTTTTCAATCTCAGCCTTCTGATCAAAGATAAATCTCAATGAGACATTAATGAGAATTCATACTGACTCCTCCTCCATTGTTTCACACAATGGGAATTGTGAAATAATAATTGCTAGAAATTGCATCATTAGATATGCTGCAGGGACAGCTTGTGACAAACCAGATGTCCTTCTCCAAGCCCTTCCTGTCTTCTTTAATTTAGTATAGTATCATGCCTAAATATTTAATGAATGTCAATACAAATAAGCAATATAAAGATGACTGTTCTCCTGCTGGATTTTTTTTTAGATTGGCATAGTTTAAACTACGTCAACCAAGAATTTTACTTCTGTCAGTTGCTCCAATGCCTCATGTTTAAGGTGATTACTTGTTGTGTAGATAAGTACATTATTTAAAGGTGTAGAGCTGTAAATATTGCCAAGTACTATTAAAATCTAATCAATTAAATAGAAAAATGGGTAAGCTATCATACATCTATCATTTAAAAAAATATCCAAGGCAATGTTGTCTTGTATTTTGAAATAAATTGACTTTAAGAGGAAAACACTTCAGGTCAAAGGTCCATTAAAACATAGATTAGGACAAACTTGTCCCAAAAACTGAAATTATATTATTCTTATAAACTCTAAAATGTTCTCAGAAGGTAAAACCGAGGATTTGTGGGTTTTGTGTAGGCTTTTTTTTCCCCTTTGTAATGAGGCAGCCCTTGAAATCCAATGGCAATCTTAACAATTCTTCCATAAACTAGATGAGTGAAAAAAGATATCTCTCCGTTCAAGCAGGATCTTCTTTCTGCCATGTAATCCAATCTGTGTAACCATGCCTTCCTTTATACCTCCCAGATACAGACAGGGAGGCATCCCTGCTCTCAGCTGCGTTTCACAGAACAACTTAAAGCAACACAAATGGTTCGTACGGCAGATAAGAGCCTGCTTTATTTGCTCATGCGAGCTGCACTCACTGCTAAAATAATGCTTCTGCTTGAAAACACTGAACTTTGGACGTTCTGATCCTTACTTTCAGAGCACATTTATTCATTTATACTTAACCTGGTTAAATGCCATTCTGGTTATTCAGAGCATACCAGGATACGGGCCCCACAAAACCTTCCAGGACCCTTCAGGGACTTTCTCAAGAGACACAGCTGCAAGCTGGTGTAGCTCTGCAGCACTGACAGAAACTCGTTACTAGAGAAATTCTTTCACCACCCCATGCTCCTCAGTAATATGTGGGTCCTAGAAAGGCTTCTCAAGGTTCAAGCCCCTCAGACGCATCTCCCTAATCACTTAATTCAGATTTGCTACCTCTAGGAAAATATTAAATTCCCTGTTTGGCCATTACACTAGGATCTGCCTTTGCCCTATTTCAGCATCAAACAATACAACAAAAGCTATTTTCAGCAGTTCCTAAGGTCAGGATTTTCTGTAAGTTTGAAAAGTACATTCTGGATGCCCACCTGTGCAATCTGGTCTAGAGAGCCTGCTTTGGCAGGGGGGTTGGACTAGATAAACTCTAGAGGTCCCCTCCAACCCCTACAATTCTGTGATTCTGAGTACAGCATGTGTAAGCACAGCATCAGCCAAGTGTAACAACAGGCTGTCCTCTCATTGCCTCCCTCCTGGCACCGCAGTGTGGGACAGCAGGAAGGTGGCAGGCTACCAGCCTGATGGGATCCCACTCATTCACAATCCATTCTCTAGTTTCTCTCTTTTCTTTCCAGCTTTTTCAGCCTTGAAAGCCCACGATCTAGCTTTGGGGAGCAGTTCCCATCACACAGCTCACGCACTCTATTCAGATAACAAGCCCTCACCACTTGCATTACTCTTACACAACACAGACTTGGTTCCTCAGATCCCCATCTCTCTTTAGACGCGTTGGCAGGGATAAGTAAACACTGTTGGTAACTCTACAGGAGCTCTGGTATCTAGAAATGCTATTGCTGGTTCATAAGTAAATCAGCATGTTTGTCAGCTACCTCCGCCAGTCTGGGCTGGGCAGCTCAGCTTCCCAACACAAAGCCGTCCGTGGCCACACATGCACTAGGTTCTCCTTCCTGCTGCTGCTTGCTGCCGTCCTGGAAATTTTCCACTTCTCGGTCGCTCAGGCGGATCCCCTCTCTGACCTAGTTTGCTGTGTTACACAGCTCCACTGACATGGCTGAGGGTGCCACCACAACGCCAAGGCTCGCTGTGGGCAGGGGAGGGAGGGAAGGCTTCAGGATAGCAGGAAACTGCCACCTCACAGCATTTAATGTGGTTATTAGCAGTGTATTTTAATTAACCATTAATGGTATAAAAGGCAACAATCAAAAAAAGCACACATGCATGTTGTCTTTTCAATCGGTTATCTTGGGTAAGGTGCCAACTTCTCCAGAGAATATATATGACATGTTAATGACCCAGATTAAAAAATAATAATAAGTTACACTGCCCGGGTATGTTTACACGATTGGGTTACTCATCTCCTCCCTGTAATTATCACGGGCAACTCTGGAGATGCTGGATCACTCCTGAAGAGCACTTTTGAGCTGTCATTTTGAGCAAACAAAGTTGGTAAGCGTGGGTGCAAGTGCTGACTGCTCCAAACCAGTGGTCCCCCAGTGCACAAAAGCGCTGTCTTCTCCAAAAGACAAAAAGCAAAAGAAACATTTCACTATAAAAGGAAATTGATGTCACCTTGGAAAGACTGAGAAGGTAATTAAGATAATGCTTTACTCCACCTCTGTTTATATAAGTGTGATACACAGAAGTAAAGAACCACAATCCCTACCGAATTTAAATGCCCAATTGTGAAATGTTTGGTCCCTTACATGAATGAGCACAGAATGTTCACTGTGTACCACAAAGGTAAAATATCTGTATTTTAATATCCATTTTGTTTAAGAAAATAACTAAATAAATAAGGAGGGTAAAGGGGGCTCCTAAGAGAGCAGGCATATTAGAAATAAATAGAGATTCAAAAATCTCTTTATTGACTTTTGTTTTCAATATGTCAACTTTTGCTTACATCAGAACCTTTTGGGCATATAAACAGAAAGAGGACGAGGGCTCAACATCATTTAAATCAGTAAAAGCCTACTTAACCACAGCTTTGGAATATTTAATATACTCTTATCTGAATAATTTTGCTGTTTCCCAGACTGAAGAATACATATTATTACTGAACCTACAGATCTTATCTCACACACAAAGCTATCACACAAAGAAGATGTTATACTTCTTATTTCTAAGAAAAATCTACTTCCTGTCATATATATATTTATTTATTTATTTTTAAGGAAGTCTATAAACATTCCTCCCAAAGGAAGAACTGCTGCATAACCTTTTGATCTGTGACAAAACATTTTCTATTATTGTAGACATGAAAAAAAAGTTATGAAAAAATACTGCCTTTGCATACCTGCAGTTGCAAAACAGACAAAATCATTAGAAACTGCATATATCGTGTATCCAAAGACCAAATTACATCTTCTATAACAGTGCATAATCTTAATCCAGTTAGTAAAAATCAGGATGCTGGACATGTGAATTAGGATAATTAATAGTAACAAGGCACTTCCTGTAAAAACTGACATTTAATTAAGATGTACTGAATCTGAAAGATGTCACGATAAATGAAGCAGCTTGAACACACTAATTAGGACTTCATTTCATAAGCTGCATTTCTTTCACCTTTAATTTAATGTAGCAATTCCATAGGACCTCTGTTTGACATTATGTTATCAGTCTCAAATTCAGAAATATCAAGTATACAGCACTAAATCAAATAACTATGGAGATTGTCTTCCTATCCTTCTTAAGCACATATGCACATTCAGCTAATTGACAGAAAACATGCACTTTTTATCAGTGGGATATTTCACTAGCAATGCCTGCTAAAGCAGAATGAAGTTCCTCAGCCAAAGAGCAGAAAAGAAAACCTTGTTCCCCACTCGTTCAGGCTGCATGTAATGGTGGATATTGGCAAAGATTTGGTCCACGGGTTAAAATACATACATACATGAGGTTTTTCTCTGTTCCTTCACTTTTCAGACACTTACCTTGCCTTTCTGATTCAAAGGTTCAATAGTTAAGTAGTCAGTACCAATGTCCACAATCATGCCCATCTGAAAGCCATCAGTAGGGTGTGGAGCCCAAACGGGCTTCCCGTCCTCCATTGTGGGATCTATCCAGTATTTCCTGTAACAACAAAAAAATTGTATACAAATCTAGTAAGCTACCAGGATTTAGTACACAGACATTAGTTTATTATATTTATTCCTGTTACCCAGCATCAAAGCAGCCAGACAACAGACTGGAGCCAGCCTGTCAAGACAAATTCTTCCAGCCCTTTTCCATCCTGTGATACTTCACCTATAGAGGACTCACTTAAGCTCGTGTAAGAAGATAATTCAAAAACTGAACAATTTTCTGGGTGGTCCACAGACCACTACTAACTGCAGCTTTTTGCATGATCACCCCAAGCTATGAACAAAAAGGGTCTAGCTCAAGTGAAGTATGAAGTACAGGACAGATTCAAAGCTAAGTCTCTGCAAGCGTGCACCTTTATAGATAAGTATACACACGCACACACTCATACACATACAGTGAGTCATATGACCAAGAGAGGCTTGTCTTTACCTGACCTGGGGTGCAAATACCTTAATTTCTGTCATTAGCATGTGTCCCAGTATGTGAGGTGAGCAGCAATGCAGTCCCTTCTCGTCTGAGATAAATGACTGTACACACTTCTCACACAGCTGGGCATATGGCTCTTAAATAACCCTTTCATGTATTTCTTACAAATATATTGATTTGTCACACTATAAGCATATGCAACACTAACATCTAATAGAGCAGCACCAAAAATCTTCTTCTTAAGGAACTTTGACCTTATTTTCTATAAAAATATGGCGTGAAAATAGTTTTACGTTACATGGAATCTACAATACACAAGCAAAATACATACTAAGGCCAAGTCATTCAAGCCTTAGACTCCTCAAGTTATGCAGCTAAGTAAGTTCCCAGTTAAAAGAAGTATTTGATTGCATGCAAAGCTCATTGAACTAACTAGGAAAGTTGCCAGCATTGGCACATTCTGAATGGCCAACGGTGCCATTTTAAATATGCTGAATGAGTTCTTTTTTGAAACCTACTTTAGAGTCCTTACCCTAATGAGAATAGGGATTCCTCACAACTTGAAAGCCTCACTTCTCCTGGCTTTTCCTATTTTCTCCTCCAAAACTGATTCACTTACCCAAGTGACATGCTTTAGGGATTCCAGAACTTGTAAAAACATTTGCCACATCACTAAGGTAGAACTTGCCCCTCCCAGCAAGAATCACATGAGCCTGCAAGCTGGAAAGAAAACACTGGCAGCAAAGCCATGTGTTAGGAGACAAGCACCATGTCTGTATTTTCCTCACATCTAGAAGAAAAAGGAGCATCAAAATTTCTCACCATTAGTGAAGAGGCTGCAAATCCCTTGGTCATAAGCAGTGGAAAGGACTAAAGTCATTGTTCCCCTAAAGAGGTTGTACAGCCACAAGCAGAAAAAGACACTCAATCTCACAGAGAATGTGTCAGGACATGCTTCACACAACCTGCTTTTTGCTGCCTCCAAGGAATTTAAAAAGGACTGAAGAGACAGCAAACGCTTGCTGAGATCACTTTAGGAATGCTGCTGCTCCTAACATCCTCGTTGTCAACATATAAAGCAACCTGTCATTACTTTAAATCCTCTGTCATTTAATCTTGAAGGTAATTCTAAAGCAGAGACCAAGGAATGCAAAGTCAAATAGTTTTTTAAATCAAGTAACGTTCTGATGAGACTTTAAAAAAAATTACTGTAGCATACTTCATATAGAGTAGATCTCTTTTTTGTGTTTAAATATACTCAACTTATCAGTTAATTCTTCCCTTCACACACAGTTCAGGATATGTAAAGATGATGAGGATTTTAACATACAAAAGTTTCCAGCATATTCTATTCACACAGCTCATGCCATTTAAAGCAATTTCTCTAACACAGGAAGACTTACAGTTTCCTTTCCCCTGTGATTGAAGCACATTAACCTATTATAGCTACTCACAGAGAAAGTTTATGTGCTAAAACATGAGGCATTGCATTCACCTCTATTACTTCCATACTCTTCCCACACGCCACGAACTCTGCAAACTAGGACCATCCTTAGCATGTTGCTAGCAACATGGGATACATCCCGTAAAACAACATCTGCAATCACTCACAGTTGGCTGCTGGCCATATTTTCTTTACTGTAGGATATCATAAATCAGACTGAAGCAACATCACTGCTCTGTGGGTTATTTCTTCCAACCAGACCTGACCTCTGAGTACCACTGCCGCAATGGGTGCAGCTGCTAAACATCTGAATTTATTTCTGGATATAACCAGACCTTCATCTCTTCACAAGCCTATCATCTTCTTGTAAAATGCTACTTCAAACTGGCACTTCAGCCATACACAACACACTGCTGAAAACAAGGCTTTCCTCTGCATGTGTATGGTTATCTCTCCAGATGTAACAACCTTGCACAAGGAAAAAGTCCTGACATTACAGACAAAACTGCTGCTTTCAATATGAATCCAGTCCCTCCAGTTGGCACCTGGAGGCTTCTGCTTCATTCACCTACAGAGGTTTCTGCATTCTTGCACGGTCTGAAGCCTACTCCATGCTTTAATAACAAATGATGACAGGGTAATGTCACGAGCTAAAAAACCCTCTTGTATAACAGAGCAATGAGTGAATTCAGCCACCAAAATGTACATTTGAGAAAAACTAATTGAGGCTTTGGAAGTATGTAAGAATTCAGTGGCTGACTGCATCAAAATTAAAGAGTAGTAGTTATTAAGGAGATTACTAATTACTTTTAAGAAATACAGTCTTCTGCCTCACAAGCATCACAAAATCAGTGGCTGTAACATTTTGCAGTCAGCACTGCTGAGCATCTCTGTTAGTTGTGACTCTGACAGGCTTCTGGCAGCACAACAAAACTGGTTGCTGAAACCCATCAAGCCATACCTGCTCTACTATCTACCTTCCCATCTGATGCAGATGCCCCTGCCCTCGAGACTGATGCATGAAGTCTGTTCCAGAACCAGCTCTTGCACAGCCAGTTTCCAGCTCAGCATTCTGAGATAAGCTGAAACACAAAAGTACAAGTTCAACTACCTGAGACAAGTCCTTTAAGAAAAGGCAACAGCAATTTACCGAAAATAAATGAAAAATGAGAATGAAAGAAAATGCTTTATTGGTTAAAACATACAGATCAGAGAATGCAAACTGGTAAGCAGCAGCAGCATTTCTGCTAATCACAGCAGGCTGAACACCTTAGAAATATAGACCCAGTTTTTCCATTTCAATGCCTAGTGCTTGCAGCTTCTCACAACCAAGTGCCTTCGCTTAATTTTCTCTGACACACTTCTGTAGTTGTACTCGCATTATATTTACCATTCACATAAGAAATACCTACTCTGCAATTGTCTCTATTCCATAAAACATTCTTGAAAAGAAAGACAACACCTTACACTTAAAGCAAAAGACAGTTTTATTCTCTCCAAAGTAAATGTAACAGTTCGCAATAAAAGAAAAATCCCCAAACTCAGCAAAGAAAGCATGCAATTCTCTACACTATTTGAACATTCATAGCTCTCTTTCCACTTTCTTAGGAGAAACGTTTATAAAGAAATTCTGAAACCAAAAGGTAAAATAGCATGTGAACCCAGAAACATATCCTGGAAGAACAAATGCTGAGGAGTAGAAGAGGCGGTGTGGTACACTCTACAGACTTGTACCTACACCATCTCTCTCTCCTGTGTCTGAATTTGTGCTCTGGTCAGGTCAGTACAGCTGCATTTGTTGCTCTGCTTCCTTCCTGTCCACCTTGAGAAACACCCATCTTTGTTACAAGAGGGTCCTGAGTAAGAACCAGAGCTTTCAAAAAACAATGACTTCATCTGCAAATATTTAAATGGCTGCTGCATCAAGGCAAGTTTTTAAGAGCAGCCAGATTTATTAATGAAATAAAAAAAATCCTTCACAGGAACATAATATTTTTCATATTTACCACTATTCAGAAAATATGGTCTTACTTGCACCATGCTGAATAATTTTACAAAGCCTACCCAAAGGTGCTGGGGATGAGAAGCTCAGTGGAAAACCTCCTCTTCTGAAAAAAACAATGGGCTTACTGGAGAAAACTTCATTGCATGCTCCACCAGCAGCATTTGCTGGCTTTTTTGGAAATGCACTCCTCACCAGACAATGTTAGCACCAAAGATGTTTGTGGCAATCAGTATACAAGAAGAACGATTCCGTTCAACTCCAAGCTTATAAAACTCCATGGTTGTGGTCTTTTGACTATGATACTAGAGAAACTAAGGTTGATTCACGTGAGGATAAACATTTGCTGATTTCCTCTGTGATTCTTGCACTTCTATTAGCTTTTCAAGCTTCCCTTCTCTCAAGGACGCTGCTTGTATTTTAGTTTCTACAAACAACATGCATTGGTTTCTATCCCAAATCTCATTAATTAAAATAAATCAAATGGAATTGCCTGATAGATCAAAAGAAAGTAGCACACCATCTAGACGAGTATTTTCAACTAGCAGCAAGTAAGAGCAACAAATAGTAGTAGCAAAACCCAAAACACAATGTCAAATTTCAGTAACACAACAAATTCAGTCAAAAATAAAGCTAAGGTCAAAATTAAAGGAAGAACTCCTCAGTTATGGTCTGGAAACAACTTCAGAAGCCTTACTAAAGAGTGGGGAGAACCAGCTGAACAGAAGAATAAACCGAGGTAGCAAAGAAAGTTGGAGATGGGTAGCTCAAACCACACTCCTGCAGGCTGCGAGCATCAGACTGGGTTAAACAAGGAGAAGGGAGCAGGGCAGGCAGTGGGGACATGCTGGGAAGTTCAAGACAGGTTTCATCATGCAGATGAAAACCTCAAAATAAAATCAAGTGCACCTCAAGCCATCTCACAACAAATTAGGAGCATGAGTGAATGCAGGTCTCGCAGTAGCAGCTAGTGAAGCCGAGTGTGAACTCAGCAGTTTGCGTTGCTGTGGCTGAGGCCTGGCCACTAGGCCTGAACTCACCAGCAAACCTGGCCAGTAGCCAAAGGCACACAGCATCAACCTCTCCAGACAGCACAGGAACAGTTTATGCCCTCCCATGATACCTCTTCTAACAGTAAACACAGGAAAAAATAATTCTTTTTTAATGATGGAGGCTCTCTCTTGGCTGAGGAAGCTTCGATTCCCTTCCAGTTGTATCACTTCCCAGCTTCCCCCACTCAGCTGTCCTGTCTCCCCAGTGGTTCAATCAGAGCCTGCAAGCAGTACACCCTGATGCTGGGAAACTGATCATTTTCAAGTGACCTAATGCAAGAACTCACTTGTTCAGAGTCCTTTAAGCATACATGCCCATCAGTTTTTACTTCAGCTTTTACCAAGCTGCTCCAGAAAGAGGCTGAGCAAGGCTGAATCCCAGTAACTCACGCAAAGATAAACCCAACAAATGCAACAATTTACAAAGAAGCCAGAGATGTATCTTGGTAATTCACTAATTCTTCTTCCATTTTTTGGTAAGGTTTTTTATGTTTTGTTTTGTTTCAGAAAAATGCTTGAAGCAGAAACAACAACCAGTGACACTATCATGTTTTACCCTTTTAGATGAGTCGCCCTCAGCCCTTGAACTTCAAGCAACCTTACAATTTCAGCAGAGAAAGTAAAGGATAAACTGTAACCTTAGTCCTTTCTGTATTAATAACAATGTTGTTCTCCTTGGCTGCACTGGAGAACACTTTAGAAACACCTCCAGGGCTGGGGGGTGGGTGACCTGTCACACTGCAGCACACAGCTCTCACTCTTGCCTGCACCCATTTGTCCTGGCAAGCTTAGAACTCCAGGTCTCTAACCCTCCCTCTACAGTGGAATAAAGCAAAACACAATAAATTGAGAGAAAAGCAAAATGGAAACCCATGTTGTTTTATCAGTCTGATAAATACATATGCTTACGTACATAAATAACAACCAAACAAGACACCAATTTGCATTATAACGTGTTTTTTAAGTCCAGCAATAGGAGAACATTGCCAAACAATACCTCCAGGTATATAGTGAAACAGGAGTCTTAATTCTTTCACGTGCAGAAACAGCTCCCAGAATGCTTACAGAGACAGTTTTAACCTTCTTCATTTTTCCACATCAGCTTATACATCCTATGGAAAGCATAGGTGTAATTTATAAGTGCTGGGCAGACACACAGACAATCTCAGAGATGTCAATGATAAAATAATTTAGGAGTATGAGATTGAAAGCATTCTCTTAATATAAAAGAGTGTAAGAGCAATCTAAGACAGTCTTAACAACAGCAAAGCTTCCCAGAGAAAGTGAAACAGAACAAAACAGAACATTTTTCCAGTAAATCCATCAAGTTTGGTGAGAATATCAGTAAAACAGACCCTTTATCACGAGGCAAGAACATGAAACACAATTTTAGTTTATTATTTAGCCATCATTCAATATCTTATTAAAAAAAAGACGTGGAATATAGGGTTCAAGAATGAAATCCATCTGAAATAATCTTTAATTCTTGCACTAATCTAGAAGAGTTCACATTTTCAAAGAAGTCACAGTGCTGTAAGACTTAGGCATCTGAGCAGCAACAGATCAGACAAAATCTGTTGTTGATACCAACAGGAATTTGGCAGCACTAAGAACTGCAGACCAGAACAGTTTCCACATTAGCCACATCCTGACCACAGCTGAATTTCCTTGTTTGCTCCTTTCCTTTCTCTTGCATACAGCACAACTCTTTGATTTTTGGTAATATATTCATTTTCTTCAAGGGCTTCCTAAATTTTGACAGTGCAATGCAGATTATGGGACCCAGACCACAGCTAATCTTGGCTCATGTTTTGCCACAGTGCAAGACAAGTATATTCCTGCCAGCCAGGCTATTTTGCTTGTTGTGGGTTCAGTGTCTCTGGGCCTTGCAGCAGGTGGCCAATGCAGCTTCACTGCTCACTGCTTTCACACAGAGCAAGTTCTAAGAAACCTAGCTGTAAAACATTATCCTTGCTTCTTGTTCTCAAAATTGTTAGACAAGCTGAGGTAGAAGTCCAAGAGTATTTTAGTGATATTAATACCTCAAATCAAAACAATCCTTCTCATTCATTTAACAGCAATGACACACACACACCAAAAAAAAAAAAAAAAAAAAAAAAGCCTCTCTGCTCAAAAGATTTTGTTATATCAACACTGACCAAAAATTACCAGGCACCATTATCACAGAAATTAATAATAATTTTCTGTTTCAGTGTTACAAAATCCATAAAAGGGACCAGGTCTGGTCAAACTCATCTTTTCGAAGGAAACCATGATAGCTGTAAGGCCACAGCTGCAGGCACTACAGAACAACCACTGCCTCTTCAGAGTCAGAGGGTCATCCCTGAGGCTGGGAATTGTACTAAGGCAACAAAAGGCAAACCTGATCACAGTAAATCTGATGTTAAAGTAAACTGAAAATAACACATGCAGAATCATGACTAGCAGGACTCGCCCTCAAGCATAATTACAGATTCCCTCCAGAAGCTTATGCAGAAGGCAAACCATTGTGGTCACGTGCTGAGAACACCCTATTTGTTTTGGCAAGAAAGCCAAAAGTAGAGTCAAGGAAAGCTTTCCATCAGGTTGTAAATTCAGCCACAAAATGTGGTTCAGGCAATTTAAATTCAAAACTTCCACAGCAATTACAGCTGAGAAAAAATTTGAGAATAGCCACTGTAATGCTGCCAATGCTACTTCCCAATTTAAGTTTGTAGCTCCAAGATTAGAGCATTGATGTATGACACTTGTGCTCTCTGAATAAAATATTTTTTGTAATCTGAAATGCAGGCTTCCCTCAAAAGACTTGGAAACTCCCCTAAGAAAGGAGACACAAAATCACCAAGTCCTGCCTGCATATAGTCTTCTAAGTGGAGTACTGTTAATTCGTATGCCTAAAACACATCCATCCCACAATAGCCAGATGGCTAGATACTTTTAAGGGGGAATAGCAAATCTAAATTCTGAATGAAACTGAGCCTTCGATAAAAGCTACTGCAATATTCATGATCACTTTTCCTTTTCCTCCTTCAATTACATGAGTAGGTATAGTCTTCATTTTGCTTTCCTTCCTTTAAGAAATACCGATGGGCTTGCATCCATACTACAAGCATTTTGAGGGGTTTACTAACTTTACAACTGTACTAAACAGTTTTACCAGATCCAGTCTGGTCTCCTAGAGAGAACATGAAGAAACAGCTGGGGAACATCAGGTGACTGCTAAGGAGCATCCTCCACTTTATCCAAAAGGAATCCTGTTGGCATGCCTGGAGCCAGAATGCAGAAAACTCAGGCAAGCAAGAGGCTCAACATGTGTGCAAGCTCCTGAGATAACTAATGCACACACCTCTAATCAGGCTTCACCAGATGCTAACAGATAACAGGCCTCAAGGTAAAATGGCCTATCTGCTCACTCCCTGCAGACAACGACATGAAGTGAAAACCTGGTAGCAGCAGTATCTCAAGGGCAGGGAAGCCCTGTTTCTTCATGTCCAGACATAACATTGTTCAGCTTTTCTGAACAAAGCTGGTGCTTATTCAGCTTCCACTGGGCTTTAATCTTCATGTTTTGTCTAACACTGGGGCACAGATTCCTCTGCTTGTTGGACAGAGATACAAAATGGGGCCTGCCATGCCAAAGCACAGCCAGTGCTGCAGTCGTGCAGTTTGATTCAAGTGTCAAAATTTCCAATTGTGTCCTTCCGCCACATTATGCAAAGTAAACTTTCCTTTTGTGTACGGGCAAAATACATAATAAAAAGTAAATCCAAATTGTTTTTAAAACACACTGGAAGTCATCATTTAAAAAATATTAAAAATAACTATCCTCGAAAACAACGTACAAGGCTCACACGTGAAAACTTAAGATTTCCACATACAAGATCAGAGAAATGTTAATCTTCTCCACAAACTATAGACGCCTCCACAAAAATATACTCTAAACAACCCCCCCCCCCAAAAAAAAAAAAAAAAAACACTTATCCTCCTGCTAGGAAGATTCCGCCTCCTTACTCACTATGTACTGCTTGCTCACCATTAACTAGGAAAATACAAAGACGTAACCAGAACATTTTGTTACTTAGGAAAGAGCATCAAAAGACAGGTGAGGTAATTCCAAAGCTCACTGCCCCAAGGACAAAAGTCACTTTTTCCAGATCTCAATCCCTTCCTCCCCCACCCAGCCAGTGTCAACCCCAGAGATTCTGGTACCCTGCCCAGTGCACCAGGACACCACAAAAACATCTCCAATGGGGATGGCTTCATCAATTTTAATAATTCTTCCCAGCTCAAAATGAGGACAGATGAGCTTCCATAGCCAGCACAAATAAAAGTAGCAAATATAACCACCAGAAAGCAAAGCTCAGAGTAGAAACTGCTCCTTTACGTAACAGCAAGTTATTACATTGGATCTCCAGGGTTTTGAAAATCCACCACATGTGAAAGGTGTGAAGGACACAGGTGAAGAGAATGATTACAGACTAAGTATCCCTTTTTCAACATAGAAAAAGCTGATTTCACAGGTTCAAATAATATCTATACTTAGAAGTTGATAACATTGAAAGGCAATCAAATGGAACCGCCTGTGAGGACAAGGTGTAGGTGGAGCACTAATGCACCAAACAGCCATTCCCACTTAACACTTGAACATTCTTGAAGAAATTCCTAACTTTCTCATCACCACTCCCCAGAAACAGGCACAACTCAATTTGATTCAACGTGCTGTACATCATTAGCATTCACAAAGGTGTCACAAGAGGAAAAAAGAGACATAATTAGATCAATTCAGATCAGTTGCTATAAAATCCATGGGTTTTGTCATTTGGCACATTTAAACCTATTATCCAGTTAATCAATTAGAGAAGAGGATAACGTGAAATAATTCTTAAGTGTGCTTCAACAAAACTTAAATCTTCTTATACTTTGTTTAATTCAAACATCTTCTGTGATCAAGAAGAGCGCCTTTAAAGCCTTCCTCCAATTCTAGATCTATTAACTGATGAGTTTCAAAATCCTTCCCATTTAAAAATTCATTTATATTAATTTCTAAGTTTCAAGGCATTTCCCCTTGATTCTTCCAAGGCAAAGGCGATGTATTTTCTTTCTGCACATTTTCACAACTTTCTCATCCATCTCCAGTACCAGCAAAATACAAATTCTGTGAAGTTTTAAACAAACCCGTTGCCTGACAAAATAGGATAAGGGTCACATAATCACATATTAAATATATACAGAACATGGAAAGCAGAAAAATACGTAATCACTGGAAAGGCAAATACTGGAAACCAAGGGCATGCAGACCAGAAATAGACAATATTTCAAACACAATGGCAATGAATCATTTGGAAAATTCTCTTCTAGAATTACTTTCAACACTAACGCAGATCCTGAAGTAGAACTAGTTCATTCCTTCTTCCTAGTTCAACATGTCTCAGTGACTCACAAGACTTCACACCCAGTCTGCAAAGCAGCTGCCTTTTTTATTTTAAACACAAACACAGACATGGCCAACAGATATCTGTTAGGGGCTTTTAACAGCATCACTTGAGAGAATTTCTGCCTTGCAGGTATCACAAGTACTCAGAAACACTAACAGTGGCAATCAGAACTTCAAGGAGACTTGAAGAAATGTCATCCACAACATTCTGGCAACAGAAGCATTCAATCAATGCATTTCTAATTACAAACAAGACCCTCACTGATGACTGCCAAACAGTAAAACATGAAACAGTTCCTGATAATTTTTTTCCCCCAGCTAAAGAATGAGAAACATGCTAAAGAAAGCAGACACAGAAGGAGCTGTACAGTTATTGAAGACCACGTGTGTTGGAGCTTATCTCAATGAACTCACAAAAAAGAACCTGACCACTTCCTTGCTTTCTGCAGCATCTACTTCAGCTTTGTGGACTTCTGTCCTACAACACTTCAACTAAAGTTCACAGATGCACTCTATCTGGGACTCCAACATGGTGGTCTTAAAGTCAATAAAACTTCTTTGTATATTCATTCAAAATTTGAATTCCACAGGAGCTTAAATTGGAGCCATCAGGAAATTCAACAGAGAAGGCAAACATGATCAATTCAAACTCTCTCTTGCCAACAAAAGTATTTCAAATCTCCTTTCATGATGGATATTTCTTCACAGTTACAGGACCTGAGCATGCTTTTGGAGGGGAGGGGAAGTACCAACCCCCCAGATTTCCTGAGGTCTCTGGAGCTGTTTCCTCTTTGGAGGAAAAGATTTCATCACAGCAGAGTTTTTGTTTTTGAATTTTTTCATATGGGAACATATACACTAAAAGCTTTTACATACAGTTGTCTTACAGCAGTATGTATTTAGAAATCTTCTAAGATCATCTTAGAAAATATTCAAAACACAATGTGAAAGAAAAAAGAATAAAACACATACGGAATACAGATGTAGCACTATGAAGAATTCAGATGGTTAAATGAAGTCAGACACTTCCTGAGGAACTCAAAATGCTCAATTCCTTTCTTTGGGGTTGAGATAGGCAATACAGTGAAAACACAAGGCTCAGGCAGATTCCAGAGACCTATGTAAAAGCCTAGAGCATGCTGAGGCAAGACCTCAAGAATAACTGAGTTCAACAGAAGTAAAGATTACAGGACAACTCAGACCAATCAACAAATGCCAGAACTCACGGAATTAAAAAAAAAAAAAAAAGCAAACAAACAGGCAACAACAAACACAACACACACACATCCCACAGACCCATTCTGGAAAATGCATCATCAAATAACAAATGGATCAGCACCCCCATCACACCATGTCACTGGAGACTCCGCCTCTCTTTGCAAAGACTCACATTCCACCCTCCACAATAGCATACCTGTCTACAATTACATGGACATACATGCTTTTTTTGCTGACTGAAAGACAGACCCAAGGTCTGAAAAATTATCTTATTTCTATTAAAAAACAGATGATATTTAAAGGACATACTAGATCATAGTTCAAAAGACTATACTTAAGCCTTGTAAAAGCAGCTGGTATCTCTTTCTTATTACACAGAAATAAAATAACATTAATCATCAACCTGCCTTTGTATTTCAGTATCAATGCTCTGTTAAAAGGAAAATCCTGTCTTTCAGATTTGTGTAACTTAGAAATAGAATTCATTTAGCTATAATTGCTTACATAGAAAACTTAAAAATAAGTACAAAAATTAAGTCTTCTTAATCAATTTCAATTGCTTGGAAACAACAAGAAAAAAAAACAAAAACAAGAAGAAATTCATCAAATCCCTTCTCAAATGCAATCACAGTATTTTCCTATATTCCTATCACAGACAAGAGTGAGCATGTGGACTCACACTGGCTAACGCTGGTCCCATGACCTGCAAAGGACACAAACCTGATTTTGCTAGAAGAAAAACAGCACTGCCTCTGGTCTGTTAAGAGATAACATTACTATTATTGTTATTATTATTAGGAAGTGAAGAGCTAGGCAAATTTCCAAAGTTCAAATTCAAACTGAGAAGCAAAATTATATTTCAAAGGCTACACAAAAATAAGCAGGTTTTTTTCCCACTTCTATATTGTAAAACTCATTCAAGTTTTACTAGATGCTGTAGCAATTAATTTCTTCACACATCCTGCACGCTGTGTGACATGTTGATCTCCTTCTGATATGGAAGCTTTTCACATTTTGACAGCACTCTGGAAACGCATACAGTATCCTGTAATAACAGCACAGCAAGCCATAGTAAGCCAGGTGTGGCTTCAAGAAGGAATACTGAGCCACCCAGGAAGTGCTGTAATAACTACAAAAGCCTCCTGTAACTTACTGCTGTGATGTTTTCAAACCAAGCTTTTACTGAACAACCCAATGGCAGGGAAGTATGGGACACAGGGTTAATGTTTCACCTGATCTGCTCCCCTTAACAAGAGGACAGTAAAAGACAGACCTTTATTACTGTGGATGATTTTAGTTTTCCTTTCCACTCATCTCTCCTTCCTTCCAGGTATTCCATCTCACAGCCTCAGAATGATTCCTGCTGTCTAAAGAAGGAGCAAATCACGTTTACATTTAAAATGTTAACTCTAATCAAGTCAACAAACATGGAAATGGCTGTGTCCCTGGTGACATCTAAGAGAAAAGACAGGAACAGAATGGGCCACATCCTAGAAAATGGAGTGACATTATTCCAGATAAGAAATTCTCCCTGAAATGCTCCAGATCACTGTTGGTTTTGGGGAGCTTCTGGTACTCTGCTTCTCAAGCCTTTCTCTAAAAGTGCTTTCCCCTTAAACATTAAGCTGAAGCTGCAGTTAGTTTCAAAAGTACATCTTCAGCTCAACACAACAGTACTTCCACTCTCAGTTTCTTTCATTTTTCCCTAAACAGGAAAATACTGCTGCCTCAGTCTAGGAATTCATGAGCATTTCAGGCATCAAATGGTGTAGGGACCTCTTTGCTAGGAATTCTTGGCACAGTGAAAAGGCACTTCTGTTGACCCAGAACAAGACCTGAGCAGTATCATCCACTGCAAGGACCCCTATGCATGACCAAAGGAGTCCCCAGAAGAGCAGCAATCCTTAATAATGTGCAACAACAGAAAATTCTCCATCCTGTGGATTTAGACAGGGGCAAGAGCTTTCCATTGCTCATCTTCCCTATCTGTGCCCAGCCCACATGAGCTAAGCCTTCTGGGACAGGAGCATTGCACATGGTAAATGTCACCTCCACATCACTCCCTCAACCTCAGGACAATGAGCAGGGGGAAATTACAGGTTGATAGCTTCCAAGTAATTACAGTCATTGCCAATTCAGTGCTTACTAGCATTTCCACCTTGGTCATCCTCAGTGTGGAAGGCAGAGTAGAGAAGCCACTGATTTTGATAAAAGCTCTCTTTCAAATTCTTACATTCTTCTTCTACCAGCTGTCCTGCACTGTCTCTCCATTACGCTTCTCGTTAGCCATAAAGTCTGTTTGCCAGGAAAATCAAACAATCAGAATCTCTTTCATTCTCTAAAAACTGTAATGCTGCAGCCAGTTTTACGTGCTGTACTGTACAAACTCCATTTGCAATCTATCCTGGTTTATGCAGTCCATGAAGAGCAAGGAGATTGTGAAGGTGCATTCGCATTTGTAGGACTGATGCCATGTAAATGCTTTTCATTTCCAGGAAGCTGTGAAACACAAAAGGCAGGACAGGATATTCTGGAACTAGAAAGGTAAAAGCAGAAAAGATAGGCAGAAAGATGACCTGGGAATAGCCTTTAAACAGGACATCAGCTGACTCTGAAAGCAGAAGTATTCGACCCACAGGCAGCCACCTGGTGAAGCCACACACAAATACCTGCACTTGACATACCACAGATTCAGACCCCACTTTTGCTGCAACCTGTAAAGGACCAAGTAGGTAATGGCTAAAATAATGCAGCCCTATACAGGTGACACAAAAGCAATATATCCTGGAGTGTTCACTATGTTTCATATTCCAGTGAACTCCAAGTAAATGCTTTCACATGCATCTGGGTCAAAATTTGACTGCCATTACACCCAGCAGTACAGAGATGTGGTATCAGCTATCAGAGACCCAACTATGACTCACTGCAGCCTAGAGCCTCACACCAAGCCATTCCCATTCCAGTTGGGTTGGTGCCCTTTGGGGAAACAGCAGGTACCTCCCTCAGCTGGAAAAAGATCATTAAAAACCCTTCCACAGCCTTCTTCCATTCTCTCTTCTTGTAAGTACTGAACAGTAAGTGAAGACCTCAACAGAGCACAGTGATACTGAAGGCTGTGTGTTTTTCTAAATTGCCTAGTTCCTAAGTTCAGCAAGAACTGAAAAAAGCAGGAACCCTTACAGGAGATGAAAAAATCCACTATCTATCATACAGATGCCCTGCTTTGGCATCATCCCTCAGCTCCCAAATGCTTGCCCAGAAGCAGCTTGTCTCAAACTTCTCTTCCTGCTGGTTGCCATCTCTCCTGCTCCTGCCTAGAACTAACCCAGCACAGTCACTGAGCAAACACGCCAACAACATAAAGCATCCTTTGTTCACCCTTGTCCCTCCCACAGGGATTCATGAAGAAACCAAGATTAATACAGAAAACAACCGACCTCTAATAGCTGTTCTTGTGTGAAATTAAACAAATTCCCACAGCCATTTGATGCACTCAAAGTATATACTTACTAGTCATGTGAATTTCTGACTGAAAAAAAAATAAAAATAGGGCAACAATAGAACTGCATTCTTTCAGGGTATAAATACGTTCTCCTTCTGCAGTGCTCAGTAACTGATCTGTGACTGTAACAGAAGGGTTTGCAACACAAGCTGTGAAGGGCATTAAAAAAAAAGTCCAGGAATCAGCTCAGTTTCTTAAAACCACTGATTAAATGATGACAATATGAACAGACATACAACTCCTTTGTGTATACTGATAAGGAGCTGACTTCCCACACTAAAAAAGAAATCAGTTCCAATAAAAAGAAATTCAATACAATATTTAAAAACAAGTATATGATTAAAAAAAAAAGGAAAAGTAGTAAGGATAAATATTTTTATATTTATCATCACAGAAATTTCTAGCAGATCCCATTTCAATTCAAGACTGTATGTTATTTACCACAGGAAAAGAATGTTGCAGCCCCAAGAAGAGCATCTATTGAGACGACTGCTCTGCAAGAACCACGTTCTGTGGGTGTTGACCTTTTGAGTAAGACATGACTCGTACAGCATGATAGCAGACTAAGAAACATCACGCGTAAGATTTCTCCCCCCTAAGTTAGCAGTATTAATTTTTTCTTTGAAAAGATGCAGAACTTCAAGGCAAAACGTAGACGAGCAGGTAAAATTTGTATCAGACTACTATCAGAATGTGATAGGAAACCTATTTGAAAAAGCATCATACCCCCCAGCAAAGTTTAAAATTTCTAATTATTTACACAACCAAGAAAATACTGAAGCATTACACTTCTTTTCAAACGCCCATAACACAACAGGAAACAGATGAAGAAAAAGTTGTTTTTATTTACAACACCTGTACAGTGAACCAAACACTTGCTCAAAGTCCATATAACCTGACATAGTGTGCCCGACAGTGACTGATTTCCAATGCTTGTGAAGATGCAGGAGAGCTCTAACTGGATTGCTATTAAACACCAACATCACTGCATCACCTCTGGAACTCCTACCCTTCTATACACTCACATTTACATGTTTTGTTCCTAACAACTCTGATTTAATACACCTATGATAAATTTAAAACAATGCCACGGCCACAAGAAGATCGCTGGTATTTGTAAAAAGCATTACAGCCTCAATGAAATAGCTTGTTTGCAACTAAGAGCAAATAAGGACAATAAAGCAATGACACAACACGCACATGCATACCCACAAATGAATACACAGCTGGTAGGTCTATTTTTAGGAAAAAATTAAAGGAGGAGGAGAAAATGGGCCTGGCAGATTGCTCATCAAAAGGGAAGGCAGTGAGTAAGAGCTGGAGACACAGCATCACTGTGCATGCAGCACCCACACCAGTAATTCTTGCGCCACCATGCTGAAATCCATGAATGGCCTGAACATCTGCTGCAGGTGAGCTGTGTGAACATAGGGAAACGATCAGAAACGATACAGATGAGAAAACACTGCAAAAATAGCAACTTAAAAATTAGGCAAAGGTTTATCCCCTCAGTTTCTATACCTTTGTAAGGTATCCCAGGTAAGAAAAGGAAAAATAAATCATATAAGGCTACTTTACTATATCCAGTCTAAATTTCCCCTCTTTAAGTGTGAAACCATTTCCCCTTGCACTGTTACAACAGACCCTGATAAAGAGCCTGTTCCCTTCTTTGTTATAGCCCCCCTTTAGACACTGAAAGGACACTAAAAGGTCTCCCTGGGGCCTTCTCCAAGCTAAACAGCCCCAGCTCTCAGCCTGTCCTCGTAGGGAGGTGCCCCACCCCCTGGACCGCTTTGTGGTTCCCCTCTGAACACACTCCAAATATTCTTACCTTCATAGAGTAATAAAAGTCTATGCTATTTTAGGGCCCTGTGAAGTCCATGATTGTGCAGAATCTTTTTCAGTCCTATTGTTCCAACTCTGAGAATCCCTACACATGCCCTTTATTTCTGCATTTCTCTCTGCTAGAGAAAGCAACAAAGGATTACGTAGGTCCAGAGGACTGCAAAAATGCTGTAGTTTCATGAGATGGGGTTAACTGAAGCAGTAATCTCTCATCCTCCTCCCTGCATTTCTGCTGCTCACCGTATGCTCCCACTGCCCTGCTCTCCCAGCTCCAGCACTGTGTCCCCCTGCAGCAATGAGATGGGAGAGAGGACTTTCTGTTGTCTCCTGCAGTCTACAAAGACAGATGCAAGAGCACCTGAGCTGCTGGGGGAACAGCAAGCAATTACATCTCGCCCAGCTATGCATAGCACTACAACCCTAGAGAATCATTAGAACTGAAGTCATTAAAATATTTGTTAGCATTTTCATCCCCCTAATGCTTTGATCCTTGTCCTGGAAAATGCAGTGCGTAGTTCTGATGTCTACACCAGAGGTTAATGCATACATGAAGCCCTGACCTCGCAGAGCAGCTAGGGAACGTTCCCTTTGCTGGACACTTCAGCGCCCCTTCCTCAGCATGCCCACAGGCAGCCACCCCCTGAGGAAACAGAAAATGCAGCAAAGCAGCCCCTCTTCAAACATTCTGCAAAAGATTCTCATTGCAACCACCTCTCCTGGGGAGCGGCTGCAATGTGGTGCACTGGAATAAATGTGGAAACATTTCAGATGGGATCTCAAAGAACTCTGTGTCCCCATGCCCTTGCCCAGCCATGGCCCGGCCTATTGCCTGAGCAGGCCGCAGGCCTTCCACGACCAGCTCTGTAACAACACAGCCATTCCAACGTCTCTCAGTCAGCTTTCTGGGCAATTAGGAACAAACCTGGCGTGACCAAAGCTTTGCCAAGTGACAGCAAGAATCCTCAGAAGAATCCACGCTAATGGCTCAGATTTAGCTCAGCCACCCATCGAGACATGAGAGAGACGTTTGTTGAGAACTGGACTGCCACGTTCCCTACTTCGGTTTTTTCTCCCCCAAATTTCAAAGCAGCCTGATAAGTTACACGAATTACAAAGCAAGCAAATTCTTCCAAGATACTGAACACTTACCCACTAGGAAAATATATTTAATGGAAATATTTCTAACTTCTCAATGTAGCTATCTTTGCAAAGTCAATTCAGCAGACTCACTGCATGAATCGCAACGTTGCTTCAAAAAGCAAACTGAAGTTTCATTTGGTGTTAGAAGGCTTACTTACAAATTCAGGGTACACTCAGATCTCCAGTTGATGACTGGGAATTTTCCTGCCGTTGTTCTTAAGAGCAGACAGGACCCTGGGACTTGAACATACTGCCCTGGCCACCCTCCTGGCTGCTCAGACACCAACCCGTACAAACCCAGGGTTTGTCCATGCCATGTTAGAGCAGTAGCTGTGATTTGGCTTACAGAGCTTAAGCATGCCTACAGGAGCTGAGGCCCACACTGGGACTGCAGGGCAAACACAGCCTGTCTGCAACTTGCTCCCATTACACTCACCCACTGGGAAAAAACTCAGTGTGCTGCAGGGGCTCCCAAGCCATCTTCCACATGCTCAGGTGACAGCAGTTTTCCATCTCGACCTGTGACATGCACACAGCAGTGGCAGCCTGAACTAGCTCTCCACTGTGGTCTGCCCCATTTTTGCATGCTATTCAGCAACACGAGGTGCTGACACTTCATCTACAGACATCAATTCAAATAATTCATTTATTTAATGTGCTATTTGCATTATCAGCGCCAATGAGAAATACAACTTTAAGTCTCAGTTCCCATTATTTACCACAAATGTAACACAGCCAATCCAAACAAATACACAGTATGCCGTGCTAAAATGTCACATCACAGGTCAATTTTTATTTGCCCATGCATAGTTTGAAAAGCAGATTCAGAATCAGGGTACCAAACTAAATGTAATCTACTTTAAAAATTATACTTATTAAAAAAAAAAACCACCAGATTTTTACACTGACAATTCTTTAAAAGCATTTCAGAACAGAAGACACTGGAATATTTGGACACAGAGTGTGAAGTGACATACAGTGTATACTACAGGTGATGACAAATGACTCAGTTATTATCCCTCTGATTTTCCCAGTTTAAATCACAGTGTGGCTGTAGAGCTACATTTCCTGCAGGATTACAGGCTGCAGACTTACAGAGCCTTCTGCTGCTGAACGCATGTTGCAATGATCTGCCTCAACACTAACAACTTTAAAACAAAACGCATTCAGCTGCAACAACAGATCACCGGAAACAATGGAAATCATCTACTCTGTATCAGAGAAATAGGATTTCTCTTGAGCACTGAAATGACATTTTCCTTACAAGCTTGGGACAGAACACAAGCAGCATCTGAAGAACTCATCAAGCTCAACCTCTGCACAAGCAGTTAAAGAGCATCCTTCATACAGGCTCCATCCTTCTCCCAATAACTTTCTCATAAAGCAGATTCCATAACCTCTGCTTGTTTCACGTTTTCCCGAAGCACAACCTCTGATGCTAATTAAAATCAAATCCTTGGTACAAACTAGTTTCATCTTTTTTTGGTAATTACTGTCAGAAGAACAAAGACTCACCACATTTAAGACAGTATCACTTGTCTCCTGGTCTTGACTTCCTTCTGCTCACAGCTTGCTTGCCCTTTGTAGGCCAAGACTTGCAAATACCTCTGGCCTTTACAGATTATGCTTTCCAAACCCTTCCCAAGCCTTGATGACCATTTCCAGAGCATAGCTCACATTTATCTTTCCTAAAGGGCAGCAAACAGAACTACACACATTATTCTATTAGCCTAGACTTCACACCAAACGTTAACAGATGAAAGTCTTCACATGAACAAATAATTTCCCCGGAATTACCCGCAATGGGTCAAAGAGCAGATCTGCTGCTCCTGGGTGCTGCCTATTGAGCTGCATGCAGCCCTGCATGCCTACAACGAATACAAGTTTGGTAAACACATGACAGCACTCAGCCTGCATCCCGTCCCAGCTCCACCTGCAGCCAACCCCAGAGCCACAGCAGCTCTACAGGATGGGCCTCAGGGGAGTTTTCTTCCATGAATTCATCCGGTTGCTTTTTTTGTCCCTTTGAGCTTTTAGTATCCACATGCTTCCGAAAGGATTTCCAAAGCTTAAGTAGCTACACATTGGGTAAGCAAAAAACACCCTTTTGTTTGCTTTGAACCTGCCAGCTTAATCTCATGCTCTGGCATTTTGTTTTTTACTGAAAGCAACAGTAAAAATGTATTCCCTTAGCCACATCACTCACGTCACCGTGCACTGTATTCCCTCTGTCAAAATCTGCAAGATCTGAAGGTCTCCCTCAGATCAGCATTATTAAAGACCAAGAGAGTGTGAAGGTTAGAGGGAGTCACAAGACTGCCTTCACAGAACAGGCACTGGGAGGTATTATTTGACCTTATTTAAGGGACCATTATGGTTACTGTGTCCAAAAACCAATGGGACACTGAATATCAGCAATCCCAGGTCCCAAAAGACAGGAGCTCCAGGCAGGATACACGTAGACACCCACCTGGCTAGAAATATAGGGTGGGGGAGATGAGCTCAACTTGCCAATCCTACAGGCTCCTACTGGAGTGCCTCTTATTCATGAAGTTAGTAAGCCTTGCAGCAAACTTCTTTACTTTTATGTTCACTCTGCTGGCTTTGTAGCTTCACAGAGACACAACTGTATTTCCACAAAATAGTTTATTAACTTACACACATTAAAAGTACATCACACTAAAAATATAGGCAAGCTAAATCCGAACTGCTACTTCTGAAACCTTTCCTACTCTTTACTAACTTATGCTCCAGCAATTCTGATATTTACCGTCCCACCTCAGCAATAAACTCTCGTGCTTTTATTCTTCACAGTTGTTTTACAAAATGTATACTTCAATCTAACTTGCACATTAGCACAGCTTTATGGCATTTAAGCAAGTATCATAAAACAACTTTTTTTTTAATCATGTAATCACTCCTGCTGTCCTTCAGCCTTCTTCATAAGTTCATAAGTTCATAAGTTCATAAGGTTGGAAAGGACCTATAAGATCATCTAGTCCAACCATCCTCCTATCACTATCTCTACCCAACTACTTCCTAGCACTTTTCTTTGTCTTTACAAGACAGCAGAAGAAAGGCTGCGGGTTAAAGTTAACTCAGGGGACCATCCTGCCCTTGGTTAATATGCCATGCTTGGAAAAAACGCAGTGGCCAACCTTTGTCCCCCAGCACCTACTCGCCCAGTCCATAGGCCACGATGAACCCGCAGAGCCAGCAAGCTATGGGATGACTCCATGGCTTGTTTTCTTCCAGGAATACGGTGGGACACCAAGGCTGGAGACATGACATGCTACTTCACCACCATAGAAAAGGGCTGACAAGCAGCGATGTTTAAACGAAATAACAGGTAACAACCACGCATCCGTGCAATCTGTAAGCTTTTAATTTAGCTATTTCAATTTTATGGGTCTCTGGTAGCATCAGGATTTACTAGTTAGGAATGTGATCGCCCAGTCTCAGGCAAGCATCAGCAGTGCCTATGACACGCTGTGAGCCGTACTCCAGAGGCAGCAGATGAAGAAACATTTAATTCTTCCTAATTAGTGACAAACGTAAATTGCAGAAATCAAGAGATGGGTTTCTGTCACACTGCTTTCCCACAGGCAGCCTCACAGCACTCCGGCAGAAGCCCTCCGAGAGGAGATGCTCTAATGCACAGCGCAGCCCATACTGTTTGTCCCGGACAATTTCCTTTACGGGGACAACCCTACGAGCACAAAAGTGCTTTTGACAGGAGCGTGGATAAAACTCAGCGTCAGCTGGCACGTACGGCATTTTACAGGGAGCTACGCTTAGAGGGGAAAAAAAAAAAAAAAAAAGGAAAGGAAAGGAAAGGCAAGAAGTTCAACGACAGCTCCCGCTGCCGCACCACGGCCTCTCCCGGCCGCTCCCAGCTCCTCCGCCTCCCGCAGCGCCGACCCTGCGCACACACACACACACACACACCCCCACCCGGGCGCCTCCCCTCGCCGCCGCCCCAGCCGCCGTGCAGGGGGACCGGGCCCGCAGCACGGCCCCGCCGTTACCTGCTGCCTCTGCTGCTGCTGCTGCTGCTGCCACCGCCGCGCCGCTCTGCACTGCCCTCAGCAGCCCGGCCCGGCCCGGCCCGGCCAGCTGCCCGCACGTCAGCGCCGCAGAGGCCGGCCGGGGGCGGGGAATCGGCGGCGGGGAGGAGGAGGAGAAGGAGGAGGAAGAGGAGGATGGGAAGCCGTGCCCTGCCGCCGCGGAGGACGGTGGCTTGCGAGGGCCCGGGTGACCGAGGCCGCCCCGCCGGAGAGCTGAGAGTGGCCTTTTTCAGGGGCTATAAGAAAGAAGGGGGAGGGCTCTTTAGCAGGGTCTGTGGTGATAGGAGAAGGGGAAATGGTTTCAAACTTAAAAAGGGGAGATTTGGATTGGGTAAAAGGAATACGTTTTTCATGGTTAGGGTGGTGAGGCGCTGATACAGGCTGCCCAGAGAGCTGGTGGATGCCCCATCCCTGGAGGCACTCAGGTTGAGGCTGGACGGGGCTCTGAGCAACGTGGTCTAGCTGCAGCTGTCCCTATTAATTGCAGGGGAGCTGGGCTAGATGGCCTCTAAGGGTCCCCTCCAGCTAAAACTGTTCTGTGATTCTATGACTCCTTAACTATATTCATTAGAAAAAAAAAAAATGGGTTTATGTTAATTAACCCTATAAAGCAGGGTGTAAGGTAGATGGTTTCTATCCGGCTGTGGAAAGCCTTGAAAGTTGCTGATCACTTAGGAGCCGCTCTGTTCCTTCCACAGGAGCTCCCCTTGTGCACGCTCCACTGTGCTCACTGCCATCACCGCCCTTTTCTGGGGACCCACAGATGCACTTTGCCTCACAGCTGTGCAGCACATGTGCTGAGTGTTCCCCAACATCTGCATCCCTTGAGTGGGACCAATCTTCACCCTGTCCCGACTGCTGCTGAGTGCCCACGCTAACCCCAAAGGCAAGGGATGCTCAAAACATCTGATGTATTATACAGTGAGCCCTGCAAGTGTCAACACACTTCAGTCTGTAACCAGACAGAGCCTTCTGCCTGGATGTCCCTTCCCTGATGAGGATGAAGTATTGCCTCTCTCCCTTTCTTGTCCCTGAGAAACCTAAATATATCCCGGGACACAGCAGCATCTGTTTTGTAATGCTCCTGGGAAAAGAGAGGAAGATTCACACGCCAGCAAAATGTGAGTGCAGGAACTGGACTTCAGCAAAGGGAAAAGAAGATGAAAGAAAAAGTGCATACAGTGCATGTCAGTGTTCCTATGTTGCCGGCCTAAGGAGGCAGGCAGGGAGCATTGCAGATGTCCTTTGCAGGAAGGTTAGATAGAAAGGACAAGCTGAAGATTTTTGGAACTTCAGGAACAATTATATATATATTATAAGTGAATTCTCACTTATAATTAAGTTGGTTAAAAGTTACACTAACTAAAGACAAGAAGGTAAAGGATCCCACTGATGGGGCTGGAAATCTCCCTACAAAGGTAGTTATCCTCAAGTTGTTGGTACTGTGTGTTAAGTTTCTCTCTCCCTCCAGACATTATTCTGGAAGACTGAATGCAAAAATAAAGTTTGACATCGACTACAGCTCTTCGCTGTAGGTGTCTCTTACACAGAAAGCTTGTGCTTAAATTGTGCTGTAATTAGCTGGGTTTTGTTGTGGGTTACACGTAGCTTCAACTGTTTAACACACTGCACACAGTGAGTAAAATTTTGTCTGGAGAAATCTCCATGGCCATTGACTTAAGTCACAGCCAGCAACTTAATGAGGCCAGAAGTTCATTTACTTTACATTGCTTTGTTGACATACACTAAATATATATAAATGTAGTGCTATTACAGCGTGTCTGTGTAATGTGCTCATGTTGAAATGCCTCACAGCCTGTCAGCATCAGCTGTCGGCATTTCCTGCCTGTATCTCAGTTTAATGCCTCCATACTCCCTAGAATTACTTTATAATTTTGCAATTAATTTCTGAAGAAAAAAACCTGAAAATATGGAAGCCATCAGCTCATGGTTTCCAGTGTATTTTGGATTTAGCCCTGCAGAATTTCCAAATGTAACTGCCAACTTAGTCCTCCCGTCAGAATTTATCTATTATTTATCTGGATGGAGAATAGCTTGCTCGGATATGTGCAAAAGAATGTTTCTAACTGGCTCAAGGTTGAGCAGCTTATGTTCAGAGAGAGGGTTCAAGGAAGAACAAGATTTTCTGGGATTTCAGCAATGATATACTTCACAATTCCAAGAGGACTCTCCTTGCAAAATCAAACTTTGGTTTCTTTCCCAGGAAATTTTCTTTAGATAGTAGCCATTCGATCCCATATCGTGTACGTTATTTACTGGAAATGGATGTGTAAGCCTTATTTTATCCACTCACTTTCACTTAGTGTTATATGTGTATACATAAATCTCTTCATTTTGACAGCTGTGCAAAGATCACTCTTTTTTTTTTTTTTCTTTCCCTCTTTCTTCCTGGTAGACTTTGCACGGACAACCCTTGTGACTACAGCCTAGTATCTCAGTACTCTAACTTTTCTACAGGCCTTTTGTATTCCAGCTGCTCCATTCTGGTTGCAAATAAATCAGATATAACAGCTTAAGGCAACAACTTCTGTTTGAAATTTCAGCTCATAGTAGTTTCTTCTCTCGTGTTATCAGAAAACATGTTACTTAAGGCAGGTTGATTGTTTTGCATTTTCACTCCTTGCAGTGTAAGCCTCCCAGACTGGCCTCATTTTTATTTTTCCTCACCTTAAAGGGTAATTAAATTGAGCAAAGAGATTATTCTCCATTGTGAGTAGCTCAAAGCAAAGGAACACAAGATAGGCTTGTGTAAATAATGGCATGGGACTACATAAGAAGGATCCCTAACTTGTCAAGTCACAGAATCACACAAAGTCACAGAGTCATAGGGGTTGGAAGGTACCACTGGAGATCGCCTAGTCCAAACTCTAGCACTGCTAAAGACAATTTCCTACAGTAGATCACACAGGAAAGCATCCAAGTTGGTTCTGAACATCTCCAGAGAACATCTCCACCACCTCTCTGGGCAGCTTGTTCCTGAAGTCCATCGCTTTTCATTTTACTTCCGTGAGCAGATTTGTTCTATAAACTCAGATGGTGAGGACAAGAAAATAAGATTGCAGTACCCCAGAGAAGCTGGGAGATATTCTTGGAGTCCTCCCAGTATTTCAGGAGGCGTGGATTCCAGTCATGATGCAACACGTCCATGGGAAAGTATTTGCTTTTGTTTTGGCAAAATCTTCTCCTCCAGCAAAGAGACCGAAGGCCTGTTCCCATGGCTATAAAAGTAGATATTTCATCTGGAGATATGAAGCATCCATAATATAGGAATAAGAACACAGTAAAAGCCACACAGTAGCATTGTTTTCCAAATTTAGCTTTTTATTAGTATTCTTTTTTCCCTCATCTACCTTGTGATCGTCATAAGGATTCACTTTTCAGTGGTGAACAGCAATGGTTAGTGAAATAACTGCAGGGCGTGCTACCAAAATATGCATCTTACTTGGAAAAACAGAAGTAGCCTGTGATAAATAGGCAACCTACAGTTGGTAGGCATTGGGCTATTCTCCCTTCATTGGAGCAGAAGCTACCAACTCTGCTTAGAGTTAAGTGAACTTTAGTATGGGTAAGGTGGATCAGTGCTGAAGGCTTCTACAATCCTTACAGAAGTGGAGGGTGGGTATTTTTGTTGTTGGTGGTGGTTTTTAGTGAGTTCTGTGAGGATATTAAATAATTTTTAAACCTTTCTGTAAAGGCCTCAACTTAACCAGCATGTTTCCAACTGATTGTATCCTGAAAAATGTAAAATGGGGATTTTTCTTCCAGTCTGTTTCTAGTGTTTAATTTGAGACAACAGCTTCAGCTTTTGAGCCAATCTCGGGAAAAGAAATCTGAAGAGGAATAAGCGATCCCAATGAAATTCTGACACAACTTGGGCTGGGAGCAGAGTGAAGGAGACCTGTAAGGAATCCAGTTCACAGAGGGCCCAGATGTGAGGGCCTAAGGATCCCCCACACCCTTGAAGCAAGATTTGCCCAGAGAGGTGGTGGAGTCTCCTTCTCTGGAGACGTTCAGGACCCGCCTGGACACCTACCTGTGCAACCTGGGCTAGGGAGCTGCTCTGGCAGGGGAGTTGGACTAGGTGATCTCTAGAGGTCCCTTCCAGTTTGTTGGGATGCTGCTGAAGGAAGAATAACACCTCACCAGAAGAGCAGCTGATGTTTCTGCCCTGCATTCCTTTACAGCGCATGTGTAAATGCTCTTGGATGCCATCAGAACCTTGGGCGTGCTCAGGCTGCCTCCCCACGCCCTTAACATCCGCATTCTAGTGAGGTTACCTCAAATCTTGCTCTGAGTGCTCTCCTGCTGCTGAGCAGCCAATTGAGCTGTGTTTCACATCCACATCAGCAGCACTTCAACCCCGGGTGGGTCCTCGTGAATTCCTTAGGAATCCAAAGATCTGAAGCAAATGCAGAATGACATCTCAAGTGCGTACATCCAGTGCAAGCACTAGTGAGTGGGCTGCTGTTTCTTTGGATTTCTATACAGTAAAATCAGACAATTCAGAGTGCTGTAACTACTGTTAAGAGCCTGGCTTTGTTCTCTTTGCACCCTCCCGTGTTTCTATACATTGATGTATAGAAAGTCCGAGTCTCCTCTAGGCTGAGAAATCCCAGCACTCTCAGCCTTATAGCAGAGTAGCTCCAGTTCCTTCATCATCCTGGTGGCCCTTTATTGAACTCTCTCCAGTCTGTTCCTATCTCTCCCCAGTTCAGTCGAGCAGCACCCGCACGTTTGCTGAGGGAACACTGCTCCATCAGCCAGGTCTCTACGGTAGATGTTCAATGGCACTGAACCCAGTAGTGATCCTGGTGCACTCTGCTCGCTGCCGGCCTCCAGCTCAGGTCACCTGCCTCCAGGCCCCACCCCTCAGCCAGTTCTCAATCCTGGCTGTTGGCTGCTCATCCAACCTGTATTTCATTGCCTTCTCTGCTGATGGAGCTGCTTTGGCAACTGGAACACTGAGGAAGATAGCAGTGGCTATTTTCCTAAAGTGTACATTGAAGAGCTGAGCTTCGAGATGTGGTAAAAGCTTATCAGATGCAGACTCTTCCAAGAGAGACTGGGAGAGAAAGCAATGCAGAAAGGCAGCCCTCTGGGGTTTGGAAGGGAGGGACAAGTGGGCAAAATCTGTAACCACCAGAACGAGTTCTCTCTAGAAGAACACTGACCAATGTGCATCAGTGTTCCTCTGCTTCCTGCAACCAAATGGAAAAGTCGCTGGGATCTGTGCAGTGTCTTCAGTGAGAGGAGCAAGGAAATGGCAGCATACTGTAAGTGCTGACAGAGTAGCAAGAAGTAGTGCTGTGGAGCTAGTCCTACGAGGAGCCATCACCTTGATGACGAAAATGAGAAAAACTTATGTGCAAAATACACATACAAGATGCTTACAAACACAAGAACTCAAAAGTTAGGTAATACCAACCAATGAAATTGTCCAAGGAGCCTGAATTTAGCTCACTCGTGACCATACAGAAATTTGTGCATACAAGTAACGCTTTCTCCAGATACCAGTTCTCAGTGGATGCAGAACTGAGTGTTTAGGGAATTTAAAATTTCTCAATAAGGCAACTGTGAGCTGTGTAATGGAGTTGGACACTCTGCTGACACTGAACTGTGGTGCTCCATTTTCATAGTGGCAATGGCATTAGGAACTGAGGTTAAAGCGAAGGCTGTTTTGTGTAAGTAACCTACATTACCCGTTCACTTTGTGTGATGAAATGAATGTCAAACTAGATTTAATTTTAGATTCAGTGGTTTTAGGATTAACTAATCCTAATTTATCTTAATTTCTTATCTTCTAGTTAACCTGAAAAGATGAGTCTAAATGAAACGATTTAATCAGATGTCCTTATGAAAAAGGTACCTCCTTTGACTCAGAGAACCAACTTAACTTGCTTTAGAAAAAGGGATACAAGTCAGATATTGAAATCAGGCTGACTTCACTGCATCCAAATTCCTCAACAGTCTAAGAACAATTAGAATAGTTGGGAGCAGCACAAAAACCACAAAATGACTGTATAGTAAGGTGCAGAGCAGCCTTTAAAAAATATGAAGAACTAAGAAACTAATGTAAGGAACATTGCCCCTGAAGAAGAAAAGCCTGGCTTTCCTAGGGGGAGACTGGGGGGAGAAAAGTAGTGAAAAAACACATCGCTTTCTGATTAAACATCACCATTGCAAGCTGTCCATACAATCACATGTAACAAATTAATTGAGACATCTGTGAAAAACACGTGCTTGATTCTGGAACCTGAACATTATCTGCAGCAGCAGAAGGCAACGCAAATTCTGTTTGAAGTCTGGAGATTTCTTCCCCGGCCTTGTAGGATGGGATGGAGCAGAACAACTTCTCACGGCCTTTTATTGCCCTTCTGTAACACTGACAGATAGTATTGCAGAACTGTTTACAAATCACTTCAGTTTTCAGAACCAAGTAACATTTAAATAAGAAACATACTCCATTTGCTTGTATTCCAGCACTAATTAGGTTTCATTTAGTTTCATTTTCAGCTAGAAACACAGTGTGGTTCTAATGGTATGTTTCTCGGGTTGGCCAATCTTACCTTTCTATGTTTCAGCACCCATGCTCTATCTGGGGTACTCCTTTTGCACATTAGGAACTAAATTTCCACAAGCCAAGTGATATGAAGTTCTCCACAACTTAAGTATCCTGCTCCCTTCCAGCCTTTTTCATAGGCAGCAATTTCATCCGATAGCCTTAAAATCCAACTAATTACTTCCTAAGAGCTTCTATGATGAATACTGTGGTTTTCAGCCAATGCATGATGATGTTTGTATCCACACTACTGCTACATTACTTCCACACATGTAAAGTATGAGTTAGGCTCAGTTGGGCTCCCGCCAGCCTTGCAGGTATTTGGTCAGCTTGTAACAAAAGAGAACCCAGCCCAGAAGTTCAGATTTGCAAATGTCATCTAAATCTGCTGTATTGCACAAATGGGCACATATATAATATGGGTTTTATTATTCCATTAGAAGAAATCATTTACTCGGAAAAGGACACGCAGTTTTTACTTTTCACGATATACATAAATCTTATTTTTAAAATAGAAACAGTATCCTTTCTTCCCACTCCTGAATTATTTAACACCCTATACTGATTGTGGTTTACGCTGCTATTTTGGTGTGCGCAGTTTTGGAGGTAAAGCCCTAAAGAACTGTGAATTTAATTACAGAACCCAATAAAATAAGGAGCAATGAAGAAAGAAGTACACAAGCAAAGTAAGCTCCTTTCCTTCCCACGTAACTGTAGTAAATCTCGTATTTACCAGAACATGGATACTTCTCAGTCCACAGAACCTTCAGTTCACATGTATTCATACAGAACGTAGTTCATACACACTTTAAGCATCATATATATTGCAAACAGTGCTGTTTCCTTTCCTCTGAGGAACAACAGCTGAGAGGCCAGAAGGTGGAGGAAAAAAAAGGGATCTAGGAAAGATACAGCTTGGCTGCTTGAATCTAGGGTACGGATAGCAACTAGTCACAGAAGAGAATCCTGAAGGTACGGTGTACGTTACCGAGTTTCCCTCTGTAACCACAGGGCTGCATGAGCCCACATGCAAATCTGTCAGAAGCAAAATCTCTCCTGTCAGAAAACTACAACAAACCACAACAGAGAAAGCAGTCCGTGTGCAGATTACGCCCTCAGCAACCAGACTGGGTCCTACGGAGCAGACATCTTTCATCGCAGCTTTCTTTGAGCGCGCATAACTGAGATAGGCACCAACGATTTACTTTTAAGATAAGGTGGCAAAAGGGAAATAAAATGGCTGTTGCCTCATTGTCACTGTTTCAAAGTCATAGTTCCGAACATCAGTTCGTCTGTGAGTGCCAGAAATAGATGGGAAGAGTCAAAAGACTTTGGGAGGCTGAGAGCCTCTGTAAATCCAAGCAGACAGCAGAGTGCTGAGTATGTGGAACTGAAGGATGACAATGCACAGCTTTAACCAATGACTGGAAATGTTTTCATTAAAAAAAAATCTGGGAGGTAAAATACAGCATGTCTGCAAACTATGGAAGCTGCTGCAGTTTGCTCATCAGAGAAGTTCACTTAAATTTCCAGCTATGTTAAAAGGAATCAAATCCAAAAGCTTCTTGTTCGCCTATTCTACTTTAAAATTTACCACATAATACATAAATTACATATATTTTCTCATCATGGTAAAGTTATAGATTTTTCAACCCTTTCTTTGCCGAGCATTTTAGAAAATCTGTTCTTCCAAGACAGGAGTGCAGCGTACCCACAAAAATCAACTGCTCAGTCCCTGCCTGAGCCTCTGTTTTTCAGATGGCGTGTTCAGTTTTTACAGCAAGAAAAAACAGTGGCACGAGGGACTACTGAGACAGCTCTTCTACTTTTGCAGCTAACCTGCAAACGTGCCCCAAAAGCACATCCATTTTTCATGCTCAGTAACCTAAAACTTTTAAAGGAACTCTTAACTGTTATTCTATCCAAGGCGAAAAACAATACAAGGAGATAAATTTAATGAGGTTGCAAGCCGATACCCTACGCTGCACAACACAGCCATACTACTCGATGCATTTGCCATCTTATAAAGAGATACACAACTTACACTTCCCTCAAAGTATATCTGCTGTCATAAAAACACGCAGTCTCCACCCTGAGAATCTTCCACTGCATGGACTGATTCAGGAAAGCCAATGATGAAACTCCTTGCTTGATTGCAGAACAGTATTGTAGCTAATCCCTAGGGAATGAACAAACGCCTGTATCATAAGCACACGTAGTGGTGAACTGTTTAAATCAAGCCAGCAACGTTTTTAAATAACTCATTCTTAATTCCTTTTTTTTTCTATTAACATCACATTTTATTAAAAAAATAAGTTTCCTATATTTAACATGTATATTAGCTTGCCTTATATGACTGAAGATCTCAAGACCTTTTAACATTAAATGATAATAAATCACTTTCTTCACAGCTTTGAAAAAGGGGAGGGAGGAAGATGGGAAGGGCAGGAAAGAGGAAGGAAAAGGAGGAAGCACCAGGCCATTCCTAGCAAGAGAATCGAGTCGTTCCACATCAAATTACAAACCTGCATCACAAACGTTAGAAAAAAGGCAGACTATTATACTGACCAAATTTGGATATATTCCATGTAATGAGAACATACCATGGAGCAAAATCTCAACTGAGAATACATTCCACTTGCAACTGTCTCTGTATTTCCAGGAAATAACTTTCCTCTCTATATGCCATCACTGATTCATGTGCGTGTGTAAAAATTATTCTGTTTGTTGCACTGAGAGCATACAAGACACTGACACTGCAGGGAAACAACCTGAAGTTATTTCAGCACTTATTTTCTTTATTTAGTCTTTACGGCAAGAATAGTAGACTAATTCCATGGAGGAAAAAACCTGCGTGTGCGCCTTACATATTTAATTTGTAAACTAGAAGATTGCCCCACATACTTTAAACAAGAAACCCATGTAGGAGTCATCTGTAAGAGACATGTGGTGCTCACGTACCAATGGGGACCAGAATTTGTCTAAGAGATGAGGGAATGAACGAGTCCTCCCCAAATCCCAGGGGTCACCTGTGCAAAAAGTTAGCAGCCCACGGCTGTATTGCTCTCTGTGCAATCACTGCCTCAGTGAGTGAACCCACCTGTAGAAATGCCCTGGCAGTAATGTCATTAGCAGCCATGCTTCCAGGGCTCGGGGAGAATGGAAAGTCATGGAGAACCTCCAGTACTGGGACTTCAAGTACACTACATCTCGTGTACAGAAGCTGGTCTTAGGGTACACAGTTCTGCTAAGGAAGTCTCTGCTGCTTCTGTTGGGGAAGACGGGAATTACAAATTACACTCCCAGGAGAAGAACCAGAAAACACTGTGTCCATGGAAGGGCAGAAGGCCCCTCTCCTCCCATGGGAGACTCTGTCCTAGGAAGGGACAGCTTCCAGCTCCCTTCAAAGACATCTAACTAGCAGCAGATATACATCTATATAACTGGATATACATCTCCTTGTAAGAGCCATTTCTTATTTTACTCACTAGAATACCAAAGCCTTTTTAACAAGGGTAAAAGGCTGCTTGCACTGTAAGCAACAATGGCATTTTAAACTATTTTAAAATCAAAACACACCGGAAATATCCAAACAAATCCCAGCATTAGTCTGATGCTACCTAAAAAGCCAAGAACAAACAAGCAAGCAATGAACACTGGTATTTTGGTCTGGGTTTTTTTTTTTTCTTTTTTCTTTTTTTTTTTGGTGTGTGGATATTACAAAAAATAGTAATCATACACTTTATTTTTTTTAAATGTTCATTACTTAGATAAAGCACATATGAATGTAACATTCAGAATTGTAACATAGAAAATGTAATGTGGGCAATCTGCTATTCCAAGTACACTTACCAAAATACAATTTTATAATGAAGAAAGTCTCAAAATACACCTGTACAACAATTGGGATCCACAAAATATGATTTAATAGTATCACTCAAGATCACTTCATTGAAACCACTTTTATAATACTGTTTGAATAGTAATCTCTGGTCAAAGAGCATTCTCCCCCTTCCCCTAGCCCGTCCCACTAAAGCAAGTGTGGAATTTTAATTGCAACGCATATCTTTGAAAATCCCAAATCTGAAGCAGTCCTATTAACTATTACACTGCCTACACTTAGATACTGCGAGGATGGGAATCACCCTCACTGAGGCCATGGTACACTGAGACACTTACCCATATTACTGTTCGTAGCGCAAGCAGAATAATCTTGTAAAGGGCAACTAAATAGGGTCAAAATATGAATTATCTTTCTACCAAATCATTCCCTATGTGTTACGTAAGCCTGTGACATTACACCTTTACTGGAAAAGAAAAAGTTAACCATTTTATCCTATAAATATTTTCTTTATTTGCTTTATGTTTAGAAGTTGCTATTGAAGTTCTATTAACAGAAATACATAACAAAAGCTTCCTAACAAGTGGAAAAAAGTAATTACAAATGCTGAAAAAGTTGGCCTCATTAACATATGTACAGACTTGCTTACTTAATACACATCTTTGTGGAAATTAAATCATTTTATGACACACATTTATACAGGCATTAAACATTCCCAAGTAACTTTGAGCAGAGAATACGCCGAATCTTTTATTTAAGTCTGGGCAGACAAAACGCATATTTCAATTTTGATTGTGGAGCTAACATGCAACAGATACAACATTCAGTCTGAGCCGCTGTTGAGAAGTTGTTCTGTTTTTTCCTGCAAAGATCTTTCTGCCGAAGCCGGGTCCTTTTGTCCCTTCTTGTCTTTGCTCTGCTGTTCCTGCAGCTTCAGGATGATTTTTCGTATCTCCTCTCTTTTGGTTTTCATTCTTGGACGTGGAAACCAGTCTGTTAAGTTCATCGGTAGCTCAAAACTCAGAATAGGATTCTGAAAAGACAGTTGGTTTAGGTGTTAGTGAGCAGTTACGACCTAAAGAGACTGGAAGAAACCAGCTTGGGGAAGTGGGCGTTCTTCCCCACCTCATTCTCTCAGCATGAAACAAAACCTATGCGGTTTGCGTTCCCCCGTACGCGTACATCCGAGGTCAAACAAACCGAGCCTCAGCAGGGCCGCCAGCACGCCCCGCCCCAACGGCGCCCGCCCCGCCGCGGCACCTCAGCGCCCCCTGGCGGCCGCGGCCGGAGCCCAGCGGCCAAGGCCTAAGATAGCCGAGCACTGCGAAGCGGGTGCAGGTTTGACGTCCCATTCGGGTCACTGCTGAGAGCCCTGCTCCTCCCTATCTGACAGAGCCGGCGGGACTGAGCAGGCCGCCCTAAGTCAGCGGCTGGTTAGCAAGAAGGAAGGCTGCAAGATTCTCCAAACTTGATTGCCCCACACAGCCCCAATGTATGGAGCAAAAAGCTCTCTAGCACTCCCTCCAAGCTCTGAAGAAAGGTGAAAGTGTGTTAAACGTTTGGGCTTCATTTTGCACGCATACACTCTTAAAGCCTTGCTGCTCTCTCATGAACAAAGGGAGTGTTTGTGGACCAGAGAATAAATCACTAGCTTTCTCAGGAAAGGTTTTAGGAACAGTGCTCTAAAGCACGATGGATTGTAAATGGGGTTAACAGGCAACACCCCACTCAGTTTCTCCTCCCAGCCTGATGGAGCTCTGCCCTCCACTTCTGAGAGGAGCTTCTACCTGAAGTCCGAGACAGCTGAAGTAAATAACAGTTCAACCCTTTCCTTCAAGAGAACCACGATTTTGCTTCTAGCAGCAATTACTCACATGCTTGAATGAAAGCTCAGGAAGTCTAAACTACCTGTATTACGTTAATGAATTTACTCAGTCACCTTTCTCAGGCAAAAAATAACAAGTTTTTCATACCACACCTTTGTTTTACATTTTGAACTCAAATGTGAACCCTTACTGCGTAATTCTAAAAGCACTGTAGCAACACAAAGGAAGTCTCTCAAAATATTTTCCCAACATTTTCTCAGAAAACTCCACAGCTTTCAATACCTGATACGTGCGTGCAACTAAAAACAGTAACTAGTTTATTTTCTGTAAGTATTCCTTATTTTATAGATATTAACATATTAATTATTTTCTAATGTACAATCTAATAAACAGCAGTAAAAGCTGCACTAAAGGACCATTTGTAATTACAGCAATTTCAGCAGGACACTTGATTGCTGCAGGAGACAAAACAAGCAACTACACAAATACACATACCTCAAAAAAGCTCTCTACATACTGCAGTATGTACACTCCACAATCACTGAAGTTGTTTTGTTGCGGCACTTTGGGGTTGGAACCTTTCATGACATCTTTGGAAAAGCTTCTTTTATTGCCTTTCCTGACCTCCCATTCTACCTCTAAATACCTATGACGAAAGACCATAAAAATTAAAACTTTCTTCTTTTTACTTGCAGATTTTTGCAAAGACCACAGACATGAAACTTACTCCCGTAGTGTTTTCACGACATTTGACCGGGAAGGGCCTCTCAGTGAGTCCATAAGCAAAATGCAGGGCCTATGAGAGAACACAGTATTTTACAGCAGCTCAGAAAACACAGCATTAAGCAGCTACAAATGAAATTTTTGATGGGATGACTGAACAAATCTAGATCTATTATAAATGTTATTAAAGTTTTGCCAGCACTGTTATAATCCCCTAACTGGGATAGCTAAAATGCAAAGCTGAGTTATCTTTAGATTTAACTATACTCTAAGTACAAATAACTTGAGAACTCAGAGAACTCACTTTCAGACCAAAACCAATTCTTATAGGCAAAATCTAGTTACCTAAAAGCCCCTCAGGTGTTTAGTGGTATTTTAGAAGCACAAGGTATCTGGGACATCTGCAAGAAACTTGGAGAGAAGGTGAAGAACCCACAGACATTCTTCTGGAGTAGCAGCTGGAGGACAGATCAAGCACTCTACAGCACCTACAGATACTCTAGGGTTGCACGTTCAAGAAGTGCTTCCAATTACTGAATTACTGAATGTGAACTGCATACCTGATAGTCACCTATAAAACACATGTAATGTATTTGAAAGACTTCAAAAAAATAATGCATCTATAACCAAACATCTTCTCCAGTACTTATTCTGTTTGAATGCTTTCTTGGAGACTCGTATCACTCAGTCTAAAAGATACTGTGTCAGCAGTAGACATTTAACAATTAAATTGCACCGGTCACCTTACATGCAACAGTTGGATTTATGCACCGGAGCAACCTCATTCCAGAACTCAGAATCTCAGCATTAGATGTAAGGTGTATTTTAAGGAATAGATACTGATGATTTTTCACAAAGCTCTGCTTTGTGTTTTTTTTTCTTTTCCCCCTATGGTAACAGTGGAGTACTGAAGTGCCCTTAATGATTTGTGATATTTAAGTGTCAGAGATCTTGAGTGGGTTCGGATTTGGATTAAAATAATGACTGGGTGGGAAGTATCATGCATTGATAATCCATCGTCAACATGGGAAAAATTTAACTAAGCTATAATTGGAAGTTCATACCACTATCAAATATTCTTAAAACTCACAACACAGGTGGATTTTCAGTCTGTCACTACAATGCATCAGGTATACTATGTACACATCTCATACGTTATAAATTATTCCCATTTTCCTGTACTGAGCAGCCACAAAAGTTTCATTCAGGTTGTTTTTTTTGTTATTCCATCTTCATATATATTAGGATACATTTAAACATGATTCTGCAACTTTCTTTCTGCAGGAATTTAAGGGAAATATACAAAAGAATGGCCTCATCTGAAAAAATCTTTACTTGTTTGAAGCCGTACAGTTGGTGATACTACAAAGTACAGAAGATTCCCTCAGAGATAAGTACATGCTGGCTAAACTGTCTGAAGTTTTTTTTATGTATGACCCATACTTACTGTCTGAAATTTCATAAACATAAAAAACATAAGCTTCATAAAAACACAATTTAACTTTTTCAAACTATCTTAATATCCATCTTAACTGTTTCACTACTTACTGTTTGCAGATAGTAGGCTTTAGGTGCCACTGTCCCATTTCTGAATTACAGCTGTCATCTAGAAGGCCACCGTCATCACTACTGTCTTCCTACAAAAGCAACATGTTTATAGGTGTTTTAAAGTTAATACTATTTTTCACACCTAGAAAAAGAATGTATTGCTATTCTTTCCCTTCAAGACAAATAAAATCTAGTTTAATAAAGAAGTAGTAGCTTTCATTGAAAACCAGTCATTATTTGTATTGTCATCTTTTAGTCTGTCGCTGTCTCAATTCCATGCTGGAAAGACATAGAGTGAACAGTGCTATTTACATAATGACCACTGAAACTAGGAAAAAAAAGACCAACACCCACCAGCAACTGACATTTTCTAAGCACTGCTGACCTAAAAGCAGTGCATCTCCCAGCAGGTTATAATTCATATTTTAAGTATTTTCCCTTCCTAATGATTACTAGGATTTTAATTTTTATTTTTATTTGTAATTTTATGTATGTTACTTCTAGAGGAAATGAGACAACATCTGCAATGAACTCAAAGTTTGATTCCTGCTCCCGAATCCAGCAACTTGGTCCTCTGGGCAAGGGGAATCTAAAGGGAAAATGATATAACTGCATGTTGCAAAAACAGGCGTCATAAACCTGAGAATGTTCTTTAAACTTCTGATTTCAGTACTGATGGCTGATTTCCTACCCCACAGAGTTCACTATTACTATCACAGACCACTGCATTCAGGGGCAGAGATGCTTTCCAAGACCACAAACTACCACATCAGCACGGCTGGTGAACTTGCTTCTTTACTAACAAGCAGGATCCTATGACCAAAATCCTCATGTTACACCATTAAGATTTTATCATGTTAGACAACAGCTGCCTAGTTCCTAATCCACCTGTTTCTGTTGCAGCTCCAACATCATTTTTGGCAGATATGAAGGTGCATTCAACCTGCCATGGTTTAACATTTCTATACTTGCTTTGTGCATCTGGGAAGGTATCAATGACAGCTTCAGCCTGACCTAAGTTCTAAGCTATGCTGAAACCCGGGAACTTGGCATCTTATCATGCTCTCAAGGAACACAGCTGACAGTGCTTTTTTCATTGCCTACATGTCATTTATTTCAGCTTCTAAGAATCCTTCTTATCATTTTCCATAATACTGAACATACTGAACTTACACTTTATAAGAAACAAGGCTACGGAATCGTGCCCTCATACCCAAAACTGAATCAACTAAGGACAACAAATCATCAGAGACTTTACACGTCTCTAAAATCTAAGTCTTTTAATGTCAACAAGAGCACTGCCTGATTATAAAAACATTTGTTTAAGCATGGCTTGGAAAAGCACCAACTAAACAGAACAGCACAGTAACATCTACTTACAAATACTTCTGTTTATGTCCATAAAATGTAGCTGAAATAAGAGTAAATTGTTCTTGGGTCTGCTATGTAAACATAGGGTTTGGAAAGATGAGAAAGTTGTTCATTTTCAGAATTTCCACTAAAATCACTGTGTAATATTATCACTATGCACAAGACTTACAGCATTACACAAAGGACCAGTACAGCAGTTTCCTGATAGTTTCAAGAATTAATTTACCATTTTCTCCTGTCAGTTAATTCATAATGTTTCTGGTCAAGTAATCAGCGCTTTGAATTTGTAATTTGTAAAGATATCTAGCTTTAGACAGCACTTACAATATATATACTGCCCAATCAAAACACAACACGGTATTTTGCTTTTCCTAAATGAAATCTTTGAACGTTTTACCTGGTTATCTTGGTCTTCAGAAAAATCTATAAGCTCATCTTCATTTAGTTTACCACCCTCAGCTGAGTCTTCACTGTAGTTTAGCCTGATTTTGTGCAATCCATCTGTACAAATCACAGACAGTACAATTGCATATTTCAACATCAAATGCTACATCATCACTGACAGCCAAACTGATTTTAAATACCTCAAATTATATAACAGTCATTCACAGTAAGCATGATACAGCTGGCGAGCAGTATTTTACTCATGTATATAAACCAAAAGTGAAAAGTTTATTTAAAGTAACGCAGCAAAGATGATCTTACTCTGTGAAACATTAAAAAAAAATCCAAAAACATCTAAAAACTGAGACTAAAATACACCATCAGATTACCACTTTATGGCAGCAATTGGTCCCACTGCCAAAAGACCAAAAGAAGCAGTCCCGTTCTGTCCTGTTTTATTCCCATCCCTAAGTGTTTCCTTCCCTTCGAGGAAAAATACATCCATGCACAGTAAACCAGACTACAAAAGTCAGCCAAAGCTTCGTATTTTTAACTTGGATCAGCTCCTTGGTCAGATTTCCTGTAGAGTTTTATGAAGACCTGTGCTGGTATAAGGGCAGCTGATGAAAACACTGCTAGAGAGGGCAAATTGCAGGATCAGCTCTTCTGGAAACAACTGCTTAGAAGATTTGGTGAAACTTCACTATCTGCTACACAAGCATTCACAAATTCACTACCTACACCTCTACATATTTAGCTAAGTGAGAAACAGAATCAGAAGAACAAAATAATAATGAATATGTAAAAAACAGTAACGAATGTATCTGTGAAGGACCGGACTGCTAGAGGCTCATACTTACACTACCTTTTAAGTCCTCAAAACACATGCTGAAGGGAAAGCTAATGAACTAAGTGGATATAAGTGATAAATGTGTACCTCATGCCACCAAAACCTGGGATCATCAGAATAAAACTTTCCTAGAAAATATTTGTATAATGTATCTAAACAATCACAAACTTAAAGTTGTTGTTTCTATTGGTACTGAAGTAACAGTATCCTATCAGTTACTAAAGAAAATCATATTTCTGTAAGAACAGTAAATAGGACAATGAACTAGCTAACAGAAAATCAGAGATTTGCATTTGTTGAAGTCTGGAATGAGGTTACTAGTGGATTTCCACAGGGACAAACTTGGAAAATAATCTTACTCACTATCTTTGAAAAGACCTTAGCACAGAAAATAGGCCATATATAGTAGAGTGACATACTGCTGACAGTCCTAAAAAGGAAGAGTCGGTATCAAGAATAATCACAGATCATGCAAGAACTGAATGACCTTTCTACACTGATCAATAAAAAGGGGGTTAGTATTTATATTTTGGATGGTCTCTTCAAAATTATTTTGGCATCCACTCCTACTGACTTACAAGTCCAACACCAGAATGCACTTTGAGATCAAGACTTCTATCTTTAGGCCATGCATAGTAGGCATCTTGGGCAAAGACCATTAAGTGGAGCGCATAGATATGGGTTTGGAAGAGTCAAGAGTTAAGACTCATGCCCTTCTAGAGGAACAGCTGAAGGCTGGACAGAATATCCAAGGTTTACATTCCCATCTTCCATCTGACTGTAATGGGAGTTTAAGTTCACTATCTAAATTTAGCTGCCTAAACATATGCTTAGTGTCAATCTCAAACTGAATCTCCCTCTTCAACCAGGATTGTGACCAGTAAGAATGTCTGCGTTAATCAAAGGATGCATCATCTGCCCTAGATGGGAAAGGAAGTGTGGGTGTTTTAGTCTTTGACAGAATGACCACCAGTCAGGCAGCAGTACAGCGCAGGCATTTAAAAGGAAAAAAAAGTAGATAAAATGTATTTCATAAAGAACATTCTCACTAATTACAGACAGTAACAGGAGCAGCATCCAAGATAGATAAGTTCATGTACAGCAGTGATATCATATACTGTAACAATTGCAAATAATGAAAAAAAAAATCAATTCAAGAAAGATCCAGCTCCTCTCCTCCCTCCCCACAAAACAAACAAAAAAGCTTTTAGGAGTGGCAGTGTTATCACAGAGGAATAAACTAGCTGGGAATAGGTTAGATTAGAAAGTAGGAAAGGGTTTATACCACAAGATGCTAAAGTTACAATGGTCTGCAGTAAACAGAATAGGCCGTATGATTGATAAAGACTTCTCAGACTGTTCAGCTATCAGCTACACATAAATTAAGTCAGTGCCTGACGTACAAGTTTTCTCACCATCAGATGTTTTGTACTTTATATCTCAAGGGAATCCAAACCTTGCTGTGAATGGAGCAAAGCATTTTCCCAGTTCTCTAATTTGTCTTTAAAATTACGTCAGTTACTCTGTTAGCTTTGGTACAAATGCTGCTCAAGATGAATGCAACCACTGCTAACAGCTTCCACAGAAGTGATGCATGGAGAAAGCCTCCCTAAATGTAACAAGGAAGGCATGTGTTTGATGGTTTTTGCTGTGGGTTTTTGTTTCTTTTTGAATTTTCTTCTCAGTCTTTCTACATGCTTTCTATCAGGACATTAAAGAACTTACCTGCTGAAGCAATACTTCAGAATGCTAAAGACACTGGAATTAAGGTTCACCTTAATTCAGCTGCCCTGAATAGATAGATTCATTATGAGGGTTAATGCTCAAAAGACCAGCAACTACTATCTTTTTCTTAACAATTCCAGTTTCGTCTGATTCAAAGTAGGCGACATTTAGAAAACATTTTGCATGAGAACGTGTCACCTAACTGACAAGTTCACCTGTCTCATCTCCAGTCTTATGTGGCAAGAACAAAATCAAAAGCCTAAGACACTTTATATGCGATGACTGTAAATTACTCCTAATGCAAGCATTCCAACTCTAGACATATAAACTTCTCATGTTTACACAACTGTAAATACAGTAACAGATATGAAACTTTCATATTTTTCATTAAAATATGTGCATTTTTATGATTACATACCCATGGATTGGCTAGCAGTTGTGAATTCACCCTGTATACCATTTTCATCTGGAGTCCTATGGTCCAGTCTGTGACACGTTGGTTCAACAGTATTAGGTTCTTCCACATCACTGTCTATTTGATTTAGTTTTTTGAAGCCACTTTTTACCCTACAAGGACTTCTTCTACAACATGAAGATTCACTGTCCTGCGTTTCAGTGTTTGAATCAGTTAAAGCTGTATTATATTTTTTGGTCAATGTCTTCTTTGCTGTGGATTTAGAAGGCGAATTTTGCGTATCCAACTCATTTGGCAAAGGAGATGGTGTGTTGCTCTCTCCGTCGGAAGAGAAAGATTTTATCTGTGCTGCAGCATTTTCATGGTAGTGGGGATTGGGTTCATATTTGGGTTTCTCTAAGCCAGGAAAACAGATTACAGCCAAAAACCAGTGGGCACTGCAAAGGAAAAAATAAATTATTAACAAGCAATTACATCAACGCTGTTAAACCCTAAAGCTGGTAAAAAGAAAACAAAATGTTGTGCATATACATGCACACACAAAACTGAACCCTGCTTCCCACAGCCAAAGATAGACTGTAATAGCTGTTCACTTTTCTGAGCAGATTTTACTCAAGCCTTCAGAGTTTTCTGTTAAGATCATTCCATGTCAGCAGTCACTAACAAATGTATTAATACGGCGCAGTTAGCTGAGAACAGGTGCTAGGTATTATTTCAATTTGATCACTGTTTATATCCATCTTTCCCTCCTTTGAACAAAAAGTTATTTCTTTTTGAATATTTATCACAGAATGAATTAAACTCTAGAGTTCACTTTATGGTTATATAAGGTTTTCAAGAATTTCAACATTTCTGGTAAAAACAGGCAACTCAACAGTGACATGTTCCTGCTGTATATGACACTTTCCATTGTTAAAAACAATCCTGTCACCAGCAAAGAAAAAGAAAAGAAAGATGGCAATGCTATCACCTCAACTCTGTTGTCCTATTCACCCTTCACAGAACTACAAGGAAGAGAACTGACATAACAGTTTCAGGGTCAAATATAGTAGTCTCCTGCAACTCACAATAAGATATGAAGTAAGTTTTGTCCCACTTTCATCCTCATCTTCTTGTCATTTCATCAGGCTTGACTGACTTGCCTCTCAAACAGAACTGGAGCAGCAGGAAATTCAGGGATTGTGGCATTCCAAGTACATCTACACTGACCCTATTTAGAAATTTTCTGAAGGCTTTCTGATTTCCTATACCAATTAACAAAACAGAATCTAACTACATATTATATGCAGATGAAATCACACTTTATTGTGCTTTAGAAAAAAGAGCAGTAGCTATTAAAAAATTAGATGACTATGAAGCCTAAATTCCATCAGAAGTTAGTGGCAACTAAAGTTAAATGCTCTTCAAAAGCAGTAAGTGAATTATGGATGCATTCTGACTTGAATGATTAACCACACCTAATACATGAATTTATTGCAAAACCCTGGAATATGGGTAAGTCCTATTAATATATACCTTATGTACCAGTTATGTAAACAAACTGGCAATTAACCTGAATTTAAAAAGAAAATAGCTTGTAATTTTAGTAACTAATTATTTCCACTGGAGTAAGAAGTGTTCAACAAAGGACTGTGACACTGTCCACTCACCATCAAGTCACACATTTCAGTCTAAGCTAATTCTTCCATAGATTAATTCTTCCCACCTCCAGTTATTGAGTTCTTTGAGTGAGACCATTGGAAAGAGAAATTTATTCCCTTCATTTTTAATTTCACATCACACACTATTACAACTTTCTATTTTAGAATGCAAGGCCTAAGCTTTTAGCACATATTTTCAGTAAAGAAAATTCACTTACGCTTCATTAAGAGGAACAAAAATGAAATCTTTCTCAAAAATGTCAACGTGACGTGTCCATGTTTTCACTCGCCCATGCCGTTTTTGTTGTATTCTGCAAGAAGTAACACAGATGTGATTTGTGGGATGGTTTATTTGCATTAAAAGAACACCTTTCCCTGTATTTTCACATTAACAGTTCCTAAGGATTTTCAAGGTACATTCTGTATTTGTTATAGATCTGGATATTTCCTAGAGTTCTGTTTGTATCATAATACTTCCTGTAAGGAGTTCATCTCTTCTAATCTTCATTGTATTCAGCTCTCTGTAATACAGACTTAACAACAGACTTACGAGAGGTTTGAAGTTTCATGAACGTTTCTTCTTTCTCTTTGATTAAGGCGTTTATAGAAGAACGAGCTGAACACGTGTATTCTATCAGCATCTTCTTTTTTCAGTTTTTCAAGTACCAAATACCTAATTCGTTTAAAAAAAAAAAGAAGTTACAGAGGTGCTATCAGAAAACAATTCATCCCACAAGGAAAAAGGACAGCCAAGAGCACAACTCTCACAAAACTGCTGCAGCCTCTGACAGAAGTGAAAAAGTTATAACAGTATCAGGGCTAACTAACCAGAGGAACTTGTTAATGTACTGTGTCAGCAGTTCAAGGTATTAAGCGCTCTGCTAAAAGAAAAACAAAACCAAGTTGTTCTGCTCCTGCTGTGCTTATTTTTATAATATGACAAAAATACTTTTCCAATGAGTTTCTTAAACACACATCTAGGAAAGAGCCACTGAATCTCCAAACATTCCCCAGAGACTGGTGCATTGCTTTTCTTTTCACCTTCAACACCTTTCAGTGCATTTTAGTCCTCTGAAAATTACATGCAGACTCCTTATGCACAACATAAACACGGCAGAAATGTAAGCATTTAATATGCTTCTAACCTATGTGGCATCACCTGACACCAATAGACTGATTTGTTAATCAAAACTAATGATGTCCTAGGGAACACGATTACTTGGGTGTGGGATGGGGGGGCAAGGAGAGGAGGAAGCAAAAAAGAAACAAAACCCAACACAAGTGCACTTAAAAAGGCAGTTAAAACTCTGCTTCAGATGCAGAGAGATTTTAAGGAATCATTATTCCAAGTGAGGACAATGTCACTGTCAAAAGTATGATAGGAAACAAACTAAAATTTCTTCTGAAGATACAAAACAACCTTTAACATCAGTTACAGACAGTCAGTGACCAAGTGCTACCAAATGACTGAGAAAGTTTTCATGTCAGAATTTTTTAATTTTCAAAGGAAAAGAATACTAAGTACTGGTTTGAAATAAAACTTACTTTAAATAAAAATCAATAATAACATCATTTAAAAATTCTCCTTCATTTAGACAGTGGAGGTCTTCATTGGTCACAGAAATACCACCTTTGGCTGGAGGAGGTGGATAAACTATCAACCTGAAATGAAAATTACATTCAATAATTAACGTGAAACGCCAAAAAATAAAATTGGAATAACTGTCACAAAGCAAAAAGAAATATCTTACTTTTCTATGGGACCAATAAATACTGTATGTGGTTCTCCAATTTCTTCTTCATCATCAAAATATGGTAACTGTTTATTTCGTGGCTGCACTTTGGACTCAGAAGCAACCTTACAAGAGTAAAGTCAATATTAATTTGCATATCATTCTCAAATTTATAACAAAATAGTAAAGCTCTGAAAAGTCCAGAGGTGCAAAACCAACTGCTTTTGAGAAAGACCTGAGGTGGTTTTTTTTTCCCCTTCCCTGGTTCATTATTACAGTTATCTCTGTACCCATTTCTTGCAGAACAACAAAACTCTCAAATTCTCTGAATACAGTTTTTTTAAACAAAGCATTAATTAAATTTAACTATAGCACTGCAACCTAATTCTCATTATAACACTGTAATTTTATTAGTAGATGAATTTGGACACAATTATGTCATCTAATTACACTACGAATTTCTTACCCTTTTATCAGTTTTAAACTATGTTTTTTGGGGGCCAGTGTGCAATCCTAACAGTAAACTAAACATACTAAGAATTGTGAATGCACGGACTATTTCCCAGAGCCTCATAACCCACTACAGACCACTCTGATGGTCCTTATAAAATAAAGCAAGGAGTTGTTGGGGTGTTTCTCTAGACCCTTAGCATATTGGTAATCCAAATAACATAACAACTTTGTTCTAAAATGAAAATATAGTTACATTTTTAATTTTGTTTTCTCTATGAGAAGGACTTCCTTTGGAATTGTCTTCCAAGCATTTAGTAAATGCAACGAGTCTGCCATTGGCTTCTTCGAAGGAAATTTTCACAAAGAAATCAGAAATATTATTTCTAATACCAATGTCAGTGATTATTTTTTCAAATATTGAGTTTGCATGAGGATCAAGGCCAGTTTCAAAAATTAAAATGATATACTGTTCTTCTTGACCTAAGAAAAAGCAGAGAAAAAATTATTTATTTAGAAACAAAGTAAAACATCACATTTATAAACAGACTTAAAAGAACCATGAGACAACACATATGCTTTCTGCTAACAACACATGCACACAGGAATAAACAGCTATGCAGACAGACAGCAATCCCTACTACTTACACTTGAAAATTTCGAGTATATTCATATTCCTAAAGGCAGAAGTATTACACCTTATACATAGAAGACGTACTGAATGGAAAAAAACCTATTTCAAAATAGAAAGTTACCTGCTAATTGACAATAAGCTCTGTAAACAATACTTTCTTTTACTTGCTATGGTTCCTATGATAGTGTTCCAATATAGTTAAAAAATTACATATTCAGCACAATTCCCTCTCCATATAGGAAACAGCATGCATTAACTTCTCCATTATTCACATTCCACATTCTCCACTTCTGCATTAACACTGTAAGAAATCTAGAGTGGGTCTTGAAAATCAACAGAGGTACATTCGTTCATCTGTGGAAGTGTAGAACTGATTAACAAGTGTAGATGGGCTTTTGTGTTCTCAATACTGTTATAAAAACAGCTTGCAAAAAGACATACAGGCTCAATGTGAAACATACATTTGACAGTGAACTGAAACGTTGTAACTTAATACTGAAGAAAAAAAATCCTTAAGTATTTTTCCATCTACTCTCTATATAGTAAAGCACTCAAGCCCAGAGCATGCCCGGCCTTTCAGTTAATTACATCATAAGAATCACAGTTACAAAGGTACAAAGCACTGACATCTCCATGTCAGCTCATTCAGACAACAGATATTCACAGAAACAGTGACAGGTTGAGAAGAAAAAATCCTACTTTAACAGAAGGCAGCAAACAGAATGTGAAACATAAAACCACTGCTTAGAAACTACATTGAGAACAAAATGAACAAAGAACATTTTTGAGATGGCTTTTTCCAGATGTAAATGAAAAAAAAAAAAAAAAAAAGCATGGTGCATTTTCAAGTAGCAGAGCTAGGACTGTACACCACACATTAGAAGCACAAGGTTCTAACAAAATTACTCTTGCTGATTCCAGGCACACATGATTTGAGCATGTAAAAAGTACAAAAGCCTGTAATGGCAATTTCACAAAAGAAACACTTATTTTTCTCTGATCAGATTTCGGTTACCATAGAAACAGAAATCTCTTAAGGTTCTTTGATTCACTGGCAAAAGATAACAAAAATAAAAAATAAAAAGGTACACATCTGAACAAGGAGAGGAATTAGAGGTGTTTAACATATCGCTGATCAAAATCTTCCACAGGACAGAGGATCTCATCTCCTAGAACCAGAAAAGTCCTGCTTTCAGTCCCTGTAATATAATCAAACCAAAACTTTGCCACTCCAGGTGAACATTCTGGGAACAAAAAACCATCACTCTCTGTCATGATCACTTCTGCTACAGTGGCTTAGCTTCAACAGGACAGCCTGGCCTACCCCTTCATCAGAAGTTGGGGAATGAGATCACTTAGCTACTGTATCTGCTCAGATCATCTGACAAATAAACAGGCAGTAAGCCACTAAGAAGAATGAATTAGGCACCCAGTTACAGGAATAGTATTCAGGCTGCAAATTCCCACCTCACACAGCTGGCTAACTGCAGGGACCTATTTTTCTGTAACAGAGGTGTTTCAGGCACTTGCATAACCATTTCCTATTTTTAACTCAGCATGCATTGTGTAAATGTTCTTCAGCAGCCTGCCTCCCAATTCACTGCATACAGAATTTAGGTGTCTAACTGGGTTTGCTAAGTCTTATTTTGTGAACGAGGAACCTACACACTATTGATTACATGGTTATGGATACAAACTTCAAGCCGTTTCATTGCTGGGAAAGCAAACAGCAACTGCATTATCACAAGGCATTCTTAAGAATCAAGTACTACAAAGCTGTTGTGTGAGAAAATAGCTCAGAGCCATAGAGTCAGAGCAAAAATCTTGGGGTGGTAGAGAAAGAAAGGCTGAGAGATAGGGAAAAGAACAGATTTCTTCCCCCAAGCACATCAGGAAGTTTTGCCTTTGTTCACTTTTGACCCCAGGCAATTACAGGTGTCCACATGCCTGCTACTAGGACTGTTTGTATCATCCCCTGCATGCTTTCCAATTACTTCAGTAATTTTAACACTCCTTACAGCTTATACTTTTTACAGAAGGAGGATGAGCTTATTATAACAGTATTTTGTGTCAAAAGCACACAAATCTGAGATAGTTGAAGGTGTTCTTCCATTTGCATCTGAAAGCATTACGTGTTATACTGAGCAGCATCCAAGTATAAATAACCACAGAAATTAACCTTAAGTCCATCTGCTTGAGAGGAAAATGATGCCAATTAAAAAACTGAGTGTATACTAGCGTTTTAGACCCTCAAGAAAAACTGTTGAAATTAATTTTAAAATGTGTGAAGACAATACACTTACTTTCCAAGTCTACATTTGGAAAACAAACAAACAAACAAGCAACAATAACAACAAACAAACCCACACAACAGTGTCTACTCAAATTGTGGCCTGGAAGCAGAACAAAACAGAAAACAGAAGTATACATTCCAAAAATCAGCAATAAAGATATGAAGAGCCCTTGAAAATTTTATTCCTTAGTGCACTCAGTTATGATCCGAACATTAAAAGATCATTTAAAGTGAAACAGTTAATTAAAATCGATTTACTTACTGTCTCCTTTACATTCGTACCAGACGTTATCTTTACTCATTTTCAGCTGTTCTCTCAGGCTACTACATGTTGATGGTACTGTTTGTAGAAAAACTACTGGTAATTTTCTGACACTACACCATTCACATTTGGTAAGTTCTGAAGTTTTCAGGTTGATCTCTCGGACATCACTGTCTGATTCTAGAAGAAAATTGTGAAACTTTATCACAACACAGTCAAAATACATAGATTTCCTTGGTAATCTTCCCCTTGATTTTCAGAAGAGATCAGTATGTGCTCATTAATCATTAAAGGCAGTTTGCAAAAAACTAAAAGAAGCACAACTGATGCCCATTAAAAGGCAAACTTAGTTCTGATGTCATCTGGCAGGAAAGTAATCAGAAAAAACGTTTTCTTCTCACCAACTTTAATTCAGTCATTAGCCCACAGAAGAACAACAGAGAAAAACAGCGACCACATGAATTTCCAACTGTTCACAGAATCACAGACTTGTAGATGTTGGAAGGGACCTCTAAGAGATCATCTAGTCCAACCCCCTGCCAAAGCAGCTCCCTAGCCCAGGTTGCACAGGTAGGTGCCCAGGCGGGTACTGAACATCTCCAGAGAAGGAGACTCCACCACCTCTCTGTGCAGCTGTGACACTGCTCCGTCACTCTCATAGTGAAGAAGTTCCCACACACATTTGTGCAGAACTTGCTATGCTTCAGTTTTGTGGCCATTTCCCTCTGCCCTGTTCCACACACACTGCTGAGAGGAGTCCAGCCTCATCCCTTTGCCTCCCACTTAATGCACCCCAGGATCCCATTGGCCACCTTGGCCACCAGGGCACACTGCTGGCTCATGGCTAACCCATCATCCAACAGGACATCCAGGTCCCTCTCCTCAGAGCTCCTCTCCAGCAAGTCACTCCAAAACCTGTACTGATGTATGCAGTTATTCCTCCGTAGGTGTAAGACTCTACACTTGCTCTTGTTAAATCTCATCTGGTTCCTCTCTGCCCAACTCTCCAGCCTGTCCAGGTCTCACTGGCATGTCTGCCATTCCTCCCAGCAAACCTGCTGAGGGTGGGTTAGGATCTATCCTCTCATCAAGGTCACTGATGAAGATGTTCAACAGGACCGGACCCAGCACCAACCCCCGAGAAACAAGGCTAAGTAGAGGCTTCCGACTGTAGCTATTAGACATTTTATGATAGGTGTCATGGTTTTATGATTTTTGGTACTGGTATTCCACATCATAACATCATGTAGTGCATTTAGAGTTAAAGAGTTAATGTTCCAGCTCCGTGGACCATCGATAGTTCCAGGTATGCCTGTCTCAGAAGAGAAGAAGAACTCCATTCCCCAGAGGACTTTGCGATGCTTTGCGTTCTTACGTGTTTACGCTCAGAGGGAAAGATAAAAACTGTCTGCAGTCACAGGACTCTCTCTTCCCTTCGGGACCGAGCTCGGCAGTGGGTGTTTGTTGCAGCCGTCCGCCTTCAGCGTTAGCGTAAGGCCTTCAGTTTATCGGACACTCTCTCTCTCGCTCATTTTATTTGATTCATTTGCCTCAATTCCAATTATATTATATTATATTGTGTTATTTTTCCTTTCTGATATCTATTTAGTAAAATAGCTTTCCTCCTCAGATCGTTGCCGCTGTTTTGTTCCTAGGCCCATCTCCCTTCTCCTTTTCCCTTTTCCCCCTTCCCCTTCCCCGGGGTGTGGGCCCGTGGGTCCCCTGCCTAAATTGTCACGGTACCGGGTCAAACTGTCCTGCAAACCGTGACAATAGGTTTGTAAAATGTGCTTTGTACATTCATCATTGTCCAAAAATAAATGCATGCAGATAAAAAATGAAAAATAATATCCTGCTTTCTAATTACATAGAGAGAAATGCCAACAACATAGCAAACTGTTAATGCTGCATCTAAAAAAACAATAGTACCTACCCATCTGTTCCTAGATGCAACAAACACCTAACTGAGATGAGACTACATTTACCTTTACAGGCCCTGTGAGACATAACAGTTGCAAAAAGTGACAGTTATCTTACAAATAACAAATATCAATTTTAGGTAGGTCTGCATTTTCAAACAAAGGAGACAGAGCAATAATTGTTAGCTCATCTTCTGAACTGTCACCACATTTCTTTCAGTAACATGGAATATACAACCCATAGGATACAGAACAAGAATGTTTAAAGGAAGGTATACATAAGAAAGACGTTGGGCATCTATTTAGTTTACGTTTTCTTTTTATGTATTTGAAATACAGATAATGCTTTACAGAAGGAAGGATTTTCTTGCCTGTAGTTTTTGTTAATCATTTTAATGAAGACCTCTGTGCCAATTACCACCAGTAAGATTGCAGCTATTAAACTAAGTTGAGGGGGACGAATTACTGACCGATTTGCACACATACCACAAGTTGCTAATTCCTATCTGTGAATTTTATTTCTGGCAGTAGGAAAAAGAGAATGTAAAATCATTCTGGCTCTCCTTCACTAGGCAGTTCAGACCGAACTTATACTCCTGATTCTTTTGTTCTGATGACTTCCAACACCCAGTACAACTTATTACATATACAGTAAAACCAGAATTGACATTTCATTATGATTCACCTGTTAATTCCTCTGATAAAGTCAATTAATTAAAAAATATGTACTAAATATTAACATAAAAATGAAAGAAGTACTCACCTTCTTGACTTTCTAAGCGTATTTTGATATAGTCCAGGCAAAACTGTGTAGACAACATAACAGTAAGATTTCATACCTTCTCCATAATAAAATGACTTAATAACTTTTAACTTTTACTACAGAGATTTCAGCAAATTGAGTAATGAAGATTTTCAGATACAAATGTAAAATGTAACAAAAACCAAGCTGTATATTTTATCACAATGCATCAAACATATTCTTTACTACTTGGCGTCTCTTTCAGTCATATCTACTTTTGAAATTTAAAACATCTCTGAAGTACCTTTGTTGCTAAAAGTTTAAAGCATTTCAGTAACAAAATATCTGAAAAAATGCTATAAAGGGAAAATATCTTCAAAAGATTTGATATCACATCATTATTTAAGTGAATCAGCAGAAATTTGTGAAGAGTTGAAGTACCAATTATCTTTTATGTGGATACCTTGGTAAGAAACATACATTTCATTAGGCTTACTATATGCCTCTGGCAATTCAAAGACTCCTTGAAATCTCTCCTGAAGGCAGAAGGTTAGCAAAATATGCTGTGCTACAGAAGCAAAACTAAAATCGTGCAGAAACGGGCATGATTCTTCCTCCAATCTATAGATTTTATTATTTTTTTATTAACCATTGCCTTCTATTTTCTTAACAAGTGTACCCTAATTTATACATAGCCTTCACCCCACACACACAAAATAACTGAAAAGGAAGGGATTTTGTAAACATGAGTTTCTACTGAATAGCAACACAGTATACATTACTATGCAGCGTTATCTATCTAATGTCAGTGGAAAATCTTAGCCTTTGAAAGGAGAGGCAGACTTGCTGCTAAACAGATATAGGCAAAATAATACGTTGTTGAAGTATGAAAACACATATGCTCAAAAGTAGGAAGGAAGTTTGTCAAATAGCAAGTTTACTCACAATCACTGGTTCCACTACCATTCTTCGTAGGGTTCCTATTCGTATACTTCGACAGTTCAGAATGACACTTTCACATGAATTTTGATAATTTAGAGGTGGCACAGCCTCGGTTACAATTTCTTGAGAAATAAGCTTACGACGTTTTATTGGAGTGTTAGACACAATGTTGCCAAACTGAAAAACAATTGTCAAGGCTTCAGAATGTTTCATTAAGATTTATTGCTATAAGTTGTTAAGAAGTAGTGACCGATTTTTTTGGCTACTTGTTTGTTGGTCAACAAGGTTGTTTACTATAAATCCACCTCCACTACACATAAAAGCTTGAAATCTCTAAAATATCTTTTTGTAACATCTGAAGATGTCAGTAATGTAAGATTTAAAGAAAAAAAAAATCTACACTTGTAGACATTTTGTTAGCATTTCGAAGTCAATAACTGCCAAAACTGACAAAGAATAGTTTAGGCATATTTGTAGTGAAATACTGCATAGCTCAGTGAAATAAGGTTATTCTAAGTATATTTTAATTTACTTACACAAACACACTAATGCTGTATAAGCATTTCAAATGTTGGAGATTTATTTCATTTTTTTATTAGCATAAGCTTCTGCCAACTGAAAACATAGATTACTGAAGTACAGTGCAACAAAATATTAGGAGTAGAATTTTCAAGAAATATAAATAAATAAACACAATAAAAAACATAAACTCTGAAGAACCACTAATGAGTTTTTAAGAGAGACTCCTGGGTCAGAAGACTAAACACTGAAACAAGGCCACATGGAGTTTGGCTCCAGCTCAAGAGACTTTCGGAGCTGACTACCAACAGAGCAATCATAGGAAAAACTAATAGAAAGAAATAGAAAAAAGAAAAAAAAAGCTGGCTGAGAACTGACAGAAGAGAATATATTTATTTGTCGTATTGCTTAAATCGCTCTATTTTATTAAAGAATTTTCTGTACAACAGTTTTGTTCTTAGGTATCTACCTCCTTATTTCATAAAACTGACCATCAAATAAATGTTCCTTTAGGATAAGAAGTACAATTCAAAAGCCACAGAACATTTTAAGGGACTCAATACTTCTATTAAGACTAAACCTTGAGAATCACTTGGAAGTCCCTAATCACTAACTTGGTCATAATTCATAATATACTTTTGGATACTTAGCACTTAAGTACAGGTGAGAAGACAGAGAGAAGATGATCTACATCCCTGTAATTAAATATTTTCCAAAGACTCTTATAGAAGATAGCTGTCCATTTTTATCACTGGACTACCGTAATATTGTAAGAGCTCAAAACTCAAACGGTAACACAGTGCATCTTTAAAGTGGCACCAAATTCAAGGACTCTCTTCAGTGTAGAATGAATGCTTATAAAAAAATAAACCACCTTAAAAGGTATTTTTTTGTTGTTTTGCTTTTCAATCATGCTGACATCAGTTTAGTTAGTTTCCCTGAATCAAGTTTGTGTTAAGTTTCACAGAAATTAAGCTCTTTTCTTGTATTCTCTCAAGTACACAGTACATTTCTAATGTAACAAGTGGTCATTTAAGTGCAGTGGATAGGAACATGAACATACAAAGGAAAACATCTGGGAGACACCCATGCCTTCACTTAATCCAACATATAATGCCAGAATAACAGAAATTCAGAACTCTTCATTGTCCAAGCTTGAAGCCTCACTAGGCTCAGAGCTCACAGATTTACACTGTGAACAACGACCAATTACGCACCACGTCAGAATTGTACATCATTTCATCAGGTAAGATACCAGAAGCCTGGCTTCTGAATCTCAATCCTGCATGAAGGTTTCAACATTATCAGCGTTCTAGTTCAGAAAAACAAACAAACAAACAAAAAAAAGATTTCAAAACTTAGTCACAGATCCAATCAGGTACTCTTTGTTGGACCAAACTCCTAACAGTGAAACAGACTGGACAAGTGAACCAAAAATTATTTTAATCAGCAGTATTAACTCCACAGTCATAGGGAATTTATTCTTCCTACTGGCTCACTATTGAGGTAGGTAAGTTTTTTAACATACCGTGAAAGCTGTCCCCTTTGACAGCACTTAAGGAGTCTGCTCATGGTGCATTTTTTGTCTTTGTTAATCCAATTCTTGCAGTGGTGCTCAACTAAAAAACAAAAGCCCCACCATGAAATCCTTAAAATAAGTGCTATTAATTGGGACAGTTGTCAAAGTATCTCATTTATAAAGGGCCAATATTGTTTGCAATGTTTCCTCTCCTTTTCAAGTTTAACTTTACATATCCAAAGTCTAACCAGGAAGCAGTTAGTGCTAACACTTTTCTGCAAGCCAAGAAGGCCCTGAGTTTCAGAGGTAACCTGTCCAGGCTCAAAAAGCATGCATTCAACACAGAAGCATCCATGAATTCTCGAAAAAAGAAACACCACATTTTCTTACATCTGCAATATTATACAAGCAGAGATACTACTTGATGAGCTGCTGAATGACAAAAGCAATGAAATATAGCCAATTTCCAACAATGCAAGACAAACCTTCATATTTCTCATTTATGATTTGATTTTTGTTTTCTTTAAATAAAGCATGAAATAGTACCTGATCTTTCATTCTTGCTTTTCTTGGTAGTGTGACTGCAATTTCTGTATCTGTTGTAATACTACCTATTCTCTGTTCTATTCCACAACTGTTCTCCTTTAATGCTGCTTCCACCTTTCCTGTAGAAGGAGCTGGGGAGGAGCGGGCTGAATCTGCAGGACGAGGTGAAATGCTTTCCATTCTCCTAGTGCCACTATCCTCCTCCTCATCATCATCACTAGATAAAACAACTAAACAGAAAATATTAAATTCTCAACCACTATGTTTTTCTATAAGAGAAATTTCTTTGCAAGCAATAGCTTAAAATGTAATTTATGTAATGTCCTGCAGTAACAAAAACAGTCCACATTCACCATTATTTATATTATGCTTTTACTAACACATTTTTGGAATCTGCTCTCTTCTTTGCTTTTTATTTCCAATAGCTAGCTATACAAGAGAGATACCATCAACCCCCTTCTAGACACAGAAATGAAATCACCCATGTCATGTGACAACAAAGAACTAACTGTGAACATTAAGCCCCTCTTGCTGGGAAGCTTAGTTTTTAAAAGGTTAAATAACACAGGTAATGTAAAGAAAAACTGACTAGAGAAGATATGACTTAAGTTGTTCGAATTGGTAACACAGTCCAGTACACTAAGCACAGAACAAGAGCCACGATTCCCAAATTGCATTTCCCATCTGCTTATTATTCTGAATTCACACAGTGAAAACAACAAAAATTAAAATTTTAGAAAGCATGGAAGTTAAATAAATGAAAAAGCCTAGATGGCATTCAGATGCATAGCTCTGAACAAAATATGAGGGGAAAAAAGTTAGAAGTGTTTCCTTTGTGAGAACAGATAACAGTTCTGCTAAGAATACATTAAAAAATGTAAAATTTAAGTCTTTCAAAAAAAAACTTAATGAAATATTTATTCTCCCCAATGTTCACTTTCCGCAGAGAGTACCCCAGTGTATGAAAAGGACATTAAAAAATATGTTATGCCCCTCTTCCCCAAGAACATTCCAACAAAAAGGATTCCATGCAAAGTCAGCAATTAAGCTTATGTGGAAGTTCCTCCATTCCTTCATTATATAGTAATACACTGTATTCATGAAATATTACTTACTTGGATCATTTAGTTCTGATGGTCTTGTATTTCTCTGTCTTAAGTTTCCTGTAATTTTAGCATTTTTTGTCCCACTTAGAAGACCAACTTTTCCATTCTGTCGCAACAGAGAATGTCCTACAACTTCATTACTCAGTAGAATATCTGCTGGACCTTTCCCAACGGCAGAACTGTAAAACTTCTTGGTGCTGAACCCTGTACCTGAAGATTTTTGCCCCGCTGAATTCTGATGTATTGAAGAACGTGATAAAGGTCCCACAGATTCACTTAATGTTCCAGCCTGTCTAGAAACTCTTTGCAAATCCTTAAGAGAAACATTTTCACAATGTCGACATTTGGTCTGGTTTTCATTCGCCCGCCCACAATTTGGGCAATCAGTAGAGTAATCAATTGGTTCCAAAAGCTGGAGGAGAAAAGAAAAAACAAACCCCCATCAATAACTGTATGATCTAAGAAAAACAAAGATACCATATTTTCAAATTTTGCATTTAATTCTTGTTCAGAATATAAACTGTCAATGCTACTTACATTAGCAATTACAGTAAGCACAAAGCAAATACTAAAATTCAGTCACATACTATCATTTAGGATGATTTCTAATATGAAAAAAATAGTTGTTACAAATTTTCTGCAGTTTAACAAAGCTACACAAACCTGAGCAAAAAATAACAGTGGAAAGGGTAAAAAGCATAGTAGACATACACGTTTGAGTGGTGGGACAATACAGCAAGTCATGGGGATAAGTGTTATGCAGATCACATCAAAGCATTTCAATCAGGCATGAAAATACTTAATAGAAGCTACCAACTGTACCTGAAAGATCTTTAAAATAGAGAATCAATATAGATCTCTATCTCAACCTCAAAACAAAAATTTAGATGAAATTCTCTTCCATGGGTTGAGATTCTGATATAAGGGGCAGCCATGTCTGATTAAAAAGGGCATACTCTTTTTTTTTTTTTAGTTGGACTCTATTTCAAGATAAATAGCTACTTAAGCAGATGATTTCAACACATATGTATCTGCCTTGTAACTAGAATAATAAAACACCTGTGAAAGACAAATATTATATACCTTTGAGCTAGGTCTAATTTTTAGTTTATTAAATTTTTGTTAAGTTTCAGCTTTTTTTATTTCAGTACAAAACAAAAAATCCTCCGTCCTATTAAACTTTTGTAGATTTCTTATAATTACAAAGTGCAACCTGTTATGCTTTAGGAAAATGAAAACCATTTGTACTTCGCCTGAAAATTAGCTGGTTGTTTGTAATTTGCCTGTCATGAACCACAATTAACACTTCAATTTTTCAAAGGTTCCATGAACACACATCATTTAGATACCCTGGCAATGAATCGTTCATGAAAAAGCACACAGTTCATGACAAATGTATAAAGCATGTCTTAAAAGCCTTCAAACCTTTATAAAAGCACTGAAGTCTTCATCATTAAAGACAATAAAGTTCTGCTAATTAAATCAGTTGCAGTAAGATTTCTTCTGAATTGCATATTTGTCAATGAATTTGTGATTCACACCAACAGAATTCTCCCCTTAACATGTCAATTAAAACACTTCCTTCTCTGTATCCATTAAGCTCCTGAAAAGTAACATTTTGAATCAGAACACAAGGCTTGAGTTAACACAATAGGTCCTGTATGCAGAAAGCATATCCACAAATTGCAATCATACGGGATCCTCTAGGATCACTTACTCAACCCTAAGGTATTGGAGTAAAGGTTAATCTAGCTCTATGCTGCACTTTTAACACTGGATAGTGTTAGCCAGCATAAGAAAGAGTGTAAGGACATATCCTGCTAGCTTCACGTAATGAGAAATTTAGGCAGCTGCTCAATTATAGGTTTAACTTAAACAAAGCTGTTTGGTACAATTTGCGATGCTACATCATTATTAACTCTTCTTGAATTCTCCTAATGTATTGTGGGGAAAAAAAAACAGGTTCTACTGTCTTTCTAGGGCACATAGTTCTTGAGTATGATAAAGACTAACTTCCCATTTATGAACTGAGCGTTCTCAACTTTACAGATTTCTAAGACACAAACAGTAAAAAGTAACCCATGAAATTATTAAATTCTTTTTACAAGCGCAATCCATCTGGTATTTTTAGAAATGAAATCAAGACCCTGAACAATGTAACCAAATCCACCACATCATCCATCAGACACAGATCAGTGTGTTGTAACTATGTGGCTACAACCCTAGTGCGCTCACTGCACATGCAGCAAGTGGTTCTGGAACTCAGTACCACTGCTTTGTAACAGGAATAGTATGAAAGCACACCTCACTTCTACATGTATACACTCCTCCAGCTAGACCCTGCTGCAAGACAGCCTACAAAGATCAAAATCCATCCAAAAATTCTGGGGCTACTCTCCCTTCTCTCATGCTGATTCACATAATTTCCAAGCAAAAAAACTCCATTTTTTAAACCTTCTGAGTGAAACTTTACTATACTGCTTTATCAAGCTAGTGATAAGATTTCATTAATTCTTTTTTCTTTATCAACATTTTCAACCTAGAAGATTTTTCTGCTTTTGGCCCATACCTGACAAGGCACAACATAAGCTGTAGTGACCATTCTACTCCTTTAAAGGAGCGTAAACTGTCAATGCCTTTTATGGTTTGTTTTTTAATGCTTTTTTACATCATGCTTTCGATTTTATATTTAGTTAAATACTGTGAAGTTTAATACATCTGTAGATTAAAAACTCAGCAATTAAAACATTATATATCTATCTAGGAAAACAGTAATATAATTGGAATGTCTAATAGTAGCATCAAGAATTTCATCTTGAAATACAAGAAATACAAGAAATACAGCTTGACTGACTTACTGATACACAGGAGAAAACAAAGGTGATTATATATAGTAATCATAGATTTACTTAATTTTTACCATGGTCCCCTTCCAAGTTTTCCATTCTGATAGACAGTAAGACCTGCACATGAGCATTACACACCTTTCATTGTAATCTAATTAAAAAAATGGAGAGAAGAATTTCCAAGACTTATCTTATATCTGACACTCAGAAAGATTCTGTTTGCCTGCATGTTGGCAAGAAAACACCACTTGGATACCTGTGCTCATTTCAGCGAGAAAGAAAGCTCTTAAATTCTTGAAGCTTTGCAATACAGCTTGTTGTACATACCGAGTACTGAATTGCTGTTTGTTTTGTATTTTTTTAATGAATTCTGTCTAGTAAAATATTAATCCTCTACTTCACAGATAGCAAACTGAAGTTGTCAGTTTCTGGATTATAAACAAGATTCAGATTAGCCAAACAATTTAAACAAAGGTTCTTTTGATGTCCACTGTAGCATCTGCCTAATTCAGAAAATATGAACTTCAGAATTAGCATCAACACTTGAGAATCTTTATCACCACACTTATATGTATTCTTTAGAATGTTTAAATATTTCTCCTAACTCTTAAGGATTTTTAGAGTACCAACTTATTTCAAATTTTTTATTAAAATATGCATAAACATTGAAAATTAAAGCAAAGTGTTATTTTTTTCTTAAATCTAGCCCACCTTCAACTGGGGCAAGCCTTTTTTTGTAGAAGACAGCGACACATCAGACTGAAATGAGTTGCAGTGACGTTTTTGTTGCACTTTTCTCTTAATTTCAGATTCTGATTCTGATTCTGACTCTTCTGTGTTTTCCATTACGTTGTCTAGGAGGAAAAAAATGTAAATAACAAGGAACATCTGTTCAGATACGTTCATATTATGATCTTGTTTCAAAACAAACTCTAATGTGAAGAACAATTTTATTTTTCTAAACATTCAAAAACTACAGTTTAACTCCTAAGTGTCTCATGACTTGCTGAATGGATAAGAAAAAATTCCCTCAAATGATATTGAAAATGTTGTTTTATTACTATTACTTCTGTGTCTCTTGGTGATAATTTATACCTTTACTTTTTTTATTCCTTTTTTTTTTTGGAGGAGACTTTGGTCTCAAGAATGTATTGTAACTTCACTACAACTGGAAGAAAGTCTCTCTGCTGAGAGGAGATAAGAAATTGCTACGTGACACTGATGGTAATTTTCACAAAGAGACTACTGGTGAATGTATTTAAAATAAATGAAAATATTCTGTGCAATTTAGGATTTACTCCTTCCTCACAAAACTCAGCAAAATACAATGAACTATACTGTCATAACTTGGTTTATATAGGGGTATAATTAATTTAAATACTAGGATTGTACAGGAATAAAGAAACCCCTAATTTACTTTAAACTAACAACATACAGAATGAGATTTTGTTATAAGAAGGGCCTTATTTCAGCACAATGTAAGAAGCTAGTCTGAATTGCTACTTTAATTCCTGTTTCTATCCTTAAGTTTTTTAAAGGCTACCATTTTAATATTATATATGAATACTTTTTCAATTCATACATAGAGAGTCTAGCTAGTTCACAAATTATCTGTATCAATACTGACAAAGCTGAAAAGAACATGGTGTTTGCTATTTTTTTTCCCAATTTTTTTCCACCCCTCAAATCAAATTACATTTTCCCTCTTGCACCAGATTATCTCCATTGATGGTCTCTACCAATGAGATAAGAGCTTATATTAGGTGACCTACAGGGTGATGCTGCTGCTGGGCTATTCTTTTCTCTACCTCAGCACATAAATATACTTCTTACCGAGTGAGGTTTAGCATATAATATTTTGTTTATACTAACAGTACTACAGAAACTCCTCATCAGTAACTCAAGAACGAGTTGGGGGGCTTGGTGTTAACACTATGTAATCTTCAGACATCTGTTCCAAACCCAACAGTTCTCTGTTTCTAAATACAACTACATTTGCATTTATATTGGAGTTCAGTTAAAGTATATTAAAACATCACTGAACAGGCTATAGAAATCTGGCAAAAAAAGTGACACTGTTCACTCCTGCACAAACTGATATAAATAGCACGATATAAGGATATAAAGAGACACTAACGGTTACTCAAAGTTTAACAATACATCTGCCTACAGCACTGATTCAAAAAATAATTCTGCTTAGAAGAAATGAGAATTCTACATAACTTACCCAGGCCTTGAGGTCGTGGTAACCTAATGTGGTCTGCCTCTACTTTCTGAAGCTGAGGAGGATATTCTTTTCTGGAAAACAGATTATACATACAGTTGTTCTTTTGACAGGCACCATTATAATTCTGCCACAACTACTCATGAAAAGAAAAATGAGAACTATATCTGAAAGTTATGAATAAATAACATCTACAAGAGAACTTAAAAATATATATGTATCATCAAAATGCTAGAAAACACTACAGTAAATGTCTTAGGTGTTTCTGATCTAAATCCTTTTTGATAATCACCAGTAGTTTAAATCTCACTTTCAGACCAAAGTCTTCAAGAACTGCCATGAATATCTCTTCCCCCACATTCATGAACTGTTAACACTGATACTTTAAAGGCTAAAAATGGAAAACAACTATTAATATTAGATTCCACAGCATAAAAAAAAATCAACACATAAGAAATAAAGCAGAGAAGAGACATGCAATGGCAAAAATTGTGGCCAAAGATAAAAATAACACAGAATAATATGTACATCTTTAAGAAGACAATACTACACAGACAAACTAACTGACAAAAGAACTTTGGACAGTATAATTTCCATACTATCATTTTTATTCATATAGTCATATAATACATTATTATCTGAGTCTTATAAAAGAAAATTTCAGTTGCAGACGAGCACACCAAATTGTACTACTGTCCAATTAAGATTCCAAATACAGCATCTTAGTTACTACTTATGACAGCTCTTTCCCTGCTCATACACTGATCCACAGCTGTAGATTACTGCTAGTGTTAACATAAGATGACATACACCTGAAACACAGGAGGCCTTGTTTACTGCCTGCTTAATTCACTGCTGTGTAAATGGGTCACATGTATCAGATAATGCTTCCCCTGATTGCAAGGACAAAAATCAACAGCAAAGGAGACAAAGGAAACACCTGTAGGCAGTAATATCTCAAACAAACACAGCTAAATCTTGAGAGACCACCTGAAAAAAAAATAATCTATGGTTGAAACAGATTTCAGAACTAGGAATAATTTTAATTGGTTTCACCATATGATTTCCTAAAGCACCAAATTATCAGGACCTTTGAAATTAACACACAGGTTTCGATTCAACTGTACTTGTGTGGTGGTCATGAGAGGTGGAGACAGCCTCCACAGCTTTCTGATGTCCCTTGTGCAGTGCACGTTCTAGCTGCACGGAATTGACTCATGAAAAATATTGTTAAAAATCACATGATAATGTTAAAATTGTATGATTGTGTGAGGCTATAATACTAGTAGTCTGGGGCTGCACACAGCTCGTGGTTTGGACATGCCTTCTGTAGCTGAAGGAAGAACACTTTGCCAACAAGTTCCCCTTATTTAGGGAGCACATAGTAAATGCCAACCACGTACCATCCTTTGTTGGCTTGGACCCTTAGTTTTATTCATAAGCTCTCAATCTGTTCCTCATTTTTTAGACAGCTCTGTGCCTACCCATTTTTTGGCAGGGAGGGCAACTGTCCCTGTCTTCTTTCCATGCCTGTATCCCAAACAGTTTATAGCTACCGACTGACTACACAGCTTCAATTGAGTGATTCATCCCACCAAGTTTCATTAACAGTGTTTAGATCATAGTATTCTAGGTGCACAGTAGCTTCCAGCTCTTCCTATTTGTGACCCAAGCTACCTGCTTGGATCGGGCTTGAAGTTGCTCTGAGTTGGAAACAAAGGTGATAACAGTTTTAAACACAATTTAACTGTAGATTTAATCTGAGAAAAATGTTTTCTTGGAGATGGTTAACAGTTCACTTTGCAATCTGAAGCTCCTCCTGCTACCTTCCTTGCACTGAAAAAAAAGCCAAAGCCAACCAAAGAAACCCATACAAATAAATAGGCAGAGACTACTACAAGCACAAAGTTTTTACAGATGGATAAACAAAGCCTTCTCCTTCAGCACAAAATGTGCTGTCATTTGAATAGTGGCAGATCCTTTGATACCTCCTACAGTGAGGTACTTAACACAATGAACAGTTTGTGTACTAACACAGAAACAGAATGCAGAATGGAAACCCAAGCTTTAAAACACTAATATGCCATATATCTTTAAAAGGACTATTTGGAAAACCATTTCAATAATTTGGAGAAGAAAACAATAGCACAGAAGATTACAATGCAAAAAGCACTTCAAAACACCTTTTTGCTGTCAAATCCTGTTAATGAAACTCAAACTAGTAGTCTTCCTTTCAGAAAGAATAAAGGAGGGATCAAGCACTTGAAAATGACAGACTATCTACACATTGTGCCAAATAAAGAAACAAGAAATACAATATTGATTACTGATCCTGCCATCCTTGTGAATAAGGTTATTGCAATTATTATTTCGATTAAAAGAAAAAGTGTTTTTTTTTGTTTTTGTTTCTTTCTTTGTATGTTCAGTTTCCTAAAATATTTCTTAGGAGATTTAGATTCTGCTTGTAGAGCAAGATACTATGCTCAGAGACTAAATAATTCTGGTATCTCATTCATTATGGAGCTATCAAAATAAAAACTGTTTAAGTGCAAGGGAGGTAGATCAGTATTTGATAAAGTAACCTCAAAAAGAAAAGCATTAACAGGAAAACATTAATTGTCAGACCAAGAAAGATCAAGTTCTTTCTGCAACAGATGTGACAAAGGTAGTCACACTAAGATAAAGACATGCTGAGGTAGTCTGGACTGTAACAATCCTGAACTTCTGACAAACATTAATGTCTAAATAGTAAAGTATTCTAGGATAACATGCCTTACCCAGACAAAACAACACCACTGATTTCCTACTTTCAGCACGAAATCTGAATTTTGATCAATCAAAGGCTGTTGCCACATTCCTTTGCTGACTGATTTGGACCTTACTATCTCCACACCTTCAAGTGGCAGACAAATCCCTGTGACACAATCCAGCTATAATGGAATTTGGATATTAAAATTTCTTCTCTACAAAAAAATAAAGAAAAAAGACACATCTGGAACAGTTTCCATCTATGCAAGAAAGGAATAATCCTAAAGAAACATCTGGATCTGAGAATTCAGAGTGCTGTCTTAGATCAGAACTTTCAGAACTACCAATGATCCAGGGATATTACATACTGTGCAAGGCCACACCAACTCCTCATGTTGCAAAGGCACACCTTACACGAGAGCTGCGTTTAATGCACAGACTGGATTCTTTATGAGGATGCCGTTTTTACCCTTTCCCCACTCTGGCACAGTATGCTAATACTTGGAGTTATTCCAGAGAACACAGTCTGTTGGTTTCAAAATCTTACACAAAAAATATAATAAGGCATTATGAATGAAGAAAATGAAGTGCATCAAAGTGCAGGGGTATGATTTACCACAGCTGCATGTCTTATAGGAAAAGTGAGGTACCAAGGGACAGGTTGGATGGGACTTTGAAAAACCTGGTCTCGTGGGAGGTATCACTGTCTACAGTAGGGAACTGGGACTAGATATCTTTGTGGGCCGTTCCAACCCAACCCATATTTGTGATTCTATGAAAGAGAAAAGTATCCCTGTAGGGAGCTGAGTTTTTTGTTCTGCAGGTCAGTAGACCTATCTGGCCCAGAAAGTCAGGAGTTGCAGCTGCACCTACCACGACAGTTTAGAAACACTTGCTTACATCTTCTTCCTCTTCTGAGAAAGCAACAAAAAGCAGAGGAAAAACAAATGTATCCAGAAATACAGGAAGAAATGAACAGGGAGCCCCAAGGGAAAACTAAGATTACTGACATGCAAATCAGCCCCAGTTTTCTTAGGGCATACAGTACCAAATTAAAAGCATTAATAACCAAATGGTTAATTAATAACATAAACACAAAACAAAGAAAAACAGGGAAAAAAATAGATTAAGTCAAAGCCAGGGCAGTGAAAGGATGACTGAACACTTTAATGATTTAAATCAGTGTTAAAGCAGGTTCACTACATGTTAGGAAAAACACTGAGAGTGTAGCCAGAGACTAAAACAGGCTTCCTAAAGAGATGGTTTATTTCCTGTACCTGTCTGAGTTTAAGAGGCATTTGGATAACACTCTTAATTAAATTTTAACTCTGGCTTAACCTTGAAGTTGTTTAATTAGATGTGATGATCTTTGTAGGTCCCTTTCAACTGAACTGTTTTATTCCTTGTAAGAGTACTAAAGGTGACTGGTCAATATCCCTTTGAAACTTCCTTTAACTAGTAATGAAAAGTGGTTACACAGAAACGCTTGGTTTTACTACTAAATTTTAAATAAATCTTCAAAATTGTGAAATGAAAAAAAAACAAATCTACAACAGATTTCTGGGTTATTTATATTGTTACTGGTTAAACATTATAGATATATTCTAAACAATAAAACCTGGTATGATGCTTGTACTGCCAAAACCACACACATAAAGATATAAAAATGAATAAATTACCAGCAACAAAACATTTGCAATAATCTACACAAGCAGGTTACAGAGAAAGAAAAATAAAATATACTTGTAAGCAAAAAAATACAGGCAAAATAGATAAAATAGATAGAGAATATGAGACTAATATGAGACAAATCTGCAACAAACAAGTCTTATGGAGCATATGTTCTCGCTAATACCTCTACAGTTACCATACATACTTTATTAGCACAGTGTCTTTAATACTATTCAAACCAAGATGAAAAGAGTTAAGAGTTTAAGCTGTTAAACGACCTACTAAGATATGCCTAAGAAATATTCTATTACATACACTTTGATACTCTAGCAAGACTTAGGAATGAAACTGCAGATAAAGTTAAAAACGTATCTATTTTCTCATTATGGATATCCATACTCCTCCCCAACACAAACTTCAGTGGGAACACAGCGAAGTTGACTGTAACATGGCATTGTTCACAGATGTTCTTATTAAAGGCTCTTTTTGTGGTCCCATTATTCTTCCATTAAAAAAAAAATGACATCAAAGCAAGCAAATCCCTCACACAGTTATGACTGACTGGATTATTCTTTAAATAGCATAGATACAGTATTTATTCAGTTGATTTTCTTAATACCTATTGCCATGCTCATTTCATCAACAGTAAGCTTACCTTTCCTTTCGGTCCAGATTGCTTAAAATATGAAAAAAGAAAAAAAAAACATAAGATGCAAAGCCCCGCATGTGTTGCACATCACTAAATTCAAAAGTTATTAGGTGCTCACTGTAATTGTTTCGTTACCCTCTTGTACTCACTACACTAGCTTTCAAATAAGCAGTATTATTATTCTTCACAGCATTTTTGCAACAGTAACAATAAATGCACAAATGATAATTACTTAACAAAGGTCAGTAGGCCAAATGCTACTTGCCCCCTTTTCAGTGTGTAAAATTTAATTCCGACCGAATTCTGAAAAAAAACCAAAAACATTAAATCTGTACAATGCTTGATATCCTGGGAAGAGAGTGAAAGGAATTAAAAAACAATTTGAACACTTCATCTTTGAGAGGATGAGATGATCAGTAAATGCTTCAGGGAAGTGGTTAAAAAAATACATATCACAATTGGAAGTTGTCTCTACAAACTATTGGGTAGATCACATCTGAGTTCACGAATCCAGTTTGACCCAAACCACCTCCAAATGTAGCCATTTTCAAGTATCTTTATATTCTTGGCATAGTTTAATCTGTAGCATGGATTAACTGTTTACAAGTACAGTACAAGCACACTGTTAAGAATGTAAGTGATAAAGAAACTAAAAGATTGCAAAAAAAAAAAAAAAAAACCCTGTACTGTCATTACACTAAATGCCTCACCTGCTTGTTTTAAAATCTTCCATTAATATAATGCACTGAAAAAAAAACCAACTCTATTCTGCATTTCAGAAAGATTAAGAGATGGCATTTCTCAGTAGAGCCCAGAGTCAAGCAGTGTCCCCACAAACTGCTTCATGCAAGTTGTGCATTAAGATTTGTTAGGCATGCTGTATATAACACGCTCTTCCAATGCCAAGTCTTAGAGGACAGCCAGTCAATAGCATAAGACAGAATTAGGAGTCCATTAAATGAAGCAACATGTGTTTGAACCAACCACAACACCAGACTATATCTGAAAATCTCTTGCATCAGAAGTGAATAAATTTCAATTTCATCCCAAGATTCCACTGGAAAAAATATGAATAATATTTATCAAAATACTATTTTGAAATGCTTTTTTTTTTAAATCGTGAATTTGAAATACCAGTGCAACAGATATTCAGCCAGAATTTAACTTAACATGCATGTGTAAGGAAGTCAGAGAAAAGATCAGAAACACAGCACATACCACAAGATCTCCAAATTCAACTTGACCAAGTTTCACAATTAGAACGCCCTATGTGGGCACTCAAGGAACCATAACAGTCAGTAACATCAGTGCCAGAGATGAGGCCTACCCAGAAGTAATTAGTTTTTATTTTTATTTTATCCTTTCAGTAACTCAACACCAATTTAAGAACAATATGTTAGGTTTGTCAAAATTATTTTCTCTATAATATAACTGATTAACAAAAAAAAAGAAAGAAAAATCTACAAATGGAAATAATAGAGCACAACTTCGTTATGCCTGCAAATTTATAGAAGAAAAAAACAAACACCTCAGAACTCAGTTTCCATGCTACCACCTTTCTTTCTTAGTCTTTATCTACCTGCAATTTTATTAACGGTTACATTTTCTGCAGATACTCCTTTCTAAGGACTTATTTTTTCTTTCTAATAATGCTTTTTTTTCTAACTTAGAAATATGGATGTTCCAGATTAAGTAGCATTGAGAACCCCTTGCTACAGGGCAAAAAAGGTATTGCGTGAGCCCATCTTCTATCTACTAACTCATAAGCAGATTTAGAAGCATTCCAAGAGTCACCAATTGAGTCAATTGGCAAAAACTACTGAAATTAAAAATCCTTTGGAAAGCTCACCCTTGAATTCTAAATACAAATCGGTCAGATTAACACTGGTCTGCAACACTCCAGTAGCAAAACATTACTTAGAATTTTTATGACTACTTCCCACTTTTGAGTGTCCAAAACATGCTGACAGTAACTGTTAACTATGTGATGTTGATGTAAATGCAGTAAAATAACTATCCCAGAAATAAATGTTTAGAAACATTCAATAGGACTGCTACCCAATTCATTCATGCAATATTCAACTTGCTCGTATTATGCTTTAGTTTTCTTTCAGTGTGTCACACATACAAGGTCACTACTTTCTTCTCCCCACAAGTTATATTAAAGACTTATTAAAAAGAAAAAACAACCACATCTCTCACTGGTGCGAAAAGGCAGGTAGGCAAGACATATATCCCCTCAGGATTATCATCAAGGCATTATGGCCAGATTCAACTACCCAAGCAAATAAGCCATCAAACAGCTCTCAACTGCAGAAGAAAAAAGAGGCACTACTCATAATCAACACTCTGAATATGCCTAAGGGATGTAACTAGGTAAGATGAATCCATCTCTGTAGGCTGTTTCGAAGAACCATCTCGTAACAGAAGTTTAATCCAGTACACTAATATCATCAGGGACAAAAGCTCTCATGTGGTTTTCTGTTCACTTTAAGTAGTTCTGATTAGCTTTTATCCTTTAGAATTATTTTTAAAAAGGAAGAAAAGGACAAGTGAAGGGTAACAGCATACATGTTTAAAGATGCCTCGTGCTTTCCTCAACAAAACTGTTCTAAGAAGGACTGCACATAAGAAGAGCATAGATGGTGCAGTCTAAACCATACTGTCAACATAAACATTGTCTTCTAGCTTTAATTCCTAGGAAAAACTCTACCAATTCTCTTCACAGACCCTTGCCTCACACTGATGTTAAGAAATAGAGAAAAGCAAAATCATTACTGCTGCATCTACTATTACTAACAAGTAAAGGGAAGCGTCAGTGTTATTTGACATTCACAGACTTCACAGTGTAAGCAGAAATGGAAGGAGGCAACAACGGTATAGGTTCTCTGAGTCTGAATCATAAAATCCATCTTTGGTTTGCTTCCTCAGTGTCCAGATCACCCAAGTAAACACTTGGATCACATCACTCATTCACGTTCCTACAGGGCCTTTGTTATTTTGAAGGCAGACATGAAAATGAGGGAAATGGTACGAAAAATAGGAGTATGTCTATGTATGATCTCACAACCCCAAAAACTTGCACACACATACACAGGAAAAAAAAAAAAAAGGACAGCAAAATGAGGCTACAGAATGCTGACAGGTCAGTGGAAATACACAAAATCCATAAAAGGGGCTCTGAATGAAAATTTACAAGAAAATTTCTTAAAGCAATGGTTAGCTCGTATGTTTGTGAAAATGTTTGCATATGAGAAGTCTGACACTCCAAATGCTAGTATTAATAGAATTCTGATATGCTCTGAGGCTTCAAAACATCAATGTTTAAATCAGCATGGTTGAGTAAAATCTCCCAGTTTCCTGTAATTTACTCCAATAGATATTTATACAAATGTAAAATCTCACTTCAGTGAGACGTGCTAGTTTATACATTTTATGCTGTGTTTGAAGACATGATCATCGCATGTATTGCTTAATGTTCAAATGGGCCTTACACAACCAGGAGTTCATTTCAAATTGTACTTGATTATCACATTTCCAGTTGTATTAAGTTCTACTGCATGCTATGTCTATTTCAAAGTATTTTCTCAACATAGTTTCATCAGGTGCTCTCCTAATGAATATATGTCAGAATGCTTTAAAATTAGTAATCTCTAAGATGTTATACAACGAGTCTTAAATTATAAGATTCAGTAATTGAGATCAAGGCTCATGATCAAGTATGCACCATGTAATTATGTTTCCTTCAAACACTTCACAGCATAAGGAAAACTATTAGGCACAAAACTAATTATGTACAAAACCAGAAATAACTTCTTACAACAGGAACACCTGGATAAACAAATTCACTTAGTCCTACCTTTGGGCTGCTGTTTTTACTACTGTTGTCTGTGCATGTGCATGGTGAAAGCGTCTACCATGTACCACAGTTACAGGACAAGACACATTCTGAGCATTTTCACTGCAAAAGTACAGAAAAAAGTGATTTAAGAAAGGACTCCACAGTTCTTTGTTGTTGCTTTTACAGTGTCTTAGCTAAAAATTGTGGTGCCCTACTTTTACAGTAAGTCACATAAAAACAATAATCAACAAATTGCTTCTGAAATCAATAATGTAACTTGTTAGGCTCTATTTAATAGGCATAAAAAGCATTAGATTGCAGAATAAAACAGATAATGTTCACTTTTTTCCCCCCAAAAGAAAAAGTTGACATTTTTAATCACATTTTATCACTATTCAAAATGCTTGTGAACCAGCTATCCTTTGTTCAACCTCCTCATTCCAATATGATGCTGTCTTTTTAAAATGAAATATAACCATTTATAATTAATTCTTCCACCTACACATTTTTCTAAGAAAAAGTATTTAATGTAATGAGAAGAAGATTTATACTGCCTAATACAAACAGACTGAACTGTATTTACATGAAGTTCTCAGATATCGTTACTCCTTAAGGAAAACAAATGCAGCAAATGTATGGCAATAAGATGATTAGTAGCTGAAACAATACACCACAGCTCAAAAACAGTAGACACTGATAAGCTATCTTAACAGGGCTCTGCATGGAAACAATATATTCACCAACATTCTTTAATATTTTTTCATTTTCCTCATTTATTAAAAACCTTACAAGGCTTTAAACTCATTATTACATAAACAAGGTAACGCTGTAGGGACACCTCCCTCTAACCACTTCTTAAAAGCAGATACAAAGATACAATTTTCTGTCTGATACGTGAATAATGAAGCAGTCCTGTGAAGACCATTATTAACCTGTGCACTTCTACTATAGCACACACAATACTGCATTTAAAATGTTCGAAAAGTCATGAAGTTTCCCAAAGATAGCATGCTGACAACACTAACTGTTTCAAATTATGGAAATAAAACACTTAGATTTAGATTGTAAATCTAATTGGATATTTCAACTGGATTAAATATTGTATGAAATGTATTAAACGTGAAAAAGCATTCCAAACAGTTCCAAATATTTATCAGAAGTATTATTCAGCTGAATATTCATTTCCTCTATTCATCTTGTGATGAAAAATAAGAAAATCATTAGGCCCAGAATTTCCAACAGAGTTGCAAATCGATTCCTAATCCTTCCTTTATATTCCCCAAAAGACGAGGATGAGAAACTTTCTATTTTTATTATTTATTTATTCTTCGCTTACCCTTTTGGGAGCTTTATACCAAGTATTGTAATAATAATCAGATGCTTTCAGAACATTTCAGTATTATAACATGATAGAATCTCACTGGTCATAATATGACCACGCATAGAATGGAACAAGACCTACCTAAACTAACCAAATGGTAAAACATCACATTCAGTCCCCAACATCATGGAAGTAAATACAAACACTCATGCCACAAACATCTAAGCTAAGACTGCATATTGTCTAGACCAATTTACAGTCAACCTTCCGTTCAGTTCACTTGAGAAATAAAATCCTGACAGCAATCAGTTCTAAATACTCAACCATCTCTCAGTTCCTCTCTGATTTCCAGTTTCTCTCCAGACTCTCTATGAAGAGATACTAGATGAGAAAACACAAGGAAAGCACAGGAATTGCTTTTCAGATGCTAAAGACTTACACAGGTTAAAATAAGCAAGTAAATCTAGAAGCACATTCATCATGTTTTACCATTTCATTTGTTGTTATCTAAGCTTTGCCAAACTATGATTTGGAAACTTCAAGTCTTATGCCTCCGCAGCAGATAAAACTGTCTAGCAGTGCTCCTGCTTTGAGTCTCACACTCAAAGGAGTGAGAAGCTCCTGTAGATGCTGGAAGAGAACATCACAGTCTGCTGGGTGATCGCATGTGACTCAAAGCAGACTGTTCTAGATGGTACACATAAATGATTCATATGGAGTGAGATATACTTCCAAGTAGGACAGCTGTAAAATACAATCTGCTCTATGATCTTAGTCTTTGTATAGATCATCAATACAGACTGAATCACCAGAGAATTTCATCATAAATTGAAGCGAGTTGCAATATGGCCACATCCAAACAGAAATTGGCTTTGCTAGCTTCAGCACAGCTTTAAGAAAATCAAAGAACATTAAAATTTGTCAGAATATACGCCCAAAGAAAAGCGTTGTAGAAATCTCAAAGAAGTCAGAATGTAATGACAACACCGCACCACTTCAGAGTCTAGACTTGGAAGAAAACAAGGTTACACAATCACATTATATCAGTTGATCCTGGTAACTTCTGAGCACTGCACATTATAAAGGCAAGGCACAGAGAAATCTTGCACTGACCAACAGAGATACACCTAGAAGTAACCAAGCACAACATCTCCGAAACACAGAACCCAATAAAGACTACATTAATTCTGCTGATCATTGAATAACTTGAACTGAACATTTCCAGAGAGAAAATCTAAGGGTCTTATATCATAAGAATTTTTGATGCAAGTCATCAAAAACTCACAAAGAAATCAACGATTCAAAATGAGATCTTACGATAAATTGAAAAACAAAAACAAAAAAAAACCCAAGAACAGTCAAGTTGGGTTTGATACTGAATTTGCTTCAAACAAAGGCCTTACTGTACAACACCAAACAGCAGACAAAAACCTTGGGTTAGTTTAAAATGCTCTGCATGCAAGTGGAGCTGTATAAGGGAAATTTCTTCTGTCTTTGCATCTTTCTATCCTTACCATCTCCCAGTCCCTAATTTCCTGAATTTTAGGAAATACTGAAGGACAATAATACTAATATTACCGAGTCACACTCTCAGAAATCTTAATGAAAACCACCAATATTTACTCTGCATACAAAGTTGAAAAACTTCAACTTCGTGATAAAAATATCACTATGCACAGATGCTCAAGGATCTCCGGTATCTGACCTTCTTGAACTAACTTCATCCAGCTGCCCAACTGCATTCCCAACCCTCAGAATTCTCTTTATTCCAGTAATTCAAACACAGATATGTTCATTAGTAAGTACCTGTCATGCTACACCTCAAAGCTACACCTCAAAGCTAACCCACCATTGATCTTCACTACAGTGGCTGGATCACAAAATGTCAGTTATTTATAATGCAGTATTTGTCAATGGAAGGCAGATCCAATCCAAGCAACAGAATGCCATAATTAAATGCTTAGCACCTCAGCAACTATTTACCCATACATATTTATTTTATTTTTATTTCAGTTATAGAAGTAACTTCAGGATCTCTAGGGATTGTTCTTTTGTTTCTTAAATTTTGTTTTCTTTGATTAAAAATTAATGAATTTAAGACCATACACATGCTACAGAAGAACTAAATTAGGGAGTTGCATAACAACTGGTTAAGACACTGTCACCATCTTCCTGAACTTCAACAAGACAGATTAACATATAAGAATAGGTTACAGTTGCAACGTTAAGACAAGAAGCCTTTATTTTGGCTAAAGTATCTACAATTTGTGAATCCATTCTTCTGTAACAAGATGCAGGGTCAGTTCAGACTGGATCTGAATAGCAGGAGAGTACATACATCACTCTGAATAACTCTGAAGTTCTCTGAAATAACTCTGTCACAAGTCCCAATAACCAACGACGCTGTACTACTCGTACAGTTATGTATGCATTAGATGACTGGCCAAGTTATAGCTAGACAATGGCCTATTCATTCCTGCAAACATAACCAAACCAGGAGTACTCTAGCAATGTGAGATTCTTTCAGGGAAAGTTATATGAATGTATCTCTTTTTGTTATACACTAAATTAAGGGATCTGTCTTACAAGGTTGGACAGTAAAAACAAGCAAGTGCAGCACTGAATGTTTTAACTCTGTTCCTGTCAACTCTAAATGCAAGTAACAATTTCAAGCTAACACCTAGGAGTAAGGTTACGTGCTGAACCTTGCAAAGAAGTCAGTGATTCTTAAATCAAATATTATTTTGCAGTTTGGGAAAGAGACAATGCATCCTAAAACAGCTTTGGCAATTCAGTTATGGAAAGTTAGAAAATTCTTAATGGAGACATTACAAATACTCTTCTATCTGTCAGCACTGCATAACTCATATAACAATAACTCATACAGACAATACTGGTAAGGCACCAACAAGTGCAAAAGCTCTCATTTTATTTTAATAATGCTTCAGTGTTTTACTAGAGTGCTTTGCTAAGATTTTGGATGAGGAAAGACTTTATACTGTACTGCACTTCTGAGCAAAGACAGAAGGCTACGTTGTTAGTTTCCTTACACGCACAGCAGATAATATAATCAAACTACAAATTGTGTTCACTTATTACTGACATTTATCAGTGATTAAGTAGTTAAGTAAACAGAAAGCTCCTAGCAGTACCTCAGTTTCTTGCTATTTCCCATCATGTTGAGGCCGATCGCATTCCCTTTGAAAGGTCTCAAGCTTGCAGCTTTGCCTCGCCTCGCATACGTCTTTATGGAATCGCCACTGATGCCGACAGCTCCAGGTCGACAACGGAAGGACTGCAACAACAGAATTTCTGAGCATTACAATGTTTGTATGAAACGTAAAAACAAAAATATATTACAAAATGTTTACAGAAATACTACTTTGGCTTAATTTTCAGATAGCTATGATACAAAATTTTATGTATAATCTACCCAAATGCCAACTTCAATAAAAGTGTTGTTCTCAGCCTTCTAGAGATTCTTACAAAGTTCACTGCACAAACTTCTCTATCTGATTAAGAATAGTTTGAGAGTTATCCTCCATGTGATTTATTCATCCTGGAAGACAGAATTCTTTGGTGTATCAGAAGTCCTCCAATTCTTCCTTTCCAGACAGTCTATTTATTAAATATTTTATATGTGAAACAGCTTCATACCTCTGAGAAGATCATTAAAAAATACAAAGCTAACCTGCTTCATAACCATGCTGGCACCAAAGCTGTATTCCCATTTTAGATACAGGTATGTCACCTTTCAGATGCAGAATAATGGGAATGGCATGTTTTGAGAAAACAAAAATTCAATGAAACAAACAGAACAAAATGTCTTTTCCAGAAGGTTTGCTGTTTCAAAGCCAGGGAAGTCACTGGATACAATAATCCTCAAATTTGCATCTGTCAATCAGAACCAAGTAGTTCAACATGAACTCTAATTTCTGAAATAGTTTATTTCCTGTAAATGTAGTAACACAGTCTTAATCAGTAGGATTCCTTGCTAAATAAAACAATCACACCTGCAAAGCATTATGAAGCATCTCTGCAGTAGCTAGCTATCTTAAAAAACACAAAAAGCACAAATTCCATCTGTATATACATACATGTAAATAAAATTGGGAACTTGATATTAAGCCATTATGGGATACAATAATGAATATTTCCAATTAAAATAAACTCATTAATGATAAGTGTTTAAACTTAATAATAATTATTTGTGCTAATATTTTCAGAACACTATACCAACTGACAAGATCTCTAGGCTTAAGAGGAGATATTAAGAGCATGCAGATAAGCAAGTGGAGCACATAGGCTGCTCAATCAACACACACTTTCATTTTGTAACACTGAACAAATGACTTTTCAACATTGGTTTTAAAGCCTAGCAAGCTTCAAAGATACCTTTTCACCATAACATAAACAGAGCACTTACTTTTCTTTCTTCATTTGGACTGAAGGGCCCATCACTGTCATCTATGCTGAGCAGATTTGCCTCACTGGATGATGACAGGCAGGAGAAAAAAAAACCACAAGCATGTTGTAAAGCAACAGAGTATAAGCAAAATATTTTAAACATACAAAGGTCTTTCTGTCCCCCTGTATCTTTTAAATACAAATTTATAAATATGCCCAAAACAACAGGAACATTAAAGTGGGCAATATAATTATCAGGATGTATTACGGAAACTTAAAACTTGAACTGTATATTGAACTAATACAGGAAAAGCAAAATTAATGGACATTAATTCAAAGCAGAGGACGCTACTGAAAATTCAGTACTGTCACAATAATTTTGTTGACATCACAAATCAATTCTATATAACCCCTGAATCAAGTATTAAACTAGTAAATATACTATTATTTTGTTCATAATCAGAATGGTTTAAAATGGCAAACTTCACAATGCTTCATGAGAAAATTTGTGTAACAAAGTATTATCACGTAGCAGTTACTGTCAAACTATGCCTTCCTAAAAACAGCACATTCAGTTTGACTCATCCATTCATTCAAATGTTTCTTTAGCAACTGTGTATCCATAATCTTCAAAAACTGTAATGGAGAGCAGCTAGATTAGGCTAACAATTCTTGCTTCCAGGAAACACAACCTGTTCAACATCATCCGTGGTAAATTTATTCCCCTCTTGGCTGAAACAGAATACAATTTTTATCCAAGTTATAATTTCATGGTTTGGGTGGTTCTTAATTAAGAACATTCAGGCAGAAATCACAGAAGAATAGATACTGATATGTCAAAAGGCTCAAAGAACATCTACAGCTTGTCATGGAGATGAAAAGCAGTGATGGAGAAAGGGGAAATATTCTTAGCTGCAGGTACAACGTACTGACTATCATGTACACAGTGACTATTTCTACCCTTCACATTAAAAAAGCTAACAAACTGCAAATGAACATGACATAAAAAAAAAAATCCTTAAATCAGACTGAGCAAGAATAACTCTTCTGATGCAACTAAGATGACACGACTAGAAAAATATTTGGAATTGGATGTTTTTAAAGAACCAATATTTTTAGATTTTAAGGAATGCAAAGTATAAGCAACGGTAGAAGAAAGAAAGGCTGTTTCTTCAGAGAGCAGAATACATAGCAACTGAGTAATGTCTATTTGCTTATGTATCATATGCTTGCACTTGCTTGTTTAAAAGATGTAATTTATATAGACAGAGGAAAAAAATATATGGCACTCTCACATATCAGACAACATTTTAACGTTACTTAAATGCAACCTCAGTGGTCAGTTATGCCTTCATAGTTTGTCTCTCTTTAAACAGGGAGCCACAGACAAATATTTTCAAATTAGAACATTCATTTATAACTACATTATACTTAATAATAAATAAAAATTAAGCCTCTACTAAAATTAAGAAAAAATAGATTTATCCAATTTAGGTAAACAGAGCAAACTCCCAAGAAGTTGTTCAAAATTATGCATTAATATTTAGGCACTGAACAAGAAAACAAAATAGTTCTACTCCTCTTTAATGACTTCTCATTTGTTTACTGTTTAAAACCATTATGAATCATGCAATAGCTAGTTAGGCAGCTCAGTTCAATAGAACATACTTATACTTCCAACTCCAAGCATCACATGACAATTTTCGATGCTGTGTCAATGAGCTAAAAGAATATTTCCATCAATTATAGAATCATAAAGCAACTGAGGTTGGCAGAGATCTCTGGATCCACCTGGCCCAACCCCATCCAAGCAGGGACACCCAGAGCAGGGTACCCAGGAACGCATCCATAAAGATTACCAAAGAAGAGACTCCACAGCTTCTGGGAAACCCAAGCCAGCGCTCTGTCACTTGCACAGCACAGAATTGCTTCATAATATTTAGACAGAACCTCCTGTGTTTGAAGTTTGTGCCTTGTGTCTTTTGGGCTGTCCCTGACCACCACTGAAAAAAGCCTGGCTACATCTTCTTTGCACCTCACTTCAGGTATTTCTGGACACTGATGAGATTACAGCAGTGCTGAGCAGAGGGATGGGATGACCTCCCTACACCTGCTCTTCCTGATGCAGCCCAGGATGCCAATAGCTTTCCACACTGGCTGATGCTAGATTTGGCATCTACCAGGATTCCCAAGTCTGTTTCTGCCAGGCTGTTTTCCAGCTGTGCAGCCCCCAGCATATCCAGGTGCCTTGGGCTGTTCCTCTTTGCTTTCACCTTGCACATCTACATGATGTTCCAACCAGGCCATTTCTCCAGCCTAGAAGTCCACATGAGCGTCTGCCCTAACAGTCCCTCTTCAGTTTTGTTTCAAATGCAACTGGAATCTCTTTTCTAAAGCTCTTACACATGAAAACAAAAGGTTGGCATATTTTCCCTCACAGCACACTGCATACATTCGACAGTTTAAAATTATGTGGTGGTAGTCAACTCATTAAAAAAGCCCTGGTTATCAGAGGCACAAGAGAAGCATTAAAAAAATACCTCTGAACTTAAGGGATGTTCTGAACTAAAAATTCTTTATCGATTTATTATTAAGGACTTAATACCTTATAATAGTCGCAACAAAAGCACAGAATACCTACATAGGTAAGTCTTTTGAGGGAAGTAATTATAAGGAAGTAAGTTTGGGGAAAAAAAACACTTAGATGGAAAAAAAAAGTATTCTCGCATTTTACAGTCAGGAACACAGGGAATGAAGTTGTTTACTATCTCTAAGTAAGAAAAAATCAAAATAAAAAAAAGTAAGAAAACACTACTTCAGGAAGGATACCACAGAGCAAACAAAATTACAAAACCATGTAATGCCTTCTGCTGCATAACATAATTCTTACCACTTATTCTTTGAAGGACTACACAGATTTCATTGTTAAACTGATCAATGGTCTTTTTTCCCTAATTATTCTACATAAAGGTTCCTTTCCTTCTGTGTGATCACCAGGTATAAAGGAAGAGAAGTTTCACGTCATCTTCTAAGTAAATCCAATCTGGTATGCCATTGCAAATGTTATTTTATTGTTTCAGGTGGGGTGAGATTTTCTGCAGGCATATACTTTGGGATAAAATACTTCTCAATTCCCATTTTCATTGTCTTTAACTATAGCTTCAAACAAAATATCACCTCTAGAAGCATTTTAAATATGCATATACAATGTTGTGGTGAGCGTAATATTTTTCCATATCCTCTTCAGTTTATAGCAGATCTTTATTCCTGAATATGAGATCATTACTTGACATCTTACCATGATGACACAGCTCACGTAACTCTCCAAATAAGTTAAACAGCACACTTTAAAGTATTCCACATATTCTAAAAATTGCTTTGGTATAAAGTCCTTAACCACACCTTTTATGTTGATCTCACAAAGCCGACACTGAGTACTAACCAGCAATACCAGCACAGATCCCATTTGCTGTATTCTTAAATCACATTTATGCTGTACATGTTGGAATGGTACTCCTGGGCTAGTTCAAAACAGACTTTTTTTCTGTCTGTCATTGGAGTGCAAAAAGCTGTGACAAGATCTGACACTAAGATGTCAGTGATTCAACAACAAGCAAGAGAAACATCTAGGTGCTTGCTTCAGACTTACAGCTTTTTCCATCTATACATGCTGTAAGCTAAAAGCATGGCTAGTGAACATCAGCATAACCAGTACAAGTGACATTAAAAAAATCCCAAGAATTACTCGTTGCTTAGTGTGGTCAAAATAGGGGTCGTGGGGCTTTATGATGAAACAATTACATTAACTGAAGTTGCCAATCTTTGAAACGTTCTGCTAAGTGAGAAAGGTTATGTAGAAAGAACTGACAAATTATTGTCAAACTGATTGCTTCCTAAAGATTCTAACAAAACACTGACGGAAAAGAAGTTACGCAAAGTAAAAAAAAAACAGAAAGCAAAATTTAAACATGCTCAAATGAAATGTGCAATGCCTATCACAAAACAAAAAACGCAGAATACAATCAAAGAGGTTTTTATTTGTCTGTTTTTAACCAAAAATAAATACTTGGGCAGCTTAAAAGGTACAGCTCCCTGAAGTTTGCTTATAAGAGGATGGCTGAGCAAAAAAGGCAGGATCTTCAGAGGAAATCAATTTTTAGCTGCTCTTTTACCTGTACTACCAGATAAGGTTCTGCACTACTCACAGATATAAAAAAGAACTACTAATGTGAGCAACAGCATTTCAATACTGGCTACAGGAAAAATACAGAATATTTCAAAGGAGTGAGAAGTTCAGGAATACTGTTATATAAAACTTCTGTTCAATTATCAGTTTTTCAAATGTCATTGAAATAAAAAGTGTTATTACTCTATATATCATTTTGCATTAAGTTAACACAAGTTGGAGATGGAAAATAGCAGTAAGTGGTGACAAGAAAAAAACTGAGATGCTTACAAATAAGAGGTATTTTTGAAGACAAGCAAAATGCAAATATTAACTCTACTTCATATGCAGCCATCGCACTTGAAATCATGTTCGATTTCATAGAACTAGAACATCCTTAGTTTGAGAATCTATCAAAAAATCTTTTTAACGATGCAGTTCTTCTGACAGAACTTAATGTTTTAACACACAATTGAATGGAATCCTGAATCCATTCTAATGACTAAAACATTACATTTCTTAATTTTTTGTTAAACCTACAGTACAACTTCCTGCAGCAGCCTAAGAGGTTATGTAAGTACTCTCCTATTTCCTTTCTGTACATAATACTTGAGAGAGTATTACCCACTAAAATGCTACTTTATGGCGGTCTCTTAAGATTATTAAAGAGGTCAAGCTACAGATCTATGTAAGAATTATTTTTGTATATAACCACCAAATTCAGTTTCTCCTTATGAAAGAACTACAGCTTTTTTAAACTTATATGTTTCAATTTGAAATATCTAAGAACAACAATTAAACATATCCTTCATACATGAAACTAGCTGTTAACAAATTAATAATTTTTTAGAAATGAATAGTGACAGAATTAGAAAGCACACCAATAACAACATGATGTTAAAAGGACAGGATTTATTCTAGCTACACAGATAGCATTTAACTTTTAGGAAAAACGCAGACATATTAAAAAAAGAAATAAATGATATGGGAACTGAAATTACCTTAAATCTACATTGTGAAATAAAGATAAGGGAGAAAAAAAATATTTAAGCTTAGTTTTTTAAATGCTTTAATCATAACTGCAAAGTACTGAATATCACCAGTAAAAGAAGCTGAAACGACTGTTTTCTTAATTTGCACATAATGCATTTCTTCTCTGCATTCTTCAGACTTCTACAGTAGCTCTGAAGACAGCTCCAACTCTTCCAAAATGTTGTGAATCTCATGTCAACAATTAAGTGTACAATATAATGCACTTTCTATATCATAATACTAGTTAAATAAGCACTTCTACCAGATAATTTTCTCTTAATCACTGAAATTTTCAAAATGTTATATAAAGTTTCTTAGTGATAAATTACAAAAAATCATTTATTTGTAAACAGACAATTATACTTTCAATAGCCTAGATAAAAGCATCCTTACTCTTTCTCTGCATCTCCTTCACTTTCTTCTGCATGATCAAAGCTCCAATTATTTTTAAAACCTCCATCTCTCTTGGACTGTGATCTATCCAAAGCTGAAATGAGAACAAGTTAAGGTAAGTCTTGGTTTTAAGTTGAGTTATTAATCAACACAATCTAGAGGAATAAACCAGGTGTATGCATTTTCCCCATACATTTATTTCATTTTGTTGATGTCAATGTGTAACTATCATTTGGGCAAAAAAGTTCAGCAATGCTGTGGCAAATCATTTTCCTACATAAATACGAGCAATTATCATTCAACACCTTGATTAGCAATGTAGTAAGTTAGAATGCTATTAAAAATTATAAAGCGAGGTTTTTACTGTTTCAGTGGCCTTCGGTTTATCGGACACTCTCTCTCTTACACTCCCAATACACCACATGATGTTATGATGTGGAATATCAACAATACAACAAAAATCACAAAACCATAACATAGTGATACCTGCAAACTTAGGAGTTCCTTCTGTGATATGAAAACTCCTTACGTTTATTACTTAAATGTCTAATGTCCAAATACATGTTTCTCTTCTTCATATACACACAACAGTTTGGAAGTATTCCAAGCACAATTTCAACATACAATGTTTTTTTAATCCAACACCTGACACTGACATGAATTAACGTTTGCCTCTAGCTGAAATTTCAGGGTTAGCATCAAACAAATGAATGAAAACCTGGACTTCCTGAGAACAGTCGCGCTACATCATATCTCAAATTTATCTACTCCAATATCCAACAGTATGGAAATTTTTTAATAAGACAGTACGTGGCCATCTAAGTGAAGGAGATTCAGAACATGGAGGCAGCACTCATTAAGGTAAGGCACTATTCACCCAGATCCCAATTACTGCAACTAAAAGCTGCCTTGCACAAATAACGTGTGACTAATTTTATAGCAGATTTTATTAGAGTGTGGTTTAAATTAGTCTTTTCTTACTGTTTTTACATATTTTACAATACATTTAGAAATAATGAATGTAACCCCATGCTTTGCAAGGAAATGAAAAGAATCATAACCAACAAAAGACACATAGGGAAAAGTACAAACAGTGCAAAAAAAGCAGGGTTTATCACAATCAATCGCAGCTTCCAGCTATTTGCACCTACCGAGGACTTCCTGAACCAGGGATGACACTTTTGTGTGCAATAGCTTTTTTTCCTTTTTTTTTTTTTTGTTTGTTTGTTTAAATCAACAATACTTTAAAGAAGAAAGAGTACTTTGCAGCAAATAGCATCTCTTTTTCACTATATAAATAAGCATCTCCTTTGTTATTTGTCCTGATTCAATCTGGCATCTTTTAATTCTATTTAGTACTCAACTCACCTCTGGTTCTTGTGCTAGATAAGACAGTAATCCATTCCTACCATGATTACATACATCCCTCTTGTTCTCCTCCAGGCATCCTTTTCCCAGACAGAAAACAAGCAAACAAACAAAAACCTTGTCTATTTAGTTTTTCCTGATTCATACCTTTAGGATCATCCTCAGTTGTTCTCTCTGAACTTTTTCTTTTTGAGATAGTGAAGAATGGAACCCATACTACTACAGTTAACATTCAAGACACTAACCTGCCATGAATTTCTACATAAGCAGTGTGGTATTTCTGTTTTACATTTGTTCCTTTCAGAATAAATAATATGCCTGGAATTGCCATTTTCACTGCTATGGAAAACTGCTTTGATGTTTCTGTACTAGCTAATTTCCATCTTTCAGTTGACCGGTAAGAACTAGCTCAGATTCAATTGTTGCATACAAAACTTTAGACAAATCATTCTCTCACCAACTTCTCATTCAGCTGCATCACTTGGTGTGTACCAACACTCAATCTAATACATAATTTTTAATGCACAGAATGAAAATCCTGAGCATCTGGAATTTCCTTGAAGTAAAAAGACATTATATTAACCTAACAAATGTTTGTAGCATCTACATACCTCTGTTACTTCATTGTCCAACTTTTTTCTTCTATCTGCATCCATGTTAGCACAAATCCTTGTGGAATTCAACCAGTTATTCCTACTGTTAACAAAACGAACCACTTTTGCCCTCTCTAGTTATCATTTGCCAGATGTTTCTTACAATACTTGCTATTTTATCTAAATGAAACTTAGTGTCCCTAAAGATTGTGGTAAAGAACATCACAGAAGGAATTAGAAAGTTAATCTTGGTCTTCATTAACATTTCTATAAACTTGAATTATACAGTCACAAAGCTCACCTATGAAGAGTTCCCCAACTACTCCACTGGGCATCATATTAGACACATTCCCTACTTGTAGCAGAAAGACAAACCTAACCAACAAGTATCAGGCAACAGTTCTCCTTTATCACCAAGTTCCTCTTAAACACTTGGATGAATGCCATTTCATCCTCACCTTGCTTTCCTCATGTACCTTTTCTTCTACTGACGCTTCATTTTGAGACATAAGCTCTATCACATTCCTTAAGAAAAAATACAGCATTAAGACCTCTGTATGTGTTGTCAACATGGGTACTGTTATTACATACAGTCACCAAGGCAGGTGCATAGCAGGTGGCACACCTGCTAGCGAGACAGATTTGTATCGAGAAGTAATTTTAATCATTTACACTCCTTTTTAAAACATCCAGTTCAACAGAATTTGCTGGAATACTGTGTATTTTAGCTTTTACAGAATCTTTTTTATTATTAGCCACATCCCAAAGCCATTTGTTTTGCATGAAATTTACTTGATTAACAAATGAGATGACAAAAATGAAAGCATGAATGGCAGAAAGCAGATTAACATCTTTAAGTCATTGAACGTTGTCACTGCTTTGCACACTCCTTTAGCAGGAATTTCCATCATTCAATAGTGTCATTTCTGAATTTCAGTGGGAAAAACGTTCACATGAAAGAGTTAACTATATTAACTAAGAGTTAACTATGAGTTATTCACTATTAAAAAAATAATAATAATTAAAAACCTCCCCATCTAAAACACTGAAGTGAGGAATATTTAGCAAAGTGCAACATAAGATGGCACCTTGGAAGATTTGTCTTCAAGTCTTGTGCTCTGTGGTTTAAGACCAATGATTCCATATGAATTGATATTATGGCTTACCAGACCAACACAGCTCTTTATTTTTTACTGTTCTACATGTGATGCCACACGCACTAAGAGTCACATGAAAATACCTTTAACTTTTCTCATAAGGTAACTCCTTCCTATATATCAACAGATTGCCTGAAACTCTTCCCACCACTTCTTGAATGTCAATAGAAACTGGAATGTTATTACTACAGCACAAAGAGGCACTTCAATCCGTTGAGATCACATCTATTTCTGTGTGTCCAAGAAACACACAAAACATAAACCTAAACCAAACAAATGTTTCCTTCAGGACTAAGGACTTCTTGCAGAAGAACATGAAATCTGCATACTTTTTCAACAGTTACACTGGTCTGAATAACACAAGCCTTATCTTATATGCTTAAAGAAGCATCCAGAACCAGAGACTCCTTTAGGTACTGATGAACCAAAAAAGTCTGCATGGAACCACAGACACCGGCTCACTGAGAAAGGAGACAAGGGGCCTAGTTACAAGGGTCACTGAAAAAACTGATGAACTCAAGCCTTTCACTTATTCATTTATTTATTAATTATCTCCTCCAGATTTCTCTGCTAAGTTCTATCCTCCAAAATTCAAGCTCCCCAATGCTACTAGCAGAATCTACTGTCAAGGAAAAGATGATAAACACACAATTAAGTCAACTATACATACTGAAGACCACAGGACAAGAGGTGTCTGACACTGTTGAGGAAGCCTGCCAATATCACTGCTAAGCCAGCTCCTGTTAACCCTGAAAGGTCATGGCAACTGAGAGAGGTTTCCCATAACTGGAAAAACATCATACCTTTCTTCAAGCTAAGCAACAGCAATGACCTGGGGAACTACAGGCTAGTCTTTCTCACCTCTACTCTGGAGAATGTTATGGATCATATTCTGCAGGAAAACAACTCCTCGAGGAGAAGGTGAACACGGATTCACTAAGGACCAACTATGCCTAACTACCTGACTGCACTGTATGTGTTCCCCAGCAAGATGACTGGTTCTTTGGTTAAGGAAGAGCAATGGATACTGCATACCTTGACTTCAGCAAGGCTTTTTACATGATCTCCCATGAGGACTCTATATCCAGATTGGAGAGATGCATAATAAGCAAATTATATGGTGAATGAAAAACTAGTTGGACCAAATGGAAACAAAGCAGAAGGAAGATAATGACCAGCAGTATAAATCAGATGACAGCAGCCTCAGTCATCAGTACCAGAACCAATACCATTTTGCTTCTGTGCTAATACTCTAGATAAGACCAAATATATTTTGCAAGTTCGCAGACTATACTAAATTGGGGGAAGCAGCTTATACACTAGAAGCAAAGGCTGCTATTCAGAGAGACCTGGCAGGCTGGATAAACGGGCTTACACAAAACTTAACATCTTATTACCAACTTATCCATGAAAGCAAATATATCTGGTATGCCAGAAGTAAGTCCAGCATCAGGGATGGAAAAAGCCCATGCAGCATTGCAGGCTGGAGGCAACTGGCTAGGAGCTGTTCTTCCAGAGGATTTGGGGGGGGAGTTGGGGGAAGTTTGACTGACAAGTTGAACATGGGTTAGTAGTACCACCCCACAGCAAGGAAGGTCAACCACTTGACACAACTGCGAAAGCTACCATAAGCGCAGGGGAAGTGACTCTTCCTCTCCATATGACCTTTGCAAAACTGTATCTAGAGTATTTCAGTCAGTTTTGCACTCTCCAGTGCATCAAAGACACTGCAGCAAGTCTAGAAGAATGCTGTCAAGATGGCCAGGGGGACCTATCATATCACACACGAGGCTGAAAGAGCAAAAAAAAAAAAAAAGAAAAAAAAGAAATAGGCAGGGAAGGAAGATAGGAAGATAAGACCCTTTTGCTATTTTCCATTTCCTAATTGGAAAGAACAGAAAACATGAAGACACACTCTTCAAAGATGCACAGCAGAGGGATGTGAAGCATCAGATATAAGCTGGAAAAAACAAATCCAAACCCAATAAAAGAATTGATCTATTTTTATTTCTTTATTACCATAAGATTGGCCAGGCAATGAACCAGGTGAGCCTGACAACTCATGAAGATGGAACAACTCTTCACTCTTCTCTGGGTAGAGAACTGGCTGGAGGGCTGTGCCCAGAGGGTAGTGGTTAATGGAGTTAAGTCCAGCTGGCGTCCTGTAACGAGTGGTGTCCCCCAAGGGTCAGTTTTGGGGCCCATCTTGTTTAATATCTTTATTGATGACCTAGATGAGGGAATTGAGTGTACCCTCAGTAAGTTTGCAGATGACGCCAAGCTGGGAGGATGTGTCAAACTGCATGAGGGTAGGGAGGCCCTTCAGAGGGATTTGGATAGGCTGAACAGCTGGGCTGAGCTCAATGGGATGAGGTTCAATAAGACCAAGTGCCGGGTCCTGCACTTTGGCCACAATAACCCCATGCAATGCTATAGGCTTGGGGCAGAATGGCTTGAAGAATGTAGAGAGGAAAAAGACCTGGGGGTGTTGGTTGATGCTCGGCTTAACATGAGCCGGCGGTGTGCCCAGGTGGCCAAGAAGGCCAACAGCATCCTGGCCTGTATTAGAAATAGTGTAGCCAGCAGGAGCAGGGAGGTGATCTTCCCCCTGTACTCAGCTCTGGTACGGCCGCACCTCGAGTACTGTGTTCAGTTTTGGGCCCCTCACTACAAGAAGGACATTGAGGCCCTGGGGCGTGTTCAGAGAAGGGCAACAAAACTGGTGAGGGGTCTGGAGCACAAGTCTTATGAGGAGCGGCTGAGGGAGCTGGGATTGTTTAGTCTGGAGAAGAGGAGGCTCAGAGGAGACCTTATTGCACTCTACCACTTCCTGAAGGGGGGTTGTGGTGAGGAGGGGGTGGGCCTCTTCTCCCTGATAAATAATGACAGGACGAGAGGGAATGGCCACAAGTTGCGCCGGGGAAGATTTAGATTAGACCTGAGGAAACATTTCTTTTCTGAAAGAGTGGTCAGGCACTGGAATGGCCTGCCTAGGGAGTTGGTTGAGGCACTATTCCTAGCGCTGTTCAAGAAGCATTTAGATGAGGTGCTAAGGGATTTGATTTAGTAGTTGGGTAGGGATAGTGATAGGAGGATGGTTGGACTAGATGATCCTGTAGGTCCTTTCCAACCTTATGAACCTATGAACCTATGAACAAGGCCCTGAGCAATCTGCTTTCACTGGGCTTGGGCTGGGCAGGAGGTTCCATCTACACGATGCCAACCAGCAGTCAAGGGGTTTCCAATTTAATTGATTCCAAGACAAAACTAAAAAACAGTGACCGGTCATAGGTACAAGCTTTCAGCTAAAGCAAGAGCACCATTGTCACAAACACTCCCACAATTACATACCTCAGTCACTTTCCCTCCTTTCTCTCTGTAAGTCTGCCACCTACACAGTCTTTTCAAGTAAGTTCAAAAACATCAAAAGCAGGATCCAACAATAGGTAAGGTTAAAAAAGAAGAAAAAAAAAGAGAGAGAAAAACAAGCAATATTTTCATCTCCAGAAGTACAGAGCTCTGTTGCTAGATTGAAGATGTGCTAAAAATTCAGAAAGACTGTTTTTGTATGAAAGATAGCAAATATCTCCTATAGGATATAGGAAAACTCAGAGACTAAAAGGTTAAGGTAGTCTAAGGATGATTTCTGAACTGTCAACTTATTCTAAAAAATTGTTGAAGTGTAATAAAGCCCTTCAAAGAGGATGATAAATAAGAATTTCAGACTGCAATTTCTGTGGCAAATCAGTATGCGATACCAATCATACATGATCTCCAGATGTTAACACTGGAAGAGTTTTACAGGATAAGCCAAATGAAGTAAGAAACCTTACAGTAGATTGCTTTTCCAGAGTATCTGGAAAATTATGCCCTATGTTAACCAAACAAACAAAACAAAAAATGTGTCCAGAATATTTCCATGAGAAAAAAATAATGAAAAAAACTCTATGATGTAATTAAAGGAGAAATAAAAAAACAAAACTAGACACTTCTTTGATGCTGTCAATTCTTCAAAATTCACCCGAATAATAACAACAACAAAAGCACAGAAAGAACAGTCAACAACAAAGAAAACCTCGGTAACTTAGTCAAACGAAAAGGGTGCATCTCAAAAAATACTGAGCAAGGAAAGCATGAAAGGGGGATGAAAGAGTCCTTTAAACTCTAAGCTGTGAGAACAATTTGCATTTCTGTACAGGCCAAAGATCATCTTTTTTTTTCCCCTGTATTTGTGAGGGCAGTGAGCTGGACTGGATTGCTGATACAGCTGAAAAGTAATGCAGACTAGCTCCACCAGCACTTTTCTATCCATCTAAAATTAGTTTTCTGGACATTTAGCTCAATTTGTGGCGAAGCACAAGAAATGGCAGTGTTAACACAAGGAAAGCTCCAAAACACCGTCACTGGGAGGGGCAACACGACTGTCACTCTGAGCAGCAACCAGCAGCTAGGCAGGCCTGGTCCTAACATAGACTTCTAGTCCATAAACTTGCAGGCTATACAGTACGGCCTCACACATGGGAACTGCTAGGAGTTACAGAATAACCCTGCAGACATACACAGAGGTAAAAATCAAGCAGAAAGTTGTCCGCTATAAAAATTAAAAATAAAATTAAAAAAAGGAATCAGACAGATGCAACCCAAGAATAAACAACAACCTCACAAACTAGATCAACTCCCTTTGCAATAAGAGATCATCAGAACTGTCAGACAAGGGAACCAGAGACGAGCTCAGCAGCTGGCTGGTCAACTGAATTGTTTGGTAGGCTCCACCAGCTACAAGCTAAGAGAAGACATTACACTCCATTATCTCCACTATCTTTACTGAATCCCATCCCACAAAGTTCAAATAAAATTTGAAGAAAACAGTAATATGCTTGTAAAATTTCTCTATTATATTACCATGAAAAGAAATTCTAACTTTTTTAAACTGTTTCATTTGAAAGAACACAGATTAACAGTTGCAAATGGGGGGATTTACAATGACAGAGCACTGCAAATACGTTATTACAGTAAAACACCACTGGATAAAAATTCACTGATTACATATTTGCCTTATAACAGTATCCAGTAATCTCATTTAAAAGTTTATCAGCCCACATAAGGTAAAAGTGGTCATAATAACCTGGACCAGAGTAGCTCAGAAGTCCATTTTCAAAAGCTTATTCTTAATTGTAAAAAGAATCTTAAAACTGTGTTTCGAGCAGTGGGTCCTGACAGAAATAAAATTACAATGGACAGCACTGTTTCTAGAAGATGTGAGCCTAAGAATTTACAGAGGCAATTGCAAATCTACCATCCCCTGCATAGTTTGAATTCCACGTAATGGGTTCTTGAATAATCTTTCTGTTAGACTGTCATATTAAACTCTATCATCAGTGACATATTAATATTTTGTTACACGAGCCATAAAAGAGGGATATGCCAAACAAACACAACACTATATCCTACAACTTAATAAAAATACAGCAGTAGGATGGATTTTTGTGTAAAAGAAATGACTTTGTGGCACTAGACAAACTCACAAAAATAAATATTTTTGCAGCTGTTTCTTACAGACATAAATTTCTAGGATTCAATAATATTAATAATGTCACATAGCATGATGTTTTACCATACCAGCCAAACACTACTGGTATTTATCATTCCCAAAAATCCTTGTGGCAAGTTTTATTAAATATGTGTATATACACACACACACACCAAGGAGAGTTTGCTCCAGCACCAGTGGTTTGGAAGCAAACAAAACAGGAAGGCCTTGCACAGCTTCTGAACGATTATTGATTTTTATTTATAATCATTCAAGATTTAATCAGTGAAAGATACCCTAAACTCAGTGCTTTTCACACCAAATGATTCTTTTATAGGAGTTACAGGGACAAGCATTGAGAAAAGCGTCCTTGCCCCACGCAGCACTTGCCCATTCAATAAAAACTTTTTAAAGAGCAAGCTGACCAGAGTGGGAAGAATAACCACAGCCTCCTGATCCTGATAACTTATTCCTTCCAGACTTCAGCCTTCACCGTAAACTAGTTCTGCACAGAACTTAACCTGTTATTTTAAATAATTGAGTTTTCCTGGTCAGAGTAAAGCTGATGTTGCACAAGGGAATTCATTCTGAAGCTGACCTTACATATTGCGTCTTAAATTGAATTTACAGCTCACCAGAGACCAAAGGAGAAACATTCTACAACTCTCACACCCAGAGGGTGCCTGCCCTCCCCAAACCCACCCGCTGTCCTACCTCTTATGTTCCCCTTCCACAAACAAGTTCAGAGGTTTGGCAAAGCACAGTCTGGAAGACAGTACCCAGTAGTAAATTCCACTTCTCTGGCAACACAGTGGTGAGACCCAGGGGCAGTGGATAGTTTGAGACACAGTACCAGGCTGGAATCTGGCCAAGGACAGCAGTCAACCTCCCCCACCTGTGGCAGGAAGTGTTCAGAGCAGCACAGCCTCACTATGTTCTTTAAGCAGTTTAAAACATTCTGTTAGTCCCTGTGACTAAACCAGTTAATGATGCTAAGCCTTGCAAAGAGAAACAATAAATAGTTGGCACGTAGCTTTACAAAATGGAGTTGCAGCATGATAAGATAAAAGCAGCAACGTCATGGTTCACTGCTTTAGGAAATCCACACACACAGTTTATCATCACTCTGTATGAGACAACAGCATCACACTGCAATCACCTCACTGTTCTCTGGATAGTTTATTCTGAAAGAATTATTTACACATTTGATATCGGTGAGCTGCAGATTGCTAGTTTACATTAACTATGAGATACCAGTACTGATGCTTTTACAACCATCATTTTAATAACCAACTATCCCCATATATCATTAGGACATAATTCTTTTTATAAGTAATACGTGGAAAAGTTATTCAAGGAACAGCATTGCCAAAAGCATTATTTAACATGTAGCAGATATTATACCATAAATAAAAGTAAAAAACAATTTCTCAAGTTATTTGCTCTTCATCATTCCTGTGAGTTGCAATATCCAAATAACCATTAGCTGTTCCGTATTCTGATTTATACTATGGTCTAACTCAAGAGACTGAAAACCATTTGGCATAATCTTCAGTCCTGTTCAGGGAGACAACACCGCACAAGAAAATTAAATAAGTGTACAGCACTTCTACATTCTATTTAAAGCACTCAAAAGACATCTCACAAATTTTTGTGCACATTATTAAACTAAGTTCTAGTAATAAAGTTCATAGTTCTCAAAAGAAAAGCTTCCATTCTAGAACCATAAAATGGTTTGGGTTGGAAGGGACCTTTTAAGATCATCTAGGTCCAGCTCTCTGCTATAGGCAGGGACTCCTCCCTCTAGACCAGATTGCTCAAGGCCCCATCCAGCCTGGCCTTGAATGCCTTCAGGTACTGGAAGGCCGCTATGAGGTTCCCCTGGAGCCTTCTTGAGCTATTGCACACATTCTTTCATTCCTTTCTGCAGTGCCTGCACATACACACATACCCTGCTCTGCGCACAGTCCTCTAGCTGCCCCAACACTGACTTTTAAGCCAGTGTCCAACACCACTTAGTAGCAAAATGAGCCATGCTGACAAAGCACTGAAAACTTTTTCTTCAATGATACAAATTTCTGAGTTCCCATATTTAGGAAAATTTCACATAGTTTCTAGCTATTTAACTCTACTCCTCAGCAAACAAAAGGTTTCAAAAGATTTTAGTGAAAAGGAAGGAGACAAAATGATGAAAGATGACAAAACGAAAAAAAGAAACCCTCACTTATTCTTATAAAGCAATATTTAAAAGCGACAAGTGGAATTTGGTGATTAGTTTCACTTAATAGGATCTGCTACACCACAAAGTGCTTGGACATCTATCCATCAGTTATCTCAATTATAGACCAACTGAAGTTCTATGGAAAAGGAGAAGTCTGATACTGTATTGAAATCTATGCATAATCTTTTAGAAACAACACTAAAAACAACAACAACAACATAGTTGTTGTAATCACTACAATAATAATCCACTATGTTTTTTGTCCGTGCACAAAAACAGCTAGCAAAACATTAAAATATCCAAATAGGCTTATTATAAACGTATTTGTGCAAGCAAAGTATATGCAAAATGTTGATTTATCCTTCAAAGCATCATTAAGGTTGGAGAAACCACTAAGATCACGCAGCCCAACCATCACTCCATCACCACCTTGCCCACTAACCCACGTCCCTCAGTGCCACATCTACTCTTTTCTTGAAAAAGCACACTTCCCTGGGCAGCCTGTTCCAATACCCAGCCACTCTCTTTCACACCAACCTACCCATCAAGTCATGCACTGATGATATTATTGTATCATTACTATTATTTTTACAGTTATACTTACACAAAAAATGAGTGCAAGGATCTCTTTCAGGAATATTACCACTTTTTTCTTCCTTCAGAGAAGGACAACAGAATTTCTATACTTTCTCTGAGGGAAGACTAGTGCTTTCCTATCAAACCCAAGTGCTAAAATAAACCCAACAGAGAAGCAGGCGAAGTCTCCTGCACAAGGCAGTACCCTTAAACCAAATGACAGATGTTCCCATCACCAAAAAAAGAAACAACAAACACCAACCAACCAACAAAAAAACAAAAGAGAAAACTGCACAGAGGTGCCTTCTAAGTCAGAAAGCTGAGGACAAGTCTGGACATCTAAAATCCCATCTCTAAAGGAAGGACATGCATGATGTGGAAGCAGACCTAGGCACAGGATATTATTTTAGAATGTACTACCAAGTGCCTTACAGCATGTTTATAGAGTATTAATAGACAAATGAAAGGATTTTTTACTATCTTTCTACATGCTTTAAGAAGCAGTTGTCTTTTTATTACCATTTTATGCCAGTTATCACTCATGTTAGATTGATACATCCTAAAACAAGACAGTGTGGAGACAGTTAGAATTTTATTTTACCCAGAGAGAATTCTCAACTATTGGGTTGAAGATCACCCCACTCATTACTGGCAAATAGTATTACTTAAGTAATAAGGTTTCCTATTCTTAAAAGCACTGCAAGGAACAGTGAAACAGCAGTCTGAGAAGACAGACACAGCATCATGAATTCCTTGCCTCCAGATAGAAAACCATTCTCAAGAAGAAAAGAACAGAATGTATCTGGATATTGATGGGGCTGATGAAGACCAGAGAGGAGTCCAACAGCATAAAGTAGTTCAGATTCTGAAAATGACACAGAAGAAAATGAATGATATTCCTTCAGTTCCAAGTTAATATCTATATCCACTAACTCTTAAGAAAGTGTCAGAGACAGCACTGGAGGCAATTAAGACAGCAATTTCACTATTAAGAGAAAATAAATAAGAGAAGAGTCATAGTAGGTAGGAAACTTTCAAGTATTCTATGTAAATATAAAATCTACTCTGCCCTCGTATTATTCTCATCAGATATTTCACACAAAAATAATAAAAAAGCAGGAAAGGCTGAATGCCACTTCCAATGGCAGGTCTCTGCCTATATGGTAATAAACCACAGGCTTTGTTTCTGTGCTGCTTCCTTTAATAAAATACACAAGTCTTCAATCTCTGATTTTCTGAAGATGATTCTTTACACCTGAGCTGAATCAAAAACCTTTCAGACAACTGAAGCTTCCACTGCTGCTGCTAATGGGTAATCCAAACAGTTTTCTTTATTGCCATTAGGAAACCTGTAGCCAAGAAAATGAAACGAAAATTGAGTAAATTCCTGTCATGACTGCACCAAAGTCTCTCGGCAGCTCTGAAGGCAAGAGACTGGCCACGTTCCTTAGAAAAGAAGTCCTCAAAGAGAAACTTCATAACTAGCTCTTGGTACCACTATTGTAACTACTGGGAAACTGAAAAAGAAAACAGAAAGGAATAAAAGCATTCTCTTTTCTTCTGGGGTTTGGACTAGATGATCTCTGGAGGTCCCTTCCAACCCCTACAATTCTGCGATACGTGTGTTTAGGAATACTTAGAGGTCATCATTTCTCCAGTTTAAAAGTTTATCTACGTTTCTGCAATAGGTAACAGCTCAATAACATCCGAAGTGGCAGAATAAAGCGCAGCTCCCAAAATTCTTCCATGCTGGATATGATCAACAGTACTCTGTACTCTTACAACAAGCACTGAACATTCCCCCATCCTGCATGTACAGATTTATCAATCCTTGTTTCGCATTTCACGTCTGACCATCAAGTGAAAGTACATGAATTCCCACAGATGTAAATCTCTGTTCACCAAATTTCTAGTCCTCCAAATTGGGAAAGAATTCCCATGAAAGGGCCCCACTTTGTTAACATAAATTTCTGCACTTTCCTCCTGTGATTAAAACTTACTGGAGGAAAGTAAATTCAGAAAACAAGGAAAATATTTTAGTAATTCTAATTCCAAGCTAGCTTAAATAACAAAAAATGTGTACTCTCAGTTTTACTGAATTTTAAAAGTCTCAACATTTCAAGGAAAGTAAACGTAGGTCACGTATACCAATATATACTATATCTTATCAATACTAATAACTATAAGCACTGCTGCAGAAGGATAATCGATACAGATTTAAAGAGACAGACCTTATCATTTTAGGGACCTTTCTCACATCTTCCATAAGACAGTCTATATAACATATAGCAGAAAAATATGGAAACACTCGCCAAAATGAATATTTGTATGAATCACACTACTGAAGAACAGCATTACCAGAAAGACAGTAGATAAATCAGTCAAGGAGCACCCTTCCAAGGAAGACTCCTTTGTTTTTATTGGACAGTGAAATAATAAAAATATTAAAAGGGAACGCTTTGACAACAGAATGAGAATCATATTTTCTTCATACTAATATCTTATTACAATACATATGAAAGAAAAAAAGCAATATCTTACTGGACATTCATTATCCAAACCAAAATTCTGAATATCACTCTTGCAATTAATAATTTCTTTTACCTGAATGTTTATTTTACGTCAGATTGATAGTCAAAGTAAGTTTGATTGCATCAGAATTTTCCCTGTAGACACATACACACACACAGATGTGTATTTCTATTAGACTGAGTTCAATTAGTGACACAACTGCATTTGGCACCTAACTCATTTGTTTTGCACATCAGTGGCAGGGATGGACAGAGAATTCTCAGCTCTCCCTGTCCCAACCTTCCGAAAAACTCCACATAAACAACTGCTGCTTGCTGCTTTTGCAGACTTCACTGGAGTCTGTGAAATATATAGACTCACACTAAGTACAGTTTGAATTCTAGGCTCATACAATAACAACAACCTTGCAGTAGAAGTTGTCATGCCCCTACTCAATACACATTTATCCCTGCTCTTGTCCATGCTGTTTCACAAATCCAGCACTCTCATGCTTGTCTAAAAATCAGTCTTTGAATAATGGTTGTTTTACATCATCAGGTTAATCTAACATGCTGCCATACGTTTCCAGATTGAAGACTGCTAGAAAATCTACGCACACATATCTTACATACCTTTATTTTTCCCTGTGAAGTCAACCCTCCAGTCTAAGAGCCTCCCAACATCCTAAAACCTTTTTTCTTTGCTTCAAATGAGCACAAATTTACCCTGCTCTTGCTAGATCTGCTGCACTATGATTATCCTGTCTGGACTTGATTTTTGTCACCGTCGTCCACATTAGATTTTCTTCAGACAAGATTCCTAACACACACATGCAAATACACTGCACACTCTCAAGAGTTTGCACCCAATCGTGTCATTAGTGCTAAAATTAACATGTCCCCAAATAACAGGGAAACACAAAACTGATTGATTACTCTGTCCATCGGTCACGCAATACTGAAACTTCCAAGGAGGATGCTACCCGGTGTCATGCTGGTAAACTGCTACTGAAATGAGACCTCAAAAATAAGAAACATGGATACTATGTATGAAGTGTATCCTCTGTGAGTCACTGCCCAACCAACATGCACGCAAGGTGCCAGAGGAGACAGCGACTGAACATCTTCGTGACACTTCTAGTAGCACGCAATCCTCACTGTATTCCGTGGAGAGAGTTCATGAGAAAAATGCAGTGCCTGAAATGGAGCATCTGTGTTTCACCACCAAATTCTTTACAAGGCAGAAGGAAGATAACGGGACAGTAGTTACTAACCAGGAGTTTCTGAACATCAGAACTTAAGACCAATTCCAAATACTATTTTGTTTATGCAGAAATTCCAATCCAGAAACTCTAGCAATAAAAGAAGAAAATTCACCATTCCTCAGGAAGATAAAAGCTGCAAAAGACAACGCCTATCAGTACAGATACACAAAACCTCAACTGCTAAACTTAGATCTGACTTGAAATACGCACATGAGAAGCAGTCTATTTCATCAATACATTTTTTACCTATTAATCGTGGTAAAAACTGAGCAGCTGTTGGCCTGTGTCAACCAGCTATAATCATGCAGAACTGCAAGAACTTATTTTTTGCATGGGTTAAAAGCTGTTAAGTTCAACAGTTAAACATATTTGAATTTCAATGGACTTTTGCGTTACAATTAAGAGCTTTACGGAGAAAAAAAAACCCTGCAAATTAAAAATAAAATAAAATAAGATAGAATAAGCTAACTGGAGGCTTTACAACCGCTAAAGGTTCCTTTCATTTGCAGCTGACAGACTGATTCTTCGACGGGCTCGTAAAACAAACCTAAGAATAAAGTGACCCCCTCCCCAGATGAAGCTCAGCCCCACGTGGGCCTTTACGCTAGCACTTCAGAAGCAGCCCGGCCTCGCCGTACTGAGGGGGGAAGGGGAGCAGCGCAGGCCGTGCCCGGCAGCAGCACACGGCAGAGCAATGCCGGCCCGGCAGCGCTGCCCTCACCTCGCGCTAACCTTGCCGGGCCGGCAGCCCCCGCCCTCCCGCGGCCGCTCCCGCCGCCTGCCCGGCCCCGGCAGCGCTCCCACCGCCTCCGAAAATTACAGAAAGAAAGAAAGAACCAGAAATCAAATCCCCCCCTCGCTGAGCCCTCCCCCGGAGCAGTGCTCTTTTTACCGAACGAAGCCACCCTTTACGGCACCCACCCTTCCCCCACGCCACCGCGGCACCTCTCATTGTCGTCGTCCCCCAAGGGGACCCGTTCCTCCCCCCCGATGCACACACACACACACACACGCTCGCTCGCTCGCCTCCCCCAGTCCGTACCGTGCCCCTCGCCAGTCGCCAGAAGGGAAAGGCGGCCCGCGGGCCGCTCTCCCTCGCCGGCCGTGCACGCACCTTCCAGAAACAAGCTGTCTCTGCAGCCGCCGCCACCGCCGCCACCGGCCATCTTCCTCGAGCCGCGCTGCCTCACTCCATCGCCATGCGAGGCGGCGGGGCCTGGCCCTTCCCCCGGCCTGCGCGCTCCGCCGCTCACCCACCCCCACTGCGGAAGGCTGCCCGACCCGCAGCGGCGGCGATGCCGAGGCCCGGCCCTCCTCCCGCACGGCGCGCACGGCGACCCGGGCCGCGCTGCCTTCCGGCCCCGCGCAGGAGAAAGCGGCGGCGGCGCGCCCGCTCCTCCCTCACCCTGCCCGCCCGCCGCAGCCCCCCGCGCCGATGCCGGCCGGGCCCGGCCCTGCAACCGCCGATGGCGCCCGGCGAGGGAGCCGGGCCTGGCCGGGGCTCCGCCGGAGGCGCCTCCGAGCCGAGGGGGACGACGAGGAAGCGGTGCGCGCTGCGCTGCCGCCCCTCTCGTCCACGAACGGCGCGGCGGGGCCTCCCCGGAACCCCGGCTCGCCCGTCCCCAGGCGGAGCGGGGCCGCCGGCGTCCCCCGGCCCCCAGGCGATAAAATGGCCGCAGTAGGGCTGCGCCCGGTAACGTGTCGGGTCTGCGCTCCCCCCCGATCAGATCGGAGGCGGCTGCTTTTTGGAGGTGAGGAGGTGGATCGGACTGCGTAAAATGAATGAAGTTTCTAGGGGCAGGGAGCCCAGTGCGCAGGACGGGGGCCCTCTGGCCTCCCCTGCTCGGGCACAATACGGCAGCGGGCCACAAAGGTCTTACGGACCGTAGTCCATCCACGTTCTCCGCGGCCGAGGTGCGTTTAAATGCAAAACTGGGATTCTGCAAAAAGCACAGCGTTGGCAAGGCAACTACACGGAAAGTGCAAGTCATGGCCTGACATGCGTGTCATGTTTAAAATAAAAATATACTTATTTTCTAGCATGCAGGGATTTACATTTTAAAAAGCCTTCCCAGGATACTTAACTGCCAAAATGCGGGTCTTTTAAAAACCAGAAGGTAAATTCTGACCATTTAGAACTGTCAAAAAGCAGAGATTGTGTTCCTAAAGCTGGCATTCTCTTAATGCTACTATGTACTGCAGAAATGAGGAATGTTTATGGCCAATTACTGAAAAGAAAGCTTCCACGACTGATGAAACTTAAAAGATAAAGGCCTAAAAGTAAGCTGAATTCACATACCTAGTGCATATGAAGATTAAAAGTTGGACACTGGAAAACTGCAAGATTTCTCAAGTTGTTATTTTCATTCCTGAGGTTTCTACACAGATACCAACCATAACCCAGTGTGCTTAAAGACACGGTAAGTGAGATTGCTTAGTTTGGACATGAAAAAGAAAGGCAGAAAAACATACAAAAGCACAGAGGTGCCCTGGTAAGACACAGAAGATATCAGACTGCTCCCTGAATGCTACATAGCCAGAGCAAATTAAATAAAATAAAACAACGAAGATAAAAATAATCAAATAAAAATTCCAAAACCTAGATCAGGGCTGCCACATTTTCACTTCTCTGTTCTCAAAACCTTTTTTTCCTACAAAGACTTTTTACGCAAGAGGAATCACAAAATATTCCTCTTTCATAAGTAATGAAATTAAACAGGAATCCATTAGGAAAACTCTGTGCATGCTAATTTTATATATATATATATATAAAAAACAACAGAAGACCATATGTGCTTAGTAGAAACCTAACGTTGAAAGATCAAAACATAAATACCAATAGCTGAAGTTATCAGTATTAACCTGGGAGCACAGTTGATTTTAGAAGAGCTGCCCTCAAATTACATCTCATTACGATGTTCTGTTTGGTTTTGTTTTCTGTGTTTTTGTGGGGTTTTTTTTTTCTTTCCTTTCTTCTAATAGGATACAAGTAGCCAGTATGTAGTAAAATCTTTTTTTTTCCCATAAAGTTTTTTTGTTATTTTATTATGCTCAATTTTTGTTGTTGCTTGTTTGCAAAGTATCTAGGGGGAGTGCAATGCTGATGATCCAAGTCTTTCCCAGCAACCTCCCAACTCTGCTTAGCGCTACAGGATTTTGTCATGTTAAAGTAACTGAGCGAGCAATGAGCAATTGAGCATTCCTACCCCAGCTGAAGAAAATCATACAGAATTTACAGTGGGTTTTTTTTGTTTTTTTTTTCAGACCAAACGTTAGTTGGGTTCTCTGAGTAAGAACCCAGGAATAAAACAGAGCAGCTCATTGCTTCCTGGCCTTCAGCAGTCTCTAGAAGTTGACCATTTCCATTATGGACATTTGACAATCCCGGGAAATAATCTAAGATCTCGAATTTACATATATTTATATCTGGATTGCTCTATTGTCACAGCACTGCACAGAGTGAAAAGTTGATTACCACCTTAACCAAAGATGAATTGTTTCATCCTGCAAATCTTGTTTTTCCTTCTCTTCCCACAATGGAAACTTGTTATTAATATATATGAATTTGATGACTTAGTACTGAAATGACAAATAAAATCACATCTTTCTTCTTTATATTTCTCATTCTTTCCCATTTACCTCTTATATTAACAAAACTACAGTTTTGTAAGGTTAGCCAACAAAACAGGGAACATTACTCCTTGAAACTCTTTATTCCTTACTTAAAGAAATAAAATTGAATCAGGGTTACAGTTTTGCAACTTCTATAGTTCTGGCTGTATACATTACTTATTTTATTTTACTGCTACATAAATCAAATACAGAAGTTTTAGGGAATTTATAGGTACTCTGAATCAAATCTTTTGTAATTTACAGTCCGTGAACCCATTTTGCAGACTACAAATTTAAGTTTTTCAACAGTAATGCCATTTAGAAAATAATGATTATGGACTGAATTTCATTGCTGTTTCTGGAATAGTTATTTGAATGTATTATTGATGCACTGTCTATATCCTCTATTAAATATAGTATATTTTTAAATATAGTATATTTTTCTTCTATCTTTATGACCTGATGCCCATTTTTCCTCTATGCGTTTTTAAAGCAAAATCAGATATATTTACTTTTCTAGAATATTCCCAAATGGAAAAGTACCCCTTGCCTATGTGCTAGAATTTACATTAAGGCATCAAGATTTGGAAGTGTTTTTGGTTAAATTTTGATATCGAAGATAGTTTGTTGAGTAAACAAATGAGCATGGGCTGTGAAAGATCATCAGGACTTAGTCTGAAATGTCTTCTTAAATCTTTCCTTTGAAGGTACCACATTTTTCAGATCTGATCAGCCTATCTCAAAGTGCAAGCTCTGTTCTTGCAGAATAACCATAATGAACAAATATCTATTAGATTTCTGTTAGTATAATGAGAATTCTGAAAATAAAATAAAAATCTTGCTATTCATTGCTGTGGCTTTTGCTTAAATATCAGCTCTACCTTCTTAGTCATTACTGCATTATAATCATTCAGAGAGAAACAATTTTGCCTTATATCTCCATGTTCTCTTGTTGGACACTGAAATCAAGCAATTGTATTGGACCAAAAAAGTTATGATTCATTCAGCATCCAAGTGAGAGTTATAGTTGTATAGAAACTGATGGAAAGGTACATACAGCGTCATCAGCCACAGTAAAGTACTTCTGGAAATAACCTTTCTTTCTGGAGGGCCTAGGTTACATCTGGATGGCCACATCTTTCTAGAAGAAAATGGGTTGAAAAACAGTATTTTCTGAAGTTAGAACTGTGACTGTGAGCAAAAGTGAAACTTGTATCAAGGACAACGACTTCAAACTTACACATGGACTTACACATATGAAGGAATGATGATTTTTAACTCGAATGTAAAATATCCCATCATCTGAAATAACTTGGGATAATTTACCATATTTTTAGTTATTATTTAGTAATTACATTGTGTAATTATTTTACAGCTTATTTTGAAACGATTGATCATTAACGTTAAAACAACAGAAATTCTGGAAATGGTAAAAGGGTTACGTATACTTACAAGGTATACTCAAACTGTATAAAATATATTCCTGTATATTTTGATTCCCTTTATTGTACTTACGGTAAGATTTCTGTAGCGACTTTGTTGTTAATCTTAAATAATCTTTTCCCTTTCTCTAATATTTTTTGCTTTAATATTTTAATGGCAATATGTTTTTGCATACAAACTGATCAAATACATTTACTGGCTGCAATCCAAGCTTAGCCAACATTATAAATCTGTTCTCGTCTGTCTTTGAGCTGAACTATTTCATGATTCTACTAAAAGAACAGAAGTTCTAATTGATGTGAAGGAGATGAAATGTAAAACACTGCATTTCTTCACACAAGTAGCGTGAGATAATCCAACAGTCTTTCATCTAAGAAAATAATGAATGCAGCTATGTCACGAAGAAATAAAAATCAAAGACTATGTAGTCAGGAAAACAAAATTATAGAAAATGTTACCATAATAAAAATAAAAGGACAAATTGTTACTTAAGGCATCCAGAAACATCCCACATAGAAAGCATACTATGTATACACGTACCATGTCAGATCCTGTCTCCAATCTCTTACTTTTCAAATCAAATGTATATGCTTAAGTCAACTCTAAAGTAATTTTAAGCGTATTTAATAAATATGGAAACATTCTTTGCATTAAATTATGCAGAAATCTCTCACACAATCACATGTGGAAGTGTTCTTAATTATCAGTTAACAAAGCAAGGCTTGCTGATAGTCTTTTTCATCAGAAAAGTAATTGCTGACTTGCAGCTGAAATCCTCAGAGATGCTTCAGAAATAATTGTTACCTCAAGATTTTTAAGTTGGTAGAGCTATCCATTTTAAACAAATGTTTGTTATAAACAGAAAATATGTATTTGAAATTGTTTCAGCAGGACCACACGCGTTGGGGAAGATCACCTTTCTTCTGCCTGTTTCATAAGATGCCTATCTGCATAAGACTTTAAGAATACTTACGTTTCAGAGCAATTAAGGCAATATTTCCCCAAAAGGTAATATGTGTTTTATGCAGGTAACTTCTGTATGTGTCTTAATAATGTTTCTAAAATTAAACTACATCCAGGACATACAAAATATCAAATATTAGCCTGTATGCATACAAGCAGAAACACGTATTAAAAAGCAAAGAAAAAGTATGTGTGCATACAAGGAGTTGTATCATAATCAGAATAAAAGCAGAGCCAAAAATATCACTACATCCTACCAGTGGTCAGTGTACGTGTTCATATTCATTGAGTTTGTTTCTGACAAATTTCCCTCATCAGAAGAACCTCCAAAATCTGTTTCACACTGCACAAAAATGATAAGAGGTCTGGATTATGACAATGGACGTTTCTGCCTGTGTACTTCAGTGGTTGTAGTGTATTCAGTCTCATCTGTGGAGTGGAACCAGCAAACATATATATGGCAATAACCACATTGCAAAGAACAGAAGAATAATCCAGACAATAAGGATTTGAAAGATGTAAGGGGATCATTTAGTTTGTAGACCTGCAGACAGTTAAGTTAAGAAGGCTTACATTGTCTCCAGGATATGCCTTTAAATATCTCAGTTTACAATCGATCTTCAAGTATCCACAAATGATGTTTTGTCCTAGTATTAACCTAAATTTTCTTTTTTTTCTACAAGTAGATTTCTTCTTCCATCTTAACTGGAGATCACTGAGCAACTTTCATATACTGGGAGAATACTGTCACATTTTTCAGTCTTTTTTTACAATTCCTTCAGCCTTCCTTCATTTATTATTTTTAATCTTCTCTCTGGAGTCCCCTCAACTGGCCTGCATTTTAAAGTGGGGCATTCAAAACAGGACGCAGTACTAATGTAGGTCTCTCTGAAGTCAAGTAAAGAAGAATGAATGTCATCTGCTTCTGACATACTGCAATTCCTCTTAACACAGCCTAAAATATTTTCAACAAAATCAGTTAGATCATCTTCTATTCGTAATCCATTATAACTTCCTGTCTCTTTTCTGTACTGTTGTTCCCTAGCCAGTTATATCTCATTTTGGAGTAGTTTGTTTGATTTCTCCTTTTGAAGTCTATGATTACTTGCCTTCACTACATATTATCTTGCTGGTTTTAGACCATTTCATTTTATCCATCCAAATCACTACAAACTCAATCCTGTTACATTAGGGGCTTACAACATTTGTGGTCTGACAGTAAAAATACCAGCAGAATTATGGCTAGGATAAAACGGTACAGAATCAAGTGCCTTTCTCAGGCTCAGTGAAAAGCTGAGGTTTTCTTCAGCCAGTTTTTCCTAGTTCAGTTTTAAGATGTCACAGAAGACAATGGCTAAACTGACTACACTCAGCGTCGTTTGCTTTTTTTTTCCCAGTCATCCTGTATGCCAACTATTCCACTGAAGAAGGACAAAACTATAGTTTGACATCAGAATTTTTCATTTATTCTCAGGAACAGGAAATTAGAATACATGTCCAAGATATACATAAGAAGGCCTTGACATCTGTGTCAAAGTTTAAGCCCTTGCTCTTCTTAGTCTTCTTCATCTCACTCACAAGAGAAGGGATGCCATTCTGTGGCATTATTTCCTCTGTCAGAAGGTTGTGGATGTCTATTGCTATTTCTGAGGATATTATTTACATTCTTTAGTTGGAAGTATATCCTAATAGCATAGATCCACACTGATTACTATCATACATGTAGTGATTTAGAGAGCCATGGGCTAAAACTTGAACATGGGAAGTTCTGTATTAACATAAAGAAGTTCTTCTGCATAGCAAGGGTGACGGAGCACTGGAGCAGGCTGCCTGGAGAGGTGGAAGAGTCTTCTTTTATGGAGACAGACAAAGACCAATCTTGACATCCTTGTGTGACCTGCTGTAGGGAACCACTTTAGCAGGAGGTTTGACCCAATGATCTCTTGAGGTCCCTTCCAACCGTGCAATTCTGTGATCTATAATTGTCAGATGATGGGATGTATGTTTGAAAGACTCTAAGCAAGATGAAGATCTCTCCAGCAATGTATGGATGTCCAAATTAGCCCCTGTATAATCACTATGAGGTGATTAGAGGTAAAATATGCGCATGTAGTAAAGCCTTGGCCATGAGAGTCTACAGAATTTTCCTAAGTTATGTGAGCCCCAACACAGGAGAGTTTAAAGAAAATGAAGCTGTCTCATGTGCTCACACTTATATTACATGAAAATATTTCAGTGGAGGAGATATGCTAACCCATAGTGAGTACTGAAGTACTTGGTAGCATGCTGTTCCAGTTCATGAAGCATCTAATTTCAAGTTTTTTTTGTTTTTTTTTTCCTAACTTTAAAGATCCTCCAAGCCTTTATGCTCTTTGATAAATAACAGTGTCTGTCACGATGAGTCCATCTGATAATTCGTGCCAGGCATATGTCATCCCTTATCACAGTAGCTAAAAACTAAACAACTCTGATTGTCACTGGTGTATTATTAATAATGGGTACCATTATGGATTACATTTGTCAAGTAGTCACATGTAGCTGTTAGGAAGCCAAAAGGCTGCTGTACACTGGGTCAGGCTGCTACAATTCTCAGTCCTACAGGAAATCCTTGGAGACCCCTTTATGTGACACACCTATATGAAGTAAAAATGTAACTAGTATCATTTCTGATTTTGTCAAGAGTGAAAGAGATGTTAACTACTCTAAGTGTAACAGGTGGGTAATTTGCCTCCAGATTTTGTCAGGAGTGACTTAAACTGGTCTAGGTGTTTCACTCCTTTTCCTCTTAAAATTTCATGAGAATTGCTTTAGTAGTTATTCATTTTCTCTATGAGCATGACATCCACAGCAGTAGGTAAGTATATTGGATATATAATATATAACCATGTTACTCAGACTATTAAAAGTCAGAAGAAAAAGGCTGTTGCTTTTAATATTGATGAAGACAATTATCTGTGTTTCTTTTTTATAAAACTCTGTAACATGAGATTAAATTTATTTATTTAAATATACACAATTTTGTAAATTTCTATAAAGGGGACCGAGATCACGGGGACTGTCTTCACTTTTAAACAATATAGAGCTAAAAACTACAGTCATTCAGAGTTTGAAGATGTATGTATTATGAGGATTTATGGTTACTAAAATTATGTGAGATTTCAGCAGACTGTTTAAATTAGTTACCATACGATATGATGACATTTAAAGTGGAGCATACCTTCTACTAACATCTGTCCTATTTGCTGTCTTGTAGTATAGAAACTTGAAGCACCAAAAGTTTTAAATTGCTGTATCAGCTTTCATTGTAAAAATTCCAGACGCTGCACCACCCATAAGGATGGATAAATTGTAATTGTTCTCCGGAAATTTCAACAAATAAAATAGAATCTTTTTTTAAAGAGTAAGTAATATAATTTAAAAAAGGAAAATTAAATCACATTCATTACCCACAAGCAGCTTTCTAAGAGGAAAATTATCAAATAACAAATCCAGAAAAGTATTAGGAAGATATTTAATGCTATGGAATTTTTCTACACTGAAAAAATAGCGTTTCCTAACTGATTCTTTGCTCTATCAAATAGTATTATTGTGTTCTTTGTATCTGCTCTGGTTTCCATGGAAATAAATAAGAGGCATTACCTCTAGAGAGAAATGCATATATGCTAGAAATGTTAAAATATATTAATATGTTTTTATAATTTGGTTATAACTAACAGAATACGATTAACAATATTCTCACAAACTGGGGACATTTGTTTTGAGTCCATTTATTGACCTCATCACTCTATTTAGCAGCAACCTATCTGCTGCCATCTCCCTTCACCAGACAGACCCACCTTGTTTTCAGAGTCTCACATTTGTCTCACTTCTCCCTGTGGCTCCTGCACTAAAAGCAATCCTTCAACTTCTTGTCTGTCGTTGCTCAAGTTTTCTTCTCAGTATTCCTCCGAATCTTTCTCTGTAGCTCTTAGTTTCCATTTTCAGCTTCTTTCCCCATACCAAAACCAGTACCAAAATTCCTCCCATGCTTCCAACAGATTTTTCCAACTGTTTCTTTTGTTAATTGCTACTCCATTCCTGACTTTTACTACAGCTCTCTTCCACTGCTGTTTCTTCTACATTAGTTAGTATCCATGAGCCACATTCAATAACTAAGGTTAGTAACAGCTAAAATTTAGCTAGGTGAATAAAACCTAATCTCTACTGAGTTTATTTTATTCAGTGTTGTAATTCAGTTTGATTAAAAAAAAAAAAACACATTTGCTCTTCTTCCGTTGGCTAACACAAGTTTTGTTTTTAAAAACGTTGCACACACATGTGTAACTGAAACAGCGATCCACCAAAATTCATATTCAGTGCCAAGAACCTCAAGAAAAACATAATTAATGCAACACAGTGTTTGATATTTTAAGCCAACAAAAGCCAGACCATTTAGAGCTAAGGTTCCCATAGCAACCTTACTGTCTCCTCCTGTGTCTGTGTGATAGGGGCATTTTTTATTATTTGGAAAAAAAGGCCACATATCGCTAGAGAATGTGCTATATTATTCCATAAATAGAATTTCATTTTAATAGGTAAGTTAACTACACAAGAACTTGGTGAGCTGTATATGTGTCTTTAAAGGAAATTAAGTCAACGTGGCTCATAGAAGTACTGCATGTACATAAACACTAGCAGAAATTTTCATGCAAGCTGCTGTTACAACATCATCATTAGCTCAAATTCTGGCTGCAAGTAAATTTTTGGCATGCTTATAGTTATGCTAATTATCTATTTCCCCAGCTATACAGAAAATATAAAAGGTAGTTAATTAAGAAATATGGAAATTTTCCTCCTATAAAAACAATTCACTATGCAAGAATACTCTTCAACTTTTAAGGGATTGTTTTCCAGAGAAGGCAGCTACATTGGGACTAGGAACTCTAAAGAGGCAGGCAAACTTTAGGACCACATCAACAGTGATTTTGCACTTTGCATTGAAGATATTTTTGATATGGAACTGCATCATTGAACCTAAAATATCTCATTACAGGCATAGCAGAGAGCTCCTCAGCACCCAGCTCATGAGTTTTAATTTCTCATTCTGGATGCTGGCTTAGGCACTGCACTTCGAGAGAATGAAATCCTTTTTTTTTTTTTTTTTCTGCATCTAAATTAAGAAGATTAAGTTGATGTCCCTGGTAATTTACCATAACTTTAAATTGCATTTTTAGGATTTGAAATGTTCTATATGCCACTGATATAAAATTTTGGCAAACCACACGGTGATCAGTTAATTTGGAGAGAGTTTAAAAATAATAACACAATGAATAAAAACAAGAAATGTAATTGAAAGAAATATTCCTGATTCACATTAGAGAAATATCATCCATTTGTTCAACTGGGCACTATCACACATTTTCCATATTCAGTTTCTTTGTAAAATCTACAATGAAGCCCTGGTTAACATCCTGACAGTTGTTAGCATCAAAGCAGGTGGATACTCTGGGTATTCAGACACTTTTAGCTCTAAAGAAATTTGATACTCAACAATGAGATGACTGGCAAATCCCTGAAGTATCTGCTTTTTCATAACAATATATGGACAGTAGCGGACAACGTGTCCAACTAAAAGCAGGTCTGAAATACTGAATAGATCCCCAATGAGATAATAAATGAGAAATTATTCAACCAATACCCTCTATCTGTCTCTCAAGGACATTACAAGACAGTAGTCATACTTTGCTAGGGTGGATTCAACTTTGTTGGAAGAAACACATTTACTTGTAAATCTGCTTTTAAGATAGGAAAGGGAGACAGTTAAGATTTTGTTTGGGTGAAAACAAAGCACATACACAGAATCTTAGGGTCTGAATAACAAGCTTTCATCTAGATAATGGTTAAGGTAGGCACAGAGAAGTAGCACAGATTGAAAATACAGAAACAAAACACACAAAAAAAAGCATAATGATGAAAAGAAAAAAAATGAGATGGAGAATTTGAAGAATGTAAGCGTGTGAGCTCAGGAAAGCCAGTGGGGCAGAGCACAGACTGGAAAAGTTTTCCATACTACAAACAGGGGCACGAAATTACCTAATTCCCTCTTATACCCAGGGAAGTTAGAGGCTTTCAGATTGTCTTAGGAAACCAGGGCAGTAAATGAGGGCATTTAACCACCTTAACAATTTGCCTTCTAAGCTAGGAAAAAAAAAAAAAAAGTTAAAAACATTCCCTATAATGTGAGTTGCTATGCCTTTAGCCTAAGTTACAAAGTTCAGAGATAAGAACATATAATCTGCCCTTCGGAACCAATAGTAGCTGCAGCTCCTCACCCAGTAGACACACAGCAGCTTATAGGAAGTTCATGTGCCTGAACTGCAGTGTAACTCATCAGTGCTCATCAGTGCTGTGGGTCTACAGCTGAAAGTGTTCTTCCCTTACTGGATTTTAGGTCACCTGTGCAGTTCTGGTTACTTTTCTTTTGTTCCTATTTCATAACAAATGATTACTTACATACTAGATGCAGCTCTCTGAAGGAGGCAGATTTGGAACCAGGACCGCAGGGCATCTTCCCAGCGCTGCCAGGAGGTTCACGACTCTAGAAAGGACGGCAAAGCCTCGGCACGAACTGAAAGCAGTATTTCTGAGCTGTCGGGGGCCACCAACACTGAGGTTTCCTAGAGCAGCCCCTGACCCCCTCCCGCCTTCGGGCCGAGGCTGCAGCGCAGCCCAACGGCGGTTAGGGGGCGACCGCTGGGCACTTGAAGTACGCAGGTGCGCAGCCACGTGCCCGGCCCGGCCCTCACGCGGCTGTACAGGTCCGAGCCCCTGCGTGCGGCCCGCTCTGAAACTAACGCCTCCTATTTATTGCCACGGAAGCTGCAGCACATACAAAGAGCACAGTAACGCTAGTGGGTAGAGCAAATTCTCAGCTACAACAGTTTTTCCATGCAGCCACCAGCGTTGTCTGTGCATTTTCACTGGCAATGAACACGAGTCTGTATGCCACGCTTGTAAATATCTGCACCAGCAGAGGGATTGTTGTTGGCACTGCTGAAACTCCCCAGCTCGCTGTGCCCACAACGGCTGTATGTTCTCCATAAACATTGAGCAGTCATCGATGAATGTCAGAGGGTGCCACTTTCTTTCCACATGGAGGAATTAAATTCCTCACACCTTTGCTTCATACATACTTACACATCAGATGCCACGCTGTCAGACTGGCTCCTGTTGCAGAGCAACAAAATGGAGTGGGTGATCGATGGGAAGGTTCAGCCTTTGCTGCCGTACCACCAGCATCTGCCTTTGATGTCATGGGCCAACATTATAAAATTGGAGGTGCTACTTTCAGAGCAGTCCTTGTAATAGTATTGTGCCTCACAGGTAAGCACAAGAGAATCAAGTTAGCATTATCATCATTGTTTGCCTTTCTTAGGTCACAAGGATTTTCTTGATGTTCTTATACTTCATAAGCATTGTTTGCAGGATGTTCGGAATCCATGATATCATAGTCAGGCGATAATAATAATCCATGATATCATAGTCAGTCAATTGGTCAGGCACTGGAATGGCCTGCCTAGGGAGGTGGTTGAGGCACCATCCCTAGCGCTGTTCAAGAAGCGTTTAGATGAGGTGCTAAAGGACTTAATTTAGTAGTTGGGTAGAGATAGTGATAGGAGGATGGTTGGACTAGATGATCTTATAGGTCCTTTCCAACCTTATGAACTTATGAACTTATGAACTTATAGGAAGTATATACATATGTAACAGCTCAGAACAGTTGGAACATTGTAATGGCATTCTGGTATTGAACCCTATTTTAAGACAGCCACGATTTGTGACTGTGGTGAATGAACTCAGAAACTGGCAGTTTATGTTTCAGAGGTAAAATTTAGTGGTCATCTTGCTGCAGCAGTTTTAGTTTGCCAGAGATCTACCATCTATCCTTGTCTGAAGCACGGCTACTGGGGAAAGGTGTTTAATTCTTTATTGGAGCATCTGGCATAGTACTTACAGTTTACAGCAATTGTACAGCTCTTGAAGGTGTTCTTTCATAGGCCCAAAAACCTAATAAACAATTACCTACATTAGCAATGAAGTATCAGTGCTGCAAGGTAGCTCATCTGTCAGCACGAGATAAATTAACCCTCAGATTTCTACTTTTTTGCTTTGCTGCACCATTAAGAAGGTTGAGAATGAGCTGTAAACTACTAGAGAAAAACCCTTTTTCACTCCTTTGCTTGATTTCAAGTTAAAAAATAATACAAGATCTTGAAAGAAGTTGATAAAGGTAATTCATTCAGGCCTCAGTCCAGAGCTGCTGAATACAGCAACTCTTTTGGTCATCTAAGCAAGGAACCTGAAGTACTGAAAACAGTACAGTTCAAGGTGAGAAGAGAAAAATACATGAGAAGACAGGAAGAGGAGAAGGTAAAAAGGAAGGTTTTAATTTCATCATCAGGACGAACTGGTGAATGTTTTGGAAAATTCAGCAATTTATTTAGGCAATTTAATATGAAATTAGAACATTAGCACTTTGCCTTACTTTGTATTTTAGGAAATAGCTGTAATAATACTTATAATACAGGCTAGTAAAACATATAGATGAAGTGAGGTACTATTAAGAACAAAATATCTTACATATATATATAACAAAAAAATTTCAAAGTACTGCCCCTGAGAGATAAGATTTTTCTATAAATACTGTTATAAAAATAAAATTGTTACAGCTACCTACCCCATGAAAAGTCAATCTTTGAGCTATTCCCAGCCACTAATGCCTTAAAATTCATCTATCAAAGACAGAAATGTGGTTATCCTCTGTTGAAGGAACATAGATGTAGACAGTAGGATTCATCTCTCACCTTTAGATAACTATAGAGCTGGTCTACTTTTGTGCGTGAGGTCTGCCCTTCTTTTATGCTTAATGGAGAGGAATAGGCACTTTAAAGGTATGGTTTATTTGAGATATTTTAAGATAGATACCTGAGGTAAATTGCTCTATCAAATAAATCTCCTATTTCTTTCAATTTGCTATAAAGAGAACTTAAATGCCTAGTTCAGATGTAGATTTATATAGTGTAGGAATCTCTATTTGATTGGATAAATCCTAAAAACTGGCTGATTTCCAGAGCATTGGAATCACAGAAATATCCCCAGTCTCGAAGAGGAGAGTATTGGATAATCTTCTGTACCATATCTCAGTGTTTCAAATGTTAAATGAAGAAAGGGATAAGCAATTCAATGATGTTTCTGGTCAGGTTGTCTGACGAATTTTGCAGATCTAGAGGTTTTTCTTAGTTTGTCACCAGGGGGCAGATTAGTACTGTAATGGCTGTTTTGTTTTCCTATGAGTATTAACAATCTACAAAACTGTGTGCAGGCTGATCATTTGGAAATCTTGAAGTACATTGTTGCATGCAGTTTGATTTTAATATGACTTGTGTGATTAGAGTTTTGTGGAAATATTTTAATTACAGAATGAATGTTTGATCAGGAATATTGTACTTATATCTTTTAATTCAAGAGATCAAATTGAACAATATAGTGTAATTAATTTTCCATTCTACTTATCTCACTACTTACTTAGTGTTCAGTCAGTCATTACAAATGGTAAGATATTGCCACTTTTGTGATTTTTATAACTCATAAATGTGAATGAGAAGTACTTGATTCATTAAAGCTTGCTTCCAAAACTTCTATCTCACACTTATGTGATAATAGTGTGTAGTACTGCTTAAAGATACAATGAAGGCTCAGAGGTGACCTGATTGCAGCCTTTCAGTACCTAAAGTGGAGCTACAGGAAAGAAGGGGACTGACTCTTTCACAGGGTCTGTGGTGATACCACGAGGGGAAATGGCTTCAAGCTTAAAGAGGGTAGATTTAGGTTAGATATAAGGAAAAAGTCTTTTACAGTCAGGGTGGTGAGGCACTAGAACAGGTTGCCCAGTGATGTGGTTGATGCCCCATCCCTGGAGTCTTTCAGGGTGAGGCTGGATCAAACCCTGGGCAACCTGATTGAGCTGTGCATGTCCCTGTTCATTGCAGGGGAGTTGGACTAGATGACCTTTGAAGGTCCCTTCCAACTTAAACAATTATATGATTCTATAAGAACTAAAATTTATTTCTGAAGGTAAAAAAGCAGAAATATAGTTCCACAAATAAACTATTTTCTTAAATAAAGAGATAAATAAAGCTTTTTTTTCTTTTTTCTTTTTTACCCTTTACTTTTTGCAAGCAGTATATTCTTACCTCATTCTTCAGTTATTTGCTACTAAGATAATCTAATAGCTGGCAGAGTTGAAGGGATGTACACCTATTTAACTTGAATAGTCATCATTTTCTGATTTTCTCTCCTATGTATTCTGCTTGTTCCTTGCTTTTCATTCTCTGCTGGAAAGTAACATTCTAGATTTCCTTGTAAACATTCACCAAATTCAAGCAACAGCCATCTTGCTTATGCTATAATTGTACCTCACTATATATATATATAGTGTACAGTATGTGTATATATACACACACACACACATACTGAAAGAGGAAAAGAGCTGCTGCTTACAGATATTTCAAGCTAAGGCTGCTCAAAGCCTTGAATACTCCTCTGTGGAGTCTTGGGTGAGCCTCAACCAGCAGCAACAGGTGAGCCTTTCTTAATTTACTGGTTGACTGTATGCCATCCATATAAGCCATACAGAATATACCATCCACCTCCATTATTTCCAGTGGGTGCTATTCTTTTGGGTTTTTCACCCTGTGGATGTTTAAGGTATGTAAAAATTAAAGGAAAATGAAGGCAGTATTTAGCTAGTAGAATCACTTCTCCTTCTCTCACCATCTCTCTTTCTTCAGCTGTATAAATATATATATTGATCTTTTTATTGTCCTTTCAAAAGAGTTTGCATTTGTGTAGTACATATGACACATTAAATTCTGATCCCATTTTCAAACCTGAATTATTTAAATGAGACTGTATCTCTTCATACCATCATAAATATATTTTAATGCATCATAAGCTATCAGGCTTTGTTACAAAAAATCAAATACTTTAGATATCTGGTCTCAGTTTGCAGGTATGTGGGATGAAGTACAGAGTGGTGATTGTTCTAAGATCAAAAGAAAGTCATTAAAGAACCTTTCTGCAATTTGTGCTTTGTTATTAAAAGAACAACATGCCAACTAGCCTTTGCCTTTTTCTCTAGATTAACATGTTTATTATATGTAGTTCTCATATTTTAACGCATCCCTCGGTAATAGTTAATGGGAGAAGCAGAAATGTATTAATTATGCCAAGTATTTATTCCATGATGCCATTACTCCTACTGGTAAATCTAGTGTGTACTGACCTTATTCATTGTATCCAGGACATTATGTAAGGGAAAAGCATGCATAATGTTGTTGTGGACAGTACATCCCACACTTACATGGAATCAAAGTGCTCTTTAAGACATTTTCTAGAATCTAAGCAGTGGCACAGAACAGATGGCAAACATTTAGCATACTGTGTTTGCAAATTTCAGCTGAGCCCTCTGAGAAATCTTTCTGGATGTGAATGGACTTTCTACTCTCTCTAAATGTTAAAGTACTATTCAGGATTTCTGTTCTTTTCATCTTCAATTTTGAATTTGGTAACAAAATATTATGTCCAGAAACATTTGGAAAACAGTGACAAAGGCTATGGTAAGAAAGTGTGTTTTGTTGTTTTTTTAAAGTTCAAATTTATAATATTTCTAGGAAAAAAAATGGAAAAATAGTTTGAATTTTAATTTAATTGAATTTAATAACAGGATAAACATATTCTGTTGTTTAGTATGATCTTTTTTAGTATGTTTCCAGATCATCTACATGTTGTAGTATGAATGAACCTGGTGCCATATATTCTGTAGTTAATTTTTATGCTGTTTGGCTTGGATTTTTTTTGGAGATATGTGCTGATACATGCATTTGTAGTGTATATGCATAAAATGTGAACTAGTGAGATATCTAGTAAGTTTATTGCATTCAGAAAAAAGTAATTGTCATTTTTAGGATGGTATTTTTGCCACATTTATTAACCTCATTACAAGAAGTTTTTCATTTCTACGGTGAGAAAGCAGGAGTTCAACTGAATGGGACTTAGAATGTATAGAAAAAGTAACTGAAAAAATGAAAAGGGTACCACGCATTTGAAGTGTTATCTAGTATTTCAATGAAAATGTCTCGAAACACACCATGTGAAAATGAAAGCTTAGGCTGCAACAGCTGTTCAGGAAATAATCACATAATGGAACATCAGAAATGCTCCCTCTGTGGTCTCTGTAGAGATCATAAGGTGCAAATGGAGAATGGAATAGAGTTTGCAAATTATTTTTATAAGAAATTTATATGGTTAACTTTATCCACCATTTATATGGGGATCTAAGACCAAAAGTGTTGATGGTTTCTTAAGAAAGGGCAATGAGACATGGTTGTAGCTCAAGTGTTCAGGAATATATTAGTATACGTGAACAATGTGAGAACGTCCATTTGCATGTAATTTTACCTTGGAAAGAAAATAGGAAATGGATACACAATGTTCCATGTGCCTAAATATCAGTTCTGAGTGGAGTTTCTGAAATGGGAACTTAGCTGTGCTGTGACACTGTGGTTGTGCTATTGGCCTTCTCAGTTAATGTAATGCTTCTAGAATATTCAGAAACCATTTCTTTCCATCTTAGTATAAATTATAGAAATATCAAATATTCTGAAATACTACTTACTGCTCCACCTGACTGTTTCTGAAAAGGCCACCTCGTCTTTCAGAACATCAAAGGGCTGGAGGTAAGCTCTCCAGTAGTAACTGAGCTTTATGGATGTAGCCAGAAGAAAAGCTATGAAAAACTGGGATATTTCTTTGGTTGTAAATTAAACTGGTACAAAATAGTAGCCTGAGCGCTGCCACATGAATATGTAATTAAGTTATTGGAACAGACTCTATGACAATCTTGCTTTGTACTAAATTCTTTCCTAGATAATGTCTGGCAAAGATTCAGGTTAGCATAGGCCAGGGACTACTCCTAATAGGCAGTCCAGCAGCTGGTAAAGGATGCCATGTGGCCAAACTATTATTTACTTAATGCAAATGGAGACAGAAATATGGAAGCCAGAAACTGAGACTTGGGTTAAGGAAGCTGGTAAAATGGAGACATATGAAGGCTTGTATGAAGGATGTATTTCTGAAGGAGTTGTGTAAGACATCCAGATGAGTAAGAGCCCCTGTGGTTTATCTTGATTTACAAGGCACATGACTGTGCTATGGGTGTTGTGTACGATGTGGCATGTACTGCACTGGCTCTGAGATGTGACCACAGAGGAAGCATGTACGTAAAATGTAAGGAGTTAAAACATGTACAATCACATCATTATTTTTTTTTGTTATGCACCCCGTGTTTTCTTTCTAGTAGCCAAAATACATTTGCATGAATGGATACTGTATATTTACTTTCAGACTCTAAATATTTATTATGTAATAAATGGATAGTAACAGACTTTGAAATCTATACGAATAAAGTTTGACATGTTTAAATTTGGAAGAAAAGTTTATTTTAAAACATCATAGTCATAATCGTGATGGCTTTTGGTCAGAGGTTGCTCAATTAGATCTCTTAAGTGACAGTTAATTAGGAATTTAGCTGTTTTCAGGAGACTAGAAGCCCCATGCCTCTAGATGGCATTATGTAGTCATTTAAGACCCATGGAGAGGCACAGAATGCCAACAGCCCAAACAGGTAATGTGAAAGGCTCAAAGTAATTCTGCAGTCAATCTTTTTGTTTTCAAGTAGTAATAAAAATATCATACAACTTCCAGTAATCACTGTAAGAGGTATCACTGTAACAGGTATCACTGTAAGAGCAGGACATAGGATACAGAATTTGAATATTTTTGTAACAGCATACTGGTAATTGGTAGCTTATTAACTCAGACTAGAAGCAAATACACATTTAAAATTATCTCTGTAGAAAATGTAGTTACATTATAAATGCGAACAAATGACAAGGCATTGTGAGTGCAATGCACTCATGCAATGTGGGTTTTTTAATGCAGTTCCTCCATTTTTATCCAGCCTCAACTTTGAGCTACAAATGGGTTTTGGTTAAAACCCTGGAGATTAATAGCTCCAAACCCTGATGATATTCAACACTCATTTCCAGTTAGGAATTTTGTAAATGTTCCCCATGTTTAGGATGGGACTAGCTCATGGAACCAATTACTCTTGATCTTTACTGTGCTTGAAATCTAGCCTCATATCCAAAATATGCAGCCTTAGTATATCTCTACCAAGAGTACTGCAGCCCGTGGGACTTTTTAAACAAAGGCAGTTCAGTTTAATAGTTGCTATGATGGCTTCATAATGTCAGAAGATATCCACGAGAACTTAGTTTTCAAATACCTGTGTTCTGCAGGCAATGCCTTTAGCCCAAAGGCTTATCCTAATAGTCCCAGTTCTGACCACCTTTGTCCAAGGATCTACCTCTTGTGGATTCACCTTTCTAAATAAGGGAAAATTCAGTATTTAAATTTATCAAGATTTTGATGAAAATTTGAGCTTTGCTTATCTGTAAATCTTGTTTAAAAGATGCTTTTAGTTCAAGTTCCTTAAAAATTTCTTATTACTGAAGTGTATTGAACAGACAAAACAATCTTTAGTCTTTTTACACTTTACTAGATGAATGAGTTCAAACCCTAGTTAGAGTGAGAAAAGTCTAAGCTCTAGTTCAGTTCTTTGTGGTCCCACTAGGTCAGCTTCTGGATGTTAGCTTTCCAGCTTAGAGGAAAGCTTACCTATCCCGTGCAGGAATTGCATATCCTGTCATAAGTTGAGAAGGCTTCAAGTATAAAGTTTTAGATCAGGACCATGCCTATTGGTGTAGCTTCTCTAAGCCCAGAACTGTGTTAAGTGCTGTGCCTGATGTGTTTCCCCATCAGTATGTGACGCCATGCAAAGGTACATTTGCGATGGACCAGCCATCTGTACAGCATGCTCTCAGGACTGGGACAGAAGAGTGATAGTGACAGGCATTGGCCACTATTAGTGACAGTAGTGTCAGCTATTGGTGATAGTGACACAATAGTGACAGCTATTGCTCCCTGCGATACAGGTGCAGCAGTGGAAGAATCTGAAACTAATACTGAATTAGCATCATTCCCTGTGGTCTGCCGACAGAAAAGAGACATTGTTACCTTGCAGCACGTATGAAACAAGAAAGCTAACTGCTCCTTTTAATCTCTCAGTTTCTGCAGCATGGTGAGACACTGGAACAGGCTGCCCAGCAAGGTTGTGGATGCCCCCTCCCTGGAAGCATTCAAGGCCAGGCTGGATGTTGCTTTGAGCAACCTGGTCTAGAGAAAGGTTTCCCTGCCTATAGCAGAGGGCTTGAAACTAGATGACCTTAAAGGTCCCTTCCAGCCCAAACCATTCTATGGATTAGGTTTTCCTGAATGAGTGAGTCTTCTAACAGTCAGTTTGGTGATGCATAGCTTATATATTCTGTTGGTAACTGGCAAGAAGTGGAGAGATACAAGTTGTAAGAGATGTTCAGGGTGGGCATCCTCCAGTAGTTGTGGCAGTGTCTTTCAGAGCCAGGATACTGCCAAAATCTGCAGGCAGCTTTCTTAGTGCCTGAGTAGGTGAACTCCTCAGCTGATCTCTACAGGAAGAGGCTTTCCATCCCATATGTTTGTCATTAGGATAAGTGAACAGAAGGTCTGAAAGTATACATTACTTTAATTTGTATTCTGTTATGAATTAACCTCATAAAGTCTCATTCAAACATGGTTATAATAAACAATCTATTCTTTCATCATCTGTGCTACTGACAAAATAATCTCTGAGGCAGCTGAATTTTTCTTCTGGTGTTTCTGGTGGTTTTTCTTGATTGTGGAATGTTTCTGTTGTTTGGTTTGCTTGTTTGTTTTTTTGTTCTTGGTACACACTGACTGTGATGAAATCTTCTTTATAAAGATTTGGCATAAACAAAACTTGGATCTGATTAATAAATCTTTCCTGAGATAACCAGGATGCTTTCAAGAAGTTTTAGTATTTTGTGCTAGGCCCTTCCTTGTTTATACTGGCTTCAGCTGTTGTAAGCATGACCACAGAGATAGTTTACTTCAAATTCAAGTAGAAAAGTTGGGTTTCAATTCAGAGCAAAGCTTTATTATTTAGCTAAATGCATTTGTTCACAGGGGATGCCTCTCTACTGACCCTTAGTTAATAGAGCTCAGCAGTCTTGTTGAATGTCTGCTTCTGACTAGACAGAAGAGTTGAGGAAATAATGAAAAAAATCAGGGCCATCAAATGTAATGAAAGTGGAAAATGTCCAGAAATACAAAATCATCTGTTTGAAATAGATGGTTAAATTAAAATTGAAAAGTTTGTGAAGGAAATATGATTCTTCTGTTTTCAGGGTAGAGACTGATACCTAACTGATACAAAGCAACAGTTAAGGCAGCAAGGGTGAGTGCTGTATCAGCTAATTTCAGACATCGGAGAAGTCTGATTTAACCTCAACATCTTATCAGTGGAGAAAAATAAATACTTTTAGGGAGTGTTTTCACTGGCTGTGTTAGTAAGTGAGGAACTACTCTTTAGAACTGCTTATTTCTCTTGATGCCCAGGGAGTCTGGACAGCTGGCCGAAAAGCATTAAACAACAGTATAGATTTCTGTATTAGTACAGTGGTATCCCAAGCTGATCATAATGTATATGATCCACAGTATGGATATCATGATGATGGAGACTCTTTCTGCTTAGCTTGGGTTAAAGAGGCTCCAGCCCAATTTCCTTCTCCTTTCTCTAGGATGGAAAACTCTCTTAAAACAACAGGGGTTTGATACCATGTGAATAATCCAGGGGATGTTTTTATGTGCAATTTATTTACATCTTATTGTACAACAGATCTATTATCTCAAGCTCATTATTATTGTTTTCCATTCACGTGAAGTTCATTGGTTGAAGCCCAGAGCTACAAAACGTCCTCCTAAGACTGGAATATCTAATCTGAGGTATTTACCCTTCTTGTATCAGGTTTTTCATAGTCATACTCCTGGTATGTAAAGCAATTGTTGAATTTCTTCTTCTGAGCAATGATGAAGTGGTGCATACCTATGTAGCCACTGCTAGTATCCCGAACTTGTCCCAGAGGTGCAGGGTAGAGTTTGACTAACATTTTCTTAATATAATACATTGAAAAATTGCACTGTGCATTTTATGTAGTTTGTTGTACTGATTGAGTTTAGACCAGTAACACAGGTTAACTGAGGAAGTGCTGTGCTGTTGCTTGTTGCTTGTTGTTTTTGTTTTTGTTTTTCAGCAAATAGTTTATTACTTTTTTTTTTTACCATGAGGAGCACCACAGAAGCTTTAGAAGTTGTGGGCAGTCCAGGGAAATGTATATTCTTGTGATTCCATATTTCATGAAGGTGAGGTGAAGGTTGATATAATTTTGTTGTCAGCTGAACAGAAAACAAACCTGTTTACATTCAAAGGAATTAATTTAATGATTGTCATAAAGTCAAAGAAGAGGAATTTGGGAAGGTTTGTTCATCAGGGATTTTTCAGGCTAACATTTTGTTGCTTTTTCATTTTATTTGATTTAATTTGTTTATGTTTCTCTTTGAACAGTATTAAAAATCTGTCTTTGTTTTGGAAGTTGTTCTTTATGAATGCTCTTTGTTACAGTTTACTTATTTGGTTGTAACAAGCAGATAATTTCAAAATGTTTCTGAAAGTCTAATTTGTGAAAATAATATTGGAGAATTATTAAATATGAAGTTATTCTGCTACCTACTTTTGTATTTACTTTTTCACTGAAGAAACCTAAGGCAAGACTAGGATGTCAGAAATATTTACAGAAAGGACAGATGTTCATATTCAGTTCTATAAATAGATTTAAAGTTTGTTTGACCCATATATGTTTAGACAGAACTTTGTTCTTCGTGGAATCTTCTGGAAGTACAGATCTTAATGGAAAAATAGGCTACTCCAAAAATACTCATTCTTGTAATGCATCCAAGAGAAAATCTGGAATAGAATAAAAGGACATGCACTAGCTAGGACTTAAAAACTGAAAAATTAAAAATAAAATTAAGAAAGTGTTAAAAAAAACCTGACTAAACGGATGGATATTCACAAAAACCTTCCTGCTTCTGTCCATCGTAGATACATTAGGTTGGAAAGGACCTACAAGATCATCTAGTCCAACCATCCTCCTATCACTATCCCTACCCAACTACTAAATCAAATCCCTTAGCACCTCATCTAAACGCTTCTTGAACAGCGCTAGGAATGGTGCCTCAACCACCTCCCTAGGCAGGCCATTCCAGTGCCTGACCACTCTTTCAGATAAAAAATGTTTCCTCAGGTCTAATCTAAATCTTCCCCAGCGCAACTTGTGGCCATTCCCTCTCGTCCTGTCATTATTTATCAGGGAGAAGAGGCCCACCCCCTCCTCACCACAACCCCCCTTCAGGAAGTGGTAGAGTGCAATAAGGTCTCCTCTGAGCCTCCTCTTCTCCAGACTAAACAATCCCAGCTTCCTCAGCCGCTCCTCATAAGACTTGTGCTCCAGACCCCTCACCAGTTTTGTTGCCCTTCTCTGAACACGCTCCAGGGCCTCAATGTCCTTCTTGTAGTGAGGGGCCCAAAACTGAACACAGTACTCGAGGTGCGGCCGTACCAGAGCTGAGTACAGGGGGATGATCACCTCCCTGCTCTTGCTGGCTACACTATTTCTAATACAGGCCAGGATGCCGTTGGCCTTCTTGGCCACCTGGGCACACTGCCGGCTCATGTTGAGCCGAGCATCAACCAACACCCCCAGGTCCTTTTCCTCTCTACATTCTTCAAGCCATTCTGCCTCAAGCCTATAGCATTGCATGGGGTTATTGTGGCCAAAGTGCAGGACCCGGCACTTGGCCTTAATGAACCTCATCCCAATAACCTCAGCCCAGCTGTTCAGCCTATCCAAATCCCTCTGAAGGGCCTCCCTACCCTCAGGCAGTTTGACACATCCTCCCAACTTGGCGTCATCTGCAAACTTACTGAGGGTACACTCAATTCCCTCGTCTAGGTCATCCATAAAGATATTAAACAAGATGGACCCCAAAACTGACCCTTGGGGGACACCACTCGTTACAGGACGCCAGCTGGACTTAACTCCATTAACCACTACCCTCTGGGCACGGCCCTCCAGCCAGTTCTCCACCCAGAGAAGAGTAAACCTGTCCACACCACGGGCTGCCAGTTTCCTCAGGAGAGTACTGTGGGAGACCGTGTCGAAGGCCTTGCTGAAGTCCAGGTAGACTACATCAACAGCCTTTCCCTCATCTACCTGTCTGGTCACCCAGTCACAGAAGGAGATGAGGTTGGACAAGCACGACCTGCCCTCTGTGAACCCAAGCTGGCTGGGTCTGATCCCCTGGTTGCCATGCATGTGCCATGTGATCTACTTCAAGATTATCTGCTCCATAACTTTCCCTGATACTGAGGTCAGGCTGACAGGCCTGTAGTTCCCCGGGTCTTCCTTACGGCCTTTCTTGTAGATAGGAGTCAGTTGAAGACAGTAATGAAAAGACACCTTCCCACTGTGCACCTGTAAAGGTTTTACTTGATTTAGTGGAGAAAGGTCTCAAAGATATGGCTTTTCATTGGGAAGTGAGTCCCTTTTCCTAGGGTGCAGTGTTGTCCTGCTCATGCCCTTTTTTCTAATCCAGTGAAGGCTCTCCTCTCTGTGCTGGTTATGCTGGTAGGTTCAAATCCTGTCAATCCTATGCTATTATGTAAATCGACTACAGTCAACTGTTGGTAAGTCCCTTAGAATCATGAAGATAAATGTGTAGCAGGCCGCTGGTTAAGGGCTGTGTCCTTTCCCACTGTTCTACTAGAACTTCTCACATGTAGCTCTCGCTCTACACCCATCTTGCTTCCTCATAACTCGAGGTGAGTAGTATGTAGCACAGGAGTGTAACACAAATTGTCAGCTGTTCCCAAATGAAGCGTTTGCCCAGGTAAACTCTGTTCATTAGTTCTAGATCTTCAAATGGCATGAGAGGGCTGGGATAAAGTGCTGTACCATGCAGGTCCCCCATTCAGCTTCAATGACTCTGTGCTTCCTCCTTGTACACTCTGATATATTCCTAAGGCCTGCTCCAAACATGCTGTTTAAAAAACAGTTCTTTGTTTTACTCCCATTTTTTTTTTTCACTGTACTTCCTGAAGGCTGACAAGGAATATTTCCTTCACATCTTGAACACGGTGCTTATGCTGAGCCTGAGTGACAGGATGATTAGATGTGCAGAAACAGATGGAAAGAAAACAAATTGCCTATCCAATACCTTTACTAGAGCCAGAGATATGCTGCCTCTTCCTCTCTTCCAGAAAGAAAAGTGCTTTGAGTACACAACAATCATGCAATGTTCTGGCCTTTTTGAAATTAATGTTGCCCCTTCTCTCTCAGGCCTCTCAGGATTGCTTACAGTCAACTGTGTTCACAAAAAGCTACTTTCTACTTCACTCTAGTAGTTAACTTGACTTCAGTTATCATTACAGAAAGCTATCAAATATCTGCCTATTTTATACCATCATATTTCTCTTGTGATATTACAGTAATCCATGAATATGTCTTTTGCTGTAATGGTTTTTGAAGTTCAATTACATGTTTGGAAGCACACTGGTTTCTTATATGTATTATTTTCTATATATATTTATAAAAAAAATTGATTCAGCATATTTGTAGCTAAATGTCTGTCTTACTGGCCATCTCTCAATTTATGTTAAAGTCCTTGGTTTCATTACAAATGGCAGAAATCTCTGTCAGTGCAGGTGGAGGCTTGTAACTCACATGCCTACTAAGGAGTATTTTTCTTGGATTTGGAGAGGCATGTTTAACAATGTCTGTCAGCTGGCACTGTAAGCCAAACTGATTGCATAAGACAGTCATTTTTGTCTAGGTAGGTTCTTAGACTACTCTCATCACTGAAAATATCTGCATTCCTACACTGAAATACATTCAGCAACTAGCTGCCTATCCTATCTCTTCATTCATTTCTGTTTTTGTCAGTGTTAAAACAAAATCTGTTTTCTTCTCTGTTGGTTTGTTTGCCTGTTTCCCTTCCAAGCTTTTGCTCAGCAGAAAAGATAAAATTCCTACCGATCTTTAAGGTGAAGGATGCAGAGGTCTCTTTTTCATTTTCTTTCTTTGATAAGCAAGCTATTTGTTTGGTTTCACTGTTTTATAGACTAAAGCTGCTACAGCTTTATATGACAAGCCAGCTATACCCTTCAGCTGCAGCAAAATTAATCTTGCCATTAAGTGTTCAGGATCTGCTTCAGCACATTCTCAACTATGTCTTGAGAATGATTATTTCACTTGTTTTGCAGTGTTTTTCTGATTTGTCTTATTTTTAACTTAAAATGATCATGTAGTTCAATTTTGGTTGAGTTAATTCCCAGATATGTCACCATGGCCTGCTGAGTATTAGCTTTTTTTATCTACTGCTTGTCTTCTTGAAGGCTAAACTGTCCCTGGGAGAGTCTTAGTGATGGTGCACTGGAGATTTGTTATCTGTTGGAAAATGTTTATATCCCAGGCTAACACACATGCAACAATAAAAAACAAGCAATGCAGAAGCACTTAATGGATGATCTGGAGGGCATTCTTTTGACAAAAAGGAAAAATAATTTGAGATTCAGGAGGACCTTCCTGATTTTCTAGAAAGATTTACATAGATGTGGTGGAGAAAGAAAATCTCCTTAATATGAAAGTTGTGGGGAAAAACAGGATAAAATAAACCTAAATTTTTAAAGGTATATGTGTGAGAAGGAAAAAGAAAACACAAATCTTGGCTTTTCACTTTCTGTGAAAGGAGGAATGTGAGGGTAATATTTGCCAGGAGCAGATCTGTTTCTTGTTAAGGCTATCTTAGGCTTAATACAGATTCTAGGGGTAATACAACAGACGTAGTGCCAAGTGTATCATCGTTGAATATATAATTGAATTGTGTCTTTTCAGTATCATTTAAATATGTAGTTCAAAAAATTCTTTGGACTTGTCTTAGACAGTTAAAAACCAGCTTTCAGAGACAGATGCTGTGTTGGAAGAACTACATCACTTCAGTGAGAATGCTATCAGTTTGAAGAACCAGCTATGCATATTTCTGCCTGATTCTCTTTTATTTAGCAGTGTATTAACTAAGAAGACGTAGGTCTTGACACACTGGAAGTCTTGAAAACATAACAATGAACACAATTGCAGGAATTTTCATGGAGAGGAAAAAAGTTATCTGCTTTATTTACTTTTTAGTTTGAACTAAACTTTATTTCCTTTTAAACAAAAGTATTGTGTACGATAACACATGAACAATGCGTCTAGATATGCTCATTAAATTAATATGAATTGTTACTCTGGAAAAATGATTAAGATGTGGAATTACGCTGCAGATCAGATTCTTCTCGTGTTACTCAGACCATCACAAATGAATGTTTAATTGTATCTTCAAGATAAAACAATTCACTGTGAACCAGCTCTGATTGTACACTTAACTTCATGACTGATTTAGGTGAGATAAAATCTTCTCTGATGTACTATTCATTCTGTGCATTGGCTCCATCCATGGAGCTGTCTAAACGTGGTGCTGGACAGCCTTTGCTTGAGAAGGACTGGGAGATGACTCCAGAGGTCCCTGTTGATTTCAACCATTTTAGGATTCTGTACCATCTTAAAATAAATATGTAAAAACTGCAAGTAGAGAGAAGCAATATTTACAAAGAAAAAGGTGCTCTAATAAGGCAAGTAATATAATTCTATTTCTTAAGCTAGTACTTAAGAAATAGAATTAGCTTTTCTGCTCAACCTTATTTGTTATGGTATGCTTTTTGAATGTGTCATGATGTGGAATATCAACAACACAACAAAAACCACAAAACCATGACACTACTGAAAGATGGAATACTTAGGAATTAGTTAAATGTAGGTCCACTGAAATTAGTCTGCTAATGAAAAGGAAGAAAGCCATCATGGCTATCAATTGTGACTGTTGCTTCTTTCTGAGCTTATACATACCTCCTTCTTTTGAGGTTGCTTATGTCATGAAAAACAATAGTTTAGTGGATATAGAATATCTGAGGTATTTTCTGTTTTTCTCCCTTCCTGTTTCTAGGTAGATATGCCTTGCTAGGCTTTCTGCAGTGCTCTTGCTATAACAATGGTTCAGGTTTTTCTGTGCATCCACTCTCTTGATTTCTTCACCATGCAATTAAACATTATCCTGTTGACTAGGGATTCCCCATCTCACCTGTGTTTACATCACTTTGGTTTCTCTAAAACCCCACATTTTTATTGATATGGGCCAAGATAAAACTGTAGTAACTTATTTTAACTTACAGATTTAATAATAAATCCAAATATGTTACAGTTCAAACTTTTTCTGTTATTCCAATGGTTGACTGATTATTAATGACAGAAGTAGTACTGGCAAAATTGCCCTAAAGCAGTGGAAGTGTTAAATAAATAGATAAATAATCCTACTGTCATCCTCGTTACTGTAAAAAATCTGCTATCTAAATTTTCTTGCTCTTCCAGTGATCAATTTAGAAAAGGCAAAACAATTCTCTCCTAATGCTCCCCAGTGAACTGTATGATTAGAGAACTGTTTTCAATATTGCTACTTTAAGGCATTGGAAGTTCATTTCATTTTTTGAGTATCACTAGCAAGCAGCGCATCTTCGTGCAAATGAATGTCACAGCGATTTAACTCCTCCTAATTGTTCACCAAATTCTTAAATAATATGAAGTAGAAATAAGTGCTTTGGCAGATTCCTGTTCCTCACAGTTGTGAAAGTAAAATCAGAAAGTGTAATTTAAGGCAAATGTACAGAGAGGTGTTGTGAATGGGGCCTGTTGTTTGCTGACCAGTTTGACAATAGTAATCTATTTCGCATAGATCTTCACTTTCTTTATATTTTAAACTTCATATCTTTGATTCTTCATGGTGAATGTAGTTTTTCAAGATTTCAAAACCTTGCTTCCAATCCCTTGCAGAGATGTTATTCAAGCATGGATTTGTGCCTGACTGTCTTATCCCTTCCCTCTTGTTCTCCTGTTCAGCACACAAATTCTTTTGGCAAATACTGTGACTCTTTGAGAGGTATGTGCACACAGTTCAGTAATGGGACTAGAGACAGTTCTTCATGAAAAGGTTAGTAGGACACTTACATCTGGAACACAACCGTGGCTCATCTCTGGACATCTTGTCCTGAAGTAACAAGGGAAACAACATTAGGAACAGCTACTCCTTCAGCGTACTTGTTCCTAGATAGGGGTTGTCCAGAAGCTCTGTATTTTGAAGCTATTAGGCTGCTTACAGAAGTCTTAGCCACTTCTTTCTCCTCAGAAGTTTTTAGTTCTACATCTCTGCAAATAATATAACAATAAATTTAGGCTTCTGTCAATGAAATCTGTGGGAGATTTAATGATGTACGAGGCTTAGCTTAAAATGTCTGAAGTGATGTATGAGCCGTCTTTGCTTGACATGAAACACGTCCGTGGAACTGAGCTGATGACAGAAACCAGTGTCTTGTTGGAGAAGCAGCTGGAGTCTGGAGCCTCCTCCAACCCACGGGAAGCCAAGCCACGGAACAACGGATCCTACTGAAGTGGCTGCAAACGAAAAGAAACCCTTCAGATCCTCTTACCATGAATTAACCCTGAGGTACAGATAGGTGGCACTCTACTCTTGGAGATGTCAAAAGCAGCACTTCACCCAGTTAAAATCCAAGGGTGCGTGACAGTTTGTAAGGAGAGAGGTGCTATTCTTGGTGGCCGATTTTTTGTGGAGAAAAATCTTACTTCTGGTTTGCGTATGTACAAACACTGCCCTGTTTCACCCCAGACTGCAATATTTCATTTGAGGATGACAAATTCATATGGAGAGGAAAGATCTTGTAAAAAGTATAAAAGTACAACAAAAAGATCTTGAGAAGTTCTGGTGATATCTATAATGCTGTGTAATTCCAAGAATGAAATTACATCTATTGGATAATGTCAGTTTCCTAATAGCTGCTCAACTAAGGCAATGCAGTAGAAAGAATTGAAGCCATCTTAAAACTAAATGGCCAGACACTTGTATAAAACAGCTATAGATCTAAGGACTGTAATTAAGCTACAGTTTTCTAGTTCACAGCTTGTTGGGCTTTTTGAAAAGAGTGTAGTGCTAAGTGGGTCGAGCACAATTAAGCTGAACTACATGGAGAATAATGTTTTGTTTGGTCACATTCCATTGAAAGTATAAGTGAAATTTGTGTTTGTTTCATTAAGAGCAAGCGTTTATAGGACTTGTGCTACTGCTGATTACCTTCACGTTCCTTTCCAAATGTTTGTTCACGTAGGTTTGAAAAGCTTCATATTAATATTGAATGAACAGTTATTCAAATTACGTTACAGTAACTGGAAAAGTTCTTTTGGAGTCCATTCAGGGATGAAGAATGCACAAACAAATCTTGAGAAGATACGGGATTACTGTCATTCAGTGGGATTATTCATGAAATGTACTTGAGATGTCTTTTCAAGGAAATATTTAATTCTCAAAATAGTATACTATTTTTACCTAAACTTATCTGTATTTAGTCATATTTATCTGATGGGTAATTTTATGATAGGATCATAAAGTCATTTGATTAGGGAGAGATCCTTAGGGGTTATTTAGTCCAACTCCTCTGCTATGAGCAGGGACACCAACAGCTACGTCAGGGTGCTCAGAGTCCTATCCAGCCTGACTTTGAATGACTCTAAGGACAGGGCATCCACCATCTCTCTGGGCAATCTGCTCCAACACTTCACTAGCAATGTTGTAACAATATTCTAAAAACCTTTTTTCTTATATCCAATCTAAATCTCCCTTCGTATAGTTTGAAGCATTTCCCCTTGTCCTATAATAACAGACCATGCTAGAAGGCCTCTCCCTTTCTCTCTTATAGTCCTCCCTTCAGATACTGAAAGGCCACTCTCAGGTCTCCTCAGAGCCTTCTCTTCTCCAGGCTGAACAGCCCCAGCTCTCTCAGCGTGTCCTCATAGGAGAGGTGTTCCATCCCTTGGATCATTGTTGTGGCCCTCCTCTGTATGCACACCAGCAGGTTCATGTGTCTCCTGTACTGAGGATCTACATCTGGACACAGTACTCCAGGTGATGCATCACCAGTGCAGAGGAGAGGGGCAGGATCACCTCCCTTGACCTGCTGGTCATCCTTCTTTTCATACAGCCCAGGATATGGTTGGCTTCCTAGGCTGCAAGAGCACATTGCTGGCTCATGTCCAACTTATCATCCACCAGTACCCTTAAGTCCATGGGGATCACAGGCTTACACAAGTAGGGTACTTGTTTATTTACTTGCTTCCTTTTTTTAATAACTGTAGTCAATTTGAGTGAATTCTTTCATAATATGCAAATAGCTGCAAGAGTTAGTAAGAAGCTTGCTGAATTTAGTCTATAAAAGAGAAGCCTCAGAACCAATTCAGTTTCCAGTAACTTAGACAGGGAGGACTGGTAGAGTTTTTTTTCATTCTGTGATCCAAGGACATCTCAACACTGTTTCCAAGGGTCACAGAAAAACAGGAAAAACAAGGCTAGCTACTGTAGACTTTGATTTTCTCCACAGGGTGTTAATCTCTGCAGAAGAATTTTTAGAATTCCACGAACTGAGAGAGACTGAGTGTTGCTGAGTACCTGTAGAATGGGCTGGAAGCTGAAGTCAGCCAACAACTGGAAATCAACTTCAAAGTTTTTATTAGCTTGAAGTAGTAAGGGTATTACCTGTTAGACTACAATGTATGCTCGTATCATGTTACCCCTCTTTGATTTATATAATCCTTCTGAAAGTTGTGCTTTAATTCACTACAATTTGCTGCTTTTCTTGAGCAAAATTCCCTTGCATTTTGTGAAGGAGACTATATTACATTATCAAAATAGTCTATTCTGGCCTTGAAAACAATCCATCTTCAGCTCATTTTAATCACAGTCCTTGAGAAAGTGGCATACCACTCCTGGGGTATGGCAGCTGAGCAAATGAGCAAATTTTTGCTGAGGTACTTTCCCACAGGCTTCAGGCTCTCTCCATCTGACCCAGCTGGGAGTGAATGCCAGGTTTTGGGGCTTCAGACTTAAGTGTCCAGAAATGGTACTGTCAACAGTTTATGGGCTGGTTCTGCCTGGTTCATGTGCCCACACCCCAGGGAAGGAGGAAAGAGAGAAAGGAAAAGGGAGATGGGCCTAAAAACAAAACAGCAGCAATGATCTGAGGAGGAAAGCTGATTTACTAAATAGGATATCAGAATGCCAAGTAACACAGTATAATTGGAATTGAAGCTAATAAATCAAATGAAGTGAGCAAGAGAGTGTCTGAGAACCAAAAGCCTTAGGCTAAACACTGAAGGTGAGAAGGCTCGCAAACACCTGCTGCTGGGCCCATCTGAAAGGGGAAAGAGCCTGTGTCTCATGACACACAAACAGTTTTTATCTTTCCATTTGAGCAGAAAATGGAAAAATGCAAAGCAATGCAAAATCATCTGGGGTACATGGTTCTTTTCTGAGACAGATGTATGCAGAGCTATCAGTGATCCATGGAGCTGGAGCATTAGTTCTTCAACTCCCAATGCACTACTTGATGTTATGATGTGGAACACGAATACCAAAAATCATAAAACCATAATAAATACTAATATTATCACTATTTTTACTGTCATTTATCATAGACAGTGCTGTGCCCCTCAAAGCCTGATTGGCTATCTGGCAGTTTTAATGTGACTGTGTATCTGTCTGTACTAAACTTTGGATGATGTTTATTTCATTTGGAGACAACCTGTGAAATGGTGATATATTTGTCGGCAGAATGGAAAAACATTAGATTAAAAATAACTGAAATTTCCAAGCATTTTAACATTTCTTTCATTAAAACTATAAAAACTAACCAAACAAAAAAGACAAATTATTTACAAAGTGAGAAGACAGATCAAAGCAACGTACAATAAACCAAAATGAAAGGCACTCATATCCTGCTTTATCAATGATATAAAAACTTACAGGAAAATTATAAAGCTCAAATAAGTGTTCCTGGAAGTTTGTGTCTGTAGTAAGGATCTTAAGGTACTAATTTTTATTTTTATATACCTGAAATGTTTATAACTAGCAAAATTAAGATTAATTGTATATGCTTTGCAGATACCAAAATAAATAAATAATAATAATAAAAGGGGGGAAGGAAAAAAGGAAAAAGTGAAACAAATAGCAGTGTTAATTATATGATTTACTTTTTAACTTCCCTTAGGAAAAGAATTTATGTGTCTGGGAAGATGTTTGGATTGTGGAACATCACAAAGTTTTATTAGTGTCATTAATTTAGCAATATTATGAAGAGAGACAGCTAAATGAAATCTAAGTAGCAGAAATGTTTTATCTTTTGGTTCTAAAAAAGCAGATGCTTCATCTGAGGTTAACAGTGTATCTAATGTCTGAAAAGCAGTATCAGTTTTGAGAAGTGACCCAAGTATCAAGAAAAGTGAAAACCACCTTGCCTTCTCAAAGACTGAGGAGATGCAGCCAAAACCATGGCAGTCAAAACACAATCAACCACCTTCCTACTACTGTAAAGCCAACACAAAGCTAAAAGCTTTAGTGCAACTTATAATAATGTAGCATTTATGGAAGTGAGCAATAAGTCTTAGAAAAGCAGGGTGTCAGAAGACCATTGAGCACTATGCTTCAAGCAAATGAAAAATCAATTATTTAGAAACTGAAGTACTCATGACTCTTTACCCTTCAAAATGTTTTAAGGAGCGATATTCCAAAGTGCTGACCATGGTTGCTTTCACCAAATTACACCCACTTGATAGTTGTGATAGTCACATACTACAATGAAATACAGTTAAAATAAAAATTATATAGTAATACTATTGTTTAGATTACAGACATGCATTTTAAGGTCAGGAGGGACCAATAAGGACAGAAGAAGGCGTGTTTTGGTCTTGTCATTAAAAAAAAAGAATGGATTTTCTGCTACTTATTTCTGCTTCAAGCCATGAATTCCTCAAGAGCAGCTAATGTTAAAAAATAAAAATAAAAATTAAATTAAAAAAAAGCCTTCCATTTTTTAGTAAAATAAGCACAGATAAATATGATACAGGGAACAATGACTGTCTTCTATATCTAACATTATCCCCAAAGGTGGGATCAGGTCCTGCTCCTCCTCTTGTTCACTCCCTCAGGCAACATTCTGTCCCCTTTGCTTTAAATGGTTTTGGGTTTTTGTTTGAAATAATACTGAGAGCTTTGATTTCCTGAATTGTATTTTGAGTAAGTATTTACACTGTATTCTTATATCCTGGTTGCTTAATTAGGAGATGTCATACTTTCTAGATGTAGGTATAGAAAGTCACTAGGACTTACGATGTTGTTAGATGTGTTGATATTAGGACCTCACATACCATGCCAAGCTCAAACATCTGTTTTGTGGTTCAGTTTATCTTCTTATTCTCCAGCCTCCACACCTATGTTTTATTATTATTTTTTTCTGTCAAGGCAATAGGGAAAGCATTTACATACATACACATGAAACTGCAGAACACACTGAGTTAAAAGCTTCAGTAATGCAGATTAATTGCATTACTTCCTATGTAAATGTCCTTATAGTCTTTGTATTTTCCTCAATTCATGTGTAAAATCTTGTTTTCCCCAAATTTTTGCTGAAATTCCCACTTTAATAGGACTGTTTATGGTGCACAGCCAAGGAGTAAGTCTGCAAATGTACAACAAGGAGCAGACTTGCATCAGCAGGTCACTGTTGAAACCCACCCACAAGGGCTGGCAGCAGAGATAGTCTCCTAAGAAGTTGCATTGTTTTCCACTCAGTGAATATGCCACTAGCTAATGGGAGAGAAATGCTGAGAATTATTTGGTTTGTGTGAGTTTTATGAGCCAAGTTAATTGTTTTGTTTCCTAATTTTTTGTAGGTGAATGGGTGAAGTACTATTAATGTTGCACTTTGAACAAGAAGTAAAGGCCAAAGTCATCAAAATGTTACTCATCTGATTAAAGTATGCTAATTTTATGAGGGGGTACAGGAGTAGATGACCATTTTAGAATGTGGATATGTTTAACTCATTTCAGTTCAAATTGGAAGCATGCAACACCAAGCTTTGTGCCAATATATTATCTGCTCTTATAGTAGCCTTCCAAATAGGTCTTTCTGCAAAATAGAAGTGTTTATATTTTTGCACTTTCTAGATATTCTGTCCAAGTTAAATATTTAAATGGACAACATGAAATTAGAGCTTATTACTTGGTCTCCAAAATAAAATGTATTTCATACAATGGAAGCATTTGGGACATTTATAAATGTACCATCCATGTCTAAATATCAGTTACTTGACATAATACCCAATATTTACTACATGTTTTCCTTATAAGCTCATTGGGAATGAAAGTCTTCCTTCACTCTTTCTTCCTTGTTTAGGAAATAACACAAATCAAGCGAAATGCAAACCTGTCTCGTTTGAGGGAGAGGTTTATAGCACCAAGCTACAGCTGATCCTATAGCTGCTTCTTGTAAGGGCTCAGCCCTTGTCATATCATGTAGTTGTGGCCTATTAGGTTGCTACATGTTGAAAGCACCCTAAAGATCATGATGCAATTCTGCTGTCCATCCTATTATCGATATAGTGACCCAGTGTCACTGAAGAGTGTTACGATTTGCTCGAATCTCCTGCTTTTGATCTGAAAATGATAGCATGTCTCCAGGTGTAAAAATGAAAGTAATTAAATAATTTTTTAGCATCTCTCTACTTTTTCCTTCCTTCCTTCCTTTCTTTCCTGCATCTTCACTTAATCCTAAATGAATATGGCGAATTGTCACTAGAGTAATCATTCTAAAAGAAGCCTGTTGTGCTTCAGGGCAAAATGCAAAACTCAGGTCAGAAAAGAGGTGTTAGGGTCAGCAGTTTTCCTTGCCAGGGGTGTTTACAGGGGCTGTTGTAGCATGACTTACTAGAATTCACTCTGGAGTCCAAGACTGGAAATTCTTTGGAGAATGTTAATGTATGGTTGTTTGTGGGTTGAAAAGCTGTCTGATGTTCCTGCTGATCATTTGATTAAGAGTCTTACGACATGAAATTAGCATCAGTAATTAGATCCAGAAGCAAGTGTGGATACATTGAAATGTATACAATGCTTGAGTGACATGTTCTTAATACTCCTCCTTGACTGCTTCATATCAATAAAAAGAGGGCTTGTGTGGTTTTACTTTTCTTCAGTCAGAGTATGAATTTCTATAGGAAGCTCTTAGTCTAGAAGAAGGTTGCCTTTGGAATAAACATCACACTGAAAACTTTCCAGCCTTGAGCCTTTCATTAATTTCTCTCTATGTCATCTTAACGTATTTAAACTCTGTAAAAATTATGCTGCAAAAAGTTCTCCCTGCGTGTAATTTTTCCTCAAGTGAAGTGCATGCCTTTCAAATTATAAACTTCCTACATGTCCTAGGAAAATCCTCACTGTATAAATAATTGAACTCATCTGCTGTGAACACAAATATTCTTTCTCTACCAGTCTAAAATATATGCCTAAATACACATCTTGTACTTAATGCTTTAAATAGTAATTACCCCCATGAAGTCACTGGAAGCCCTTAAAAGGATTTGACAGTTTCCCCACAATTTTTCTGTGAATGTAGTAGTAGCTGGGCTGTATAGTGCTACATCCACTGATAATTCAGCAGCTGAGGAACTCAGCAAAGCCTGCTCCAAACTTCTCAGCTGTTGACAGGCTTGACTTGCTGAGAACACTGGTTAAATATAGCACAAGCGAGCTGAGCTCAACAAAGTCATTGCTGTAACGCTGTGTGAAGAGACCAGAAGAGGGGAAATACAATCTGAGAACTAAACTGCCAAAGCCTAACACCACCTAGCAACAGTTGAAAAAACTTTTAAACAAAAGTCTGGGTGAGACACAGACAGAGTATACCTCCTACTTCTTCTGCCTGGGATTTCTGTGAGAAGCAGCTCCGGTCCTCTGTACTCTGCCCTGTTTCCTTCATTACTTCAGCTGCTGGTAGACCCAGAAAAGTGGGAAAAGTTCCTCTCTTTGTGTTCTCTTGGGCTGGATCAGGCTACTGCTGTGGGACAAGCTACTGTAATCTTGCAGTGCAGAGGATATATTCCTAAGTTGCTGACAGGTAAGACTCAGCTCACCATTCTAAGGCATTCTTTTTACAAGTTTTTTTCCTAGTGATTATTGTCTGCTTCCTTCTATGGACAATCTTCTGCTTTGGAAACTTCAGTAGATGGGATAAACATTGTTTATGCTGGGATAAACATTTTGGATGTTTAGTTTTATGCTTTTGTCACAGAAGAACTTTGCTCAAATAATTTTTACGGTTCTTAGAGCCAAACAGAAACAAGTAGCTAGTAGTAATAAAAAAATAATGTGCATAGATTTTGACTTGTATCTTGCTTATATCTGCTCACGTGCTAACAGAAGACAAACCAACCTATAAGAATAGAATACATATCACCCTTTACCAGTGACAGTTTAGAAGCTATTAAAAAACAGTGACAGTGTGTGTCACAAGTAAGAGAAAATAGCAGTTCAGCAACTGAATTAAGTGAATACTTTGAGACCTAGGACATTTGTTCTTCTCTTAACAATTCTAAGCATGCAGGCACACCTGGAACCTTTCATACTACACTTGTGACATCAGCTCTTGGTTCTTCCTCTTGCACATATTTGTATCAATTTATATTTATTTATGTTTGATTGATTAGCTGCATAATGCAACCTTCCTAAAAACTGACCTTATGTTTGTTAACTCCAAATATGCTTGAGCTGGGGTACTGCTTGTTTGTTTCTTTTAGCAAAATAAAGAAGAAACCAGTTCTCAGATGTTACCCCAACAGCACAATAGAAGCCTGTTTATCTGTTTGAATATCCCATGATCTAGTCATGTAATTTAAGGGAGGAATTGCTCTGTATGATTTGCTTCGGCCAAACTAACCAAAGCTGTTTGGTCAATTGAAGGATGAATTTCCCCCCAACTTTTAAAGCCATTTTCTCCAAATGAAATACATTTAGTATCCCTGAATTTTTAGAAGATACGGCGATTATGAATGTAACACAGACTTATTTATGAGGGCTAGTATTTAAAGAATTCACTTAACCCTTGCAAAAATCCTGTCGCAGATTTATGTGGAATTGTCTCAATTGAAATATATTTGTCCTAAGAAAGGAATGGATTGAGTCTATGCTGACTGTCTATGCAGTGTGACATGCAGTCTGTGGACTCAGGGGCTGCTTCAGATTGAAGAGAAGATTTTGCCTTAGCTAAATAATTCTAGGTTCAAGCCTGCATACAGTGTAAGTTACATCAGTACTACATCTAGGCAGTGATGTGCTTACAGATTGGATGAAAATAAAATGCTCTGAAGCAACTTTGACTTAGTGTTTGGGAATGTAACTGCCTATGAGAAAATAACATAAATTAGAATGGAGAAAAATTCTTAAAAGCAAAAGTCATTTCGTTTGCATTTCATTTCAAAGCAAGGGGCACGCTACTTAAGCACTAAATAGGAATGCATTTTGGTGGCCATGATTTAATGTGATAATGATTACTGTGGAATTACTACAGCACTATGGTATCCCAAGTCTGAATCTGAGAAGGAAACTTCGGTACTACTATTTAATATAGACATCGTGAGAAAGTTCTGCTTTCCATTAAAAATAAGCTGTATAATAAGAAATAAAGCTGAGGCAATATGATTTGTACAGTTCTTGACTATGAGTAAAGTTACTGTTTCTTATTTTCATTGAATTAATTGGCAAATATGAGAAACTAAGGAGAAATGGCAAATTTGACCTTGTGAATACATCTGAATGACAAAATGTGGGAAAATGTGCTAAATGCTGACTGTTTTTAGTTCTTGCTCAGCGTAATGTGTGGCTTTACAATTTTAATTTTCTCGCACAGTTTACAGTCAGCCAAGTTCTTAAATGCTAACAGCAAATGTATTAGCCACAAAATTATATCAAATGAAAAGACTTTTGAACTGTCTGATAGCAACTTCTAACACATGGAGTTGTGATTCTATGTACATCTGTCTTCCTTTCCATTTCAAAATGGAGAAGGAGGCTAAAATTACTCTTCTCAACAGGTGTCCACAAAGAGGCTCTGAGATTTTCCAATCAAATCTGTGGAATATGCAATGTGGCTATTCAACAGATGGCTTCATTTTTGAAAAATAGCCAATTCTACTAATGATTACTGTGAAACCAAGCTCAATTTTATATCAAATCAAAAAGTCATTTAGGTTTTGGCAATATTCTTGGCAGAGATTTTCTTGGAAGACAAGCACACTCATTTTTCCTATTATATTATTTTGATTTTGTTTATATTCCCATAGCTTTACAAAATGAATGATGCCATTCATGGTTCGGAAGAGTGTGTATCCCTCCCAGTCGGAATCCACAGGCTCAGCCTGTGTCATTCTTTCACCTTCATAACAAGAATATTTTAATTTATGGCCTCTTTTAACCAATCTAGCCACAGTTAAAGTCAGCATCTTAACTAAGTAGTTTGTCATCACCTCAATTATTCAATCTTTTTATAGAACGTCTGGTTCTTCTTAACACCAGTTTCTGAGACTTGAAGTTCATCTTCAAAGCTCACCACTGTTCTGTCTTGCTTTTTCCTTAAAAGTTTAATAAGATCAGATCTTAGTGTTCAATAATTAATATATAAATTTCCAGCTTTCTCAAGAGGTGATATCATCTTTATTACTGTCCAATTTTTTTCTTCTCAAGAGACATTTTACTTTTTCTCTCATTTCCTGTTTCTTTTGTTCCTTTTTCAAGACTTACTGTTGCAGATTGCCATACTATTTTAATGCATAATATGAATTTTGGGGCAGGGATTTTGCCATTCTACATATCTAAAATGCCATTTGGAGAATAGAGCTATAATGTGTGTGAATATACCAGATGAAAAAAAAAAGTAGGAACTCCAACTATTCATATTCCCTATTTTAACAACAGTATTTAATATTTAAAGCCTGAGATAAGAACTGAAATCTAGAGAAACATGTATGTGACAAGATAGTGTTGTTCAAGCACTTTGCAAGAAGCGCAAATACCCATGCTTTTCAACTTCATTATCTTATTCTGGTGCTTTTCATCATTTGCTTTTTCTCTTTTAATTACTGCCAGCATTTTCTGTTGAAAGTTGTTTCCTAATTTTATACATTATACCAGCAAATTTCAGAAGTCACTTGTCACATAAAAAATGATGAGAAGTTAGAATTATCTGGGGAATGCAGGTTATTTTGATGCTGGCTTAAAAGAATGAAAACGTATTAATCTCTCTTCTTCTCACTTTAGTTGTTAGTATTTGTACCAAGTCAGTGATACTAGAAACAAACTAACGTTTATAACACAATCCTGTAATTATTCTTTGACTATTGGTGTCCAAAGGGTAAGAAAAACTGTACCAATTTCCTGTTCAGGAGAGACAGTGGGAGTCTCTAACGTTGCAGACTGTGTGATACCTAATGGATTTGTGAAAATCGTGCCTCTAGTGATGTTTAGAGTTGCTTAGAGGTTTGGGTGGTTTTTTTTTCTTTTTTTGTTTTTTATCTTTTCACCCATTCCTTCAGTTTCTGCAGATAATTTGCATTTTCTGCATTACTTTTTAATCTTAGTATCACAACATAACAAACAATAACATCAGTATGAACAGTCTTTCTAAATTGGCACAAATTGTTTTGTTGTTTGTTTTTACATTCAAGATGGCTTTGCCCTATCACACTCATTCTGCTTTGACTGGACTATAAATTGTTTCCCAAGCATGCAAAGGTGATATTTAGAATTACACAGATTGTGGTTGCCTCCAAAATGATTTACTCACTTTGCAAATACAGAGAATGAAAGAATTCCTACCATTAAAAGCGTGTATCCTAAAGGCACAACTACGTATAAGAGAATAAATGCTTTTTGGCATTACAGAATGCATTGCTGAAGGAGTGGGACAAACACATACGAAGAGCAGGGAAATAGGCTGGAGCCTGTAGTTTTTCCCTTAAATGGGCAACTCAACTAGTTGCTGTTAGCTGACACAAGCCAAGGGTGTGTGAATCTGAGATTGCTGAACATTGTCTGAGTAAGTTTCATTTCAGATGTGATAAAACTGCAATTAAAAGCTTAATTATCTGTGATGTGAACAAACTCACTTCAGTGGAAAGCAGTGGGTTTTCTGAACATGAGCAAACATTTCAGTGGATTTGCAAAACCTTTCTGAGTTTCATTTGTATGTTTTAACAGGTCTTTAATACAGTAAGGATTGCTTTGATTTGTATACTTTAATGGTTCTTTCATACAGTAAAGTATGCTTTCTTTGCTTTTCTTTTTTGGGGAAATGGTGTGAAAGTGTATTATGTTTTGTCGTTTATCCTGTTCAAAAATGTGTTTCAATATTTTGGAGCTAAATCAATTTTATTTTCAAAGTCCACAGTATTCAAGACCTTATAAGTTGAGGTGCAGGGAGTTGTCTGACTAGTGTGTTACAGCCGTGGATAACAAGAGCTACAGCTTCACTAACAAATGTTAAAAAAAAAAACAAAAAACAAACAAAAAAAAACCCAAAAAAGCAATAACAGAAAAGAAATTTTTAGGAACTGTTTTTAAGACTGCTCCTATTAAAAAAAATGTAACTGAAATGAAAGATCTTGTCCTTGGTACAAGAATTTTCATTAGTTTATCAGACTGCTTGCATTTTTCAGAAAATATAAACCAAATGAATGCAACAGAAAGCAGGAGATGCTTAACATCAGTGTAATCGAATTGCTGCCAACTTGCCTTGTTTATCTAAGAGATCTCTGTCAAAATAAGGTCTTTCCCACACATGCATGAGTCATAGGATGTAATGGGGCTAAGCAGACTCGCTTCAGCTTTTCTAATGCACACATATCCAGTAATAATGCACACGTTGAAACTAACCTGTTTTTGTGCCTGATCCTGTAACAAAATGAGATCTAGCCTGACAACAGGAAGGAGAAGCGGTGGTGAGTTCATGATGCTATTTCAGTGCAATAACCTAAATACTTAAGGAAACGATGCAATTTCCATTTATTAGGAAAATTGCAGTTACTGTGACAACAAATACACACTAAAGAAAACATACGCAATTTATCCTCAAGTTCATATTTGTGAACACAGTAGATAGTACAAGAGTTCACAAATACCCTGTCTGCTTATGTGACTCAAAGGACATTCTTACTTTTAAAATACATAATGCAGATTCTTGAAAAATATACTCATTTAAAAACCATTTGCAAGAACGTACGTGAAAGGGGAGCAAAAGCCCTTATTGGATCTACATTTTAAAGTAAAGATTGCAGTAAGTTTTCTATCATATCTTAGTTTTCCTCCTTTTATTCTTTCACAAGGACTTCTGTAATAACAGAATCCTGAATTGTATTTAAATGGATAAAGGTTTCAATTCTTCAGTCTGGTAAAATTCTTTAAAGGAAAATTAACATTATGATTTTTGACACTGGGCAGTAGACAGAAGGAGAGGAACCATGCTAGATGTCCTCAAGCATGTCAAACACAGCACAGAACAAGATGTCCCTTCTATGCAGAGGGTTGCACATGGAAGCAGAGCTTCTGAATGCCAGGGGAGCTGCATGTTGTGAGGCAGCTGGCAATGAGAACCACTACTGCTTTGAGTGGCAGAAGCCAGAAACTGGAATACAAGTCACAAAAGATATCACATTGCAAATAGTAAAAGGCAGAGTCACAGTTGAGTGTCCTCTGAATGAAAGCTGCCATGGAATTCCAGCACCAGAATTTAGATGTAAGGAACTGCCAGAAGCTGTTTGGTCCTACTCAAAGTGAAGCAAACTGCAGAGTTTGATCAGCTTGCTTGGGTCTTTGATTATTTTCAGTTATCTTAAGTGCTTTCTGGTCTTATATCTAGCTGAGGAATATTTTGCCGTTGATGATAATCAGTGTATTCCATCCACATGCTATAGTAAAACATGGTCGGAAATATTACAAGTCATAGTCCTTTGGTCAACACTTTCAAAACTGAAAATGAAGCAGTTTTGGGACATTTTTTTGGTTTGCTGTTATATCCTAAAATAACAAGTACCAATAATGTTGTAAGCTGGACTAGCAAATTAACAACAGCTTTTAAAATGTACTCTTCTCATCTGCGACACGTTCTGTTTGAAAGCCGAACATTTTGAATTATTCCATTAAGATGCCCTCTTTCTGGAAAAAAAATATATTCTAGCTTTGTTTCCAGTTTGTCCAGTTGAAATACTGGCATAGAGATAGTAGAGAATAGGCAAATAAGGAGGGAAGATGTTGAGGAAGGAAACCCTCGAGCCTGCCTGCCTTCAACTACTGAGTTCATTTTTCTTACTGAACATTTATTTCCAGTTGTATCCCAAACAGGACCAGAATGCAATGCATATATGGCAAACAGGATTGCTAGATGGAGTTCTGGTTAACCTGAGACTAGCTTATGCTCCTTTTGGTCTAGAAAAGTTGTAGAAGCATCTGAATTTACCTGACATTGATTGCTGTAGCATAAGGCAAAGGTAAAACAGTGGTCTTGTAGAGCTCAAAGATATGGGGCAGGCAGATTTTCCATACAGGATTTATCATAACTGAAAATGAATATTCTGTTTCTCTTAGATGGATTGGCAAGTTATGTTCCTAAAACTGGATACTGTTAACTAGAAGTTTGCCATCATCAGTAGAGATGAACAGGAAAAAAAAGGAATTTTGAATGCTGATGGCGAACAGAGGCCTTAGATCTCATTGTGTTTGGCTAGAGCAAACTCAGCACTTTCTGCATGAGGGAAGAACTTGATCTAACATCTCCTACATGTACGCAGGTCATACATATTGTCCTCACAGTTTCTTGAATACAGGCTGCCCATATGCTCCAGTGGTAGTTAGGTTAGCGAGAAAGCTACTGAGATATAGGAAGAAGGGACCGTGCTCTGAAAAACACTGGAATGAATGAAGAGAGTTGAAAAGTGCTTCAACACAAGATCAGGAAGCTTAGTGTTTTAAATGTTAGTGTATCTAAGTCACACGTTAACCAGATAACAGCATCTTTAACTACCCTGCCTTAAATCCATATGGCCAATGATTTTAAAGGTAGTTTGTAGGTGCAATGAAATTGCAAGGTCACTCTGAACCAATGGTTGAGCACCAGGTGAGAAGGTATGGCTGACCCAGGGAGCTTGGGTGCAAGCAATGTACCTGAATGACTGGAAGGGATGCAGCCTGGATCCACCCTTCCTCGCTCTCATTTAAGGGTTAGTTGCTGAGAGAGCAGTATTGATTATCAAGATTACACTCCTCTTGAGCTATTACTGGTTGTTGGAAGGGGTGCGTTTATTTTTCTTCTTTGTTATCTTCTATTTATCCATTGTGCTTGTATACCAGTAGAAGGTATTGTCATTGCCTTCTTTTTTCACACAATGAATTGGAAAAAAAAATCATTAAACTGACTTTCCTACTTTCAGAAAATATTTTCATAACCGCAATATTACTTTGAAACATCTTTTTATGAGAAAACTGGAGGGAGTTGCTATGATAAATGAGGGCCCTGGAGGAACTGTTCAGAACCCTTTTTGTGACAGTGGAAGTTGCATAGTTCCAGAAATGCAGATTCCCTGTAGTGATACCACTTTCTAGGCCCCACTCAGTAATCAGTGAGCCACGCAACCTGTAGCACCAAAGTTCTCTGACAACTGATGAAAAATAGGCAAAGCTAGGTATGGACAGAAAAATACATTTTTTCTTATACCACAAAAAAAATGCATGAAGTAGCATATCAGGAATAAACCAAATAATCTATGGAGGTATTCAGTAAATACCTTGAATGTAACATCAGATTTTGTCACAGTTTCTTAAGAAATAAACAGAGCAGGAATACCAATTCTCCGTGACAGCAGCGAGTATCTAAGCATGTGGCAAGCGTGACTGCACACAAGGAGAGTTGATTTAGATACATCCATCATTAGTTATTTAAACAAAGACTAAATTGCACTGCAGGGAATAGACTGTAAGAATGACAGGACATCTGATAGACTGCTTATTAATGAGAAATGCTTTGCTAATTTCAGGTTTCCTTGCCAAAATATTCATACCATGTTTGAATGTTGTTGTTCATCTTTTTAAGATACTTTTACTGTAAAATGTCAGGTTGTACACCATGGAGAGAGAAAGGCTGGTTCAATGCCTAGCTTTCATATCAGTGGCTCCTTGTATGACTCTTGGCAAGTTATTTACTTCTACACTCTTAATAACACCTGGGATGTTACAAGGATAAATATAGCAGTGACTTTGACACCCTGAGATGTTGCAGTGTTGAACATCATGTCAACAGCTTTGAATAAGGAGATTTAAATAGCCTTCCTTGGAAACCAGATTCTACTGGGAGAAGTAGGAATAGCAGTTGAATTTATCTGAGTGACAAGAATATGTATTTTTAGAGGAGTTCTCCAGAGGGAAGCTTAGCTGTGCTCTGAGTTGTGGGCAGCAAGAAATTAGCTATACACAGCAGAAAAAGGAGGAATAGACTTGTGACTAGAAAACTACAAGAACAAAAGCATTCCAATATAGGAATCAAATAGTGAAAATATGAAGAGGTTTCAAGAAAAAGGATTCTGGTGCAGTTCTACACAGGGCAAAGAAGGTGCTGTCAGCTCTGAGAATGCTGATATTTTTTCTAAAAAATGCTACAGAGTTAAAGGTAACAGAATTCCATGATTTCAAGTGGTATTGGTAGGGGTCTATTTGCTTTTTGAAGGAGGATGTTGAGGAAAAAAATATATGCCAGGAAAAGGCCCTTGAGGGAAGACAGGTGGGGAAAGACCAGCCAGCATGTTGCTGTCCCAAATTAGCTGGTAGCAGGGCATCCCAGAGCTGCCATGGGGCTGGAAGGATGCTCACCAACCCTTTGCACTGGCTGGAGGAGAAGAGAGCTCCTGGCGAAAAGAAATGGCTGGCAATAGAAATGGCCTAGCTCCTACAGGACCAGTGAGCAGCTTGAGTCTTCAGGCCAGCCCAGTTGGTTAGAGTAATGTTAGCAGCTCAGATGGCTCTCTCAGCATCTGGTATTTCATTAAGGACTTGCTCTAGGAATTGTGTTGCCATTACGTGATTGTCAGCTTTGATTAAAAACAGATAAAATTAGAAACAGAACAAACAAACACACATGAAAAAAAACCCAATTCCAATGACATCAGATGGCAACAGGACTCTGTGATGTATTACTTTAAAATCTCCTGAACCCATGACTTCACAAGTTTAACTCAGGATCTTAAATCTTCATGCTACCATTCATGTGCTACCATTACACAGGGAAGACAGTGAGGCTGGCAGCAGGAAGGAGTCCAACACTCAAGTATTTGCCATGGCACATACAAGATTGGCCAAGATTTGCAGGCACAGCTGCTGAAACTTAGCAGAAGGCAGCCCAGGGCTGCCATGTCATATGCCCTGTTTCAGTTTAAAGACAGTGGCAACTGTGACATTGGGCCCAAATCTAGTCCAGAGCAACGTAGGAGATCTGAGGGTTATTTATTAGTTTACTAGAGAGTCTTCCTGTGGACAGAGAGAATTGATTGGGTAATAAATTGCCTTTCTGTGGATTTCATGAAGGGAAGATCAGTTCTTCATTGTGAGAACTTGCCCTGATAGAAATAAGAAGTGCAAAATTGGGAAGTCCAAAAAGCAACCCGTGTGTCTGAAAGGACAGGCAGGGCAGCAGTGAAAGCTGTAGCCCTCCCCTGTGATGAGATACGGGGAAGGGTTGAGGGAAGAGAAAGAAAACAGCTACTGAGAATGGGTAGGAGTAATGAAAAATCTGTGTTGGTTATATTCACCTACAAGAATGGGAAGAAGAAAGGAAATGAAACCAGCAGCACCTGTTTACATGATTCCCAGGTTGTTTTAGAAAACCAGTTATTTTCCCTTGAAAAATAAGAGCCCTTGCTAACATTTTAAAATCTCCAAAACTGCTAGGAGATTGCATGCATGCCATAGAACTGTAGTGAAATGCAGCAGAGTGCCAGGAAATGATTTAGTGTTATGGTGAGCGAAACTTCTCACCCATACTCTTAAAAAATGGTCCCAGAGCCTTTACCATTCTTGAGCAGACAGTGAGCTTGAAATTTTGTTTAAGGCTCATGGTATGCTATAGCATATTAGAGATATTTTGAAATTTGTGTTTGTTCTTTTTATGTATGTGTTGTTGGTGGGATTTTTTTGTTTGCTTTTGTTTTCTTTGTATAGTGAAAGAACAAAGTAAAGCCTCAAGGGCTTGGACCTGCTGTCTCGAAGATGAGCCTAATAACTAATCTCTGAGCTCCCACAGAAAGCCTACTTCATTTTTGTTTTCCTGATGTTAAAACAAAGGAGTCTGAAAAATAGACAGCCAGTAATTTCATTTCAAGGTGGTCATTTGGTTGCTGCTCGAATCAGGCAGCTTAAGATGCTCAAAAACAACTCAGTGTGTCTTCCCCAGAGGATGCATATACATCACATTGCTGATGTGTCTAAGCTCCCTTGGCCTCTGTTCAGGAACATCCAGATTTCCTGACTCATGGCAGTATACCCTGTCTGGTTGTACTTCATTGTAGCAGCTCAAAAATCAGAACAGTATTATGCTCTTGCATAAGTTTTTCCAAGCAGTAAACAATAACACCCTGCCACAAGCTTTATTACATTTATCTTGGAATTCAAGATCCAGAAGAAGCTGCAGCTTATTATTTCTTTAATCACTGCCCAAAAAGATGGCAAGATGTTATTTTTCAACAAATATTTATAGGATGGCTAAGTATCTTATTAATGAAGTGTTCTGAAAAGGAAGAAAAAATGCCAAAGAAGCTACAATAAGATTTTTTTTCTTCCAACAGAGCAGTATGGCTGTGATTTCCTATTACTATATCACTGTTATTGCCATATCAGCACTTATGCACTAAAACAGTGAGGGTAAATTTATGGATATATAAGCTGAGAATAATTAGGACAAAAGGTGTTGTAAAACATACCTTCCAATAAGTCCCATTCTAAACACCTCTTCTTTGCTTGCATGTCAAGCTTCTTCGTTGTTTTGAACATTTTAAAAGCAGTAGTATTAATAACTGGCTCAAATTAGGTTTGAAAATGAACAGATCATGACTGTTAACGGGGTTCATTAAAAGAAAACTCAGTCTGACTCTAAAATCTATTTGGAGCAACGATTGCTCCACTCCCCTGCTCATGGCATGATGCAGCTGCTCTTTCTTTAATGTTTTTGCTGACAGCTACAGCTGACAGATAGCATTACAGTTCACCCCAACATCACCCCAACCCTGTCTCAAGGCTCCCTTAGGCTGAAAATGCTGGCTTCTTTGTGGCTTTACCTGCATCACAGCACAACTGTGTAACTATGAAATTAGTTATCCTGGTTATTTGTAATGAGCCACATACACACTAAAAAAAAGTTTCACAGAGCAGACTGTAAACACTAGAGAACCTGAGTGGGGGTCAGTGAGAGGGGGACACAGGAATAAAGTAACTGCTGCAGCCAGTCACTAAAAGGCTACAGTTAAGAGTTTTATTTTTATGAAATACTGGAGGAGTATTTGCTAGCCTCGGGAGGGTTTGCCTAGTCAAAGTGCTGGAGGATTTCCCAGCCTTAAGGCACCTCCAGCCAGGGTGAGGGTGGTGGGCAGGAGCCCCCCATGGCTGTAGTCACATCATGTTCTGGGGGACGTTCTGGGCCAGAAGGCATACAGCAATTGCTAATGATGGCACTACAGCTCCTCTTGTTTCCCTTGCTTCATCTCCTCTTAAGTAAACATGTATGCTTCTGAATCTGCGAATGAAAAATAATAATGCATATATAGCTATGCAATATGCCAGTCACTATTTGTTACCATTACATTAGTTGTTACCTTATATGTTTTGTTGTAGTAGTAGTTGTACTTGTTACCATGGTTAATAAATACAGCTTTGATTTCTTGATTCACAAAAGCTTTTGTGTGGTATTCCATCACTCAGTGATACCGTAATGATTTTCACACAAGAGAATTTTCACAAATATAGTACTTCTCCTTCAAGATATACATGTTGAAGTGTTTTTTTTTTTTTGTTTGGTTGGTTGGTTTTTTTCTACTTGTTACAGAGTTCCAATTTCTGCCCCTGTATCTCCAAAACTGTAAGAGAAGGGAAGGACTAAGAGCAGGGTAGCTTTGAGAAGCAGCCAGCAAGTAAGAAAGAAACACAAAAATAACTGTGGGAGGGTGACATTGCTCAGTTAGTCCTTCAAAGCATTACCAGGAAACTTAATTATGATTAAGACAGTACACATAACTGCTCTTATTGGATAGTTAACTGAACCTAAAAAAAAAACCAAGTAAATGCTTTGCTATATATAGATATTTTTTTTTTTTCAGGATTTAGAATGAGGTGTGTTAGTTTTTGTTTGAAGTAAATATTTTAGCAGACAGCAAAATACTGTTATATCTATGGGGTTCTTCTAGCTAAATTTAAAGAACAGAAAGACAGGTTGAGTTTGAAACCATGAAAAAGTCATCTGTATCCTGGGCTGTATGAAAAGAAGGATGACCAGCAGGTCAAGAGAGGTGATCCTGCCCCTCTCCTCTGCACTGGTGAGGCATCACCTGGAGTACTGTGTCCAGATGTAGTTCCTCAGTACAGGAGACACATGAACCTGCTGGTGTGCATACACAGGAGGGCCACAACAATGATCCAAGGGATGGAACACCTCTCCTATGAGGACACGCTGAGAGAGCTGGGGCTGTTCAGCCTGGAGAAGAGAAGGCTCTGAGGAGACCTGAGAGTGGCCTTTCAGTATCTGAAGGGAGGACTATAAGAGAGAAAGGGAGAGGCCTTCTAGCATGGTCTGTTATTATAGGACAAGAGGAAATGTTTCAAACTATATACTATAAGAAGGGAGATATAGGTTGAATATAAGAAAAAAGGTTTTGTTAGTGAAGTGTTGGAGCAGATTGCCCAGAGAGATGGTGGATGCCCTGTCCTTAAAGTCATTCAAAGTTAGGCTGGATGGGACTCTGAGCACCCTGATGTAGCTGTAGGTGTCCCTGCTCATAGCAGAGGAGCTGGACTAGATGGCCTTTAAAGGTCTCCTCTTACTCAAACAAATCTATGATTCTGTGTGCGTGTGGGGTGGGGGGTGGAGGGGAACAACACAAAGAACTACCACCCTCATAGCAACCCACAAAGGAAAGGATTAGGATACTTACTATGAGACAGAAAATAAAACCAGTGTTCTACCTACCAGGAAACTACTTCAAATTGTAGGTATTCTGGGGCATCTTCTTAGTTCTCATTTTCTAATTTGTATCAAATTCTTAAACATTTACTGAAGCAAGAGTTGGCACTATTAGTTGGTGACTTAAAGTTAAATGCAAAGTCATATAATTTTTGTTACTCCCTCTGACCTAATATTCAGTCATGCCAAAATACCTGGTTTGAATCACGTAGGCAATTTCAAGGTTTTTTTTTATATATATTAAGGACTTTAAACAGTATTTGGACTTGAAAGGCTAGTGAGAAAAAGATGTCAAATAAAGTTTTCTTAGATTTCTGCTGCACTCTGATATTACCTCTGGCATCTTGTGACTTTATTATGGGGGGAAAATATAAGTAAAAAAAGTTTCTACAGCCGATTTTCATATATGAAACTATATACTGAATTTGACCCAAATCTGCTTCAAAGTAATAAAACTGTCCTTTTAGGTGGAATGAATTGTTTATTGGTAGAGAATATGCAGCATCATTTCAGCTTCAGGGTCCAACCAGGCTGTCTACTTTCAGTCAAATGGTAGTGGGAATTCTCTACTTTTCTCTAGGCCATGAGAACTGACTCACTGCTGGAAAATTTGGGAATTGTATGTCATATTCCCATTTCTCTTCATATGTATAAGTACTTTGTACTTCTTGTAAGTACAAAGCTATCACTGAAAAAAAAAATCTACCAGTGCAAATAAGCACAAGAATCCTAAGTTTTCTGAGCTCCTGTGAATCCAGTGGAGTTATTAGATTATATAGCTATTGACAGTCTTAAAAAATACCTAGTGCATGTATTTTATATATATTACTTTTGATTAATTATAAATCTCTTCTTTGGTGCGATTCTTTTTTCCATAGGCTTCTCAAGGGTGGCAGAAATGTCCTGTTATGCAGTTCTGCCAGAGCAGCAGAATCTTTTGGACTCCAACTGAAGAGTAGTGTTGCATTTGTGCAAGCCATATTATCAAAACTATTTCTTTATAGAAAGAAATCTTGCTTTAAGCAGCTTTCTTTAAAACTTCATTGTAGTGTAATAGGTCAGAATTCCCAAGGACATTGCAGAGAAGTCTGGCAGAATGTCAGGTTCATCTTAAAAATGCTGTCATAGAGCATTACAGTCAGGAAAACATGAATTGCAGATGTTATGTTGTTTTTAATATACTTTCAGAGTGTTTCCGGAATTGGTCATTTGCAGATCAAATAAAGAATAAAACTTAGTAAGCTTAAAGTGTTATAAGGAATACTTAGACACTTCTAAGGGCATCTTTGAGAATGTACTGTGTGTGTCAGCTCACCAGTTTCCAAACCTCTTTTTTCGTGTCCTCTCTAAAGTACCATGAAATCTGCAGAGAATATGGTAGTGAGTGTGAGAACAGCTACTACTTCTGATGTTTCATACACAAGCAAAAAATTTACTAAATATATGAATTATGGCAACAAATCTGCATCTTTTGAAATAGTATGGTTTCTTTAAACACAAAAGGAATTGAATGGATGTGTTGATAAGTCTTATGAACACGGGTATGTTCTCACTCTCATCTTTTTAACTGTAGCAAGAGAACTAGTTGATAATAGTCAACTGCTTCAGATACACTCTCTTAAATTTTCTTTTTGAGTTCTTAAAGTCATGGGAAAACTGGGAGAAAACAGAGTGTTCCACAAAATGTTTCTGTGAGGCTTACACAGATTTCTCAGACCTAGAAAATAATCCGAAATTCTGCTAAGAGATGCATTTAAAGGATTTCTGTTATCATGTTTTGTTATCATGTTAACAAATATAGCTAATCAACTGTGAAGGAGCAATAGATGAAGACTGGAAGTTAGAATGTGGGCAAATGTTACGCTATTTTGAAAGCCAGATGTGACAGCTGATTTGCTAACATGATAAGCTGGGGCATAGTAGAGAAGACGGATAACAGTCTTGTTATCAGCTCGGTCTGCAATAAGTTTGCCTGACAATTTTCATTTAAAAATTGAATGCGGTATGAAATGCAGTTGCTTACAGCTTTGCCAGACTTCAGTTGTTCAAGCTGGACTTTTGGCTGAGTCTGAATTGTTTTTGGAAGTTCCAACTAGAATGCTTCAAGCATTTCCAAGAATGAGGAGAAAAAAAAGAAAAAGAAAAAGATTGTTTGCCCATGAAAAGCAATCCCATAACCATTTTGCTGAAGAGTTTTAATGCCGCCATGTTCCAGAGAAATCTACTGAAGTTCAGCTGGGAAACTGCTCAGTGGCAGCGAACTGAGTTTTGCCATCCCTGAGAAAATTATACCAGGCCAAGAGCCATGGAAAAAAGTATTTCACTGAGGTCACGGGATAGGGATTGGTAGCTAAATTTTCAAAGTAGTCTGTGTGTGCTCATGCTGTCTCAGTTCCTCGCATCTCACCTGCTGCAGCTGCCCTATTCCCTGCCTCATTCCCCCATGTCGGGGCTGCAGGGTTAAGCTATGCCCTTCCCACTGTTACTGCTTCACTTGATGCCACAGTGCGAAAGCTGAGGTCGTGGATCTTTTTTCTGTTTCACCCATTCTTCCTCAGCACCCTGTGGTACAGTGGGAAAAAATGCGTGGACACCATGATTATCCTTGCCTCTGGGAAGTGAGGGAGTGGGGAAGAATACCAGTGTGACAAGCCATCTTATAACACTCTGTGCCTGGTAGCTGGGATCTCTTTGCTATTGATAAGCATCGTCTATCAACTTTGGCATGGGAAAGAAATGCTCTTTGGGAAGGCAGAGGGTGACCACAAGGGGTTGGCACTTTGCCATTGCAAATAGGCTTTTATTAGCAATTTATCTGGATCTCCAGCTGACTCATTCAGAATCAACATTATCTCAGCTTGTGTTTCTCTGTGGTCTGAGCTTTGTCATTACTCTCCTTGGTATTCATCACTGCTTGCTGAGCTGGACAATCCTCTGGGTCTCAACATATGCTGTGGCTGACTCCATCTGTGAGCTTTTGAAATGGTCTTCATTGCCTCTCCAGCAGCTCAGAGCCCTACACCTCCCATCTTAATGACACCACACTTCCCTGCAAAGCTGTACTCTCAGTTCTCCCTTCTGGATCTGGGCAGAGGGCATGCTCTTCAGGTGATCTGCTCAGCTTGTTTTACTTTGTAGAAGCAGCTATGGCATCTGCTATTCCCGTATTTTTGCCATAGTCACTGTTCCCCTTCTCTTTGCTGAGATCCTCCTCAGGAATTCATTCCATCTGACTGCACCATCTGTCTGAGTTCTTCTCATTTGCTTGTCCCCCTCTCAGAAAAAGAACAGCGCTTTGCAGTTCAGCTGTGGTTTCATAGAGCAACAATATGCATTTCAACTTCTCACAATTGTATCCCTGTTTGAAAGCATTGTGATAATAGCCATACACAAAGTGTTAAGAATTTTGGATTGGTACTTGGTTATGTTTGTTATCAGGAAATTAGACACTGCCAGGGCCAGTTCTCTAACTCTGAGGGCAATTATTAAACCTGCCTGGCCTTCAGAGCTGTTTGGCTGTGTCCAGTCTGCCAGCTCTTGGCCAAGCAAGTCCCCAGACAGTGCTAGTTCCATGGCTCTTCCAGGAAGACTTCTAGTTGTCCATGCCAAAATTTTGCCCTATCCCTGTTTAACCTACAAATTTAGACCTAATCCTCACATTGTAATCATTTGAACACATCAGGTGCCTGGGATTGTCTGAACAATCACATGAAACCTCTGCATTATAGGCAGATATTTTATTACTATTGAATCAGACTTCTCTGAGATCACAGATAGGATGACTGCTTTCCAAGAATATTTTGAACTTCTAGCAGTGGAAAATTCTCTAACATTGTAAAAAAATTTATGACACGTTTAAACTGGTGTTGTTTCTTTTTTTGTTGGTTTTTTTGCTGTTTTTTTTTTTAAGTTGGTTTAGGCATTATTTTAGTATCTCCTTTGAATTAGCCTTTGGTTTTTGCTGTTCATCTTCAAATGTCTGCTTCCTTGTTCTTTCATTAGATGAGTTGAAAAAAAAAAAACAACTAACAAAAACCCACACAATTTTAATAAAGCTTGGGGGCAAATGCTTCCTCCTGAACTACTGTTGTTGATGAGCATAGCAGATGATACTTAGATCTGATGAGATGAATCTAATAACATTCCATTGGTTCTTCTAAGTTCCTCATGGACAAACAGAACTTAGCTCGAGCTACAGTGCACAAAATTCTACAGGACTGACTTTATCTCTTTTTTGACAAGAAACATGTAAGCAGATAAAAAAAAAATCTTAGCAAAAATGCTTATTTTAACCATATGTGGTTTTGAGGGGCTGACTTTTATTGAACTGCAGTTCAATGAGTACCATAAAAATCTCACACAGGCAATTCTAAGTTCTGTCAGAGAAGATAATAATAATAATCCAATGATACTTCAAAGGCTGAATTGGAAACAGCCAATAAATGAACCAGAAACTCAAGTGACCAGTTTGTACCTTTGGCTCCAGCATAAGGGAGAATAGAGCTTTATGTGGTTAATATGAAGCTCAACAAAGACAGGAGTAACATTAGGATTACATTAGGTTATGCAGGAACTCGTAAGGATTTGAAGCTGTCTGAATCCCTTGCCCTTCCTCCCCTGTGAAAGGACAGTGACACTGCCTTCAGAGCCTGCAGAAGACCACCTCTTTTCTTGCACATTTCCAATTCCCCATGTACAATGTACATTTCCTTAAAAATAAAAACTACTATATCACAATTTTAAATCAAACCAAAAGGACTTGTATCTGCCAACATCCTTATTCAAGATCTTTCATCAAGAGATGATGAAATCATATGACATAAAGCAGAGCAGAGCCTGTATTCTTTCTGTTTTGAGTGATGTATGTTTTACTGACTTTGACATGAGAAAGGGATTCTTGAGCAAAATGGCTTAGTGAAAGAACAGATAATTTTAAAAATATGCTTATGTGGAATTTTAACTGTCACATATGCTGTGAGCATCGCTAATGATTTCAGGGTCCATTCTGCAATTAAGCAATTCAATGCACTGTTGGAAAATGTGACCAATGTTTCCAGTACTTACGTCTTAAATAGTCTTTCTGGCTTAACAAAGATTTGGATACTGAGTTTTTGTAAAATTACAACTCCAGCAGTAATTCATCTGAAAAGTTTCAGAGGAGCAATTGTTATATAAATAAGCATAACTCTTTAGATATATGTAAGATTAAGTTCCTCGTTGTTCAAGTTATTCAGCTTTGATTTTAGTTGCTTGAGGCATTACTGAAACATAAAAAGATATTTTTCAACCCTTACAATTCTGTGATTCTGTTACTATGGAAAAGGGTGCTGTGACATCTGAGGTGTGGCATGCAACTCATTTGCAGTGACAAATAATGTTTTCTGCCCTCTTGTCTGTGGGAACAGTTGACTTTGGATTTAATTTAGGGGTGAGGCAAGTGCTTTTGAGATAACGTTTTGCACTTCCCTGCTGCTCTGTTCTTATTTTCAGGCCCATTAAATACTGATTTGCAAGAGCAGCTTTGTCATCTGAACTGACCAGTAATGACAAGAAGTGTTTGTGGTTTAAGGCTGACATGAGCCAGTTCCAGAGCACCTGCCATGATTTTGTGTACCTCAGCTGAGAAAGCAATTAGCTTGTGTTTTTGCTGAATATGAATTACAGTTTTTCATTCTAAAAGTAGAAGAATTTTGCATTCAGATAATAAAAGAAACCTAACATTTACATTCAAAACAATTTGATCAAAGCATCCTCAGTGAGTTAACATGTTTTTCATGTCAGAACTACTAAGCCTGCTTTCAAAGATCTCAGCTAACCCATAGTAATTTAAAAGAGCTGAGCACCACATCCTTCAGTTTTGGCGCCATGTCCTGTCATAGCAGTGAGATGAAAACTGTGAAGTTGACTAAGTTCATAGTAAGCCACTGACTTGTTTTCCCAAGGTAGGTCTAAGCCTTACAGTCACTCTTGGCCAACCTCTACAATGCACTGAATTGCAGGGAACCCCACTGCATAATTTGTGTCAGTTCTGACCCGGAAAAACAAGCACCCGAACAGACAAATGGGTGGCTGAAAGCAGATAGCCAGGGAGAGCAAGTACAGGACAGGGAGTGAATCTTCCTCTGAGCACTATCCCTGCCGCTAGCTATTTTTAGCTTTAGATATGCTTGAAGCTGATGTGATTTATCTAATAGCATCGGTGAGTATTTCTCCCAAGCCCTGTCTCCTTCTGAGCCATGTAAGCTTCTGAATCCAGAGACAAGGAGATCTGCTGTTCAGCACATAAAGCACCACCTCACTTTGTTTGTCTGCAGAGACTGTTTGAAGGCTTGCATAAACCAAAAAGAAACAGCCAAGGAGAGCAGGTGCTAGGACACTACAGTAGTACAGACTAATTTTCTAATAGAGTTCTATCAGTTGGAAATAGACAAAGTTATCCACCTTCTTAGCCTCCTACTCAGACACAGCTTGTGGAGTGATGGATAAGCAACGGTGAAGGCAAATGTCTACTGACCGGTGCAATGCACAGAAATGAGCAGTTCAGTCTGTGAGAGTGTTTAGAACAGGGTTGCCTCTCAAACTAGTAAACAAAAATTCTGCATGTGAATTCTTGCCATGGGATCAAGTTCTAGAATTAGTACCATAGCCTTTCTGATCATCCCTAGACAGTTTACCTCTAGCATTTCAGAGGATTGGACAAAGCAGCTTTTACTACACTCACACCAGTCATAAAAATAGACTTAAAGCCTATAGTGCTGAAGATTCCATAGTGAAGCCATCTCTTGTACCTGAGAAACAAAGCTTAATGAAACAATGTGGCCTACTAGGATCTTCTTAGATACCTTTCCTATCTCTTCATTGACTGACTTATTAAATTAGTCCACTAATTTTGAATTGTAGATATATAAATTTAGAAACTATGATCAGAAAATATAAATTAATTGCATAAAATTTCATTTGAAAATGTATCAAGTTTTCTCTTAAAAATAGTGAAGCTGTTTTCCCCCATGCATCAAAATGTGCTTCAGAACTTCAGCTTTCTGAAAGCTCATCAGTCTCCATCTATGCATGCCCATTTTGTTCCTGGAAGAATTCAGAGTACATGAGCAGTTTCTATTCAAATCAGGGAGTACTGTTCCTTGAGATATAAGTAGCATCTTAAAGAGGAAACAAGATTGTTTAGATGTATATGCATCATGTGCAATGCTGAGGTAAATGAGGAACTTGAAAAATGCCTATCCCTTCTAACTCTATCCTTAAAAATATATTGAGTATAGAAACAGATGTTGTGAGGATCACTAGCGCTGTTAAGAGTGAAAAGAAAAACTGTGATTGTTTAGTTGAGAGAGAAAAGTATAAAGAAAGAGTGGAATGGGGGATGGTGAATAAGAGGAGGCTGGAGAAGATGAATGGATGCTCCTTCGTAATGCATAAGTGAACGTACACATGGTAAAAGCAAAAGACAACAAAAGTATAATAAAAAAATACATACAAACATCTGTAGACAAACGTACATAAGCAGGTGCTTACTTTTCTGCATGCCTTATTAAACCAGAAGCTTAGTATGGTTTCAAAGATATTTGTATGTAAGATAAAGAAAGATACTGAAGGTCAATAATTCAAGTCCTAAACCATCCATTAAGTGATGATAATGGAGAGATGTTTTCCATTCTATTGGATCCTTTCTTTCTGAGCATATCATGCTGAAGCTGAAGAGCTAAAATTAGCATTTTTTTCACAAGAAAATGGTGAGAGACTTTTAGTTGCAGTTTCTGTGTTAACTGGCAATGTAATAACAACACTACTAAAACTGTTACTGGGTTTATGAAGCCCCCTTATGTGGAAGTAGGATGAGGGAAATTAAGATGCACAAAATCCTACAGTAATGTTTTGGACATCTTTATAGTAAAATTTGCCTTCACTGCACTAATTCACTTGGTATGCAGATAGCATGTTGATGGTTCCTGTTGAAATTTCATCTAGGAGCTATGGAAAAGTACAAATATGCATGACTCTACTATGACTACAGTTTTGTTCAATTTCAGGGTCAGGTGTCTGTGTGCACTGAGAAAAATTTGACTTTATGTAAAAATGTCACTGTCTTTGGAAAAAGTAAATTTTTTTCATACTTTTTGGGGGTATTTTTAAGTAGTTTTCTGCTCTTTTGATGGCTTTTTGTTTCAAGTTCAACATGAGCTTTCTCTTAAACATGAGAAGACTGAAGTTTTGTACAGTTTCTCCAAAAACAGACAACACTCGTTTTTACAAAATGTACAACTCATGCTATGACCCAAGTAAATGAGAAACAATCATAATTCTGTTCCTTTGGCTATATCTTTTGGATACCCTCCAACACAAAATGCATTTGTACAGAAATGTGCTTGTCCTTAATTAATTTATAGCTTAGAGCAGAATACCAGAAATAACAGTTGAATGTCAGATGCGAAGTCATGGATAAAGCATTATATGAAATTTGTAATAAATCTTAAATAATGCTAGAGGGCAAGTAAAGCTAATTATCAATAATCTGAGGAATTTCACTGATGGAGAACTGAATGCAAGAGATATTTATTTTGTAAAACATTTGGATCGTATTGAATTTATTGTTGTTGTGGGAGACAAAATTACTTAACCTTTACCACTATCCTGAACAAACACATTTTCTAAACTGAACTATTTTGGGGGCTGCTTATTTATTTATTTATTTATTTATTTATTTTGGGTTTGTTTTCATAGAATCACAGAATTTCAGGGGTTGGAAGGGACCTCTAGAGATCATCTAAGTCCAGCCCCCCTGCCAAAGCAGCTCCCTAGCCCAGGCTGTATAGATTTTTTGTTTTATATAGTATGAAGCATTTAAAATATGCTGTGATATCTTATTCTAAAGTGTGCTTGGTATAAGGTTGCAGAATATATATTATGTACTTTTTACAGGAATACAGGACTGGAAAGAGTCTAATGGGCCATCAGAATCTTTCTCCTACCATCACAATAATCACATATTGTAAATCTCCTTCTTAAGTTAGCAAGTTTGACTGTAATTATGGTTAGATTTTTTTTCTGCTGATACTCCAGTTAGAAAATTGTTACTAACTCTCTGCTTGAAGTGAGAACCTTGGCATTCTAAATGTTGCCAAGCTGTGCTAGTGGCTTCCCTTGCCAACACTATCATAGAGTTTAAATGGCTCTTCTATCTCCCTGATGTTTTCCTCCCTTATATATTTATAGACAGCAACTGGATCCCTTAACAGCCTTTATTTGCTAGGCTAAACAAGCCAAGCTCTTCATTCTCTCTTCTCATATGATAGGTTCTGTATTCCCTAGTCACCATAGAAGTCCATCTTTGTACCTGAACAAGTCTGAGGTAATGTGCTACAAATGACAAAGTACAACAGTCTTCTATAATAGCATAATAAAAGAACCCATAGCAAACAGAGTAATAATTTAAGGCTTGCAAGGATGTGCACTGCCAAATATTTAGGGGATTAAGTAAAGGTTTTGAAATCTTCTAAGTGTATCTTTATTACAAAGATATATTTTTTTTCTAAGCAGTTGATTGAAATTGCAGTATCAAAGGTTTTAGGGTTTTAATTGAAAGCTGGGGAATCAATGGAAAACATGATTTGGATCAGAGTTGCAGCCAGCTCAGTATGCTTTTGATTAAATTTTTGACAGTAATCACTGAAGAAAGGAGAGATGTTGAAAGTTTATTTGACAGTAATAACTGAAAAAAATCCTGTGAATATTATCTAGTATATGATAAATCTTTCCCAGAGAAGACACAGTTGCATTCACTTGTTGTATTTAAGAAATTTTAGTGGCAGAATTCAGAAGATTCCTTGGGGTGAGTGGTGTGGACTGTAGTCCTCGTTAACATGAGGCACGGGAAAGCAAAGAGAGTGTGGGGACAACTTGAACCTACCATCTCTGATGATGATGTAGAAAAGGATATTTGATCACATCCAGTACACCCTGGTATCTTGTTCTGTAACTTTTTGGAAATCTTCAGGAGATTTCCAAGATCTTTTTTGTTCATTTTGTGTTAAATCCTTACTGAATCAGTGGTTTCATAAAGTCTTATGAGAAGCTTCATACTGAAGCTGCTAAGCCTGCCGTGATAGATCTTGGAGCCACAGTCACTGGTATGTAGAATGCTACTGTTAGTTTGGAGGAGAGGTTTTTCTTCCTCAAAATCCTACTTCCCACTCCCCCCCCCCCCACCCCCCCCCTTGGAATTAACACAGTTATTTCCTTCTAGCTTTTCCCTGTCCTACAGAAGAAGGGAAAAAAAAGAGAGGGAATGGCCACAAGTTGCGCCGGGGAAGATTTAGATTAGACCTGAGGAAGCATTTCTTTTCTGAAAGAGTGGTCAGGCACTGGAATGGCCTGCCTAGGGAGGTGGTTGAGGCACCATCCCTAGCGCTGTTCAAGAAGCGTTTAGATGAGGTGCTAAAGGACTTAATTTAGTAGTTGGGTAGAGATAGTGATAGGAGGATGGTTGGACTAGATGATCTTATAGGTCCTTTCCAACCTTATGAACTTATGAACTTATGAACTTATACTGTAGAAAAACTCAGTTTAAGCTGGTACACACATGCAAAGATCAATGAAAATGAAATGCTCTTAAAAACACAAGTAACTTCTTATTCGGGAACAAAGGAGGTTCCCAACCACAGCTAGAAGCAGTTCAATACACAATTAAGTAAATGGGTGTTGAGTACAGCATGGGTGGTTTCTCCCTGGTGGCCAAGGGCTGGGAGTGGTGGCACTGGGCATTTCCTTGGGGACTTGGACTGGCTGAGGCCAGGTGGGGCAGGGCCCATGGCCAGGCAGGGCTGGGTATGAGGAGCCAGATCTGGCCCTGCTGCAGCCTCACTGGGACAGGGGCTGACAGCCCCAGGGCTGACATGGCATCCTGGGCTCTTAAGGACCCTGGTGATAAATTGAATGGAATGGCAATTGTGGAGAAAAATTCTGAGAGTAACTGGGTAAAATAAAGGCATGGAATTCATACAAGTGTCCATATATGTGACAAAATGTCCCCAGTATGATCAAGTAGGCATTGTTAAGAAGCAAATTTCATCAAAGATCTTGTTAGAGTATATTAACTAACATACCAAAGAAGATTTCAGCTTTCCTCCTGCTAAATTTGGTTCTCCAGTCAATGGTATAAAACCAGGGAGATAGGGATACTGTGAGTGAGAGGGTTTCTCCAAAACAGATCTTCAGAGAATCAATAACTTCACAGTACTGCACTGAGAGCAGTAAATAAAATTAACCTATTTATGTTTATTCATTTAAATTGTAATTTTTACAGACCTCATATTTTGATGTCATACACTAATGCACTTAATGCATGAGATTAGTGTCTTACATGACTGGCATGTAAAAACAGAAGGGAGAGAGGAGTCTAAGAGGCATCCTTTTTCCAGCCCTGTTAGATGAAAGGTGCCAGTGGAGCAGCAAAGATGCTGCTTTGGTTAGCTGGGTGGGTAGTTAGGAGCAGGTTTGGTGTACTTGCGTGATCACTGTAGGTGAAATATTTCCTAAACAGCAGGAAAACTGTGCAGGTGACAGAGCACATGTTGCCTTGGGAGGCTGTGAAGTTTCCTGTTGGAAACCCTCAAAAGCTGCCTGGCCATGGTCCTGGACACCCTGCTCTGAGCATCTCTGTTCAAGTAGAGATTGGGCAAGGTGACCTCCAGAGGTCTCTGCTGACCTCCACCACTGTGATTTTGTGATTCAGTGAAATACCAGCTTTATTCAAGTCCATAGCAGAATCCCATAGACTTTCCAGGAACCCAATTTTGTGTAACACAGAATACTTTAATTGAAAGATGGTAATATTAACCCTGTTTGTTTTACTCGCTGTATTTACTTGACATCACTTAGTTAAAATGGAGAATAAGTCATGTACAGCCATAAATATTATCTCAATATATTTTAAAGTTTAATGAAGAAAAACATTTTCCAGAGTAATTTTAAACATCCACCTTATCCTGGTGCTTGGTAAAAGCTGAAAGGACCTGAATGATTAAAGTCCTAATGGTTCTGTCTCTCCTTGGAAAGATTTGGGAGTAGCTACTACATGAGTAAGATGACTTCATTTATTGTGGAGGCAAGGTACTCTGACAGGCCTATTTTTAAACTATGTCTCCCGTGAACAAGGATTTTGAAAACCAAGACACTTTTTTTTTTTTTAATTCAGTATTTCATCAAATTTTTATCTCATTTAGGCTGATGAAAATTCAGAGTGATTTTGTAAACTCAGAAGAATGAAGTTGTATGAAGTCAGAGTTTGGCCCATTTTACCTTGGTCCACCCTTAAAGCAATTTTAATAATTTGCATGAGCTGATTGAGAGAAAACTGCTCTTTATTCCTTATAATTTGTGAACTGGTCTGAAAATTAAGATCTTCATTATGAGAACATAGCTTGCTTTCTTTTATCAGCTCTAGATAGTTGTATGCTAACGTTTAAAGACAATAATCTTGCTGCTTCCTCTTCTTGAATTATTTAGAAAATTCTCACTGACTCTTTTGATTAGGCAAACTATTTTTATGGCAAAAAATTATTTTATCTATATTATTTATGTGCCTCATGCAAATTATCTCCAAATTACCTCTTATTATGTTTCATGTCATATGTGATTCAGAGCTTGTGATTATAACAGGGAGATAACCTGAATCCTTGTCCTTGTAGGAAAAGTTTTCTATGATAAATAAATAAGTAGTTGATCAACTTTCGCCTTGAACTTGCTGCTCAAGACTGAAGTTTCTGATTCAAATTTTCAAGAAAATTGAAACAATCTCTGTAGGCAAGTTTAACTTAAGGGGTTTACAACACTGTAAGTGTGACTGCAGCTGGTTGAGACTTATTTATTGTGTCGGTCCTTGCATCATTCATAATCCACTTAATCATGTTTTGTCAATACAGAATGGGGACAAAAGTCATCTGGAAATGCCAAGTTGGTATTTACTACTTTGCAATAATTCACATAACGTTTGTTTAAATAAGGAGGAAATGTGGCATGCGCTGTTCTGTCTGCTTTAGGCTTAGACACTGTAGTAGTTCTATGTCATTTTTAAGCATTAAGACCCCCAGTATAACTACACTGGTATTAGGAGAATGCTGTGAACGATTTTAACAGCAATCAGTCTATAGAGGTGAACAAAATGGTTACTTTTTTCTTTAAAAAGATGAGAGTTTTTGAGAACGCTATGTTCCCCTTGACCAACCCCTACAATTCTGTGATTCTGTGATCCTGTGAAAGGTTTTGCTGAAGGAAGGAGCCAGCCAGGTCCACTAGCTCTGCTCTTCCTATGCTGCCTCTGAAGTGGCTTTAACTTACCAAACATCGCTTATAAAATAACTGCACATCACATTTGAGAAAATTGGGGCAATATTCAAGGGGTGTGAAAAATGGATTCAAATACTGCTTGCTTAAACAGAGTAATCAAATCACAAATGAACTTTTTCTCAATCTGAGATCTTTCTTTCCTCTCGTGTTTGGACTCTGTTCTCCGTGTGCCCTACAGTATTCTAATTCTCTCCATGCCTATTATACTTCCACGTTCCCAGCCTTTGTTTGCCTTGCAAGTTCTGCAAGAAACTCATTTGCAGCTTCTGCTGTGCTGCTGATTGCCCAGCTTGGCCAGCCAGGAGAGTCATACATTCCCTCTGAGCAGCTAGAAATCTGCAGACTTTATGCAGTGAGACTACAGGTTGGGCTGAGCAAGACAGGTTACTTCTCTGTGGTTTATTTTACTTTTGCATTGAATTGTGTCTGTTCTGCAGAACTAGTTACTCAGTGAGGAACCCAGCACATCACCTACAACTTTTTTCCTTCGCTTGTTACAGTTGCTCTCTTTTGGATGGAGAATTTTACTTGATATTCATTGCTAAATTAAAGCAGAAAGCTTCAACTTCTGGCACCAGATCTCAGGTGGCACCAGGAGATTTTGTTGCCTCAATTGGTAATACTATATTGTGTTGTCAAATGCATTGCCTGGGTGTAGTCTGGATTCTTCATGTTGCTGTGCACTGGCTTTGGAGATGCCCTGGTAAAGTCAAAGGGAATCTTTAAAGTAAACAAATAAGTAAGTAAACATATATCTGGAAGCCATTTTGAATCTGGAAGCCCATGTTTTCCAGCTGGCCAGCTGGCTAGCAGGCTGAGCAAGCATAAGATGCTGCTTCTGTGTTTTGTCATCATGTGCAGCCCCTGAGCCTTATCTGTTCTCCAGGGAGCAGCAGGGACTCCAATCAGCTCCAGGTGGGAGCAGCAGAGTGATGGCACAGGGACAGCTCCGTCCTCGACCCCCTCCTCCCCGATGTGGACCTAGATTCTAGTGAAGCCCCTGCTCTGGAAACATCCCTCAACACAGGTACTGCTGTACACCAGAGGCTATCCGGCTGCCACCTGGAGCCCCATTCCTAAACTAGTAGCATTTAGGAGTTGCTATTGCAATAGCATGGCTGGAAAGCAACTTCTGAGTTTCCTGAAAGTGTCAGGCCCAGGGGGTGAGTTGTGTCATCTGCTGACTTTCAGAGCTCATCTGAATTGCAGGACTGCTAATGCCCTCAGGAATTATTGAGGACATCCGTAATTTGAGTTATTTTCCCTGAAACTTCTAGGTGTAATGAGTCGATAATGAGCATTCTGCATTCAGGAGAGGAGTTAGCATAAGGGTGAACTCTTCAGCAGACACCGCAGACTCCAATGACCACATTGGATGTCTCATACTGTTTGGGATTTTGCCTCTCTTACAAAAGCCCTGTTCCTAGAATAGTGTTAGTAATGCAGTAATCTTTATTTCCAGTTTTAAAGTATTTAGTGGTGCTGAAGTATACCTTGACATTTTGAACTCAGTTCAGAAAGTGGTTTTATAAAAACCTCACAACTTTAAGCCGAACATCATTTCACATTATGAAATATCTGACTCATTTGGAAACCTCTGATATGTCTATATTAATTATGGCCCAAAAAGATCAATCTTAGCAGGCTGAAAGCAACTCCATTTGTAGTCAAGGATTGCACACGCAATCTTCCTGGAACTGAAAATTGTACATTGTGCAATTTTTATGGTTTGTCTATCTGGCTTTTTTATTTTTAGTTGGTTGGAACCTGCAGTAAACCATATAATCCTCCTTATATTGTCACTCATAATGCTGCCATTAACTTGACACAGATAAGTTTATTTCTTAAATTTATATTGTCACCATTTTACCTAGCAGCATTACACAAAGAAAAATTTATTTTTCTCTGGTACAAAGTTGATGTGGCTACAAACAGTTAATGATGTGTTTCTAGTTAATAGATTTTTTTTAAGACCAGATTAAAAGCACACGATATTTTCTTCTTTTATTTGAAAATGTGAATCTGTAATGAAGTCCAATAACTATTCCATTCCTCGAACAAACCACTTACTTAATCCTCCATCGTTTTAGGAATTTGGAAAATTTTAGCGAGATTTGGGCAAACCAAATAATAGGTTGTTATTTTTTCTTTTCCTTTTTTTTTTTTTTTTTCCTCTCTAGAAATCTCTCCTCGAGGTACAAGAGATGATTAAGTGACAGGTATATGCATACAGACCTCTCCAGCCTGGTTCTTGCTTACTACACAGGGATAATGCCATGTAGTTGGCTACCTGCAAAAGACATGTGCCAAGTACATAACATTACTTCCTACCGTGGCTGTGCTGAGGGCCAGGGAGATGTGTGTGCTTCTGGCACACCAGTCTGGGGCATAATGCTAATTTCTGGGTTTTGACAGTGCTTTTATTTTCTAGTATTTCCCATTCTTCCAATTATAATCCTTTAGCCATCTCAGGTCAATCACATGGCAAGCACTCAGCTACACACAGGCTTTCTAAATAGGGTAATTTCACCCCAGGTCAGTTTTATAGTCGCAGAGCCAAGTAGAAAACTGATGGTTGATTGGTTTTAGTATTTGTGCTCTTTGACATACTCTCAGTGTTGTTTGGGATGAATTTAAAAGAAGTAGTAGGATATCAGATTTTGAAATTAACTTTGATTAAATTAGTTACATGTGGAGGGTAATAAAATTCTGGGGTTTTGGCTGAGTTTAATGGCTTCTTTAAGAGAGGAATATACAAATACTAAAAGACTTCAGATGAAGTGTAACTGAACAGAAATGAACATGAATTGATAAATCTAATTTGGCATCCTAGCTGATAAATATTTTAATGATAAGTGCATGTATTCCTCAAATTACATTTTTTTTAGCAGAGTCTTTCAGGTTTAAGGTAGACAATATCCTCAATTGTTCAGTCAAGAAATATATATTTTTTTAACTCGAGGCCTTTGTCCTGACTGTTCTGAAATCCTTTTGAAGTACTCCCAGCAGCATACATTCAGCGGAGGCTCAGCTGCTCTGCGCATACTCTCCTGGAGAGCTGTGCTCACCACCCAGGTCCCTGTGCTGTGGTCTAACTTTCAGCTGGGCAGGTCTGAAAAAAATCTGTCCCTTCTGAAATCATGTGAACTAATACAGATAAGGAAAAGCTCTTATCAGTAGGCTGTGCAGGGAAAGAGGTTGTACTGAAAGGTCATCCTGACATTTGCATGATGGATAGGAACCTAAGTTAAGGTTTATTCTCACTGAGAATAAATTGGGGAGTGGAAAAAAATGAGCATGTGAGGCTACTTCCTTACGTCTTGTTTCTTAAGGCAACTGAAAGAAAAAAGATTAAAAAAAAAATAAAAGCATGACAAGAGGTGAATTTCTGTCCTCACAGGAGGAAAACAGATTAATATTCCTTTTCCCAAACCATAGGTGAGAAACTAAAAAGCATTAATGATATCATTTTGAGCAGTTCAGACAGAGAAGGAAGGATTAGGCTTTTGATCATAACCGTCATTTAAACTTAGGAAAACTGGCACTTAGCTCTCGTATAAGCCACTCAGTCTTTCTGCATGTGATCAACAGCACATCAAATTTCATCTAGTATCCTTACTTCTTTTTAAGATCTATTTCCATCCTTATCAACAACTTGGGAAAGAGAATATTTTGTTCAAGGTTATCCCAAGGCAATTGAGGGAACTGGGCAATGTCAGCCTTCCTCACATGCTGCTGGTTTGTTGTCCCAGTTCACCCACCCTATGGCTGTTAAAAATCTCTGGCTCTCTGAGCATCCCACTCACAGCCTGGGCTGGGGGCTGGCTCCCTGTCCATGCAGCCAGGATGGGACAGAGCCACTGCCAGTGCCAGCATCGCCCACAGAACCTCTTTGCCAAGACCACAGGTCCACCACACAACACAGGGGAGAAGCAGCTCAAAGTAATTTCTCAGTCACCTACGCTTCCTTGAAGACAGATGAAAAATATTTAAGTAAACAAATAAGTAATGCTGAGACATTACATAAGTGCTGGGAAAAATATTTTCTCAGACAGTTTTTCAGTAACTGAAGAGAAACACTGATTTCTCTATACACTACTTGCTTATGTGGTTTCTTGCCTCATTTACAGATTAGATCTGTGCATGCCTCCCCTCAGCTTTTTTTTGTTACAAAAAACATTTTGTGCTTTTTATGAAAGGTCAAATCAATCTTTTCAACTTGCCTTATGAGGCTGTAATACTTAGAGGCACCCACTAGTTCCCTTCAGCAGCACTGAGCACCAAATTGCTCTTCTGTCACACACTTCATAGGAAACAGGTATTTAGGAATTTTATGTTTTATTGGTTTTTTTTTTTTTTCAGACTTAGCATCATTAACAAAAATGAATCTCTGATGTATTTGACTTGCTCTAACTAAAATAAAACCCAAACAAACCAATATCTAACATAGATGCATTGCTTATTGCTGCTTCTGAAATTACCTCATGGAAACAAGCACAAGCTGCTGAGATTGTAGCTTCATTACCATGAAGTTGGCATTGTTGGTTATGACAGTTATGACAGGAACTGTGAGGGAACAGGGGAGCACATCCCACAGCCTCCATCTTGTTCTAACTCTTGCCACCGAGCAGGCTCTGTGCCAGATGCAGATAATGAGGTCCCAGGCACCTGCCACTGCCTTTCTACCCAGCAGCTAAAACAGCCTGAGTGATATTGCATTTATATATCCAGCTCTGGCCTCTCAGCCAGCTAACTGCAGTGCCCAAATTAGGGGCCCAGACTCTTTAAAGACTCAACTGTGTGTCTAAGGAGCAAATTGGTCACCTCCCAGTCCTTGCCAGGTGTAGGATGCAACGTTGTCCTCCAGCCTGGTCCTCTCACAAGGAGGCTGAAGCTCCACTGCTCTCTGCACAGCACTTTTTTTTTCTGTGGAAAAAAAAGCCAGGTAATGCTTTCCCTGACAGACAGGAGCCACGGCAGTGGTCACTGAGGCTGCACGAGACCAGTCCTGGTGTCTTGACGTAGCCTCAGCGAGCTCGGACTCCATTTCAGAGACATTGCAGATTGCAGGTGAAACCTGAACTCTTAGCCCTGTCACACAAGTGCAATACTTAAAGCTGAGCAGTGTGAATTTGTGCCAGTGCAAATGATCTTATTTTCAGGCGGACTTGTAAAACACCCACTCCGTTTGTAGGAGCTCCTTCTAATATCTTTTCGTGGCTCAGAACTGAAATTACTTTCTAAGAAAAGCAGCTAAGATGTTTTTACTCTAACCTAGTGGAAAAAAAAAAAAAGAAAATTCAATCTGTTATTTTCTTTTTCTTTCTTTTTTTTTTTTAACAGTTTCAGTAAACACAAATCACTTAATTTTATCCTCATTGACGTCGGATTTTAAGAAGTTCAGAGATTCTAGCAAACAAATAATTTTAGTTTTGTTATTGTGAGACCAGACTTCTTCCTCTCTTTTCCTCTGCTACTATAGGCAGCTCTGCTGTGTTTCCAGTTAAGCCTGACTTTTTGCAGTGACTGACTTTTGCAAACTGACTTTTGCAGTTATTTTTTTTAACTAAAAAAAATAAAAAGATGAAAATTTGGGCACATTGAGAGGATTTTCAAAAACTATCAACTCAGCTTAAACTATAGATGCAGTATAACCTAAAAATGGTTTCCATACAGGAAAACTGTTGTAGCATGTGAGTCTACTATCAACAGGAGAAGTATCTCAAGGTTTTTGTGCTGCTCCCTGTCAGCATTGGTATTATTTAAATCATTCAGACTGACATTTACTTTTTACTTTCTTTTTTTTTTTTTTTTTGCCACATGTTAGGTCAGTGGAAAGCTTGCAGGAATACAGGGAAATAATGACAGTCAGTGGGCTGGCACTGCCAGGAATGAAGTAAGACTCTCCTTTCATTTCAGCTCTTTACAAATGGTAATGACAACTGAAGGCTAGGGCCTTCCATAATGCAAGAGCCACTAGAGTCCTGAGCAGTGCTAGTCCTTTTATCAATGTCATGTTCATGTAGCAGGAGATCTCAAACAAATTTTGTGTCACCAAGCCCAGCAAAAGCTATGAGAGGCCTGATGAGATGTGGGGATGTTGTGCAACCTCTCTCCTTCAGCTGCAGTGAACTGCTGCACCATCCATCAGAACTGGCTTAAAAATACACCTCCAGGATAAGTAGTACACTTCTGTGCGCCTTGACCTAACTTACTTAAAATATGTTTTCTTTACTGTTTTCCCACCACCCTCAGCTTATTTTCTCTGTTTTTCTCAATATTTATGGTGAGTTGCACCTTTGCAGAGCTGAGTAGTTTTCCATTTCCTTTGTTTGTAAAGGAGCAGGCTGCGGAGGAGAGAAAAGGACGGGCTACAAATTATGCAGTGCGAGAGCATGAGCACAGATAGTGAGAAGTGAATGTGCTCTTAAACAATTGGAGTAGTCCCTGGCACATTTGTGGATAGGCCGCTTAACACCCTCCCAAACCATCCCTGAGCATGTTTTGAGCAGCATGTTTTGAGCATGTTTTGTCAGCAGGGGATAGGAGCTATTCCCAGTGAGCAGTGTGGATGCAGCCAGCACGTTATGGATGCTAAGAGGGCTTAAGAGCCTGAAGGATTTTCCAGGACAGCTGGCCTCACGGGCAGAGAGCAGCCCCAGCCATGGTTAATCTCTAGTATACACGTAGCCAGAGAATTTGTGTTTGGGTTTTTTTCATTTGTTTTTTAGGATTTTTTTTTTTTTTTTTTCCAAAAGGGAAAGATATTATTGTGAACTCACCAAAATTGATAGCGAAACCCACGGGCAGGTTTAGTGTCAGAGGGAATTTTTAACTCTTTGTTTTGAAACCAGTTAGCCTTGACAGGAGAAACTCTTGGGAGGTAGATCACAACTCTGTTTAATGAAAGGAGTTTAATTCACCTCTCACCAATAGTCCAGGCATTCATGTGCAAGCTGGTACTCTATGTCTATCAACAACTGAAACTTCCCACAAAGGAGTCACTGAGAGAGTTTTGGAACTTGCTCCCTGCTTTGGTTGACAGCTGAAATTTGAGATGCTGCAGATGTGTTTTTTCACTGTTGTCTCTTGGAGACAATATTTGTAGAAGATACAGGTCCTGTGTATAATTTTTTTCTTTTCTGTAAAATCTGGGAGCATATCTACGTGCTTCTTCTATTTTTTTTTTCCATTATTTTTATAAAACAAGAGAAATAATGAGTCAAATGCAAAATATAGCTATCATTGTTTACCAGTTTCTGTGAAACTTAGAGCTCTGCAAGTCAGTTACTGAAAAGAAAACAGATTCATGTCTGGTCCTCAAGATACAGAAAAATGCTACCCCAGTCCCAAACCTTGAAGTTTGCTTCTGGGACACTTACCTTTTTGTCTTGTCTCACACTTGGTAAAATCCAAGTTAATTTTGAAATGAAGTGTAATTTTGAAGTGAAAAGTTGAAACAGATTTTGTAGAGAGCTAATAATAGTTTCCTGATTTTCTAAGACCATTCCCTTTTTACCACGTCGTTTTGTCAAAATACGTTTCTAGGTAAAAGTAGGACTGCAAGGACCACAGACTGACTTTACTTTCAGTGCTGAGTTCCCTCAGTGTAAACTGGTTTTAGGTATTTTGCTTGGTCATTGTAAGACCAGGGACAAGGGACTTGGGGACAAAAGCCGTGGTGATTACCAGCTAGCTCCTGCCCAGCGCTGCTTTCAGCAGTTTTCTGCCACTTTGGCAGCAGAAAATGCATTGCTATAATGACAGAGATATTCTAAAAACTTCTTAAAAGAGGTATAGCATGGCTCATAAGACCACAGTATATTTGATCTTGGAGACTGTAAGCTTGATTGCATGCTGTCAACAAAACAGAAATGACTAATGTTTACTTAACACCAAAGACTACCCATTTGCAGGAGTGAAGAATCTTTGGTAGGCCAGCTAATCTGTATCACCTCCTCTACCATTTTCCAGGCACGTTCTGGCTGTCAGGTGATAAAACAAATGTTTACTAGGCTCAAACCGAAACTGGTGGTGACTCTGAAATTTTTATTTTCACCTGACGTTCACAGTTTGATTTTTCCTTCAAAATGGAATGACCACAAGTGCTGAAAACTGTACAATGTGCAAGAATCAAATAGGACTCAGCGCTGATCCAACCCTTGAAGGGTGGCCATGTCTTCGTTGATGCTGGGCAGCCATAGACCCCGTGAGCTGGATGTGAGCTTTGCACTCCCAGCAAGCAGGGGTATTTTTCTCCTCGAAAAATCTGTCCTTTTCCTTCTCATCAGGAGTAGTCTTGGGCATGAGCTACTCCAGAAGGATGTAGACAGCCTGGGAAGAGTGATGAGTGAGAGTCAGCTTCTTCCAACTCAGCTGGAGCACACTAGAAAGGCTTCACCACAAACACTGAGCACTTTTGCCACCTAGCTTGCTCCTGGCCAGTCTCTTTCAGCCAATCTGGTGAATAAATACCTAAACCCCCACTGGACCCAAGGGCATGTTTGTGTAGTGCTGTCAGTTATTTGAGCTGTCTTCTCCCTAACTCCTGTTTGTACCTTCTGGCATCTGGGAAGCATAGTAATCAAAACACAAGTAAAGTGATATGTAGAAGTGGAGGATTTTTTTTGACTGTATGATGAACTAATAGCTTATCATTCCTCATGCTTCATGTATCCAAGATGTTTTTCCAGATGAAGCCTGGGAGACATGAATTTCTATGAAACAAGTCTATGTTACTATTTAGTTTGGTCAGCATGTGTTGCTCAAGCAAAAATATTCCAGCTGAAACCACAAGTTTGTCTGAAAATGACAAAATTAATGGAATTATACCAGCATAAACTCTGTTATTTGTAAAGCTGTGCCATAGTTTAGCCAGAGAAGAGTTTATCTTGGAATTAAGAAAATGGTGTTAAAGCAGTATAAATCTGCCTTAGTGATGACTGGGTTTCCAAGAGCTTTCTGAAATCATTTTCTGCTTTCAAGTAGATTATACCCATTCAGAATGGCACCTGAATCTGGAATTTTCAGACATCTTTTTCTTTTCTTCTTTCAAACGCTCATGCTTATCCCTCTCATTTCTTCTTCTAAGTGAAGTACCTATTATGAATATACTCTTTGGTGAATATGCTCCATGCTTCAGTGTTCTAAGTATCTATTTTAGGAGCTATAAGACATATCTGACAGAGCAAAAAGACATGACAGAATCTCATGCTATACCTTAACAAGTGTATCTGCTATAACTTTGCTAAAGTTCTACCTTATTTGCTAGCAGCATAAAAGGAAAATTTAACAAAAACAGATAAGGGAATAATGAGCTAGCAGTGGCCTGACAGAAGAAAATAATTTATGTTCTGCACCTAAACCAGTCACTGCATTTTTATCAGATACTACTAATAGGGACAAATTATCCTTCTTTCTTACAATTAAAGCTACACAAATTTCATCTGCCCACAAAATTCCTTGTATTTTACACAAAAATGAGAAAGGCACTGTGACACTATTCTGTCTTGGGGCATTGTCTCTGTCCTGTGTGGACTCCCTGAACAATGCCATGACCTCTCTTTCTCTCCTGAGCACATGCAGTAGTGCATTTGGCAGGTGGTCCTGTTATCCAGGCAGTTACAGCAGGAAGGTGAAGGCAAACATCTCATCCTCAGTGCTTGAGTCTCAGCATACGTGCTTGGGTGCTGCTAGTCACAACAATACGGTAAGTGCTTTTCCAGCTCCTTAGGCAGACCAGGTGACAGGATGAAGGCAGAAGTGTTGTTATGTAGTAGCCACAAGTCCTCTGGTAGTCTATGTAAGAGTTAGAGCTTTGTTATTCAGGCTGTTCACTGAATAGAAGATTGTCCTGATTCACAAGGTACCAGTACCTCTGTTCCAAACTACAACACCGAGGGCAAACAACTAGCGGGAGCTCTCACAAAAGCACACACATAATGCATAATACTGCCAGAAGGAGCAGAGACCTTTCATTGTTTGATTTGCAGATGTCATGGTGAGTGTAAGAACAAGAGACCATGGGGAGGATTAAGAGAACAGTGATTAGTGTTCCACTCACCAAGTTTAGAAATTCAGGAAACTCCAGAACTTCTACGGGTAGATATTTGTTCTGTTCTTCATTGTATTAGTCACTTGGTTTTAAGCTCTCTTCTGACCAGCATGTCTGAAACAAACGCTGGGGTCATTTGTGAGGGCAAACCAAGAATGAGGTCTATGTTCCCTTGGCACAGTGTTGTTTAGATGTTGACAGTCTGGAGTCTGACACACGTCTGGCTTCGCACAGCACCCAAACCCAGAAGATGAAGTAGCGGATGTGCATGGTTGGTCTCCCCAGTGAGCCCTCAGGGTTGTGTTACTGATGAGAGGGAAAGAGGAAGGGAAGGAATGAGCCCTGAGTGCAGGCCAGACTTGGGCACAACAGAGTGCTGTGATTTGGAATCCCCCTTGCCAAGCAGGAGGGGCAGAGGGAAATCCTGCACGTGTGAAAAGTTCCTCTGTCACAAGAAAGTGACACATTTTGACCTGGGGTTATGCTCATGACCTTGGGGTTAGACATTTTGCTAAAGGGGTACACCCTTTTGGCCTTGGGGTTAGGCTGTTTCTTATAGGGGTGTACCCTTTTGGCCTTGAGGTTATGCTTTATGTTATAGGGGTGCACCATTTTGACTGCTGCTTTGGTATGGGGGTTGGACTTGATGATCTCTAGAGGTCCCTTCAAACTCCAACAACAATTCTGGGTAGCGCTGCTCAGCCATCAGTTCCTGGTGCTCCTTGATTCCCTTCGGTTTCTTCAAGTCAGTCAAAACAATAGTAATAAACACTTGCAGAGTTCAGGAAAACTTCCTACCTGATAATAATTCTAGCCAGTCTCTGAGGTGGCATGGACAGTTATGTGTCTAAATGTTCATCCTGTAATGACCACACTGCTAAGGCCACACAGCCTTTGTTCTGGCTATCCGGAAGCCCTGGGGCTAAAGCCATCCATCCCCATGTGGAATGGTCCTTACAGAAGGCTTTTAAGACAAGAAGGTCAATTTGATGTCCTTATCTTCCTTTCTTCCTGAAGTCTGAGAAGATGTCATCCTTTTCTGTTTTCTTTTGCTGTTACCTATTGCTTGCAGATACGAACTGATTTTATTTAAACATTTTTCCAACTTTCCCTCTTTATGGGAAGTTTCAGATTTATCAGGGAGTTATTTGCTTTGATCTCCACTTGGAGCATATTTTATCTTTCACTTCTGGCACTGCTCAGCAGACTCTGAACAGAGGTCTCTGCCACATACCAGGCCCTTCTGCACCACACTCTGCTTCAATCCCGCAGCCTATCCAGCCGCTGAAAGATGCAGTTCCCCATCATACAGCTCTGAAAGCCACAGCTGAGAAACAATTCCAGTTTGGGTTCAGTAATAACCCAATTGCACTGACCCTGCAATTCGTTGTTAGTCTGTCAGAAACCAAACACAATTCGTTGTTAGTCTGTCAGAAACCAAACACTTTCATGTGATATCTTAATCAGTTAGATCTTCAAATGAACTCCAGACTACAAATTTGCAGCCAAAGGCAACAACCATATCATAGCTGTAAATCAACATTATTTATTTATTGCAACATTATTATTATTATTATTTATTGTTACTATTGTAGAAAGCACTATGGAGCCAAAGTCAGCATGTCCAGTTAGCAGGATGGACTACACATCAAGTTCAAAGAACCTTCTTACATTTTCTGATTCTAATAGCACAAATAACAGAGCCTAATCTGACCCATCATTTAAAGAGCTGTGGGGAGAACAAACTGCTGTCGACGGGGGAAATGTCTGGAACAGCAAGCAGCCTGCCCTCTCTTGACATCCTACTCAGCAAATTCCTCACAGATTTCCTCCCAGTGTCAGTGAAACTAACATAAAGGTTATTTCATAAAATTTTGTGTGGATTGCTAACTTGTGAAAACTGAAGGACTTGTGCCCAAAGCAACAATACAGGCTCAAGTAAATAGCATTTGTCTTCAATGCTTAAAGCTTAACAGACGAAGGAAGCAGAGGAGAGACTGAAGAGTTCCTCTGCCAAGTGCCAATGTTGTGAGAACATATTGAAATGAGTAGCCAATAAATGTTGAAATTAAGGTGACTGATCATATAAAGCCTTCTTGTTTGACTCGAGACTATTAGGAAAGATTTCCAGTTTAACGTGCAATATGAACGATGGGACAAAAAATACCAGCAGAATTAAATATTAAATGCTGAAGTCACTATAAATCATACCAGCTATTTCTGCAGGGATCACAATACCTTTAACAAATCAGAAATGCTGTAAGACACATAGAGATGTGATCAGGGTAGCAGCAGGAGAACATCTGTTAGCAGCATTAGGCTGGCAATGTCCACACTACCAAGTTAGGTACCTGGGTGAGGTTTGGGAGACCAGAATAATGTTGTGCAACTGGTCAGGAACACTTCTTATTTATCATGATGCTTTCAGAAATGCAGATGGATATCCGGAATGATAATACTAGGCCCTCATTCTTAAACACTATGTTTCAGCCAAGATCACTGGTGTGTTCTGGCTGCTTCACACTGCTCTAATTAGAAATCCGTCTTACAGCTGCTTTGTAGTCCTAGAGCACAGTGGAACAGCTGGATCATGCCATTGACTTTGGCTCTCAAACTCCTTGGAAATTACTATGTGAATATCAAAATTCCAGCCCTTCCTGTCATTGTTTAAGCTTGAGTTCACCTGCACCTCCGGCTTCTGCATACGACACCTTTGTGTTTGGATAAGATTGGAAAAGTATGAACACTGTTGACTGAAGACAAAAGTAGGTGTCGTCACTGCACTGATTTTGACAAGCTTTTACACAAAGTAATGCTATTAAGGGCAATGTCCCTGAGTAGCAGACTGTCTGCCACACTTACTGTGATGTACGACTTGTTGTAAAATAAATCTATAAGTTCCAAATAAATTTTATAAATTACAAAGTTTTGACTTCTTTAGTGGAAATCATAGTCTAATTAGCTAGTTGATGCAAAACTGCACGCAGTTGGGTTAAGCTACTCTGCCTCCATATTAATGGCTTGTGAAAAAACAGAAATTGTCATTTGTCTTTGTGGACTTATCTTGGTTTACACTGAATTGAATCACACTTTAAATGTGTATTTGTCATTTCTTCATTAGCATGCTTACAAACCTATAGTCTATTATTCAGTCTTTACAAAGCTTCATGAATTGTTATCTCAGCTCCCACAGGGACAGGTGGATCAAAGTGGCTGTCCCGAGTTATGGTGTGAGAAGGTGCCACAATGGTTTTCATGAATTTTGGTGTATACAGCTCAGTGCATATAATTGGGTATGCTGCGTTTGAGGTGGATGCTGTGTCTAAACTGGTCATGAGTAAAATTTAAATTCACTCGTGAACCTTCAGGTTGAGTCATCTTTCTACAGAGAGATCATTTATGCAATGTGTTACTTAGCAGTGTAACGAAATAATCTGTTTTCCAGTGGAAAACGTGTAAAACAGACTTGCAAAATTCATTCTTAAAACATGTAGGATGTTCTAGAGCCACAAGGCCATTCACTGTAAGCCATGAAAAATAAGCCATGGTTAAGAGATGAAAGTAGCTGGAGGCTGTGGCCCACAGGGACTCAGAAGGAAATACTCGGAAAATACAGACAGATTGAATCCCAAGTGCTCTCTCCTGAGAGGAAGTATGGCTGGAAAGTTAAAAACCCATTAAAGTTAAACAAATTGAAAATCCCTATCTGAGAGGAAACATAGTACAATGTTTATTTTTCCATTACAAACCTGAGACCTAAAAGATTTCCTGAGGTTCTCAGGTATTGTTTGTGGCTATAATGGAGATCTGTTTTTAGAAAGTGTAATTTATGTGTTTAATCCAAGCTATTTGATGAAAAACACACTGCACAAGCATTAGGGAAGTGAAAGGCCATTGTATACCTCTATCACACACTGTTTGGATAGGAGCAGACCTACAATGCAAGGAATCTCATCGTGAAACTCTTGCACTTTAAAACTTTTGGTCTAATTTGCTCCTTACTTAGGCTGCTGGCTGAGTTCCACTAAGTTAATGAAGTAAAGGCATGAGTAACTAATGATAATAAAAATCCAATCTTCCTGCTGAGTGTGAAACTACCAAAAAACAAGGCTAATCGGAACAAGAGATTTATAACATTGGCCTGAGTCAAGTAAGTAGCAAGCCGCAAGAAGCCCAACATAATATTAGCCAAGCTGATTAGTCAACGTATTTTAGGGTTTGCTCCATTACTACCAATCTGCTGCTCTGAGATACTTATCAGCAAAGTGTAATGTTAACAATGTTGGGAAGCATCTGTTTGACTAACGTACAAGCTGCAAACTAAATCCAGAGGTGAATTTAACTGAAAGAAAAGATTTGGAAGCAGAGGAATATTTTTCATTAGATCTACTGATATGAAAACTAGTCAAGTTTCAGACACACAGGACCTTCCTCAGCTTTCTTTTCTTTGTTTTACTCAGGCAACTCAACATGTAGTTGATCTGAAACAAGTTTTTGTTTTGTTTTGTTTTGTTTTGTTTTTTGCACAAATCGTGCTTTTATGATGTTCTTAGAGTATTTTGGGTAAACTGGCTTTAAGAAAAAAAATAAGGTTGCATAAGATATCACCATATACAAAAGTAAATTGGTAAGGCAACTTGAACTCCCTTGTCTGTTATACAAGTAATTTCAAATGAGACATTTTTTAGGAAACCAGCTTAATTTAAATTTGCACTGCCTTACATTTTACTTTTGACTTTGATCCCGAACCAAGTCTGAACTCACTACTGCCTTTTATTTTGTATGGCAGAAATATCTTGATCCCAAACAACAATCAAGGCTGTTTAATGGACAATAACAGGACAATTACAGTCCCGCATGGACTACAATTACATTATAGGAAGGTGACAGAATTGAAAGATGGATCCATACACAAACATGTCTGAGTATGTTTTGTACATCTTTTTAATGTTGATAAATATTAAAATACACACTGAGGGATCCATACTGTCTTCTGTACCAGTTTTTATCAGTGGCACAGGATGAAACCTTACAGGGTAAATGGGTCTTTAAGGAATGTCAACCTCCTTGGCCAAGTCTGCACTGTCAAGGGAGAAGAGAAAGAAGGAATTTTTATTGGAGGAGGAAATGGGCAGATTAGGCTAGATTAAGTTGAATGGGTTGCATATATGGTAACTTGAAAAGGGCTGACTGATAAGAAAGAGAACTGTGAAAAGATCTGACAATAAGGGCAGGTGGCTTAATTTGATGTTACTGATGGGATCCGAGAAGACTATTGTTTGATGAAGACGATATACAAAGGATGATTTTAGCAGCTGTGTTTTGTGTGACACCAAAGCTGCATTACTTGTAAACTAAAAGATCCCGAGGCTCCCACTCTGTCTTTGAGGTCAAATAGCACAATCTGCCTGTGCTCGCACTACTAAACTCTTCTCTTTCAGGACAGGGTAGCTACAGCTGGATGGTCTCTGGGACTAGTCCTTGGCTTGGCCTGGGAGCTGGTTGGAACAGTGGTGATTCTCCTGGACCAAAGTGTGCCAAGGAGCTGCCAACAATTTGGTGATACAGACGGTCCAGTACCAGATCCCAGGATAATTTGCTGTCCCTCTTTTATGTCTTAGGATAGGAATAGCCTCAGTATGAAGTGTAGATGCTTAAAAGAACAGAGTTGTGAGCGTTCGATAACCAAGACCTGACTTTTTGGAGAAAACCTAATCTTCAGGAAGGGCTGCTCTGATCCTGCTCATTTACCTCTCAGTATTTGCATGCCCTTTTTGCTCCTTATCCAAACTTATTTTCAACTTTCCTTCATGGCACTTGCATCCTAACAATCACAGACAGTACTCAGCCTAAGATGGAGTTTGCCTTACCAAGTTTTCTTAGTTATCTCTAATAACCAATAAAACCAATGCTTTTCTGAGGGAAACTGTAGAGTGACTATTGTTTGTCATGCAGTCACTGCACTCTCTCATTGAGAATTTACACTCAAGAAATATGCATTTTAAAAATTTAATTGCATTCTTGTCTCTCATGTAAACCTCATGTTAAAATAAGATATACTTCAACAAACTGTTTTATTTAATAGAGATTGATTGTGAATGATCAAAATGTTGACTTCTGGAAAAGGACCCTGGAAAATGTTCTTTATCATTTTCCTGCAACACTTTAAGCTCATTACATTGTAACTCTGTCTTGGCATGCTGACAAACATGGTTACCTTTGATTTAGGACTCTTAAATTTATGATCAATGCTCTGGATTCAGTGTTTGCCACACACAAAATTGTTGAAATGTTTGAGCGTTCTGTGCCCTTCCCTTGAATATAACAGTATATTTCAGTATTTATAAGACTGTTGTTCTTCCAAGAGACAGTATTTCTGCTGTGGCTTTTTGTGAGTAATTTTGTTTATAAAATGCTTATTTCTTTCTAGGTAGGGATGAGATCCCGAAACCAAGGCGGAGAAAGCTCGTCTAACGGGCACTTCTCCAGTTCCAAGCCTGTCATCAGCCATGCAGAGAACGAAAGACTTCAGGATGATGCCAAGAAAAAGAACAAACCTCATCGGAAGGAAGATGAGGTCATGGTTTCAGCAACTGTCAAACGGCACTCAAAATCACCTGGACCTAGTGAGCGAAAGAACAAGCAGTCTATAGAATTTTCTAAAGAGGACTTGATAAAACTGCTGAGTATAATGGAAGGAGAACTGCAGGTAAATTAAACATATTTTTCTACTGTATTTTCTATTTATCCATATATTTTAGGCTGTCCATCACTGGGCTCAGGAGACTGAAATGCAAATATAAGGCAAAGGACCATAAGGAGAGAGCAGTGCTAGCTGATGTTTAACAAGATAGTCACAGTTTTAAGTACTGCTTTATTTACCATCTGTATATGCAGGTACTAAAGCGACAGAAATTAAAAACCTGTCAGAACTGATAAAGAAAGAGAGTTCTGATCTCAAAAAGAGGTGCAGAGCAATCACGAGGGAATTAGTTCTGAAAAAGGCGAGCAAATAAGTGAGTGTAATGACAGTCTTTAATAGTAATACAGTCTTTAATAATAATAATAACATTCAAGGCAGAAATCTAAAAGTCACTAACACTGGAACAAGACTTAAGACGGCCCAGGACCCTGCACATATGGGGGGTTGCTCCAGTCTCAGCCAAAGCTCTGTCTGTCCTGCCTGGCATCTGCACATCCCCTGCCTTGAATATTGGTTTTCTTTTCTGGAGCAGTGCTCACTTGAAAGTTTTCTCAGTTGTCCTGATTTGCATGCTTATTCTTCCCCTTCTGCAATAGGACTTCTTGTCAAATTTATACCTTCTTTTGTTCCCACTTAAATGGTGTTTTTTATTGAATCGGTGGACAAGCAGGAAAAAAAAAAAAACAACACCTGCCCAGTGGATTGAAAGCATTCTGTGTCTCAATGCTTTTATTCTATTTAACCATCGTTATTTAGCATTTCATGTAAGGCTTTACTTTTCCTTGAAACCCACATTTAAAAAGTTTTTACTTTCATTTTGGAGTCCTTACCATCTTATATGATTAAAAGAAGTGTTTTAGAAGTGATCGATCAGCTCACTGGAGTTACATCATTACTGCAACTCTGCGATTTCATCTCACTTCAGGTTACCAGAAAGTACTTTCAAGTTTCAAAAAATATGCATTCAAAGTAAATAACTACTACAGAAGACAGAGAAGAGTCATTTTGTAGTGAAAACCTGGGGAAAAAGCAATAAAATCTGTTGAATGCAATTTTGAGAGGAAAAAATCTTATCATTGCAGAATAGTAGCTACATTTACAGTGTTTAAATCTGCTTTACACAAAAGCTTGTATATGTTAATTCCTAAAAGATGAAGCTAACATGCATCTAGAATAAAGCTGAACCTGATTGGAAATGTTTGATGCTTGTATGGTTCAGAAAGATTTACCCTGAAGCCACCATTTTGGTCAAAGGGAATTCCAAGAAAGTCAGTAGTGTTTCCTGGGTTGCAATAAATATGGTTTGTATTCTTATCCCTTAGTAACTTTCCTGTTCAATAAATGAAAATTTAGATCTTCACCATCACTTTACACATCAGAGCCAAGTTACACAACTTTTAAAGGACTGCCCATCTTCTTGTTATCCCCATGAGGAAGATGGGGATAGCTGCCATCTACTCTGTAATATGGGCTGAAAATTCTCAGCAACCTTATAAATCCATTGTCCTGCACAATACTTCTAGGGATATTCCCCTAAGTATAAGATCTGTAGAGATGTCAGGCACTGCTATAGGATCCCAGTGTCACATGAGGGTTGTGAGGACAAACACACTGATAACTGTAAAGTGCCTCTGTTTTTCCACTTCCCTACAATCAGGGACTGGAATCATTTTGGCTTGATTAATGAGTTTTTAATTTCATTTCGAAAAACCCAGTTTGAGTTAGTTATTTTTGTGATACCTGTTGAACTGTTATTAAAATGGGCAAGCTATTGCTCTTTGGCTTGAGATGAGAGCCTGGCTTTGACACTGCAAGTGAAGATGAGCCAAGGCAGGCTCCAGCCAAAGTAAATCCTCTGGTATTACCTCCTGGCTGTCACAGTGACCTAATACACTGAGTCATTTTGTGGCTTTTCGTTTTCAGATCTGTACAGACATCACTGGTGTCTGGCTGGCATTTTGTTGGGATGGCAAATCAGGCTGTGGTTATTTTGAAGACGCTTCAGTATTGGCAAAGCAAACAATGTATAGGCATATGTGAGAAGATTTTGTTTTGAGAATAACAGCAGGCTGTACCTGTAGGGCCACCCAGTTATTTCTGAATAAAATAATGTCATTAAATACCATGACTGTTCGCTCAGCAGACACAATCTGCAGTACCCAATGCTGTGCAGGATGACATTGCCTTGCACACTCCAGTGATCTCAGCTGGGGGAGTACTGGTTGTGGCAACTATGGGCTTCAGGAACATAAACTGCTAATGTATACATACGCTTCACGTACTTAGTTTACTGTGGACACCATCTGACATCATAGCAACCACAGCCACAAGTCATATTTTTGCCAGTATCAGTTCTGAGACCTTACCGTAGGACCTCATTTCTCCATTGTAATTTGTGTGGTGAAAGTAAAGGTGAAAGTGCCAGTAAACAGTGTAAGCATGCCCCAGCGGTGATGTTTATGTCTCTTTTTTTCCTTTATTATAATGACCTCAGGTAGTTTGCCTTTGTTTTAGCTTCCAGTGCCAAGTTGGACTCAGCTTTGCCTGTTGTCAGATTTCCTGGCTGGGCCCCATGCTCTCACTGCATGTAGAGGAGACAAAGTTTCATCAACAGCTGAGGCCACTGTAGCTTAGGCCTTATTTTGTGAGAAAATAAAAGGGGAAAAAAGATACACAGAAGCTGCAGTGATGAAAATGTGTCCCAGTGTACATGACAGGAGAGCTATTAAGCACAACTCTCAGAAGGAGAGGAAGAAGCAAATGGGCTGATGACAGGAATTGTTTTTAAAGCCGTTGAGAGGAGAGTCCTACTGCTTGTATTAGAAAAGAAGTGTTTACATGGTCTCTAAACACATACGGAATACACAGAGGCAAAATTCCACGAAGGTATTTTCTTCCTATATAAGGGAAAAAAAATCAGTTTTTAAAGACTATAAAACTGACTTGAACAGAAAATTGCAAGTATCGGTAGAATAAATTTGACCATGAAGGCACAGTGTTAATTTGTATGATTGTTGCAGGCTTTCAGTCAAACCAACATGTAAATGCTACTAATAACAGAGCAGCACAGACAGCATGAATGTCTGCAATGATGGTAATAGTCCTGTCTGTGGCTCACAGATTTTTTCTTAACAGCCCATGTGTTTGTTCTGCACAGATTCCCTGTATGCTGATCAGCAGCCATTTATCTCCAGCAATACCAACGCTGACTTTCAATATTACCTGGTTAGGGGCCTGAGAGGAAATGAGGAACAGTATTCATGCATTTTTACTCTCTTTTATTCCATGTTCAGGACAAGAACAATTATAAAATTTCATTTACAAACACAGTATCTTCTGCAGATCATTGAGTTTTTCAAGAAAAAAAAAAATTTCTTAGCCTTTACAGACAGATGACAGCTTAAGCTTGGGAGGTGGTTTCTATATTTCACACCAACTGAAATATGAGCAACTAATCCACTTGAGGCCTTTGTTATAGTCAATGCTTTGTTGTATTTCTCTAGTGCAGAAATGGCATTCATCCCCTGCAGCTCAGCTACCCATTCCCATTGAGGTCCATTGCATGAGTTAGGACAGATGGACAAACTCCATTGGGCAGGCTGCTGTGGAGGAGCAGAGCTGTGCCCCTCAGATGTGGCAGTAGAATGGGGTGTGCATGAAGCATGTGGTAAGGTATCTGCTGTAGGGGATGGGCATTATCTGAAATGTGACATCTTGGAAATGAGACTGTAAGAAATACAGGTTAGACATAGATAAACCACAGGGTACCTGAGGAATCTTCAGAGCTCCAAATAGTTTAATGTAAGATTCATTTCATACTTACTTGTGAGAGGAGATGCTGTGTAGCTCATATTCAGAGGTAAACCCATTTGTTTGACTTTCCTCCTTCAAGGCCAAATGACTCTAGTGTCAAAGAAGCCATTTCTTTCAATTTGTATTTATTTAAGACTTAATTTAATGGTTCCTCTGAGTTCTTACACAAAGTTTCAGAGCAACAGTGCCCAGGAAAGGATGTCTTGCATTTTCTGGGGAGCAGTAGCCACTGTATTGCAAGGCTTACTCCACCAGTATCCCCATCCTTGGCCTGCAGCCAGCCCTTCTTATCATGGCCAATCTGATTTGGTCTCTCTGGTGAGGCTACTAGTCAAAACATTGTCCCAGATGTTGAATTAAGACTGCCAAATCTTGAGAGGCTGGAATTGGTTTTAAGGTTTGGACCTTCCACATGTGAGGGAAAGCTCCTTTCCTGTGGCAGTCAGGGCTTGTTTGCAAGTGTCAAGCCAAAGAAAGAATCAGAACAGGGAGACCTAGAAGGCTTGTTTTTTGGCTGGATTCTTGAGATAAAGCCCATTTATGCTGGACTTGTCTGCTGGAGTCCTTGGCTAACCTCACTGACCTGCCATGGGCCTGGCAGCATTGGAGGACCTTTGCTTTAGTAGGTTAATTGTATTTGTGCTGCTGATTATTGAATCACTGCACTTTGCACTGATGGCTTTCTTGGCTGCTGGAGGGATCGTGGGGCAGTTACAGGTCTAGTTGCTGCTGGCTGAAGTAGGGTAGCCATGTAGGGGAGGAGCTCTTACCTGGCTGAACCAGAAGGAGGTTTCCTCAGGCTGCTGTGAGGTTTCTCCTTGCCCTGGGCATTTCAGGGAAAAATTTGCAGACGTGGGTGGGGGTTCTGCTTTGTTTTCTCTGGGAAGGCCTTTGGGAAATAGAAGTATAGGTACAGGTGGCTATACATCCTGCTGTGAGAGAAATCTCCCATAAAAAACTCAAACAGCAAGATCCTTGATGTTTGATAATATGCTAGCTATAGCATGCTAATATTTTGAAAGATATTTTAGCATTTATCAGCTTTTTATCATCAAACTAAGCTTTTTAAACATAATGAGGAAAAAGAAAAATATTTCTTCATTCCATTTGCTGCTTTCTACTTTCTTTCCTCTTTGTACAGATATAAATTTAATTAATACATTTTATCCTATGATAATTTTGCTCTGTTTTCTTTTGTAAGAAAAGTTTCTCCCCCTTCTTTTGTTTTCTTTCTTATTTCTCCAGTTTTGACCTTTTCCCTTATTCTACTTTTCTGCCACTTCCTAATTCAAGGTTTTCTTCATCCTCATACTTTAGATGCATTCACTGACCCATTTTCCTTAGAGTTCTTGACAAGAAAAAGACATTGATCTGCTGCAAATCAAGTCCCTCCACCAATTCTTTAGTCAACGAGTTCATTTAGCCTTCATTGTGAATTTATCAGGATGTGTTTTAAGACTAGGTAGATTGTTTACCTTGGCTACTCCTATTGGAAAATAGTACCAGAACTGAAAAGCTTTAATGCTTTGCGTTTTTTTCTTTTAATTTCCGGTCCAATTTTAATTATGTCCAATGAAACCTTTATAAAATTGTGCTATACACCAATCACTTTTTAAATAGCCTACCTCTCCCTATGGTTTAATGTCTGCTGTGTTTACAGATGGCAGGCACACACACTCTGAGCCTACACTTTGCTGTGCTAACTGTGCCACTTCCTTTTAGTCTCCTCCAGCAGAAAAGGCTTCCTACTTTTTTGATCACCCCTTGATCAGTGCCTGGCTTTGTCCTTAAATTTCTGCAGCTAGAACTTTGTGCGCAGTGTCTTGTACATTGATTTTAATATTTCCTTTTCTATGCCAAAATGGCTTTACTTAAGCCTCCCATCACTTGATAGTATGATTGATATGTGAGAGAGTTTGACTCTATAACCATAGTTGAATTATTTTTCTCTGTTTCTTCTTCCTCTTCCTGCTATGTGTAAACTTTTACATAATGCCTTGAACTTCTTTTGTTTTGTTTGTTGCAATGCTTTGTCAAGGAAACAAGAGTTTCCTGAGAAGTTCAAGCACCATTGTGATAGGCCCCTCAATATTACTAAGTTAAAAACACTGTACAAGCTCCTGTATTTTTCTTCAGTGCCTTTCTTGTTACTCCTGAATTGATATGGTTGAATACTGAGTTGCTTGAAGATTTGAGTGATGGATGGAATTTGTTAGATGGGTGGAAGTCAGAAGTGTTTCTTTTGAATAATATTAAAATTGCAAGAGAAAGATGGGAAAAGATGTCACAGAAGTGATCTAGGGGAAAGAGTACATAGCAGAATGTAGAGGTAAGAGCTTCCATGTGGTCATTAATCATATCTCACAGCCTGAAAAGCTATGATTATCTAAAGAGGAGCCTGAGTAAAAAGGATATATACAGCCATACAGAAATGTATGTGGACCAACTTAAGTGTTTGTAACTGTGAAGTCTTGTTAAATGGATTTGGAAGAGTTTAGGATTTTCTCAGCATATCATACAGATGAAATTCAAATTCCCCTAGAGAAGATGTGATCCCTAGATTCCTAGGGTGGATGTAGCTCTGGGCAGCGTGGTCTAGTGGTTGACTATCCTGCCCATGGCAGGGTGATTGGAACTGGATAGTCTTTGAGGTCCTTTTCAACCTAGGCCATTCTGTGATTGTATGATTATGATAAGGTCCTTGGCATGCACCGAGCTATAGTGGAAAAAATGAAGATAGGGTTAATGTGAGGAAAGAGAAGTAACTTAAGGGGAATGGAATGAGAAGAAAGAGGTTAGACAAGAGAAGAAAATGAGTGTAATAAAAGTGGGGTGCAACAGTGATAAATGGATCTAAGCTAGGGACATGGAAATAGAACATAGAGAAGACGAGAATTAAGATGGTTTCCATATTGCATCCTAGAAATGTCTGGCATAAGAGTATCACCACAAGGAATTAAAAAACTCTCCCATCTGTCTGACTCCTTGTTTGTTTGTGTCTTCCTAGTAAAGCAGGCTTTCGCAAGGCAGAAAATTAATTTAGGGTAAACTTTAGACTGCAAATGTTCTCTTTTATTTTCACTGAATAATCTGTAGCCAGAGAAGTGGATATTTTTTTGTTTGTTTGTTTTTTCCTAGAACAATATATTTTTCTGTAGTTTGCAACCATTTCTGTGCAAAATGCAAAAGATATTGAGCTTGTTTGGCCAGTCACAAAAATTACAAATTAAAAAAAAAATCCTGCTGTATTTTGGGAGAAAAAAAAGATAAGGCAGTATACTGAAGCAGGTAAACTGTGCTATTCAGGCAATCTCCTGCTCCCTCTGAAATTAAGGGCAGAGGTACTATCAACCATAGTGATGATAACTATCCCTTTGGTCATAACCTGCTTTAGAATTATGTCTTTTAAAGTCATTGTCTTTACTAAAATGTCACTATCACTGGACAACTGTAAACTGAAAACCTTTGCCACAGAGATGCTTTGTCATTTTTCTCTACTAATGCCTGAGCTGCACTCTCGGAGCTAGATGTTACTTAGGCTTAGAGGACCAGAAGAGGGAATAACAACTGACAGGTGTCTCTGTTCCATTGAACATTCGTCTAGAGCAGAGGGAAGAGGATGAGCAGATTGGTTTGTTGCTACTAGTGTTGGGGGTTTTTTTATGCTTTTTTTTTTTTTTTTTTAGAAAATTACTAATCTTCTGTCCAAAACCATACAGAAAGTACTGCTCCAGACCAACTTTAAGTTTTGGTCTTGTTTTCACTGGGATCAGTGTCCTTAACTGATCCTCCTATCCAATCTTTTCTAAATCATTTTAATCAGCTAATGTCATTTGACTGGTTCGGGGTTGTTTTGCTGTGTGTAGGGGTTTTTTTTTGTTTGTTTTGTTTTGTTTTTTTTCATTTACTCAATATAAACTATACACTCGCTGCAACTTTAATGAGAAATTTTATATCTTTTCTCATTTTCTTGGGAGAAGCCTCACTCTGTGGAAGAGAACATGGCCAATCCATTTGCAATAAATGCTAGATGCATGGCTTTAAAATATCTGGGATTCTTGGGAAAGCTTGCAATGAGCATATGTCTCATGTGTCATGCTGCTGTCCAGTTCTCTGAGTCACCAGTTGTTAATTTAACATTTCTGTTGTAGCTGAATTTTATTAACTTTGCTGCCCCAATTGTGTGTTTATTGAGTTTGAGTCTCCTGTTCTCCAGCTGAGGATCAGATAAGCTCTTGAGAGCAAAACTGATTATTTTCCATCCAAAATGAGCCTTAATAAAAACAAATATAAGCTTTTATATAACAATTGTGGGAACATGACTATCTTGAGAAAATGTTTTGTTTCTAGGGTTAAAGGCTCCACCTATTGGTTGACTAAAACAGGAGAAATGCAGCATTTTCACATAGAAGTCGGCTGGCCCTGCTGAGCATCCTGTGTCTTGCCACATCTTTGTGACACTGTTGGCCTCCGTGTAGAATTTACATAAGGTCCAAAGTAAAACGAGCTGAGTGACTTATTTCTGAGGGCTGAGCACACGTGGCACCCAAACTGATGCACTGCTGTGAGATTGTTAAAGGAAGTCCTTTTCTAAGACAGGAATGGTTTGGATTTTGCAAGTGTTTCTTATCCTGGAAATGATTGTTTTTATTTGGTAAAACAAACAAATAAAACAAAAACAAACAAACAAACAAACAAAAAAAAAAAAAACACACACACACAAAGCAACAACAAAAAAACCCAACATCAGTTCTTCCATACCAAGTTCTTCCAAAATTAGTGGAACAGAATGACCCAAGTACAGTTACATGGTAACTTCCAGACATTTGTGGCCTTTGTGTTTATGCAGGACAGAAACAGAAGTGTTGATGGAATTAGCTTTATAATGAAAACTCATTTCCCTTAGAATGCAGCCTCAGCATTTCAGACAAAATGGCATTCTGAAAAACTCCATTAATTGTTCCTTGGAATGCAATAGAATGGTGGAGAGGGGAGCAGACACCCAAGTGAGAAGTGGAAAGGACACAAGGAAGGACAGATTCAGCAAGATCCAGGGATTTCAGAGGCAGCAGGAAGCTGTGAAGACATCGAGGGTATGGGCAGGAGCCCTCATTCTGTGCCTTTTCTTGTCTGTCCTAAGTGACTTTTTCCTTAAAGCTCACTCCCCCCCCCCTTCGACAATTCCTCTATTTAAATAAGTAGCTAAGCTGGTAATGCTCACTGTAACACAGTCCTACTATACTTGCCCATTCATCAGTCATCAGTAGCTTGCATGCACAGAGCACTGAAAAACAGCTTGTTGAAGCCAACAAAATGCTTGGACAAGAGAAAGTTGTGTATACAGTTTATTGCACATGTATACACACTTATGTCTGCTGGTAGCTTGCTCTGGGTTATGCTCCAGTCTCTATGGGAGTGGCAGAAGGATTTCCTCTGAACTTTATCATCCTGACGGCCATGTCCCCAGTGGCACCAGCTTGGCTGTTATCCTGTCCTGCTCCACACATGATCATTCCTGCCACAGGATAGCCAGAGCACTGCAGAAAAAAATATATGAGTGGATTTGTTACTCTTGGAAAGAAGATAAGTAAGTCCTCATAGAGTCAATCACAGGTTGCACATGGCAGCCACTGGAAAGAGGTCCACGGACAGAAAGTGGATCTCTTGAGTTTTGGTCCAGATTGGTTGCCATAAAATTATAGGGAAGATGATAACACAGGACAGAGGAAATGTAATGCTTTTTCTATTATCCTTTCATAACTCATCTTTTTTTCTCCCTCTTAAAACTGTTCACAAAATAAATTGTGGTGACTAAAGGAATACAGCCTCACTACACAAATACACTTATAAAAGTTCCCTTAAAAAAGTGCTACAATTTTAGTAATTTCCTATACTGCTACAGTGGCTCGTGATCTGCCATTCATTTGGGATATGGAAAGCTGAAGATCATTTCCTTAACATGAATAAAGCAGAACAGGGACTTAGCCTCTGGAGCTTTCCATGTCTGATTTGGAGTACTGCAACCAGTGAGCTCTCCTCTGCCTGTGCAAGCATCATGGTGAGCAGTGTTCTCACAGCTGCTCAGAGATCTAAAGCTGCTTTGTTAATTACCTCATTTGTTAGGCTGTGCACTGCAACACAGCAGCCACAGACCAGCCCTGAATTGTGAGTGCAGTTCTTCATGTGCTGTCATGAACAATTCTCCCTGCTCAAGTGTCCAAAAAGGTGCTTTAACAGATGTTCCTACATTTCCCCATTGACTGTTTGAATCAATCTGGGGCCTCTGCTTACTGCTTACTTCAGATCACGTGCAAAATGTTATTATACGCTTAATGTTGGCTGAAATGTATGGCTGGATATGGTAAACCCAAACCAGTGGGTTTAGCTGCTGCGATTCAGTCCTGAAGCATGTCAAGCACATCCCAACATGCAGATTTGTATGCATAATTGACAGTGACCTCTTGCACCCATTTCTCTGTGCTGATGGGATCACAGCACAGCAATTCTGCATGCTGCAGTAACCATCCCATGGTTTGATACTCCTGAGGAAAAATCTCTTTCTGGGGGAAAAGGCAGGATATCCCGAACCCCAATGATTCTGAAAACATTAAGCAGTGTGGAGCTAATACTTGTCGTGGCCTTACCATGGGATTTTTCTGGCTGTGGCCCAGACTACAGATAATTAATTATGTCAGTGAAAGGCTCTGGTGGCCTGTTTTCTTCAGAAAAAAAGTGACATCATCCATGGAGCTCTCTGGCAATAAAGCAGAACAAAGCTGTGTGGGCAGGAAATAACAGACAGATGTCTTCTAGTGCTCATTTGATCTGTTTCGAAGCTTGCAGCAAGAAGTAATATACTGCTCAGTGCTGCTTCTCCCCAGCTCTGCAATCTTTAGTGAGGATGTTTTTAAACATAAGAGAGCAAATGAATCTCTGATGTAATTCTTCTGGAGCCACTTCAGAGGATTTATGTAGCAGATGAACTGGTCTGTCATGTACCTTTCCTTCAGTATTGATTTTAGGAGGATTTGCAGTGTTATCACTGTAAGATAACTCAGAACACGATGGTACACTGGGTATGATGATACTGAGGGCTTTGACAGGGCCAGAAAGTTCTGTGCAGCATGACCAAGGCAGGTCAACCTTGTTTCATATCCCCACAGTCACAAGAGATCACTTGCATTTCCTGATGTATTACACTAAACCACTGCACAAAAACATGTTCACTTTTCAGTGCTGAACTCACCCTTTACTTCAAGTGCAAATCACACAAATACGAATGCAAAAATGTTAAAAGAAATGAGTGCAAGGGTATTCCTAAGTTTCAAGCATTAAGCAATTTAGCTAAGATGAAGGGCAACTGTCTTCCTTGAAAGAAAAACAATGCATTAATGTCAGAATCGCACAATGGCTTAGGTTGGAAGGGACCTTAAAGGCCACATAGTTCCAACCCCTGCTTGTGGGCAGGGCTGCCCCCCACCAGCTCAGCTGCCCAGGGCCCATCCAACCTGGCCTTGAGCTCCTCCAGGGATAGGGCACCCACAGCTCCCTGGGCAGCTGTGCCAGCACCTCACCACCCTTCAAGTAAAGAATTTCTTCCCAAAGTCTAACGAAAACTTCCCCTTGTAGTTGAAAGCCATTCCCCCTTGTCCTAACAGTAGTAGACCATGTCATTAAGTGTTCATTGTCAACCAATGGGTCAGTGTTGTAAATGTGACTACTTCAGATACACAGTATAGGAGAGAAAAAGTGTTTCTTGAGTTTTTAGCACAAAGGAGCTTTGCGTGATGCAATATACAATAGAGCACTAACATTCCAGCTTTGAAGCGTGCTTTGTACACTAAACACTTCTGGACCTCAAAACAAATTTCTACACAGAGTAACAATACACAGGGATAGCTTGGGGAAGCAAACCTGTAGCAGAAACGTCCTTCCAGTAGGCAGGATAACTTTTATCACGTTCTCTATTTGTGCTCATAGTATACTGAAACAGAAATGAAGAAAATGTGCATTCTTTTTAATACTTTGAATTCCATTCTTATGTAAGAAAAGAAGGAAAGTTACTGAGTTTAAACATGAGCTTGTGTTAGGAAGGTTTTGCCAATACAGTTGTCTGAAGATGCTGTCTTCACTTAATCAGTGTAAATAAACAGTCTGTATTTACTCTCTGAGGTATGGAATGGGAATTTTCTGACACAAGGCTATTCCTGCCCTGACTGTGACACAGCATGAGTGTGTCCTGGATAGTGAAGAAGGCAGTGTGAGAGCATCCTTCCCATTTCCTTAAGAAGTATGCCTTGGTTGTGATGTTTGTTAGCTCTAGGTGAAAAGTTGTTAAAGTCTACTGGTATTTAGGAAACCAGCCACTGGAAAGATTACAACATTGCAGGGAGAACCTGTGACCTTATCTAGTTTCTGATGTAATACAGGGCAGCTACTGCACTATTAATAACCTGAACTGCATGAAATACAAGTACCAATACCACAAGTAACAAGTTAAGCTGTCTGTGGTTTGATAGATATTTCTTGCCATTAATCACTGGCAAGAAAAACTTGACTTTATAAACATTAAACCTCTGTTTCTTGGTGCTTTCACTTGTGCAGGCAGAACAAAATAAAACTAATAAAAAAAAAACCTAATAAAAAAGTGTGTAAAAAAAAAAGTGTGAATATCAGAACTTGCAAATATTCTGTGAGTGTATTCCCCATAAACATTGTTTCTGGCCCTGAATTTTCAAAACTTCTTTCAATAAATATAGAGGATTCTCATCAAGTTATTAAAGTATTTAGATCTTTCTGAAGTCATTAGATGTACTTCAGATGGAGCACTGAGCTATGAGGGAAGGTCGGTGATAGGTGAGTGGTAACACTGTAGATTGGCAGGAATGCAGTTTATGAACAAACAGAATTTGGGAGAAGAGTTTAGGAAATGGCCTGGTGAAGGATTCTGAGTTGAATTTTATTCTCATCTGACAGTGATTACTTTGAGTCCATTCAGTCCATCTCGAATGCAACTGAGTTTTTTCCCCGATTTGCTAGATGCCTTACATGAGACAAGTCTGAGCAGCCCAGTCCCATTTCCCAGGTGATAAATGGGCTATTGCAAAAATTCCCCGTTTAGTGGGTGCTAAGTTTTGTTGGCAGTCTCACGGGAGAGGCCAAAGACTGTGGGAATGGGGAGAGAAGGCTGTGGTAAATTGGCAGGACAGGGCAGGAGGAGGAAGCACGTCCGAATGCTGAGCTTGTGTAACAGTCTTTCCATTGACCAAGAATTTGGTTGCTAGGCTGCCAGTCCCCTTTTACAAGCAGCAGAGTCATGCTATTGTTACCTAAATGGTTTCAATTTTATGCAGGAACCTCTTTACATCCTTTCTATATTATTTAAATATTTTACTAGGCACGTATTAAAGCGAGGTTTGGAATTCAGACCCCTTCTCCACTCAAGCCAGTAAGCCGAAGAAAGCCTTTCTCTTTTATTCTGCCAAGAAGTGAGTATTTCAGGGGAACTGCGTGAAGAGGGGTCCCACGTCAGCCTTCCAGCAGGGCAGGCAGCATGCACTCCTAGGGGAGGAGAGCTGTGTGTGGGGGGAGTGCAGGTGGAAACACAGACTCACAACTTAAGTAGGCACACCAACAAGTGAGCAGCAGAGCAGGAGCTGTGTGAAACAGCAGCACCTCGTTACATTTTATCCCCTCAGTGGACGTACTGGAGATTTGATATGATCATCCAGATTTTGGTACCACCAGTAAGGACTTAGATGATTCTTAGGTGATACAGTCTGATGTAATGTCTTTATTTTCTGAGTAACCACAATATTGACAGTACAAACAGAAGCTTATCTTAGAGTTTTCAGGAGGACATAGATGAAAAACTGTAAGGGAAGATGCATTTATTTTCTAAATTCTGCACCTAGACCTTTTCTAAAAGAGCTAAAAAGAGCTTTTCTGGATATTTGTAGTTTTCTGGACTTACTCAAATAATTTCCATTGTGTTGAAAGCTGTTGCAGCATGTGGCCATCTCATGCCTGAATATTCTCTCTCATCAGCGCACCACCATAACATACAATGGACTTGAGGGAGGGCTTTCCTCTGTTAATCACCATGTTTCTTCTACCAAAACAGCTAAAAACTTTAGTCTGTGATGTATATACAAGTTTACTTCCTGAAATCTGAAATCTCTTCTGTGTATTTGTCTCCTAGCTTACTACTTATGCTAAACAGTGTTGTGCTTTGGAGCAAGGGAAGCACCTAAAATAGATATGGAAGTAGAAACAGCTTGCCAGTATAGCTCTTCCTAGCTAGGAAGAGGGACCTCTCATGCCCCTTACCAGGTGTGTGTGTTGAAGTAGCCCAAGTATTCCTCCACAGTGATATTCTGACTTGTTACCTGGAAATGGTCTGTATCCTGATGTTTGATTCAGTGATGGTTGTTCCCTATACATGGAAAGAAAACATATTCTTATGAGTTCTTTTCTAGTTTCAGTGGAAAATCAGTCATTTGGAGGAATCATAAAATCGTGAATAATTCAGGCTGGCAGTTTCAGCTTCTTCCCTGTAAATTTATCTTGAGGAGTTTCAGAGAGACTAATTGGAGTTGCAAATCCCAAGGCTGACTGGGAAGATAGGATGTAACTGCCCAGACCTGGGGTCATGGCATGGCAGAATCTTTCAGTGCTGGGGCTTGATGTGATCAAATAAAAGCAAATTTGTCTCCAGTTTATTATTAGCATTATGGTTTTTTGGTCCTGTGAATCCTAGCAACCTGAGTATCTGTCAGTTTTCTTTTCACAAACTGTTATCATAACTACATAGGAACGGAGTACTTGAAAAGATAATGATAGGAGCAATGATCAAGCCCAGAAAAGGCAGAAGGCATCTTACCATGCTACTGTGATCCAAGTCCTGACTGTCCACGAAGGAGGACATGAGTGGGAGGGTGCAACCTGACATGTCCTGTGGACTGGAAATCCTTCCTTTGAGGTGCAGCGAGCGGCCTCTCTGCTCAGGGTTTCCAGGGCTGTGCCCTGTGCTCTGGATCTCTTAAAGATGATGAAATGAATAACTGGACATGGTCCTGGTTAACCTGCTCTGAATGTTACTACCTAAGCAGGGAGTTTGGACCAAATGATCTTTGTAGAATCATAAATCATAGAATGGATTGGGTTGGAAGGGACCTTAGTGATCACCTGGTTCCCACCCCCACTGCTGTGGGAAGGGTTGCCAACCACTAGATCAGGTTATCCAAGGGCCCATCCAACTTGGCCTTGAATGCCTCCAGGGATGGAGTATTCCACAGCTTTTCTGGGCAGCTTGTGCCAGTGCCTCACCATACTCTGAGTGAAAAAATGTATTCCTAATTTCTAACATCTACCCACTTTTCAGTTTAAAACCATTTCCCCTTGTCCTACCACTATCTGCCTGCGTAAAAAGCCAGACTCCATCCTCATTATAAGCTCCTTTTAAGTACTGGAATACCACAATGAGGTCTCCCCAGAGCTTTCTCTTCTCCAGATTGAAAAAGCACCATTCCTCAGCCTTTCTTCGTAGGAGAGCCAACCTCAGCCATCCTGTCATTCTGTGATGCTGTGAAAAAGAATGTCCTTCTAAGCTCTGACAGAGCTTGGACATCCTGTTCTTTCTTCTTTGGAGATTTAGTTCCTCTGTTTAGCAACTCCCATGTCCCATCTCCTCTCCCACTGGCTCCTGGGGGCCAAAAACTGCAGCATCCAGAAACCCCTCTCAACTGGCAAATTTGTTTCAGGGACACTCTTATTCTCTCCTGTTGAAGTTGTTCTGTTTCAGTCATTGATGACTGAAGACTTCTGATGACTGGACAGAAGCTAGGACATTCACTGGGAATGGCAGCATTAGGTCCCTCTGCCAGCTCTTACTGACACTAAATCACCAAGCAGGGGTTGTCTCTGCTTTGCCTCTCAGTGTATGATTACACCATATGGGGCCTGATAGCTGCAATGGAAGAGAATTAATTCATCCTTCCTCCCCCCTTTCTAGTCAAAGCTTCCAAAGTAGACCTTTTATAGGGCTTTTTTTGAGGGCTGGGGCTTGAAGTTTCCTGTGCTTAGGACCAAAATGAGACAAGGTGTGTCTTTGGCCATGGTGGACAGGGCAGAAGAGTGCTGCTCCCTTTGTCCCCATGTTTTCAGTGCTCCCTTTGCACAGTGCTGACCTTGAGCATCATGTGGGGCCCACAGTGAGAACTGAGTGTGCCTTGGGACAGGATGCAGATGACCAGGGTCCTCAGGTCCCATTTAAATGGACTCCGTGGTAGGTGCTAACCAGAAGAAGTAGGAGCCAAGAAGATTTGACCATCTGTCTTAGGAACCCAGTTTAGTCACTGACAGTCACAGCCAGGTGACTGGGGAGAGAGAGGTTTCCTATTCTCTGCCTTGCCAGAGTGTATGATGGTTATTACATTCATTCACCATGGAGAAAAAAACACATTTCTCAGATTAGAAGCACTAACTTCTTAGTAACGAAGATGTTAAAATAACTGTTATTTCTACAGACATAGAAAAAAATATATGGTATGTTCTTGAAGCTGTCTCAAGCTTTCCTAAAATAACTTTTTTTTTTCTTTTCTGTTTTGTAAGTGGCACATTCCCAGGACCTGATGTTGGGAGGTGTACAGGCTGTCTTGGCATTCCCTGGGACTAGCCCACATAATTCACATGTAGTTCTGACATCCTTGAGCAATGCACCCCTCCTGCTGCCATGCTGAAAAAACATTAGTTGCCATTCCAGTCTGCTATTTGTATCTTGTAGACAGAACTTTTACTTATGGTTACAAAGTGCTGTACAGGGTAGGCCCTTACAGTTAGCTGTTTACAATCCATCTAGTTCTGAACTGAGTGGCATGGTCTTTGCCTCATGCTCATTTTGTGTTTGTTTTCATGTTACTCTATTTTATTAAGGAAAAATTAAGTGGGGTTTTTTGTTGTTGTTGTTTTTGTCGTTTTCTGAAATTGTTTCCTTGCTCATTTTAGTAGCAGGTGGTTTTGTAGAGCTGTGATATCTCTGTGGTATTGGGTAAAGATTTAAGATTTGCTACAGTGATAACACCGAGTGCCATTATGAACGCTGGAAAAACATGAAGCCTTGGCCAGCTCATAAAACCTAAACAGTCATTGCTCACATTGAGGCTGAATTTGTAAGAGATTTTTCCTAAAATATCTGAACTGTTCCTTAGCTCTTAACTTGTTTCCCAGGCTCACATGGTTTGAGCAGGGCAGGGAAGAGAAAAACTGGTGCCTGTACCTTTCCACTTCCCATCTCTGTGAGCTTGTGGGAGATACATGCTCCATGGAAACCTGGGACATCCCTTGTGGATTTCATTTCCAGGGGTTTTGTTTAAGCAAGCAAAGGTTAGAAAACTTTTTCAAAAAACATATTTGAAGATAACCTATAGTCACAAAGTCAGGTAGGGTGCTACTTGGAAATATTTTATGTGAGGCTGTCTGAGAAACATTAATTCAGCCCATCAGAGAACAGCAAGGGCATAGAATAAGTGAAGAAATATGTGAAGATTAATATGTTCCTTGACTTTAGTTTCAAGCCAGATAAAACCCATGGCATTTAAATGTAATGACAAAAAGGAATAGAATAAATAATGCCTCCAGGGACTGCATGTGACTTACACAGATTGTGTATACTCTGACATCTCACAAAGTTTTGTATTTGCATTGGCAGCCCAGCATTCTTCTCATTTATATTGTTTCTCTGTATGCATTCAGTATGTATAAAGTGCCCCGATTTTCCCTGTTTCCCCTGTTGGTTAACAGACTGGCTTATGGTACTGATCTGCCATGTTACAGGCAAGGGAGGATGTGATCCACATGCTGAAGACAGAGAAAACCAAACCTGAAGTTTTAGAAGCTCACTATGGTTCTGCAGCTCCAGAGAGCGTGCTGCGAGTGCTACACAGGGATGCCATCCTTGCCCAAGAAAAATCTATAGGAGAAGATGTCTACGAGAAACCAATTTCAGAGGTAAAAACTTCTCAGTTTACATCATCAAGTCTGTGCAGGGGGATTCCTAACCAGGAGGAAAATTGCATGCATTTTGTGTATATGCAAAACTTGCCAGAGGACAGTACAATGCTGGTACAAATTACAGGAAGTCAAAGAAAAATTGAATATTCTTGTTCATTTAACCTGCTGAGTAAGGGTAAATAAAGTCACAGGGTTTGAACACAAACAATCTGGAGTTTGTAATGCTCCTTAGGACTGGTGAAGGTAAGTGAGAGCAAAATCTTCATGTGTTGCATTTCTATTTTTAGAAACACAGAATTATAAAAATATTTGAGTTGGAAGGGACCCGTAAAGCTCATCTAGTCCAACTCCCCAACAATGAACAGGGACACCTACAGCTACATCAGATTGCTCAGAGCCCCATCCAGCCTGTTCTTGAATGTCTCTGGCGACGTGGCATCCACCATCTCTCTGTGCAACCTGTGCCAGTACTTAAAACCCTTATCGTGAAAAACATCTTCCTTATATCTACTGTAAATCTCCCCTCTTTTAGTTTGAAGCCATTTCCCCTTGTCCTATCACAACAGACCCTGCTAAAAGGTCTGTCACCTTCTTTTTTATAGCCCCCCTTCAGATACTGAAAGGCCGCTCTCAAGTCTCCCCAGAGCCTTCTCTTCTCCAGGCTGAACAGCCTGAGCTCTCTCAGCCTGTTCTCGTAGAAGAGGTGTTCCATCCCTTGGATCATTTTGTGGCCCTTCTTTGGACATGTTCTGACAGGTCCATGTCTCTCCTGCACTGAGGATTCTACATCTGGACACAGTACTCCAGGTGAGGTCTCACCAGTGCAGAGTAGAGAGGCAGAATCACCTCCCTCAACCTCCTGGCCACGCTTCTCTTGATGTAGCTCTTTCTGGGCTGTGAGAGCACACTGGTCACTTGTGTCCACACTGCCATCAGTCCAGCTTTATCCCCAAGTCCTTTTCTGCAGGGCTGTGCTCTATCCTTACACCCTCTAGCTTGTACTGATAGCAGGTGTTGCCACAACTGAGGTGCATGTCCTTGCACTGGGTTTGTTGAACATTATGAGGTTCACCTGGGCTCTCTGCTTAAGCTTGTCTACATCTTTTTGGATGGCATTCTGTCCCTCAGGCATGTCTATTACTATTGCACACCGCTTGGTGTCATCTGCAAACTTTCTAGGGGTACACTCAAATACCTCCTGTTTTTAAAATCCCTTTCCACCTGCCTCTACTGGTAAGTGCTCTGTGACTTTGTAGACATACATTTCTGTGACATAATAGAGCGTGAGCATAGGAGTAGTTCAGAAAAGAAGACCATAAGAGCATACAGAATGCGACCAATAATGGCAGAATCACAAATCCCTTATCATATATTGTCTCTTCACCACCAGGACTATGAAGTTAGTTCAGCCACTAAAGGAGATCTGCAGGACTTTAAGCCAAGGCTTTAAACTCTTGGCTTAAAGTCTAATCTAATATATGAATATATATTATATATAAATAAATAAATAACCAAGAATAGATTTGGGAATGTTTGAGGCCACTGTGAGTGACAAAATAAGCAGCCACTTCTCATGGTCATAGTTTTGCAACAGTCCAGAGCATAGAAAATGAGCATGCAACAACATGCCATGCGATACACTGTAGCATCCATCTTCAAAGTTCTTCTGTTCAGGACATACAATTTTTTCACCAGGAATTGTCTACCATTTTATACCATTCACTTTTGTCATGGTATCTTCTGGTATTTGAAGGGCTGATAGTAAAGTAAGAAAAGCAAATATTAGTGTTTGAGAGCATGCATGAAATACCAGCTACCAGAATTAAAACAGTTTATCCGGTCTTTTGTCTAAAGAAGCTGATAATTTGGTGGGGACCACAGTGTACATCAACCTCTGTCATTTCTAGGTCTACAGTGGTTACAGGAGAGCTAAAATAGGATGGTGTTAAAAATTCCTGAGAGCACAAAAGATATCCTGGCTCCTTTATAAAATGCAATGACTTTTCTGATTGTCTTATTCAGCTTCTGGAGAGCTGCTTGAGTGTAGCCCTTCTGCTCTCCTACTTCCCCCAGTTTGCAGAGGCACCCTGTGAAACCACAGCTGCCTGGTGAGACTGGGCCAGAGTGGGACACGAATCATACAGGAGGTGGATAGAGCCTATTCATGTTTTTTATCTGAGCAATCATACAAGTATAACTGTATTGAAGATGCACAGTTCAAATTTCAGCTTTGAGCTTATACCTTATGCTATTCACTTGGGTGTCTGTCCCCAAAGATGCACTTGAACTCCAGGTTCAAATCCCTCCCAGAGATTTGCTGCTGCTGTTCCCATGTGAAATGAGGAAATTTCAAGCAGCACCTCACCAGAGGAGGCATTCTGCACTGCAACAGTATTGTTTGTTGCCCTATAACTACATGAAGCCCTTTTCTTTGTGTACCCAAGAACTATGCAAATGTTTATTGCAAACACCCCGTCCAAAGAAGTCATTATTTTTATGGGACAATTAGTCCTATTTTTAGGCACTACTTTATGTAAAGTGCAAGACATAAAGTAATGGGACTCACATTTACCAAACGTGACACTGTTTGTTAATAAATCATATGAAGTAAGCAGGAGACCTCTGAAACAGCCTATTCTCCTTCTCTGCAATCCAGCTGGACAGGCTTGAAGAAAAGCAGAAAGAGACATATCGACGCATGTTGGAACAGCTCCTTTTGGCAGAAAAATGCCATCGCCGCACAGTTTATGAGCTTGAAAATGAGAAGCATAAACATACAGATTACATGAACAAGAGTGATGACTTTACCAACCTCTTGGAGCAGGAGCGAGAGAGGTGAGTATCCTGAGACAGTGCAAAGCGTACCCTCAGTATCCCAACACTCCTCAGTTCGGCAGTGACATGGCCTGGTCTTTTCTGTGTTTAAAGGGCACTAAATTCATGTAATCCATTTGTAAATGTCACTTAATTCATGCTAGTGGTACTTTATTTTGCAAGTCTAAAGCTGGGAGAATTCCACTGAACATTCTTGCAGTGCGTGCTTGAATTTAAAAATGAATTTGTTTTGTATTATTCATTCCCATTTTGAGTTCATCTCCTGGTAGCTTTTGAGAGATCAGATGTTATTTGTGTTGGCTAAGACTGGGGCTGGTTCGTTCAGCTGAGCGGCACATTTTGTGAATGAGAGGGCACAGTGTCACAGCAGGAGGACTGGGTAAGGAAAACCACATATTCGGATATTGGCACACTCCTGGTAGGGAATTTGCCATAACTTTCACATTTAGGCTTATAAAATCACAAACAATTTGTATTATTTTTCATATTCTTGAAGGAACATGCTTCAGGCAAGAAAGTATGTTCGTATTTTATATAACATACCCAGACCTGTGATGGACTACCTGCAGCTGTATGCCTAGCACGCTTGTATGCTCCAGATTTTTTCCTTCGAGTGTTTGTTGTCGTAGGAGTAATCTGTTCTCTAAGTCACAGAAAAGGAAGAGCACCTAACTTAGGTGAAGAACGAGCACTCAGTAACAGCCCGAGTTTTTCAGTATGAAATTTCATGCTCATACCAAACTGCTTAAAATCAAACCACAAAGTTTGGAAGAGAAAAAAGGCTCTGAGAGGAATACTTAGAGCAAGCTGAAAGAAGAAATGCTTTTGAGGAAACCACAGTCTGATGGCAGACTATTGCAAAAAGCCAGGAGCTGAACTGTTCAGTGAATTTCCTGAGCTCTGTTCAGTGCCAGCTATGAGTAGGTGGCACATGAGCTAAAGTGACCGAATTTCCTCCTTTAGTGGCTGTTCTTTTTCTGATTCTTTGTTTTCCTGTGTTGATTGGCAAACTTTAAAGGACAAAAATGTGTCTATATCTTAACAATTTCATTCCCCTAGGATAAAATAAAAAATCTGATGGATTTCCAAGTAAGGAGTAATTAAACTATAATTCTCTTACATGCATTATTTTTTTCACCAGGGTGAATATCTGTATGTGTGGAGATGCAGGCAACTAAATAGCTACAAAAATAAAAGTTGTGTAAAAATACATTTTACATTTCTATTTACATTTAAAATTCACTTTGTCAGTTGTTGCCTTCTTATTATTCCAGCTCAGCTCCTGAAGACCATTAAGCAGCCTAAGTTTATGGACTATTTGCTTTGAACCAATATCCTTTAATGAACTGATTTAGTACTTTTCTGTCTCACATTAATACTGCAAAGATAGAAAGCCCCAGGAGCATTTTTTTTCGTACTCTTTCTGCTCTTTTGTGTCTTTTAAACTCTAGTTTTCCCACACCCTACTTTTCTTTTTAGAAAAACAGGAATGAAAAGGTGAATTTGAGTTTGAACTTGTATTGAAAGCAGAGCATCCAAGCCCCCCAGCTTTAGTTGCCATTCTTTCTGTACTGCAGGTGAAAAGTTGCAGTGCTTTTGGTCTATGTTGAGTGAGAATAGAAACCTGATGTTTGCTACTTAATCCATGTTGTTCAGTGCACTAATTGGGAAAAATCACATTAAGTTTAGTAGGGACCAAGGAGAAAGAACATGGCATGTGGTGTTTCCTTTGGAGATATGGGACATTGCTTGTCACAGCCATGGTGAGATGTGGCAGCAAGGCCTTGCTGGAGCTGAATGAGGGTGCTGTGTGCAGCAGCTCATTGTGGCCTTCCAGTACTTGGGGGGAGCTTATAAATGGAAGTTTTTACAGTCTACGAGTGATACGTTGAGGGAGAATGGTTTTAAATGGAAAAAGGACAAATTAGATTAGGTGTTAGGAAGAAATTCTTTACTCAGAGAGCGATGAGGTCCTGGCACAGGCTGCACAGAGAAGCTGTGGGTGCCCCATCGCTGGAGGCACTCAAGGCCAGACTGGATGGGGCCCTGCCTGGGCAGCCTGAGCTGGTGGGGGTCAGCCCTGCCCAAGGGAGAGGGTTGGAACTGGGTGATCTTTATGATGCCTTCCAGCCCAAGCCATTCTGTGATTCTGTGATTTGATAATTTCCTGCACTGTCCTTGAAACTGCTGAGACTTCTACTACATCGCACAATCTGTCAGTAAATGCACACCTGATATCTAACGTTAGCATTGTTTGTATGAATGCATTGATATTATGTATGGACACACGTTCACGTATGCAACGAGGATTTTAAGTTGGTTCTTGCTTCTCTTGCTGGGGCTTCGTGTATTTCTTTACAACCAAAGTGCCAGCACTCCCAGTGCACTGAGGCATTTTGCGTTTTCCTCAAGGACAGAGCTGAGAGGACTCGTTCTACACTCCCTGAGCAGTGCCCTGCTGAATCTGGTTTTAGTCAAACCCTCTTTTTGAAGTACACAGACATAATTAGATCTGCTTAGAGGAGACAGCAGGACTGTGACCCCAGATCGTTCCTCTACAAAGTTTCCTTTCAGCCTTTGCGTAAAATCATCTCCTCTCTGCCTCCCCCATCGCAGCACCCCCAGCAAGGAATGCACTGGCGAGTCCCTCTACGGTCTGTGATAATACATTCCTCTCGGCTTCAGTCATCCTGGCACCGGGATGCTCTTGGCTGCTCCACTGGTGATGTAATTCTGGGCCCGCATCACCTGCAAAGGAAAGCGATCCGCAAGCACTAAAGCGCACAGCCGTCTTTTAACAAAAATGGGAGTGTTGATGTTAGCAAGTTTTAGAAAATCCTCCTTTGTTTTCCCTTTTCACATTTCTGCTTTTATTGCCCAAGCTTCCCTTCTCCTTTTTCCCACGAGACGGCAGCACCAAGCCTTTCCCTGTTGAGCACTTGGGCATTTTTGCTTTCCTTTATTTGACTCAAGCAAGTAGAGAGGCTGGGGTGTGGAATCACTTGGAGATTTTGTGTACGATACCTTTCCAGTTTGCATTTTCTCTCAATTTTTATTGAGACTGTAAAATAAAGAAGCTGGCAAAAAAAAAAAACCAAAACCAACAGAACAGAGCATCCATAGGTCAGTTACTTTTTTAAAGAAAAATCAAGTCAAAGGTATGAAGTGTTCAAGGCTGATAAATCTCTATCGTTTATCAGTTTAAGGCCGAATTCTGTGATAAGAATGGCCCCATACAGAGATATTAGGATGAGGAGTACCGTGCAAATGGACAGCACAGACTCTAACTTGTAACTGTGTGATCCGTTCCTTTAAAGTCTGGAAATTAAATTATTAAAAAAAATAATTGCCATGTTCATACTCTGACTAGATTTTCTCATCTGTTGGTTATTTCTCTGTCCTGGTTTCCAAATTGTGACCCAAAAAAAGGGAAAGCCAGCCCAATGGGACTGTGGGAATTCACCACTGCCTACAGTAGTTACTCATCTTACCACACATTGCTGGCTGTGGTAAAGCACTGAGTCACTCTCTGTCTACTTTTCAGTAATTGCATTTCTAAACTTTTAATCTTATAACGTAGGGACAACAGTCTAATAACAAATATAAACACTTTGTATTCTTTTCCTTGCAATATATTCTTAGGATCTCAGATTACGGATTGTGTGCCAGTCTATTAGAATAAATAAATGAAAAAAACCTGGCAGGGACAAATACAATTTCTGCAGTGAAGTAAATCTGAAGGTCATCCATTTTACAGGTCCTGTTTTACAGCTCTAGCTGACTGCAAGGCAGCAGCTGTTGTTCCTTGCGACTTACTCAAAGCTTGTGTTTCGACCAATGCATCTTGTCCCAGGCTCCAACAAAATGGCTCCAAAGGTAATTTAAAAATGAGAGAACCACATTGAACTGTGAAGAAACAATGGGAAAGTATTTTGGGTCTTACACAATGCGAGGCTGGCCACGAACTGGGAGTAGTCCAAACCCATCTCTTCACACTTGGATAGACCTCAAAACTGTCCAGTCTTTCAGTCACTTCTGGAATTATATACAAAGGCATCATGTGTTGTTTCAGCTTTTCTTCCAAAATTATTTCTAAGTAGGCATCAGCTTCACAGCCTTGAGAAATAATTATCACACAAAACTATATGTAGTTCATTGTTCCTAACAAGTTTGCTCACTAAAAAACATTGATTCAAATGCTTTCAGGGTCAGATAGAGGGGAAAAATTACTTCATTCAAAATCTGCTCACGGACCCAAACTCTGTCCAGGGTGCACTAGGTAACAATTTTAACATTTAAGGGGCCTTTGGCATTTTTCAGAGCTATACTACTGAAATAAATATCAGCTCACAGCTCCATTGAGGCCATCTTTTTAGGTTGTTGTTTTTTTAGGCAAAGAAAACAAGATCTGAACCGGGGTCATGTTGGGAAAATTGCTTCCCCATTCAGAAATATTAGAAACAGATTTCAGTGGACATGCTAGATTTCACTGAAATTTTAAACTTTTTATACAGATGCCACTTATTTACAAGTAGAAATATATCCTAGAAAGGTATTCAGGCTTGAATATATTGAACATTTGCTTTGTGGTTAAATGGAAGTTTACCAGCGCAGAGATACGCAGAATGACTACCAAAGAATATGCCATACTATGTAAATTAACGTCCTACAGACTTTCAAGATTTGCTCACGGTTAAATAACTTTCATTAACTCGTGTGAAGAGCCTTAAGTTTTCACCTGATCTTGGGGGCCATTCTGACTCAGTGAGACTATTCAGGATCTTTCCTATCCCTAAACAGATGCAATGCTTTTTAATCTTTTTCTGTCATTCAAAGGCAGGGTCTCAAGTATCTCTTCCTTGCAGTTAGGAGTTTTGATGAAATTCTGTGAGTTTGGTATAATTGACAGGGGTACTTACAGACATACTAAGGGAAACAGTCAAGGTCTCACCTGAGGAGTTCCTAAAACCAAAAAGAGGTTTAATTAAAACTGAATTCTTAACCGTAGCACTGCTGTTGGGCATGTGAACAAGTGATTTTGCCTCTTCATCCCATATTTTTCTTCCTTTCACACAGAAATGTGGAGTCTAAACAGTGGAGTTAATCCATAAAGGCTACCTCCACGGCTTTGAATTTATCCCAATTACCTGGAAGGAAGTTGGGGCTGCCCGGGTGAGCTGAAGTCACAGGCAGGACCTGCCTTTGTCCTGTCTCTGGTCTTCTCTCCCCAGCCATAATCAAAGACACAGTATTGGGAATGAACTGGCCCCAGTCTGATGCAGCATAGCTCCTCTTATGTTCTTGTATCTATGTAAGCCAGCCATAAGAGATTTTTGGCAGAAGTCCTTTCTACTTGTGAGTTTAAGTGCCAAGTACCATGAGGCAATAATTTCTTTTTAGTGTATGATCTCCAGATATGTTCATAGGTTCATAAGGTTGGAAAGGACCTACAAGATCATCTAGTCCAACCATCCTCCTATCACCATCCCTACCCAACTACTAAATCAAATCCCTTAGCACCTCATCTAAACGCTTCTTGAACAGCGCTAGGGATGGTGCCTCAACCACCTCCCTAGGCAGGCCATTCCAGTGCCTGACCACTCTTTCAGAGAAAAAATGTTTCCTCAGGTCTAATCTAAATCTAATAACATTATTTAAGACCTCTGGAAAACACTGACAAATAATAGCTGGTAGATTATAGGCATGGCAACAACAGTGAAGGTTTGCAGTAATTAGTTTTATACTTGCATCATTTCAATTTCATTTATTTTGAAGGCTTATATGTAGAAAAATCTTAATGCAGAATTAAAATAAAATAAAATAAAATAAAATAAAATAAAATAAAATAAAGTAAAATAAAATAAAATAAAATAAAATAAAATAAAATAAAATAAAATAAAATAAATAAAAGGAGATGCAAAAATCCAAACTAAACTTTCATGTGAAATTTCCAAAGCAAACATAAGGAAGAAGGAATGAAGAACACAAAATGTACAATTCAGCTCATATTTATAAAGCACTTATGATGATAATACTGTGCTGCCATAGCTTGTGTTCAGACTTTTTTTAATATTATTTTATAAAGGCCCTTTTAAGTTGTAAGAAGATTATTATAAGCAGTGTCAAAGGAAATCTGGTGATTATTCAAAAAACATCTCAAATGATGCTGTGATTGTGCAGCTCACTTGGACTGGGGCATCCAAACTCTGATGGAATCTGATCTCAGCTCTTGGAGGATGCCATCCCAGTCACATTGCCTCCCCTGCTCTCCTTGGGAGATGTGTTCCCATTCTTCCCAGGTTAACAGTGTACTCCATGTACAAATCACTTACATATTTTTGAGTTCTTTCCACACAAGGGGTGAGAATGTCCTTGCAAGTCAGTGTCTGGGCATTCACATTCCCCAGACGTAGGAAGTCACTGAGCCAGGAATCTGCATTTCCTTGAAAGGGAAGACATCTCACTTGGTTTGGTCAGTGGTGCCCATTTTCTCCTAGACTGTTGCTTTTCTTAAAATGACAAAGATGGAAGGAAAAGTCTTATTCAAGATGAGCAAACGTTTCACATGTAACATTTTTTGTCACTCGAACGAGGGAGAAAAATAAAGCTATTTTTTCCCCCTTCTTTTTCTTTGATAATTACTTGTTGAATTTTTGATTTAGCTATGGAATTGAAAAATCAATTATTCACACAGTACTATTATCCAGTTGCTTATGCTAAGGCATGACTGATAGTAACATAGCTACATATGTAATGCCTTAATGGGAAAAGATAAAGAAATTAGCAGAAAATGAAGCTAAAATATGGCAGACTGACAGCAGTGCTTCTCTGATGATAGCAATTATGTCATGCGTGAAAAAGTGTCTCTTGGTGACAAGTATATATATCACAGATGAAAGTTCTTCTAAAGTTCCATTTAAAATGTTTATTTTCAGAGGAATTAGAAATGGATGGAAGTATTCTTTTTCATCCTTTCAATATCAGGCCTTTCCTGAACGACTTAACTCATTTTTGAATGATGACTCTCATTTTAGAACAGTTTTTATTTAAACACTTTTTTAATACGTTAACAAGTGATGTTTTTTATACATATTTTGAATTATTTTGAATTATTTTTTGTCAGGGTCTACTGATTCTGCTAAGGAGTCTATAAGCTTTTCCAAATTGCTGTCTCCCTTGTGTGAGGCATCGTTTGTACTTCTGCCACTGCAGTATTTTGAAAAATAACACCAATTCATAAGCCAGGATGCTCGGTGAAAGTCAAAGGCTGATAAACACACAATTAGAAATCAGTGGGACCAGGACACATCGGTGGTACAGTTATTCAGAGGGTGATGCAGAGATGATAGAAAAGAAGTTGTAAGGTAAGTAGAGGCAGGATGATAAAGGACCTGGAGCATCTCCTGTATGAGGAAAGGCTGAGTAACCTGGGTCTGTTTAGCCTGGGGAAAAGAAGACTGAGAGGGGATCTGAGAAATGTTTATAAATATCTGAAGGGAGACGGGAGGCACATGGATGAGGCCAGGCTCTTCTTGGTGGTGTATAGTGGTAGGACAAGGAGTTACGGCCTAAAACCTGAACATAAGAAGTTCTGTACTAACATGTGGAAGAACTGTTAAAGCTGTTGGAGCCCTGAAACAGGTTACCCAGAGAGGCTGTGGAGTCTCCTTCTGTGGAGATATTCAAGATGTCTGGACACCTACCTATGCAACCTACTGTAAGGTATCTGCTTTAGCAGGAGGCTTGGACTTAACGATCTCTTGAGGTCCCTTCTGACCCTTGCAATTCTGTGATTCTGTGAGGAGCAGCAGCTTCTGATCCAGGCTTACTGTGTGAGACTGGCCTCCTACCTTGTGGTGCCACCTTCTCTTCCCTGCCAGGTGTCATTTAGCTGCCATGAGGTGTGAAGCAGAGCCTGGGGAGGGTGTGTGGGCTGTGGAGAAGTTGAGGGAAAACATCTTGACCCTGTTTGTCACTGGACTGCTGTCCCATCATGAACATAAATATCTGATGTCACTGTGAACATGCAGCTGATGGGTCTGGTGTTATGGGAGCCCCATGGGCTCAGTGCATCCAGACTCACAGGCCTACCAGTATGCTTACCTGACCTGACTTAAAGCAGCAAGGAAACCAATGTAGAAAGGAATAAAACCAGATGTGCCACTTCCTGGGACATTAATGCATCTAGGAGGTGCTGGTTCCAGAAGCAGCACCTTGCAACTCTTCCTTCCCAGTGGAAGCACCTATAGCTCCTGTCCATATGCAGAGGCTGTGGTCAGCCCATGTCTCCTTGGTCCTCAGAATGAGCCTCCCCACAACGCTGTCTGGGTAAAAATGTGTATTTCAGGCATCCCAGATAAGCTCTAGTGGAGATGTAGAGCTCAGGTAAGATGACAGAACTTCCAAGGATGTGAAACTGCATATTTGGTTGACCAAAATACAGATTTGTCCCCAAATCAGATCTATATGCAGGGTTTTTCATCTTTCCTTCTCTGCTATAATTGCCTCTCAGTAGACACAATGCAAGCAGCAAACCTAACAAAACCATTAGCTATATAGCACTAGAGAAGTTTTGTATAGCTGTAGCAATTTTATGTTTTACTTCCCCCCCACCTCCCCATTTATGATGCAACTCCAGAACACAGGGACAGAAAGCATGAATAAAGCTGCAGTTGTGAGACAGATATAGGGGGCAGGTGTGTGCTCCTTTGTGTTCAGGACAAAAGATGAGGGTCCTGACATGAATAGTAACCAAAATACCTTCATAGCTCTTCAGTCTGACAGTTGGGACATGGCATATTAAGATGTGGTGACAGCTGGGATTACTCAGTGCTGATGTTAAAATCTATCAGTCTCCATTTAAGTTGTAAGAGCAGCAGCCAGCTACCCTTGCACAGCATTTGAAATTTTTACTGAGGACTCATTATTTGGTAAATCAGTGATTATGGAGCTCCCGGGAGCTCATGCTTAAAGATCAGAAAGGAATCTTTATGAAATGGTCTATTTTTCTCTGTTATTGTAGGTGCATATTGCTTTATCCTTATGTCAAACTGTGATTGAGGTGGCAAAATGTAATAGAAAAATATTGCAAGCAGAGCCTGCATTTCTAAGAGAATCCTAGACCCTGCACTGAAGGAGAAGAGAGTTCCTTTCTACTGCCTCCACTTGAGCAAACCCTCCTCAGGCCACCTGGCTGCTGTGCAGCGCAGCCCGAGAACAAGCCTGGCTACCACAGTGCATGCAATTACTTGGATGATGATGCTTCTTAAATCTAGATTTTGAAGCCTTTCCACTTGTTTACTTGTAAACACTCCTCCCATGCCTGAGACTCTGTCACAGTGACTCCAGCCATCATTACTAGGTGATTGGGAAAGTAGAGTGGGCTAGGGTTTGATGGGTGGACAGCAGAGGGAAGAAAGATGGTGAAGAGGTAACAGACGGAGGAGACACCAAACTGCAAGAAAAAGATTATGTCTAAAGATGTGGTAAAAATAAAGCAGAAGTCATCGTATCAATCATGTTGTTTGGCACAGTATAACACAGGCACCAGAACTTCCCAGAACTGTTTTGCACCAAATGATCGTATAGTACTTAAGGCAGTTAATTTTGCTCTTTTTATGTAGTAAAACATCTGAGTCGTATATGCAATACTGGAGATACTGATCTTTCCCAGATACCAAGATGAGACACACAAATATGACGACAGTAGAAAAGCAGAGGACAAAAAATGTGGAAAAGAAAAACAAAGCCAGAATTTCTTTTGTTAAACTTTTGAATCATGCTTCCATAAAAGGCAGCAAGTCCTGGAGCAGGGCAGTTCTCGCGCTGCAAAGAGAAAAAGAATTTTAAATCCAAGCAGCATTACATATTTAGAAAGATCTGGGGAGTAATAAAAAAGCCCGTGTGTGAATGTGTGTGCATGTGTGTGCGTGCATGGCTTTTTTAACAGCTGCATGGAACAACCTGTTTTAAATAAGAACAAAGGTGAACAAAGCCAGTTGTCAGTGTAGCTCACCAAATTAAGTTTTTTAGTGCGCATGACGTAAGCTGTATAAAATATATTGCTTGAGATACAACAGCACAGAGTCCAACTTGAAGTCTTTTTTCTCAGGCTTTTTCTACAAAGTCATGTTTCAAGAATTTATTACCTCTATCTTCACTATTTATTTGTGTTCAGAAGGCCCAAGGTATCGCCTTGTTCATTGTATCTTCAGCAGCAAATTAATATCAGCCTCTCCCCTCCCTCAGTATTTGAAGTTTTCAGCTTCTATCAAAACACCACTGGACTCATATCTCTTAAGCTCAGAGCGGGCAACTGGATAAATAGAAAGTGGAGGACAGGTTTGACTAAACCAGATGAGACTGACTTACCAAAATGAAAATAATGAAAAGTAATACTGGAAAATTTTCACTTTGGGGTTTTATGGATAAAAGAATTGAGTCTGGCAAGCCACACAGGGTACTTTTCCATGTATATAAGCACAAACTCAGTGTTTTGTTTTGCACAAACAGGAATATTTGGGCTTTTTGTAACATGGGGAGAGTTTACAACTTGGAGAGAGTTGCAAGGGCTGCCTTCCTTACAAATGTTACATATGTTGCTACACCGAAGATAAAGAGCCAACAGAGAGTAGGGGAGTCCCTGGAAAGATTACAAAGCCCTGCCTACAGAAAATTTTATATAAGGCTATCATTTGTTACAAGCCTCTACAATCTACAAGAAAAATCCATTGCTGTGCCCAGTTCAGTGCATTTTAAAGAGAGCTACATGTCAAAGAAATGTGCAGTCTATTAGCACACCATTAAACAGTTAAACCAATTCCATCTTTTGCTTCCCAGTTACTCTCCTCTATAGCAGATTGTGCCAGATGCACAGTGCAATTTCTGGCTTTCAGAGGTGAGCAGGAATTTGGGATTCCTATCTATTCACTCCCCTCCTTTTATTTATTTTTTTTTTTATTTTCTTATCTGGCCTCACAGTGTTGCGAGTGCTGCTTTATTTAGGAACACAGCTCTTGGACAATGTCTTTCCAGAGAAAGAAAAACTATGGAGTTGAAGGTCTAGCTGACCTTTGCTGAGACATCCTACACTGATGTCCTCTGTAGCCCAGGTGCTGCTGTTGCCTTGGGTACCTGGAGGGGTTGGCCTGCTGCTGGAGAATACTTTTATTGTTAAGTCCAAGCGTAGATAGCGCAGACTGTGTAGGCAAGCCACTACCATGCTGTGCTTCCTCTAAGAAGTTGTGCACTGCTGGCTCACATCTGGAGAACTTCTGTATCTGCATTGCATTTTATGTGCCTTTATTACTAAGTTACAGAGTAAGGTGGGGGAGCATGTCTTAAGTGCCCACTTAGGACTGCTGGTGGTCACAGGTGCTGCTGGTGACTACCGTGAGGCAAAGTGCACGGTACATGTTGCCTTATCTCTGTGATCTGACCTAACCGAGATCTCTTTCAGCATGAAGCTGGTCAAGCCCTGGACAGGTTACCCAGAGAGTCTGCGATGTCTCCATCCAAAGTGGTCCATGAGACTCAGGTGGAGCAGGCCGTGTGCCAGCTGCTCTGACTGTGCCTGCTCTCAGCCAGCTCTCACGCCTGGATTAGATGTCTCCGGGGTCCTTTTCAACCTCAGTCAGTCTGTGGTTTTATAATTTGGCACCCTGCAGTGGATGTCATGGGTGTCCTTGTGACTCTGCTGGCACCAGGGTTGTGGCTTAGACTGGGACAGGCTTTGAGGCATCCTCTGGGTATTCCCTTTAACATGTCACTTATAGGCAGGGACACTAGCAGTGCTCTCAGTCACCCTCTGGTCTTCTCATGGCAAATTATTGTTCTAGTTGCTGATGTTTTTGCTGCCAAATTGGTGACAGGTACAGGTAACACCTCAATGTGTATGGTACAGGCAGGAGTCACATAGCTGCTGTGAGTGGTCAGATTTGACACGATGGGTCTGAACCTGCCGTGGCTTTCCCTTTAAGTCATATCTGTACAAAACTGGTTGCTATAGATGGACAGCTGCTTTCCAAATGCAAATATTGAGTAAGGACTTTCTTGACATCCATGAAATGGAAGAAAGAAGAGCTAGGGCAGATGTGAAAGGGCATTTAAGGTTGTGGACTGGGGAGAGGTGAGGGTTGGAAACAGAGTTGAGAGGTGAGGAGGCCAAGACTGAGCAGTGGGTGTTGCAGCACTGGGACAGGCTGTGCAGGGAGCACAGAGACTGCAGCCAGCCAGGTCTGGGTCTGAGCCAGCAGCAGCAGTGGGACAAACCCTTTGCCAGCAGGTAGCTAGCTCTGAAACCGGCTTGCAGACTGCTCTGTGCTTCTGGGAGCAGGTTGCCTTGAGGCTGCCCTCCTGCTACTGCTGTAATTATTTTACTAACCCATGTCACAGACTTTTATGCAGGTGATCTAAAGGGTCTAAAAACTACAATCCCTCTACACGCCACACTGTTATATTTCAACAGCGAATATTTATTTTAGTGTATTCCATTGTATATGTGTAGTTTTCCCTTGTTGAAGAATGTGTAGCTCTACCAGAATGGTTAGTAGGTCTGCAAAGGCAAACACACAAGGACAAGGTAAGTAGATGAAGCTGAATATTTGTTTGCTTGAGGCATGTGGGCTGTGATAAATTCTAATTGTGTAATCAAACTGTGCAGAAAACTTTTCTCTAACACTAAAGTGACAGAAATTTATTGGGATGCATCAGCTTCGCTTACAGGAGGCAGCAACTTCTCTGTAGCACCCCAGCTTCATTCTAGAAAGTGTTTAGTACATGAAGCTGGGGGAGAATGGAAAGGTAGAGTGTGATTCAGGGTGCTGTGAGTTTCCCTGGAAAATGTGACAGGACCACTGTTGAGCTCAAGTGACACATTTCCTCCATGGCACTTGTAAAGTCACATGAAGCTAATTTACATGGGTTCTGACGTTTTTACACTGAGCATAACTCCCATTTTGGGCAGCTTGTTGGAACTGGGGCTCAGATGTGCAGGGGCTCAGAGGCAGTCGGGGCTGGGACTCAGCACACAGAGCACTGCTGTCACATCCTAAGCACCCCGCAGCCAATGTTCCCCACCAGCCCCCAGCCCCTTGGAGTTTCTGTTTCCTACTCTGAAAGTGGCAGCTGTGCTCAGCAGTCTGATGGGCGTGCAGAAAATACGGGCTCAAACTGTGAGCATAGCATCAACTGTCAAGCACCTGCTTTGCAAATGAGTGCTGCCCAGCCAGCGTACTTAGAGGGGCAAGGGTCCTAAGGAAAAACAGTAAAGGGAACTGAATAGCTTCCCCACAGTGTAAATACACAGTGGCCCATTTTTGTGGATAATTGTATTTGATGTAATATGCTTTCTGTGGTTTGGGGTAGTAGAAAGAAAAGTAGAAAGATGGGGAGCGAGAAGGGGAAGAGCAAAGAAAAAGAGAGGAGAAAGGGAGTGAGAAGGGGAAGAGCAGAGTGGTTTTGAGTTCTCCTGCTGAGGCTGGAAAGGTGACTATGGCCAGTGGAAGGAGCTGTTAGGAAACCTGAGGGAGTCCTCAAATCCCTTTATGTCAAAAAGGGCGATTTAAGACACTTTATCACAGGGATCTGGCAGAATGGTGCTTTCAGACCTCATACGCAATCTCGGTTAGCCTTGCTGGCATGTGTGTATTTCCCAAACCATACATGCAAGTGCATCAAATCCCCAGAGGGTTTCTTCACGCCTCCGTGCCTCCTATGTCATGCGCTGGTCAGCACGGAACTCAGGGGGATGAATCGGGGGACCTCTCCTGCGCGTCGTAGCTCAGCTCGGGGCCACTAGCACCCTCCGACGTCAAACGAGAGCTGCTTCATCGCTCGCCTACGACCTGCCCGCCTGGCGGGGCTGCGAACTCCGGCACAGGCTGCTGGCAAGGGCGGCACCGGCCTGCAGCGCGGCCCTACGGGTCCTCCACACACACCCGCGGCCATGCCGCCCGGAGCCCACCGTGAGGGGGTGCGGGCGGGGCGGCCCCCTCCCCTGGCAGCCCCCCTCCCGCTCCCGCCGTCGCCCCGCGGCCGCCGCCCCGGCCCCGCGCTGCGGCCGCCGCCTCCCCGCTCCACCCCTTCTCTGCCCCGGCCGGCGCGGCGGCCCTCCGCGAGAGGCACGGCGGGGAGAGCTGAGCCGCGGCTCCGTGCCGCCGTCGGGGACTGCCCGGTGGCTGCAGGTGATTCATTCCGGTAGCTTTAAAAAGGAAAAAAAAAAATAAAAATAAAAATAGTTAAAAAAAGAGGCTAATTATAAGGTAAGGTCATTGCTATTTGCTGGATTGTTTTTAACTTTGTTACAAGGTGTTTTGTTTGTTTGTTTGTTTGTGTTTTTTTTTTTTAATTATCGTTTTCCATTGTTTTCGTTTTCACTATTGATTTTCATTTTTTATGTTTTCCATTTTTAGTTAATTAATTAATTAATTAATTAATTTTACTCTTAACACTTTTTCCTTTCCATTCCTTTTTTATAATCTTTTGCTGTTGTTTTACTGCGGTACCTGCGCGCTCTGCCCGCCAGCGGGATGCGGGCAGCAGCGGGATGCGGGGCCCGGGTCGAGCCGGGGGAAGCAGCAGAGCTGCAGGGCCGGTGCCGAGGTGGGGATGGAGCCCACAGGTGCACCGGGAGCTCTCGGGCTCCGAGAGCCTCAGGTTGTGCAGTGCGGACGTCGGTGTGGATGGCTCGATTTGGAGTGGGATGGGGAGGTGGAAAAGTTCCCGTTTGTATGAAATCAGCGCTAGAAATTGGCAAAATGGAGAAGAAATTATAGTGTAAGACAAGCTGTGTGTCCTCTTAGATTAAGAAAATGCTTCCCCTGGTGTCGCTTGGGAACTGACATGTAGTTCTGAAGCAGCAAGAGTGTTGATTTGCTTTTGATATACTTTGATACAATCGCTTCTCAGAAGTTAATTCAGCAGTGAAAAATACATGGTTTTTCTTGTACTTTAATTTTGCAGAGAGGATAGCAACAAAAGTTTCTCCTTAGATTCACCAGAAATAATATCTGTTCTTTTTACAAGTTTTATTTGTTTGCAGTGCTGATAGATTCTGATATCAGATAAATCGACAAGCAGCTTCAGAAGTAAGCTCCATAGCAGTTGAAGCACATGTCTCATTGTTAGCTGGCTTTAAGTTCTGAGGGATAGAAAAGAGAAAGCAAAACAAATGTAGTTCATGACTTTCCCTGCCCAGGACCTGATGTTACCCATCTTCCCTCTGCCATTGGGTATGAAGTGGGTATGAGGTGGATGTGAGAAGGGCGTGAAGTTGGGTGTAAAGTGGCTGTGGGGTGTGTCTGAGGTGGGAGGTAGGCATGAAGTGGACACAGAGTGGTTATGAGGTGGGTTTGATGTGTGTATGACATAGATATGAGGTGGGCATGTAGTGGGTATGAGGGAATGCCTCCCAAGGCTCCCCCAGGACCCCAGGACTGCAGACTGGTTTGGGTGGTAGGAAGCCTCCCCTGCCAGTTGCCATCCAGGCCATCCTACCCTCATCAGGCTGCTTCTCTTCCCATCTCAACAGTCCACAAAGCAGGGTGGAAGTCATCGCATCCCATCAGAACAAATGTTTCTGAATTGTAATGATAGAAGAGAGTTCTATGGGAGCAGTATCTCTGAGGTGCCTTCGAGTGTGTATGAGCTCAATTAAAAGGTGCCACAGAGACCTCACCTTCTTCTCCCCCCAACCCTTCCCATACTGCTGTCTCTGTCTCAGTGGTAGAACAGCTCTTCCCACTTCTCTGGGTGACTCCACCCCTCTCATGGGTTCTCTCCTAAACATCCAGAGCTCCCTTGGAAGCTCACCTCAGCCTTCTTGTGTAGTGGGAACTAGATGCTCCTGTGCCAGGCCATGCACTCCTCTGTGAGCTTCCTCACATAGCTGAGAGCCCACTTCTGCACTAGGCATGGGAAGGACTGTGTGGGCATTGGTGGTGGTGTCCTACCTTGAGGAAAGTACTTTTTGCACAGAAAAGGCAAGTGCAAGGCAAACTGGTATAATTCTCCATAAATGTTTGAGGGGGATTTCACTTCTATGTGTTCTCATTAACATTTTCTGAAGTGAATGCTTCCAGGAGGGAAGAGGTGCTTTTTTTTAGAAATCACTGAACATCTTACCCTGGATAACTTGAAACTTCCCTGTATTTTCTTAAAATACTGTATGCCACCTTGGAGAAGGGCATTTACCAGCCATTAGTACTAGGCAGGGTTGTTAAACTTCTCAGTTTCCTGTTTGTTGTATTTCAAACGTAGTCGTGAAGTCTCTTGGAAAGCAAGACGTGCTTACTGATCACTGTTCGTAATTTTCTTTTGCAAATGTAGGCAAGACCTAATGCTTGATTTTGGTTCAGGTGTTGCTGCTGCTACTTCTTTTTATACTTCACAGATAAAAGAAGTGCCATCTAAAATTCAATAACACTCATCAAAGCTCTTGCAGTGCCTTTATGAGCCACCAAAGCATCATTCTTCCCAGTGCAGTGACGGAGCAGTGGCACAGCTGCACAGAGAGGTGGTGGAGTCTCCTTCTCTGGAGACATTCCAGACCCACCCAGACGCCTACCTGTGCAACCTGGGCTAGGGAGCTGCTTGGGCAGGGGGTTGGACTGAGTGATCTCTAGAAGATCCCTTCCAACCCCTACTGTGACTCTGCAATTCTCCAGCTGTAAGCTGTAGTTCATGGTGAAGTCTCACTCTGGTCTGAGGACAGACGCTGTGAAGGTGATACTGTGGGGTTCCTCCTGTGCGTCTCAGCAGATGAACATGACACATGGAATAAAACAGGAAAAACAATATATGTGGTTAAACTAAGTCTTAGGGGAGGTGTTGGACACCTCCCCAGCACACCCAATGTGCTGGTCTTACAAACCAAGTCTGTGCTGTAATCCGGTGCTGTCTCCTACAAACACACTGACACAATAGCCAGACTTGCTGGCAGCAGGCATGTAGCTGAGGGGGGAAATTGTATGGTTTTGGCCAGGTTTCCTTTACGGAAAAAATGCCTTCTAGACCTGATGGAGTGATCAGCCCCAGTCTGAGCAAGTCATTCAGGACTGGTAGGACAGAACACAGGCACATAACCTTGACCAAAGGAGCAGGGCCACTTCTCTGGAGTGTTAGGCAGCTGTTAGGATCCCCTGTCACAAGGCATTGAGTACACCTGCCTGCATCCTCACTGTTGAGACTCTTGCTGATGGCTGCGGGTCATATAACTTTATCCAAATTGTTCTCCTCATCACTTAAAAAAAGATAAGCAAATCAAGACAGCAAATACAGGGACTGGGCTCAGAGTGACAGACTGTGCTCTTGTTATTGTCACTAGCTCCCATTTTAGTGCTGTGTGGTGAGGTTTAAGTGTTGTGAGGTTGTTTTGTTTTTATTTTCTCCTCTTCCTTTATGCTTGTTTTGACCCTAAATGCAGGTGCTTTCAACCTCCTGACAACCTGGAATGCAGGTACTGCTTAGGATGATGCATTAAGGACATGTCCTGTGAGTCCCTGCAGTGCTTTCAGCCTTTACCAGAGCCCACGCAGGCCAGCATCACTTAGCAAACAGCAGCAGCAGTCAGATGAGAAGCCCAAGAGCAAACCATTGATGAGGGTCAGGATGAGGCAATACCACTTTGCAGTCCTGCTGAATTTCTGGTTTAGCTGCTGAGGTGTAAGGGTTAGACAAGAGATATCATTATTTTAGTGGTTAGAAATAACACTGAAAATGCACAGATTTTGTTAATTCATTTGGCACCTGTGCAGATCTGGATGTGCATCCCTATCCGTCCATTAAAGAAGCAGTTTTCCTGGATGTGGCAAAGAGAAGTGTCATCAAGAATCAGGCTTCTGTGAAAGCTCACTTGGCAGACCCTGGGCAGTCTGGTTCCTCCCTCTAAAAAATGAGGCAGATAAAATACTCCATGGTGCTTCCTACCTTGTTCAACATGAACGTGTAAGCTAAATCACTTGGTTGTATTGTCACAGCTGTGATAGTTTATTTTTGCTTTTCCCAGCACTGCAGATCCAGTTATTCCACACTTCTGAGCCTCCCGATAGTCACAGCACAGTGACAGGGCTGATGTGCTTTCTTCTCATGTTGCTCAGCCTCATCCCTGGCATTTCTTTGTCTCAGATTAACCAACAGGTATTTCTTTTGTTTTTCAGGGAGGGGCTTTCTCAGCAGCATTCCCCTGTAGGCTCTCAGATAACTGTGAGACAGTGAATTGCTCTGCACTCTTGTAGCATCCTGGCTGCCCATTCTGATAGGTAAAATCACACACATCCTCTATGAACAGCCTGGCGATTTCAGAGTTGTAGGCAATGATCTGAGCATCTGCAGATAGGCTTTCAAATGGGAAAATCTTGAAAAAGAAGAGAAAGCAGTCTTCTGTTTTTTTAATTGATAGGGGCCATTTTCTCTTTTTTTTGAGATCTCATATTCTCATATATAAGTTGATGACTGGGAGTTGGGTTGCTCAGAGCCCCACCAGGCTAGGTCCCACTGTTCTGTCACGGTAGGATGCATCCTACTTGAAAAATGTAGCCTGGAGGAGATAGGGAGAGTTCTTGGCAGAGACTTTTGCATAAAGCAGTGTGATAAAGTAGCTAGGGAATATACTGCATGCTAATAAAGTTTGTCCTTGAGTGTGAAAAGTGAGTGCTTTGTGAGCAGCAGCGGTTTTTTTAGCTTTTGGTACTCTGAACGTGACCCATAATAAGGCATACATGGACCAGCATGTCTTTTCAGTCCTTTCCCAAGAGCTGCCAAACCTTTTTTATGATTTTTTGTGACCCAGCAAGGTTGGCTGCAAGGTTTGTTTGTTTTTCCTTCTCCTACTGGTTCCTACTATTCTCTTACTCCCACATCCTATCTGATTTGTTTTCAAATGCATTCTTCAGCCCTCTCCTTCCCTACCTGCTGTATCCTGTTCTGCTTTCTGGCTTCCTTCTCTTTTCTCATAGCATTTCATTCCAGTTCCTGTTCCCTCTGGTCCCCGAGGGATGAGGAGTGAAACATTAATAGCTGGTTGGCTTTATGAGCTTAGAGTTCAGGTGAGGGCTTGGGAGACATCCCCAGAGCTCTCGGGAGCTCTCTGCAGCACTCCATTCCTGAGGCAGCGGAGGGGAATGTGTACCCATGCTTCACCCACTACCACTTAGAACACAGGAGTTTATAGACAGCACTACTGGAAAAGTCAGTCTTTGCTGAAACTTGGGGGTTTCAGTTGCTTCGACTGAAACAGTGGTGGTGAATTGCTCTGCTATTCACAGAATCACAGAACTGTAGGGGTTGGAAGGGACCTCTAGAGATCATGGAGTCCAACCCCCTGCCAAAGCAGCTCCCTAGCCCAGGTTGCACAGGTAGGCGTCCAGGTGGGTCCTGAACGTCTCCCAAGGAGACTCCACCACCTCTCTGTGCAGCTGTGCCAGTGCTGTGAAGAAGACCACTTCACTGTGTGTTGCCGTTACAAAGAAATTTGTTTCGTGAATGAGGGAGCAAAGCAAGTGGATTTGAGTCATTACATTACACTTCAGTATACCAAAGTTGGTGCTTTGACAGTGGTTTGGAAAATATGTCATTTCACGGTAAATTTGTCTTCTTTTTTAAATCATACTGCAGCTTTTGCGTTAATGCACTAGTAGAGACTATATCCCTCTGTTATTTGCAACTCTATTTTTTGTGTCAGTGTATCCTCAATATGAACAGATATAAAATAGGCACTGTGCTTCGTTTCCCCATTGAAATGTTGCATGGGTAATGAATAATTCAGTTTCCCATGCTGGAAAATGTAGATCTATATTATCTTTCTGAGGATAGATCTGATTTATGCTGATTTCATGAAAGTACATTTAAAGTTAGCTGTTGCCAAAGGCTTGATGACTCTTACAGCCAACAACATCTGCTACTGTAAATGGCAGTGTGACAGGGAGAACAAACCTTTTAGCATCCATAATCACTGTGCTGGCAAATTTCTCTTACTGCTGATTTCTTATGCCGTGATGCCCAGATGGTTATCAGTCATGTGCTAGCGTAACCTTCTGTCCAGCTGGTATATTTATAATTAGCATTTATGAATATTTGTTTATGGTTGCATATAGCAATTAGTTTTCCTTTTCTATCTTATGTTACACACTTTTACATATGTGTAAGACATTTATGAGGAAATGACTTTGTAGAAAAAGTCAGCATAAATGGATTGGTGAGTAGATAATGCCTATCCTGACAGGACATGATATATCCTTACCAGCATCATCCTAAATGAGAAATAAATGTAAAAGAATTAAAAATGGATATCTCTGCTATGTAGACATGTATAACATTTCATTATCTGAATTCTGGATGATTTGATAGTTTTCAGTTAATTCTGCAATTTAACATACGTGTGGTAGGTTGTTACTTGCTGAAAGATGACATAAGTTATTAATGGGTAAAAAAGGAATCTTGCTGAAAGTGAATTAAAAATAGAGAATTACACCAAATTGTTACATGCTCCAAATATGGATATATTGTAGTTTAATGCATTTATTCTAACTTGTTTCAGGTTGAAGAAACTTCTTGAGCAGGAGAAGATCTATCAAGCCCGGAAGGAAAAAGAACACACAAAGAGACTCAATAAACTAAGAGAAGAACTAGTCAAGCTCAAATCATTTGCACTCATGCTAGTGGATGAAAGACAAATGCATATTGAACAACTTGATCAACAAAGCCAGAAAATACAAGATTTAAATCAAAAACTGAAGGAAGAAGAAGAAAAGCTTAAAATTGTTACTGCAAAAACAAAAGAAGATGGGCAAAAACTGATGCGCTTAGAAACAGAACTTGAACACAAAACATCATCATTTTCTCAGGAACATGAGGAGATGACTGCTAAACTGGCTAATCAAGAGTCACATAATAGACAGCTAAGACTCAAGCTGGTTGGATTGACTCACAGAATAGAGGAGCTAGAGGAAACAAACAGAAGTCTTCAGAAAGCTGAGGAGGAACTTCAAGAATTAAGAGATAAAATAGCAAAGGGGGAATGTGGGAACTCTAGTTTAATGGCAGAAGTTGAAAACCTCCGCAAGCGTGTACTTGAAATGGAGGGAAAAGATGAAGAGATCACAAAAACGGAATCCCAGTGTAAAGAGCTGAAAAATAAACTGCAAGAGGAAGAGCACCATAACAAAGAGTTGAAACTGGAAGTGGAGAAGTTGCAGAAGAGAATGTCAGAACTAGAGAAGCTGGAAGAGGCCTTCAGTAAAAGTAAGTCTGAATGCACCCAGCTACACTTAAACTTGGAGAAAGAGAAGAATTTAACTAAGGATTTGATAAACGAATTGGAACTGGTGAAGACTCGAGTGAAAGACCTTGAGGCATCAGAAAGTAAGTTGGAAAAAGCTGAAATAAGCTTAAAAGATGACCTAACGAAGCTGAAGTCATTTACTGTAATGTTGGTTGATGAACGGAAAAATATGGTGGAGAAAATAAAACAGGAGGAAAAAAGGGTTGAGGGTTTAAACAAGAATTTTAAAGTTGAACAAGGGAAAGTTATGGATGTAACAGAGAAACTGATAGAAGAAAGTAAGAAATTTTTGAAACTGAAATCAGAAATGGAGGAAAAGGTGTCTGTTTTGACAAAAGAAAGGGATGAGTTAATTGTTAAACTGAAGAGTGAAGAAGAAAAATCCTCTGAGCTAAGCTGTCGATTTGACCTGTTAAAGAAAAGAATTGATGGTATGGAGGAAGTGGAAAGAGAAATTACAAGAGGTCGAGCTAGGAAAGGACCAGAGCATGGCTGTCATGAGGACAACAAGATTAAGGAACTTACTGTTGAAATTGAAAGACTGAAAAAACGTCTCAAACAGCTGGAAGTGGTTGAAGGAGATCTGATGAAGACAGAAGATGAATATGATCAGCTAGAGCAGAAATTTAGGACCGAGCAGGATAAAGCTAACTTACTTTCTCAACAGTTGGAGGAGATGAAGCTCCAGATTGCCAAAAACAAAGCAATAGAAAAAGGTGAAGCAGTGAGCCAGGAGGCGGAGTTGAGGCACAGGTTTCGTCTGGAAGAGGCTAAAAGCAGAGATTTGAAAGCAGAAGTTCAGGCTCTTAAGGAAAAAATCCATGAGCTGATGAACAAAGAAGACCAGCTTTCTCAGCTCCAAGTTGATTATTCAGTTCTGCAGCAAAGGTTTGTAGAAGAAGAAAATAAGAACAAGAGCATGGGGCAGGAAGTTCTGAATCTAACAAGAGAGTTAGAACTTTCCAAGCGTTACAGCCGTGCTCTGAGGCCCAGCATAAACGGACGAAGAATGGTTGATGTTCCTGTGACATCCACAGGTGTGCAAACAGATGCTGTGAGCAGTGAAGCAGCAGAAGAAGAAACTCCAGCTGTGTTTATACGGAAGTCCTTCCAGGAAGAGAATCACATCATGAGTAATCTGCGACAGGTAGGTCTGAAAAAACCCATGGAGCGTTCTTCAGTGCTTGAGAGATACCCCCCAGCGGCAAATGAACTTGCAATGAGGAAATCTTGGATACCGTGGATGAGAAAGAGGGAACCTGGGGCTCAGGCATCTCCAGATAAAGGAGCCCGCACCCACGGTAGCACAGCACATTCTGGGGAGGTTGTGCTTTCACCAAAGCAGGGTCAGCCTCTTCATATTCGGGTGACGCCAGACCATGAGAACAGCACAGCTACTCTGGAGATAACCAGCCCAACCTCAGAGGAATTTTTTTCAAGTACCACTGTCATTCCTACTTTGGGAAATCAGAAGCCACGGATAACCATCATTCCCTCTCCAAATATTATGTCCTCAAAAGGAAAAGGCAGTGAAAGTCCACTGGGCCCAGACCGTTCCATGTCTCCAGTCACTATAACAACATTCTCCAGAGAAAAGTCTCCGGAGGGAGGTAGAGTACCTTTTGTCGACAGACCTGCATCACCAATTCAGATTATGACAGTATCAACATCCGCAGCACCAGCAGAAATCTCTGTTTCTCCGCAGTCACAAGACATGACCATGGGAAGGGCTGTTTTCAAAGTAACACCGGAAAAACAAACTGTCCCATCTCCAATCCGTAAATACAACACCAACGCCAACATTATTACAACAGAAGACAACAAAATCCACATCCACTTGGGTTCCCAGTTTAAGCGCTCTCCCGGTGCTGCACCAGATGGTGCAAGTCCTGTGATAACAGTCCGACCGGTGAACATAGCTGCTGAAAAAGAAGTTGTCACTGGTACTGTCCTTCGATCGCCCCGGAACAGCCTGTCCTCACGACCTGCAGCAAGCAAGGTGACAAGTACTATCACTATAACACCTGTTACTACATCCTCCACTCGAGGAACACAGTCAGTGGTAAGCAGCAGTTACCATTTTGTAACCTTCACGGTCAGGAGCGTAGTTTGGGTTTGAGACACCAACAGAGAGAGAATGAATGGGAAGAGGAGAAACTCTAGACTACCCTACGGGTGTTTCAGATATAAGCTTAGCAATAAGATCTGAATATGCCCGTGTTGGAAGTGAGACGTTTTATGCCAGCACTGGACAAAGATGTGGAATCACAGAATGGCTTGGTTTGGATGGTAACGTTAAAGACCATCTAGTCCCAGCCCCATGCCATGGTCAAGGTTGCCCCCACCATACCACACTGCCCAAGGCCCCATCCAACGTGTCCTCCAATGCTACTCTGTGCAACCAATTCCAGCACCTCACTGCCCTCTGAGTAAAGAATTTCTGCTTAATATCTAACCTATATCTTCTCTCTGTTAGTTCAGAACTATTCTCGCTTTTCCTATCGCTATCTGCTCATGCAAAAAGTTGGTCTTCCTCCTGTTTATAAGCCCCCTTTAATATACTTTTTGGATTATCTCCCAAAGGAGTAACTTTGCAAGGAAGTCCATGCAAAGCTGCTGAATATAATGGCCATCATGTAAAATTCCAAGTGAGAAAGAAAGGGACAAAGAGTGATGGCGATGGCAGCAATTTTTGCTAAGTAAAATTCTTTGTGGGTTTTTGGCCCAACTGGAGAGTCCTTACCATATGATAGAGCAGGCTGATATTTCTTTGGTAGAATCTCATTATATTTATAATTTAATTCATGTCTGCTATAATACTGGATCCTGAAGGAATGAATAACCAGACCTGGTACCATTGTTTTGTGCTCCAAACCTCTTTCAGCCAGTTTAATACTAAGTTCTTTCTGTTCCACCAATATTTTCTACTTTTCTAAGTGCTTTCCTACCATATTTTTTGCTGTTTTCTGTCTGTGGTGATTCCCTTTTTGGACAGTGCTATCCCTTAAGATTTACTAGGTCTTGGACATCATTTTGCAATCTGACCAACGTACAGAAGCAGCAGTACTGTATTAAACCAAAAGCTTATTTAGCTAAATATTAGCCTATAGCAGTCACTTAGGGTAAGATTATTTTAAGTGGATAAACAGAGGGTAATGTTTTCCTCAGTGTCTGTTCCCAGTTGTTGGCAGTAGGTGAATATTTCTTTCTGAACCACAGTCTGTAGCCACCTCTTTGTGTTTAATAGACCATGGTGGAGTTTTTTTCTGTCTATTCTAATTGTGTTTTGAACTTGCTTATTCTGTTGTTTCCACAACATCACAGAGCAGTGAATTTGCTCGTGGGCTGTAGAAAAATGCTGGTTTTTGTTTGTTACCTTTCACTGCAATACCTTCATTGGTTGCAGCCTCTTTCTTTTATCTTGGCAAATACTGAACAGTCATACCCTGTTCATTTGCCCATGTCATTCAGGAGTGGACTCAGATAACACACTCTTTAGCCATCTCTGTCCAATCTTAAATGTCAAAACGTATTTAATGTACCTTTGAAGATATGGAAGCATTTCCACACTTCTAGAGAGATGCTGCCATTCCCATTTAAGCTCTCTGACTTACAGAAATTTGCATCTGCCTTACTGATCTATTTGGGATTGTACATGCAATCTCTCTCTCCTTCCATGCATAATGCGATATGGTGATATTTTACAGGGACTCCTGCATATTAGAGGCAACTGTTCATTTTTTGAAGTCTCAAGTTAATTCATTTATGAACTCCTTTGTCTCTCAGAAGCTTGGAAAAGTTTTTTTTTTTTTTTTTTTTTGAGAATTCCCCGTTTGTTTGTTTTTTTTACTAGATGTCTGACTCTTCTGTGGTGGTGCACTGAACTGTGGCAGACAAAACTTTTTTCTTTTGTTTTCATCTGGCTAAAATGCAGTTTCTTTCTTCACTTCATCCCTGATTTGGAATGTAAGGAAATAGCTCAGCCATACAATTTACTTTATCTTACACTTTCCTTTGTATTTTAAGGCCCATGTCAGATTAGCAGGGAACTTATACCAAGCCCAACTGTGCTTTTTCCTCCCTAACTCTCTGAAAAAAAAAATAGAAGTTGTATATTCACCATCTGTTTTGCAAATGGCTGGTTTATAAACTCATGCAATCCCCCTGGTCAGGAAAAACAAGTTGTAATCATTTACCGACCTTCGAAGAAGCCAACATGGGTAATGTTTTGAGGGTATGAGCTCATAAAATTAAAGAAGACAAACTGAAACAAAGCTGCTTTCTCAGCTCACTGGTTTTACTTTTTTCTTAGCTCTCATACAAGGTACTTTTTACAGTGTCCTAACGCAGTACAAAAGGGAAAATAATTCTGAAATTTCTAGCTCTCATCCATCACTACAACAGATCTGCAGTTACTGTTTTTGTATCTGAGTACATTTAACTTGCTTTCCAATTTCAATGTATAGAGTTATCTTCAGTACTGCAGGTGAAGTTAATTCTAGGGTGCACATGTAGTACTATTCAGGGTTCGTCCTGTGGAGTCTGCCTGCCCAATAGTTTGAATCCAGACACTGTGGCTTCATGGTGGAGCAGTGGAACAGGTGGAGAGTTAAGGGGGAACTACTGCTGACTGGCAGCAACCTGTACAGTAGAGCAGCTGCAGTTATCTGTCTCCCTGATTTGAGCCACCTTCGGAGTCTCTGACAGTTTTGACATAGAGAAAATGGGACCCTGGTCCAAAGAAAGATCAGGTGTTTGATGGAGAGCTGGCAAGTTTTTGAGCAGTTAAGCAAAAAGATCAATCAAAAGAGGTACCTCTCAGTGACTGTCTCCCTTGGCACCTGAACTCACTGGCTTGGCCAAGCAAGGCCTCGATGTTTTGACATACTTCATAGAATCATAGACTCATCTGAGCTGGAAGGGACCCTTAAAAACCATCTAGTCCAACTCCCCTGCAATTAACAGGGATGTCTACAGCTAAATCTGGTTGCTCAGAGCCTGGTCCTTCCTGACCTTAAATGTATTCAAGGATGGGGCACCCACCACATCTTGGGGCAACCCGTTCAAGTGTCTCACTACCCTTACTGTGAAAAACCTTTTTCCTTTTATCCTTATCTCTCCTCTTTCAGTTTGAAGCCATTTCCCCCCTTCCTGTCACAACAAACCCTGCTGAAGTGTCTGTCCCCTTCTTACAGCCTCTGTTTCGATTCCCTGGACCTCCAAGGGAGGAGCTCTGGTGCATCCTGCAGCCCCATACTGACATGCTTGAGGCTAGCCCAGTTGGATCGATTTCAGTGTTTAACACATAATGATAGCCATTTGGATTTCAAAACCCAAACCCACCGCTAAGCTTCCAGTCCGATGGTACCTGCCTTTCAGGATTTGGTCACCTAAACTTACTTCATTTGTGTCATTTTAAGTGCTCCCAAGTACCCTATCTAGCTTCCAGCTGCTTTATCAGAGGTTGCAGGTCTCCTTAGATCCCCTTTTATCTACTGCCTCACATAGCTTGAATAGCCCACAGCGTGTCAAATTGCAGTAGATGCAATAGATTTTATGTCAGAAAGGGAATTGTTTTGTCAAGGGTAAGTTGGTCTCTGATCTGATCAAGAATAACAACGAATGCTGAAAATGCATCTTCGTTATTTAAATATTCCAAAAGTGAACATATGCATGAATACTCTACTTCTGTGTATCTATCCAATACAATACAATAAAGTTGACCGTAACATTCCAGTGCCACATAGAGCCAGCTCTGAGCTCTGCCTTCCTGTGAAGCTGTCCCTGCCGGCTGTGTCAGAATTGAGCACATTCCTGCATCGGCCAGAAAAAAAGACACAGCCTGTGAACACACAGGGCTGGAGGGGATTGCTTGCAGTTTGGCTCTTGGAACGAATCGCCAAGAGACAGAAGGTTGTATGGGTTTTCTGCCACACTGAGCTGAAGTGTACCGTGTCCCTTGCCTGCTTCCACTGCTACCCTGCCAAAGGGGACGGCTCGAGCTACATTTGTGCTGTTTTCCTTGGCTTAACACAAAATGCTCTTTGCAGCTGTCTGCAAAGCGGCCGTTAGCTTCCATAGAATCAACATGTTTGTATGCCATAATGAAGGAAACTGAAAAAATGGAAAGCCAGTTGGAGTCCTTTTCACAGCGATTTTGGGCGATTTAGGCTTGAAATGAGTAACTTGAAAGCGCCCAAATCCTTCGTTAATAATTTACATGAAAATAAAGCTGAAGAAATGCCTGAGATTCCAGCTACTTCATTCGATTGCCTCATGTTTACAGACTGTGGAGCTCTTTCAGGGAGCACAAGATATTTGTCATTTGGGCTCCCTGGGATGTTGACATATTTTCCAAGCCTGATGGAATGCATTTGCATGTTTTGCCCTACAGAATTGTATGGGCCTAACTTGTTTTGACATCTACACGTGAGTTCCATATTAGCCTTTAGACTACTATTGTAAATGTTGCTTTTAGTTATTGAAAATGGCTTCCTTCCTGCCAGGCAGACAGCATTCAGGTTTTCCAATTGTGATTTCTTTTTGTGTGTGTGTGTACACATGCAGGTTTGAACTGTTCTTAAAAGATTAAGGAATGGTTTTCCTTCTTATACTCAGGGTGCAGACAGACGGCTCTAATGCCTGGAAATCCTCTGAGAGAGAAAAACACTCCTTCATGGAGCAAAACACTCTAAAGTAAATGAATATGTGTTAGGATTGACACAATCTTAATCCACTCTTCTTCAGAAGTTTACTTTTATGTTGTCTGTATGCCACAAGTTGCAAGATTCAGTCATTCAGAGGATAGTTCTAGCTAGGATTTCTGAATTTCATGAAAGGTGTTCTCTTCTGTGAGAGCAAAGTCTTCATTGATTATCTGAAAATAAAAAAAGCCAAACTTGACATGGAACAGAGATGAAGTTGTCATTGTTAACATTTGTCTCTGTATTGCTTGCTGCAGAATGTAATATACATTTTTCTCTCACAACTGTCATGATTAAAAGTATTTCTTTTAGGTCATGGTCTGTAAGGGGAAGCTTCCAGTTTTGCCAGTGTTAATGGGACAGAAAAGATGCGTTGGCTCTTTTGAATCTTTCTGTCCCATCCTAGTGCTCCTTGTATCCTTTACACAGTGAAACTGAGTTGCCTATTCCCAAAGCTGTCGGAGGGCTGCCTGGCCTGTGATGGCACTCCAGCTGGGCTCAGCTCTGTGGCTGGTGCTGTATTAGGTCTGCCAGCTTCAGGCACGCGGCTTGGCTCCTCAGCTGGCTTCCCTCCAGAAGAAAGAAGTGTCAGAAATTGTACTGGGCTTTGGTTTATTTTTCTGAAGTCCACAAACTTAAGGATAAGAGTGCTCGGGAGGTTGTTGCCAAGACAGGGCTGGTTGAATGGGTTGAATGGCCACGTCTGCCCTGCCTTGAGGTAGCCCTGGCAAGCTTTGCCTTTGCCAGAGGTCATTGAGCAGAGGCTGTGACTCCCAAGGGGAGAGTTCTTTCCCACGTCCTTCCTCCTGCAGCAATGGGAAAGGGAAATTCAGATTTTTGCCCAGTCTCTCTGTTTTGGCCTTATTTGCTTCCTCCTACCCCTGTACTTCCCAGTGCAGAAATAACCAGCCCCGGCCATGGCCCACTGAACCAGGGGAAGCAAAGTTCAATTTTATTTACGTGACTGAGAGAGCCTGTCCCAGCTCTGAAAGCATGGCGATGAGCCAGTTAGCATCACGTGGCCATTCTGTTTAGAGGGCCCGTGTTCATCGGTGTGCGTTTGTGAAGCTCATCTTGTACCTGTCTGACAGCTCGGCCTTGGCTCAGGGCTCTGAGTGAGCCCTGCTTTGTGGTGTGCTGCAGAATCTGAGATTTGCAGGGATTCCCATCCTTACAGCATCCCCAGTTCTGGAAGACTAGTTTCACTCTGATTGTGTACCTCTGGCCCTGCACTAGTAGTAGTTGCTACAGACACGTTTCAAACCCCAACGTTCCATTTGCTAACAGGACATTAGGATTTAGGACATTGTTGCTTGAGCAGTAAATGAAGAACTTGTAAAAAGTGCAATATATGAGAATATGTGAGAAGAAAAAATCCTCAGTTCATGTCATTTCTCTCTCTCTGTGTCTCTTTTGCAGACAGCACAGGATGGGTCATCCCTGAGACCTACACCCACCCGTATTCCCGTGTCAAAAGGTATGAAAGCAGGAAAGCCAGTAGTGGCAGCCTCAGGAGCAGGAAATGTGACAAAATTCGAGCCTCGTGCCGAGACTCAGTCTATGAAAATAGAACTGAAGAAATCTTCAGCCAGTGGCTCTGGCTCCCTGGGCGGGGGTCAGGGCTGATGGCAGGTTCAGGGGGTATGTTGTGCAGCTGTTACTGCTACCATGAACTACAGCCCCCTGTGTGTAGTTGCTCATGACTGTCCGTACTAACAAAGCCCTTCACCCCGTCACTCACAACCAACTAATGAGTGTGTGTGATGACTACTTGAGTAACAACATCCTTTTGTTTTCTTACTGAAGGAGGAAAAGAGCCATCAAAAAGGCAGTGTATGTCAGGAATACATTCAGCCTGGGAAATAAGAGTGGGCATCTTCACCAAATTATTAATCCAGCCTAGGATTGGTCGCTTTTTAATAAATTGAAGGATGATAAATCACTTTTAAACAGTTGTCTTCCAGCTTTCTGTCCTGAATACTGCATGGAGCACCTGCCTATAACCACATTTTTGAGATGCTGTGGTACCTCGGGACACAATGCCAGGAAGCAGTATCCCTGGGCTTTTATTTCAATAAAAGCTAGTGCTTCACGTGCAGTAGAGGCAGAGAGAAAGGACCACAGGTTGTGGCCAGCCTTCTGTCACTAGGAATATCTCTGCTAGATCAGTTTTTCTCCTTTGTGAGCTGCTTTCTCAAAGCAGTGACAGAATTCAGGGGAGTGAGGAAGTTGCACAGTTTAGGCAGCTGTGTATTTCTTCCCAAACTTGCCTACACGTGTAGTTAGTGCTTACAGCTGAGTCTCTCATCTGTGGTTTAGGTTGGGTTACTGCCAACTGTTAGATGAAGGAAGTGGGCCAAAAGGTGTTTACTCTTTAAAAAAAGCCTCAGAGAAACGATCTGATTACAATCAATACAGTCCATTTGTGCCTGCTCCAAAGACCATGAAAGTCTATGAAGCAAGTCTTTCAGGTGACATCACTGCGCTTGCAGTTTTTCTTGCTGGGTGGATTTGTGCTCTCTAGGTAAACTTGAGTCGTCAAGCATCCTTATGGGTTAGAGGGAGTGTCAGCACAGACTGCTGGTGGCAGCAGTTGATACCTGAAGACACAGTTCAGGTATAGGCAGGGAAAGAGTTAGAGTCCGATATCTAAGTTACGCTTAATGCTCGTTTGTTTGAAGTACCTTGTGTTAAGTACAGCCTGCCTCAGAGTACCATGGAGATTCATCTTTCTTCTTCTCTCTTTGTGGTTTCTTCATTTATATGTTTGCATTTTTAAGCATGTTTTAAGGAATTGTTCCAGCATGGAAATGGTGTGGATACTGATGATTTTTACAATGATTTATTTAATAACACTAAAGTTATTAAAGGGCATTTACTTCAAGTGATCAATTTTCACAGAAGAAAGTTGCAAAAAACCAAACGGAGCTAAGCGGGCTGATCAAGAAGGGTTTTAAAGCTTGTATACTTCAGCCACCACAGAAAGCCCTGAAGGGCTGGTTAGGAATAACTTTCAGAAGGAAAAGCAGGAAGATAACCAATAAATAAATACAGTTCGCAGAAAGGAAAATGCACCAGTGTGTGAAATATTAAATGTCTTTCTGTCTGGGAGAAGAAATTTGATGGAAGAATCTGCCACAGAAGGTCGACAAAATTATATTCAATTCAAGCAATGTTTAATCTTCAGTCTGCACTTTGCAGTGCCCTCCAATTTAAGATCCAGATACGGCCATTATCCCAGAATACAGCTGGCATTATATTATTTACATGAAGGACGTTTTGTCTGTGATATGAAAGATATGAAAGCTGCTGTCACATACAAAAAGAAATAGGCTTCACTTTTTCCATCTGTGCAGCACCTGCAGTACCTGCTAATTTTAAAGTCCTGGTTCCTATGACACCTGAAAATCAGGTTCATATTTTTCATAGCACGCAATTCCCACTATTGCAGATAAAACTTGGAAACTGGAATTATCAAGCAATATGAGTTGCCGTTCCAGAAATGCATCAGACCCTCTCAAATAATTGTTATAAGCTAAAAGCCTCAGTTTGACAATAAATGGTTGTCGAGATCTTCCTGTTCTGACTGTAGCATGGACTTTTAAGCAGATGTTTGAAGAAAACTTATTAAGAGCTTCTAGCTGGATATTCCCTCTAAATACTGGCACTCGAGCAAATCTTTAGTTCAAAACAATCATTTAAATAATACTGCAAACATGAGCCCCAAGCTAATGTGGATTCAGTGATGGACTACAGCTGGCTTAAGCCTTCCTTTTCATATCCTTTTTCCAACAGAACTAGCTATTCCTTAGTTAACTGTTGCCTTACCCAGGGCAATATTCTAAGTGTGCCTGTGGTTGAAAAAGTGGTTCGTTTTGCATAAGATCTGAGAAAATAATTCACCTGGAGAAATAAGCCAGACTTACAGTACCTGAAATCCAAGTCATGCAGATTTGCACAGCTGAACCAGAACTGCAGACACAAGCTAGGAACCTCTCTATTGAGTCAGAAGGATTATATGAGACAGATTTGAGAAATTCCAGACAGGTCAGACCAAGGGTCCTGTTATTTTTCCTGGGGACAGCACAACAATAAAGTTTGCTCCATAGCCAACCCAGCAGAATTCCAGAGAGTTGGAACCAGGAGACTGGTTTGACTGTTAGCTAAAGGTATGTATTTAGTTGCAGTCAGCATTTTCAACATGTTTTGATTGAGCTGAGATTCTTGTTTTGTAAAGGCAGAAAAAAATGCAAGATAATGATACTTTTTTTTTTTTTAATTAAAAACAACCTGTAGATCAGAAATCTTTAAAGTTGAAGCATAACTAGCTTTATTTTATTGGAATTTCTTCTGAATCTGAAGACAGTATTTTCAGTGACTACAGTAAAGTTCAGCGGGTCAGCTCCAAAAGGTGATTTAGACAACTGAGACTAAATACAGTCCATAATGCTCCAGCTCAGCTCCCAGCTTGCCTGGCATCGTCTGAGCACCGGAGACACTCTGAGGACTGAAGTTCTACTGCTGCAGTTGCCTACCAGTGTTGTGGCCCAACTAGCAGTGCAACCCCTGAACCCAATTGAGATCCACATTCTAGGTATTCATGTCCACTCAGGACTGTAAATCAACAATAAAGCCACGATTTCACAGTCGTTTAAAGTCAGGACATAACCAACCACTGGAGTCAGAAGCTGTACTCTCATCTTTGGCAACTCCAACCCAGGATAATACTGACTTCTATCTAGTTGGCCCATGAGTTGGTGCAAGTGTTTGAACTTACCTGGAGAACTGATCTGAGCTAAAAGGAATCCGGCAACAGACAGACAGGCTAATTTTAACCTAGCCTAGGTGCGACCTCTTGGGCCATAAAAAGAAAGAAGGTGTGGGAGACCAGTAGCTGTTTTAAAGTGGTTGTAGAATCATGAACATCTCCTAACAGATCACATACCACAGAGGTATGGAGTAGTGCTGCTTATTTTAACAAGGTTTTGATTGAACCTGCCCTTCAAAGGCATGACTCAGGACCCACTTTTCAGCTGTTCCGGATGTAATTCCAATCAGCTCCACCACATTCAGCAAGCACTGGCAGACAGCTGAGGGGCTGAAGATGGCATTCTTGTTCCCTCCTGTAAATGCTGTGCTGTTCTGCCTGGAGGACTTCAGTATTCACTGAGCAGAAACAAGAGAGAGGTTGAGTGGCCAGGATACTGAACTAGGGGGGGAGTCCCCCTAGATTCCGGTCCCCGTTCCAAAGGCTGCTTTTAAGCCCAGCCTTCTGTGAAAAGAAGGCTTCTAAGATGAAATGTCTGCGTTCATCCATCCCTCCATCTGTCCCCTGCTGATGAATAACATTGAACACATCCACTGATTTCAGCCAAACCTGACAAAGCAACAGAGGTCCCCAGAATAAGAAGTTCTACAAGTTTAATGAAAAGGGTGACTGAGAAGAGGAGTAAGACCTTAGCAGAACCCCACTGTGTGAAAGAATGTGGCATGAGCTCACCTTCAAACAACATCAAAGAACAAACACAAGAGAGTGATGTCAGAAGTGACACAAAGACAGGTTTTATTCAGACCTCAGACTTCAATAGGCTCCAAAGAATCAAACTGGTGGACATAATAGGAAATTAATTGGGCCTTTATTTACAGGGCTCCTTTATGTGTATTTTACCATGACTGGGTTTCAGTGCAGAATACCAGCTTCCTGTGCCCAGGTGATCATCAGGAATTACTCATGCTCATTCTTTCTCTCCCTTCCCTTTTTCCCTGTACTGATTTTTTCGATGAAGTGGGACACTTTCAGTAGCAAAATGCACTCAACTCAGAATAACAGTGGTAAATGCAGTGATCTCTGAAAGAGAGGAGGTACAGATTTGAATCCCATCGGACACAAGTGAAATCTGAACCTACTCTCCTTGTGAGATGACTGCTGCTTGTGAGTGCCTAAGAGAGGAAGGAGCCTCTGGCAAAGCCTAGCAAGACACCTGATCCTCAGAGGCAGGGCAGGATTCAGAAGTTCCAACTTTGTACTCTTTATTGCTCCTTGGCTGGGTTTAGATGGCTTCCTGCTCAACATGCTGTATCTAATCTGAGTATCTCTTGCTGGAATCTCTGTCCTCATCCCTTTAAATTAGAATATAAGTCAAAAATAGCTATTAACTGATTTATATCTGTAGTTGCACTGAAAAAAGGTCACAGGCACCTAACTTCTGATTTCAGCTCCTTCCCTTGTACACATGCTAGTGCCTAAGTTCAGACTGTCTGGGAACAGATGAACATTTATTTTTATTTTGATTAGGCTTCAGTGTCAACTAAAGAAATGCCCTGTTCTGGCTGACTGCATAGCTGTACAAGCCGTATTGATGGTTCCAGCCCATATGGCTTAGGTAGGAGAGCAGGAGAACAGGAAAGGTGCCAACCCATCCCATTCATGACCAGATACAGGTCAACACATACTGATGTGTGAGATTTTGGTTCTAGACTCTTAACAGTTTTCTGCTGCATTCTCTAGATTCGATCCTGTCACCTGAATACTGTTACATTGGCATTGTTAATGTGGTCACGAGCAGAGCAGTAAGTTTTCATAAGTATGACTGAAATTGAGGGAGCACAGAACTTCATCTCTAATGCCTAGAAGAGCTCTCTCTTATTATTAGACACACCAAGTACACAGTAGAAGGAAAACAGATTTTTGTTTATTCTGCTCACCTTTTTTTCTCTTTAGTGACACCCATTAATGTGACTCTTCAAAAAGCACAAAACACTTTATGGCTTTTCTGGATATGCCCACAGAATATGCATTACCATAGCAATTAGTTGTGTTTGAGTAATCGTAGAAGTCACATGAATATGTTGATTCATGACAGTTAGATGCCAAATCATATGTTACTGCTTAAAATATGCTCCACATGTTCTAAAACATGCTCCGTATTTACATGAACACTTCATGATTCTGATCAGAAGTTGAAGGTCACATCTTTAGAGAAACAAGCTACCGTCCTGTGGTGTTTCAGGTGCTTGGCACAAGCTGCAGCAGCTGGGACAATTTTCAGACCAATTATATGTTGCTACCACACATCAGTGGCCGATTTCATTGAATCTGTTTGAAACCTGTCATTTGCTGGCAGAAGTTTCTGTGAGCTCATCTTTTGAACTTGTTTTCATTCAGGGGATTGTTTCTCTCCCCTGCATCAGTTGAGTTATCCTCTTTCCCGTAATTATGACTGAGTGCGCTCTGACGGACTCTATTCAACATTTCTCATTGAAGATGTTCACTTTCAAGTCTCCATTACTACCCACACACTGCCCTTACAAGGCTTTGTGGAAGATGCAGTGAGGATTGACTACTCTCAAATTCAGAGTTCTCAGGTCTGAGATTCAGGTACAGATCATTCAGGTACAAATCATTCAGGTATGAATGGTTCCTCACTTGAAAAACTCTTTTTCAATGGGATTTTAAAAACACAAATACTGATAGACGATTTGCTTCTGTCACTCGGATGTGCAGCTTTCTGTATCATTTTATGTTATTTGTTTGTATATATTGTTAAGAAGAAATTAAATTTACATACATACATTAAACATACATTAAAATGTCAGTTGATGTGCTTCATTGTAAGAATCAGTATTTTTGATAGGCCAGTTGGTAATGCTGTGTTTCCCTGAGATACTCCAACTTACATCAGGGAGATTGAAACCAGAACGATCTTTTTTACATTATGTACCATTGTTCTCTTTTCCTGTCATTAAAATAAATTCACTTGTGTTGAAGTGAATTCATAGCTCCTTGAAATGTTCAGACCTGAAAGCCTATGTATAAAATGATGTATATAATTATATCCTGCAGGCATCATATTCCTACACGGGTTGCTCTTAGAGAACTGGGACAAAATCTACCCTACTGATGTTTCAGTTTAATAATGGTTTGAATATCTCTTCTAGTAACTGTAGTACGAAGTATGTAGTTTGAGCCACCTGGTCCAGAGAGAAGTGCCCCTGCCTATAGCAGGGGGTTGGAACAAAATTACCATAAAGGTCCCTTCCAACCCAAACCATTCTCTGATTTTATGATATGATGTATATAATACATAGATAAGATATATTATGTGTAACAATTTAATACAAAATAAGTTGTTAGAAAAAAACAAAGTCTGTACCTATAAATGAATGCAAGAAAATAATGAACAAATTAATACTATAATTGGAAAATATTTTTAATATTTTTCCGACATTTTTTCTCTTTGTAAAATCATTGTATGTAGTCTGTATGACAGTGACTGATTTGGAATCCTACTGTATTTTTGTCTCTCATTCAGTAATTGAGCCTTTACAAGGAAGATGATATTCTCTACAGTCCATTTATTTTTAGAATTCTGTGATTCATCGATGAATTAACAGATATTGTCCCAACTGATTATTAAGAAAAAATGTTTTCTACGGAATTCATGTGGCTCCCATTGAAGTGAATGGGAGATTTCACTCGATGTTATAATCTGATATTAAATGCAGCTTTTTGCATAATATTCCTCAAGAGCCTGAAGTTAGAGAACAGCACTGCTTGTAACGTTTCTTGCTGTAGTTTGTGGTTCTTTCATATTCGTTGCTCAAATTTCTGAGAATAAGAACACGCATATTCTTGAAAATCATTTGTGAATTGAAATTATAAAGAAATGAAATGCTTTCATGTAGGAAAATGTATTACTTCGTTCGCCACACCATACTTTCGTGGATGTTGCCTTAGCCGTGCTTTTCTGGGTCAATCCACCTAAAAAACCTAACTGGAATCTGCCATCTAGTGGCAACGCTCTGCCATGACGACCACACCAAAACCAGACATCTTCCAATGTAACTTACTGAAACATCTTTCAAATATTAGCAGACAAAGGCAAAGAGCCGGCAAAAAGGTACAAGGGGATAATGGCACGGTTAGTGTAGTTTCTTGGGCTGCATACTTTTCGAGAAATCTTCAGGCTATTAAGAGGAAAGAATCTTAAAAAGGACCACCAACATTTCAATTAAGAAAGTGAGTATTTCTGGAAGTGTATTACTGTGCTTCTAGTTAGCATCAGTGCCGTTATATTACTTGAAATGTACAAAATACCTCTTTTCAGAAATAATTTCATTGATTGATAAATTCTTCTATTAAAAATTGCCTGTCGGAGCCGTGTACTTAGATAGAAAAAAAACAAAGCCCAAGCTGAGACAGCACGTCAAGCTAGAAATTAATTAATCAGGGAGCTCTTGTATTACACTCAGAGCAAAGTTAAACTGGGCCTTCAAAAGACCAGGCAAATACTTCCTTTTGCATACTGTGGGTGAAATTTATATTCCAGGCAATTGCAAAATTAATCATATTTGCTGAGTAAAAGCAGCATCAGTTTCCAAGGAAAATTCAGTTTAAAAAAAAAAAAGACCACATATCTCCTTCTCATCCCCACAAAATCAGCAGGTTTTGGGTGGTTTTGCTCAGACAGGATTCAAGATACCCACTTCAAATTGTCCTCCACAGGATTCAGGTGTGGAACTGAGCCTTAGTGTTCCTGTGGTTCAGTTTATTCAGCTCTACTATTCTTTTTTTTCCAAGTGATGGTCTTGGACACTGAAGTGGGAGCCAAGGACTCCAGCACACTACCACAGTACTGGTTAGGTTCCCCATAGCAGCACTAAACAAGGCAGTTTTTATCAAACACTGATGTCAGAGGAAGTCTGCAAGGTATTTCTGGAAGAAAAATACATTGCTAATGTAATTGTTCTTCGTGATAGTAACGTATAAATTATCTCCAGTTTCATAAAACCAAATGTTTTGCTCTCTTTTCTTTTAGAGAGTGTCATCATTCACCAGTTACGCATGAGCTCTAGATGAGTTACCACCCCGATACACTCTCTGTGTGCACTACCCTCCTTACCAGTTGGATGGATCACTGTAGAAGCTCTCTACCATCAACACCAGGGTCGCTTGTGCTACTGATTACTCATGGGAGTACTCATGGCTTCCATTAGATTCTGTGTATTTTGTCTCAGTAGAGCTTTAAGAACACTATTTTGATACAGTCAGAGGGAGAGAAGCAGTCATTCTGCCAGCTGAATTTCACTTATATTTGCAAAGTCTAAGGCACGTGCTTCGTTTTGTCTGCCATATAATTTATTTTTTTAATACACTTTGTAAAGGAACTGTCCCGAAGTTGCAATTCCCGTTGTCCGTGGTATATTTGTTTGTAGAATACACTGACAAATCTGCAATTTGATATTTTTGTAGTAGAGAAAATGTAAAGAAAGGAAAAAAAAAATTTCAACCATGTGACTCTGTGAGATTAAATACTCTGAAGACTGCTGTATGGAATTTGTACTGTTGCAGAATATTTCTTGCACTGTGTGATGGTTTGGCATAAAATTAAGTATAAAGTCCAATGCCTTGAAATACAACCAGATTTACTCATTTTAGACAACGTAAGCCAGTTTTTAAAGCTGTGATTTTTTTCTATATAATGTATGTTTTTACTTATGCCTGTACCAAAAAAAAAAAAAAAAGTTGATTTCCATTACACTGTAACTAATAAATTTTCACAACTATGCAAATGTAATCAAGTGTTTCAATTTTAAATTAATTTCCTGAGGTTGTCAGTATTTGCATATGTCTTTGTTTATAGGGACGGAATATATGGCTTTGGAAGTTGACTTTTCTGACTGCTTCGTGCTGCAGTGTCACAGTGATGCGCGTAGTGAAACTGGTTCTAATGCAGTTTGTGGTACAATGAGGAATCTGTCGCCAAGTGCTTAATGACATCATTGTTTGTAACCTGGTGCTCTCACTGCACGGGCACATACATTGGCGTGACGTGACCAGGCAATTCAGTGCAAGACTAGCAGAACTGTGTAAATGAGATGCCACGTGGTGAACTGTGCCTTTTACACTGGCAGCTTTACAGATAGCACCCAGAGAGCTCTGTGGCAGCTATACTTAACATGATGTTTGAATGAACTACACATGAAGCTGGATAAAACCCTTGCAGGGTTGTTGTTTTTTTCTTACATAGTTCATAATTAAATATTTTTAATTGAGTCGTCGGCACATATTTGAAATACTGCAGTTATTTAAATCGTAGAAGCTACCAGGATAAATTGTTTTTTAGATGAGGAAACAGTGTTGCTTGCAGGAAGTTCAATATGGGATACCTCCCACTGAGAAGAGTAGGTCAGTTACCTTTGAAGCCAGAACAACGTGGTGGTATGTAGTCAGTTTGATCTTCATGGTTTGGTTTGCTTGCCAACCATGGGAGCTGCTTTCTTGATATGAGCTCTGCACCAAGTACTGAAATTCTAGAGAGCCAGGATATTCTGGGACCTGGATGGACTTCCTTGGAGCTGATTGGCACTGGGAAGAGTTAGCTAATATTCAAGGTAGCTACTGGAAAGTCTAAACACAACAAATGCTGCTTCTGCTTGCAAAATTCATTTCCTGGTATAGCTTTTCACTACACCAGAGCTTCAGCTCTCAAGTTTTTTCTGGAGGTTTGTGGTTGGTTTTTTTTTGTTTGTTTGTTTGTTTGTTTTTTTACAGCTGATAATGTGTGCCAATACACATAGCTGTGTCTATAAGTCATATTTTAGAGTGAGTTCAATATTCCAGATTTCATAGAGTAATACATTCAGGTAAAGCATGTTTAGTGTGTGCCACATTTCAATTTATTGTACAACAGAATGAATGTAGGACTGACCTAAATCTTCTATTTTCAGAGCATCACTTGTGAATCAAGAACTATCCATGAGTTCACTTGCAATGCCAGCTATTTGAAAGTGACACTGACAGGCCTGAAATGAGCTTTTATATATGAGTAAAGTCGAAGTACAATCATACCTTGAAGCTGAGTCTGGATTTGAAAAGTCCCAATCAAGGAAGAAAATATTTTTCCTTGTCTGGGTTTTAATATAAAGCTGATTCAGTATGAGTGTATGCATAAGCTGTCCCCTTTTGCTTTATGATCCCTAAACAAATACACTTATATGGCTTCGCAAATGCATTAAGTTTCTAAGCTTTTTAAAAAAATAAAGATTTGTTTAAAGCATAAATACAGTCGTGGTGTACTTGAAATCATTCAGATTTTAATGTATTTTAATGAACTGCAGCACTGTAGAGGAGAATGGCAGCCCTGGTCATAAAAGATCAGCAGTGATGTATACTACTGCATCAATGATACTGGTTTATGCACGTAGAATAAATCCTGTTCTGACACTTTGCAGGCAGCAAAGAATTTCATTAATGCATCCAGTAGTCAAGTTCACATGTGCAAAAGGTGCTTTGATAGTTGTAGTTCATCTTAGGCATTTTTCCTGGCCATTTTTCACATTACTGAACCTGGCTTTGAATCTAAACCAAATGAAGTGCATTAGCCACATAATTGGCTGATACTTTGGGGACTCTCCAGTAGAAATGTCTTAATGTAGATTAAAAATTGGATTAATTTCTACAATTATTACCATTAAAAAGCAAGTAATCATGAAGTGCTTTCTCAATAAGACAAAGCAGAGACCACTTTGGACTACAGACAGAAATACCTCTTAAGCTATGGAAAATCTGTGAATGACCTGTTTACCTCAAAGAACTCTTATTGTCTACAAAGGTTTCAAAGCCCTATTTTAGTATAACTACAGATGATAAAATGCAACATCTATTACAAAACCTGACATACTTTCATTCTTTTACACTGAGCTTTCCATTTGCCTCATTTGTGAAGAACAGTTGGACACAAAGGAGAGAAAATTTCTGTTTTGTAGAACAATCTGCAACGTAGAAAAGATGATAGAAATAGAAAATGGAGGTTACAGCCCTGAACACCCCACTCTCTACTGTGAATTGCTGATTTTTAGCTCTTCCTCTGAACAGTAACATTTAATTTTATGTTGAAGGCTTTATACTTAATGCTTGTTTTTACCTGCGTAGGTTTGCTGACTGAAATAATCTATTTGGCAGTTTTATTCGCCTTAACTATTCTCTGTATTAGTGGTTATAACATCATGAAGTTTTATTTCTTTAGATTTTATTTGAAAGAGCATCAATTATTTACTTCTTTTTTCTTTTTCTAGAAATAAGAAGACAATGTGATAGAGCAAGTGCCAGAAGAAGGTAATTTAAGGGAGACGTAATGAAATACAATTAAAAAGTAAATGCCACTTGATGGTCTTTTAGATTAACTACAGTACAGTCATTTTTGTAGTATTTGTGCAGATTTGATACCTTTGAAATCACTTTTTTTGTCTGTCAGGACCCCTAAGGCCTTCTCAGCAAGGCTGCTCTCCCATTCTGTACTCATTTGGGAGTGTCTCGATCCAAATGCAACACCATGCACTTGGCCTTGCTGAACCTCATTAAGTTCCCACTTCTCGAGCTTGTCCAGGTTCCTCCCTTCTGTTGTGTCATCTGCACCACCTCTCTCAGTGTCATCAGCAAACCTCCACGACCATGTCTTGCAGCTGAAGCAAGAAGGAGGCCTGGATCCTGGGGCCTGATGCCCCTTTATTAGTCCAGTCTCTAATTTTAACCTACAAGCTCTGAACCTGTTCACGAGGCAGCTCCTTGCAGTCCATTCACTTCTTAACAGAGAGCGCAACTCTCCCACCCCTCCTACCTTGCCTATCCCTTCTGAAGAGATCATGGCATTCCAGTTACGTGAGTCATCCCAACATGTTTCCACAATAACAGTAAGTCCGTAGTTTTCCACTTGCACCACAGTTTGCAATTGCTCCTGCTTATTTCCCTTGGTGCATGCATCAGTACAAAAGCACTGCAGCTGGGCTTTTGGCCACGACACCTTCTGGGCAGAGCCCTCCCAGAAACTGGGACAAACCTGACGTTTTTTTCCCCTTGCTGCTCACTGAGTCTTCTCTCTTACTCAGCAGTATATCCCCCTCCCCCACCATATGCTGCCAAGTGTATTTCTGCCCCTGCTGGTTAGTTGCATCCCATCCTATCCATGCCAACATTCCCAGCCTACTGAAGATCTGTCCTAGATCATATAACCCAAGGCCCTGGACGTGACACCATTCGCACAGCCATGCATTCACAACTAGTCTGGTCCTTCTGCCTGGATCCCACTTCTCCAAGCAGAAGGACTGCAGAGAACTCTGCAAAAATTCAGTTTGCGTTGGCCGGGAATCGAACCCGGGTCAACTGCTTGGAAGGCAGCTATGCTCACCACTATACCACCAACGCACCTGCCAAAAGCACACCTCATAAATTGCTTTGCCTTTCCACATATGAAAAAGGAACATTATAAATGTATGCTTTTAAAAGTAGTCTTTGTTCTGTATCTGTTTTTCTTATAACTGCACTCAAATCAATCTGAAGTGCACTGACTGTGTGCACGGTGACTCCACCACCTCCCTGGGCAGCCTGTTCCGATGCATTACCACTCTTTCAGAAAAGAAACTCTTGATAATATGCAACATGGACCTTCTCTGGTGCAACCTGAGGCCATTCCCTCTCATCTTATTGCTGTTACCTGGGAGAAGAGGCTGACCCCCACCTCACCACAACCTCCTTTCAAAAAGTGATTGGACAATCCCAGTTCTCTCAGCTTTCCCCATCAGACTTGTGCTCCAGACACCTCCCCAGCATAGTTGTCCTTAAATATCAAAGCATTCATGCTGATATGCTTTATTTCTCTAAAGAATGGAAGAAAGATTCCCCAAGGGCTGACAGCTCATACCCAGTGTAACCAACGTCACCTCCATCTCTGGACAGGTGATGAAACAGTTTGTTCTGGATGCCATCTCCAGGCACTTAGAAGAGAAGAAAGTTATCACGAGGAGTCAGCACGGGTTCACCAGGGGGAGGTCATGCTCGACCAACCTGGTGGCATTCTACAATGTCATTACTGGCTGGGTGGATGAGAGGAGAGCAGTGGATGTAGTCTACCTTGATTTCAGCAAGGCATTTGACACTGTCTCCCACAGCATCCTTATAAAAAAGGCGAGAAGGTGTGGGTTAGAAGAGTGGACAGTGAGGTGTGTTGAGAACTGGCTGACTGGCAGAGCTCAGGGGGTTGTGATCGGTGGCGCAGAGTTCAGTTGGAGGCCTGTACTTAGCGGTGTTTCTTGGGGATCCATTCTGGGTCCAATCTTGTTCAACATCTTCATCAATGACCTTGATGAGGGGATAGAGTCCACCCTCAGCAAGTCTGCTGATGATACAAAGCTGTGAGGAAGGGCAGACATGCCAGAAGGCTGTGCTGCCATTCAGTGAGACCTGGACATGCTGGAAAGTTGGGCATAGAGAAACCAGATGAGGTTTAACAAGAGCAAGTGTAGAGTCTTGCACCTAGGGAGGAATACCTGCATACACCAGTACAGGCTGGGAATGAGTTGCTGGAGAGGACCTCTGAGGAGAGGGACCTAGATGTCCTGGTGGACTACAGGTTGACCATGAGCCAACAGTATGCCCTGGTGGCCAAGAAGGCCAATGGGATCCTGGGGTGTGTTAAAAAGAGTGTGGCCAGCAAGTCGAGGGAGGTGATCCTCCCCCTCTACTCTGCCCTGGTGAGGCCTCACCTGGAGTACTGTGTACAGTTTTGGGCTCCCTGGTACAAAAAAGACAGGGATCTCTTTGAAAAATTCCAGCAGAGGGCTGCAAAGATGATAAAGGATGTGGGAACACCTCTCTTATGAGGAAAGGCTGAGAGACCTGGGTCTGGTCAGCCTCGAAAAAAGAAGACTCAGAGGGGATCTGATCCTTGTCTTTAAATATCTAAGGTGCAGAAGGCAAAGGGACAGGGCTGGACTCTTCTCTGCAGTGACAGCAATAGGATAAGGGAAAATGGCCACAAACTGAAGCATAGGAAGAAATGTGCATGGGAACTTCTTCACAGTGCAGTGACGGAGCACTGGCACAGGCTGCACAGAGGGTGGTGGAGTCTCCTCTGGAGACATTCAGGACCCACCCGGACGCCTACCTGTGCAACCTCGGCTAGGGAGCTGCTTTGACAGAAGGTTGGACTCGATGATCTCTGGAGGTCCCTTCCAATCCCTACAATTCTGTCATTCTGTAACCACCTGTTCACAGAAGTAGAAGACATATTTGTCTCTTGTGCCACACGATGGCACGCACTGCCTAATGAACCTTGCAGCAAAGTTCCCAGCACCCACCGAATTAGGACTGCAAAACATGGTGCCCTGAAGCATCCTGTGCGTCTCTCCATGGATGGAGGGCTGCCTTTCCACCAAGCGGCTGCATTTGGCCCTCTGTCAGTGCTTGAGATGATCTTTCAGTGATGGAAGGCAAGAAGATGCAGGGTGTCCAGGAGGTGACGGGGTGACATGGAGGGAACGAGATGCTGTTGTAATAGGGGAAGGGGATAGGCTGCCAGAAGCTCAGAGGGGCACATCAGGAATGAGATACAGCTGCAGCACAGATGCCACAATGAACGCGACTGATTTTTGAGCCCTAGATAAGTTCATAAGTTCATAAGGTTGGAAAGGACCTATAAGATCATCTAGTCCAACCATCCTCCCCCAACACCCACTTTCACACGAATGCACCAGCAGAAAAATACACGCCTTCAACCCCACGCAGGCGCTCAGAAATACAAGCGCACAGGCTTCCAACCAGCGGCAAGGAACGTGAGCATGCGCAAAATCAGTGTGGCCGATTCGGGGGGAGGGGGAGGGTGAGGGTGAGGGAGCGGGAAAAGCGCGCTATGACATTGCGCATGCGCCTTCCGCTCCGGCCAGGCGGAAGGAGATGATGAGACGCCGCTCTTCCCCTGAGCAAGCGCGGCTTCACTGCGACCGTTCCCTTTCCGCCGGGACGCGAAGGTGACGTCATCAAACGCGCGTTCTCCGCTGAGCGCAGGCGCGGCGTTCGTCGGTCACGTGGTGCGTGTGCGGGCGGGGCTGCCGGCAGTGTCGGCGTCATGGCGGTCAACTACAGCGCCAAGGAGGAGGCGGACGGGCACCCCGCGGGCGCCGGGCCGGGCGGCGGGGCCGCGGCGGGAGGCGGCGGGGCGGTGAAGACACGCAAGCCGGACAACACGGCGTTCAAGCAGCAGCGCCTGCCCGCCTGGCAACCCATCCTGACGGCGGGCACAGTGCTGCCGGCCTTCTTCATCATCGGCCTCATCTTCATCCCTATCGGCATCGGCATCTACGTCACCTCCAACAACATCCGCGAGTACGAGGTGCGCGGGGACGGGGCTTCCCATCAGCTCTGGGGCCTGGGGGGGCCGGGCCGAGTGACAGCTGTGTGGGGAGGAGGCTGGGAGATAGCCCGAGGAACCGCAGTTCCTCTCGAGGAAAGGCTGAAGTTTGGAGCGAGTTGTGCGGTGTCTGAGTGATGCGTTTGGGCTAATCGCCTGGAAGTGTGCGGGCATGCACATTCTTCATCCAAGTTTCCTTTGAGTCCAGAACTGTCAATGAAGTTTAGGTTGGTTATTAGGAAGAACTTCTCCGGAAAGGATGGCCATGCACTAGAACAGCTGCACAGGGAGCTGGCAGAGGCACTGTCCCTGGAGGAGTTCAAGAAACACGTGATTCAAGAAACAAGTGATGTGATCAAACAATTTGGGTATGCAAGTGAAAGGAGGAAGCTTGTGTGCTGTTCTTTGATTCTCGTGCTTTTCTGTAATTTGTTTTAATGCAAAAATTGTGGAGAGGGGGAGAGCGTGTGCATGCATGAGCATATATAAATGTATTAACGAGAGAGATGTGTGCAGAGCAAAGGAGGATATGTTTACAGGCAGGAAGCTCCAGATGGACTGGGGGTGTGCGCAATGCTTAAATCTTATCAGTCCTTACAGTCACGATAATAAAACATAGATGAAGTGTTTTATGGGCCGGCGTTTTGGGCTCTGGGTGCTGGGGAGGGACCAGTGGAGGATTCAGCCTGAGACATGACTACTACTGGTATGTCTAGCTCAGGTCCTTGCCTGATTCTGTCTTTTCTTAGTTACCTCCAGATGTTATTGCCAAAGAGCCAGCAATATAACTGCAGGAGACACAGCTTCTAAAAGGAAGGTGTGGTGACTAAGCTCATTTGAAACTGGAGGAGGAAGCAGAGCTGGTTATTTACACCCACCTCAGACAATAGCCTGCTCATTAGGTGTCCCTGTGTGGATAGCAGACTGCAAGCTTTGTAACTGAATATGATGGATGATTGATGCCCCTGAATACATATTTGTGTATAGTTCATATCATCCTTAGGCCTGTCCTGAAACTTGATACTGCAGCCTCTGAGAACTGCACTGTTCTTATGTGGGTGCAGGGACTGAGCAGCGAGATGTGGCCTTCCCATTGATTTCCTTTAGAAGCTCTCTTGTATTTGAATGTGGAAGATGTCCAAAATCTTAAGTGTATGAGAATTGTGGTTGTTTTGTGTGTGTGTGTGTGTGTGCTGGTTGTTTTCTATCTTTTTCTCACTGTTTCAAAATGGATCATAATGGAGGATATTCTGTGATTCTTTAGTAGCATTAATTTATAACTGTGTGAAGCCTACAAAGAGCACAGGTGGTTTGGATAATGCATACGCACAATAGCTTTGTTATTTCTGTGCTACAAAAACGAGCCAGCTGGGAAGGACATCAACAACCTGGAAAGATGTTGGGCCTGGAGATACCAGCTCCCCGTGAGTCTTTGGTTTCTTGTTGCTGTTGCTCCCCACAGCCCTGATGCTGGGTCAGGTGGATTTCTGCCTTGCTTCCATGCCTCAGTTCTTCTGTTCTCGAAGCAGTGGTTTCATTATTTATCGAGTTATAAATATACCTGTATCACTTTAGCTAAGCTGTCAGTTAAATGTAACATGTCTTCACATAGGTGAAAATTTTTAGATCTTGCAGGTCCCTGTGCTGGACCAAGCCCTGAAGGAGTGCTGAGGTGGAACTACTTCAGCATAAACTTACTACCTCATTTAGTGAGAGGCAAAACTGATGAGAGCCTTTCCCCTACCTAACAGTTCCTGAATCCAACTTGTTTCAGCTGAGACCTTCACCTGACAAGCCATCTGACAGAAGTCTGGCAGCAGAACACAGACTGCTAAAGCGCCTTTGCCAAAGAAAGAGCTGCAGCTCTTAACTGAAGAATCTATGGGGAGAAAGACCTTGAAGAAGATCCAGAGGGAAACAGTCTTCAATTGTTCCTTGAACCTTGAAACTGCTTGTTTTATTTAACCTTAATATGGATTTTAGGACAGATCATAAATTGTTCTAATTCTCAGTAACATTTGACTACAGCTGTAAATCAGAACAAACTATTTGCAGCAGTCCTTCATAAAACTGAGCAGGATTTGTAGTTCAAAGCACTTTGTTGCCATCACTTGGCATGTGTTGAGCTGATCTGAGTTTTAATTTTAAGTAGGAGGCATCTACTAAGTGTAGAAGTACTAGTTCATAGGCAGATGGAATCTTTCTCCTACATGTGGAGCTAACCTGCTGAACCCAAGGCACTTATTTCCTGCCATTTGCATCCTGAAGCTGTGCAGGAGAGAGCAACTTAAATGCAATCAGGCAACTTGGGTTGGCAAGGGCCATAGGATGAGCCGTCAAGCATTAAGTGGTCTTTGAAAAATCTTCCAGCTGATTCAGTGCCTAAATATAGGCAGTAAAGAAAGTTATCTCATGCAGAACTTTTTTCTTATTCAATATCTAGGTAGGCTTTTAAAACCTAGGCTTCTCCAGAAGGCATGTAGCAGCTCAGATGTGCTTGTTATATATTGTGTGTTTGGAAACGATGTGGTGCCTTGAGTACCTGCTCTGTGTGTTTTGGTTGGTTTTTGTTTGCTCATTTTTCCCCAGCATTAATGGCCTGCACTCCCAGTTTGTTTGAGGCTGAAACAGAATACGTAGTCAGAATCACAAAATGGTTTGGGTTAGAAGTGACTGTGAGATCATCAAACAGGGCTTTTGGAATTGAGGTGCAGTAAGGTTGCAAAATAAATGCCGCACCAATTCTCTGGTTTATTAATCAATTTTCTTTGCTTTCCTACTGTAAAATAATGTTGTTGCTGTTTTTCTTCTATTGTAGATTGATTATACAGGAACAGAGCCTTCCAGTCCCTGCAACAAATGTTTAAATGTGTCCTGGGATAGCACACCACCTTGTACTTGCACAATCAATTTCACGTTGGAACATTCATTTGAGGTATGGAACCTTGTACGTGAAGTTAAATGAGAACTGCTGACATGGTTTATTTTGTAAGTGATAGGAAAACTGCATTCCCACAGGCTTACTTTCTTTCTGTCTTAAAGGATTATTTCTAGTATTCCTATGAACTTGGATTTGATTGTCACGTATCTTTTCAGTAGCAGGGATGAGATGGTTTTTCATGCCTTTCTTTATCTGGAATTGCACAATGTTAAATGGGAAAACCATCTTTTACACATCTAGACTCACTGTGTGTGTCCTAGGTGTGTGTCATCTACTTCTCAAGTAGATGAGCTATTCCTGTACAACTTAAACTGAGTTCAGCAGGAACTGAATTCAGCAGCAGCACCAGGTGTGTACTTTCTGGCAAACTGGAGGCAAATAATGAGGCTTCTGTGCTGAATGTTGGACAAGATAAGTATTGGGATAGTACTGATGAATATCCTGCATCTGGTCTATGGCACAATGATTGTGTTTGACTTCTGGATGCCAGCTTTTGTTGGGGTAGTATTGTGTGCACTCGGTATGATGACAGTTGAGTTTTTGAGTGTCACTACTGTGTAAACACAACTTAAGAGGTTAAAATTCCAGCTTTCAGTTAACTAGTGTGGTTGCATGCTTTGTTGATCTGTTGTGTGAATTAAAACCCCTCTTGTAGAGTAACGTATTCATGTATTACGGACTTTCCAACTTCTATCAAAACCATCGTCGCTATGTGAAATCTCGAGATGACAGCCAGCTCAACGGAGACAACAGCTCATTACTTGTAGGTATTCAAGCTTCAATGTTAATAGGCAACTAACGACTGAATAAGCATCACAAGACATACTGTATAGTTTAATAATAACAGTGAAGCTGTAGAATTTTTGTATTCCAGAAAACAACAATAAGGAATGCATATTTTTTAATAGAAAATGTAAAATGCTGTAATTTCATGGCAGTTGCTTGTTCAGTGGACAGCAGTGCAGTACATCAACCACACTTCAACATCAAATAGGTTTAAACTTTTTGCTTGGAGATGATAGTACCTATGTGAATCCATTCGTTTTTCAGTACAAAATACTGTTACGTAGCACTTGGTTTGGGTACTGCAGCTAAATGCATCTGTTTCTGTAGAATCAGGTTTGATATTGAAAGTCAGCAGTATTGGGAAACATCAGTACTCTGTATTCTGCTCCAAGCACTGTGTGCAGTCAGATCCTCCTCCTCATTTTGACAAGGAGTGGAAATACATGTGGGTTCTTGCTCCTGCAAAAAGCATTCCCCCCCTTTTGCACGTACATTTGAAGAAAGCAGAGTTTCAGGAAATTACAGCTGATGGCCAACACCGGATTTCAGGGGACTTGTTTTTGGTATGATGTTTGTGTGCTTGCAACCTTATCATTTTATGCTGTGCTTAGTTACCTACTGCAGTCTGTTTTCTGTGGCACTGGTGCATACTGGGAGTTTTGAGGGTGGAAAAAACAACTTTATTAAAAGAATACTGGAGTACTTCTTATTTCAGTTAGAATAGAGTCTTATTTTTAGAATGACCATCATGGGATTTTTAACTTTATTCATGTTTTTGTCTAGTTTATATTCCTGCTTGTAAAGAAAAAAAAATCAATCACATTGATTAGCAATGAATGCTGAAGTGTTTGTAACTCGTGAAAAGATTTTGTAGTACGTGTAAGGTGTGCATGGAAGTAGCACAGTCTGATCTGCTTTTTTTGTCTTTCTAACTGTCAGAATCCAAGTAAGGAATGTGAGCCTTACCGCACAAACGAAGATAAACCCATTGCTCCCTGTGGGGCTATTGCCAACAGTATGTTTAATGGTATGGTAACACTGCTCAGTTTGGATGTTCTGTGATGTTGTGTATGCTTTGTGCTGTTGTTTATTCTGGGTATTGATCTCTTTCAGACTAGCACACCTCAATTGTTTGGATTGCTCAGAGTAAAATACCATTTTTAATAGGTATCACAGTGAATTTAATCTGATAGCACATGAGGGATTGAAGCATCTGTTGTGAGTGGCTGTTCTGGCTATGGAGTGTAGCCATAACAAGCATTGCTATCTATTGTGTGTGGATTCTAACAGAACAGATTTTGATGGTGGAGGTTTGTTTTGTTTTTCCTGGAGATAATAGTTTTACTGCCTATGAGGGTCATTCATCTAATAAAAGTCACTCTATCTAGTTTTCCAATTTGATTTTCTCCATAGATACGTTGGAATTATACCATATTGAAAATGACACAAGGACTGCTATTACTTTGATTAAAAAAGGCATTGCATGGTGGACAGATAAAAATGTAAAGTTCAGGAACCCTACAGGAGATGGAAATAATTTAACTGCACTCTTTCAAGGTAAGAAATACATGACATTTTAAGAACAGATTTCAAACACATTGATTCCTGTGGATTTTACCTCCACGACAGCACTGTAGTGAACATACTAATTAAAAAGATTGTTCTTTGAAGAAGTCCAAACTAAGGAGTACTCTGCTATCTGGAAAAGTTGTCTGTTAACAATGGATGCTGCGAACTTAATGTGGAAATATTTTTGTTTTTTCTAATTTCACTGTAGTCAATTAAGATGTGAAAATAGGACTTGGACTTGTTTCCTGTTTAATCTTTCTGAAGTTTCATGAAAGCTCTTTCTGCCAGTTGATTGGCATCAGATTACTTTTGCTTTGGCAGCTAGTCCAGTTTAAGATGCTTAAATGATATTTCAATTACTTGTTGCAATTTGGGATTTTGAAATATTGCATTTTGATTTTTTAAATTATTATTTTTACTTTTTATGCCTTAAATACTGAGAAAATCCTATTAAGTGCAGTGCTGTAATGCATGGTTTTAACTTGAGAAGAAATCCTATGGTTATTTAACCAAACTCTTCACGTGTAATTTTCATTTAAATGTTTCTACTGGCAGATCTTGCAATGCTTTTTAAAATTTGATTCTTTGTGATCAAATTGACTGATTTCTTTCACTTGTAAGGTTAAGGGTAGTTAAATACAGTCTAAGTCAATGTTTCTTTGACTGGCTAAGTCTAAAAGCAGTTTTCCTTCTGGGCTTTAGGGCCTGTGTGTATATGTAAGATTAAAATAGCTTCAGGTTTTGCCTGATGTGTATTTCTTGCTTAGTCACAGCTGAGTGACCTTAGCAAAATGATGTTACCCTTGGAAAGGTAGATACAATAACTGAATACAGTGTAGAATTGTATTTCCAGTAGTTAGCAAAAGCATTACTGTGACAGCATCTAAAGTACTGTATTTTATTAATGATTTTATTTGCTTGTGGTCCAGAAAGTAGTAGATCAGAAGAGCTATCATAACTATCATAATAATGGAGAATTATCTCATGAAAGTAGAATAATATTTTGATAAGGCTTCCCATCTATATAAATGTATAGAGCATACAAACTTGTTTAAGCCAATAGACAGTGCTGTCATGAGAATAAATGGATATACACTGCTGTTTAAACAGGAAACTCTGCAGGAGATGGAGCAGTGGATAGATTGCTTAGAGAGGTTTCTAAGTCTCCCTCTTCAGATACCTTCAAAAGCCGCCTGGATGTGGTCCTGAGCACAGTGCTCTGGGGTATCCTTGCTTGGGCAGGGGTCCCAGAAGTCCCTTCCAGTCACAGCTGTTCTAAGAAAACAAAAAGTTCCCAAACAGTTCAGTAATCTTGCTGTAATAATATGCCAGTGTGGCTCTTTATACTACTTAGGATTTAATGTGTGTTTTTTATGATACTAGAATAATTTTGGCGATCCAGTGTGTTTGAAATGGTTGACTGCTGTTTTTGTTTAATTTTAGGTACAACAAAACCAGTGAACTGGCCCAAACCAGTGTACATGCTGGACTCTGAGCCTGACAACAATGGCTTTATCAACGAAGACTTTATCGTGTGGATGCGTACTGCTGCTCTACCAACATTTCGCAAGCTGTATCGTCTCATTGAAAGGAAGAGTAACCTACAGCCTACCTTACAGGCTGGAAAATATTCGTTGGATATCACATACAGTATCCTTTGAAAAACCCTTAAAAACTCGGTGGAGCATTGGCTGGATTATGTGGGTATACTTTTGTTGAAGTTTAAATCAAACAAGATTTATAATTTGTGTCTTTTACTTACAATTCATAGAATTAACTTGTGCTCTGTTAAGAGCGTGGCATTCAGTTCCATAGCTTCCTAAAGGGAAGTGACTGGGTCACTTTGACTTCAGGATGGTCACCTGAAATGTGCAGTTGTCTGAACTAGTTAGACTACCTTTTGGAGAGAGTTAGTCTATAGACAAGTGTAGGATTTTTCTGTTTCGTTTCATTTTTAACTGAAATTATATCACAGTGCCTGACCAGGAGGGTGGAGGCAGCTGGATCTTCAGATACAATCCAATAGAGGAGTAATTTGTAAATTTTTAGTCTTATTACTAGTTTTTTTCACTTAGAGTTAGGCTTATATTCTCTAATGTAAGTACAGCTTTAATCATAATTTTCTTAAACTACTGTGTAGTTCACCTAGAACTGTGTTATATATTTAACAAGGATGAAAAGATTCTGTGGATTTTTTTGTTGCTCTTCCTGTTTTCAGAGACCACAAAGTAGGGTGGAGGGGCAAAAAATCCCCACACATCACTCTTCTAAAGAGTCCTTTAGAGAAAATGTGATAATTCTGAAAGAGTGGTCAGGCACTGGAATGGCCTGCCTAGGGAGGTGGTTGAGGCACCATCCCTAGCGCTGTTCAAGAAGCGTTTAGATGAGGTGCTAAAGGACTTAATTTAGTAGTTGGGTAGAGATAGTGATAGGAGGATGGTTGGACTAGATGATCTTATAGGTCCTTTCCAACCTTATGAACTTATGAACTTATAAGATTTCAGTGTAGAGTTTGCCTGACAAGCACATTTTGAAGGACACTAGTGTCTTCTCATTATGCTTGAGCACTCAGAGGGGTATGGTCAGTCTCACTCACCCCTAGTCTCAAACAACTTGTTCATGTATGTGGGTTCCTGCAGTCCCTGCTGGCTGCATTGAGGGATTGAGGCTAAAATGTCTGGGTGAGCATTTTTATGTGATAATTTTGAGTAGATACAAATGTGAACAGCGTGTATTTTTGTATTGACAGGAAGATGCATAGGCACAGTACAGGTGATGCTTTGCTTGAGCTGATAAGTCTTTTTGAAACCTGTTACATGGCCTAAGTCACAGGTACTATTTTTTTTCCAGATTATAAAATGCCGTATGGGCTTACTTCATTTACACTCAGGCAGGTAACATGGTCAAATGCAGTACACATTTTACTCTTCAGCATATGTGCTGCTAATTCTTCACTTTTCTGTGAAGTGCTTTGACACTGAAAGTTATTGAATACTACGGGGAGAGATTTCTCAGGGGTGCAGAAATTTAACATTCATTCAGGAGTTGGGACCTCCTTTGCCTCTTCCTGTGGCTCTGTGTACTGTTGTCAGATTGCTCTATTTGTAGGCGTGCTCCACAGCAACCTGCTCTTGCTGTGTGATTGCTCGTATCTGTGCATAAAGTTAAATTATATAATGAGAGGGAACTTGGATGGCTTGGATGCTGAAAAGAAATTGGGAGAAAAATGTGACAAAGGAAAATGGAAGATATGGTAGCTTAGAAATTTGAGTTTACGTTCTCAACCTGTACTCTTCAGGGCATAATGACAGTATGTAACCTAAGGCAGATAGAATCCAGAGGTGAAAATTAAGCCAGAGCTGTGGATCAGGTGGGCATCTGCCATTCCTTTTTGGGCAGACAAAAGACGAGGTAAAACACTAGCTGTGTAGGAGACTGAAGGAGGCAGGTTGTCATAGTTACTGAATTCTTAAAACTTGAAAGCTCCTAAAGATCATTTAAATAGCTCTTATGGTATTTTTCTTCCCTGTAAAACAGCAGGGAGTGCATGTAAAATAGAATCAACATAGAACCACTAAGAGAACTAAAATATACTCAATTAATAGGTGTATTTCCTTGAAGTTGCTTTCAAAAACCCAGAAAACTATGCGTTTCCTTTTCACTTAAGAAGAGGGTAACATCTGTGGCATTTTTCCTGGGGTAGTTGATGGTGCCTAGGTTAATCTTTGCTTAAAAGAACAGCTAAATTTTCAGGTTTTGCACTTTAAATATTCAAAGAAAGATGTTTGTTTTGGGAGCCTGAGTCAGATCCAACATGTTAATGTTCCTGACAAAGTTAGATTTGGGAATGCGCTTCTTGTTTCTTGTTTTCCTATATTCCTTGTTTTCTCTCAGATTATCCTGTACACAGTTTTGATGGGCGAAAAAGAATGATCCTAAGCACTATCTCATGGATGGGAGGCAAAAACCCCTTTCTGGGAATTGCGTACATCACTGTTGGGTCCATATGCTTCTTCTTAGGAGTTGTATTGCTGATCATCCATCACAAATACGGAAATAGAAACACTAGTGCAGACATTCCCAATTAATCTCCTATTCTGAAAGCAACCGTACTGCATGTGCATCAAGGCCAGTCCAGAATGGACCCAGATGTTGGAAGATAAATCTCTGTTAATGTCACTTTCTGAGGCTGTGCGTATAATTTTATCTAAAGACCTCCTTTCCCCTTGCTGTGGATTAACTCTCAAAATGACGGGTATACAATTAGCTGTATTGATTGTATCTCTGCATATGTCAGAAACTGTTTTCTGATATCTGCCTGTAGCTGGGCAGGCCCTTTGATGCATGTTGCTCTGGTTCCCTTGATGCATCTGCTGCTTGTCATGTGCTGTGTAATGTCAGTATGATTCAGTACATACAGACTGTGGAGAAGACCATTGTAAGACACTGTGTAAATTGTTAACTTAGCAGAATTCGAGTGTCAGTGCTGTTGAAAGGAAAAGTCTTAAGTGTTTTTTCAATTTACCATTTTGTGTGCATGGACTCTACATTTCTGGCTCAGATTTTAATATATTTATATTATCAGTTACGTGTTTTTTCCTGTGTCCTACCCACCTTTGTTATGTTAGATTCTTCAAGTGCTGTGCAAATTGCTGCACCTGAAATTCCTTTTAATAACTGCAACAGATGTGCCTGGCCAGTAAAACAGCATTCTATATAGACATCGGAAAACCTATTTGTTAATTATCTGTGTGAGTTCCTCTTAATTTTTGTTCTAAACTGGGAGATGTTTGTTGCAGGTAGAACCTGCTGTTTTGTCATTTTCTTTGCTTTAAGTTATATCCAACAGTAGTTTTCCTGATGTGCTTGCTGGTTTTGCTTTTTGAAGAGTATCTCTAAGCAGTAAACAAGATGAACCTAAAATGTCTTTTCCGGTCACAAATTAGAGTGGATTCCTTTCACTAAATGATTCTTGAAACATGTATTCTGAGCTGAGCAGGCTTTGTTGTGAAGGAAAGCTCATATTCTGTTCCCTTACTTGGAGTGGATGCTGCAATAAATTTTTGTGGTGTTGAGATACTGAGCTATAGAAGTTCAAAAGGTGAGATGACAGGAATCTTTGTTATTCCAATGCAGGTGAAGTTTGCAGTGAAACCTAATTGAAATATTGCTGTTAGAAGTGATGTGAGGATTAGAGTCTTGAACTACAGAAGGCTTCACTTCTAGGTTAATTTGAAGCTAGCTAATCTGTAAAATACTATTTTGACTTTTTTTTTTCTTAGATGATGCACAGAAATTGTAATGTATATAGTGGAGATTACTTTATATGCATCTAGCTTGATAAAATTACCAAGTGTATTAAAAAGACCTAATAAATTCTGCAAACCATTTATTAAGAGATTCCACTTTGTTCTTCAACATGCATTTATTTTCAGCTGGATGAAAAGACGTTCTCATTAAGAATGAATGCATTTTAAGCAAGTTTTATTTCTCAATTAGAAAAGAAGTCAATATAACATCTATAACCAGCTTTATACAACACTGTATTAATTTATCACATAAATGCAAGATTTCACTCAATTACTTGTGTAATCTTGTTCAGCTAGCAGTTTTAAGTGTGTATTATCTGCAAACACTGTACAATGAAGCTGTGTTTCCATGGTGCTGGCTTTCTATAGAAGCGTATAATTTGCTTACATAGTACAGTGTGGCAGCACAGGGCTTTTAAATGTTCTAGAAGACTTGATTTTCTTTTTTTTTTTTTTTGCAGTGTTGTATCTGTTGCTGGAACTATAGGGTAAGGATATAATTGTATATTGCAAGGTTGAAAAATTGCACAAAATGTTAAGCTGGCATTCCTCTGTAGAATAGTTTAGTCCAAAACAAATTAAGCATGTAAGGGGATGTTTCCCATTTATGCTTATTAAAATATTTTGATTTTTAAACTATTTGTCACTTGAAATGTAAATGTTTTGCTTCGTTCATGACCCTCCCCTCCATCTTTTTCTGAGTAGAGAATGCTGTTCTTTTGGGCTATGTTCAAAATGGAAAACAATATTTTTCTATTTCTACCTTGAAATGGTTTTCACTGCTCTTTCCTTTTCCTGTTGAACACAGCTGTCAGCACTGTTTGGATCTTCTTAATGAAGTACACCAGGATAAGAATTGCTGTCTGTTTGGTTCTTGCCATAAATAAAGTGTTTTTCCGAAAGCCTGTAGGACTGAATACTTGTCACACAATATGTATGTATGCCTGAGGAGCTCATAATATTAGCTCAAACTTGCTGTCTCTTGTTTTACTCTTCTTCATTTGCCTTGGGGATGTGTAGATAACTACTGAGATCCTTGGATTTCATATTTCCTGGAAGTTGCCATCATGTCACGTGTTGAAGATGAAGCAATGGTGATCCTGACTGACAATTGTCATGGCAGTGTCCCTGTCCCAGTGCTCAGTGCCCCCATGTTAAATCTGGACCTGCCCACTGCTGATCTCATTCTTCAGTGAGATCCGGCCTTCACAATTGCTAGAGTTCAGAACTCTCCTTTCCAAGTTGCCAGCCAGGCACTTTCCGAATCCCACCCTGCTGAAGCAGTGCCCAAAGTGTGAGATTACAGGCTTCTTGGAAGTGGGCTGTGTTAAGAGAGCCTACTTGTGAATTAATCTTTCCTGGAGAAAGTAATGTAGGAAACTAGGATGTGCCTCTGTCTTATGCAGAAGCTTTTAAAATAAAATCCTTTGCATGTGCTCATCTTCCAGTCTTGTTCAAATCTACATAGCTGTAGCAAAGCCGAGGGCCCCTTAGGTGCTTTTAAATTGCTTTGGGCTATGTGGGGAGCTGTTGGTTGTGCTTAGCTGAGTCAGAGGGAAGAGTTATCACCTTAAAATGTGAAGAGTGCTTTGTAGCCTTTGCCTTTCAAGGTCACATTGGTAGTGAAACTGCATTCCCAGCAGCCTGGTTTTGCTTTAATTACGAGTGTTAAACCTTGAAGAACACAAGCCTTGTCTTACAGAAATCTCCTTGGGAAGAAAGGCTGTGATACTCTAATGTCAGGTAACATCTGCTTGAGTCTGCCAAGTAGCACAAGGAAAGCTCAGGTGTTTGCCCTGGGTTCATTGCAGGTGTTAATTACTGTCCTTTCTCAAATGCTCTTCTCACGCTGGGGCAACATCAGTGTTACTCGTCACACAGATGTCTGAATTTCAGCTGAAGTGCCTGAGAGGAAAAAATGTGATGAAACCTAACACAGAATATACATTGAATTAATTTAAAAATAATGTAAAATATACTGATTGGAAAGCAGCTGCTCAAGAAGGACAAGTCATAACCTTGGAGTACTATGGACATGCTGAAAATTTTTCTGTCTTTTCTATCTGTAGTTCCTATGCCATGTAGAGTTTGGGTCTTGCCTGAAAATCTGATTTGACCTTGGTTGTATGTGAGACCAGTATCTTTTGTATTTATTTTGTTAATTCTCTGCAACAGAACTATCTAGTTAGGAAGAAGACAACACTGCAAAAGCCTTCAGCAGTGTTCAACAATAATAACAAATACATATCAAGCTACTGTCATGAGGGACTGTACTGACCTAGTTACAATGAGTTACTCAAAAATAAATAAATAAATAAAACCCATTTTGAGTACCTGTGTCTGTGTTGAGCAGCCTGCCAAAAGAGAAGTCTCTCTTGGTGGGGGGAGGAAGTGAATCGCCATGCTGCTTTTATTGCAACTCTCTTTTTAGCAATGTGGTCAGTTTGTGGACTCCTAAGGTAGAAGACCCATTTGCATTTCTTCCTCAGATTAGCAGAGACATTTTGATGTAACAACACCACGCACCGTAGCTCATAGAATATCATCTAATCAGCATGGTACCTCCTGTGCCTTAAATGGGAGCACGTGACAGTTTTGATTTAGACTGTGACTATTAGTCTGATAAGAATTCATATCCTTATATAACCTGAGTCGCAAATAAGAAACTTCCTCTGCTCAGCCAACGCTTGAGTTATAGTAATACTGTCTACCACTTGAGTTAATGCCGATTTCTGCTGTTTGAAATAATTGTTCTCATTTTATGTTGGAAATAAAGTAAGCAGAAATAAAGGCATGTCTTAGTAATTAATGAAGCTGAAGTTTTTTTTTCCTTAAAGAAACTGATTTGAAGGAAAGTGGGATGGGTCTTCTTCTTCCTAATCCCTGATTTCAGATAAATATGACCTCAAAGAATTGAACTTTATACTAGAGTCATGTGCAAGACTAACTGGTGGTGCTTGGATTTCACAAAATAAAATGGTGAGATGTTTTAAGTAATGTTAGAGGGACAAGAAAATAATTCATCATCATCATCTCATTAATTCTGTTAGGAAAATATATGAGATGTGATATTCTTGGAAGAAATGGAAATGTTCATAAGTTCATAAGTTCATAAGGTTGGAAAGGACCTATAAGATCATCTAGTCCAACCATCCTCCTATCACTATCTCTACCCAACTACTAAATCAAATCCCTTAGCACCTCATCTAAACGCTTCTTGAACAGCGCTAGGGATGGTGCCTCAACCACCTCCCTAGGCAGGCCATTCCAGTGCCTGACCACTCTTTCAGAAAAGAAATGCTTCCTCAGGTCTAATCTAAATCTTCCCCAGCGCAACTTGTGGCCATTCCCTCTCGTCCTGTCGTTATTTATCAGGGAGAAGAGGCCCACCCCCTCCTCACCACAACCCCCCTTCAGGAAGTGGTAGAGTGCAATAAGGTCCCCTCTGAGCCTCCTCTTCTCCAGACTAAACAATCCCAGCTCCCTCAGCCGCTCCTCATAAGACTTGTGCTCCAGACCCCTCACCAGTTTTGTTGCCCTTCTCTGAACACACTCCAGGGCCTCAATGTCCTTCTTGTAGTGAGGGGCCCAAAACTGAACACAGTACTCGAGGTGCGGCCGTACCAGAGCTGAGTACAGGGGGATGATCACCTCCCTGCTCCTGCTGGCTACACTATTTCTAATACAGGCCAGGATGCCGTTGGCCTTCTTGGCCACCTGGGCACACTGCCGGCTCATGTTGAGCCGAGCATCAACCAACACCCCCAGGTCCTTTTCCTCTCTACATTCTTCAAGCCATTCTGCCCCAAGCCTATAGCATTGCATGGGGTTATTGTGGCCAAAGTGCAGGACCCGGCACTTGGTCTTATTGAACCTCATCCCATTGAGCTCAGCCCAGCTGTTCAGCCTATCCAAATCCCTCTGAAGGGCCTCCCTACCCTCAGGCAGTTTGACACATCCTCCCAGCTTTGTGTCATCTGCAAACTTACTGAGGGTACACTCAATTCCCTCATCTAGGTCATCAATAAAGATATTAAACAAGATGGGCCCCAAAACTGACCCTTGGGGGACACCACTCATAACAGGACGCCAGCTGGACTTAACTCCATTAACCACTACCCTCTGGGCACGGCCCTCCAGCCAGTTCTCCACCCAGAGAAGAGTGAACCTGGACAGGTTCACTCTTGTAATTGTGATTGTTCTGTCACAATGTGATTGTTCAATCACAATGTGATTGTTTCTAGGTGTACACCCAGAGTTAAGTGGTTAAATGAGTATTTGCTTCACAGCAGATGCTTGTAAACATGGGAACAAATCATTGTTCAGATTCTTAGGGGGAATGATCAAAGAAAGATCGGAAACTTCTAATGTGATCCATCGCATGAAACTTCTGCTTTGGCGAAAAGTACTTCGTTCCAGCTGCTTACTGCAATCAGAGATTCTGTTTAGCTGGTAGTGATGTAATTCAGAGCCATTCTGGTCCTGACTGCTCTCATTTCAAGCTGTTAACTCTGACGCCGAAAGCAAACTGTGTGGCAGCATCCCAGGAGGCAGCTGCCTGTACCTATGCAGTGCTTACAGCAGTATTCCTCCCAAGGAAGATATGAAGTTGAAGTAAGAACGAGGTATCTACTGCGTGGCAGTCCGTAAAAACGCCAAAACCTGAAGTAGAGCTTATGCTGTGCAACACCAAGTTATTCCGATGCAATTTTAGCACATTCTACTACTGACACGGCCTGACTCTGAGCGCGGGCAGCCGCCATTTTCTCTCCGCGCGCCGCTGCGGGGCGGTGCTTCGGACCGTTTCCGCATCCGCTGCCCTTGCTGCCGGCGAGAGGTGAAGGGACCAAAAGCCGCGATGTGGAGGAGCCTGCTGGTGAGGGGCCCGGTCCCACGGGCCGGCAAGGGCAGCGGGGCACTGGGGAGGGACACCGTGCTGTGGGTTGGAGCTGGGCCTGCGGGCGGGGGCTCCGCGCCTTGTGCTTCGTGTGCAATCGGGTCCTGGGTTAGGGCACGGCAGAGCGCCTTCAGACCGCTCAAGGTACAGCTAGTGGCTCTGCCTTCTTCCCTCCCTCCTCTGCTTCCATCGATTTTAAGAGGAACGGCCGCTTTTCGTTTATTTTAGAGTCTTCGCCAGGCGTCCCAGAGGACCATAAGCACTGCTTCGCGCAGGCCGCTGGAGAACAGAGTTCCCGAGAAGCAGAAGCTCTTCCAGGTATTGACTGATCACTGATACTATAACGACGAGTTTTTAGTAGATTATAGTTGCTCATATACCGTTTCTAGAAAGCTGCTGAAAATCCTTTTTGCATCTGTTACAATCAGTTATACGGCGGTAGCGTTTGAAATCAGCAAAATTAATTTCTGCTGATGCTGTTTGTAAGTGTGTGCTTGACTTCTTAACACTAAATGTTTTTGCTCTGAAATGGCTTTTGCTCTTCAGCTTGGAGAAGGCTCCGTGATGACCTCATAGAAGCCTTCAAGTATCTAAAGGGGAACTACAGGACAGAAGGGGACAGGCTCTTTAGCAAGGTCTGTGGTGACAGAACAAGAGGAAATGGCTTTGAGCTCAGGGAAGGTTGATTTAAGTTAGATATAAGGAAAAAGACCTTTACAGTGAGGATGGTGAGGCACTAGAACAGGTTGCCCAGTGATGTGGTTGATGCTCCATCTCTGAAACTTTCAAGGTGAGGCTGGATAAGGCCCTGGGTAACCTGATCCAACTATGGTGTCGCTGTTGGTTTCAGGGGAGTTGGACTAGATGGCCTTCAGTGGTCCCTTCCAACTAAATATTCTATGATTTTCAGTAGTGGGTACTGTACAGTGGTATAGAATACTCTGAAATGGGATGAAGGACCGTGTACTAGGAAGAATGGAAGGTCAACAGCAACATGAGAGGCAATTTTGACTGAACAGTCAAACTGGCAATCCTACAGAGATACGTCACGGCTCATCGATGTTTAATGAGGATGTAACTTCACGGTTACAAAAGCAGTACAATTCTCAGAGAATTGGATTTACTCTGAGAAAAGTTTATAATTTCTAAAAACCCTTTCTGAATGATAGAATCTTTGGGGTTGGAAGGAACCTCTGAATGCCATCTAGTCCTGCAGTGAACAGGAACACCACAGCTAGATCAGGTTGCCCAGGGTCTTATCCGTCCAGCCTTGCCTTGAAAGTCTCCAGGGGTGGGGCATCAACCACATCAGTAGGCAACCTGTTTCAGTGCCTCACCACCCTCACTGTAAAGATTTTTTTCCATATATATAATTTAAATCTACCATTTTTGAGCTTGAAGCCTTTTCCTGTTATGCTATCACCACAGATACTACTAAAGACTCTTGCCCCTTCTTTCCTGTAGTTCCCCTTTTGAAACTGAGATACTGAATGCATCTCCTCTGATTGCTATGCCACCTAGTGAGTAGTAGTGGTTCTGCAAAGTGGTTCTGCCAAAGCAGCAGGTACTTAAGGCACGTAGTTGAGAGTATGCTCTGAAGAAGTAATTTCATACTGAGGGTGGGTGAGACTGGACTTTAGCAATGTGAAGGGGGCAAAGTGTTAATAAACGGTGCTGTAGTTTTTACGTCTTATTACATTTCTTTAGGCTGAAAGAGAAGGTCAGTGTTGTTGGGACACTGCCTGAGGAGCAGAGTGCTTACTGAATGCTACATGAAGCAGGATATTGATAAGAAGGGTGGTCAGAGATTCTGTTTCTGCTGACAGGTTATTTGTACATATTATATTGCTGGCCAAATACTGTTTCTTCCTCCATTTCCTTTCTTAGGTGATAGCAGGTTAAGCTGGGTGGGGTTGCCTGTCAGCAGCCAGAGACAGACTTAACTCCACAGCAGCATTAACTTGCCAGCGTGGATAAAGATCCTGTGGATCCAGTGTTCAGGGAGTTTCACTTCAGGTGGAGAAAAACAGTCTCCTGTTTATGAACTGTTAACGGTAGAGAGAGGTTGCTCCTATTTCCTATAATAGAATTTGAAAGTGTTGGAGACTTGTTGGAAGTTTCTAGGGATGGTAATCACATACTGTGGGCCTGAGGGGGCTGGCAAGTGATGCCAGAAGTGTTCGAGTATGTACTGGTTGCTGTTTTAGTCATGAAAATGCACGCTGTTAGTACACTTTGGTAGGAGGGGCTCACTTGATACCCAAGCAAAAACTTGAAAGACAAAGTTCAATCTAAATAAGGTTTTCAAGATTTTCAGCTTTCTGGAAGTTGTGAACATAATTTAGGGAAAGAAGTCTTGTTCTAGTTACGTTAACCTGGTGTTGCAGGAACTGCATTTAATCATTTATTTTTGCCTCTTGGTTTCCATTAGGAGGATAATGGCCTCCCCGTGCACCTTAAAGGTGGGATAATGGATGGTCTGTTGTACAGAGTCACCATGGGTTTGACAGTTTTTGGTAAGGCTCATACTGAAACATTCATGCTTTAGTACAGTTTCCAATCTGCTAAGATTAATATACTTCTTTTAATACAGTCTCCAACATGGCCCACACAGGTACTCCTTCAGAATTCATGTAAAGATGTTAGACAAAGCTGAAATAACTAGTAAAGCTCAGTTTGAAAAGGAGTAGAATGTAGTTATAAAACATACATGCACACCCCAGTTTTCTTACTAGCTTGCCTCTTTAGTGCAAGGTGATACCGGAGTTACAGAGGTTTCCCACAGTGCAAAATGTAGCATGCTATATCCAAAATATGTGGCACTGTCTATATTTAACTTCTTTGTTGTTTGCTTTTGTGGTTCTGTAATAGCCTCTAACGGGACTGTGTTGATCCAGAGGATTTTCTGTTCAGTTACCATAACAATGAGTAACCATTTTTTTATTGTCATCTTGCAAGTTCTGCAAGCGTCCCTCTCCCATTTTTTTTCTTTACTTTTATGCTTTTAGATTTTTTTTATGCAGACTGTGGAGAGTATAAGATGTTTTTGTTTGTTTTTATAAAATACATATTGAAAAAAAAAAAGATTGTTGAGATACAGTTATGGAAATGTGCTCTGTCTGGTCTGCAATTGCTTATTGTCAGTATTCTGGGGAAGGAAAGCTAACTCGTAAGAAACTATTCTGAAAATACTTCTGTTTTTTTCTTCAGGAACAGGCTATGTTCTTTATGAACTGACGATGGCTTCGATGCCCAAGAAGCAGAAATGACTCCAAGATGCCCTAGTAACTAGCATCTCTTCATCCAATTCCATGTGACCACGATGGCAGCTTGTAGTTACTATAAGCATCTGGCTTAATGCTTGAAACCATAATTTAATTGTAGCACGTTAACTGCTATCAATAAAGCGGTTTTTGTGCTGCTTTGAGGTGGTTTGGACTATATCATATGTTCTCCGTTAGAGTGTGCTTTACTTTCTGTGTCTGTGTACTGAGATGATCAGTATGCAGATCTCATAATTGTATGAATGTTTGTTGTTTTGTTTTTCCAATATGGTTTATGTTAGTACTTCAAAGGTAACTTAACTGCCCTGAATCCTTTTAAGAAACTGATACCTGCTCTTTGTTACAGAAATCTTGTCTTGCTTTAGCTGAGCTAATTTATCTTTAAGTAATAAATAAGCAGAATTAGACAAAACCACTAAACCTGCATGGAAGTGAATGCTGAGAGTTTGGTAATTCTGCATTGTTGGAATTTCTTCTGAGGATACCCAAAAATAATTAGTTGCTGTTGTGTGCTTAGGAGCTTGTATCTGAAGTAGGTAACGCTGTTACTGAGAATGCCTGCTATGTAAAAGCTGCCTCTAGGAAGCATCTTTAAGTTGGTGGATGACACGAGGATCGCTTCACTCGAGCTACCCTCATGCCTCTTACTGGGTTGACTATTGCAGGTGGTGAGGAAGCACGTTTCTGAGAAACTGTTAGCTGTGCATCTTAAAACCAGTTAGGTTTTACGTTCCTAAACACAGTCTGGCCCTTTTTAGTCTTGCTGTCAAGTCAGTACCTGGCGTTGATTGTGTGATTCAACTTGTTTTACTTTGGACAATCCAGACAATGCTACAGTGGCATTCAGAAGTGTTTCCAGTTCCCACACTCATGGATGGAAATGAGATGTTGGGTCATATCCTAGAAGTGCGTATTTTGGAAACACCATTCTCATAGCATCTGTGGGATATTCCCACTGTGCAGTTCCATATGTGGAAAGCTTTTTAATAGTCCTGGGAGGTGAGAGGCATGTGCTGGGGTGGGCTCTCAGAATTCCCATCAGTCTCCCCCTCTGTTACTGACATCCACAGTAACAAAGCAGTCCTGTTTCCCTTTATGTCCTTGTTAGTCTGGTGTTGACTGTGTAACAAATAGAACTTAAAAAAAATATCATCAAAATAATCCATTGTTTCTCCTCTTAAGGTCACAGTGGGCTTTTCAAAATGTGACAGTGAGCACAGAAAGCTAACTTCCTATTACAGCGCTATTTTAAGCCTCTTCTGGATTGTGTTGGTTTAATATTTTTTCACTGCTATTCTGGAGTAGCAGAATATGCTTGTTAAACTCGAGGCACAAGGCAGGGGAAGGGCCAGTGTGCTCAGATTAGGATTGGGAATTAGGAAAATGCTCTATGCCACCGTGCAGTGGGCACAGCCCCCAGCTGACAGAGTTCAAGGAGAGTTTGGACAATGCTTTCAGGTACAGGGTTTGAATTGGGGTGGTGCTGGGTGGAGCCAGGAGTTGGACTTGGTGATATGGGTCCCTTCCAATGGGATATTCTGTGGTTCTATGCCCTTTTACTTCTGAGTGTGACATCGCGTGGTATGGTGTTGCTTGGACTTGCAGCGGGACCTGTGGAGCAGCACAAAGTGGGCTAGCAGAAGGATCTTTAATGCCAGAATGTTACCTGACCTTATAGACAGAGTCTGATAGCATTACTTTGACAAAATCAGAAACCCTCTGCTGATAAAAGACAATTTGGAAGGGGGAGCTGTGCCCCTGAGGAGTGACTGGGAATGTCAGGAGCCCTGTCTTCCCTAGGCCCGTTTAGTTATTGGAATTAATGGAAAATGGTGGGAATTACCTGAAGACATTTTAGATCCCTGTGGGTATTTTATGAGTAGAAGAGATTAAAATGAACAGCTTGTACTACTCCTTGCTAACTTGAAAAATGATAAAAAAAAGTCAGTAATAAGTTACAGCTCATAACCACTAAATGCACTTGAATTATGTGTTTTTCTTGCCTGTTTCTATTACCATTGTGCTTAATTACTGCCCTTCCATCAGTTCTTTCTGGAAATCAATATTATGCTGATGTACACCTTACTGCAGTCCTGTTTTTGATTTGTGTATGCAGTCTTTTTTCCAAAAAGAGAACCTCTGGTTCATTGTAAACTTTTTTTTTTCCACTTCAACTGTTAATTAGAAATGGTAGCTGTGATTTTTGTGATGCTATGCTCCAGGGGAAGGAAAAGCACCCTGGAGCCAAGGCTATGGGAGAGCTGTTATGGCCTTTGCTGGGTTGGATTGTTCTAAATGCCTTCCCAATATATTTTGTTGGGTAGACAGTGAGTACCCCATTTCTTCTAACTTCCCTTCCACTCTATAATTCGTTATTTATCCTGTTAAATTTACATGCTTTTAAGGTTAACAGAGAAAGCTTTCTAGTGCCAGCTTTGGATGAATGAAAAGCAATGTTCATGCCACTGTAAGAGTAGTGCTCATCTGAATAACAATAAGACAGATGCAACAGATGAAAAATGGTGTTTTTCTAGGTTAAATACCCTTTTCTGGGACTCCAGGCATACAAACTATGTTTTACTTTCTCCATTGAAAGGTGGCTCAGAGCTATCTTCTCTTAGAACTGTGCCCTGGGCTACATTTTCTTGGCTACTGAATGCATGTACAGATCCAGGTAGCCTGTCACACACACAAATTTCCCTAGCAGAAGTCTAATACACAATACAGCAGCTTCCTAAAAGACAGCACAAAACAACTTTGCAAACTCTCTGAAGTAAAATGAAAATATTGAAGAGATTTCTGACTGTATGGTCTTATCTGTACTTTTTTTTCTCTTTTCCCAAATCTCATAGTGAAAACACCACTTTTCCAATCTTGTTCACCTTGGGTATCACTGCTCTGAACAAGGAGAAGGGTGAATTTGTTTTGGTATCTCTCACGTTAAGTCTTTTTCTCCCATTTTTTTTCCAATGTTGTTGTATATGAAGGAGCTGGAGGTTTATCTTTGTAGCTACTACTATGAGTCAGACCTTCAAAGACAGACAAGATCAAATCTGATCAACCTGACTTGACCTCAGGTGAGGTGTGTATGTGATGAGTAAGTCAGAGCCAACGTATCTTTCATGCATGTACTTGTGAAATTGTTTTTTTAAAAGGAAATTTATTTTAATAACAACTCCTTTTTGTTCTAACTTGCCTGAGTCTTTTCACTTTTTTTTTTTCAGTATTCAGCCAGAGCTGCTGTAAAAATAATGGCTTGTCCAGATACACAATCTGAGAAGGATCCCTTGGCTGTACTCTGCTGTTTGCCTGAATACGAGTGTTCAAGACTCCAAGCTCAGCAGGCAGCTCCAGCGAGCTGTGAGATGTGTTTTGGTCTTGTCTCAGCATTTCTCCATGTTAGTTCTTATTGGTCACAGATTTTCTCTGAGACTAACTGGTCACAGGATTCCCTGACAACTTAGTAAGCGAAAGCACGCTTCTATCTGTGTTCTCAATAAGGTACACCACCCCCCCCAAAAGCTGCTTGGCCTGGATTCCTGCTTGTAAGTGTTGTGGCAAGCTGAATTCACTTGAAGGGCTGCTGAAGTGTTTGAACGAAGTTTATCCCATGCAGTCCTAGCCCGGCTGTCCTGAGCTCAGCTCTGTGGGGAGAGCCACTACCTGTGCACAGTGCACTCTGCTCATAATATATCCCCTCCCATTTGTTGTAGCCTGCGGCATCCTAGAGTAGAGAGTACACCTGAAGAGGGATGAGTCTGTTCTTTCCTGATGTGTTTCTTTCTTTGAGTTTCCAGGCCACCAATCTGAACTTTCAGAAAGGTGAGGGGATCTTACCTCTCCTGCCTGCTGTATGCAGTGCTTGTAATTCTTTCCTCTCCCTCCCTGGTATTTTATTGTTGCAACCAGTTTGCTCTTTTCTCCAGATAAACCATCTGTTCCCTGTACTGTCAAGGCTTTGCTGGGTGTGGAAAAACAGTGTGCTTTCTGGTGGTTGCAGAAATAAACTGGAAAGGTTGAGTAAGTGAAGATCAAATTATATGTAAGCTTTTTTCTTTTATGGCAGAACTTGGAGGATACTGCGGTAGACAAGATAACAGGAGGCTTGGAGGCTTAGGATTACCTGAAATAAGGCTTCCTAAATGTAGTTATTACAGACTATGAATGAGATGTCCAAATATTGTGGTTTAACCTAGCAGTAAGCTGAGCATCATACAGCTGTTTGCTCACACCCTGACCCCAAAGATGGCGAAGATTGGGGAGAGAATCTGATACAGGTAAAACTCGTGGGTTGAGATAAAGTCATTTTAATAGGACAGAAAAAAAGAAGGTAAAATAATAATGATAAGCAAGTGATGCACAATGCAATTGCTCACCACCCACTGACCAGTGTGCAGCCAGTCCCCTAGCAGTGGCAGTTTGCCTCAACCAACTCCCCTCAAACTTTTATAGTATGGAATATTCACTTGACCAGTTTGGGTCAGCTCTCCTGGCTGTGTCCCATCCTAGCTGCTGGTGCATCCCCTGTTCCTTGCTGGCAGAAGCTGAAAAGACCTTGATTTAATATAAACACTGGTCAGCAACAACTACAACTTCCATGTGTTATCAGTGCTATTTTTCTCCTAAATTCAAAACATGGCATCATGCCATACCAGCCACTGTTAGGAAAATTAACTCTGTCTCAGCCAAATCAAAGTATTGCTTTAAAAACATATTGCAGAATAGGTGCTCTTTTCCCCCTGCAATCAATACTCATTTGATTGATAATGGAGATGTAAAATAGAGAGGAGCAGGAGGATATGTCAGCCTAATAATAAGATATCTTTATCATTAGAGCTGTGCTAAGAAACAACTCTCCTTGAGGCTGTCTGTGAAGCTCACCTGCATATGCAGCTCCCCCTGATTTCACCAGGAGCAGCAGTAGAGCTGCTGAAGGTATTCAGCACTTTGCATGTGCTTCAGCTGTCACAAAGATCCAGAGACAACTTGAACCATCTCATAATTTCTTTGGATTAAAATTTTTGTATGGCACTTCTCAGGGCTGAAATAGACATGTGGTTGTGTGTCCTGTGTTATCAATGCCGGAAACAGCAAAAAAAGAAGAGAAATAGTTGTAGGTGGCTCTCTGAGGTGGGAGGAGGCTCAGTGCTGTTGGAGCTTGCCAGAGCTGCTGAGATATTGCTGACTCCAATGCCTGTGAGCAGCTCCTGGTCCCAGCGGGTGCAAGGAGGAGGTTGGGGCTCCTGCAAGATCTTTAAGTGTGCTCTTTCATTAATTGAATTATCTGTGTTTGTGTAGTATCGGAACAGTTCCACAGTGTTTCATCTAAATATGAGCAATTATTTACTCTGGATGACTAATGCTGTGGGACCTGAAGGTTATAATGGAAAGGCTGACACAAGCACATGCAATCTTATCTATCGTAACACTATGCAAAAGGGAATTATATAATTAATAATCATCAAAATAATAATCTCTATTGCCCAGTGGGGAGCTACAAGTCCCAGAGGAGCCAGGCCAATGTTGTTATCAAAGTTTATTCAGTGATCTCTTAGGAGCAGTAGAGCACATTTGGCTAAATATAATGTGTTGTGCTAATACATGGTACATGTGGAGCACTGCCTGAGGCCACTGTGTCACGGTGCTGGAGTGCAGTGTGCCGGGAGGTGGGTACCCTCCCTTTGGCGGAGGGATTGCGAAGGAGATGCCTAAAGTTAGACTCTTAAACTTGTATTCAGGCTGCTACATAAACAGCCTGAGTTTGTAGAAGAGCAATACCAAGAATCCCTTCTGTTATAATAACATAAATAATAGAAACAGTCTTGCAACAACAATGCTGAAGGATGTGATTATTTTGGGAATGAGTACTCAAACAAGTTGCCGTATTGCTGGGAAAAAAGAAGAGGGGAATGACAACTTTTGGTTACCCCAGCTTAATTGATTGCAGTGTGTAAATGCAGTTTCTGGAGGGAAGTCACAAGACTTGGGAATAGTGCAAGAGGGACAGCAACTGTATGACCAGGCAGTAAAAGTTACATATGATGTATTTGGATTACAGAGTTGGACAGCAGCATCTGTCACAACCCTTAGCTCTCTGTTCGAGTCTGAGATCCAAAAGCAGGGACTACAGATCACTTCCATCCATCTCTCGATCAACATCACATCCAACCTGCTCAGGCACTGCTGGTTTTCATAAATTGCTCTTCATTAGCCACTGGAGGAGTTTAGATGCTGGAGTCCTAAATGTGGGTATCTTAACCTGGAACTGCACCTGGTGCAGGGAACCTGCTTTGGCAGGGAGTTGGACTTGATGATCTCTTGAGGTCCCTTCCAACCCCTATGATTCTATGATTGATTCTATGAACTGAATGCTACCTGGAATGACCATGCAGGACAGAGAAATGGATGCAGCCAGTTGACTTGAGAAGCAAAGCTATGATGGTGAGACACACACTATGGAGCACAAGCTGTGTGTATCTTCTTGGCCTCTCTTAGGGTTAGAGAAGGGGTTCCACAGGTTTTATTATTAAATGAGGTCCTAAAAGCTACTCCTAGCACAAGAAACAAGGATTTCATCTTGTAACTGTTTTTCTTAACCAGGGAAGATCAGAATGATGAAGTAAAGCCGAGTAGCATTTCAGAATGTGATTTGTGCCTGAAAAACTGTTCATTTAAAACTGCTGTGCAGTTTCTGTTGTTGTTGTTAAAACAGAAGAGGACCCTGCAGCTAGCAGCAAACACATTTCTGCAGACCAAGAATACACCATAGCAGAAATCAGGCACATTCAGTAAATGGGAGTGACTAACAAGAGTGGTGAGGCCAGATGGAATGCATCCAGGAGAGTGGAGGAAAGGGCACATGAGAGGAGACATTTTAACAGCTTCCTGTGAAGTCTCTCTGCAAACAGTGGAGGTGTTGATACATGAGAGAGATGCTGTACTCCAGCAGGTGAAACAGGCTGCCAGCAAAGGGTGAGTAGGAGCTTTCAAGTATCCTTTAATAGCAGAAACCAAACCCAGTTGTTTTCTGTTTACACAACAGAGTGCTTCTGATACTGAAGCACAGGGCAACATCTATTTATAATCCAAATAAATCTTATGTTCTGGTATTTGAAACTGTCAGCATTCAGCATATTGGAAAGCAGCAGCCACAAAGCTGCATTAAAAAACAGCAATTTAAATCTGCATTGCTTTATTCAGTGCACTTTCTCCTTTACTTTTTATACAGTTATGTCTTGTGCAGGAGAAACAAATTTCTTTTTAAAGGTTAGCTCATATGGAGTTCATAGATGTCCAGACAGGTTATTCCTAAGCATGTCTGTGACCTAAACTCTTGTTTAACCCCTCTTTAATTCCATGAAATCTCAACATTTCCGTGCTCATCAACAGGAGTTTCCTGCAGCAGGTGACAGATAAAGATCCATAGGCAGCATGGATGAAACTAACCTGGACTATCCAGCTGCATGGGGTGCTCTCTGGCCACGCACTGGCCCCAGTTTTGCCCCTTGTGAATATCCTTTTATTCTTTTGGAGAGCAGAGAGCTGTGGTGAGTGCCAAAACCTGCCAGCCTGGGTATTGAGGCACTGCGACTGGGAAAGGAAGACAGGGGAGATGACCACGGAGTACACATGCCCTTAATGTTTGTAAAAAGCCAAAAGCCTACGTGACTGTTAAGTGCAGATATGTTGGAACAGCATAAGGTTTTTGAGCAAGACTGTACTACTTTCTGTAGCTCTTGCAGTCACATGCAGGAAGGAATCTCCCAGTCTACTTCTTTGTTCTCAGTCTGAGTTTGCAGAGATGCCAATTATACACAAGCATTTTTTTCATATTAAGCCAAGACTATTCTGGGGGGATCATCAGAAGATATGAGTTTCTCTGGTGTTGGGTTGATTTTTTTCCCCCTAAATTATTTTTCTTCTCAACTAACAGGTTTATGTTCTGTCAGTATGACTTATTTCTGATTGCTGTGCTCATGGTCCAACTATGGACAACATGAATCACTTAAAACCAATTGCTGTCAGCCATTAGAAAATGGCTATCCAAAATGTGCTGCTAGTACTAAGTACAGCATGGACGGTTTCTCTTTGCTGTCCTAGTGTACTTTAAATAATGGAGAGTGAACTAAATGACCTTTCAGGGTTGTTTCCAGCTCATTTATTATGGTTCTATGCATTTGTATCAGATTTGCTTGTAAGAGTGTTGAAGCTTTTGACTGTTTGTCCTGCTGAACTTGCAGAAAGTTCAGAGCTGACCTTTAAAACCTCTAAATCTTGGAAAGACATGTATTGGGAGGGAATACATCAAAACCTTGTCACTGGCAGCTTACCTCTGACCTGCTACTCCGCCCAGGGAACTCAGCACCTTTTTGTGCCTCTTGGGGAAAGGAGGATAGCATTATGGCAAGGTATTCATTCCTACAATTCCTCCAGCCTGGAGCACATCCCACATGAGGAAAGACTGAGAAACCTGGTCTGCTCAGCCAGGGGAAAAGAAGACTGGGGGGGATCTGATAAATGTTTATAAATATCTAAAGGGAGGTGGAAGGCAAATGGATGAGGCCAGGCTCTTCTTGGCGGTGTAACAACCTAAAACTTGAACGTACTAAGTTCCATACAAATATGAGAAAGAACTTTTTTATGGTAAGGCTGACTGAGCCCTGGAATGGGTTGCCTGGAGAGGTTGTAGAGTCTCCTTCTACGGAGATATTCAAGCCCCGTATGGACACCTACCTGTGCGACCTATGGTAGGGTACCTGCTTTAGCAAGGGGGTGAACTTGATGATCTCTAGAGGTTCCTTCCAATCCCTTTGATTCTGTGATTGCACTACCATAAATTATTCCACCATCTGCAACAACGTGATCAGGGCACTCTTTGGGTAATACAACTCAGTCTTCAAATAACTTGCTCATTTTAGTACAAGCTTCTCTTTTCCACGAGCCAGCCTACCACCTATGCAGACCTGCTGCCACAGTATATATATATTTTTGTATATATAAATACTGACAAGAATTAGCAAAATGTTCAGATCCAGAGCTTTTCACTACACCATTTTTCACCATGTTGCAGATTAATGTTGACTTCTTTGTTGTACAGGCTGGCAATGTGTCAAGAGTAGAATAGTTACCAGATGTAAGGGAACCCATGGCTACTGACCTTTGCATCTTGAATCAAACCAGGGGCTCAGAGACTATTTTAATGTTTCATAGGTAGTAGCTTGGGAGTTCTAATTTTTAAATGTGTTGTTTTTCTTTAAACTGACCAGTTTCCTCAGAGCATCATTCGTTAGGAGCCCTTAATCCCTGTGACTGTGACAGGAACGCAGTAAGATGTATTGTGACACCTGACATATACATTCAGGGAAATTGCACTGTTTTCACTGGGGAGTGCCTCCTAGATAGGAAGATCAGGACCCTGTTGTGAACCAGTGAATCAAATTATTTAAAATACATCATCTTAATTTAGGGATGTTTTAATATGAAATGCATTTTGGTATGTATGGAAGGGGCTATACAATTATTCCATCTATTTGTTTAAATTCATACTTGATATTAAAAAAATGGCTGCCTACAGATTAGCTGGCTTTCATAATACTCCCAAATCACATCAGGAAGGCCCGTTCCCTTCTATTTATACTTCTGCACTTGAATGATTTATTTGCTTTTCCATTTCTGCTTGTTTGGAGCCACAATCATTTCTTTCCTTCAGAGCATCGCACGATGGGAAAAAATCAGTTACAGAAATTAAAGAAATAAACAGCTGCTGAGGAAAACACACCTGGTGAGGCAGAGAATAATTTCATAGCTGTGGCACTCCCTAGGGGCACCACTTCAGTAAATGAGCAGATTTCAGGCAGACCAAGTTTTCTCCCAACCCTGTTTGTGTAAGAAGTCATTCCTCATTTCGAGAGGTCAGATGAGGGCTGCTCTCTGAATACCACTCTGAAGTGAAATTATCCCAATAAATAAACACCAGGCTGAGTTCCTCTCGTGCCACCGACTAGGAATCTCTCAGGGAAGGCCGGGCCTGTAGGAAGCTGGCTGCTGTGTTTTTCCTTCAGCATCTGATGGACACAGATATAATACTGTGCAATATTAGCTTGATGGGTGGTTTAAGAAGGGATAAAACATACACTGGAAAGGTCCACCTCTGTGTTGTAAATAAAGAATGGGCCTCCTCAGTGAATGTGCTAAGGCAATGTCAGATTTCAATACACCATAGTGATGGATGCAGTGAGAGAGACAGCGCTGCAGTTGGGATGATGCAAGTAGGTGTACAAGGGCACCAGGAGCAACTCAGCCTGCAGAGCAGCACTGAATGGTGCATCCCTGCAGTGTTTGCTATTCAAGGAGCAGACACCTTTCTGACTCTTCCTCTGAGCAAAGCTTATACACCTGTATGTGTACATGTGAATAAGGCTCCCATCACATTCATGCGCAAGAGCAGCTGCAACTGTCAGGAAGCCACAGAGGCCAAATCTAGTCTGATATCCACATGGAAAATGATATTCGAGGTCCTGAAATGCAGGACGTCCTGTTTTCTTCTGCCCTGGCAACACAGCCTGAGGAAACAAGGAGAGGTGCCAGAAGCACAGCGTAGCCCAGTTCAGTCTAGACCCCAAACCAGTCCAAATTTTCTAAGGAATTCCTGGATTCCTGCAAAATTGCTATTGCATAACCACAAAAGAGACAGAAAACATTATTAAAAGTATAAATACAAATTCAAGTCTCGATTTTTAACATTGAGATTTGTCCCAAAGTTTCATTTTATTCAGTTTAAATAGCAAACAAAATGACAGGGCTGGAGTGCATGGTCTTAATGTGTTTAACACTTGTCTAAGAAGCAAGCAGACAGGAGAGTGTTAGTAAATGTTTATGCATTTCAGACATGCCTTCTGCATCACATATTATGCACTCAGCCTATGAATGTACATAGCAACAGAGCTGATTAAAAACAACCCATTTTGCCTTTTAATTGCTGTGATATACGGCAACACAAACCCAAAATGCAGTTGGTTGGTGTGTTTTGCATGTGAACAATCTCAGTGGGAACACGGTCAGTACGGCTGGAAAAAATCATGGAAGAATGAAATCCTGCTGCCCTTGGAGTTGATGAATTATGTGCTCTTGCCATCTCTGAGCCTTATTTTGCTCCAAGAAATGAAGCAAAGCTGCTCAGCCTGAGGAAAGGGGGAGAGTGCCCTCATCACACCTACATCACTCATCCATACAGTGTTGGTGTCTGTGATGTCTGCTGATTCCAGCGCCTTCGCTCATGTAAATCCAGGGGTAGAATCTGCAGCAAAGTATTTAGATATTTTAAAACAATTTCTCCAACGGACTCAATTTTTTTAATAGAATAATACTATCATCATTTACATTAATTGATTTAAACAATTAAATGTAAAATCTTGGTTGTCTGAAGATGGGGAAACTCACAGCACATTGTGAAAAAAGTCTTGGTGCACAAGTGATAAAAGCACTTCATCTGCATTAGTTCATCTCCTATGAAGGAACATTTCATTGTGAGCCTCACGTGCATTCTCCTGGAAGTGCTGTTCCCGTGATGTACCACATTTATACTGATGTTCTTGGCATGTTTGCTCAGGAAATGAAACGAAAATTAAAACTCCAACATTAATTTCTTAGAAAACCCTTCCTCCCCCACCCCCATATCAGCTCTAGATAGGAAGAAATGAAATTCCTCGAGACAAAACGCCAAAGGAGAAAACTCAAGCCAACAGCTGGGCAAGGGGTGAACAGGTCAAGAGTATCTGAGGGTTTATCAGCAGAGATATTGCTTTTGGGAAGCACGTGTTATCAACACCAGACAGCCAAAGCCATGGCATGTCCCTGAGAGCAGCTGACTCACTTCCAAAGCGCCTGGAAATGTCAGTGCACGTCTTCTGGTTATCACCTTCTTTTCAGCATTCGGGCTCTGACGCTGACTCCCGGACTATTGCAGAGATGAAGGCGTCCGGATTCAGTTCAGGAGGGATGTGTCTTCCTGTCGACACGTCCTTGATCTCCCAATCCTGAGGAAACTGCTCGGGAGCCATCCTCCCATGCGCTATCAGCCCCTGCTGTCAGCCACTTCCACCCAGATGGGCCCTGTCCTGATCCCTCAGAAGCTCACGTCCGCGCATTAAGCTGATGTGGGGCCCACACAGCGCTGAAATCTCGCAGACCTCTTCCAAACAGGCTGCCAGGAGATGTCGGCCTGCTCCTCAATTTTGCACCGACATTTTCTTCTTTCCCTTTTGTCTGCTGTTTCCTGCGGCCATTAGTACTCTTTTTTTTTTTTTAATAATAATTGCTTTTCTTTCCTTCCTTTCTTATTTATTTCTCTACACTCATCTGTCCCACCTTCTCAGTCTGCCCCATCCTAACCCCCTGCCACCACCTGCGCTCCGAGCCGGGCCGCACCAAACCGCCTCCGCCGCCAGGGGTCGCCGCCGCCCCGCGGATGGAGCCCCGCGGCACGGAAGGCTGGAGGCGAGGTGGGATGTGCTGTCCCCCGCTCCTGACCGCCGCCGCCTCTCCTTTTTCCGCGGACCCCGTGGTTTTAGCCGCGGTAGCAGCGGAGGAGCCTCTTTGGCAGGGGTGGGAGCAAGGCACCCGCTGTGCCCCCGCGCTGCTCGGCTCCCTGCAGCAGCCGGGAGCGGGGAAGCCCCGCGGAGCCCCTCGGCGCGGCTGGCGCCCGGCTCCGGAGGCGCGGCCGGTGCTGAAGGTTCCCGCTGTCGGGCAGGGAGAGGGGTTCGCCCCCGGGGCCTCAAACGTGCGCGGGTGGAGTTGGGCTAACGTGTGCGCGATACGTATGTAGGATGCTTTGGCTGGATGGTTGCGTGAAGATGACTATCTTGGGTTATTCGGTGGCTGCGAGCCGCGCCGCCCCGAGGTTCCCCGCGGGGACACCCCACGCGCCCGGGGACTCAGATTTTCCACCGCTCGCCCCGTCCTCCCCCCCGGGCGCGGCGGCGGGGCAGGCGGGAGGGGGCGGCGGGACGGCCCCTGCCCCCGGGCGCGCTGCCGCCCGCCTCATGCCGCAGGAATGCGCGGAGGTATGCGCCAGTTTCCAGAAGCGGATCCCCTTCCCTGCTGGAGCAGAGCGGCGCATATATCATCCGGTGGCAGCAGTCCACCTTCCCTGCAGTTTCGTAACCGCTTACGAGGGTAAATTGAGAGTTGGGAACAGCCCTCTATTAAGTAGCAGATTGAGGAGAGACTCTTCCCACTTGGAGAAGGCGAGTCTTCCCCGACGGACCCCTCGCGTCGGGAGCTACAGTCATCGAGGCGTCTCCCCCGCGCCCGGCTGCTGCCTCCGCTCCTCCTTCGCCGCCGCTGCTACGCGCCGCTCCCTCCACCAGGTGCCCCCGGAGCTTCATCCTTTCTCCTCCTCCCTCCCTCCGGCTCCGACGGCCGCCGCTGCGGGCGCCGCCGCCGCCCCGGAGCCCCGCAGCCCCCCGAAGGTCGGTGCTGCCGGCAGCGGAGCTCTGCTCTCCTCCCGAGCCCCGCACGGCGCACCGAGCGCGGCGGCAGCCGGGGCTGGGAGCGTGTGCCGGGGGCTGCCTGGCGCCGGGAGCCCCGTCCCCTCGGGGGATGCCCGGGCATTGGCTGCCGGGGATCCCTCTCCGTCTCTCCCGTGCTGCTTGCAGCTCCCCGGCATTCTTTCTCCTCCCAGTTTTTTTTATGTCTTTGATAGCCACTGGGTTCTCTTGTTTGTTTCTTTGTTTCTTAGAGGGAGTATATACGTATATATTCAGCTTGAGAATGGTAAATTTCGTTCGCTGCACCGCTTGCAAATGCTATGGCTAACCGTTGTGGGTTTGAATTAGCGTGAGATCAGACTGCTACTGATGAGAGCCCGGTGTTCCTTAAGAGTGGTCTCAATGTAAAAGCGGTGGTCATGCTGCGAAGGCGGCTTTTGGCCGTGCCGAGCCCGCACAGACAGCTCTCTGCAGCCTGCAGGCTTGCTTTCACACGTCCCGGTTTGAGAGGAGGAAACGGAGTGTTTCAAGGCGGGCAACGGGTGTTTGGCTGAGAAGTTTTATTGCAGGAAAGAAAAACGTAGATCGGGAGCAGTTGACTTGCAGCAGTAGTGAGCTCCGAGATGCTTTTGATGATTGATTTCTATTGCTCTTCTCAAAGATCAAAAGATGGCACTCCAAGCCCACGCAAAGTTCCCAGGACTAAAGTCCTTTTAAACGCTGGGCTTAGGCGATCCTTAACTCACTGCAGAGTGTGTTAGCTACACGCGAGGACAGCCGCTTCCCACGCAGAGCAGTGGCAGGATCACAGTTTTCAGAGCAGTTTATTGCCAGCCTTGGTGCTTGTGTTAGTGTCAGGGATTTGACGCGGTCGGTTTTGCTCTTCTGTTTACCCACTGGAGGTGTCGCTGGACTGAAATGATTGCTTGGTTTTGCTTTGAGCTCTCTCTAAAGCTACGTGCAGTTGGCTAAGGCAGTGCACCCAGCTGCCCTGCAGACGGCCAGCAGAAGCCTGTCAGGCTTGGTGTCAATAACCGGGAAAGGCATGCCTGGATCTTGGTAGTGTTTCCTGGATCTGCCCTTTGAATGTGCCTTGCTGGCTAGTTCCTTAGATGGCAGAGGAATATTTTCCCCTTTGGCTGTTTCTGTGGGCTAATGAGTTATGTATTTTTCTTTTGTTTTGCTCTTGGCACCCTTCTGATAAAATCTGCTGCCTAATTGCTTGTGGAGTTCTCTTTCCTCCAGCATAATTATGACGGATGATATGTGATGCATTTATGGCTTTGTTCAACCAAATTACCCCTCCCCACTTCCTGAGCTAAAAAAACAAACACTTACATGCATATGCAAGGAGGGGCATGCGTACTACCATATATTTATATATGTGTCTATTTATTACTTGAAAGAAAAATCATTTCTAAGTTTTGCTGGAGGAAGTGGGAGCAGTTTGACATGACTTTGAGCACAGAATTAAAAAGATAGAGCTGCTTGAATCCAGGAGCTGCTAACCTGGCCCAATCCCACCTATTTTGCTAGACAACCTCCAGGGGTTGAAGGACTCCTTGGCCTGCCTGCTCTTTGTGGCGCATTTCAGATCTGTTTTCTCTCAGAATGTGTAAATGAATTATCAGATGTTGAAACATCGTGGCTAGACAGACGTGTCAGGTTTCAGTTGTGTTACATACACTTCTGTAGAATCTATTTCAGACCTTCTAGAAATGAAGAATAGCACATTCGTAGTCAGAACACCTCAAAAAAAGTTTTATTATGGTTTCCAAACTGCCTTGAGACCACTAAAACCCAGCTAACTAAGTGCTTCAGCAGCTATGAAAAAGGAGCCGAGTAAAATCCCCAGCTGAAAGAGACATTTGGTTGATTGAAGGCAGCAGTGACCTCTGAATTAGCTATCATCGTGCTCGCGATGAAGTCATGGAGCTCCCTCCTGGCTCCTGCCGAGCGGAGGCGCAGATCTTCACTGTGCTGCCCCCATTGCATTAACCCTGTGTTAAAACTGTGCACTACCGTGATCGGAAAGGGTTTGGTGACAAAAGGCACATTATTGCGAGACTAGACTTGAGTTAGTCACGCAGATCTGTCACAGCTTTGGGCCGCTTTCAAGTCTGGAGGTTTTAACCTGGTCCCGTGGGTGGGGTGCTGGGGATAAGGGAACAAAGCGAAATCCCCGTTCATCTTTCTTATGTCTCATGAATACACCCACGCAAACCCTCTAATCCGTGCATATGATTTCCTTTCTTTTTGCCCCTGCTGCTGTAGATTCATTCATGTTGTTGTGAGCTGAAGGGGCTGACATGAGGACAGCGCTGTGCTCGGCGGTGGCTGCGCTGTGTGCTGCCGCGCTCCTCTCCTCCATCGAGGCTGAAGGTAACCGTCCTCCCCTGCCCCTTTGCGCGGGTGCCCCATGAGACAACCCACTAGGCCCAAGCTGCCACCTCCCCTCTCTCTTTTTGAATGTCACTCCTTCACCTTCTCTCTTTCTCTCCTTCAGAGGAACGCCTCTCCTTTCTTGCCCAGCTCCTTCTGTGCTCTGTTTCTCCTGGCTGGTCAGTCAAAATGTAGCTCCCTCTCTCTGTCTCTTTGGTGTGCTGTCCACACCACTCTGCAGCAGAGACGTGGGCCAGCGGCCGCCCTGGGGTGCACAGTGTCCCGAGGAGCCCCGGGCACTGCTGGGACTCACACCACTGCCCTGGAGCCGCTGGGCTGTGCAGTCGTGGTTAATCACATTGAGCGAGGAAAAGAGAAATCCACCACCCGACCACCTGCAGCTCTGAAATAAAATGATCCAACAGAGTCTGTCTCTCTGCGCCTGTTGTGTTTTGTTTGGGCTGGCCCCCTCGCCTCTACCCTGCTGGTCTTCTGGCCCCCCATGCTCAGTGGGGCAACCCCCGGCTGAGCCCTTGGGGTGGCCCCACCCTTCCCCAAGTACTTCGGCCATTGGTGGGCCTGGTGTGGGGGACAGGCCTGGTGTGGGGGACAGCCCTGGGGAGATGTCACTGTGTCATGCATCTCATATGCCTCTGAAGGGTGGGCAGGCCTGAGCCAGACTCCACTGCGGCCTCTGTGCTCCGAGGCTCTGGCACACTTGTTGCGCCATGGTCCCCAGAGCAGCCTTCTCTTTTTCTCCTTCTCCTCCTTCTCCTCCTTCTCCTTCTTGTGGGCCACTGGTTCTTCTGGAGGTCCTGGTCAGTCCATGGCAGCTCCCAGCCTACAGCTGTGGGGAGACACAAGTGCTCCCATGGTGTCCCAACTGCCGTGAGGGATTAGCACGAGTCTGAGGTAGCCTCCTCCATGTGAGCTGGACAGTAGTAACAGCGTTTTTGTTATCAGTGTCTGCCAAGAGAAATACAAAGATGCAAGGTCCAACTGGATGCTGAAGTGACTTGGTCTGACCTCTGGGACTCAGATCCATCAATAGGGTGTGCCCTGTGTTTGAACTGGGAAAAACAGAAGCCAGTGTCTGGTAATTCCTCCTCATTTTACCATCTGGAGCCAAAAAACTTTTCTGATTGTGACCTATCACAACTGCATGTGTCTGTACCTGGTTGCCCTGGCTGATGGCTACAGAAAGTATGGCATGTGAGAGAGACCTATGAGATGTCTTCCCCCACACTACACTGCTGTCATGGGCAACAGAGGCATAAAAGAGACCAGTTTTCTGGAAAGTAGGGCATTTCTGCTGTCACTACTACATCTGGTCACTCTAGGAGGGGATCAGCCCACTGCTTCGCTCTCATGCTACGTTGTTGTTGGCTGAACAACCAAAAAGGTCATTTGAAGTCTTTTCAGAACTGCATTTCAAATGCAGGACTACTGTGCCAGAGAAAGCAGAGGAAATGTACGGTTTTGATGGAAGAAGGGAGTGGATGTAATTGTGTGTGCTTCCAACTTCTAGGCATGTGCTGGTTCAGGGCTTGAGTGATGTTGCTATTGTCCTGTACCGTTGGTTACATTTTAGGAGTGAGCTATTTCAAAATGAGTGAAGGCATTTTATTTAACTGTGGTATGGACAGAAACAGCCACAGTTTGAGGACTGTTAGTGAAAGCTAAAATTGTGTGTTGGAGAAGTGTGTGTGCTGTTTTGAAAGGATGAAGCTAGATACAGTACCAGTCAAGCTGACCTGGTATGTTTAGATCTTATAGTAAAGTGTGTGCCATTGTTAAGCAAAGGAATGGACAAAGTCTGATCTTGAATACTGTGAAGTGTTCCTGGTAGGATTTACACTGCTCTGCATTTAGAAGTTTGTATTTTTATATAAAGTACATAGCTTTGGAGCAACTTCTCATAGCTCCAAAGATTTGAAGGGAGAGCAGAAAAGCGTCTTTGAGTAGAAAATAGTGAGAAATAGTGATGCTGAAAATAGAAATACAAAATCAGGAATACCTTAGGACTTGCTCTGGTGAGAGCTGCTGTTGTAAAGCCTTTCTTTTTTACTGTGTTTTTGATTGGGCCATATGAGCCATTCTTCTGCGCTGTTTTAACATTGTGCTTCAATTTTGCATCATTTTGTACATTACACTTTGGATCTTAGTTACTTTAGTTCTGGTCTCATTCCAACTTAACTGATGTCTGCTGAACTGACTTTCTCCTGCAGGTATTTGTCTCTTTAGTGTGTTTCTTCAACTTCCACACCACATTGTGTGCCAAAACCCTCTTCCTGCCAGTCCTGTCTCAGGCTGCTAGTGCTAAGTGCAGTTGCATGACTGTACTTTAAAGCACTTTTTAACTCCTATGTTGTTGTTGGCTTTTCTTTCTTTTTCTTTTTTTTTTTTTTTTATTTCTTCTTTTATTCCCTTGGCTTCTCCCACAGTGGTTACAAGAAATGCAGTTTGAGTTTTCTTTCCCTCAGGTATGCGTGGGCACTTGGTAGAATGAAAAAGTGAGAGAGGGATAAGGGAGAAGAGCACTTGATGTGGTCAGCACTGTTGATCTGCGATGGGAAAGTGGTGTGAAAACAAAGGGAAGGAAGAACAAAGTTCTGCTTTTCTTCTGCCTTCCTCCAGCTTCCATTTTTCAGTCCCTCCCGGCAATAGATCTAGTATTATTTTTCTGAAACTGCTGCTCAGATTCCTAAATACTGTGAGTCTTTCACGAGAGCAGTGCTCTGCTGCTGCTGGCAAAGCAGAGAGGTGCAGTAATGGTGTTGGGGCTTTTCTATTGAGAATACAGCAAAGCAGGAGTTTCTTTTTGGATATATACTGTGGCAATAGAATGGGTAATACCAACATATGGTATGAATGCATTCATGGCATTTCACTGTAGAAGTTATTTGTTTGCCTTGGACGAGGAAGAGAATCTGTTTTCGACCTCTGTGTTTTTACTTATACAATGAAATTTTACTTGTTCTAATTTGCATTCTTTCTGGTCTCTCTCTGGCCTTCAACATAGTTTGTGCGATGCTTTATTTTATACTTTATCTGTTTCTTGCCATTTTAGTCCAGTACTGCCCAACTGCAATGTATTTGATATATGTTCTGTATGAAAAATTCTTTCTGACACGGTGTATTTTCCATCTGTGATCACATAACAGCTGGGGGAAAATCTGTGTCCTTCTATTAAAAGAAAATGTTTTAATTATTATAGTCATAATTGAGACAAGTTGATTCCTTGCAAATAACCTGTTTGTTATAGACTGAAGGTAGTGCTGTTATGGTGTCCTGGCTTGTGTAGTGTGTAGCATTTGCTAATATAGAGGGATTTTCAAAGGTACAAAAGAGGAATGAGGAAATAATTGGCTCTGCATAACCATTGAGCATGTGATGGTTCTGATTTTTCAATGCTTTGGGAATTGGTTCAGACCTAGAAAAGTCTATTTTCTAGAGAATAAGGAAGGAGGATATCACTGAGCCCAGGATGACCCAGGATAGCTGAAACTTCTAAGGTTAACCACCTAATCAGCTTTGGAATTGGCTTGTGGGACCATTTTTTCATTACCTTTTGATGTATAATTTCTATCCTTTGAGAAATAAGCTGTTGATTTTCAAATTCCCAGAGAGCCATCTAGACTGAAACGTGGAGGTGTGCTTTGTATATGTATGATGCTGACTACAAATTCTTGTTCTTTCTACTTCTAATTGGAATTAGAAGCAAAGAGCGCATGCGAGTTCATGTGTGCAAACACATACATATGCACAAACATGCCAAAATGTGGTGAATAGTTATGCATGTAGTGTGTGTATATGTATGCAGTTGTTATGTGGTACATTTAAATGTGTATACTTATGTGTACAAAAAAGTATACGCATTTAAATGATTTTCTTTCAGAATACCCTTACATGAACTATGTATCTTGTATTTTTAATAAATTTCAGATATAACATATAATTAAAAAAAATGTAGACCTAAAGATGACTAAGATTATCTACTGTTGGCAGTGAATATCTTACAAGCCTGAAAAGCCATTCTCTGCTACATTGATAGACTGTAACTCATTCCTTCTCCTATTCATATTGGCAAGATGAACTTCAAAGGACCTTGACTGGGGTTGTGATCTAGTAGGCTGTGTCAAATTCATGCCAAATATGAAGAAAACATTACATGAGGAGTTTGGGCCTCTGCCAGCCTCAGCAGGGCTTATCTCAGTGAGACCATGAGTGGCTTTGTTCTTCAGCTACCATGGCCTGTATGCTGTTTTAACAAGAGCTAATATGTTTTGTTTTTTTTTTTCCCCTGCTAATTAGCATTAGTCTTTTTCAGTGTTGGAATTACAGTTTTTGTGTCACATAAGGGTTGTAGAGTGCAGCTACTCCCAAGTTATGTTGCTTTTAAGATTGGGCATAGATTTTAATTGCTTGATCTGCTGATTATATTTTTCTTCTATCTTGTTAAGATACTTGTTGGGATGCTCTAGCAGTCATGTGAAACCATGACAGGTGTCTATAATAAGCTGTAGACTTTTGATCTATTAATAAACAGATTTGCATTATCTGTTGAGTAATACAAGCTCGTGTAAGACAGATAACAGGAGAAAATGCTCGTACAATGCTTGAAAGTACAATATCATCACATGGTACAATCACAATCTTGTACAGTGATAAGTCAGAGAGTAGTTTGTCCTGGATTTTGGTACAGCAGAGCTGGACGGACTGGCACTGTCACTACACTGTATGCATGTGTGCAGCTTCATGGGGCAAATAGTCCTATGTCAAGACTGCTTGCTCAGGTAAAGATTAAGCCTTTGTAAAATGGAATTTTCAGGGCTGTTTCTGCAATGAGACAAACTCCCACTGGACCGAGGGCCATTTTGTCCTGGTCTGATTTCATATTGCAGCTGACTTGTTTGTCCTGCAGTGAGTTCTGGTCTGGAAGAAGAATTTTGTGGAGGGCTGGTGGAGTTGCCCTGTTTGATGATGACCGTATGATTTTTACCATCTAACTATTTTGATGTACTTCAGATCAACTTCCAGCTCTCAGTCATATGACTGTGGTTTGGTCTTGTTCCTGCAGACAGTTTCACATGGATGAAATTCAATCCATGTGAAGGATGGTGGATGTTGTAGAGGTTCTGTGTGAGTATTGAAAGGATGCAAGCTGTCCAGAAGACATTTTGACAACAAACTTGCTATTCTTCACTCAGACAAATTTCCTTTTTGGATTTCCATGGAAGAAGCATACAGTGATTTAATTTTTTGAGCCATGCTGAGGATGAACAGCTTTGACGTACAACAACAGAGATTGGGCTTAGATGTTGGGAACAACTTTATGAGGACAGAGGAATTAAGGCATTGAAGTAATTTCTGTGGGAAGCAGGCAGTTTTGACAATGATGGAGGTCTCAAAATGTGATCTGAGCAACCATGCCAGGAATGATGTGGGATGGCTGATCTTGCCTTGGCCATGGGAAAGATTAGGGGACTTTCTGATGTCCTCTGCAATACTGCTGTTCTAAAAAGCTGTGAATAGCTGAATGAATGGATATGTTAATTATATATTGATGTACTGTTCTTTTCAACTGCCAAGATCCACATCTGAATTTTCATAAAATGGATCAGAATCCTTTAAAATGTTCAAGACTTTTCCTCACAGTCAGATTTTTCAGTTTATCTGGAATCCGGTCATTTGGATATCAACAAGTTGGGCTGCTGCTGTCCTTCAGCAGTTAAAGCCTAAAGTCTCTGCTGCAACATGCCAATTTACTTGCAAGGTTGGTGGTGCTATTTTTTCCATGTACTGAATTTTTTTTTAAAAGCATGCTCAGGTCAGTTGTCTCTGCCTTTGCATTAAATTTGTCCTGAGCCATTGCTACTGAAACAATATTTTATAATGATATTCTTATTTATTACCCAAATGTATTGTACTATTAACATGTGTTGCATGATTTTGATACTAAGTAACTAGCCTGCAATCTCTAGCATTGTGATACTCATAAAATGAATGATGAATAAAATGTGCATGCACATTTTAATGGTCTAATCTCACTGCCTGTGTATGGACAATAGGAAAAATAACAATTACTTCAATACTAGTTATCTATTTTGTCAGTATTACAAAGCCATATTATCCTATGGTTGGAAATAACAGTAAATAAAAGGAAAAAAGATGGCCTACAAAATGGTTTTCATTTTTTTTACCTCAGTGTTACTTATTGCAATTGGATGGTGTCTTTTTTAAGTGTTCTAGCATTTATTTCTTGATCAGCTCCTTAAATTATGCTCCAAAGCAAGACAAAAGTCTTATTTGAGTTATGATGGAGATCTTCTGTGAAACAGCGAAGATCTGTCTATTAAGAAGGCCTGCAAAATGGTCTGCAGTAGTAAAGGAAAGTATGGCTGAATCTCATCTTACTTTGTAGACCTATTTAAACAATAATATAATACACCTACCATGCACTGACAGTGAGTCAGTAAAATATTGCATGAGTAAGCATGACATTTTTACAAAGAGAATATCATTATAAAATATTTATGAAACGTCTTTGTGTAATGAACCTTGTACATGGAGGCTTTTGTCCATCGTGGGAAGCTAAAAAAATAATAATCAACATTTCATTTACATATGCATGATGCTGCAAAATAGCGTACGTGAACTGTTTCTTTCTGTACTGTTCAATTACTTCTGTCATCAGCTCCTATAAGATTTATTTGCAGTCATTTGTTCAGATCACTGGTGCCCTCTTTGCTGTTCTCTATAGATTCCATAAAATGAATGTCCATAAATATACTTCGATGTTGTCTTTTCATAATTAACCATTGTGTTGTATGGAACCATACTGGCATTTTATGCTAAAATGCCACCAGTAGTATGGGTACACCTGCTGCAAAGGGAACATGAAAACATTAGTTTACACCTTTGAATTTTTACAGTAATATGGTGTAAACACGTCGAATCTTATTTTTGTGAGCTCTCACATTGGCTCAAATATGTCAGCAAATTCCAACTGTTACTAACTCAATTTATCCACCCCTTAGTTCTTCCATTCTTTGCAGCCATAAGCAAAGTATGTCACTTTAGAGGCTTCTAGGAACCAAGGGGTGGAGCTCTCCCTATTCTGAAATAAAATGATACATCAGTATATCATTATTACTGATATACATTTTACATGCATATTCTTATCTAGACCTTAACAGAAAATGTCTTACTGAACACTAAATGCCCAATCTATATTCCCTGTACTCTTAAAAATATTTTTTTCTCTGCCAAGTTTCTAGATTCAGTGAAATCAATAAGAAATATGACTGTGCAGAGACTATAGCCAAAAGTGGATCAATTCTTTGATGTCTAATTAAGAAGAGTGCTGTGTTCTCTCATTGTTCTAAATGACCTCTTGGTATTGTAAGCAGGTTGTTATTTGGCATGCTTGTACGGATTGCACCCAGCATGTACAAAAATTCCTTTTAATTGTTATGTGAAATGTTTGCATATGTGGTGATTATCTGTGAACTCATTGTACATGTATCCAAATGTGTTTTCTATTGTGCTTGATTTTGCTGGCCATTCTTGAATGTCTTGGCAACTCAAGAAACATACGTTCTGTGCTGTCCTCTGTAACGCGTATACTCTTTGATGTTGTGTCATATTTTGTCAGCTTTTATTTTACTCTTTTCCAACAACATATCTTTATATTTGTTGGAAACAAATTTATGCAAAGACAATTTTAGTAAGCTTTGCTCAACCTTATTTTATTTTTTTCATTTTCCAAAGCTTGTTCAAACTTTTAAACATCCACCTGGTGTAAATCTTTTGCAGTTAATCCACCGTCAGACTTGAATTTTACAATTATAGATGAACATAATGTTCAAATGTCATGGAAAAGGCCACCAGATGCAATAGTGGGTTACAGGATAACTGTGGTTCCTACAAACGGTGAGTTAAAAAAAAATTGTTATTTGGTTTTTGGAAAACCTGGGTACTTTTTTACTTATATCCAATCTGGGTATGAGAACAGCTAATGACATCTTTCTGAAGACTGGGTAGCAACAAACATACACGAAATACAATACACGAAAGAGCAGTGACTGTTCCAAATTAGGGTATTTCTTTCCTTAGCGTTTTAAATTTTGGTTTCTTTTTCTTTGCAAGGAATAAGAAGGTAAAGTCCTCACTGTGTTCCTCTTCTATGCCTTTACCTTAAAGAACTGTAGCATACTTCTTTCAGATATGTGTTCCAAAGGAAATATTACGTGTCGGAAAATGATGCAGTGATGTCATGTAACTTCCATAACATGACTGAAATAATGGTTGTGTAAGACTCTCATTATTCTGATTCACTTTGAGAAATAATCAGTGGTAAATCTGGATTGGAACTGGAACGTTATTTGTTAAATTATAGTACATTTTGTATGTGTATTTTTGTCTTAGTTTCAGCTGAGATGGAATTGTTTTCTTCTGTGTATCTGGTATGATGCTATATTTTGGTTCTAGGAGAAAACCAATTCTGATAACACACTGATGTTTATAGTTGCTGCTAAGCAGTGTTGTACAGAGCCAGGGCCATTTGCAGTGAAGGGCTAAAGGAGCTGTGACGGAACAGAATTAGGACAGTTGACTTAAACTGGCCAAAGGGATATTCCATACCATATGACATCCTGCGGACAGATTTTTGAAGGGGGTGGTGAGAGTGCATCTCGCTCTCTTTTACTGCTCAGGGGGCTAGCTGGCTACTGTTTGGGTGGTGGTGAGCAATAGCTTGTGAATCACTTGTTATATATATTTGTCAAAATTATCCTTTTCTTTTATCTTAGTAAATAATTTTTTCTACTTTGTAGAAGTTCTACTTTGTATTTTCCCAATTCTCTCCCCCTTCCCATTTGGAAGTGGGGAGAGTGAGTGAACAGCTGTGTGGTATTGAAGCACCTGCTGGTTTAAACCACAACAATTTTATATTTCATATTTCCTGGAATTTATTAATCATTTCCGTAATTTTTTTTCAGTACTGAAAACAGCTTAGTTTGAAGTTTCCTGTTTCAAAATATTTCAGGAAAACAGGGTTGTATCATTGTACAATTGTCATCGGATATTTAAATAGATTATTCTCTGTTGCGTTTTATATTAATCAACTTGTCATTGATATTACTGGATTTAAACACAGTATTAACCGTTTTATATATTCATTGCAGATGGACCAACTAAAGAATTTACTCTTTCACCTAGCACAACCCAAACTGTCTTATCAGATCTTATACCTGATATAGAATATGTTGTGTCAATAGCTTCATATGATGAGGTAGAGGAGAGTCTACCTGTTTTCGGCCAACTAACAAGTAAGTATATGTAATACAGCTTATGGTAGAGAATAGTTCAGTTGAAGGGACTTTTGAGAATAATTGAGTGCAACTGCCTGACCACTTCAGGGCTAACCTGAAGTTAAAGTATGTTATTGTGGGCATTGTCTGAATGCTTCTTGACATTTGACAGGAATGGGACATCAGCTACCTTGCTGGGTAACTTACTTATTTCAGTCCCTGACCACAGTAAATAAATTTTTCTTAATGTGTAGTCTGAACATTCCCTGGTGCAGCTTTGAGCTGTTCCTGTGTGTCTTGCCTCCTGAGCAGAGCCCACCACGTCCCTCTGCTTCCCTTTGGAGCTGCAGAGAGTAATGAAGTTGCCTCTCAGCCTTCTCTTTTTCACATTAGACAGTCTAAAGTGTCCTCAGCTTCTCATAGGACATTCCTTCTAACCCATAGAGCAGCTTTGTGGTCCTCCTTTGGACACTTTCACGTACCTTAACATCCTTTTTATATAGTGGAGTCCAGAACCCCACCTATTCAAGTTGAGGCTGCACAAGTACTAAACAAAGCAGCAAAATCCCCTCCTTAGACAGGCTGAATGTGCTGTGTTTAATGCATTACAAAATGTGGTTTGCCCCCTTGGCTGCCAGGGCACATTGCTGTCTCATGTTGAGCTTGTTGTCAACCAGTTAAAAAAACCAAATAACAGAACTGACTGGTCATTCACAGAACTTGGCTTTGTTCCAGTTCCTCATCAAAATATTGGCCCATGCCGAAAGTCAGATAAGATGTTGCTGCACAGCAAGCCTTTCATTTATTTATTTATTGCATTAAGTGTAATTCTTCACAGAATCAAAGATGGAAGGAGACTGCTTGGATATAATGTTTCTGACAGGTCATACAGAGTTCTTTGCAGGAGACCTCTGGTTATGTCGAACTGGGCCTATTCCTATTAACTGCATCTGCATTCAGAGGGAAAGCTGTCACTGACTTTAGTTAAGAAATGAATCTGACTGGATTTCTGTGAAGAAAAAAGACCCATGAACTTATTTTCATCAAACAATAAAATGTTAAAATATATATATATAATATAGACTTGAAACTTTTCTCACTTACAGTTAACCATTGTGAGTTAGACACAGCAGCCTATCTGCAATGGTGTGTTTTTTCACGTCTCAGGCTACCCAAACGACCACAGGAAAATTAATTACGATGAATTCCCCAGTGTGTTAGTGAGGAGTAATAATGGTATTTCATCTCTTCATGTTGCAGTGAATTCTGTGATTCTGTGTTTGATTTGGGGGTATTACTTGGAAATGTGCAAGTACAGAAGACTCCTAAGTATTACATTTTCTGCATTTTGTGTTGCCCTGAATTTTATGTTGTCAGTTCTTCAATTATATGTGATATAACTTGCATTTCTGTATTCAATTTCTGAGTCTTGTCAGATTCTTTCCCCTAATTCCTTTTATTTGATTCCAACAAATTAACCTAATTTCCTTTATTAATCCTACCTATGTTGTATTTTGGGCAGTTCAGACAGGTGGTCCAGGAGTGCCAGAGCAAAAGAAGGTTGAAGCTCAAATACAAAGTAAGATATTTTGTCTATCAGTGTATTTTGTACTTTGTCTATCAGATGTTTTGGAGATAACTGAGATCTAGTTTCAGGGCCCTCCAAAGTTAAGCTGCATTCCTTAGTTACTTAGCAATAAAGTTAACTTTTAAAGTTGTCTAGAATTAAGAAAACTTGGGAAGAAACTGAGTGAGATAGAAGAAATCTGTAGCCATATTGATAGAATGAAGTACAAAGGTGGTACCGAAATTAAGGACTTCATGCAAGTAATCTAAGAAAATCCACTGAAGCCTCTCTCCTATCAAGAAAAGATGTTGTCTTGTGGATGCAAGGCACTGCAGAAGAAGCCATGCAGCTATTATGGGGAGATAAAGATGGGAAGCAGAAGTGGTAATAAGATGACATTTCCTTAACATAAAACTGTTTCAAAAAATTGTATGTGTAAGTTTTATCTGGGATAACAGATCTTGTGAAATAGAGTGAGCGGTGTCTCAAAACTGAGTTTTTAACTGACAGTTCCCTTGTAGTAATGGCAGCTAAAAGTTCCTCGTCTCTGTTCACCTAGGCAGATAATGCTTCCCTAAGTAAGATAATTCCAGATAATAATATGATCAAAATCTGTTCATTTTAGCTTTTATTTACTCAGATGTTTCTCACTGATTTGTAAGAATACAATTGCACATCTGCTAACAGGTGTTTCTGTTGTTGTTTTTGTGTGTTTCAGAATGCTCCATAAGTGCAATGACAGATTTAGTTTTCCTGGTAGATGGTTCATGGAGTGTAGGAAGAAATAACTTTAGATATATTCTGGACTTCATGGTTGCCCTTGTATCAGCTTTCGACATTGGGGAAGAAAAGACAAGAGTTGGAGTTGTTCAGTACAGTTCAGATACAAGAACAGAGTTCAATTTAAATCAGTATTTCAGAAGAAGTGATCTTCTTGATGCAATTAAAAGGATACCTTATAAAGGTGGCAACACTATGACAGGTACAGATTTCCCACATACTTGTTTATGTAGCATATCATTTTTACTTTAAATTTGCTTTAAATCTTAGTTCATTCATACCTAATTAAAAAAACAACTTGCCTTTTTTTTCAGGTGAAGCTATTGATTACCTAGTTAAAAACACTTTCACTGAGTCAGCTGGAGCAAGAAAAGGCTTTCCCAAAGTGGCAATTGTCATCACGGATGGAAAGGCTCAAGATGAAGTTGAAATTCCTGCGAGAGAGCTTCGCAACATAGGAGTTGAAGTTTTTAGTTTGGGTATGTTTTTAATGAGTGAGAGATTAGTATTCCTAAAGCAGTAAGTTTTACATTTTACAGAAACAGGTTTTGAAGTTTTGCTATGCTGTTCTTTTCGTGTGTGTGCCTTGAAGTGGGTATCTGTAACCTTCAGAGTGGAACATACCAGTTGTGTTAATTTGCTAGTTATTTTGTAGCTCCTACATGGAAACTAGGAAGGTTGACAAATGGAGTTTAGCCCTTGGACTTACCATATTATTTTCCTAAGTTGAAAATGGAGTGTATTACTTCATTGTATTTAGATATTTAGTAATATGGTTATTGATAAATTACATTAGAAGAACTGAATTTAATTCAGCTTTACCTCGGTATATTCTGATACTTTATGAGTACATTCACTGGTGTTTGTATTTTTCAGCCACTTAACATGGTCCTGTCTATTGCGTCTTCTAGGAATCAAAGCAGCAGATGCAAAAGAACTCAAGCTAATTGCATCTCAGCCTTCACTGAAACATGTATTCAATGTGGCTAATTTTGATGGAATTGTAGATATACAGAATGAAATCATATTGCAAGTGTGCTCTGGAGTTGATGAACAGCTGGGTGAATTGGTTAGTGGAGAAGAAGGTGAGATACTTTTATGTAATGCATTTGCCGTTGTCAGTTCATTCTGATGTATATGTAAGAAGACTAGCCCTACTTCCTTTTCTGTGTTTTATTTTGAGTTTGATCCATTGCCTCATTTAGCAAGTATGGAAAACAGATTTCAGCTTTGTGCATTTAAATACACGAGGACAAAATGTGTAACACAGTAGATTTGGAATAGCTCCATTATTCTGTAGTTTCAAGGGCAACAAAATGATCAGTCTCCTACACTCAGTTTGAGCACTGGTTTCAATTCTATAGAAAAAAATATACAAATGGAAAAATCTAGTTGATGAAGGGGCAGAATATGTAATAGGTTAAGAATTAAGGAATAAACTAAAGAATCCTCTGTGAGATTCTAAGTAGTTATTTGTTGCCCAAAATGCTTGCAGGATGACTCTGCTGTCATAATGCTCTGCTCAGGTCTGCATTTTTTCAGACCCTCTACTGTGTTCCTATGGGTGTTGCTTTCATTTCTGACTGAAATAGGATCAGATAAAAAGAACATTTCTCCTGGAACTTCACTAAACTTGGGGTACCACAAATGCATTGTTTATGTTTTTACCCTCTCACTGATGCCACTTGTGAAATGTCCTGTAATTCAGTTATGTTTATTTATGCTAAAAATGAGTGTGATTTTTAATTAAAGATTAAGCAAGGATGACTGAATTTATTTAAGAAGTAAAAATATGCATATAAATCTGTTTATAACTGCAATTAATAATTTGGGTTCACTTTCAATTTCTTTCAGTGGTGGAGCCTCCTTCAAATCTAGTAGCCACTCAGATCTCCTCAAAATCTGTTAGGATCACTTGGGATCCATCTGCAAGCCAAATAACTGGCTATAGGGTACAGTTCATCCCAATGATAGCTGGTGGAAAACAGCATGTGCTGAGTGTGGGTCCTCAGACTACTGCTCTGAATGTTAAAGATCTCTCTCCAGACACAGAATATCAAATTAACATTTACGCAATGAGAGGACTGACGCCCAGTGAGCCAATAACTATAATGGAAAAAACACAACAAGTCAAAGTTCAAGTGGGTGAGTTAGGAGCTACTGCACTGTTATTTCCAGGCAGTAGCTTTTTGTCTGAACCTCTAATATTTCTGATATTTGCTTTAGTACTATACCTTTATGGCTTATAAGAGCTTTACTTGGAATGGTTTATTTCCTTTATAAGCAACTGGATATAATACATGGACTGCAGATACAGTTGAAATACCATGGTTCCTGAATACCTGCTTATAGTCGTGGTTTTTTTTCTCTTTACAGAATGCTCACGTGGTGTGGATGTAAAAGCTGATGTTGTGTTTTTAGTGGATGGCTCCTACAGCATTGGTATCGCCAATTTTGTTAAAGTAAGAGCCTTTTTGGAAGTGTTAGTTAAAAGCTTTGAGATATCACCTCGAAAAGTACAGATAAGTCTTGTCCAGTACAGCAGAGATCCCCATATGGAGTTTTCTTTGAACAGATACAACAGAGTGGAAGATATAATTCAAGCTATTAACACCTTCCCCTACAGAGGTGGATCTACCAACACAGGCAAAGCGATGACATATGTGAGGGAGAAAGTATTTGTTACAAGCAAAGGATCAAGACCAAATGTGCCAAGAGTTATGATTCTTATCACTGATGGAAAATCATCAGATGCTTTTAAAGAACCTGCAATAAAGTTGAGGGATGCAGATGTGGAAATATTTGCAGTTGGTGTGAAGGATGCAGTGCGTACAGAGTTAGAAGCAATTGCATCACCTCCTGCTGAAACCCATGTTTACACAGTGGAAGATTTTGATGCTTTCCAAAGAATATCATTTGAACTTACGCAGTCTGTCTGCCTAAGGATTGAGCAGGAGCTGGCTGCAATAAGGAAAAAATGTAAGTAAATACTTTTTCTTAGAGAAATATCGTTGTACCTACATCAAAGAATTAATGTTGAAATTGACTGTCTACAAATAAAATTTATTAGCTGGTGTTTGGTTGTAATTTTGAGGTATTTTGAAAGCAACTGGAGGAAGTTGATAGAGAAATGCAAATGGGAAAAAAAATGTAGAAATATATTTTCCTCCCTTCTTAAGTGCCTAGAAACTTCTTAGTATATGTTGATCTGGAATGACTTCAGTGTGGTTGTGCTCTGCTTTTACCTTGTAGTAAACTAGCTTCAGTTAAGTCTTTAATATAGTAGTTACTTAGTAAAGTTCATTCTTCAGCTATTCAAAATGAAGTAGCTAATCAGAGCTTGTGTTCTAGAATTTTAAAGCCAATGGAGCAATGTAGGCATCTCCAGAAGGTGATTTAATTAATTTTTATGATAAAATGAATGTTCCTCTGAAACTGTCCTTCTGTCTTCCCCAGCTGTAATGAAAGTGGGCTTAAGACAAGGTGATATAAGACAGCTAATGCTAGGTGACATTAATCTCATTCTGACTATAAAACCTGAAATAAAGCCGGACATGAAAGTCTTCACATGTATCCATACTTGGCAAGCTTGGGTACAGTTACTATTTAGAAAAATTCTAAATTCTAGCTTTTGTTCAGCTGAAGTTACTTAGGATTAGTTTCACCTGCAGCATCTCTGCTTATGTTTATTAGAATACTAATGTTGAATAGTCCCCAGCACTGAAAACCCCACTTTCTTTAAAAATAAGCCTTTTGTTTCAGGATAGCTTTGAGGAACAAACCAGCAAAGCAGCCTTTGTTTTAGAGGGCTCAAGCAATCTTAACATCCCCACTGTTAGGCTGACTAGGCCTACCAAAACAAGCCCAGGATGTCAGGTTTGTGTTTGTGCCTCGTGTCAAGTTCCTTTTTTTCCCTTTGACTCCATTCATGAGAAAATATTGGGATTTATTTTATCCTTTTTCTAATCAACGTTTGAAAAAAACCCACTAGGATTCTTAGTTCCCATTGAGGGCAAAGTGTTATTGCTGTTCTTGAGACATGTAGAAGAGAGAACCCGGCTTGATTATCACATTCTTACTTAAATTTTCCAAGATACCTTTATTTTAGATGGGCTACTGTCATTTGGTCTAGAAATCACTGAACTGGTGCTTCTACTCGTTGTATGATTTGACAGATTGTAGATATCATCTTTATATAATCTGATAACTACAAGCAAGTATGGAAAACAAATACTGGTGCATGTATAGCAAAATATCTTGTCAATTAGAATAAGGAGATTGATCAAGGGACATTTTTCATTGTTTTTAGAGATTGTGTTTAAAAATAAATAAATATATTCCAGCAAGTATGTCTTAGCTGCCTATTTTCATTTCCACACAGCTTACGTACCTGCAAAGAACATGGTCTTTTCTGATGTAACATCTGACAGTTTCAAAGTGAGCTGGTCTGCAGCTGGATCCGAAGTTTTGTCATATCTCATTAAATATAAAGTAGCGATCGGTGGAGATGAATTCATTGTTTCAGTACCAGCTTCAAGTACTAGCTCAGTTCTCACCAACCTGCTACCTGAGACTACTTATGCAGTCAGTGTGATTGCTGAATATGAAGACGGCGATGGCCCTCCTTTGGATGGAGAGGAAACCACCTTAGAAGGTAGGCTTCCATTGTTTTCTGATGTAAAAAAGTCATATGTTCCAATGTTCACATGCTTCACTGAGAGAATGTGTGCATGTGAAACAGCCAGCAAGAGCTGAGAAGCTGTGCTGTTATGTGAAATGAAAATACGTGTTGTTGTCTCTGAGTGTGTTTAGTAAAGATACAAAAGGCCAACAGATCACCAGTGTTGAATTGCTATGATTGAATTTTATTTTTCTTGAAATTTGGATGATGCTTTGTTTCTCCACAGTGGCCTATTTCTGAATAAAATGCTGTGCTGTAAATAAAAATTTTGCTGGCATATGGGAGTCTTAGTATGATTGTGTGTGTGTTGACTTACATAGGTATATGCTTGACTTTAATGCATTTAATTTGCTGTGTCTACATCTTCAGCTTGCATTAACAGAAATTCTATTCTATATACCATAGACTTAGAGGGTTTTTGGTCAACTGTTTTTCATCAAAACCTAATGGATCTGATCCGATAATTCTTACTGATTCAAGACTTCCATTGATGTCAGTGTGACTTTGTGGTCAATGCCTTAAAATAAATTCAGACTTGGTAGCTGTACGTTTTTTTTCTTGACAGAGTTGCTAAGATGCGTTTCCTATGATCTAAAGGAGAAGGATCACAGTAATTTTTATTTTCTGTTCCAGTATTTATGTACTCAGTCTAGTCTAAACCATGTTTATTTTTATTTTTACTTTTGTTTTGTTTTAAATGTCAATCCACTCTGTTACCTTATTCCTTACTGTCATTAGTGACCTTTGATGATGCGATTCCAAGGGAGCAAAAGAAGCAGCATGGAAATTTTTTAATTGCATTTTCCTCTTAGGATTGATATAAATACACATTTATATAATTGCTTAGTTTGGATAGCAAGATTGGAAGATACAGATTTTGCTGTTGGTGTGCATATTTCCATGACTATACCAGTCTGAATGTTTTTGCCACACAAAACTTTCCTTTTCCAAGACAAATTCTTCACTGGTAGAATATGTGGCTTATGAGTGTAAGGGACAGAAGATGGAATAACTTTAAAAAAAATAATCAGCGTTCTCATGTTGCAATTGATATATTTTAATCTGATGAAATCTTAACATGTCTGAAAAGACTGAGTTCTATAATCGCCTAAAGGTCAGCAGCTCTCCATGAAGATCTGCTCCATGCAGCAAGTTGGTCCTGATGACTAACTAATCCCTTGATGACTAACACTGATTTAAGTCTTGGTAAATAACTTGAAATTGAGTATTGTGTTTCTGACCAGTAGAAAACAAATTCTTCTCTTTAAAGCTAGGAGTGTTAATTGCACCATAGGTCTGTAACTGAACGCTGAAGAAGATTGCTTTAGCATACCTTAACAGCAGGACAAGGGGAAATGGTTTTAAGTTGAGGGAGGAAAGTTTCAGGTTGGATGTCAGGGGGAAGTTCTGTACCATGAGAGTGGTGAGGTGCTGGAGCGGGCTGCCCAGAGAGGTGTTCAAGGCCAGATTGAATGAGCTCCTGGATAGCCTGGTCTAGTATTAAATGGGGATGTTGGTGGCCCTGCCTGTGGCAGGGGGGTCGTAGATTCATGATCCTTGAGGTCTCTTCCAACCTGGGCTGTTCTGTGTTAGCTGAATTGTACTTCAGATAGTAAATGATAAAAATTAAAACATTAAAACTTGTATGAAGGAAAATGCTAACTACTGCTATTCAACTTGCATTGCACTTGATACTAATGTATGTTGGAATAGCCAAGGTCTGCTTTTATGTGTCCTCACTGATGTGAAATGACATGAGTTATAAAGTTACTTTTGTCAAGGACTGGAGTAAGTTAAATGGTTCACACAACAGTTCTTAATAGCTACTGGGATAACAAGCCAATTATAGTCTTTGAGATCGCACCTTAGAAATTATTTGTGCCCTTTTCTTGCAGTTAAAGGCGCTCCTCGAAACTTAAGGATAACAGATGAAACCACTGATAGCTTTATAGTTGGATGGACTCCAGCTCCAGGAAATGTTCTAAGGTACAGGCTTGTATACAGACCACTTACTGGAGGAGAAAGAAGACAAGTGACTGTCTCAGCAAATGAAAGGTCGACTACTCTACAGAACTTGATTCCAGATACAAGATATGAAGTGTCTGTTATTGCTGAGTATCAGTCTGGGCCTGGGAATGCGCTGAATGGCTATGCAAAAACTGATGAAGGTACATGATCAATGCTGTGAATATAGTATGCTTGGGTGAGGTTCATTATGTGTTGACATATTGACACTGAAATGAGAATAACCGATATTGGCCATAAGTATTATCTTATATGAGCAAAGAATTATAAAATTACTGAAATCTCATTGAGAGGGTAGGTGTTCAATACCAATAAAATTTATCAAAACCAATATTTCCTTTTCAAACAGTATATTGAACCTTAAGAACCAACTATGGCAAGGTAACTTGGGTGAAAAATCTACCTGTATGTTTACTTAATTGTCCATATGATCTTTGTGATACAAATCATGGTTATTTTCGTCAAATTCACGCCCAGTCTGTGCTTCTGAATGGAAAGCAAGGAACGAACGAGGCATATAATTTACTACATTTATCACTGTATCCCTAACTTTGGCTTAGACATAACATTTATGGTTTTCTAACAGGTGTCATGCCTTATTAAACAAAATCCCAAGACAACAGAGACATTATGATGTCCTGATCATTGGTGAACCTTCATATAGATTTTCATAAGTTCATAAGTTCATAAGGTTGGAAAGGACCTATAAGATCATCTAGTCCAACCATCCTCCTATCACTATCTCTACCCAACTACTAAATTAAGTCCTTTAGCACCTCATCTAAACGCTTCTTGAACAGCGCTAGGGATGGTGCCTCAACCACCTCCCTAGGCAGGCCATTCCAGTGCCTGACCACTCTTTCAGAAAAGAAATGCTTCCTGAGGTCTAATCTAAATCTTCCCTGGAGCAACTTGTGGCCATTCCCTCTCGTCCTGTCATTACTTATCAGGGAGAAGAGGCCTACCCCCTCCTCACCACAACCCCCCTTCAGGAAGTGGTAGAGTGCAATAAGGTCTCCTCTGAGCCTCCTCTTCTCCAGACTAAACAATCCCAGCTCCCTCAGCCGTTCCTCATAAGACTTGTGCTCCAGACCCCTCACCAGTTTTGTTGCCCTTCTCTGAACACGCTCCAGGGCCTCAATGTCCTTCTTGTAGTGAGGGGCCCAAAACTGAACACAGTACTCGAGGTGCGGCCGTACCAGAGCTGAGTACAGGGGGATGATCACCTCCCTGCTCCTGCTGGCTACACTATTTCTAATACAGGCCAGGATGCTGTTGGCCTTCTTAGCCACCTGGGCACACTGCCGGCTCATGTTGAGCCGAGCATCAACCAACACCCCCAGGTCCTTTTCCTCTCTACATTCTTCAAGCCATTCTGCCCCAAGCCTATAGCATTGCATGGGGTTATTGTGGCCAAAGTGCAGGACCCGGCACTTGGTCTTATTGAACCTCATCCCATTTTGCTCAGCCCAGCTGTTCAGCCTATCCAAATCCCTCTGAAGGGCCTCCCTACCCTCAGGCAGTTTGACACATCCTCCCAGCTTTGTGTCATCTGCAAACTTACTGAGGGTACACTCAATTCCCTCGTCTAGGTCATCAATAAAGATATTAAACAAGATGGGCCCCAAAACTGACCCTTGGGGGACACCACTCGTTACAGGACGCCAGCTGGACTTAACTCCATTAACCACTACCCTCTGGGCACGGCCCTCCAGCCAGTTCTCCACCCAGAGAATTTTGACATAATCTAATTTTAAATTATTAGACACTGGAAAAGCTAAAGTCAAAAAGAAATCTGTAGATAACCATAAGGTGTTAATTTCAGGTCACTGTGATGTCATCAAGTCTTTGACTTGATTCTGCAGCAGTGACCTCAGCATGGATCTTGGTGTGTTGAAGTTGAGCACATGTTCAAGTGCTAATATGTGTAAGCGCTCCAGGATTGAGCCTGTAGTTTTCTTGAAAAACAACAAAAGAATTGAAATAACTTTATTGGACATTTTTGCATAGAGAGTAGGGATGGAATTGTACAATCCTGATTATGATAAAATTATAATATAGCAGTGTGTCAGTGCAGGGTAATCAGGAATTATTTTCTTTGGCATTAAATCCTATGTTGTGTTAACTTGAAAACTAAACCAAGAAGAAAAGTTTGCTTCAATTTGTTTTCAACATCTTTTCTTGAGCAGTCCGAGGAAATCCAAGAAATCTGAGAGTTTCTGATGTTACAACATCAACAATGAAGCTGTCTTGGAGTGCTGCTCCTGGCAAGGTGCAACAGTACTTTATAACTTACACACCAGTCTCAGGAGGTGAAACTAAGGAATTGACTGTGAAAGGTGACACTACCTCTAAAGTGCTGAAGGGCTTAGATGAAGCCACTAGGTATGCGTTGACTGTGTCTGCCTTGTATGCTTCTGGAGCAGGAGAAGCCCTTTCTGGAGAGGGAGAAACACTCGAAGGTAACTACTGTTTTTGTACTATTATTCATTTCTATGGTTACTCTTTCAGATGTCTTAAAATGTATTATCTTTCTGAGATTTCTGCAGAACATGCGAATGAAAAACAGGTAAAAAGGCATTCTATAGAGATCTCCTCCAAGGATTTTCCAAAACTACATTTAAAATATCTCATTGTTTGGAAAAATCTGTAAGGTTTCTTCTGTACTGAGCCTGAAAGATGTTCAGGAACCATTTTTGTATTATAGAAACAACTTCTTGTCTAGATAGAGGAATAAAGAAACATCTTGCTTTTAACTGAAGTGTAAGAACCTCAGCTCAGAGCTGAGCATTAGCAGAATACTGGCAAGCACCTAAATCAGAGCCAGAGACTTATAAGGAGGGAGGCTGCTCTCATTCTGCTTTTGAGTGGAGAATTTCCCAGACTAGGTCCTTGTGAGCATTCTCAGTGTCATCTGTTAATTGTCAGGGGATAGGGAAGGCTGCCTCCTAAGCCATGAAAGGAAGTGGGACTGTGCTCTGTGCTGGCCAGGTATGTATTGCTAAAGTCTGGTATTCCAGCTCCCTAGGCACAGTACTTGAAAAGATCTTATAGATGATTTACATGGAATTAAAATTCCATCACTTACACTTTTGAAGTTATAGTAACGATATGTTTGACTCTCAGTTTCTCCATCAGTTTAACTTTATGGCACAGGCTTCAAAACAAATCAGGAAACATACATTAAAAAAAATAATCAGTTCCAATTCAGGCACTTATTTGAAAGCTGAGGTTTGCAGCATGGAATTTCTAGGATTCTTCTGTGATTAATGAAAAAAGACAGATAAGTTCAGTAGGCAGGTAATCCATTTGAGAACTTGTTTTCCATTCAAAGGAATATTTCTCTGTCCACTGACTGTAGAAGGAGCAGTGAGTTTTGGCCTCTCAGTGACACCCCCTACGTGTCTGACAACCCAACACCCTACTTTCTATGATGGCTGCATTGTGTCTCAGTGGATTAGGCACCTTGCAATTCATGCAGTTCGTGCTGAGAGCTTCCCAGCTCCCTTGCTTTCTCTGTATAGTCAGACCTATTTTTTAATACGAGGCTCTGGAGAGAACAGCTGTGTTTTGAGTTCATGAAATAAACTTAGCTTTTTCGTCTGTCATAAGGCCTGAGCAACAGAATAGTCTTCCAATGCATTGCCTACACCTTCAGTTAAAATCTATTCTAAACAAAGAAAAAAGTGGATGAAATACAGCCAAATTGGAAAAACCAGCATCATCAGAAAAACAGAATTTAGTCTCAGGTGAAAACTGTGGTGTCCTTTCAGTGCTCCCTCCTGCAGCAATAAATTGCTGATAAGAAGAAAAAACAATTGGAAGGCTGGTTGAAGAGTCACAGAAGTTAAAAGGATAATCTTTTTGTAGTTCAGTAATGGTTTTTATGCATCCAGATGGAGTTTAAAATGGATGTTGCACCTTAGAAGGACACAGAGGCCTTTATGCCTTTTTCCTGCAGCTTACCTGCATTATTTTCTGTCAGTTTCTCACTTAGAAAATCAAGTTAAAGAATTACGCTTACCACTTAAATAGGTATGACTCAAATAGATATTCTTTGAACATTCAGCTGAATTGGAAAACCTTGTCACTGCTACTCCAGAAAATGTTACTTCTTATATAAAAACTGTCTATTAAATATTTATTGGCTAGATTAATTGTTTCTAAGAACAAATACAGACTCTAGCAATCACTAAGTGATCGAAGGATTATAACAGAATACAAATTTCTTTTTGCGTAGCACTAGAGATCTAAATTATGATCATAGAATTGTAGAATGGCTTCAGTTTGAAGGGACTTAAAGCCCACGCAGTTCCAACCCCCTGCCGTGGCAGGACTGCCCCCCACCAGCTCAGCTGCCCAGGGCCCTATTGAACCTGGCCTTGAGTGCCTCCAGGAATGGGGCAACCACAGCTTCTCTGGGATGCTGTGCCAGGGCCTCACCACCCTCTCAGTGAAAATTTTTCTCCCTAACATCTAATAGATTGAATCAAATAGTAAGATTTAGATGAATTAGGTATATTAATAAGATAAATTGATTAGATAAATAATTATTAATAAATAAATTAGATTTAGAAATCCTGGCGGGAGTTCTGGAAGGATCAAGTGCTCCTGATGGAATATTCTCCTTATATTTCAGCCTATCTGAGGTTTCATAGAATAATAAAAATATTTGAAGTAGACCAAAAGTCTTTGGACACTGTCAATAGGTATTCTAAAAAACTATCAAACTAATGGTATGAAAATAGGTACTGTTAAAGTACCTATAGGATAGTGTATCTTCCAGACAGTACCATACAGTGATACAAAGACAAAAGTGCAAGGAAAATCAGACAACTAAGAGTGAATGGATTGCAGTTTTGGGAACCAAAAGATAACATCAAAACTTTAAAGCTTCATACATAAATTCAGTTGAAAATAGAAGTCATATTGCCTATAAAGCTAAGACAAATAAGATGGGACTGTGCTGAAAATTTATTCAGGTCAGTAAACTGAGTACTTGACTAATCATTACCTGAAATAACTTGTCTGATTGAGGGTGGGAATGGGACAGATCTTAACTCCTGGGGAAATAAACTTATCAACAATAATGACAAAAAGGCTGTGAAAGGAAGCATAAAAAAAGTGTTTAGTATTTTGGTTAGTTTTTCCATGAGCCATAGCATTTAAAAAACAAAATAGCGAGGTAAGTGGTTTTCATTGCCAACAGCACTGAAGTACTGAGTGCTTAAGTATTTTCCTGTATCAGGAATCCCAGTGGGGCTTACTTAATGTCTTCACCATATGAATTTTCACCAAAGCCATTCAGTTAGATGCCATGGTTGCTGGCCACTTCAGTTTATCATCACATCAGGAGCTAGGGCTAACATTGCTTTTCAAACTGGGGCATTGTTAATCTGTACTATTGATAGGTAGTCTAAGAGAAGTCAGTTTGAGCATAGTGAACATTTCAGCTCTAATAGAGTAGAGAGAGTAGAGGAATTGAGGATACAGTAGCTTCTCCAGCTAGTGTACAGTAAAGTAGCAGGAAATGAAAAATCCAAACTCAGATGTTTGTGGAATCTTACTGAATCACTAAATGGTCCCTTATGATTAAGGGTGTAGACAAACATTCTTACCGCCTTCAGTAATGATTTATTTTTCTCTGCATGTAGTAAGAGAACTCACATGGGCAGTTATTTTTTCTTAGTTGCAAGTGTAGCCTTCAGCAGAGTGAGAAAATCTGACCCTTACAGCTGGTTATTTTTTAAACTGCTCTAACATGATTTGCAAGAACATGTCTGGCTAGGCATGCAGAGAAGGTCCTTCAGTTACATATGCTATCTCCAAAGTGTTTTGGAGCAGTTATTAGTTGCTCTTGGAAGTTCCTCCTCTTTCTCTTCTTTGCCCTACATGGCAATTTGTCAGTACTTTCAGGTGATGTGTTTTCTTCAGGATAACCAGCCAAGTCAATCCACACAAAACCAGCATCATTTGTAGTTTATATCATTACCAGCTGTGTTCTCTATTTCTCTTTTCATTTTTCTTTTGTACTAAGTATATGCTTGCCATTACTGTTTCTCCAGAGAAAAGGAAGGGGGCAAATATTTCCCCAAGAAACTGAAGATAATATCCTTTGTAAACTATTTGCTGTCTGTTCCAGCGCAAAGACATGTGAAAAGATCAAATTATTTTTAGGACAACACAGTATAGACAATTTAGCTAGTAAGTAATAAGAAATCAAGGGGACTGTTCTATACCATAGAAATATTCAGAGAGAATAAGTTTATTTCTTCTTTGTCTTTGGGTAGTGGGAAAAGAAAATCATATTTTTATACCTCCATTAAAGGTAAGAAACACTGTGGTTTCCCGTCAGTATTCCAGACTTCAGGTAACTTAGAGTGCTCTGATCTTTCCTACAGCCTCTTTGAATCACTGGCTGATTTTGTCTGCAGTTATGAAGTAACCACCCAGAGGTGAAAATTCTGGAGCTTTATATTTCATACTGCAGTAAACATAGCTGCACGTGCAAAAATTGTGCTGTAGAAAGCTCCACTTTTATACCTGCTTTTTCAGAATTGCATGGTGATCCATCACTGGACAGCTGTGGTTGGAGCCTTTCTATAAGAGTGCCATGGAAAAATTTTCCTCAGACACCTTTTATTGGCTGACATTCCCTCCAGCTCACAAAGACATTGATATAATTTACTTCAGCAGTTTCAGTGCAGGCTGCCATTTGCCATTTGATGAAGCAATGTTTGTGAGAAGGCTTGTGATAAGGGGAACTAAACAAATTAGTAGCAAACTTTATATTCAGTGGTGATTGGTAAAGACTAAACAAGAAATAACCACAAGAAAACCTTAGGGAAAACTCTCCCTCTTATTCCTAAGCACCCCAAACAATTCATTTGATTTTCAGTTTTTGGGGGGGTTGTATGATCTTATCCAAATCATCTTAAATCAGAAATAAAATGCAATGATAAACATGGTGACAATGGTGTGTGTAAGTGCTGCAGAAGTCACTGAGCATTTTGTGAGAGCTACCGGTTTTCTAATTTTCCCCCCCTTTTTTTTTTTTTTTTTTTTTTTTTTTACTCTGGAAGAGGCAGTTGCAAGCCTGACAAGAATTTCATTTTCTGCCCAAAGGCTTTCTGTCAGATGAAAAGAACATACTGTACGTTAGCTGCTAAATAGATCAACTTAAATTATTTGCAGTTATTTTAAAGAAAAACAAAATCACTGTTAGAATAAGTGAAATGTTTAAACATCGTGAATGTCTGAAAATTTTGAAAGTTGTTGATCAATTTTTTTATGAGTGTCCTCTTGCTGGCAGTTATGTATTTTTCAGAACATTTTTAAGAATACTTCAGTTGCTGACTCTAAGCAGAAATGCAACAGAAATCTGAAGCATTTTAAATGAATTTCAGAGAAATCTAGCAAATGATCCTTTTTTCAGGAGAAGACTGAGTGGTCAGAATCCCACCTTTCTGACACTTGATATTTCAAACTGTTTCCACCTAGATCAGTGAAGATCCCTGCCTAGTAACACTTTTGCTAGGTCTTTTAAAATAAATGAGACTGCTAGTCTATGATAGCTGAGATGTCAGTGCATTTTCTTTCTTTCATTTGTTCTCTTCAGAGTTAACAAAACACAGTACAGTTTATTATATTCAGAAAATAAACTTAATACAGTTATGTCACAGTCTATAACCCTTTAGAATGTTTGTGTCTGAATGATGTACGGCCCAGTCCAGACATCCTGTTTCATAAGTGGCTCTTTGTGCTGTGAGAATTGGGCTCTACGGAGACAATGCATTAGAGACAAAAGTTGTCATTATGTAGTTTTTTGTTTTATTTTCTGCTATGTACATTTCTTAGAGACTAGGTTTGAGGATTTTGGTGGGAGAGGGATTCAATTTTATTTTTTATTCAGAAAATGAATAGTGGCTCTTTAGTACATAAATGATTTGCTTTTGTTGTTTCCATAGTAACTTAAAAATGCTTTAGAAATGAATGACCTCCTACAGGCAGAATAGTACAAATTCAAATGACATTTTCTTACAGTGAGGTTCTTAGCATATCACAGGGACTTTGCGTAAAGTTCAAACTGTGTAGTTCTTCCGTCCTGATGGAAACAAGGACTCAGTGTCTCCAGTGGATACAATGCTGCATCATGCATTTTTTTACAATTATACATTCCAAGACTTCTGAGTTTGACATTTGAAACCAACATTTGTTAGAAAATTATTCACAAGAAACACACAAACAAACATGGAAAGGCTGAAAGAATTACAAAATGGTGTTCCTAGACATTTGAGACTGGCATGATCTGACTAACTGTTGGAAAAACAGGTAAAATATTAAAGGGCTGACTATGACTTCCTGCTGGCTTTTTCCTACAGTGTGGACTTCAGCACTCTCAACAAAAAGAGTCTCTCTTTTGAGTCAGGACCTTCTTGGTTTCACCAAAGACTCAAACTTTGGTGTTCCCAATAGCAGAAGAGAAAGAGACATTGCTCTAACAATTGCCAAGGTTTTTTGTGTAGCAAGTCCTTCAGTACTTTCCTTCACACCACATCCACATCCTGTCTCACATAGTCAGAATGCCAGAGGGCTGATACTCCAGGAATAACCAACTTATTTTTGTGGCTCCCAGGGAAGAATATCAACCAATTGAAGTGCCTTCTCCAGTGCTGAGGAGAATTTGGCTGCTGTAATCAACCTGAATGTGATACTGCCACCATCTCATCTGATGTGTGTGCTTGGGTGCACTGCTACAGAGCCCTGTCCTGCTGATTTACTGGGATATTCTTGATGTATCCCACTGTATACAAGGCACGACTCAGGCCATTAAAATTTGGCATAATTCTCTGTAAGAGGATACTCGTTTATTTATCTAATTTGACTTATTAGGACGGTGCCATAGGTCAGTTCTCTAACTTAAGTGAAGCAATGTTTTGCATTACATTTACTACTTAATTTTGAAAGCTAGCATTAAGAACATGTGAAGAAATGTGTTTAAAATCTAGGCCCAAACTGCATGTAGAGCTCCTGCTGAAATCAGCTGCAGTTGTGTAAATGCTTATGAAGGGAAAGGGCATTTGAAGAAAGCCACTGGATTTTTATAAATGCTAACATTTTAATATTAGCTGATTTGCACAGCCTTGTGTTCGATACCACTAGTGATTGCTAGAGAGCTGTGGGATGCAAGCCAAGCAGACACAGAGAAACTTCTTAAATATTATACTGTATTTCTGGGATACTACAGTGGAAAAACTTAATATGGAAGCTGGACATTGCAAAGGTCCAGAACTGGGTGTAAAAGCACCTGCCTGAAAGTCACCAACTTAATTTTTGAGAGCCTGCCTGCCCTGTGTGATGGTAGGGATGAAGAGTTACTGTAAAATGATGGCAGATCTGAGCTAACTACCACTGAGGAGAATCTGGATGGCCTTAAACAAGTATCTGTCTTGCTTTCTCACTCAGGAGTTTCAGGCTGAGTTGGGGTTATTCAGCCTGGGGGAAAGAAGGCTCTGGGGGGATCTCATAGGGGCCTTCTGGTACCTAAAGAGGCCTCCAGGAAAGCTGGGGAAGGACTTTATATAAGGGCAGGTAGTGACAGGACGAGGAAAAATGACTTTAAACTGAGAGAGGGTAGATATTGACTAGATACAAGGAAGAAATTATTTACTGTGAGGATAGATGGTTAGTCACTGGAACATGTTGCCTAACTAAGTTATGGGTACCTCCTCCCTTGATATATTCAAGGCCAGGCTGGATGAGGCTTTGAGCAACCTGGTCTAGTGGGAGGTGTCCTTGCCCATGGCAGGGGGTTTGGACCTAGATGATCTCCTTTTCCACCCTGTTTAAAGACACAAGTGAGAAGCAGATGTAAAACAAGCATTTCTGAACATATACAGCAAATAACAGAATGACTGCTTCAGTATTACAGTAACAGATTAAAAAACAACAACAACTAAAAAACACACAAAGTATCTAGATATTTTGTTTTAATCCAATGGAAAAATGCTTTGTAGGTCTGCTTGTATGTTTTCTAGTCACTAAATTATACTAGTGTTATTGTGGAGCATGGATGCATTTCTAGAGTCTTAGTATAGTGGCTTAGATAATACCTGTTGGAATCCTAATAATTTCAGACTTAGAGTTGAAATCCATCTCAAACACAGCTGCTCCCCTCATACAAAAACACTTGTGGGAGATTCTATTGAAACAGAACAAAGCTGTCTGTGAACTTCCACCTCACACACGAGGTGCAAATCAAGTTAGTGTGTTATGTTAAATAAATGTTCTCAGTTGCAATGTAACTATAAAAAGTCTAATTTCCCATAGTAGGTAAGTTGTCTTGTCAGCAGTTTCCAACTATTGAAGTCAGAATTTTCCATTTAGATCTAGTGGTTTGGTAGGAATCCCAATCCCTTTTTCCTCTCTTACCTTGCCTTATAAAAAAGGCATTTAGTTCCAAAGGATATTTTCTTCAAAAGTAACCCATAACAGTAACTGGTGTTCATTACAGACCATTCCAAACACATTATTTTCCCCTGTTGTTTAATGACCTCAATAATGACTTAATCAATAACGGTTTTAAATATGTGGTTGTTTTTGCAGTGTTTCCAATGTATATCATTCACTCCAGTGTCCAAGGATAGACTTAGAAAAAATTGTGCTGTGGTAGCAGATACTTTAATACTGAAATCATGTTGTGGCAGAGCCTTGTTTTAAAGTAGCCAAAATAAAGTAACTTGTATATTTATATTACATTAAAATATGGAAAGAAAGGTTTTTATTGTGAGACATCTGTGCATTCTACCAAGTTAAGTTTTCCATATTTTTTCCATTTGGATTGCCTTTATATATATATATATATATATATATATATATATATATTTATTATATGAAAAAAAGCCAAGATTTGGGAGCAGAAGCTTAAGAGCAGACAGAAAAATTGGTGTAATTTACTTCTGAAGGCAAATCCTTTTTCAGGCTTCCAGGAAAATCAGTCTTTGGAGTTTAGTTTCTGTCCTGGCTTTAATTTAACACAGTCACTGTACTCAGTGAAACAGCACAAAGCATGAGCTGAATTGGGTCTTCTCACTGTAGCTTTTACGTTATATACAACTGCTATTTTTGTAAAATGGTAAACTATTGAACTTTACCAAAATCCCTGTATCTTAGCCATTTTTTTTTTGAGAGAAGATACCTTAAAGAGTGGTAATTCATATCTTGAAGCTAAAATATGACTTGAAAAAAAGAAGTGCAATACTGTGTTATGATGGAAAAAGAATTAACTTCAGAAAAAACTTGATGGAATGTTAGAAGACTGTGAATTAAGATGGAAAAAAGAACCCCCCCCAGCACAAAGGAATTAATTAATGTGCTCTGTTAACTATGTTTGAAACAGTCAGCTGGGTGATTGAAACGGTACCCTCTGATTCTGTAATCTATATAACTGATGATTCTTATTGTACTGTCATTGTTGCTTTCAGAAAAGTTGGTATTAATTTCCGTTCATCATTAATTCATGTAGGATTCACTGATTTCAATGTTAATGATGTTGTGCTGGCAATATGATAATTCCAGAATGAAGCCTTTGTACAGTAGCCCTGTTTGGTTTTGTGGTTTTATGTTTGGAAGCATTGCAGATTTGCAATGGAAGTGAAACACGTGTATGAAAACTAAAAATGCAGTCTATGACTGTGAGCAACTTTCTGCTTTATCTTGGACTGAAACTGCTTCAGACTTCTAAAAACAGTGAGGTCTGTGCTTGCAATGAGATTAAGCAGTGGAAAGGGATTGAATTTCTCTGTTTTCAAAGAATTTTGAATTTGGTCCTGTAGTTACTCTGGTATAGTATAGGGATATCAATGCAGGTGAAACTTAGCTGTGATGCCATGAGGCCACCTCAAGAGTTTAGGTCCTCTCACTAAGCAGTCTCTCAGAGATCTCCTGTACAGAGAGAGAAATCACAGAGAACATATACTGAATAGCCAACTCCTTCTGTGTGTATATGGATCTGATTTTGTAGATCCCTTTCGCAGATTTTGCTACAGTGAGGCCATTGCAAAAAGAAACCCAACAGTTTCCTGCCTCAAAAGCCAGCCACTGGAATAGGAAAATTGAACATATGTTATAAATGTATTTTAAACATTGAACAGAGGTACTCCTCTTACTGTACCACTTCAGATCAATGAACTCCATTTTTAAGCACGATTCAGTCATCAAGCTGACAACTGGCTTTCACAGGCTAACGAGCTGTTTCCTTCATTTCCTTCATTCCAGTCTGGCTGAATGAACTATAGTGAGGGGGAAAAAAAAGGTACAAATGGAAAGATCGTGACTGTTTTCTTCTCTGATGTAAATGCACTGCAAATTAGTTGTAAACAGATCAAATGAAATAGGCAGTAGGTCTAGTAAGCAGTACTCAGGGAGACAAGGATAGTAATACCAAATTAAAAACTAGGTTGTCAGAGAATTTAAGTGGACTGTTTAACTTTGTTTAAAGTCTTCTTTATTTCCCCCTCCCCCCCCAAAAAAAAAAAAAATTATATATATATAAAATTATGCATCTAAAGGCAAAGATGGATGAGTGAAGGAAAATTGTTTAATTGACAGTTAAAACTTGCTCAAATGAACTTCAGCACATATAAGCACTGGCTTCATTTTAAGTTTTTGCTTAGTATAATTTTTATTTTGCAAGTTCTGAAGCATAGCTTTATAGTATGAGATAGATTATTCATATCCTAAAGTTAACTTTCAACATTCTGTTGAATAAAACCATCAGTTTTCTCCTGAAACTACAAATATATATTATTTGAACTAGTGTAGATGGGAAAAAAAATTGATTCTGCTCTTAAACGATCATGTTAGTTTTCCATTTTGTACTTTGCTAACTTGAACTTTTTGCATTTTAATGACACTTTGTTGTGGTCTTTCTTGCAGAACGTGGTTCGCCTCGCAATTTGATCACTACAGACATAACTGACACGACAGTTGGGTTATCATGGACACCAGCTCCAGGAGCAGTTAATAATTACAGGATAGTATGGAAATCACTTTATGATGATACAATGGGAGAGAAGAGAGTCCCTGGAAGTACAGTGGATGCAGTGCTGGACGGCTTGGAGCCAGAGACTAAGTACAGGATTTCAGTATATGCAGCCTACAGCAGTGGAGAAGGAGATCCTGTAGAAGGAGAGGCCTTTACTGATGGTGAGCATAATGCAGTGTTAACACCATTTATAACATTTTGTTCTTGATGAAATTATCATATTTTAAAGAAATCTAACCTTGTTTATCTTCTCCTTTGTTTACTGAGCAGTCCCTCAAAACAAAGTCCCGCACCAAATCAATCAACTCTAGTTTATTGTTTGATTGTTAAAAAAGGAAAGTCTTTTCTATGACATGTACACTTCAGTTCAGCAAGAATTACCTCCAATCTGAGCAGTGATTTTGTCCATAAATTACTCTGAGGCCAGCTTTTCATAGGCTTGAATCTTATTGTGACTACTGGAAATCAGCTGGAATAAGTAGTATTGATAGAATAAGAAGGGAAGGCAAGGCAAATTCCTGCAGAATCAGCCCATCATATTATGTATTTGTCTAGCTGTGTGTTGGACATTTTGTCCATAGAGATGCTGTGAGAAACAGTATTGAAAGCTTTGCTGAGATGTAAAAATGTTACATAAACTGACTTACCATGGTGTCAGATGGGTAACTAGATATTTGTTATTCACCTTTCCCAAGGCTCTCCTTTCTACTTGTGTGCAAACAAGTATCAAAGCACTGCAGTGTAGGCAAACTGAAGTTGAGAGACCAGGAATAGAACCATTAATTAGAGGAGCCAGAGTGAATGAATGGGTACCCAGGGAGGATCAGCTTTGATGATTCTCTTGTTGCCTGAGGGGTCCATGTGAAGACCAAGGTCTGAGGCAGTGTGCTGAGGAAGCATTGTGTTTGCTTACCTATTTTTATATTCTTTCCTAGGCATGTTTTTAAAACTGGTGATGCAGGCTACTGAGCTTGATCAGCCTTTAACCCAGTATCTGGTGACTGCTCTTACAGTCTCACAAGAGCAGCATTTATTGCTGTTGATAAGAGCTGGTGCCCCAGACTCAGAGCAGGCTTCTGCCAAACATATTCCTTCATTCTTCAAGAATAGCAGAACCCTGTCTTTACCAAGAAGACAGGTTAGGCATATAATTTTTTACTTCCTACAGTAAATTTTTGCCTGAAGGAACATACTACGTGGACTATCAACAGACCTAGATCTGAGTCTAACTAACACATCATCTTTCCAGTGCAAACACAACTAGAAATCCTCAGGACAGGATGCTGTAGCCTGCAAAACCTACCTTATTGTGTGATGAGATGCTGACTGATTCTAGCATGCCAAGAAGGTTCTATTTTGCCAGAATCTATTATGTTGGTTATGCTGGCTGACCAGTATTACATACCTTTAATTTTCCTTGACATCTTTCCTAATGTTTGTACAGCCTGGAACCTATCACTTAAAAGCTGAGTGCTGCATTCTGTGGAGAAAATAACTTACAGTCCTTGTCCTTATTTCAGCACTAGTATTGTCCTACAGTTAGTGGAGAGTGACTTGGAAAATCTGTTAGTGTGGTGCCCAGCACTCAGGAGTTTAGACATATATCAGAACCATGTAAGATCTGTAAACTCAAAATCTAGAAAATTGTAACTTTGTAGATCATTTTGTTCATTAAAAAGGGGATGCACAAATAATCACTTTCACTTGAGAGTCCTGAATCCATTACTTAACAGATTACCAGAAAGTGCTACTAAGTAGAACTCCCAGTTATGTTGTGTCAGTGTGTAATCTATACTTTTTTTGCCTGTAATGGAAAATGAACTTATTCATTCCATTCCAATCATAGAAGAAATGAACAGTGGGTTATGCAAGTTAACTGTGTTTGTCTCAATGAAATACCATAGTTTTAAAGAAAGTAAAGAAGAATTTTAATACAGCTGAATGCATTTTGTAACCACTCATTTGAACATATCTTTATGTGAAAAAGTAAAACTTCATCCATATTTTTGCACTGGAAAGTGTCACAAGGTGCCAGGACTGTGACAGTAGACAACGAGACAGAGAATACGATGAGAGTTTCATGGCAGCCCTCACCTGGGAAGGTCTTGTCTTACCGTGTGTACTACCGACCACGCAGTGGAGGAAGACAGATGTTTGGAAGGGTAAATGCTCCTGCCACAAGCATAGTGTTGAAGAGACTTAAGCCTCGAACTACGTATGACCTCAGTGTTGTTCCAATTTATGATTTTGGACAAGGAAAATCAAGAAAAGCAGAAGGAACAACAGGTATGTACTATGTGCTTACACGGGCTTTGATAATCAAAGTTTTATGCTGTTAACTGGCAATCATGAGATGTAGGTAACCTGTGGTGGCATCTGCTAAGATTATGGGTTAATAGGCAAATTGAAAAACATATTAGTGGTTGAAAGGAGTGTTTGATTTGCTGAAAGCTTCACTATGAGAACTGAGCAAAGCTATCTGCTATTATATTGAGCATATAAATGTGTATATTCTGTCTTGCTTTGCAGTGCAGTCACCAGAAGTTAAAACAAGGTGTTTTGTAAGGAAGACAGTATTTAATCAAATGTCAGGGTTTTTTTGTTTTCTTTTTTGGTCTGGAGTATTGATTAAATAGCTGCCCTACTTCCTGTTACTTAGAAGGCCATATTTTCTGTGGGAACTATGGTTATTAAAAAATCAGTTGTTGATTTTAAGGAATCCTCACTGGAAGTCTGACCTCAGAGACCACAGTATTTTGGACGAGCAGTCTTCTTTCTCAGAACCAGCAGCTCTAAAATGTTCTGTAAGCCCTAGTGAGGGGATTCTTTGATTTCAAAACAAAACTACTTTCTACCCTTCATTTAGTTTGTGTCTGATGCTGGTTTTTTGTTTTGTACGGATGGTCTCTTGCTCTCCAGATCAAATCAAGGAGATCTCTATTACCAAAAGAGAAAATTTTCCAGGATGTTTCTGCTTTTTTTGGGCAGAGGTAGACTGGGGTACACTGTAAATACTCCATGCCATTCTCTAATCTTTGGACATATATCATACTGAATGGTGATAGTAAGCAAGAAACAAGTCTCCTAGCAGTGGAGATAACAACACCACATTTACTGCAGGAAGACTTACTGAATTAGAATGCAACTGATGTAAAGCAGTTATGAAAGTTTGATTTGCTCTTGACAAACACCTACTTTTTCAATCTTCAAAATTATGTTGAATTAAATCTCAGATCATCCATCTTCTTTTGAAGACTTTATACGTGTTCATCTTGATATTATGTGGGGCTTTCAGTGATGGCAATCACTCTGGGAGCAAGTGGATCCTGAGTGATCTAGTTACTTGAAGCTGCTGTGATATCATGATACAAAGAAGCTGGATTTTTTCTTGCAAGTGGGATTGTATCTACTGCTTCTCTATAAATTTATCACTCTGGGCACTTATTATCTTTCAATTGTAGTCAGACAATTTCTTAGGCACAGGGTAAGAAATCTCCCCCCATCCCCTGACCCTTTTTGTATTCTTTTAGCTTTTTCATTCCAAAGCAACTTCCTGGTTAATCTAATTCCCATTTTTCCAACTTAGAAGATTACATTACTGCATTACTTCTAATGTTGGAATGCACTTTAGATTTGCCCAGAACCAAAAGTGAGGCAGAAGACAGCAGTAGGCTTGTGAACCCTGACCTGCACCAGGTAACTATTGGGTTAAGCTGCTCTTGACCTCAAAACAGTAATCTGTTTGGCTGACACTCTTCTGACAAATTATTTTTTGACCTACTGCCACCCCTGTGGTTTGTTAAGTTACTTGTGCTGCCAAGCCCTGAGAGCAGAACCTTTTCTATGAAAGGGGCCTTGTGCAGTGCCCTGTCCTCTTGACACCTAGAGCTCTGAGGATGAAGAATTGAGATACTGGTGGCTGAGTGCTGGAAGAGTGTGACTTTTGCCTGCAATAAACTCTGCTTTTCTGGCATTGGTTTGAAAAAGCTGGTCCCATTCCTCTCTTTCAGTCAATGTGTTTCACATACTCTTTGCCAAGTAAAAGAAATATATTAGTTTAATCTGATCATCTGGTCCTTATCATAGAGAGAAAGACTGATGGTGGTTAGTCCACTTACCGTTAGCATTCATTGTAAGATCAGATGGATATTTAAGATGGGTGAAATAAATTGCTCTTTATCCTTCAATCTGTTGTCTGGAGACAGAGCCTTGATAACAAACTTGGCCTATACACCTATTGTTTAGGTAGCTAAGATGAGCTGAAGTGAAACTCTCATTCAATATCTGGATTCTTGTCTCTATATCAAAGGAAAGGCACAAAGAGCTTAGAAATGCTAATGCTGGATTTACTGCATTTTTAAAAGCATACTTGTTGATTTTTTTTTTTAGAAGCAGACCTGTTTTAAATCATTTTCTTCCATCCTTACAGCCTCTCCCTTTAAGCCACCTAGAAATTTGAGAACTTCTGATTCAACTATGTCTAGCTTCCGAGTAACCTGGGAGCCAGCCCCTGGGCGAGTGAAGGGGTACAAAGTAACTTTCCACCCTACTGAAGACGACAGGAATCTTGGAGAATTAATAGTGGGGCCGTATGACAGCACTGTGGTTTTGGAGGAACTTAGGTATGGATAATGATAATAGTAATTAAAAACTGCTTAAGGTTTTGCTTAATTGCGGCCTAGGATTGTAACGCCTGCAAAGATCTACTGTGAATTAGGAAATATTTCTGTCAATGTACTATCAGGATTTGGTGGTGCAGTTTTTGAAAGAGCAAGTTCTGAGATTATTCACATCACTTTTGGTGTTCTCACAGTATCTGAAAAAAGGTGAAGATGCAGGCAGAAGTATTATTATAGATTTCACGTATGAGAATGTTAATGGGATGCTGGAGAAGACAGCTGGGATTTCTAAAGTTTCTCCAAAAAGTCCTTACCTCATGTTAAGAAGACCCTAGTTTAGTTCTTGATTCATTTCATCAGAGGGCAGAACTTATAAAGTAGATTTTGGGGCGTGTCGAAAGTCTGTTATGACTTGTTTGCATGTTAGATTAGTATGCACATTAAAAATTAGAATCATTAAAAGAATCTTAAATTGCTTGAGCAAGGAAAGCTATTAATGTAAATGTAGAATCTTGAAACATCTCTTAAATGGTAAAAATTTGCCTATCTTGTTAAAAAACTAGTCTTTGGGCTTCACATTTTAGCACTTTCTTTTCTGTGTAGTAAACTGGTAAAGATTTCTGAAATAAGTATCAGCAGTTAGCTAGCGAAGTATCCTCAGTTACAATACATTTAATTACTGCAGGGCAGGAACTACCTATAAGGTAAATGTTTTTGGAATGTTTGATGGAGGAGAAAGCAACCCCCTGGTTGGACAAGAGATGACCACTCTTTCAGACACAACTACGGAGCCATTTTTATCTAGAGGTAAACATGATTGAATCAAATAAAATGCTGTCTTGGCTTTTGGATAAGAGACTGAAAGTTTTCCAGCATTTCCGATCTCTTTTTGATGCACATAAATATTTATTCACAGGATTCAGTATACTCCCTAACCTGGTGACATAACCTCTGATGTGAAATGACCTCTGAGTATGCCTCAGTTCATCTTTCTAGTCCTCTGCACCCTTTAGATGATCTTACAAAAATCATAATTCAGGCAGCCCATGTTTTGCTGATTATTGAAAGCCATCTGCATCACATTTTCAGGCCATCCACATCTGTGTTGAATCACATAAGGTCAAATTCTTGAACAGAGATCATTGCTCATCTACAGGGGTGTTCACAGGAGTAGAACAAAGAATTTTAAGCAGATCCTTAGCCATTTGCTTGTCCTTATATGGTCAATTCTCCATTGAAAATTAAGATGGTATAATGGACAAAAATCCCAGCTTTATTGTGTAATGCTTAACTTTATATACAACACAACCATTATTTCATCACTTTTACTACAGAAGGAGAGTTAGTACAGTAATGCAATTGCTGGTTGTTTCCCAGTATCTTCTTGGGATTATTTTCCTGTGTGGCTAAACTTCCAACGAAAATGTTAGTGGTTGTTACGACAGCAACTCCCTTGATGTGGTTGATGGGCCTCTGTATGTTAACTGAATAGATGTGGCCACTCTACTTTCAATTAATACTGAGGGAAGAAAATTTCAGATTTCAGTCCCCCGTCATGTAGACCATGAAGAGCTTGTCTGCAGCAGGTCTTTGCTTCTTAATAGCCAAGAGTACCTGCAGAAGTGGAGACTCTCCTTTACTATTTTAAAATTTGCATAACCATCAGAGAGAATAGAGAATTTAATGAGGAGAAAGAAGCTAACTACAAAGACCTCTCAGAGTTGCATAAAAAAAAAAAGGCTCTCTGACAGTTGGCTCTATATTCTTCTCATGTAACCTCTTTGATGCCCTGTTTCCACATGGAGTTATGTGAAAATACTACCCTTGTAGTGTTTTTATTGACAACAAATTTAGAAACTTCTGAAGTCTAATGAAAGAGGGTAAAACTAAGAAAAACTATAATAGCCATCAGTGACATTGCAGTAAAGCTGTAATAAGTCTGGCAGAAAAATAATTACACTGAGTGGTTCATTATTTTTTATTATGCCAGCTGCCATTTCTGTCTTGAGTGTTATATTCTTTAAGCTAATTAATTTTAGTAATGCATGGATTTTAGTCATGGTAAATGTGAAAAATGAATTTTATATCTGTGACTGTAAATGTAATAGTACATTATTTATTAGTAGAGAGAGAGAAAAAAAAAAACAGCCTAAGTGCCTTTGCTAGAATTTTCCATTCGAGGAACGTTGGTAGTTGGAAGAAAAATAAAATGCAGAATAATTTAACTTTTCTACTGTACATGAAGCTTGATTTCTATGTAAAAGTTATGCATGCAGTTTTTTGAACTTGCATTGTTTTCCTTAAACTCTACTCCCAACTTATTTTATTGTCCTGACTAAAGACTAGATCTATATTTTCTATGCAGAAGAGGATCATGCTTTTAACCCCCAGGTACATGGAATAGTTATATTCATGAGTCTGCAGTGTTGGATCAATTATGTGGAACATATATGAAATCACAATATCTTTCAACTGTGATGAGTGTGGCTGATTTTTCTCAATGGGATTTCTTCCATATAAAGACCAGAAGCTCTGATGGCAGGAAGCCAGAAAATTTGCAGCTGGTAACACAATCTACAAGAAAAGAGAGAGAGCAAGGATTTTTTTTTATCTTTTATTTTTATTTTTATTTTTTTGAAATGGCGAAATGGCTGTGGATGAAATTGTTGTGTCTTTCTGCTTTGTATAAATATTTTGTGATTCCCCTTGTGATGAAAACATTACAATGCATATTTTATTTTGTAAATTGTAAATTGAAGATATCTGAAATAACTTCCTACCTTTTCAGAACATTGCACCTTTATATAAGTGTTTGATCTTGTCCCCTCTCTATCTCTTGCCTCTGTTTATGTGTACGTCTCCTAAATTGTGGTCTTTCTTTTCTATATGTGCAAATTCCTGTACCATCTGTGTAACTATGTCTTTTGCCCCAAATTTCAGAAATGCTATTTATTTGAAAGTGGTTGTAATATATACTGTTAATTCCCTTCTACATAGCTGAACAACTGAGCAATAGTATAGCCATCCACAGTAGACTAAAATAAATATAATTTGGATAATCTGATAATGCTCACTGCTGTGCCAGTGGTTAGCTCAGTAGTCATTTACAAATCCTCAGTTCACAAAATTTCTGGAAGATGGTTATCAACCATCTTTAAAGACCAAAATAGATACTGAAATGATAATAGGGGAGAGCACTGGCCTTGACATTTTAGAAGACTTACTTCTAAGAGGAAGCATACATGAAGAAATTTATATAGCTTTTGCCATGGAACCAATGACTAGTGTGAATAACATTCACAAATAGGTCATACTTGGCAAAGTGCCAGTGAATAAAACTAGAGCTATTTTGGAAACTAATTCATGACATATGTCATATAAAAGAGGATGGGGAAAGAACGCTATCATGCTAAGGCTGTATTTTTCTGGTTGAAAACTATCGTAATAAGACTGTTCTTTTCTGGTTGACAATGCAGGTTTAGAATGTAGAACCAGAGCAGAAGCTGATATTGTGCTACTGGTGGATGGCTCATGGAGTATTGGGCGGCCAAATTTTAAAACTGTCAGGAACTTCATTGCCCGTATTGTTGAAGTTTTTGATATTGGTCCTGACAAAGTACAGATTGGTAAGTTGTCACATGTAGGAAGAAAAATGAGGCATACTTGCTGCATGGCCACATAATAACTGAGTAATAATTGCTTTTTCCAGGTCTTGCACAGTATAGTGGAGATCCCAGGACAGAATGGAATCTCAATGCTTACCGAACGAAACAGGCTTTGTTAGAGGCTGTAGCCAACTTACCATACAAAGGAGGCAATACTCTAACAGGTATGTCACGTGTGATGATTTTCTTTAAGCATAAAAAAATGTTCCAATAGCTGACCCTAGTATTGTTCAGTCAACTTGAATTTATCTGTTCACTTCAGTGCATTTGCAATTGAATGGCCCTAGCACATTAGCATGTATTAACAGTGTAGATCTGGATTAAGAGAGAGGAAAGAAGTTTTGAAGAACTGGATGAGTTTGGTTTACACTGAGCATATGAGAAGAAGGAAACATAGTTTCATATGAGGGTTGATGTGAAGACAAGGTGAGCACCTAGAAGGGAGGCTAAAGGGAGTCGTATAGAAGGTCATGCATAGAAGGTAAGATATTAAAGACTTTCAAAGAGCTGAAATAATGTCAGTTGCTAAGTGTAGATGATGAGCTACAACTAGATTGGGTCCTTCCTGAAGAATTAAATCGTGGAATGATGTTGGTGTGAGATCACTGGAATGAATTACTGGCCTTTTCCAGTACGTTGAAACAGTTTATGAAGATAATTATCCTCTTTGTATCATGCTAGGAATGGCCTTGGATTTCATCTTAAAAAACAACTTCAAACAAGATGCAGGCTTAAGGCCCAGAGCTCGCAAAATCGGTGTACTCATTACTGATGGTAAATCTCAAGATGATGTAGTCACCCCTTCAAGAAGACTCAGAGATGAGGGAGTGGAACTTTATGCAATTGGTGAGTATTATATGAAGAGGTGGCCTGTTCCAACTCCCTCCCACCGCTCTGCTAAATGTATAAGGAAGTGGAAACACATTAGTGTTTAGAAGGGTATTCAAAGAATGTGTTTAGGAACTTATGTTTATGGTGTTGTGTTTCATGTCTGTCATTTCTAACAATTTTTGTTTTCATGTCTTCTCTGTAAGGTATTAAAAATGCGGATGAAAATGAATTGAAGCAGATTGCAACAGACCCAGATGACATTCATGCCTACAACGTTGCAGATTTCTCCTTTCTGGCTAGTATTGTTGAAGATGTAACTACAAATCTGTGTAATAGTGTGAAAGGTCCAGGTACATCCCATTTTCAATCTAGTTCATCCTTTTTCCATTTATGTGCTTGAGCTATTAATTTCTTTATATTATGTGGATCTCTGTGTAGCCCAGAGCTGTTTTTTCAGCTGCTAGTGTGAGGAATTTGTTCAGACCACCTAAACTACCCTGCAGGGGTTCTTCTTTTCCTTTTAACAATGACTGTCAAGCCTATCACAGCATGACATGACTGAAAATGCCTGCTTTTTCCCATAGTCAGGAATTATATTGCTGTGTGTCAAATTCTTTGAAGATACTCATCCGACAAGGAAAATTCTAGCAACTCTGCTGTTTTTGAGTATTAATGTATGAAAGCTCAAAAGCAAAGGCTAGCATGGAAGAACAGTAATGTTGGCTAGTGGTTCTGTAGTGAAACACTGGTATCAAAGGTGGGATAAGGACAAAGCTTGTTTGGTTTGCTGAGAGTATGCTGATGGTCTGTGTCTTTACTCAGTTGTTTTAAGAGTTCCTGAGGAAATAGAGAAGTAAGCAAGTGCCTAAAGTATAGAATTGTTTGTGTTTTGCTGTTGTTGTTTCATAAACAATACTTCTCAGGTCTTGTTATATCTCATGTTTCAATTCCAGATGACATAAAATCAATTAATACATTTTTAACTTGTTTCCACTCGTAGGTGATTTGCCACCACCTTCTAACCTAGTTATTTCAGAGGTAACACCTCGTTCTTTCAGGCTGAGATGGAGTCCACCTCCAGAGAGTGTTGATAGATATCGAGTTGAATATTACCCTACCACTGGAGGTCCCCCTAAACAGGTTAGTACTGAATGTTCATCTCTGATATCCATAATAACATGAGACTTCCACATTACATGGAAGTCATTTAGAATGTCATTCTAAAGTCTTTGCTCACTAGAATATGTGTGTGGTGTAACTTGTAAATGAAAAAAGACTTCCAAGGTCAAGAATATCACGCTTCAATAAATGATAAATAAAATACATAAAGTAGGAGCATAGAAATGGCCTTATTAATCATTAATCCAGAAGTAAAATGTGTTTATTAAAAGGAGTTTATTGATATTTCTAGTAATTCTTTTCTGTTCATATTCTATTATAATATAGTGGTTTAAGTAAATCTATAGTTGCATTTTTCTGAGCGTGCTCTCAGGTAGGATTACTGTTCTTTTAACACATTTTCTGGTTAATAAATAAAAAAGACGGTGATATGAGTTGAGATGTAGTGCTTAGCTAACACTGTTTGATGGTACTTTGGAGGATCTGTTTAGACACAGATTCAGCTGTTTAATGTACAGGACCAAACTCATGCTATGATTATTACTTCTTTATATGAATAGCCGGTAAGAGACAACCCTTGACAGAGAATTGGTCTTCATTCTCTTCAAACAGTCAGAGTAGTATTTAGAAGAATGAAGGTATCTCTATGTGTCTAGCTCTGAATGTGTATGCAGCTTTTAAATCTTAAGTCAAATCTGACCTGTGGAGAGTTTGGACTTAGCAAAACATAACCTTAGGATTTTGACTGTGATTTGGGTTGGAGCAGCCATTCCAGTGTACACATACTTTGCAGGTTGACATCCTGCTGGCATTTCTGTTCTGCAAGGTGGTGTTAATGGCATGTGTTGTAACCACCTAGGTTATCCTGAATGTTTAAAATATTTTCCCAAAGAGGTAGCATCTATCAATGTTATTTTATGTTGTTGGGTAATATAGAAGTATATTTAAAGAGTGAAAGCAGTGTGTAAAGTACATGCCTGAGGTATTCCTACTGCTTGCTTTGCAGTAATAATGGCATACTGTAAGGTAAAACATGAGGAAAATTAAGACAACAGGTTTTTTTTAGTTCTGTACCAATGATTTCTAAAGTTTTACAAGGAATTATTTTTTTTAGAGGCATGTTTATGTAAGTTTTTCATACTGTCATTAACATTCCTTCTCTTTTATGTAGTTTTATGTAAGTAGGATGGAAACTACAACAGTATTGAAAGATCTGACACCTGAAACAGAATATATTGTTAACGTGTTTTCTGTGGTAGAAGACGAAAGCAGTGAACCTCTAATCGGCAGGGAAATAACTTGTAAGTTAGAAGTCTAATGTAAATAACATGTTAAGAACAAAATGATATATAGAGAACTGCCCAATAGAACTTATAGCACTATGGGATTTATTTTTAGAGGGAACAAAGTTTTTAATTTTAATGATCAAGTTGTACTGTGATATTCTAGTTTTTGAGATCTTGTCTGGAAGGCTGTAGCAAAGAGAAACAGAAATGTTAATCTCAACTTGCTTCTGGGCTCATAAAGCACAGGTGTAAAGTCATCTTAGACTACTGCAGTATCAACAAATTACAAGGCAGAGTTTCTAAATTTGATCACATACAAATCTATATTCCTTCATTTCCATACTAGTTAATTCCTGTAGTTAGCAGATAGAATAATATTTAGAATTACTTCTATTTTGATTAGATTAACTAAAATCTGTTCAAAACATCACTTCTAAGAAACCATTATGTTTTTACTGTTAGTTGTATGATCAATTTTAGGTAGATTGATGCTGAATGCAGCATAGGATGATTTTCCTGCCTGTTAAGAATATAGTTGTTCGGGTTTCCTTTGACTTCTTTCTTTGTTTTGTATTGGGCTTGTCATAAATCCTGAAAGTAGGTAAATGTTTTATAAAGTCTGTGGTGATTTTTAATATTTATTCAATAATCTGAGAAATACAGAAGAAAGTACATAAAATTCTTTAAGAAGTACAGATCACAGTCATATAATGTTTCTTATTGTGATCTCTGTGAGTTAATATTGCTTTTTAGGATATTCAAGTATTCCAGCGAGACTTGTAACGTAATTTTAGCTGTGTGTATAGCAAATCTCTAGCACAATCAAAATGTGATGGCCATTGCTTCATTCTTAAATTAAACACCACTTAAAGTACCACTATTTTTAGATCACTTTTCTGATACCCATAATGTATCCCGATGCCCTTGTGCAATCTTTTTAGTGGTACTACCAGTGATGTAAAATGTGAAAAGGTAGAAAAAAATGTGAAAAGTGAAAAGGTAGAAAAAAATTAATACTTTTTTTTTTTATATGACAGACCCACTGTCTTCAGTTAGAAACCTGAATGTTTATGACATTGGATCAACTTCCATGAGAGTAAGATGGGAACCTGTCAATGGAGCTACTGGTTACTTGTTAACATATGAGCCTGTGAATGCCACGGTCCCAGCCACAGAGAAAGAGGTAAGAGAATTTGTTTTTGCTTCCTGTGCTCTACCAAAAGAAACTGAAGAGGATTTTCTTGTTATATCATAATAGCCAAAAAGAGACTGATATGTAGTACTCAAAGTGCAGTGAACTTACTGGGATATCATATACAATGACATCAGTCAGGAAGCTGTAAATATCCTGTGAATCTCACAAACAAAATTCCCTTGAAGTTAAATCATTGCTTGCTTTTCTACTTTTGCTATCTTCAGTTTTTAAACATGATGTGTTATTTTTCATGTGCAGATGCGTGTTGGACCATCAGTGAATGAGGTTCAGCTGGTAGACCTCATCCCCAATACTGAGTACACTTTAACAGCTTATGTATTGTTTGGAGATATCACCAGTGACCCACTCACCTCCCAGGAAGTGACATGTATGGACATCTTGATTTTTGCTTTGTTGTTATTGCTTCAGAAGCACTGAATTTTCATTTTATTTCATACAGCAAGTTTTTATGTATTCTGTTTAGTTAAGAAGATCATCTTTTCCATATTTCATGCATCTTTACATCGCTCTTATGTTTCCAAAAGATCTTAAGGGTAATTTCAGTGAAAGATAACTACTATTAAAAAGAGGAAATTTTTTTTTTCCTTCAATAATGACATTCTAGTGTTATAATGTTTTTGGAAAAATGCATTTTTGCTTGCATTTAGAACTGCAGTAAAATACAATTTTAGAGACATTCTCTGAGATGCAGAAAGTGCAAGGGTTTCCCAAATGTTAATAAAATTGGAAATATTAAGTGAGGATAAAAAAACATACCTTACGAAGTGAAAAGTTGATCTAAACATGGCTTACACATTGCTTACCTTTCTTTAAACATCTTTCCTTAAAGATTTCCTATTGCAAGAAGCATGTTTCTGGACATGATGCATTTTGTACTATTATTCTTATGTACTTAAAAATGTTAAGCCCCTAACTGAACATCTGAGGTTATGTTTTTAATCTCTGATAGTTCTGATACTTCAGTATTGTGCCCATAGTTTACAGACATGAAGCTACTTGTTTCTAGCTGTTTTGCTTAATGTTGGGGCAGGATGTTCTACAGCTCTCATCTAATGGCCAGAGCAATTAACTTATAGGAAAATAATTGCCTCAATTTCAGTGCAGTGTATGAAAATAGTTTAATTCCTTCTGGGAATAGCATTTTCACTTACTACTGTCATTATTTTTACAGTACCTCTGCCTGGACCAAGAGGTGTGACAATTAGGGATGTTACTCACAGCAGCATGAATGTCCTTTGGGATCCTGCCCCTGGGAAAGTTCGAAAATACATCATAAGATACAAAATAGCTGATGAAGCTGATGTAAAGGAGGTAATGGGAAGGAATGTTTTTGCAAATGCTTGAAGATGGTTTTATATTGAGGAGCTGAGTTATTAAAATAGTAGTAAAAGTGGTATTACAAGCCTCCATTAAGAACAGAGAACATCAGTTCTTGGTTACTGCTGAAGGAGTATTGATGTCTTGGAATCTGAATCAGCATGAGATTAATTTCTTTATGTACTCCTCTTCACCTTCTTCTTTTAAAGAGAGGAAAAAAATGATTGGAGATTCTTCTGTGCTTTGATAAATGGCCATTGCAGCTCTCTGCTTCAGTGTTACCTTGCCAAGCTGTAAGAACAGCTTGCAATCAGGAGAAAATGATTGTAGATTAAAGGTATGTTAGCCCCTCTGCCCACTGGCAGCTCACATGAGCATTGTTAGGGATATCTTTCTTGCAGTTATATGCAAGCTTTCTGTACCCTCATTTTCAGAATGATGAAAGCAGTGAAAGAATCACAAGCTAGCATTTGAAAGACTGTGCTTCACAAGTTCAGTTAGTAGACAGTGTTCAGTATTCATATGTAGATGTAGGGAGCCAAATGACAAAATTATGTGCAGGATACTTTTCAGTTTTTTCAGTACAAGGGTTCCTACCATGAAATCAAATTCAGAGGCAGAAATAGAAAAATTTGCATTTCTTAAGTTACTGTTTTTATTCATAGATGGAAATTGACAGACTCAAAACCAGCACGACTCTTACTGACCTTTCTTCCCAAAGACTGTATAATGTGAAAGTTGTTGCTGTGTATGATGAAGGGGAGTCTCTACCAATAGTTGCTGAGGCTGTCACTCGTAAGTTTTTGGTTACCCTTCTTTTAGTTATATTTATGTTAATTCTAGTTCTATGTGTTACAATATATTATTATGTTAAGGTGGAGACATAATTTCATCTGTCTGAGAAATACTTTACTTCTAGCATTATTTACAGTATAATAACCCCTGGAAATCTCGGGTGAATTGTGTTTTACTGCAGCTAACAGTGAAGCTGCAGTCTTCAAAGAGGGAACAGAGCAGCATCTGAAGCTACAGTTTTCATGTTAAGATGCTGAAGGGAAAACCATAGAGCTAGAATTAGTGAGAATCTGTGGGTGCAGAGGAAAGGTTTTGTCAGACTCTGCAGTTATTTGAAATCTTGGAAAGTAAGTGGGAAACTGGGACGTGCTAGAGGTTTAAAGAGATATGCTTCTGATACCAGAGTTTTTGTACATGGAATGATAAATCAGGCTGTACTTTTAGAGATGTTATTCAGGGAATCATAAAGGCAGCAGTTCAGTAATGACAAGAGATAGACATGAAAAAGCAGTGTTGCACAGACTACGTATCTGTGTGAGAGAAGTGACAAACTGAAAAGAGCAAGCTGACATCAACACTTTCATCTTGATGTAGTCTTATGAATGCAGTTAAGCAGAACCAGAAATGAGCAGCATTAACTTATCATTGACCTTCACTATGATGTGGAAAAAATAAAAAATATGCTCTGTTTCATTTCTTTTCTTTTTTTTCCTCCCTTTTTCCTATTTATTTATTTATTTACTTATTTGGAAGCTTGGTGTGTTTAAAATTTTGTTTGTTTGCTTTTGTGTGCGCCTGTAGTCTCTAGCTGCTGTTTTATCTGAGTGCATAAAGAAAAAGAGGAAAAAATTAGCCAAAACTTGTGTTTAGTTTAATTCTCTGGGTTTACTTCTTTACTGATTTCTTCTCAGTAGCTGTAACCTTTTTCCTCCTTAACCTACGGTTAACCTCTGTGAATTCTGTCTAATGCAGTTTTGTAATTCAGTCATTACTCGCTTGGCTTAAATAAGAAATTTTAAGGTCTGGGAGAAACTCATGCTGGAATTCCTCCTCTGTATGTGGGAGTTCGTAGTTACTCATTCTAACTACAAAGTGTAAGAGCTTGGACTTCAACTGTTGCAAGTGGGCGTGTGAGTTGTTCTGAGGTCAATAGCACTGTTTGTTTTATCAGGTGATGACCTGGTGTTGTGAAATTATGAAGGGCAATTTACTTAGTGTGGGTGGGCTGGGTTTTACCAAAGCATTTTGTTGTGGTCTTGCTAAGCAAGATTTGAATCTTGTGCATAATTTTCCAAATTCTTTGTGAAATTCTTTGATTTAACCTTATTTTGTAGTTATATTTTTCCTCTTCTTGCAACAGAGCCTGTGCCATCACCAGTCAATCTGAGAATCACAGAGATAACCAAGAACAGTTTCAGAGGAACTTGGGATCATGGAGCTCCAGATGTTTCTCTCTATAGAATAACCTGGGGACCCTCTGGTAGATCAGAAAAAGTGGAGGTAAGAGTAATCACAGTAGATTTTGGGAGCAGTCTCTTATGGGGTATGTTTTAAAATTCAGAAATTTAAATAATAAATGGTCTGTATCTTGCAAGGGGTCCTGTTGTGCCCAATTAAAATTCAGTAAATAGACAAAGAACACACGTTTACAGCTATCTGTAGTGCTGTTACTGCTTTAAAAGTTACTCAGATAGATCCCTTTCTTTGTCTTTTTTCTCTTCTTTATTTCTTGGTTTTTTTTTGTTGTTTTGTTTTGTTTTAAATTCCCCCACAAGAGTATTGTAAATGGAGATGTCAACAGTCTACTCTTTGAAAATCTGAACCCAGATACATTGTATGAAGTCTCAGTTACTGCCATCTATCCTGATGAATCAGAAAGTGATGACTTGATTGGCAGTGAACGGACATGTAAGTAATTAAAGGTTTTCTGCATGTTGTTATTCATAGCATACATATACAGTAATATTGAATGCTCATTCTGTTGTTTTTTTTTTTTTTTTCTAGTACCATTGGTGCCTATTACCACACCAGGTAAGAATCTGAATTTCCAGGTATGGTATTTTGAAAGAAAACTCACAGATACCTTTTTCTAAACTGAGGAGAATGTTGACATTAAAATCTGAGATCATTTAATGAATAGCATTGTGTATTTGGAAGAATACTAAACACTAGATTACCACATGTTTATTATCTTACAAACAATGCAGTTTATGTTGTCTTGGTCTTAATATATTCTGCTCTTGGTCTGGCAGTCATGCAGAACTTGGAAGTATGATGTGTTCGTCCTTGCTTTTTGCTTGAATTATGTGTTGATTCTTTGCTACCTTTCTCAGCCCCAAAGAGTGGCCCACGAAATCTTCAGGTGTACAATGCAACCTCACACAGTTTGACTGTAAAGTGGGATCCTGCCAGTGGTCGAGTGCAGAGATACAAGATCATTTACCAGCCTATCAATGGAGATAGCCCAGAACAGTCGGTAAGTAATTTTGGAGTCCTGTCATTATCTTAAGGGGTAGTTCTACAAATTGCTCACTTAGAATAATCTATTTACAAAGCATTGCTGTTAATAACATTTTAGATGAGAATGTAATTTTAGTAATTAAGTATATAGTCTCACACTTTTCTTTCTCTGCTTTCTAATCCAAGGAAGAATATTCTTTAGAGAGCAACAGTTTTGGATACAGCATTTTTTTTTGTGTGTGTGCGAAATCAAATAATTTTCAGCTTTAGCTATGTAGGTTGATCCAAAAATATCGCCTCCTATTTATTTCCATTGAGATTGCAACAGGTAGAAAGAGCACAATAAAATTATTTGATAGAGAAAATTCTCAGCTACAAAAGACTATTTTTCAACAGTCACCACCATTAGTTATGCATTTTCTCCAGGGATGAACAAGAGCTTGCATGCTGTGCTTGTGAAAATCTCCACAAGCAGAGGGGACCTACTGTTGTTGCCACTGCTGAAACACATCACCACTGTCTCTTTGTACTCAAATACACTGTTTGGTCCCCATAAACATTCAGAAAGTGCTGATGAATGTTAATGGCTGCCATTTTTTCCCACTTGGAGGAATTCAATGACAGAACTTTGCTTCATATGCACTTCCATGTAAGACACTATTTTGTCAGACTGCCCCTCTGCTGCCATCTGTCACAGCGCAACAACATGTAATGGAATATTGGTGGGAACATTCAGCCTCTACTGCCATATTACCAGTATTTGCCTCTGACCTCATGGGCCAACGTAATAAAATATAGGACACTACTTTCAAAACACTAATCAGCACATACAAGTCACAGATACGTAATTATTTGAAAAGGGCAACAAAACTGCTGAGGGGTCTGGAGCACAAGTCTTATGAGGAGCGGCTGAGGGAGCTGGGATTGTTTAGTCTGGAGAAGAGGAGGCTCAGAGGAGACCTTATTGCACTCTACCACTTCCTGAAGGGGGGTTGTGGTGAGGAGGGGGTGGGCCCCTTCTTCCTGATAAATAATGACAGGACGAGAGGGAATGGCCACAAGTTGCGCCGGGGAAGATTTAGATTAGACCTGAGGAAGCATTTCTTTTCTGAAAGAGTGGTCAGGCACTGGAATGGCCTGCCTAGGGAGGTGGTTGAGGCACCGTCCCTAGCGCTGTTCAAGAAGCGTTTAGATGAGGTGCTAAGGGATTTGATTTAGTAGTTGAGTAGGGATAGTGATAGGAGGATGGTTGGACTAGATGATCTTATAGGTCCTTTCCAACCTAATGTATCTATGAATCTATGAATTATCCCAACAGTCAACAATATAAACTACCATGGCTACCTCCATAGTCTTGCCTTTCATGCACTATTGAACAACAGAATTGTGTGGTATTTTCACTTACCATGCTGGCAATAGCATAATTTTTAAGAAATTGTAACTGAAAAAATGAATCCATGGGAAACATGCTGAAGGAGAGTTTAAAGTATTTTACTGTCTTTTAATATAGTCAAGCAGCTGTAATGAAAGGGAAAGCCAGAACCGTATCATCAGCCAACTTCTCCTGCATCATCAGCAAGAACTGTGCTGATTACCTGTGGTCCAAGAAACACAGCTTGGGAATGTTAATTCATTCAGCCTGTTTATCAGAATCAGCTGCTACTTAAAGATGCCCTATTCTGCACTGGGAGGTTGTTGTGGTTACTGCCACATGACTCATCGTCTCGGATGAAAACCATGTGCATTTAGCTTGTTCCTGCAGTTGGAGATCACCATGTTCAGAAGCATATCTAGGATTGTTTTGAATCAGTTGTATACTTACATGCCCATTTCTACCCTTTTCTGAAAAAATTGTGTTTTATTTGAAGTAATTAAGCAATTAAATGAGCTGAGGATTTGAATGGTAGTGGGAAATCATTAAAATAAGGAAAAGCAGCAAGATTAATTAATATCAATACTTGCTGCTACTGAAGTGGAGAAAAAGGGCATTCTGTGAAAATTTGAGCTGTGACAAAGAATAGACTTAATTTTAATGACTTAATTATTCACAACTGGATAGCGTCCAGCAGTGGCAGCTGGAGAAAACACCTCCTTCTGAGGAATGCATGCAGAACATTCTTGCTCTCTTCATAGCATGTTAGTGCCTGTCTGCAAATAATTGTCAGTCATATGATAGTAATTACTTGTCTGCTTTTTTTGGTCACTGTGAAATTTGATTAAACTGCTGTTGCTGTAGCACTGTCCCACTGAAATACTCAAAATTGAATTTCTAGAAGCTCTTTATTGTTTTTTTAAGACTTGTCTGACGTCTGATGTCCTTGGCATCAGGGGAGACCACAGGTGATTTGAATACAACTGCAAAAAATATGTACTAAACTGCAGAGACCATCACGATTGCCTAGAGACAGATTTTGAAAGGCAAATAGATGCCAAAATATGAAGGGAGCCACAATGGGAGGCTGAAAGCATTTATGGTTTGAAATGAGTTTTGGACAATTGAGTAGAAATAAAAAGTTTATTTAATTTATCTAATTAATTCTAATTAAGTTAATGTGTAATTGCGGTGACTTGCAAGTTTGGAGACCTTAAAGAATACTGGTTTTATAGCACCAGACTCTGTCTCTATTTGCTAAGATAAATATGACAGTGTTTGAAAATGTTTTTCAGTGCTTACTGTTAGCTTCAGTCACAAGAGGATTAGACTATATCATATATCACAGTGTTTTCCACTCAACCTTGAATGATTACTGTTAGCTATAATGGTAAGCATACAAAAGTAGCATAAAAAGTGTTTTAATCTTTTTCTTTTGTTTTGCTTCAGACCATGGTTGGTGGGAGGCAGAACAGTGTAGTAATACAGAAACTGCAGCCTGACACACCATATGCTATTACTGTGTCATCAATGTATGTGGATGGTGAAGGGGGTCGAATGACAGGACGAGGCAGAACCAGTAAGTAACATGTGATCTTGTTAGATATGAAACAAATGTGACATACTGCTTTTCAAATCAGCCAATAAAATGTCAGTGTGGTGAAACTCATCAAGTTTATTTGTTTTTTGCCCTTTGGTGGATTTCTATGATTGTTTCGTCCTATTATAGAAAGCACTGAGTGATTTGCTACCAGCACTTTGGGTATAAAAAACAAAGCACTATTTTTTAAATTACTTAATTGGATAAGTAATTGTATATTAATTAATGAAATTACTTATTACTTTGTACCTAGTTTATTTTTGAAATTGTTGTGGAACGTCAAATGTAGCAACACGTTTGGAGAAAAATTGGGAAAACAATCCTAATAAATGTATATTTCTAAAATAATATCCAGAAATAAACTTTTCTTACTATAATTTTCTTTAAATAGTTATCCTGGAGAAGGGAAGGCTGCGGGGAGGCCTTGCTGCAGCCTTGCAGTATTTAAAGGGAGTTTATAGACATGAGGAAAAATACCTTTCTACGTGGGTAGATAATGATAAGGCCAAGGGAGTGTGGTTTAAAACTACAGAAAGGGAGATTTAGAGAGAGGTTGTAGATGCCTCATCCCTGGAAGTATTTAAGGTCAAGCTGGTTGGAGCTCTAGACAATCTGATCTAGTATTTGATCTAGTGGTTAGCTAGCCTGCCTGTGGCAGGAGGGTTGGAACTTGATGATTCTTGAGGTTCCTTCCAACACAATTCATTCCATGATTCTATGATCTATGCTTTTTTTTTTTTTTTTTGAGTCTCATATATTAAGATTAATGAAGAAAACATTTGACATGAACTAGTAAACCTGCTATTTTTTTAAATTTCCTAATGAGACATTGCATGGACATGATATGATAGCATAGAGTAAGAGAATTTGGCCTCACATTTATGATTTATTTCTCTTTTTCAGAACCTCTCACTACTGTGAAGAACATGCTAGTTTACGACCCAACCACAAGTACTCTGAATGTTCGATGGGATCATGCAGAAGGAAATCCTCGCCAGTACAAAGTGTTTTATGGACCCACAGCTGGAGATGCAGAAGAAATGGTAAATCCTTCTTGCTCACTGTCTCAAATAAATTGCAATTGATGGTGGTAGTGAGGGAAATGCTATAGAATGAGCTTGGTCTTATTTGTCTAAACACTGGCTTTTCTATTTGTAGCTACTCTGGAGCAAATGCAGAGCACCTCTGTGAAAGACATTTACTCCAGTACTGATGTTGGATTTTACATAGTTGACCTTCAGTGATTAGTTCTTAGCACACAGATTTTATACTACACAGCTTTTTGTTTGGTAATTCTTAGGGCAATATGCATGACCATAATGCTGGTTTGAAGATGTACAGACCTTATTTCTGTCCATTTTTACTGCTGTGGCAGTAGGCAGACATCTGGGACAGTATTTGTGAGAGTAGAAAAATGCATGTGGGATCTCTCTAATCTTCTAAGATTACTTCATTCCTAATGAGCTAAATCAGTCTTTGAAATGGAAGTTGATCCCATGTTGCAGACTGGAAAAATATTATTCTTTCCACATCTGTGCAATTTAATGTGCCTGTTAAATAAAGTGTATGTGAATTTACCAGTATTTAATGAGCATCTAGAAAGCTACTGATAAAAAGTATCCCTTAAATGCTTAAAATAGAGTTTTACTTGCAGAGTTGCTCATTACTTTCTGTCATTATGTTGCTGTGGTGTTATGTAATGTTTATTTGTTTGATTTCAAAAGTGACAATGACTCAGAGCTACTAGATAGTAGTTATTAAAAATATTTCTGTAGGTCTTGTTACTGATAATAGAACAGGATCAGAAGTGAGTCAGCTGTAAGAAATTGTACAGGAGTGCGCAAGACTTGAATCTTCTTGAAGGCCAATTCTAGAGGATACCATGAAATTTATTGTTTCAAGTTTCAACATTTTTTTTCTGTTATAAAGATTTTGTCACATCTAGTTTAGAAATGAGATGAGGTGAACAGTGTGTTATTTAAAGTAAGACAAATAGCAACCTGCCATTCTGGATTGTGAGGTTACTGCTATGTTCAGTGATGTGATAAACAAAATTTGTATTTTATCATCTCTTGGATTAAATCAGAACTAATTTGATATTATTGGCTGGCCAGAGTGAAATGCGATATGTGTTCTCTTGTGTGGTAGTAATGATCTAAACATAAGTATTAGTAGTAAGGGAGATAAAAAAAAATGAACTTTTTTCATTTCCATTTCCAACTTTCTTTTTAAATTTGTAGACCACAGTGCCAGGAAATACAAACTATGTTATCCTCAGAAATCTTGAGCCCAACACACCTTACACTGTAACTGTGGTTCCAGTTTTCCCAGAAGGAGATGGTGGGCGTACATCTGATACTGGGAGAACTTGTAAGTAAAATAGTCTTTTTAAATAAAATGTTGGATTGCTTGTGTGTATGTGTGGCTCAAATCATTAGAAATTGAGTAATTCTCATTAAGTTATATAAATTATAGAAATGTAATTTTCCTAAGGTCAAATTCTGTTCGTGTGCATAGCTTATGATTGTAGCTCTGTAACTTATTTGTTTTCTTTGCTTATTTGAATGGAGACTTTCAGTTCATTTATCTCAGGCAAACTCTACTGTTATTTTGTGAAGGTAACTTATAGTTTACTTACACACAATGGCAATATTTTAATTCTAGTGCCAATAGCGGCCCTGCCTGGCAGGGATGCTGAGATTCTTAGATCTGTAGATGTTTGGCTGATACACTTCTCAGCTTATTTTGAGCATGACTGAAAATTCAAGTAGAACTAGAATGTATGTAAGAAGGCTTCTTAAACTTAATTTTAATTATCCTTGATCTAGTGGAGAGAGGAACACCAAGAAATATTCAAGTTTACAATCCCACACCAAACAGCATGAATGTCCGATGGGAACCTGCTCCAGGTCCTGTACAGCAATACAGAGTTAATTACTCTCCATTGTCTGGCCCAAGACCATCAGAATCTGTAAGTAATCTAGTTCTTATAATATTTTTTGAAAGTATGCTGAAAATACTGCTTCCTTCAATGAGTGTAGAAAAATAACAATAAACTATTGAATTTAGAACAATGGTCTGCCTAGGAAGGTCTCTGCTGAAAACACTGTGCCTATAGGATTTAAGTGTATTGTAAATGAAAACTTGCATTGATGAAAATAAATAAATAAGAGATAAGATTCTCCCACTTGAGTATTGAGAATTGAATATTCTATTTTACTGCAGGTAATGGTGAGCTAAGACAATCTCTAATGCTAATGTCAGGAAGCAACAGCAAATATTTCTTAGGAAATGTTTAATAAGGAAAGTGTAAGCCAAATTTTGCTACTCTACATCTGTATATATAACAGCATATTACTTCACACCTGAGTGGGAGCCTGTCAATAGGGTACTACCTATTAGTACCTACCAACCCCCTCTCCCAGTTGCAGAATGAATGTTCCTCATGCATTTATCTTTTATTTTATTTTATTTTATTTTATTTTATTTTATTTTATTTTATTTTCCCTGTAGTACCCTCTTTTGAATTTTTATCAATATTATTTGGTTATTTAAAACTTATATTATTGTAATTGAAAAAATACACAGTTCCTGAATTTTCTACATTTTGTTTAAATTGCTCATTTTAAAGGACATGGTATAAATTGAACATTTTTATATGGGTGCTTTCTGTTTCTGTTTTAGATTGTGGTACCGGCCAACACTCGTGATGTGATGCTGGAACGCTTAACTCCTGACACTGCTTACTCAATAAATGTTATAGCTCTATATGCTGATGGAGAAGGAAATCCAAGCCAAGCACAGGGAAGAACATGTAAGCGCCAGCACTTCTTTTGTGAAATCTATGTCAAGATTAATATGTGAGGAATTTATAACATTGATTCTAATCACAAATTGTGTAAACCATTCAGTGCTATTCAGAAGTAAACGGATCTGAATTATGGCCTCTAGGGAGGCTTTCTGGTATATTGTCTAGAAACTGGGGTGCATGCATAATCACCAAATTCATTTTCACTGGTGAAAGAAGACTAATTTGAATATATATGTTTAAGAGTTTAAAAATTGTTCTCTAAAATGTGATTACTGGTAAATATCAATTTATCTTCCAGAAAAAAGGAACACAGTAAGATGGATAGAAAAAAATGTGCTTTGTCTTCCCTGTTGTACTCAAAAATTTTACACATCAGCCTTCAAAATGTTGTGCTGAAAAAGCCTAAACACCAAAACCTCTGTGTGACAACTTAAGTTCCTTATGCTCGGCTCATTTCAAATTAATTCCAGAATTGAAATGGACAAGAACTGCTTATGGCATTCATGCGCTGATATTCGTTTACTGCTTTCTCTTTTAAATCCCTATATTCATCTAAACATTTTGATGCGACAGGCCTTGGTTATACCATCTGTATTTTCATTTTTTAGTGCCTCGCAGTGGGCCAAGGAATGTGAGAGTGTTTGATGAGACAACAAATAGTCTTTCTGTACAATGGGACCATGCTGATGGGCCAGTCCAACAGTACAGAATCATTTATTCACCCACTGTGGGAGATCCTATTGATGAATATGTAAGTGCTGTAATCTTTTATAAGCACCGGTATGTTCTCAGTTGATCGTTTAGGCTACAGAAAAACAAAAACACCTGTTTTACTTGTAGTGCACTTTGGATATTTTGCGGGTTCTTTGGTCATTGTTGCTAATGATGAAAAGCCAATGTTTGTATAAAATTATTTACTTTCCACGAAGTTGAAGAAAAAAAACCACAACAGTTTATTTAACCAACTTCCGTGTAAAAACTGTCGAAGATGTGAATCACGTCATTAATCAGAGGATTCTGAGCAGAGCCTGCTTCCTGACATTGAGTTCAGGCAGTGTTCTACTGTAAATAGCCTTCATACTCTGTTATATCATATGTTACTTCATAACTCTATTCGTTATGAAGTCAGTGTGCTAAGATACAGAATAAACATAAGTCTGCATTTTATTAATTAAAAAAGCATTGGCAAGGTTTGGTAAGATTGCAGTGGTAACTTTCATTCAGCATCTATCTTGCTATGGGTCGTGTTTGTGTTTAATTTCCCGCAGCTTAATGATAGCACGGGTAAATCTGGTATATGTAAAATTATCTGAGTGTTAATAACAAAGCCAAGGCAAGATCCTATAGAGGTCAATGATGGAATTCCTGCTGACTGCCACCAGCCAAAATGTAACATAGATAGATTTTAGACAGTTCTCTCTATATGCTCTAGCTGATTATATGTTATACAGAGCACGCTGAAAATTCATTGGTAGAGAATTCCCTGTTGGACTTATTAGTCAGAACACAACTGACTATGAATATGCATCTTTTCTGAAGAAAATATTGGGCATTTCATAAAAATAGCAAGTCTTGAACAACTGAATTATCTTTCAAGTAAAAATTGAAGATGTTGATTGGGACATGCTACTGAGATATCTCAAGTCAATTTATACAGTTCCAGTGCTTTATCGTCATTTTATGAAGCAGAGTCACTTATTGGATTATGCCTGCCTTTTGAATGGAATGAAACAAAAGTGCACATCTGCACCAGGAAGTTGAAGAGATTGAGAGTTGCGTGAAAAAGCAAGTTTTTACATTGCTGAATATTCAGAGCTTCTTTCCCAGACCAGCTTTTGTTCCTCCTAAGAAAATGGTATCCATGAGGATAATGAAGAGTTATAACTAAAACTAATGAGTAGTGTGACTGGATTTGTCTTCCTTCCTCATTTTAGGAGCACTTTCTTCTCTTTTTGTATCTCCAAACACATCTCTGACTTTCCCTTTCTGTAAGGGAACAGTGCTGAAATTTGGGGGAGGAAATGCAGCATCTCAGTCTAATCATAGAAGTGTAGGAGTACTATAGAGGTTGGAAAAGACCTTCAAGATCATCAGTTTAACCATCAACCTTACTTACTGAGTCCCATAACTAAGCCATGTCTCTTGTAAGGGTATGGACTGAAGGGTCAATTTGTTTTATATTTTTACGTTGGTCACAATGCTTTATATTTTAAAGTAAAAATGACTAGTATTTGTTCGTAGGCTATAACTCTTGAAATATCCTGAATGGCTTTGTCTGCAGTGAACATCAAAAATAGCGCTGTATCAGAACTAATTTTTAGTTCTAGTTACTGTCATAACTGATCAGTTACAATACTGTGAGTTTGTTAGCATGTTTCTTTTATATGTTGTAGACAACAGTTCCTGGCATAAGAAACAATGTCATACTACAACCACTGCAATCAGATACACCATATAAAATAACTGTTGTGGCTGTGTATGAAGATGGAGATGGTGGACAGTTGACTGGAAATGGAAGAACTGGTAATTTGTTTTCATATAAAATATTCTTTAAAAATGTAGGATATAGATTTCTTGAGCACTGCAACTTTGTTAAGGTCTCATTATGTTGATGGCTTCTCTGATGTTATTATTTCCTTACAGAGTTACAATATAAGTTTCTAGAGGTTCAAAAACAGTCACTAGTCTATTAAATTGGAGTGGTTTTCTTTGTTTTCAGTTGGCCTGCTTCCTCCTCAAAATATATATATAACTGATGAATGGTATACACGATTTAGAGTTTCTTGGGATCCTTCACCATCCCCCGTTCTTGGCTATAAAATTGTATACAAGCCTGTGGGTAAGAAAACTCATTCATTCCGAGTAGAGCACTTTCAAAATAGTGAGTAGATAACGGGAGAATAGAAATCATATGGATTATGAAATGTTTGTGTTTAAAGATTTATTTCTTTCCTTTATTAACTCATTTTGATGGAAGCTTAACTCTTATTATCAGCATTTTGTAAGAAGCACTACCAAGTACACTGTTTCATACATTCACTTAAAGAGACTCAATTGTGTTGATGTTTACTACAGAATCTAACCAGTGATTAGATGAAGTCACTTGAAAAACCAGACTTGTTTTTTCTGTCTTTTGTATCACTTGTCCTTTCGAGAATGTGAACTGGTATACATGAGATGAGTACTGGAGGAATAATTAGGTTCTAAGATTCGTGTTTTGTAAATTCATGTTTTGTTGAAGGAAATGAGATTAATGCTTAATGACGTGTTAAAAGAGACATAATTTTGTAGCTCACTTGCTTTTCTCTCTGCATTTTCTTGATGCTTCCTTTCAATTCAAGGTTCAAATGAGCCCATGGAGGTTTTTGTGGGGGAAGTGACATCCTACACCTTGCATAATCTGTCTCCCAGTACTACTTATGATGTGAATGTTTATGCGCAGTATGACTCTGGAATGAGCATACCTTTGACAGATCAAGGCACTACATGTAAGTCAGAATAATTTTACTGTGGTCACACTAGATACTTTTATTGGTCTGAGGTAACGTAGATAAGACAGTATTTTTTGGCTAGTGTCAGAAGGTTTGAATATCCTCTTATAGAGAATACTTTGCACTTGGCCATGATGTAGTTTCTAGAAACGCTATGCTGCAGAACAGTAATGGAAATATAATTTTAAGTAATGATTTGACAATATAAATTTTCTAGCCTGCTTCCTCAAATTTTATTAGCTATAGTTGGGTTCAGTCCGTAACTATCTCGAGGATGCTACAGAATTTAATCATGCTAAGCACATTCAGACTTCTTGCTAGTCTGTCTTTGTTTCATAGGGAGGTCCAGGAACTGAAACTTCACCTTTTCAGAAGAAGATAATTTGTCAATGCCCTCAATTAAAAAACTTCTTAAAGTTTCTTCAGTTAACAAGAATTAATTATCCTGAGTTTTGTTGACAGTTAATTCTTTTCATATTGCCATATATGAGTCAGATTCTGATATGTTGAAATTTTTTACTGTGCAAAGAACTCCACTTGTGTGAAAAATGTTAAAATGAACTGTTTCCCAAAATCAGAAGGTTATCAGCCTTTGAATCTTTGTAAATTACTAGGCCAGTACCTATAGGGCATGTGTGAATATGAAGAAATTTGTCTGGAACTACTCTTCCCTTCTGTAAAACTTAAATATCTATCTATCTATCTATCTATCTATCTATCTATCTATCTATCTATCTATCTATCTATCTATCTATCTATCTAGGTTGTGTAGCAGCGCTGCTAGTAAACATTCAGTTGTGATGTAGTTCTTTTAACATCTGTGGTGTACTGCTTTCCAAATAAGAATTTTTCTCTTTCTCTGCTCACAGTGTACTTGAATGTCACTGACCTAACAACTTACAAAATCGGCTGGGATACTTTCTGTATTCGATGGTCAGCTCACCGATCAGCAACTTCCTACAGACTAAAGCTGAACCCAGCTGATGGTAAATTAATTTTTACATTTTCTGAAATATAACTGCTTTATTTAGGTGGCAGGAGCACCTTATCTGGGATGGTGGAAAGCCTCTGCTATCAGTCATTCTGCATTTGATTGCACTTTGAAGATCTGAACATATGTTGTAGAGGTGAAAAAGCTGCAAAGTGAACTACTACTACTGCTTACTGTCAAGTTAACTTTAATTAGCGGAGATTTGCTAGTTACTGGAGTTTTACGCACACACTGCTTTTCTGAAAGCTCCAGGGTTCATAATTAGAGCCTAATCTTTGTCTAGAAGGCTTTTATGGGAGAAGAATAAGACTGCTATCCAGCCTATCCTAACTTCCTCTCAAAAAGTCTCTAATTTCTATGCCTGTACGCATATTAAAAGGGAAATAGTGGGTTCTAAATTTTATTCCATTGGGCTTTGTTTTTACAGGATCCAGAGGACAGGAAATTACAGTACGTGGATCAGAAACAAGCCATTGTTTTACTGGCCTCTCACCAGACACAGAATACAATGCAACTGTCTTTGTTCAGACCCCTAACCTTGAGGGTCCTCCAGTCTCTGTGAGGGAACATACAGGTAGGTAATAGATACTGTGAACCGTATATATAATACAGAACTTGTTTCAGTGATAGAGCTTGTCTTCTTTCTAAATGTCTTTCAATACTACTTTTAACTGTTCTTTCCTCTTTCTGTCAGTGTAACATCAACTGGAGTTTGAAAGGAAGTTTTGTAACACTAGAAAGTTTAGATAGTGAAAAAAAGATTTTAATCTTTCTGTGGTAATATAATACATAATGTGGAGTTTTACTCAAATGAAATAATTTATGTTAAGCCAATTTTTATTTTATTTTATTTCAGTCCTCAAACCTACAGAGGCACCAACTCCACCACCTACACCTCCTCCACCTCCCACAATCCCTCCAGCTCGGGATGGTATGTTTATTTGTAGATCTATGCAGTATTTTTACATTGTTGCTGCACTAGCACAGTCATTTAGGGTCTGAAGTTTGTAATCAATTTCTTAGTTGCTTCTATTTGCTTTACTGGACTCTGAAATTTCCTGGTTTAGAATGGAAAGATGTATACACTTGGGAAAAAGGATCAAGATAGAGCTATAGCTCTATGACAAATCTGTAAGCCTAGCCCTCAGTGGACTTTCTATAAAAGCTGTTCAGAAAAAAATGTCATTTAAGAAATTTGCATTTGATTGTTGAGCTATTCATTTCTTGCACCTTTTTTTGAGAATTTTTAATAAATGTTTTTGTGTTAAATATAAAACACTTGCCATTTGACTGTGTGGTAGTAAAAGTTTGTTAAATACTTGCCTTTCTTGCATTTTAAATATTTGAAGTAATGCTCTTTACTTCATAGTGCTATGAATGGTGTATTTCAAGTGTTCCTTTTCTTGGTTTTTCAGTATGCAGGGGGGCCAAAGCAGACATAGTGTTTTTGACTGATGCTTCCTGGAGTATTGGTGATGATAACTTCAACAAAGTAGTAAAGTTTGTTTTTAATACAGTAGGAGCCTTTGACTTGATTAATCCTGCTGGAATCCAGGTAGGTTAGTTACTTCTATTGAGTAAATTTTAGAAGCAGGCTGAAGTCGTTTGTACAATGTGTATCTGTGTGTGTGTATAAATATATATGAAGTATATGGGATTTTCTGTAGACACTAAGGGAATCTAGTTGTTATACTGCTGTGAGGACAGTCTGAGTGTTGAGTGGGGATTATGTTATAATTTTTCAGTTCAAGAGTACTGAAAGAGTAAGCAGTAATAGCTAAGAGGAATAGACCTCCAAGATTCCTTTGCTGATTATTATTGTCAGACATTTTGTGTCAGCATTCTTACTTAACTGTTACTCATTTTTTCTACATATGTGAAGCTGGATGAGATTGCTGCTAGGGTCCAATAAATACCACTCTTTAGCTGCAAAGTTTCCTACAAATGAACTGTTGAACAATTATCTTTTTTTCTGTGGATTGTTGTGAGTTTCCAGTCTAAAGCTGATTAAGACCTGATACAAGAGGCAGAGATATGTAACTGCTAACATTTAGCAAAATGAGAAAGTCACATGGCTCTTGAATTAGTTGCAACGATCTCTGGTTTTGAATGATGTATTGATTAATAATTAATTTATTGTTATTAATTTTAAAAGAGCAGTTTATTTCAATAAGTATTAATGTATATGTACAGATAGTTGTTCAGCACTGAATTAGTTTGATACCTTAATATTGCAAATATACAGAATGAATAAGAAGAATATTAAATATATACATATTTAAATTTAAAAGTGCTTTAAGAATAAACATATGGTGATTATATTCTACTTCTTAAGACAAGAGATACACAATTTTGTGTATGTCCAAGTTGATTAGCATTCTGTCACCAGGTTCTTTTTGTTTTCTTAAAAATAAATGGAGATTTTTTAGACAATACGTATCTGCTCATAAGCAGAGAGGAGATATTATAAAGCTGGCATGATAGTAATAACAAACACTTGATCATCCATATTTAGAAGTATGTCATACTTTATGCATAAAGGAAATAAGGATATTGTGTGTGTACATTGCTATACAGTATCTGTTTATGTAAATATGTATGTGTGTGCATAACCATATGTATGTGGGAAAAGTTTTTCAGTTATTTAATGCTTACTAATATACCACAATGCGTATTTCAGTTGAGTCTGAACTTCAGATAAATGACTGAACACAATGGTGTATTCCCACTCAGGTTTCATTCGTGCAATACAGTGATGAAGCAAAATCTGAGTTTAAACTGAATACATTTGATGACAAGGCTCAAGCCCTGGGAGCTCTTCAAAATGTTCAGTACAGAGGAGGAAACACACGGACAGGTAATTCTGAGCAATAAGTTTTTTGTAAGATAAATTGCCTAATTATCCTGATATCTTATGAACAAAGGATTAGGGTTTTTTCTGTTTTTCTGTTTTAGTTGGGTGGTGTCCCTCTGTCAAAGTAAAGGAAGGGATTTCTTCAGTGGATAATCTGGCTGACTCATTTGTTGTACACTTTGCAGGCAAAGCCCTAACATTTATCAAAGAAAAGGTTTTGACTTGGGAGAGCGGCATGAGGCGAGGTGTTCCCAAGGTACTTGTTGTTGTAACAGATGGTCGATCACAGGATGAGGTGAGGAAAGCAGCAACAGTCATACAGCACTCTGGTAAGTGATTTATAGTACCTAGCTATTTCATTTCCTTAATAGGTTACCAATGCACTTTATAAGTGGCGCTTCAGTTGTCTTTGAATTCTTTAGCTACCCATTTATGGATTCAGAAATTTATTCTGATTGTTTAGAATGACACAGTATTTAAAGTATTAAAGAATTTAGACTTTCAGGGCCAGATTTAATTTTTCTTTCCCTATCCTCTCCTCTATGGGAGAATATAGCTTCCAAGGGCTTCCAAGGAACTTCTCATGCATACTATTTTATAAAGCTGACTTCTTTCTCCTTGCTTCGTGGATGCCAGACATCATTATGGAGAATATTCCCATCCTGGTGCTTTTGCTAAGTTGGGCTTGGCTTTTTGAACTTGGTTTCCTTGACAGAAACTACAGGAGCTTGTGGGAAAGGAAGTGCTTTTTCTGGAGCTAGATCTGAACTGGCTTTTTCATTGCCTTTTGAGCAGAGAAACCTTGCACTCCTTCTTTAGACTGTTGAGAGTGCCAAATGTGTGACTAAGCATGTACTCTTTCTCCTGCTCTCATCAGCTTCTACTGAACCTGCCTAAAGTCTTGCATTTCATAGCATGAACAACCAGGAATGCGGTTTCCTGAGTAAGAAGATGTGTTTCCTTAGGAAGTCACTGGCATGTAAATCACAAGTGCTCATCTTGTGATCTGAAAGAATAAGCTCCATCTAGATGACTTCTAAAGACGTTTGGCTAACCTAGTCATAAAAATCTGTACAGTCCCTGTGGATGATCTGCTTTAGTGCTTAACTTAGGCTGATATTCGGAAAGCTTTTCCTCATATTTTACCTAAGTGTTTCTTCAGGCTAATGAAGCTGATGTCTTCTTTTCATTTCCTGAGTTAACCAGGACAGCAATTGATAACTGTACACTGTAACAGACCTTCATACTTGAAGCCTGTTGTCATTTCCTCTTTCTGTCTTTTTTTCTAGACTAAACAAATGAATTTCCTTCCATCTCCCATTGATTTTGTTTTCCGAACCTCGTATCACTTTCATTAGCTATTTTCTTCAGTTACTTTACATCTTAAATATTGTGTTCAAAGCTGGACAACATATTTCAGCTAAAGATTTGTCAGTATTGACCACAGAGGGACAATTATTTCCTACCTCCTTTTGAAAAATGCAAAATGCAAATAAAAATGGGCATATTATTTTGTGCAGTTTCTGGTTAATTAATTTTTTTAGTTTGGATAAATTTTTCTGTTTGGTGATAAATTGTGTAATAAGAAGTGTTTCTTTCCTGTTTTCTGGTATGATAAAAAGAGGACAAATTATCATATGGAGGATTGGGTGGGAGAAGGGAAAGGAAGAAATGAGTCAGAAAAATAATTCTGTAAAGGGCGAGAGAGACGACAAAACAAAAAGTTGATATAGAAGGCAAGGAGACTTCACTGTCAGGATTTGGAGAGGGAAATCACCTGACAAAGGGAAAGAATATGTTTTACACCTGATGTATATGATTAAATTCTAGGGACTGTGTTCTTCTCATTGTAATTACGCCATCTAATAATTGTCTAGTCTAAGGTGGTGGTTCTTTTATAGTTATTGAAGAAAGCAACAGATAGGCATTTGCAGAAAACAGCTTCTCCTATCCTGAAGTTTGCAAGCTAGGGAGGTAATGTGAGTTGCATCCTGATTCTGTCTCTGACAGCAGTCAATGAAAGAAAGGGGAGAAAATTTTGTAAGAAAGGAGCAAAAAGCAATTTAATCTTTCCCGAGCTTTGATAGAGCGAAAGGAAAACCAGAATGTGTACTCATAATTAAGGCTGAATACTGGAGTGGATAGACAAGACAACAATAGAATCTGCGAAATATTGAACTGAAAAATAGCTATGTATGTTTTACTATGCTTGAAGTAACAAATGTTATTTTTCAGGCTTCAGTGTCTTTGTGGTTGGTGTGGCTGATGTGGATTACAATGAACTGGCCAAGATTGCCAGCAAGCCCAGTGAACGTCATGTATTTATTGTTGATGACTTCGATGCATTTGAAAAGATTCAAGATAACCTCGTCACCTTTGTGTGTGAAACAGCTACCTCAAGTGAGTAGAAAATACCATTTTCCCTTTTCCTGAACTGATAGCATCTGTTTGTATACTGTTATGCTTGTAAATCAATTTGTAATACTTCAAAAACGTGTTCACATATAAAAGTTAGGTTTCATAATAACTGCATGTGGTTTAAGAGAGTAAAAGTTTGTTGTTAATTTTGAAGTAACTATTGTATTTAATGTAATCTTGTCTGACATTATAGGTAGAACAAAATGAGTGCAACAGTCAGTTAGAAGTACTGCTCTTTATAAGGGAGTAGAATGATGCCTAATATGAACGTGGGGACACAACTGGTCTCTTTACTATTGGTCCACTCTTCTATAAGAGTGTGGGTGAAGTGTGTGAGGCTGTTCAAAATGTTCTAAATTAAATTTCAGTTGGTTACTCAGGAGTTATCCTTCAATGGCAAAAAAGAAAAATTCTCAGGCCTGTCATATGCAACTGTGTGACTTCCTAACTTCACCCGCTGGCTCTTGGGGAGCCATATAAATCTGCAGTTTTTCTCTGTGATTCTGACAGCTAATATGTGGCCTGACTCACATCTCTAATATTTATGGAAACATTGAGTCATTATGCCCCTTTCTTCTTATGAATTAGACTGAAAATATTTTGGGGGCTCATTTGTTATCCTGTATAACTTGTCATGGCAGAAATATCCAACTAGAAGTAGTGAGTAAAGGTTTTAGCAGTCCATCTAATGCAGAGCAGAACACAATGTGACAAATGTAGCAGTAATGGGCTAATAATTAATATTAGTGCAGAATTTTTACTAATAAAACTTTTGAGTATGTACACGTTGATATTGTGGTGTGTCATATTTTTGAACTTACATGTTTTTCCATCTCTTTTAGCCTGTCCTCTTATTTACTTGGAAGGATATACTTCACCTGGTAAGAAACTGCCTATAGTATTTAGCACAGGTTCATTTCCATCTTTTACAGCTGTACAGTGTTTTTGTTGTTTTTCTTTCCTGATCTAAAGGTTTCAAGATGTTGGAATCATATAATCTGACAGAGAAGCATTTTGCTTCTGTGCAAGGCGTATCACTGGAATCAGGCTCTTTCCCAAGCTATGTAGCATATAGACTCCACAAAAATGCATTTGTCAGCCAGCCAATACGGTAAGTAAATGAGAAAACTCATATTTAGAGAATAGAGGTGGGGAAGGATTAACAGAGTTTGTAACTAATAGCATTAGTTTCTCATGAAAAAATGCATTTATTTGATGTTCTTTTTACTGAAATCCAGGAAAAATTCTCCAAAGAAAATCCATCACTGTTGTTAAATACTAATCTGTTTCTTCCTTTGCAATCTGTTCACTGTAAATCCAGTTGCTTTTTGTTCTTTAATTTGGTGGTGTCTTTCTTAACCACTATACTTATAATATAGTCTGGAAACAGGCTCAGTTGAACAACAGCCTCCTTAGTACAAAGAGCTCTACACTCTTAAAGGGAAATAGTTTCAATGCAGAGAGGTAAACTTCACTTTTTGCAGTAAGCAGTACTCTGACACCATTGATTTTAGGGTACTTTCTCTTGTAGCTTAATTGCTATATTTGGCCAATGGAGTGGAGATGTAAAGGGTCTGTAGTCTTATAGCTTGGTTACAGAAGGGTAATATGTGATCATTCTTTCCAATGAGGAAAGCATGGACTTATGGACTTTTTAAATTCATTAATGTGCCAGTACAGTTATGGGAGTGATCCTTGAAAGCCTGGATTTTTACAGTCTAGGGAAGTACACATAATCCCAATCATTGGTATCTTGTTTTGCAGTTCTATTATATTAATGTAAATCTTGCATTAAGCAGGATAAATAGGATGATAAGAAGATAATAAAAAACCCTTTATGTTTATTCCATATTATTATAGAATTTTTCATACAGTCTATTGTCTGCTGCAGGAGGTGTGGCATAGACTTGGCAGAGTATTCTGGGCACTTATCTTTCATGAGAAGGAAGAATATAAAACTCATGTTAGACTGAGTCAGCAAGGCAATAAAAGCATCCTGATCCTAGTGGCATAGCTATTTCATATCTGACATAACTTGCTACCAGAAATAAATAGAATAGCTTTATCTACTTTAATTTTCTTTCTTGCACTGTGCTCTGTGTTATCGCTGACTTTTGATATAACTATAATTGAAAAGTGTTTCTAACTGCGTGGGTAATTGAGATTTGCCTAAAATACTCTTTTCAGGGTTTCTCTGTTTGTGCTCATGATGCCAAATTCCTCTCTCAATTCCAATTTATTGGCTGAGGAGAAATACAAGCTATCTCCCTTCTTGCAGCTACTTTCCTGGACTTCACATGTCTCCTTCAAAAAACGCTGGAGGGCATCTGATGTGTATTTTTATTTATTTCCAGCTTTATGACTTTTTAATGTCTAACAGTCTGAACCTCATAAATCTAAAAGTCAGTAGCCCCTGGTGACTAAGGTGGAAACCAAATACATCACCAGGGTTCTGGGTCACATTCTGGCTGCCCCCATTATCATGATGCCTCAACCAATTTAAGATAGGCTGTAGCTCTTTTCTATTGAGAGAGTATTTAAAACACATAGTTTTGTTAAACATTTTTATTTCCCCATTACTCTTAAGTCCTTTATTTGAAAAAAAAAAAGAACACCAAAAAACAAACAAAAAAAAAACCCCAAACAAACAAAAAAAAATAACAACAGATGATGGTCTTGTTTATTTTCTTTGTGTTTCCATGTGAAAAATGTCTTCATATTGTCTTAACAGGGAGATTCACCCAGAGGGACTGCCTCAGGCATACACTATCATCATGTTATTCCGTCTTTTGCCTGAATCCCCCAATGAGCCTTTTGCAATTTGGCAGATTACAGACAGAGATTACAAGCCACAAGTTGGAGTTGTGCTTGATCGTAAGGATGATTATACTTATTGAGCAGAAAATTTATACGTTACATTACTTTGCATGTGTTATTCCAAAATCTTTCCAAAATTAAAGCATTATTACATAGTAACAAATTCAGATAATTTCAGTTTTAAAATATAACAGTTTTACTTTGTACACTGATTATTTTTTTACTAAGAATTGTTGAGCTAATATACCTTTTACCTTTGGTATTACCTCTCAAACCAAAGGAACATACATCTATGTAGCTATGTGTCAATTGAACCATCTATAGTCAGTGTTTACCCACCAGAGTACTACACTACATTTTATTTACGAGTGTATCTTAGGATGGTGATTTCAGCTTTACATCTAAAATGAAATGTATTATTGTTTTTTTTGCAGCTGGCAGCAAAGTGTTGTCATTCTTTAACAAGGATACAAGGGGAGAAGTTCAAACTGTAACTTTTGATAATGATGAAGTAAAGAAAATCTTCTATGGAAGCTTCCACAAGGTAAAGAATTGAATTATGAAGGTTGCTTTCTGATGTGCTGTTCTTTGAAACAGAATGCAAGCAAGCAGAAGCGACTGTTAATTATGTGCAGTCCTCTTAGAGTCCCATAGATGACAGCACAAGGAGCAACAGGCACAAACTGGACTATGGGAAGCTCTATTGGAACTTCCTCAATCCAGCTGAAACTTCTTTAGGAAAAACCACTTTGAGGGTGTCAGAACTGGGGGAGAGAAGCAAGTTGCATAGAGAAGTTCTCAAGTTTCCTCATCTGAAGATATGAAGATATTCAAAGTGCACCTGGATGATTTCCTGTGTGACCTGCTTTAGCAGGGTGTTGGACGAGATGATCTCCAGAGGTCTATTCCAGCCAGTAAAAATCTGTTACTCTGTGACGCACAGGCTTACAGATCACATAACTCAAGATCTCTATAAAGTTTTAGTTCTTTTCTTAAGGAAAGTAAGGCCTACGTTGAAACAACATAAAAAATGGATTTGTCAAGATTCTGAAAGTGGAGAGATAAATACCAACAAGGCTTTATAGCCTGTCTGACGCATGAAAGAAAAAGAGTAAAAGATAAAGTGGGAAAAAGGAAAAGGAAGCTGTGATGAGAAAAGTTTTTTCTGAGGGGGTAGAATGTAAGGATTTGGATTCATTGAGAGAAGAGGAGGATGTAGCCACAGAAAGTAGGTAGTTACAGTCTGGTAGATGAAAGCAGGGAGCCAATATTGGTAGTTGAGCAGAATATTGAATGAGATTTATATGATTAAAAAAATTACACAGGTATATTTGCATATTTTCTATGTATGGAAGGATGTTGGTATATTTTTGGGTTTAGATTCACTGGACCTATTATATTCCATGTTTCTATAATATAATATATATCTTATATAATAATATAAGATATGTAATGGTAATAGTAATATTAATGGAAGGAAAAGAAAATAATCAGAGAGAACACATAATAGTACAATCTATTTCAAATTTAGAGTGGAACTCACATTTTTGAATTGTCAGAATGGCTAATTAAATTTGCCTTTTTCTGCAAACATGACAATTTTATGCTTGCTTTTAAATGTTGTGGATCAAATTATGAAAAGTTGCTCCTGCCAGACCTTCTTACCTCTAAACATCGAGAAGTGTTTAGTTCAGGATATGTGTAAGCCTAAAACTGCAAGTTTAGAAATATTTTCCTGCTGTGTTAAGCATATATGTTTAGGGGAAGGAAGTGAGTTGCTATTGCAACATTTTCAGTAAGCTGAAATGCACATTCTGATGTTTTCCCTTATCTCCCTTCTGTTTAGTTTAGTTTTTCTTCTGATGACTAAATATGGCTGCAGTATAACATTTGTTTTCTTTATGATACCCTCTTCTTCATGACCAGTCACTATGAGCATTCCTATGAGGATACTGATAGAGGGTTGCCTCTGTTGACTTTCTGATACTGAAAGCCACATTGTGAAGGACACTTTGCTACGGCTGAAGGCAGGGAAACCTAGCTGGTGCCAGCATTATAGTGTGTTGAGACGATCTGTTTAAAACACAGTACTATAAAATCAGTCAGTACTATAAAAGTTATTGTTTTCTTCAGAACTTGAGAGAGGGTTATTACCCAAACTGTCTCTGTATCTTGTCAAATTGTTGTAGTGTTTATAATTTACTTAATGACTATTTTCCTATATATAAAGAAATGTTTTTCTTGTGAAATTCGTAACTGCTACTTATGAATAGTCTTGGATCACATCTGCATTCTACAGCCTCTGTTTTGTCTTTGGCATCTGCCTTTTCACATTTCTGTTTTTATTAGTAGCTTAGTTGGGTGACTGAATCTTTAGGAAATGTATTAATCTATTGGAGTGGGAAAAACTGTCAGCAAAGGCTAGAATATGTGTTGTTTTGCTTTAAAAGTTAAGCCACCCTATTGCCATGGAGTAATGAAAACACAGAATAGCATTTAGCATTTCTTATTTGTATCAGTGTGAGAGATATGACTTCCATTATTCAGGTCAGTGATATGAAGCTTTCTACAGGCTGTATTACCAGCGGTCTGTTTTAAGTGTCAACCACTAAGTACACTGACATTCAGAGTCACATTTTTCCTTGTGGTTTCTCTAAATGTGATGGAGTTGAGGAGAATTCTATGATAGCACTTATACTGAAGTTCTGCTTATAAATCAGTGCAAATGGGGAACAACCTGCAACCCCAGCAACAACAGCAATCTTGTATAACTGTTTACTACATTTTATGATGAAATCAATTAGAGAATTCTGCATTATTTTAATTGTTATGTACGCTCATACATAAGAACAGAAATCAATCTGGAGATGCTGAACAATGTTCAGGAGTAGCAGCTACTGGGAAATTATACTAAAGCTCTGAAACTATGAATTCTTTCTTACAAGACTGTATCTTAAGCAAAAATGACCATGTGCCTGTTATTTAGTGCAGTGTGCTGATCCCTCTTCTTCTTTATCCGGAAAGTAATAAAAAGTTCAGGTTTTGATAGCATTTGAAGTAACTAGAATAACCTTGACTTAAATAGCTTCTATTTATTATTTTACACCATGTAACTGAGCAGACTTCTCTGGGCTTTCTCCAGAATGATTACTGAGATTGCTACATGAGTCATGTTAATGATAGCATCATGGGACTCCCCAGCTCATGTGCTGGAAAAGCCTTATGTATCAACCATGTTGATTAGTGCCTAATAAAGGATAGCAGTAATTTCAACTGGATGAAGGAAGGAAAGTAAGATTAACACATTTCATAAGGTAATGTTGCCATTTCTTCTACCATCTAGTTTCAAAGAAATGACAAATCTTTAAAAGACGAGAAGATGTTTTCCAAATGTCAAACATTTTTGTGGTTTTTGCTAGATGACTTACTGGCTCATTCAGTGAAGCACAGTTAACTACACCTAACCATGCAGAGCGATTTACTTTGGCATACTTGCATGCTCTGTGTAGCATAGCTATGGTGAAAGCTGTTGAATCTGGCAAGTCCCATAGGAAAAATCCTGACTGCCTCAGACAGTCATTAAACTTATAACTGAGTGTTTTGGAAAGACGTACTTCTACTTGCTTATTATTACCATGCTAGACTTCCTTTTTGATTGCAGTTTTGCAGTAGTTAGCCACAGGAAATTTGATAATGGGTTTATGTCTTTCTGCTGATGTACATATGGGATAATACTTTGCATAGCTTACTGATGTGGTTCATTTAGCAGTAAATCAGAATGCTATCATGATCTTTAAGAGAGAGATTAAATTATGTTTTCTTTCTTAAAGCCTCATGCCTTCTGGCACTGTAAATGGTCAGAAGTGATGCTTTATATTAGTGTGCTAGAAACTGACGAGAACCTTTCTGGTGGCGTTTTGTTGCAAACAAAATCACATGGCATTGAATACAGGGCTGCAGGATTGAATACAGAGATGTGGTGGTGTTGGAGCTGTTGGAGTGGGTCCAGAGGAGAGCCACAGAGATGATCAGAGAGCTGGAGCACGTCTCCTAAAATGAAATGCCCTGAGTCCTGGGCTGTTTAGCCTTTAGAAGTGAAGGCTCCAGGGAGACCTGATAGCAACTTTATAATATTTACAAGGAACTTATAAACAGGAGGAAGAGCAAATTTTTACACAGTCTGATAGTGATAGGACAAAGGGGAATGGCTTTAAACTAAAGGGTGGGAAATTTAAATTAGATAGGTGGGGAAATTTTTCACTGAGAGTGGTGAGGTACCACCACCGGTTGTCCAGAAAATCTGTGAATGCCCTATCCTTGGAGGCATTCAAGGCTAGGTTGGATGGGACCCTGGCAGCCTGATCTAGTGTTTAGCAACCCTGCCCATGTTAGAGGAGTTGGAACTGGATGGTTTTTAAGACTCCTTACAACTATGCTATCCTATAATTCTATGATTCTGTATTTTATTTACTGTTGACATAGATTTATAGTAGATTTGTGTCTAGTTCATGAAATCCAAGGTGGAATTCAGAATTAGCATTAAGTCAGTAATGAATGGACTGAGTTGGTGACTTGGGAGAGCCGTTAATATTTTTTACTGCTTGGATTGCTGCTTCTCTGGATGGGTGGATGATGCTCTAGTAGTCATTACTGTTTGAACATTTTCAAACCGATGATCATGTTCAGCAATATGATATAGATTCCTCTTCTAAGTTCTGTGGCCAATTAAAATGTAGTAATATCCATTCACTGTGCAGATGTATTTTGCTTTATTTAACTTATGACAAATAGTTAATGTTTCAGTAGAAGGTCTTGCACATTCAGTACTATTCAGAACTAGCACACTACATCTGTAGTGTCATTTGATGCTGTCACTGACCTGTAAAATTTATACATATGATCAAAGGACTGAGTATATTATGTGTAAGTGATAATGAAGTTCAGTATTTGGCATAGTGCTTATTTTATTTTGTGGAAAGCTTAATTTTTAGTAACAAAATATACTTAAAACTTTCTACATTATCTTTCCATAGTATTTTTTTTATTTGATCAATGAAAACATTAAAAATGTTAATTAATAAAAACACTTATTTACACAGCTCTGAGAATTGAACAATGAAGCCAACTGAATTTCAGATGACAAGAAATTAGGACAGTTTCAAAAGTCTTAATTCCAGTGATAGAAAGCATAAGTACATAATGTTTAGAGAGTTTTAGATAAGCTATGCTGATGTCTTGGAGACAGCTCCACATGGGAAAATATTTAATATGAAAAAAAACCAAGCAGATTCTCAGGAGATTATTCAGGCTGTTATTGACTCAGGACATTTAAGGGAATCTCTGTTTCCAACTAATGCCAATTTTTTTAAGTAGTCATCAAAAAGCAGTGTCTTTCTGAAGGGTTATATGCAGTGAAGACAGAAGCCTTAAAACATAATTATATAATTCAAGAATTTTTTACAGCTGGTCCTTATACATTGATATTTGAACAGTTATGTTGATATTATAATGTTTATAAAATATACACAATGTGTAAGGTATATAAAACCACCACTGAAAACCTCTCCATTGCCTTAAGATGTTCCATCAACTGTATATTAGATTCACTAAAAACAGAAACCCTGTTTCTGTCTTGGAGATGCCTGAAGGACTTCTTTCTGTTTTCACAGACGTAGAGGACATTCACCTGTATGACATTCATTACGTGGATGCATGAGGTCTTTCGTTTACTTTGAATGAGCATTAAATTGTCCTTTTGTTTATTCATACATTACCCTGTGCAGACACTGCAGGATAAATGACCATCATCACTGTACATTTTTAGAATGCTAACCTTTGCTTTTGTTTCTCTTATTCTTCTGAATACAGTTTACTATGTTTTCCCCAAACTCTGTTCTCCTTGTAAATTTTCTCTCCTGCCTTTGTTGCAGACATTTTTTCTCCCTCTGTAACTTCTCTTATTACCAATAATTAATCATTTCTTCTATGTTTGCCTTATTTGGCATAGATTTCTGTGGAAAATTTATTCCTGGAGAAATATTTCCATTATTTCTTCTTTTTCTTTCTGGGCTGGCTATTCTGTTCTCTTCTTGTATCTCAGTGTAAGTAGTACTGAGTTATCTGCAGAAACTGAACCCTGGATTATTGGATCTGAAACGATCTACTCTCTGAACTACAAACAGAGTCTAATAGCCAGTCGCAGACTCATAAACCTCTTGTGTGGCCCCAGCCATCAGAACAGAACAAGAAGAGCTTACATTCACTTCCTTTTTAAAATTGTTATTTTTTTACTTTCATGCCATCCTAAAGCAACTTTCAGGCAGGCTTTTTTAAAAGAAACAATTTTAATTTTTGAACATTGCAGTTCAACTCCTATATTAATTAGTACTTACTGTTTCTGTGTATCCATGTTACTGACCTTTAATACGTTTTAAAGTACATTTTAAAATGTTAGAATTTTTCTCTGACTTGAAAGTAAATTAAGATTATCGTGAAGAAAATTTAAAAGTGTTATTTAAACAAGGAAATACCAGTTAAAATACTAAATATGCTTTTTCTAAGTAGCATGTAAAACTTTTTTTCAGGTTCATATTGTTGTCACTTCATCAAATATTAAGATTTACATTGACTGCAGTGAAATACTGGAAAAGCCGATTAAGGAGGCTGGGAACATTACAACTGATGGCTATGAGATACTTGGGAAACTTCTGAAAGGTGACCGGAGATCAGCAACAGTAAGAGATAAATGTTAATCCATACATTAATGCAAACTCTTTTGTGAGAAAAGACTGCTAAAAAAGTAGTTTTGCACCCTAAGCTTTTAAGTATCTGAATTAAAAGACTGAATGTATTTGAGAAATATGGGCTTGATAGTTCTTTATTGCAGCAGAACCACAAGAACTGAAACCTGATAGCTGAAAGTTGCAGTCAAGTAAATTCAAATTGGAGAATAAATGCTGGTGGTTTTTTTGTTTGTTTTTTTGCAACTGGTGCTGTGTTCTCCATTGCTGGAAATTTTAAAATGAAGCTTGTTCCTACATGACATTCCGTATTGAAATGGTTTTAATTCTGGCAAGTCCTGTGATCTGTCCTGTGACAGGGTAATCCCCTCTGGCTTTATGATATATAAACCTATAAAGAAAAAGCAGCTGCTGCAACGAAGAGCACTTCAATTATCTTGATGAATTCACTCTACTTAATGCATATTTAGTGCTATTAGCTAGGCTTTGTATTAGAAGATCTAAGATTGCAATTTGGTCTGTGTGTGCAAACCCTAACACCTGGAGAAAATTCTTAATGCTCACTTCCAAATGTGTGGTTGTATGTATGAAATTATAGGACTATAGCTCTTGGGGTGAAAGAGAGTAAACTGTTGTTAATGTCCCTGTTTTAAGCCTTTCTGCAAAACTTAGTATTTTAAGTACTGTTCACTTTCTGCCCCAGGACATGCATAACCATCAGAGCTTGGAGTTACTTGCAGCCTTAAGTAGGATTATTTTTTAATAATGTTTGGAAATAATTTTTATGCCATTGTCAAAAAAAGAAGTGTGAATGATGTTAATTATATTAGAAATAAGTTGTTTTAGAAGTAGATTTTAATGCTATTGCCATTAGATGTTGTAAATAATGTTATCTTTTAAGGGTGCTCTCCTTTTTTTTACAGTTAGAAATCCAGAATTTTGACATTGTGTGTAGTCCAGTTTGGACTAGCAGAGACAGATGCTGTGATCTTCCTTCTATGGTAAGTATGTATGAACTAGAGACTGTTCTGAACATCATTAATGGTACAAAATATAACAATATCAACATTAGCCTGCACTGACAATGCATTTAAATCTCTGTTGTCAGAGCAACCAGTGAGCAACCCTGCATTTCAGAGTTCTGTATCTGATGGAGAAAGATTGCAGTGTGCTCAATTGAGTCTAATTGTAAAAAGAGTCAAGTTTATATTTTCTACTTCAGTTATATTTAAGATTCTAGTTACTATGAAATGAATAGCTACATTATGTTTTATTTAGTATGTTAGATTGGCATTCAGAAAGTAACTGTGTAATCAGCTCAAGCTGATTTTCTAATGTAAATAAATATTAGAAAAACAGTAATTCCTTATAAATTTTTTTTTCCATGCTTCTCTTGCTATTCAATGTGGTATATCACTTGCAGATAAAATAAATTGCTAAAAACATGAAAAAAACTGTGGAAATATTTGGAAACCACTGCTTCATTCTGAGTACTCAAAAACAGGATAATAGAGAATCTTAGTATTGTAGAAAAGTGTGCTTCCAACAGGTACTTTCATTTAAATTGACATAAGAGTTGTGATTGCATTTTCAGAGAGATGAAGCAAAATGCCCAGCTCTTCCAAATGCTTGTACCTGTACTCAAGACAGTGTGGGACCTCCAGGACCCCCTGGACCTGCTGTAAGGAACCATTTGCAATAGAGATTTATATATATATGCATATATATTATTTTTTAAAATTTATGGAATTCGTTTCAGATCAAAGTGGAAAAAGGTGATTTTGGTTTGTGCAAGAAAGAGCTAATACCAGCTAATTTGATGCAGTAAATCTTGTGAAATGTCTGACAATCTCGTTCTCATGTTTCTTAAGAAAGTGGGAGTATCACTAAAGTTTGTGAAACAAAGATCAGTCGGAGATGGTTGGTGGTCAGTGAGTTTTTAATCTGTTCTCATTTTGTCTTAGTTTATAACACAACTAGGGAGCTCCTTCCACTTGCATTTGCCTATATTTGTAAACCTTTTCCCATACTTCCTGTTTAATCACTGTGAACAGCTGCTCATTGTTGGTTAGGCTGAAAGAGTCTAAGGGAGCTGTGATCAAGCCAGTAGTCCTTCTGCTTGGAAACCAAATGCTCTGTGAGTAATATGAAGCCTGTCTAAGTCGTCTAGCAGTCCACTAGAGACATATCCAGAGGCTTTGATGATTACTCTATCTGAAAAGACTGAATATAGATGAAAGAAGTTTATATCTGCAAAGACAGAATTTACAATAATTTTAAAGGCTGAATTGGCTAGGCTTTCCTGAATTTCTATGTAATGCATCTTTAATACTTAGCACTGTGATCTGTACACTTCATAATTTTGAGCTTTCATGTAAGAATTTGATAAAAAGGATTCATAACTTACCAGTGTGATGTACTCTTGCTTTCTCTGAACTAAGAAATACATTTTCTTTCCAAATGTTTATTTTAGGGTGGTCCAGGTGCAAAAGGTCCCAGAGGTGAAAGGGGTTTGACTGGATCATCTGTAAGTAACTTTCTGGAATGCATCAATAACATTGTGACATGCTTGTCTATATGAAAATGTATACACTAAGCTCCATACTGAGTTAAGAATGGAGATTAATTTTTTAATTTGTAATATTATTTACATGCAGATCAGCTATTAAAGACTGTATAGATAGTCTAAGTATAACTGCACATCAGAGGACTGGATCACATGTATTGTGGGTAGTACTATACACACTGCACAGCATTGTTATCCTTTCCTATGTACAGAGTAGATGGCTATGCTTCCACCTAACACTGCCAGGAAGCATGCACTGTCCTGTGACTGACAAGCTGAATTAGAGAATAGTGTGTTTTGAAGTATCAGCGGGTCTCCAGGCTGCTGACTTACCCTAAGTGCCTAACCCAAAGGATTTTGCAGTTTCAGCTCTAAGAAAATGCTGTCATTTATATAATCTTGTTTCGATTTTCTGCTCTAAGGGACCACCTGGTCCTCGTGGTGAGACAGGTCCTCCGGGCCCCCAGGGTCCTCCAGGTCCTCAGGGACCCAACGGGCTGTCAATCCCAGGAGAACCGGTGAGTGGCCAGTTTGAGCATGGGTGACAGTGTCATTGCTGTCCGTGGGGTCAGTGGTCTTGGGAAGATAGTAGCAGCTTTGCCATAAAGTTCATTTTTCCCTGTGATACAGTAGTACTGTGGAACAAGTCTTTGTCTGGAACAGGTCTTTTCTGTTACAATAGAATCTTCTTTCTGGATGCTGTGCGTGCTTATAAGATGCATGTGAAGGCATGGGATCACATTTGAAATGTGTTAAGACTGCTTTAGCCAGATTTTAATAATTTACTGTCCCAGAAGCAGGAATATAACTCCTGATTAGGTATATCTGGAATATTTTGATATAGCCAGCAGTTATTTTTTATGAAATCTTTTAATAAAATATAAAGCTTATGTAAAAACAGAATTGGTGTGTCATTGCACCCTGACTCATTTTGCATTTGAAGCCAGTTCACCTTCTCAGTCTGTGCATCTATATACACATTAGGTGCATCTTCTCTTTTGTAGAAAGTAAATGTAGATGCCTTTTTTTGTTGCTGTTATTGATAGATACAGGAAGGAAAAGCTTTGTTAAAATAGCATAAAGATACCAAACAGCAAAAAAGGACAAACATAATCCTTTTATATCTGGGATATAATTGCTTGCCACGTTCAGTTTGAACATCTTTTAAAAATGAAAACAGCAACAAAACTGACATGATGCTTGGAACTTCTCATTAGTTAATAGGAAGTTATAATGACCCTTGTGAGTCATGGAGTTTCATTTTTCTTGTCAAATTGCAATTTATATTGTCAGGCTATGCTTACAAATTGTATTACATTAAGTATTGTATTTTTGAATTAATTAACTGAGGTGTGTTGCAGTAATTCTTGGTGCCTGTTTACATGGACTAGTTATTTTGATACTCAGTTCTGCAATTCAGAATCTCTAATGATCACTTATGAATATCATAGGGTCGTCAAGGGATGAAAGGTGACGCTGGCCAACCTGGACTACCGGGACGATCAGTAAGTTGATTCTTAGAAAAAAAACCATTGCTATTTTATACTATTCCTGATGTGGGTTGGGTAATGGACAGCTCCTTTTGCCATTGCTAGGAGTCATAGAAATTTTTCATACCCTACTAAGCTATAGTCATGAAAACACAATCACCTTACACTTAATAATCTGAAATGTAGAAAATTCTAAACTATTCAAAATAGAGCAAGATTAAAAGAATAACTGTACTGAGTCAAACCAAATACGTATCTGGCCAGTTGTGAATGTACAGAAAAAGATCATTGGATTAGGAAAAGTACATTGATATCTACCTGGTAAGGTTTATTTACTTCTAACCACCTTGTAGTTAAGACTTCCTAAATTACAGATTGCAGAATCTTTGCAGAACTCTTCTTTAGCAAAGTTGTCTAATTGATTTCTACTTTTGGAATTTCTTAGAATTGGAATTTTCTTTGGATAATGAGTTCCACAACCAATTGTGTGTTTTCTTTACACATTTTCAGTCCTTATAACCCTGAGTAATATACACTTAGACAGTGATACCCTGTAGAGTGACATGCTCCAGTTGAATGCACAGTGAGATGAGACAGAGTTGGGGAATAAATTGACTGTATAACACAAGGCTGTTCAATTTTGATACCTACAATAGTTGCCCTGATCTTATAGAGTGTTGAGTGAGATCATTCCTGCATGTAATATTTAATTTCTGTGTTTATTCTTAACTCAAAGCTACAAGGAAGAGAATTTACAATGTACACTCTAAGGCAACACAGTGTTAAAATAGTAAAACAGAGAAATAAACAATAAAGAAAGCTTAATTTTTTGTTTCTTTAGAAACATGCTAACTAGTGATTGCAGTTAGACTTTAGCATCAGGTGTTAAAAGATTGGCTGGCATCTGTTAGACATACTTGTAAAGGCAGTAATAAAGATATATCTGTCTTCTGGTTGTAGTACTAAAAAATATGTTTGAAGTTTAAGAGAAGGGGAAAAATGTAGTAAAACTGAAGTGAGGATATAGACTCTTGTATCACATATATCAAATAAATTGTTTCACCTAAAGGATTTATTTTAGTAAATGTCAAAAAGTGAAATTAAAGACAATTATTTAAATGTGTGTATAGACACTGGGATAATTAGCATAGAAGATATATTTGTTCTGTTTTATGCAGTTTATCATTTCTTTTTCCCTCTAGGGAACCCCAGGCTTACCTGGTCCACCTGGCCCTGTGGGACCTCCAGGCGAAAGGGTAAGTTTTCCTTGGTTACCTTCCTAAAAGACCACATAATATAGTGTGTGTGTGGTTTTTTGTTTGTTTGTTTTTCCTGCTTTATCACATCTATCTATTTTGAAGTACTTTTTCAAAAGGAGTCCTTTTATCCATATCCAACCTGGACAGGTAAATTAAAAGGACTGGAAAAACTTGCAGGTGAAAACCTCTCCAGATAACCATAGGATAGCTGGGTAGTTTCTTTAAAATTGCAGGACTCACTGTCCTTACCAGGTTCTCAGGTGCCTGCCACTTGCTGAACAGTGAGTCTCCTGAGTAGCAGACTGCTGAGGTGCTCAACCCGGCTGTTTTTCACATACTCTTGCTGCTGTGGGGGATCTCATGAAAGCTCTACTTGTCTTGATGTCTGCAGAATGTTATATCCTTAAAGAATCTGTTTGTACCATTCGTAGTGTGAAGGACAAGTTTTCTCCTTAGCCCTCGATTATCTGGAGCTAAGAACTTTTATTTGGATAGTGGAATTCTGAAATGTCTTCATAATCAAAAACGTGCTGACAGGTTGTTGTAATCCTTCTTTTTCTTGGAACCAACAGAGCAAGTCTCCTTTGTCTTCACAGTGTCATATTACTCTTGAGACAACTGGACCAATGACTTACTTTGACAGTCTAAATTAATAGCTGATAAATGCATTTATAGTTATGTTTTACTGGGTATTGACAGCCAGAAATCAAAACATAACACCATGTGATATACATTTGTCAAAGAATATACCATGGGATTGTCGGGTCGTTAATGGGCCATGGATAACCAGTGTTAGTTAGGTAATGGGATTTCTCAACATCTCTTTCTGAAGGGAGAGTAGCTGGGAGGGAGTTATTCTGTTGAAGTAGAAACCTCAGGTTTTCCAGTTAATCTGTATGTGAGAATAGCAAAAAGAGAAATCTTCTGGTATACAGCAGCAATTCCTTTTCTTAAAAAATGTTGAGACATATTCATTCCATCCTCAGTTAATCAACAGCAGATGAACATCTAAATTGGCTCGTGCTTATTGTTCCTTATATAGACTTCCCTTGCTCTAGCTGTGAAGGCTATTTTTGTAAATATCATTGTGGATAAAGTTCATGCTAGTAGTAATTAGGAGCATTGTGATTAAATAATCCTAAGAACCATTTTAATCAGGGGATTGCTGCAATCTTAAATTAATCTCTTATCATGATTTTGTTTTTTGAATAGGGTTTCACAGGAAAAGATGGTCCCACGGGTCCCAGAGGCCCACCAGGACCAGCGGTAAGTATAATTTTTTCTTTGGTATACACTGAATGAAGACAGCTGAGCCAAGAGAGAACCTTACTAACATTTTCAAATTCTGTTAAATACAAAATGGATCCTTTGCTTAATATCCCAAATGGATCTGATAAATTATTACTAAAAGGTGAGCAGAGAGATATTTAGTTCTATTTATAAACATTCAGGAGAGTTTAAGTCTGGTTTCCATTGCTTTTACCCACTTGACTTCCAGAAATTAATTTCTGTCAGTGTTAAAAAGGGAAGAAGCACTTTACCTCATTCTTTAACCATGAACTTTAAAAGCACTGCTAAATCTACTGATACCAATCAGTTCCTGTGATGGACATGGGAGTTACCAGGGCAGGGTATTAGTTTGGACTGCTCATGCTTTCTTACCATTGTCTTTCTTGTGCCTCTCTGTGGATGTGCAGATGAGGTTTTATCACATAACCTAGCACTAGTATTTTATTTGTTTATATTAATCTAGCAATAGTGAAGTGTATGGACTCACTGTAACGGACTTATAAATGGATTGCACACCTGCTGGAAAAAGCTAGAAGGCACAAATGCTTTGTGTTCCTTTAGGAATCTATCGTTAAGAGAGAGATGAGAGTTCAGTAGATATATCTGCATCTTTGGATTCAGAAATGCCTGTTACATAAAAGAACATATTTCAATAAAGAAATATATATTTTTTATTTTTCTAGAGGGAATTTTTCAAGCTTGATATGTACCCAACAGAAGAAGAAACTGATGAGAGCCCTTTTCAATACTGCTTTGATCTTTTTAATACTATAACACATTTCTCATCATCACTTACACCATTGTGGGTTTCTATAATTCATTTTACATATCTTTTGCTGTAGGGTGCCCCAGGAGTTCCAGGAGTTGCTGGTCCAAGTGGAAAACCAGGGAAACCAGGAGACCGTGGGACACCAGTAAGATAATGTTACACTTGGAGTATCAATTTTAAAATTACACTTTTGATGAATATATGACTTATTTTAAATGCCTGTCTTGCACTTATGATAGTGGTTAATACAGTGAAGCTGACCTAAGACCACAAGCCTTCTTTCAAAAATTTTATTTTTATAATATGACTTTTTGCTGAGTTTAATAGTTGGGGCTGGAAACTGTGGTCTCTGGTTTCCACTAAAAAGATTGTAGACTATCATGTGCCAAGACATATATTCCTACACTGCATAAGCTTGAAGAACGGGGTCAGCAAAATGGCTGGAAAGTCATGTGTGTGTTTATGTAGTAAAAAAGTGGTATGTGGCTGAAGGTGGAAAATCTTTGGTAATATTACATAATAACTTCTTGTTTGCAAATGTTTTGGCTTTCTACAATGTGATTTTAAGACTGAGAGTGGGTTCCATGGGTTCTATTCAAACCTCTGAAATACGAACACTTTGAATAGGGTGAAAGAACAGCAGTTTCAGGAGAAATTGGAACTGACTCGTTTATGGAATCTCTGAGAAATCACGTTTGGTTCAGGAGTGGAGACAACAACTGAAATATGAAGTCATTTCTTTGTTGTATCTTAATGTCTTTCAGCAAAAAAAATCCATCCAATTCAATGTCTTTATGTATATGGCATTAAGATAGTTTGGAGGAATACATACATTAGTCTGGGCAGCTTGATGATTAAGAACTTTAAGATCCTAGGAGCATCAGGAAGCTGGGTCATTTTCTCATACTCTTGCTGAATTGTCTGCATCTGTCAGCCTGTATATCCCATTTTCCTTGCAGAAGAGGACATTGGGTATTTTGGAAAGGATTTTAAGCTTCTTCATGTGATATTCCTGCTAGGTCATATAGTTGATGAACACAGCTGGGACATAGGGTGCTGCAGCTAACCAACAAATAAGCCTCAAAGTACCAGTTTTATCTGAATTTTCCTTCACCTTGGATGCTGGATTGCTGCCCCATTGCAGCAGCAAAGATCTTTTGAAGGTAAATAATGTGACTAGATGGGAATCAGCCTCCAAGGCCTATCCGAGCACCACACATAGGTTTTCCTACACTAAGGGTTCCTTTCAGTTAGAATTTGTTTTTTTCCTATTATTGCACTTCTTGTAATGTGACACTGTGCATCAAATTTAGCAATTCTTATGTTTCTAGAACAGATCCCAGCAGGAATTCTGGCTTGCACCTTGCACAGATGTTTTACCAGACTCCTGGTGGACAGAATTTAAATGTTTTCCTTTGTGTCCTGCATTAGAATTCCAAAGGTGCAGTCTCATGGCCAAATGCAACTTGTAATGTCCTGAGTCATAGTTCATGCCTGTCTGAATTTGTAACTTCATGTGCTGGAGAAAAATAAAGAGGCTTCACATTGCTGCTGGTAAATACAAATAATTTTCAACTAGATAGTGCCATTTTTTCTTCTACCCAAACAACCTGTACTGTAGATGTTATGCAGCACAAGTTAGGTGATAGACCCCTACATAGCACAGCATGTAACATCCTAGACCAAGGATACAGTGTTGCATGAAAATTAAAGTTATATTCCTATTAAATGCAGTCAATGGAAGCTCTTTCTTTATGTGTGAAATGCCACTAAGGTGCTAAGCTGAGGCAGACCACACTGCTAATACAGCTGTAAGCATTTCCCTATCTCAGCAGGTACTTTCACAGGAATAAGTTGAAGCTTGAAGCATTAACTCTATTGTCATGAAAATAGGAAATGTGACATTCTAATCTCCTTACTGGGTACTTCCAGAAGAAACTTATGTGGGTTTTCAGTGTAGTAACAAAAAGAGAAAAGAAGAGCATAACTGAGTCAGTCAGTAATCTATATGGACAGTTTATACTAGAAAAGACTAAAATATCTGTCATCTGCCTGTCTTGTCAGTGAGGGAGAATTTGGTACTACTAAGTCAACATACATATATCATGTGGTAAAAACCTTCAAGGCTAAGAAAGAACTATTAAGCTAGAAGAGGATATTGTCTGAAGAAGAAATGACTATACATTTTCTGTGTATAAATGTAATAGGAAATAGAAGATATTGGACTATGAGAGTAGAAAAGTGATGGTATTGTTTTATAGGTGTGAGAAAAAAAATGGTAATAAATGAGTGAGATGGTGGAGCTGTCTTGCTAATAAAACAGACTTTGTGAGATGGTGTTTGTGACAACAGGGTCTGACTTTGTTGATCTAGGAAGTCCTAAGGAAACACTGCAAGACACTTATGTTTTATATATAAGGTGCTATTAGGACTGGTGGTTCCAGAACCAAAGAGACCGAAACTAAAGGGTAATCTTGAACTCATAAAGGAGACATTTGTTCTGAGTCAAATACGTTTCTTTTAAGCATTTTCCATTCTCTGCTGGAATGTATTCACTAATTTTGCATCCAGCTATGCCGAGATCCTAGATGAGGTATCAAAAGGTAGTGCTTTGAGAGCAGATAGATTCTGTGGGTAGCAAGCATTCATCTGGGGAAAACAACTGAATGCATTAACTTTTAAAGTGAAAATAGCAGCTTTCCTGTGTTTCGTCCATCTTCAACTGTAGAATTCCACTGCAGCCCCAGCTTTCATCCCACAGCTCAGAAAAATCCCACATGCAGCACAAACTAGCATTTCCTCACACTGACCCCATGTGACTCTCTCAGCACAGGGTATCAACAAAGTAGAATGTCAGCAGCAGCTGCTCCTTCTCAAAATGTTGGCAAGCATTTAGTGGTAAATTGCAGGTTTTTTGTCTATTAAAAGAAAATTAACTAAAATTTAAGCAGAATTTAGTCACGTGGGGGGAAGGTGCAATAATGGCAATTGTAATTATTTTTTTGAAATCACTTCTCCAATATAACCAGGTAAGAAATGAACTTTGTTGTTAATGTAGCTAGTCAGCTTCTAATCTTTATATTTTAAGATTAGTTAGGAATAGCCTAGGTCTTTCCAACCATAAGTCTAAATCAGTGTCTCTTTACAAGGTCACAGATTGAATAATGACGCTCATTGGATTTCAGAGAATTTTTAGAGTTGACAGTATATTGCTTACAATTAATGGTCTTAGCATTTTTCTAGCTGGAGGACATTTGGTTGCAATACATTGGAGCAAGTTTCTGCCTTTGTTACTGGAGCAAGATCTTACCATCGTGGCTTTTGGCTGAAGGCAGTCTGAACAACTCTTGTCTACTCAGAAAAAGTACTTTCAGAAACAGGATATAAGTTTGAACATTTTAATCTTGCTTCTTTTATTTTTTTCCATTTGAAGAGGGCATTTTAAGGAATCATTAAAATATTCCCAGGACAATGAACTGTAAATATGGGTCTAATAGTCTGATTACTAAAGCTTGCTCTTGCCTGCTGAGTGAATATACAGTGGTTGAGTAGATTCTGGTCAAAACAACACAATTTTGTTCTATCAAAGCCTTAAAAGGAATGAGAGTAAAATGAGTAGGAATTACAAACCTGTACTCAGCAGAAAAATTCTAGTGAATAGACTACCATTAAATTGCAAAAATGGCCAAATTGCAAGCAGAAGGAGAAGCCAGGTTGTTAATGATTTATGCAGTAAAAAACTGCAATTTTACTCTATAGTATATTTCAGGGACGTGGTAGTTGTGACAAATACATTAATGTCTGTTGAACTGAGAGTCCAAGTACAGATCTTTTAGAGGTTCAGGACACAAATTTTAATTAGAGAATGACAGATAACAGTGTAACATTTTCCTATTGGTTTTAATTGTTGAAATTTATTTTGGTTATGGAGTTTACAGGTCTATGATCTTTTCATCATGTGTCTGTGCTGAAGGACATACCTTTTTTCCCTGTGGACTAAATGGGAAAAAAAAAAAAGATGTAAATGAATCATAGAATTGTAGCATAGTTTGGTTGGGAGGGGCATTTAAGATCATCTAGTTCAAACCCCCCTGCTATAGGCAGGGACACCTCCTTCTAGACCAGGCTGCTTAAAGCCCCACCCAGCCTGGCCTTGATAGCTTCCATAGAGGATGCATGATGCACAACTTCACTGGGCAATCTGTTTCAGTGTCTCACCACCCTCACTGTAAATAATTTCTTCCTAATATCTAGTCTAATAAGAGGATGAAATGAAATGAAAGAATGAAAGAGTAATGAAAGACAAAATGAAATAAAAAGTAAATAAAGAGAGAGAGTATTCTTCAATTTCATTGAGATATGAGATGCATATTAGTAACTGTCGCATCTTGAGCCAAGTGGCACATTCATAGTCTGACAAGTCTAAATCTTTCTTTGAGTATGCACAATTAATTTTGCATGAACGAGTTGTGACATATGATGCAAATAAATAACTCTTAACTCATGAACACCTCGTGTTTTCTATTCCACTTACCCCCTAATATGCATTTATCGCTGCTGCAGAGGAGCTCAGACAACATACTGAGTTCACACCCTGTCGTACCTCATGGGATTTTTTTGGTCCAAAACCTTGATGGAAATTTATGAAACAATGCCACTGCATTTGAACTGTATCCTCTGTGACTGCAGTGGAATGTTTTGTTGTCTTGTGTTGAAATTTATTTGTGGGTACTGTAAGAATGTTATAAAAAACAGCTGCAGCCCACACAGCCTTTGCTTTGCTAATAGTGATAAACAGACTCCTTAAAGAAATATTAAGACATAAAAAACAGCAATACTTAGGTGTCTGTGTACCTATGTGTAGAGCATGAGAAATGAACTTTATGTTCAAATTTTAATTTAATCTACAAGAGATAACCTAATTGAACTCACAGTAGTACCTTTTTGCTTCGCTAACAAGCAGTGTGCTTTGAACACATGTGGCTGAGATATTTAGAAAGGCTCAGCTATGCCTTAACTCTACTTCCACTGAAGTCACCTGTAAAACTCACACTGGCCACTTCAGGAACCATGGTTTAGGGTGAAGTTTTGTTTATGTTACTCTAGAATTTGTCATGCACGTGGCATTTACCGTGGTGAGTACTGAAGAGCATTGGAAGGGCCACAGCTTCCTAAGGAGGACTTACAGTAAATGCAGGGTTGGTTTAATTATTTCTTTTCATTAAAAAATTCTTCTGTATTTTTGATGTCAAAACTGAAAGAGGAGCTTTGAAACATCTTGCAGATTTTTAAATATCTCAGAGTGACCCAGTGGCTACAGCAATTGACTGTGAATAAGATGTTCTCCTTAGTTTAAATGGGCATCTGCAATTTTTACTGTGACCAAAATCACATAAAATAGGCCAAAGTAAGCCATAAACACCCTTCTAAGACCATTGCTGTTTATTTTGAAAATATTTACAAATCCATGATACCAAACATTGTAATTAAATTTTTCACAGAAAATATAGCTTTCTCTCTTGTTGCTTTTCTTCACTAGCAGTGGAATGCAAACATAAGACTAAAATCTCAAGCATTTTGTGGGAGGTACATGCAGAACTATGTTTGCAGAGTAAATTGTGTGTGCATATCTCTAGTTCAGCACTTAAAAACGTCTTTATGGCATACCTGATGTTTTTCCAGCAATAGACCCACACACATATAAATTAGAATCAGTTATCCTCGTTGGTTTCTTATACTGTACTCTTGAAAATCAAAGAAACCAAAACAGTACTCAAAGGCAAATAGAAATAACTTTTAGGCAACAGTTAGTACTTTGCAAATGTTGAGAATTATACAGCAGCTCCAGATACTTGAAGACTAGAAATGCTTGGTAGTCAGTAGGGAGGCTGTCATGATAAATAGAATAAGCTCTTAAAGTCATCTCTATCTGTCTTATGTGATATTTGTGCATAGCGCTCTTTCTCTTAACACATCTCGTTTCTTCAGTGTGGGTTCAAGGAGACAGCTACCCTTCCTAGACACACTCTATTCTTCCTATCTTTTCTTCTTTAGTTATGAGTTGGCTTAATACTTAAATTGAATGATCACATATAAAACATTCAAGGATATTCACTATTTACAGAAATGTGAGGCTAGAAATTAAACTTTCAAACTTCCAGTGTGTTCCCACTGTCAGAAAATATTAGCTTCTTTGGCCCTCATTGGAATTTTTTCTTCAGATCTTTTTCTTCTCCATCTGTCTGTGTGTTTTATCATGCACAAAAGATGACTGCTTGGCCCGTCTTCCTTTAGCATCTCTGAAATTATTATAAGTTCAAGGAGGACCAGGTCCGTCTTCTTGACAGTCAAAACATTTTCTAGAACAGTGTGTCTCAGACTGCAATCTCCTGTGTTCCAGGGCTGCTGTACCCCTGGAGTAATTAAGGTTTTACTCGAAAGAATGTAGCCTGAGGTACATCGATCTGATGATCCCTTTTCTGGACCAAAAACCTATGTTTGATTTAGTAAAAAGTTCCTAAGTATTAATGGACAAAATTTGGTTAAATTAAATGTTCTGAAAACCGCTTGAAAAGAGAATCCTTGGCATGGTTTGCATCCATACATCATACATAAATGTCTGTCTTACCTAATTTCCAGATGAGAAAGCTTTGCCCAACAGATGCTTAGGTACTTATGTGGTAGATGTCTGTCAGTCTCAGTCTAATTCTTCTAGGTAATAGCTCTGAGGTACAGGACTTAGTATGCTTTCAGTGTTTGTTTGTTCTTCCATGTATTAAGTAATATTTCTACTTTGGACCTTCTTTGTCTATATTCCTGAGCAAGTATTTTGCAGTATGAAATAATAACTGTAGTATTTTTTGCTTTAGGGTACACCTGGAATGAAAGGAGAGAAAGGTGACAGAGTAAGTCTGCTTTAAACAGTTCGTCTTAGATCTTTTTAATGAAGCACTGTCTCTTTAAAAGCACAGACACTATCTAATAAAACCCTTGTTTTGATTTTGATTATTTAGGGTGACATTGCTTCTCAGAACATGATGCGAGCTGTTGCAAGACAAGTTTGTGAACAATTGATAAATGGTAAACAGTATTGCTTGCTTTGCTTCTCATACTAGTAATCTACCAAATTCCTTGTCAGAAGAGAAAAAAGTGGTTCACACTGAAGGTGAGGGATACTGGCCATACACCAAAACAATCGTTAGTGATTGTCCAATGCCTATGCTTTGGTGGAAAAATGTACTGCTACATCTTGCCATATTGAAATGTCTAGCTCCTCCATTGACTAATCTGTGAGCTCTGGAAATATATATACAAGTCTAATACCTTTGCAGATACAATGCAGGTGACTTTCCTGTTGTCAGTCTCTTCTGAAATTAACAGATCTGTGTTATAAAATCTGCATACATTTTCTCATTAATCAGGTCTTTTCTTTGGGAGGAGGGAATCTTTGAGAAAAGGCATGCTTACAGCAGGTGCTCTACTAGTGGGAAATGACAGATGAACTTTGGCTAAATACACAAAGCTGTCAGCTGTGCAAGTAAAAGTGATATTTCTTTAGATAAGGACTTCAGATGGAATTTCAATCCTCTACTGCCACACAGGGAGTAGTTACAGAGTGCAGCTCTGCATCCCATAGAAGTGTCACAAAAGGTTATGCTAGGGTTGGTGTATGGCACAAATCAGGGAGGGATAGTTATGGCCCCTCCCATTACAGGCTCCTTTCTGCATAGCTACATAATGCTGTTGCTCTTGTTCAAGGACACTTTTCTTGAAAATTAAATTCATGCACTTCACGGACTGTGTCCTGCTTGATCTACACAAGTAATTTATCCTGTGTCTGTAGAAATTTCAGAGCTTTAAAACTGTGTAGAAATGGGATCCTCTTCACAGTTTGAACTGGGACAAGTCCTTTCTGTTCTTCAGAGTAATAACTGTCTGACCACAGCCCTGAGGGCAAGCAGATTGTAAACAACTGCTTGAGACTTTAATTGCTTTAGAATTAGTTTTTGTTAATGTTGTCAGCTTCCAGAGTTCTACTTACCTTTCTTCCTCCCTTTTCTATTTATTTCAAGCTTTCTTATCAGACATTCATCTTAAGTTTACCTAATTAATCTGGGCCAATTCAGCACTAACATTTGGAACAGTCATATGGAGAGGTTTTAATGAAAAGATGCCTTCCCGTGCTGAGAAAAGAGTCCTATGCATTTCACATGATTTACTGAAGTATTCTCTTTCATTTTTAAGGCCAAATGAGCCGATTCAATCAAATGTTGAATCAAATCCCCAACGATTATTATTCAAACCGTAACCAGCCAGGGCCACCAGGACCACCTGGTCCTCCAGGAGCTGCTGGGACAAGAGGAGAGCCTGGACCTGGAGGAAGACCAGGATTCCCAGGACCTCCTGGGGTCCAAGGACCACCTGGTGAAAGAGGTAATGTCCAAGGCAGCTGTATATTTCACAATGGATGTAGTGCAGAGGCTGCCAGAAGGGAAGTCTGATCCCTTTGCCGTGTCAGACTGTGAGAAGCCCACACTTAAGCCAGTTAGGTCAGTTGGATTGCTTGAGAAATGTTGGTGTCCTGGAGGACAAGGTTAATTACACCAGTGCTCTCCTCTGTCTCTCCCTTAATAATGTTTCATAAAACACAAGTTGGTGTAACTTTTTGGCTGCTGTATCAAGCATGAACAGGATATCCCAGGAAAGAGAATGTTCTCAGAACTTTTCTGGCACTAACCAGCTACCTCTTGAAAGGCTGCTTGGAGTAGCACGACTCTGCAGAATAGTCATCTGAATAAGAGAGAAAATGTGTCCTTACAATGAACAAAAAGGAGTTGAAAGAATTAGTTCAATGATGTTGGCCCTTTGTGCTACTCTGACAGAGGTACACAACTCTAAATTGAGTTTGAGCATATGGCTGTATCTAATCTGTGGCTACCTTGGATCACTGCGGTGACATGAAGTGTCTGCGATACTACGATGTTGCCTTTTTTTATTATAGCTGCTCTACTGTAGTATAGACTCAGCACTATGCTTTCTAGCATAAATTTTACCCTAATCATTAAAGGAAGACCTGGAGGAAAGCCAGGAAGATTGAATTTCTGGATTCTGCTCTTTTTGAATGTTGTTTCTTCATAACTGTTTCTAAGAAAATGTAAAGCGTACTTTATATAAGAACTATGCAAGCTTGAAAACTCCTTCCTGTAGCCACTTAAAAATAATAAGGTTCTGTGACATTTTAAGTGTCTCAAAGACTTTTCTGTGCTTTAAGTAAGTTTATTTACACTAAATTACCCCTACATCCTACTTGGGTTTTAGGTTAGTATATTTATATCTAAATTAAGTATTTCCCTAAGTACACACTAGGACATCTGTACAAAATAAGTTTTGACCAGCTCTATTCTATTAAATAATTGGAACTAAATATTAATATTAGTGAGAGAGTGTGAAGAAATATTTATTGATGTAGTTTCCTTCCTTTAGTTTTTATTGCTTTTTAAAAAAATACTTCTGTAGGAATGCCTGGAGAGAAAGGCGAAAGAGGGACCGGATCTCAAGGACCACGAGGTTTGCCGGGACCACCTGGTAAATATTTCTCATTTTAATTAAAATCAGATTACAGAAAAATAGGAGAAAAGACAACATTTCTTCACAGGGAACCAGACTGTATATGGTAAAAGAACATGCTTTACTTTGCGCACTTCTTGTTTCTGGTTTGTATTAGAATTTACTGGGAACCTCTGCAGAAATGAGCAATTTTAGAGACTTTTGGATGTGGCTATTAGATATTTCTCTTTCCTTTGCAAATTAATCTTCTGGCATGCTTGTTTGTGTGAAAGTGTGAAATTTCATGAAAATGCACTGTACTAATTCAGAGTATCTGGGTCCATTTTCTACTTTAATTTCTAATTACAGAACTGCAGGTTGTCCAGGAACTACAAAATATGCCCATATACAGAATTATTAGGTGTTCGAATTTGATGCATCATTGCTTTTCCTCTTTGTATCATGCAGTTTTGTTCACCGATGCCTTGTCTGAAATTAGCTGCATCATTTGTTTCTGCTTTTAGTTCACTAGGCTAAATATGTTTTTTTTTTTTTTGTTACAAGACTCACAAGACGCTTTCAGCAAATTGTAGCCCCGGTTACTTGAAGCTTTGCTTTTCTGCTAACTATAGTAAGACCTGTTCCAAAAAAAACATTACCTCATCTATCCTAGGGCTGCAGGGTAGCAGAATTAATGTACTCACATATTTTAATTGAAATCCAATGTGCTTGTCTAATCTAGTAGCTTCCCTTGAGATCTTCTTATCTTACACAGAGGGGAAATAAACCAGAGAATTCATTGAAGTTTCTTACTTGGCTGGAACCTTACTGAATCAAGTTTCTGTGAAAAAAATCCTTATATAAGCCACACACAGGGAAGCAACTAATGATGAGTCATATTTCTAGTTTTGTTTTTCTTTCTGTTGTCCCTCATATAGCAATAAAATGCAAACATTTTCTCACCAAAAACATAGACTGTATAGTCTAGACAGCTGTTTTTCAGTTGTTTTATCAAGCTGGCTCTCAAAAGAAATAACCCTCCAACCTTTCAATTCTAAAATTAGGTCCACAGGGAGAATCCAGAACAGGTCCACCAGGCTCTACAGGATCACGAGGACCACCCGGGCCTCCAGGTCGTCCTGGAAATGCGGGTATTCGAGGTCCTCCGGGGCCACCAGGATATTGTGATTCATCCCAGTGTGCTAGCATCCCTTACAATGGCCAAGGATTTCCAGGTAGGTTATGAACAACCAAACTGTTCGTTGTCATAAATAGCCTTCACAGATGTGGCTGTTCATATTGGGTTTGCTCAATATGCTTTACATGAGACAGTCCTGCTGGTCTGGACATACTGACCTGAGCAAAAAGGTGGAATGAGCAGGCCTGCCTCACTGTAATGTGTAGGTGTATGAGCAGCCATGTGTAATTTGATGTAGATGTAATTGATGTTATGTGTGATTCACTTTAAATAGGAAGTAGAAACAAAGTATTTCAGTTTTGTTTTTTTTTTCATTAGCATAGAAGGTTAGTAGTTGATAATATTGCGCATAGGATTTAAGTGACCATTTTCTCTTCTTCTTTTTTCCCCCTTCCCCCTTCCAATCTTCTTCAGAACAAGGTTGAATTCTCCATGTTTCTCTTGAAAAATAAAAAGAATGCTGTGGCTGGCAATTTCCGTGTGTCTCTTTTTGAGCAATGTCAGGATTATTTATACCAAATTTATACCTGAAATCAAAATTTCCCACAAAGGAAATCCATTTGGTGGTACAGTGCAACTGAAAAACACCACTGTCCTACAATTTCTACTGAATTAAACACCATGGAGTCTCTGACTAGCCCTGGGTCCTACCAGCCTTCTCCTCTGTGATGAATCTTAAAACAGTAGGCTGCTTCTGGAACCAAATACAGGGTCACCAATTTCTGACTGGAAAGATTCCAATATATTTTTACATGGGGATCCTGCAGGACCACTCTATTGTTAACAAATTAATAAATATGCATTGCAATATCTCAAAATTAGTGTACGTGATACTACTATTGAATATGGTTTGCTGTTAGTCTATTGTGCATGTACTCATGAAAAAAAGAAATATATATATATATATGTACACACTTGCAGACTCAGTGCTGCTGGCCAAAGAGCCAGATGGTTGTGAATATCTCACAAAATCTTATTTAAATGAAAAAGGAAGACAGTTGTGCCTGTGATTCAGCAGTGTTCTTCTTTCTAGTAAGAAGATATGTATACATATATAAATATATGCCTATGAATTAACTGTTATGTATTTAGTTAGATGAAAGTATGTTTTGCACATCAGATGGACTTTTTAAAAGACTAACATCATCTTTGACCTGTTTCAGGTTTCGGCTAACACATTTTCTAAGTCGCCAGTGCTGCTTACAGTTTGAATACATGAAAATCCTGTTTCTGAGATGTTTGCGCACGTGCTTATTAGAAAATGAGTCCGTATGGATATTTCACCACGGATATGGTTTTTGAACCATGTTGGCCTCATAGAATGGAGAGATTCTTTTTACTAACATGACTTGTGAATGAGATAAAGGACAGTGATGTCAATTCATTAAGCCTGTTGCATTTCAATAATATAAAATAGACAGTCTTCCTTTTTATAAAAAAGACCCAGACCATCTAAAGTCTCAGTGGTGAAGGAGGCTTGTAAAACTACTAACCAGCAAAGGTAATGCCTTTTGAAGAGACAGATTTAACCCGGTAAATGAGAAATGACTTATGTAAATAGTAAACTAATTGTGGCTTGTAAATGATTTGTATGGGACCGTACCCACTAAAATCTGTTAACAACTCTCTGTGATGCTTTTGCATAAAAGCCTGCTGCTGCTTGCTGTATGCCAGAATAACATCTTTGACAACGTAAGAGATCTATCTATCTGTTGCTTGTTACCAACGTGTCAAAATCGGGGCATGTGCCTTTTTTATATGTAATCTTGTTGGATTCTGTAACTACAATTATAAGTACAAAAGTTTTATAATTATTTTTTTTCTGTTTTGCTGTAGTTTTTGGTGTTCCTGAAGCACCAGCTGTAACTCGCTTTGTTTCGAGGAACAGCACAAGAAAATGACATGTACTGTATATTGCCGCTGGTGATAGTTACGTGTACATTTATTTTCCCATTCTCAGAGAAAATTAGTACATGCTGAGCCCACCTGTCCATTTTACGTACTCCATGTGTTCTATTAATTATGCAGTATAAAATAAAGTCCAGTGCTTGGGTTTCCCGAATTAGCTGTAAAATAATAATTTTATTTGCTTTGCTTTGTTCGTTTGTTGTGTGGTGTTTTATTTTTTTTTAACAATAATCTGTCCCTTGCATAATTTAAGACTCTTTCTGCAATGTTTTGTATATTATAAATGCAAAGCCTTTCAAAATTAATTTTTAAGTTTTTAATATTTTGCTGCCAAAGTTATTCATGAACAAAACTGAAAAGTACCCCCATGAACTATTAATTTATATATTTATTATGTGGATATAAGATTGGACTAACATTTTGTAGACAAACTAACTGTCATTGTGTTTGTGGATTCAAAGACATGCGATAACTATAATGTTCAATCGGACAACTATTTTCAACCAGAACCATACGTGCCTGAAAGCGGACCCTATCAGCCTGAAGGTGAACCCTTCATAGTCCCTATGGAGTCAGAAAGGAGAGAAGACGAGTATGAGGACTATGGAGTTGAAATGCATTCACCAGAGTACCCTGAGCACATGCGCTGGAAAAGATCGTTGGCAAGAAAAGCAAAAACAAAGCCATAAAAGATCTGTGTCTTGTTTTGTGTGTTTTCTGGGGGGGTTGGTTAGTGGGTTTTGTTCTTGCTCTACTTGCATTTGCAGATACACACAGGGAGAGTGCATCATTTCTTTGGCAATATTATAGCTTTCTGGTCTTCTCATATCAGATGCACCCTTGTTCTGTATCTTGTTTGTGTGAGGATAGCAATATGTGTAACTAGTGACTTCGTTCTGCTCTGGACATGCTTGTAAAATACCGTTGCTTACAGGGGCTGCATACAGGTTATAATATCTGCATTCAGTTATCCCAGGGCTGCCTTTTCCTTAAAGTAACATTTTTTTTCTTTTTCCTTTTTTTGTTTTTTTTTTTTTAAGAATCAAAAAACCAAAAGAAAAATAACCACAGAGCTGCTGCAATTTTTTTTGAGGACTGTCTGCTTTAGCTCTACATTTCTCTTCTTTTTCAAATGCATGTCTGCAGTTCAGTCAGGTCACAAGTCTGCATTATCTAGCTAAAAAAGAAAGAAGCCCAAACTTCTCTATCCTTCCAATATCACTGTCATTTTCTGCTATTCTTAGTTACACTTTGCAGAGCATATACGGCTCTTATACATCTCCTTTAAACACCACAAACATTAAGTAGCTGAAATCTTTGTATCAACTGAATACAGTTTAATAATGCCTGAAATGTCCTTGTTTGTAGACACAACAACATTTATCCCAAATTGCAGTCAATCCTGCAGAGATGGAATTGCATGTTTATGTTGTATATTTAGTATGGAAGCTGTTTTTCAGAATACAATGATTCGTAGTTATCAAAAGCAGTTGGAAATTGTTTGCAAGACTATGGATATAGAATTGCTGCTTTTATATTTTAACTGCAAATTGTGAATTTCACTGCCTTATATTATTTATTTCTGAAATGAAAGAGGCATTTTTCAATAAAACTACTGAAAATTTATATGTGGTAGTTCATTTCTTTGAAAGGCTCATTGTGGCCGATGCCAGTGTGTTCTGTTTGTTAGTGTTACTTATTCCACTATTTGGAAATGCCAGGTACCGTAAGTCAACCAGAAAGGGAATAGTCTTAAAATAAGTATTTGGGCTGTGGGATCTTGAGGTTGGTGAATGAAAGCAGGAGAGGTTTCCACTGTCTGAGGTATGAGTATGACTTTTAATGAAATTCAGTCTGTGGGGCATTTGGTGAAGAAAATGAAAGAGATGCTCACCAGTTCCAGATTTATTTATTTTTTTCTGCTTGGTGTTTCTGATGGATGGTTGTTGTAGACAGAGAGAATTTTCACCTCAGGAATTACTTGAACTGCAGCAAGTAGCTAAAGCCACACGATTCTTTGTGTGCCATCTGCATAGCAGCTGTGGAAACACTCAGTTCAGTATTAGCAAGTAGCTTGCTTCAGTAGAGGTGGTTGGTATTTGCTGAGCTTCATCCTGTTGGGACCATGCAGGAGATGGCTGTCTGCTCAGGAGCTCACTTCAGTTTTGATAACAGCATAGGCTATAACTTAGCTTTACTTAGCCAGGGCTACAAGGGTAAATTAAACAAGAACAACTCTTCAGTGGACCAGAAGAATCACTTGCTAAAAGAGAAGAGAATGGACTAGAGATGATCCTTCCTATCTCTCTTATCTTAACAGAGCTCTATCTTAGATGTAGTAATAGCCTTCATTGCTACTGGAGCAAAGCCTTTCAAATTCATTGGGAAAGCTGCAGTGGCATTTCTGAAGATCATGCAAAACACCTGCATGGCTGGTGTTTGCATGGCTGGCTTCCTGATCACTGAGTGTTTACTTTGCACTGCAAGATGTGATAAACAGTAGTGTCCACAAATGGAGGTTATACAACAACTTTATAGACTGCCTCAATGGTTATCAGAGACACGAAGTACAAGCAAATGTAATTTCTCATGGTTATTCTGATTACAGCCACATACCTTTTAGAATGGAAGGGACTAATTCTGAGGTAAACTGAGGGAACATTTAATTGAAGCCATTGATTCTTTATGTTCTCATTTAATTATGGAGAGTAAATTATCAAAATATGTCCTGCAGCTTGATGTGCAATAAAGAAATGCATGTGTCTGGTAGAAAATAAAAAAGGTTGTTAGGAGTTTGGAGAAGTGATCAAAAATGCTTGTCTGAACTGTATTTATAATAATGACATTGTGCTCTGGTCCCCCATGTGTCTGTTTCTGGCATTAGCTGTGTCACCAGGGCAAGCTTAACCAGATGCATCCTTATCTGCATTAGAAAGATTCCTACCTGTTCTCCAGAGAGTTTTACTGAAAGAATTACACATTTAAAACATAAATTATTTCCCTATTCCTTCACAAAAACATACCCAGTGTATGACAGACAATCTTCGTATTCCTTGTGTTCTTTATTTATAACGGTCTTAACAGAGGTGTTGCTATTTCATTATCTATTGCAGTATTTAAACAGTGCATGGAATCTCAGTTCATGCATTTTAATTATGAAGTTCCTGTTCCAGATCTGCAGGATGGATACCAGCTCCAGGATGTGTCCTACTTACAGGCACCGAACTATGAATCAGGAATTAGGATGACCTCTCAAGATAAACAATTTTACTCTAAGGGGGAAAAAAAGAAGAAAAATTCAGTCAACAGCAACAAAGAAACAAAACAAAAGAAACATCCCAAAACCTGGCTGACATTTCTTTCCCCTGCACCACAGTGCTCGACATAGGTGTTCTTCTGCTGGCAGTTCATTTTGGAGTAATAAAGACTTTCCAGTGGCTCATCCAAAGTCCAGAGAAAATTCTCAGTGTTTGGACAGAATATACAAATGAGTGTTTACCGATGGAGGCCAACAAGGAGGAATAACTCATTTCCAGGAATTCTCATGGGAATGACTTTGTGGGGGTACTGATGACACTTCTGGGAAACCTGATGTGAGGCTGAGCCAAGCAAGTCCTGGAGAAACACAGATGCAAAGCAAATACAAACAAGTCTGAGTTTCTGAATACCTCGTGAACAACCAAGCAGTTTGCATACTCTGGCTATTTTAAAGAAGGAAATTGCTTAAAAACTCACTTTTAATTTTATTTACATAAATCCTTTGGCTAAAACTATGGATATGAACAAGAAAGTGGGAAAGGGTCATTGTTTGTCTGAAATAAGGACTGAGCATTGCAAGGAGACTCTTAACAAAGGCAGTATTTCTCTGCATCCCACAAGAATTTTTGAGAGTTCTTTGCATTTTGATTTCACAGATAGCAATAATCCACAAATCTCCAGGAAGCATTACTGTTTTACAAAGGCTAAATATTATCACAGTGCGTCACTGCTGAGATCTCTGGACAAAAATAATGGGCAAAAATGGACTGAAGAAAAACTTGTAGAGAGCTTCACTTTAAATAGTTCCTTCTTTTTTTTTTTTCTTTTCTTTCTGTTGTGGTTTTGTGATAATGTCTGTTGAATGCCCTAGCACTGACTGCACACTAATGCTTACAAAAGAACATAAACGGAAAGGGATTAACATTTTCAGATTTGTGTTTCAACCTACAGCATGAACAGTTGTTCTCATGAAGACTTTTTTTTTTAAGTATAAAATAGTTTTACTAGTGATAGCTTAATTGATCTATACAGTTCTTAAAAATAATAATTAATTTTTAAAAATTGCCATAATCAATTCCATGATGGAAAACACATTAAAGATAGGTCAGCTTATAGCAATCGAGAAAGCACATTTTCTACCAGAGGATTTTCTTCCTTCAGTGTTCTGCTGAAGACCTCATCCTTTTGGCTTGCTCAACTCACCAAGATGTGTGCAGTCCTCTCCTTTGTGGCTAGAAAAGGAATGGAAATGAAAAGAAATGCTCTTGAAGGGTTTTCCCCATATAAAAATTCTTAGTTGACATTCAATTAAAAAAGAATGGACTGAGAAAGGTATTTTAGTGATGATACACTCTTTGCCTCTGAAAATAAATGCTCAGCTGCATTTTCATTTGTGACATTTAGTACATTTTTATCCCAATGTTTCTGTTCTTTTGATTCATGTGTGAAGATGCTGTGCTGAAATCCTGCCTCTGGTAACATCAGCTGCATTTTGCCACTGACATTAATGAGGCTGAATTTATAGTCAGCAAATCTGCTCTGTAAGCTTGGAGATGTAAAAAGCCCTTAATAAGATACTTGTTTTTTTTTTTAGTGAGGAAACACCATGAGATGTTTTGGAGCTGTGACCCAGATTTTGCTCTCGGTTTTGTTTCTGGGTCAGCACTGTTGTTGTGAATGTCTTCACTTTGTTTCTGAACTGTTCTTAGAAAATAGTTTAGTGCTCAGTTCAACTTCCACTTTCACTCTTGTATATTCAGCCCTGAGTGCCTTGAAGGCACAGTTCCTGATTACCATTCCTTTCATTTATGTGAGCCATAATTATTCCTCCCAGGAGTGATGTGTGCTACTGACTGAGCTTTCAAGTTGCTGACCTTTCTGATACTTACTTTGAGACATCTGTGGATCTCAGCTTCAGAAGGGACAATGCCTGACCCCTTTTGCCTGCCTCAGGTTATTTTCTAAGTCACTATCAAGATTATTTGTATACCATTAAAAATTGAATAAAACTAAAAATAGGACAGAAGAGACATAAGATATCTTCTCCCTCTCTTTTGCATCGCATGTTATCCCTGCAAAGTTCCTAGGTTAAAAGTACTAAGGAAAAGTTATTTTTCCTTGAGCTATAATGAAAACAGAAAAGCCTTAGATGCTCAGGAAACACTGGAAAAAACATACCTTTTTCATTTAGAGAGGGCACCTAACCACAGACTTCTGCCACGTAGTTCACTGTTCTCTGAAGTAGTGCAAAATAGAGATATTTGCAAGCTACCAGACCTCCAGTGCTGCATGTGACAACAGTATCCTGGTCTGGGACAAGCAGAAATATATAAGACTGATTAATACTTTGAGTAATACTGTTTTTGCAGCTGCCAAACTGAAGCAAATGTGAGATGTTATCACTTCTAATGTCCTGCTGTTTACGTCCCATAGCAACCACCACTGGAAAGTTGCAACATGTAAATGTTTTCAGCTTTGGGCTCCTTTCATGACAATGAACAGAGCAAATTGAATTACTGTACAACATACAGTACCTGCTTTCTCCTTATCAGTTATACCAGCACACCATGCTTTGCACAGTCTTTGCTCTCTTTTCTTCCTTCCTGTGCTATTCCCCTCCTCCCACGGGTGCAGATGTGGTATCCCTGGGGGACAGGAGGGATAAGTTAAGGTTGGAGCAAGTCCAGTGGAGGGCCACAGCTCCTGGTACATTGCAAACTGTTCGGCCTGGCAAAGGAAAGGCTGACAAAGGGAGATCCAGCTGAAGTCTTCAGCTCCTTTTCTCTTACTGCTGTTACAAAAAACTTGTATTCTCCTTTTATTTTGGTGGCCGCATGTGCCAGTAAACCAGATTAACAGAGGAGTTCTCTGGATTCATGGATCCCACATAATTCGTTGCACTTTATTACTGCCTGAGTCTAAAACTGCAAAGTGAGATTTTGGGATCAGAGTTTTAGGGTTCCTTGTTAATACTCATTTAAGTAATGCTCTTTCAATTTCTCCTGTATCTTTTTGTACTGTTTGTCCTCTTGCTACTTTTATACTATTATGGCAATACCATAGGAAAAAAACAGAGCAAAACCAGCAGGAAGTCCTCTCGGTAGATATTTTGCTTTTCTTATTTGTAACTACAGGTGCCAGTTACCACATGAGATGGTTCAAGACATGTTTAAGAAAATAACTTTTAAAAAAATCCACCCTTTTGTCCAATAGAAAACAGTGAAAAATAACAGTTCTTAAACTTCAGTGGATCTTAACCTTAGTTTACGTTCTGAAGATATAAAGCCATAACCAAGCTCTGAAATAGAAAGAAAAACAATCTTAAGAATGTTATAAATATAACTTTTTGTCTATGCTCATACCCAGTTATGTATATATATCCACTCAAGAGATAAGGGAATTTTTATTTTATTTGAAGTCCAAAAGTTTTTATCCCTCCAAAGCCAGAATTTTGTCTGATTTCGGTGCATTTAGGATTTGTCCCTATAAAAAAACAAAAGGGAGTCCTGGGCCAATATCCATCCTTAGATGTTTATCCTTAAGATTTCAGTTCTAGAAACTCTGTTGATATGAGAAATGTCGTCATAACAAAATTTAACAAAGAAGAATTTTCAGACTTGTTTTCTTTGTCAGTTCTTCAGAACGTCACGAGTACTCTATGCTGCTATTTGGCAATGCCCTAGTGTACAGTACATCTGACAGAAAACTCCTGTAGAATACAAACACCATCCACTGCATCCTCCAAGGTTTTATCTTGAGGTTATATTTCTCAATCTCACTAACTCATCTCTTTTCAGTAGCAACAGAAGTCAAAACAGTACCAAACATTTCTTGTATCTGCCTCATTTCTCAAACACACAGCAAGTAGATGTGTTTTCCTTCTACAACATTTGCTTCCCCAAAAATGAACCGAGAAAATTGCTACCTAAGTAGGTGAAGATTTCAGGAACATGAAGAGAAATACTTTTAAAAGTATAACTACAATGAAAACTTATACTATATACAGTATCATGAAAGTGGATTTTCCATCATTCAGAACAGTGCTGGCACAGGGTAAGATCTCACCTAAAGGTCAAGGAAATCAAATAGAGAAACTGTCCTCTGAAATAACTGCATACTACCTCTACTATAGGGTCAGAGTTTGGTCCTGTTTCCTCCTGAATTTGAGATGCTAGATTTTTATGAACCTAAATGCATTGGTGCACTGAGTGCATTGTAAGTGAGCAAAAACAATAAGAAACTTCAAGAAAAAAAAGCTCCTCTAAAAGCCATAATTTTCTTTCCTGAACTTTGCCCTTATTTATTTTCTTTTTAAATACAATCTCTTTCTCCAGCTGAGGTGGGAGGGTGTGCCTAATTTCTTGCTCAGGTGAGTGAAATCACAGAGAGAAGGAAAAATTTGAAAGCTGTGACTTCCCTAGCCAGCGTGTTTCTAATTCCTCACTCTGTGTAGATTAGCAGAGTTGCATACAACAGTGTTTAGAAGAAAGGGAACTGAAGCAAAACCAGAGGTGAAAGAATAAAGGTGAAAACACACAGGGAAATGTTCATCTGCAGTCACCAGCTGATGCTCTTTCTCCTGTTGGCTGGGAGGAAATGTTAGCCATCAAGTGTGGAAGAAAGCTTCATCTTTTCTGAGGAGAGGATGAAAATAAAATGAGTGTCTCAGTTTCAGCTGAGAAACTGTTAACAGCACACCAGTGCTTTGGTTGTTGCTGAGTGATGGGAGCATTGCCAAGGCCTGATGACATCTAGGACCAGGATAGGTGCCAGGTATTCCATACCACCAGACATCACGTGGAAGGCCATAAAGCTGTGTGGAGGGGGCAGGTGCTGCTGAACGTTGGCTGGAAGGTGGAGAATCTTTGAATTGCTGGTGGGCTGTTATGACTTGCAGTTCTTCCTTTCAGGCAAAAGCATGATGAGGTATTACATGTTTCATTTCCTCATTCAAGCTCCATCTACCTTTTAGTCATCCCAGAAGTAAAGTAACGTGTTTGTTCTCCTAAGGACTATCTTTGTTCTTGACTAAAATAATTTTTTATGGGTATCTGTCTTCTGTATGCTGCTTCTTTTGTCCTACATGCCCATAGCAAGTTGTGTTATGTGTGCTAGCTCTTGGAGAGCTCACTCCATTAGTTTATATGCTAGCAGGCAATAAATATCAGTGGAAGCCAATCTATTTTATTAACAACTTCATCCTTTTGCTTGTGAGCTATTTATCAAGTGTTATTTTTTTCTTTTTTTTAAGCTACATGGTTTGAAGTATGTATCAAAGTTTCCTGTAAGGTCATAGGAAGATGTGTTCCAAGAACTACATCTCACATAGTGCAGTATAGTAACGTAAACTTGGGGAACTGCATATGCAACTGACTTCTTGGTTTGGATGACCAACATATTGGAGTAACTGAACTTGTCTAATGTTGCCCAGCATGAGGAAAAGGAAAAGAGCTCTGTTCTGCCATAGGATCACAGAATAGTTAACATTGGAAGGCCCCTCTGAAGACAATTTCATCCAGCTCCTGCCCAAGGACTCTAAGGGCTAACCATAACAGGGTGCCCAGGAACATGTCCATGTGGCTTTTGAAGATCTCTAAGGAGATTCTGCAGTCTCTGTGTAACCTGTGCTAGTGCTACATCACCCATGCAATACGGAAGCGCATCCTGGTGTTCAGAGAGAACTTCTTGTATTCCTCTTCACTCCTGTTGCCTCTTGTCCAGATACCACTGATATGAGCCTTGCTTTATCCTTTCTGTACCTTTCTTCAGGTATTTATGCACATTCCCTGCCAGGGAAGGGGCTGATGGCCCCAGGCTTGGCTTGAAAGGTGCTCTGGGTGGGAAGGTTCCAGTGGAGGCTAGGTAGGGAGAGTCAGGCCTTATAGAGTCCTCAGGTCTTTAGAAATACTGTTTTCTTTTTGTACAACGTTCTTCATTATTTACTTTGAGGAATCCTAAAGTGGTCATTATTTGGATATTCATTTACCAAGCTGAATGATACAATTGTTCAAGATGTGTCCTTGGATGGACTGTTCCTAGTAAGGCTCTGATGGACACTGGCTGTTAGCTCTGAAAGACAATGGTCAGTTCAATACTGTCTTGCTGGAAGAATGGAAGAGATGAGAATTGTTGCTAAATAGAATGACAGTGGCATCTCTGCTAAAAACAGAGGGATAGAATAAATTAAGAATTGAGCTAATAGGCATATAAAACTTGTAGTGCATGCACTGGGACAAAAGTAAAATTAAAAAAAACAACAAAACACTTTTGCTCACAGATATTTGTACACATATTTAAAGCAGTGTTATTTACTTGGTGGCAAAAATGACAGAGATTATAGCTGATGATCAACAGGAACGCAAAAGCAGAGGTTAACAAGTCTACAATTTAAATAAATGTACCTATCATCTGTTTCTGGTAGATGATACACAGATAGAAAATTTTCATATACTAATAATGTGGTCATTTGAAGCAGGAGGTTATCAAGAATTTTTGAAATGGGAATACACTCATAAATATGAATAAAGATTGCTGTACCCTGCTTTATGCAAGAGTACATAGAAATAGGAACTAAAAATGGAGAGAGAATGAGCTACAGCCAGCTACTTATAAATAGATATTCTAGGCAATTCTCTTAGGAATGTAGATGGAAACACACTAAAAGGAGACATAGACAATGATCTTTCAGCCAAGCACTGACTGTCAGAGGCAATGTTACAAATTTCCTGAAATAAAGGTTTTCTTTGACAATCACGCATGAGATAATTCATTTGGATATGTGACTGACTCAGTTCATCTGCAGTATGTCTCAACTTCTGTCTAGAGGCATTACTCAGACTTCCAACTTAGAATTCTAAATTCCTCTCTGAAATTATTCTTTTCCGTTCAAATTTTGTATTAATTCTGTCAAATTTAAAGTTGTATGTGTAGTATTAAAGCCATATATGGGTAGATATCACAAGATATCACAACTTTTTCTATTTTCTGAAAAATATTTTACATTTTAATAGGTCTATCCTGTGTATTTGAGTAGATTAAGAGCTCATGACATCTCAAAAACAAGCATGTATTCCATTTCTTCTTATAAGTACTTCTGTGATAGACTTGTAAAATGTGGTGGAGTTCAATCTGAAGTTAGAGTTGTTGGCATCTAGATAGACATATGCAGAGGTAGTTTCATTTCAGTTCAAGCTATTGATCTTAGCCAGAAGGGCTCAGGAAAGACAGAGCTCTCTTATTTTTTTTATTCCCCGTAAACAGGCTTCATCAGACATTCTGCACGCACTGTGCAGCTTCACAAATGGGCATAAGTCAACACAGCACATTGTTCTTTTGGTGACTAACAGCACCATACAATTCATAAAAATGTTGCTCAGTATGAAGGAAGAGTCTTGGGATACTTATGTGCTGTTCAGATTAGATGACCCAGTCAGTGGTGCTTTCAGAATCCCAGAAGATCCAAATAACGTATGTTTCCCACACAGAATGACTTGTTTTGCATTCTGTGTGAACATCATCAATAGAATGAGATGCACGATGATAAAATGTGCTTTGTGATTCATAAGATGTATACTCACTTTGTCACAATATTATATGTATTTTATGTATTCAATCTGTTTTGATTTTCCATTCTGAAGAATGGCCCCAGATACAACTTGGAAGTTCTACCAACAGTGCGTACATTGTTTCAATTTAAAGTTCATTCAGCTTTGTCTGTTAAATCTGATTTTATCCTTGTTATTTCCCCGGGATCATCATTTGCCAAATATGCAGCAAAATTATACATATTTCTAAAAGTGCGTGAATTGATTCATCTTTGGCATTCAAAATCTTTAAGGAAAATTTCTTATTTTCTTAGTATGTAGTCTTTTGGCACATCACACTGGACTATGGCCATCCTCTAACATTAACAGTATTGAGTATTGTACTGTTGGAAAAGCCACATATCCAGTGTGGTGGAAATTCCACTGGAGGAAGAAACGGTTCCTTCCAAACCAATATGGTTTTGCCTTTAATAAACTCTTTGGAAATGGATCACTATCGAGTTTCGTGAATTATGGCCACATTTTCAATAGGTCACAGTACCCTGTGTTAAACCTAGTTGGGCTTTTTTGTTTTCCAGAAACTTCAACTTCTGTTTAGGCACTGAGTCAATTTACACTTTGGGTCCAGCTGTGAACCAGCTTTGTAAAGGAGGCTGGTTAGCCATGCTTGACATGGTGCTTAGTCCAAGCTAGCAAGCTCTGCTGAGACTGCACTTTTTGCTGAGACATATGCAAAGATAGTGTACCTACATAGCTCCTCATTTAGGACTGGCCTGTAACATCCCATGTTTAAGGCAGGCAGGGTTGACAGGTATGTTTTCAAAGGAGGGACTGTGCAGCCTCACTCAGAATGAAATGATTACATTTTCAATTGTCTGGCTTTAGCATATATGAATATAGAAGATAGTCTCCTGGAAATTCAATGAAAAAAGTGGTAGTGTGTATCCTTGGCATTCAGATTGACAAGGGTCATTTTTCACTCAATCCTTACTCTCACATTTTGTGTTAGTATGTGCATACTGCAAAGACTTCAAAGTGCAAGTACATTAATTAAGAGGTGTTACTGTCAGCATCAACATGTAAACAAGGCTGAGATTCCCCTTCAGGGGAGCCACCAAACTCTTTCTGGGAAATAATCATGTTGGGGTGTTTCTCCAAAATGCCTGTATGCTAATATACATGATGGGGAACAAACATGAGGATTTTGAGTTGTGTGTGCAGTTGCAGGGCTATGATCTTGTTGGAATTATGGAGATGTGATGGGATGGTTTGCATGACTGTAGTGCTGCAATGGATAGAGAGAGGCTTTTTAGGAAGGATGTGCCAGGAGGTCATGGAGGAGGAGTTGCCCTTTATGTGAGGAGGCAGTGGAATGCATGCAGCTTTGCCAGAGGATAGATGATAAGCTAACTGAGAGTTTATGAGTACGGTTCAAAGAGCAGACCGGACTGCATGATGTTGTGGCGGATGAGTGCTACAGACTGCCTGACTGGGAAGAACAAATAGTTGAAACCTTCTTCATACGGCTAGAAATAACCTCATGTTCACAGGCCCTGGTTCTCTTGGGAACTTCAACCACTGAAATATCTGCTGGAAGGTCAGCACAGCAGGGTGTAAGCAAGTCAGAAGCTGCCTGCAGATCATCAGTGACAATTTCCCGTTGTGAGTGACTGAAGAGCAATCAAGGACAGGGCTTGTACTGGACCTCATTCTTACAAACAAGGAGAGCCTTACTGGGAATATGAAAATCAAAAGGCAGCCTTAGCTGCAGTGACAATGAGATGGAGCTCAGAGTTGTGAGGAGCACAGCGAGAAGCAAGATCATATTACTAGTTTTCAGGGGAATGTTGGCTTCTTCCATGATCTACAGAGGTCATCTTGTCCAACCTCCTGCTCAAGCAGGGTAACCTAATGCGGGTTGTCCAGATAGGCCGCGCAGAGGATAAGATAAACTTCATTTTCAACTATTCTATGATTCAGTAGTTGGCTCTTTACTAATTCTTGCTACTCAAGGTGGATCATGTCCTCATGGAAACAACTTGGCCAAGCATAATACAACTGATGTAATTTGAATTTCTGGCACACTTTCTTATGCTGTTTAAATAGCTGTTGAGATAAAACATGAAGATACCGTTAGCATTATTTTATGATCATCTCAGATCTTGAAGCCTTTCCAGACTAGCCTTCCCCCGCAGCTCCCACTGAAAACTTATTGCAAAGAAATCTTGATCATCTTCTTAATTGATGTTCAGCATAGTAAGTTTCCAAGTACTGTGACATGAGTCACACAACTTTATACAGTCACTGTCAAAACATTTAAAAGAAGATTATTTTCAGAGGTGAACCTTTAGAGAGGGCAAAGCTTTTATGCATGCAAATGGCAGAGCACTAAATAGTAGCTGCAGTTTTGGAGCAGGATGGGAGCCTGATGTGTGCAGAAGTGGTTTCTGAGTAACTCTGCTGAGTTCTCCATGACCTAGAGTGTTTCAGGACTGGCAGAATTGATGATCCAACCTGGGTAATTGAGTTTCATAATTATAATCCTAAATGCAGCTGAACTATGTGCTTTTGCCAGAGTCCAACTTTTACTGTGGCATATGAAAAGATTCTGTTCTGAACTGGTCCAGGCAGATCTGAATTTGGACCAAATAATTTTTTTGGTACGTGTATAGAATTAAAAATTAATTAATCTTGTGGCAACTCTTTTAGAATGGGAACTATCACAAAACTGATGAAGTGTAATGGAAGAGAAGGCTGTAAAATAGATGACTTTTGAACATGTTTGTGTGACTCCTGCATTTAACTTTTCCCCAGTACCTTGTAAAATGAAGAATTGTAGCTAGAATGGAGATGTGCTTCACGGAAGAAAGGCCTTTACTGACCTTCTTTAAAGCTCAATAAATGAGGGAAGTAAGGCAACAGTGAATTCATGTCTTTCTGTCCCAATCATTTTCCTGTCTCATTATCAAACAATAAAAGCAATGAAGGATCAACATTCTGTCTCACTGAAACGTTCTGCCTATAAATAAATCATTAGATGCCATTCACTGAAAGCTTTGGAACATGGTCTCAGACACTCTACTTGAGTGTATTCATCCATTAAAATAAATGTTTGGTAGAGAAGCATCCTTTCTATAGTAACAATCTGGAGACGATCACTGGCTGCTATCTTTTAGTGATATGTCACTCTGTGGCAGATCGTTATTCAGATGCAACGTATTATTTTGACATTATCTCAGAATTGTTCTCTGTAGAAGCAGGCCCAGGCCTTTCTGTAAGGGCTTAGTTTATTTCCAGAAATGAACAAAGCTTCAGGGAGGAATGGATTGCTTGACTTTATCTAAACACAATTCCTTGACTCTGTCATATTATTGTACTGACAGCTAACAAACGTATTTGGTCATTCAGAAGATAAGCCATCAGTTTTCATTTCTTCCAGGAGGACTTCCATCCCCCATATATATTTCTTGCTGCTATTCAGGAAAGATGTTGAAATACGTTGTGTGATCTGGTGGGATATACTGCCTTGAGACCTTTGGTCAATATAGAAAAGCTTTTGTTTCTTGTTTTTATTCTCCCCTGTGTTATTCATGATGTCTAGTCTAAAAATAATGTTCATGATGCTCTGAAAGAAGAATGAAACCCAGATACTGAAGTCTTTTACAAGCTGTGATGTCATGCCTTGAGACAATTTTGTTTATGTGGTTAAAAGTAGTTTTATTCATGCTTCCTTTTGTTTCTTTTGTTTGCTCATGACAGTACAGATCGTTCTTGCAGAGTGTACGATTCCAAAGGAATTTTTCCAACAAGAAAAACAAATATTATCTTCAGTATCTACATATCTTTAAATCTCATATTTATCATCTTAATTTTTCTGATGTAACACCATAATCCTGTTTAACTCTAATCCAGTATTGCTCCGGATTCAATGTTGTAATTGCAACTGGAGAACATAGGTGGTTCTTCTAATTTTCTGTACTGTTCTTTTTACATTTCCACAGAAGCCCAGATGTTTATTTTGACTGTGTTTAGACTGGACAATTTCACTGCTATTTTGGATGGTTTATAGGGTGTAATTAGGAGGTGCTACTCCAGATTATGTGCTTCACAAATTCATCATCCGAAGACGTTGCTCTACCTTCAAATCCAGCAGCAGTTTCATTGTAGGAAGAACACAATAAATAGGCTGTTTCCCATGACAGCACCCTGTGCTTGAGAAGGACTTAGTTCATTCTTAACCCTGGAGGATTTTCATGTATTTAAGGGTATCAATTTGCAGCTCAGTCGTTGTTCCACACTGCTCCCTTTCCCTGCTTAGTTTAGGCAAGAAGGATTCGTGTCTCTGAACCTACTTAAGAATGTCTTGACCTTGCACAGAGTCTCTCCTAAGTCATCTCCTAAGTCATCTCCTAAGTCATGGGCAATAAACAAGAAGAGCTTGAAGCCATTGTGAGGCAGGCTAACTATGACCTTGTAGCTATTACAGAAACATGGTGGGACCTCTCCCATGACTGGAATACTGGGATTGATGGCTACAAGCTCTTCAGAAGGGATAGACAGGGAAGAAAGGGTGGTGGCATAGCTCTCTATATCAAAGAGTGTTTTGATGTTGAAGAACTAGTGGTTGGAAATGACAAAGTAGAGTGTCTATGGATAAGGATCAGGGGGATAGTCCTTAGGAGTGACATCGTGGTGGGGGTCTGTTACAGACCACCTAGTCAGGATGAAGAAATAGATGAGATGTTCTATAAACAACTCGTAGATGTTGCACGATGGCCAGCACTCGTTCTCATGGGGGACTTCAACTTCCCTGATATATGCTGGAAATACAATACTGCGCAGAGGAAGCAGTCCTTGAGATTTCTAGAATGTGTGGATGATTGCTTCCTGACTCAGCTGGTGCAAGAGCCTACCAGGGGAGATGCCTTGCTTGACCTACTTTTCACTAACAGGGAAGGACTAGTAGGGGATGTGAAGGTTGGAGATTGTCTTGGCCAGAGTGACCATGAAATGGTGGAGTTTGCTATTCTGGGTGCCGTCAAGAGGGTGACTAGCAAAACTATTACCTTGGACTTCCGGAGGGCAGACTTTGACCTGTTCAGGACACTTGTTGCAAGGGTCCCTTGGGACTTGCTCCTGAAGGGTAAAGGGGTCCAGGAAGCCTGGATGCTCTTCAAGATGGAAATCTTAAAGGCACAGGAGCAGGCAGTCCCGGAGTCCTGTAAGTCAAGCCGGAGGAGCAAAAGACCAGTGTGGATGAACCGGGATCTTTTGTTGAGACTCCGAGAGAAAAGGAGAGTCTATGTCCTCTGGAAGATGGGTCAGGCTACTTGGGGTGACTACAGAGAACTGGCCAAGATCTGCAGGCAGAAAATTAGAAATGCTAAAGCCCAGCTTGAAATTAGGCTGGCTACTGCTGTAAAGGAGAACAGGAAACCCTTTTACAAATATATTAACAGCAGGAGAAAAACTAAGGAAAATTTCCCTCCTTTACTCAACGAGGCAGGCAATATAACCACAGACGATAAGGAAAAGGCTGAGGTTCTCAATGCCTTCTTCACATCTGTCTTTAATAGACAGGACAGTTATCCAAATGGTACTTGCCCTGACCTGGAAGTCCGGGACGGGGTGCATAATGCACCCCCTGTGATTCAAGCAGAGACGGTCAGAGATCTTCTCCTCCATCTGAACTGCCACAAGTCCATGGGGCCAGATGGGATCCACCCAAGGGTGCTGAGGGAGCTAGCAGAGGTGATTGCCGAGCCACTTTCTGCCATCTATCAGCATTCCTGGTTATCTGGAGAGGTCCCACAAGATTGGAGGCTTGCCGATGTGACTCCCATCTTCAAGAAAGGACGTAAGGAAGACCCGGGGAACTACAGGCCTGTCAGCCTGACCTCGGTATCAGGGAAAGTTATGGAACAGATGATATTGAGGGAGATCACACGACACGTGCATGGCAATAAAGGGATCAGACCCAGCCAGCACGGGTTCACCAGGGGCAGGTCGTGCTTGTCCAACCTCATCTCCTTCTATGACTGGGTGACCAGACAGGTAGATGAGGGAAAGGCTGTTGATGTAGTCTACCTGGACTTCAGCAAGGCCTTTGACACGGTCTCCCACAGTATTCTCCTAAGGAAACTGGCAGCCCGTGGTGTGGACAGGTTCACTCTTCTCTGGGTGGAGAACTGGCTGGAGGGCCGTGCCCAGAGGGTAGTGGTTAATGGAGTTAAGTCCAGCTGGCGTCCTGTAACGAGTGGTGTCCCCCAAGGGTCAGTTTTGGGGCCCATCTTGTTTAATATCTTTATTGATGACCTAGATGAGGGAATTGAGTGTACCCTCAGTAAGTTTGCAGATGACACAAAGCTGGGAGGATGTGTCAAACTGCCTGAGGGTAGGGAGGCCCTTCAGAGGGATTTGGATAGGCTGAACAGCTGGGCTGAGCAAAATGGGATGAGGTTCAATAAGACCAAGTGCCGGGTCCTGCACTTTGGCCACAATAACCCCATGCAATGCTATAGGCTTGGGGCAGAATGGCTTGAAGAATGTAGAGAGGAAAAGGACCTGGGGGTGTTGGTTGATGCTCGGCTCAACATGAGCCGGCAGTGTGCCCAGGTGGCCAAGAAGGCCAACAGCATCCTGGCCTGTATTAGAAATAGTGTAGCCAGCAGGAGCAGGGAGGTGATCATCCCCCTGTACTCAGCTCTGGTGCGGCCCCACCTCGAGTACTGTGTTCAGTTTTGGGCCCCTCACTACAAGAAGGACATTGAGGCCCTGGAGCGTGTTCAGAGAAGGGCAACAAAACTGGTGAGGGGCCTGGAGCACAAGTCTTATGAGGAGCGGCTGAGGGAGCTGGGATTGTTTAGTCTGGAGAAGAGGAGGCTCAGAGGAGACCTTATAGCACTCTACCACTTCCTGAAGGGGGGTTGTGGTGAGGAGGGGGTAGGCCTCTTCTCCCTGATAAGTAATGACAGGACGAGAGGGAATGGCCACAAGTTGCGCCAGGGAAGATTTAGATTAGACCTGAGGAAGCATTTCTTTTCTGAAAGAGTGGTCAGGCACTGGAATGGCCTGCCTAGGGAGGTGGTTGAGGCACCATCCCTAGCGCTGTTCAAGAAGCGTTTAGATGAGGTGCTAAAGGACTTAATTTAGTAGTTGGGTAGAGATAGTGATAGGAGGATGGTTGGACTAGATGATCTTATAGGTCCTTTCCAACCTTATGAACTTATGAACTTATGAACTTATCTCTGCGTGCTGACCTGTGCTGCTGCAGGACATTCGAAGTAAACCTGTTCAGTGCCATTCCAAGGATGGCAATGTAGAAATAAATCTGGGCCGTGAAACGTCCTGTGAAGTGTGGTAAGGTCAAACAGAATTTGCCGGTGAGGCCTCATCTGGAGTACTGTGTCCAGTTCTGGGCTCCCCAGTATAAAAAAGACAGGGATCTCTTGGAAAGAGTCCAGCACAGGGCTACAAAGATGGTGAAGGGCCTGGAGGATCTCCCCTATGAAGAAAGGCTAAGTGAACTGGGTCTGTTTAGCCTTGAGAAAAGAAGACTGAGAGGGGACCTGATCCAGGTCTATAAATATCTGAGGTGTGGGGGACAAAGTAGCGATGATCTCTTGAGGTCCCTTCCAACCCCTATGATTCTATGATTCTGTGATTCTATGATTCTGTGATTCTATGCCCAATCACAGCAGTGCCAGGCAAGTGTTGGCACAAAAACATGCGCAGAAGTCAGTCTCATTGGAGAGCCTACTGAAAGCTTTCCTAGGCTGACTATCTGAGACACTCATGCTTTCCCTGAGTAACTGCTACTACAGTCTCAGCCCTTACACACCACCTCTACAGTGAGAACCAGATCTTCCTCAACATGGAAGTGGCAATGTGGTGAGGTGGTGCAAATGATTTCAGGTCCAGAGTCTAGCTCCTGGATTTATAAGTCCGCATGGCAAGGCATACTGGGAAAGGGTCTCATCTTTTCTGATCATGGTGTCCTGAGGTGCTCTTTGGAGAGTGTCTGAATGAGCTATTCTATTACTGTTAAAACACCTGCATTTTCCTTATGAGGATGCCTTTAATGCACACACTGAGATACACTCTATGCGAGACTCCTAGTGCTACTTGAGATTTAAACACAGCAGGCCTATTTTTTTTTTGTCCACAGTACCAATATTGTATTGAAACAGTCTCAAGATGTGCCTGGAGAAATTTAGATTGGATATTAGGAAGAGTTCTTCATGTTCAACATTGGAACAGGCTGCTCTAGGGAGTAGAGGAGGTATTTCAGAGGTGCGTGATGTGGTGCTAAGGGACATGGTTTAGTAATGAGACTTCTTAACCAGGTTGATGGTTGAACTTGAGGATCTTGAAGAACTTTTCCAAACAAGCTGACTCTGTGATTCTATAATTTTGTTAATGTGGGTAAGCTTGTTTAGCCCACAGTCTTGAGAATTGCCACACTACAAAATGTATTTGTACAACTGAGGCATTCTCAGAAATTCCCATGCTCTTCTCTCTCTCAAATACGCTAAGATACTTTCCTAATAGCTTGCAGGAAACATCTCTTCCTCAGAGGCTGTGAGTGCAAAAAACAGCAGTCTGCCAAGTTCTCCCATTCTTACAGGGACTCTGTTTAATTTGACATGTAATGGAACATCCTATGATAACCACACAATTCTGACAGTCTAACAGTTTTTGTTAATGAAATCAATCAATGACTCCCACCACAGATTGACTCAAATAATTTATTGGGTTTTTTTTTTTCATAAGCAAGGAAAAAAATCTGTGCTTGTGGTGACTGGGGTGAAGTCCCACATAATTCTCAAGTTAATTTTCCTGCCAATTATGATTGATACAGAGTTTCATGACTGGATCAGTATTTCTGAAAATTTGCATATTGGTAACAAAATTCTTATTCCAAAGCTTTATTTTTGTGTTGTTTTGCATTACAGATACTGTATTATGTGCATTATTAACATTTGCAACTTACTAGTGTGGTGACTGTGATTGCTCTCTATGTTTCTTTAGAAGTTTGTTATGAAGAAGGAAACTTCGTGTTAAACCACTTGGGTCTTTATTTTGGAACTCTAATTGGAAAAGATTTGTGGAGGCAAATTTTCTCCTACTACGTGGAGAAAAGGCTGTAAAAGACAGAATGTATGTTCTAGACCAATGAAGTATTCCTAGTCCAGAGAGTATGAAGTCAACCAAAAGTCTTTCCATTGACTATTCTGGATTTTGGAACATGTCTTGTGTGTTTTAGTGGCGTCCAAAGGTCTGAGCTGTTCACAAATGGCCCATGTCTGTTGTCGTTACCAGGAAATGTATGGAATGAGCCTGAGTTTGAAGTTTCAGTTTTTTCAGTTCCTAGTCACACAGAAAAGAAGAAAGATGTCATTATCCAATCTGCTGCAGCCTTTCAGCTGAGTTTCCCTGTGATTTAACTTTTCAGACATTAAAAAAAAAAAAAAAAAAGGTAAAGAAAACCTTGCTGACTAAAAGTATATTGGGGGAGAACTGCTAAATCTCAGCAAAGGGGAAGTGCCATTATGAAAATGGTCATAAATACAGTTAGACTGGAAATTAGTATTGTGGTTAGATTAAGATTCTGAGCTATACCTCTCAAATCAGTAAAACTGAAAATGCTATGGGTATTTAGATGAAGATTGGTAAACACATGGAGGGGTATTTTTATGGGTGAATTCTGGTACTGGCTGTGTCAGTAGCTTGTGTCTCAGGAAGGGAATACATGGTATAAAGTCTGTCTTATAGGGACTAAACTTAATACATGTTATAGATACTCTGAATATTGGATATACAGTTATACAATATACAGTTGCTACTGGAATGATCTATTCAAGTGCAAAGTATTGTCATACAATAGTGAAAAATTAGTATGGTTCTCATATTAAAAGCTATATTTCATGTTTAATATTATGTACTATATTCAAGAAAAACTGAATGCTGTGAATGTGAATTTCTCATGTTCCCAATGATAACAACCAAAGGATAATGATCTAAAAATTCTGTTCAATGGAAAAAAAAAAGACTATTAGTTAAATATTTTTAACAAATCCTTACAAGTACAGATGGAAAAGCTCTGTAGAAATTATTGCATTAAAAATATAAACAATAATCAATAGTTTGCTGATCTTTTCTTAAAAAATGGTTGTGTAGAAGACATCTGTTTGCTATATTTAAGGTAAGTTCTTTGTGGGTAATCCTAGGGCAGCACAATTTGCAGTTCCAAAGTGAACATACTCAATGGCACTGATAAGTAGGATGCATATAGCATCTTTAACCTCTTGCTCGGATAAGCAAAGAAAATAGGAAACATCTGATAATATAGATCATTCAAATATAGTCTAGAGGCCTAGTGTGCCTAAGGAACAGGACTGAGAAAACTGGGAACGTGTTGCACTTTGCTTATGGGTATCCTGAAAATGATGAACACCTACTTGCTCTGAGGAGTAATCTGTAATCTGACCTATTTTATCAATTTCAGCTCCAGAAGTACAGAAACTATTTTCAGTTTTACTTCACCTTTCCAAATATGCAATAAGAGTTTTAATCTTGGGATAGAATAGAATAGAATCATCAAGGTTGGAAAAGACCTCCAAGATCATCTAGTCCAACTGTCCACCTCCCACTTAAGGGGGACTTTCCCAACTAAGTCATGTCCCTTGGTGCCAAATTTACTCATTTCTTGAACACTTCCAGTGTAAATAATCGCAGTTCCCTCAGCTCCTCCTCATAAGACCTGTGCTTCAGACAAGACCAGAGTTGAGTACAGGGGGCAATTGCCTCCCTACCCTGTCTGACTGTGCTATTTATGATACAAGCCAGGATGGCTTTCTTGGCTATTGGGGCACACTGCTGGCTAATGCTTGGCTGAACAATGACCAGCACCCCCGGGTCCACTTCTTTCCCACATCCTTCCAACTACCCTTCCCCAGGCTTTTAGTGTTGCCAGATATTGCCTGCTACTAATGTGCTTGATGGTACTAAAAGGAGTGCTAGACTTAATGTATCAACAGAAAGGGCAATAATGCTTGATGATAGATTCATTGACCAGAGAAACCCCTGTTTATGGTCAAACTTCATTTTTAAGCTAGTCTTGGTTTTAAAAGAGGTAATTTTCCCTCTATGGGGAACAAAAGTTGCCGCTGTCATTTGGAAATATGATTATGTTAGTAACTCATGAGAATTATCTAGAAGTATTCCTGGCTATTGCCATAATTTGTTTACATCCTGAAAAGTTAGATTTCATACAAATTAAATTATGAGGTTTTTTTATTTGAACGGGTGCTCCTCATCTTCAGAAAGCACCTAGATGTTGAAAAAAACAAATATAACCAGAAGGAAATGCTTTGGCTTCAGGCTTGCTGAACTGTCATGAAAAAATGTTCTGGCTTCAGCAAGGATGGAGTTGACTTTTCCTCTAGATAATAGGGCTGAAAAAGGACGTTACTTCAGTCACAGAAACTCTATTCATTCCTTCTTCCATGAATGATGATGACAAACAAATACTTCTTTACTTATTAGTTTAAAAAAAAAAGAAGGTGACTCACTAAAGCAGAGTGGGTGAATAAAATTTTGTAAGTCTGCCTTACATATTTGACCAGTGTAATGACCATTTTGCAGACCTTTTATGGATGATTTGAAATATACGTGAGCATAAAATGAATGTGGGGGTGAGAAAATGCATTTTTCCCACATAGAAACCCAAACCACATAAATCTCAAATGAGCCTTAAAGCCATAGTTCAAAACAAAACCACTAGGCTGAGGTCTAGGAATTGTTTTTAGTGTGCAGAAAAATAAGCATACAGAGGTTTGTGCTCCTTTTGGAGTCAGTTCAGGACACTGTAAGTTGTAGAAGAATAAAAGCAGAGTAACTGCTGTTCTTCCTCTAATCAGAAAGGCTGTAGCCCATGATCAATCTGTGCCCGTGCCTCCAGCTCAGCAGGTACAATGGCACAGTCCTGAAATCTGTGCAAGTTAATGTACAGAAAACAAAACAAAACCAAAACAAACAAAAACGGAATATTTTGAATCTTCTTGCTTGAAAGACATAGTTTCATATGGTGTAAAGTTAAACCCCATCCATGGTGCCCACAACCTTGGGATTATGTTCAAAGATGTATGCAACATCTGGGAAGCTGCTTCCCCTAAATGGTCATCTTTATAAACAAAGAAAGGGGATATTTTCCTTCAGTGACATGTTAGTTGTACCTAAGTTTGCCATTATGGGACCTTTTTCTTTTGTAGAGAAGGATTCTGGCATTACTGGATGAAAATTAGCTTCTGGGAATACCGATTTTGGCACCTCATTTCTTGTCAAATATCTGAGATGGTAGCGTATTTCACTTTGTTAAATCTGCTCTCTTCTCTAGCAGTGTACTGCTGACAAGTTTTAGTGCCTGCACTGCTAAGAACAGTTGTACAGTCTGCATCTGTATTGTTAGGAGCTGTATTGCTCAAAACAAGCAAATGTTGTGTTGACTCAGAGGAAGTCTGGGAAACACTTTTGTGGATAAAACTGTATTTTTATATCTGTCCAGCATTTCTGTTTCTTTCTGTCTTTGATTTACCATGAAGAGTCATTCTGGTGATGTGGGAAAGAGGAAGAGATCAAACACGTGCCTCTTGATGTAGAAGTTTCTCTCCTAACATCCTAATTTGGACATTTGCTGGATGAGTGATCACTCAGACCCTCATCTGTGGGAAGCAGCTAGACAGCTTTGCTCTCTGGCTCACAGTCTCACTCAGACAGACATATAGCATCTGCAATCCCTTTGTCCATCTGCCAGAACACCTACACACAGAAGGAAAGCCCAAGAAAATTAGATTCCCTTGGGTTTCCCTAGGAATGCAGTTGAAGAAGATTAATATAGGAAACTGTGGGTTAGCTAGAAGTGGTGGGAGGAAGGAAGATGATGCTGTGGATCAAGACTCAAGAGATCTAGCACTAATTTAGCTCCTCCAGTGCTCCTTGAGTGACTTAGAAAAAGTCACGTAGGATCTTCAGGCTTTGGCTCTCTGTATGTTGAGTCACTTCTTTCTTAAACTTTGTTCAGACCTGGTGTTTGAATTATCAGGGCTTGATGTAAGATGAAAGTGAACTCACATAATTATAGAGAGGTCTGTAAGTTATTCAACTGTGTGATTTAAAGGAAAATGTTGTTTGAATATGTTTTAATCCATGACAAAATGCTATATTCAGCATTTTCTATAGACACAATGACATTCAGACGGAAATGGGGCAATTTAAAATGCCATGTATAAAAAAAAATATTACTAGGTCACAGACTATGACTTTTAGAGGATCAAAAAGCAATGAACAGAATAACTATTGCATTTTGAAAACCATCACATAGTGATCGGACCACCTGAGTGTGACCGAATTTTATTTGCCAATAGAAAACCAGCGAAGTTTACACATGAAAATCCTCTTCCACACATTGCCACAAAAGGCAACACGTTTAACACTCCCAACTGGTAGAGCTGTCTCATACAAAGGAATGTGAGTTACAATTGACTGGCTTCAGTAAGTCAGTAAATTTCATTGTGAAGTTAATACTAGCATGTACTGCTGACTGCAGTCAATATAAAAGTTATGGGGGGGCAGTGGTCAAGGTAGGACTTAAGGTTCCAACTAGTACAATATTCTTTTATAACAGCTGTCATGAAGGGAAGCCCAGAGGGCAGCTATGTGAGACACTTTCCCCTTGCAGTCTCCAACTTAGTGCAGGTTAGGGAATTTCCTGAGAAAATACTCAAATGGTAATCTGAAGACTTCTAAAATATGGCTGGAAGTGAAGCTACAGTATGATGTTGAGGCAGCAGTTTGCTCAATAGTCCTCTATGCTGTTGCAGGTTGTCTCTTTCACTTGTAAACTTTCCTACTATTGCTTTATGAAGCTGGTTGTGGCTTTTGCTTCCAACTCACACCGACCTTCCAGTACTTGAAGGGAGTGTATAAACAAAAGGGGAAATGACTGTTTACATGGACTGATAGTGATAAGACAAGGGGGAATGGTTCTAAACTAAGACGTGAGATTGAGGTTAGATATTAGGAGAAAATTTTTCACTCAGAGGGTGGTGATGTACTGGAACAGGTTGCCTGGAGAGGTAGTGGATGCCCCATCCCTGGAGGCATTCAAAGCAAGGCTGGATGTGGCTCTGGGCTGGTGGCTGGTGACCATGCTCATGGCATGGGGGGTTGAAACTAGATGACCTTTGAGGTCCTTTTAAACCCAGGCCATTCTATGATTCTCTGATTGTATGATTCTATGTTTAATGACAGTAGCATAAGCAAATGTACATATGCTACAGGTAACGACTGCAGTTTATATAAGCCTGACCAATGGCAATGCCTCAAGGCAAAAACATCAGAATTCCGTACAGAACAGTAAAGAAAGCCACTTCCCACTCTGAGTAAAAGGTATTTATTTATGGGTCTACTGCCATTCAATCAGTTTAATCCCTTTTATGCATGCTGATACTGTCTGCCTCCACAAATTCCTGTGAAAATAAATTCCAGAAATTCACTTCCCTTTGTGTAAAAAAAGTACTTTATTTTAGTTGTTTTAAACTAAAATACTACTAATTCAGTGAGTACTTGCAGTTACTACATTGGGAATTATAGTGAAAGGTTCCCTTCTTTCACAATGCCTGTTACAAATGCTTGTAGGTTAGTGAGGTTGGATTTCTCTACAGAAATAACTCTGAATCTTTTGTGATGGATCAGATTTATCTACAAGTTTTGTGGTCTTGTTCTTCCCTTACAACCTCTGCTATCACATCAGGGCTGTAAATTGTACTGCAGTCATTAATACAGAGCAGCTTTCCCATTAATATCTTTTGAATTTGGTCCTGTGCACCAGACAAGGCCAAAACAGGAACATTGTCATTTCTTTTAAGTCCTATGACTGCCAAGCAGGGAAACAGCCATTTACGGGCCAGCAGAAACCTCTCACTGTTACTAAGTCTTCAAAATTCACACCTTCTCTATTCACACTGAACTCTTCCTGATCATTGACATTGTTCTGAGAGGAACTCAGTGGAACAGTTGCAGCAGTATGGTTTTACTTATTGAATGTGGGATTTCTACCCATGGAGATTTCAGTATATATATATATATATATATATATATATATATATATATATATATATATATATAAATGATATACTGCTTATGTACAGCATTACCTCCTCACCTTCACATTCTGCTCCTCCAAAATTGATAGCATACAACAGTGCAACACACTGATGGTCATACTTACAGGAAGTCTCTGAGTTGCTGCCTCTCAGTACCTGCGGTTTCTCCTGTTCTCATTTTTAGGTATCCTTTATTAGAGAAGAAGTAATTTCAGTCTTTGCTTTTGGACTATTGCTCTATATTGAGGACTAACTTTTTTCTTTCTTGCCTTGCAAAGTTTACTTTCTCAGGATATCTCAAATATGCCTAGCTGATCACTGAGCTGTGTGCAGAGAACAACTTTCTTCACCCGAATGAAGACATGCTGTTGGCAGTGTTTCAGTTATCTTTGGCTGGCTACAACAATTCTACTTATTTATGTTTACAAATTTGAGACAGAAGAGATGATAGCCTTTGAGACCAGCTGCTAGAGGGCAGGTTGAGCGCTTTAGAGGGTCTCAAAGGACATCAAATGCTTATGTGTGGAAAACAGACCAGTTAGTTATACTAGCAATTTAAGTAGTGCTAATTGAGGAAATTAAATACATTTTATCTTCCTTGCCACAGCACTGCATGTGTGTCTGTACATGAACACAAAGGTACATGATGAACAAAGTTTTTTTAATAGAAACAGACTTAACATGAGTATCTTGGGGGTATACTTGGCTCAGTAAAAAGCGCGAAAGACTTGTGGGGTGATTGGCAGAGATTGATGACTGAAAACAATCTTTAGGAAAAAAAAAAAAGGTAATCAAAGCAGAGTGCTAATAAGCATTTTCCAAATGTTTAGCTTTTGGGACTATTTTCATCTTTTCTTCACTGCCAAAATTACTGCTATCTATTATAATACTGCTTTTCCCATATAAACAAAAAGTCTGTAAAGACTGAGCTACATTAAGATTTTGATTAGGGTAAACTGCTCTGAATTTTTGGCCTATGCACATGTAAATTATTGTACTTCTAAGAACTGAGTTGTTAAAATACATTGTCTTCAGGCATTCCTTTGAAGTTGGCTTTGATCAAATAAAATATCCTGGAAAGAAGCTACTATTGTTTATCCTTCCTCCCTCCCTCCCTCCCTCCCTTCCTCCCTTCTTCTTTTTTCTTCTTTTTTCTTTTCTTTTCTTTTTTCTTTTCTTTTCTCTTTTCTTTTCTTTTCTTTTCTTTTCTTTTCTTTTCTTTTCTTTTCTTTTCTTTTCTTTTCTTTTCTTTTCTTTTCTTTTCTTTTCTTTTCTTTTCTTTTCTTTTCTTTTCTTTTCTTTTCTTTTCTTTTCTTTTCTTTTCTTTTCTTTTCTTTTCTTTTCTTTTCTTTTCTTTTCTTTTCCTTTCCTTTCCTTTCCTTTCCTTTCCTTTCCTTTCCTTTCCTTTCCTTTCCTTTCCTTTCCTTTCCTTTCCTTTCCTTTCCTTTCCTTTCCTTTCCTTTCCTTTCCTTTCCTTTCCTTTCCTTTCCTTTCCTTTCCTTTCCTTTCCTTTCCTTTCCTTTCCTTTCCTTTCCTTTCCTTTCCTTTCCTTTCCTTTCCTTTCCTTTCCTTTCCTTTCCCTTTTCCCTTTTCCCTTTTCCCTTTTCCCTTTTCCCTTTTCCCTTTTCCCTTTTCCCTTTTCCCTTTTCCCTTTTCCCTTTTCCCTTTTCCCTTTTCCCTTTTCCCTTTTCCCTTTTCCCTTTTCCCTTTTCCCTTTTCCCTTTTCCCTTTTCCCTTTTCCCTTTCCTTTTTTTTCGAATTATGGCCAGTTTGCATAATTTCATGGAATCCAACTTTTGCCCCTTTACTCAAACCCACTAAATTACTATTGCATTTCAACCAAAGAACTGACACCTCTGATTTTCATTCAGATTTTCTGTATGTTCTGAGTAGTCACTGATCTTAAGGGAGGATTTTCCCTTGTAATTATAACAGTTATTCAGGTTCACATAGAAATCCTTTACACAGTTGATGTCCATAACTCATTATCTTACAGAGGTAGAGTTGAAACTTAGGAATTTAAGGAAAGACACAGGGACAGTGTTAGATGTTAGAGTAAGGGAGGTAGTTAATATACTTTATTAGCCAGAATAATAGTATCTTAAAATCTCAGTGGGATGGGACCCATTCTACTGGGTGCCTGCTCCAATAAGGGTTCAAAATAAAACAATGTACATGAAGGCTCAGTATGCAAGATGATATTCCAGCCTAGAAGTGTTTGTGAGAGAATGAATGTTCTGGTTTGAAATCTTTTTAGCTGTTTAGTGCCCACATGTGATTTGAGATCAGACTGACCGAATGTATTTAAAGTCTAGAATAAAAGCTTCTATACTTGTACCAATCTGGAATCTCAAATCACCTAATAGCTCAAAGGCATTTTTAGAAATCTATGTGTTTAGAAATGGTTCTTTCTTCCCACTGGGTATCAATGACATGTGCACACACACACACACACAAATTTACTGACCATAGAAAAATATTCTAAGTCCTCCCTTGACAAGATTCTTTGGGCAGAAATTGCATTATTACCGTATTCTGGCATTAGGGCTACTCCTTACTGGCTTGATGTGAACTACATTAATGGAAAAAATATCACATACTAACTAACTGGCTAACAATGAAGCCATCAAAAGCCAAGCAATAAGCAACAACATTTTTGAAGAGTGATGTCTCCTTCACTTGTCAAGAAGTTAAAAGTAGCAGTTGGCAGATTATTCTATTTACAAAGAAACAGAACAGCAGTAGAAGATTAATTCCTGAGTTCATTGTCCTTTAATCCAGGGCAGAATCTGAACAATAATGTCCCTTTTAAAGTCAGCTAGACAAGATCTATTACTAGGAATAGCATAAAGGAAGCCAAAATTCTTACTTCCTATCATTTGTTCTAGGTCATTTGTTCTCAAATCATTATGGAAACACTTTAAAAGAATCTGTCTGCTTTTAGTGGCCAAAGAAAGGGCTTTGTTTCTCCCTCTTCTCCACTCCCAAAATTTCCAATTGTCTTTCAAATTTTCTTTCTGTAGGTTAGCCTTTTCTAGATTTCTTTGGGTTCTCATCTGGACTCTCCCTAATTGACAACTCCTGCATAGCAACATCTTAAAACAAAGTACTCCAGCTAAATGCTTGTCATCATAAGAATGTGAAAAAAGATTTTTTTTTTCATGTTCTTTCCAGGTAATGCTCTTGTTTCTCCATACAGATGAGCTTTTGTTTGTTTGTTTTTCAGTTTCTTTCATCAACCTAGCATTGTTTAGGAACCATCAAAAATTGTTTTCTGAAGGGCTACTGCCAACTCTTGCCTTTCTCAGGTATGTGCTTCAGGTGCTTATGGGAAATTTAAGACACAGAGATGTATTGTATGCGTTTTTTATACATCCCTAGACTAAGAAGATGTGAAAGATTGAACAGTATGGGCTATTCCTTTAGTGGCAGATAGATAAGTTTTGCATAAATCATGACTTAGGTTTCACAAAGCCTGTGCCAGAAAGGCCAGGGGAACACTCAAAGTTCTGTAGAGAAGTTGCTTGCTACTACACACTACTATAACCCTGTTTAGAAAGTAATCTTATAAAAGATTCAGCTTTATTACTTTAAAACAGGAATACTGCATCACAGATCCTCTGGTGTGTGATTTAAGTGCCTTTGCAAGAGACTGGCCTACCTTTTCCTTCCATCTGCCCCAGACCCTGCATGTTTAAGAAATAAATTTGTTTCTAGGCAAGAAAACCTTGTAATTATTAGAAAACTGTGGTAAGAATGGATCAGTAGGTCAGTCAGACCTTCCAAAGGTTCTATGTATCCAAAGTGAAATATGAGCTTTTGTACCAATGGTTAATGGCCCCTGAGAATTTGAAGATTAATAAGACCTTCACAATGTAAACTGAAGCATGATTAGCTTTCACTGACACATCAGTTCTAAACCTTTTAATAACAGGACTGAATTTAACTTACATGATCATCACATCTGGGGTCTAAAAGGATTCAGAATAGACAGTTTAAGCAGTCAAGTTCAAATCTCATTGCAGCCTTTTGAGTGATCTACAAAGTAAACCTCAAGAAGCTGCTAGGATGTATTACAGTTTTTCACACAGCTCCTACATGGAACCAATACACAGAAAGAAGAAGGGTGTCTTCTGAGAAAATCCTCTGGGGACATTAGACATTTATTTTACTGTACGAAACAGACAAACCTTTTGAATTGTAAGGAGTAAATAGACAGAAAAAAGGGCACCAGCATGAGTAAAGGCACAGGCTTTCAGTTCAACAACAGCAAGACTCATACATTATGTTGCTCTTGTTGCACAACTGCTTATACTATTTATGCTATGTAGTTCTGTTCATTGTCAACTGAGAATGACTTGCAATGCTTAAGAAAGTAATAATTTGCTGTCAGATGTCAACATGATGCTTTACAGGGAATATAAAATATCTTCCTGTAATCAGAGTTGATCATAGGGAAAAATCTGCAGAAGTAATGGTCATGGAACATCAGAGGCAAGTGAAACACTGGAGACAAAGTTCCTTGCACAAGGAATGAAGGACCTTGGTCCTCAATCAGGCTGAAGAACAATGGGTCATGACTGTGCCAAAGAAGAAAAAAATCAGACACGCAGAACAGCATGATACAAAAAGCAGATAGGCAGACTCTCCAAGGGAAGGAGGGAGAGGTTGTATGAAACTGTTGCTTCTTAACCCCTTCTTTAATGATTATGACTAATTGTAGCAACTATCAATGAATGCATAGTGCCATATGTAGTTACCGTGTTGCAAATTACAAATGCTACTGTGCATATTTTCTTTCCGGTTTTAGCCAAAAACTTCTTGATTATGTCTGAGAAGAGAAACTGTACTCTAGTAACCTTAAAACAGTTATATATCTTAATTGTGTAATTAAACAGTCACTTTGGTTAATTTGTTCTTGGGTCAATCTTGGGGTAACAGGGAACACTGAGAATAACACCATATTAAGATGACGAATGAGCAGTCGGCTGGATCATCACAAATAAGATCTCATTAATCCATTTGTGAAAGGATTCTGACTTTTCATTACTGAGAATGAATCCCCTGATCCCTAGAACAGAAGCAGTAGCAAACTTTCCTAGCTCTTAACTTCAGCTTACTTTATTGTGTTGTTGCTTCCACTGGAAAATCAGTTGTAAACATTTTAGAAAAAGCATGAATTTCTGGTAATGAGACCTCCAATAGAAGCTTCATTCTACATCCATCAGACTCAAACAGAAGTCTTAAGTACCTTGGAGTGATGAAAATACCATTCTACTACTATTTTGTTGTAACAGAATCCTGACAAATATGCTAGATACAGCATTTGTTGAATGTGGTGACCAAATATCAGACAATGCCAGAGACAGCAATAGTCTTGTAAAAGCTATCCGTAGGCCTTATATCTACTTCCCTGTGCATACCATTTTTACTCAAAAAACCCAACATGTGCGTTGGAGCTCCCTCTCTAGCCAGGGGGAAAGAAAAAAGCTTCCTGTTTGATTAGGAAGGGAGCCTGTGGAGTGCTGCAGAATTCAGAGAAGATTGAGGGAATGTTGGACACTTCTTTATGCGTATTTACTTGAAGTATTTTTAATCATTCCTGAAATTTCAAATAAAATGACCTTCTTGAATTTCTAAGCATGAACTAATTCATTCTGTAAACTCTCATTAACTTAGATTTTTGACCAGATATAGTATATGAGAAAACTACCTCAAATTACAGCTGATAATTATAAGAACTTCAGCTTGTCATCAGAAGCAAGAACAATAATGCCTCGATTTAAGTCAAGATGTATGTATGTCAAAAAATGCTGAAGTAAAGAGAGGCATTAGATTATAGTGATATATATTACATATATGGAAGTGCATGATTGTGGTATAAAAGACTGAAAGCTTTTCAGGTGAGTTCAGAAACAGCAGAAGAGTGCCTGTGAGTGTACATCAAAAGCAAGTAAACAGAAAAAATTCTCCAGGAAAAAAATCAGGTTTGGAGGGAAAGATTTTTCTCAGTCAACAGAGCTTGAATCTCTGAAGATAAAAAGAGAAAAACTGAAGTAGGAAGGACAAAGAGGAAGTGAATGAATATGTTTGTACAGACTTTGTTTATGCAACAAGGTAGCTTCAAATTTTTTACTTGTCTGCATTATTAAGTTTACCATTATTAAACTAATATAAACTCTAAATAATGAAAAAAACAGAAGACTTATCCCTTTTCATTGGAAGCATTGAACATGTAAACTGCATTTGACAGTCTGTTTACTCCCAGATTCAAAAAGTGTGGAAAAAGATTGAGTCTTGACTGAATAAAATCCAAAACAGGATATTAACATCCAATAGGAATCTCACCATATTTCTCTGTGTGGAATAATCAAGCTGAACCCAAATAATCCCTTTCTCTGGTTGATCTTGTTTCAAATACTTTTCAGAAAATGGGATGCCAAAAAGACAGAGAAGGAAATAGAACACTTAACACTTTCTTCTTCTTTCTTAAATTGTTCTTTAAGTCCTCCTAAATGCTTGTTAAAATAGTACATGAATGGTGAAGAGAGAGGAAAAGCTATTTTCAGCTCCAGCTGATGATAACAGAACCTCTGACTTTGCTGAGAAGCTCGAATATGAAGAATTTTTTAATTCATGTCGAAGGTGGCAAATGATGTACTAGATGACTCTGCAGGTTCTCTGGAAGTTCAAATGATTACCTTCCTCATGAGAAGAATTCCTCAGCTGTGAGAATGAATATGGCATTTCACCTGGCAATGCATTAGACCATCTGCTTCATGTTCCTCCTACTTGCTGTTGTACTGCATGTTTTTTATCTGCTAGAAAAAGTAAAGAACCCTGCTTCCTTTAACCTGGATGCCACTCTCTTGATTAGATGAAGCTTCTGGGAGGACAAGATTTCTTTCTGAGTATGTAAGACATGCATAACTGAAAGTAGCATCTGGAGTAGAAGATAGGCCTGCCACACTGAGAATATGAGGGAGGCAGCAGACAAGATCCTGCTGTGTTTAGATGTGGGAATTTTTACAGAAAGCTTAGAGAACAGATAGATAAACCATGTTTTTTAGGTGATTGGAAGAAGGCCCTCCCAGTGGGCTCCATGAAGGCCTCACAGTGTATGCTGCAATTCGGAGCACCAGGAGAAAGCTATTGGCCAGAGAAAAGACTGGTTAAAAAGGACCTGCTTGCCAAAGGGCAGCTTTATTTTCTAACCTTTTATTTTAATCTGTCTCATCTGTTGGACTCAGCTCATTCCTACTTCAAAAATTACTGTTTTTTGGTCTCTGTTTTTAGAACACAGACTGTAGAGATCCAGACTCTTTGCTATTTTTGGCACTCTCCCTATAAGCACAGACAGATACACCTCAAAGCAGTGGCTGGCTCATGAGCCTTTCAGAGTCAGCAAGGCCTGGATTCATCCCATACAGCATTAGGCATAAAGCTGAAGTAGTTAATGGAATGAATAACCTTTCCCAACTCTGGTACACAGCAAAAACAGATGTTTAGGGAAGCCTTCTCCTACAAATGCCTTGCCGTGCACACGAGAGGTGGGTTGGACCAGGGTAGGCCTGTTGTTCCTACCTGAGTACCTTGTGTACTGTGGATTAAATTCCTGGGTTTTAAGGGAGTGAATCTGTCTTTGGGTACCCAGAAAATAAAATTGCTTTCTTAAGATAAAGTGCATGAGTTTATGGCAGACTAAAAGAGAAACTGCTTAAGCAAAGATTTTTCTTATCGTGAACTTTATTGCAATGATACGAGAAGATTAACACTCTATTAGGATTAGATTCTGTGTTCCTTCAGCATTATTCTGATATCTCTAAAAGGACCATTTCTGTGAATTCCAAAAATGTAATGCAAAGTTCTTGTTTTTGTTTGTTTGTCAGGGAATACGAAAGAATGTTATTACAGTAGAGGACATATATGGTTGTAATATTTTCCTATTCACTCATTTGAAAGTTATTGATAAGGCTTAGGAAAAAAAAAAAGGAGATGAATGTTTTGTGGATCCTTACACTTGAGGGCAACACTTCTCATGCCAACTTACCAGTCTGGGGAAGCTGATACATCTATTTTGGTAGTATCTAAAGGAAAGAGCGATGTCAAATAAGAGTGGTATCAGAAAACTCCATAAGTGAATCTCTTGGAAAAACAATTGCCATTGCTTTTTGTTAAAGAGAAGCTATGCTAATGCTATATATAAGAACTTGCTAACAGATTTATGGGAAACTTTGTGCCACTGCAGTCATAGGCAACTTGTGATAGGTGGAATACCCTTCCAAACTAAACCATTCAGTGATTCTGCTTCTGCAATTTGTAGGTTAGAGATTATCTTTTTTCTCAGAAGTTCAAGAAAGTTCAAGTTTCAAGAAAGAAGTGGAGGGAGTTTCATGCTAGAAGTGACTGCTTGTAGATAGAGTGCCATATGAGGCAGACAGTGCAATTTACTTCTTCCACATAACCATGGAGTACTCTGAGCTATCACTGTCTCAGCCACTCCTGTACTACTCAGTGTAAATATTAAGAGTTACAGTAATTGACGAGAGGCAGAGAGATGCATTTTTTGTGGTTGCCTCAAATAAAATCTAAGAGAATATTTAATCTCCATCAGATTTTCATACTATACATCTTCCACATATCTTTCTACCTATACTTATATCTACATGCAATATTTACAAATATCTCTGTATTGTCCTTTATATACATATCATATATCATCCCATATTGCATATCATATTCCATATATATCATAGATAGATGTCCATATACTGCATATACTGGATTGCTACTAAGAGCTTTCCTTTATTAATAACTATATTTCATTTTTTTCAGAATAGAAGAATAAAAAATGAAATGGATTTGCACCAAACACTAACTAAAACAATATCAAGCTAGTCATAAAAAGAGTTTCTTTAGTAAAAAAAAAGTACAGATTTTGAGGGCTTTTGACTTCAGCAAAGAAAATAAAGTTATTGTCTGATGAGAAGAACAGAGCTTAGCATCATCCATAGAAATCAAAACCATCTGTGACTCTAAGTAAGCCCTGCAAAGAATCTCAGCAGGCACCCATGAACATGATTAAAAATAGCGTTTTGAAGGAGTTCATTTTCAAGCTGATGTGTGAGGCTTAACTTCCTGATATCCACCAAAAATGATGGAAGTCATGTGGATAAAACTTGAGCAGTGCTGTGAAAATTCAAAATATTAGGAACGTTTCAACAGATGACATAAATAACATGTGATTGAAGTGGCTGCAATTCGAAGTTCCAAGTATATGGAAATGCATAAGGTTTTTTATATCAAGAAAATTTAAATTTAACTAGAGAAGTGCAGAGGACATGCAACACACTGCGGTGCATGAGTAGATAGGTGTTCAGATGTGTGAATATAAGTGAAGAATGCTAACCTGAATGTATCTTTTTTTTCTGTTTTCCACCACTGGATTTACTTAAAACTATGTCAAGTTCCTTTATGTTATGGTATAATGCTTGAATTTACAGTGTTTATCTAGAAGTTGCAATAATATTTTTTCATCACAACTAGGATTTGCTGGGAGTGGATCACAGTTATTGAGACACATAAATATTCCATGAAATGCTGGTGCGTAAAAATTACAATTGTGAAACACTATCTATGTTGTTGCAGAAAGAAATAAATACGAAGGCATAAAAAAACATAATGAAGACAGTAGATGTTTTAGGTAACATTCCCCTCAGCTTTGTCTCTCTAAACTTAGTTTTTCAAACTAAGGTAACTATTTATGTATTCAGCAATTGTTGCTGAAGGCAAAGTACAAATGACCATCCACTTAAATGTCCATTTCAGTCATTCGTATCCTTTTTCCGTTCTGTAATTTTCATTCTGAATAGCAGCTCCCTTTCTACTATTGTCATTTTTTTTATTTTTATTTTTTGCCAGGACTTTGTTTTGAATCTGCTCAGAATCTTTGTATTCCATTTTTTTTTAAATTCTGGACTTTTCTTTTTTTTTTTTTTTTTTTTTTTTGACGTTTCCTTCTCCCTTCAGAAGTCCTGCTTTGTTGCTAGAAGGAAGAGAAATATTAGTGAGAAATAAGTGAATCCCAGAAGTTTGGTCCCTTATCTGACGTATCCTAAATTATAAACTTGTATTTCCAAAATTGGCTTACAAAGTTCATGAGAACTGAAGACTCATGAGAAAAGACTGCCTTGCATGATTTTGAGTATTTTCCCCTTTTCATCTCGCCAAGCATATGATTTGAATAGAGGATTTTGGCATTCTCAATCATATTCATTGCCAGAAACAGGAAGCACAAAGGCATACAAAACTTAAGCAAAATGAAAATAAATTAGCCAAGGATTTTGAAGCTAAAAATAATTTCATTTACACAGTTCAAGATTTAAGAAAGGGTTTGGGGTCAGGAGCTGGAAAATATCTAATTAGATCTGGCCTAAATTTATCCATTGATGCAGTTTTTTGAATTTTTATGATTTGGATCTTGTATTTGACATGGGTCTGAAAGAAAGAATATTTGTATTTATTCTGTAAAACTCCTGCCTGACTGGGGATTAGCAAGTACTGTTTCATGAAGCACAGAGAGCAATTAGCAAAGATCTTATGCACCTGAGTGAGGAGACAGCTAGAAGAGTTTCTGAAGCTGACTCTACTAGAGATATGACAAAGAATCACAATTATCTCTTTTTAAAACTAGTTGTTATAAATTTCTATATGTAATGGAAGTTCCCAGAAGTTTATTAATCATTATTAATAGTATTTTTATAAGGAGGAGGACAATATGATAATTTCTGTCTTACAGATGGTGGTGGTGGTGTAGTGTGTAATTACTTCTCTGTACCAAGTAATATCTGAAGACAGAAAATCCAACTCCATCCTTAACGCGCTCATATGAAAACAGATTATGGATTTAGATAAAACACATTCATTTTTGAGCCCTGCTCCTTTAGCATACAGAACTCCCTTTCACCTTAGACATATTTGAACACTGGGTAAAACTTTCAAATTAGTGCTCCAGTTTTCCCAAAAAAAGGTTGGATGATACTTCTGCAACATATCTAGGATGAAATACTAATTTCCTAAGAAGGAGAAAACATTATTGTTCTAGAAAAGACTTCATAATATCACATTTAACATAGTGGAGTGTGAAAAACCACCAGACAACCTCAGTCACAAGAAGAATACAAATGAAGTAGGTAAACAGAAATTACAGGTAGGGAACATGACTTGCTGTATGGGAACTGCTAAATCACGGCCTGAACCACTGATTGGTCACCTGAGGTGAGCACTGAGTCAGCCATAGGGCCACAGGTGGAGGTGATATACCTGTGTGATTGGAAGGGGTGGAGCTTGGCTCTCTCTCTCCCAAACCCCATTTAAGGGCTGACCACCACCAGGGAAGGATCTCTTCTCAGAGATCCCTCCTACTTGGAGTCCCCTGTGAGTCTTGTCATCCTGAAGGTGGGTCATCATCTCTTTTGTATTATTTGTATCCTACCTATATAAAACTACTGAAAATATGCTATCATCTATACTATTTCTTTGTGTAGTACCATCCTTGGGAGTTATTTACCCCACGCTTGCCCAGGATCACAAGGACTGTTGCTGGCAGAGGCAGGAACAGAGTTCTCTTTAGAATCAGCTTATACAAAAGACTGTTAATCTTGGCCTGTTAATCTTGGCCATAATCTGTTAAGAATAAAGCTTTCAGATGCTATTTATTCTGACAGTAACTTCAATTATAAAAGCTGGGGGGCTAACTGTAAACCACACACGTTCAAGAGTATCAAAGCCTGTGAGAGTAACAACTGTGTGATGAGGTTCACAGTGGTGGTAAATGCTAAGGCATCTATTAACAGTTGCCCTCTGCTACCTCTTAAAAAGAAGACTAGTTTATGTTTTATAGGAAACTAAAAAGTGCTTTGTCACATAAAGAGAACTAACATTTCATTTTCTGTGGAGGTGTATGAATAGTGGCTTTCTATAAATTTTAAAATATTTTGCATAGAATTGAATGACATTTTTTCTACTAAAATGAATGGGTGATATAATTAGCAATTTTATGTTGGTTGAAATCATAATGCTGTTTTTGAAAGATAGAATGGAAAAAATGAAAACTGACATCTCAATGTAGCTCTGCAAATACTGTAGTCTTTTTAAGCATGAAGTAAGGGTTAAATAATGCATTCTACTTACAGTTGAGCATGTATCTTTGAGCTGACTTACATAAAACAACTTAATTTTGACTGGGCCATTAGTTTGAATTTCTAGGTGAGCTCAAAAGAATTTTTAAATGTCAAAATATAGGGGTTACAAAAAGCTTATTGGTAAATATCTAGAAAAAAAGTGATGAATCAATGAACAATATTTCAAAAATGAAGTCATAAGAACTTCATGTGTCTGGAAGAAAATGGAGTCTGAATGTTTTACATTACATTTAGGAAATTAGTGTATTTTAATAGGGCTTAAATTTTTTACTGTAGAATGTTTTCTCAGTACTTGTAAGGGATAATTTAATTGTAAGAGGAGAAGATAAATATTTTAAATCAACCTAGAAGCAGTGTTACATTGTTACTGCAAACAAAAGTAGATATGGTTTGTAAGATACTCAAGATATGGATTCCTATATGAATGTTTATTTTTATTATGAATAATATTTAATGCAAGCAAAAAAACTGTCAGTTGAAAGAGCAACAGTACCTGAACCAAAATATGTAAGTAAAGAAAATGTTTGTCTAGCCTAAAGGAGTAGAATTTAATAGAACGAGGGCTCAAGATCTTGGCATGTCTCTCCAGTTGTTGCTTTTATGAACCTTAAAACTGTAGCACAAAGAATACAAGTCCTATGGTGAATATTCATTTAAGTTTTGAAGATGAATGACTTAATGCCTCTGTAGCTTAGGTCAGTATACAACTATATGCAAATAGCAGATGTTTTAGAGCACTATAAGAATCCCATTTGTTCCTAAGAGTAATTGTGCATAAACTAGAAATTGGGTACTACTTTTATACACCTTCATTCACATTATACACTGTGCAACTATTTCTTCCAGTTTTGTATTCTGTAGGAATTATCTTTTAGGAACTGATTTGCTGAGAATATTTTCAGCGTCCTCTTTAGTCTACATTGCCTGATGTATTGTTAGAGTGAATGCTGTTAATATGCAATAATATTGCAATGAGATACAGCACACTGAAATTGCACTAGGCAATTTATGCTATATACATTTCACCAGAACAGTTCAGTGGTAGCCTTGCTGATGAGAAGACAAGGGATCAGAATCTTGCAAGATTCAGTGTCTTTGATACATCAGTGCCTCTAGAGACCTCTGCTGATGAACCAGAAAATCAAGAGTGATATGTGCTGGAAGTGGTAAAAGGCCGGTATCCATTAGTGGTTGCTCACATGGAACAGAGAATATGCTGTGAGGGAATGAAGCAAGCAGACTACTGGCAGTTTATGTTGCAGGGAGTGCAAGGCAGTGGCATTCACAATCTAGAGGAAAGCTCCAGAGAAAACTGCAGAGTTAGGGCTCTAGATTTTTGAGAACAGACTTGGTTGTTTAAGGAAGCAAAATCCTCTGGGAAACAGCCGTGTAGGGGTAGAGCACCAGAAGAGCTTGATGTTTCTTTCGAAGTGACCTTATTGAGAGATCACAGGAACAAGTCACCCTTTTGTGTAAGAAAACTGGAAATTTCAGCACAAGACCAGCTTAACTAAGTGGGAGCTTCTTGATGAATAAAATACAAAGAGTAAATGTTAGAATTTTCAACAAAGATAGGCAACTAAGGAAGAAAATATATCGCTAAGGTAAAATTTGGAAAGTCAAAATCCAAATGAAGAACTAAAAATAATTATATTTTTAATATAATAATATAATATATATATTTACTATAATAAGCTTAATATATAGCTATAAAGGAATTCTAGAGAAGATGTGAATCTGTGGATGAATGAGACATCACAGGGTGGATTATGTGGGAAATGCAATGCAATCAGAGTCTCTTCTACCTTGATCGTCACAACAGAACCTTCCATTTGGCCTCAGTAAGTAACAGAATCTATAGGAAAAGTATCAGCCCAGGGGGAACAAGCTAGACACTACTTAAGCTCAACTTATTCACAGCCCTGAGACTGACCTAAAGGTGCTGAAAGAGTTGGCTGCAATAGCTGACTTGCTGGCTGCTGTGATTGTAAGACTCCTGTGTATTGTTTGCAAAAAATAGAGCTGAATGGAAAAAGTGAACATTACAGTAATTTTTAAGAAAGGCAAGAAAAGAGGATCTGGAACACTGTTGGCTGCTGGCTCACCTCAGTCCCTGTGAAGACAATGGTGCATGATCTTCTGTTGGAACTCATCTCCAAACTCAAGCAGGATAAGGAGGTAATTGAAAACAGTTGGTCTAATTGTCTTCGATAATGGATTTACTGGTTAAATACCTACCTGTGCGACCTGGTTTGGGAAGTCTGCTTCAGCAGGGAGGTTAGAATAGGTGATCTCTAGAGGTCCCTTCCAGCCCCTACAATTCTGTGATTCTGTGAAATTAGTGTTTCCAATACCAGGACTCTCATCTGTAAATTGAGAATGCATGGACTGGATGATCAGACAGTTAGATGAATTTAAAATTAGCTGGACTGCAAGACCCATAGTGCGGTAATCAGTGTCTCTGTGCCTAGCTGGCAGCTGGCAATAAGTGAAGTACTTCAGGGTTGATAATGGAGCTGATATTCCATGTTTTTTACTAGTGACCTGTTTAGCAATACAGAAAGCATTGTCCAGAAAATTTGCAGGTGTCATTAGGTCAGGGAGGAGCTGGTGATGCATCAAAAGACAAAGTTTTTATCCACAATGACCTTAAACTTGAGGGCTGGGCCAGCATGTACATGTACAACAGGGTACATTGCTGCACCTGGGAGACAAGACATGCAGAATGAGTAACAGCTGCAGGGGATTTTGAGAATTCAGTGGAGGGCAAAGAAAGATTCAGGATCATGTGGATTAGGAAAGATCTCTGGAGGTCATCTTGATATGCCTTCAACTCAAAGCAAGTCACTTTAGATCATAGATACATAGAATGGTTGGGTTGGAAGGGATTTTAAAGATAACATAGTTCCATCCTTCTTAGCATGGACAAGAATATCTTCCATTTGATCAAGTTGCACAAAGCCCATCCAACCTTGATTTTTGTTATCGGTATTCCACATCATAACTTCATATGAGGCACTGAGAGTCAAAGAGTTAATCATGGACTGCTGAATTTCCAGGTACCTGGTTCTCAGGAGAGAAGGACTACATACCCTAGAGGACTTTGTATTCCCATTTTCCACTCAGAGGGAAAAATAAAACTGCACACAATGCACAAGACTTCCTCTTTTTGCTGGACATCTCAGCAGTGGAGGTTCCCTAGCTGTCTTGCCTTCAGCTTTAACGTAAGGCCTTTGGTTTTGGACACACTCACTAGTTTTATTTTATTTATTAGCTTCAATTCTGATTTTACATTCTGATATCTTCTTTAGTAAATTAGTTTTCCTCCTGAGATCATTGTTGCTGTTTTGTTTTTAGTCCCATCTCCCTACTTTCTCCCTTTTCCCCCTTCCCCTTTCACAGGATGTGGGTCTGCAGGTCCCCTACCCTTAGTCATGTAACTAAGCCAAACCAGCCTGTAAAACATTGACATTTGAACATCCTCAAGGACATATGGAGACTCCACAATCTTAATCTGATATGTAGCAGATTAGAACACCCCTTTTTGGTACCTGATATAATAACTCACCCATCAACATCAGGCCAAAGAATGTGCTATAAAAGGCTTAAACATGCCTGTCCAAGCAGACATTTTGACACAGAACAGGAGTATTCTATCATGGAGGACAGACTTGTTTCTTTTAGTGCCAAATAAACACCTATTCTACTCCCTCTGAGTATCCTTGGCCCACCAGGGTGAACAACAGAGGCAGAAGCAGCATGAGTTCTGGTGCCAGTGAGGAATTATCATAACATCTTATTCTTCAGTAACACTCAGTGACAGACTTTTAGAACATTTATTGAGAAGGAAGATGGACAATCAACGACTATGAACTCTTTACACTATGATGAAATAAAATCTGTATTGTGGTAGGAATATCAGCATTGAGACAAATTGTATATGCGTTGTGGCTAAGATTATAGACTATATTGTAAAGGATAGCTTGTCCTCAATATGCTTTATCATTGCTTCACACTGTGAAAGAATGGAATGTATGGGAAATGAGAGATCATGGCCTGAACCAGTGATTGTGAACCAGTGATTGAGCACCTGGTGAAAGGGCATGGCCAGCCCTGGGAGCATGGGTGCAAGCAGTTCACCTGTGTGATCAGAAGGGATAGACCCAGGGTCTACCCCTTCTTAACCTCATTTAAGGGCTGGAAGCTGAGGTGGAAGTATCTCTGCTCAGAGACTGCTTCTCTTTTAGGAGTTTTCAGTGAGCCCTTATCTTCAGAACAGAGTAAGCTATTATTTTCTTATTACTTGATAAGAACTAATATCTTTCATAAGTTATCTGAAAACTGGTGAGAGGTAGCTGTATACCTCTATTTCATACTGTATACCTGCTGTCCTTACTTTGAATAAGTAGAGGTGTGAGCAGGGTTGCGTTGTTTATGTGTTGGCTAAGAAAGCAGGTTGGTTGTGAGTGTTGGTGCGAGGAAACCTACAGTAAGCAGTCCATTTGTTCTTTCTAGTGAAAAAATAGGCACTGAAGTTCTGAACAGTCTTACTCCTGAAGTTCTTAGAAGAAAGCATGATTGCCTGTTTAGAGCTCTAACATTATAGTACAATTTTAATCTCATTATCTAAGTTTTATTAACTGCATATATATCAGAGGTGTTTTTGTCAGGAACTGGTGGCTGTTATAAGATGGTTTAAATATTTTCAGTTGTTTAATCCATGTCCTTAACTGGACTCACATAAAGGAAAAGGTTTTCAAAGCTTTTAATCTTCTTCCAAATAGAAGGTTAATTTTTAATACTTAAATAGCATTTGGTTTTAAATTGAAAATAATGCTGGACTGTAATAAAACTAAAGATGATTGCCATTACAAAGAGAAGCTTAACTAAAGAGTTGAAGGACTTAATATGTATAGTCCAAAGAGTAATCACTGGAATGTTTCGATTGGAATAATGTAGGGAATGGGGAAGCTCAAATGTTCTGTATTAGCTAATGTTGTTGAAAGTGTGAGCTGGCCAAGCATGAAGTTTGTGTGTCAATTAAGTTTTCTAATAGACAGTAAGCCATTACTTTGTTTTTTGAGTCTAGAAAAGTGGCTCTTACATTGTAAATTGATCACTTTTTCTTTGTTGTACTAAAATCTCCAGGTCTTCATTATCTCCCCAGTAATAATAATACCAAATGTGTTGGTATGTGTAGTAGTGTATGAACCCTGGTTTTACGTGTATGCGCTGCATGTTCTGCTTGCATGGAGCCCTAAACCAATGGGAAATAATTTCACACAAAAAGAGTACACAGAAGTGGGAGATAAAGGCCTGAGAAGTGTTTTTTCCATCTATTTCTTGTTACACTCATCTTTTCAACCTCAAGAAAATCATAAGGTATTTTTCAAGGAAATATAGTTCAGAAAATATTCTTTCAAGGGTTTAAATGATATAAAACACAAGCTTTTATAATGCTTCTGGAAGGAAAAAATCTTCCTTACCTAGAGCTTAAAAAGGAAGAAGCTTGCTTGGATGGAGCTCAAACTGGGAACTGCGCCATTGTGGTCCTTTTATGGCATAAATACCAGGATAGATGTAACTGGCTGTCTTGTAGCTACCAAGGTATGCAGAAACCAATCCAGAAACGTCTGATGAGCTGGTTTCATCAGGACTTCTAATAAAAGAAGATGGTGTAGAGCTTAGAGGCTGACCTCCGCTTCAGTGAAGGAACTGTGACAAATAGACTAAGGCTGTAGCTTTTAGCCTGGAATCTGCACAGTCTCATAATTAGTAATGCCTAGAGGGTAAAACTCCCCTTCTCGTTAAGGGATAAGTGGCACCAGAATGGTTGTGAAAGTTCTTTTGTTTTATTTTGCAAGTTAGGAATGTGTGAGTGAGTGGTTGACACTATTTTTTTCCCCCTTAGAGAACAGGCTCTGGATTTTTTTTGGAAGTGTTTTTCATTAACTTGAAGAATACTTTGGAGCCTTCTATTTTCCAACTTTCTTCTACTTCTCCTTGCTTCAGACCTTCCTCTTACTTTGTTTTGCATACAGGTTGATTAATGCCCTTTGAAAGTCTTCTCATAGAATGTTTTGGGTTAAAAAGAACTTTTAAGACCAAGTTGCTCAAAGTTCTATCCAGCTTGGCCTTGAATGATACCAGGGAGGAAGCATCCACAACTTCTCTGGGCAAACCTGTTCCAGCATCTCACTACCCTCACAGTGAACAGCTGCTTCCTAATATCTAGTTTAAATCTACCCTCTTCCAGTCTAATTCCATTTCCCCTTGTCCTGTTGCTACCTGCCCTTATAAAAAGTCTTTCCCCACCTTTCCTGTAGTAGCCTTCCAGTACCTGAAGGAGGCCTGTAACATCTCTCTGGAGTCTCTTCCAGGCTGAAGAGTCCCAGCTCCCTCAGCCTGTCCTCATTTGGACCTGGATGCGGGACCCTGCATGCTCCTCAAGAGAGGAACTCATTCGGACAAGCCTTTGTTCTTTTTCTGGTTAACTAGTTAAGATGAAAATTAATAAAATGTATTAAGAACAATTAGAATTTCATTTTCTTCTCATTCTCCTAAACTTACTGAAGTTTCTGCCTTTTTTTGTTAACTGCAAACAACTTTCTGCTTCTTACTTTAGTACTCATTCCTATTTCTGTATTTGTCATAGAATCGCTTATATTGGAAAAGACCTCTAGGGTACTATGCTCATCTGAGTATCTTAAATTATTGGCAGTGCTATTACATACTGGTGTTTCAGACAATCTATTATGTCTAAAGGCTATGATAGTTTTCATGCATTCTGCTCCATGTATGAAGTTGGTACAAGAATATGTACTGAGGAGAGTTTGCATTCTTGTTTACAATATCACTGTTTTATTGGGAAAAATGTACTATGAACAAAGATGAAACTTTTTCAAATACATCATAATGAAGTGCAGGGCTGTACCAAGAATAAAAAAGAAGAATCTTGGCATCAAATTTCAGTCCCAAATATCGGAAGAGGGCTGTTCTTTAATCTTAGTCCAGAGGCGATTAGTATTTTTCTGATGATTTGTGTCATTTATGCATCAAATGAAGGAGATAAAAAGCTCACTTTCCAGTACTCCAAGTCAGTTGCAAAATAAAAGTCATGGTCCCATCCTGACCTTTTTTTTTTGTAATCTCCTGGTTATAGACTCCTACAACTTCCTAAAATTCTGCTAGTACATAAATTTAAAAAATATTTTTCCACTATTGTAAAACTAACCTGTCTGAACACTCTGCATTTTTTTCCTCTTGCTATAAATACAATTTTGAAACAAACTTGGAAAAGTCCGCTTTGGCACAGAAAGGAAAGTAAGCTGCAGAATATCGAGATTATAGAAGTAATATCATGGTGGAAACTGAGAGCAATTTGTGTTATTTTCTGTTGTTCTATGGGATTCTGTAAGACTATAAATAAAATAATCTAATGAAGTTCACAGATGTGGTGTCTAAAGATAAAACTTTGAGAATCTTGACCAAATGAAAATCAAGTTTTAATAAGCTTTCTAATCCAGAGATTACGGCAATCCAAAAAAGGAAATTGGGGAAATATGCATTGCTTAATAAATGTTTGAAGTAGAATGTTGCATATAATAGTGCATTCTTACCTATAGCTATACCAGGCTGAAGACACCTCTAGCTTGTTATAGAAACAAAGCCTGGATTGGTGGGTAATTGGACAGAGACCACCTGGAAGTCTCAGGTGCTACAAGCATGTGCCAAGAAACTGTGGCTGCATGCTTGGCAAGTATTTGACTATGGAAATCCAAAGAATGGAAGTACTTCATTTGGCCCTACTGTTCTTGAACTTAATATACCAGAGTACAAGGAACTTCTTGCTTTTTATTCTTTGGTTCGGACAATGACAGAACAACAGTAAATTGTATACAAGAGGCCGATTTAACTGAAGATTCATCTGTAATCTTAATCCTGGAGATAGAAACGTCTTCAGAGAATACTGGTGAGATCTTTGAGGTTTATAAAAATGTTTTAGAAAAAAAATTAGTAATTAGAATAATTTTTATATAGTAATATCAATGACTTTTTTTTAATCTGAAGTAGTTAAATTTCAGAAGGATGACAAGAACAAATGCAAAGTCCTGCACCAGGGAAAGAATGACTTGATTCTGAGTGCCAATTGGCTGAGGGGAAGAAAATACATAGTATTTTAAAAACCATGAGTTCATAATAACAAAATCTCCACCACTATTACATTCATTAGGACTAAGCGCAATATCCTCTTTACTCTGAGGACAAAATATCGTCTCTAAAAATTTGGTGGTTAAAGTAAAACAACTTTAAAAATCAACCTAACAAACTGCAACTGATAATGTTTTAGTCCACCCTAAAAAGTTGTGGAGTAATTGCAGTAAACATCCCTATTAATAAAGTTTAGCACAGCATGTGGAACTATATAAATGTCAAAATTACCCAGCGACCAATCCTTGGCAACAATTATGGCATTTCTCAATAACCCACTACAAGTGGTAAGTTGTTTCTGGTCACCACTCTGTCATCTGAACTCATAGTATATCTTTTTCATGCCTGAAGAGCAGCTTATTTTCAAGCTGCTGAGGGTTTATAAGGCATGAAATATTCATCAAAACCCAAACTATGACTCATTAGTGAGTTCTAGGCAGTGAGACACAGCAAGTCTGAAGCAACCTACAGAGGTCTTTATGACCTAGTAAGTGTAGCCTTGATATTGTTCTTCAAGATCAGCTTTGCCAGCCGTGGCACTTGTGGACTTGTAGGTTTAGCCTGAAGACTGAGAAACATATATTGAATAGGATGATTGGAAATGATGGCCACAGCTGCTGCAAGTCTAGATGATGCTTGACTGGCACAAAGATTAACTATCAGATCAGAGACATGGCTTTGTCATGGGCTAAATTCTCCAAGAATACTTAAGTGCTCAACTTTTCTCAACTTTTCCATGTTCCTTTGATAGGTGTTGTAGTATGCTTTTGAAGGCTGGGCACACATACATAGCTTGAATCCCTGTTAGATGGTAGTCTGAAGTCTGATGGCTTCACTAATTAATTCTGTAGAAGTTTAAAACAAGTAGAGCATACGACTTCTACAGATCAGGTTTGCAGGATAGCAAGGGAAATCTAGCTGTTTTTCAGTAGCTGATCCAGATGATGCAAACTCATTGTAATGTCTCTAATTTACTAGGTATGCTTGGAGCATAGATAAGCATCTTCTGTAATGTGCAATAGTCTTTCTTCCATTCAAGCACTTTCTTCTGAATCGCAGTCCTCCTTAACTATAGACAATGAACTCTAACTTCACAGATTCTACAGCTGAATGGTGAAATAATCTTTCTAGCTTAAAAACATGATCTTCCCGTTCTCTTGACCATTTGTTTGCATTCTTACATTGTGTTTCAAGTGGTACCGTACAAACTTTTACGTCACTGTTCTGCAAGTGGAAATTCTTTGTTCTCAAGTACCTTCTAAATTCAGGGATTATAGAAGGAAACAGTTGTTCTGTCAGCCACCCATGAAATGAGCAGCATCACTGCACCTGTGTAATGCAGATGAAATTATGCTTAAGACTGTGATAATGGTTCACATCCATGAGCTCCATAAGGAAATGTCCTCTCAATCATACTGAATTCAAAGATTCTCTTATCAAGAGACAGGTGACCTCAGATCAAGAAAGCTCTTCCTTGAGGCACATACCAAATGTCATATGACATGACATGAACCAAAAAGGTGAAGGAAGCCTGAGATACTGCTTGCTTGCAGAGCAGCGCATATGTACTGGGTCAGTTTCATACTATACTGGCACAAACTTGGAGCAAGAATAACCTTTGCAGAATTGTTTTCAGTGTCTCAATAGAGCTTTTCTTTTTGTGGATGAGACAAATGAATTAGTGCTGAAAAATGAGTATACATGATCTAAGTGATGTATTGTTTTTCATCCTTATTGTAGGGTGGTCACCTTCACTAAGTGTGAATGGGAGTGAGGTGGCAGTGACAGGGCAGCTAGGAGGAGGCTGGGAATGTCAGTTCAGGAGTGCCAGTCCTCCCCAGGAGAGTTGAGCAATGCCCTTCTGGGTGCTTCTGAGCAGAACTTGTTTAAAACCATTATGACCATTCCAGCTATACTGTTCTACATTGTGGAATTTGTTGTGCCCTCTGAACAGGAAAGCAAATTTTTTTAATGAAGTTTCATGTAGTTATGTGCTCATACAGTCCAATAATGAAAGATGTTTCTGTTTTGTGTACTGTTTGTGCTTAAGTTCTTTTGGCAGGGACGTATCTGCAAGGAGAAGCTGTCAGAATGTCAGCTTCAGCATTCCACCTCTCTTCACTCAAAAATGGTATGTGGTGACACCTGTTTGCAAAATATTTTGTTTCAAAGAGATCCACAAATTATGCTTATTAAGATAGAATACTTATTTTGGAAAATTCTCTAGTACCTCAAAGTGGGATTTTATGAAATTTATTTGAACCAAGTTGTGTTCTAAACCTCTGTTCTGGACAGACTATGTTTTCAGGGAAGATGAAGCCAGCTCAATTTATATCATGTTTCAACATTTTTGCACACCCATTTTTCCATGTTCTACTTTCCCTTTTTTTCTCTTTTTGTTTCTTCTCTAGCCTCATGTGAGAATCTCTTTTAGAGAGATTAAGGTTTTTCAGCATAAATCAATTGCAGATGCTATGCAGTACCTAATATACTTCTGCCTGGGCCTGGTGTATAAGACACAGGGCTTGCAGAGTGATTCCTCTCTGGTGTGGTGCTGAGGTATATTACATAGGTAGGCTTCTCTAAGGCATATTTGATACTGTTAGTGGTTTTGGTATCAGGTGTAGGAAATAAGAAACTTGAGAGGCTTAACCAGGAAACATATGCAAGCTTGCTGACTGTTGCAGCTTTATGTAACATAGAGGAAAAGGGGAAAGAAAAAGAACAAGGCAAATTGAATCACAATTATGTTTTTTGCAAACTGCCTGCAGCAAAGGAAGACATTCCTGTGCTGGAGACCAATAGTGTTTCCAGCTTACTCTTCTTGTGTTCTGAACTTGGCATCCAGATGAAAGATTAAGAGCACGCAGACCAGTGAGGACTATCCATTACCGACACCCCACAGACTATAATCCTGACTCACTGGCACAAGCATTCTGTAGAACCATTTAAAAAAAAAAAGCACAGCAGTGATGAAGGCAAACAGCTTTTTTCCACCAAGAATAAAAATAGCCAGAAAAACTCATTGTGGGCCCATAATGTGGCACTCTGTTCAGGAAAGCAAAGAAGATACTTATGATAATGGAAAAAAACATAACTTGCTTAGATTTTGTGCCAGGCTATTGGTAAAAAAATGTTCCATAAGAGACTGGTGTGCTACATAAATAGTGTAGGAGAAAATAAATCCACTAGTTCTCTGATAATGGCCTCCAAGCTGAACTGAAAGGTTATTTCTTGTTTGACTTTACTTAGTAGCAGTTGAATGTTCTACAAAACAGAAGCATGGGACAGAGGGTGCTTTCACTCAGGAACTGAGATACAAAAATAGACAGATGTTTGGAGAAGAATGAAAAGAGAGGAGTCATTCCATTAGATGTTCTTACTCAACAAAATGAATTTTACTGATGTTTTACCATTGTTCCACTACTTAAGTGGACAAGTGTTCTTGCCTTCGTGTGAAAGAAAAAGATGATTGTACTGCCTCCTGCTAGGTCAGTCTGTGTCAGCTATTGAAAAGTAATAGTGCTCTATAGCATCAAACATCTAAGGGGGGGAAAAAGTCAAATACTCTTCCAGTTTGCTGCTTCCCATTCATTAAGCAACTTCTACATCAAACCTTTCAAAGCTCTTGCATATTCCCAAGTTTATGGTCAGTTACCACCATCTGTTCTGCACATTCTTGAGTGCAAATAATTGTAAACTGTGTGTAAGACCTTTCCCTTTCCAATGGCATGGAATGCATGCCAGTTCAGCTGCAATTCAGAGATCGGTGAGATCAGCTTTTTGTAATTATTAGCAGTGCACTGATACAGATTACATGCTCTGTCACCCTGCTTGCTGGTGTTTTGTTTTTGCGCTACATCCTGTTGCAGCTTAAATTGCTGCCTCTTTGTTTGCCTCAGTTGTAGGCGTAACAAACTCCAAAAGCTGTGGTCTGTCACTACCCTTTCACAGGAGGTAAAGATCGACAAAACCTGAAATACCTTCTCTTCATTAATTACTCTCATGATATGGCTTTTCTTCATATCCCCTTTTGGTCAAGACTTCCCTGTACAGAAACAGTTATGACTTTTGCCTTAATCTCTGTTTGCCATTAATGAAAGCTATTTATAAGTGCTAGCGTGTCTGAGGTCTGCTCTTAAAGTTATACCTCCTGTGTTACTGTGTTGGCCCACAATGTCAGAGGCAGATGTTGCTGATATGGCAGTAGAGGCTGAACCTTCCCAACAATATTCCATTATATGTTATTGCTATGTGCCAGATGGCAGCAGAGGGACAGTCTGACACAATAGCATCTGATGTAAAAGTACATATGAAGGAAAAATGCGGAGTTCCTCTATGCCAGAAAAAAAGTATACCTGCTGACATTCACTGATGCTTGGTGAACATTTATATATGCACCAGACAGTGCATATGAGCACAGTGAGGTGTGGGTGGGTGGTGACAATGAAGTGAAAGACAAGCCATGTTGCATAGCTGTCATGCTATGAAGGGTGTCTCAATCAGCTCATCTGCATAGATCAGGAGGAGGTTGTGAACAGAGAACTGTGTATGGAGCTGAATAACAGCTTCAATGCATTTGAAATGATGCTTACGATGTTGGAATATTGCAACTTTGCTCCAGGTGGGTCCCACAAATGCTCTCACAGTAACAGGAAAAAACTGCATGCAAGTTTGATAGAACCTGCTGAACAAATATATGAGGTTGAAGGTAACAGTTTATTGGTTTGCATCATTACCGGTGATGAGATATGGTATCACCATTATGAGCCAGAGTCAAAACAGTCCATGGAGTAAAGGCAAGTAAAGTGATGTTTTTTTGGAATAGGAAGAGGGAGATACTTGTGAATTTCCTGAATCCTGGACAAACCAGTAACTCTGACCACTGCACTGCTGACTAAGCTGAGGGCTTGAACTTCCAAAGTCAGACCAGAGAAGAAGACAATGTTTCTCTTGCAGCATAGTAGCACCAGGCACTGTCCCATTTTGAAGACTGTAGTGCACTATCACTTGTCAGGACTGTCTTACCACACCAATTTTGTAGTCCAGATTTGAGGCCTTCTGACTAATCTTTTCAGTCTGATGTAGCATGGCTGTGTGGGCAACATCTTAGCGATGGCTCCATTGTAACAGTTGTGAAATAGTGGATCACTTCCACTGGTGAAGCTTTTTATGAGCATGACATGCAGGCTCTTGTTCATTACTGAAGAAAGAAAAAAGCACAGATGATGGTGGTAGTTATGTTGAAAAAAAAATCTTTATCTGAGGACTTTCTCTATTTCTCTATCAGACAGTGTTATTGTGCTCTTTGTATCTATAGTTTCCATGGAAATAAACAGGAGGCATTACCTTTGCATCAATCTAAATATTTGTATTCGTCATTTCAACTAAAGTCTAACAAGTGAAATTTTTTTAATTTACTATGTCTCTCTTCAGCTTCTCATTGTCTCCTGTCATGTTATGGTTGAATAAATATAGTTGTTTTTTTAATTAGATATAAACTTTAGTGGGAGCCTCAATAAATGTATTTTTGTACTCAAACACTTTTCTCTGATGTTCTCCTTGTGCTTTTATTTCTAGTATCTTTTTCTATTACTTATATAATGATCCCTAAGAGGGGGAACAGGGATGTAGTAATATGCAACTGGACTTGGAAAACACAACTCATTTTAGTACTGTGTGTGCTGTTGAGTTTAAGGATATCAAGAAGAGTGCTGTCATTTGCAAAAACAGAGTATTTGCAAACAGCAGGACTGCTGTTGTCACAGTTGAATGTTTTCATGTTACTATGGGCTGTTTTTGTAGTATTAACACAAACTGCTTTACCTACTTGTTATCCCTAGTCTATCAATTTCCACTGATTGCTCCTCTCCTTAAAGAGTAATCTTTAAGGTGTTTATGAAAATGAGGTTATGGTTCACAATGAGATGCTATAAGAGATGCAACAATAAAAAGTGGTTATTTGCTGTATGACCAATGGATTAGATCCCAAAGGTTGCCAAAGAACTCAATACTTCAGTCTGCCTAAGAGGCAAAAGGATAACCAAATACACAGCTAATAATAATTTCTGTCAGAATATGATAATAAAACTGATTATTTGTGTTTAATTATCATGACTTCGAATTGTGCAAGAATAAACCCAGTGACAAGAACCTTTAGCTGCTTTATATTTTTATTTTATGTTCTCAGGCAGTTGGTATTACTCTGGTTGGTTGGTATTAATTTATATTGCACTTTCTGTCTGTACATTTATACTGATATAAATGATATAGAATGATCAGTATCATATATCAGTGATCAGTATCATTGAAAAATGTTCTTATCCTAACATGTGACTCAAGACAGTCTATAAATACATTATAAGGAGTTGCTGAGGGAACTTGGTTTGTTCAGTCTGGAGAAGAGGAGGCTCAAATGAGACCTTATAACTCCTTACAAATCTCTGAAAGGAGATGTAGTGAGGTAGGGGTCATAAAATCATAGAAACATAGAATGGCCTATCTTGAAAAAGACCTCGAAGATCATCTAGTTTCAACCCCTCTGCTTTGGACAGGGTCGCCAACCGTTAGACCAGGCTGCCTGGAGCCGCATCCAGCCTTCCATCTAAGGATGGAGCATCTACAACCCCTCTGGGAAACCTGCTCCAGTGCATCACTACCCTCTGAGTGAAAAACTTCCTCCTAACATCTAACCTAAATCTCTATCTTTGTTTAAAATCATTTCCCCCTTGTCCTATCACTATCAACCCATGTAAGCAGTCATTCCCCTTCCAGTACTTGAAGGGAGCATATAAACAGAAGGCCACAATGAGGTTTCCCCAGAGCCTTCTCTTTTCCAAGCTAAACAAGCACAGTTTCCTCAACTTTTCCTCATAGGAAAGATGCTTCAGTCCTCTGAGTGGCCCTCCTCTGGACCTGATCCAAGAGTTCTGTGTTTTTTTTTGTTGTTTTTTTTTTTGTGCTAAGTGCCCCAGGGTCAGCCTCTTCTCTTGTGTTAACTGGTGACAGGACTAGAGGGAATGGCCTCAAGTCGTGCTAAGGGAGGTTCAAGTTGAATGTTAGAATTTCTTCTCTGAAAGAGTGGTCAGATGTTGGAACAGGTTGTCCAGGGAGGTGCTGGAGTCACCATTCCTGGAGATGGGGATGTTCAAGAAACATTTAAATATTGTACTGGGTACATGGTTTAGTGAGGAAATATTAGTCTTAGGTTGGATGATTGGACTGGAACATCTTGGAGGTCTTTTCCAACCTTGGTGATCACACTAAGTGCCTGATAATGCAAAATAAGGCTCTCTATGAAGAGATTTTGTTGCCTTATTTGTCCTCTCTATGACATATGCCAGTAACTGGCTGAACGGTTGTACAGGTCAGCCCTTCAGTGTTAGACTGCAAATGAAAAGGTCTCATTAGGTAAGTGGAAACCTTTTGCTGAATGAATCAGAGACCACATCAGTGCTTAAACAGCAAGTAAATTTCATTACAGCTTTAATTGGCTCCATGTGTTCCATATCAACAGTTTCTAAGGAGGGCTTGTTACTAATGAGGAAGAACAGCCAGCAGAAAGTAGTGGTATGCTAAATTAAACTTGAACATTCAAATGAAGACAAGGCACAGGTGTAAATTCTACTCCTTTGAAGTATCACTCCCCGTTGTTATTAGTTAACTATTTGTTTGCTCTGCTTATTTGGGGCAACAGATTGTGTAGGATGACATTTATTTTCAGTGCTATTGGTTAAAAGAGCAACTAAAAGATTTCAAAAGCAATTTCAAGGAAAGGAATAACTCAACAAGGAAATCAGCAGTGCCACCGAGGGTGGAGGAAAAATAAGGCGCTGATTATACAGTCTATTTTGTTTTGTCTGAAGAAATACTAAAATGCTAAGAATAATATTTCATCATAAAATATTTATACTGGGGAAAAACACAATGTGATCTCTTGTGCTGCTGAACTTATCCTATGCTTTACCAAGTGATATATGATTGCTTGGAGACATTAAAATGCATCATTTTCTCCTTGTATTCACTGAGTGACAGGGATATATGAATGGTTATAGGACTGTGTCAAATGCTGCAGTCAAGACTGCCCCAGCTGAACATAATTTAATTGTTCCTCCAGAACTATTTACAGAAGCAGTTGCTAATTATGCAAAATTGTATCCCTTTTTCTTGCCTTGTAGAAAAATCATTCAGATGACTTTTTTTCTTTGTTGGAAACTCTTCAATCAGTTAAATCATTTTATTCAATCAATTAAAAGAGTACAGTGATGAAAGCCCCCTGCCACTTAAAATAAAAATATTTTGGGAGTTCTTTTGTGATGATTTTATGACCTGACGAATGTTCAAGTAATATTAAAACATCTACTGTTTATGTGAATATTTAATATTTAATAGCATGTACTGCCTATTTCATGGTATCAAGTAAGAATTATAGCCGTAATTTGTAATCACTGACGTTAAAGAAAAATTTTGAGACTAGATGAATATCGCTAGATAATACTTCAGCTAGTAACCCTTGGCTGGTTCCAGTCTGTAGGAGCTCCCATTCTCCCACTTTTCTTTTTTGGAGAAGCAGGGAGCAGCTATTTGAAGGACAGACCTCTCTGAGGTGCTGAACAACCCCTGAGTGCTTGTGGCAGTTTGTCTGCCCTTTCCCAGAGCAGACAATTGCCTCACACAGAAACACAGAGGCCAACCTCTCAGGTGCAAAAGCAGTCAGAAGTCAGTCCCAGGTTGTCACAATTATTAGGACATGGGAAATGAATCAGAATCAGAAAATACAGAAAATCTAAGTAATTTTTACAATCAAGCTTTAATATTATTTTGCAATCTGACTGTTGTTCAAGGTCCCATTGAACTCTTTCATGGAAACTCTAAACAAGAACTCAAGCTGATGAAGGCTATAATCTCTTGGATTATTTTCATGGCAAGATATTTTGGCTTCAGCGTTTATTTCTCCAAGCAGTTCATCCTTTTATCCTTCCCTTCTACTGCTTCCCAAGCTCCTCTGTGGCCCCTTTTTTTCCTCACTCACTGCCGCCTCAGCCTCCTACACACACCACTATGAGTCCATTCTCTTACAAGATGGCAGTAGCTAGCTGGGGTTTGATGATATGTGTATTCATAAGTATAAACATGCACACAAGTACACTTGCTGATGCTCAGAGGGCTGCCCAGGGAGCTGGACTTCTTGCTCTGTCCCTTTGATGGTTCTGCTTACTCTGCATATTCTGATAGAAGAGGGTTTCTCAACGAAGGAAAACAGGCAAAGTCCAAGCGCAGCATTCAGCTAGAGCTTGGAATAGAAGTTCCTTGGTTGCATCAAGTCAGAAAGACTCTTGGATTAAAATTTGCAGTGTCTATACAGCTACTGAATATCCTGCTCAGACCTTACTTGTCTATCCTACAGACTTGGTGCAGTGTTTTCTAGGATTCAGTTCAAAAAGGGAACATGGTACAGAATGCATGACTGCAGAACACTGTACTAGAATTTAGCAAAAACTGAACCTTCAGTAAAGGGAAACAGATTTTTACCATCAAAACCAAAAAGTTCCTCATGTAGAATCATAGATTCACTCAGGTTGGAGAAGACCTTAAAGATCATCAAGTCCAACCACAACCTGGTATTAATGTTTCAGATTCAGAGGCATTTTAAAGAACAGTATGCTGAATCCTCTAGTACTTTCTGCAATATTTCAAAGGGAATTCAAGTTTTCAAAGTGTAATTCTTTGGGAAAGGCTAAACTGGGAAACGAAACACTGAATAAATGATTAGTTACACACCTCAAATATATTTTGTCTACCTGTTATTAAATTGTTTATGGGAGTTGAGCTGCCACTTCTGTCTGTGAAAGTGGATACAAAATTTAGGAAATATGATTGAAATGCTATCTTTTAAGTATAAACTGACTGTCTACTGGGAGCAGTGAGTTAGAAAGAGAGGATGACAGTAACAAAGGAGCAATTGTCCACAAACCTTCTTTGGTGCACAAAATAATGCCAAGACTATTCCAGTACTATTGCACCAGAATTCAAATCATTCCAATAATGAAGACTATGTTTTGAAAATAAGCAGATGGCTCTAGTGTAAGAATCAGGAAAGTGTATTCTTTCTCAGTTTGGAGAGATGAAAGAGTGGCTTAGTTCTAAGGTTGAAATTACCCACTCTTTGTGACACTTTGGGCACTGTGGCTTCAGAGAAGTTCAAATTCTGGCCTGAGGTGATATGGAGAGCTTTCAAGTGGTGATATGTTTATCTCAATCTTCAGAGAGTATTGTTCAGGAAATCAAACTGGTAATCCCATCAGATGACTTTTTTTGAAAACTTTTAAATACTTATGCTTCTTGCTGGAAAGAAAGCCATGGGTGGATCCAAAGCCCAACAGCAATAATTGGGAACCACTGTTTATGAATGACTTCAAAGGACTTTGGATAAAACTCATTGTGACAGCAGGCTTTCGTTTGGTATTTTAATACTTTCATACCCAGCTTTATCTAAAGCAGGCAGTGAGCTGAAAGGCAGAAGTAAAGAAAATGTTTTTCTACTCATGAAGAAAATCTGAAGAACAGTGTAATTATCAAAGAGAATCACTTCTGACATGAATAGGCATGTGTGAGAAAAAAGAAGCTGTAAAAGGAACTGATGCGTGATCAGTAGAAAGCGAAGAGTAATAAGAATGAGGTGCCTGTGCTGCAGGTCAAACTCTCAAGGCAATGGCAGCTCCACATCTGTTCTTTTCTGTGTCTGAAAGTAATTCTGGGAAGTGAAAACATATGGGGCCTTATGTTGTGCAAGCCCAAAGGTGTTCATGGAATGGTTTAGTGTGATTCACTGATCAAAAGAAGACAAATAGAAAAAGAAAATGAACCCCCAAGCCAGCATTATTTATTTTAGAGTAATCAGTTTTATAACCCCACCTGTCAGAGGTAGAAAATAAATTATTTATAAGCAATACATGAAGTCTTCAGAGCAGTTCTGTAGTATTAAGCCAATTTATAAATGTATTCCATGACAGCAATGCTGATGGTTATTTATTTATGAGGGTCCCAAGAAAGACATTCATTGCTGAAAATTCTTGGAGTTGAATAAAGAACGTACTGATAATTGTGATGGATTTTTTCATTCTGCAGAAACATTACGTATCTTTTCCATAGTTCACAAAACTTTTGAGAAACCACATAATATGTTTCCTTTGCTTTCTATCTATTCAGCACAAATGCGGTTGTGTATCCAGTTCTAGTTAGCCACCTTCTTGGAAACCTTCTGTGGAAAGCAAAAATAGTATGTAATCGATAGCCTCATGTTCTGAATCCTCAGAGCCTTTACTGCGAAATACCCTTAACTAATCCACAATTGAAACATTTAATATGTGTTTTGAAGCTGATTCTCTTTCGGAGTTGCAGTAGGAAGAGAAAACCCTTTGAGACCTAATTACTGTAAGGACTATTTAGCTCTTCTGATTTCAGATAGACATTTAACGACCACAATCATAGTTGCTAGTCAGGAAAATATTGCCATATATCATTATTATATTCAGGTCCTTTTTCAAGGCACCATTACAGCAGCACAAAGGCATGAACAGATACTGCAAAGGCGGTTGCTTCAAAGGGTATGCCGCATCTTCTTTTCTTCGTTGCTCCTCTGCTATTTATGAGGCAGGAGAAATTGCTGTGGGAAAGGGAGCCCCCACCACAGACTCTGAAAAGTTTGAAATGGAGGTTAATTTGCTGATCAGCCACATAAAAAGGTTGTGCTGGACTAGGAATGGAAAGTTTATTACCAACACATGTATTGTCATAAAAGAACAGACAGTGCTTGGTCCACCATGGAGGGGCAAGCAGTGACAATGAAAACAAGAGTCAGGCTATCAGAATAAGAGCTACTTCCAGTTTTGTTTTGGTTTTTTTTTTTTTTGCTTGCTGGAGGCAAAATACATGCTGATGGCCATAATAACTGATGGGTACTTCAGTCAGAAACCAGAGAATGAAGGTAACATGTCTGAAATCTGAACTAGATCTATATTTATTGCTCCTTTGATGGAATGGACCTAATAATACTGGGCCAAAAAACTGCATATGTGCAGGAAAACAGCCAGGACTAGACTTCCCTTGCTTCCCTTCACACATTTTAGCATTATATTCTTTAAAAGAACAGAAAGGGAAGGGGAAGGGGAAAGGGGAAAGGAAAGGAAGAAGTGAGCTGGAAGTTGGAGACAATATTGCATCTGAGACCATCCTCCCTGTCCAGTATATGAATTTTGACTATTTCAGAGTGGAAGACACTGTAATTGACATTCTCCAAGTCACCTGAATGAAATAAACATGGTAGAAATCCCTTGGTTATGTTTGTGCTGGAGAGCTGGAAGAACCTGGTCTCCAAACCCACGGAAGGTAAATCACTTAAGCATCTCATTTCTCCAGTTGTGAAACATGCATGATAATAGTCTCTCTGTGGAAAAAGAAAGCTACAGGGCTCTATTTTTGCTTCTGTAGTTTCTGTACATTTATTAAGCTTCAGTTCCTGTGCAATCTCATTAGCCTTGGCTAGAACTGCAGTCCTTACCTCTTCACCCCATACACGTCCTCTTCATTTCTGTTAAGATCCTTTCCCAGTCTCTGTGCCTGTTCCTCCCAGACCATGATTTCTCATGTCAGTAGTGAGAGTGTTTTTCATTTCTACACCCTTCCCCCTTTTCCCATGTACTTTGTGCATTTCATTTTGCATCTTGCTTTGCTTTAATTACCTTTGGGGACCCCCAGACTTGTCACTTGTGGAAAATGAATTGCACCATGAATAGAGCACAGGCTGGGATAGGCAGTAAGGGAAAGATACATCTGGTGAGGTAAATGCTGGCTCAGAGTCCTGAGGAAACCACAGAGTAGAATCCACATTTCCTGGCAGCTGGCTCAGCAGTGATGTGTGCTCCTACTGGTTCTGCAGCGATCGCTGTTGGTGCTCTCAGAATGTGGCTCTCCTCAGGAATGAAGGGAGTAGCAGGCTGGCAGGGCTATGAAAAACATGTGTTTGCTTTGCTTGTGGCTGGGATAGGATGCACAAAGCATAGCTCCAGGCACCTTTTCCGCAGCACTGTCTCCTGGTCCATGTATAGAGCAGCCACCTCAGAGGAGCCCCTCCTCCTGTTCTCATCCAAAGAGCATGATTGCTGCTCTCAGGCCTGTATCACAACCAGCATCCTTGCAGTGATGAATGTTCAGCAGTAATTGTATTATACAAACCTCTTCAAACAAAGCATGTTGCCATGATGAACACCAGCTGAATTCAAGTTGAGGTGCAGACAAAGGCAACCGGCAGCCTTGTAACTGTAGTTTACAGCCATGGAAAAATGATACTGTAGACAAACTGACCAATCTGACTTTTTCTCACTTGATATGTTAAATTCAGCAGTATGAGGCTGCTGTAAAGTGAAGAATAGATAGATCTGTGAGGTCTATTCAAGTTTAATTGAGGACACTCTTTTTAAAGGGCAGCAAGCCAGCTTGTAGCTCAAACTCCATGCCTGTGTGGTGCAAATGAGGCTGTGAAACGCTCCTTGCCTTTACTCTCTGTCCTCTTCCTGTGCTTCTTCTTGACCTCATGTCTAGGCATGGTAAATGGGCAAAGGCAGCTTCCCAGTACTCCACCTCTCCCAGTTCAAAGGCCATTGGGACTGGATTCAGCCTCAGTTTTAATGGGGAACAGACAATGCCTATCATGCTTTAGAAAACACCCACTGTACTGGGCAATGACAATAAGAGGCTGCAACTCATTTGTCTCCTTTCTGACAGAGAGTAAAATCCCTGAATCTTTCTAGGACAAACAGCACAGAGAATAATAAATTCTGCTGCTGAAGAGTCACAGGAGAAAGGAGCAGAGGAAGCTGAGGGTTGTCTGCAGTGCTGCCAGCTAAAGCTGGGTGAGAGCAGTGATGAAAATCAGGTGGTAATGCTGCAGCACGTGCACTGAAGTACAGCTGACAACTTATACCCCATAAAGCCACTGCCTCAATACTGCACTGTTCAGAAAAATAAATCAGCTTGTTCCATACCAATAAGATCTTGTTGCTTTCTAGGATGTTTTGTATCATTTGTCATATTTCTGAAATTTCACCTCTTGTGACATGGGAAGTGACAAAGGAAACGAGCACCTTTGCTGCTGCCTCTTAATTATGGGAGGGTTTCAAATGCAGCATCTATTTAAAGTTGTATCAGTGCTGCCTGAAAGGAAATCCTCTGGCAGGAGAAAGGCTAAATGTATACGACTTTATCTGGTTTATGTTCATTTCCCTTCCTTGAGCTTGCACTAGAAGTGTCTACATTCTCACTAATTGCAGTAGACCATAAAAGACTATAGGTGATCCAAAAGCTTTAAATGTAGGATTTTCAGGGATAGAGTTTAATTGCTTATAAAACCTCCATGCACACATTGAACTCCAGGAGGATTCCTACAGGCACACCATTAAAAACTTGATTTGTATTTGCTGGCTTTCCTGGAAATACCACGTGCCCACATTAATTAGTTTCTTAGAGGACCAAACAAGAACTTACAAGAGAAGTAAAGATATATTCTTTGATTTTTTTAAATGTGAGTCATTAATAGAGGAAAAGGACGCAGAGCAAACTGTGAATATGCAGACATACAACAAGTCATCTTATGGAAAACCAGCACAGATGTTTCATATCTTCTATTTTCATAATTATTTAACTTTTAGATCACTGAGGACAAACTATTCTCACGCAGCTGTCCACATCTGTGAAAAGTTTTCTTTAAAGGACTACTGATATCATGGCAATTCTCTCTGTATTTTTGGTATCTTTTTTTCTCTTAAGAAGCAAGTACATTTATAGAACAAACTTTTGAAGCAGACAGTACAATACTGCAAGATTATCATTGTTTTCGTGATTTAAAGGAATGCTCAGGCAAACTATTTTGACTCTGCTTTTTAGAGTTCTTAAAATTATGTTCAGAGAGGCAAGGAGTTATCTGGCAATTGCAAATGCTGAAAATTAAATTATCATAAAAATAATTTACTAATGGTGTAGAGATTGCATAGAAGTGAAATGTACCTATCAGGTTTGGAGTTCATAATTGGGAAGAAATAATTGCTGAGATGAAATGACAGGTATGGGGATCAGATTTTGTCTTCTGTACTGGGACAGAAAATCATATCTTTGAGATCAATAATATTCATAATACACTATTGTTTAATGCTCCCTAGACTTTATTATTAACTTGTATAACCTAAAGCAACCCTACGACCTTTCTACATTTGGAGACTGAATTAACCTTATAACTCCTCCTCAAGATCCTACTGTGAGTATAGCTCAGCTGAGCCTGCAAAACATTGTGTCACCCAAATCTAGAGATTACTGGGTGAAATCACTACAGTAAATCATTCTTCATTTGGAAACTTGACTACACATGCTGGTTTCTCTTAGTTTTCTTGAGACAATTGCCACTTCTAATTATCTATTAAGCTATGATATAGAATGTACAAACTCAATTGTAACTCTGCACTTTGTGTTCAGAAACACCACTACATTTCTGGAGTTCCTCATGATGCTGTTGGGTTTTGGTCTGTCTCCAGGCACACCTGGAGGCACAAGAGACAAAACAAATACATTTTTTTTCTCTTACTTCTTCCCTTTTAGCAGCTTTAGCTGAAGACAGTGACTTGGGTACAGTACTCCATTTCTAGTCTCACTCAGTTGCTTGATCTCCAAGTTACATCTCCTGGCCAGTGCTTGTAATTCCTGCTCCCCTGGACCATGGCATCCCCTTGAGAGAGAGAGGACCTTCTTAAGGACCTTCCCAAACTCAGTTACTGTGTCTGCCATGTCTGGAGGCAGTAGCCTTCATATCGCTCAGTGCTTGATGACGATATATGACCTTCATAGTGCTTTGCTGATCTTCACCACCTGATCATGGAAGCTTTCTGGGAGAGACAGTTTGAAATGTACAGGACACAAGAATTGTTGATGTTTGTTCAACTTGCACATTTTGCGTAAGGTTTATAGATCATCTTATATCTTAGTCTTGAATGGCACAATTGGAAAATGCCTAATATACTTTATTAGAGAAAATAATGATGTGAGAGGATAAAAAGGTGATGTTTTGAGTACCACTTTTGCTTAGAGAGAGGCAAAGCTGTGCTCCAAAGGCTAAAAAAGGCACACAGTTATGCTCAGGTTGCTCCTGAAGCTGCAATACAAGACAAACTTTAAAAAGCCAGAGGGAGGAAGAAGCAGAGAGACAGAGAAAGTGTGAGTGAAATTTTAACTCCCGTGTCAGTTAATAAAACACACTTGGCAAAACTTCTGCTCTCCAGACTGAACATGGCAGTGCTATCTCTTTTTTCAGCAGTCCAATCTGTTTTCATGTGAGCATAAAGCAGCAGACACTGCTCACAGCTAGAGAAGAAAGAAGAAACCTTGATCAGAAGAGGGAGAAAGACTTCCCAAATGTCAGCACACTCATTTTCAGTGCTAAGAAACCTGGCAGAGATCCCTACACAGCCCCTAGTGATCTCAGTGGAACCCATCACTGATTTTCCTGCCATCGAAACTGACACAATAGAGTAGAACTGGTGCAGTCAAGATGGAAAGTTAGGGTCAGATCAAAATTCCTGTAATCTGCAGTATTTTGGGGAATCTTGGTTAAAGTCTGTACCCTTTCGCTCATATACACACTGCACAGCCAGACAGGATAGTCAGACTTACCGACTTTCTAAATATTTCTTGAAACCTCTGGAATGTTTTGGGCAAGGCCCAGGAACTGGAAAAATATAACTTGGGAGCTTTATAAGAAAAAAAAAATAACACTGGTAGTCATTTGAAAGAGCATTAATTTAGAGTGACTGAGGGAACCCAAAAATTGCTGAATGGACAGAACAGCTGCATAGGATTCCCAGCTGAGTCTTGTGCTGGGAATTAAGGCTGAGGTCGGAGCTGCGGGTCTCGTACTAATTCTCGGGTTTGTATGGGCTGGTAACAGCCATACACAGTGCCATCTAGTGGGTTTGGAAGCAGATATAAACCATATCTTTGGGGTCCCTGAGTAACTCCAAGGATGTCTGTCTGACCCTTGCACTAATGCTTTTGTAGTTGAAAGGTAGAGCACGTTGATTTTCCCATTGGCCCTGTGAAATGTAGCTGCGGTGATAAATCTTGTGAAACACATATGATATCAAGAAGATCACATCTTACTCAGGACTGCATAAAGCTGATAAATAACAGAGAACTGTAGAAAATAGTCTTAACAGGGAATGTCTATTCTCTCCAAAGTGACAAAGAGACAAAAAGTATGTGCCTCTCTCACCTCCTTATCTCCCTTGATTCTTATTCCCTCACACTGTGACTATGTGTCAGCAAGGGCTGAAGACATTTCTCTCTTGACTGCTCTCGAGCTCCTGTAACAAGAGTCACGCTGACCAATATAATGGATTCTGGAAGGATTTTGGAAGGAATTTCCCCCAGGTCAGATTAGGAATGATCTTCGTGGTATTTTTTTCTGAAAGTAAAAAAGCTCTACTGTAGGGAGATGCCAAAAACATTGTCTTCAGCTAGTAGAAGTCTAAAAAATTATTATGAGAAGTTGGGAAATACTCTGAGGGTTTTGCAGTGTGGGAAAGAGTAAAGTTCTTTGATCCAGGAATAAGTTACCTGGCTATGAACAGGGAATGGATTTGATGATTCATGTATTCTCTTCTAGTCCTTTGTTCCTCCATAGGAGTTTTTTGTTTTGTTTTGTTTTGTTTTGTTTGTTTTGTTTTTTGTTTTTGTTTTGTTTTGTTTTTCCCAAGGAAAGGAGAGTGTAAGATTTAATCCCCTGAGTTAGCTGCATTCTGCTTCCAAATGTTTAGCAGCATGGATAAGTGTACTTTCTTTGAGATAATTCACCCATGTGAATTGGCCAAAAGATGCAAAGCCTGGCCTCACTGTGCATTATGTGCTTTGGAGAAGGCTTTCAAACCATCAGGGAAGGCTTGTTCACTCTAAATCATAGTTTGCATCTTGAGTCTGTTGGGCTGTTAGAGTTCATGTTCCTTGAAATGTTGCCTGTTATGTAAGAGCATAGTTTCCATAGTTTCCTTAATATATTCATACAGGATCCTCCAAAATGTGGAATAAATAACAATGCCAAATCAAAGATATACAAAAGAGCCAAACACTGCAAGAAATTAGTGAAAAAACTCAAAATAGTGATCACTGAATATTTTAGGCTCCGGCAGAACAAATGAATCTGACAAGGGATATCAAAGGCAAAAAGAAGGACTTCTGTAATTAGATAAGTGACAAAAGGAAGGCAAGGGAAAATGTGAGCCTGTTCAAATGGAGTTGGGACTCTGGAGAAACATGACATGGAGAAAACTGAGTTACTCAGTGAATACCTTCTTTCTCAGTCTTTACTAGCAAAACTGGCCTTCAGAAATCTCAAGTCCTAATGACCACAGCAAAAATCTGGAATGAAGATCAGGTCTGAGAACACATAAACAAACTAGATCTGCATATGCCCATGGATCCTACTGACATGCGTTCACAAGTACTGGGGGAGCAAGCTGATGTCATTATGAGACCACTCTGAATTATCTCCAGATATCATAGCAAAGAATAGAAGAAATGCTTGAGGACTGAGGAAAAGCAAAGTTGCTCTTGTTTTTTATCACATCTAGAGTACTGTATACAGTTCTGGACTTCCTAGTATAACAGGGAGATGGAAGACTGGATGAAAGTCCAACAAAGAGCTGGGAAGATGACTGAGGGACTGAAGCACCTGTCTTAGGAGGACAGGCTGCAAGAGCTGGGACTGCTGAGCCCAGAGAAAAGAAGACTCAGAACAGATCTCATTAATACCTGAAGGGAGTGTGCAGAAGGGCCCTTTTCAGAAGTGCTCAGGGACAGGACAAGATGTAAAGGGCACCAACTGGAGGAGATTCCCTCTGAATACCAGGAATCACTTCTGTGCTGTGAGGGCGGCCAAGCACTGGGACAGGTTGTAGAATATCTTCTTTGTAGATCTTGAGAATCTGTCTGGACATGGTCCTGGGCAATTTGTTTAAGTAGAGGTTCTACCAGGTGGTCTCCAAAGTTCCCTTCCAACCTCAACAGCCTGTGGTTCTATGAAAGAAAGCTATTTTCATCCTTACACTGAAAGTAAATTTTTGGATATTTCACAGGGTTCTGCTTGGTAGATACACTTCTGTCATTACTGTCTTAATATGTACTAAGATATTTTGAGGAACTAACATAGCACCATTTTTATGTAAAGTCTAAAGCATGGGATATCTGAAATCAGGGTTGAGCTCATGTTGACTTGATCCTGTAATAAGCCTGTACCTTCAGTTTGCTTTCTAAATACCAAAGAAAGCAGGCAAAGATTGTCATCACACACACAGACCTTGTTCTTGATATAGCTACGCACTGCAGACCATCTTTCTTTCAAAGAATATGCACAGGTTTACACTTCGGTGCAAGATTCACAGTATCCACCATAACGTGATTTCCATTTCTATGTTTTTAGGTTTCAGTTTTTTAGAGTGGTGTTTTAAATGCATTAGCTTTTAAACTTGGATTAATTTCATGAAGGACACTGAAGCAAGGACATAATGAATGCTGAGGAGAAAGAGGAAAAAATCATGATCTAAATAAATAGATATGCTCTCTATCTGGCTCTCCAAATCTTGTGCAAACATGCACATACTTTACATAAATATATATAAAACATAACATTGCTAGAGAAAAAAACAAAAACAAAACACAACAAGAATTCTGTCTTCTCATGACAGTGATTTCCTGTATACTAGTAACACTTCTCTAGAAGTCCTAAAAGAAGACTGATTTACTTCTGTGAGGACTTTAAATAAAAATGGTTAAGGAGACATTATGGCCTTTATAACAAGAATTTCATTTAAGTCTTTTACCTGTGGAAAGAACAAATCCGAGAGACTCAGAGGAATGTTAATAGCATATGGGACTGAGTGTACAAGATTCTGCTAGACAGTAAGTGAGCCAATAATTAAAGAACACAGTATAGTAAGTTATAAACACATATTAACCATTTCACTCTTTGGATCCTGACCCAGGAAAATAGTTCAGCCTTTGCTTTATTCCAAGCATGTGACTGGTTCATTTGAAGTAAATGGAATAAAGCAAAGTGGGATTAGAACCTCAAAATTGGGGTTCTCCATTTATTTGCTTGAGTATCTCCAACACAGAGACAACTTTTGTCTCCACTATTTCCTTCCTGTCCCTTGGCATAAGAGACTTCTTTATCTCACTCTCTGCTTTCCTAAACCAGAACTTATCTTCTCTCCCCTCTTACCTGGTCCTGAATTATCATGGGAGTATGTGCACACAGGCAAATGCCACTCATCAATAACCCAGAGAGTTAATTGGTCTGTGGCATTGGCTTGGACCAATTGTGACCTATTGTAGGGTACCTGCTTCAGAAGGACTCAATGATTTGCTGAGGACCCTTCCAACCCCTGCAATTCTGTGATTGGTGCTTACCGATGATTTGCTGGTAAATTCCTGTGTATACATGTTTCTATAGGCAGCCTCGGTATAGACAGAGGTAGACCTCTTCCCTTGGCTGCCATCAGCAAGCTGTATTGATTTCATCTCAAGCAGGAGTCCATATTTAATTGATTTGGGGATCATCATGAACAGAGCCAGTCTGAAATTGCTTCAACACTACTAGCAGTATATACAGCATAGTCTGGGATCTTCTGTCTGGAAAGATGCACATTTTACTGGAGAAAACCATGATCCCTGAATATTGCATACCTTCCATCATGAGCCATCAGACACATCTTTCATTTAGGCAGGCACAGAATCAATATTTATTCCAGTAACTGATAATCAGTAACTGACTAATAAGTCAGAAATGTCTGGGTATGACTCATTCACAACTATCATTTATCCTGTTGCTTGGTGGTCCAAAAAATTGTGAAATATACACTGACGAGAAAAAAAAAAAATGTAAATACCTACACTGTGTCTAGGAAATCTTTGATGATTCTGTGTGTTTGAAAGCTTTCGTGCCCATTTTCTCCAGCACATACTCCAAATATGTTTCATTGCTTCCGGTTTCAAGTGAAATTTCACTCTGGAGCTATACATTTTTTTCTTAACTTCTTGTATTCCCTTGACTTCTTTCCACGTAATTTTCCTTTTTGCCTTTGGCTAGGCACAGCTTTTTCTGAAAGAACATCTTGTTCTCTCTCAGTCTAAGCAGGTTAGTTTCATGTGGATGGCTGCTGATAGTGCAGAGACTGACAACACCAGCTCATGGGATTTGTAGATCCTCTCAGTGCTTTCTGAAGAATTGGATTGTGGGGTAGTTTATTCCCATCCAATTTCTATGAATGTGAGTCATGTTGCCAACTCGTACTTGCTGTGCTGGAAATGTGCTGATAGAAAGTTTATCCATTAATTGCTAGTTTCAAAAATTACTCTGAATCATTTGCTTGTATTTCTTCTGTTCTCCACGACACATCCAGAGCTGTTTAGACAGGTGCCCACTTCCTTCTTACTCTTCTCAAGAGAGCAACTCCAGCCAAAACCAGCGTTAGCTAATGGCTGATTTCCATCACCAACATCACATTGTGCATCCTTGAAAGCATTTTTCAAAAAGTACAGGATATGCCCATACTGTCCTGGTACCTAGCCTGGGTACTGGTACTATGAATGAAACTATGGACTAGATGGACAGCTGTGATTTGGCTGATCTGCAATGGGAACAGAGGGCACGTGACCATGGGTGTTTTTTCACTGATGATTCCTCTGTCATTCTCCTCCATTTAATTTACCAAAAGTGATCAAACAGCCTATTCTCTGATCCTGAAATATCCCAAAGGGGCTGGGATTTAGTGCTTTGATAGGAAAACTTGGCTTATGTTATCTAGGCACTGTACAAAATATATGCTGCATATTTCTACCATTTTAGCAACCAGGAATTCATGTGGGACAGTGTCAAACTCTTTCTACAAGTCTAGGTAGATGACATCAGTTGTCATGGTTTTGTTGACAGTTGTTCTACCTTTATCCACTGAAGCTGTAACTCTATCATACATAAAAAGCCAACAAATATGTCAGGCATGACTTTCCCTTGTAGAAGCCATGTTGGTTACCACCAATCACAGAGGTGAGGCTGACAGGCCTGTTGGTAGTTCCCTGGATCTACATTTTTTCCCTTCAAGATGAGGGTTATGTTTCCCCTTTTCCAATCATTGGGAACTTCACCAGACTGCCGTAAGATGCAATATTGTCAATTTCATTCACCAGTTTCCTCAGAGCCCACGGATGGATCTCATTGGGTCCCATGGACTTGTGCACCTTCAGGTTCTTTAGATGGTCTCAAACCTGATCTTCATTTACTGCAGGCAGGTCTACCTTCTCTAGGTGCTTACCTTTGCTTTCTGCATAGATAAACATATGAAGAAAAAACTCAACCAGATCTATTTTGTGCCTGGTCTTTATAGTATTATCCCGTATGGGTATTTGCTGCATACTTTGACTCATGTCAAAAATAATTTTTATGATTACAATATATATTTTCTAATACAAAAAGAAAAACTGTAGAAAAGTAAAAAAAAATCCACACAACACCCAAAATAAACATATAAAAAACAAAATCCTAAACCCCCCTGAAAGCAAATATTCGATCCCATATTTAAGTAAAGATTCTACTTCTAAATAAATTTTAAGGCTCTCTTCTAGTTATTATGCTTAGACTTGTAACTTTTGACCTTTCCCTGGCATGCCAACTGGTTACAGAGCATTCATAAAAATGAGACCTCTAAAATTTCTGTCTCTGGATATACATCCAAAGCAGAATGCCTGAGTTGGTACAAAGTGTTCTCATATTTGTTCCTCATCATTAATGAATTCACTCAAATTAGACTGGAAATGTGGTGGGTGTTTTCTTTCCAAAAAATAACAATATTTTTATGAGATATTTACGAGAGTTTATAGACTTGTTCTGCAATACTGAAGGAATGTTTTATAAAAAAACATAGAGTATTAAGACCTAGATTATCTATTGTTTATCTTTCCCAGTACATTGATTTCTCTATTTGGTATGGAATTATACAGTCCCATTTTTATGACTTGTTTATAGAATTAATAATTTATTTTCTGAGCTTTATTATTATTATTATTATTAATTTTCACTTTACGTATGTTTGTGGAAATGCTAAAATTCCAGTAATATAGATCATCATTTATCATTGAAGAAAAAAACTGCTGTATATTTATCAGTGTGTTGTTGTGACTTTCTTGCTAGTTAAATGGAAATGTTTAATACACTCTGGTGTCCAAATCCCATTCTCTTTCTGAAGTGCCTCATTGTTTGCAGTTGGCTCACAAGCAGAGTGATGGAATGACTGTGATTCGGGAAATCACCCATGCTTAAAGAGTACTGATAGGAAGATAAGAAAGGTGAGCCAGGTCTGAAAATTTCCCATGAGAGAGCAATTGTGGAAAAAAGGGACTTGACAAAACAAGATTCATAAATATCCATCAGGTGAACAGTGCCTTAGTTAAATTATAGATACCAATGAAAACTTTGTTGAAGAAGGTGAAGTTTTAATAATTAAATTGAATATCTCTCTATCTTATTTGTATACATGTTTAGTGTATTTAAAAACTGAAACACATCAATTAATGAAACATAAATATACGGAGCACAATTTAAGATCATCTTACATCATGGCTGTTTGCCAGTGTGTTGTTTTTTCCTTCCAAGAGAAGACAGACTGGAAAAAATGCCAAGGCAATTCATTTTCCTTTTGTAACCCAACCTTAAATCTCTTTTCTATATTTTTCCTTATTATGATTTTATTCAGATCTTAAAGCTTATATAAATTTGGGTAGGGAGCTGTTGTGGTTTTGTGATTTTTTTTGCTGCCAGTGTTCCACATCAGAACATCATGTTGGGAGTTAAAGAGTTAAGAATGAAAATTTTGAAGATTCACAAATGAGAGAAGCATTATTACCTTATTTGTCTTATATAAGACACAAACAAACTCATGAACCTTGTGTATTTTGCTTGCAGCTGCCACATTGGTAAATGAATTCTGTTTTGTTACTCAAGCTGTACATGTAAATATTGGTCTTATTTACAGTAATACATAATAGCATGCGAAGTGTAATAAAGCATAATACTTCCTGATTATATTTATATAACAGATTATGGCAACTTTATAGTACTGAGATATTACTTAGGAGGAGCCTTTTTAAAATCATACAGGATAATTACCTTTGGTTTGATAGTGAACCACTGATAGCTACTATTTTGATTTAATATTTCAGTATTTATTCATCCAATCTGTGATGAATTCATTTTGACAAGCAGTGTACAAACTTACTGTGGTTGTGAGAGGCTACTCAAAGAGTGGTAATTTTTTGCAACTCAAACACTTTGAAAGCAACTGCATTGGGATTAGGGACTGTCATGACCTGAAGTAGGGTTGTGGCTCTGGTTTGGGGACAGCTTCTCTAGTCTGTGTTTTCCCTGTTTGCTTATGAGGCTGTTATCTGAGGCACTATCAGAAGCTTATTAAATTCAGATGTATCATACTGTGTCATCATACCATATCACATCAATCTGCAGCATCCTGTCTACCTTATAAGCTAGTTATCCTGTCAGAGAAAAAAAATTGATTGACCTGACAAGCTTTTGTGGTTGGCATTCTACTAAGTATAGGTGGGGCCTGCCAAGATTTGTCTCATTAGCCTCTCCCATTAGAACTATGAAAGCTGGTGGGCACAGAAAAGCAGATGATGTGCTTACTGTAAAGAGTTATTTATAATGACATTGTTCGTGATAAATGCATGCTGTCTACTTCTTATTGCCTTAGGATTTTACTCATTGGTATTTTTGCAGCAGGTGAAACCCATAACTATGGAGTCGTTAATGACTTCCTTAGCAAAATCATGAAAAGATGTTGGCATTATGCAAGACTGGAAAAAGGATTTTGTGGATCTTGTCTTCAAGGAAAGAAATGTAGGGAAAAAAACAATAAACAAACAAAAACAAACAAAAAACAACAATAAAGGAATAGAGACCTGCCACATTTTGGCATTGTAAATTTTGAACACTTCAGATCTAGTTTTTCAAATGCAAATGAAATCTGTATTAATTATAGAAAATCTTTATTAAAAAATTAAACACAACTTCAATAATAATGAGTAAAATAACAAATTCCTACAGAGTATAGATAATTTTTGTTTAATGCACTAAACTGTTTATGTGGCTGTAGTTTTCTTCGAAAATTTTGACTAAGAAACATACTAGGGCTACTCTGAAAGTAATGCCTCCGTTTTTATGATGTCCCACAACATCAGAGGATGTTGGGGGTATGGCTGTAGAAATCGAGCCCTCCCACCAACAATACATTGCAATTTGTTGCCCTGTGAGAGCAGAGGGACAGACTGAAAAAATAGCATCAGACATGGAAGTGTGTATGAAGCAAAGGTTTGGTATTGAATTCCTCCATGCAGAAAAAATTACACCCCTTGACATTCATTGATGTTTGCTGAATGTTTATGGGGGCCAAACAGTGGATGTGAGTACAGTGAGATGGCGGACACCTGCACTGGTGCAGATTTTTATGAGAATAGAATGCAGGCTTTTGTTGGTTGCTGGTGAAATTGCATAGCTAGTGGTGGTGACTGCTGAAAAACAGTATTTTGTCGCTGAGAATTTTCTCTATCAAATGGTGTTATTGTGCTGTTTGTATCTGTTGTAGTTTCCATGGAAATAAATAGAAGACATAACTTTTGGAGTCTCTTGTGTATTTTCCTTGTCATCTGTGCTTAGATAATTCTGTTTTCACAGCAGTGCTCCTCTGTTTAAAAAAAAACAACAGCTATTTCTTTCTACTGTGTTTTTGAAGATATAACAACTTACACTACTTCATAACTCTGCTCTGCATGTACAAAGAAAGGTACAGAAGTTGCTCCTTTGAACCAGTTCCAAGAGATGCTTAGATCACTAAGGATTATAAAATCATAATAAGCAGATAGTACATACTCACAAAATAAGCCTAATATGTGTTTGTATTTGTAAATTTTGATTAATATAAGATTACAATATGGATGTCACTAGTCCAGGCAGAGGATAGGCCAGGAATAGCACAAGATACCTATTAGACCATGATTCAGACCTGTATTGTGCCCTAGGATTTCTTGTGCCATCCTAGGGATATCACACTGTTCCTCAGCTGCCCATTGGTAAGTGGTAATGATATCACAGAGGTCTATTGTAAGAAAAGAAGTTGAGTGACAATGTGATAGGATACTAAAATGGTTCTGCAAAATGAATAAGTATCTCCTAAAAACATATGTTTTCTAATTTGTACTATAAGCTTTAAAAAAAAAACAAGCTTTTGATGAGGAGTCTGTATGTATGGAACAACTGGGTTACTTTCTGATCAATGATGTCTGTGAGTCATCCAAAAATCCAGAACCATCTAGCCAGGTACAAACATCTTTGAAATTGTAGTGGGAAGACTGTTTTGCCATAAAAGTTTTTTTGTTTTTCTTTTTTACTATAAAATTAAGATTTCTATATATTTTTTAATTTAAAGGAAAATTTTAGCAAAAATAGATTACTTGTTGAATATGAATGGGGCAGAGGGAAGAAAGCTTATGGCTTCCACTTTAAAATGCAGAAGAATATATTTCAGAATAGTTGGCACTAGACAGTGCTTTAGCCAGCAGAAAAAACATGTGCTTTGCTTTGTTAAATCTGGATGTCTGGGTTCAGAGTCATGTGTTTAGGTTCTGGTTCATTCAAATTTCTCACATTATGGAAGTTTTTTAAGGACATTAAAAAAATCCTGTGACTGTTTCTTCAGTTATGGTCTGATTTCTTCAGAGTACTTGCTGGTGGAAGTAACACATTAATCAGATGGGTAGTTTTTTATGTTTTGAGTGCCTACTTTCTAGGCAGAAATAGAACTGGAGAAGATAAAAAAAGCACTGCTACAGAGACAGAAATTTAGGCTACAGGAATTTTCTGACATGCTATCATATAAGTCAGTATCACAGCTGAATTGCTGCATAAAAGACAGGAAAAAAAGGAAGCCATTCCTGAGTAATACAGAAAATCAATAGTCACTTGAGATTATGATCTAGAAGGAAAATTCTGCATTATATACTTGAATGAGAGTGAAATAAGTTTTGGAGAACACTCACATTGTGTGAAAATATGTCTTAATTTTAAAAACAGCTCCTCAAATGCCTATAGCAGATGCTCCCCTTTGGTGCATTCTGTGCTTTAAGATATCTCTATTATCCTAAAGCAACTACTGGAGGATAAATTTCCTCAAGTAAAAGAATGAGAGTTTCACTTCTCACATATGTGTTTTTGAATTTCTGCCATTTTTAAAAAAAAGAGACTGCTAAAACGAGAAAATAGCTTTATTTTATAAATTTACTTATATGTTTACACAGAGTAGTATGATATTTTTTTTCTTCAGAAGCTCTTTTCATTTCTATTGACTGAGTAGAAAATATAGGCATTTTCTTTAATATGACTTTTTCACCAGCTGCCTAAATTAAGATGTGAATTAGATTTCCAGGTTAGGTGGGTTAGCTGCTAGGTTATATCTTTGTGATTTTTAACCAGCTCAGCTTCTTATCAACAGTACTGCTTTAATGGTCATGGAGCTGGTACCTATGATGAAGCATAGAGTGGAAACCCGTGCCCTTCTAGAGTTGGTGAGTTGAAAATGGCTTTAAGTGGCATGTCTGAATCCTCCTTGGCTCATCTGTCATTGAGGAGGAGGGCTCCAGCAAGAGCAGCTCTTCAGCTATTGTCATCTTCACCTCTGTCTCAAGAAATTTCATCAGTAGACAGTTTGGAAAAAATAAATTCAGGAGATTCTTACTTTCAAAATGTGGAGAATGATTTTTTATCTTTGTTCTAGAGCTGATTAGTCAGTGTCATTCAAAGATATACAGAGTGGTATCATAGGAAAGCTGACTTCCATTTTGGGTTGATACTATCATTTAGAATTTTAGCAGATGTATAGACAGAGACAAACAAACAGACAAAAAATGTAAGGGCTGTGTGAAGTTACTAGTGGCAGTTATCAAATGAAATAATGGATTATAGCTGATTTCAATAGCAAACTCATTTCAACAGCAAAAAATCTTAATGACCAAGACTTAGGGGAAATTTATGGTATAATGAGGGTTTTTATCAACTTTTTATATATGCTTTAGTTTCAGTAGGTAAATGCTGCTTTTGCACAAAGAAGGAAGATTCAGAGTATGTTTACCAATTTGTTTGGAAGAATAATCAGCTCATAAATCTTCACATTTAACCCTGATAACAAGTAAGAACTTGTTCGAAGAAAATGTTGCTTGAATGTTTACTGAGCAGTAAGTTTAATTAACTTACCTTCAAAGGATAATTTTCACAGCATATCAAAAAGAAAGATCTGCGGGAACCCACAATTATTAAAACTAAATTCTATTTTAATTTGTCGTTTGATCAAAAGCACCGAAGAGCTTAATAAAATCAACTGTCTGTCATATTAGATGAGATGCAGGCAATCACATTTCTGTGGTAAGGACTTGTCTTTGATCAGGAATTTCTAATTACCACTGAAATGGGAAATATCATCTCACGGATCTGTTACTACCAATTTAAATACAAGTTGAAATGATTATTTCCTCCCACAGATTTTTTTCCATTATTGTCTTGCACAACAATATTCTTACTTTCAGAGTCCCACAGCCTAACAACCTCTTTTTAATACCTATAACAATAATTAATTAAAGGGACTCTGTTCTTTAAACAAAACAAACTTTTGAGTTGAATTTTATAACAAACATTCACCATTCAAGAATTCTTTTCTTTTTTTTTTTTTTTAATTTTGCTTTTTTACAGTAATAGGATATAACAGAATGGTCCATCACATTCCCATGTATGTTGTTATATACGAAGCCCAATTAACTGTACCAAGTAATAAGTCACTAATACTGCTGATGATTGATGCAGGTAATAATTATCTTAGGATTCTGTTCTTGTTCTCAATTTGTGACTTGTGATTTCCAGGTGTCAAGAGATTAAGATACAGCAGTTCTTAAATTTCTTAGGAATTAGAGAGAGATGGAATAGATTCTGAGACTTAAAGGAGAGTCTGATTGATACTCTGAACTTCAGTACACAGAAAGACGTTGGTATTGGTGCAACTGACTTGTGAATTCTGAAGCGATCATAGAACAAGACTGAGATAAACAGCTCATACAGCACTACCACTGGCAAGCCATCAATGTAGATGATCCTTTGATTAGTTGATTTCTGTAGCATCGAAAGAAGGTGAAGAGTGGGTGAAGTGTATAGAATGTTCTTTAGTAAGGTTTTTGACAGCCTTTTTGAAGAATGGCATTTCACACACTACTGAAATGCTGCAAGAAATTACTGCAAACTGGATGCATACTGTGGGAAAAAGCAATTATCACTGGTGCACTGTAAAACTTGAATTGGCTCTAGTTCTTCAAGAATTTCATATGCAAAAAGCATCATACAAGCTTGCAGTGAAGAACTGCCATCTATGTATGGATTACACTTGCCTAGGAAATGTTGAAGGTTTTTTATAGACAAGATAAAGTGCTAGATACAAAGAAAATGAACTACAGAGGGTTGGCTGGTTCTTTACATGCAACTTATCATCCTGATAAATAATTTCCAAATCATGAGTCTTATCAATCATGGACTGCTTGATCTTGAATAGCTGGATAATATAAGCTTCATGAATTTCATGAGAGTGGGAGGTCCTTAACTGTTCATAATATTCTAGAACAGAAAGATAGACTTCTTGAATTTAAAATACTACATAGAAAATTTTAATTCAGTCCTTTCCTTCTTCAGCAACAGACACACAGAGACACCATTTCTGTAACTACCTCCTTTGTACAAGCTGTATTTTGTAATCTTTCATGTCATGGCATGCAGCTTCTATTTCAAAACTGTTCCTTGCCTTCTCACGTAGAGTTGAAACAGAGAAGTAGACATGAGCACTGTGGCTCCATTTTTAAACATTTTGAATAATAGCAGAGGGACAATAGCAGAAATCATGTAACTAGTCGAAATATTACTTTGAAAAGGGACTATAACATTTGATTGTGGAATCAGAAATGGAAATCTAATGCAAACCTCCCAGCGAATTACATTACAGTATCATTTATTTCACCCAAGAAACTGTCCAGTCTTTTGGGACTTTGTTTTTTGTTTCTATTAAGAAAATTGTAATAAAGAATTATTTATTTGATGTAATAAGTTACCAAATCCCATACATAAAAACTATTTTCTAGGAAAAAAGTAGGAATAAGATGCCTAAGGGAATTTGTCTGTCACTTTCATAACCTAAATTCCTATACCAATAGGAATATATTCCTATACTATTCCTATTCCTCTACCCAAGAAACTCCTTTTTCCTACTTGTGTGTTCCTTCAAGATTACACTCTCAGAGATTGTTTTGATGTCACTTCTGTTTCATTATGTTCACTGTCTGCCTTTTGGCTCCTTCTGATAGATTAATATAAATATATTCACTAATTCCCAGCCTTTGTGTTTTCATTCAGTTCCGTTTGGAACATTTTTTTTTTCATGCATCCAATTTAAGACTCCTTCAGTTTTACTGGAAAGAAGAGAGAGTGATCTCCTGCAGGCTTTTTACTTGAAACTATGAAATTCAGACTTGTTTTGATGAAAAGTTATTTTCTGGTCTACTCTTAATTACTATTTCCAGGCATTCTTGAAAGATAAGCTGTTGGTATGGATTCAGGAAATTTTTTATATGTTTCTTTTGCTGAGGTGTGGCAACCACATAACCACAAGCACAAAAATTTCTCCTAGTGTCAGAGACTCACACTGTGCAAACAGAAAACAGAGTGTGGGAGAAATGGATGAAAAATCTGGTTAAAAGAAGACTCTGAATGGCAGCTAAAATTTCTCTATAGATGCCATAGAGACAATAAAATCTCTAAAATTTTTTTCATCCTTCTTTGGTTTTCTTTGTCAGTGAGAGATGAGCCTTTCCACTGGGTATGTTGTAATAAATATTTTTATGGTGTTCGAGGTGTTGATTTATTCTCTTTTCATGGAAGCACCAAGGGGAAAAAAAAAAAGGTATGAAAGAATTAAGCTAAAAGATATATATATTTTTTTAAGTTAACATTTGACTTACGATGACTGATCTACTGGGAGAACTAAGTCAAAGAATGTTCCAGTCTTAATTGTAACATTAACTTTCTTAAAAAGCTACTGTCTTTTAACCAGCACAGTGTTTCACGCCAAGTGTTGGGTTCTGCATTTTGGACACAACAACCCCAAGCAACCCTACAGGCTTGGGAAAGAATGGCTGGAAAGCTGCCTGACAGAAAGTGATCCTGGTGTACTGACAGACAGCTGAATATGAGCCAACAGTGTGCCCAGGTGGTCAAGAATGACAATGGCATTCTGGTTTGTATCAGGAATGATGTGGTGAGCAGGGCGAGGGAAGTAATCCTGCCCCTGTACTCAGCACTGGTGAGGCTCCACCGTGAGTACAGTTGTACTCACTATGTACAGTTTTGGGCACTTCAAAACAGAAGGACACTGAGGTTCTGGAGCAGGTCCAAAAAAGGGCAGCAAGGCTTGTGAAGAGCCTGGAGAATACGTCCTATGAGGAGCAACTTAAGGAACTGGAGCTGATAGTCTGTGGAAGAGGAGGCTGAGGGGATACCCTGTTGCTTTCTTCAAATACCTGAAAAATGATTGCAGCAAGAGCAGGGTTGGTCTCTTCTCACTGGTGACGGGTGACAGAACAAGGAGAAATGGCATCAAGTTGCGACAGGGGTGGTTTAGGTTGGATATAAGTAAAAACTTCCTTACTTAAGGGTTGTTAAGCACTGGAATAGGCTCCCAGGGAGGTGGTTGAGTCTCCATCCCTGAATGTGTTTAAAATCCATTTGGATGCAATGCTCAGGGACATTTAGGAAAATGCACACTGGTAAATTAGATAGATCTCTGTACTCAGCTTCACTTTTTAGAAGAGCCATTTCTCTTGGATAAGATAAATATTTTATACTGTTACAAGAGATAGAAAAATATTTCAAATGTAGGAAAGTACTATTAGTAAAACCTCAGAGTAAAAAAGATTTAAGCATTTTGTATTATTTTAGAAATCAATTTGATTTCGAGTGGTCTGTGTCTAATTTTCTTTCCCAGAATGTTTTGTTGAGAAATGAACTTCCATTCAATTCAATTATAATATCTACATCTGTTTATATTTACCTAGAGTTTATGGGGTGGATTGTGAGTGTTGCCAACTCATATGATTTTATTAATGTCTTATGGGGTTTGGTTGGAAAGTACTGTTGTTTGTGAGATCCATTACCAATGCAAATAAAAATTCAATGTTTATAGTGAAATTTCATGGGGAACTTAGATAACCTTGAACTCAAGTAAAAGTAGTGGATAGAAAGACAGTAATATAACAGGCAAAACAGATTTTCTTCTTCTTTTTTTTTTTAAAGATAGCAGCTATGTAGTGAATTCGTCATGAAAAAGGTCAAATATTTTCAGATTGCTCTGTCTAATGTGTAAGCTATACAAGTTTAAGCTTGCTTAATTATTTTTCTATAAATCTCTTACTGAAATTGATATGACTTAGAGGAATATAGCTAGTCATAGTGTGTTTCAGCCCCAGAAATGATACTAAGAAAAAAAAAACCCAAAAAAGACAAAGCAAACTCTTATATATATAAACTAAATAAGAAAAACACTTTGTTTAAAGGTTTCAGTACTACCTTGGATAATAGTTGTTTTTGAAAAATCAGTGTACTTTCTGCTTTTGTTTCTCTGTGGTGACATAAAGGTTTATGGGGTGTATCTGAAGGTAAACTATAAAAAAAATAAAGAAAAGGATCTTAGCAGGCAACATAAAACTACACATAAGCCTGAATAAGTGGTCTTCATGATGACAGCATTAACTGAGATCAGTCATAGAACTATAAACAAAGAATGGAATCACAGTATGCATTGCACATAATTGTGATAGGAAGACTAAGAACTCTTCTCTATAAACAAAATAGTCATCCTGTTGAATCCATATTATTTAAAAACACTGTCTCATTTGGCATAGATATTTTCTGCTAAAAACTAAACATAGTTTGACTTGAAGCAGAAAGTTTTAGGTTCGGCAATGTCTTTGAAGGGAGACATCATCAGTAATAAAGAAAACAAATTATATTTTCTCTTTGTAGTTTGTGGCTATCAAGAAATCACAGGATGCAAGGAAGGAAATAAGCTGGGCCAGTATTTGTGTTAAATATTAATTCCATTGTAAATTATGGTGTTGGAGTTGAGTATGAGTCTTAAGCGTTGTATGACTTCATGAAGCAATACTCTTCTGGTTTCTCTCTTAGTTTGTGTTCTTGAATTTTATTTACTGACACTTCAATGTAAAGCTGATGTCTTATACACCTAGGACTTCCCAGAAAATATTTACATCACGGTTTGTTCTTTGATTTCCATTTTGCTTCTCTGCTTATTGAATATACTCTGTTTCTTTCTGCAACTGAGATTGATACCTTCACAGACTGTGCTGCAGAATAGACTGATGAATAGAGAATTTTACTGGAAATGAAGGCAATGTAAATCTTTTAAATATCTTTTCATGTATGAGCCTAAAATCTTATAACACCTGTTCCTGTATTTTAGCTTCGGGAGAGCGTTTCAGTCTGAAATTTAAGATCTGATAGCCCTGGTTGGCAACTAATACTCTCCTGAATTTAAATTCCAGTTGTGTTCTCCACTGCACTGTAGGTGCAGGAGATAGTCTCGAGAGCTCAAAGTTTTTCAGATGATTTACATTAAACAGTCACTCTTTCCTGGTATCCAACATGCTTGTCTGTAGTATCTTGGACTTTGTGTTATGAACCAGTGAATTCACATGAAGCATCACAGAAGTCTACGTTTCAAAAAATATCCCTATTCATGTCTCTCTATTCCATTTTTCTAATTCTGAAGCATGCTATTGATTTCCCCAAATTCTCCATCTAAAGTTGCAAATTTTAATCAGGAAAAGAATTTGCTGTCATATTTGAACATCAGCTATCATCTTTGGGATTATTCCACGTGTATGAAAATCCTTCAGCAATTTCACTTTTTGCTTCCTCTTGTGGAAGACTTTTAGCTTTTCTTCTGAAAAAAGTTCTCAGTTGTCTATTGCTTGAGGCCAATAAAATATATTTTGTAGTCAGCTCCAGGGTTCTTTGCACTCCTCTGTGGTTCATCTAATTATGAGTTCCTTGTCAAGTTGTGAAGAGTGGAAGAAATCATTACGTATTTAATAACTTCCTTTCTTTTCTGAATCTTTCAGCATCAAATTCATATGCTAGAGAAAAGCTCTGATAATGCTTTCATGTATTGTTGAGTATCATATGTCTCTTTTGTCTTCTTATCATGATTTGGCTGACATCCACATTCTGATTTGAAAGCTACCTATTCTATTTGTTTATCAGATCATTGTAGAACTTTTCTTTCAGTAGCGTGAAAACCTTAGACTTCTGGTCTTCCAGGATATAATCTTGAAGCATTTACCATCCTGCTTTATCATGAAGCTCTCTTGCTGTAGTCTGAGCTGCTGATTATACTTTAGGACCATCCTCTGCTTGTTTGATATCTACTTTTTGTTGCTGTTGCTTCAGAGCTACATTTATCTTCTTGAGACTGCCAGCTTCTCACAAGTGCAGTTCTCTGTTACTATGAGTTAAGCAACTTTGTGATAGTGTCTTGAGAAAAAGATTCCTGTTATTATTTAGATCTGACTAGTTGACAGGCTGGAAGAGGAAGCAGTGAAAGACCAGAATGACTGGGAAGGTTTCATGTTCTGCTACAGTACATAAATGTAGGAAAAAATTATGTTAGGAATTATTCTTTCAAATAATTCAAGGGTTGAAAACATATATTCATCTTGAAAGCAGTGACAAGCTAAGAAATCCACAGTGTCAAAAAAACATTGTGGGCATTATTTAAAAAAAAAAAAGAAAAAGGAGAATATATATCTAATGAAATGGTCACTTCCAAATATTTTTTCCCTAAGCTTTCTTACAGCTGTTCCTAGAAAGTTATAAATCAGTTTTTCCTAAAGCTCCTACCTGAATTCCATTTGGTGTTGGATTTTTTTAAATTAGAAAATATTAAATTTGAATATCTCAAAAAACACCCGCAGGAAAAACTTTCCAGCTGATATGGCATTCAAATCTTAATGTATCTAAGAATTGTAAGTTTTAGTTCAGTAGTCATGATGCTGAGACATAACTCAAGAGCTAAGCAAGTGCAAAAGAAAATTCTGCCTAGGAGAGTATATATGGTTTACTGCTAATAGCATAATCAATTCAGACAATATACTTCCTACCTACTCAAGTGCTTTAACCTAGATAGACAATAAAAGACGCTGACTGTAAACCCACTTAAATAAAGAAGGAAATTTTGTCCTGTGTCCAGGACTAAACTGTGTTTCTGGCTCTGGTCAGCATTTTCATTAATGGCACGAATGGTGGAAGAAAAAATATCTTTATTACATTTGCAGACAACAAATTGGAGAGGCAATAAGGGACAAGGAGAATGTGATTCAATAAGGACGGATAAAGAGCTCTATATTTAGCCAGGAATTATCAGCAACATAAGCACAAGACAGAAACAACTGGATCCTAAGGTAGTAGTGGATCAGTTAGATCACAGCATCACAGCATGTAGCAAACAAGGCAAGTCAAATACTAGACTGCATTAAGAGTCTTTTGTAAGACATACAAAAAATTTCTGCTGAATTTAGCATTAACACCACATCAGCAGAAGAACTGTCTTCAGTTATAGAACTATACTTTAAGAAAGGTATAGAACAGTTTGAAAGAGAATACAGAATAGTCAGAGCCTAGAAAATATAATGGACGAGGAAAGATGTAAATATTGCAGCTATTTGGTCTAGAGAAGAAAAGAGATGGGATGACATGATTACACTCTTCAAATATTTAAAAGCTTCCACACAATTGAAGGGAGTATATCAGTAGTGGGTAGTGTAAGAAATAGTTGGCTTAAACCACGGCAAGGAGACAGAGGCTAGACATTAGGAAAAACTTTGTAAAGACAGTGAAATACCAAGATAGATTGCCTAAAAAAAATTGTGTAATTCTTGTCTACATTGTTAGGGGCTATTAAGGATAGGTTAAACTAGTATCTGCCAGGAATATTTTAACTAAGCATTTAAAAGTGAAGAGCACATGTAGTTGGATAGTTTTATATCAAAATAAAGGTACACTAATGCTGCTGAAATCACCCTGGTTCCAGAAACAGGTGTCAGGTACTCAGACAGCATGACCTATTATGGTGTAATTAATCTTTTGTGATGATTAACAGAGACTTAGAGTATGATTGAGTATCACTGTGATTCATACAGTCATATATGCTGTGTGCCAGACAATCCATATCCTGCCTATTGCCCTGCTACAGCTAGTGAACTCTTTTATGACCTTGGGGATACTGTTGAGGATAGACAGATGTTTTGGACCTATTCCTGGCCATCCAATTTCTACAAGATGATGTAATCCTGCCTGGAACACTTCTTTCTCTGACACAGAATTGTGACCAGTACCTGGGTGGGAAGGTGAAACATTGCTGCCTATACAACCCTGCCTTTTATCAGAGGTTTGGTCAAGAATGGCTTGATTGCCCATTTCCTCTTTGTATGAGTGACACAAGTGGTAGCCTGGAGTTTAAGCCTTACCCATGTCCTCAACATAATCTGCACATGGAAATTCTCTTCAGATTACGAGGAGCAGGATTGGTTGACTTTGGTATAGTTTGAACTGTGGAGATGTAGTTACACAAATTGAGACACTGCATTACAGAGAGAGAAAATGCATCTGAAATAGCTATCAGATGGCTGTGAGATCATCTCCACAGTCAAAATGGATGCCAGCAGGCTACAACCAACATCCCTAAGCTTCACTGATGTGAATGTCAACTAAGATGTTCCCCTCAATGTGGAGACTCCACATTAGCAAGGCAGGGTGGGTGCAGTTCTAAATTCTTTCTCTGCACATTGCCTAGAAAGAATCTATAAAGCTGTTGCTAGCACCAGCAAGTAATATTTACAGAGAGTAGAATGTTATATGGGCTGCTCATGGTTTATAGTGGTGCTTACACCATGACTGACTGAGTGCTTAATTTAAGGAAAAGTGTTGAAAATTAGAAGGTTTTGCATTTTATCCAAAAAGATACCCCAAAATCACAAGTGTGAAAATTTACTTCAGGTAAGAAGCTATCTGTCTAAAAAGAGACAGAGTATGAATACCTAAATAATGAGAAAAAATGTTAGGTAAATATGAAAGCATAACAATTTTAAATTTTCAACACGTTTAATGAAGAATGTGATAGCATACTGATGACTGGTTGAGCAAAAGATAATAGGAAGACTTCTAAAAATGAATTTCAAATGTGGAAGGGAAAAACCTCAGGGTTTACAGTGAAATGTAGGTGAACAGTAAGAAGATTTTGTACTAAGTGTCATGGTTTAGTGGGGAAATATGGTAGTATGTGGATGGTTGGATTAGATGATCTTGGATTGTTTTCCAACCTTGATCCTTCTATGATTCTACAACTCTAAGTGCCCTGTGGGCTGCTCTTCTGTGTTTTTAGAATGTAACATAAAATACTTCTGACATGAAAGGTTTCATCAATGGCTCTGAATCTCTATTTGCTAAGATTAAATATTCTCATATCAGTAGGCTCCCATAGACTACATATATAATAGCATTAATAGTGTTAGTTAATAAAGAATTGTTATCATTCAAGTTTTTTTTCTCTAGAGAAATATTTAAAATAAACATTGTAAGATAAGAAATATTTAAACTCAGCCAAACATTTATGACTAAAATTCAGCTTTTTATTTAAATTAATTCCAGCTTTGCTTATTGCCTTGTAAAAGCTTGATTTTTCCTTCTTTTTTTTTTCCTTTTTTTTTCCACTTTCAGATAGAGTTTGTCCTGCTTAGTTAGCACATCCTAGTGCTTAGTTAGCACATCCTGTTCTTTGTTGCCTGCTGCTTATGGCAATTTCTTCTGATATCACAAATTGCTATAATCTTATTGCTGCTATGAGCTCTTGCTTTTTCTAGATATTTTTTTCTAGATAATCCTTGTTGCTTAAGTACATAACAATTTAAAGAGTTAATAACAAAAAGTGCTGGTTTTGTCCAATGATTTTAAGACTGTTCAGAAACCTGTTATTTCTAATGAGTTCTTGGTTAAATCTCAAATTAGGACAAGCTCTTGCAGAACTAAAAAAAAAAGAAAATGCTATCACAGTGTGAACAGTGCTTTATCACTTTTTTTTTCTGCCAAAATTTTCCTTCCAAAGTAGCTCTCACTTTGACCATCTGTGTTCATGTAAGTGAAACCAAGAAATTTACTTTTCTGATTCTTCTTCTGTTTTGTTTTCAGACATCAGAAACATCGACTATTCTTTCATTTAAGCTATTAAATTGTTTTCCAATTTTAAGACTTACTAATGCTTCTATAGAATTTTTCATAAAAATTACTACCAAAAAGAACTCTAAAGTTTCTTAAATTTATTTTATTTATTTTTTATTAGTCACCCAAATACACTACTGTCTATCGGAAAACTTTTGTAAACATTGACTGAAAACTGAAGAGATTAATCTTACGTCATTGGTGGCAAAATAGTTGAGCTCTACATAAGCAGTACAAGCAAGTCAGAGATGAAATTCTAGATGACCATTGAATTGTACATCAGGTTACAGAAGGAAGGGAAGCCTTGTTTTCAAGGAAACAAACAAACGAATAAACACATACAACAGACGTTAGAAATAAAGCCTTCTTTCCAAAAGAGAGAACCAGTGATCAATACAAATTTTGTTCAGCATGCTTCAGCAGAACACCTGGGAAGCTGCTGTGTGCATGGCTGAGATCAATTTGTTTTTCTCACAATACTGCTGTCTTTGGTTATAAGGGCATCACTCTGTGATCCTTGTCTGATGCTGTTGAGAAAGGTAAACATATCTGAACAAAATTCTTATCCCACTACTTATAACTCTCTAAACTGAAGGATTAAGTAGTAAGTATCGTTAGACTATAAAACCACAAATCCTGAGGTGGGTAAGGGCTGTCTTAACCTGCTGTCTCAGCTCTGATTTCACCTGTTGCAGGCAAAAAACAGACCATGTTTTTTAAAAAATTACTCTTATTTTGCCTTAAGAATCCCAACTGAAGGCCCATCCACCTTGGACTCTCTCAATGTTAAATACCACACTTGCTGATGTTCTGCCTTAGCTCACAAAAGTCTTCCATAATTCTAGACTATTTTTATGGCAGTCTTGAAATCTCTGGCAAAATGCTGGACAAAATAGCCAGGCAAACATTGTCTAGTAAAGTAGGGAAGGAAGGGTGTGTGAAAGGGCACCACAAACTGATTGTTTGCCCTAAACTGATCATGTTAAAAGATAAGGTGATAAGAAGCCAGTTCAGTGGTACCCAGTGAATTACAAAAAGGCTTTTGAAATGATGTAGGTATTGGCTTGAGAAACAATATAAAGGAAGCATGAAAACCTATTATGAAGTCAGGGGAGAAGGGTGAGGAGAAGTGACAATAGTTGGGCACTGCCCTCCACTGCACCATGACATCCCCAGCCCTGCCTGTGACAAGTCCATGGGTCTCAGGAGCAACCCACACCCAGCACTGAACCACCCTTCCTTTGATGCCTGTGGGGCTGTAGGAAGTACCCATAGCCTTCTTTAGTGGGATGCACGCAGCAGCAGGAGGGTAGATGCAGCTGGAGCACCTATGTCAACACAGGAGGGCCTGGTGGTTAATGGTGTACAGCTGATGCTGATTTCAGATATACACTGATGACTGATGAATCATGTGTCATTAACAAATCAATGAACTGCTTCCATTCTGGTTTGTTTAAACAGTGTGAACCAAGCAGTTTGCCCTGTGACAGTCCCATGCATTTGATTTTGTGTCATTGGTTTGCATTCTGAAAGGAATGTACCCTCTTGCATAGCTCATGTGTTATGTTCCCCAAAGATACTGATGTGCGCTGTTCTGAACAAATCTAGTTGAATTCTAACAATTTCAGAAAATAATCTATTTGCTTACTGCCACTACATTTTTATTTATTATTATTTTATTTTTTGTTTTTATTCATTGTAGTATATATATATATGTTATGTATTTGATAAGACAAAGATACTAGCACTGATTCAGAAACATTTCTTATTAATTTTTTCTCATTCATATATGAGCTCTGAAAAATAATGCTGATCTCTGTCAGCGGCTTTCAAGTTTTTTGATTTTTGTCCTACTGATAGTGTACAATACAATATTGAAAATGTCATATAGTAAAAACTGAAGTACTTACTGTGAAAGGCCTTCCAAATATACTATGTCAGCAACATTCCTTTTGGAAACTAGATTTGTATTGCTGTCAGTACAGACCTCATGTTTATTTCCTACAGGACTTTCACCTATGAATAAGGTTGACATTTAAATTCCAGGTTTTATCTATTTTCACATACTATGACTGTCTTTACTGTTCCTTGCTTTAGCTTTCCTAAAATTCAGGCTAACTTATTTGTACTTCATGGGATTATTTATTTTATCCTGTTGAAATGCTGGAACCATATTTGTAGTTATCCAGTCATTTGGAACTTCTTCAGTTTCCCAGGACTTGCTAAATATCATGAACTGATCTGAAAGCACCCAGTTGGATTTCTTAGGGCTCTTGGGTGTCAGTTATCCTTGTCTGTTGATTTGAAAATGTCTAATTTCAACAGATGTTCCTTTACATCTTCTGTTGCTACACATGGTAAACTTGCTATTACAGCAGCATCAGCGTCTGGGATGCATACCTCCTCATGCTTTTCTCCAGATACAACACATAAATGTCTCTTGGCTGTTTCTGCACTGCAATTCATGTTTATGCCAGAGCCATCTGTATGTACATGTACCTGTAATCCATTCCTCTCAATATTAGCTTTCCTTCTGTTTCAGCAAGGGTTCTACATCTCCTTTTTACTAGGTTGGCCTCTTACCCAGAATAACCTTTTTTTCATATTCTTGGAACTGTGGTTTATGGGACACCCAATAGTTCCCGACTTTTATTAAAATACTCCACATTAGGCACATTCACTTCATTAGTTGTCATCAATTGCTTCAAATTGGGTAAAACGGACAGCTTCAGATATGCTAATAATAGGTAGATGCTGTGTTCTGCTCTCGTAACTGAAATTAAGATCACCAACATCTTTTTAAGGTAAGTCATTGCTGCATCTCTGCCAGTAGGAATTGTATCCAAACATCAAGTTATGTCATGCTCTCTTCTCTTGGCTACCCAGTGTGTCCAGTAAAGACCCCTTCAGTTGAAGTCACTCTTGGCAAGAACAGATTTCTTCCTACTCCAACTCATCAGTGGTTTAAGAAGCTGTTTGCAATATGCATGTAAGATTAAGCCTTTAACAAAAATAAATAAATAAATAAAAGCCTTCAAGCCTTCTTTAGTTTCATTATCTAGGACTGCAGTCCATAAAATTTCATAGCACAGTGTGGAGTTCTCTGTGGCTGCAGTGTCTTTGACATGAATTATTACTTACAGTCTCCCATCCCTCTTCCAGCTCTTTCTGCAGCTCTCTTTTTCAAAGAGAATTCTTTTCGTACAGTAGGATTCAGCTTAGCTCTACCTGCTCTTCTTACATAAGGGCATCTTCATGCCATTCCTCATAATGACTGCCTACACTCCTAGCATTGCTACACAGATGATAAAAAAGGATGTCTTCCTTCTGCCCTTAGAGTATTATGAGGTCACAGATTTCATGTACATAGCTTAGTGCATGTTCTGTAACGACAATGTTATTATACTGACCTTTCTAGGTTACTGTAAAGTCTTTCTGACTATATTTTTCTGTAAAGAAAATCACCATCAGATTTGTACAGTGATCTCTATGACAAACAATAGCATCACTCCTCTTTCTGCTCACATAGAGCAAGCCTTCATTTGTAGTAGATACTGAGTTTTTTCTTCTGTTACTCTAGAAACAGAAAGGATTTTTCAGAACACCAGAAGGCTACAGTTTCTAGTCCAAGAGGTGGCAGGGTTCATTTTCAAATTTGGAAGATGACTTGATAGGTATAAAATAGATAATATAAAAAGTTTACCATAGAGAGCTCCTTAACAGGCAGGTTTGTACAAGATCAGTTTTCCTAAAAGAATAAGTAGAGATACTAAAAAATAAAAAAAGAAAACAGCAACAACAACAAAAAAAACTTGCTTGAATATACAACTTAATTACATAAAGCTGTTAGTTCATTCTGTGCAATATTAATGACCAGATTTGAATTGGCAGGTTCATTGGACATGTAGACATAAGAAAATAATGTTTATCATTCCCAAGTAATTTTTAAGACAAGGGAAGTGCTCATCATTACATAACAAATGTAAAGAAAGTAAAATTTTGGTTCTTTACAGACAGGATTTCACCCTAACTGTACATAACATGAAGACCACGAAGTTAGTCTACACTCAGGCATCAAATCACAGCCTATTTACTTAGCAGAAATGCAATTTCTGTTTTCCATTTGGAACTATTTTGATTTAATTTTAAAAATTACTTCTTAGAAATAAATTATTTTGTATAAAGGATGAAATTTAGAAGAGAAAGAAAGAGAGAGAGAAAAGGTATAATGTCTAGAGGCCTGCATAATAATTTTAATAAGCTGTGCAATCTTTCAGTCTGGACAGTTTGACATAATCATGAACACATACAAAAATACGTTCATAGTCTGGTTCCATTTTGGAAAAAGTAATTGACCATAAAGAAGAAATAGATGGAGTACTGCAAAAGGAAGTCTAGTGTTACTGATGCAAGGGGTGTCATTTGTCCAATTTCATTTTTGATACACATATTGCAGATATGTGCAATAGCATGCAAAATTTCAGGTAAAGGATGATAGGAAATAGAGAGCAATGTGATTTATTTTCTGTGACATTTAGAACTTCTTTGGGAAATTATTTTTCACCTCAGTTGCAGGAAATTTTCTGCTAAGCAAGTTTTATTTTCTTGTTTTTCTATGTCATATTACAATTTTTTATCTTCAAAAGAAATAAAAAATCTTCTTATAAATGAATAGGCAAAGTACTATTTAGAGCATTTTTCATGGCCATTTTTCATCTTCAATTTCTGGCTAAAATTTTTCTTTTGGTTCCATAAATAACTTGATTTTGTTTTGCAAAATCTTAATAGTATTTTTCCCTGACTAAGACACCTTATTTCAGAAAAGTAAGTGATATCCCCATAATCAGCATCTATACCTTTAAAGAACTCCTGGAATTGGTGATGATTCAATTTTGTGGAGTTTACAAAATTCACAGCTTTGGTGAAAATTTGCATATTATCCATTTTTAAAGCCTTTTAAGTTTTCTTGCAGTAATATTTAATTAAAAATGTGTTGCTGGTAGAAATTGCATTAGACATTTTTCTTTTGGAGACATTGTATGAACAGTATTTCCTTTCAAACTGATTTGCTTAATTTGCAAAATTTGCAATTATGTCATTTATTCAAATGGATTGGCTCCTAAAACATTTGGTAAAAATATCAGTAGGTTTTACAGTGAAAATAAGTTCAGATTGCAAAGTTAGCTGTTCCTGTTGTTTCCTTCTTTCTTTCTTTTTAATTTATTTACTTATTCAATTACTTGTAGTTGCAGAGGACTTCTATTTGTTTTGGTTACAAGACTGGCTTTTGGAACAGTTAAACTAGCAAAAGTGGTATTTCACTCTAAATTTTACAATCATTCTAGAAAATAAGTATGAATTTTGTATTAAATGCTGTAGAAAAAAAGTGTTTCTCTTCATGGATGAGTTCAAATGTTGTCTGAACTTCACTTTTTAAAATTTGCATTCTTCTGTGGACTACCTTTTGCAATTTCTTGTCTCCACTTTTTATTTCACTTTGTGTGGTCTGTCATTTTCTTGTAGAGAAATAGCTTCTTATTTCCTAAGACACTGAGGTAGCGGATATGAGCTTAAATATTTGAACTGACGATTCCTTGGCTTAATGCTTTATCCAGCAAAACACTTCAAACTATGATTAACTTTAAATACCACCAATTTTTTATGGGACCAATCATATAATATTATGTATACATGCCCTTCTGTGCTTCCCTTGAGTGTCTGTGTCTGAGAAAGGTGTTGGCGAGGACTGTTGAGTGTAGCTGTTCTCTTCTGCTCAGAGGTGTCAGGAGTGTGCCAGAACTGCACAGGTGTCTGGAGGGAACCTTGCTGAAGAAAGAAAAAGGGGACACCAATTTTAACTAAGTGATGAACACTTTAGTTTCGTGCAATTTTTAAGGACAGTTGATGATTTTTGTTTGTTAATTTCGGTGGGAAGGCAAGGTCTATAGCTTAGACTAGTGCACAGAGTTTGTATGTGGAAACCTCAAGCAGTGTAAGAGTCAAATTTACTTTACTAAAAAAGGTGTTACTTCACTACCCCTTTGCAGCCATTGTCATTTCCTAAACAACTTCTGTTACCACCAAATGACAGATAAAATTAGCTCTGCTGTTAGAAGACAATTTATAAGATTGCAGTTTCTAAGAAAAGTTCAGCAGCTCTTTATATTCCTTATGGATCATCTCTCCTACCCCCCCCCAAAAAAAAGATGAATACTTTTACATCAGAATAGAAGTACTTTAAGTATATACATCTGAAACTGCAAACTGAAACTCAGATGCTACTGTTCTAGCATAAAAAGGAACTGGACTACCTACTCTGAGATTCAGTGTCTGTAATATCTCTTCAGGATATATTCCCCAACACAATTTCCACCTGAAGATTTCTCTCTCCTTGCCTTACCTTGCCTTTGGCTTGGCTTCCCTTTTCTTAGTAACTAATTCCCCTTCAAATGAAGATATATCTGGAGTTAATAAAGATAAGGAGTAACTCCCTCTGGGGTAATGCAGCTCAGTCCAATGCCTGTTCGGTCCCTGCCCTTTCTCTCTCCTTTCTATTCAGACTTGCTAGAGAACAGACTACAGTTTTACAAAACAAATGCACTGTGGAGACTTTTTTAAGTGAGCTCCTGAGGCTTGCTATAACATCTGTAAAGGTAGGTAGTTTAATGTGGCAACTGTTCAGTAAAGACAAGAAAAAAAATAAATGGCATTTAGGTTGCATTCCTAATTTCTGAGAAAATACTAGAGTAGGAGGAAAAGAAATAGACTTGTGTCTGGAAAAAGCAAACGTACGTAAGTAAGCCCCTTAGCATGAAAAAAGAACTGTGTCACAGACATAGCTGAGGTTATGAATAGACACGTTACATCATCTTTTGCACAATGCAGTAGTGGGAAAAGGGAGGAAATGAGGCCTTGGGAGAGGAATAAATAAGTTAGAGCCAGATTTTAGACCAAAATTGCTAGACTGGATGCTTCTTTGGAAAAATCTGTATTGTGTTTTCTGTTAGGAACAGGTGAAGAAAAAATGAAAAGAGCTACTCTAAGAAAAGGAAAAGAATGCTTAGGGCTACTGATGACAGGGAAGAAATTGTCATAGGATATTAGTTTGAACTTTACAGAACAGTAAGTTCACTTTTTCATTTAGAGATCCTATAGCTGCTTCTGGAATGTTTACAACAGTGGCAAGCTGTGCTGCAGTCTTTCTAGTGCCATCCTTCCTAAGCAAAGGAGGCAAAATGTATACAACAGTGAACAGTTTCAATCCCTACATTAGGCTTAGTCCAATATTGGAATCAAATTAGTTAAAACAAGGTTCTCATGGGAGTTCCCAGTCCACATTTCTGGCACTTCGTCTATAGCAGAACCCATAGGATGAGTACTCTGCTCAGCAGTAGCAAAATCCTGTTCTTGGAGAAAAGAATCACTCAGAGGGAGTGACAGTTACAAGCTGAGGAGTGCAGAGGATTTCCTAAAAAAAGGCAGTTCATATGCTCCCTCCCTCCCTCCCTCCCTCCCTCCCTCCCTCCCTCCCTCCCTCCCTCCCTCCCTCCCTCCCTCCCTCCCTCCCTCCCTCCCTCCCTCCCTCCCTCCCTCCCTCCCTCCCTCCCTTCCTTCCTTCCTTCCTTCCTTCCTTCCTTCCTTCCTTCCTTCCTTCCTTCCTTCCTTCCTTCCTTCCTTCCTTCCTTCCTTCCTTCCTTCCTTCCTTCCTTCCTTCCTTCCTTCCTTCCTTCCTTCCTTCCTTCCTTCCTTCCTTCCTTCCTTCCTTCCTTCCTTCCTTCCTTCCTTCCTTCCTTCCTTCCTTCCTTCCTTCCTTCCTTCCTTCCTTCCTTCCTTCCTTCCTTCCTTCCTTCCTTCCTTCCTTCCTTCCTTCCTTCCTTCCTTCCTTCCTTCCTTCCTTCCTTCCTTCCTTCCTTCCTTCCTTCCTTCCTTCCTTCCTTCCTTCCAAATTCCTTCCAAATTCCTTCCTTCCTTCCTTCCTTCCTTCCTTCCTTCCTTCCTTCCTTCCTTCCTTCCTTCCTTCCTTCCTTCCTTCCTTCCTTCCTTCCTTCCTTCCTTCCTTCCTTCCTTCCTTCCTTCCTTCCTTCCTTCCTTCCTTCCTTCCTTCCAAATTCCTTCCAAATTCCTTCCTTCCTTCCTTCCTTCCTTCCTTCCTTCCTTCCTTCCTTCCTTCCTTCCTTCCTTCCTTCCTTCCTTCCTTCCTTCCTTCCTTCCTTCCTTCCTTCCTTCCTTCCTTCCTTCCTTCCTTCCTTCCTTCCTTCCTTCCTAATTCCTTCCTTCCAAATTCCTTCCTTCCAAATTCCTTCCTTCCTTCCTTCCTTCCAAATTCCTTCCTTCCTTCCAAATTCCTTCCTTCCTTCCTTCCTTCCAAATTCCTTCCTTCCAAATTCCTTCCTTCTGGGTTTGTTCAGCATACAGAAGGCTGTGGGGAGACATAATCCTGGTACTTAAAAGCAGCCTACAGGAAATCTGGAGAGGGATTTTATTTGGAGAGTATACTAATAAGACAAGGGATAATGAATTTAAACTGAAAGAGATTTAGGTTAAATATTAAGAAGAAATTATTTTCCTATGAGAGCAGCGAGGCACTAGAACAAGTTACCCAGAGAAGTTGTGGATGCCTCTTCCCTGCAAGTGTTCGAGGCCAAGTTGGATGGAGCTTTGGGAAAACTGGTCTAGTGGAAAGTATCCCCAAACATGATGAAGGTTAAGGTCTCTTCCAACCCAAGCCCTTCTATGAGCCCATCATCTAAATTTCAGGGTAGGAGTTTGTAGACAGACTTATTGTGTGCTTCCATTTCTAGCCTGGAGCAGAGAAATGGAGAGGAGGAATAATAAAAATAAATGCTTGGCATTTCTTAGTTCAGCTGGAGGAAAAGCAACATCACAGCTCTGAAAGAATAGACCAAAAACCTGAAAGCAATTTAAACTGTTTGGATAAATGTTTGGGAAAATAAACAGAGTATATGATTACATGGGAAATATGCTGGATACTAAAAGATTAAGTTAGAAGCAGGTGTCAGACAAAAAAAAAAAAAAGTAAAAGCTGTAGCCTAGGGATAAAAATGAACTGTGGATGTTAGAATATATCTACTAAAACCAACCTTTAGTTTAATTCCAGAGCTCTGTATCAATACACGGGAGAGGTTGGGATCTACTTACTGGGAGCTCTCTATATTCTCTGTACAGTCAAAAGGTGGAATTGTATTCTGGAATATCAAGAAATCCAGTATTTTTCATTTCTCTGTATTTTTAGTAATTATACTTATTTCTGAATTATTATTTAAAATCCTTCAGCATGCATTATTGCTTTTTTTTCACACAAGGAAGCAGATTCAAGAAAGTATATATCGTACAAAGGGCCATAGCTCCTGATTGCTCTGTCATCTGGAGCCTATGTCTAGGAGAATTTCTATGCCATTAACAGACAAAGGAGCAGTGTGGAAGATATTTGCATTCATATCTGCATACATATTCAAAAATAAGTTAGTGATGATCAAAGATGTCCTCACTTTGCAATAGGGCTCATTTTGTTTATTGGCAGATCCTCCTTTTGAGAAGCAGTTCTTAGGTTATAATAAGCAATTTACAGTGGAAACTTAATCTTATAACACCTATGGAGAGACACTGTGAGTCAGATAACCTTTTTGCCTCTACCAAAGCCAACTGTTTCAGGGCAACCTGTGCTGTCCTCTGGGAGGTGAAGTAGTGGCTTCCTTCTTCCCAGTGGCTTCCTGACTCTGCTGGCTTCCTTTCACAAACTTGTTGAAGAAAAGTGCATAGGAAGCGTTAGGCAAATTCTCACAGAGACTTGGCAGATGACACTGCATACATGTATAACAGGAATAAGTTAAGGATGACTGAGTAAAATGAACTGACATTCTTCAACTTCTGCTGTTCAAATTTACAACTATAGCAATTTTTTGAAGAATGTTATTAGCTAATTTCCTATTTTATATAAAGTGAAAAAAATATATTATCCAGTGCTTAGTTTTATCCAAAATTAAAGTAGAAGACTGTTTAACTATAGTACAACTGATGACACATAACATTACAGGAACAGCCAACAGAAATTTTTGCTCTTTTATATATTTTTAAAAGAGAAGAAAATAATATTAATGCTTTTATTTAGTTTTTATTAATTCAGAAGACACAGTCTTAAAAGGTTGCTTCCCTATAGAGTTTTAGATGATCATTTCCTGACTTCAGATACCTTACCTGATCTTAGCCTTCCAAAGTAAGCCAGTTAAAGAAACTCACAGCAATAATGCAGAAAACAATCATCTAAACAAACAAAAAAGAAAGTGTTAAAGGGGATTAAATTGTCAGAAATGAAAGTACAAACATAAGCAAAATCTGCTTTGCTTGCTATTTTAGTTCAATCAGACACTATTTCAGTCTGCTCATAAAAACAAATAAATCCGAAACAAACATCAGAATGTCACACATTTTAAAGGTGCTCTGCCTGGAATAGCCTAACCAAGCTGGGTCACTATGGCTGAACTCTAAGTCTGCTTAAGAATGAGTTCCAAAGAGAATTGGCATACTCTTGCAGTCTTCATTGTTTTCATTACTAACACTGTTTTATAGGGTTTAGAGTCCTTCTACAGTTTGAAGTGTCATATCTCAACCAAAACTTAGTGTGGTGATAATGTTGCCATAAGTCCTCTCAAAAAGTATTTTTTTAGCTTTCATTCTGAGTTTGGCAAATGTAATAAAAGAGATAACATCATTTGGCTTGTAGTTATCAGACAGTCCCACAGAAATCTGCTTTGCTAGCAGAGCAATTCAAGGCCTTTCAGCGCTGGAAGCGCTTAAATTCCGCCACTATGCTTGGACTGTAAAGCTCCTGTTTTGGGAATAGGGGAGCAGGATAAATGTTGGAAACAAGATTGGAGATTGGAAAGGAAAGCAAAAGTTGCTGCTACTCTTAGATTGCCATATGCATTCCAGTCTATCTCTTGGCAGTTGCTGCAGTAGGCAGCAGTCTTTCCAGGCTTCTAGCAATGGCAAGAAGTCTCCCATTAATCAATTTTGCTGCTGTTCTGTGTCATTATTTCTTTCTATGCATGCTGGTATAAATGTCACCAAGGATAAGGTCAAGATTCAACGATAAAACCCCTTTCATGACTACCTGATTACTGAATGTGATGATCTTTGTCAGACACTACTAGTAGAAGTGCTGTCCATTATTTCAGTACATCCTTCTACACATCTTCATTTTAAATGAGGGCCAAAAATGAGGTCCTTGATTGTTTGGTATAGTGGAATCCTCAGACCTCTCTAAGATAGGAGAAGAAAGAAGTAGTAGTAACATGGAAGTATCTGTTACTCTAGAAATGAGTGGAGGCATTACATTTTCAGGAACTAACTGAAATTAGCTGGAAATACTATACAGAATTCTAAAAAGCTTTGTTTTCACACTATGTACAAACACTCAGTCCAAAACCTGAGCTATCCTGCATCTTTGTACTTACCTTGTGTGTAATGTTTTAACACTGAAGCTCTAAGGGCAATTGACATGGTACCAATAGTATAAGATCAAGTGTCAAGAAAAAAATAGATACTTTTCTATATGCAATTTTATGATGTATTTTAAATTTTTATTCACTTACAGAGGTGTTGCACACCAGAAAAGAGGAATAGAACTGGAATGGGAAGGGAAGAACCAGTGTAGACCTGATTTTCACAATCACATTTTACTTCCAGTCTTTAATTTTTCTCCTGGAAGGCATTTTGTCTTGTCCTGTTTTCATACACCCAATAATAATCTCCTTGCTGTCATTAAGCCTTGACATATCAGAAATATACTGGAATTAATGGCTCAACAGATTGCTGATTATTCAAAGACGTACAAATCTCAGTTAAAAATATACAATAGTATGGGAAATAAGTATTAGACAGAAATAACAAAGTCTGTAGAGTTCATTATTAGCTCATGAGATATGTATGTTACCTATTTTATATCACACAAAATACTTTCAAGCATCCCAGTGCTCATTTTTACACAAAACTTAATATTTTCCTAGAAACTACTTGAGTTTGATATCTCTTCATAACGTTTTCCTTTTTTAGTGTCCATCATGTAAAATCTTCTGGTCTTGATGCAACAAATGGAGGAAAATAATTTAAAACAGGCCACAAAAATGAAAATTCTTGAAATTCAGAATTCTGATTTTGCTTCTCTGTTCTGTATGAAGTGATAGTTCAGCATAATTGCTTAATCAAAATAAGACTGTAGTCCAGTAATAGCTTTCTAACCCCAAAGGCAAAATGTTCAGCTATTTTATATGTTACGAATACAAATAGAAGAATGAGTCAAGCACTTTTATAATCAGTTTCCCTTGTCTTGCCTTCCTTTTCCTGAGGATGGATAACTTCACTAAAACAAGAGGGCTTGAATTGTTTATATTCATTTCCTTTATTAATTGTAACTTTCCCTATTGCTTAAGAAAGCATAGCAATACCAGTAGTTTTCTACAAACATGTCATCAACTGATCTGCTGAGTACTGCAAACATCTGTTGAAATTATGAAAAAGAAAACAATGATCACACTTTCAATTAATCTGTTTTCTGTCTATGGTATTGCTTTTTTTATTTTATTTTCTGGTCTTTTTGTTTATGCTTTTGTATTTGTATGGCAAACAGTGATGACTAAGACTGTGACTGAAAAGTTAATCCTCTATATTTTTTTGTTTGAGTGAACAAAATTAAACAAATGATCACAAAGTTTAACTTTCCTTGGTATCAAGAAGAGCATCTGGATCTGTTTATTTTGAATATATACCTTTTAGGAATACAGATCCACAAAACATTTCCAGCTAATCTCATGAGGTCCCAGTTCTCTCCTTTAACATGGATAAGTCAGGACTTATTCCTCTCAGTGGAGAATGTCAGGTTACTCAAGTAAAAAAAAAAAATCAGGTAAGTAAGAACAGAAGCTTTCATCATCTGCATTTATCTTTTTGTTTTGTTTCAGATTTTGCATTTGCTTTGTTGCTGTATGACATGGAAGCTTCCCAAGTCTCTGAGGGCAAAGACAGAATTGTAACATTCTTTCTTGTTCCAATAGCACTGTGAATTATAGAACTGAGGTATGACTTCCATCTCTTCTCTGTGCTATATGCCCCACTTGTTTGCTGATATCATTGGAGGGAATCCTATCCCAGGACAGTAAACTCACATTACCATCTCCAGTGTCTAGACACTGAAAGACTAGCCAGGATCTTATATACTCTCTAAATTAACATATGTGGGTCTTCTATGTGAAGGTTACCAGGTAATTTCCACCAGTGGAGTTTTTAAAACATGAGAAAGAATAAACATTTTGATTATGTTTGAGTGAATGCTGATATTCCAGCATAAAGTTATATCATGTTCTCTTCACCAGTGTCTGCTCCTGCTTGGCTTCTCAGCAGTAACTGCAGTCTCATTTCTGAATGTAATTGATGTGGTTCACTACCAGTATTATGACACTCATAAACATTATTAACAAATTATTCATGATCACAGGCAGTAGGCAGGAAAACTGAGAAGCAGATAATTTGCTAGAGAGTTAGGAAGGAAATATGTCCTAGACATAAATATGGACAAGAACTGTCTAGACCTGCTACTTAACTATGTGTTTTATTTTTCCATCCTTATGAACACACGTTTATAAATAAGCTGCTAATTAATTTCTTTTTCATTGCTGTGTTTGAGGAAATTAATGGATTACAATTTGAAATGCAAAAGTTTAATAAGTACAGTTAATTGATATGCTATAAATCCAGGAAAACCTAATTGTGGCCTTTCAGTATTTCAAGGGAGCTTAGAAACAACATGGAGACCAAATTTTTACACAGCTTGCCTAGAGAGGTTGTGGATGTCCCATCTCTCAAGGTGTTCAAGGCCAACTTGGATGCACCACTGGATAACCTGATCTGTTAGGTGGCAACCCTATGATCTCTTTAAGAAGGTCACACTGATTCTGTGAAATATCACTTAAAATGCTAATTGTTAGAGCTAAAGTTATCCAACTTCCCTTTAGTTGCTGGGGTCACCAAGTTGTGCATCATCAAACAAACCTCCAGTGAATGTGCAGTGTGCCATTTGAAGGATTACTTCACTTTCTACATTTCTACATAGTGGTTAATGGAGTTAAGTCCAGCTGGTGTCCCATTATGAGTGGTGTCCCCCAAGGGTCGGTATTGGGGCCATTTTGTTTAATATCTTTATTGATGACCTAGATGAGGGAATTGAGTGTACCCTCAGTAAGTTTGCAGATGACACCAAGTTGGGAGGATATGTCAATCTGCCTGAGGGTAGGGAGGCCCTTCAGAGGGATCTGGATAGGCTGAATAGCTGGGCTGAGCTCAATGGGATGAGGTTCAACAAGGCCAAGTGCCGGGTCCTGCACTTTGGCCACAATAACCCCATGCAATGCTATAGGCTTGGGGCAGAATGGCTTGAAGAATGTAAAGAGGAAAAGGACCTGGGGGTGTTGGTAGATGCTCGGCTTAACATGAGCCGGCAGTGTGCCCAGGTGGCTAAGATGGCCAACGGCATCCTGGCCTGTATTAGAAATAGAATTCTAGAATCATAGAATATTCTCTGAAAAGCTCCTCCCAGTTTAGTATAATCTGCAAACTTAGAAAAACATCAAGTACAGTATCCAGTTCATTGGCCCATGCTAACCTCCTGAAGTTCAACAAGACCAAGTGCAAGGTCCTTCATCTACATCAGGATGATCTCAACCACAGATACAGGTTGGGAGGAGAATGGCTTGAAAGCAGCCCTGAGGAGAAGGATTTGGGAGTGTTGGTTGGTGAAAGACTCAACATGAGCAGGCAATGTGCGCTTGCAGCCCAGAAGGCCAGCCGGATCCTGGGTTGCATCAAGAGAAGCATGATCAGCAGGCTGAGGGAGAGGATTCTGCCCCTCTACTCTGCTCTTGTGAGACTCCACCTGGAGTACTGCATCCCCAGCACAAGAAGGTAATGGAGTTGTAGCAAGTCCAGAGGAAGGCAACAAAGATGACTAGAGGGCTGGAGCACCTCCTGTACAAGGACAGGCTGAGAGACCTGGGGCTCTTCAGCCTAGAGAAGGCTCATTGGGGACCTTATAGTGGCTTTCCAGGAAGCTATGTGGAAGGGGTGGGGTGAGGGGGCTACAGAAACCTTTTATAAGGGCATATATCAACAGGACTAGGGAAATGGTTTTAAAGTTGGAGAGAGTAAATTTAGACTAGATAATAGGAATAAATTCTTTACTGTTAGGGTCATGAGATGCTGGAACACATCGCCCAGAGAGGCTGAGTATGCCCTCACCCTGGACATGCTGGATGGGGCTTTGAGCAATCTGGTCTAGTGGAAGTTGTCGTTCATTATAGCAAGTAGATGATCTTAAAGTCCCTTCCAACTCAAACCATCCTATGATCATGATAATGCTTGCTTTTTGAGACATTGTGCAAAGCCATGTAGTTTTGACTTCTGCTGTTTGCATATTTGTGCTACATACTTTCAGCAATTAAACATACATTTATTTTGTGATAAGAATGCCATGCGTAGTCTGCTGGTACAGTTAAAAGAAAGCAGACTCAAAAGAAGTAAAGCAAATATTTTCACATCATCATTTAATTATCTTCAGTCATTCTTAAAATAAATTTTATTATAGTGTTTGAAATTAATTTGTCCCACTTCAGTAAAATAAATTACTTTTGACTTCCTTTTCCTAACGTAGATAAAAAGGAATACTTATATGAATGTAACCTTCAGATATTCTGAAAGACTAAATAAATCTTGCATTTAATTCCAAAGGCACTGGATGCATGAGGAAAAAAATACAGGACTGCCTTTCAGTGTATCTTTGTTATTTGTAGAAGCCATATTATTTCTCAACTTCAATCTTAAGGCCAACAGGAAAAAACTACTCAGAAAAGAGATATTTAAGAAGCTGACCAATTGTTCCCTATCAGTCCATGGGTCTTGTTATAAGCATGGTTGAAAATATTGCAGCATTTCACTGTCTACTCCAGATATCATACAACTCTCTACTCTGTTCTACTGACATGATTATTTTTGGGGAAGAGTTATGCTGGGGAGAAACAGACAGCAATATAACAGAAGAAAGAGAGTAAGAAACCAATAGAGTAAAGGAATTTCATACTTTAGCCTCTGAAATAAACTAGAAATATTTCTTTTTTATGTAATACTGAAGGCAAAAATTTAGTCAAACATTATCCTGTTCAAAAATATATGATTTGTTTTTATGTAGGATAAATTACTTGTATATATAATAAAAAATGATGACTTTGCTTATCAAATGTTGCTGAAATGAAAACTACGGAAAATTATTATTCTTTTCAGTAAATGTTTCACCCTGAGATTGTTAATACAGAAAAATAAACTTCTACATCATGAATAACACAAATATCACAGTGACACTTCAGGAAAAGGAAAGCCTTTCAAAGAAAGTCTGCTTTGTCCAAGAAGTGACTTCATGAAAATGGTACCTCTTACAAATAGTTTCTAGGCTTGAATGACAGAAGTATTCAGTGGTCAAGTACATCTTGGGAAAACTGACTTTGTTCTTTTATTACACTTATTGCACCAAATAAATCCCTGCTAAGCTCCAGAAGGGCACATCTTTCCTGAATGCATTTATGAAGCTCATTGGAAGCAGGTGTCAACAAACACAGGCAGAAAGCAGAATTTGAAAACAACAGGACTAGTACCCAAAGGCAGTGGCACAACATGTTCTGCTGGATCTTCCTGGTCTAATGATGCATAAATTAGGACATTTTGTTTTAGAGGTAATAAGAATGATTGTTCATAACTATTATTTAATGTGTAACTGTGACAGAGCCTTTGGGCCTCTCTATACTTTTCCATCTCTTTGAGCTGGTTTTAGACTGTCTCTTTGTGAATCTGTAATCTCAGGCTCTTAAGAATTTGATTTGAATAAAAATTAAGTAAACTAATATAATTCTTGCAGAAATAGCAGAGACGGGCATTTGATCCCACTGAAGAAAATGCTCAGATTAAGGAGCAGAATAATATGAAAATATCTTTTAGAAAACACGCAACCAAGAACTAGGGAAACCCAGGCCATAGGTTTGCAGGTAGTTAAGTAAGGTAAAGACACAGTAACAATGTTTTGTTTTCTTGATGAGCTGTATTTAAACTGTGACAACAAAAATCTCTGTGGACAAGAGTATGGGAGACATCAGGGCAAAAAAGTAGAAATAGCTACATGTGACCACTCCCAGAAGAATCTGGTTTCTATTTTTTGAATGCTGTAAGCAGATTTCTGGGTAGAGCTTTGTGAAGAGGTAAAAACATTTATACTAAAATTTATATAACAGATACTGTTAAGACAATATTTTTCCCACTTCACAATCTTTCTCAATTAATCTTTTCTGTAAAGTTCAAATGGAACTACTTAGATATTTCAAAAGCCAAATGTGATTTTGAGGATGCATGACTGCGATTAGATACATAAGAAGAGTGATAAAGTAGCAAGTGTGACGCAAAGACAATAAAAATACTTATTCTTTCCTAAATGCTTAGAGTATTGGTATTTGCTATTGGTATGTTTACTGATGCCTCAAGCAACTAGGTTCAATTTCCCCTAAAATGATGGCTGTAAATTAGATGAAGCCTGTTTCCTCAATCCAGGACATTTTAGTCCTGACTGTACACATCTCCTGAATTTTAAAGATCAGATCTGAAATTCTGATTGAAATCACAAAACCAAACTCCTGAAGTACCAAAGATAGAGGATTCTAGAGGAGTCAGATGTTCTCACCCATGTGATACCAAAGACAGTGAGATTTGAAGTAGAAATTTTCAAAAGCATTCTAGCGATAAAAGTTCAGAAATTACCTGAACTTTGTCTTGCAACATCAACAGGTTGGTCCTTAATAAATGATTAAGTTAATGAAAAATAAATCTAAGAATGCAAACCTAAGAATCAACAGTATTTCCACGATATTCTCTCTATATATAGAAGTAAAAGCTAAGGAAGACAGCCTCCTGCATTCCTGAAGGATTACATGTGATTTTGCTAGTTCAAGAAAGCAGGAATACAGGCAACTGAAGGTCTAAAAAGGGCAGAATGTATTTTTGTGAGAGGAAACACATCCTATTCTTTATATGGCCTTCTAAATTTATTTTGTAGTGATATTTCATCCTACCATATGTTCTTTGTTAATAGAAGTGTTGACTCAGGTTTTATCACCACAACCTTTTCAGAACTGTAAGATCTGGTGTTCAGTGGCCACAAGGGGACTCTTAGGGAGGAGGTAAGAAGCTTTGGAAAAAGGAAATATAACAAATCTTTTCATCACTCTGGCCACAGTATGTCTAAAAGTGCCTGAATTTTCAGTTCATACTCTGTGTTTGCAGTCCTAGCAACTGGAAAAAAATATTTGTACTTTCAAAGCAAGTGTGCTTGTACTGGAAGGCACTGGGATCCAGTAATGATGCCAAAAATGACATCTAACAGAGTAAAAATTTGGAGCAAAGTTGCAGCTTAATGTAAACATGTGTATGATGCTGTATTTTATAGAACGAGGCATCTCCCAAACACCATAATTAGTCTCTTGTTTTAAGGCCAATTGAAGTAAGTGATATCTACCTCAGTCTTCTTGTCAGACATGAGCTATGTTCACGTACATGCTGAAGTAGGACTGAGGTCACTACTGTGTTCTTTAATTTCAGTAACTACATCAATTAGTTAAAATTCTGACCCATAATTAACAATTGAATGAATGATGAAGAACTAGAGTAGAATCAGGTTAGAGTTAAGGATATTTATGAATCATGTTCCTGATACTCCAATAATGTTAATTCCACATATCCTGTATATTATGCTGACTCAATTCTACAATACAGACTGCACTTAAGAACCATAGCAAAACACCAGATGATGCTTCTATCCCTTCTGTTAGAAATCTAAAGCTGGACACAGTTCCTTATACTGATTTAAATAAATAAATAAATAAATAGAAAACACTAGGTAACTAACTAGGAAATATTAGGTTTCCAAAAATATTAATCCAAATGTAGTTGACTTAGGTTAGATGTTAGGAGGACGTTTTTCACTCAGAGGGTGGTGACGCACTGGAACAGGTTTCCCAGAGAGGTTGTGGATGCCCCATGCCTGGAGGCATTCAAGGCAAAGCTGGATGTGGCTCTGGGCAGCCTGCTCTAGTGGTTGGTGACCCTGCCCATGGCAGAGGAGTTGAAACTAGGTGATCTTTGAGGTTCTTCTCAACCCAGGCCATTCTGTGATTTTATGATCCTCTTTGTCTTCAGAAAATAAATGGATAGATGTACAAAATGCCATAATGTTCCAGATGAGGCACTTGCTACTGGCTGTGGTCCTAGATAAAATTATACTCAGCGCAACAAAAACACCTCAACCCATAGAACCTGTTTTTCTCTCTTACTTATTGTTTTCTTTGTGTATTAATTATAATAAATAATTTCCTATGTTTGGCATTGTAATATCCATAAGAAATGCTTTCCCTCACTTTATATCTGTTATCTCAACATTAGTAGATGTAGTTACATGGATAGGAAGAAAATATTAATCATCCTTGAGTTGTTTTCAACAGAAAGAATTCTTCTTTGCATTTATATAAACAAAATAACATTTAGGTGACAGTGTAGTGCGTTTGTGAATTTTTCTCCAAAGACAGTATCAAATGATTGTGTCCTCACAAAACACATGAGAAATGAACTTTAGCCAAGATCTTGCCAAAGTACACAATATTTGGAACAAAGACTTTAATATGGTATCACTGATTACTTCTCAGCTATACAGAGGTTTACTTCAATGAGCCTTAGTAATTTGTTCTTGCACCTACAAACAACAAAACTTTTTGTATTCTTTTCACACAAAGGATATACATTTGAAAGAGCTAAGGAAAAAGAAACCATTTATATGATGAAGCAAAAATACAGTATTGATGGTATTGTGGCAAGCTATTTTTACTCACAACAGTGATCCTCAGTTGCCTGCTGTTAAAAATATGATAAAAGTAATGGAACGGTATCTCTATATGACTTAGAACAGATGAAATAGAACATTTTTTGAGGGACTGTGGCCTATGCCTTAGACAGTTCTCCGGAGATAACATTGGGATTTCTCAGTTTAATGTTTTCTTAATTCCCTGACTAGCTCACAATGTTTAGGAAGAATAGTTGGTCAAGACACTCTGAATCTCATTGTACGAATACATAGGGATCCACAGAATGTGTTAGATCACCTGATGGTGTTCCTGTATTTTACAGGCTGTGAAATTATGACATTCCTGAAAGCATTTGCTTGATCAAACTCTTCTGTAGTAGAGTTTATAATATATGCTACATAGGAGTAAAGCAGAAGAGGTCAAAACAGCTATTGTCGTTTTATCTTCAGTTCACATAGTGCCTTGCTGCATTCAAATCTGTCTAGGCCACACAGTCGAATCTCACTTGGTGCATAATGTGACTACATCACTGAAAGGATATTATATTTATCAAATTTCCATTTGTATGTAATTAAAATTCTTGATGCTACTTTTCACCTTCAAACATTAGAAGTCTTACATACAGAATAACATTTTCATGTGTCCCAGATTAGTATAGGCTGGCTACATTGAAGTTACCTATCAAGTTTAAAATGCCAACTTTGACCCACCTTTACTCCATCTTCCACTAATTACATCTTCTCCCTGTATCTGACACCTCTACAATACCAGAGCTGAAAAATAAAAGCTTTCTTTTTATTCAAGCAAGAAATGCTGAATGTAATTGGTATCTTTCCAGGCTCAACTTTGAGAATTATTTCCTTTATCTACTGAACATTAATATTGAGCAACCAATGTTTACAGGATTACTACATTTCAGGCACAATTAGAATAATGTAAATTTAATCCCTCTGTAAGAAATGAGCTTGTGAGAAAATCTTGCACTAAGCTTTGTTGAATCACGTTAGGGTCACATCAGCCCACCTTTTGAGTTTATAGAGGTTCCTCTGGGTGGGATTCCTTCTTTCTGCAGTATGAACTGCACCACTCAGGTTGGTGTTGTCATACGAACATGCAAATAATCATTTATGTGCTGAGAGTTACTTGGTATTTAATTTTATAATGTATTTTGGGAAAAAAATTTTGCTCTCCTTGTTTACTTTTGTTGTTAACAAGGCATCAATATTTTACAAGTTATTGTTTCCAAGTGTCATTGGTGTTATAAGGCTGAAGCTTTCCTTACTGGTTTCTCCGTGGTCATGTCCAATTTCAGGGGAGTTTATCCTTCTTCACTACACAAGGAAAGAGGACTTAAACCTCAAATTTTATCAAGGTTTAAAGATGATCAGTCCAGATCAGGAAGTAAATACTTTATCTTTGTGTCTCAGTTTTCCATGTTACATCTTTCAATATAGCCTCTTGCCTTCCTAGAAGACGGTATAAAGAAGAAAATCAACTGTCTGTTGTGTTCTCTCTACCCTCTATTTAAGTTCAGAAAAAGTATATTTGTTATTTAGGTACCTGAATTACCAAGGATCACCGAAGCAAGAGACTTATTCCTGGTTTTAGTGGGAGAAAGTTCATTTTTTAAAATCACTGCTGTTAGCAGTAAGCATAGAAATTTTATGATGTGTATGTTGGCCTTGAACATGTTACTGAAATAGATTTTCAGATTCTCCACCTGAAATATGATAGGAGTAATTCAGCATTCATACAGGCATGCATCATAAATTGTGTTTAACAAATGCTTTAAGCTCTCAGACTGAAGCATTAATTTTGATTATGACTGCAGCGATGTAAACCAGACCTGAAATTTAACTGCAGGATTCCCTGTAGAATAGAATGAGCAGCAGAATGAAAAGCAATGTTCATTGACGTGTAAGTGTCCAGTGCCGTTTGTGACTGGAATTCAACGTGTCACATCTCATGCATGCCTGGACATTGCTGTATATCAGGGAGGATTCTAGAAGACTCCAGGTGTTTTGTTTGGGAGAGTCCATGTGAGTTGCTGGCAATTCCAGTGCCTTAGTGGGAGTAGTTAGCAATTCTCTCTTGAAATGCCAAATACTCTACATCCTGTTCACTCTTGTTCAGTGATGCAGATGATTTCTTTTCTAAGCATCACTAAAAGTATTATACATCTACTGATTTCTGTACTGTTTTCCTTTAAGGCACTAAAGTGTCCTTGACTTATGTCCTTATTTAAACTAGGCTAACAAATACAGTCAATTAACACAAACACACGGCTATTTTGATAAACATCTTGCAAATTATGATTTTAATTTCTACTAATATGTGAATATGAGCGTCTAACATCAATAATTAGATAGAGTACAAGATAATTTGTCAGTGTTACCTGATGAACAACACCTTTACACTTAATTTTGGCAAGTAGTTTTCACTGGCTGAACCTTCTCAATAGCATAGTGGGTTGTTAGAGCAATCAGAAGTAAACATGAGTAAATCAGGCCACAAAAATTATTTGGTTTGTAACTTAGCTTTAACTGAGCAAATGGAAGAACTGAATAAAAGTGAAGGTTACTTGAGTTCTCCTTGAACATAAATTTCATACAAACTCTTAAAAACTTGACAAAATGGTGCTACTACAAAGTATGGTTTGATTTTTTAGATTAATGGCAATTATGTCTGACCTACTAAAAAATGTTTCTGGAACTGTCAAGTGACTTCAAACTTAACTAATTTAAAACTTCAAAACCTCAAATACTCAGAATCAATGTGAAAATGTTTGTAAATGATGATCCAATGGGACTGTTTGCCTGGAAAACAGACTGAGAGGATTTTAATTCTCTTAAATATCTACAGGGAGTCAAGTGGATGGGGCCATACTTTTTCAGTTGTTCCTAGCAACAGATCAAGAAGAAACAGTAAAGACTAGATCATCAGAAGCTGTACCTGAACATGAGAAAGCATTCTGAGGGGGACAGAGCACTGGAAAAAGCTGCCCAGAGAGATTATGATTTATAATATTTCCAGTACACTGATGCCTTCCTGGACCTGACCAGAACGCTTAGAATTTCATATGTACTCCAGCAGAAATCTTCCAGCTACCCACACTAGAAAAAGATTACTTAGCCTGTAAATGGTAGCTTTATGCTATTACAGTCTGAAAGAATATCAGTTCACTTTTTATTTTCCCACTTCAGTAGAATTTTCAGTAGAAAAAAAAAAAAAGATGCAATTTTAATAACTGAGGAAGAAAATGGTTGAAAACAGAGAGGATTACATTACACCTGTGGAAAAAGATACCTAGTCTTTAATTGTCACCAGCTCACCCGAGCTTATGTTGAGAAATCGGATTCAGATGGCAGAATCTACTTGAAGCATGTGCGGAAGTGTTGTTTAAGAGAACTCTGAAAGTTAATAACAGGGTATTATATTAGTAAGAAATGATCTGATAGAAATTTTTGTTTGTAGTCAAACATTTGGCTATGGTTAATACTAAAGTGGAGGCAATTGCCTTACAATAGAGTATGAGTTACAGCCTTGTAGAAGAAATAAAAAATTTCTCCTCAGAGAGAAACTGTGGAAGTAAAAAAAAAAAAAAAAAAACATTTGAACAGTATAAGCAACAAATATTTTAGTGATAGTCTGTTGTAATGTACAGTTTCATTTTCAATAGAATATTCTTGACTGGTTGTGAAATCAGATACTATGATTCTTTAATCAAACTAAGCCTCTAACTATATACTTTATAACCTATAACCTGGAAATTGGCATATTTTATGATGCTTTGTATCTCCTCTAAATTAAACATTATGAATACAATGTATATGTTGAAGGGGAATAGCTGAAATTGGAGGAAATAATTAATCCTGCAGAATCGTCAGTCTAAGCAAGAATCATACTTAGATTAAAGAACTTGAAAAGAAAATGCTAGCAAGAAACTATGAGGGTTTTCACTTTTGCGTTTAGTCATCTTCATATAAGAAGTTTAACATACTTATAAAAATTAAAAATATTTCCTTCCCTTGACTGCATCACATAAACAGATCTAAATACATGAGATTTTTTAATCAGGGTTCAAAAATGAATAACACCTGCAAATATTTTAAAATTATCTACTAACTGTGTCCAATCTGTCAGCTATGTGCTACTTGCAGTGCCACAGATAGTGAGGTAAATAATGACCTGTGCCTTTAAAATACATTAGGAAAGTAAATCTAAGATAGCCTTTCATAGAACTGTTTGAGTTGGAAGGAACACTTAAAGGTCATCTATTCCAACTCCCCTGCAACAAACAGGGACTTCTACAGCTAGATCAGATTCTCAGTGCCTGGTCCAGCTTGACCTTGAATGTCTCCAAGCTACTTAGGTGAACTTCTGAAATTATCACGTGCTTTAAAGGAAATTTATTTATATCCTATTTACTTTTTTTCTGTGCATGTCTGTTTCTGCAATCTGTCAAGCAAAAGAGAAGCAAAGGTGGCATGTCTTGTACTCAAACTAGCATCATATACAGCCATCCTACAGATACTGGAAACACTACAAAGAGTCACAGGTAAATAAAGTTAATTTAGTTCCTCCTTGCAAAGCAGAAACAAATTCAAGTCTCTGTAAAGATATGTTTGAGGAAGGCCATAGAAAACAAATTCAAGACAGGTTATGTGAAAATTTAGATCTGGAAAAAATAACTCCATACAAGGATGCTCTTAGACAAAAAACCTGAGGAATATGTACCCTCCGTACTGTTGGAAAAGAACACAGCATTCACTGATAGTGCTGGCAAGCTAAGCACATAGTTCTTCATATGGTTATGCTCAAAATAATAATCAGAAATTGTCTAAGCACAGGCAATTTGAAGTTTATATTCTTGCAACTTTAATTCTTATTTTCAAATTCTGTAAAATTCAACATGAAACTATGTTCCAGTACCCTCAACATCCACTAGGGGCTTCACTTTGTTTTCTAGGGCTATTTATGTTGTCTGTTATGGCTCTCAGCTCTGCTTATTAAAGGCCTGTCTCGAGGACACAGGCTCTGAATGCAGATGGGGGAATGGAGGTACCTGAACTTCTGCAAGGAATAGACTGAATAGTCTGTATATTCTGTCAAGCCAATGAGTCTTATCCAATACACACTTTTTAAATTCTGGACACTATAATCTATTTACCTGTAAGTCTGCAAAAAAAATCTTCTGTGCACATTTGTGAATTCAGATCTTTATGTTTTTGTGCTCATTGCCTTCAGAAGAATATAACTCCTCTACAGGTGGATAGGGAGGTTCAATGTGTGTTGCATTTTGAAAAAGTAGTCTTTTGGTGTTTAGGTATGCATAAGAGAAACAGTACAAAAGTGAACTTTGTCACTTTTGTGAACTTTGGTCACATCCATTTGTGCATTTTTTACAGCAACAACATTACCTTGTCTGAGACTGTCTAATGGATTATTGTTTTAATTTGGTTTTTTGGAATGAATAAAAATATCTCATGAAAATTTAATGAGGCTTGCTTTTTGGTATCATTAACAAAGCAGCATGGGGTCAGAATATATACTGTTTGCCTACTGTTAGCAGAGATATAATCAAAGTTTGTATAAGAGATTTATTAGATATAATAGCTTAAAAACTTTTATTTAGAGCAAATGAGACCCACACAGTTGGCCTGTAATATCATTTGTTTATTATTAGTCATTTCCAGGCAGATGAAAGCCAAAGATGTTAACCAAATAATGAAAATGTAATCGTGTTTCATGTTATGCAAGTAGAAATAAGGGAAGTGGAAAATGGTGAACTATTAAGACTGGAAATAAAAATCATGAATATTTTGCCACGCATGTCATATGCATCCAAGTAATAATAAAAAACGGCTCCCTGTTTTCATGATTGTGTTCTCTGTGTTGAAAGAAGACTAGAAAAGAATGAATGTGTAATTATACATTGTTGATAAAATGTACAAGTAGAATAAAATTCTGATAGTCCTTTTACATCTCTGTTCCTACTATATTTTATACCTCAACATACTATTCCATCAGCTGAAGAACTTTCAAGAAGTCTTTGTCTTTGAAAGGTCCTGAATCCTTGAAAAGGATTTGTTGAAACTTTAAATGCTCCTAGGAAAAGTGAATGTTACCAAAATTCTTGGTTAACAATAAACAATCAGAAAAGCTTTAAATATATCAACATTTTGATTGGATTTTTGATGAAAAGTGTATTCTGGTTTCCTCATTTCAGATGGCATTTTCTTCTGAAAGCAAGCTAATTATAGTAATCCATCATGAACTATCCTAAATATTATAGAAAACTTTTGATTGCCAAAGCTATTTTAAAAATATTTCTAATACTGTGGAAACTGGTCAATATTTTTACATGTCATCCTATCACAGTACAGTGAAATTATATGACAACATATAGACATCTTTGATTTTTTCCATAAAATTATTGCTATTGCATTTAACAGATGCTTAGCATTTATATTTCAGGCTAGATTTTTTAATTTTCAGATAGATGTGCTTTCAGTTTTAATCTGTTTTTCAAGAAGGGAAGTTATAAATCTCTAAGTTTAATTACATCATCTAATCACCTTAAGTGGTTAATGTGTTTGTACTGTGGCCTCATGGGAAATATATTGCAGTACACTGAATCATAGAATCATTGGAGTTGGAAGGGTCATTTAAAGATCATCTAGTCCAACTCCCCTGCAACAGAGACACCTACAGCTAGCTCAGTGATTCAGCCTGATGTTGAATGTCTCCAGGCAAGGGTTATCCATCATGTCTCTGGCTAACCAGTTGCAGTTCCTCACCACTCTTATTGTAAAAATCTTTTTCCTTGTATCCAATCGAAATCTTCCTCTTTCTAGTTTGAAAACATTTCCAATTGTCTTGTGACAGCAGACCCTGCTAAAGAGTCTGTCTCCTTCTCTCCTGTAGCTCCCCTTCAGATACTGAAAGGCTGCTCTCAGGTCACCTCAGAGCCTTCTCTTCTGATGGCTGAACAGCTCCAGCTTTCTCAACCTGTCCTCACAGGGAAGGTATTCCATACCTTAAATAGATTTTGTGGACCTCTTCTGGACACACTCCAACAGGTCTATGTCTCTCCTGTACTGAGGACAAGACAAAGAGGTGATCTGATACAGCCAGCATGGCTTCATCAAGAGCAGACCTTCCCTGACAATTTTGTCAGCCTTCTATGATGGAGTGATGGTATCGGAGGACAGGGTAATGGTTGTCATCTACCTGGACATTTGCAAAGCCTTTGATGTGGTCCCTCACCACATCCTTCTCTCTAAATTGAAGAGGTATGGATTTGAAGGATGGATTGTTTGATGGATTAAGAACTGGTTGGCGAGTTGCAGCCAAAGAGTTGTGATCAATGGTTCTGTATCTGGGTGGAGGTGTTATGAGTTGCGTCCCCAAGGGTCAGTCTTGGGACTGGTGCTCTTCAACATCTTCATCAATGACATAGATTATGGAATTGAGTGCACCCTCAACAAATTTGCGGATGACAGCAAGTTGAGTAGTGCAGTTGATACACTGGAGGGAAGGGAAGCCATCCAGAGGGACATGGACAGTCTGGAAAGGTGGGCCTGTGTGAACCTGACAAGGTTCCACAAGGTTAAGTGCAAGGTGCTTAACTTGGGCCGGAGCAATCCCAGGTATTTATACAGACTGGGGAAGAATTCCTGGCAAGTAGCCTTGCAGAGAAGGACTTGGGGGTCCTGGTGGACAAGAAGCTGGACATGAGTCAGCAGCACACGCTTGCAGCCCAGAGGGTCAACTATATCCTGGGCTGCATTAAAAAAGGGGTGGCCAGCAGAGAGAGGGAGGGGATTGTCCCTCTCTACTTAGTTATTGTGAGGCCCCATCTGGAGTACTGCATCCAGGCCTGGGCTCCCAGCACAAGAAAGACACAGAGCTATTGAAACAGGTCCAGAGAAGAGCCACTAAGATGATCAGAGGGCTGGAGTACCTCTCCTATGAGGAAAGGTTGAGGGAACTGGGCTTGTTTAGCTTGGAGAATAGAAGGTTCCAGGGAGATCTCCTTGTGGCCTTCCAGTACTTGAAGGGAGTGTATAAACAGGTGGGGGAATGACTGTTTACATGGTTTGATAGTGATAGAACAAAGGGGAATGGTTTTAAGCTAAGACAGGGGAGAGCTAAGTTGGATGTTAGGAGGAAGCTTTTCACTCAGAGGGTGGTGATGCACTTTAACACGTTGCCCAGAGAGCTTGTGGATGCCCCATGCCTGGAGGCATTCAAGGCAAAGCTGGATGTGGCTCTGGGCAGCCTGCTCTAGTGGTTGGCAAACCTGCCCACAGCAGGGGGTTTGAAAACAGATGATCTTTGAGGTCTTTTTCAACATATGCCATTCTATGATTATATGATTTTACAACTCCTTATTTGAATGCCTCATTCCAGGTGAAACATCAGCAGCTCAGAGTGAAGGGACAAGATCATAGAATCATAGAATCACAGGGGTTGGAAGGGACCTCAAGAGTCCAACCCCTCTGCCAAAGCAGGTTCCCTACACCAGGTCACACAGGTAGGTGTCCAGGCAGGTCTTGAATATCTCCAGAGAAGGAGATCCCACAACCCCCCTGTGCAGCCTGTGCCAGTGCTCCATCACCCTCACTGTAAAGAATTTCTTGCGCACATTTGTGCGGAACCTCCTGTGCTGCAGTTTCTGTCCGTTCCCCCTTGTCCTGTCTCCACACATCTGCTGAAAAGAGTCTGGCCTCGCCACTTTGTCCCCCACACCTCAGATATTTATAAACCTGGATCAGGTCCCCTCTCAGTCTTCTTTTCTCAAGGCTAAAGAGACCCAGTTCACTTAGCCTTTCTTCATAGGGAGATCACCTCTCTTGACCATGCTTCTGTTGATGCAGCCCAGATACTGTTGACTTTCTGGATGGTCATTGCTGACTCATGTAAAAATTGCAGTCAAATTAAAAATTAAAATTGCAGTAAAAATTAAAGTCAGTACATTGCTGACTCATGTAAAAGATTTCTCATTCATACCAATTCCAAGTACTTTTAAGGAAGAGACAGGGAAGAAAATGTTTAAAATGAAAAGCTGTAGGTAATATTAGAGAAACTTAAACCTTTTAAGATGAATTGTAATTTGCAATTTTAAGGAAAAGAGAAGTAGGAGTACCAAAATAAGAAGAGAAGGCAAACTAGGACTTCATTCAGCTTCATCCACTACTTTGTAAGTGCTGTAAAGAATTTTTAAATTTGAGTTGAAAATTTACGTGGAAATACTGGTCATGAGAATGAAGTTACTTACTGTTTCAATGCTTCTGAGAAGAAACTAAAAAACAAAATCACTTTGCTACTTGTAACAACGTGAAAATTGCAAGACTTACTTATGCCAGTTCAGTAGTGTCTATTCAAATCACCAACATTTTTCTCCCTAAGACCTGCTCGACGCTCATCTTTCCAAGGAAGGGAAGGAAACAAGTGGGGACTGTGGATATAATTTTTCCTTCCCACTGAATCAATACACATAAAAACTGACTCTCTAATCCTCTGTCTCCTTTTTTTTCAGAAAATTTTGGGAGAAAAGAAACAATTTGTAGCATGTTTGGAAAGTCAATGTATCTGTTGAAAGTTTTTGAGAAATATATAACAAAACTGAAAATATATTTTCATGAACACCCACCTAGCAGTTCTGTTATTTAAAATGAAGTAGTTTCACTACTTCACCTTCATAAAATCTTCATTCACCTTCATTAAATCTAGCCAACAATTGTTTTGAATTTCAGATATAAACTCTGCAGTTTAATACCCTATATTAGGCTTTTGATAGGTACAGCTTTATCTGAAATAATTCAGTTTCCCAAACATGAACATATATTCTCTTTCAGGAGAACTAATATAAAAGCAGAGAGCTTTTTTTTTTTTTCTTTTTTTTTTTTTCCTCTAAACATAAATTATTTTTCATAAGTGGTTAAGATGAGGATATACCAGTGAAGGTATATCCATCTCATATTCGTGTCCACAAAAATACACTGGGAAGAGAGCAGAAGAGAGAAAGGAGGAAAGAGAACATTGCACTGGATGTCTTTCATGCAGACCAACGGTTTTGGAGTATTGGCCTCTGAAAAATTTGCAAAGAAAGACAGGAGGTACTTCAAAATTTTTTAGCCTTGTCTAGCATCTGCACATTTAATTGTAAAATCATCTGTTTGAAAAAGGAAAAGTAAAATACTACTGTCAATAAACAGGTAACCAGCAATTGTTATAAGGGAATTTTGGCTCTAAATTTATCTTCAAAACAGAAAGTTGGCAGCTCTGAAGAAGAACGCCAATATTACTTTAGTGTGCTACATTACAATCGGCCTTTTCTACATTTTTAGCAAGAGACAGTGATGCAGTTGAGGAAGATATCTGTGTAAACAGATTGCCTTCTTTTGTTCAGAGTTTATATATTACTTTCTTATTCATTATTCTGTTATACCATTCCCCTTCTGCAGGGAGAGTAATAATTATCCACCTGAAACAGTGCAAAATCTGCAAATTATTATTCAGAATATTTCATGAAGAAAACAACTTTGAGTGATCATCCATGTCGATCTCTTCAAATATTTGCTGAACTTGTGGTAGTTGGGAATGCATTTTTATGGTTCCCTTCTGTTTTCAATGGAAAATGAATCATATAATGAACAATGTTTCCCTACTTTTTTTCCATCCATTACCTTTGTATTTATGATGGAGAATAAGGAATGAAGGGTAAGGAGAAAACTGAAGGAAGAAGGAAAGATACAAAAAACTGCTTAGACATTTTGTTCTGGACAGAATTTAAGCATTCATGTTTGAGAGAGTCTATTAACAGAAAGTTACCATTTGTTGAAACTATGTTGAAAATAAGCCCCAAATCTTCTTCTCCTGACAAGGAACAGCAATGAATTTAGGTGGCTTTTGAGATACTTAAGCAGTTAGAGAATGTTATCCCTCAGCTGTCCTTCATGAGCTGCTTCCTGAACTTTTACTCCACATGTACTGCTACCAGTTCTCTTAATATCAGATTTGTCACCGAGCTCTTAAAGGAGGCTATGGAGAAAACCCTCTTCTCTGCTATAATACAGGTATGTTTCCTGCCCTAATCTTTCCCTGGGATTTTGTCAGCCTCCAATGACCTAAAAAATTCTATGACCTTTGGGTTTTCTAATCCCACAGACAGAACAAAATGCATAGGCACTGGATAAATGTTAGAAAAACTGATTAATGTAAGATGGAGTGTCTGCTATATCTCCTCAGTTATATACAGACAGTGCTTGCAATGTCTGAAATGTTTGACAACAGCTCTGGACTGATAGGGCAACAAAAGAGATAATATATTGATTTCCATATATCAAGTTGATACTTCAGTGTCCTGAAAAATCAGTCAGGTGGAGGGAGTTAGCATGAGATACTGGAATTTGTTGTTATGGTTTTGTCTGCCTACAGCCACACCACTCTGGCAACTCCCGATCTCGTCTGATCTCGGCTGCTAAGCAGGGTCAGGCCTGGTTAGTACTTGGATGGGAGACCTCCTGGTGCTGTAGGCTTTTTAACTCCCAATACACCACATGATGTTATGATGTGGAATATCAATAATACAACAAAAATCATAAAACCATAACAGTTGTGAATACCAAGGAATTGTATTTTGTCCTGGCAGCAGAAAATTTCCTGCTTCAAGAGTGTAGCATGGGTGAATCATCCTTCCCAACAGGGATTTGTGTCTAGGTACCAGCCAGGTATATTTTGTGTCGTGTATAGGCAAAACACCACCTCAAGAGATTGAATGCATTTCCATGTAGGCAGACCTGTCTCTCTGTTTTATTGTGTCAGTGATGCAAAAAGTTATTCTGAAAACAAATAGCTAAATATGCATAAAGTTAACACAGAAGTTTATTTTTAAAGATCTCTTCACTGAGAAAATATATTTTTTTAGCTGCATCCAGTTAGACTATTTTCTAGTTAGATGTAAGTACATCTAAGAGACTGCAGATGACATTTGTCGTCAAAATAGGATCATTCTGTCACCACAAGAAAGAAATAACTTTCCTTTCTGCTACTGGCACAAATGGAGCCAAATTGGGCAGAAGTCAGAGTTGGCATTTTGGATTATTATTTTTTAAGGAAAATACCAGCATTTTTGTGTGTTCTTTATCCAAGGAAGAACAGAAGGAGAGTTGGCCTGAAGCATAGCTTTCAGCTTCTTAGCAATGGGAGGAAAAGAAATTTATACATTGTATGTCTTAATGTGTTGATGTTCACACATTAGGACTTCATAGCAGTAGATCAGCAAAGAAACAATCAGAAATTCTTCAATGAGAAGAAAACAGTTGTCATTATAAATCCTGAAAATTGACTTGAGAAAGTTTGCTCCTTTCCAGTTTTCTTCTTTGAGGCCTTTTCTTACTTCTGTTACTACAGATGACTATACTGTATGTTGTGTACAGATTCCTACAAGTAATTGAAAATTTGGAAATCCTGAATTAAGTGATGACCTTAATTTGAACAGAATAAAGGCTGGTATGTGTGATTATACTTTATTCATCCCTGCAACAATGGAAATATCTATTAAATGTTTGGAGCAATTTGTAAGTTAAGTATCTTCTTACCCCAGATAGTTTATAAGAATGTAAGATTAATTTAAGATTAACCCATATTCTTAATTCCATATTCTTGTTTACATTGTAATCTTCAGTAAGCATTTTTTTCTTTTTAATGGACAGTAGGAATAGAGAATGAGAAGGAAAGAGAATATGAGAGGAGAGAAGCCAGCAATAGAAATAATAAAGATAAGACAGGCAACATAAGTGAAACTTCTAAGTTTTCATACCCTCATTTCTACAGGTCATATCATTGATTCGTAGAATCATCAAATTTATCATAGAATGGCCTGGTTTGAAAAGAACCTCAAAGATCACCAAGTTTCAATCTCCCTGCCATGGGCAGGGTCGCCAATCACTAGACCAGGCTGCCCAGAGCCACATCCAGACTTGCCTTGAGTACCTCCAGGCATGGGACATCTACAATCTCTCTGGGAAACCTTTGCATCACCAACATCTGAGTAAAAAACTTCCTCCTAATATCTAACCCAAATCTCCCCATCTTACTTTAAAACCATTCTCCTTTTTCCTATTATTATCAGGCCATATAAACAATCATTCCCCCTCCTGTTTATATGTTCCCGCTACTTTTTTTTTTTTTTTTTGTAATGATTATTATTATTTGGTAGTAATATTCATTATTTGTGATTTCATTCTGCCATCTAAAACTAGAAGGTAGTGGTAACTTTCCACAACCTAAAAAAAAAATCTGAACATTATTTTGAGGTTGTCACTACTGTACTATACTTTTATATAATTACTTAACAGAGGCTTCAAGTGTCGGTCCCAATAGTTAGGACTTGGTGAGTACATAGGCTAAAATAACACTGTAATTGAATCTTTCTTAAAGCTTCTATTGGACCTCTGACGATTTGGCTAACTTTCTTCAGGTGCTTTTTCATTTTTATGTGCTCTAAACTTCCTGGTTTCTATGGGCCTTAAAAACAGATGTGCTGAAATACAACCAGTACCAGAAGGTTGCTTTTGTGGTATTTCCAGCCTGAAAGAATGCCAAAGATCTTAGAAATCCCTTGAGAATGCCTATTTCCATCTTATTTTTGCAGACAGATTTGTCTGTCACTCATTTTGTTTCTGACTGTAATCAAAGGCGGACAGGAAGTTGCATAACTCAGATAAACTCAGTCTGCTCTTGGGTTGCACTCTAAAAGGTGTTGAGCAGAATGCTGTGTAGACAGGTAATCATGATTCCTGAAAAGTTTCCATATTCTGAGGCTTGGTTGTAGGCTGTGTTTTACTGTTTGTTTGTTTTTGCTTTTTGCTTGCTTGCTTGTTTCATGAGAATGCTCTTTGTCCTGTTCTGTGGAATGCACTATAGACCTCGTTGACAGAAAACTGAGAGGAATTTTATCTGAATTGGATTTAGTTTAAGTCATAATTTTATTAAAATCAAAAAATCTTTGTCAAAAAGTGTGTTAGAAGTAAACTTATAAGATCTTCAGGAACCATACTATTCTGGAATTTCCTTCATGCTGTTAAGAGTCAGGTAATTCTTGGAAGATACAGGTTCCCCTCCTGCTTGTAATCTCCCTTCAAGTACTGGAATGCTGCAGTGAAGTATCTCTGGAGCCTTCTGTTCTCCAAGCTAAACAAGTCCAACTCCATCAACCTTTCTTCATAGAGAAGGCATTAATCTGATCATATTTATGGCCTTCTTCTGTACAAGTTCCAAAAGTTCCACAACTTTCTTGTCCTGGAGGCCCCAGACCTGGACACAGTACTCCAGATGAGGCTTCATGAGGGCAGAGAAGAAGGAGGCAATTACCTCCCTCATCCTGCTGGCCAATTCTTTTTTGATGTAGCCCAGGGTACTATTGACCTTCCAGGATTCAAGCACTTGCTGTTGGCTCTTGTCCACCAGGAGCAAAAAAATAATAATAATAATGCTTGGAGCAGAAATATGAAATGTGGTGAAAGTCTGCTTTTGAAGCTGTGCGTATTGAACGTACAGCAACTGAAAATTTGAGAGAACCTCATTGGGTTTGAGAAAAAAAATCCCCAAGTGGTTAAAAATACAAAGAGTAAATTACAAAACTATATGGAGTTCATGCAGTTTGCTTTTTGAAAAAGTTCTTGTCACATCTTTTCCTATCTCACTGTTTTACTATCTCCTTTGTGACATGTCTATAATTATGGCAACTTGCTTTTTAAGTAGTGTCACTAGACATTGCATAACCTCTCAACTTTGATGGTAAAAGAAAGATGAAAATACAGAAAGATGAAGGCATGTGTTGAGGCATCATTGCTCATGCAATGCATTTATGCAAATGCTGAAACACTCTCAATGATACTTTCATGAACCTTTCTTAACTGGTATGTTACAGGAAAGATGACAAAACACCCTTGGTGGTGTAATTTCATATAATTGGCACACTTCTAAAATCTTTTAAACTTAGAGTGTTCATATTTAGACAAAGCTCAGTTTTGGTTCATCTCCACTCATACAATTAAGTATACCTCTTTGTTAGTTTGTTTCTTTAACTTATCACGCAGTTTGATAGAATCGTTCTAAAACTTTCATGTTTACCAAAGAGAAAAAAACATGTGTTGTGGTTTGGCATATATTTCATTCATACATTCCAGCTTGAAGAGGTTATCAAGCCCATTTCAGCTGGCTTAATAAGTTGTTCTGACTGACTGGTGATTCATTTTAAGTTGGAAACATATATGAATGTGGCACTCAGAACAATTCTAAAGGATAAGTTAATGAGAGTAGAATGGATGACAGATAATCAGATACCTTGTTTTTGAATTTTGGCATGTGATTTGGTAGTGGTTAAAAAGAAGCAACTCTATTCTGCATTTAGTGGATTTCACCTAATCAAGATGTCCACAGTGTAAGAAAATCTACTCTGTGAGGGAATAACATACAAGAGCAGTATACTGTGCTTAATGTCCCTTTAATGTTTTTCCATAGAGAAAATACAAGTCATCAAATATCAATCTGTTGGAAGGATAAAGAAACAAGCACAGTTAAAGCAATGAAGAATAGTCCTGACGCCTCAAAGCATACGTGAATGTTAAAAGCCTTACAACTGTGTTATAAACAGAAAAAAAATGCTTTTAATAAAACTTTGGAGAGTTCTATAATTTTCTACTTGTTTAGTGAAAGGAAAATTGCTATGTCCAATTCAGAAGCTGATTTTAGCCAAGAAGATTCTTATAAAATTAAAGTTCACAAAGCTGGAAATGAGCCTTTTGTAAAAGGAAATGAAAACAAATTCTTTTAAGTTCAAAAGGTATCTTTAAAGTGGGAAAACTGAATTGGAAAGTAACCCGAAACATTCTTTTGTACAATATCTATCATTTATTTGTATTGTTGTTTACAAATCAGTGTATGCCTTCTATGTTTATTGGAAAGAAATATATATAAAAAATACAGTCCTTTGCATTCAAAAAATTCACTCTTATTTCTAGATTATGATATAAGCATCTGCTTAGTAAATGAGCAATGTTCAGTATTCCGTTTAGGATTTTTGTAAAAAACAAAACAATAATGTCATGGTTTAAAATACAGGTATACATGGAATAAATGGCATAATTGTGTTTTGAACTAAATGTATCTTAGTTTCCAAAAAGCTAGTATATTAACTCACTTTTTTATCACCATGAGATAAGATTTGCTGTTCATTGGGCCGTAGTTAACAATCTGTTAGAGCAGAAGTGAATATTGGTAACCTATCTTGAAATAAGCTCAGTGATGATACTGAGAACTTTGCTTATTGCATCAAAATGGATGTAGAATATTCCAGGTTGCATATAGAATATCTTTGATAGGAAGTAGCACTGTCATAGGCCAGCCTAAGAAGACATTTGCCTATGCTTATCAATCTCTGAAAATGTTCTTCGGAAATTGATTCAGAGTTTTAGAAATTATAGACAGCTGAATAACTGAATGAGGATTAGTAGTTGGCAGGAGTTGTCCGTTATCTAATTCAAAAGATTATTGGCAAAAGAAATAGGAACACTTAATTAACAAATAACTTTCTGGAAAGAAACAACTATAGCCTTCTCAATGAGAGTGCTAATGCACTTTGTTTCAAACAGTGTATCATCAAATTACTATTTGTATGAATATTTCTTTTTCACTGGGTTTTAGCATGTATGAGAGGTGCCAGACTGGGAGCTTTGGAAACCAACCTGATTTTCCAAAGAAAGTCTACAGCCTCAGCAACCACAGTAAGAACCAGTGTTCACCTCCTCACACTGAGAAGCCTGTTCTGCAGAACTACTAATAAAGTCAGAAAATAGGTCAGCTTCCATGTACATTAGTGTTTGGCCTCTCCACGGAGGCTGCCAATGAGAATGCCAATTAATGACAGCTGTGTTGGACATTTCTTGACTGGGAACTAAACAGAGACTGCAAATTCCTTTCACACAGCCTACCAAATACTCATCAAATGGCAATTGCTTTTTGACCTTGGACAGCGTTAGAAGAATTTTCCAGTGAGGGAAAACTTCTTAAAAGGGATTCATTGAACAATATGAAGCAAAAATTTTTTCTCTGTTGAAGGAGCAAGTTCTTTTTATAAAAATTAACAAAAATATGTACATTTACAGAAAATTTATATTGTTATATTGGAGAAACCCATTCTGTGTGACAGAAAATTATTTTCGTAAGATTTTTTATTTCTTAAAATTCATGAAATGTTATTAAAAATCTGGTTTGTTTAGAAAGGCAATACAGGGTTTTTCTGGAATATTTTTGGAAATATTTGTTTTTTTGAGGATTGAAAAATTTTGTTTGAAACTATTAAAACCGTACTATATGAGAATGCAACAGAAGCCTTACATGAGGCTTAAAGTAATACTTTCCTAAAATGTGGCCTAGTGTTATGATGTTTTCAAAAAAGTAAAGACAGACAAGCATTTTACAATGCAGTCTTTAGGGGAGAAAAAAAAAAAAGGTAAATGATAAAAATGTGAACAGTTTTGGAAGTAGGTTTCTGACAGCGTGGAAGCATACCAATTCTATTCTATCTTCAAGAATGTAGGTTATATTTAGCCACTTCTTTGAAAGCCAAATCCTTACACCCTAAATCAGGAACATTTTTCCCTGGGGAGAAAGTACAGACAAGATCAAGCAAAAGGAGGTCCTGACATGATTGCATCATGGAGTTTCCTCATACATTTACCTCTGAGGCAGACGTGTTCCCCAGAGGCCATACATGACAGTTCCCAGAGTATTCTCTGAGACTTCTGCAGATTAATGAGTTCTCTACAGTCTCCACAGTGACCAGAAGCTCATAAAATCACTGGCCATTCTTGTAGTCAACTCAAGAACATAAGTAGTAGGAGTCTACTTTATTTTTATCTATTCATTGTAAACATCTTTCTTTTCCAAGCCAGTTCACCGCATCTGCTGGGCAATCCAGGCATGGGGAAACAGTTGCACGCCAAGAGATTCTTTCTAGGTCAAAGGACTGCTATGATCACTGTAGGAGAATTCTTGCATGCAACCAAGGGAGAAATATTAAGTCAAAAACTCTTGTTATGCTATTTTCACCCTCTCATTAAGATTGGTATTATCATAAGCTCCAAAAAGATCATTAAGAATTTACAATGTGATGTACTGTAAATATACAAGTCTAATACAGGAAGATTATTTATAATTCCTAGCAACATTAATTAGCAGAAATCTTTTAACAATTCGTGCATTCCTGTAACGATGCAGAGAATACCACAGATGAACACTAAAGAAGCATATTGCCAGGAAGACAAATTCCAAGAGAGTGAGGTATGCTTCTTGAAACTACTAACTGGAACATTAGCTGAATTAGTGCCGAAATTTTTTTGGCTGGAAAATTGATTCTGCATCTACAGAAGATCCTTTTGCTAACAACGTGACTATGCAGTAACTAACTTCCTCTTTCTCTTCCTACACTTGTTTTTCATTTCTCTGGATGCTTTTTACCATGTATCAAAAAGATGCAGTATCTATTGCACTAGTTAGTATTTCTTTGTCTAACATTTGACCAATTATCACGCTCCAATATAAAGGAGGGAGATGAGGTTCTTTGATTATGTGCATACCTGACATGAGATTAAGATACAACAGGTCAAGTGTTAGCCCAACCAGTTTATTACAAATACTAGTTGCTTAGGGATATGGGGAAGGGAAGGTGGGCGATAGAAAAGAGTTGAAAAGCAAGGAGTCTTGGCAGAAAGCAAGAGAGATATAATCACCACCTTGGATCCCGTAAAGTTCGTAGTAGGTCCTGTTGATCACAGGAACTCTCTGGTCACCACGGGGGATGGCAGAAAGCCGGGAAGCTTTGGAGCAAGCAGGCCAAGGGCTTCTTCCAAAGAGGTTTCCCCCTCCGGGAATTCTTCACCAAAGGTTTCTTCTCTTCAGGAATTCTCTGCCAAATATTTTTTTCTTTGGGAGTTCTTCTCCAAAATTGTTTTCTGAAAGTTCTTCTCTGAAAGCTCTTCTTCACGATTTCTCTAAAATCCTGCATTCAGTGCAGACCTTTTATTCCCCATTTCTCTTTATTTTTTTTCTTTTCTCTGTTTTTGTGACATGTCTGACCCAACAGATAAGCCAGCAGAGGATATTGCCTTCCTTGCCATGCAGGAGCATTGTTGTCTTTTTGTGGTGGTCAGCTTCTCCAAGCCGTATCCCACCCAGAAAAGACTATTTGCCCCTATTTCTGCTTATCTTTACAACCATAAGCAGAGACACTGAGGCACCATGACACCCATCCAGATAATTGGCAGCTATCAGTCAGAGTCTTGTCACCAGAAAAGGCCTTACAAAGCAAGCTTTCAGACAAAAGAAAGGAAAACAGTTTCCGTCCTTCACACCAATATGGAAAGAAAAAGAGAAAAATGAATGTGTGCTGTTTTATGATGACAACTAAATATAAGTAACTGATGGGTGCCATAGTCTTTTTGATTATTTTTGTTCTTGTTAGAATTTTACACACTATCAGAAACAATAAAAAATAATATCTTGAAAGGATACTCTCAGCTAAAAGAGGTGATAGGTATTTCTTTGTATACTACTCTCAAGTGTTGTGCTGGAGAAGGATAGTCTGCGTACTAAATTCAGGATAAAAATCTGACATCTTCTGTTGAATCTGTTTTAAACTGATCAAAAATGCTTGATATCTAATGCTGGGTTTGCTGAAAGCAGTAGAAGTTTTATTGTTTTTAAAATTTTGCTAGCTTCTTTTGTCTATTTGAAGGAATACATCTTTTACGATTTCTCTAATAACAGCTGCAAATTTTAGCAGTATGTAAAACACAAAAAGGGAAAATAAATAATAAATGCACATAATAATTTTCACAAACCACACTAAGATATATGGCTTAGCTGACAAATACACCCTTGTATAATGAGATTCATGACAATTAGTAATTAATAGATTTTTACATGTACTTAGTTACATAATTAAAAACTGAAAATCAGATAAATTGAGAGGGCATTCTCCGACATGCTCTTGTTTTCAGGCAAGGAAAATTTTGATATTGCCATGAAGCACTGGACTAAATTTGGAGAGTATCTGTGTTAATGTAACTAAAATTTCTCCTAATTACCTTTTTTTCTTACAGTATGCTGCTAGGCTACATTTGGATTCATTGCCTTGTCAAGCACCCTTTGATGTTTTCCTGCTAAGTGGATGAGAGACTCTAAATGAGCCTAAAGTCTAGAGGAGTTTTAAATTGTTGTTATTTTTTCCATCTAATAATGCTATATCAAACTGTACTAATGTGATAGTATATCTATTTTTTAAGCTATTTTTTATGTTTTGAGTGCATGGCCACAGACTTTTCGAAAATATTTCATAATTACTTATTCGTAACTCTGTATCCTGCATACTATTTCTCATCCTGTAGCATGACTTCTCATCATGAAAATGTTGTAAGTTCTTCAGGAGCTATGAATGATTGTTGACTTGTTTTTCACATATTGGAAGCTGAAGGTTTCTCCAAGCTCAAAGTGCCATAGCACAGAACTTACTTTCTATTTCAGGGGAAAATATGTCTAAATCATCTCCACTAGTTCTTGGAACATACTGAGTTTATTGAAGCTTTTCCAACACATTGCCATGTAAATTGTAATGTTTTTAGCAAGAAACATTGGGTTGAACAGTACTTAATGAAAATACTAAGAGTGAAATTTCAACTTTAGCACATAAATGTTTAGCAAATCACTCAATATTATATTTTTATAGGAAGTTGGATATTAGGCTCAGATTCTAGAACTTTTTACTGACTATTCTAGTCTCATATTTCAAGTTTCCTACTTTGTACTACTTAACAGGGAAGGCTGTGCCGTAATGAAATTCTACGGCACTGATCTGGGGCAGACCAGGACCACAGAGCTGCACATTCACACCAATACAGTAAGCAGCAAAATGGCATTTATTGGTAGCAAACACTTGCTTATATGCCCTGTGTGTTCTACGCCTCCAAGCATGCGTATCACATCCCGGTGCGTGCACGTAGCACAAAATTCAGTACATTCCTGATATCACCACTAGCAGATAACAGAGCAGGGGAGGTCCTATTGTGTCACATCCGATACCACCTCTTTAACGCCTAATACAACAGGCTGCAGCAAGATGTGGAGTTTGAAGAACTTTATTTTTAGTTCACTGCATGGCAATCAGTTTTCTAGGTCAAAGTTTTCCTTCGTTTATGTGACTCAATATCAAGCCAGAAATTCTTTGTAAGTTTTCGGCAGAGGTATGATGTCAGCCATTTGGCTTTTGGAAAAATTTTCAATGGATTCAAGCCACTGATGGATATGGGAAACTTACTTGGAAAGATGATTAATCTCTCCCTAGACTACATCCAGCTTTTCAAATTTCTAATGGTTAAATGAGCATAGCTTATCAGATGGAGTATGTGATTAGCAGATACTCTAGTCTGTGCAGAAGAGATTTTGTCAGCTGTAATGTATATTTGGCCAAGAGATTATTTACCAAATATTTATGGTGGAAAGGATTCCTCAAGTCCCCTTAGATGCTGCTGCTAATCATTAACTCTGACACTAAAAATTATTGTAAATATTAAGAAACAACATATTCTATGCAAGACATTATGCAAGTCTTGAGAGTATTAAGCAACCAGCCTGTAGTTCCCCCTTACATCTGAGGAAGCTGAGTATTTACAAGTGCATGTAGCTACTAGCAGGGACCTAGGAAAATGTTTTAATATTTTGATCCTTTATTTTTAAAATGATGTAGAGTTGCTAGCAAGTGCATGATAATATATGGTTTCTAATTATTAATGTTAAATACATGTTTAAATTTTATAAAGCTCTGATCTGTAGAAGTAAAAATATGGAGACTGCAGGATTAAGTAGCAAGTTTTTGTAATTACATGAATTGCTTATAAAGAAATACATGCCACAATATGCCTAGTTATGTTAATTTCCAGTAAAGAGAGATAATTTACATCCTTTTAAAATAATGTGTTCTAGAGAAATTAACAGGAAAATAATATACTACATAAAGAATAGCCCAGCAAAAAATTTAAGGAGCTGTAAGCTGAAGTCATGAAGAAGTAGTTTCTAAATGGCAGCTCAGATTAGACCTCTTTTTGGTACAGTTCAGAATCTAAAGTTTAAAAAAATCACATTAACTGATGTAAGCAATACCTACAAGAGGAAGATGCTAGCAGAGGCAGAGGCTGCAGTGAGTCTGCAAGTATGTCACTGTTTGGTAAAGGGCAGCTGTGCTAAGCAGAATTCATTTTAATCCGCAAGAGAATGAAAGGTTTAGGTTACACTGACATACATAGTATACTTTATTTTAATATATTTCTCTTTGGATTTTGGAAGCCCTTTGGAGAAATCAAGAAGACATTAGTTTCAGAAAAGCTGTTTTTCTTGTCAGTCATCAGTTGATGAGCCTGGCCTGAAGAGAAAGAAGCATTGGGCTTACTGTGCTAGCTTTTGATATGGAAGACAGAATACAAGCCAGAGGTTACACTGAAGAGACACGTCTTCTGAGAAATGTCATGAACGAGGAAAAAAATGTAGTCAAGAGCACCACCTGTTTTTAACTTCCAGAAAGCCAAAACCACAAGAAATAATCAGAATACAATAATGAAGAAGCACAGCTGACTGTACTTTATATTTTAAATCTAGAATTTCAGAATTAGGAGGATAAACTCAATGTTTGCCTGTATCTGAGGTTAAATATTTGTAGTAACATTTCTTTATATAATTACACTTAATTTCCAATTCAAACTCTCTTAGATCTGATTGAAAACAGGCTAAGGAACAGTATTTGAGGTAGATGCAAAGTAAGCAAAAGCATATTGAGTAGGAATTAGGTATTTAATGAGTTTGCACAGATGCTCTTTACTTAACTGTGTATTATTTTAATGTGTGTGTTCATGTGGCTGGGGAGCAAGTTCAGATATATACAAGTCAGCTGTCTATCCTGTTTTTGGCGCATCTTTATAACTTCTGTGTTTGCACCAATCATCTGTCCAAAAGTCACGTTCTACACCTCCACTTTAGTATCACCTGAATATTCTATGTGTATACTACTTAAAAAATCAGACTAGCTGAAAAAAAATTCCCCTCTTATTAATTTTATTGGCATTTGACCCAGCAGAAGATTTTCACTTTCCTGCAAAACTATCTTTTTACGAATAAGATGTTTGTATCACCTTTATCTTTTAATTCATCCTCCTTATATAGAGGCAAAATGCTGGGAACAAATGGAGAGAAGGATGCTCTGTCAGTACTGCAGGCTGGACTGTTTAAGCCTGTTGTTATTTAGACCAAAAGACTTGTGGCAGTGCATTATGCCTCCCTGGCTGTGTGCCTGTGTTTCATTCTAGTAGAAACTAGTATGTGTGAGGTGAATGCTTGGCACCCACACCACATTCTGATATGCAGCCAGGGCACTGCCATAGTGCACATCCACACCAAGCAGCCAGGGTCTGAACTTGCTGAGTTCAGACTTCCTCACAGTAATTAATTATACTCTGAAGAGAATAATAACAATGGCCTTTTGATATAGTTAGAAGAGAGAAAGGTCATATCAGCATTGGAATGGCCTGCCTAGGGAGATGGTTGAGGCACCATCCCTAGCGCTTTTCAAGAAGCGTTTAGATGAGGTGCTAAGGGATTTGATTTAGTAGTTGGGTAGGGATAGTGATAGGAGGATGGTTGGACTAGATGATCTTGTAGGTCCTTTCCAACCTTATGAACCTATGAACCTATATTAAAAGAATGTTGCTGTCATTTTGAACGTGGAGATTATTTGAGAGGATTTGTTCGTTCATATATCCTCATCACAGCTTGTTTATATCTTCACAAGTCTGTTAACTTGCGTACTTTATATTGTTAGAGTGCTGGCCTGCCAGAAATTCAACTTCACTTACTCTTGATTTCACTAATCTGTGTATTGTGGCTTCTACTGCTTAAGTCCCACTCATAAGTGGGATTTCATATACAATGTCTTTAATGTAATGGATGCCACATGAACCCAGCAATGCCGAGAAGCGTGGACTCATTCAGCTAGCATGAAAATGAATGAAGTGGAACAAAAGCCTTCCCAAGGAAAACCTGAATGAAGGGAAATGTTTTCTGCTATAGTCAGTTGGCATATTTTAAGCTCAGTTTGAAAGCCATTGAATTCTTTCTGAGGTGTTCATTAGCTACACTTAGTGAATAACACTACATTTATTTTGGCACAAAGCTGGTGAGCAAAGTCAGAAAGCAGTATGAAGGATTTAAACAGCTTTTATGCCAGCAGAAGGAGTGTATGGTACGAGCAAGCAAAAAGGAGAAAACAAACACTGAAGAAATTAGTACACTTTATTTCCCTTCTGAATTGCAGGTGAAAGGGGTGAAACAGCCTGAAGGAAACTGTACTTTCTTCTCATAGGTACATATTTTTGTGGGGCTAGTTCTTCCTGTTTACGAAGTTGCTAAGAATAGTTTAAACTTCGGGCTTTTATATTTGGTGCCAAATGTATTGTGAATAAAGGAGAATAGTGAGTGAAAGACTTCACCCCTGTCTGCATGGGGTGTCACTTGCAGATACATCTTAAGCAATTCACCTTACCTCTTTCAAACAAGGAACATGGTGTTGTATTGCATGGCCTTGCTATGTAAACATAGATTTCCAAATTGTAAAAATATTTTGGAGAAATATTTGTGTATCTGCAATATTAAAAAAAATCTCGATAAAAGTGAACATAAGAAATATGAGGCACAAGAAACACACTAGCCAAGTTATCTACGCAGTCCTTACTGACTGTAAAAAAACAGCATTCTATTTTATGCTTTACAAGCTTGATTTAAAGTTGTCTGAAGTCAAAGAGAATCTTTCAATTGATTTAACTGGAATCTGAGTCCAACTTAATATCCTTTAGACTTGAGCTGCACTCATAGCCAGCTAATCAGTAACACCACATAGACAACTTCAGCCAACCCTTCTACTCAATTGCAGCCCTTTTCTCAAGGCAACTGGTGAGAAGCGCAGATGATAACGTAGAAGAGAATTATCACAGAATCATTAAGGTTGGAAAAGACCTCAAAGATCATCTAGTCCAACCGTCAATGCATCCCCACCATGCCCACTAATCAGTGTTGCTCAATGTAACATCCACACATTTCTTGAATACCTGCAGGTACAGTGACCATGCCCCCTTCCCTCAGCAGCCCATTCCAATGCCTCACCACTCTTTCTAAGAAGAAATCTTTCTAAATATCCAACCCAAACCTCCCCTGGTGAAACTTAGGGCCATTACCTCTTTCCCTAGACTGCCAGTGACACATGACAAAAAAGACTGAGAAAATGGAAGACATTTGTATGTCCTGAACACATGGGTCTTAGGCTGACCATGTGTGTAAGGTAGCAGGAAATAATACCCTGTAGTGCAATTGATATAAACTTTCACCAAGTTATAATAATGTATCTGGCTTCACCTCTGAGGTCCAAGGTGAGGCCAAGAATTTAAACTGAGTGCACATTTATGTAGCCAGCAATGCAATGATTCTATTAAAATACCATTGAACAGCCGTAGGGCTCTGGCAAGCTAAATCTTTTCCTCTTTTAAATCTACAAAAAATCTACTCAATTTTGCATGTAACAGCTTGAAACATGTCATAATGTCCCCCTAAGTGCCCTGAGTCAGCAGAACATCATGTTGTATTAGCACTGGTAATGAACCTAGAGTCATTCATGCTATGAAAAACAGAGTTCATCTGTTCATTTCTATCAAGTATATATTGTACTGTATGAATTGCAGTGTCAGAACACAGAGAATTTGCTCAGCTGAGATACAATATTAAAATAAAACTGAGAGGTGAAGGAGAGTTGTGATTTGTATAGGTCAGGCCAGCAGTATCACTTTGGGAATGGCTGTAAATTTCACTTGGTTTTATTGGCAGCTTTCCTAAATTTTATTGCAGCCTTTTACAAGATCTGACATACATGACACAGATCTTGCTATAACACAGCCAAGCCAGAGCAGCTGAACTTAAATAGAGGCAAGAGTAAGGATTTGTTTTAGTTAGTAGAAGGTCTGCAAACCATTCCTCACTCAAAGCACTGCTGTGTAGAAGAACCAAGAAAGGATCACAGCCATTGTGATATATGTGTTTCATGAGCTTCTTTGTGTTCATAAGTGGACCAGGCAAGTTTATCTGCTGCCAGCATGCATGGTCCTTAACTGCTTTGCTGTGAAGGAGAGTCCCACTGACTCTAACTGTGTGAAAGAGACTTGGACTGCTGTGTAATTTTTTACAACTATAGAAAAAGTTGATTCATCACAAATAAAACTTGTCGGTAGAATGATATTAACTTCAGACAGTTTAGCTTTCTCACAGAAAAATTTATTGTGAGAATGTGAGTAAAAGAAGCGAAATCCTGCAAAGTCAGATTTGATATCTGGGATAGCTGTGTGTCCTGCTCTAAGTCAAATATTCCAGTCAGAAGAGTACAATGCTCATGGGTCAAATGGAAACAAACAGATGAGAGGGCAGTTAAGGTAGCCTGGATTGCTCTTACACATCTATCATCTGCTGGAGGAAATTGAAGTGCCTCTAGGAAACATCCATATTTTTCTAAGTCTTACAAATGTATCTATTTCTATGAAATACACTTCTCTGAGTGATTTTGACTTTACAGTCTAAACAATTGTTTTCTAAGTGTCATTAATAAAGTGAGAAATAATGAAATGATTTCATTCTATGAAAAATAACTTTTAGAAGATCCACTGGAAAACGTTTGCAAGCTGTCTGCAGTTTGTATTGCAAGAAGGAAGAATTTAAATGTGCCTGAGGGGTCAGGGTGCCAAATTTCCATTAAAATTAATGGAAACTTGGCATATATCTAGGTATTATAGGTGGCTTCTGAAAAACCCACACCTCTTATTCTCTGTGTTTGTGGAAAAAGTGAAATTTTCTAGTGTGAAACATTGTTTGAAAAATCCCATACAGCACAAAAAAACAGAAGTTAATTATGATTCTATAGTGATTTCATTTATAAATAGCTGTTTCAAAGTGAATACAATTCACTAGAGAGTAGTGTTTTGATGGGGCTGTGATTTTAAGAACGAGGTTACTTAACACAAGAAAATGAAGGAACAAACTGTTCAAGTTTTAAACTGATTCTAAAGTTATCAAAAGCTAGAATTCTGAAGAAAGCAAGTGGGAAGATCCCCTTTCTAGTAAAACTAGGTGCTGAGAAGATGAGGGTGCACAATGGGAAGAAATGCCTTGCAGGAATATTCCTGTGAAGAGAAGTTAACATTGCCCTCAAGAGTATCTCAGTGTAGTCTTTTTGCAAACTAGGATAATAGCAGTTCAACTTACATAAGGACTCCAAAAATTGAAATACTGACTCCCAGTGATCATTTGCAAATAAGCAGCCTTTGATGCCTTGTGAACTACTGAGTTGGAGCTGCTCTGTTTGGAATGGCACTTCAAGAACAGCCAGTGTTTTTCTTTATTGGATGCAAAACTTCATTTTTGGGAGTACCATATGCTATGAAACATTTGCAGTATATGATTATCAAAAGACTGCATACAAGAGAAAAAAATATGACCTGAGCACAACCTCTGTATGAAACACTGTATAAAATAACATTTTTATCTTTTGAGTAATCTTTCTAAAGAAAGATGTCATGTCTATTTTCAATATTTTCTTCCTTGTATAATTAACTGTCTATGTTGTATTTGGCCAAATGTTTTCTTATCGATTTCCCCCTTTTTTTCTTTCTCTCTTAAAGCTGATCTGTTGTTGTCTGTTTCTAGCCACGTCTTTCGTCTCTTTTTTGTGTTGTTAGAACTCCATTAAGTTCTGCTGACTGACACCACTACCCTGTTGCAGGAGTGACCTCACTAACAGTTTTATGTTGCTTTCTGCCAGCTGTTCTTTGCCTGCTGTTTCTTCCAGCAAAGGCCACTTTGAAGCTAACTTCTCTCACAAAGCACTTCTACAGCTTAATTCAGCACACATCCCTCTGGAGAACTACACTCGATTGTCCTGATGATTAAGGGGGTGCATGTGCTCCTTGTTTACAGGCAATGGGTTAAACAACTAAGTTTAAGACAAAGTTTATCATGAAAAGAGAGAAAGCCAACAAACCAACCAACCAAAAAAACCCCAAAAAACCCAAACAAACAACCAAAAAAAACCAGCACAAAGAAACCTCAGAAAATAGAACTAAAAGCTTGATTTATATAAATGTCTAAGAAACTGGGGAAAAGACCTCAAGAAATAAAGGGAAGTGGCTGAAAGCTTTCCTGTTTATTATACAATCACCAATTAGTATTTTACAATATGTCAGTTATGATTGTTAACTGGTGAATCAGCAGCATGATACCTACAAAGGAAATTAAAAGGAGGGAAAATAAAGACATGCATTGATCTAAGTATCTAAAGATAGTAGAATAAATAGTCTCTTTGTGATTATTGATCAACAACTTGACTAATCCAAGTTGTTGATCAATAATTGTTGACAATAATTGTTGACAGTGAACAGTGAACAGTGTCTTTTACAGTCTTATTTGTAAAACATTAACCACAGGAAAAATATTTCCTATACAGTTTGCATGCTAATGTGGTAACTCAGTTGCTTTCTAAACTTATGGGATTAACTAGTGTTACTACTCTGTAAGAAACAAGCTTTGTCACATAGCAAGACACAAATGCTATTCTTTGGTTCCTTTTTCTTAGAGTTGTTTTTATTTTATATCATTGTTATCATCCTAGAACTAGTGGAGTGGATAAACAAGAATTATTCCCAATCACTAATTTTAAACACAGAGGCTAGTCTAAATTAAGCTCTTCTCCTGAATCATTCTCCAAATGAGAGTTTATTTCTTTGCCATTTTCTCTCTTTCTACCTAAAGAAGCTGGTGAAAAGATTAGCCCTCATGAATATTTTCTACTAAAATGATTTTCCTGAATATCTGAATATTTGTATTTTAAACAAAAGCAAAAGAGACCTCAGTTTAAAAAAAAAACTTCAAATACATTAAAAAAAAAAAAGAAATGATCTTTGAAGCTAACTCTCAAACTAGAATACAGAAGAGACATGTCATTCATTTAAGCAGGTCATGGAATTAGAGAGTATGTTCCCTGTATATACAATTGTCTTAATTTCTATCTCAGTTCCAATTTATTTAAACTTTAGGAAGGCTGAAATAATTAAAGACGTAGTCTTGCAGTGATTCCAACAAGTTGTGCTACAGATGTGCAAATGTTTGTGAAGGACAGAAACTGTTTTTTACTTTTTTTGTCTCAAAGCTTGCCTCACAAGGCCTTTCTGGTTATAAGCTTCTAATTGACAACTGCAAATCATCTAGATGGTTGTCGCAGCGCCTCAGTGTCTCTGTTTATGGTTATAAAGATAAGCAGAAATAGGGGCAAGTAGTCTTGTTCGGGTTACAGCTTGGAGAAGCTGATCATCGCAAAGGATGATAGTACTTGTACATGGCACCGAAGGTGCTACCCCCTGTTGATTTATCTGTTGGGCCAGATGTGTTACACAAACAGAGAACAAAACTTAAAAATGGGGGTGGACATAAATCAAACTAATGCCAGAACGTGGAGGCAGCTAAACTTGTTGATAAGAAAGCAGGACAGACATCCTGTTGTCCCAACAAGATAACTAAACAGATGTCTCTCTTAAAACAAAAACACCCATAGGAATGGTGAGGAGCCATCCCCCTTCAAGGTACATTTTACAGCAAAATTGACCTGTAGGTTTAATCCCCTCGGAAACCAGAGATTGGAATGTGATGAATATGCATGTGCTATACCTTTAAATATGTATTCATTTCTCTCTTTGGGGTGCATGTTTGGTGGAGAGATCCCCCATGTGCCCAGCGCTGTAACATGGGGGAATAGCTGCTTGACATAACTCATTGGTGTGTTGAGTTGCTTGGTTGGTTTTCTCGGTATCACTAAACCAAAGACTTTGAAGAAGAGACTTCTCTGAGGGAGAACCCTCTTTGGAAGAACCTTCCCCCCCCTGCACAGTGCCTGCTTGCTGCGAAACTTTCCCAGCTTTATCCCATCCCCCACGGTGACCAGATGAGTTCTTGAGATCAACAGACTACAGACCTCACTGGATCCACGTGGTGATGCTCTCTCTCTCTCTCTTGCTTTCTGCCAAGTCTCCTTGCTTTTCAACTCTTTTCTATCGCCCACCTTCCCTTCCCCATATCCCTAAGCAACTAGTATTTGTAATAAACTGGTTGGGCTAACATTTGACCTGTTGTGTCTTAATCTCACGCCAGGTATACACATAATCAAAGAACCTCATCTCCCTCCCTTATATTGGAGCGTGACAACGTTTGCATCTTTTTTGAAGTTTTTTTCCTTTATTTTTCCCAGAGCTCCATAAAGCTATGTGCAAAATGTAAATATAAACAATCAAGACAGCGGTTTCTTAAATGTGTGTGCATACTGTTTCCAAACTAGGAGATAATCCATCCAAATATGTTCTGGAATTTGTGTGGTAATTTTCTGGTCAGCAAGAGATAAATGAGAATAGAAACTTTATTGCATGCTAACTATTAACTGTATGATGAAAAGTAAACGTTTCTGTTTTGATTTGAGGATTTCAAAAAATTTATTGGGCAGCAAATAGAGTCAATAGCATTTTGAAAAAATAATCTGCATTTTAACACATCAAAGACTGGGACATAAATCCTGAGCATGCTGTATAACAATGGTTACGTGGTGAGCAACCAAACTTTACCTAAAGTTTATAGAGTTTAAGTGTCTTGAGCTGCATTTGTGTAAAATGTAAGATAAGTACAGATTGTAATGCAATATTCCATGCATCTACATATGAAGAATATAGTCAAATTTTAAATGACAAGATAAATGAAGAATGATGCAAAGAATAAATGTCAGACTTTTGATTCTAAAGTATCTATTTGGAGTTTTAATAAGCAAAATATCACAGGATAGCTTCTCCTCTGACTAAACTGTGGTGCCTATTCTGGTAAATGTCATCTAAACAGCTTAAATATTTAATATTCTATTCCCCATACATAGCATCATACTAATAAATAATAACAATGATTCAAGTGTACAGCTCACCCAAATCTAATAAAAGGCTCAAAATAAACTGAAATCAAAATATTCAAGCTGTGATTCAGTAAGACCCTTTAAATAAACACATGGGAAAACTATTAGAAACAGAGAGAACTCAGTTTGATAATACATGACATTCCACTTATGGAAAAAAATGCTTTGCTTTATTGCCTAACACAGGAAGCTTTCTGCTACTAGTTAATACCAAAGCACATTCAAAAAACAAAATGTCAAAACATTACTGTTTTTCTCTATGTGAACTATTTAGATACACAGATCCAAGAGACTTCATGAGTGACAGCAGTGACTTGGATAAGAAATATGCCATTTTCAGTTACCATACTTGGAATCAGAGATGAAAAAATGACGGTATCAATAAACCCTGACAGAAGTGCTAACAAAATGTAATAGAATACAATGAATTTTGTTTGTATTATTCAAAGCACTTTCACAAACATTGATTTGTAATGACTGCAGTTAATGTAAGTAAGAAAAATAAGTAATAATGTACTTACATTTAAAATTAACATCCTGAAGTGTCTTGGCTACAATAATTTGAATACATGTGTACTAACTCCTGGACTCTTCCCTGTGTAAGACGTGGGTAGAAACCATGATACCTACCTTTATTAATGTAAAACCATTTGTTTGCTTCCAGTTTACTCCTTAACTGTGGGTTCTGCAAACTTCAAGAATGAAAATAACATCAGTTCTACTTGATTTGCACTGTATGGAATGATCATAGTAATGCAAATGGTTTGCAATCAGAAAAAGTACAGACAAGAGATGTGCATGCTTATATTTATTATGCAAAGTGTTGCATGTAAGCATTTAGAAAGATTTTTCTCCTTCTGTGGTATATTTTTTGGAATAACAGATCCCAAACCATGTCTGTTGCCCTGTGAAAAATGTCAGAAACACCACCAAGGCACCAGCTAATTCTTTAGATGAACAGTGACCACAGGATGAAGAAAGGGAGTAGCAGCTATGGTGAGCAGCTGGCAGAGATGAATATACTCTAGTCAACCCTCAAAAGTTGTGAGCTTTCTGGGCTCAGTAGCCCAGGAAGGCAGCATTCTCTTCCCAGCTGAGAATACCTGGCATGAACTACCAGAGAGGAAACAGCACTATCAGGAGAGTAGATTGGAAGTTCAGTTCTAGAGGTGATTTGGGAACTGGCTGTGATTTTAACAGCACATTTAACTGACCAGAACCAAACTCTGAAAATAATTAAACTCAGAACAAGCAAGGTTGAAAGCAAGGACCATAAGAAGCAAAACGAACTATCGCGTGATGTGGAAATAATACAAAAATTAAGATGAGATTGTAAAATTACAGGAAATGTTTCCAATGGAATTTGAAATTTCTATTGTCACTGGATTATCACTGATCAAAAAAATTTGATTTAGCTGTAGAATAAGATAAATTTAAAATTTTATAACTTTGATTGCAGAAATCAATATTAATCAAAGAATATTAACAAATACCATTTTACTCTGGAACGTGAGGAATGGAAAGATAAGTCAGAAAGCTGCTGAGAAAAGAAGAGCTGCTAATTCTGAACATGAATTTCAGCACAGTCTGAAAAACTACAAAAATGTGATTCTTCACGTTTTTTAATATAAAATTTTGCAATAAAATTGAGCATTCAGTAGTAAGCAGCTGTTAAACCAATAGGCAGCAGCATCAGGTAGTGGAGGCTGACGCGTACATTTCTATTTCTTTGTATCAGGAGATTTACTGGCTGAGAATCATTATGATTGATGATTTATAAAGATAAATAATATGAGCTCTATTCTTTGGAATACAGTTAGAAACAGTTTTATTCTGTTCAGCAAATAAAAATGAAGTACTCCTTAGAGGTATTTTTAGAGAGCATCTTTCTTTAATTAAAGTCATTTCAGTGACTGCAGTATTTTTAGGCAATGTACATACATTTCTACAGAAATCAGAACAATTTTCTTATGAAGTTCTTACTCTTTTATTGCTTCAAAAAGGTACCAAGGAGGAAGCAGGCGGAAATTAATAGTCTGTTTTAGAGAATAAGACGGTAAGTAAAGATAGAAGCCAGCGAACAAGTATGGCAAAATGGAAGCAATTTTATTCCAAGGAATTTAAAGTACTGCACAACTGTACTTCATGTTCTTGGTGGAATATAGCATCATAAAATTAAAGATAAACTCTTCTACAAAGACTGTAGGTACACTCATGGTTGTCGTGTTCTTCCAGTCAAGAACTCTGTTTTATCACACAGGATTTGCATGTATTTTAAGTGTAAGTTCTCATTTAAAGTAATGAACAAAAAAATTAAGTAGCAACTGACAGGATGAGAAAGACTTTCACGAAATGTAAAACTTCCTTTCACTTCACAGTTCATAGTAACAGTGGCTACCTAAATCTGTTTGTGAGAAAGAGAATGTGTTATTTACTAAAGGAAAATTCATCATCTGAGCTTAAGAAAGAAGAAATATAACAGTCAAATAATATGCAATGAGAAGCTGGTCGGGTTCACTTTTTGTTAAGCAGTGTTTCAATCAGGGAAATCAAAACTTCATGACGTACTATGTGATTGTCATCAGCATCACGTTTTCAAAAGTTTAATATTTAAAGTGTATATCTTGAGATCACTGTAACAAACCTTTTTCACTTATTTCTTGAAAAGGTAACTTGAAGTAACTCAAAATTGAAATAGAAACATTTAGAAATATTTCTGAAATGCTACAACCAATTTTAAAATGTATTTAGTATAGATCTCACTAAACCATTCAACTTCAGTTGTGTACAACTTGCTTGCAGCCTACCTGATCTGTTTCAGTATATGGGGGGGCACTTAATGTGGACTCCTCAGAGGATTTCCTTTAGATGATCATGTTTCTAAATTCTCTCTCTGATCAGCGTACGGACCTGGCAATCAACATCTGAGAATCAATATACCCTCTGTTCTTGAATCTTTACTTCTTCTTAGTGTGTCTTTCTCCCTACTATAGCCTTAAACCTTTGGCAGTGGTCCATGTTTACAGTGTCCCAGGCACCCATCAGCCCCAATAGTGTAACCTGGGCTCAGACTGCTGAATAAATTCTCAGTCACAAAGAGCTGTAAGAGAGTCTATAGAAAGATTAAAAAAAATAGAGGTGGGATTGTTGAGATGGAATAGTTAGTACCTCAAGATTTCAGTACTAACTTGGAGTGGTATGTAATCCTCATGGGAAAAAAATGAGGGAGTCTGCTTGAGGTTTATTAGGAAGATTGAGATTGACTTTTCAGAGTAGTGTGTCAGTGGAGCTGGGGGAAAATGACAGTTCAACAGGTCTGAGGGCTTGTCACCAGGAAATGCAAGAGCCAACTTTCTCCTCCTGATTGCCTAAAGACTTTTTCATGCTATATTTGACTGCTAAGCAAATGGATGTTTGTTCTAACTGCTCATCTCATTCTAGAGATCATTACTGTGCAATAATTGAAAAAAAAAAAAAAGCTTTAGATCTTCAAATTGCATTTATGCTGCTTGCAGAGTCTCTGCACTAACATAATGATTGGACAAACTGACTCAAAAAGAGGGGAGGTAATATTACATTCTTTCCATCTGCTGCTCTTCCTCCTTTTCTCCCATACCATCATGTTGCTATCTCTTTTCCTAAACTGCAGCTAGTAGAAATTTGGAACTATTTTTCTGTACTCCTTTGTAGCCTGATGCCAGTGACACTTCAGAAATATTAATTGAGAAGCATTTGTCCATCCTGTCTACTACATGTTAACACAATTTACGAGGAAACTACTGGTCTGAGACATTAAAACCTGTTTTAGCTAATGAATGGACATGTCATTCTTAATTAGGCAACTGTTTTTCTGAAGTAAAAACCAAGTGCTCTTCTGTAGAGTTGTAAAAAATAAGATTTAACTCCTATTTTTGAGTATGCAAGTGCAGTCTCAGTGGCATTAAAATCAAACCATCATTTTCCTGCCAATAACTCTGGTGGAAATAACACAAACACTGAGGAAGACTTGGTGATGTTCACTGCATCAGCACTGAAATGGATTGTTTCAGTGAAGAGATTTCTAAAGGTGTGAGCAGATTTTTCTTTAATACATCATTTTTAATTTAAGGAATACATAATTTTTAATTTAAGGTTACCCATATTTTCCAAGTAACTGTGCACCTAAGAAAGATGTGGATCTGTTGCAGGAAAGGATGCAAAATCTTGTAGAACTTTCAGAACTTGATGCTTGAATGTTATGATAGAAAGCATTACGGGTAAAGAATATAAATCTCATTTGGGGTGAGTGAAATAATTTGATGTGGAGCAGAACAAGCATTTCTGAGGAGCAGAATTACAATTCTTCATTGAGTAGTGCCAAGGCATTGATTTGTATCCATCATAGTGAAGAACAAAGTGGGACTTTTGACCAACTAATACCTATCCTTTGACATAAAATAATAAAAATCTATTGTTGCTTCATTTGTTTTCTACTGTTTAAAGTTCTACACTGGAATTCAAACCTACTTTCATGTGGCTTCAAGTACTCTGTATTTCTTAAGAAGTGTGGTGATCCGTGGCAGAAAATCTGGTGGAAAAGAGATTTTGCTGCCAGTATACCAAACATTCTGGAGTCATTCAAGTCTTTAGTACCCTTTTCAAAACTTTCTGGTTTCATGATCCATTTTCCTGGCATCTCAGAATGGCTAAATTCTGGTTTTATAAGGGAAAAGTACTGGATTTTTTTTCCATCCTCTAATCTACTGTGTCACGAAGGGGCTTTTGCACATGGAGCTTTGTTCCTCAGTGGGAACAAAAGTTTAAGCAGATGTTCCTGTGCAATGATGATGCAAAGAAGCATTATTTGATTTTTCTCTATGACTGACTTTCATTAGCACTATTAGCAACAGAAATATTAAATTTGGCTAGGAATTTCAGGTAATTACTAAATAAAAAAGATTATAAGGAATGATTTATTCCAAATAGAAATCAAAACTCTATGTTCTTTCTCTGGATACTGTATGTGGAAATTGCTGACCAAATACCAATTTTTACCCCACCAGTTTCAACATCTGAGGTAGTTGTTTGCATCCCCCTTATATTTAACAAAGCAAAAACAGCACTGAAGTGAATGCAGTTCATTTAATCATAATGCAGATGACTAAATAAAGAAGAATTTGTTCCATAAATGTGCCTGTGTAGGAGGAACCGAGCATCATTGATTAAGATTAGATATCAGCCTTATAGTTAGAAAGATACAAATCTCTGCATGCAAATGCCTGTCTCTTCTCTCTCCAGAACTCAGGTGATCAAGGCCTAAGTTTGTTTAGTTTCAGTTTACACTAATAATAGCTCTGTATGGATTGAACCATTTATAACTAAAATAAAATCTGAAAGGACATGGTCTCAGAATGATACCACATCTCCTGGACTGCACATGCAAATCAGACATGTCAATAAATACTGCAGGAATGTGACCTTGTGAGACAGGGAAAAAAAAGAAAAAAAGTGAAAGAAAGAAGGTATTTTTAAGTAAACATGAATACAAAAACTGTACAATTGGTAGCAAATAAGAAGAAAAAGCATGTAAGCAGGCTATGCTAAAAAAGTATAAAAAATAAGAAGACTCTAAGGAAAAGGCTAAGAAGGAAAACAGCGTCAGTATTGACATCATACACCCATTACATGTGTACTGAGAAGAAATAAAAACAAGCATCACACTCCTCCTGATGAAGACTTCAGGATGTTTTTTAAAACTTTTTTAAAAGTCCCATGGCTCTTCCTTTTTTTCGTTTTTTCTTTTTTTTTTTTAAGACAGAAATCGTCAGCCTTGGGATCCAGAGATACTATAATGTTGAGTATAATATCAGAGGAAGGGGATGAATGCTGTGGTGGTTTTCTGCAACAATTTGAACTGCATTACTAAAAGCCTTTTTGTATTAACTGATGATTTGAATTATTTGTCTGATACAAATGAGTTTGATTGTCAGTAAATTCAGAGCTTCTTATAAACTGCATGTTCTATTTTACCCACAGCAACATTTTGATAATATTATTATTGAACAAATTTACTGGTTTGTTCAACATTTATTGGAACTAAGGGGCCTGTCTACATACATGGAGATGACAGAAATTAATGACAAAGAATAAAAAAAATTAAACAAATTAAGTCCAAATCTCTGGTAAGAAAAGAGGAAAATAACTGTAATTTAACACCAAGATAGACACTTAGTATCAAGAATTATTTCAATTATAGAAAACAAAGAAAGGAATTCAGAGTTAACACAAGGAAAAGCATAGGAACTTCATTGTGATTGTTTTTGAAGAAACTGGAAAATAAATTAAGTGCTTCTAACTAAACACAAACAAGAAAGAAGGTCAATGGTGGACACAAGCATGACAAATTATAGTTAGGACATAATAACTATTACAGAGTCCTGGTTTATCCCAGAGGAAGAGGCTGGGTTATAGAGTTACAGGATGTTCCAAAAGAAAATGTTCAACACAGAAAAACAGAAAAGGAAAGGGAGTGTATCTTTCAGCTGTAGGAAAGTTAAAAGAAATCCTGAATGAAAAACAAAATGAATTTGGCAAAATGAATGTGGAGAAAGTGTCTTAAGCATCAAAAATAAAAAGTAGTAACTTAAAGACTTCTTATTGCCAAAGAAGTACAGAGGACATAAAACTTATCAGGTGCTCTAAGATAGCGTATTTCACTTACTTTCAGTGGAGCTACAATGATTTGCATCATCTAAGGATAAATGAAAGAACAGTCCAGATAAAAAGAGAAGATGAAAGATGACAGCTGTATTCGTAAACACAAAAGCACTGAGGAACTTATATGAGAACTATCATAAATGATTCCTTTTGAGGCTGGGTTTTATTAACTTTATCTGATCTCACATTCACTTAGGCTTTGGAGCTTTTAAGGCTAGACTCAAATTTAGAGCTCTTTGATTTGTTTTCTCATGAAAAGATCCAGTAAAATAAGAATGGGAAAGAAATGGACAAAAAAAGGGAATAACAATTGGGGAAAAAAAAAAAAGCCACTTTGCATAAGACCTTTAGAAACCTTTGCGTAACTCTTCTAACATTCCAGATGTGATCTCTCTGTGATTTTGATCGGCTTTCTGGTCACTTCTAACTGGATGGGGTATAAGTCTTCATGAAATGTGACTGCGTGAAAAAGAACACCACAAAATTTGTAAATCTCCTATGTATAGCAGAAAATACATACAGTTTGTATGTATTGTCTTTTATAGTATTTGCATGTTCAGGCTAAGAATGAAAACTGTTTTTTTAACATTTTTATTAGCGTATATGATGTTGATGCATATGTAACACCTGAATAGTTTAAACGAACACCACTGTGATGGAAGGATCACAATTAAGTAAAGAAACCACTCAAAAATAATGAATACCTTGTGGGTGAGGGTTCTGTGTAAGTCCAGAATATTGTACAGATTCAGAGACCAAATTCCCCACATGTGTTGGAATGTATATTTGGAAATATAATGAATTTCAGATGCTGGTTAAAGTCGCACTTTTGTCCCACTCTTAGACTCAATCTCTGCTGACAAGATAGGTTTCACTGACCTCTGGTGTCTATACACATTTTTTCTCTTCTATGTAACCCATTTTGGTTCCAAATAGAGATTGTCTTGCAGTGTTTCAGCTGTTTTTATTATTTTCTTTCCTTTACAGGAATAGTCAAATTCAAAGAAATACTGTTTTCATATACTGAACCCTCTGAATCCAACTAGCTGTAGTCAGTAACTTAGAATTTGTATTTTGTGATTCTAATTTTGTTTGTGCTTAGTAAAATAATTAAGTTACCTGACATCACACAATATGATGAAAAAAAGGATTTGCAGTAATTGCTTTTATACCTTCATATTTTATTAGGAAAAACAATTGTTTCTGCAACAGAATAATTTTACAGTCCTAAACATCGGGTCACATTTTCATTGCTACTTTAGTCTGGAAAGTACTTTATGGAAGTAATTGAGATATTTGCAAAATTAGATAGCAAACAAAGGCTTAATTAGGTTCGAGTTTGGATCAGAAAGAGTGAATAAGGATAGAAAGAAATTGATGGTGCCGAGCTGAACATGCCATTAAACAGATTAATTTTCTGAAACTACAGATTCTGTATCTACTACAGCTTTAGAAAATATAACATCCATATTTACCTTAGTGATTTAAGTCTAAGTTTCATAATCATAATAGGCATTAAAGAGCCATCATCATAGAGAGTCAAAATACTTTATGATTTCTTCAATAGAAATGTGGCAAACAAAGATGACATCTATGTGCTTTTCTTAAAGCTATCAGCTCATATTTATGAAATATTAAAAAAAAATGCTATTTTAGGCTTAGATTACAAAACTGATTACTTACAAGATCATGCAAGTAACTCTGCAATTAATTTTATAGCTACTTTTCTAAATGCAAACCTGAAACAGGACCTTGACTCAAGCAGCCCTTGACTTGTGTAGAACTACCTCTGCCCACCATCTGTGGCAGTAGATTCTGTTGCTACTTCTAAATGAAGTTTTGTGCACAATTGGAAATCTGTCTTTACTTGTTTCTGCAATCAGAATTCCCATCCATCAGATTAATTAACATGCAGTAGAATTTTCAAACATTTGTTTTTTTTATGCAACTACAATAGAAAATATGATCAAATTACAATAATAAAAAAGAAGGTATTAATTTGGGTCAGAATATGTCTGTAAACACTGTCAGACATGAATCATTTTTCAAATACTTAAAATTTGCAGGCAAAAAAAAAAATAAAAATAAGGAGCATATGTTTGATTCTTTCCTGTTTTCTTTACAGGACCTGTACACATGGCAGTAGGCATTTCTTGGAGGGCAAGAAACAAAGAACAAAATATAAAATCACAAAATGGGTTGGAAAGGACCTTACACATCATCTGTTTCCAACTACTCTGCTGTGGGAAGGGACAATTTCCACTAGGTCTGGTTGCTCAAAGCACTGTCCAACCTGGCCTTGAAAATAGTGTTGTGCCTATTTCTCATGTATGTAAGGTGCTGACTTTAAGATACTCTAGGTAACAGATGTCTGATTTCTTACAAAAATTTTTGTGATTGTTGTTGCTTTGTTAATCTGTTTTTGTTTTATTTTGTTATGGTGCATCATAAACAGGGAATAAACTCTTTTTATATAGATAAAATAAGCTATCTTGTCTGTCAGTGGAAGGATCAGTGTCTAAGGAGGTAAAGTCAGAGTAACGACTTTAGGTTTCAATTAACTGATTTGAATCATCTTTGAAGGTGTATGTGTCTGTGTTGACTGCAGAGGGAGCCACATTTCTTAAACCAGATGTCTAAAGAAAGATGTTGTAAATAACCCTCTGAAATAACTCTTATTTTATTACTGAAACGTGCACAGTTAGGAGAGGTAGAGGTTTTGTGTTTGTTTGCTTGTTTGTTGTTTGTTTGTTTGTTTTCTGCCTCTTTTCTCATTTATACGTGTGTGTAATTTTGGCAATTTAAACCTCTATTTGTTTCCAAATCATAAAATACCTTCCAACTATTTTCCAGTACCTTCTCCAAAAGTTTTGCCTGGATAGCAATAGAAATTTCCAGCCTTTTAATATGTACAAGCATAGTAGACTGGCCATATAGAAACTGTGATTCTCATAAGTCCCTGTAGCTACTGGAAAGACATGCACTATATATCTCCTCTTCATAGGCCTTGAAACATAAAAAAAGCACATGTACTATTTACAGGAATTTAATCTTCAGTTTAGTAAGACTTTCGGTAGCAATTTCAACTTCTACATGTGCTTAGATGGAAAATCATACTACACTTTGTTACCTCCATTTTACTTCCCTCCTCCTCCCCCCCCCAAAAAAAACCCAAAAACTTTTACATTTAAGGAAAATTCATCGTTAACCAATACCTAATAGAATGTTTTATCTGCAAAGTGGAACAAAGTGCTACACTGAAAAGGGTTGCAAGACAGGAGCTTCATGCTGAAAAACCACACTCACATGGGATGTCCACTAACTCATTCCTGCTGTGCTGGAAAATATCTGTTGAAATGTCAGAGGCTTGTAACCCTGTTAGGTGGAGATAAACAAACCATCTGAAACATCACCCTGGCTCTGCACTAGACTCAGCCAGCATCAGCTGTAATTGCAGTTTTCTCTTTTATATGGATCCACTTTTATGAGCTTGTGCATGTGACAGACTTAACAGCAACAGCATATGTTGAAACCCTCTTCAGAATACTCCCAGCTCCTTTTACCAATATGTGCACGTTTTCAGCTGTTCAGCACTTAGCAGTTGATAGTTTGCAAAGCACTAGGGCAAGAGAGGGGAAAATGAGAAGCTTCTTCCCTGCCCCTCCAACTGCTCACAAAAAAAAAAAAAAAAAAAAAAAATTTTTTTTTCCTGCTGGAAAAACAGCCTTTTGACTTCTGGTCAAGTAAACAGAACTCATTTGTCTCACAGACTGGTCTTTTAGATGAAAAAAAGATCACATTATGAATTTCATGAGGTATTTTTTGGAAAAGGCAAAGAAGTTCCTTTCAGAAAGAGAATCTCTTTGGTGCTTAATCATCATTCAGTGAAAGGAACAATCTGACCAATTGCAGACAAGACCATTCTATTGATTTCTTTCATGCTGAAGGACATGAGATACTGGATTCTTCAAGAAAAACTGGAAATGAGCTTTTGTGTATGGTTCAGGCTGGCTAGGACAGAGCACAGACAGGACTGCTGCTTTGCTGCCACTGTGTAAAGTTCCTGATTAATTTCACATAAACAAACTGCACAAAGACTGACTTTTGTTGGAATTGCCTTATGGTCATATGTTTTTGCAGTTTCCTTTGCTGGTCCTTATTAGAATCTGTAAATAAGATTCTCTTAATATACCCAATTTATTTTTCTTTATTGTAGTGTGCATGAGAATCTTTAACAAGTATTTAAAAGCAAAGGAAGTATGGTAGGCAAGATTCTAGGCTGTCTTGTAGGTCTATAAAAACATTATTATTTTATGATATGAGCAAATGATGAAATTAGAACAAAGATATACAAATTTGATCAAGATAAACTGCAATGAATAACCTTAAGGATTTTGGACTCCATCTCATTCCATAAGCTACTGGATATTATCAATATAGTGGGACTAATTTATCTCAACAAAGTCTAGGCATTAATATGAGAAGATTAATGGAGCTAGATACAAACAAGGATCCACATCGTACTTAATATGTCTTAGGATATCGCATTGCTGTATAATGGAGCTGACGAAAATCGAATATGTGAAAAAGTGAAGATGACAACAATAAATCAGTCAGTATTTGAGTGTTTTGTGTCTGTTAATAAATACAATTTTCAAGATATTCTTCCGTGTGCCTATAAATAAAATAAACAAAAAACTAGTGAAGTGCTATTCTAACTCTTATATACCTTCAAGTTACAAAATTGAAAGTTGTAAGGATACATACACAGCTTTGCTACTTCTATTCTAGGCAGAAAATTTACACTTTCTCTCAAAACATTCATGTTTATGCTTCTATATCAGTAAAAATGGATAAAATCTTATTCAAACAGAAAGCACCACTTGAGCATTAAAAGGATTAGGGGAAAAAAAAAGAAAACAACAATGCAACAGTGTTCCCACAGCACTTCATTGAGAAGGAGGCAAATATATGTCACAGATAGATAATGTAATCCATTAATATGCATTTAAGGATGCTGAGTTAAAATAAGGTGCAATTAAATATTGTCTTTATGATTCACAAACAGCATTTACTATATCTTGTACTTCTTTCTGTTTATATAAGAATCTTCTCTAAAAAACATGTAGGAAGAATGACCTTTTTTTTTAAAAAAAAAGAGAAAACTCACAGAGTTTCCTAAGATTCAGCAAGGGATCATATACACTATACTCATCTCATTGAAGAGAACTACTCAAGAATCCAATTTTTTGAAACAACATGTGGTATCTTTGGAATTCAGCTTTATTTAAGCTTTCCCATCCTTAATAATTTCCTCCATTCTTTTTTGTTTGTTTGTTTGTTTTTTCAGATACAATGGATAGAGAGCAACTCTGCAATTGAATGCTTAAGAGATCATGCACAAAACTAAAAAATATACCTTGAGCATTCTAACACTTCTATTTGGTCATGGTGAGGTTTAGGTTCAGCCAGCTCAGTCTTCAGCCTTATAGCTTCAGAGAAACCATATCAAACTAAATAGCTCAAATGTGTTGGAGACTTCAATGTGCAAGATACATAAAGTGGAGCCTTTCTCTATCAGAAAATCTGTTAGCAAGATATATGGTGCCATCATTTAAAAAGTGGATCTGACTCTGAAGACACTCATGCCTATCTATGGAGGTACTCAAGACTTGTTTGGGTGCCTACCTTAGCAATTTATTGTAGTGTACCTGCTTTAGCAAGGGGGTTGGACTCTACCATCTCTTGAGGTCCCTTCCAACCTCGGCAATTCTGTAATTCTGTTAAAGACTGCAAATCTTTTCTTCCTCTTAATTTTAAGCTATTGTCCATTTTTTCCATTGTTCTCATTTTAAATTACAGTTAGAAGCCAAAAAACAGTCAGCAGAAGTCAGGGTCCTGCTGCAAGTTCAAAATAAGATTCTACTTAACAAAAGCATGTCCAAGGTTCAGATTGTAAACAGAGTGTAAGTATAACCATTTAGAGAGTTCGCAGCAGTATTTTATTATTGAATAATCAATGGTAAAAGTTAGAAGGGGAACATCCAGCACTGAAAATGTAGACCAATGCTTCTTAAATATAAACATAGATATAAATCAATTTATTACTCTTAAGCTTTTGGATAAACTGAAGCTAATTACCTTTGGAACAGCAGTTTTTGATGATAAATCCTTCAATTATTGGTATTTTTTTTCCTGCCAATCGTAGAACATATCTCTTCATTAACATGTCAGAATTTAGTCTCACATATGTCCTTAGAAAGCAAAGATAAAATGAGGAGTCTAATAGAACAGATTTCTATTTACTGGGGATGCTGCTTTATATGACAGGTACAAGGCAATATCTGATGCAAATATAATCCCAAACTTACTGGGGAACAATTGTTTAAGTAGCTGTTCTTCAACAAATTTGTCAGTTAGAGCAGATCTCAGTCTGAACATCACTGCATTATGCCATACAATACTGTTCAGGGATATGTTGTAGAACTGTAGCTTGCAAGATTAAACACACTCCTGTTTTAACAACAGTAAGGCTTCAACCATAACTAGTTCTGAGGATCTTGCAAAAAAGATGTAAATCAACTAAAAACTATTGAGAAAAGCAAGGCAAAAAAAGAAACAGAAAGGCTATTCCAGCATAGGCTGAAAGATAAAGAAGAAAGCATTTAATAACTTCTAAGCACTTTAATAAAGGGAAATGGAACAATATGCCCATTTCCACAGATGGGAAAATACGAATATTTATTAAGATAATTTCTTACACTACACAGAAGATGTATGTCTTGAAGTGTTAAGAAACTGAGGAACATCCACAGTTGTATGGGCCCCAGTTAACTATTTGGACTGAAAAAAATATGAATGCTTCTTGATGTGATGGAGGCATGAACTGAAAGATTCCATAAAGCTTATTTTCTGGATTCTGTATGGATAATGGTTGAACTTTATGACCTTGGTGTTTTTTTCTAACTCAAATGATTTTGTGACTGTATTTTATGATATTTTTTGTTTTAATATATATATTTTCTGTTCGATGTTAGACTATGCCAATGATTTTCTCCTGTCAGTTTTCAAAGGAAGTAAACTGACAATTTGAAAGAACACATATTGTTATCCAGATTGTGTCATATCACCGAATGCTTGATCGATTTTAGGCCAGCAGTTCGAATTTTTTTGTCATCTGCATAGCAGATCAGGGAAGGTGAAACAAACAAACAAACCAACCAAACCAAACCAAACCAAACCAAACCAAACCAAACCAAACCAAACCAAACCAAACCAAACCAAACCAAACCAAACTAAAACAAAACAAAACAAAACACTGGCAACAAACAAGAATAATTACCAGCAGAACAGCAGACGGGAGTAGTAAACGTATTACTAGCTGGAAATGTTCAAAAGAAATTGTAAAGAACTGTGTAATATATATAAGAACAAACATTTAGGTCCAAAATAAACATTTGGTTGAAATACCCTTAAATTTTATAGGTTTTTAATATTCGGAATCTTTGGGTTAAGTGAAAAAGCAGAAATCTGTAGGTCAAGGTTAGTAATAATTTTGTTACTCTGTGTTAAATATAATTTTTTGCCTTTCTATGATGACAAACATGAGTGTCTTAATTAGTGATGAGCAAGAAGATCATTGGGAATACCAAAGATCTGCATCATTTTGACCTTTGCTAAATTGGCACATCTAGTCTTCCAGAGACATGACTTCTCTCTCAGAGTAAGAGGAATGCTGGCACTGATCTATTTCCTTTGAGCCAGCATATACTGCTTCTTTCAAATGTACTTAAAAATACATGTGTTCTTTCTGGAAAATAGTTGGACATCCAACACTGCTGTTTGTATTCAGTGATAGAAATGTCATGCAGCAAGAGAAAATCTGACTTTCAATCTGGTTGAGGTACTGCTGCTTTATTTTTCATTCTTTTTATAGCACTACTTTATATAAGGAAAAATTTTATTATCTTCGTTCTTTCTTAGCCAAAGCCTTTTTTTTATTTAATATTAGCTTCCCTTAGTAGGCTTAAGATGGCTGCAAAGATGGATAGGAAAAGCTCAAGAATAGGTTTTCTAGCAGAGAAATTTTGGCTGCATCTAGTCCTTCATGAAAGTAGAACAATCAGACATGAAGTACAGTGGCAAGTAAAAATAGAGAATTAAACAAAAATTTTCCAGCAGAAACAAAAACGTTTCAGCAGGAAAAAAATGATCATAATGGCAAAACAGAAGGGAACTTTACATTTCAAGTCTCATTTGGACGTAGACTACCTCCAAATTTGACTGTTTGAAAGCAACTTCTGGATGTTCTGCCCCAGTGTGCAATTTCATACTGAATATTTTCCCCTGAAATATTAAAGAAACTTGCAAACAACAAACACTAACAGCCTCATTAAATGAAAAGCATGTATAATTTCAGGTATCAGTGTTATTTAAAGATGATACAAGCTATCGTGAATGTTACATATGGTATCAATAGAAGCCTTGATATTTTCAGAAATATCTCTATATGAAACAAAATGAAACAAATTGAGAACTTTTGTGTCAGAAAAAAAAGGGAAAAAAGTCTTTTTTTACAAAACTTTCTTTGGTTCCCATAATACAGATTCAAAGTTATGAATTCCTCTGCAACAAATTCATTGTTGCAAACAGTTGTCAGAACCATAGCACCCTCTGCATTCTTAACCCTGGAAATCCTTCCTCTAGAAAAGTGTGTAATTTGTGCTAAAGCACAGGACAAGTAGAAAAGCAATACAGATTTTTTCTGAAGGAGATTATCTTCACAAATGACAGGAATGGAATGATAGCCTCAAGTTAGGGTTAGAAAGATGAGATTGTTCTTAAACTACTAGGAACATCTGCACCTGGAGAAATAAATTATTCATTGTTACTTGTTATTGCCGTTCTCCTTTTTAATATATGAACAAGGAGTATTACAGTCACACCTCTTCAGCATTCCTTCTTTAACAACAATTCATAAATCTTAGGATTTATTTAAATCCAATTTCTACATCATAAATAATGACCTGTACATTATTGAAAAGTAATCCTTTTATACAGCAGTGCTCTGTGTTGCTGCTTGCAGGTGGTGGGAGCAGACTTCCTACAATAGACCAAGAGGCACTTGCAGATGAACACAAATCTATATAAAGGCATGAAGGAGCTGGAGTGTAGGATTTTGTTTACCCTGGCACACCCATTCATACAGTGATGAAGAATGATTCTGGCAATTGCATAGCATGAAAAAGGAAGAAAAGTCACATTTCCTCTCTCAAAATGGATCACACTTTCAGAGGGTTCAAAGAATAGAACATGCTGCATAACTTCAAAGTGACATTTGGCAGTGCCACTGACTTCCAGGTCTTCCCTCATGGAGAAGAAAAGCCTTATGCACTAAACGAAGGAATTTTATGTAAACAAAATATCCAGTTTCATTAAGCTTCTATCCAGTATATTTTAATATGAACCATGTAAGGAAAAGGAAGGTTTTAGATATTGGCATGTAAATGTTTATATCCACATTTCAATTTTCCTTTTAAGGCTTCAAAATTCAGACCAGCAATTAGGGAGTAAATACCTTCTAAGAGATTGCAACATAACCAACAGTAACCTGGAAGTACTAATGCTGAATATAATAAAAATCTGTCTATACTTAAAACTATTTACAGTAGGAAAAAAATAAAATGGATGACTGCATTTCATTTGAAGAAAAAATGTAGCAGAAATACAGGGAGAGGAAGAGAGGAGAGGAGAGGAGAGGAGAGGAGAGGAGAGGAGAGGAGAGGAGAGGAGAGGAGAGGAGAGGAGAGGAGAGGAGAGGAGAGGAGAGGAGAGGAGAGGAGAGGAGAGGAGAGGAGAGGAGAGGAGAGGAGAGGAGAGGAGAGGAGAGGAGAGGAGAGGAGAGGAGAGGAGAGGAGAGGAGAGGAGAGGAGAGGAGAGGAGAGGAGAGGAGAGGAGAGGAGAGGAGAGGAGAGGAGAGGAGAGGAGAGGAGGGGAGGGGAGGGGAGAGGAGGGGAGGGGAGAGGAGGGGAGAGGAGGGGAGGGGAGGGGAGGGGAGGGGAGGGGAGGGGAGGGGAGGGGAGGGGAGGGGAGGGGAGGGGAGGGGAGGGGAGGGGAGGGGAGGGGAGGGGAGGGGAGGGGAGGGGAGGGGAGGGGAGGGGAGGGGAGGGGAGGGGAGGGGAGGGGAGGGGAGGGGAGGGGAGGGGAGGGGAGGGGAGGGGAGGGGAGGGGAGGGGAGGGGAGGGGAGGGGAGGGGAGGGGAGGGGAGAGGAGAGGAGAGGAGAGGAGAGGAGAGGAGAGGAGAGGAGAGGAGAGGAGAGGAGAGGAGAGGAGAGGAGAGGAGAGGAGAGGAGAGGAGAGGAGAGGAGAGGAGAGGAGAGGAGAGGAGAGGAGAGGAGAGGAGAGGAGAGGAGAGGAGAGGAGAGGAGAGGAGAGGAGAGGAGAGGAGAGGAGAGGAGAGGAGAGGAGAGGAGAGGAGAGGAGAGGAGAGGAGAGGAGAGGAGAGGAGAGGAGAGGAGAGGAGAGGAGAGGAGAGGAGAGGAGAGGAGAGGAGAGGAGAGGAGAGGAGAGGAGAGGAGAGGAGAGGAGAGGAGAGGAGAGGAGAGGAGAGGGATACAAAATAAACAAGATTATCAACTTACAGTTTAGCATAAAAATAAAGTACCTGGAAAAAAGAAACAGCAGGAAAAGGTGTAGACATTATACAAATGTTGCTTCTTGTTTAAAATAGATTAAGAAAATAATTTATTTTACTGAACTAATTACATGCAGAAGTGGTATTGTCTACTCAAATGTAACTCACCAATAACAGCAATGGTGCACTCTGCAAGATACGTGAGCAGAAATGTTTTGATCTTTTCCCATTAAAAGCTTCTAACATTTGTAGTTCACAAACACATCTCAGCCCCCAAGTTTATTGTCTGAAATCAAGTTTACTCAATAGATTTCTGTAGTCAAAGTAGAAAGATGGGCACCCTGAAAGGATATTTCTCTGAGGAGAAAATAAATCACTTTGTGGCAGTCTGTGTTGAATGTGTACTGAAATCATTTTGGAATGGAAAAAAAATGTGGTCTTCAGGATATCTACCCTACAGTCCTAGGAAAAATGCATACTTTTTTTTTTTTTTTCAAGTATTCTAAAGCTGTCAGTTTTGACTAGATTTTCAAAAAGCACTAGGATCTGCTTTCTTCAAGATAATAATTAAGGTATTGGCTGGAGTGTCCATCCTGTCAGCTCTTTCAGAGAAGTAATGGAGGCTGGGGCAAATAATACTGCATTTGCAGGAGTGATTTTGAGGGCAGACTGTCCTTTGAACTGTTGATGCTGAAATATTCATCTGCTTTCCAACTGTCATAGCAGTGACAATCTGGAAATGTCTCCAGAGAGTTTTTGAACCTAAGATCACAATTTATATTCCTGGCTGAGCTTTATGCCACCATAATATTCAGAGAATGCAATCAAAAGGCATACGTAGTTTAGAACAGCTTTAAATTTGCTTGACAATAAGGTCCTGGCTCTAACCATAGTTAGAGAGGGGCAAAGTTGGATAAAATGTACCTTTTTTTTCAAACTACATGTAATTATCTACTTTGCAAGCAAATCGTATGATTGCAATTTACTTTTTCTTTGCAGCTAATTGTGGAGGTGAACACAAAATCCCTGGATTTTCTTAAAAATTGTCAGTTCAGGAAATTCCAAAGGTGCAAGGCAAGGTCTGCAAAATGAAGATGCCTTTTGGCCTACCTTTCTGCTCTTTATTAATTTATCTTACTTCATGAACAAGTGCAACTGCCAATAAAAAGCTTCACAATCTATCTTTTGATTTATATGAAGTTTGGGCAGAATTTCTCTTGGAAAGATGCCTGTCATTTGACGTCAGGGCTTTTAATACATTTGCTTTTCATCTAGTGTCTGGGTTAAGCAAGCTGCCATCTGCTGATGTTTCTACTTCTCCCCACTGCATTTCTAGAATGTCTGATTCCAGTGACACACTCTTGAGGGTTCTTCTCTCAAAGGAATGGCATTTACAACAGGACGTGGGAAATTTAATTCAAGGGTACAAATATGGTTTTCTAAATCAACTTTTTTAAGAGAATGGTGAATGTTTCTCGGAACTTTTAGAAACAATCTTTTCAGCACCTATATGGTTCTGTTCACCCCTCTTCCCTTCAAAATTCTTCCTCTGTCATGGACTATGTAGATGTATTCTTCTCAGAAGGAATATTCACACTGTCCAGTTTAATTCTTCATGAGGTGAATGTGCCTACTGCTTTCCTTTCATTCAAAGGGTAGCTAAATGTCTATCTCCTGCCTTTAGAACCATGATTGCATTAGAAACCTTAAACAGATTATAACATTTCATTCCTTGATGTCAGGTTCCATGTGCCTCAGATAGTCCAGCTTCCTGTGTTAAAAGGATTGAGAACAATGCTTTGTACATAAAAATTCTATTTAGTGTTTAAATTTATATTACTTTATGTATGTAAAATACTCACATGGGAAAAACACAGTAAATCAACATGCTGGAATATATCCAGAATCAAAGTCAGTTTCTACTACAAAAGAAAATTAAGACTATCTGATTACTAGAATATGCTTGTATAGTGAGAGAATTAAAGGAAAAAAATTCAATAATAATTTCAGCATCACACTACATTTCATCACTGTTACACTGTCTTCCAGACATATTACGTCAGAAACCTCTGAAAGTTTTGTGCCTCTGAAGATTTTGTAAGGTCCCTAAACTTCATCTACTTTAATATAACAAGAAAGTCTCATATCCTCAGGTATATTATAAAAGGCAGTCTGATTAGTATGAAAAGAGTGGAAATCAGATATGAATTACAGCTCCATTGCAGCCAAATCACAAGAAAGAATTAAAGTAATGAAGAGATTTCAGGGCTTATCACCTCCAATTTCCTTCTGTGAAGCTGTGTCAAACATGGCCATATCAGTCCTGACATGTTCACTCCGAACAATGTGTCCTGAAGGAGATTTCACTTGTTCCATGATTCACTTTCTCATCCAGTCCCTGAGTCTGAGGATGAAACTGTGCAGTCTAAACCATCTATACACAACAAAGTATAACCTCTTCTTCCCAAAGAAGCAATAGAGTCATCAGTACCACAAAAATAAGAAAATTTGCATTTCATTTCTAACATGATGTTATTGCGTGCAATTTGACTTGTAATTTGACCTATGTATATATTGGTGCATGAAAAATTGCAAGTGCTTCTACCAACCTCCAGACCCTCACCTCCCCATAAAAGGCAAATACATAAAACATTCATGAGACACAGAGATTTATATACTGGTATCTTCCAAATGGATGTGACTTTAACTGGAATATTATTTTTGGTTTTAGATAGTTGGATTCCAGAGAAGAAGACATATGAAAAGAATACAGGGAAAATCAGGAAAAAAATGATGGAGTTTTGTTGAAAATTAATGTGCTACATAGGTTAATAAGGGGTATTTTATTTCCATTTTTTTTCCTTATCATTTCAGTTCTAATAATCTGAATAAATAGCAATGAGCATGAATAGGGATACGTTTCATTTCCATTTTTCATTGGAAAATTAGAAAGAAGTAACCCCTGCCTATTTAACAAGTTATTGCAAAGCTGCAGCTGAGCACAACATATTAGAAAGAAAAAGTAGGTATTTTTTATATTTTGGCTCTATTTTATGCATATAGGAAAAAACAGCAGAGGCTGCAGAAGTGTCAGATATAATTTGTAGTGCTTTTAACCTAAAGAATTATGCAGGTAGACTTTCAGAAAGGTACCAAGGCATTTTGCGGTTTAAAAATAGCCTACATGTCTACAAAAGTAGCAAAACAGGCTACTTTTAGAATGCTCTAAGTATCTACAGTGTTCATAAAGTATTTAGGTATTCTGTCAGGCTTTCATGAGCTTGAGTCTCTGCCTACTGTTTCTGGGAAAAGCCCACAATTGCTGAAGGAACAAAGCACCAGTTATCACTATGCCATTATCATTTGTAAGGCTACATATGAAATGAAAACAGTTAAAAGCACATAAAACTCTCAATAAGAATAAAATAACACCATCTAAAATATACATTTGTGTCATTGGTAGAAATCTTAAGTGTCCCTTGAATTTGGTATAACTATAGGAGCTTCAGATGTTGCAGCTCATTTTGATCACCATTTAATGACCAGTTGTTTCCATCTTTATGTTTCAGATATTGGTTGTTAGAGTCACTTTGAGTCAGTGGAGACTTGTTTTCAACTGTCTGTGAAAACTTCTGAAAGCAATAAAGTAAATAGATGCATCCTTTGCTGCTGTTGCTCATCACAAATCCTCGGAGGCCCATGGTTTAGAGTTTCTGGATGTATCTTTGTATAAAAGACTCTTGGCACTTGGTCAGCTGATGTCTTAATATACATCAGTTCTGAGTCCAAATCTGGCACAGCATATGTTCTAGTGTTTATTTGATAGTAGTGCTCAAGACACTACTAAAACTAGGGCGATTCGAATGTGCCTGAGATGAGAAAGGACAGACTTGGACATTGAGAGGTCACTGTCCTCCTTAAAGACTGGGGAGTGCAGATTCTTCTTCTTTCTTGCTCTTCCTTTTCTGTGCTTCTCTGACTGGCAACCCCCTCTCCAGTATGCCTTCTGGGAGCACTGAGGATGTGTGAGGAACAAGTACCACAGGGAGATAAGGCAGGTCAGGAAATGTCGTTAGCCTGGGGGGCAGTTTTTATGTCAACCAAAACCAGGAGATTAAGCAGTATTCCAATCTGCTGCTGTTTCACGTCGAAAATATCACAGTTTATTATCTGAAGAAAGGGAAAACAAAGCAAAACAAAATGTTTTTAAAAGATCAGTAATATGAACATATCAGTTTATGCTATTTGAATGATGATGTTCTATTTTCTCATGTTCATGTGATTTTCCTGAAAAATTTATCCATACAGAAAATATCTTTCAATTGAAAGGACAGCATCTAACTATCATACTTTCTGTGTCACTTAATGAGTTCTGGAGTTCTCTGACATGCTTTTTTTTCATTGGCAATCTGTGTGCTCAAATCTCTAAAAGCATTGATCTTTGAGTGTTTTTTTTTCCTCTTCAGAGATGAAAAGGAGAGAATGTTAAAGGAAGAATTTCTTTATGTGGACTTTCAGGCCTAGCACCTGTATGCAAATTGTTTATTTATGGTTTTTTGTTTGTTTGTTTGTTTGTTTGTTATCTTATTGGAGGATTAAATTTTCAGGGTAGAAACTCTTACATCCATTTGTCTAGTACCTGTCTAGGTCCTCCTCTGGGCCACAGTTATTTAAGTTCTGAGCACAGAAAATAAATCAAAAAGGAAAATAGAAATTGTGTTGAAAAGATGAGATAGAGCAGTTTCACAGACAAAATATATGTCATTATTCCAGTTTGAATTACAGATATGTTTGCACACCTTTGAGAAAACAGAAGATGTTCCTACATCCAAGATATATGACTAACATGTGGATGTTTCTCTTTAAACTTGATCAGTGTCTAAAAAGGCTGATGCTTGCACTTGATTTATACATTGCACATCTTCATCTCCATATTACAGTAATCCTTGTTGTCAGACTGCATTGATTTAAATGTTAATCATACTGAGTATCATCTGTACTATATATTATATTGCTTCATAATTTCCAAAAACTACTCTTTGTACAAAGAACAGCAATAAGCATTTTGAAGAATGGGTGCAGACACTGATATAAGCAGTCAAATGTGCTCACTTCCCCCAAACACATTCCCTTGAGCGCTGAATATCAAAAACACATGTTTTCTCCAGGGTATGCAGCACAACTGTAATATTAATTTACCTTCACCTTTTTTCTCAGGATGTCTGTCTTATGAGTTTACAAGTTACGAATGGACTATGGAGTCATCAATTTCTTTAAAAAACAGCAGAAAGAAGTTTTCTGACACCTGTCTTTGGGACACTCATTGCTCATTGCTTTGGAAAATTTGAAGAGAGCTCTGCCTCAGGTGAGCCTTCCTCCATTACACAGTGACTAACATGTGCTCTGAGACTACATGAAGAAGCTTAGTGAGGACTGGATGGGTCTTCAGAACAGTCAAGCACCTGGGTATGAAGTTTAGAATATTTCCTGCAAAAATATTTGATGTTTTGAAAAAGCATTTTGGAGGGATGAAAACCCAGGCCCACTGTTTCCACTGCAGGAACCATGTTTCTGAACTGCCCTGTACTCTTCAGGCTCCTTGGCTCTGAAATAGCCTGCCACATGAGCTCTTGAGTAGTGCTGGAACTTGTGAGTCAGGATGCATGCACCTTCCTGCCATGGGGTGGCCCACCCTGAGCTCTCTTGATGGCAGCCCTAGATACTCTCTGAATGCATCAAGGACCTGCAAGCAGCTTGACTTTCAGACTTTGTCGCATCAGCCACCAAGAAGGGACAGGCAAGTAGACTTGGTGCCAGGTATTTCAGGGAATCTGTATTTCCATGTGAGAAAAGAGTCTGCCACAAAATTTCCAACTGTATCTCACTATACTAAAAATTCTCTTGTTTTCATTCTGAGACAAGAAAAAGGATGCAGATTTTTTTTCCTACCCAAAGCATATCTTCAGTAATAGGGAAAAGCAGAACATAGTTACATGTTACGGTGTCACAGTCGCAGGATTACATGCAGAAGTATTCCTATTTTATTAGCAAAAAGAAAGTGCAGTTGATATGTGAATATATTAGAAACAAAATTGATAGACTCTCCTTACTATGATTCCTTAAGCCACCATTTATATTACTTTGATTGCTGATAGATGTTTGAAATTTGCAGCTTGTGGCCTTCGCCCCTCATTATTTTTCCACATGCTTTCAAGATTAATCTTATCCTAAGGTAGATGGGGTCAGCATTAAGATCCCTTCTGTAGCCTCATCTTCTTCAAATAAGTAGAAAGCAATCCATTTCAGTTCCTTCATGTGGGACATGTTCCTCTCAATCACCCTGGTGGCCTTGTCTCAGACCCTCCAGTTAGTCAGTCTTTCTTGTAGTGGGGATTACAAACCTGTATGCTCCCAGGTGTGATCTCATAAGGGCTTAGTAGAAGAAAATTAAAAAATCATAATTTTCCTTCTTTGTTAGCTATCCTTTCGCTAATGTAACTCAAGAAGCGAGCTTTTATTACTGCAAAGGGAAACTGGTGATTAATGATTGATATGTCAATTCCCAGGACCCCGAGTCTCTTCTGCAAAGCAATTTTTTTGTTTTGTTTTGTTTTTCATTTTTCCAGATGGTTCCCACCCTGCATGGCATCATAGGGTTTTGCTGTCCCAGAGGCAGAATGTCACATTTGCTTCTATTTAGCTAATTTAGTTCTTGTCTGCACGTTTATCCAGCCTGTCCTTGTAGAACTGAAGAGCAGCCTGGGCCTTTTTTTGGGCTGACTGTTCCCCGTAAGGTAGTTTTGTCCACATGCTTCCAGAGGGTGTATTATTTCCCAGCAGACACTAAATGGCATTGACCTCTGGGAAACATCATTTGTGTCTGGCTTGTGGTTAGACTTTGTGTTGCAAAACCTTTGTGCCTGTCAGCCAGGCACTCACGCACCAGACCGGAGGAAGCACAAAATATGAGGGGTTATACCCACCACTGCTATTTAACAGAAACTGACGAAGCCTTTTCTTCCTCATTCATCACTGATTCCTGTTCCTAAAGATATTCTCAACTCATATCAACTAACCCTTCAGTTTAACTGAGTCTTTGGACACATTTTTGAGCACTCTTCCTATCTGATCTTTAGCTTTCTTACTCTACAACCTGTAACAGAACCAAGAATCAGACATCCTTGAAAGTGTCATTGTCTGCTATAGCGTGTCAGCATGTGACACATAGGCACAGTAGGACAGAAGAGAAGCAAAATCTTCTAGCTGTTTGAAAACTCATAGTATCAGAGAGGCTTGAGTTTGCTCTGCCAATTTAACCATGAGTGACAAACACAAAGCATGCCATTATGCTGTATTCTCAAATGCCATATACATATATGTATTTCATTAGGTTTTCATTATTTCAATAGAAAGCCAATCTGTGAACTCCACTGAACATGATGCATAACATGGAGACCAAAGAGAACTTCTGGTGAATTCTAGTTCATACAGAAAATAGTCTGAAATTGACTTTGAAAATCTAATGTGAAGAAAAAGCACTCTTCCAGTTTCACTTCTTCCACGATTCACATATGAACTGGAACACCCTATTTATTAGCATACTGCCAGCATAATAGAAATTATATAATTTAAAGAGAAATTGTTTACATTAATTAGGAATAAGCTCTGAATATTTCATTTTAGTCATGCAAAATACGTTGCTTTACTTCAATAAGAATCCCGGAATCCTTTTATATGAGAAATCGATTAATTTCCACTTTGAAAGCACTATCGACAATATCTTTCACTATTACAGACATACCCATCAAATCCCTTTAGGTTTCTAAGAAGCTCTTTAAAACAATTTCAGGCAGTGAACATATAGCCTACTGCTCCTCCGTAATGGAGCATGAACTGAACTGAGAAACTGTGGTCAACGATGACAGGAGCTGCTGAGCACCAAAGTGACAAATGCAGCACTTAAATAAGCTTTTGTTATTCACTTGACTGCTCTGTGATGGAACACACAATCACTGGGTGGCTACACGCCACTCACCCCTACCAAACACCATTGTTCCCAGCATGAGATAACTTCCTTGGTTGTCTGCTGACAGCCTGGAACAGGAATTGATGATACTCACTAGGATAACAGTGGTCTCTGTCAGTTCTAGCAGTTTAACAGAATTTTCAGCAACTCAGCCTATATAAAAGCCGACGATAAATTACAGTGACAAAGCATTTGGATTGTGTGTGTGGATTTTTTCCCCTTTCTTTTACTCTGTGAGCTCAGACTGTTTGCTGGGAGGACATTTCTTGTAGAAAACAAAACGTTTTGAAAGTACCATGTTCATACGAGCAGCAGAAAGTCTTCATGCATATTTAACTTACGTCCCATTGCTTACTTTAAGACCTAAAATTTTCAGGATAATATGGAAGAACTCTAAAACGTAAGATTTCTCTTGCTGGAGTATAAAATCAGTTGAAGAACAATGTAACAGCAACATTCCTAGAAGTAACGATTTCCGTAAATCTTTATAACAAGAGAGAATTAGGTGGTAAATCAGGTATATTCATATTACAATTTATTCATGAAGTCTCAAATTGTCAAGAATGAAGAGAATGATTCATAAACATTTATTTTTCTTAGAAATACAAGATCAGATAATATCATAAAACCCAAATGTGTGATTTTACCTCTATTTTTAGGTAAATTGAAGGCCTAGAAAATGTCAAGAAAATGCATTTTTTTCTGGAAAAATTATCCTGTGTACAAGAATGAATGGAATTATATTTCCAGAACACTTGACCATCTAGTCAGCTGGCATAAATTAGTAAGATTTTAGTAAAATCATAGAATGCGTAGTACCATCATATGATAGCTCTGGGAAATAATAAAGAAATAAAATGCATGATACTATAAAGTTTCTTTTAAAGTAAAAATTGTATGTGCAAGAAGTTTCCTGTAATTTTACTTTTTATAATTCATTTTTATGAACCCTTAATCGCTGTTAAATACTTGAAAAAGATTCTGATGATTTTCTTTAGTTTGTCAACAAAGAAATTACCTGTTCAAAAGTTTTTTATAATTTTATCTTGTAGGGGAAATACGAAAATAAGTAAGAAATTGGATCATTGAGTCCCAGTAACTGCTCCTTCCCAACTGAAAAACTTGTGTAGAGATTGAATGTTCAGACACTGAACACAGACACTGTGTAAAAACCCAGCTACTTGTTCCAAACTTTAAGGATAAAAGGTCAGCACATCCACAGCATGCGCCATTCTTCTTGTTCTCAGCTACAGCTGAATCATTTTTTTCTGCTTATCCTGTTACATTTTTGGCTTCCAGCTTCCTTGTCACATAGGGGCACCCAATGACTGTTTGCTTTTGCCAGTTTTAGATTTTCTCCTTTCTGTTAAATATAATCTATCTCTTGTGTAAGAAGAAAGTATGATTCCTTTGGCTATTTTCTTAGTTGCTAGTTGTATTTGTAATAATGATTCATTATTTTCTCTTATATTAAAACACAATATTACAATATCATTGCAAGGTTGTCCAGGAACAGCCACACTGTCTACCTTCACTCTTCCTGCAAGAAAAGCACACCCATGGTGATTCCGTATTTGCAGTAGACAATAGGACTTTCAAAATACTCTGACATACTATGCTTGATGCCATGTTTGTACCAAGCATGGAGGATTAAAGCCCATGATGTGTAATATTACATAATAGTATATTATGTTATTGAATATATTATTGTACATTATATAACATACAATTCTGTAATATCACAAATTAGCAAATTGTATTTACAGGTAGAATGCACATTCAATAAATAGAGGAATTTCACTGCTGTGTTTTTTGTTTGTTGGTTTGTTTGTTCATTTGCACTTTAATGGGTTTTCAACACTGCATAACATATAAGTGAGGAGCATTGTGCCTCACAGTGAAAAAACAACTTTTCAGTGCTTGACTAGATGTACTCATTTTCTTGGTGGGTGAGAACCATGTGGAGTCCTTCCCACAGAACTGTAGCATTTCCAGATTGGGAAGCCCGGCTCTCAACTGAGTCACTGAATCGTAAGTCAGACGATTCACAGAATTTGTGTCTACCCTCAAATATGAGTCTAGGAAAGGAAATGTGGTTCCCCAAGTCAATTTTAAAACAGGAGTATATGAGGACAAGTATTTTCAGTGAAGAATTCTGAGACATCCTTCATCCCAGCAATCTACCGTACAGGATGAGGCCAACTCATCCATATGCTAGTTAAAGAGATGAATTACTTTTTTCTGTTCCTCTTCAATTTTCCTGTAAACTTTGTGACTATGTAGCCTGTTTTATATAGTGTAAGTTAATGCTTTTATGTGCTTTAACTATGTCTTACTGGTAAGGAGGATTTTTAAGACACCTGGCAAAACTTAAAGGAATGCCATTCTGTTAGGACAATGTTCAGAAAAAGTAGTGTTATAAAATGTTCTCTAGGTGTCCATCTTTCCAACTCTCATTTTAAAGAGGAGCAAGAAATATTCCCAGAAATGCTGTTTCACAGAGCAAGGGTCTGTGAGAAAGAAATGTCTTCCATTAGACAGTATTGATTCTGGAAGTATCAATACTGGAGTGTTGAGAAAACACGAAAGTCAAAGAAATAAAGCAGCAGTGTAAAACTCTTCAGGTCCCAGAAGCTTTAACAAAACTCAGGGAACTTTCTGTTCTAGAGAGCTGATTTCTGCTTGAATATCTGACTTCTCATAATGCTGACAACACCATTTATGAACTCAAGTCTGAAAACATGCTAAATCCAAAGGAAACTTTAACTTTCCTGACAAAGGAACTATTCCTGATAGTGGTTGATTATGCAGCACACTGGTTACAAATCCCCAGTAATATGGAAGAGGTCTTCATAATCATGGGTAGCATGGAGAAGGTACACTGATCTCTGCTTCTACAGAACTAAGGGCCTACAGATGAAACCAAGCTGTAGTCAGTCAAAACAAACAAGAGAACGTGGCTTGAGGTCAATAATGGAGACTTCCATGAGAAAGAAGGCCTATTTAAAAAGCTTGCATGGTTTTATGTGGAAATTTAGCATGTGTTTGAAATTTGTATCTACTACAGACCATATAAATCTTGGAATGATACAAACAGAGGAACTATTATGTGTGCTGGTTCTGTTCATCCTCCTTCGTGCTTCTGTGTCACAGAGATAATGTAAAATAGACCCTTATTCTGAATCAACTAAGCCTTTATTGTATTTCTGTTCAGCCAACAGTCACACAGCAACACCTTAGTTTTTAGACTCCTACAAATCTAAGTTCCCATCATTCCTTCCAAACTGGGTTTCAAAGACTATATCAAAACATAATATACTTTCATTGTAGTTTTCTATGTTGCCTTCATTCTGAAAAAGATGAAAAAATTATAAGAAACAATATATTGTGCTTTATGATCATGTGTCATCTGAAATACATTAAAACATTTCCTACTTAATGCCATCCTCCCTTCCACATTTTTTTTTTTCCCTGAAGGATCACATCTCACTGCAATCCTCCAAAACTAGAGCACTGTTTTATCAATCTATGGCGCTACTCATATTTTTAACACTGACATCATAACCCATTAAGATATCTAAGCAATCTCTTTGTCCCTTTATTTATTTGTTCTCAACAGATTTTGTTTCTCTTGGCTGCACAACTTGCTCTAAACATGAAATAAAAATTAGTTAGGCATTTCAATATTGAAGATTTTGGAGAAAACTGAAGAGGTAAAAAAAGAAAGAGTGGAGGGAAATGTCTATGGAGAAGAAGAAGTAAAACAGAAAAGGTAAATTGATTATTCTCTGGAAAAGGAAGGGAATGTTCACTAGATAAGTGTTACCTTGACTGGTAGCTCTCTGAAATAATTCCTTCACAGAAACCATTACATAATGGCTTCCTATGAGGACACTTATTCCACATTTAAAAAAAAAAAGAAGACTTTGATCCAGAATAATTGCTTCGCTAACACTGGTATAATCAGCTTAGCTAATTTAGCTTTAACAAGGAATAAAGCTATTTTTATTCAAAAATACTATTTTCACATGGGAACTTACCTGGAACAGTTAAATGCTATTGGAATACATTATTGCTATGAGCTTTGCTGTTCATTTCCTCCTGTCTAGATGAAGTTTCAACATGTTTCTTCTGCAGGAGGATTGTTACCAAGTCCTGATTCCGATTTTGTTTATATAGCATCATCTTATACCCGCACACCCAAATAATTTTATTGGAGTCATTCCTGATTTAGTCTGTGAGGAGATCAATATCGACATCTTATGGTTGTTTGAATAGATTCTTTCTCTGTTTAACAGCCAAGATTAAAAATATCTTTGGATCAGACCATAAATATTTTTTGTTTATCATCCTTGATGAAATGAAAATGAAGTAAAAATAGTTTAATGCAACGCAACACAGTGCATTTGGCCTGAGATTAAACATTTCATATGTTTTAAGTAAAACAAAGGAGGGAGGATTTACAAAATAAAAATTCCTCTATCTACTGCTGTTCCATCCTCTCCCTTTTATTCACTGGTTCAAGGTTATATTTCTCTCATACTTAGGTCTGGCTACTACAGTTTTGAACACCTTTTAAGAAATTGGCTTAGCAAACAGGCCATACGTTATTATAAGAGGAAAAGTAATCTGCTTTCCTGTGAATCTGCTTTTCTATGATGCTTTTGCATACTCTTTAAATAGTATTCAACATTAAACAAAACTGAGATCCATCTAATTAGATGCAGATGTCTATGCCTAGGTATCCCCAGCTTCTTCTAAATAAGAGCAAAAAACCAGCTTTGAACGTGCAATTCAACTTAAGATCTACAATAAGCATTACATCTTTCTTTTACCTTTATAACCTAAATGTGAACCCTCTCCTAGTGGCAGGAAACTCTTTTTGTTGAGCTGGGCAGACTGTGACTTTTGTTCATGCATCCATATGTTCAGCCTATGTAGCTATCATGCTCTTGGGTGAGGAATGCCTTGATGTTTTCAAGTTAGGCTTAAACCAGACCAAATAAACTGGGCTACAACTGGGCTACAATCCTTTTTATAAACTAAAACAAAGAGTAATTACTAGAGTCTGAGATTGCCTCTAACACCTACTGGTTAAATAAGAAAAAAATCTGCGTGTACACTTGAGAAAGTGAGAAAACTGGTATAGCAAACAGTTTTATTTCCCCCTACTGTTATGCAAATCTAACCCTAGAAAAACACCAATTTGGAACTAATCTGTGAATCCAAACTGAATTTGTAATTTTTCAAGAATGACTGAAACATTAATTGAATTTTAAGAAATTAAGCACTTGAAAAATAGCTATAAATCTATACACAATTAGTTTGAGATACACTTGAAAAGTGAAACCATAGCTGCAACACTGAAAGATCTGGGCACAGAATCATAGTCACCAAGGTTTGAAAAGACCTACGAGATCATCCAGTCCAACAGTCCAACTATCACCAATAGTTCTCTCTAAATCATGCTCTTCAACACAACATCTAAACGTTCCTTGAACACCTTCAGTGTTGGTGACTCCACCACCTCTCTGGGCAGTCCATTCCAGTGCCTGAACACTATTTTGGAAAAGTAGTATTTTCTAACATCCATTCTGAATCTCCCCTGGTGCAACTTGAAGCAATTCCTCTAGTTCTATCACCAGTTACACAAGAGAAACATATGCAATGTGCATATAATGTAAATATATGCATGCGTATATTTACACGCATGTCTTGGAAAACATATTTTGAAAAGGTTTTAGAAAAAAAAAACAACACTATGATTTTCAAAGAAGCAGTGTCACTCTCCAATATAAAGGAGGGAGACGAGGTTCTTAGATTATGTGTATACCCGACGTGAGATTAAGAAGCAATGGTTCACATGTTGGTCTGACCAGTTTATTACCAATATTGACCAGGGAGATGGGGAAAGGGAAGGCAGACACTGTTACCAATAAGGATGATGGGGAAGGGAAGGCGAGCGATAGGAAAGATAGGAAGGAAGCAAGGATTTGTACAACGCAGGGAAAGTCAGCAGCCAGGATCCCAGGGGCGGTCCGGTTGCAAGCGGCTCCGACGGTCCGAGGCAGAAGAGCAGGGGCGGCAGAAGCGGGGAGAACAGCAGCAGCGACGGGCAGCCCTGAGCAGCAAGCAGCTGTCCTGGAGAAGCGGCACCGGGTCAGCACAGGAGAAGCAGCGTGGGGAAAGTCCAGGAACAGCGTCAGTCAGCACCGGAGGGGCAGCAGCGAACAGTGATCAGCTCATGAGGGTTCAGATGGTAGAACACCTCGAAGGAGTGGCGAGGTCCAGGAGAAAGCAGCATGTCTCAGGCAGCAGGCACAGGAGGGAGTTCAGCAGCAGGGATCAGCTCATGAGGTTTCTGATGGAAGGGCACCCACCATCTCTCATTGTGGTTGATCCCTCTTTTATCCTCCATTTCTCTTGCCTATGTGACAAATCTCATGCTAGGGTGCCAGGCAAGCTTCTCCTGAGATGGCTATCTCCCCATGCAGATGAGTACCACACAAAAGAGTGTTCAGCGGCCATTGAGCTGCAGCTTATCCCTCTTTCACTGCCCCAGGACATGCCCATCTGCTCGTCCCTTAGACAAAGGATTTCACAACCCTTGCCCAGGACTCGCTTGGACACGTTCGGACATGTTCAGCAAACTTTTAGGCAATGGTATAAAATAATAGTCTCTTACAAGCAGGTATCCCCCTGAACAGACAAATCTCATGTCCACAGTTTATTCCGAGCCACTCTTAACAACTTTGGCAACCTATGAGATTATCAGCAGCCTAAAATACCATGCAGCAATTGGTGATGACTGCTGTGCATTCACAGACAAAATTGCAGGACAGTAATGAGAAGTCCAAGCTCTTCTGTGAACTAGAGACTAGCCCATTCTGTGACATAAAATTCATACTGTGATATATCACTAAGCCTACTATCAGTGCCCAAACCAGTAAATATAAAGCTGGTTTAGATAGCACTGCACAAGACCATGGTCACATCTGTGATTGCAGTGTGGATATATATATGTTCCCTCCTTCAAATTGCCTGGAAATAGTAAACCTCACTGTGCAACAAATGCTGTTGATTTCATATGCTGTGTACATGTTTTTAAGTCATTCTCTAATTGCATACATTATAACACCTGTTTTCTCTGCTTCAGCTTGTATAAATCAGTTCTAGAATAAGCATTTTAGATGATCCAAGTGAAAATTCAGAGTGAAAATTCAGAGTGAATGAAGTCTCTGTTTTTTGTTGGGTTTTTTTTTTCCTAAGCAGATCCCAATCTCAGTAGAGAAAGCAGTCTACCACTGTTGCCAGGAAAGAAAAGGAGGGTGAGAATTATGCTGGAGAGGATTTGTGAGGTGTGGAGCTATTTTAATGTTGCTGGATGAAAAATCTGTTACTAAAATAAGGGTAGGGAATAAAACAACCTCGACCAATGTGGAGGAATGTTGGCTTCAATATATTTACATGCTTAAATAAAAAAGCTACTTTTTCATAGTTCTGTGTTTACTTATTCAACTTGATCTCAATGAATGGTTGATACTTGATGAAATTTTTTGGCCTAAGAATTTCATTTTCAGTATCAGTGTTTTGTGTTGGATATGGGAAACAGCCATTGCAACTTCTGTGTCATGGAATGGCATAGTTGAAGGGCATTCTGATTTTACTAACATAATAAAATGTTATCTAAAGGCTAAGCAATAAACCAGACCTAAGACAACAAAGTAATGCACAACATGCAATTCATGAATTCCTGATTAGGAACTATATATTTCATGGTTTAATTTCATGTTCATCTGAAAAAATCCCACAGCAGCAATTTATAACAGAATATATCAGAAAGAGCATTCTACATTACCTCATAAGGTGATTGTTTGCAAAGCTTCATACATAGTTCTATCATATAACAGTGGGGTAACGGGGTCATTTTAAGCATGTCTTGTACTATCAAGCAGTAACAATGCTGGGTTGAATGAAGTGGAGAGCTCAGTCCACAGTATTAGCTACCAGACCAGGCTAAGCTGTAGGAAAGTATTTGTCACTGTACAAGCATTTAGAGTATACTGTTCTGCTGTATGCATTCAATACAATTCATTAAATTTAATGGTATATTTATATAAAACCTTTCTGCAAAATGGCCTGCTGACTCAGGAGCTAGAAGGCTGTTCCTGTTATTTGTAACAGGAGCATTAGTCCTTCCAACAGAGCATTTAAGAACCTGGCTTTGTAGAGGACTGCCACAGTGCCAGAAAATTTGATGTGAAGGTCTCAAACCATGTACTGTTTTGTCACCTTCCCTTAGAATGAAAAGTTTATTTTTCAAAGAAGTTGAAGGTGTGAATAACATTCAGCCTGGGTAAGCTAGGCTGAATTACTCTTCTTGGCATATTTAAAAGGGAGTGAATTTTGCCATTTTAACAGCACTCTTTAGTTGTGATGTTAGATTAATCAAGTTCAAAATGTTTATTTGCAATAGCCATCAAACTTACTGAAAAGCAGTTGATCTTTTTAGTACGGAAAAACTCAGAGTTCTTCACAACACTGAATCCCTGAATCCAAAGTGTTATGCTGAATAGAGACATTCTCCATTTGGTTGTTGGATATGTAACCGTAACCAAAGTAACTCCCGCATTATACCTACAGAAATACTTGACATTTTGTTAGAAGATATTTACTTTCTTTAAAAATACCTGGAAGTACCCTAGTGAGACATTTTTTTCATCAGATTATTTTTTCTCACCTTTACTTTTTTCCACAGAAGCATAGAATCAAAAAGGTTGAAAGGGATCTATAGAGGTCATCCCATCTCAGCTCTTCCACAATAATTTATGGCTGCTGAGGGCCATGTTCAGATGGATTTTGAATAACTTCAAGGCAGGAATTTGTCTTTAGGCAGCCTGGACCAGAATCTGAGCACTTCTCTTGTGATTACTTTTTTTCTTACATTCAATGAAAATTTCCATCTTGTGTATTTTGTCTCTTATCCTATGTGTGTGCAACCCTAAGGGGAACAGAGAGGTGGGCTGGCAGGGTCATCATAAATTTCAACAGGAAGTATAGCATACTTGACAATTGATCTATGTCCTACTTTTGTTGTTGTTGTTGTTTTAAGTATATTGCCATTGTAAAACATGTGTAAATTCCTGAGAGATATTGTCATATTTTCAGAGTACTTGAATTACATGTGTAATAACTTTGTGGATTACTTGGTAGCAAATCCACCAAACATTCACAATTCAATTTGCAAGACTAAAATCCTACTTCAGTGCCATTTGTTCCTGGGAGAGAATACTTCCTAGCCTTGAAGTTTGTAGGCCTTCACTGGTGAATAGCTTTACCAAAGTCAGTAGGAGTCCTGTCTAAGAGAAAGACTGAGAATTTGAGGAAATTCTCAGTTCTTAGGATTTTGAGACAGTTTGCATATCAGACATTAACAACCCCATAAATCATAAAAATTAAAAGAAGCTTTGCCAGTATTGTTACTTAATGTAAGTATATGCTAAGAACAAACTGAAGTAACTGTTTAGTATTTTTTAAACATATTATTACAGATTACAGTAACTCATCCAGGGTGTAGCACATAAACGTTTCATTTTAGTTAATTAATAGCAGCTTATTTCAGTTGACTTCTAAACATTCTGCCATAGCTGCATTTTTCAAACATCATTGTTTCAGCAGAAATTTGACAAGAACTAGAGGAAGTAATGCTTTTATAGCTAAGATTTTGTTTGGACTTAGGAGAAAAGACTGAGAGTGTAATTCTTGCTCTATTATTTTTTCATTCATCATTTTGCTTAATATATATGAAGCAACTCTAGAGAGATAATCTGCTATATATCCTTTCCCTTGAGATGCTTTTATATGTACAACATATAAAATAAAAACCATACATACATTGTACTTCTGTAACATAGGGTTTATAATCATTGCTGCATGCCCGTAACATAGGTTTGGAATGTGCTCTGGACTAAGATCAGATTATCACTGTCATCATCCAAACCATCAGTGACTACCTGGTGGATTATCTGATATGGCAGAAGTAGTTATATGCCAATGTTGGCTTCAACATTTCTGTATATGTCATTAAGGGAAAGAGGTTGTCATCTCATATGGCTGCCCTAGTCAACCATTAAAGCCTTGTCTGATGTAGTACCATGACAAATGCCTCTTATTTCCTTGTTCATCCTGAAGGATTTTCTATGATAAATTAGTTTTCTTCCTTCTCATCCAGACTCATCCCTCTCATCATTTCTTCCTTCAGTCTTCTTCATTTAGTTGTCTGAAGTTTTCCTGTTAGAATCTATCTGTTCAACAGATAACTTTGGATTTTGAAGTTGGTATACAAAAGTGGTATTGCCTAAACTACAGTGGGTTTTGATAACTGAAAAATAACCCAGGGAGAACAGGAGGCAAACAGGACATTAAGATTTAGGTGCTACTAAAAGCATATGAGAAATTACTTCCTTCTCTGAAAGATGACACCCTATAGTAATTATAATTTTTAATGAATCATCAGAGTTTTTCATAACTTTTCAATATAAGAAAATAAGAGACCCATGGCTTGAAGAACAACTTTTCTAATGTGAAGGAAGGAATTAGGAAGGAAGGAAGGAATTAGGAAGGAAGGAACTCGGAAGGAACTCGGAAGGAACTCGGAAGGAACTCGGAAGGAACTCGGAAGGAAGGAAGGAACTCGGAAGGAACTCGGAAGGAAGGAAGGAAGGAAGGAAGGAAGGAAGGAAGGAAGGAAGGAAGGAAGGAAGGAAGGAAGGAAGGAAGGAAGGAACTCGGAAGGAAGGAAGGAAGGAAGGAAGGAAGGAAGGAAGGAAGAAGGAAGGAAGGAAGGAACTCGGAAGGAAGGAAGGAAGGAAGGAAGAAGGAAGGAAGGAAGGAAGGAAGGAAGGAAGGAAGGAAGGAACTCGGAAGGAACTCGGAAGGAAGGAAGGAAGGAAGGAGGAAGGAAGGAAGGAAGGAAGGAAGGAAGGAAGGAAGGAAGGAAGGAAGGAAGGAAGGAAGGAAGGAAGGAAGGAAGGAAGGAAGGAAGGAACTAGGAAGGGAAGGAAGGAAGGAAGGAAGGAAGGAATTTGGAAGGAAGGAAGGAAGGAAGGAAGGAAGGAAGGAAGGAAGGAAGGAAGGAAGGAAGGAAGAAGGAAGGAAGGAAGGAAGGAGAAGGAAGGAAGGAAGGAAGGAAGGAAGGAAGGAAGGAAGGAAGGAAGGAAGGAAGGAAGGAAGGAAGGAAGGAAGGAAGGAAGGAAGGAAGGAAGGAAGGAAGGAAGGAAGGAAGGAAGGAAGGAAGGAAGGAAGGAAGGAAGGAAGGAAGGAAGGAAGGAAGGAAGGAAGGAAGGAAGGAAGGAAGAAGGAAGGAAGAAGGAAGGAAGGAAGGAAGGAAAGAGAGAGAAAGGGAGAGAGTAAGAGAAAGAAAAAAAAGGGAAGAAAAAGGGAAAGAAGGAAAAGGAAAAGGAAAAGGAAAAAAGGGGAAGGATGGAAGGGAAGGGAAGGAAGGGAAGGGAAGGAGGGAAGGAAGGAAGGGAAGGGAAGGAAGGGAAGGGAAGGGAAGGGAAGGAAAGGAGGAAGGGAAGGGAAGGAGGGAAGGGAAGGGAAAGGGAAGGGAAGGAAGGGAAGGGAAGGAGGAAGGGAAGGAGGGAAGGGAAGGGAAGGGAAGGGAAGGGAAGGGAAGGGAAGGGAAGGGAAGGGAAGGGAAGGGAAGAGGGAAGGGAAGGGAAGGAAGGGAAGGGAAGGGAAGGGAAGGGAAGGGAAGGGAAGGGAAGGGAAGGGAAGGAAGGAAAGGGAAGGAAGGGAAGGGAAGGGAAGGGAAAGGGAAGGGAAGGAGGAAGGGAAAGGGAAGGGAAGGAAAGGAAGGAAAGGAAAGAAAGGAAAGGAAAGGAAAGGAAAGGAAAGGAAGGAAAGGAAAGGAAAGGAAAGGAAAGGAAAGGAAAGGAAGAAAGGAAAGGAAAGGAAAGGAAAGGAAAGGAAAGGAAAGGAAAGAAAGGAAAGAAAGGAAAGAAAAGAAAAGAAAAGAAAAGAAAAGAAAAGAAAAGAGAAAGGAAAAGAAAAAAAGAAAAGAAAAGAAAAGAAGAAGAAAAAGAAAGAAAGAGAAAGAAAGAAAAGAAAAGAAGAGAAAGAAAAGAAAAAGAAAAGAAAAGAAAGAAAAAAGAAGAGAAAGAAAGAAAAAGAAAAAGAAAAAGAAAAAGAAAAAGAAAAAGAAAAAGAAAAAGAAAAAGAAAAAGAAAAAGAAAAAGAAAAAGAAAAAGAAAAAGAAAAAGAAAAAGAAAAAGAAAAAGAAAAAGAAAAAGAAAAAGAAAAAGAAAAAGAAAAGAAGAAAAGAAAGAGAAAAAAGAAATGAAAAGAAAAGGGAAAAAGAAAGAAGAAAAGAAGAAAAAAAAGGTGGCTAAGCTTTGTTACAATGTTCTTTTCAAAGTATCTTCTTGAGCAAAGTGAAAAGGTCTAATTGCCCTTCAGACTAAAGAGTGTTCCTGGAGGATTTGAGGTACTTTCCTTTCACTTTGTACAGGCACTTACTTCAAAAAGTGATGTAGTAGAATTACCCCGAGGATCTCAAACTTCTGTTATAAATCACTCAGGTAACAGAAATATAAGTTTGATAGTGATTTTATTTTTTTTTAAGACTGTTTATAAAACCATTCTTAAGAGAAAGCTCAGTCTTCCTTCTTCACCAATGTGTCGGACAAAGATGAAATGCATGCCTGTGGTTGGTATTGGTTTTTCAACCTTAGCTGAGTTGCCAAGTATTTCAGCTGGCAATATGTGTACTTCAGAAGCCATGAAGCAATTTAATTCCACTCTTCTTATGAAATAATTTTAATCCTTTTCAAAATGTAAAAAGATGGATTTAATACAGTGTTGTTTTTCTACAGGCAGCCCCACCAAATACCAGGTTGGATTAAATGTATACAAGTAATATTACAAATGCAAACAGTTTCTGTTTTATGTAACAGCAATGGCATCTACTCTGTAAATACTGCAAAACCACATATATATACTGAACACTAACACAGTTACACATAGCCCTCATGATTATTCTATGGTTTAAAAGATATGTATTTGTGATGACTCATGGTAAATGTGCAACTGTTCACATACCCACAATTGAAAAGAATATTATTGCAAAGTCAGGCATTAAAAAGTTACAAAAAATAGCTTATGCTATAGCTTATATAACTTATGCAACTTTTGTTAAATCTCTTTGTACTTTTCAATGCTGCTTTTGGATACTGTTGTTGTATGCTTATTTTTCATTGGGATCTTTTTCTCTATTTAGCAAGCAAGAAGAGGAGTACTGCTCTGATTACTGAGAATCCATGAGATTAAATGTGAGATCTTATTGTTGATTTACTGGCACAACTAACAAGGAGGTTCCTTGCACTCCAGCTGTGCCCAATCCTGGGCACAAATTATGCATTTCAGAAACCAAAGTTGGTAAGAAATATAGGGAACACGAGTTATGTTACACCAGTTAATGCCAGCCATCAAGTTGCCATTGAGACGAGCACTTTCTCTAGATAAGTGAGCACTCAGTCTTTTATTTCCTTAGAGAGACAACAGCATTACCTTATAGGCCCACACAAATGCAAAGAGCTTCCACATGGCTTTGCCATCAAACACCACATATAAATAACATCTAATTTGAAAAGTCAAGTAGCTGAGACAGAAGAAAAATGCCAAAGTCATTTTGAAGGACCTGTGAGATCACTCTTATCATATATCTTCATTAAAGGGATTGAACTGCAATTATTTTTATGGCTGTTTGTTGACAAGTGAAAATTTTTTCTACTGACTCACAGATGCATGTTCTGTATCTGGTTACACATGCCTATTGAGATGAATGCCTTGAACAGTAACTCTGCTTGATACAGCAACAAAGAATAATAGGAAATTTACTGGAGAAAACATGACTACATCTCCAGATACTCAAAATCCAGTTTTTCTGAAGCTGAGAATAGCAGTCCAGTGCAAAGAAATAAAGGCAAGCTCTTCCAGAGTTTGGTCTGGTGGCTGCAAGCCACCTTTGGTTTGGAAGCTGTTCAGCCACATTAGCATGTAGTTATGCTGATACCTGTTTCCTCTGAGGAGTAAGGAATAGGACGAGAAAACCAGTCCTGTGCTACTGAGTATAAATTGTTTCCAGCACAGGGTGAACCCTACTCCCCTGTAGGAGTGAGGCAGTGCTCCTGGTGACTTGTGCACCTGTCAACATATGCAAGATGCTTCCCACTGGGATTACTAACCAGAAGATATTTAAAGCCAACTTATTGTTCATACAAAATACAGGAATTACAATAGCAACAGCAACATGAGAAAGTGGTAGTAAGAAAGACAGTCCAGGAGAAATTCTGTGAGTGTTATCTGCTAAGATATAGCAGGTAATCAAGTTGTGAAACCCATTTCAGAGTGTCCTTTTGTTCAGTAACATTTTGTCACTGAAGTAATCCCATGGAGGATCACCAAAACCAAGCAAAGACTGATGAACTGATGACAACACGTGTCGTCTGTGGCAGAAGCCATATCCACATCTCTTGTTTATTGCCAGGCAATTATCCTGTGTACTGAAATAGCAAAGTGCAGTGATAAATATGAACGTCACGTTTCCTACATCAGTACATATAGGGAGATTTACTACAGGGGATCATTGTTGATTCATACACCATTCTCAAAGGAATATGTGTCTTGTCTTTGTTCTTGTCTTTGTTAGATAATTTTCTTACCAGGCGAGACCAGAATGCAGATAAACCATAACACTCTTTTTATTGTGGTCATAATGAAACCTGGGCTTCGTTTTTGACAGTTCTAAAATAAATTTAGATGAAAACTCCTACTTGTGTTTAATCACAGAATCTCAGGGGCTGGAACGGACCCCAAGAAATGATCGAGTCCAAGCCCCCTGCTAAAGCAGGTACCCTACAATAGGTCACACAAATAGGTGTCCAGATGGGCCTTGAATATCTCTGTAGAAGGAGACTCCATAACCTTTCTGGGCAACCTGTTCCAGGGCTCCATCATCCTTACTGTAAAGGAGTTCTCCCACATGTTAGTATGGAACTTCCTATGTTCACGTTTTAGGTTGTCACTCCTAAGGGTTAAACAAAGGTTCTATGGTTCCTTTAGTGTTTTAATTACCTCAGAAGATTGTATAATTGAAATGCTTTAATCACAACTATTCTTGAGCTATGTCTTTCTTTTTCTAATTCTCCCACTTCTTCGCCCCACTTCTTTTCTCAGAATACATGATGGAGTGTGAGTTCTGCTGTATCTTCTTGTTTGTGAGCTGTCATAAACCAGAAAAATCATATGAGATTACATTGTGGAGAGTAAAGAATTGAATGTCACTTGAAAACAATGAAAAGCAAGATCATAGGTAAAGAGCAGTATATAAAATTTCAGGAAAAAATGGTTCATAAGAAAGTGTAGGCAGTCAGTCATGTCTTCTTGATGTTATTTTAAAATTCCAAGTAAAAGAAATTTTGAGGGTGTCAAGAGAAGCTAGGGAAACACATGCTTTGTATTCAGAATACTTTCTGGCCACACCTGTTTACAGTATTTTTGGGCAGAAAACCAAGTATTAAAATATTTGCACTTCAGTCAGAAATGGTTTTCTCTGTCTACATAGTAGTGGGGACATGCAAGTGTAATTTATGAGATTTCAGTATATAATTTAAGAAAGTAGTGTTTAAGCACTTATGTGGTGACTGCTGTTATTCTAGAAAGCAGACACCCTGTGAATGCAGTTTTTTGGGATTCAGTAACATTTCCATTTGACTTCCCACTATTCAAAATTTTGCATGCTTGGACGTTAAAAAAAATTGTTGTAGGCAGAAGGCTAGCTTGCAAAAACCTTGTTAAAAATGCTGTAGTTCAAGCATGAACTGTGTTTTAAAAATAAGTTTAAAATGCTAACACGCCTTTTCCCTCCAAATGTATTTATTGAAAAGCCATAGCAAAATTTAAGAAAAAAATATTTAACTTGGTTGAATCTAATTTTTTTTTACTTCAGTCTTGAATATTTGCAAATGAAGCAGTTTTTTTCAGACAGAATTACAGAATTGCTATCCTACAAAACAATTAAAGATAAAACCACCCAAATTTGTGCTAGAAGTTTTGTTTAAAAAAATTGTTGAAGTTTGAAATCAAGAATTTTGAAGGATAACAGTGTTCTTTGAAATACATGAATAGTACATGTTGAAATGGATAACTAGGAAGGTCAATTAAATGACCAGAAGATGAAAAGAAATAAAAGTCTCAGATTCTGTGAACATTAGGCTACGGAAATTCCGAACTATCTCATAATATCTGAAAGAAAACTTTGCTAAGTGGAAAAACAACATTTGTATTCAGTTTAGTCTTTGGAAAATTCTGACTTGTGTTTTAACCTGGCAACTCTACTAGTCTATTACTAGGATAGAGAGAATTGAAAATGTAATGCTAAAATAGAGCCTTAACATTTTCATTTAAGTAAAAAGAAATCCTTTTCATAATAAAATTAAATTATTTATTAACTATATATCATTATATCATGAAAATAAATTATGAGATATTTGCACAGCTCATGATAATTTATCGGAAGATGACTGATTCAATCATCATTTACTATTTTTCATACAGAATCACCTTCTCAGTTAATTCATAAGGAATGCTTACACAGATGGAGAAGTGAAATAATAATGGTGGAAATGACTGGCCAAAGACATGACTTTGCAACTTCAGATTACGATTTTACCGTGTGCATCACTTTCCTTAGATTTAAAAACAAACTGAAAACTATAAGTTAAATTGTGCAGTGTCCAAAAGGACTGTCAGAAAAGCTGCAACTCTTAGATCAGAATTTTTTAACTATGTTCAGCATTCAGCTAATATTTTTTCCAGTTGATGCATACATTAAGTGTGTAAATTAGAGTCTGCCTGCCCTAGGCAAATCTTTTGCTTTTCCATGTCATCTGCTTCTCATGTTGATGATAATGAAGAAAGGGATAGCAATTCTATGCTGCTTACCTAAATAGGGACCAAAAGTACAGAAACACAAGGTACAATGGCAGTGACCTTCACAGATCACTGGAAGACCTCTTATTCCATGCTCTTAAGGTGACTTGGTGTTAAAGAAATGTCAGTATCTCTGAAAGTAATGCCTCCTATTTATTTCCATGGAAATGACAACGTATACAAGTAATAACATGACACTATTTCATAGAGAAAATTCTCAAAAAACTATTTTGAAAACATAGTCACCACCATTCACTATGCATTTTCACCAGCAATGGACAAGAGCCTGCATGCTGCACTTGTAAATATCTGCATCAGTGGAGGCAAACCACTGTTGTTGCTGCCACTGCTAAAATACACCATCCACCATCTGACTGTGCTCACATCTACTGGTTGGTCTCAACAAACATTTTGCAAGAATTTATAAATGTCAGTGGGTGCCATTTTTTCTGCATGGAGAAATTCAATACCACACTTTTGCTTCACATACACTTCCATGCCAGAGGCCATGTTGTCAGACTACCTTTCTGCTGCCGTCTGTCACACAGCAAGAAAATGTAACGGAATATTGGTGGGAAGGTTCAGCCTCTACTGTCATACCACCAGCATTTGCCTCTGCCATTGTGGACCAATGTAATTAAATAGGTGACATTTCCTTTGGAGTAGCTCATTTTTTTCCTCAGCTATTACAGAATAATAGAATCTTTAGAGTTGGAAGCGACCTTTATAGTTCATCTAGTCCAACTCCTCTGCAATGAACAGAGACATTCACAGATACATTAGTTCGACCAGAGCCTGATCCAGCCTGGACTTGAATGTCTCCAGGGATGGGGCATCCACCACATCTCTGAACAACCTGTTCCAGTGCCTCACCTGTAGGACTATTTCCTTATATTTAACCTAAATCTACTCTCTTTAAGCTTGAAACCATTTTCCCTTGTCCTATGACTACAGAACCTGTTTTAAGAGTCTATCCCACTCTTTCCTGTAGCTCCCCTTTAGATACTGAAAGGCTGCTCTCAGGTCTCCTCAGAGCCTTCTCTTGTTCAGGCTGAACAGCCCCAGCTCTTTCAGCCTCTCCTCATAGGAGAAGCGTTCCACCCCTTGGATCATTTTTGTGGCCCTCTTCTGGACACACTCCAACAGGTCCTTGTCTCTCTTGTACTGAGAACTCCACATGTGGACACATTACTCCAGGTGATGCCTCAGCAGCACAGCATAGAGGGACAGGATTACCTCCATCATCCTGCTGGCCATGCTTCTTTTGATGCAGCCCAGGATATGGTTGGCTTTCTGGTCTGCAAGGGCACATTGCTGGCTCATGTCCAGCTTCCCATCTACCAGTACCCCCATGTATTTTTCTTAAGGGCTGTGTCCAATCCTTTCATCCCCCAGCTCATATTGGTAGTGGATGTGGGCTTGACCCAGGTACAAGACTGTGCACTTGGCTTTGTTGAACCTCATGAGGTTTTTCTGGACCCACTTCTCAAGCCTGTCTAGGTCCCTCTGGGTGGCATTCCATCCCTTTTGTGCATCAACTGCATCTCACAGCTAGGTGTCACCAGCAAACTTGCTGAGGGTGCACTTGATCCCACTGCCAGTGTAATGGATGAAGATATTAGAGATTGGTCCCAGCAGTGACCATTGAGGGACCCCGCTCATCACTGATTTCCATCCAGGCAGTGAACCACTGACCACCTAGATATGCTATTTTCTTCAGAAATCTGCATCCTTTTTAAGATTTTCACCTAGTCTTTCATATTCATAAACTTCTTTGTCCTAACCTGAACATCCTCCCATTTGTCCTGCTAATGTGCTGTCACAAGCAATTCAAGACTCTTTTACCCAGCATCTCATGGAATTTATTTTGTTTCTATATTTACATCAGTGGTTCCATGCTACTGATGTTTTATTTTTAATCAGCTATCCCAAGTTCTCTTCTCTATCCATTCCACACCAGTATCTGCCTCTATTACTTGTTCTATTTGCATTTCTGTGGTGTCTTTATGTTCTGCCCCTGTTCTGTCTGCTCTTAAATAATGTAGTTTGTCCTTTGATACTTGATACTTGCTGGGTGTCACAATGAATTATTTATAGACCAGAACTTCTCTCTGTCTCTTCTACTGTTTGGCCCCAGTCTGGAAATAACCATGTTAAGAAAAGCTTGAAATCCTTCAAATACACATGGTACATCAGCACAATCCCATGCTGGGGTTAGTGAATGATCAATTCAAATTAGAGAACAAACAGCACTGTCCAACATTTTGTGGAAGTTACATATAGATAAGTATCTTCCGAAAAATGAAGAAGTTTGAGTGTTCCCAGTAAAAACAGAAACTTATGAGATTTTTGTGGTCATGCTTTAACAAACTTCTAATGAATTAATGCAAGTCAAAATACTCCAAGATTTACATTCTAGGTAGTTTCTTGCATGGATAACAAAAAGCATATCAACTTTTTACAAGATGGCAAGTTCTTGCTCTAATGTATAAGGGCACAATAGCTGCTGAAGTAAAGGTTAAAGGATTGTTTGTTTAGTAGCAAAAAATAGCATGTTCTTCTCTTACTTCAGAGCAGAAACATTTTGGCTGAAAATTTTCAGATTTCTTGATTTCTTTGTGAGGCAGATGCTGTGCATGGAAAATTTCAACCTAAACAGTTAGTTTGGCAAAACTATAAGCAACTAGGTCTTATAACAGGAAGTGCTTGGAGCCTTAATACTAGTTAATAGTAGCCTTAATACTAATCCTCTTTTTTTTTTTTTTACTCTCCCATGAGGATGCTTTCTATCTGTGCAAGGCTTCTCTGTTAGAGGGAAAATAAGATAATCCACATAATCAAATGTGTTGTAAAAAACATTGCGTATCACTGAAGACTGCAGAGCAGTTATTCGTAGACTGAACAAGGTAGGCAACTGTATTTAGGTTCCTTTATCTTTTTCATTAGTCAGCAGTGAATATAAGCATTAAGGTGCTTTGTTTTTGATTCTACAATTTCCAGCATGACAATATTATTGTAAGAAGATATTCTGAATGTAGTGGATCTACAAAAGCTTCCTTTCTCATAGGATTTTGTCAGCCTAATGACTTACATTTATAATTCCTACTGGACTAAGAAACAAGTCAGAGAGGTGCATACTCCAGTTAACCTCTTCTTCTGAACTAACCTTAAATGTTGTGAAGCACAACATCTACTGTCTTCCAAACTTCCAAGCTTTACCATGGATTTTCAATATAAGCACTATTTTTCTGCTGGCTCCCTTGAAGAATTAAGGTTCTGAAATAGAAGCCAGGGGACACATAGTCATGACCCACAAAAATGTATGACCACAGCAAGTGGAAAAGGCAGCGGGTATCTCTTGGGCTTAAAGTAGCTGTACAGAGCAATTCACTGACACAGCATCCCTTCCTGACCTTCTATAGAAGATGCCACCTTTCATCTAGTACTTTTGTCCTGTATAATAGTCAATCATAAAATATTCTGTACTGAATCACAAAATCACAGAATTGTAGAGGTTGGAAGGGACCTCTAGAGATCAAATTCTGAATATATAGGAATTTCTTCTTAGGCAGACTTCAGAAAAGTTTTGGCTTGAAAAACATAACCTCAGTATTGACTATGATAAATTTAATGTTAGTTTTGCTCAAATAATCTCAGGTGCTCTGGAAAAAAGCTGTTATTGCCTTCTTAAAGTTTATGCAATGTTCTAAGTATGTAGTGTGGAAGAACATTTAAATAATGAAACAGAACTGGGGGTGAAAGTGCCTATCAAATATTAGAGGGTAAAGAGCACAGGGAACCAAGCATGGTATTAAAAAGGCAGGTTCTTGAGAATTAAGACTATATTTATATTATACTTAACAATAGTAAATGTTTAAAGATGGCAGAAATGTGGTGTTCAATATTCAGGCAACATTACAGCTTCCATACAGCATTTCTTGCAAAAGTTGGGATTAGGGCAAGGTGGTACTACTGCAGACAATGAGAACACAATGTTGTGGCGTGATTTCCAGTGGATCATTTGACAGCTAGGACCCTATCTTAAAGAAAAAATCCATTAACTAATAAACTGCTGAACAGCAAGAATTATTTGATAAAATGATAGATCTGTCTATATAAATGAAGGATGAAATCTTTGTGAATCAAAAATCTGGTATTCGAACGGCCATCTAGTACCCCAGGACTCACTGTAAAAGCTGTTACTGCATAGAATAAAATGAAATTTTCTTATTTCTCTTTGTCCCAGTGGGGTTTCAGCAGCTGGAAGCTCACCGGGCATTAATATTCAAGTGTCACATCAAGAAAGCACTCAGTGTTTCTATAGTTTTCTTGTTAAGCACTGGTGAAATTGTTTGATTAATGAGAATGCTTTCTCTTAATTTTTCTGGGTAAAGAGGTTGATGATTGAAAGTAAATTGAGACAAAAGCCAGGAGTACAACCGAAGAGAGGCAGAGAACTCACAAAGTAGAACTCACAAAGAAGACATTCTGTGAGCTCTGAAGACTTTTATTATGCTTCCAACTTTTTTATATTTAGATTTGATCCTTGGAAAAGTAATTGTGTCTAAAATGAAGAGTTTTAAACTAATACTTTAAAGTAATTAAGTTAAAAAAAATCACTACCAAATACTGTGTTCCCTATAGACTAAATGACCAATTAATTTTTGCTAAGAAACCAGTGCTGAACCTTGCTCACAAAAAAACGCAATAGAAATACTAAATAATTCACCATGATTTTTAATTTACTTCTTTTTATCTTAGCATGGCCTAGTGAATCAAATGGCATCTGGAATGCTCCTGGGTGGAAGTAAGAATGCTGGTTGAAAGAAATAGAAAAAAAATTGAAGATTTGGTTTGATTTTATCATAGAATAAAATTTACATCCTCTTAAATATTACATTTAAAATACAAAAGACAGTCTTGCCTGTTCTCCAAAACAGTCAAGACCCCCATGGTTAGGCTGTTAGAATAAAGCTATTCGTAAGACTTTCTCTGAAGTGTACTTCACTGGAAAACAACACTTCATTAAAAGGGAAAGCAAATCTGTTTATGGCAATGCTGTTGAAATGATTTTCAGACCGAGGGCAACATTTATCATCAAAGAAACAAGTGTCCTTACAAATCTGAACTTACAAATCTGATCTTACAGGTCTGAACTTAATTGTTCTGTGTCCCTAATGAATTCACATGGAGGGATGACCATTAGATTTAGACTCGATTTCCTACTCTGCAACAGACTTTCCATGTTATCTTTGGTCCAAATTATTTAAAGTAGTTGAATGTCTAAGCCCACTATGTATGCACATTTTTTCCAGTTTGATTTCATAATCTAATCTTACAAAAGAGGCCAGAGTATGCCAAAACAAGATATGTAAGCATCAACTACAGACCATCAGTGGATAAGATAAAAGCTTGACGTATACACATTTAGTAGTGGTGGGAACAAATATACTGTGACTGAATACTGATGGCAGAAGTTGCTTGAGAGGATGTGGGCAACCAAGTTTCAAGTTCACAATGTTCCCAGTGCTGCAGACTTGGGGTTGTCAAATTGATCACTTTGACATAGCTGGCAATGGTGTCTTCTGATCTTTTTCACAGAACAATTAAACTACTTTTAAAGCTGTTCTACACAGTAGACTATAAGAGTGGGGAAAGTTCCAGAACCTAATTGATTTGACTGCCTATTGGTCTTTTTTATACACTGATCTAAAAACATTAGTTTACCATTTTGCACTCAATTGACAATGTTGTCTTTTGGTTTAAATAGCTTCATGGGAACTGGTGCACTTGATGTATTCAGAGCTAGCAATCACCCTAAGCTTTGCTTTTCCTAGGTTCAAACACAAATGTCTTTTACTCTCTTTTCGTAAAAAAAATGGCTCTTTCTGTTGCAAATTCCAATAGCCCTTCTTCACACACCTTTCAACATGTCTTTTTTTCACTGCACATTAATACATAAAGTGTATTAATGATTCTCTAGGTTTAGATGGGTTTCAGAATCCCTTAGATTTTCCCAGCATAGTAAATCATCATTCTGAGTCAGTAAGCAACCTGTTTATCTGTTGATGGACCCTGTTCTTCACTTTTTCCTTCTCAGTGGAGGAACCTCTGCTCCAGTAAGATGGAAAAAGCCTTCCACTTCTGGTCTGTAAGTCTGTGTCCTAATTTTCAACTGTCAAATTTAATACCATTTCTATTACTTCAGTTTTCAACTCATTTACTTTTTCCGTTAATGTATATATTCACCTGTATTTGATGATGCCTTGTGTCATCAACACATTTAATTAGACCACTTTTACTAGTGCCAAGTTCAATACTGAAAATGTTAAATTATTTTGGCCTGGAGACTGATGCTTGAGGAGCTCCAGTCATAAGTTCTTTTCAGCCCCATCTCCCTTTTTTATACATCCTACTTGTGTTTGCCCTCACCCACACAGTTTTCTGCATGAGTCTTACTTATTTTTATGCTGGGCTACAGACTCTATCTCTGTCACAATGGTAGTTCTTTATTTGAACAGGGTGGGACAGTTCTGAGAGAAAGAAAGATTCACAGCTGAAATGAATCCTATGGCTAGGGTGGAAATGGTAAGACAGAAGGTTTTGTTTCAGGTTGTTATTAGAGATTTGTGATGTGATCTCTCACATCACAGTAATGTACCTGGAAGATTATTAACTGTTCTTCATACCTCTTTTCCTCTTGTTGCATAAATATCTGTCTAAGATGGGACAATGAAGCCAGTGTTTAATTCCAGGGGAGTGTTGAGAGCTGTGAAATGCAAGAGAACTGCTGCAAAGGCAAGCAGATCCGCTAACAGGCTGAATATTCCACTACTCAAACAGCTGTAAGTTATGTGGAACAACTATGAGTGTAGTACTCATGTATCTCCAAGGTATGTGCTTTAGCTATCCTGTGTGGCAGTTGCCATTCTGCAACAATAAAGGTACTTCCGGTGTGAAGTTTTAGACAGGTATTTCTGAATTTATAATCAAGTACTGTATAATCCTCAAGGCTATCCAGAATCAGAGATATGTTCCAAATTATGCACAATTCTCCAAAATATTTTTTAATGTCTGATCACATTCATTGCTTTGTCCTCAAATTTCATACAATATATGCTAATGAAGTAGTAGCATATTTACTACTGGCAGCTGGAAAAGCTACTGATATCTGGTTATATCTTCTTAATTTTTCTGTTTTAACATAAGCATTTTTCTAGTATGAATGGATACAGATTTTCCATTAAAAACTGCTAGCAGTGGATGAGTAAATGTCTGCCAATGCTACAGCCAGTTCACGAAGAATCCAGCTTCACTGTCTTGCCAACACAACAATTAGGAACACATGTGCTAGAGAGGGAAGGGAAGCCTATGCATAGTGATGACAGTCTCTTAGGCCCTATGGCTGCCTTTCCAGTCCCAAATTTCAGAGACTTTTAGAAACATATCTGCCTATTATATAGTTTCTGGTTTATGTGTTTTAAATCCTCAATACTTCTTTCTATACTATTGTTTATCGCTTCTTCAGCTATTTTTGTTAATGTCTTATTGTTATTCTGCTATTTTTGTTAATGTCTTATTGTACCCCAAATAGAGTCAATTCTCAAATGTTTTGATGTAAGAGCACTTAACATATCTTGACTCTGAGGATTTGTATAGATTGTGTCCATATAGCTATCTAGCTATGTATGTGTCTAAATGTATACAGAATGGCTTGAGAGAATGATAACAGCTTTTGGAAGTTTCTTTACTTCAGTCACGGTCAGTTCTTACAAATGTGCAAGATGCTTCACTTGCTTAGTTGCCCATATGAAATTCATCTGTCAGTATGCTCCAATTTCTTCTAAACTAATGAAAAAGATCACAGAATCACAAAATTGTAGGGTTTAGAATTGACCCCTGGAGATCCTCCCTGCTAAAGCAAGTTCCCTACAGTAGGTTACACAGAAAAGCATCCAGATGTGTCTTGAATATCTCCAGAGAAGGAGACACTGCAACTTTTCTGGGAAGCCTGTTCCTGTGCTCAGTCACCCGCACAGTACATTTCTTCTTCATGTTTGTATGGAACTTCCTGTGTTCCAGTCTGTGCCCATTGATTCTTGCTCTGTTGCTGCACAACACTGAAATGAGCCTGGCCCCATCCATCTGATTCCCATACTTCAGTTATTTATAAACAGTGATGAGATCCCCTTTCAGTCTTCTTCAGGCTGATCAGTCTGAGGTCTCAGCCTTTCCTCATAAGAGAGATGCTCCAGGCCCTTCATCATCTTTGTGGCCTTTCTCCGGACTGTTTCTACAATTTCTGATACAAGACAGGATGCCACTGGCCTTTTTGACACCCTGGGCACACTTCTGGCTCATGTTTAGCCAAGCATTGATCAATACCCCCAGGTCCGTTTCCTCTATACAGTCTACCACCCACTCTGCCCCAAGACTGTAGCACTGCAACTGGGGTTGTTGTGGCCAAAGTGCAGGACCTGGCACTTCATCTCGTTGAACCTCATCCTATTGTCTTCAGCCCAGCAATCCAGCCTGTCCAGATCACTCTGTAGGGCCTCGCTACCCCCAGGCAGATTGACACTTCCAGCCAACTTGGTGTCACCTGCAAATTTACTGAGGGTATACTCAATGCCCTCATCCAGGCCATCAATAGGGATATTGAAGAAGGCAGGCTCCCTGTACCAACCCCAGGGGAACACCACTCGTAGAAGTGTTCTTCTTGTGCATGAAGAATTCAGTGGGAATTTAGTGCCACAGAAAGAAGGCTCATAATATAGGTATACTCTGGTGTTGAGGATATCTGCCTCAGAGTATCCAGTGCCAGAGCCACTACTGCTGCTATGATGCAGAAAAAAGAGCTCAGTACTTGCAATGACTCTTTAGTCAGTTCATGATATTACGTACTGAGTTTGAAAGAAAAATCTCACTGTGAAGACACTTATTCACATACTCAAATAAGAAAAAGTATAACTTTGCATTGATAACATCCACCACCATACGCTGCTCATTCATTTGGGGCCCTGAGCAGATAAGAAATACTCATAATATGCTGAACTACAGAACCACAGTATTTCGGTTAGGATGTGTGCTGCCAGAAGATGCCCTCTGACATCTAGTGACTAAAGGTTGGTATGAATTGTAAATACCCCAAGGGCTAACTGCAGACTTATTTTTTTAAGACTTGGCACACCATCAACAAGATGCTGTTGTATTACAACATTGCAGCAGAGTGGTTAAGTCAGAATTGCATTTAGTCGAAGTCATTGTTGGATAACTGCCCATTCAGCTTCATTCATTCGCATACAGTATGTATGCGTCTAATGCATTTCAAGGCCTCTGTAACATGGACTTGAGAGAGAACAATTATGATTTAAACCAACCAGCATAGCTGGTTATTTTCCCAGTCTTTGAACTCTATACAGAACACACAGCCAGACATGGCTTGAAGAAAGTGCCCATAATCCAGAGAATGAAAGAAGGTGAAGAGAAATGGAGTTTTCAGAACATCAGTTAAGAAAAAAGTTTAATTTAAATATGGGACTAGGGACTCTACAGATGAGTATGGGATGAAAACTAATCTTCAGCTTCAGGCATACATTCCTTAGGAAATCACTAATTTCCAGGATGGCCTCTGATACTGGTCTGTTAGATACAAGAGCCCTGAACCTCTACGTCCTGTTCGCATGATGTTCTTCTGATATTTTAAGAATAAAGATTGATAATATTCTTGTACATGGATCCTAACAATAAAAACATATGTAGACGCAAAAGTAAGATTCTTGTAAAATGCAGTTTTAAAAATCTCCTTCACAGCAGAGGTATGCTATGAAGTACAGTGCAGTGCAGTGCAGAGATCTGTCACAGGAGGAGGAGCTGAAAGAGCTGGGGCTGTTTGACCTGTAGAAGAGTAGGCTTAAGCAGGTTTTCTCACTGTAGTGGTGAGGAGATGGAGACAGGTTCTTCTCTGAATTTTCCACTGTCCAGATATTAGGTATTTGGCAGTGAGATGCAGGGAATTTCAGTTAGAAACTTTTGTCTTTTACTGTGAAGATGACTGAGCATTTACACACGTTGTTCAGAGAGGTTATGGAGTCTCCAGCCTTGGAAATGCTGAGAACATAGCCCTGGGCAAAACACTGTAGCTGACCCTGGTGTGAGCAGAGGCTTGGACAAGGTCTCTAGAGATGCCCTTACACCTCAGGTTGATTCTGCAGTCTAAACTCACAGTGGTTCAGCAACTCTAGGATGAAGGAGCAAGACTGTGCGACAGTATGCTTAGACTGCTCAGCCAGATTAGTTTTTGTTTGGTGCTACCTAACAGTTTTGCAACTTTTTACTTCCAAACCAATGTTTCTACGCGTTGCTATGTTAGGACATATATATCTATTACATTTGTCTGTGCCTTTGTTAAGAGCAAGTGTCCTACATATGGCCGTGTGTGCCTGAAGAAAATGGTCTTCAACTTTAGGTTTTTCCTCTAGTTTTAACAGCTCTCAAAGTTTGGATGGTGTACTGAAAGTCCAGATCTCCAGTGATAAGAAACTTGGCACTTAGAAAAAAACATTGCCCAAATGCAGTATAAATGTCTGATCATGATACAATTAATAGAATCATTTTTGTTGACAAGTCTACAAAACGCACATTTGACATGGTTTCTCCATTACGGAAACCTCACTATTTGCTGCTGAAATGTCAGCCAAGTATTATGAAGTGATATCTTCCGATTGGAGCTGGATTTTTAAAATAAGCACTCTTTCTATTAATCAGTTTTATGTGAACTTCAGAAATTACCAAAATAAATATTTTACTTAACTTGGGAAAATTTAGAAAATAGAAATAATTTTGCTTAACTGCTCTGAGGTATACCTTGGATTTGCTTACAGCACATAAAAAAAATGGAGTGAAACCCTACCCTTGTTGAAGTTACAGGCCAGAGTTTCATGCATGAACTGTAAGTGGTGAGAGTGAAAAGTCATAAATATTCACGTTGATTAGAGTTAATGATGGAACAAGGATATAAAAAATGCTTGCTTTCAGACACTTTTTGAGATTTTTGTCAACACTTTTAGGAGGCATACTTCTCTTAACTATGCAAATTTTTGGCCTTAATTTTTATCTCACTGTAACTTTGATTAGAATGGGTTTTACTGTGTCATGGAATTCAGTTCTATCTTGTTACAAATAACCACTTAACAATAATATCCTTTCTTTATTTATCCAGTGACATCCTAAATAAGTTATGCGTCTTATTTTGGTTAATCTAAATCAAAAACTGCCAATTTATCCATTTACCCAGCTAGTGCTGATGTATTTTAATGTCACTTCGACAGTAGAACACTGTTAGAACTGAAAAAGTAAATTGACTAGAATAGCACTGCCTAGCACTAAATTAATAGATGAGCAGTACCCTTTATAAATCAGAGCTGTTATCCAGTGAGACTGGATGCAGCTGTGCATAAACAGGAAAGCTCTGCAGCTGCTCTCCCATCAGGTGATCTAGTCAGTGGGCGCACTTGATGACATTAATGGATGACAGTTTCTCATAGTCATTAACATAAATCTGTTGCTGGAACTGAGTACCAGGTTTAAGTAAATTATTGCTTTCAGGCCATCGTTGTGGTATTAAGGAAAACCTTTTTGTGACTTAACATAAAATTTATTTTCATTAAGGGAAAGCTTTTAAAGAGCATCAGGATATATTTGGAGTGGGAAATATTGCAGCTTACAAGTTGATACCCACCAAGTATCTGCCTGGTTTGTGCTAACTTCATATGGTATGTCCAGAATCTAGAAGGGACCTCAAGAGATCAATGAGTCCAACCCACCTGATAAAGCAGGTACCCTACAGACAGATAGGCATCCAGATGTGTCTTTAGTATCTCTGTAGAAGGAGACTCCACAACCTCTCTGGGCAACCTGCTTCTGGGGTACATCAATCTTCCCACATGCACACTGCATGTCAATATTCCAATGCTCCAGTTTTAGGCTGTTGCTCCTTGTCCTATTGCTATGCACCACCAAAAAGAGCCCGTCCCCATCCATTTGCCTCCCACTTCCTTTCAGATATTTATTAATGTTAATCAGACCCCCTCTCAATCTTCTTTCCTCTGGGCCAAACAGACCCAGGTTATTCAGCCTTTTCTCATATGGGAGATGCTTCAAGCCTTGTATCTTTGTAGCCCTTCGCTGGACTCCTTTTAGGACATCTCTGTCTTTTTTGAACTGGGGAACCCAGAACTCAGCACAGTACTCTTAGAAGGTACTCGCTGGCTAAGTTGTATGTATCAGTGTTTTAATAATGTATCAGTAGCATGTTCTACTCATCATCTGAAATGCAGTTTGAAGCCCAGGCTGACAGGTTTTGTGGAGACAAATTGCTAAGAGACTGTATACATTTATATACTTGTATGCTGCTAAAGAAACCTTGAGCAATGTCAATAGAAGGGGGAAAAAAGGAATACGTATTCACAAGGTTAATGCATTCAGTAGTCTGGTAGATTAATTTTTTTATGAATCCATGAAACAAGCCATGCTTGGAATAGACACCTTTATTAGCAAGACATCTCTGGAGGTTTGATGTATCTTTCTGACCCAGCAGGTCAAAAGCAAAACTTGCATCTGTCATTTCTGTTTTGAAGATATTCTATTTATCCACATAAGTTATTTCCCAAAATGTTGTCACTGTGAAATAATTCAAAAGCATTTCCTTTTGCTCACCTTCTTGCTCTGATACTTGTGGTTAAGTATGGGATTTTTATTTCAGGCTTTGGCAGCCTGCAATGATGCAAATGGACACATTCCTGAGCATTTCACTGATTTTATGGCTGTCTGGATTTCTGTGTATAGGAGGCAGTGAAAAGGAACTACAGGACTGTGCACAAATTTTTCTTTGCATGCATGAACTATGGTCAATTAATGGCTACACTTCATCTTCTCATTCTCTAGATAACTTTGCAGTTACCTGAGACTACAAAAAATGCAATTTTAATTTTTTTTGCTTCTATCGTGTATGTGCATCTAGTCAGACATTCATTTATATAGTTCACCTTCAAAGAGTACGGAACGAAAACCATCAGAACAAACTCTATTGATGTGCTTTCGATAGCCCCAGCTTGACTAACAAACTGCTGCCAAAGTGACATCCCAAAGCTAAGGGAAAGGTGGAAAGGAAGTTCCCAGATATACTGCTTGTAAAAGCACATGGCTGTTGTAATCCAAGGGGATTGAAGATAATTCTAACAATGGCATTCTGTGGCTTCTAGGCTGAAAGACAATTCGTCAAGAATGTGGAGGGGGGGAGAAAGAGAAGGGAGAGATATAAAATCTAATGATATGCAAAAGCTGTATAGGCTTCTTTTCTATATATTATGCATTCAAAGTAGATGTTACAGCCTACATGACTGCACTAATGATGTTCTTTAACTGCTTTTGCTACACAAACAAATCTCAAAGTCAAACACTTTCTCAGACCAAACTAGATATCCAAGCTGAGTGCTGATGGTTTGGTAAGGCTGTTAATACATCCTCATTCTAACATGGATGCACTAAATTAAACAAATGTTAAGTATCCAACATCTTCATAGAACTTCCAGAACAGACTAACTCCTCCCACAGTTCATTGGGAAAGTAACAGAGTGGTTCAGCATATCAATACAGGAAACATACCCAGAAATCGTGTCAGTGCATGTGAGGTCAGGTATGGTGGTCTAGTTCATTATAAAATATGCCAGTAACTGACAAGCTCGGCAGTCATATCATAACTTCATTGGGATAGAATTGGCAAATACTGCTACTGAAGTATGAAGGAGAACTATAAAATCTGTTCTGATTATATATTTAACAAGTATGTTATTTTATGTGTTTAAATACTGTTCAACTGATTTTCACTTATTGTAGTTTATCAATGCTGTGGTCACTTAGCCTTCTTCAGTACACGAGGAGAAAATCTGTGTTAACACCAAACACACTAGAATATGAAAGTAAAAAAAAACCAACAGCATACATATAGGCGCAGTGTAGGGACCTGATTTTGAATAATAGGGGTCCAGATTCAGATTCAGATTTTGTTACCAAGGTTAAGTGCCCTGATTCTCAAATATCCACACTACACAACGCATCTTCCTTGTGTCAAAGCCACATAAGGTTTTAGTGCATTGCATCTCAAGGATATTACTCATCTATTGCTTCCACATTTTCTTCAGTAATTAAGGAATGGTTTGGATTGGAAGGAACCCATAAATATCATCTATTCCAAACACCCTGCCATGGGACTGGACATTATTCACTAGATAATTTTGCTCCAAGTTCCTCCAAACCATCTTTAAACATCTCCCATGATGGAGTGTCCAGAACTTCTCAGAGCAACTTATTTCAGTCTCGCCATCTACATTTTGAAAACTCTTCCTTAACATACCTAAATATCCATCAAGGTTCTTGTGAAATTCGTTCAGATCTTACTGTGATATGTCTGTATGTGTGTACTGATACTTTGCCATGTATCAGGTTTCGTAATGTGTCTAAGGGATGAAGGGGGAGCTAATACCTGAATATGTCAGCCAGGGACTCGCGTAGTTCACAATCTTTCCACCCACTATGAAGAATGTTATGTGTCACCATGTGACTCAGCTTGTTATCTTCTGTTCAGCTGGTTGCAGAATATGACTATGCCTCTTTTGTAAACACCGTGTTTCCAATTTTTATGTTTGTATATTTTTGCATTTGTCAGTGAGTACAGCTGATTCGTTATTGGATAAAAAAATTATTGTGGTACCTCGAACAAACCAGAAGTGTTCCACAGGAAAATGACAGACATGCTAGCAGATAGAAATGATGCCAGAACTTGGACTATGGCTCTGAATCAGCAAGAGAATCATACTAAACAGCGTTCAAATTATGGCAAGGACTTAACAAGGGAAAATATTGTTTTTGCAAGACTGGAACTTACATTTGGTGAATAGTATAGAGCAAATTAACTGAAAAATATATTAGTCTGACTAAATAACATTCTAGAGACTAACACAAATGCCAGGATTTTAGATATCAGGACAAAGAGTAGAGAAATTACTGGAAAAGTTTACATTCTTCCATACTATAATCACACGTATCATCTTCTAATCACACATTTCTTAGCAATAAAGTGTTTCTCAGTATTCAGAAGGAACCAAATATGTTTCAGTTTTTGTCCATTGGGCACCACAGGAATGAGCCTGGCTCCATCTTTTTTTACTCACTCCTATCAAACACCATCTTTTATGGTAGTGTATGATATTGGAATGATGTATCCTTGCTACAAAGGTTTAGCTCAACAACACAGCTCAATTGTTGCTAATGGTTAATACATACCCAGAAGTTTATAAGAAGGTACCACTAACTATGTGGTACTTGACCTTTTATTCAAAATTGCATCCACAGTGATTAACCAGACTATGTGCTGTACTCTTTAGTTGGGAACATTTTGTTTTCTTTGTGAGTGTAACATAGCAGATATCAAGGACATTTTGAATGTTCTCAACTGCCCCATTTTTCTTGCCCAAAATGTGGTTTCTTCAGCAATAAGATACTATGAAAATCTCATATTTAAGAGGAATTGTCCACACAGAGAAGGAAAAGAGCCAAAGCACAGTGTTTCATTGATATATTTACCGTAGCCCATAGAAAATGAAGTGGAAGAAAACATTGTGGTCACTGAATCCTTAACCACAAGAAGATTAACTATATGCAAAACATTCTATGATTTTCTAATGTTGGTCTACAAAATACCCAGTGACAGAGTCCACAGTGTCCTGGGACAGGTTGTTCTAGTTCTCCTGCTTACTGACACTGTTATTACTTGGGTCTCAACTACAGCACCAACATACTCTGCTAAAGACAGAGGGAACTGTTTTTACTATTTTTACCTTTTACTAATTTAAAGAGTGTTATCACCCCTACCAGTCACCCCTTTTCCAGTCTAAACACTCCAAATTCCTTCAGCACACATTTCCCATACATCATGCCTTCTACACCTCTAATAATTCTTCTTCCCATTTTTTTCAACTGGCTTATATATCTCTTGACACAAAAGACCCCAGAAACAAACCACTGTGTTCCTGCTGTGGTCTTATTATACTGAGCAGGCATACCTTACAGATGAAATTTCAATTTTTAATTGTCCTTTTCCCCAGCTACATGGCATTTCTGTCTCATACAAAATTCGTAAACTGTTATAATCCTCTGAGTTTTTCCTGAAGTACTGCTACTCAACAGGTTGATCACATCAATCGCACAGAATGTTCTACCTATTGAAGTACATTTATTGAACTTCATCCTATCTTTTGGACTGTGTTTTTTTTCAAATTTGTGAGGTTTTTACTACTGCCTTCCATTGTGCTTGAGGGTGTTCACACTTTGGTGCTGTCTGCAAAAAAGAATATCTATCCAAACCTGCTGGATCTAGGACAAATCAAAACACTGCTTACAATAATCACTTAGTCTTGCACTAATTTTATTATAGTTTACTAAGACTGTATTTCTTAAAACTGCTTATGAGGATGTTACATGAGAAAGTGTCAAAATTCTGACTACAGTTGAGAGATATCTGGCATCTATTGTCCACAAGGCCTCTCAATCTGTCAGAAGTAGAAGTAAAGCTATTTTGGAGAGGTTTATTCTCAGCAAATTCATGTTGGCTTTTACTCACCTCCCTGTTATCTTCCAAGTGCTTACAAATATTTCAGTTGATTATTGTTCCAGAACTTTTTCCAGGAACTGAAGTTTAGATGATTCTTCTGCAAAACTTGACTCTCCATTGCTGAAGATAGGCTCTGTATTTGCCATTTTCCAGGCTCTCAAAACTTCACCATTTCCCCGGTGGGTTAATAAGACAATCACTAGTAGCCTGGAAATTATTTCAATCAGTTATATAAGTGACCTGAGTTAAATTACAGGAGGGACAGTTAATTTGACAGCATCTTAGTTGCATGAGTGTTCCTCAATTTCTTTTTCTTATTGTTGAACTCTATCTTATTATTACCAATATTATTTGCAACACCATTCTGACCACAGATAATTTGTGTATGAAAAAACTGCCACCATTCATAAAATTTTTACAGTGTTTACCCCTCCTTCAAATGCTTCAGAAGAGTTAACAAAACATTACCATTTTATGAATAAATTTATCGATTCCAATATCATTTGTAACAGCCTATATCAGGAGTAACGTTTTTCAAGTAATTCCTGTTAAGGTAGGAGAAAGTAGAAGGAGGTATCAGAGAAAAAAATCTAGTATTTCCAGAGCTCAGAAAGCATGTATTTAGTTCAATTAATTTTCATTATTGGTCAAATTATTATTATGATAAGCAGTTTGTGTCAATTAGCAGCTTTTACAGTGGTAAGTAACAACTCTGCAAAAGTGCTAAATAGAAGGAAAACTTAATAGGCATATTTACAGTGTGATCTCCTGGACTTCATGAAGAAGTGCTCCCTATTTTTGTACTTTAAAAATAAGTTTTTGAAAAATAATATTTCCAAAAGTTAGAGGAAAAATATAATGTATGCCAACTTTTGCAGGATTCATAAATCCTTGCATAAATCTTTCTGATGGGAAAATCTTTAAATCTTCAGCTTCTAGGAAAAGAATGAATGTTGATTCTGGCAGAGCACTAACTGTTAACCATCTACCTATCATTTTTCATGAGTTACCAAAGATGAATCATTAAGCATACACGTTAAAATTCCTGCTTGTGGAGTTGTATAAAAACATGACAGGTTTATTTAGAAAATTTCAGATTCACTGTCATATTATTTAGCTAACAGAGAAGCCTGACTTGATAAGTCCTTTACATTCACAGATGCAACATTCACATCCTAACCAGATAAAGAAATGTAGCCTTTCATTTATTTACATACCTATTTATTCAAAATCTTTCTCTGTTTTAGGGTTAAATTCTGCTTTTGGGACTCAAATCAGCTAAAGCTTACCTACATCTTAATAGTCACAGTTTGATATTATATTAGGCATTAGCTAGCCTTGGAATACACACTAAGGGTTTTCTGGCTTGCCCTAGCTGGAATTGACTGCATCAAATGATGCAGGAGAGCTGAGCTGGGCAGTGGAAACAGGAAGTTACAGCTGCCCTTCTCCTTCTCATCGCTCAGGAAAGCCCTCCTCCTCCTTCATCCAGTTGTTTAGGTAGATAATGACTGGATGCTTCCTCTCCTCTGTAATGATGAGTATAGCCTAGCAGTACTCTCTGGGAAATAAGAGCTCTGAGACTGAATCTCTCAAAAAGAAATCAGATCTGACCTATGAGTAATGGGCTTAACCATGAAGCTGTTCATGAAAACAGGACCCTATATTCATTTCCTCAGGAGATGATGCCCAGCTCCAGGGAGGATCAGGCTTCTATCTTTGCCTAGTATTTCCAGATGATTACTTTTAAACATTTACTTTCCAATGGTCAACAATACAGATCTGCTCTGCAGTTTGAATCTCTTGTATAACAAACTTAAAGTATATCAGCTGGAGAACTGATCTCCAGTCACCTGCTGTCTTGGGCAGTTCAGATGTGTGCTTTGAATTGCCCATAAAAAATAGGATCGGCTAAGATTTCTGCCAGTAAAACTTTTTATTTTGTCTGATCATGTTCAGAAACTCTGAATTTCCTAGATTCACATTTCACAAGAAATTCTACCATACAGAGGAAATGGGGATTTCTATGCTTCCATTGTCTACCATCTGGTCCCAGGGCCAAGGGCACTACAAGCTTCCAGGTACCTTCTTACATGAACAGAAACGCACCATGGAAATATTTTTTTTAATATAGTTTTCTTTCTACTTTAGAGAGAAGATCTTTATAAAAACATGAAACTAAAACAAAACAGTAGAAAGGTCTCCCAAGAGGAGAAAATTCTAAATTCTAAAATTCTAAATTTTTATCAACAACAGGGAGTACACTGAGCAAGTATATAGGGGATGAAGAGTCTGGAAGGATTATTAGGCTGTCTGGTATGTTTAACTTCCTGAAATTTAGAGATATATAATGTTGCAAACTTTATGTGAAAATTTCTTCAGGTATCTTCCTTTGGCTGAATAGTTTTAGGCAATTTCTGGTGAAACAGTTCAACTGATGATGATAAATACTTAAAAAAAAGTAACAACTTACTTATGTAAATAAAGTAAAAATCGATTGAAAAGCCTTCACTCATTCCTCACAAACTTCAAATTTTGGCACAGTCTTTGAATCAGAAAGTAAAAACAACAAAAACAAACAAACAAAAAAAACCTTTTGAAATGTTCCTCTGCAGTGCAGAGAAGGAAGATGTAAACACAGGCACAGGTAGGCTGCTGGGTTTTTTTAATTAGCAGGGTCTCCCTTAGCTGGCATTAAGCCAGAGCTAAGAAGCTTGATCAGGCTGAAGCTGAGTCCTGCTGAGCTGGCTGGACCTTTGAATCAAGCTGCCAAGCATCTTCAAGCGTGGCAGTGCATACACTGAAGTCATGGTTCTATGCCTTTGCAAAATGCTTAACCCAACGTAAGTTTCCCTGAAGCCTGGAATATTCAAGAGCGCAACAGGAATAGCTAAGAGCTCCAGGTCTGAGCTCAGGTCTGTCACAATTTATTTGATATATAGAAGCAGGAAGTTTAGCAAGGAAGTTTATGCCAGATTCAGCCTTAATCTGGCCTGGCCAGTATGTTCCACTTCTATTTTCCAGGATAACTCAATCTCATAGCATATTAGATAATAGAGAATTAACTATGGAGACATGAAATTAATTTCTTGCTTCATGCTACTACTTCAAGGAGAGAAGTAGAGCAGCAGTCATTTAATTTACGATCTTATGATTCAGCACTGGAAAGTACTTAATGTGTCTTTGATTCAAGTCCCCTGCTACTTCAGAAACCACTTCATCTGACCCTGTACATAAATTCATCTTAAAATTGTTTAGATTTCTAGTCCATATTATAGCTCCAGGAAAGTAATTGCAGAATACCATTGATTTGATTATTTGAATTATTATGGTTTCCAGACAAAGTTCCTGGCTGGTTCATGCATGATAGCTTTTCTGCCAACACTGCTCTTTAACTTCCTTTCCTCTTCCACAGTGTTTAATCTCTTTATGTATTCATAGTAAGTAATTAAAAGAACAAAAGAAAAAAAATCTACATAGATCACTCTAAAAGTAATGCCTCCTATTTTTTTCTATGGAAACTACAACAGGTAAAAAAAGCACAATAACACTATTTGATAAATTATCAGCTACAGAACAGTATTTTTGAGCAATAGTGACAACCATTATGTTGTGCATATTGTGCTCATAAAAATTTGCACCAGAGGAGGTAACCCACTGTTTCACAGCTATGGTGTTGTCATCGTTCTTAGGAAAATGTTGCCCATGAAGTTCATCTTTCATTAGCCCAAATAGATGGAAATCAGAAGGCACCAAAACCAGACTATAGAGTTGGTGTAGTAGGACAGTCCTGCCAACATTGGCAACATGTTCCACAGTCCTCAAACTGATATGGGACCAGATGTTATCATGGTGCAGGATAAAGTCTATCTTCTTCTGTGGCCTGTCTCTGGAAGATCAAGCCCTCAGCTTAGTTAGTGGTGTGATGCAGCAGTCAGAGTTGATGGTTTGTTCAGGTTCCAGGGAACTGAGAAGGATCACTCATATCCTATAAAAATGTGCACTAATTAGTGCAAATCTCCATACCCACTGAGGGCCATGTCTTGAACTTTTTCTTCAATGGAGAATTCACATGTCATCACTCTATGAACTGTTTTGACTCTGGTTCACAATAGTGAGACATCTTGTCACTGGTAATGATGTTATCCAGGAAACTGTCACCTTCAGCCTCGTATGGGTTCAGTAGATCCTGAAAAACTTGCACATGGTTTCTGTTCCTGTGTGAGCATTCACAGCACTCACCTGGAGCAAACTTCACAATGTTCCAACATTGCCACCATTGTTTCCAGTGCATTGAAATTGTTATTCATCTCCCAACAGTTCTCTGATTGTAATCCAAGATTTGTGTGGATCAGCTGATTAAGACACTCTTCATTTGGTGGTGTGACAGCTGTGGATGGCCATCTGGAACATGGCTTGTCTTTTATGTGGCTGCTATCATTGCTGAAATGCATCACCCACCACCTCACTGTGCTAACATCCACTGTTTGGTCTCCACAAAAGTTCAGCAAGCATTGATAATGTCAATGGGTGCCATTTTTTCTGCATGGAGGAATTCAGTGGCACACTTTTTCTTTCTGGGGGAAAGGTCCAGGTAATTTACATCTGTTTCTTGGTGGATGATGTCAGTTACTCAGTAGTCAGTGAGAAGAAAACTTCTGTCTCAGAACTGCTACAGTGTGATCCTTTAGCAAGCTAACTTATGATAGAACTACTAGAGTGCCCTTTTTTTTCAAATACTGAAGATCATAAAGTAAAACATAACTCCTTTATTCTGGGATGCTATTTAACTAATTGCAAGAGCTGGAAAAAATGTACTGATACTGGGATTTTTTGCTTTATTTTGCTCTTATAACAAAGTTCAGCTCTTTAAATAGAATATATGGGATGTTCAAAGCAAGGTCTGTAAATGGTCTCCAGTTCCTAGTTTTGTTTAAGCTGGCATCAAGAGGAGTACATTATATTCTGCTTCACAGGATGAATTTTATTTATTACTTAAAATACGGCCTTGCTATATGAGAATACATTAACTTATTTTAGCTTATACTGTGTACAAAAGGTTGAATAGACTTTGAAACTGACACAGAATGTCAGAAATCAGAAACAGATGGTAATTACTAGGAACAATGATGAGGTTTCAGAGGAGAATAGATGCGGTGCATTCCAGAGCACATGGAGTATTTTTTTCCGCAAAGATTAACGGCTTTTATAAAGGCATTGCGTTCAGAGCACTCAGATAACATTGACATACCTAGAAAGTCAAGCAAACGATTTTTATGCACTGACAGAAGTTTGTGATAGGATCAATGTGACTAATAGGAATCTCAGGTTATACTAGATACTTTATTCTGTGTTTTGTTTTGCAATATTGTGGCTTTTATCTGTATCTGTTTCCCTGTTTTTCTCTGGTTCTCTTAATCAGTGAGGTATACAGTGTACTTTTTGCCTGTTGTGCTTAACACAAATGAAAACATATGACTTTATCACAGCACCAGAAACCATAAATTCTGTGCTTGCAAATATGATTTCTGTTAATCACACAGAAGAATTTGCCAGCTGTGTGGTTTCAACTATTTGCCCAATAAACAATACTTAAATCTTGTGATTGACATTTTGATCTAAATTTAAAATGTATTCTTAAACATTCAATATCAATTTATCTTAATTATCTGTATAGTCTTATGGAGATTAACAACTACAGCATACAGGAAAAAGACTATCATACCATAGATAGTGGTAATGTAGTACAGAAGCTAATTTTCAGAGGATCTGCTTTCATTTCAGCTGTTACTGCTCTATTTTCCACATAATGTCAATTATGAGACAAGTTTACATCAAAAGAGACAATTTTACATCAAAATCTCCTGTGGATCAAACGGATTTTATTACAGGATCTAATACCAAGTGGATGTGCTAAGAAATGAGAATTAATTAACTTGAAGTAAGAAGTTTTCAATTACTGATACCAAAAATTTTCAGACCTTTTCTAAATATGTAAAGGATGTTCACTTGGAGCTAAATTTAACATAACTAGTCTCATAGATGGTTATTATAATGAAATGCCCTGAGCTAGAAGTCTGCACGTGGAACTGAAAAAAACAGGCAATTTTAACCACATCTCTGCTGTATTCTGCTTCAGTGACCTTACAACATTGGATTAAAAGGTCTTTCAGATGGTTTACACTAAGGCACTCAATTGCATTTCACTGGTTTATGTGGCAGAGGTCACCAGAGGTCAATTATTTAAGATGTAGAACTAGAAACCTTTTGTTTTATTTCTATGGGCTACACAGTAAAAAGAGGAAGGCTAAATGAACAAACAGTTCCTTCTCTGTAGGCAGATATATTGCCATCATTTCTGGCAACAGACAAGCCGACAAACATACAAGTAAATATCTGAAAATCCATGCCAACCGTTGCTCCATCAGTAACACAGGAAAAGCTTTCCAAGTAGAATAGAAGGACATCAATGCCAACAGGAAACCAGCTACCCTATTCATACTTACGAGAAGACACAGGGAGCTGAAAAAGGAATCTATAATCAAAGTTATAGAACTTGCTTATGAACAAGCTTATTGATAGCCATACTTCTTGAACTTTTCCCTTCGGCCTGAAAATCAGCTCACATACTGCATTCTTCATGAATACTTATTCCTACTCCTTTGGAATATTCCTACTTGGAACTAGGGAAGTGTATGACTACTGATTTGCTTTTACATCAAAATCCTATCTTTCAGATGCCGAAAGATAAGCAGCCAGCAGCACTTGGGAAACACAGATCCCTTTTCCTTAACCCTAGCAGATTTTCCCATGCAAATGAATGCTATACAGTTTTGACCTGTTGGTCTGCTGGCCACTGCCATCCCCGGCTCTTTGCTCCTGAAAACACCTCTGTTATATTACATGGAGATATGTCTTTGAATATTTTGTATCCAATCTATACATAAGAACTAAAAACAAACAAACAAACAAGAATAACTGTAACGACAAAAACGCAACAGATATCTTATATTGAGGTTAGAGAACTTAAATAGTAATGCTTTATGGCATATCTCACATCTAGCACATGCGATTCTTTCGATCAGATACTTTGCTTTGGAAGATAATCAGTTTTTTTGTACTACTTTCAAGTAAAAGTTATAGCATCCTTAAAACAGACCTTGATTCAGGAGCACTACTAAAATTCAAATTCAATTCAATTTGAAGACTAAAAGGTAAATAAAGAAATGCTTTTGAAGGAGAATTTTGCCCTTCTGTACAGACTAACTGTATATGTATGCAAAATGGATGTGCATATGCATGTCAAATACTTTATTTAGAGAAATTCTGCTGGAAAAATAATTCTCAAATATACAGCTTAGCCAGTCAAGATAGAAAATATCTTCACAATTATCATGTTTTTTAATTTTAATCCATAGTCATTTGCTAAACTACAATTTTGATCTCCTGTTGAAAGGAACAGGGATGCATTCTTACCTTGCAACTGTCATTGTCCTCAGTATAGTTTGCAGCAGATCAATAGCTTATGCCCAGATCTCCTAAGTAGGGGTCAAAAATGAATTTTAGGACTGCTTTTGGTTACAAGTATGTGATGTATACATTTACAGTATTTTCACTTGAGTAGTTACAAAGATAAGCACATCTATAAATGTCTCGCAGTCATGGATTGTGTATCTTTAAATGCCAAATATTACAGTATGCTCTCTCATGTAATTACTTGGTCCCTGCTACATTTTCAATTCGAACCCCATCATATATTCAATAATAGTCTTTTGTAAAATGACGATTCTTTGTTCATTTCAGTGTTACATATTCTCTCCATAAAGTGCCATCTTGTGGTGCATTTTTCTAGCAGAAAGTAAACTTTACAGAACCCTCTCATGTTTACCGTGTTCAGCAAAAGCAGTCTCAAAAATGCAGAACTTTCTTCTGCTTGATTTATTCAAATGTTTTACACACTAATGCTCATAGACATTTCTCAGGCAAAGGTGCTCTTAAAAATGAAATAAAGAATTTTCTTTGCGTGTCTGTAGATCTCAGATGCCTACAAGATTTTAATTCTCTTACTTTTATTGTTCATTGTTTTATTTTACTGAAAGTTAATTTGCTTGGCATGGAACGTTTCTACTACTGAGTATTCACATGGAGGAAAAAACAAAACAAAACAAAACAAACAAACAAAAAACGGGGGGGTGGGGGGTGCTCTTGGCCTCTGTAAAGTCTTCTCACATCATTTAGCCTTGTTCCAAAAAATTCCATTCTGGAAGACTTTCTCCAAAGCATATATCTTCCCAGAGCTTTCAAAAATATATAAATACAATGTGCAAATAGTCTTATTTCATCTTTGATATTGAAATGGAAGAATAGAATTATTTGTTCACACTGAAAGCTTCCTTCCCAAATGTGCCTCAGACTGAAGCATCTGCAGTTACTGAGGACCTTGTTTGAACTTAAAAAAACATTGCTGCTGCACACGAAGTCTGGGCATTCAGGAATCCAAGTCTGGATCTGAATCTTCTACTTTGGCTTTTCCAAAACCCAATGTACAAGTCCTTCCAAACTTTAAGAAAATTCTACATTTGAGCCAAGTTTCCTGGTCAAATGTTTGCAAGGAGGTGTAAATGCCAAGACTGAATGTAATTGCTGGGTACTGTTAGAATACCTTGATAAGTCACTGCAATATCCCAAAAAACCTTCTTATTGTATTAGGGCGGTGACCAATGGAGATGCTTGCTGTCACCCCCAAGCCTCCATTTTCACATCCCTGCCTACTTTACAGGCTACTGGTTTTCTTTTACTGACAGAAGTCATGCCTTCTTCTTCTCCTGTAAAAACTGTAAGAAACATCAAGCAGACAGAAAAGAGAAGTTGGGGAAGCCTACACATCTGTAGCTGAAACTGAGAATAAAACACTTCAAGCTGTTCTCACCTGGGTTTGATCTGTGTATGTTTCTGGTGGCATGAGACTGCTGAAGGCTCAATCCCTCAGTGATCTAGTTTTGGTGTACCCCAAGGACTCCATGGCTATATGATGAAACTGATGGACAAGAAGTGTACTTTAAAATGTAAACAAATCTGGCAGACAATGTAGACCTTGACTGTTAGATCTGAGTCTGTGCAGCAGCCAGATTGACTTAAATGTTTAGTATGGACTCTCAGCCTGTTTGGCTCAGAGGGTGATGCTTCAGTTGAGAGGTTAGGGAAGGTTTTTAAGAAGGTATGAGGGGCACCTACAGCACACTGTTATGTTGTGTACTATGGTAACATTTGCAGATCCCACAGGGAAGAATGACCTGGGTGAAGGAAAAGACTTGAGTAATGTAGGCAATGCATGTTTCTGCCTTAGAAAAGAGGAGATACTCTGCTCTTGGCTGCTAGAATGATTGTTTGGACATTTTGACAGTTTAGACTTTCAGATTGTTGGAGTAATTCACTGCATGGGATGTGATTTATGCAATTGGATCACAAACAAAAACAGGCAAAAGCTAACCTGGAAAGGAAGAAATGGAAAATATCACATATAATTAAAATGTGTTTGCAAATGCATTCACAACTTTTCATTTTGAGGGACGTGATTTAGTAGGGAATATTGGTGATAGATGGACAGTTGGACTGGATGATCTTAGAGGTCTTTTCCAACCTTGGCGATTCTATGATTCTATGATTTTATACTGGCAGAGTGTGGTCTTATCAAATCTCTTTATTAGATGGTTGAAATGCTTTTGTAGAACATCACCAATTCTACCAAAATGCCAATTAGTAAAGCACAGTTAATATCCAAATAATTTATGTCTTTGTATTCAAATGAGAACCAGCTTCCAAAAAGCTTCCAGTTTTCTCCAGAAAGTGCTTTGCCCAGCAGCTACAGTTGCAAGATAAGACACTTTGGAGAATCTCAGTTCTTGCTTAACTTCTAGATAGAAACATTTCTGAGCCCTGCCTCTCTGTGTACTGTTATCTCACAGACCTTGCCTAGAAGTTGGAACAAATAAAAACTTAATGACGGTAGCATTTTTTACTCTTGTATAGCATGTGGCAACTGTCACTGGTGGGCAGCATTCCCTTCAGAGTGAAGCAGGATCAAAAACAAGATTCTGGGAGCTTGCAACAGCTCTTTGAGAGAGCGGGAGATGGAAGCAAAGGCAGTACCTAGACTCCTGGGTTATGTGGCTTCCAAAATCAATAGATTGTATGTGGTTATACATCCAAAAAGTACAAGTCTATAGAGATCTCGAAAGTCAGAACAAATTTTCAAGTGCAAATTTTGTCGCACTGGAGGTGAATTAGTTTCAAACTACAGGAAAGGAAGAAATATTTATTTCAGCAAAGGGTAGTGAGAGGCCAGCTTTAAAAAAAACAGTGCAAGTTGCTTCAGAAGAAGACTCATAACGTCTAATTTAATTCATGAGTATTAGAGTATAATTTTCAGACATATTTTTCAAGAAATAAAAATAAGACAAATCATCTAGATGGCAGGAAAAGTTCTGTAAGGAAAGATAGAAAAATGGGAATGATAACAGATGTATCCATGTATGGCAGGCATACAAAGAACAAGAAAATCATAAAAAGTAATTAGCACAGAGTCACTAAGTATAAGTCATGCTTGGCCAACCTCATAAACTTCTACAGTTAGTCTATTTTGGTACATTAGAAGAGAGCATTGGGTACTGTCTACTTGCGCTTCAGGAAGGCCTTTGATTGCCCCCCATAACATCATCATAAAGAAGGTGTTCAAGTGTGTGTCAGATGGGCAGTGAGGCAAGTGGAATGCTGACTGAATAGTTGGGCTCTGAATGTGATGTTCTGTGATGCAAAGCCTACTAGGAGGTCAGTGTCTAGGAGTGTATGCTAGGGGCCAGTACTAGATCCAGTCCTTCTTAACACCTTCGTTAATTAGTTAAAGGGCAGATTGCATCCCGAGCAAGTTTGCTGGTGACACAAAACTGAGAGCAGCTGGAGAAAGGCTGACAAGAATCTCATGGAGTTTGACAAAAGAAATTGCTATTGCTAGTCTTGCACCTGGGGTGGAACAACTCCATGCACCAGTATATGGTGGGGGCATATACAGGCATATACATATAAGGCAGATTTGGCAATAGAATGCTCTACAGTCTAAGTAACAACATATACAGATGTGGTGAAGCAGTGAAAGGAAGCTGAGGAGCAGCCCACTCTGAGTCATGGAAAACGGAATTAAAATTTATTATAGAGTCTCAAGTCAATGACATTGAAGGGTTCAATAGATACAGTGAAAAAAAGAATGCAGGCTGTCTCATCTCCAGGGTATCATAATCTTGATTTTTATATGTGAGAGAAATAATCACAGAGGTAAATTTAAAATCAACATAATGAACCTGGGTAGAGTTCTAAGACATCAACTCAGCAAAATCCTTAAGCACAGAATTACCTTTATGCATGTGGCTATCACTTCCAAGGACTCATCCCATACTTAAACATTTTCTTGGATCAATTCCTAACTTCTTATTGCAAAAACAATCCAATAAAAAGGCCTTCAGATATGAATGGGTCAAGCAGTGAGTAAGAAGGAGGTTTATTAATTTAGTGCTCAATTAAATTCCCAACACAGAGGCAGTAGGCAGGCTTAGCAAGGCACAGTCTCAGTGATTATTTGATTTACAGCCTGACCCATGGGATTACCGGAACAATTTTAACAAGCTGGTAGTCTTTCTAAGCAGTTTGCATCAGAAATTCAGCACATCTGGTGGCCAAATTAAAAGAACCACAGTCATGATGTCAGCATTTTCACTAATTTGTTGAAACAAGCTGTAAAGTCAAATATACCAAACAAGCCACTCTCCTTAGTGACATGTCTGCAGCTCAACGCTTAACAGAAACTTATTTTTCTGTGCTAACATTGTATCTACTGATACTTTAGAGACTCATTCTAAGGGATTTGAATAATATCTTTTTAGTCTAAAGTTGCAGGTATGTTCTATATTAGAAGCCCTGAGATTCATTAGGAATTTCTCTGAAAATCATAGAATGATAGAATGGCTTGGGTTGTGTTGTCACCGTTCTGGAAGGTCAGACCACCAGTGCTAGCGATCTCCCCTGCTAGGGCCATTGCCATCACAGACACCAATATGGTTAAGTAGAAAAAGGCAAAATGGCATTTAATAAGGCACGGCAGCTCCTTATATACATACATCTATAATTGTCTACACCCCCTAGAGCATGCATTATACATCACTCACAGAGCAAGGGAGGGCCTATCACATCACATCCCGGTGTCCCAGCCACGCCTACTACAACAGGTTGGAAGATCATCTAGTTCCAACCCACCTGCTATAGGAGTTCTCTTTTTATTTATAATGTAAGATACCTGTATTTATAATCTTAAGAACAATACCTATCTGGGAAGTCTGGCTTCAAGTAAATACTCCAACCACATTCAACTTCCGTGATAGACTAAGATGTTGGTCTTTAAGAGGCCCTTCTCACTCCTTCTTCATATATTATTTTTTGTGCTAAAGAAATTAATGTGAGTGTATCAGAAATCATGTTCATAACCAGGACCAGATCTAGAAAAGAACATGGAAGAGCATTACAATGCTGCCTCCTCCAGGCACTCCAGCACAGAATTGTCTCTGCTGAGCTACTTGTACCCAGCCCATTGTCTGGGGACCTGGGGTCTCTGACTGTGAGTGGATTTTGCTGCCTCCTCCCTTTTACAAACTCAACCAGAAGCAAAACTGAGCCATATCCCAGAGATGTACAAACACAGAGACAGAGAGGGGGCACTGGCATGACTAGTAACACAGACTGTATCATTGAAGGTCTGTCTTCAACAGCACTCACAAACAGGATTCACATAAAACATACACAGTTGGGATCTCTTCCTCCTCTCCAGCTGTCAGAGACAGAAGTTCCCTGGTGCAAATGTGCATACAGACTCTCTAGGCTCACAATCACATGCACATCCATGAATCTTTTTAGCACCACCACCATCCCTCTGTTAGCCCAGCTCCCTCACTCACCTCAGAGGTATCCTACTTGCCCGCTGGTGCAGCTTGAAGTTCACTGCACACAGGCAACATTCACACACTCAGCCTTCAGGCACACCACATTCACATGCCAATACTCTCTCAAACGATATTGTTCCTTATCAATTAGTATCACTGACCAGATTTTTGTTCCTATGACTTCCTAATGTTCTTATTATCTCTTTGTTGCTTTAAAAGAGGTACCTGACTAGATACCCTTACACTGTATTTTCCAGTGAAGGTTTTAGCCTTTCTACTCCATTTTCCAGTGTTAAGTCTAAATTAACATATTTCCTGTGAATGACTACATGCACACATATTCCAAGTTCATAGTCTTAACTAGTATTAATTTACATTACCTATTTTGTTTGGTGCCATTCTAGTCCATCTCAATCGCATCATTTCAGAATTTACAGAATTTTTAGTCAATCCTTGTGAGGCCTACAGGTCACATTCCACCTGCCTTTGAGTGACACAGTTCATTTCTTTCAGTTTCGTTAAGAAATTATACAACAAATAGCTGCAATGCAATGCAGGATAATATATATACACACACAGATAAATATATATAAGTTTGCTGAACTATTCTTTCCCTGGACTGCTTCATCCATTTCCTTCAACTGTGCAAGCATTCCCCAGAGGAGCAGGGAAACAGCTGCTGGTGAAACACACCAAAAAATAAGGCATTGAAATTGATGCAAGAGTCTTAGCAAAGACAATATTTGACATTCAGAGTTAATGTCATTGCCAATAGGCAAGCCAAGGCATTTCAGGCTCCTATTGACAGGCATTATTCTTTGTCAGGACTTCTCTTACTTCTACGTGCTCCTGCACTAAGTAGCTGAACTCATACATGCACAAGATTACTTTTTTTTAACTACAAATATTTTGCCCTTTCTTAGCTACAGAAGGCTCTTTTTAATATAATCTAGGTGGACTCTAATGAGCTTGTTTTGTTTTCTACCAAGGCAACAGAGTTGAGTAACTCACTGCCTTATGCCCAGTTCCAATAAAATTACATAGTGCCTGAGATCTAATGGGCAGAAATTCATAATGATGCAAAATTAAGAGGATTTATAAACATACTATTAAAAAGAGGATATTTAAATTTGTTCATGCTTGTAGTTATGATCACGTATAACTTTCTAAGATGTCTCTTATGTATCTGAAATTCTTATAAGTAAATGTGTTACCTGGACCATTTCTGTAACTTGCCTGGACTTCGCTTTAATTCCTGAAGTACCACCAGTGTCTGAAATTGTAAATATGAAACATTCAAGATACTGTACAGGAACCTGTTGTCTAAGTACATGACCCTTACTACAGAAATACTTTCCTTTCACTGAATAGTTCACAATACACTTTAGAGAGACTCCTAAAGTCTCATGATCTTCATTAAAGAACTGCATTACATTCTCATCTAGAAATAATTTATATTAGGTGTTTGTTTTAATGGATTGGTAGCAACAGATTTTTCAGCATTTCTGCTTTTCAATTTGTATTTTCTTAAGCATAGATGTTACTTTGAAGTATAATTTTTTAATTTTTTTTTTTTTTTTTGCCTTGACTCAAGTTGGATTCTTCTTAGTTATACAGACAGGAATTTAGATAGAAAAGTTGTTCAATTACAGTATGGTATGAATAGAGGCAGAGCACTCTCAACTTCTTTGGGCAACCTCGCAAATTTATTCAAGTGCCCCTCTCTGTAATCCCTGAGGTAAGACTTGGGACTGGATTATTCATGTAGTCTGAAGTATTAGATAGACTCAATGATTATGTCAACAGCAGTAAATTAAAGGTGCTTGGGATTGTATTTTTGGCAAGGAGGCCAGCTGCCATTCAACAGCCCATGTCCAAAACTGCCTATGAGAAATTATGTAGCCAGACATTAACAGCCTGTTGGGAATGACAGTATGTCTTTTTAACTGTAAGCCTCACCAGCAGTGTGCTAGCTAACAGAGGCCAAAAATGCACCACGTGCTTAACAGCTTTGCCATATAGACAATCCAGTTTCAGTGGCTGGGAATGTTTCCTGGAACTGTTTATTTAACTGCTGGGTTATTACCATTACTTATAGTACAAAGGACTTAAGTGATCTAACCAGTTACAAACAATAGTCATAATATTGCTTCACTATTTTAATATAGCATTTTCATGGTAAAGGTATGTTGTCTTAAAGACTTGAATGATATTTTCATTTCGGTGATTGAAATTTTAAGGAAAAATACTCAATTTTTTTGAAAAGAATGCATAAAATTAAAATTTCATGAAATTCCTGAAATTTCATTTCAAATGAGTTTCCATAAAGCAAAAGTAAGTTATCAAGTAAAAAATATACATGTAGCATCTTACATGAAACTATGCATTGTAGTGGGCAGAATATCTTCCAGTCCACTTTTTTTTCCATCTTACATTTAACTTTTTACTACTCTGCTTCATGATACAATGATGAAGTTCTGTCACTCAGCTTTTGCTAGTTCAGTTATTCCATTCTTGTTCTGATTTCAGTATTGCTTTTGCCTGTTTTATGAGGCTGAGGCCAGAATTTTGGCATGCATAAGAAAAATGTACAAAAGGTATGCTGGAACTCAAGCTCATTTTGAGGAAATAATGTGTGAATGTATTTTGTGACTGCTAAGTCAGCAGTTTACATATAAAACTGATACTACTCATAGCTTAATAAAAGACCTTGTTAAGAATTTGGAAAGATTTATTCTTCTGTAACATGTACTGCATTAATTTGTCTATAATCACATCATGAAACGCTTCTATAATTTATCTGGAAAAGAAATCTGAAAGAGCAAGTAATAAAATGGAAATAGAATTATAATTCTAATAATTTAATCAGATTTTTTTTTCTCTTACTTGACAAGTATGACACTGCCATTCATTCTGCATTCTACTGCAATTCTCTGACACTTGCTCCAAGGAGGCATCATTTTCAGTGAGAAGTTACAAGATATCAAGAGATAAAGAAAAATAAAAATTTTAAGCAAACAGAAAGTGTTTACAGGCTTAAATCATTACAAGTCATCATCTGTAAGCAGCAGCACTGCGTAGTCATTCTCATCAATTTCAAATCACAAAGCTGAATTTGATCCTTCAATTTTCAGCTTTTAATCTATCTGACTGAGAGTAGTGGAGTAAATCTTTAATGTCTTCCATAATTTACTTTAAAACTAATTTTTGCCTAAATGTTTGTAGTTGTATGTAATTCCTCTTTTACTGACCTGTGCATTTTTTTAGAAGCAGGAATAAAAACAGCAGGGACAGAATGTGAAAAACAGCAGCAAACTGAATCCTGAAAATGTGTCCATCAGAAAAGCTAAAAAAGATATATTCAGAGCCAAGAGGTGAATCATTGGAAACAAGACGTGAAAGTGTGAACAAAGATTCTGCTTCTTGTCATCCAATTCCCACTGCATTTACAGAATGAGAACTTTTTAAAACACATTATCACATGAAAGAAATACAGATGTCTCCATACTGACACAGTCTCACACAAAAGAAATGGATAAGAGAGTTGCTCTGAAAGTAATGCCTCTTATTTTATTATGTTGGCCCATGACATCAGAGGCAGATGGTGATGGTATGGCAGTAGAGGCTGAACCAGAATTCTGTTACATTCTGTTGCTGAGTGACATATGGCAGAAGTGGGTATGAACCAAAGGTGTGTCAGTGAATCTCTCCATGCAGAAAAAATGGCACCCATTGACATTCATTTATGTTTGCCGAATGGAGACCAAACAGTGGATGTGTGTAAAGTGAGGTGGTGGGTGATACATTTCAGCAGCAATGATATCAACACTGGGTCACCTCTGCTTGTGTAGATTTTTACAAGCACAGCATGCAGGCTCTTGTTTATGGCTGGCAAAAAATGCATAGCTAATGGTGGTGACTGTTGAAAAAATATCTTTTTATAGCTGAGAAATTGCACTACCAAATAGCTTTTTTTTGTTTGTTTGTTTTGTATTTTGCATGAAAATAATTAGGAGATGTTACTTTTGGAGACACCTACAGAGTATCGTATACAGAAAATCATAGAACCTAAAACCTCCACATGCATGTATGAGGAAAAATCTTTTAATAAACTACACAACACTTAAATTTCTTGCAAAGCCTACTATCCACACATCTGTAGAAGGCTGTCATGACAAAACCATTCTGAAGTACAGGCTACCTGGAGTTAGCTAGTAAGAAATACTGAGCATAGTGGTATATGTGTATGAAATCTAACTCCTTGGTGCAGCCTAGCCATTCATCTGACTCAGTGTTGTACTTTGTACAGCTCAGTACTCAGATCCCCAAACCACGTTCCATGAGTTTACCTAATCCATCGTGAATTGCTGTTTTATAAATTTTACTGGTGGTATTAGCAATGGAGACTGTTTCCTGCTCAAAAATTGAACTACCTATCCACAAATACAATATTTAGGTTTTATGTCTTTTCTAAGTCTTAAGAAATCTTGGAGAAGTATGACTTCAAAAAAGAAAGATACTCAAGCAGATCTAAGAATCATATTCCTCTCCAAAATTCATCTGGGAAAAAAACAACTTCAGAAATATTCTGGAGATCTGTTTAAGATAGAGCAGCCTATCCTTGCAGTAGGATGGAAGAATTCAACTGGAGAGAAAAGTCTGTCTTTCAGAGCGTGACTTTATCAGTAGTCATGGGGCTTGTCTCTTGTGTGTGTCTCCAGTCAGTCTAAGTACAATTTATGGCACTCTTAGAACAAAATTGCTCAACAATATTTTAGATGATATTATTTCTCATAGCATTTGAATGCCATCCCCATGGATATGAAACATCGATTTTTCTCTGCATATTTTGTGTGCTCAGTTATTCCTCTTTCCCAAAAACTTATTCTTTTCCCTACTAATACATTGAAGTGAGAGCTTTGGTAGAGATGAATTCTCTATTATTATTGTTTTCATTACTGGCAAGGTAGATGTTTTCTTTTGCAAATTATTTCTCCTGCTTTGTGGAAATCTCTGAAGGGTGTGGTGATACCCTTTAGGATTTCAACACATCTCAAGAAGTGTTTGGACAGTACTCTCAGAAATATGGTTCGGGTTTTGTGTGGTCCTGGGTGGAGGTCAGGAGTTGGACTCAATGATTCTTGTGGGTCCTTTCCAACTCAGGACTTTGTATGGGTCCATGAAAAACAATTAGAAATAATCTGTGTAGTGACTGGAGATTAATGCTGAAATCCATGTTATTGAGTCACATACAGACCATATTATGAGACTAAAATAATAATCAAACACAACTAGCTTTGAAACTATTAATTTGACAAACTGTACAATTCTATCACACTTCATTCCACCCTATAAAATATTTCGTAAACATAAGCTTTTTCACAAATGTTGGTTCTGTTTTAGGACTTGGCCTGGCCAAATCCCCCAGAAAAGTACAGAAAAACAAAACTGACAAAGTGGTTTAACAAGACATTTTAGAATCTCAGAGTAATCTTAAATTTCATTGGATTTGAAGTTTGATGAAAGTTGACTTTTCATCCTTTTTCAGATCTGTGACTACAATAATTCTTCAAGATTTTTGTCTCCTTATCACAATTAAAAAAAAAAAAAAAGATGAACAGTAGCAAATTGAGAGAATGAGAGAAAAGTTACACATGGATTAAACAGAAGTGAAGGAAACAATGAAATTGTGTAGACCTTTGCAGACTTCTGACATGTACAGATTTTGTGAAGGCAGTAGATATTAAAAGGATGAATTGAACCCTGCTTCATTCTCAGAAGAAATAGCTTCACTACTGTAATATTTTCAAAAGCTCTTGCTTATATTTTTATTTCACAAGTAATCTTGAGAGATAAAAATTCCCTATGCTTACTCTGAGGCTTTGCCACACTCAGACTCTGAATTGTAAAATTTATGTAGACATACAGCCATTTTTTACTCATTGTAGTTATTTAAATAGAGTGAGCTTAGAAGCTATGGTTTTAGTTGAGACAAAATTTATGGCCTTAATATAGAATAACAGGACTGTAGGGGTTAGAAGGGACCTCTAGAGAACATATAGTCCAACCGACATATAGAAACACTAAACAAAAATATTTGATATGTTTTATTACCTTAAAAATCTATGAATCTATGAACAGGCAATGATTCCTTATCATCACTATAAAAATAACCATCTTCGTTTTATATTCTAAAGATCCTAAGGGAAGTTTAGGAACAGAGGAGTACAATGGCTGCTTTCTTCATTACTCTACAGGAGTGGCGGAAAACTGGTGAACAAACAGATTAATAATGTATGGGAACCTCATACAACTAGCTGCTGACTAATGGGAGTTAGGACTGCAGCATTTGCCTTTTATTTCCATATATCCAGCACTGCTGGATATGAACGTTAGAAGATAGTGGTATTATTTCACAATTTATAAGAAATTGTTAATAAATATTTCTAAAAATTTCATTTTGAACTGCATCAATCACAAAACATTTAACAGTGAAATGACTTTCCGGAAATACTCCAGGATATACCTGTCCTGTTGAGTATTCTCTTTTTTGGGTTGGGAACAAGAAAGGGTTGAATGAGGAAATTTTTCCCCACAATGGACATCAAGCATTACAAATTCAGATTCATAGATTTTGAAGGAAATAACAGCTATTGGTTTGTTATTTTCCCAGTTGCTAGTAGAATATCTGATCCTACCCTGATTTTGCAGGATGTTGTGAAATGTTATTTATTTGAATTTATGTAGGTACATAAACATTTATGTAGGTACATGTACATAAACATGGTATCCTTATTTTAATACATTCATATATATTTCAGGTTTAACTACATTGTACCAAGTCAATGTATGAACCAAATGAGTTTCCTACTTTTGTTGTCCTTGGGCTTTAAACTCATACATTTCTTCAGGAGGCATACAATTTAACAGAACAGTTTGTTCATCAAAAAGAAGTTTACTGCCTTAATTTTTATCCCAGAGTTGCATTAGACAAAAATAATAATTTTAAATAAGTGCAGCTGGTTAGAAAATGTGTTGGCTTAAAATTATAATAGCTTTTTTCCTACTAAAAACATGGAGCTGTTGTTTCTTAAGGAGCAAAAATTCTAGCATGTGTGTATTAGTTCTACATATTTAAAAGAAACCTACCAAAAAAGAAGTTTCAACAGAAAAAAAAATTCCCTTATTATTTCCAAGCATCCTACAAAAAAAATCTGTGAACCCAAGATTTAAGGAAGAACAATAATTAAATATCCAACATCTAAAGGAGTGAAAGCCTCTCCCACAGCCAAACTTTCTGTCTTCTCTTATGCTACCTTTATCACACAGTCTTTAGCCCAGACAATTGATACACTGAGAAGGGTACATAGGGGTAACATAGACCCTTTATTTCTCAAGTAGTTTTTAATTCTGCAACACATGAAACTGCAATTCTAACCTAGTTTCATACTTTCCTTTGTCTTTTCTTATAATGCCAATATATGAGTTTATTCAGTACCAATTTAGGATCTGATTTAAATTCCACTGAATTCTCTGCCACATTCTCACAGACTGTGTTGAGTTAAAGGCCTGATCTGCAGATAAATCCCAGTATTAATTTTGAAAATGACTATAGGAAAGGGCATCACTTCCAGCTGCGCACAACAAATTTGCCTGGGTTGTGGATGTTTTAATCTACTTATTTCTGGTAAACTATAACTATCCAACAATCTTGCAGTTGTTATCCAGTTCCAGTGACACCTCTCTGTTAACCAGACTGGAAAAAAAAATCAAACTTAAATGTTAGTTTTTCAACCCCTTCTCTGTGTGGAATTTATTTTGCAAGTGTGAAAACACTGTTTGTCTCTTTATATCCAGAGTTTCCATTTCTGATGGAAGTGGATAAATGTGGAAGCAATCCAGAGAGAAGCATACACACACACAAAAAAAAAAAGACAGTAAGAAGTGAATTTAAAAGAGAAGAAAACAACCAAATAGGTTCACTAAGTGAATAGGAACAACACATTAGCATGAATAAATATGAAGGACAAAATGCTGTACGCACAATAACGCGGCTGCAGACAAAGGCATTTGAGAATAAAAGAAATAGTCACTAAAGACTGATTATTGACATAAAACTGTCTTCAATGTGTTATCAACTTCTAAAACACTATCACTGTTAATTCCCTACGCTTCATCCTCAGCTGCTTGTTATGGTTTTATGATTTTTTGTTGTATTACTGATATTCCACATCATAACACTGATATATCCAAAAGTAGCTCAGTTGAAGTCAGTGCAGCTATAACAATCATATGGACAGCCTTCAGTGTCAATAAAATGAATTGGATGATTTATTAGGATTGAGCAAATACCACAAAATATTTTCCTGAAATACTTAGTAAAGAAAACTGAGTTCATTTTGGCTGCATTTTCCCCCTTTCTCACTCTTTTTCTCAGAAATAGTATATTTATGATGGGGAAGTTCTCACTGTATCAGCCAAGGAGAAAGAAGAATTATGGAGAAGTACAGGTTCTTGGACTATAGATAACTGAATTCTTCTATGTTCTTTTTGTTGTTTAACCCCTAATCTTAACAAATATTTATTCTGGAAAAAAAAAGTATTCACAGGAAAAATATCTTTCAAATCATTAATTTGAAGTGACTGCTTGATGTGACTTTTGAGTAAATAGATACATTTATCAGCTCATCTGGAATGACATTCTTCCAGTTGAAGAGGAAAATCTGTATTGTTTGATGTGGCATGTGGCAAATCAGAAATCCTAAGCATTCAAGCTGATCGAACACAAACATGTTCCATTTACATAAATTAGTTCTGATGTCCTCTTTAAAAAACAAAAAACAAAAAACAACAAAAAAAAAAGAACAAGAAATATAATGCCATTTTACTAGTCTCTAGTTTTCCATAAAATTAGAAGACTTTCCTAAAGCAGCTTTGTGAATATCAGCTTGACAGCACAGTTACAAAGAAGCTCAAAGGATCTGTCCTTGGGAAACTTTGGGTAACTTGGGTACTGCCAATTTGAGAATTGAGCATCAAGGACCTGGCCTGGGGTCCAGTGCTACGTTTAAAGGCAGGGAAAGAGTAAAAGCCAAAATTGGCTTTCTTGGGATTTCCAGATCCCCACTGACATGCTTGCTAGAGAACAACCAATAGCTCATAATAGATCTCCAGATATATCAGACATTAAAGAATTAATTGGGCTTAAGAATTAACTGTTCTTAAAAACAAATAGTCAACATTTCCCAAATAATATGGGAGAAATTCTGAAGTCCAAAGAACATTTGTAAAGAAGGAATAAGGAAGATTCTGGATCTTTTAGTGAGTGCCTTGAGTTGAATAGACAACTGGTGGATTAGATGACAGCAGTGTGGTCTGGGTGGTGAACGGACCTGTATTATTCCCATTTTTTTAGTACTGTCATGTTTTTCATTCGGATACCTCTTTTCCTTTATCTCACAAATTTATTTTGAGTATTCTTTGATTCTTTACTTTGACCAGAAATACCACATTCAGCATCCTGACATACAACTAAATAAATCCAATAGGCAGCCCCCACATAGAACCAACCTCTCATGAGCAACAGAAAAATGTGGAAACTGTCACATGCCTATATGTGTAAGACAAGAGGAATCAACATCACTCGGTAAGCATTTTTTGTGACTGAACTGACTAAAGACTCAGAAGGGCTGTTGGGTAAATCTGAATTTGGCACCCCAGAATGAGCTCTCACCCTGCAGACACAAAGGCAGAATTTCTGCTTACCAGGGCTATTCCTGTTTTCGCCCAAGAGCAGAGACATTCCAACCCAAAGTGGATGGCTCAGGATATCCACGGCCTGGTGTTGTGTGCACCCTGCTGGGGAGTACAGAGTGTGATTTATAAAGCACTGCTCCTGGAAGGGATCTTCTAGGCAATCTAGCCAAGCTACCTCCCCAAAGCTGGGCCAACATTTTGCACTGAATTATGTATGGATTATGTAAGGATTTCTGCTATCAGGCTTTGAGGACCCCTGATGGTGGAGACCCCACAGCCTTGCTGGGCAACCTGCTTAATTATCATCACAGTTAATTCATTTGTCTCGTGTTCTCCTCAGACTCTCCTATAATTCTTATTACAATCACTGACTCAGTGCTGCTGAGGACAAGAAGAAATCAGGCTGCTGTCTCCTCTCTCCAAGTCTCTGTAAATTTTTATGCCCATACTTTCAGAAAGATGGGACTGAAGTCACACATGCTCAAGTGAGCTATGAAAGAAGTTCTTTCTCATAAATTAGTCACATCAAGGTGACATGCAGTCACAAGGACACAAAAATGGCTGGGAAAGACTAAAGCTTGATTACTTCGATACTCAGGTAACATTTCCCTAGATCTTCAAGGATTTGAGATGTGACCGGACAGGCAGTAATGATAAATCTGTGAACTTATTCAACCACGAAAGCACACCATCTGCAATAAATGCAAAACCTGGTTTTATGCCAGAAAATATTACAATGAAGTGCTCAATTTTTAGTGCAATTTTGTGTATTGGTAATTAGGATCAAGCTGATCAGTACCCAACTAATCTTACTCTGCTTTTTAGCTCTTTATAAAGTTTGTTAAGTTAGTTAGCTTAAGGTTTTAAATATAATTAGGTTATTACTGTTAATATAGTTAAGATGTTGTGTCTTCTGGTAAAAGCTGGGGTTAGTTTAAAAAAACAGCAATGGACCAGAAAAAGTATTGCAAACCTGGAAAGATGAATTCAAATGCAACTCATTCACACAGTTCACTCAGATCATTATCAATGAGTATGGAAAAATTTTAAGCTGCCTCATTTTCCAGAGTTCTAAGTATCTGAACTTATTCTGAACTCCAGTGATACTTATGAATTTATATTCATGAAAAATACTGCAAAAGCTAATAGAGCAGGATTTTCTTCAGTATTATTTTATCCACACAGTAATATGCATTGAAAAAAAAAAAGAAAAAAAGGTTGTGGACACTACTGATGTAGAAGTTTGGATTATCAGCATGAGTAAAATTTATCGTAACTGGGATACCTATTTACAGTAAAGCTCTAGCTTGAAACAAGCCCAACTCTTCCTAAATACTCTAAAAAGTCAGATGCCCTAAGTTTTTATTGCCTAAACAACTAAATCTTTGATGTCTGCATAAATACCATAATATGTAATTGGCCCTCTAAGGCATTTTTAACCTAACTGAAATTTACCCAAAAAGCCATCTGAAAGTTCTTTTCAAATTGCTAATGAATAGAGGGCTTGTAAATGGTTGCTGTGCACAAAGTAGGTAATTATGAACTAGATATACTCTGATGCTAATAACACAGTGAGTCACATTTTCCTCTGACGTGAAATATAAAGATAGACAGTGAAACTCAGGAGGACATAAATTACTGTTTGATACTTCCTGTTTAATGCTGTATTCTGTTGTTACTTCAAAAAAGATCGGAGAAGCTATTTCATTACCTGTTAAATTCAACAGTTTTACAAGCTTCCAGTTTTTCACTTGAGATTTTCCCTGCTTAATGGAGCTGTAACTGTCAGTTTTGAAAATACAGTAACATCATGTTACTTTATGTAAATTTCCAGATGCCACACAGACCAACTCTTTTCTGCTGACCTCAAAGACTACTAAAGAAATTTTAATCACTTATTAGTGGCTACAAAACTGAATTGCCACCCCTTAATGGGCCATGCTTTCAGTCAACGTTCTTACATCTTTTTAGCAGTAGCTTCTCATCAGTGAGGATGAGGAAATAAAATGAATACATAATAGAAATAGCCCATGTTTCCAATGTGCAGAGCACCATAAGTAATATCATAAATTTTCTACAGTTTAAAAGTCATAACACACATTTTACAGATTGTCAGAATGGAAAAAATGCACAACATGCAAAACTGGAAGTGAGGGAAAAAAAAAAAGAGAACCCTTCAAGGTTGGGAATTCTTTTACTGTGAAGTCATTACAACTCACCCTCTTACCTACCCACAAAGGCATAACCAAATGATCTGCTAAAGTATGAAACAGCTTGGAGCTGTCAGCCCCATCAGACCCAGTGACTCCTGTACATAGTGGGTCTTTGCTTTCTTTCCCTGTCCACTCTCTTTTAGGGTATTTAGATTAATCTGTTTTTATAACAGTTAAAAGTGAGTATTGTCAAGCAATGTAGAAATTTAGCAGAAGCTTAACTAAACAAGTGTTTTAGCGCACAACAGAATTCTTCAAGTTTTAACATTTAATCAGTGGAATGGGTGGTACAGGAAGCCTCCAGTCCTGGAGGTATTTAAGACACATAAGGACATGGCAGTAGAGGACAGTGTCTAGTGAAGGGAGTCAGTACATCAGTCTGGACATTATGATCTTGAAGGTCTTTTCCAACTCATATGATTCTGTGATTCTAGGTTAAATAGAAAATGAAAACCAACAAACAAAAAAACCCCAACCAACTACTGAAGACTCCTTATCAATATATTAATACTCTAGACATTGCTTTCCATGAGTGATCATGAATGACAGGGATTTTTTATGCTGTATATGTTTATAGTCAGGAACATTAGTAATATAATACCGTGAACACTCATAATAGTTCATTAATCACAAACAACAAGATACAACTCATATTCTTTCTAGTAAGTACCTAGAAATAATTAATCACTGAAGAAATAATTTTAGTGAAAGTAGTATTTGATGCTTGTTTGTATATTAAACAGGGGAAGAAGCATATTTTATTACACTAAGTGCTCCTTTAAGGTCACACATTCTGGAAGATTATCATTGCTGCAATTTCTCATACTGTAAAGCCAGAAGTATTGAAGTTTGCAAAGGATGCTAGCTGGAAATGCCACAAAGGGAAAGCTCTGATTTTCAGGATCTTTCTTACTGCCATTTTATTATACTTTTCACAGTTGCTGACTACAGTCAGAAGTTACAATAACAAAAAAAAAATAGTCACAGAAGTTTATGTTGAGCCTGTGGTCTGCACCCTAAGTGTTTCTTCAATCATCTCTCCTAGACAAGCCACTTTGCAAATAAACTAAGAGATCAGCCTGGTAGCATTCATTCATGTCAACAAGAAATTCATTTCTTAAGTTTAACCTGCTTCCAAAGACTCTGTAAAATTGAAGTGGTTGACTGTATGTGGCCAAAGCACGAGACGATTCCAGCTGCGGAACCTGCTGTGACACCAAATGTTTCCAGCAAGGGAATGATAACAAATGCATTGGCAGACAAAGGCAAGGGGAAGGAACTGCTCTCAGCCCTCATCATATTTCCACACTGATTGCCTTAGACCATTGTCTAAGACTTCTGGACATTATGAATGAAGGATTTATCTTACCCTTCTTGTACATACCAGTTTATTTGTAGGGAATAAGTACTTGCTAAATAACTTGATTAAAAAGTTTAGCTGCTCACTTATTTGATCATCCTGCATGGGCATGGTTAGAACCAGAAATAACAATCCCTGTGGCTCAGCATTGCCCAGCACTAAAAGGGAAGCAAGTTACTTGTTCACCACTTAGTTGTGGACTATGCATATGTTCTAGATCACTCCCTCTTCTGTTAAAGGTTGTTGATTTTTTGTTTTATTTAGCTCACAGTGCTATTTTAACTAGATTTCCACAAATAAATCTTGCCGTGATCGATAATTTCCTCCATAATCTTTACATTACAATTTATTTGTTTTTGTTTTCTTCGGTATAAGTCTCTCATCCTGTACTTCTGAAATAATTAGAAGTTCTAAAAGTAGTTTAAGAAGATGCTTTTTAAAAAAGGACAAGAAGACAGGAACAGGCCTATATTCTCAGCACTGATGTCAACATAAATGTTCAAAAGCCTCCAAAATAACAGGTATCAAATGTTCTCGGAACATTTAAAATTAACGTTTGCATCAGTTGTTTTATCAATGTCAGCAAATCATCTTCTGGAAATTTCAGATCACACAAGGCTTTCTTAAAATTAGAATGAAATGTAATCCTCTCTAAGAAAAATATTTTCCCTATGATTTATACTTTTGTATTTAGAACGTGTAATCAGCAGTGTCCTGAATACCTGATTTAGGTTAAAACTATACAGTGCCTTGAGAAATACTTTACTTTCTTCCTCCATCAATGACAGTAAATGAAAACAATCTGCATATTCTTACTACTCATTTCTGCATTGAAAAAAAAAAAAAGTAGTTTTACATTATCGTGAAACACAAAAATGTTTTGGTTTTTTTTTGTTTTGTTTTTTGTTTTTGTCTCAAAGCTTGCTTCAGGAGGCCTCTCTGATGATAAGACCCTAACTGACAACTGCAAATTATCGAGGTGGGTGTCACCACACCACAGTGTCCCTGCATATGGTTGTGAAGATAAACAGAAGTAGGAACAAGCAGTCTTGTTCAACTTCTCCAAGCCATACCCCGAAAACTGCAAAAGACAATAATGGGAATGAAGGAACCACTTCTTGCTGGCTTCTCTGTTTGGCCAGGTACGTCACACCAACAGGGGGGAAAAATAAAAAATAAAAAATAAAAAAAAAGGGGAAAACATTTGGAAGAACCCCATCCCCCAGGGCCTGCTTGCTGCGAAGCTTCCTGGCTTTCTGCCAATCCCCATGTGATCAGACAAGTTCCTGAGATCAGCAGACCTACTAAGAACCTTGCTGGACCTATGGTGGTGACTCTCTATCTTGCTTTCTACCAAGACTCCTTGCATTTTTATCTCTTTTCTAATTCCCACCTCCCTTTCCCCATATCCCTAAGCAACTAGGATTTGTAATAAACTGGTCGAGCTAACATTTGACCCACTGTGTCTTAATCTCACTGTTGGATATACATAGATTAAAAAGAATCTCTTCTCCCTTCTATAAACTGGAGTGAGACAAGAATTCACAGAGTTGGTTTTTTTTAGAAACAGTCTTAATACTCACTTTGACATTTATTGGATTTGATCAATACCTATGATTTGCAATTTTAAAAAGCTTTTGAAAACATTAGATTTTCACTGGGTCATATGAATAATTAAAAAATAAAGACTTTCTGAAATATATAAAGTATGGAAAGATCATTACATATTTCCTGCATATCACTAACCATTGAAATATGCCTCCTCCTCACTTGATTTCTGAAATGCCAACCAGCAGATCAGGCTGTTCAGGCTGAATGGAGCAGCTAGAGTTTTTAGCATGTTGAAAAGCTGGCCGCTTAATACGTTCAGTTCTTTGATTTGCCACCATTGTTCCTATGTGAGGAAGCCTTAACACTGGCCAACTATCTTCCCACCAATCCACATCAGCTTAAAATAAAATGAAAACACAAATATTTATTTGCATGAAATTCCTAAGTCATCTCTCATAGGAGGACTCATCTTCTAAACATCCTTATTCTTCCGAATATCTCCTTATGGCTAAGGGAGATGTTTAAATTATGATGGATGATCCCACCCTCAGTATACACTTCTCAACATGAATTATATCTACCTGCTCTAACTTATATCTGTATACAGACATGTACTTAATAGATACCCTGACGGCATCACACATATTGGAGTGATGCTTTTAATTAATTACTATTATTGATTGAGAGCAGACATAAAGCTAATGAACTCCTAGGGATAATAAAAGATGCATTATATTTTATTGTATATTTGGTGGCTATTTCTGGTATTAATATTTTAGGCAGGCTTGCCCTCTTCTTAGAGATGTATTCCTATCAACCTGTTATTAGGTACTGACTTTAAGCAATTTCTCTCATTCAGTTGCAATAGAAGATTTTCTATGGGATTTAAACAATCATATTCACCTATAAAATATGTAATGTTGATAATTAAACAAGCTCTTTTCATAGAAGCTCCAAATCCTTGCAGTCCAAAGAGTGGTTATAAATACAATCCCTTGAGCAATGATGAAGAACAAGCAATTTACTAACCATCATGACTGATTTATGGGTGAATCATGGAAAAAAAAAGCTTGTAATGGGATACAACATATACACTGTGTACTCCAAATAGAAGGACTGCTGGATCATCTTTCTAGCCACCTGCAAACCACAGGCATTCATATCATGTTACAAGAACAACCCATGGGGAATAATTTATATTCTAAAACAAGTCAGATTAGAAGACTCCAGAGATCAATTCAGTACTCTTACATGCACACTGAGGAGAAATCCAGAACCAGATGCTAGGAGAAGATGAATTTTATGTCTAGATTATCTCCTCTTTTGAGATTTACATGTTTGTTCATGATTTCATGCCGATCCCTTGGGAAAGAGCCTAGGGTCTTCTCTCAAGGCAAGGAAAACAAATTCACACTTGAAAAACAGTGCCAGTGGTGTTTCTGGCTTGCCTGACCTATAAATGGGGAAGCTGAATACGCTTTCACTATAGAGGAGAAGAGAAGAGTAACACATGCCATAAAATAAAAGTAAAATCTTGGGATTCACTTTATTTACCTGGTGTAGAGAACCTGCATTGGCAGGGGGGTTGGACTCGATGATCTTTATAGGTCCCTTCCAACCCCTGTGATTCTGTGATTATACAATCCCCTATTCTCCATACCTGCTTTCCACTTCAGTGATACAATTTCCGGTTTCCAATCACATTCAGTTTCTACTACAATCTACTACTAGAAAATCCAGACCATTTCTTAGTCCAGCTTCCTCAATTCCATTGGATACATTCCATCTTGCTGCAGACTTGCATCTTTACAATGGGCTTAATATTCCCATACTCAGACTTTCTTTACTGTGAGTAATGCTTCACATCCACAGACTCTGCTATTAACCTCAAGAACCTGGGAGTTCTGAAGTAAGACGTTACCAGAGAAAGCTGTGAATTGTGACATCAGGGATGATTTCCTAACTTTCAGCACTAAACAGTTCTGTCCTTACTTGGACTGGATCAGAAAAGTCCTGCTGAAGAAGTTCTAAAATGTAATGGCTAGCTACCATGGGGAATGCTACACATAGTTCATGAACCACCTGTGTTTGCCTTAGCCTAATGTAGGTGTGAATCTCTCAGTGGCTGCTTTGAATTCGGTGTGTTAATCCCATTGCACTCCATACTTCTTCACTGCTTAGACTCAGTTACTGAATGGAAAGAGAGGAGCTGACAGAGCCAATAAACTATTCCTGTAATGTAGGATTCATATTTGAAAAATATATTAGAACAATTTTCTTCCAGCTTCACTACACATCTTGTACAGTGGTACATGTGCAAATGCATTTCATCACAGAATATTCTACTGTCCTTACCTGGTAGTAACTCTTTTTCACTTTCCCTGTTATCCATCTCCTCTAGCTCTAAGGATACTTATTTTGTCAGCTGGTGAGAAAATCTAGTGAGTGCTGGGTGTAGGAGAGAGTGGCAGATAAAACAACTTTTTCTTGCTTTTGTGTAATACCAAAGAGTAGAAAATCAAACTCTGAGAGCTAATAATTATTTAGAAGGGCTTATTGCAGACAGATTTACAAAGTTAACTGCAATATCTGCAGTTCATGGTATATGTGTCTTTAACTTTTTATTATTAATGTAGAAAACAATTCTAAGCCTCAAATATTCACTGAGTTATTTTCAGACATCTTATATACTTCATCTGGCTTATTGTTTATACTAAGAGACAATGCTAGTAACATCTTCAGGTCTAGTTTAAAATCAAAGAGTAGCTACCCTGATGTATTTAGAGAGAAGAATAATTAAATAATGAGATGCTAATAGCATTATATGCTGGTCTATGCATACTTTGGTTTATTAGCAGGCTCTGGAATAGGGTGACACCTAAACAGTATGTACTGGAAATATGTTCTCAGTACGTTAATAATTGCATCTTTGTTTAACGCAGCAGAGGCAACAAGAATCCCTACAGATAACTGCTGCTAGGTATGTACAATGAAAAGGTATCCTTTCTTCTAAACTTACACCTGTACCTTAAAATGACTAGTCAAAATAGGACTGCTGTTAAGTGTAGATCAAAATGAAGCATCTCTAATATAACAATAAATAAGCCACTCTCATAAAATTAAAATTATATTGGAAGTTTGAAACTTTGAGAATGAATTTGCAGTATCTATTACAGAAAAGGATTACGTATAAAGAACACAATTGTAACATCTGTATGAATGAAGTCCATAAAAAATGTGACAAATTTTGATTCAGAGATTTGTGTTCACACTAGTAGAACAGAAAACAATATGATAATATAATTTACTAACAGAAATAGTATCATATATGTGTATATTTTTTACTTTTTAACAGGCAGCAATCTGGGATATGAAACACATCACTCCTGCAATTCTCATGCTACTGCTTCCAAGGTGACCATCTGTAGTGATCACTGGTGCTTCAGGTCTGTTAATGTTTACTGATTGTCTTTTCCCCAAAATATTGCATATAGAACATATGTTTTTAATTTTCTGTACATGCACAGCAGTAAAATGTTCCTTTATTCTGAAGCAAACCACGTACTAGTACATTTTAGGACACTTTTCTTCTTAGTCAGTTTGAGAGTTGACTTGTATCTAGCTAAATGTTGCTTTTTATAGGAATTCCAATTCATTCTGAAGAGACAAACATCTTTGCATTCTTCAGATACTGCACATTACAGAAATATCAGAAATGTGTAGTGTTATTTAAGAATGCTTGCATCCAGAAGACCATGCATGCCTTCCATGCCTACATAATCTAAACCAGAATATATGATATGAAGCAATCCTCCCTATTACTCCCACAGAGCTGGCTTCACATAACAGCTTCCTGAATCCTTAGCACTCAGCTGTCTTGTTTCCATTCGTCGTGGGGATGACAGGGCTATCTCTGAATACTGGGATTCAGCATACTGACTTTAATGAGAATGGTCTTTTATCTAGTGTCTCACTCTTAACTTGCTGCTACCTGAATTAGAAAGCAGAATCTGTAACTAAGCATCTCTAAATCCCAAAGGTGAGAGCTTAGTCCCTGAAGAAATAAATAAAATCAGTGTGCTTATTATCAATAAGCCGATCAATTCTCAAGGTGTTTTTAGTTTCTCTGTATCATTGACTGGAGCTTTTCCTGGGCTAGTTTTTGAGAGAAAGGAGTGGTTTTGTAATTAAGGCTGAGGATTTGGTTACAGTAAAACCCAGGATCTTTTCTCAGTTCTGCCCTAGACACCTTATGTTACAGAAAGGATGCTATCCAACTTATTTGTTTCCCTATTCCACAAATAGGGAATGATATTGTTAACATGCTGCAGCCTCAGTTGTACTTTTCAAGTATATACACTGATATTTTGATAATCAGGGCCAGTAAGCAGGCAGACAGTGCAACCATCCTTACCCTGGAGAAATTGCCACTAAATAGAAATTTTGCTTATTTAGCAGTAAATCTTCAATGTGTGATGATTTCAGCAGTTAGCCATTTGGTAGTAAAACCAGCAGGTCCACAATATGAGCAGATGCCTTTGTAACTATTATTTCACACAGCTGAGATCAGGATTTGGCCCTTCCACTTAAATTACCCTGATTACATGTACTTCTAAAAATAATTTAGAAAAAGATTGCGGTGGGCAAATGGTATGCTAAAATACATACTCATCTATGAAATCTCTTTTTATGACGATCTAAAAGTCATTGATCTCACAATGACTCCCTTTTCTATTTCAGCCCCATCAGTCTATGGCAAGAAGCAGCAGTGAGCAAAACAATTTTCCAGATGAACAGAAAACAGACCTAGCTTAGCTACCAGTAAACACTGTGGGAATAGGCTAAAGGGCAAGAGCAGAGCCTTCATAGAGCATAGAGCCTGCAGAACATAAATTCACATTCTGTTAATCATAGATGTTTTTTGAAGCATGTATTGCCTGTGGTTCAGATTCTGAAAACTGGAGCTTTTTTTCAGTCTGCTATGAATTGACAGATGGGTGCAATTAAATACCTACATCAAAAATACCAGTTTCCTAGTTTAGCTGAGTTGCAAAAATACAGAAAAATAAATAAGTTTGCAAGTCAGGATAATATTTAGAGATTATATTAAAATATACTCAGCCAACATGCAGTTGGTTTAGAATTAATAGAACAAGTTAATTCCATTGTTTTCAGGAAGGAACTTCTAAAGTTGTTGACAACTGCTTTTAGTCATTATAAACAAAGAAGTTTTAAGACAGTTGTGTTATGAGACTGATTTTACCTTGAGTTTAAGCAAGGATGTATAGTCTCTTGCAAACAGTACAACCGGACCTCTAAATATTAGGTATATGTAAAGAACTTGAAGAAGTTATACATGTTCTTCGACTAGAAAATAGTTCACTAAATGTCCAGTTCACTAAGATACTCTTTTTCCCGCTTGAATCTGCTTTGTTTACTTGATTTACTCCACTGGAGCTATGAATGCTTTATTAAATATGAGGGCTGCTCTGAAAGTAATTTCTCAATTATGTTGGCCTACATAGTCAGAAGCAGACATTGGTGGTATGTAAGGAAAGATCGAACCTTCCTGCCAATACTCTGTTCCATTTTGTTGCCCTGTGACAGGTGGTAGCAGAGGGGCAATCTGACAACATGGCATCTGACATGGAAGTGTGTATGAAGCAAAAGCGCGGAACTGAATTCCTCCATGTGGAAAGAATGGAACACTTTGACATTCACTTATGCTTGCCCAGTTTTGATGGAAATCAAACACTGGCTGTGAGCACACTGATGTGGTAGGTGGTGCATTTCAGCAGTGGTGACAGCATCATGAAAGACAAGCCACGTTTTGTGTAGCCTTGCAGATTTTTACAAGCATGGCGTATAGACTGTTTTTCATTGCTGGCAAAAATGCATAGTTAGTGGTGGTGACTATGATGAAAATTTTGTAGCTTGAAATTTGCTCTATCAAATACTGTTATTGTACTCTGTTTTTGCTGCAGTTTCTACTGAAATAATTAGAAGCATAACTTTCAGAGCAACCTACATGTATTCAACAAAGAAAGTTTATATGGAAGTTACATTCAGAGAATAATTGTAAGAATAGTTTCCCACCAGGTATTTATACTTGAAGTTTTACTTGCTGAATAGCTGCTTTTCCATTTTTTATTTCCTAATCAACAGCACAATATAGAGTCTTTTACAGAGTGCATCTACTCAGAATTTCCTGTAAAAAAAACTTGGAAAAAATTTACTTCTAATGAGTCATCTTTGATATATATTCCCCATATCTACTCACACTAGCTGTATATAAGCCCTGCAGCTGGATGATTTCCTACCATAATGATATTCAACAGAACATGAATAAAGCTGGTGCCCATCTCAGGCACATGAAGTGGCTGGAGGATGTTTACACATCCAGTCTCCTCACAGACAGAACTACTTTGCCTTCTTTAAGTGCTTTGAAGAAATGTTGAAGGGTGAGTATCTACAGGCAGAGGGGCAGGGTACAGAGGCTAAGAGCCGTGGGTACACAAACTATGTGGGAGAAGACCAATGGTTTGGGTGCACCACTTCAGAGGAGCAGATGGGTACACTTTCAGGGGTCATGTTCACAGCACACCTTGGAAGCTCAGAAATGTAAAGATTAGTATAGAACCTGGTTGAAATCAAGTATTTCAATTTCATTGAACAATCAGAAAGAACAAAGTTGCATTCAGAAATGCCAAAACCAGCCAATTTAATCCTCTTTGCTTCCATGTTACCATTTTCCCTTGTTGGTTGCATTTCTAACATCAGCATGATGACCTCTGTCATAAAACTGCGTATCCAGAAAAGAGCCATGTAGCTGTTCAGGTACAAATAAAGGAGCAATTTAAGATAATTCTGTGCTTTCAGGACCACTTTGGTGTTTAGAAAGTAGAATATGGATCTGTGTTTGTTGAGGTAGATCCTTCTGCAAAGTTACGAGGCAAGTAAATTCTGTCTGCAAGAAAGTGGTAACCCTCTTACAGACCCTTGCATTCTTAAACAAATCTCATGTGAGCACCCTTCTAGCTAATTTTTTTGTTCCTTTTAATTTCTGGTTGATTATTGGTGTGTTGTCTTTACTTAAAACTTTGTTGTACTGGCAGTTTATGAGGTAGGAAACATTATCAAAATAATGGTTTGTATTCAAGTTAATTGACATTTATGGACTAAACCAAATATTGTCCTCTTTTGTTTGAATAGCTAATATTATTACTGTTAAATTAATAACAGCAACTCAGAACTCCAGTACAGGCAAAGCATTCAGGATGCTTGGTTGTCCTTACTGTTCTCCTGAAATGGAGAACAATCTCACCATCCAGTGTAAGGAGCAGTGTATAAGTTTAATTCTTTTAGAAAGCGCAGGAACAAAAGTGTCAAACAGTTACAAGCTGTGAATGAAGAGTAACTTCTACTACTCTTCTTTTGTCACTTCTGACTGAGAAGTAACATTGAGTAGCGTGAAAATTTGTAATTGAAGTGAGAAAATGACTAAAACAACAAGATTTAGATCCATATTTCAATTATATTAATTTCCTGTATTGTAATACTATCATTTTGTCTTCAAAGTGTATGAATTAAGCTCGTTATACATGCTTATAAGCTTTTTCCCCTAAAAATGATAAAATCGATGCATACTACCTTTAATAACAGAGTTCTCTAAAATGGCACTATTTCTCTATTTAGAAACTTTAAAGCTCACTTAGAGTGATCATAGCAAGCACATTCTTAAAGTCTCATATATGGAACAAGAGCTGCATGATGAACAACTACAGATTATTCCGTATGAGATCATTTTTTTTAGTGACATTAGAATGCTCTGAGATAACTGAGTTTAACAGTCTAATCTTTAAAAATCAGACATACTCTGGCTACTGTAATGGAAACCTTTAACCATCCTCCAAAACAAAGTAGGATAGCCAAAATAAATAGTAATTGTTAAAACTTAATTAGGTGGCAGATCTTTGTGGAACCCTTTTGGTATTCTAATGTGTAATTCATAGAGAAACAAAGTAATTTTTCAGCTTCTGACATCACAGTGATACATTACTGCTACGTCTCTTTGAAATCATCAGACATATAGTGTGAATTGATAGGAGAGAGATTGCTATAATGTTTTCTTCCCAGAAATGGCTTAGGGAGCTTTTCTGAGGAACTCTTAAGTTCCTTTTCCCTTGATGTTTCCCAAATTGTACAAAAGTTGTTTTAAAAAATTCAGTGTGATCAAGGGCATTCTTCATTCTGTGGGAGGAACAGAGGACATCACAAGGTTATGTAGGAGGAGACACTTCTCTACTGTGTAGCCCACAGATCAACTGTGTGGCAGTTTCCAGCCTTAACTCAACTTTATCAGTAGGCCGAGCATAGGTTTCTTTCTTTCAGAAGCACAACTTGTGTTTCCAGAGAAATCCAGGCAAGCGTAAAGTTTGCTAGCCAAGCTATGTTGCTGCTCTCTGAATTTACACTTCAAATAAAGCATTCTATGTAAATGAGAAAATAAACAGATTATCCCCATAGGGCAGAGGAAGATTTTACAAGTTAAGGTGGAAAGTGTGGGATCCTTATATTAATAGCTGCCCTTTCTTCTAGGTCTCAAGGAATTTCTCAAGAATTCTTTTGCCCATTAATTTGTAAAGATCATTAAAATCAGTTTATTTTGGCTTAGTTTGAGACCAATTCAATTCATTTTGAGATGGTTTTTAGTGAGTTAATTATCCAAACTTGTATGAATCTTTTGGGATCAGGAAATATTGGCACAAATGCAATGTTTATAGTTTCAAAACTATTAAAACATTTTTCCTTTTCACCAGGGCTTTATTTCTCTCATTACACCATACAAAAAGAAGCAAAAGATCTGATGCTGCTTCCAAGATTTATGCTCACAATAATAAAAAGTAGGAAACTGAAAACAACAATACAAAATGGATAAATTATATTCTATCTTGAATGCATTCACATAATTAAAGACTTATAAGACAGACATCTATCTTCTACAAAAGCCCTCAAAATGTCAAAAGTTGACTCTTTTTTTCAAGATCGTCATGAAGTCATATCAAGTCACAAGAGATGATCATATCTAATTATTCACACAGCAGAGAATTAAAGAGGATTGCAAAATTTGAGTACTTAAATAGCTTGATAAAGTACTTAGTTTGAAAAACAAGTTTAAATACATAGGTAGGTGTTTTTGACATGATAGGAAAAGAGGCCACAGTACTAGAGAACAAATGAGAAATGTGCTTAGAATTTGCTTCAGTGAAATGAAGCCTTAAATAACTTAAATTAAGAATAAGGTATAATTATGTTATTTACTACAGATTTACAAAAAATCGCTGGCCTGTTACGAGCCATGCCAAAACCGTGTTTACTGGGATACAAGGCTACACATTTTGGCATGAATTTGGGGATTTTTGGATTCCTAATAGCATAAGCCATTCAGACTCGCACATCTGTCTATTTAACTTGTGAAATTTCATTTCTATGTAAATGTTTCTCTTCCACTGTTTCACGAACTTCTCTCTCTCTCTTCTAGCTTCTTATACAATCCTGTCCTGTGTTTTCCCTCTTTTGCTATAACCATATTACTTGATAAAACTGAACTCAGAATTCAAGGGGAGATTATGGATCGTCAGTGTATATGTCGCTCTAATATTTTCAGTGTTGAAACCTGAGTTTCTTCACAGTCAGACAGTATTCAGTAGCAGTTTGTAGAGACTTTACTTCTTTAAATGTATGTGATTTTTGTTCTGTTATTTTTTCTTCCATAAAGTTCAATAATAATTCACTTAACAGATGACTCTTGGTATTCAGATGTTGAGTCTAAGACTTACCAAATGGATATGCATTATTGTCTCTAACTGGGTGAACATGAGTCAATTTGGTAATCACATGCTCTTCTGAAATCCTGTTTCTATCACAAACAGTAGAAAATTTGCTTTTTGTAAAAACTTTAAAGCTAAAAGAAAATGAACACTTTGAAAGTTTTCAGAAAGTATAATACCAAGATTGTGGGTACACACAATATTACATAACATTATCTCAATAGTTCAGAAAATATTTGCCGTTAAATTGAGTCAGAATCCACTTGGATATTTATGTTATGGAAAAAGACATTATCTTTCTGAATACAGTTAAATCTGGCATTAAAATTGAGTAATTATGTGAAATTCCTGTTTCCAGTAGATTTGATACCTGAGTCAAACTTTGTACAAGAAAACATTTATTAAGGTCCATTTTTACTGACACCACCTGCAATAGGAATAGACATTTAGAAAAAGATAGGAGGTGATTTACCTGAAAATACACTTTCTCTTTATCTGTAACACACCAGGGCTTTAATTAATAGTCCTTGAATCCATATTTTGGGTTCAGATGACCTCTAGATTGCCTTTGATAGATTTGTTCCATAAATCATTGTATTTTCAAGTTTGAAACAACATGAATTTTGACATCCACATTTTCTTGAGGAAATAAATTTCACCATTTTGATCTGTTTCCTAATTTGACAGTTGGTAATCTGATTTGATGCTTCCTATCTCCAGTACGATGAAAAACAAGAAACAAAAATTTTCTTCACCCTTTTTGTGCTCTCTAAGCTTTCATAGACATCTCTCATTTTCTCACCTCAGCTGTCTATTCCCTGGCTGAAAAGAACTACTTTACTGGACCACTCCTTTTATAGCAGCATTCCTAACCCTTTGCCACTTTGGTCTAATTTTCTCCAAATCTTGTTTTGTCCTGTTTTCTCATTTTTGAGAACAGAATAATGCCCCTTATTCAAGACAGCGCTGCACTGTGGAGTCAATAGTAAAACTTTTGTACTCACTGCCTTTCTCTTTAACATTTGGTTCCTTTAGTGGCTGCTACTAACTATTTATAAAATTGTAAATTATAACTTGAACATTTTTCCTGAACTGTAATTTCTAATTCAGAGTTTCTTACTAAATAAGCATGTGTGTGGGTTCATGCTGTTGGTTTAGCTTAGTGATTTAGGATATATTTATTTTTCTACCCACACATCACTGCCCATTTATTATTACTTGAATAGCTGCAGAGTTCCATGATATCAGACTTAGTAGTTGAAAGAGGACCTAATTACCTAATCTAATTGTACATACCAGACAAGCAGTAGGTCTCAACTAAATTACATAATAATGAAAATTGACCATCACCACCAAAAATGGAAACAACTCAGCAACATTAATTGCCATAAGAATGTGTATAATGTGTATAATATGTATATTTACACAATCCCACTTCAGAGAAAATAACTTTAAAAAGTCTGTGACATAACAATAAGAATAGTTAAATTCAAAAGAAAAAAAGAATGAATCTGAGTTATAAAATCATATAAGAATTTAAATCAGAAAAGACTGCTATGAGTCAATTTAACTAGTCACCTACTCAAGCCTGGGCTAACTTCAAAGTTAGACTAGGATGTTCAGATCCTTAGTAAATTCTGACATTAGGTACAGGTAGAAAAGGTACTGTGGACAGAAGGAAAGAGCAACAGAACACTTCCAGGCCATGTCCTTTTCATGCGTCATTTTAAGCTGAGGTTTCAGACCGCAAAACTCCATGATATCAGACTAAGTAGTTGAAAGAGAATTTATTATCATCATCTAATCTGACTATATATGGAATATAGGCAATAGGTATTCACTAACTTATTTATTCAGACTTACATCTCTTGGGTAATTGTAAAAGGAAAGGCAAGAAAGCTCATCAGGTTACAGAGCAATCTCTTCTCTTCATATTCCACCAGCCCATTACACCAGGCTTGCTTTCAGTAACTTTCAGCATCTTCCCTGTTGTGTCAGTGCTAACGCTGAGTTACAAGGAACATTTCTTCCAAGTACCTCCAGAGACCAGCAGCCAGCCCTCATCCTGATTAGGGCAACTTAACAGGACTGTCCTCGACCAGTCCTATCGTGAACTGGAAGAGAAAAATCTCTTCTAGAAGAACAAATGACAGTGCTGAAAATGTCATCTACTTAGATTAGAATGCTTGTGTGTTCTTGTGGATCAACTAGGGTTTTTAGTAGGAATACTGAAGTAGTTGAAAACAAGGAGATTTATGAGGTCTAAATTGCTGCCCAGAGATACATACGGAATGATTGTGAGGTGTTGCTCCTCAGTGTGTGTAGGTGCTCTGTAGATAGCTTGGAATGCAGGAGTCTAGCTTGAGGTCTGGCAAACTGTTTTAATCTCAACAGTTTAATAAAGCTCATTACTTGGAACCTCAGTGACTTCTGTGAAATTGGCCTCTTTCAGGCATTCCTAATTTATCCCTGATAACCAGGGATGTCCACTCAGCTGTTAGCTTTCAGCCTTACACATTTTACTTTGCTGTAACCTCTTGTTGAGCCCATGGCTTTTCTTCTGTCTGAGGACGGACTTCCATCTCTGAACACTTGGTTGCTTCCCAGACTAGGACAAGGCCACTTTCTCCTTCTCCCAGCAGCTTTTCTCTAGTAAAACAGAACAGAAACTAAACTGAGCTCAATGAACTCTTCATACCATCTGCCACAACATAAGAAAACATCAGGACTCTGGGATGTGCTCAAACATCTCTTTTGGAAAGGAGATTTTACTTCTAGTGGATTTGGCTTTGGTAATAAAGCTCGAATCTGTAGTAATATTACTTTCTCCCCCTGCTATGAGGCTCTTTTCCACTGTCATTTTAGCCACAGCACTTAGCTTACCCAACATGCCAATTTTGTGTGGAGATATCTCAATAAGGTAAAATAATTCTGTGCAACAATGTGCATATTTTACAAAAATATTTTCCCATGATAAAGGAGGAGGGTGTTAAAATACAGGTGTGGGCCTTAACCAGTGCACTTTTCTGCAGTTACTGTATCTCCAAAACAAGTCTTGGTATGAATGATTACTTAATTATATTTAGAAAGTGAAAGATCTCTGAAAAACAGAAGCAAGATACATGCTTTTAAAAAATCATTTGTTAGCACACACAGCAGTGAACCAGAAGATTCTCTGGTTCCAGATCCTCAGCTTAAAGCAGCACAGCATAGAGACTGTTCACCAGTTTGTGCATAAAGTCTCTCCTTCCACCACACCATGATTATTCATAAACTCTTGTCCAAATAGACCATAGAACAAAGGTATTGCCTCAGACATGTGCTTCGCAAACAGCTTGTGAAATCTGATAGAATGTAGCTTGAATTTCAGATACAGAACAATATGTGGAAATAGAAGGAAATGTTGTACATCATCCAAGATTAGTTTGTAAAGAAAAAAAATGCTTAAAATGCAGAAATAAGCCTTTCCTAACAGAAATTGAAATTTCAAGGTTTTATCAATAATACTAATAATGATTTTATGACTGATTTCTAAATAAAACTGTTTTAGTATTAGACACTGTAGTAAGAACCTAACTGAAATATAAATGCATAATATAAACTTAATTTTCATTATCTACTGATGGTAACATTACAAACACTGAATATTGCCTTCTCATTCTCCTTAAATAAAAAAATAATAACAAAAAAGAAATGGGGAAATCGTATAAAGAACCACAGAACTTCTGGAGAAATAGGACTTGCAGTGAGAGCTGCAGAGTTCTGGTGTCTGGTGCACTGAATGGAAGGCTAGGAAATTCTGTTCTCAGGGGTTTCTTCACAAAATGAGGAAACATGGAGATAACTCCACTAACTTAAGGAGATGTTATCTGGCACAGAACTGTGTCATCAGTGAAAACTGAAAATCCAAAAAACAGTGAAGATTTTTAAAAAATGAAAATGCCAAGAATGACAGCCATCAAGGTGAACTCCCAAGGGATACGATCGTCTATTTATTCTTCAGTTTAGAGTTCAGGACTGAGGACAATTCTTAACACACATCAGCCAAACACAAGTACTCACAAACACACATGCACAAAATAAATACATAAATAAAGAGGCTTAACACATAATCCTTTGGGTGAAATGTAAAGTCTCTTCACAAACAGAAAGAGGATCTGGATGTTCCAGTGATCCCTTGTGACCTAAATGCTATGAAAGTAAAACAAAACAAAAACAAACTATGATTCAGATAACTTCTGATGTGATAGTCACTCAAAAGGAATGTTTTCTTAATCTGACATTTTTTGTAATGCTGTCAAATTAGTCAGTCATATTTTCCTTTTACAATTTGTTCTTTATTTACCTTTCTGTAAGCTTTCCACATTAAATTATACTACATTAATAACTTAGTGGAAGCATTTTTCAGAGGGAACAGAAGCACAATCAACTGAACACTATAAATCAGACTGCTTATCTTCTGTTTTTCAGTTGATATTACTTCTTCCCACAGGATTTTAAAACTATAGATTTTAAACAATATTATAAGATATTTGAAAAGGCTATTATTTCATTGCATAGCCACTTGATTAACATACAGCCTGGACTAGTAGCTTGTGATGCATATAAAATTGTCTGCACATTGCTTTTTCATTCTTTGGCAAATGATTCACCTTTCAAAAAAAGGTTTATCCAAAGAAGGAAGAATAAGAAGAGGGTTAGAAGGAAAACTGGGAATATGCTAAAAACTGTCACTGAAAAAAAAAAATATATATATATATATATATATATATATATATATTCCCTTTTTGTGCCTTTTCCCTCCAAGATCTGAATTTAAGTGATCCAGTGTCATTAGAATAAACTTATTTTGGAAGGGGAGAAAGGAAAAAAGGAAAGTACAATGATAACAGAATAAGTTTTAAAAGTTTTAAAACATTTTCTTAAGACAGTTCAGGCTCATGACAGACTTTTTTAATCTAAAAAATTTATTATTTATTTAATTATTTATTTTTTTATATTAATTCTATTTTATTAAGACTGTATTTTTGCTGGGAAAGAAAAACAGAATAGTCTTTTCATGGCCTACTCAGACAGCTTGAGCATCATAAACAAAAAAGAACTTTGTCAGTTCAAGACAGAGGAACCAATCCACAGCTACAAGAAGGAAAGGAGCATAAAAGATGTTGGGCTGAATCTGGAGAAATTTACTGAATTGAGCTCAGTGCTTCTTGAAAGACAGGAAGGAGATCTTTCTGGAATAACCTTTCCAGAGAGATCTTTCCCCTTCGTGCCTGAGCATAATTTCTCCCATATCCTCAGCCACATCTTCCAGCACCTAGGACCCACTCCTAGCACTGCTGTATGCAACCCTTATGTTCCCCATGAATCAAGTCCACTTACACCAGGCAGGCAGATAATTAAACTAAATAATCCACAGGTGAAATGACAAGCTTCCTAAGCACAGCAGCATAAGCAGAGTGATGGCAAAGCTATCCTACAGCAATTGGCTGTGTCCACTGCCCTGCTGTGGACTGGGGACAGAGAGCTAACTATGTTTTTTACTTTTTTTTTTTTACAGGGTGCACAACTGTGCAAGTAGAAGCTCTGTAATTAGCAAATTCACTCCAAACTTACAGCACATCAGCTAAATTGCCTTCTTTGCCAGAAAAATAAAAAATAAATGACTCCTGTAAATAACCCAGTGATACAGGAATTACAAGGTACAATGGAACACAAAAATTTCTTTGTGACTGCTGGCTTAGAATTAAGTTTCAATTATGAGCTGGTCTACAAATGACTGTATATCATCATTATGAAGTTAGTAAAGACTTAATAGTGTTTATCTATTCACTATGAAATTTTTCTTCTGTTCTTTGCCTTCCTATCAAGGAATTTATCAATGATCAGTGTGGCTCAATTGGCGTATTCATATGGGCTGGAAAGCTCTTGCTAAGTTGAACTGAGCTCACAACTATGACAGGAATCTACAAGCCATATGAACAAATGGATAGCAAGGAAGATTAAAAATTGTTTTATCAAATTCTGTACTTTGCAAAGAAATAATCTGACTAACAATAGACAAAATTAATATAGCTTAAAGATTTATTGAAAAGTTGATTAAGGTTGCATTTTTCAGTGCCTGAAAAGGAAAACTATTTTTTCATATATTTGTAGAATTCCTATATAATTCTGAGAGATTGATCTGTATTTCCTGCTGAAAGTCTCTGCTTTCTGTGGAGTTTTAATGATTGCCACATTAAGATATTCCAAGTATCAAATTTGTGAACTTTTGGTATGCCAGTTTTATGCAGGAAAAACAGTGAACAATAGAAATAAAATCTAGAAATTGCATCATATAATTTCAACGGAAATTATAGTTATGCTACAGTTATGTAAACTGAATATTAGACCGTACTCTCAGTTCTTCTGCTACTTAATCTTCCTAATCATAGCCCATAAAGCCAAGAGACACTTCCATGCATTTGAAAAGGCTCAGATTCCTTTCATCAAGGAACAGAATCTGTCCAAGCATTTCATCCCTGTGGGAACAGATGCTGTGTATCTGTAGCTTTGAGCAAGTGGTCTACTCTTGGCATCTGTCCTAGGAGAGAATGCAGTAAGTTCCTTTTCCACCACATTTGAGTAGTGCAGATTGCACATAACGCTGAAATTCTTTTTGAAAGTAAAGTTGTAGATTTGTTTCTGTTTAGCTACTTGAATTTCTGTTGGTACAACAAACTGCATGGACAGATTCATTCAGAAGACCAGAGCTTTTCTCATGGGTGCAGCCCACAGAATTGGAGAAGCAGCTGATGTTTTGAACAGATGGTTAGCAAAGTACTGTGGTTTTGCTCCTTTTCCCCATTGTCTACTCCCTACTACCACATAGCTGTGTGGTTCCAGTTGAAACACACTACTGGATCAGTCCTGCTGGCTGAGAACCAAGAAGAGCACATTCACGCACACTGATGTAGGTCTTTGTCCTGTCTTAGACTCCACAGATGTCTTCAAGCATTTATAGGAAACTTCTCTGGGACACTGTATGATTTCCATTTTCTTGTTTCTTCTTCTAACTTCTTCTGAAGTTATTCACATCCTTGCAGAAAATTTCAGGAATACACTCAAGTAGCTTGCAGATTAAAAGCGTAAACAAAGTATAAAAAATATTTTGTATTTTATAATTTATGATTTATATAATTAAATACCAAAACAGGTATTTCCAGCTTGAGCTATTAAAAACATCTATAATTCCTCAGACTTCCAAAGACAGCTACAGTATAACAAGATCAGGAAGCACGTATGGACCAAATCTTGGCTCTGAACATGTTTTGCTCTGGTTAAAAACTTCCCCCTTTGAATAGCTGTCTCTACTATTGCGTTTCTCAGTCATCTTGACACTCTCAGATTTCATTGAAGCCTCTTTTTATCAAGAGGTTTGGAACTTCAGTGTAGAATTTCCCTTTTCATTAGGGCTAAGTGACAAGTAGCATTGATATTTTCAAAAATTTTATCTCCAGCATGGAAAGGCCTTCTTTTATAAATTGTTGCAGTGAAAATAAAGGTTTATAAAAATTCAGAACCAGCCAGTGAGAAACTTTTACTATAAACAGGAAAGAAACTGAGAGACTGAATAGCTCAGTAATGAGCTTCAAATTGGCATTGGTTTTATATGAAAAATTACTAAGTAGGATGATTTTGCATGGCATTATAAAACTTCCTAGATAGAAAGGTAGAATTATATGTAACTATTAAGCTGAGGAGAGGCTTAATAATAGAGAAAAGTCTGGCTTGTGTTGTCTTTTGCATTTGCAGTTATCCCTGTGTATTTCTACCTCCCCTGATCCACATGCTGTATGAGATCCAAGTTTAAACTGTTTTCTTTTACACAAAACCACAGCTCATACATTGGTATAATTTAATAGATAATCTCCTATTCATTCTCATACTAATCACCTGGCTATATTCTTACTACATCATCCACCAGGAACATTTTAAAAAGAACACAATACAATTTTTTTGTATTTTTTGTATAGTGTTTTGTAATAACTTCAAGAAATAGCTGAGAATCAGTGAGACAGGCTTAAAAAGACAGGCCATGTACAGAAGTAATGCCACTTTTGTCTCATTTTTAGCAATTAAATTAAATGCAGACTGCAAATACATCTAAGTAGTCTTAAAACTGAGTAAGAAAAAAAAAGCACTTAAAAGTGAGTGAGACCATTTGTCAATTATTTCAGATAAGCTTTCTCATATATCAGAAAGATGACTGCTTTAAAGAAAAGTTGTCATTTTAAAATAATAGTGCAGTGTTTGTCAGAAGTAACCAATATATCCTGACTGTGCTTCCTGTTGGATTGGCAGTATGTTATTGGTGGATATGAACATTAATCTGTGGTTTCCTAGCCTCCTTTGGTAAAAGGAGCTTAAGCTAGAGATCATTCCTGAATTTAGTTAGATTGACCAAACCCTGTATGATTTACCTTATTAGGGAAGATGGCTTACAGCAGATGCCATGTCTGCATTCCAGATGATTGCAGTTAGCCACTGATGAACCCATGGAAACTGCAATACAGTATTTTGAAAGATGAACTATACTATAGTTCCATTTTCCAGACAAGGATCAACATTTTCACAAAATTTAAACTGGAAGGAGTGTAGGAGGAAGAGATTCCCAAGACAACCTGGGGTGCTCCACCACTCTTGCAATGGGGTCTTGCAATGGGAAGTGGGAAAAGATAGCTCCTTGTGAAGCAGAAAAAGCTCCATACTGAAACAATCCCTCAGTGTGAAAACTACTGCTGTGCAATTCTCAAACTAGTTCAATGAATAAATGTGTAGTCTAATTAAACCACATCCCTCCATCTTCTTTCCTTCTTTCTACTCCAGGACAATGGGGTCTGTGTGGAGAGCATTGCTTAAATATCACTCTATTCATCATGTAATACTTAAAAATATGAGTTTCTTTCTCTAAAGGACAGGTCAGGTGCTGAGCATTTTGGAGGGCAATAATGCTGTCAAATTTAATAACAGGAATTTAGAAGTTACCTTGCAGCTTCTGCTCATAAAATGAGTTTTACTGCATTCAGGTCTTTAAGCAGAATTTTAAGGCCATTAGCCTCCAACACTGGAAAATATAGTGGGTATTTTTTTACTGTGATTTGACTCAATCAATTAAAGATCAAGTTCATGAATTATTACTTTTTCAGTGCAAATACTATAACGCTCTTCAAGGTTTTTGGAACATAGTTTTAGGATCCAGAAAGTTGGTATTCGGCTCAGAGAGACAGGAAGGGAATAGAAAAAGCAGATGTCTTCTCATCACTAGACTTTTTAACTTTTGTGGATGGCAGCTCAGTGTTTGCTGAGCTGCTGATTAGCTGCAGCAACACACAGTTCTAGTTTCACATTGACTTTGTCTGATTATCAGAGGGAAAACATAAGATGATTTGAAAGCCCTCTTCCAATACAAGTCATTCTATGATTCTATGAGATATACCTGATGTGGCCACTTATAGGTCATCCACAGTCTGCTTTGTACAGTCATCTTTTTCAGCTTGGCAGTGAATGGGCTTTAAAGACACTTCACCCTTCCTCCTCATCAGGAGGCACACTATCCACATGGGCTTCCACTGGCTTTCTTCAACTATTTTCCTTCTCAAATAGAGAAGTACTATCATACATCACTGTCGGAACCTATAAACTATTCCCATTTTCATAGTAGTATAGACCTACCCAAACAATCTAGTCTCCCAAACACTGAGGCACCCTTTGAGATGCACTGCAATTTACCTGCAGCTCCAAGTACCAACAGCAATACCAAAGGAGCCTTGCTAAACTTTTCTTTCTCATGAACTACATAGGCGTCTTCTAATTTGTGCTTCATAATTTTCATGCAGCTTGAGACTGCCCTAATTTTTCCTGCAAATTCTTGTCAGCCTCAGCAGCCTAACATCATATGCCTGGTCAGCGCAGACTATCACAGGCCTATCCCATGAGATGCACTATATACACTACATTGTAGCTTTAGCTTAATTCGATAAATGCAGAGAGGTTTGGAAATCTATCTGTAGAATTGTTTTTGCATGTGAAATGTCTGGAAGCTGCAATCCTCAGCAACTTCAGGCCCCCCCTGCTCAGCATCTCTCGGCCACAGGGCTAGCTATATTGTTTCTACATTCTCCCCAGCTTGAGGAGTTATAACCACCTCTATATCAGGGCTTTAGCAGCTCTCAGCTCTCTCAAACCATTTGATAAACAAGCACGAAACACCTCTGTGTAGTTATAGCTTCTGGTGGAGAAGTTTAAGATACCAAACAGAATGGAATATATGTTTTTGGATTACAAGATTCACAGAATAACAGAATTGTAAGGGCTGGAAGAGACCTCCAGAGATCGTCTAGTCCAACCCCCTTGAAGGCTTCCTACCCCAGGTTGCACAGGTAGGCATCCAGGCAGGTCTTGAATGCCTCCAGAGAAGAAGACTCCACCACCTCTCTGTGCAGCTGTGCCAGTGCTCTGTCACCCTCACAGTGAAGAAATTCTTACACACATTTGTGCAGAACTTCTTATGCCTCAGTTTGTGGCCATTTCCCCTCATCCTATCGCCACACTCTGCAGAGATTAAGCTCGCTTCTCTGTCCTGCTTTGCCTTGACCAATCCTTCTCAGTTCTTTTTTGGTAGGAATGTTCCAGATCATGTTAAGCTCAAAGAATGAAAAACAAGAATTAAACCTAAGATTGTCATGATTCTGTTAAATCACAACTGTATGATGCCAAATATTTTCTGTTGGTATTCATTCCCTATTGTTATAGTCATTGCAAATAACAGTCCATTTGAAATGTGTGGTCACCGACAGAAGCAGAAAGCAAAGCAACAGCACTATGAGCTGTTTGAAGCGCATCATAACACCACTGGAGATTACCTACTTGCATTGCTTCAAATATAATCTATACCCATCGCAACTTCAAAGAAATAATACAAGATACTTGCAAACCAAAAGACAGTCATGGTAGTTCTTACATAAATGATATGAGTAACTTACTAAAATTAACACACAAGACTGGCTAATTTAATTTTACAGTATTCAAAAAGAAGTGAAACTGAGGTAAAGTTGATTGAAGACAAATATTAACTACTCCGCCTTATACCACGTTTTGTCCCAGAATGTTGTAGTCACATTTTATTCATTTTCTCTTAATCACAAACAAAGATAATTATAGAATGAATTATTATGCTAAGGATTGGAACATGCTGTCCAGGGAGGTGATGGAGTTACCATCCTTTGAAGGTTTTCAAGAAGAGGGTAAAAGTCACACTGAGTGACATGGTCTAGAGTGGTCACAAGCACAGGTTGATGGCTGGAATAGATAATCATATTGTTCTTTCCAAACTTAATGACTCAATGATTCTGTGACAGGGGCATATTTAAAATTGAGAGTGGACTCACTTCTAAGGTTTATTGTGAAATATGTATGTAGCCAATTACATGATCATGATATCAATTAGAGATATATAGACAACGTCAAGTGAAATACCCAAAACAGCCCTCCCATGCGTCCTTGCACCTGTCACAGTTACTCTGCAGGTCAATGCAGACAGAACAAGACTATCTTTACTTTTAAGGGATTGGTTTGAATGTTGCTCAAGCATAGAATCATTACAGTTGAAAAAGACTCTAAGATCACCTATTTCAACCATCAGCTCACTAACCCACACCCCTCAGTGCCACACCTACATGCTTCAAGTAAGGGCTAGCAGGCAGTATTACGGCCAGCCTCCTTGCTGAGCCTTGGTGAAATGTGACAGAAGAGCCCAGCTTGAGTACTCCACAACCACTGGGAGCCTAACAGTCCCAGAACTGTTCTGAGTTTTAATGCCTGCACTGAATCATCTACTAGTCTCCAAAATAAAAGCATTCAAAAAGGTTCTTACTGTAAGAAAGAATATGGACATCATAGCTTTAAATTATTCATGTAAGTTTAGCTACATGTATGCCTAAAAGTCTTTGTTTCAAAGAAATTAATTTAGGAACAGCTGACTTATCAGCTGCATAGATACAGTAACTTAATCCCTGAAGCATACCTAATCACCTCCAGGAATTTAATACTCTGCTTGCCACCCTGCAGTGTTTGAGACTAACCCAGCACGCGTTTTATCTAAATGCTACAAGAGACCCAGAGAAACTGCATCACATGATGTAATAATTTCCACCCATCCCCCTTCTAGCCCTCCCCATAACCTAGCAACTGAGAACTGTGAACTCTCTATCTACATTTGCATGGAGTTTTACCTTGAGACTAGATCTCCAAGACAACAGAATTCTGAATATAATGAAAAATGTATTTTAGATTTCCTTTTACCCTTTCTGTCCTGAGGACTATAACCTTTTAAAAGTAAAGCTATAAACTGCCACGGCAATCAAGCAGGTGTTCCTGTGCCATCTATTCTCAAATAACCATTACAAAAAAGAAAAAAAACTTCCCTCAGTGGCCTGTTTTGTCTCAATTTTCAAATGAGCAGTTACTTTAAAAACACTTGGTGCCATATTGTACTGAAAAAAGATTTAAAAAAATGAAAAATACAAGAGACTAGAAGTACTAAACACAGCTCCCAAGTCAACAGCAAAAATACAACACAACAGAAGATTAAATCTAATTATTAATAATGACTACATCACACACAAATCAACTCTGTTTTCAGCATTAAATGCACTTTTCTACAGTGTAAAGAACGATGATGGTAGATAATGAGTTCCAAATCACCAAAATAGAGCAACGGTCACGATCCCGTTAAAGAGAGAAACAAAGATTTGCTCACCTGTCACAAGGATCAGGGCTCATAAAGGACTCCAAAAGGAGGGATCTTCAGGTAGAAAGCCCCTCCTTGTAACAGCCAGCCCTTAAATGAAGCTTAAGGAGATGAACTGCTTTCACCTGTGATGACAGGGCTGGTCCTGTCACTTCACCAAATGCTCGATCATCGTTTCAGGCCTTGACAGCAATTTCCATGAAGCTATGCAACATCTTCATACATTTCATCTTTTGCACTTCTTGACTAAAAAAAACAATTTAGTTAACGTGTGATTGATTTCAAATGGAGTTTGACTAATCACTTCAGTAATATATTACTCTTTCTACTTTTTGAGTGAATAGTTACAAATGCTTTCTTATGAACAAGAAAATTGTAAAAATAATTTAAGAGATCTCCAGACAATTTATAAATATGCTTGAAAACTATTCTTATGAATAATGCCATAACTACCTGAACGGTCACGGTAAACTGACAATGGATAATGCAAATATAATGCAATAAATAACTTTTCTGTTCACATGAATAACTTAACTCACTGTAGCTGTTATTTAACTAGCTTAGTCTACAGTGTAGTGCTATTTTGCCCTAAATCAATATTGTTGATGTATATAAGAAGGCTTTAAAGATGTGATATGAGAAAGTCAAGAATGACTACCAAGAATTTATGTAAGCCAGTAGTTATTTTATACATCCTGGTTCTCTTATTTAAACTTTGAAGTGGCTATATTCAAATAATGGCATTTTTAGTTATCTGTGAATACACAGGTATTTGTATTTTTTTGGCCAATTACCTCATAAAATTGAGTTGTACATGGTATGCAGATAAAATTTAAGAACCAGGATCCTTGACTTTCCCAGAAAGAAGACAAAACCAGGAGTCCATCTGCAAAGAGGTGCTTCAGAACTTCTAGGTTTGAGCCAAATGTAAAAGTTATTTACAAAAGGAAAAGTTAGGGCATGGCTGTAGTCACACCACCCTGTAGTGTCTGCCTCACCAGGATAAAGCAAGTAACATGCATCTTTGGAAAAAAGCTGCTGTTCCTCACCCCTAGAAACAGATATGCAGCTTGAGTAGATGCAATGTCATTGACAGAGGAGAAAAAGACACAAATGCGAACTAATGGGAGCCTCAGAGCTCTCATTCTCGGGAGGTAATGTAAAAAGTAGTTGGTGACTTCCCCCTAGTGGCAGGGAAAAGACCCATCTGTCTCCCGCCCTACATATTGCTACTCAAAATATTATTGACAGCTTGAAGAGGCATATATGGGCTCCCAGTACACTAGAGTGAGCCTAAAAAGACCACAAGAGACCAAAGTGCACTGACAGTGGCAGGAATTACTCTCATCAGCCCTCCAAGGAAGAAATCAGGTTTCAAACAGGGATAAAGACAGCCCAAGGATAAATAAAACTGCACCAGTAATGTGAGCAGTGTTAGGGCCATTCTAAGCATGGAATGATATTCTTTGAAGTTTTGATTGAGGATAGAGTACCCTAAAAGGAGATGAGCAAAGGTATCATTTCACACTTCCAAATGAAACAGGTAACGTTTTAAATTAGGATAGAGGGGAGAAATTACTCCAGATGTTATTAAAAAGACAGAAACTTAGTGGGACAAAGTTATGCACACCAAAGTCCAAATGGAGAGAAGCTGTGAAGTGCATCAGTCTTTTAGTGCCCAACATGTCTCTGCTTTGTCTGTTTTGGGGAAAAATGGTGGTGGTTTGATAACTCTACTTTATAAAATGGTAAAATAACCCCTAACTGACACCTGGGCTTTACAGATTGTTTTCAGGTGGATTATTTTTAGCCAGATATTGTATCCATGGCCTACATACAACTATTTCAGGTGACGTTGTTTTTGTCGTCTAAACAGATGCAGTGCTGCAGAAACTCCAATTTTTTCTCAGTTCATATTTTCTGATTAATAAACTTTCATCTGAAAATTTCTGTCCCTTTCCAGAAGTGGTGTAATACACTCTTTTAAGTCTATTTTGATGCTTTGTGTCTTCAATGTAAAATCATAACCTAGAGACCATAGTGCAAAACTACATCCTGAGATCAACAGTAGAGAGATGTCTGAGCTGTTCTGATCAGTATAGTAGCAGTGAATGTAAAACTCGTCCCTGTATTCCCCACACCAGATTTTATAAAGAAAATATACTTTCTACAGTCTATGTACAGTTGACTGTAGCAGTTTGCCTTCTGCAGAGAACATTTGACACTGGAGGTGTTCATGGAATGTTTAGACATTGTGTTGAGGGACATAGTCTAGAGAGACCTATTGATGACAGGTAGACTGCTGGACTGGATGATCTTGTAAGTCTTTTCTAGCCTTGGTGATTCTATGATTAACTTCTGAGGCTGGCATGTAATGATTACCAAGTTGTATGCCTGTAACATAAGTGAAGAGAAATAATTAATGTGTCTGTGAGTTACTATAAAAACACTGAAAATCAAACAATCATTATCAGTTCATCTCTTTTTGATAGTAGGTTTCATGCTGCAATATTTGAACTGGCTGAACTTACAAATAAAGTGAGAGTTGGTTTACTGAAAATGTAATTACACCCATACTTTTAAAATCATGCATAAATTCTTTTTGTATTCAGTATGAACAAATATTTTTATTAGTATTTATATTCTCTCACGCCAATTTAGAAGTGTGTCTACAATACAATGGTGACATATTCATATGATGCTATTGCTCTGGCTCCAAAATATTTTGCTGACTGAATCAGGGTTTGTAAATGTTGCTGTGAGCTTAGCAAATTTAGATGGTGGCTGCATTGTGCTTATTTCACTGGCACTGAATATCAGCCACATATGGAAGGAAATACAGTAAGTTTGCTGTTTGAAACAAAACAGGATCATCCAGTGCAGCCATAACAAAATTATCCTTCAGGAAAAATAAATCACAGATCATAACAATCATGACAATTGAGACAATTGAAGTTGTGGAAGAAGAACCACTTGTTCAATCTGAATACAAAAAAGATGATATTTTGTCACTGTTAATTTCAAAGAATTTTGAGCTACATTACAATTTCGTTATACTGAATGTGCTGGTACTACAGCAATCCAATTTATGTGATTTTCCATTCCCAGAAGTTTCTTGAACAAAGCACAAGAGACACTGAGGAGACACTGAGCATCAGTGCATACTTGTATAAAGTGCTCTTAGATTTAATGATGGACATAACATGAACCTGATTTTATTCACGATTATCTAATTATGCTGTAAAATTTTGCAATTCTGCATATTTTAGCATTTGTTCTGTTATTAATTTATTCTAATCTCTTTAGTATCACTAACTATACAATATATGTTCATTTCTGTACTGCAGAGAACCAGAATTCTCTGTATGACAGAACTTTTTGTTGCTTACTGAGCTGTTTGTACCTTTAAAGTATCCTGCATACACGTATTGCAAAATAACTTGCTGAATGTTTGTTGCATGTTTACTGCCTGCATGTGTTTCTCAATTTGTCAGCTTCTGCTTCAGTATATGTATATCTTAATAAAATGCTGTAATACTTCTTGTGTCAATAAATATGGAAAAATTAGTTACAAGTTCATTACCCACATTTCTGTGGGAGAACTAAGTGTAGAATCATAGAAATCAAAGCCACAGTCAATCTGACCACGAACACTTTTGGGGATGAGGCATCCACAATTTCTCTTAGCAAGCTTAACCTCTTCCAGTGCCTCACCATACTTCCTTATGTCCAGTGTATGGTCTTTCAGTTTACAGTCATTACACCTTGAAATGACACTACAGGCACTCCTAAAGAATCTTTCTCCTTCTTTCTTAAAGGCTCTTAATAATATACTGAAAAGACCAATAAAAGTTTTCCTGGAGCCTTCTTTCCTTCAGGCTGATCAACCCTAACTCAACTTTTTTTTTTTTTTTTTTCAGACAAGAGGTATTACAGCCTTCTGATGATAATATGGGGAACTCCACTACTTTTACTACAGATACTCTTGTGTTTTCAGAAAATAAAGTCTAAAGCAAGTTTGAGTTATTTAGATAGCTACACATTGCTAGGCTGGTATAGAGCTAAAGGATGAAAAATTATGACCTTCTTCGCTAAACAGCATATCTGAAATAAAAGAAAACCTGATGTAAGTTCTACTACTGTTATAAATCACACAGCAGAGCTTACCAGTCGGTATGTAGCAAGTTTCATTCACTGATTCTTATTTACAGGGATAACTAATCTCCAGATATTGCACTCACTGGAATGGTTGTTAGGAAACATTAGTAGTTAAAGGTTTAGGTTCATAAAGATCACTCTTTAGACTGCCTTACTAGTGAAATTAGTTCATTAATTTTTATTAATTCTAGGTTGTAAACACGCATTATATTTAAAAGGGGAAGAACTATGCCCTCTGTTTTTATTTTTTTCTGCCATATGTTTGAATATATTTGTTCACTGACTTCTTAGATAGTAAAAAAAATACAAGATGTATATCTCAAATCCATTATGCACAGGAGATGTATGAATACAAAATTTATGAATATAAAAAGTGATTTATTCTTTTACACTTCAGCAGATATATCTGAAAATAGTTTACATTAAAAGAAAATCTGTGTTACCGAATATAATTCTCTTTTGAAATAACAAACTAAAGAATTGATGTGGGAGGAAAATCTAAAGCAAACAACAAAAGGAAATGAATGCCTGGGAAAATAAAACAGATTAAACCAAAACAATCAAGTTCAAGTTGCCAGAGATTTTGTTTGGGTTATTGCTGTTACTGCTCTTGAATTTCAACTTTAAGAATGTTTGACTGCCTAAATAGTTTCCACTTTTATTTTCATTAACTTGATGTTTAAAAAACTCATGAGAATACATATCTTCCTAATTTATACTGATTCTTCAAGATAAACTCTGCTTTGGTGACCATATACCAGCACCAATTTAGAAGCCCCAGGTCCAGGCAAAACTCCTTGTCTCAATCTATATCAGTAGTTCATATAAGTATGTACTTAATAGAACAAACAGAAACTTGCTTAGATTTGAAGTTGGAAACAAAACAAGTACTTAGAGCAGGTAAGTAGAAGGCAAGATTACGTGTCTATGTATCTTTTGTGTTTGACTGAGAATAACTGTAGAAAAGTAGAAAGAAAAAAAAACCTGTATATTTACTGTTACATCTGTATTCTCACAGTAGTAAACTTCAATGGCCTTTGTCTACTGGCTTCTGTAAACAAGAGAAAAATGACTACCAAAGGCAGGGTAGAAATTCGATGTACAAGTGAAAAGCTTGCTTTTTTATTTTTGATTCCTGTCATGCTTATTCATTTCTGTCAGATTCATTCTGAAAGAAGAATAATGTTTTTAGCTGTAATATTTGAGATTGGAAATGAAAACTTTGCTCTTGTCTTCATTAGTCGGCTGATTAACCTATATCAGTATTCTAAATCCATTTCACCCAAGGTTGGGTTCATAAATCATAGTCATAGAATGGCTGAGGTTAGAAAAAACCTTAAAGATCACCTAGGTCCATCCCTCTGCCCTGAGCAGTGCTGCCACTTACCAGTTCAGGCTGCCCAGGGCCCCATCCAACCTGGCCTTGAATGCCTCTAGGGATGAGGCTTCTGCAGCTCTCTGGGCAGCTTGTGCCAGCACTTCACTGCCCTTTGAGTAAAAAATTTCTTCCTAACATCAAACCTCAATCACTTCTCTTTGTGTTTTAAGTCATTCCCCATTGTACTATCACTATCAGACCTCTTCTTCTTGTAAGCACCCTTCAACTACTAGAAGAAAGCATTGAGGTCTCCCTGGAGCCTTTTCTTCTCCAAGCTAAACAAGCCCTCGGACTTGTACATGCTGCAAATTTTGAAGGTGTAGAAGCTCTATCCTTGAAGGTCTTGATCCAAATCAAGGTAAAAAAATCTTCATTATTGAGGCTTTTATTGATGAATAATAATAATAAAGTGCAGAACCTTGAAATCATGAAAAGTTTAGTGTTTAGAATACTAATTACATATGTTAACAGGAATTAAAGTTAAAATCTGAAGACAGAACTCTCTGAAAGTTTTAAATATGATAATGATCATTTTTTCATTCTTATTTTTGTAATCTCTTCATCAATTTTTATGTTCATTTTAGCAAGAGAAGTGATTCCTCTATCTGCAAATGAAAATGAAGTCTTTCATATGCACAACCTCTCTTCTGTTGGAATTTGTAGGAAAAAAAAACAAAAACATACATTCCACAGAAAGGTTAAATTACATTATGAAGGTGTCATGGCCATTTAATATATTCAGCTCCAATTTCTAGTGGCTTGGATGTTGCTACTGTAGGCAAAATAATTGCATTCCAGGCTTAGGACTGCCACAGAGATTTACTGTTCTCCTTGAATGTATCTGCTGTTTTCACACAGAAAGAAAAAGGGGGCATACACATAGCAGTGCTCAGAGCTATATACACTGTACTATACAGTGTTATTTTAGCACTGTACAGACACAGAGACATGTAAAGTACAAGGTTTAGAAACACAAGAATATATTCACAAATCAGTCATTGCTTTATGCATATCATATGGATTTGTTTGCATGCCTCACAGAAACAAGAATATAGGATTGGAACAGTGGAAGCAGATGTTTAGGTAAAAAAAGTGAAAAAGAGATGGGAAAAAGGAAAGTGGCAGAGGCTGTGCTGAAAAAAAAAAAAAAAAAAAGAAGTAAAAATAAAGACCAGATGCTATTCTAGTTGTGTGCCTCAAAATATCCATCCGAAGATTTTGCAAGGCAGTAAGTGGAGGTGTATACCTAAGTATATGTAAGGATCTTTCAAGCTGTTGCAGTTTCAGAATTCCCCCATTTGTCTGAACCTTCACACCCTGTGCTCAAAAGCTGTAATTTCATAGAAGCATAGATTAATAATCCTTAAAGCTGGAAGGATTCTTAAAAGGTCATCTAGTCCCAGCTCCCCTGCAATGAACAGGGACATCCACGGCTACATCAGGCTGCTCAAAGCCCCATCCAGCCTCTCCAGGTACAGGCATCCACCACATCTCTGAGCAACTTGTTCCAGTGCCTCATCACCCTCTACAATAAAAGACTTCTTTCTTATATCTAACCTAAAACCTCCTGTACTGAGGATTCAATAGGTCAAGGGGAAATGGCCACAAACTGAAGCATAGAAAGTTCCACACAAATGTGCGTAAGAACTTTTTACAGTGAGGGTGATAGAGCACTGGCACAGGCTGCCCAGAGAGGTTGTGGAGTCTCCTCTGGAGACATCCTGCCTGGATGCCTACCTGTGCAACCTGGTCTAGGGAGCTACTTCGGTAGGGGTTTGGACTTGATGACTCTAGAGGTCCCTTCCAGCCCTTACAATTCTGTGATTCTGTGACTCTTCATCTGGACACATTACTCCAGGTGAGGCCTCACCAGCATGGAATAGAGGGGCAGGATCACCTCCCTCAGCCTGTTGGCTATGCTTCTTTTGATTCAGCCTGGTATACACTTGCCTTTCTGGGCTGTGAATTTCAACTGCCATATCACTGCTGAAAGCATGGGCAGGAACTATTGCTTTATACAGCAATTCCCAGGACCCAAGAATTGTTGAAGGGATCTGAGTGTTTTATGAACTGGAGAAAAATATCCTAGCATTCACTTCCTCTTCCAAATCGGCTTCATTTCAGAAGAGCAGACAGTCCTCTTCAGTGACTTTCATAAGTTGTCATATTCAGTGGTCTTAATGCTACATCTCTTTCATCAGGGAAGAGGAGTGGAAGATGTATTAGTGTATAATACACTAGATCATGAGAATGTCTTATTCCTCTAAAAAAATTAAACAGAGTAAAAGAGAAATTGACAGACAGGTTAGAAAGGCAGATAGAAAGTCAACATAAAACTGGAAGTCCTGCATAAGTGCTTTGAGGAAAAAAAAATGAAGTGATGCCTCTCAACAATTTCACATGCCAGAAAAGAGGTGTCAAATAACATAAGCAAGAAAAGGCCATTTTCCTCCTCACAAAAATTAAGTTGTGAATAGTAGAGTTTTAACAGGTCCTACCACATAAGGAGCTACAGAAAGAGAAAATTTGTAGAGAAAAATCCATTATCCACTCAGGAAATGTAGGAGGAAAATGTGGGAAATGTAGGAAAATATAGATTACCTATCTTCAGTCATCAACTTCAAGAACAAGGAAGCATTTTACAAAAAACTCATTTCTATTTAATATTGTTGAAACATGTCTCCTGAAAAATTTGAAATTCTACCTTGGAGAAAAATGCTGCTGAGTGGCTTCAGTTTTAAATCTTGGCTTCCCCAAATCTTTTATCATCAAAGAACATTGCTTTAAAACTACGGTTCTTATTTATTCCTACCTCAAGCCACCAGTCTTTTTTTTGTTGTTGTTTGCAAAAATCACACTTCATTGCCATTGCCATGGAGACAGCTGCAACAGTGCAGAAAGGTATTCGAGCTGGGGATGAGCTGACTACTCACTAAAGTGCAACCCTTTAGTTTAGATTGAATATCAACATTCAGACATTAATTTACACAACTTTTTTCTCAATTAAGTAACATCTTGGAAATTGTTCACTCTCTCCCTTTGACCCTTCATAAATTTCTCTGTCCCTACAATCATTCATTCATACCAGCACCCTGTAACTCAGCAGCATGCTGCAGTGCCTCCTCCCTAATTTGTAATTTTACCAAACAAGTGCTCACTCTTGGACTGCTCCCAGCAACTCTGACAGTCCACCGTAACTCTACAACTGTAGGCCCTTTTTTCTTTCACTGCCCCAGTTCTGTAAAATCCAGAGTTTTACATATACCCTAAAGTATCTTAATGTAATTAAAGTTTTTCTTAATAGAGAGGCATCCAGAACATTAATGAGCACTGACAACTTAATAATGACTTTCATTGTATATGTTATCACTAAAGACTCAACTACCTGAGTTCAAGAGTTGCAAAGGAGTTTCTGATATCATTAAGATGTTGCTGCACATTTAAGCCTATGATTTTAAAGGTTTTTTTAAAGAGAATTGGAAAGCAATGCATGTGCCCTAAAAATTTCAGTAGCCAAATATAAATTTATGTATATTTAAACAATTCAAAATAACCTTAGTTGAAAAACTCTCATAGTTTCAGGGTTGCGTGTCCTAATGTTGTTTCAGTCCCCCTGAATGAACATATAATATTTGCATTTATATCAGAGAAGACTAACAGCATCACTACAGTTTGCCTTAAATAGCTCCAAGGATACTGCAACAAAGGAGAACCTAGCTTACAGCACTACACATGAGGTGCCCTATGCTTATAGGGCTATTATGGAATTACTAGGTCTACAGGGAAGTTAGAGAAAGAAGAGTAAAAACAGAAAAAAAAAAAAAAAAAGAAAGAAAGAAACAACCTCTGCTGGAATCAGAAAAAACAAGGAGCAGAAAGGATTTGATTCCTGAAAGATTCAACTGACTGTTAATAAAGGGTTAAATTATATTTGATGTTTTGTGTAAAGACATTACATAAGTTGATAAATTCTGAAAACAATAATAATTTTACTTTTTTTTTTTTTTTTTTTTTGTATTTGGCATCATTTAAATTTCTTCCAATCCTACTAAAATTATCAGGAGGTTCAAGAAGATGTATGGCAACTATTTTTTTGCAAAAATGGTCATGATTTGCGAAAGTGGTTTCCAGAGACTCTAAACTTCCTGAAAACGGATATTTAAGTACAAGTACTGCTTTGTTTTTCATTTTCCTTTTTTCTTTTTTTAATCAATCATTCAGCATTACAAAACTTCTGAAATAAAATTTCACCAGATGCTCTAGGCCTGCCTAGGGAGGTGGTTGAGGCACCATCCCTAGCGCTGTTCAAGAAGCGTTTAGATGAGGTGCTAAAGGACTTAATTTAGTAGTTGGGTAGAGATAGTGATAGGAGGATGGTTGGACTAGATGATCTTATAGGTCCTTTCCAACCTTATGAACTTATGAACTTATGAACTCCCTAACATGTAGTACAGAAATTGACCTGATTTTCTTTTGAATGAAGCATGGTATTACCCTTTCAAATGATGATATTTTGCTTGTCTCTGCAAACAAAGAATTATAAAATGAATGAAACAGAATGTTATAAAAATTTCTTGCTAACTTTCATATATATTGAATCACATTAAGGAAAAATAGCTCTTTGAAATATTTTGTTGCTGCTGTTATTGTTTTCTCCTCATAAACCAGACATATTTTCTCATCAGGTTTGTAACATATGCATGCCCTTCCAAAGAATTTTGATTTGTAACTCTGAGCCTCTCCCAGTGGAAGTAAGATTAAGATAAATGTGAAGGAAATGTAGGAAGTTGATAAACCAAGAAACCTAAGCATAAATTTTATAACATATAATGCTGAGCCTTACAAGCCAGAAACTTCATTTTTTTAATCTTTTCCACTGTACTGTTTAAAGAAAATTGAGCAGATTTCAACTTTGTGCTCCATGCTGTGGACATTTTTGTCAGTATAAGACAAAAAACTTAGTTTCAAGATAATTATTTCCAGAATCTGGATTGATTCCTCACTGTGCTTTGGAGGACAAAAAAGATAACATATAGAATAAGAGACCATCAATAAGAAGCTGCAATTTGCTTCTTATTAAAATGTCTTGGACGTAATTCCTCTACTTTTTGTTTTCACAAATAACTTTTACTGGATGAATATTTTTCAAGCTTTTCATCTCCAGTGTTGACATATCTCACATCTGTTAGCATTCTTTTTTGAAGCATCTTCAGTTCTTGTCATATATTACACTCATATTTTCCCAAAAGCTAACTTGTGTCTGAATCATAGTTTATTTCAGAATAGTCTGGCTTTTCTCCATACTTGTAGATTCCTCTGCTTTATTATCTTGAAGCATACTTACTGCATTGTAAAAGAACACATAAATGTATCTGCATGTACATAAGAAGCGATTTCACTGAAATTCAAAATTATTTATCCATTTTTAGTGGAAAATGAGGAAAATCATAAGCAATGCACATTTGTGCAGTCTCCTTAAAATTAGATTTTAATTTGGACTCTACCCATGAAGTCCAAAGTATAATAGAGATAAAGGATTTAAACTTTTTCATTATGTTCAACATTAATAGTTACTTTATGCTGAGTTCATATACTTTCATAACCTTTTCATATATTTCCCCCACGCATCTTTTTTTTCCTCACTTGTGTTTCTCCACAAATTACCTAAAGCCATCTTTTTCCTTACACCTGGTTCCTCCTCTAAATATCCCCAAATAAATCCTGCACAATACAAAACATTCTTCTCCTGTATTCAATCTCTCAATTAATAAGGCACTAGCAGGATGCCCCTTCCAAATTCTTGAGTCTCCCTCCCAAACCTCTTCTGATGGCTCTTGTGATGGGCCTGAAAACAATGTAGCAGGGTATTATTTAGGCTTCTGCTCCTACCATTGCAGATCTGTGTTTGTGTAGAAGAGCTTTTCTGTTATAACCTAAAGTCAGTTTCTCACAGTACTTAAGCACTCCAATTTGGGAGCCAACATCTGAGTTTCTCCCATTTGGATCTCTGATGATATAAGAACAGAAGGCAACTTGTTTAATATTAAAACTGAAGAGAAATTGAACTGGAAATAGGGCTGGAAATGATCTGAGAATATATAAGCATAATTTTTCATTTTTCAAATTTCAGATTACTCTCAGCAAAGTGTTGTAGTAGGCGTGGCTAGGACATTAGGATATTACGCGACAGGACCTCCCCTGCTCTGAGCTTGATTAATGACGCATGCTTAGGGGCGTAGACGATGATTGATATATGTATATAAGGAACTGCTGTGCATTATTAAACGCCATTTTCCACTTCTCCATATTGGTGTCTATGTGGAAGTGACCCTAGTGTGAAAAATTGCTAGCCCTCAGCGGTCCAATCTTCAAGAACAGAGTCAACAACAAAGTACTTAGATATTTCTGAAATGCTGGTTATTAATTACATTCTCAAAAATCAATAAAATCAAGAGGTTAGCAGTTACTGAGTCTGATGAATTGAGAGAGAGAAAGAAAATGCTATACTCATAGAATCATAGTATCATGGAAACATGGAATCATAGAATGGCATAGGTTGGAAGGAACAATAAAGCCTATTTAGTTCTCACTCCTCTGCCACAGGCAGGGCTGCCACCCACTAGATCAGGCTGCCCAGGGCCCCATCCTGTCTGGCCATGAACGCCTCCAGGGATGGGGCATCCACTGCTTCTCTGTGCAGCCTTTGTCAGGACCTCACTATCTTCTGAGTAACTTCTTCCTAACATGCAACATAAAACTCCCCTCTTTCAGTAGAAAGGCATTCTCCCTTGTCTTATCACTATCAGAGCATGTAAAAAACTGGTCACCCTCCTGCTCCCTTCAAGTACTGAGGTCTCTCTTCTTTTCTCCAAGCTGAACAATCACAACTCTCTCAACCTTTCTTCATGGGAGAGGTGCTTCTGCCCTCTGATCAGCTCTGTGACCCTCCTCTGGACCTGCCCCAGCAGCTCCATGTCTTTCTTGCGCTGGGTGCCCCAAGTCTGAACAACACAGTACTCTACAAAGGCAGAGTAGAAGAAGCAATTCAGAGATCGTTTTATAATAAGAATCATGAAAATAATTGTTTTGCTTCCATTTATATTGAAATAATAATTCCAGTGCCAACACAGAGCTGTTAAACTTTTGTGCTGTGGAATAATCTTTGAGATTTTTGTGTACATGTAAGCATATAAAACACTAGACCACCTAGGTAATCATATCCGCTATTCAATAATTATAACATGCAAGTGAATCATAAATCTTATTTAGCAATATGCCATACTCCATCTTATATTTAGCTAATTTCTTTGCTCTGATGTACTGGACATTATTTCAAAACCTCATTCCTCTGTATTAGAAAACAACTTTCCGAAAATGTCACTAAAATGACTACTGACTAATGTATATCAATAAGATAACTCTCTTTCCTTTCTCCTTACCACTTCCTTGGTATTTACACTGATAATGTTCATAAAAATTATCACATCTCTTCTCAGTCTTAATTCTGACCTGTTAAAGAATCGTACATTATTTTTCTCTACTTACTCTACACTCTGTATTCGTTGAATAATCTAGTAACTCATTCTTCTAATATCGATTTCTGTGCACTTCTCTGAGTGTGTGAGACACCTTTTATAGTACCTTGCATGGGAAGGAAGATCTATTTATCTTCTGCAAATCCAACATGTACACTTAATCTAATAATTTATGGGAATTTGCCAAATAGTTAACAAAGCTGAAATGTTTACTTAAGGTTTGTGGCAATTCAAAAATGAAGCCATATATAAATCCAGATAATTCATTGTTAAATTCTATTTCAGACTAAGTTTCTGATACTGTAATTTGATTAGCACTTCACGTTTGCACAATGATAAGGCAATGCTCATTCAGTACCACTCAGCTTAAAAGCAGAGGCCAATTCACGTAAGGGTGGGATCAAACTCTCAGAAACTGGGAATCCCACCAAGAGGAGGATGGAAATGATGACAAGTCTGAGGAGCAAGAAGAGGTTTGCTAAACCAAGTGTGCCTGACTTAGTCCTGGAAAAAGGGCAGGAGCAGAGGATAGTGTGTGGAAACTCATAACAAGCTGTTCAAAACCCATCTTCAGCATCCAATTTGAAAAATAAAAGCAAACCATCTTCAGCATAGCTTAGGTCAAAAAAAGTGCAATGGGAACAGGATTTTAGAGGCTTATTTATTTTTCCAATGAGTCTTATCTTTGCAAGCAATACGTTCTGGAAGCAAGTAAAGGACTGTGTGTTATGGAGATCCTGCAACATGAAATCACAGTAAGAAGATTGTAGTCCAGTTTAATTTCAAATTTCACCTTTAGCACAATGGCTTACAACAGTTATACAACTATATATGAATCTGAGGCATTGTAAAATATCATGCAAACAACAACAGAAAGCATGAAAATAATGAGTCACAAGAATTAAACCCATCTAGAATAGATGTTTCTGCTCATTATTTCCATGATAAATTTTTGTTTTTCAATTAAAAAAAAAAGTGCACAGACAAGCACAGCTTCTGTTTAATTCAGAAGTGCAATTCTTCCTCTTATTTCTGAAAGTCAAATGAGACTCAGCTGTTTCTGCTATTAAAATCTTGCAGTATCTTCAGGTTTTTATTTTTTAAGCCTAGAATATCTAATTCTAGTCCTCAGCACAGAGGTTGGAATAGGCCATAAAACATTCCTCAAAAGTAATTCAAATGTAATTTGGAAAGCAATGGTCAAACTGTATCAGATGGCCTCAGGGTCAGAAAATTTACCTGGGGGTATTTAAGCAACTTGTCAGGGAGACTAAGCTAAGTGACAGTAGAAAAACATAAATGTAAATATTACAGCACACTAAATGACTTGAAGGATGAAAACAAACCTCTAGAATGGAGGTTTTGAAGAAGAATGTGTGGAGACCTTACAATCTGGCAAAGGAGAAGTACGGAAAAAGGAAGAGAAAAAGTATGAAAGACCAACAAAAAGAGGATGGATAGTATTATTCTAGGCTGCATGAGACAAAGTATCAAATCAAATCAAAGGAACTGACCTTTAATTAATTAGCTGGTCAAAGGAGGTGATCTTTTCACTATACCCAGCACTGGTGAGGTCACACAGGGAGTGCTGTGGCCTTTTCTTGACCTCATGGTACAAGGAAGACATGGACAGGCTGGAAAGTCCAATGAAGAAGGACTTCGAGAGCTAGGACTGTTCAGCCTGGAGAAGTCTCAGGGGAGATCTGATCACTGTCTATAAATACACTCAGAGGTCAGAACCAAGTTCTTTTTCAGCAGGCTATGGACAGAACAAGAAGCAATGGGCACAGTCTCAAACAAAGGAGGCTCCCTCTGAGCATCAGGAGGATGTGCATTGTGAGGATGATTGAGCTCTGGCACATATTGCCCAGAGAGTATGGAATCTCTCCACTTGGAGATCTTCAGAAGCCACCTGGATTTGGTTCTGGGCATCCTATTCTGAGTGGATTAGATGGCCTCAGGGGTCTCTGCCAATCTCAGCCATCCTGTGATTTTGTGACAGGACTAGTAGGTCTAGAGGCAAGGAAGTTGAAAAAGAAGGGAGAACTGTGTAAGTCCTTGTCAGAAAAATCCACACCATCCGTAACTTCATGGCATATATGAACAGCTGATATAACACTGGTATTTTTTTTGTAGTTTTTGAATTTTATTTTCTTTTTACATTATTTCACCTTTAATTGGTATTATCATAGAATCATAGGGGTTGGAAGGGACCTCAAGAGATCGAGTCCAACCCCCTATTATTAGGGGGTATAATGTCTACTTATATTGTCTTTTCTGCTATCACAGTTTTCTCTCTCTGTAGTTTCATATAAGTGTTGATTTTCTGAGAATGTCAGTTATATTTCCCTGTCCTTGAATACTCTCATCTAAAATGTTTGTATTTGTTATGTTTATGAACACTAGGAACAATCCTTGGGAACAACCCGTGTCTCTTGACTGAAAAAGCAGGCTAAGAACAAAGCTGCCAGAGAAGTTCTCTTATTCCATAGCAAAACTATTTTCCCCAGTCTGCAGTGCTGCTTCATCACGTGTGACTTGTAAACAATTAGGAGTCTGACAAATGCTTGGAAACATTTTATAAGCATATGTTTTCCCTAACTGTCTTCAAACAAGTAACTGAATATTTTTTGTCCTTGCTCTAGGATAGTTTCTAATAGATAATATATTGAAAAAAGTTGTAAGAGAAATAAAAATAACAGTCTACGGTACCTAATGCTTTTTCTATTAGATCACTGGACAATGGAAAATGAAATCTGATTATGCAATTGTTATTAGTTGCCAGACACACCATTACCGGTAACTGGGTTTCCAAACTATTTTGACAGTTAATATGGTGTTGAGAAATGTCTGATATAAAATGGACATGGTGCATTTAACTGAAGTAGTCAATGACTCATGGACTATATATTGGATAAAGGAGAATGAATTTATATTACTTTGAGCAGACTGTGCTACAGATTTTACTAAAGATATCCTAATTGATACAAACCCAGGATGGAAGTTAAAATCTCAGTTACAAACTTAAGTAAGATTCGTTGTCAGTTAGGTGTTCACTGTCACCTGACTATTTTACTGTGCTTCAGCAAAGGAAACAAAAAATAAGCACACTTATTTATCTGTTCTGTTTTGTCAGTTCCTTGGTCAGTTTCACAGAATACCCCAGCATAATTCCCAGTGAATCTGTCCTATAGTGATAATATAACTAGGAATCAATACGAGTGTGTCATGATAATGGAACTGAACAAAGGTTTTCCAATAATAGTGATAAAGTGACTAAAATAATTTTCTAGGAAAAAATACATATATACACTCTATATTAAATACTGAATATACAATTGCATTAATCAGATTTTATGAGAATGTATATTAAGCCATTTCAGCAAATAAGCAAATTAGTTCATAAATTCTCCACCAGCTTTCCAAAATTCTGCAAATTCTGATCTAAATCAAAATAACTCAAAAAACATGTAATATCACAGTATACACCTCAAAGGAATGCTTCAATTTAGCAATGATTTAAGTTGGTCATCTCTTAAAATCCTTCATTCTTTGCACTATGGAGGAGTTGGAAGTGATTTATATTACATATCAACTTAATATCATGGAGAAGTTGTTTACTCAGAAGTGAAGTCTGAGTATGGTATTTAGAGATAATGTACAGTTCCAGGAGGGTAATCAGGCTAAACAGGTTTGGAAAGGAATTCAGAACAAGCAGACAGTCTTTTGCTGTGCACTGTTTAAACAAAATCTTCGTAGTTTCCTGTTTATACCTATTGTTATCATTCCAGCTATCAAAAATCTCTAGATGATCAAATTTAACTTAATTGTGGATCAAAAGAAATAGGAATTAAGAAATACTGGTCTTACAGAAGCCAGGTATCTGTTACGCAGATTATAGTTAATATTTGAAAAACATTAGTGTACTGTTACTATGTAATTCACATTAGAACGTCTATATTTGATCCTATTAACGTCATTGTTAATGTGAAGAAGTGAATCCCATAAACTGTCCATGGTTATCATGAAATTCCTTTCATTGCATGACAAACATGCAGTCCATCATCTCATTTCCAGATGGTCCAGCCTCCAAGATGAGGGAGATATATTCCTTATCCTTCTTTCTGGCTGAACACAAGCTCACTCCTATGGTTTTGAGCCCTTGCTCTCAGTGGACCGAGCCATTTTAAACAAGACCAGCCAGTGTGCAGCTAAATTGGTCAAGATTATTTACCATCTGAAAGACCAGGAGGAATCTCTGTACAAATAAGCAGTTCCATACAAAGTTTTTTTAAATGTTTTTACCAGCCTGTTTTTCTGTACCCTTTGCATGTACAGCGCATCATGTTACATTCAAGCTGGATTTCATGGAGTAGTTTATATCATACACATACCATGACTGAATTTGGCTTGTACTCTACTCTGTAAGCTACAGAGAATGGGAAGTGCCAAAACCAATCTTTCTTTAGCTTTAGTAGAAAAGGGATAAATTAAAAATTTCATTTCAATACAAGAGAAAACAATTCTGCTTAATAAGTTCTAAATACGATTAATCAACTTTTATGAAAGGATTTTCCTTTAAAACCATGTTTCATCCTTTTCTCAGTTTACTAGTGCAGGAAACATTCCCAGAGTAATGGAGAAGTGCCAAGTCTTACAGAAAACATGAATATTTTCTGTTCTAAAATTTATATCCATTTTACTGCAAAGAACTCAAAATGTTTTAAAAAAAGATATTTGGATAAAGATTAATCTACAGTACTTACTATGGAAAGAAAAAATAATAGGTGCAGATTTGGAAATCCAAATACATAACATGGAACACCTGCAAAATCTAACTCTTCATAACTGCATTAACAGAAATTCTTTTTTTCTGTGTCCTTTTTCTGTGGAAATCTTGACATGTTAATATGCCCTCCTAGATGGCCTTTAGTGGAACTCAATTGTTAGTAGCAATTGAACAACAAACTAAAAGTGACATGATTTGCATTCAAATGGCCACATTTCCTTTCATTCTGTCACTGCAGCCACACCTTTTGTATCTCTAGGAAAAGCTGTTGTGTTTTAGGCACTGTAAATTGTTCCCCATATTTCTGAGATAATTTTAATAAGGACATTTTAAAATAAATGCTACTAGCAGAGTTCATGGAAGAACTTCTACGGGGTTTTTTCTATCAAAATTTTTCTTCTTAAGCCCTGATTCTTTTGGCCAAACTCAAGATTAGAGGCTCAGCAGACAGTATTTGAGAGAATTATAGTAGCATAAGCTCCCTATAATGTCTCTTTCAACAATTGTGTGGCCAAGAATGGGCAGGATTGTTTGTAGCCCTCAGAGATCAAGCAGATTTCCCAAGAGAGAAGAGTCTTGTCAGGCCTCCTCTCTGCACGCCTGCCTAACTGGCCCTCATAGAGATCCTTGCACAGTGCTGGTGGTGTTCAGTTGAATTCATTTTGGGTGATATCTTCATTACACAAAAAAGGCAATTTGATTGCAAAAGCACTTGCAGCCTTGGGAAGAAATGCCTCTGAAATGAATCCGAGAGCAGAGATGAACAGTTAAAAATGCATTTGCCTAAATGCAAATGTTTATTTTGGTGGGTATTTTGGGTTTTTCCTTCATTTCAGATATACCCTAAATTTGTAATTTGCTATTCTTAAAGTGTCACTGCTGATTATTGGTAAGGCAGCACTGTAAAGCTGCAAAGGAGTAAAAGCTATATAAAATATCTTCTTTCAGTGTTTCAGCTTCAGAATCCAGTGATGCTGATAGTACTGAGTTGACTACTTAGCTATTAAAATTAATTAGCAATAAACTTAAATGTGCCAATAAACAGTTTCAGGTGCTTAGGTCTAGGGCAGAACTATGTCTCTATATCATTTTTGCACAATCCCCTCTTTTATGATCTGTAACTTAGACTATATACTGGAAGTGTATTGGAGGCAAGGAGGAGCTAGAGCTGACACCAGTAAATTTTAAAGGTATTTGTAAACCAGTTATTTTATATCAATTACTTTAAAATTTATATATTATTCTCTAACATAAAATGGTAGTAGGTTTTCTTATGAATTCTGCTACACAGTGAAGCCAGTATGTAGTTTAGCAGCCAGATGCAGAGGAAAAAAAAAGTATGTCCAGATGTTATGCCGTGTATCATCACAACGAAAAGTTGATATACACATGTTAACACTTGTGTATACCTCCTCTTGGCCTTGTACATTTTGTAGCGCAGTATTCTTTCAGTTTGATTCATGGAAGAAATTCTTAAATCTATAAGATTCTCATTTATATCTTCAATCCTCATGTGTATGTCGTAATAATTCAAAAGCAACTCCAAGGAGCTCAAAGGGAAAAAGTGGGGTGAGACAGAAGAGCAAACCTCATTGTGGCTCACATATGAGTATAAAGGTTACTCCAAATTTCACTGGCAGGAATATCACATAGGCATTACACCTTTCCTAGGGGGTGGAGGAATGAGTACTTCGATTTTTTTTATGCAAAATACCCTCTGTGATAGCAATAATGGATTACTGGCATAGGGAAGACTTTCCTCCAACTTAGGATATCATCACACTGGGAACCACATCAGTCCACAGCTGGCTAAGGAATTCTTAATACTGGAATAAAGGGACAGTGACAGTGCAGGTGATCTTGGAAATAAACACTTAAATTTTCTTGTTTAATAATACTAAAAACAAGCTGGCTTCCCATCAATGAAAATTTAGAGAGAAGATCTTCTCAAATTACTTTGCAATCAAGCTGAGGTGACAACACTAGTAAGTACAACTGCGATTATTTACATAAACTGAACAGTCAGTAATCATAAATAACTTTTTAGTGAATCAGAGAATTTCTAGTATGCCCATATTTCTAGTATGTGCCCTATCTGTAGAAATGAACAATAAGACATACTCAGAGCCAACTGCTCCAAAAACAAATATTTAATATTCTTCAAATAATTTGTAAACAATTTTTCCTTATTTCTCTGTCAAAAGCTGTTTTGTTTGTATATTGAAAGTAAATAAATAATGCAATAATTCATTGCCATTAGAGAATGTAATATTAATCATGGCAACTCATCTAATTTTTCTCTTAAGTGAAGAAACTGAAACCTAGATAACACACATTTTTAAAGATAGAAATCTATGTAACTGCACTCATAAAGGGCAAAGCATCTAAATGAATTAAGCAGAAACACCTGCTTACAATATCCATCTATTTATTGATTTGTTTTTTTGTTTGTTTGTTTTAGGAGAAGAGGTGCACTTTCCTTTCATCTAGTGTTTTAATGACTAAAATACGAAAATGAACAACTTTCTTGTTTCCATACTACTTATATGTTGAAACTGTTAAATTAGTGAAAACTGAATAGTACACCAACACAGGTGTGTCCTATGTTTCTGCACATCCATTGCTCTCTCTTCAGCTATGTTTTGTGGAATAAAATATTAGTTCAGAGCTTGTTAACTTGGCCAAGCTTTCTCTTTGTTACAATTATCCTGTTTTACTGCCAAATTTCAAGTGTTATTTGAACTTTAAAAGAACTGGTTTTAACACATGCAAACAATAAAATTGATTTACAGTTCAACAGTTAATATACTGTACTTGGCAGTTAATCCTGGCTGCTTAAAAAGTAGACATAAATTTATCTTTTTTATGATGTCATGTTATCTATTTATTGACAGTTTATCTTGTTAAAAATATTACTGAGAAGCTTGAATTTCACATTGCTACTGGTACAATAGTAGTGCAGTGCCAACTGCACTAGTCCTCAATATCAAAAGGACTAGCCATTTTAAACATTGCACTTACCTTTTTTTTCCTAGATGCAATTTCTTGAAACTGTCACAAAGGGCAGAGATCAAGAACAGGTATTTGATGCATATGTGATTGAACTGAGAGTTAACCTGACCTGTAAATGAAAATAGGGATATATAGTCTGGAAAATGAGTTGGGAATAGGATAGGACACTCTCCTATGCTGGGCACATGGAAGACGCAATATTTTCTCATCGTTAGAAGAGCAAACTTTAATGTTGGGTCTCAGATACAAAAGTAATAAGGCTTCAGCAAAGTCCAGATCAAAAATACAAAGATGACTAAGAACTTCCTTTAAAAAATCATATGGTTTATTACCAGCTGACATTCACAGAAGAACTTTTCTTAATAAGACTACATTAATTTCATTTCTTTCTTTGCCATATTGACGTCAAGCGCTTGCTATAGTTATCTATTAAGCTGACTAGGTACACTGACTTTAATAGAGAAAGAAAAAAGAAAAAAAAAGGAAACATAATTCAAATACTTTTTTTCTTCTAACTTACATCTTTAGTATACTTGAAATAAAACAATAATCGCCATATCTGAGCCACTGTCAGATTAGTATGTTCCAGAAGGAAGATACTGATAGTGAAACAACTTGTAAAGCACTGAAAAGGTAGATACTATCTGAAGAACACTGCACTGGAAAGTCTTAGATTTCTTTTCTGTATTTAGATAGAAGCATAGTAGCTCTCCAGCTAATATCTCCTCCAGACACTGGCACAGAGCAGATGCCAATTCTGGAAAATTCTGGCACCAGTTCCATAAACCTCCTCTGTACCCTCCCACTCAGATCTAAATTAACTACCCTTGCTAGAATTTATTTCACTTATTTTGGAAGCAACTCTTCAAACTCACTGGACAGACATGTTTTTGGTTTGGGAATACTACATTTAAATATTGTCAGACAGAAGCCTATAATCTTTTTGTTGTTGAAATCTTCAGAAAGCAATACTGTTTTCCCTGTAGTGCCTGTTCATAGATTTAGTGAAAGGAGATGGCAAGCTAAAGCAGCAAGCTGAGATGTAGGATTTCCCTGAATCATGGTGAAGTGACTGTCAGGTGTTGCCTTCCATGTCCTTTTCCCAAACAGATGCTAGCAAAATTAACTATAAATATACATACATACATATGTATGTATATATATATCAGCCACAAAGTCATATGTGTTTGCTGAGCATAGACTATAGATTTTTCTGTGCAGTTGGGTTTTCCACTGTCAATTTGCAAATATATTAACCCTTGAAAAAACGCTATTCTATCTCATCATTAACCAGAATTCAGCAGATAGCAAGAGAATATTTCAGGGTGGATAAAGGGTACTTTGTAGAGAAGCTTCCTTTTCAGTAGGCCCCTAAAGTTCAGCATTTTCTCCAAATGTGCATCATGCAGAGACAACTCAGCAGCTTTGTGGATTTGAAAGGAGCTTCTAAGTGTGTCATGATGGCAGAATACAGGTTTTATGATCAAAATTTCAATTACTGCCACTTACAGTAAGAGTATATTTATCTGCAGTTTCGGAGTTCTTTTAGATGGTAGGCCAAGACATCTGCATGTGGAAACACATCAGACTGGTAAACTGTAAAGCTCTAGTTAGGTCTTTGCTTTCAAGCTGTACACATTACCTTGGACTCAGGCTGAACCAGCATTCCTACATGATGCCTGGCTACTGTTCTACAGAGCCAACTCACATCTGCCTAAAAAATACCACAAACACATACCTGTGGTTTTATTTCTGACCTTACTGTTCTGTGGTATTTCCTTTTAAGAAACAATTAAGACCGTCAGTCATATTACACCACAGAAATGAGCTTTTCTGCAATTGTTATTTTCTTCTTACTGTCCCCATATTTGACTAATAAAGTACCTCCACACTATACAGCACAATACAGATGCCCATTGTTCAAATTAAGCTTCTTCCTCTCATTCAATCTCACTGCTTCTCAAACAGTTCAAACAGTGATAGTTTTCCCTGATTGCAAGTCTTTCCAAAGGCAAGGTAATGTTTAGTTGCTTTAAAAATAATTTTGTTGTTTGATTGTGTTAAAATTAAATTACTGAACATTTCCACATGCAAATGTAGTTTAACGAATTTGTGCTTTTTGCAAATGTATTTTTCTCCATGAACAGTTAACACGTATCTTCTAATATCTTCCCCTTTTCACTGGTAAACATTGACTGAAGTTAATAGAAAACAAATGCCTCCTGGCACCAAAGCTGCATGCCCTTGGCAAGCAGCATGTATGGCAAAAGAAAAGCATATGAGGCTGTCTCAGCATCCAAAGGCTGGTTCATAAGCTGAGTTTCCACAAGCTGCTGGTTCAAAATCACCCATTCCACAAAGGCCCTGTCTCTCTACCTCCCCTCCCTTGTCTCTGCCTCATTTTCCTCATGCTCACCACCAGCAGACTAACAATAATGGACTCCTCTGGGTAATTGGGCACAGAAGATCAGATGGGAAATGGAAAATAATGTGAAAGAAGAGTAAGAAACATTTCTTAGGCCAAGATGTATTAAGGAGGATTCCTTTAACCAGAACTTATATAACATTGTGAACAGTTGCATATTGTTAAAATATTAATAGAATAAAATGACAGCAAGAGCAAATCTTAGTCTAATTTTTACCCTTTAAAATGTCACAGGCACCATTACAGCAGATTGCTTGTCTGCAAGAGAAGGAAGCTCTGTTGCAGTTTTGAAGGTTATTAATACAATAGCAGCATATTAACAGAGGGCAGCATAAGGAAAGTGTCATAGAATCTTACAGGGCTGTGGCAAGCATAGTCTCTACCAGAGCCAACAAGTAGAATAAAGAGACACAGAGTAGCCCAGTAACACAAGCCTTTGTACATACATATTTGAATTTATTGCAAGACCTCATCTTGTATTACAAGACTCGCACAGTATGTTTCTTAGGAATACTTAATGCCATTTACTATAAATAGATATCTGCCTTCTTAGGAATTACTGCTATGCTTATCTCCTCTGTGATCTGCCTGCTCTCTGTACATAGGAAGAACTCTTGGGGAGAAAGAAAAAAAAAAAGAAAAAATGCTAGGGCAAAGACTGTACTCTACATACAGCCTAGAGTAGATTTTAGTCTATGGATTCATTCCTTTAATTTGCCTGGTATTTGGTTATGATATGCTAATGATGATTACTGTCCCTTTATCTCAAAAGATTCATCATCTTCTGCATACCTGCAGCAAACAATATCATCCAGGTGTCACAAAAAAAGAAAGACACAAAAATATGTGTAATGGAAAACTGCTTGCATAACTCCAAAATTTCTAAAATTTGGAAAGAGATGTATCACCTTTCCCAAAACCTACTGAAAATCCACTCTGCTCTTTCAACATGTTTGGCCTTATTGTACGCATCATCAAGCACGATGACAGAGAAACCAACTTCTTGCAAAAAAATCAGGTAACCCTAATTCAGGTAACATAATGATATTAGTGCTATTTTTAGATCTACATACACCCTTTAGAACACAAGAAATTAGCTCATATGAGATTCTAGTAAATGATCCAGTAAATATTTAGTAGAATACATTGTATTACAAACTCAATCCCTTTACCTCTAATCCAACTGTTAAACATTTATTTGATTAATACACATACTTTCTCACAAAATATTTTGCATAACCTAAGTAGAGCTGACTCAAAATTTACTGAATCACAAAGGCAGTCCAAATATGTAGCTACTGAGAAATTGATTCTGTAGGGAACACTGGCTGTTTGAGGGCCATAAATGCTATATAAGCCTTTGCCAGAATCTGTTCACAATAGTTATTCTGAATAATATTAACATTGCTAAAACAAATTGTGTATGAGAAACTGAGAACAATGTTGGGCTACAGTAAAATCCAAGAATGTTATTATAACTGAGCCCTCTGTAAAAAATAATTTTATATTTTTCAGGAAAATTCCACTGCACAGTTATTCTATGTACATTTGACAAAAAGTAAAACAAAACAAAACAAACAAAAAAAGCCTTAATCAGTTCTAGCTACTTGTTTTGGTACTTGACACATTCTGGTAACAACTTTCCATTGACTAAAGTTGTCCTTGCTTTTATGACCAAATCACAAAAATAAACATGAATTACCATGTGTCAGTATGTGTATTTTACAAAGCTTACAAGGGAATTACAGTTCATTAGAAGCAGCAGGAAGACTTGTATACAATAGAAAGTCATCAGGAGTGATTATGGAATTTGACCTCAGAGTCAGACACTTTTGTCTGTGAATTCGGCTCCTCTCTTAGATACTCAGTCACAGGGAATAGTTAAGTCATTTCTGCTAATATCAAAGCTTTTGTCCCTTTCCATCCTTTTCATCTAATCTGTGTCTAACCAGACAATTTATTTGTTTGCATTTGGCCAAAATAAGCAGATGCATCAAAGTCAAGATTTCTTGCTGAGAAATACTGACTTTGACAACATATACAGGGGAAGATTTCAAGTGTTCAGTGTAGATTCTTGGACTGTTTCCAGCTGGCAAGAGCCATGAATTATACAGTTGAACTTCCTAATCAGAAAACAGATGTTTCTTCACAATTCCCTTTCCTAAAAATATTTGAAAAATTTTGTTTTTGTTCTAATTCAGAAGTCATTTTCAAACCTCAACAGTTGTGTCAAATAGAATTGTTGATTTCAGTCCAGCATTTATCTTGCAAAGATACTCTTGATATGTAAGCTTTCTGCTACAGATGAGATGCTGCCAGAGCAACTGTTCTTTCTGAGTGTGTATTTGTTCATCACGGTGATGGAGCATTTGACAGGTAGTACTTAAAGGTACATTATATTTCAAAGGGTATTTCAAGTCTTGAATATCCTTCTACAATTTGTCTATCCTTGTTGCAATGTCACAACTTTCACCATTCTGTCATTTTTAGGGATGCAAGAGGGCAAAACTGTACTTCAAGATACCTTTAAGAATAATGGCTTACAGGATCTGTCTCTTCTTTTAAAACAGTGGACCTAAATTGATTTATGCTTTTTTAATTTACAACTCTCCATGAAAGGAACTACAAAAGATGTGGTGTAAGATCCTATGAGCAGAGTGTCCTGGGTGGAAAATATATGGAAAAAAAATGCAAGAATTATCCAAAGACAATTTAACTGTTGTATTTTTCCCACTACTTAAGAAAAACAAGTTGGATAAATACAGGTTGTAATTTGTATTGCTTTACAACAAGCAAGCAGAGGACTCTAAGTGATATATTGATAAAATAAAGAGTACTTAATTATTTAAATAACTAAATAAATTATTTAAATATTTTTCCAGGTTACACAGAACTAATTCTGTACTAATGATTTCTGCAGTAGATACAAATAAGAGCCAGCTTTATTTTATGCTGATTATTCAGGAAGAGATTTCAAACAATTATTTATGCAAAATATAGATTTCAACGGTTATCAGAAATGTTTCAGTTTACCTATTTCTTTACTCTTCCACAACTGAAAATACAAATTTAGTCATTTGTTTTCCTCAAACACGAAAACAGTTCCTCTATGAAGATAAGTTTCTGTTCCATGTAATATAATGAGTAAAAGATCTTTGACTAAGGGCTAAAAAACTGTAAAATTCTAACTAAATATTTTTTTAATAAATATCAGAAGAACTAGCATATGAAACAACCTGTGCGCTGGGGACAGAAGTAGTATAGCATCATAGAAGACACAGGTCTGGAACACATACGAGGTAAGATTCATTCAGACCTTTTCCATTTAAAATTCTTGAAAAGTTGAACTGGGAGTGGTTACTAACCCACAGTGACTTCTGAGCTCCTCCTGAATATCAGGAATGACGATTGGCTTGGGCCAGAAGTGAGTCATTGAAACTTCTAACTACTGTTAGTTAATAATACCATTAGCAGATCCTGACAACAAACCCTTGTAAACATGTACTCTTGCATGTGAATAATGGACTGATTATTTTAAAGGGGTTATTCCAGTGATATTTTTTAAAGTGCATTATTTTCATTTTACTTTCACATTTTACTAACAGATCAAGAAATAATTTTATATTTCTTGTCATCTACTTTTCCTGCACCCACCTTCTCATGAACCCCTCCATCCCTGTATGCTTTCCCCTTCCTATTACAGACAGCTCTATGAAGAAAAGGGGATTTTCCTTGCTTGTAGCAATGAGCACTAAAACAGCAGAGATAGAAATTATTTCCAAATTCTAAAAGAGCAACTTAGCATACATGACAAAGTGTAGCAATTTGTCACAGAATTTCAGCTCTGGCTAAGACTTGCTAAAGCTTAAGGGATATTCCAGAAAACAAAAATTCCAGAAAGGTAATTTGCTGATAATCTCTTCTGACAGGAACAAATTCAATGACTCTTCAACACAGTGTCAATTAGGAAGAGATAGCTAGAGATGAGAAAGAGATGAGTAAGAGATTAGTAAGAAATTAGTAAGAGATAGGTAAAGTGTTGCAAATAAATTCTTACTGACTATGTTAATTATTTTGTTTCTATTGTTGTTCTGTTTAGGGTTTTCTTTTTTTCTGCAAATTTCTCACCAGTCCTGTAATGGAAAATTGTCTTTGTTAGCTCTTTCTTAGTTTAGTTAATTTTGTCTCTTAAATGCAAACTTTAACAAAACTTTATAAGCTGAAGAGTATTGTTTCTCCATAAATAACAAGTACAAATAAAGTACTATGCACACATAAGTCATTTAAGTGTCAGAAACATAGCATAAGATTAGGTTTCGCAGAAGTTTATGTGCCTTTCCCATCAGGTTTCCAGGCTCAGTTTGAGCACTGGTAGGTGAAGGGGTTCAGGGAGAAATTCTACCCACACTGGGTCAACTCCTGTGCCCTTTTGGCAAGGATAATGAGTCATGACACTGTTTAGCAAAATCCCAAAATGTCACAGGTCTCTTTACATTATTCATGAACCACTACCACATACTCATCTTTTAGGAATTAATTTTTGATGCCTTTCAGGAAGAAACAGCACTGTGTATGACACAAATAAGATTCATAGAAGACACTTGTAGATGTGTTAAAAACAGGCATTTTCCTAAATAATTCTTACATCTAAAAATAATACCAAATCCAAAAGTCAAACTTTGAACAGAAAATCAGCTTTTCAGAAGTCTAAAACTAGCAGGATGCAAGGGCACATATGGGGAATACGCAATGTATTTGAAGGATAGCATTACAGCATTATACATTTCCACCAACTGCAAGCTGAAAGGTTGAACATCTTTATACATCACTATTAAAAAGCTGAATGATTTAACAGAAAGTGAAAATGAAATGCAAGAAGTAGGCCAAGAAAATAAAAGGAGCAGTAGTTAGAAATTCTACACTGAACACTACAGAAATGAAGAAGTTAATGAACCTTGAGTATTTCAAAAATAGATGTTATTTTGAGCCAGAATGCAATGTACACATTTTGCAGTCATCGCATGAAAAAGATATTGTGAAATAAAAATTATAATATTTTAAATATAAATAAATATAAGTATAGTTGTAAACATAATGTAACATCATGCTCACTGTAGGAATAATTATTAGCTATCTTATTTGACACTGAAAAACACTCAAGGTCAGTGCTGGAAAGATGGATACAGATTGCTGGAGGACAACTCTGAGAGTAAAGTGATTTTCTAGGCAAGGGTTACATCTGAACAAATAAGTGTATAAAATCACCTCTACAACACCCCTACATCATGGGCTAGGTAAAGATGCTATAGAACAATCAGAGACAAAAAGAAGGAAGTCACTGAAAGTAGCCAGTCAGGAAATCACGAGAGAAGAAAATAGTTTACCATGTTAGGATGACAAAAAACAGTGGGAGAATGATCTTTGCTCAGTTACTGTCCACTAGCAGTGTTTTCTGAGTTATTTATTAAACTTAGCATTTTCCAGATAAATTGTTTTGCCTCAAAATGGAGCTTCGCAAAAATAAATAAATAAATTCAATTAACTCCCGACGTTCCCACTTTAAGGAAAAAGTGCAAAAATTCCACTTTGATGATCTATCTGCGTCAAGGCTTTATGTGATGGGACCCCACGTTACAGAGCTGCTCAATATTTGCTACAAGGGCAGGTGGAAAGGCACCCTGAGGTCATCTATGTGAAAGTTGCTTGCAAGGACGGTACAGATGACTAATAAGCAAACCCACCAAAATATATTTTGGGTGTTAAAATCCTAGCCTGAAACCACTACTGTCAGTTTTGTCTCCATGTCCCTTTCCTCTCCTGCTTCAAGCAGATCTTATGAAAGTAGTTTACTCCGCTTAGATCACTCACTAATACCTGGCATCCTTTTGAGGTAGCATAGGCACTGTCTCTCAGCAGAGATCTACAGCTTGATCTGATTAAATATTAACCTTGAAAATGAAACCTCAAAATCCATGAAAATTCTTGCTGCGAGAGGCTCTGAACCAGAATACATGCTGAATCTGAGCCCTTGGATATGCAGAGTAAGCCCTTGTGGCCTTCACAAGTTGGAATTAGTTAGTAATTGAGAGACCAGAGAAGCTTTGAACCTGAAAGCCAAGCAGAGCACAACCTTCATGAAAAGACAGCTATGAGGCCAGACATGGCAGCAGCTCAGGATCCCCAGCAACCTGGCAGTTAAGCTGTCAGAACAGCCTTTTTTTTTTTTCAACACAAATTTCTTTCATTTTCAATGTTTTTGTCAAACATTTCTTATTCAAAAAATATATTTTTCTGTCAACAATCCTTTTCATCAAAAAATTCTTTGGATTTAATAAGAAAAATGTAACCTCCTGTCACTGTTCCTGTCACTTAGGAAAATAATACAAAATGATATTGATTTGTATAAATACTCCTTTTATTTTTCATAGAGACTGACTCTGGAATTCATTTCATAACAATTACCACACTATCTCAGAGAATGCAGTTGCTTCTCAACATGTACGAGAATCCAAGGAGTGTACCAAACTGACTAACTGAAAAGCCTTTGCAGAGAGCAGCTAGACACAGTGCTAATGGTTTTGCTCTTGAATACATTGATTTATGGGCACCTTTCAGACAGTCGACTCAAATCTTCAATCTTGACTCAAAGTAAGCAAGGCTTCCTATCCTATAATTCATCATAGTTCCTTGATTCACAAATTCAAATTTCTGTCCTGAGTATTTTAAATCTGGAAAGCCCTCTGGAATGAACTTCTCCATTTTGTAGACTGAATGTGAAAATATTGTTACCCCATGATCATGGTAACTCAAATTTTCAATCATTCCACTTTGAAATATTTTTTTCTGAGGACCATTTTGGGCATATCTAAGACTCAATATATGTGCAAACAAATTAACAAAATGATCACTGAACAACAACAACAAAAAATACTTGAATTTCAATAAAGCTGATGTGAGGAGGGTTTCACTGTTAAGCTTTTTATAAACTTCTCAGAACGATTATGGGGTTTCTATGTTCTTAATAACTTACATATCTGAGAAATAGCACACTGAAATGCTAGAAATAGACTGAAAGAATAATCTTTCTCAAACCAAAAGTTTTGTAACAGTTTTTTTGATTAAACAGTATTTTCAAACATCCTATAATTTATGTTTACTTATTTTGATTTCATCTTTTCATGGTTTATTAACTGGTTTTTTTTTTTCCCTTTAAAAAGTATCAGATCATTAAGACAATTTTTTTTTTCTTTTAGTTGCTTGTGTCAAGCCCACAAGACTGCAACTGGGACATACCAAACATTCTGTGGCAAGAATCTAATGTCATCATAAATCTGAGTTTATGACTTAATGTCTGAAAGAAAATGAAAAAGCAATGTTGTGAAAGCACTGGCGAGATCACAGAAATTCAGTAGCTGTATAAACTTCCCTGTTATTTTCATATAGTATAGTATTCTTTCAAAAGAATACATTTGGATTCTGACATTTCATTTGCTGTGCAGAAGATAGACTTTTTATTTTGTAACTAAAACAAGCTCTCACCAGTTTATTTTTATCACAGTTGAATGAAGGAGATTACCTATATTATGTTATTTACAGTTTTTCATGCTTAGAAGCATTCCATCAAATCTATTGGAAGTAATTGCTATTTAGTTGCTAATTTCCTCATTATTAAATTTAACACAAATCTATTGGCCTTGTCTAAGTGGCAAGAAAATAAGTATAATGGATGAGTTTGCAGTGGTGATTCAAATTGAAATTGGTGATAGGCTCACTATTGAAACCAAAGACTCTTATTTGCTTTTATTGTGTTTTCTTTCCCCTGTAAATTCCGTTTTCAAGCTCTTGATTTTATTTTAGGTGTTTCTTAATGCAAGTAATTTGTCTCTGTGAAAGGACACCTGAGCTGTGGCTATATAAATCAATTATCAAAGGGAAGGCATGGGTCTCAAGGCTTATATTTAATTGTCTATATTATGTAATTCTTAGCATATACATTTTTCCCAGTATTACCCAGAAGTATCCAAAATAACACGTGAGTACAGTTCAGAGTATAACGTGGAGCAGAGATCAATTTGTTAAAAATAATGTGAGAACTCTTCTTCAAGAATAATGAGGATATGTGTCTCCAGGGTGGGTTAGTACTACGGTAATATATGTAACTGCTTGGTAATATATGTTTATTTACATTATATAAATGTTACCTGATAAGTATTGAGCAATAATAATAAAGTAATTCAGGGAACTCCCAGACCTAGACTGCAGCTCTTATTCTGAACCCAGTAATGGTCAGAGGTTACAACTTCTATTCATCAAGACACATCAGCTGTCATTTATACATGCCTTCTTAATATTGAGATACACAGCATCCAGTATTTAACTGCCTTCCTCAGCCTGTAGATTCCCAAACACTATGCCTAACCACAGGGCTGATTTTAGCCATGATCATGAAAAAAAAGTTGAATTTGAAATGAAAAAAAGAGTGTAAAGTATTGGCCTAAAGCAACTCTATTTTCTTTATTCTTAGGGCAAAGTACCAGATATAGAAATTGATTCATCAGTCATTGCATATTCCCAAATAACTTTACCCTTAAAAATAGTTCTAGCCAAGGGAACCACCCATCCAGGGAACCACTCATCCAGGGAAGGGAACATAAGCTGTTGACCACAATTGACTCCAGATTTCTGTTCAGTCTTCTCTCTGAGGGCTGCTCAGTATGATGGACAAGTTTAGACTCTGAATTCAGGTTTGCAAGCCCTTTGTTTAAGAATAAATGTGGCCAAAATATTTTTTTGTTTTGTTTATTAAGTGTTGACAACAAACTCTAGCTCCGTTTCAAACTCTTAGAGCAGAATAAACTGGTTTATTCAAGCTTTTATGCTATCAAAGCCTAGTCCAAACAGAATCTCAAGACTTCTGCCAAGTCCAGGTCCGGGCTGTGAGAAATTAGAGCTCCTGGAGTTCATGTCCACAGCATCTCTTGAGAAAGACCTCAGCAGTCTCTTAACTTCTTAGGGATGTATCACAGGCACTGCAAATATATTTATGACTTCTGCTCCTGGTAGAATAGGAGCAGTAGGAGTGCCAGACTCTTATTTTCTTCTGCAGCAGCAACACGCTTTTGCAGTAAGTTCAGCATGGAACTGGAGAGGAGAGTTTGAAAAGGGGTAGTTTCTCTTATGGACAACATACAGGAAATTCGTAGTATATGTGGTGTAAAATATGTTAAAGAACTGGTGTGAAAGAATGAGAGTAGATGTAATACATATCAAGACAAATGAAGTCTATGTGTAGGAAACAACATATAGTGACTTCAGATGAGAACTCAGATATGGATTGTTGTAGGTATTGGCTCTTATTATATATCACTCTCATTTTCCACTGAATTTATTTTCAAAGGAAGTTATGGGGTCATTTTGCCCTAGCCTTCCCTTACATGATTTCATAAATGTTATATGACTAACAAAAACAAACAAACAAAAAGCTTGAACAAAAGAATAAACACTTTGAGTGAATCTTAAGTAAATAAAATTATCTGATTATTAAAGAGTTATGGATAAAAAGATAATCAGAAAATATCACTTGAAAGAGTAAACATAGGAACACCTGATCAGTGAAATAACAGCCCAAACAGGGGAAAAAAGGATAAAATGCGGCTGGAAACTAAGGTGTGAATTTCCTAAATGGGAAAAAATGTAATAGAACACTTAACTGAAGTTTTTGTTGTGGTTTTATGTAAATATGCCATTGTTAAAGATAATTATTCACTTTTCTTTCTAGGCAGCCATTTAGGAGTCAGCAATAAGTACTGCCAAAACCACATAGTTCTTCCTTAGATATAATTCTGATAAAAGAAAAATGTTCTGAACATCAAAACTAAAAGCAACAGGATGGGGGCACAGTACAAAGGAAATATTAAAAGGTATTTTATCTAAGTCATTTGAATTCTTTGGGACTAAGACAAAGGATAATCTATGCAAGAATAGTATAATAGAATCACAGAATGGCCTGGGTTAAAAGGGACCTCAAAGATCATCTAGTTTCAGTCACCCCCGCTGTAGGCAGGGTCACCAACTACTAGACCAGGCTGCCCAGAGCCACATCCAGCCTTGCCTTGAATGCCTCCAGGGATGGGGCATCCATATCCTCTCTGTGCAACCTGTTCCAGTGCATCACCACCCTCTGAGTGAAAAAATTCCTCTCAATATACAACTTAAATCTCCCCTGTCTCAAATTTAAAACCACTCACCCCTGTCCTACCACTATGAACCCGTCCTGTTTATACTCTCCTTTCAAGTACTGGAAGGCTACAATGAGGTCTCCCCAGAGCCTTCTCTTCTCCAAACTAAACAAGCCCAGTTCTCTCAACTTTTTTTTCCATAGGTGTAGTGCTCCATTGCCCTGACAATCTTAGTGGCCCTCCTCTGGGTCTTTATTGTGCGGGGGGGGGGGGGGGGGGGGCAGGCCTGGATGCAGTACTCCAGATGGGTCCTCACAAGAGTTGAGTAGAGGGGGACAATCACCTCCCTTTCCCTGCTGTATTTACACTAATGCATACAGCATGGGAAATAAGCAGGAGGAACTGGAAATCCTGATGTGCTTGGAAAATTGTGATCTGGTAGCTATCACAGAAACATGGTGGTATGAATCTCATGAATGGAATACTGTGATGGAGGGCTACAGGCTATTCAGAAGGATAGAGAGGGTAGGAAGGGAGGGGGAGTTGCCCTCTATGTTAGGAAGTGGATACAATGCATAGAGCCATGTCCAAAAAACAGCCTGTTGACAAGGCCTTCTTGCTTCAACTGCAGGAAGTGTCACAACATGTTCTTGTCCTGATGAGGGATTTAATCTGCTGGGATAGTAGCATGGTGGGTGGCAGACCATCGTGGCAGTTTGGAATCGTGGAGTCTATTCCTGGCCCAGGTATTAGGTGGACTGACCCAAGGAGTAGCCTTATTAGACCAGGTCCCAGCCAATGCAGAGAAGAGCGTTAGAGATGTTAAGATTGAAGGCAGCCTGGGCTGTAGTGATCACACCCTGGAGTAGTATGTGACCTGGAGCAATGCAGGCCTGGCAAAAAGCAGAGTCAGAACCCTGAACTTCAGTAGAACTGCTCTAGGAACTGTTCGGTGGGATTACCTGGGAAACTGTCCTTAAGGGCATAAGGGCACAGGAACAGATTATTTAAAATATAATAAATATTAGCTACAGTAAAATACATCTCAGACCACTGACTCACACTGAACTGTGACCCCTAAGAGTCTCTCTGCCTTCTCCTGAACTCTGAGCACAGATAACTAAGAGCTGGAGACTTACTGCCTTGCTCTAGCACATGTCAGATTGTGAACTGAATAGCCAACCTTATAGGAGGACAGGAATAGAAAAATTATTATGACAAGCTAGAGAAAGGGGTTTTCCTAAAGGTTAGATCTAGCATACATACAACTCATGACAAGAATAACAATCCTCTTGCACTTTGAGGAATGTACAAAATGTATTACAGATATGGCCTCAACAATGCTGAACAGAGAGGGATCACCTCCTTCTATTTGCTGGCAATATTTTATCTAATATCCAGGATACCATCAGCCTTTACAGAAACGGGTGATTGCTCTCTCATGATTGCTCTCCCCCACATCCTTTTCTGCCAGACTACTTTCCAGCTTTGTGGCCCTCACCATGCACTGGTGCATAATGTCGTTCCTCCCCAGGTGCAGGGCCTTGGAATTCTCTGTGTTGAAGTTAATGAGATTCTTGTCAGCCCATTTCTGCAGCCTCTCATAATCCCTCCAGATGGGAACAAGACCTTCTGGTATATATAAGCAACTTCTCTGTTTTGTGTAATCTGTAAACTTGATGAAGGTACACTTTTTCCCATCATCCAGATGACTAATGAAGACTGGAGACAGTACTGGTCCTCAGATTCATTTCCAGTTACTGACCTCTAAACCGTCTTTGTACCTCTGATCATCACCCTCAGGGCCTGGTTATTCAGTCAGTTTTCTACCTGCCTCACTGTATTTCCACCCAGCTCCTTTATTAACAACTCATCTGTGAAGGTCTTATGAGATAAAATGTCAACAGGCCTCATAGGTTCATAAGGTTGGAAAGGACCTACAAGATCATCTAGTCCAACCATCCTCCTATCACTATCCCTACCCAACTACTATTAAATCAAATCCCTGAAGCCTCACTGAAGTTCAGTAAGACATAATCCACTGCTCTCATCAGGCCATTTCATCACAGAAGCTTAACAAGATAATCAATAAACCATCTTGCTCTAATCACTAAATCTACCTTAAACTATATGGATCTGGCAAAGTTTATGATTTTTCTCTTATCTGTGATCTACCTAGATACTAAATTATAATGCATTTATAGCACAGTATTGTTCTGAATTGATCAGAATTAAAATAAACAAAAAATAATGTCTTATTATTCAGTCATGCACTTTAAAAATAAATAAATACGTGGTTGCTCCAAAAACAATGCTAATTATTTCATGGAAAAAATATTTATTTCCATGAAAACTACAACAGCTTCAAGAAGCACAATAACACTTTATAATAGAGCAAATTCTCATCTACAAAACACTACTTTCTCATGCAGTCACCACCATTAGCTATGCATTTTTGCCAGCTATGAGCAAGAGCCTGCATACCATGCTCGTGCAAATTTGCACCAGTGGAGGTGACCACTGTCACTAACGGTGAGATTCACCAACCACCATTTCACTGTGCTCACATTCACTGTTTGCTTTACGCAGTTATTCAGCAAACATCAATGAAAGCCAATAGGTACAATTTTTGAGGAATCAAATTCCACACCTTTGTTTTATATGCATTTCCATGTCATTTGCCATGTTGTTGGCTGCCATCTTTCGCACAGCAACAAAATAAAATGGAATGTTGATGGGAAGGTTCAACCTCTACTGCCATACATTCACCTCTCATGTCATAGGCCAACATAATAAAATAGGAGGCAATACTTTCAGAGCAGCCCCTATATTAAGAAAATTACACTATCAAAATATATTACAATATGGGTCCTCTGTTTACTTAAGTGGGTCTTCATAATGTGACATATGCATACTTCTATTAAATTGTAACAGTTGAAGAGTTAGACTTGAATATTAACTTTTTTAACTGCTTATAATTGTTTCATTGTCTTATTAATTAGATTCACTTTACAGCACTTGGGCAGAAGAAAAAAATATTGATTTTCACATTCCATTTCATTTACAATAACAGAGAAATTTGCAAGGCCTCTCTGACAAGTAAAATCCTGATGAATGGGGTGGAATCTTGGCTCCATGGAAGTCAATCTTGTTGAGTTTACTGGACTTATGATTTTCCCCAGAGTAGTAGAACAAAACTACAAACAGAATAAGAGCTGCTAAATATAATTTATGAGCATGACAGTACAGTTAAACACCTTTTCCTGGTTAGCTAGGAAGGGGGAAAGAAAGCAAAGAAGCATATTCTCTTTGAATGTTTGGAAAAATCTGCTGATTATGTCTGTTTTCTGAGATCCTGAAAGGCCTAGCTATTGGATTTAGTAGTAGCCTACAGGAGAGCTGACTTCTAACAACAGTTTTTACATTCACTATTCTTAGTGTGAGTATAAAAGCAAGTTTTGCTTATAGAGTACATATATTTACATTGGATTATTTTTTGGCTATGTGATTCCTCAGCTCTCTTTATGTTCCACAGGTTTATGAGAGAAAACTACATCTTTGAACAATTATGAGAGTTACTACAACACAGTTGAGACCAAGAAATTGTTTCTTCACATTTTTGGCTTTTGCTCAGCTAATGGCAATATCTCAGCTCCTTCTGGACAGAAAATATTTTTGAAGGAAAAGGACAGCATCGCTGAGTAAAGAAAAACAAAGAAAGCAGGTTTTCCATGTGGCATGTAACATGCAGTCAGGTCATAAACTTTAGAAAAAAGCAAATGCAGAGGAAGCAGCTCCAAGTGCATTCAGGCTGGTACAGCTTCTTATTAATTGATTTGCAAAACCTTTTTCTTCTTCTTCTTCTAACAGCAAGGTCAATTAATAGAAAAAGCAAGCTGCTTTTCCATTACTCTTCCCTACATTTCCCAGTGGCTCAGGGATTTGTGTGCGATTTCCCAAACATGGCTCAGTAAGTTTTGTAGAATACAGAATAAAAAAAAAATTATGGAGAATAGGCATTTTTATACTCCTAGATTGCCTAAACTCCTTAAAAATAAATAAATATTGATACATATTGAGAAGTTCATTGAAGAAACAGTTGAAAATATAATGCCCTTACTGTTTCTTGGGTCATTCTGACTTATTATTGATTCCTGATCTCAGAAAGATGTGGAAAAAATGTAGTACGGGTTCAATTTTGTGTGTTGAATAAGCTGAATATTGAAAACAATTAATTATTCTTTTTTGATATAAAGACAAATATATGAAACAATCATAAATGTAGAAATTAAACACTCATTTTCAAAAACAAGAAACCAATTACTAATATGCTAAGAAAATGGATTGGCAAATAACTGAAATAAATATAAATTGACATCCTTTGAAGTGCTTATTTCTCTGTTGACTGCAAAGGGGAACAAATACTTTTGTAAACACCTTCTCAATACTGTATCAATGTGAGTATTTTGACTATAATATGATACTAATCGATATTCATAATCTTATTTAGGAAAGTTATTGCATAAATATCTTTGTTGCTTTTTTCACTTTCCTTGGATATCTCTAGATATTTGAATAATACTCAACACAAGATAGAGATGGATAATAAGTATGATAATCATATTGGTTTGATTCCATTTGATAACCACTCTTTGCCCCTAGAAAAGAAAGAAATCAAAGGAAAATAATATAATTGATATATTTGACGTAAAAGTGCTGCTATTCTAGTAACTGAATTGGAAGCAAGAAAATTTGCTGCTCTTGACAACTAAGAGGATCTTCAGCTCAAAATATTTGCTTAGCCCCCAAGAATAATACTGCCATATGAGAAGTAGGGAGAGAAGAAAAAAACCAACACAGCAACTTTACTCAATACTCCATACTTTAAAGTTGAAGTCATTGTAAATCCAAATCAACAGCGTATGTTTTAATGCAGCTGGTTTAAATATTTATTGCCCTATTGAGGATGAAGTTAATTCCTAACAGGCGACACTTGTCCTTATCTCACATTCAAAGGAAACTGTGAGCTGGTAGAATAAGTATAGTGGACTTCCGGAAAGACTCTCAGTGCTGTTTTGGTGAAACAGAAAAGGGGTCTATAGCAGAATTTACAAGTAAAGCTAACCTGCAAAAATCCACACTCAATTTTCCATGTCTGTAATTTCAATGCAGTCTTTAAGTAAAGAAATGTTTCTTATTTTGTAGGACTAGTGGAGTTGGAAGCCTGGATAAGCTAGGAGTTACAATAGATTGAACTACATCTTCACAGTCAGGGATAACTCAGGGATTGTCTTCCTATGAGAAACAATTCAGAAAAAGATGTACCTAAGTTCTAGAACAGCTACTCAGTTTAGTTCAGTTTCCACAGCAAAGTAAAGAAATGATAGGATTAGTAATCAAAACCACCTGAATTATGAAAATGTTTCTGTAGAGAAGAGCATAGAATTGGATGAAATATATCACACAAAGTTACAGGCAAGGTGATTAGGTGGCCAAGAACTACTGTCAGTGAAAATTGGTTAGCTAACACAAATCTTGTGAGTTCGTGTGGAAATGCAACCTTTTCTCTTTGCCAGGAGATTCTTGAGTCTCCTGGCATTTATATGGCAGATTATAGAAAAAAAAGTATCCAAGTCTGTTCAATGAATATTTGGGCAGACAAAGAGGAATCTATGTTACCCCCTCTGCAGCTTATATGAACTTAGGAAAGATCTTCCATGCAATACAGGAAATGAAGCATACAATCATAAGCTTATGGAATCACAAAGCAATGAGCTAGCACAAGAAAGGAAAAAAAAAAGGGTATTTTGTGGAAAATATTCATATTCAACTCTGGTAATGCAGAATAGTCAACCTCATCATTAAACTGGCAGCAGGGAGAGTAGAATGATTTTCATTAGTTTTCTGATGTTAAGTGCACAAATACAACATTTTTCTAGAACAGCATGTAGAATACCTGTTAGTACAGTACTTCACGATGTAATGCAAGCTCTTTTTTATAGTGTTCTTTTTAATAGCAAGCAGTCATCACCTTTATAACTAATGACTTACTTCACATTCTAATAAACATGAGAATCGTCTGCAGTGATACTTAAAGCAGTATATAGTGTGTGCTTCTCGATTGCTTTGGCTGAGTTAACACCACACCCACGGAAAATATTACATTCTAATGATTCCAGAATTTGGTTTTATACTGCTGGGACTCTGAAAGCCACGTTAAACTGACCAACTCTGATTTACAGCTAGTTTGTCTTCTCTCTGGAAAATGTGCATGTGAACTATTTGAAACAGTAGCTGTTTTCCTCATTCATCTGTTTTGGATCACAGTAATCCTAGATTTGGAAGAATGATAACAAGTTAATGTCTATGGTGTTACCAAGTATTTACTAAGTATTACACAACTGCAGTGCCACAGTGACATAAAACATTACTGTTCTTTAACAGTCAAGAAATTCACTGCATGCTCCCTAACATCTCCCTGCTTTCACCCAGTGAAGAGCTCGAATGAAAGAGTGATCATTATGCTTGAGCATAATGAGTTTACATTCACAGGGTTTACATTCAATTCCCCAAGACCAAAATGACATGAATTTTTACCAAAAAGGTTTTGACTTTAGGAAGAGAGTAGGCAGTTTGGACATAAATGTTAATGCTATGCCAAAGACTGTGTATGCTTCAAAGTCCTGCAGGCCTTTTGAGTCTAAACTATAGATATTTGATTATTTGTTTATCGTTCTGAAGTAGAACAGAAATAATCCGTGGATCAACTTGTATTTTTCTGATCCCATAGAATCATAGAATAGCTTAGACTGGAAGGTACCACAGGGATCATCAGGTTCCAATCCCCCTGCAACAAGCAGAGTTGCCAAGTGACAGATCAAGTACTAGATCAGGTTGTCCAAGGCCCCGTCCATCCTGACCTTGATCTCCAGGACAGGGTATCCATATCCTCTCTGGGCAACCTGTCCCAGCACCTCACTACCATCTCAGTGAAAAAATTCCCCCTGATATACACTTTAAATATCATCTCCTTTAGTTTAAAGCCATTCTCCTTTGTCCTATCACTACCTACCCACATAAAATGTTGATTTCCCTTATGTTTATAATCTCCCTTTAAATACTGGAATGTTGCAATGAACTCTCCTCACAGTCTTCTATCCTCCAAACTGAACAGATCAGTTACTTCAGCCTGTCTTCACTGGACCTTCTTCCTTCCTTATAGTTTATCCATGAGTTCCCTTGCTCATTCATGAATGCCTCCTGCAACCTTTCCCTTATTTTTTCTCTTAAGGATGCACTGATCTTGCACTCAAAAGAAATGTTTTTTAAGTGTCAAGCAGCTCTCATTGGCCCCTTCACCATCTAACACGGTCTAGTCCATGGGATACATCCAAGTAGGTCTTTAAAGAGGTCAAAGACAGCTCTCATGAAGTCCAGGGTAGCAATCCTACATATTGCTTTGCTTCTTTCACACAAGATCTTGATCCACCATTTCATGATCACTGCATTCCAAGCTGTCCCTAACCTTCACATCCCCAATCAGCTCTACCTTATAAGTAAAAACAAGGTCAAGTAGTACACCCCTCCTTGACAGCTCCTCCACCACCTGCATCAGAAAGTTATCTTCAGCACCTTAACTTTGGGTGCCTGGTCATGTTTCTAATCCAACAAATATCAGAATTATTAATTTCCCACATAAGAACAAGTGCCAAGGTCTGCAAGGCTACTTCCAGCTGTTTGTAGAAGGCTTCATCAACTTCCTCTAAGCCCTCACCAACTTCCTCCAATTTCTGAGTTTATGAATATTTCCCCCACATCTGAGATAGAGATAACAAACAGTGATTAATTATCATTCAGAGTCTAAAATTGTAGTACACAAACAGACATCATATGATATCTGTGTTTGCAACAGGAGTACATCTGTAATGTACCTTGATTCCTTTGGAATCTTGGTGGAGAATTACAGTTGTATAACTTTTAAGACTGTATAGCTTCACTGAAAAACAGTTGTCACTCTGTCTGAATTTAAGTTAATTTACTTCATAGCAGCTCAAACAGTGCCTTGTTTTAGAAATGTGACAAAAATGTTGATAATACTCCAGTATTTTAGCTATGACTGAACAGTGCTTGATCAATATGGCTGTCCTGTTTACCACACTTCTCACTCAGTGAATTGAATGGGGGGGAATGAAGAGAAGGGACACAAGAAGGCAAATGACCTGAAATAACCAAAGAAATATTTCACATCATATGATGCCATCCTCCCTCCCCACCCCCCACCCCCCCCCCCCCCAAAAAAAGGAGGTTGTGAGGTGGGTCAGGAGTTAGCCAGCTATCTTTTTCTTTTTTTTCTTTTTTTTTTTTGCACTTCAGAATTCATGAAACAAGCAGCAGAAGCAGTTGCCAAGTCACTCTACCATATCTGAAAAATCACATATGTCAGGTGAAGTTCCTGTTGATGGGATAAAAGGAAACATCACTCCCATTTCTAAGAAAGGTAGAAAGGAAGATTCAGTGAGTCTCACCTCTGTGCCTGTGAAGATCATGGAACAGATCCTCCTGGAAGCTATGTTAAGACACGTGTAAGACAAGGTGATTTTTGACAGCCAGCATGGCTTCATCAAGAGCAGATCATGCTTCACCAAATTACTGGCCTTCTATGATGGAGTGACAGTACTGCTGGACAAAGGAAGGGCAACTGATGTCATCTACCTGGACTTGCACAAGGATTTGATGAGTTGACAATTCAATGTTTGACAATTCATAATTGATTGAATGGTTGCAGACAGAGGGTTGTGGTCAACAGATCTATGACCAGATGGAGGCCAGTGATGTGCGGTATTCACCAGGGGCCTATTTTCTAAAATTGAAAAATAATTAGTCTCAAAACAGAAAACATGATGTGTCTTGCAGTATTTTCTTCTCTGTGGGAAGAACAGAGCTCGCATTACTTGTGAATATGTAATGTATGATAATAATTCTTATTGTCTAACCAGTTGAAACTATACTAATTAAGAACAGAACTAAAATAAAGGGGTTTTTTTTGTTAATTCTTCAGGGTATTTAAATTGGAAAATTTAAATGCCCACCACCCTCTGGTGCACAACCTTTCCCTAACCCCATCTGACTCTCCCCTGACACAGCTCCATGCCATTCCCTCAGTCCTGTCACTGTCACTAGGGAGCAGAGCTCAGCACTGCCCTCTGCACCCCTCATGAGGAGCTGTAGACTGCAATATATATTAATATATATATACACACATATATTGTCTTAACCAAAACTACACACAGTGCTTGAGGTGAGGATGCACCAGCTGGAGAAAGAGTTGAAACACTGATAGATCTGCCACCATGTTCATATCCATTAAAAAATTACTAAAATTAGATCTACAATTTGAGGTATGCAGTTATCTTAAGGCCTTACTTATTTATTGCAATTTTTTATCTTCCAAGGAGATATGAAATACATTGCAGAGTAATGTGTCATCTATCAGAAGCCACGTAGTTATTAAAATATGAACTCAACTGACTCAGACCTACTGAAAAAAAAGAACAAAGGCCTTTTTCTTCAGAACAGGCAATGAATAACTTCTCAATTCATTTGATAAATTATCAGGATTATAGTAAAATAATACTCTTCATGATAAGCATAATAATTTACAATAAAGTCTGAAAGTATAGTAAATCAGGGTCAGGCACAATGACTGCAGCTTTTACAGCTCCTGTGCATTTAGAGATTTAATGTGTCCCAGATTTAGCTGTTTTTATTGGCTCTTGATGTTCAAGCATGCAACCAGCTCTAAACTCAGTCAAAAGATGAAGAAAGTTATATGGAGCCCACTTACAATCGTCTGACGCTGAAAATATGGGGGAAACTCAGAAATCAACAGCTTCCTTCATAAAATTCTCCATAGTTTTATGTTGAACTGAAAAATAACCAACTTTCACCATACGTACCAGGTCATAAATGTATTCTTTTGTCAAAAAGAAATAAGATAAAATAAGATGGTAGTCAATAATTAGGATGAAAAGACAGTACGTTATTTAAGAAGAAAAAAAAATTGACTGCTCCATAGGCAGTTTGGGATCTCATAAAGCAAAATATAACTAAATTAAATGGTGCTAATTCTGGAAATATATCAATTGTCATTATATCTAAATCATTATATCAGCAGTCCTATGCTTAATTTTTTTTTTTTTTTTGCATTGACTTCTGCTTTTATCTGTCCTAACCTTAATAAAATGTCCCCTATATATGTATATTTACTACTTCAATACTTTGGTGAGGAATCTATAATTTCTCTACAGATAATGTTATCTAAACAAAACAATTCTATGGCATTATCAATAAAACTATGTGTATAAATGCATATATAAATGTGTACATACAATTATATTTACAATACATTTATATTTACAGTTTATCTACATAAATGATAAACTTTTAAATATATATTTCATGATTCCATTTCCAGACTTCATAAACATTTCCTCTTTATTGTCCAAATAATGTCTATTTTGAGTATTTGACTTACAGTACTGTTATAGTGAGCTGTTAATTTTAAAAGTGGTAAATGTGTGTGAAACTTTCCGTGTGAAAATTGTTCTGCGTATAAGAGTTAGTTTAACTTTATATTAACACAATGAAAAATCTGTTTAGTCATTTACTAACACTTACCTTCTCATTGGTAAACAGGGGCGATATGGATTGTTTTCCTTTTTCACTTGAATTTATCAGTCCCATATCGTTGTTTTTTGTTTTGTTTTGTTTTTTGCAAGGGATTCCTTCTGGATTTTTCAGCTATACTCTGGATAAACTAAGTGAGACAAACTTTTCTGGCCAGTCATCTTTTCAGTTAGATTTCCAAAAGCTGCACGTCTTCTCTAAATTCTATCAATTTTAATGATTTTTTGATAGAACTAATTTTAGCATCCCGGAATTTACTTCATTTATTTCCAGTAGTGCACCAAACTCATACTACTTCCCAGTATCCCCTTCCATTTATGTACAAGTTTAGCAGTTCAAATGCCAAAATGTTTATTCATCTAAAATACTGATAAGAAATATCTTTACTTCTTTTTTCTTGTTATATTCTGATGAGTATGTTTAAAATTAGCTCAGGGTAAAAGCTGAAATCTGGCAGGTTCTGCAAGCTTCCATAGACCTCAGTGGAAAGCAAGAACTAACGATCTTGTATGTTCAGGTCCTTAAAACCTTAACAATCTGAATCAGTCTTGAACAATGTCAAAACAAAGCAATAAAATGCTGGGTGTACTCATCCTCCACCCAACTCCCCTTAGCCCTCTTCATGACATTTAATGAAAGAACAAAAAAATATGGTCCTAAACAATGATAAGAGAGGCACAGGAGAAGATGTTTGACTATGAAAACATAATTCATGGTTTCAGTCAGCTGTACAGGGCAACAAGGTCAACTACTGCCTTTGGCTTTAAAAGTAAAAGCTCAGGCATATGGATCCACAGATCACCGGAAATGATTACCATAAGCAAATCTGGGCAAATGTCCTGCCACTTGGAAGCCTATGCAAACGAGCGTCTCAGCCATCTGGGTCCCACTTACCATGAAAATATGTACTTGGTAAAACAGGCATAAACAACTTTTATTCTTTGAATGTCTAATAGAAAAGGAAATTTTTGTTTCTTGTGAGAAACAAAATACAAATCTCATGCCTGCTTTCCATTTCAGGGTTAAAAGGAAAGGAAGCAGAACTCTCAGTTATACCTGTAGGTTTTAAAGAAAGCAGAGCCAAGTCACCCAGCATCACAATAATTTTTTCCTACAAGATTGATTGACAACCCGGGCAAGTCTTCAAGCCTGTGCGACAGAGCCCAACTGTTACGAGATGTTGCTTCTTCACCACACAGAGTCCGCAGCAGCAGTAGCCTCTGATCCCCTGCCACATCACAGCTTTAAGTGGCTGCTTTCCACACCAATGGCACTGACACTTTGCTGGCTGCACATCTATCCCAAGCCTCTGCACTTACAGTACCTGGCACCAGTCCCTATTTCTCCTTCTCTGGATTTTTTACAGCAATGCTTTTTCTGGACATATGAGGAGCTCTCCAGTAGATCCCTACTTAGCAGTGTTTTTTACTTCCAAGATACTTCTTCTCTTGTACATTTACTGCCTCCTGCCTATCACTGGAATTACTACAGACTTTGAAGCAAAATCACTTTGAAGTTACAAGCTGAATGAACAAGGTTAAGGGCTCTAGTGAAAAAAAGAAAGCAAGTGGTTAATAAAGAATGATCTTTTAAACCACTGTTAGACTGTTGAAGCAAGCATAAAACTGTAATGTGTAGTTCCAAGAAAAATGTGGGTTATTTTCCTAACACACTACCTGGAGCTTTTCTGTCAGTATGTTCTTATGAACTACTAATGCACAGAACAGTTAGGTAGCATAAGTTCAGCAGAAGAAAAACAGTCTGGACTCAAAGATTTTAGGGGAATCGTGAAGCCAACAGAAACCAAACTGCTCAGATAGCTTCTGCACCAGAGAAAGTTTGGTTTAGTTTTCAGATTCTGGGAATTAATAACAATTAGGTCATTTACTGTCTTTAGACATATTTTCACCCAAACACAGTATTCTCATTTTAAATCACTTAAACATTTGTTATTATGCCTGCTAGCACAGGCTTTCTTAGTTCATTGCTGCCTATATTTGATGAGGAAGAGGGTGACTTCTGAAGTCCTCTGTACTGTGCTTGCTCTCTCATCTGAGAAAAGTTCTTGTAGTCTCACTTGAACCAGTGACTAAACCTCACACTTTGTTTCCATTTCCTAGATAGTAGGTAAAAGCATTCATCTTTTTTTTCCAATGTATAAGGAGATCAGACATTATTATCTCATCTGATATGCTGTGCTGTCAAAAGGAAGAGCATTAAGCGCACAAAAGCACCATAAGCTTTAGTCTATGCATTGCCTAGATGATTCAAGCTCTAGCTTTAAGGGATATGGAGACACAGTAGCCTGACTTAAGTGTTCTTCTATTATAAAAGCCAGATTCCAGTTGTGTTCAAAAGAACAAACGTAAGAACAACCCCTGTGCTAACAGGGTACACTCTCATAGGAATTGTGAGCAGATGCAAACCCAATTTTATAATATCAAAGAAGGAAACAACATAAGAGAGATTCTACTCCAGCTTTTTTTGGTTGCATATGTGCTGTACTTATGGATCAGACCTAGCTACTTTTGGCTATACTCAGGCATTCACCAGGATAAGAGCTATTACATTTTACTTTTGTGTTTATATTTTTATGTTAAGTTCTTCCAAAATCACCATTAAAGGATAAGGTTAATAACGTTCTGCCCATAAACAGGCAATTATCTTTCCACCCACTGATCTACCAACACAAGAAGTGTCTATGTTCCCTGGAATAAATCATTAAGAAGCACTGTCTCACCAGAAATCCCTAATCTGCTTTACCATTAGTTTTAGTACCTACCTATGTTTAAAAGAACTTGGGACAAACTCAATAAGAAGGCTTTTTAAAACAGTTTATGTGATCCATATAACCCACTAAAGGGTTAATTAAGATTCAAGCTTCTTGAAAAGGTAAACAATTATTTAAATTGCACAGGCTTCATTTTCATTTCTTGAAGATAATTTTTATAGATATATTTAACCTGTAATAGGTTTTTATAATAACTACTGCTTTCTCTTCTCTAGAGCTAAAGTGCTTTATGAATAACATACTCTCTGGAAATTTGCTTTGAAAGCTTCATGTTTAGAAATTTTTTTTTGCTCTAAGGGTAAGACTGGTGATAACTAAGAGAATCATTTGTTCTGACTACATGGCCTTCAGAGTCTAGGTTGTAGTAGAAGAGACTGTTCAAAAATCATCTTTTAATTTGGACAGAGCATCCTCTGTTAAAGGTTATGAGTTTAAGATGTCAATACACCACAGATAAGTCTAATCCCAAATTGTTCCACTTAAATACTGAGTGAGATACAAGCCACTACAAGATATACCTCATTAATTAGATGTTTCACCATGCAGCGTCTGTCATCAGTCAATTTTTTACCATTTGCACTATACATTGCCAAATGTTCCAGATGAAACCTACGTACCACTCTGCTAAGATCTTTGCAAGCATATGAACTTTTCCCTTTTTTTCCTTTCTCTGTTTTCCTCAAATTATTTGATCATATGCTGAAACTATTTCTAAGTGCATTTTCTATAGACTTGTGAATTAGACTATGCAGAACTCAATGAAGAATCTCTACGACTGAAAGGAATAATACACATCAGTTGGACATATGTGTGTCAATTTATATATGTATATACATGTCTTTTAATTGTTCAGGTTTATAATACGCAAGAGTTGACTCTTTCTAGTCATTGATGGGTTACCACAAAATAGTAGGTATTAAGATGTTAAGTATAGAAACCCACAGGAAAGATCAGGCCAGTGTTTAGAGAATATTTGCAAGAATAGTGAGTAATATCCTATACTGAATCCTCGTAATCCTTACAATTGTAATGAAGCCCCTTTTATTTGTCCACGCCTGGGGCTTCCAGCACACAAAAGAAACAGAACTCTTGAAATGGGTCGAGAGGAGGGCCACTAAGATTATCAGAGGGGCTGGCACACCTCTCCTGTGAGAAAAGGTTGAGGGAACTGGGCTTGTTTATCTTGGAGAAGAGAAGGCTCTGGGGAGACCTCATAGTGGTCTTCCAGTACTTGATGGGAGCACAACAGGAGGGGGAATGACTGTTTACACAGGTTGATAGTGATTAGACCGGGGGGAGTGGTTTTAAATTGAGACAGGGGAGATTTAATTTGTATACTGAGATGAAGTTTTTCACTCAGAAGGTGGTGCACTGGAACAGGTTGCCCAGAGAGGATGCGCATGCCCCATCCCTGGAGGCATTCAAGGCAAGGCTGGATGTGGCTCTGGGCAGCCTGGTCTAGTGGTTGGCAGCCCTACCCACAGCAAGGAGGTTGAATCTAGATGATCTTTGAGGTTCTTTTTAACCCAGGCCATTCTATTTCTTTCCCTTACTGTCTAATGAAATAACAGCTAAAATGTCCAAACATCAGTTTCTGAAATTAAGCACAAAAATCACTTCACTTTCAAATATACTAAATATCTGCAATTTTTATAATTTTTTAGAGAACTATCAATGCTGTATATTGTTTCCAAGATGCCTGCTTCCTCAGCACTATATAGGATGTCAGCTTAAAATAGAACAAGGTTTTACTTTTGGCCTGTTGGAGCATGTGTTTTAAGAGAACATTTTGAGTAACTGAAGTAGCATTTTCATCCTTTTCTCTTTTAATCAAGTCTGTCTGACACTAGAATTTCATAATACTCTGAATTAGCTGTACTGTTGAGCAATGCAACACGATTTTATACTGTACATGGCAGATTCAACATCTTTTAGCAATATCTTAAAAAACATGTGGAAATGTTAGAGCCTATTTCGCTCCAAAAGATTTTAATGCTTTGCCTGAGTTTTATTTACTTATTTCTTCAAATAAAGAAAATCCTTTCAAATAAAATAGAACTTTATTTTTATTAAAAAGAGGAACATGTCTGAATAATTACTATTTTTTCCTATTCATTCATCATTCAGCTTTAAGCATGCACTTGTTGAGCAACCAGTTCTCCCTCCAAGGTCATTCAGATTGACAAAGCTACATTTGCACTCTGTCTCAAATTTCCATCTGGATTGGGGTGTTCTTTCATTTAGTTCTCCATGTGAGGAATTCCCACCCTGAGGGAGATGCACAACTCACTAAGGCAGAATACCTCCTTTCAAGGACCAATGAGCCTAATTCCACACTTTCAAATACACTCCCACACACGCGGTTTATTTTCTTACGTGCAGGGTCCTTTGCTCATATACTGCTCCAATTTTATTTGTGTGTGCATTGTTAGTAAGATATCTATCAGTGCAGTATTTTATTATTGTCCGGCAAAGACTAGTGGGTTAGCTCATAATCAGCTTCATCTCAAAAGAACCAAATATGTATGAGAATACTAAGGTGTTAAGCTTGCATTAATACTCAGCAAAATAACTTTTGCTTATGGAAAACCATGGTTGTTTTTCTTAACAGAACTCTTGTTGCATTTCCTTTCATAAGCTCACACACATAATTTGGTTTATAAGGGAGGAAGCAGAAACAGTCTCAAGTACACACTCACTCAACAGAACGAGGCAGAAACCTATGGAAGAAGCTCTAATAACATCATCAGTGTCAACTAATCCCTGCTTCCAGACCTGTTGATGCTGCTCTCAGGTGGATCATCCCAGTGTATATTTGTCCCCCACATTATCTGAGTTCAGATGCCATATGGACACTTAAGCAGAAAGGAATGCTACTCCTGTCCATTTCTTCAATGAGCAGCTGCCAAAGTTCTGAATAAACATCTATGCCATTAACTTATAAGTATTTACATGGCTATCATTTTCATCTGTTTTGCATCTCCAGCTTTGTTTTTCTGTATTTCAAGACAGCCTCATTCATCACCATATTGCTGACAAAGGGTGTAAATATATTTTCTGTAAAAGAAGTGTGAAGTGTACAGAACACAACTGTTATCATTTAACCTGACCTAAATACTGTATAGATCTTTCTGCAAGAGAAGCATTCCATTCATTTCTGGGTATAAGGGAACGAAAGTTTCAACTGAATATCTGAACCCATCTGCTGAAGTAACGTTTCTTGTTGTGTTCCTCACCTGACAATTTCTGGCCTATTTCCTTAATTTCCTTTATTTTTGTAAAATGAAAAATCATTTAGAGAACATATAAAGCCATATGGCCTACTTATCCTCAAATTTTACTATCAATGTTGTTATAGAATTCAAAACAGATCTTTCTATTTAATAAATAACGTAATGCATTCAGCATTATATCCTTGTGCTTGTCTGACATCAACATAGTGGTTGACATCAGAACTTGGAAAGGATTCAAAATAGTGCAGTAACAGCATAAGGTCTGAAATTCTATAAAGAGAATCATAGAGCTTTCTGCATTGTATTCAGTGACATCTTCCAGTTGCAGAATGGGCAGTTTTGGCTGACAGGCCTTTAGGTAGTGAGCAGATCTGAGGAAAGATTTTCCAGCACTTGCTGCTAACACTTCAGTATCCAGGCTTTTAAATCTGTGCAATGTCAAGTTTACTAGGATATGCTGGGAGAAATCTGTGCAAGCCCCATTCTGCATTGCACTCTGGGCCAAAGGTTAAGTTGGTTATACAAATGCAAACCAGGCCAGTAGAAGGCTTTGGCAGCACTACACAGGCAAGAGATGCACATGGTTACCATGCAGTGAGCATGTGCTTTCCAGTACGTCTGGCTTTTTGCGATGTTTGGTAAAAAAAAAAATTATTACCATCTGCTGAAGAAGACACTTCCTCAAACACACAGGCCAGCTACAATCCAAAACAGACTTTGTTCAGACAGTTTTTTGCACTACAGAGCTAGTGGTGCCTAGCAGTAAAACCTGCAGCAATAGGAGACTGCAGGTCATCTTTCTTGTGACGTTTCCTAGCATAGCTGTTGTTACAGCCAGAGGACTTCCTGTACCCACACCAGGAATCACAGGCCCCTGGGAAACCACTTAGGTTCTCAGAACAACAACAACCATTCATTGACAATCCATCCACGCTACCTTTGAGGAATTTGCTTCAAGGGTGAGAATAGCCTGGCCCACATACCCTGGGAAGTGAGGGAGCATTGCAAATTGGCACATATGGCCCTGTGTCCAACAGGCCCTGTCTCTTTTTCACCTTAAGCTGTTAGAAACTGCAGCAGTGCAAAGTGAAGGCATTACTACCTTGGATATTTGGTTACTGGAATGCTTTATGACTTCTTGTCTCCAAAGGAGATGGAAAGAATGAATAGATATATTGCATTACATAGAGGATGAGTCAGTACTTTGGCAGTCCTTAGGAAGTTTCTCAACAATACAAATAGATGCTTGAATTGAAACTATAACTTCCAGCATATGATTTATAGGCTAACTGAGATCTTGGTGCTTACCTCATGTCTAACTGCCATTCATTATCCATTATTACCTCTGCAAACTGGGGCTTGAGGCCACAAGGAGGGCAAAGCTGAACCTCACTACACCTAGAGAAAACCACACTAATCGGAGAAGACAGCAGATGGTGAACACCACACCACCAAGAACTTGGAATGGAGCCAATAATGGGGTATCTGGGATTATCAGGTCTTATACTGTCTTGTTATGGAACTAACAGACAGATCACTCCCCCTACAAACTGTTGCCACTAAGGACAAATTGGCATAAATACAAACTGGCAATACAGATCTTCCACATGTGCTCCCTTCCTCTGAGCACAAACTGCAATTCACTGAGTACAAATTGCTGTGATAGTCCTGTATCACACACGGGCCTGATGCACACAAAAAGGAAATGTGCATATTCTCTCATCAAAACGTATTCATCTCATGAAATACTGATGTGACACATCCAATAGGAAGGTAGATTGTTGGAGTAGTAACTAGTAGTGCTGTATCACTAAGCAGGATATCTTATCACTGCTTTATCAATGCAAACAAACTAGAGATGCAAAGCCATATATTCTTACTTAAGTGCCTCAGCTGGTCAGCTGAGATAGCTTGGTTTCTAAATGCAAGTGCTCTGACCAGAAGTGCTAAATGATTGAAATGTTTGTAACCTGCTTTAGCTTCAGCTTCTTTTGAAAGCTTAGGATTACAAGCAAAAAAAATGGCATTTTCAGTTGTGAAATACATACATAAACTGAACTTACACTGAACTTATTTGATATTGAAATAATTTGCCTGAGACATAATATGATAGATGTTGAAAATAAGATGTGAACATTGCACTTATTTTGAACAAGAAAACTTCTCATACTGATTTTTGTCCCATAGTTAGAACATTTGCTGTGTCTTTGGGACTCTGTCTTTACTAAAGTAATAATATTCCCAAAATGAAAGAAAAACCTAAAAATATCATTCACCTGGACTCCATTCAAGGTGACTTCTAGGGCAAAGATTACACAGATTAATTCTAATAATATGTAAATAACTGAGAAATAAATTCAGATAGTGTAGTTCATATACATCAAAGTACATTTCTCCTGCTTCATCTTTCTTTTTAAGGTTACATCATCTTTTTTCCTAATTAAGTAAACTTCAGATTAATTCTGCTACAATGACATTCAAATCAATAGGAGCCAAATGCACACAAATTCTCAGAAATTTGAGTCCTAATCAAAGTACAAAAAAAATGAAGCAAATAAAGGACAAAGCAACAACATGAAAAAGTAATCAAAAAGATTAAATTTTCTTCACACAATTTTGTTGAATTTGTCAGATTATAAATTCCACAAGTTAGAGACTATTACTGACAGCAGTACTGGACTCCTGGACCAAAATCCCAAACAGCACAGAAAAGACTCCAAGCACTGAGATCTAGTTAACGTTGCCTTAGAGCAACAGCTAACCATCCACGAGTTTTATCTGAGAAAGTGGTTAAATTTATGCATTTAATATGCTTTTCTCTTAGATTATGAATTCTGTTACTAAATATTTGTTAGCAGAACTGTAAAATATGGAAACTTTGAACAACATTTCAGTAGAATTACTGCAATGCTTTGACAACTGGCATCTCTACTTCAGGCTATTCTCACCTGGTTTTTTGTCCTCCTGTTTATATCTAAGACATTATGGCTAGTGCTAGAGTATTTCCATAGATAGCTTAAAATGAGATAATTAGAAATGGAAAATTGAAGAAATAAAATGTCAGCTGACAATTCTGTTGCAGAGCTATGAAGTCTCACGTCTATTTTTTATTTTTTTAATATATGAGACTAGGAAAATATGTTTAGGAGGAAACACATTCCAATAATACTAACTATAAATATTTCCTTGTAATTCCTCATTATTTAAAAGAAGACAAAAAGCATTAGTACAGTCTTATCCAACTTGAACTTGCAGTCCATTTCTTAATCAAAATTTGTTGAGTCCTAATCTTTTTTATTTACAATCAGATCCCTAATGCATTTTCTGACAAATTTAGGGGTTATAAAGCATATTCACCTATTTGGCAGAGGCTGTGGGAGTAGAAATTCATATTTTGCCTTCATACTCATGAAAAAAACACATTAATCCAAGTTAAAATAGCCTAATACTATAGAATGAACAGATTTATGATTTGAAGAAATGAATATGCATTTACAAAAATATTAATAGCAGTTTTCAGACAATTGCATATTACAAACATAAGTAGAATAAGGCTGAAATGTCAAAAAAAGCTTATATGGAGTTTACTTATATTCAGATTTCAAATTAGCTTCAATGTTAAGATTGCCTTTAAAAAAAGAGTAAATTTTTGTCCTAGATGGCATAAACAGGCTGCATGAAGATAGGAAGGAAAAAAAATCTCTTAACTCTGGTCTTTCAAATTCAGAAAACACCTGAATGAGAACACCAAATCCAGTAGCAGGTATAAAAAAACATATTTGCTACATATGCTTAATGGGGACATCAACCAACCTGTTCATATGGAGACTGATTTTGTTCACCTACTGCCTACTCTGCACTCTTCACATAGGCCTCACCCAGATAACATCTTATATAAAAGCTTAGAAAAGAATAGCTGATCTGTCTCACTGAAGAGCTAACTATATATTTCTGTAGCTAGCCCAACCTTAAAAAGAAAAAAAGGACAACAATTATGACATCTTCATTTCCTGAATAATGGTAAAAATGTCCAGAGACAAGTACAAATGCAATTATGCTAGAAGTTAAAAAAAAGCTTATGTCCACTTAAGAATATTTTCCACATTTGGTAAGTTTTTTATTGTTTTAAATGTAGAAGAGAGTCCCTTCATATTTTCCATGCACCAATTACAACTTCTTGAAACAATCTTTTATCCAAACAGTCAATTTTTTTCTTTTCTGTTGTGATTCATAGCAACCCCTATTTGAAGAACACATCCTTAAACACTTTCAGTTAGTATGTCTCTCAATTGTCTGCATGCTTATCTAGGTATCCTACAGTTTTCTCATGAATCCAGTAGTATTTTTGTGAATCTTTGCTCAAATGCATCCAGTTTGCTCATGTGTTTACAGTAGTGAGATGTTAGGAGTTAATTGGAGCAGTCTTTTCACTATAACATGATATTTTTAATGGGTTAGGCCAAAGTACTGTTGGCCTTGTTTGCTGCCTCATTCCATTGAGAGCTAATACTTAGAGCTAGCCAGCCTTTTTTTTTTTTTTTTTTTTTTTGTATATCTCTATTCTATTCAATATTCTATTCTATATATTCTGTATATCTCTATACTATTTCAAACATCTGGAACAGATGTTATTGAGGGAGATCACACGCCACGTGCATGGCAATAAAGGGATCAGACCCAGCCAGCACGGGTTCACCAGGGGCAGGTCGTGCTTGTCCAACCTCATCTCCTTCTATGACTGGGTGACCAGACAGGTAGATGAGGGAAAGGCTGTTGATGTAGTCTACCTGGACTTCAGCAAGGCCTTTGACACGGTCTCCCACAGTATTCTCCTAAGGAAACTGGCAGCCCGTGGTGTGGACAGGTTCACTCTTCTCTGGGTGGAGAACTGGCTGGAGGGCCGTGCCCAGAGGGTAGTGGTTAATGGAGTTAAGTCCAGCTGGCGTCCTGTTACGAGTGGTGTCCCCCAAGGGTCAGTTTTGGGGCCCATCTTGTTTAATATCTTTATTGATGACCTAGATGAGGGAATTGAGTGTACCCTCAGTAAGTTTGCAGATGACACAAAGCTGGGAGGATGTGTCAAACTGCCTGAGGGTAGGGAGGCCCTTCAGAGGGATTTGGATAGGCTGAACAGCTGGGCTGAGCAAAATGGGATGAGGTTCAATAAGACCAAGTGCCGGGTCCTGCACTTTGGCCACAATAACCCCATGCAATGCTATAGGCTTGGGGCAGAATGGCTTGAAGAATGTAGAGAGGAAAAGGACCTGGGGGTGTTGGTTGATGCTCGGCTCAACATGAGCCGGCAGTGTGCCCAGGTGGCTAAGAAGGCCAACAGCATCCTGGCCTGTATTAGAAATAGTGTAGCCAGCAGGAGCAGGGAGGTGATCATCCCCCTGTACTCAGCTCTGGTACGGCCGCACCTCGAGTACTGTGTTCAGTTTTGGGCCCCTCACTACAAGAAGGACATTGAGGCCCTGGAGCGTGTTCAGAGAAGGGCAACAAAACTGGTGAGAGGCCTGGAGCACAAGTCTTATGAGGAGCGGCTGAGGGAGCTGGGATTGTTTAGTCTGGAGAAGAGGAGGCTCAGAGGAGACCTTATTGCACTCTACCACTTCCTGAAGGGGGGTTGTGGTGAGGAGGGGGTAGGCCTCTTCTCCCTGATAAGTAATGACAGGACGAGAGGGAATGGCCACAAGTTGCGCCAGGGAAGATTTAGATTAGACCTCAGGAAGCATTTCTTTTCTGAAAGAGTGATCAGGCACTGGAATGGCCTGCCTAGGGAGGTGGTTGAGGCACCATCCCTAGCGCTGTTCAAGAAGCGTTTAGATGAGGTGCTAAAGGACTTAATTTAGTAGTTGGGTAGAGATAGTGATAGGAGGATGGTTGGACTAGATGATCTTATAGGTCCTTTCCAACCTTATGAACTTATGAACTTATGAACTCTGTGTTTCAGGGTATCTTTTGCCTTATTTAAGCAGAACATCTTGCTCATATATTTCCAAACAGAATTAACCATCTGCTCATACTTCTAACCTTTCTGGTCATAACACGGTATATTATCTGTGTCAAAAATTTTGGTCCTCTTTTGGCTTATAGCTATCTAGTAAATTTATATGGAGCTGAAAGAAATCCTACACAACTGAGAAGTACTTAAGTCAAAGAAATACCAAAATCCATCTTAACAAGCCCTGTGTCACTAAGATTTTCTCCTTTTTCTTTCTGATCTTGAATGGAAATATTTGTGAACCTTTACCTTCCCATTCAGTCTATTTCTTGATCTTTTATTTCTTTTTTTTAATTACCCTATAGCTGTATTTTTTTATACTAAGCAATTACTTGCACATTTCCAAATTGATACCATTAAAATGCAGCCTATTCACACAACAAAGCAACAGAGCATAATTAGAATTTGTGTGGAATTCTAAAGGTGTTTAAGTCAGGTTTCATTTGATGTCACTTTTGAGTATTTTCTCACTATTAATATTAGATTCTATATTTACTATTTCAAAGGAGACTGAAGTTATAATATACCAGTTTGGTAGGCAAAGAATAGAAAACATGCAACGGGAATGTATGTTCCCTCTTGGTTTATCTTTAATTCTGGATAAAGCCCACTCCTTCCTTACAGAGGAAAAAAACAAACATCTGTTTGTGCTAATGTCTGGTTTATAACACAGAACAAGGTTTTAGAGTACCAGAGATCAAATCTAAAATTATTATAATACACCCGTTGGCACTGCTTTAGCCTAGATTTAAATGAAGAAATCTATTATGAAGTCTGGATTTTTATTTTATAAGACAATTTTCTAAATAAAACATTCTTCCCTTATCTAAATAGAATTAGTGGAAAAGAGTTCAGCTAGACTTGTTAACCTCCAACACTTTGTTCCATCTTGAATGATATGCGTCATCTGGACACTGCCTAAATCTACCTGTCCTCTCCCAAACTGTTACTTGTATATAAAGAACTAAGTCAAAGTAATGTGCCATCTAGTTAACCTGACAGAAAACAAAACATACAGATAAAACATATTCACCTCTTAAAAGAGTAGATTTTGCAGTGAAGGACCTAGGTGAGCTGGTGAATGGGTTGGCCATGAGCCAGCTGCATGCCCTGGTGGCCAAGAATGTCAATGGCATCTTAGGGTACATTAAAAAGAGCATGGCCAGCAGGATGAAGGAAGTGATCTTCCTCCTCTACTCTGCCCTGTTGAGGCCACATCTGGAGTGCTGTCTCCAGTTCTGATCTCCTCAGTTCAAGAAAGTTAGTGATGTTCTAGGGAAAGTTCAGCAGAGGACTACAAAGATTGTTATGGTACTAGAGCAGCTCCCTTGAGAGGAAAGGCTGAGAGATCTTAGAGCATTCAGCCTGGAGAAGAGAAGACAGAGGGAATCCTATTAATTCTTATAAATATTTAAAAGGTAGGAGTAAAGTGGGGGGGAATGGGCTCTTGTCAATGGTGCTCAGAGACTAGACAAGGGCACAAAATGGAACACAGGAAATTCTATCCAAACATGAGAAAAAATTTCCTACTTTTAGGGTGACAGAGCTCTGGAAGAGGTTACTCAGATTCAAAACCCACCTGCACGTTTTTCTCTGCAACTCACTGTGGGGAACATGCTTTCACAGGGAGGTTAAACTAGAGAACCTTCATAGGTTTCTGCCAACTCCTGCAATTTTGTAGGGGATCTGCTATGAGATTTAGTAAAGGTATTTGTCTGTTGGTCACAGAATAACAAATGTCTAAGAACTGAAAGATAAATGCAAGTCTTGGAGTTCTGAGTAATACTTAAAGACTAATTTTTTATTTTAGTTCTTTTGTTGGTTGAGTGGACCACTGCTCACAAGAGTCTCCTGGCCTCATTCCTTTCAATCCCTTGGCTTTCCTCCAACAGCTTCTCACAAATCTGTATTTAGTCCAAATTCTTTTATTTCCAAGAACACTACTACAATTTCTTGGAAATGTTCTGATTCATGTACTACAATGGAGCACAGTAGTCACTCCAGGAAGGCAGATATTTAATTTGGATGTTTATAAATGCCAAAGTGCTATATACTTACTGAAAGTTTTGAATTCACATGTGTAGAATTCTCATAAAAGTAGCTGTTCTTAGAAACATTAGAATTTTTGCTCAAATCACAAGAAATCACGCTTGAAACAGATAATGTTTAAATGTCAGACAGGCTCCATTCTGATTTTAAGACAGACTCATATGAAAGGAAATGTAGTTGTTATTTCAAATGGAGAAAAACATCTTTACAGCTTAATAACTCTTGAAGATAAAAGATTTCTAAAGCATTTTTTCATGCATCTAGTTTACATATATCTCAATTTTAATTCTGGCTAGTAAACTATCAGGACACAAATTTCAAGGTGAATTTGCACCTGTCTTCTCATTTTAATCACAAACTGCCTCACGTTGATTCAACTGGAATCTTATTCTTAAATATTAATAAATATGGGCCAAGTCTCAAGTTCATAACAAAATATACTTGCATCTGAACTTCATATCCACATTTCATTAGACACACTTCATATAGTTTTCCCACAATACATAATTTAAACAACAAATTAAATTTCCATTATTTCACATTTCTTGAATCTTAGCCCAAATGCCTCATGCTCTGCTCTTATGAAATCTGAATACTTCAATCAGCTATCTTATGTTTAAGACCAGCAAGTCATAAAAACAGACATCAGAAAACTATTTTCTTTACATTTTATAGGAGAATTCTGTATATGTATTGCATTGCTTTCAATAAAAAATTGAATACTTAAAGTTGACTTTAATCAGCTGTGAACTTAAAAACTTGATGGAACTGTACTGATGTATACATTCTGAAGGTTTGTCTATGTATATATTTGTGGAAAACAGGCTGCATTTGTATATGTAGTCATTACATTTCATATTGGTTACGCATAAACAAATGTATTACATAATATAAATGTAAGAATAAGTGTATTACTGAGACTAAGGTATCCAAGTATCCAGTGTCATACGATGGCTAGTAGAAGCCAACCCCCCACTGCTGAACCAGTATCAGAGAAAGATCTTGCTGCATGAGAGAATAGTCTTTGTAGCTTTTACCAAGACTAGAGACTCTCTTGAATCATAACTGGGATTCAGTGAGACCGACACTGATTATCCAGCGAATAGAAATGCTTTTCTACTAAACATCCACTGTTTGCTCCAGGAGGTCAGGTGACCTACAGTTCTGCATTCTTCTACCACTGAGAGCGATGTTTGTAAGACCTTACCCTCCTCTCCCTCTTTAATCCAAATGCTATTCACCCCATGGAGTTCATCAAATGTATGTGAAACAGTTTATCATTTCAGTCTCTCCCATTCTCTTTTAGAACATAGTGAAATTTTCTATTTTCTCATCTTATAAAATCTTAAGATAAGCAATTTTCTGGCCCACATCTTATCACTGGGTTTAATTTACAATGTATCTCAGTTCTGCAAGATGCTTGCACAGGAAGCTAATTATGGTTTCTTCTTTCACCTATTGTCTCATCGGATCCCTCCAAAAGAAATATTTTCAGAATGAGTCTGTAAAATTCCAGAATATGATCATTTGATCACTTTGAAATTTCATTCTTGGGATTATAGAATAATAACTGGAAACACTTATCAAGACAATTAAGAGAGTTTGGTGAAATACCCTTATAAGTTCATAAGTTCATAAGGTTGGAAAGGACCTATAAGATCATCTAGTCCAACCATCCTCCTATCACTATCTCTAGCCAACTACTAAATTAAGTCCTTTAGCACCTCATCTAAACGCTTCTTGAACAGCGCTAGGGATGGTGCCTCAACCACCTGCCTAGGCAGGCCATTCCAGTGCCTGACCACTCTTTCAGAAAAGAAATGCTTCCTCAGGTCTAATCTAAATCTTCCCTGGCGCAACTTGTGGCCATTCCCTCTCGTCCTGTCATTACTTATCAGGGAGAAGAGGCCTACCCCCTCCTCACCACAACCCCCCTTCAGGAAGTGGTAGAGTGCAATAAGGTCTCCTCTGAGCCTCCTCTTCTCCAGACTAAACAATCCCAGCTCCCTCAGCCGCTCCTCATAAGACTTGTGCTCCAGACCCCTCACCAGTTTTGTTGCCCTTCTCTGAACACGCTCCAGGGCCTCAATGTCCTTCTTGTAGTGAGGGGCCCAAAACTGAACACAGTACTCGAGGTGCGGCCGTACCAGAGCTGAGTACAGGGGGATGATCACCCCCCTGCTCCTGCTGGCTACACTATTTCTAATACAGGCCAGGATGCTGTTGGCCTTCTTAGCCACCTGGGCACACTGCCGGCTCATGTTGAGCCGAGCATCAACCAACACCCCCAGGTCCTTTTCCTCTCTACATTCTTCAAGCCATTCTGCCCCAAGCCTATAGCATTGCATGGGGTTATTGTGGCCAAAGTGCAGGACCCGGCACTTGGTCTTATTGAACCTCATCCCATTTTGCTCAGCCCAGCTGTTCAGCCTATCCAAATCCCTCTGAAGGGCCTCCCTACCCTCAGGCAGTTTGACACATCCTCCCAGCTTTGTGTCATCTGCAAACTTACTGAGGGTACACTCAATTCCCTCGTCTAGGTCATCAATAAAGATATTAAACAAGATGGGCCCCAAAACTGACCCTTGGGGGACACCACTCGTTACAGGACGCCAGCTGGACTTAACTCCATTAACCACTACCCTCTGGGCACGGCCCTCCAGCCAGTTCTCCACCCAGAGAAGAGTGAACCTGTCCACACCACGGGCTGCCAGTTTCCTTACCCTTAGAAATAGCATATATAAATAATAAAATAATGGAGGCATAAGAAAGGCAACACGCAACATAAAGACTGAAAATTTCCTTGGCTTATCTTCAGCTTGAAACAACGTTTACTTGCTCATAAGCAAACCATTCACCCTGGAATTCAGCAAATATGAACTATTTCTTACCTAGGTCATATAAATACTGACAGAATTTCTTATTAAAAGCAGTATATGTGTGTGTTCTATTTTTTTTCCTATCATTTTACCTTTGAGCACTATTCCATCATGTATTTTTACACAAGAAAAGTTTAACTCCGTTTACTTTTCAGTGCACCTATTTTCACTTTCTGTCTTTAAGTGGCAATGACTTGGCTGCCTAGAGTAAGCCTATGCTGTATTTCTTTTTTTTTTTTTTTTAAGCATAAAGCAACCTTTTAACTATTCTTCAAAATGGATTTCCAAATTTTCAAGATGAGGAGAAACTTAATAGAAGTGTGAAGAGGTGTACATTCATCTCCTCATAGCGTTTTCTATACAAGAAAAAACTATTTGCACTATGAAGCTGCTAGCTCTTCAGATTTCTAGCCTCAGGAAAGAATCATTAAGTGCTCTTTTTGTTTAAAATGTCCGAGTTTGGCTCCATTCATCATTAATTCTTACACTACTGGGCAATAATTCACCACATTTTCACATTCTGGTTTATCTCAGGTTTCCTCATCCACATCTGTGGAGCTTTTCTATTTCTCTCTTGTCAAGTAGAAGCCCTTTACTCTTTGACTTAGCTTGTCTTGTGTAGTCAAATGTTGTAAATTGTCAACATTCGTATAGTCCAGAGTTTTAATCCTTTTAGCGGTATCTTTTTGTAACTAGTTAACAACCAGCTTTTATAAGCACAGGCATTCCCTTTCCTTATTGATGGGAATTTCTGTTCAGTTTTGTGACTTCTACCTAGTGTGACAGAAAGAAAGAGAGCAAGAACATGCATGTTTCTAATATTAAAAATCAATTATTAAACAATATTCAGAATTGATGCAAGGTTAGGGAAGACTGAAAATATGAAGAAAAAAATCCTTTAATTCATTTGAAAGCAAAACAGATCTACATTTTAAGAGATGTTGGTAGTTTAAAAAAAAAAAGTGGAATTCTCAACAGGTAGTTTCTATAGATGTAATGAAAACCAACATTTTGGTTTAGGAGATCCTGATGTATGAAAAAGGCAAGGAAAATTCCACATTAAGAAAGGAATTTTTGCAGCATCCTGTTAGCTGAAAAGTATGTTCTTGCTGGCTTGATCAATCAGCAGGCCCACAGCTCCAAATTAGGCATAACACTAACCCCCTGAGGCTGCCACAGAGAAAAGAATAGGATCATTGAAATTTGTGGGGCTGCAGAGAAGGAAATAAATCTTTAGGAAAATCCCTGTCCTGCCAGAACACAAGTGACAAGAGGAAGATTTGTTTTCAGATCTCATTTTTGACTGATCTTACTCAGCAATCTTGAGTTTTGCCTCTGTGATGAATTGCCATCATCTAGTATACTATTTTTGAGTGTTACTGAAATACACTTCTAAGGACTAAGGATTTGGACAGCCTGTGAAGAGTCCAGAGAACAAACTTTACAAATGACAAATGATCAACAAACTAGAAAAAAAAAGTACAAAATGAAACTCCTTTGACCCAGGTTGCTTTATGTAATGAAATCTAAAATAAAATTAAAAAAACAACTCTGATTGTTGATGATTCACGCTCCCCCTCAAATGGGCATGAAAGAAAAGAAGCAGCATTACATTACGAGAAGCTTTCTAAGTATGAGAACATAAAGCACCAGAAGTTTCCACCCAGTTAATCATGCTTTATATGCTTAAGGATAGCAACTACAGCTGAATTGGAGAGGTTACTAGTTTCTAAAGAAATTAACAATATTAATTGGATTTGACAAACTTTTCATTACATACATTTGACCACTGCTCAGCCCCTTTCCTGCAACACTATGTTGAAATACCTATTTTTGTGAACATTGTGTGCTCATCCACAGGATGGAATGACAAAGTTGATCTCTGTTCTTCTAGAGATTTGCTCATTTTCATCCAGGTTGGAAGCACTATTATTTAAAACATTTTAAAGTTTGGATCTTTAACCTAGAGGTCCAGAGGGAGATTTTTCTCATTTAGATTTTGATTAAAAGGCATCTTCCACTGACCTCTAATAATTCCTTACTCTTTTTTTTTTTTTTGGCTAGTGATAACATTGTTATAACCTCATACTGCAGTCATCTGTCATCAATTTTGCTTAATATACTTTCATTTCACATTAGATGATTTGAAATGAGTCTTGGGAAAGTTGTAGGAGATTAGACTAGTAATACTAATGCTATTTGTTACGTGCATCAGCTTATTCTTTTACACTGTTTATATCCATCTAAAATGGTGCTGTTGGCAGAGTGAGATAGGGCCTTCTATGGGGAAACTGGATTAGTCCTTCCCTAGAAGCCAACAGTAATGTCCAAGGAGGCCTCTCCAGCAGGCAGGGCAAGCTGATGGTGGAAGAGCTCAGCAAGTTGAAGTTATCGACACAAGCAGATCACAGGCAGCAAGGTGACATGCAGTCAGGCTTCAGTAGAGCTGCAAGAGATGTCTGAGGGAACCACAGAGACCCAGAAGAGTTCACTGTAATTCAGGAAAATGGTAACGGTTGTGGATGGAGAAAGAAATAGCAAGTGAGGTGCACAAGACTGAGAAGGAAGGTGTTGTTTTTGGTTTTTTTTTTTTTCCATTTTTCACTAGTTTGTGTTCCTTCTGATCCTGAGTTTCCCCTATTTTACAGAGTTCGGAGTTTGTGGTTAGAGGATACTCATTATATATCATTAAGGATGTTTAATCCTGAAGCTTCTGCCAGGGCTGCAGGGCAGGGAGAAGGTAGAAGGGAATAGAAGGTCAATGAGTCAGCCCTGGGCTTTGATACAGTCATTCCTTTCCATGGGCAGGAAAGACCAACTGACAGTACCGTTATCACACATCCAATTTTACCCAGGGTTTCTCCCTGAGTAAGGTTGTTGCCTCTTCACTAGAGTTTTCCAAGCATAACATCAGTGCAACACTTAAGAACAACTGTGTGTGACTAAAGACTGGAGCACTGGGCCCAGACAAGAGCATTTATAAATAACATTCCTCCAAACTGCACTGTCTGTTCATTCTTCTAAGGAACACTTAAGACTTCATACTTTTAAACAAATGGATTGTCCAGGGCAATTCTGCAAAAGTAATTCAGTCTGAGCTGAAAATATGTACCACAGACATGGCACAACTGATCCAACCTGGAAGACTGAGCTATAAATTTTCCTCCCCGACAATGTACTCTCATAGTCTCTTACTCTTTCTCTCTCTTCCTTGTCCCCATCCCCCACTTTTTTTTTTTTTGTCTCCATTTCCTGGCTTCATTAGGCTGGAATCTTACTGTTCTGTCCTTTTTTTGTTCCATAAACTCTGCTGCACTGAAGCCACAAGTTCAAATTTATCAGGGTCTGGTTCCCTAGGGAGTTCAGTGTAGGATGGGTTTTGTTGCATCTCCTCACTATTCTGACTTGCGTTCTACAAAATGTCCTTGCTTTTAACTCAGGAAGTTCTTTTTCAAATGCTTACCTCCCTTTAATTTTTGTGAAGAATTCTGTCTAAAGGATTTTCAATACATTTAACAAGAACATTCAATTATTTAATATTTTCCTGACACCATAACACTGCCCCCAGGAAAATAAATAAAAATTCTTCAAAAAGTGGAGTAATCTATAAAAAATAAAAATAAAAATGTGGTGAATCTGTTCAGAATTGAACTACCTCAATATACAATGCTTTTTTCACAATTTTTTTATTTGGAATTAAAAGTTAACATTGCAATTCGATGTTATGACAGAACAAGACACAGCGTCTATTGTTCTAGATCAAACTACAGAAAACATAGCATTAAATCTGAACTCCTTTTTTCCTATCCTCAAATCTCATTTCTTACTTTCTTCTCAAAATATTTAAACTTAATTTTGTCTCCCCACAGTGTACTTGTTCTCAGAGTCATAATTCCATCTCAGGGATATTATATCACAGGAAGTTGGCTATTATTAAAAAGTATTTGGTTTCCATTTCTATTTGTAAATGTCTTTTAAAATTATAGGTTGAATCCTGGAACAACCTTGTTATTTATTTATTTTAAGACAGTTATGCTAAACATGTTTTGGTATCAATTTTAATAACCCAATTTTCCTGACTTTTCATTCCTATTTAATTTTTAGCAATGTAAAACAGACCCAGCAGTAATGTCCATTGTTCGTTTGAAGGAAAACTGGCAGAGCCTTTTTTTTTTCCCTGTGATTGTATTGTTTTGCCAACTTGTCTACTTGTCAGCAGTCCAAAATCAGTAGTATCCTAAATCCATTATCAGATCATCTGGGCAAATACAGCCTTCTTCTTGCATGATAAATGAAATATGATGACATACCTGACAGTCCCAATTTAGAATTCAATTTCTACAAAAGAAACCTCATTTTTTTGGTCAGAGCTGCTAGGAGCAAATGCATGGCATGTTAACTGAAGTCATCAGTGAAAGTAGAATCCAGTCATAAAAGGGGAAAAGAAAACGATAAAAGAAATAAGAGTCCTCCTTGCCATCTAACCTTCTTCCTCTCATGACAGAGAAATATGTTTATATTTCATCTTAATTTAAATATGTGCAACTAAATAATGAAGATCATTTCACACTATTGCATGATTTTATCTGGAACAGAATAATTGAGCATAATTTAACCTATCACATTTTTTTCTTTTATACTTGTTTTATTTTGAGTAAAAAACTAAAAATTCCACATTCAGAGGAAATTTCAGAAAGTAAAAAAAAAAAATGCAATAATTAAACACATCATAAATCTCCTTTTTCTACTCTCGACCAATAAGAGGTTCAGGCCCTAATGGTCAGCTTACCATTATAATGGTGTGTTATAACAAAGCTCTAGAGACCCTACCAAGACATAGCCCACACTGTGCCTAAACAAACATAAATGCAGACTCAACAGATTCTGACTTTACAAAAGATGTAAAGGAGAGTTGAAACAGCAGTAAACTATCAAAACTTTGTTAGTGAAAAAAGAGCAAGCGTTCCTCACACTCAGAGCAAGAACCAGTGTATTGCTGGTTAGTTCACCACTGATAACTTGATGAACTTCAGTACAGTCACTAATAAATTAGGATCTGGCTCATCCCTGGTAAATTCTGCAACAACAGAAATTGTTTCCCAGTTCTTGACTTTTGTCTTGGGTTTCAAAAATATAAACAGCTATTGTTATAAGCCAAACATGTCTTTGCAGACAGCACTCAAATGAAACAACATAGAAGTCTTATTTTGCAAGCATTTTACCATCATTCTAATAAGAGACAGTAACAGCAGAAGGATCAACGCAATGGGAAGGTATCACAAAAAAAAAATAAAAACAAGAAAAAGAACACTTACCCATCTCTGAGGATCTAGGCTTGTAGAAAAAAATCCATAAGAAAGGGATCTCTAACAAGTCAGTCATTAAATGAGGTCTAAGAGGGGTGGAGCCAGGCTCCAACCCTTCCAGTTGCACAGGTGAATTGCCTTCACCTGTGCTTTCAGGGCTGACTAGAGCTTTTCTCCAGGTGCTCAAACAGTGGTTCCAGCTGTTCCAATGCAGAGGCTAAACAATCCCTTTAGAGCATTGTCTCAATCAAATTTATAGGAGGGAGAAGTGAGTCTTTTTAATATGTGTATAGCAGACATTGAGATTAAGACACAATGGGTCAAATGTTAGCCTAACCAGTTTTTTTTACAAATCCTAGTTGCTTAGAGACATGGGGGAGGGAAGATGGACAATAGAAAAGAAATAAGAAAAAGCAAGGAGTTTTTGTAGAAAGCAAGAGAGAGGGTCACCACTGTGGGCCCAGAGAGGTTTGTAGTAGGTCTGTTGATCTCAGGAACTTGTCTGGTCACCACGGGGGATGGCAGACACCCAGCAAGCAGGTCCCAGAGGGTTCTTCCATAGAGGTTTTGCCCTCAGAGAATTCTCTATCAAAGGTTATTTTTGCTTTGGGAGTTCTTCTCCAAAGTCCTTAGTTTAGTGAAAGCCTTTTATCCCCCATTTCTCTGTATTTTTTTCTTCTTTTCCCTCTGTTGGTGTGACATACCTGGCTCAACAGATAAGCCAGCAGGGAGTGGTGCATTCGTTGCCATGCTCAAGCATTGTCTTTTGTAGGGATCAGCTTCTCTAAGCTGTACTCTGAAAAAGACAGGCTTGTCCCTGCTTCTGCTTATCTTTACAACAATAAGCAGAGGCACTGTGGCACAGTGACACCCACCTAGGTAATCTGCAGTTCTCAGTTAGTGTCTTATCACCAGAAAGGCCTCATGGAGCGTAACTTCCATTCTACCAGCGTCTTCTAACAAGTTAGCAGGAGGGTTAAGAGCTCTTCTTCATCACTAACAGAGATGGCTTCTTCTGCTTCTATATCCTTGTGATTGGCAGTGATTGTGAAGTGGTAAGGTTTATTCCATCCAAGTAACAAACCTTGGCTGTATATTTTAGCGTGCCCATGGAGCTGCTGAAAGATTTCTCTTAGGGTGCTATTCTTTTCTAAGATAGTCTATGTCTGATTAACTGTCTTCATGTTACAGATGAACCACTCACTGTTTACATACTGCATGAAAAGGGTACGAATAGGCTTACAAATGCATTTCCTAGCGTTGTTGCAGTTATTTTGATTGCCATGTCTCATAGTTAAGTGTCTAAAATCAATGCCTGTATGTCCATAGAGCTTTTAAACAGTATTTAGGTGGCTGCTTTTCAAGAAAATGTATTTTTATGAAGGGTAGTCTTACTAATATAGAAGCAGTAAATAATTAAACTAAGTTCCTATAATCTGCTAATAATGAAATATAATTGTTCTGAAGTCAGGGACCAAATTTAGTTAGATTTAGGTAGATGCCTACTACCAATGAGGAGCAAGAGCTGGGCACACTAATGCTTTTAAAACTGTCCTCATACATCCCCTTTGTTCCCTTTAAAAATCTTGTAGTTTATCTCTGAACTCTCTTCTGTGAAGATGAATTCAAACTATCCTGGTAAAATAAAACTATTAATTTACTGTGCCTGTGACTTACTCTTGCTCAGCAGCAAAGCAGCAATAGTCTTTTTTTCTTTACCAGTTTTGCCCTCCTTCTGCACCTCCCTACATTATTTTTTTAATGAGTTTGAACAGAATTAGCTTTACTGTTTCCTGATCCTCTGTTACTGGACATAGTAGTAATTATCATCATCAGGGATACCTATGCCTAGCTGTTAGGACATACCATAAGCTTCCTAAAGCAAATAACACAAAACATACAATTTAATACAGTTGCTGACAATTGGTTTTTTTTACTTTTTATGCAGCTGTATTTGTGAAAACTAGATGCTCCCAAGAGGTTCCAAGTTTGTTCAGGTGATATCTCTAAACCTTGCAGACAGTGGTGCTGATGCATGTGCCAGCAGGCACAGCCTGAGTTTGCTTGGATAACACTGCCCCATGCTGGTTTGTAAGGAAAATCCCAGCTGGCTGGGTTTTTTTGTTGGTTTTTTTTTGTTGTTCGTTTGTTTGTTTTTTGTTTTTAGTTTTTACCGAACAAAAAATGGGCAGGTGCACTCTGATTTTAGCTTGTAAGTTTGTTTTACTTCATGACAGAACACAAGGCAAAGCCTCAAATTGCACCAGGGGAGGCTTAGATTGAATATCGCTAAGAATTTCTTTATTGAAGGTATGGTCAAGCACAAGGAGTCACCATCCCTGGAGCTATTTAAGAGACATATGGTTGTGACACTTAGGGATGTGGTTGAGCAGTGGACTTGTTGTTTTAGGTAGATGGTTGGACTTGGTGATCTTGAAGGTCTTCAACTTAGATGATTCTTTTTTCTATGATACACAGTGAAATACATACGGTTCTGTAAAAATAGATTTTAGTATAGTAACTTACAGAGTAAGTTTGGTGAAATTAATGGCATGTATGGGTACAGAGAGATAGGAACAAGACATCTAACCAAGCAACTAGTTTCCAAATGACATGTAAATAAATCAGTTTTTATAATGTGACTGAGGAAAAAAGAATTGAAAACAAGGCTATTACAGAACATTCATCATTTTCCCCACCGTACTACTGAAAACAATAAAATAGAATATTGCAAGAATCAGGGTGAAAGTTGAAGGAAAACATCTGTACAACAAAAAAATGTACATGCTATTTCAGATTTAGCACTTCCCATTTTAGACAGCCTTTGCTGAAAAATTCTTATCCCCTAGTTATCTCAAGCTCTGGAACTTCAAATACTAAATGGTTCTTACTTAATGAGAAATCTCATATGCTCAGATCTCAAGATGGAGTGATCACAGCAGGATCCTAGATGACCAACTGCTTCTGAAGATTTAACTACAACATGGCTTGAGTTCAGCAAGATTAAATACACTTAGATATACCACTTCAAAGAAACATTAAAGTAGATCAATATTGTTATGAAAACCACTCGAATTTTCTGCCAATTGTTTAGGGGTTTTGTTTGTTTTGAAGAGGGAGGAGGGTCATTTATTCCCTCCTTGCTCCCTATGCCCAAGCTTTACAGACATTATATTGCAAAGTATTATAGAGTTACAGGCAGGAAATAGAATTTCACACCATATCCTCTCCAGTACCCACATCTTCATGGTCTTTCAAAACATAAGGTACTATATGAGAACAGTCTGGAGACTGTAAAACAGGCTCCTTTTTTTGTGGTCCTGTCAGAAAAGGGTCAGGGTATGAATATATCTTGTTTCAATATTTGTTTGGAAAGAAGGTTTCCCTTAAACACTCCTTCCAAAGGCTTTCACTCTTAATGAAATGCAGATGTCTACCCATCCCAACAAGACTGAATAATTTTGCTTACCACAGTAGATATATCCTTTCATTTTCTAGGGAGGAACAATACTCTTTTCTTCTCTTTTTTGTTAGAAGTATACCTGAGTCCTGATAAAAGTCAGGACATGCCATTTTACCTATTAGAAGTGATTACACAGATAATGATCATAAATTATTCCAACCATTTTCCTGTGGTTCCTGTTTTGACTAAATGCATCTGCAAGCAGTAGAAGTATTAAACTTTTTTTTTTTTTGTAATAACAATTATGAACAATTTCATACCTTGAGATTTTTCTTCTTTCATTTGCAGGCATTTCTGCATGCTAGGATTAAGTTCAACAAATACTTTAATAAAATAAGTAAGAGAAAAATGGAGTGATAGATATTCACATTTTTCTGAGCTAAGCATTGTTTTTTCCTATGCCATGTTTCTACCCTAGATAAAGATAGTATTTTGCAATTCTAAGGATAAAACTGTACAAAGTTGTAATTAAAAAGTAACTTTTCAATTTCATTGCAGACCTCAAAATCTATTTTTCTTCTGTGCTATCATCTCTAAATATGATCTCATCTTTCTCAGTATGACAATGATAACTGTTTTCTGAGACAATTTTTTCTACCAAATCTGCACTTACCTTCTAGTCCCTCTAACTTCATCGTATTTCCTTAGGTAGCCTCAGTAAATGTCATTCAGTAAAGCATGAAAACTATTATTAAGCTCAGAATATCTCATCAAGCATGTACCTCCCTATTCTCCATTTAGCCTCTAAACATGTAAAAGGAGAAAATATGATCTGTCTTTGATAAACTCTACTGACCATTGGCCTAGCTGTGTCAGGGGTGGATCAGATTTGGGTTAAGAAAAGATTCTTTGCTAGTAGTGGTCAAGCACTGGAATAGGTTCCCCAGATTTAATTTTTAAGATCTGTATGGAGACAAAAGTTGGACTTGGTGATCCTTGTAGGTCCTTTCCAACGCAGGATATTGTACCATTGTGTAATTATATTATTATATCATGATAGAATAATTAAAGTTGGACAAGACCCCTGTTCTATCTACTAAGGGTTCAAATCAGGGTTGGGTTCATCATTTTATCAGGTTGAGCAAAGCAATGTCCTGTCAGGACCTCAGGGCATTCACAGATGGAAAATCTGGAACCTCTCTGCGTAATTGGTCCAGGCAAAGCAAATCCTCATGCATTATGTACTCCAGATTCCTATCAGTCTTTATCATTTTATTTCTCAAATTGTGAAACTCAGAAACTAATGATGTATTTTGACAAATGTTAAATACAAGGAAAAAAAAAACACACTTAACTCTCTGGAAGCACACTTTGTTAGGCATTCTTATCTCACTCCAATTTTTTTTCCACTATTACTAGAATGTAGGGAATAGAGGAGTCAAATTTTAGATTTATATATTATATAATCTCCATATATTATATATATTTAAGCTACTTAAAAAACCTACTTAATGCAAAAATGAAGAATAGCAAATATTCCTTTTAACAAGTAATCATATTTTAAAAACAGGAGTTCAGCTCTGTTCATCTTTCCTGTAACTAGTAGTGCACCTAAGACAAAGATAATTACTGAAAACCAAAGTAACCCATTAGTCCAAGTAAAATAATTCAAAAAAAATCACTATATCAGATTAAATTAAAAAAAAAAAAAAAGTAGCTGTTCCTCAGCAGTGGAAAAACAGTTCTTTGCATAGGAGCTTAGTGTCTTTGCATGGTTATCAGTCAAACTGAGTGATCTTTGTAGAAACATTCACTGTGTACATTAACAGAACAAATATCATCACAAACAGACTGCCATTCTATGCATCCACGGTGCAAGAAGAGATGAAGAATTTTGCTAATGCCTTTTAAAGCTGATTACTGGAACCAAAGTATGGTGCAGCTTCCATATTTCAAGGTCTGCAAAGCCCTGGAGAAAAGCATCCTGTCCACCTTCTCTGATATCAATGGGAATATGCTCTATAATATTTTTAGGATTATTTTACCTACCTCGGTTTCCTTACTTTAGCATACCATGGGGTGAGAATCTACATACAGCAGTGTTGAGCAAAGATTTTCTTCCTGATATTTCCTTTCACCTGCAGCCCTGTAGTCCTCCCTTGCCCACCATCTACTACTTTGTGAGGATACAACTGTTCCTAGAAACTTGCAACAGAATGACCTAAGCTACAAATCGCCTGGCAGGAAAAATGTGGATACATGATTAGGGGACCAGAAGCAGACCACAGCTGCTAGGAAGCTACAAAGAAAACACTGATTGTAAATCCATCTCCAGAGGAGCCCAAAGATAGTTCAGTAATTTGAACTGGTGTTCCACAGATATCTGGAATGGCTCATTGAGAACTAAATGGAGCAATTTTACTAAATAAACTGAAAAAGAAATGGAAACGTCACAACTGGAGTTTGCTGTGAACAAGGAATGTCCTAGAAATTATTATTTCAGAAGCATCAACATGGGAACCAAAGCAGAGAGTTGTGAAAGAGAGATCCAGCAATTATTTTTGACTCCATCTCCCATCTCAAAATATTTCTTACTTCTTTACCAGTATAACATTCTTCTCTCAGATTGCTACCTGGTTCTTGGTGTTTAGTTTGCTCTCTTCCAACAAGTCTCAGGGTCCACATCCTTCTTGCCTATAACTTCCTCAACATTCTTGCTGGCTTTCATCTTTCTAGTATCTCTCTTTTGATCCTTCTCATCTTTTCCAAACTGACAAAGCTTCTCCCAGCCACTGACTTCAATGTGTTTTCCCACTTTCAACCTCAATCTCTGTCCTTGCCTCTTACCTCAGAACGTAGTATCAGCTTCTTTGACAATATCTTGCACAGGTCCCATATGTACACCTCCCCCTTTCTTTTTCCCCTCTAAATACTCAACCTGAAGCAATTTCACTTCCATTCAGTTTAGGTTTTCAGGGCTAACAGCGACAAAATATCATATGGTCTAATAAAGGAAGTACTAACTTCTTTGTGGAAGTAACAGACTTGTAAACACATCAAAAATAGACCTATTTATCAGAAATTCAATGGAAGTGTTGTCTCTGTGCAACAGAAGAACAAGCAAACAAGTAATGGTGTTGTAATTGTTTTAAAGAAAACAGTTTTTCTTCAAAAAGAAATGTTACATATAAGATGAAAAATTACATTCTCATGAAAATTCAATCCTCCTTCCAACTAGAGGATATTTTCTTACAAAGGGAAAGACTCATTGAAGATGGATCTCTTATGGATTTTTAAAGTTCTCTTATCATGTTCTTGGAAAAAGATAAATGTGAATGATAGAAAATTGTCAAATAATGGGAAATTGGAGCAGGTTCCCATAAAAAAATAATAAAAAAAAGAAACCCAATTTGTCTGAAACTGGATCTTCATCTTACTATCTGGAAAATATTTTATTTTATTGTAGGATCTGCAGCTGAGGAAAAAAAGCAATACGATCTTATTTTTAATTATAGGACTAAATACTTCTTATAGTCACTGTTTCCTCTGGAAAAAAGATCTCCCACTTGAGAAAAGTTCAGTTTTATGTTCTGTGATGAATAAATACCCAAAATACTATGTTTTACTTGGAAATAACAGTATAGGTCAGTATACACAGCTGGGATTTTCTACTATGAATCCGCTTTCTTGAAAGTAAACACATTTTTCTGTAAGAAATGTAAGCAAAAGGACTTAAACTCCATGGGTTCTTTTGCAGAACCTGGCTGACCAGGGAAGATGAGGGACAGTCATTCTGCAACATGGAACTGTTTGGGAAATTAAGAAACAAACCATTGTTTTCCAGGTGGAAAGTTTTTTGATCTGAACTATGACCACATACCAGAGTCATTTTAGTTTACAGTCAGCTTCCCAGTGTGAAGCTGTATTAAGCTACTGGGACTGGTTACTGGAGACTAGTCATATACGAAAAAATATGAGAGTGACACTGCACCCAGCTTCTTTCTTTTTCCATACTGCTAAAGCTCAGCAATTCATGTTTAAGATCTTCCTAGAGCCATATTTTTCCATATGCCTGGAATATGTTATGATTATGGATGAATAATTGTTTCCTCTTATTCACCAAGCAACTTAACCTTTAGGGGGCTCCAATTAATCTTGGTAAAGAGAAAAAAAATCCTCTTCGAAGTAACCAAGTTTGACAAACTTGTGTCCTAGCAGCAAGCTGGTCCTTTCAAGAAGGATAAGGCAGCAACTTAATGTAAAGGACATGAGACGATCTAATTGATCATCCAGCCTCTACCTGAGAAGCATATGAAAGGTCTCCAACTCTTAGATTTCAGCCTCCCACCATGTCATAATTGAAAACAAACAGGGAGAAAAGCCTGTTTCTCAAGGCTGTTACACTTTTTCTAAGTTTAGATTTCAAAACATCACGAATTCCTGTGTTTTATGTTCAAAATGTTTGTTTTAGCAGCAACAAGCAGGAAATCCTAGTGAGATTCTACACTCTTCAAAAAACATGCAAGGGCTGTTCTTTAATAGTACAATTCTCATCTAACAAGGATTTGAGCAATAAAATGATCAGCTAGTAAAATCCAAATTGTACTCTAGTTATTTACATTGGCTTCAAACACTAAAAACTTCAGACAGCACAAGAGAAGGCCTACGACCTTGCACCACTCTACTTACAAAACTCTTTGTACTGCTCTCCAAGGGAAGGTTCCAGCGTGTTCAGAACTCTGCTTCTTTACTGACAAATCTAATTATCTGAAGTCTTTTGAGAACATCTTTAAACTAGGGGCAAAACAAGCAGGTGACAAATCTAGGAACTTCACACCTAGATAAGGGATAGCAGATGGATAATGGAAGAACTCTAATCAGATATTGACTCACAGTGCCAGGCTGTCCTGGTGAACTCTCAAAGGATAAATCTGTGTTATACCCATCATCTGCAGTACCATAGCTACAGTTCTCTTTAGAGAACATAAAACCAAGTCTGTGAGCATCATACAACAATAAAGGGAAGATAACACAGAGAAGCACAGATATACACAATTACAAGAAATACAGCTTATTCAGAAAGACCAAAAAAAAAAAAAAAGCAGCACTGAAGGACTGAAAGAAAGCAAGAAGACTGCCATGAAGAGCTTTAGCCAAAGAAGGAATATTACATCTCCATGGCAGACAAAGGCACAGTAAAAGGCTAATATGCTTAACATTCCAAAGAGAAAAAAACTAACGAGAAACCTAACCTAGTAGAACTGATTGGTCTATCCAGGCTCAAGTAGTGAAAATGATGGCATTTCATATTTATTTTCAGTCTACATTTAAAAGTGTTCACAAAAACTTAACATGAGGTGCAGCTGTCAATTTTCCAACATAAGAGCCTTCAACAGTTGGACAACAGTACAACCCCCAGAACTGATGAGTAGAGGTGGTTCTTTTATTAGTATGTATCAAGTACTCAGAAGCAATATGATTTCATCTCTTACTGATGCGACTCCAAAAAAGATTGATTTTGTATTTCAGTATAAATTCAGTTTTGGTGAGAAGAAAATGGCATTTACAGACCCAAACACATGGATACTTGGGAAAGTATTATTGAAAATATACGTCACCTTTTTCTGGACTTTTCAATGGAAAAGCCTGCAAGATACTTGGCATGGTATTCTTTGGGGGCTTTGTTGAACAAGTAACTTAAGTTTACTAGGAAATATCACTGAAAATAACTGTAGGTGCAAAACACTGAACATAAGGCATTAAACATTAACATTTTTCATTTATTTACATTTTAATTCAGTAAAATCTGTGGATGGAGATTCCATTAACACTCCTCTTAACTCAGACTGTAAATCTGTAATGAGTCATTTAATCAAGTTTTGTCTTAACAGCTTATAAAATGAATATTGTAATCTCCAGTCTTATAAGATTCCAGAAGTTACCTTAATGACTTTTAAAAACAATTCTATGAAATAACAAATACAGCCGAGAGTGCATAGCCTTCTTTATTCCACACAAAAATAATTTTTGTGTGCATATAGCTTTTCTTTGTTTTACTGTTTTTTAATATAAGTAATCTTACACTGTAATAAGTCAACTTTCTCTAGGCAAAGTTGTCAGTTTTATGTATATTCATAAAGTTTGCCTTTACCATCATATTTTTAAGGTCAGCACCCTAACAGTGTCAGCATAATTTTTAAAACAATACAAACCACAGTTTCTCCCAACATGTTTTTCTGTAGGGTCTACTGTTAGTCCAGTACTATGTTACTTGTCATAATATAACGAGTTTTCTGAGTGATGTGAGACCCTTGGCTTCTTCACGTTCAGATTAAGAAACATTTTAATTCTGCAAGTCCAGAAAGTCTCTTTCCAGAGAGAAAATAGTTTCTTTCAACGTTGTTACTCTCATAGACTTTCTATTGTATCCTACTAGCATTAAATACTGCAATAATAAAATTGCTCCTGTGCTGCATGTGAATATACACTCCGCCGTTTCAGTGAATAAACATTAATTCTCATCTTTCTATTGAAAAGGGACAGAACCATTAGAGTCTCAATTAACAGAACAACATTAAGAAAACTCAAATCTCCTTCAATCTTATTTGATAGCTGAAGAAAAGCATCAGTGTTTCTGATTCTATGAAATAGGAGACATACTATAAGGAAGAATGCAGACTGCTGCTGTAATAACACATCTTCAGGAACAACTATTCTACTTCAAATATTAAAAAATGAAAATTATGTCCCTAGTTATGATTTCTTATAGTTCTCTAATAGTGCTGGAACACATGTAGCTCTGCTTTTGTACTGTGCTTTCATAAGTATAAGTGAAACATACTACAAGTGATTAGATATGAGCCAAACTCTGTAAATCTTTTCCATGAGAGAAATATTTCAAATGTCATCAGCCACTGCTCCACTGTAGTAAGTGCTTATGTATCTTCAAATATTGAAAGATAAGAGAGCAAGAGGACAGAGGTGACAAAACAGAACTATAAGTGATAATATGAAAGATGTTATATAAATGACAGATGAATAGGAAGAGTGATCAAATGTATTTTGCAAATATCTTTCAGTCCAAGGGTATATAAGATAATACATTCACATACTAGAGTGTAATGGGCATAGTATATAACATGCCTATACAAATGTTTAGTTTAGTAGGTCCTACTTCACCGTATAATTGAATGTCACCCACATCTCAGCCACCCAAGAATGGAATTCAAGAATTTGTGTTTTTGCCCTGATTTATTTTTCTCCTCCCCAAAGCAAGGAGAATTTCAACCATGGATTCCCTGAATTATTCACCTACACTCTCCTTGTACATCTCCTTTGGTCAATATAGCTACCTCTATATTGTTTTGTAGAGATAAGGTAACATAATGGAAGAAGATCGACTTCTCAGCTGGAAGTTTTATTATTCCTCATTTGGGAATCCCTTGAAATGATCATCTGCCTGTATCATCTGTGGATGAAATCCAGATCACACCAAAGCATGACAACCTCAATTACCCTGGGATTATATCCTCAATACTAACCAGCCCTTTCCAGCTACCTGGTAGGAAGAAATACACTCTTTCCGTAAACTTGTTTCTTAGTATTTTATTTAAGAAGAAATGTAAGGCTCTATTTTTTAAAAATTATGAGGTTGTATCCTAAATTCTGTCATCAGACATAATTCAGCACAGTCCAACTTGCCTCTTAAATATCACTTAAAAAAAAGAAAATGAAATAATGTGGCAGTTATCCAGAAAAATAGCACATATTACTTTGCCTTGAACCTAACCATAGCTTCCACTTCCTGCACATCTCTCTTTTCCCTCAGTTTAAGTTGCAGGTCCTTGCTTAGCCATGCTGGTTGCCCACCTCCTCTGCTCAATTTCTTCTGCTAGGGGATGGAGAACTCTTGTGCCCTTAAGGTCAGTTTCCCAGGGAATCCCACCAAACAGTTCCTTGAGCAGCTCTAATTCTGCTCTACTGAAGTTCAGGGTCCTGACTCTGCTTTTTGCCAGGTCTGCATTCCTCCAGATCACAAACTCCACCAGGGCATGATCACTATAGCCCAGGCTGCTTCCAATCTTAACCTCTCTAATGCTCTCCTCTGCATTGGTCTAGTAAGGCTTCACACCGGGTCAGTCTGTCTAATACCTGGACCAGGGAATTATCCTCAACAGACTCCAGGAGTCTCTGCGATTGTCTGCCACCCACCATGCTGCTATCCCAGCAGATGAAATCCTTCATCAGGACAAGAGCATGTGATCGTGATACTTCCTGCAGTTGAAGCAGGAAGGCCTCATCAACAGGCTCCCCATGATCAAGTGGCCTGTAGAGACCTCAACAATTAACTGTCCTTTACTGGAACTATCCCTGATTTTTTAACCAATAAGCTCTCAACCTGGTCATGGCTATTTTTCGGACACAGCTCTATGCAGTGTAACCTCTTCATAACATAGAGGGCAACTCCCTCTCCCTTCCTACCCTGTCTATCCCTTCTGAAGAAGCCTGCAGCCCTCAATCACAGTATTCCAGTCATGAAACAGGTTTTACATTGAATTTCAGAAAACCTTAATAACTCAGTAAATAACTGAATAAAAACCTTAATAACTACATTAATACCTTGAACTCAGCATGATGTCAACACACCCCTTCAGAAAGATGCTCATCAATTTTTGGAACTTAAGGTTTATTTTCCTTTCAGAAGTTTGAGACTAGAAGACTATTTTAATCTTTTGTTCTCATCATCCCCCAAATCAGCTATAGATTGAGGCTATGGCACTGAAAAAAAAAAATCTTCATAAGAAACGTCTTTAGAATTCACAAAGATGAAGCATGAAAATATGAAAAGTTAACTCTCTGAATTTGCTATCTTTGTTCAGTTCTCCATATGAGATAGATGAGCATAAATAAAATGTATTCATAGCACATGAACAGTTAACACATTAGGAAACCATATGGGTATAGAAGCTGATTCGTCAATCAGACTCAGTAATAATTAATGGACTGTACTTTGCTTAGAGGTTATTACTGGAGCAGTGTGGGGTCTTGTTTAACATTTTTACAAATTACTTGAAGATACAACAGCTAGCTTGTAGACAGCAAGAAGTTGGTAGTGGAGGTAAAGGCTGCCACCCATAAGGCCTTAGGAATAGGCCAACATGATGAAAGGAAGCAAAAAAGTGCCAAATTCTGCCTCAAGCTGGGAGTGCCTGGAAAACCCTGTGGCTCTGGCAGGGAGCAAGCTGAGCATGAACTCTGAGGAAGCCACCCTGAGCTGTATCATACAGGTAAAAAGCTTGTATAAAAGAAAAGATATCATCAGCCTTTACTTATATCTGTTGTACTAGTGTTTCTTTTTAACACATCAATAAAGGAAAAACTTAAACAAGATTGAAATCAGTGGAGGCCATTGGCATTGTCAAGACAGATTCATTTTCTCCAATAGAAGGCACCAGACTAGCCAGGCCATCTTTAAAGGAGTCTAACAGCAGCTCTCAGTGTCAGTGTGGTGAACATCAAGAGGATAGAAACAATCTATTCTTTAAGCAGCCCATGGTGGGAGGAAAAGAGACAAAGAGCATAAGTCAGGACAAAAGGGGGTCAGTTTCAGCAACAGAGAAAACTTCTTTGTCACCATGAGGGTAGTCTAGCAGTGGAGCATTTACACAGAGAATCACAGAATGGCTTGTGTTAGAAGGAACCATAAAGAACATTTAGCACTAAACCTGATGCTGGGGACAAGGTTAACAAGTAGTTATTATTAAAAAGTAAATGCTATTCTCAATAATACATCATATTCCATAAAGACTTTAAAAATTGTTAGCTAAAATCTGTGTTTTTCTACTCCCATTTCACAATCTTCCAAGGCACAAAGGTGAGGCTTGCCTGTCTGTAGTTTTCAGGATCTTCTTTTCTATCTTTCTTTTCAGCTTCTGCTTACAAAATGTTCCCGTCTTTCATGAATGCAGATGTCTTAAGGTCATCTTAGAAAGAAAAGTTAATCATCCAAGTTATTTAAAAATATAATGTAGTGATATTTTTGATCAGTCTACTAACTGTATAAATCTATTCTATCACTTTTTAAAATTTTATTTACACATTTAACACAGTTGATGGCATGGCATGATTTTCAGTTTTGTTTCTGTCTGACCTCATTTTTGTAGACAAGAATACTGGAAAATACTAGTGGATGTATTTTATTCACTCAAACACTCTGAATTCATCTTCAAAGATAAGTGAAGTACAGCAAAGCAAAGATTAATCTGGGTTTATAGATAAAGAGTGAGGTAATAGGGTTATTTGTCAAAGACTAAGTGAAGTTCAGACTGCCCAGATCTTCTGCCTTAACCACAAACCTTATTTGAACTTCAGATATTTCATTAAGAAGGTTGAGAGGACTTCAAAGAAAAATGATATGTCAAATCTGAAAGTCTATTTCCACACTCTGGAAAAATACTCCTATAGAGTACAAGGCTATGCTGGGTACACATTACTCCATATTTCAGGGTTACACTATATCTGATATCTTCAGGCAGGACGCTATTAACTCCCTCAGCATTTTGCTTTCAGTTCTCTTCCTCTACCTGAGCTTGCTGTTAAAACTTTTTCATCCCCAGTACTCTCATTCAGAGATAAACATTATATTCCTTTTGGATAAAAAAAACTTTTTTTCTTTATGGATTAGATCCCTGCTAGTTTAAGGATAGCTCATAGAAATAACTGTTCACATGAGTGCCCTTACAGTTAAACTGGAATACAAACACAAAATCACCATAGTATAAATACCATTATAAATTATTATTAGTATTGTAATTGTTAGTTAAATTAATATTAGTAGTGTTAATACCACTTTTGGAAGTGAATCAAAAAGTAAACTCTTGGCCTGAAGTACAAGCTGTATTTTCTGAACCACTTGTGATTTTTCATATCCACACTTCTACAGTGATGGGTCAAATACTGCTTGCTGTTTGTGATTTGGGACAACAAATCTAGATTGCAACACTGTCTTTTGTTCTAAAGTGCAGAAGGTAAAAGGAATAAATGTTTTTCCTTCCTGAGCAGAGCATTATTTACTTGAATTACAGACCAGGCCCTCAGATTGCTGAGATCAACAGAACCGCAAAATTGTTTTGACAATTGGAAAGCATAGTCTTCATAAAATATAGTTCCATTCAGGTGTGAGGAAACCTCAGCTGGCCTCTAGTCCGATCTCCTGCTCAAAGCAGTCAGTTCTGAGGTAAGATCTTGATGTTCAGAGCTTTACCCAATTAGGTCTTGAAAACTTCCTAAGGGGAAGAAATGGGATCAGGAAAAACAAAGTGCAGATGGAACTGAATTTGGTAGGGGATGTGGAAAATAACAAGGTATTCTATAGGAATATTGATCCCCCCAAAAAACAGACCAAGGAACATACTTCCTCTAATAGATGAAAAGGGAGAACTGGCAGCAACAGACATGAAGAAAGCTAAGGTACTCAACAAGTTCTTTGCCTCAGTCTTCATCAGCAGCCAGACTCCCTACATCTCTCACATTTCTGAACATGTAGGCAGGAGATAGGGAGCCAAAAATCCTCCACTATAAATTAAGGCAAATTCAGACCACCTGATGTGCCTGAACCTGTGTATGTCTATGGGGCCAGATGACATGGAAACCAGGCATAGCATGACAAAAATAATTGATGTAGTTGCCAAGCCACTCTCCACCTTGTTCAAAAAGTCATGACCAACAGATGTCTCCAAGTGGAAAAAGGAAATCATGCCAGTTTGTAAAAGTAGAAAGGAAGACCCAGAAAACTACAGACCAGTGACCTCACCTCCATGGCTGGAAAGGTCATGAAACAGACACTTCTAGGAGCAATGCTAAGGCACATGCAAGAGAAGGAAATGATCCAAGACAGCCAGCATGTCTTCAGCAAGCACAGATCATGCTTCACTAACCTGGTGGCCTTACACAATGAAGCAACTGCATCAATTTACAATGGAAGACCAGTGATTGTCAACTACCTGGATTTAGGCAAAGCTTTTGAAATGGTCTCTTCCACACAACATTCTTATCTTGAAATTGCAGGGATGTGGATTTAAAGATATAACTATTAAGTGCATAAATAATTGGATGAATTATGCAGCAGAGGGGGTTGTGGTCAATGACAAAATATCCAGATGGAAGCTAGAGATGAGTGGTAAACCTCAGGAGTCCATCTTGGGACCACTGTTCTCTAACATCTATATCAAAAACCTAGAGACTGGGACTGAGTACACTCTCAACAGACTTCCAGATAACACTAAGAGGAGTAGTACAGTTGATAAAACTGTAGAAAAGGATGTCTTCCACAAGGACCTGGGCAAAAGTGAGAAGTTTAGTTGTGGGAACTAAATGACGTTCAACAAGGTCAAGTGCAAGAAATTGTTGCACTTGGGTCAGGGTAACCCCAGGCATGAGCAGACAGCTCTTTGAGAGTATCCCTGCAGAAAAGGACTTTGGGATTCTGGTGGAAAGCTTAACCAGAGCCTGTGCTTACAGCTCAGAATACTGCTTCAAAAGAGAGGTTGCCAGCAAGGTAAAGGATAAATGTCCCTTTCTGCTCTGCCCTCATGAAGCCAGCCTGGAGTACTGCATCCAGGTATGAGATCCCCAGCATAAAGCTGAAAAACATAGAGCTGTTGGAGCAGATCCAGAAGAGGGCCGCAATGATGATCGGAGGGCTGGAGCTCCTCTCCTCCAAAGAAAGACAGGGAATTAAGCTTGTTTAGCCTGGAGAAGAAAAGGCTCTGGGAAGAGCTCATTGCAGCCTTCCAGTAGTTAAATAGAGCTTATAAAGAGAGACCAGCATTCTTCATGGTCTGATAGAGATAGGGCATGGGGAAATGGTTTTAAACATGTCAACAGTTTACAGGCTGCTTTGGCCTAGCTCCATGAAAACTGGGGTGGGTGGACCCATGGACCCACGCCCTGGGAAAGAGGAAGGGAAAAGGGAAAAAAAGAGAGATGGGCCTAAAAACAAAACAGCAGCAACAATTTGAGGAGGAAATCTAACTTACTAATTAAAATATCAGAATACAAAATAACACAATATAATACAATATTATTGGAACTAAAGCTAATAAATCAAATAAAATGAAAGAGAGAAAATGTCTGAAAGCTGGAGGCCTTACACTAATGCTGAAGGTGAGATGGCTAGGGAGCACCCACCACTGGGCTGATCCAAAAGGGAAAGAGCCTATATCTCATGACATATGAACAGTTTTTTATCTTTCCCTCTGAGTGGAAAATGGAAAAAACACAAAGCAATGCAAAGCCCTCTGGGGTACGTAGTTCAATTCTGAAACAAGTATACCCAGAACTATGGATGATCCATGGAACTGGAGCATTATCTCTTTAACTCCCAATGCAGTACATGATGCAATGATGTGGAATATCAACAAAAATCATAAAAACATGACGAAACTAAAAGAGGAAACAGATAAGGGGTTAGGAAGACATTTCTCACCTCGGGTGATGAGGCACTAGAACAAGTTGCTCAGAGAAGCTGTAGATGTCCCATTCCTAGAGACACTCAAAGCCAGGTTGGAAGGGGCCCTGGGCAGCCTGATCTGTTGGGTGGCATCCCTACCCCTACCAGGGGGATGAGAACTAGGTGATCATTACAGTCTCTTCCAAATCAAGGCATTCAATGATGATTAACTTCTATGTTCACTGGGAAGACTCAAGAATTTTACTTAAACATTTTAATGAGGAAAAATAAGAGAACTAAGCAAGAACAAAAGAAAAATATTAAATAAAAAATCCCATTGAACAACCAGTGGAAGTAGAAAAACACAGATTTTAGCTAAACTTCTAAAGTCTGCATGGAATATAATGGGGAAATGGAGAATCATTTATTTTTAAGTTTGCCTGAAAACTTTCTTTTCTACACATATATTCAGATATATACATGTAGAATATACATGCAGAATAAATGAATATTCACACTGCTATTGGCTTCAATAACACATAATACTAAAGGTTTCTACTATGTCACTGATTGTCTTTTTCCATACCTAAATGGAAACAATACTTCTTGGATGAAAATATGCAATCTGATCTCTAACCAAAACATCTTGCACAGATGCACATAATGGCTTTAGCAATGGAATGCTATATAATTACAGTACTCTATCAAGTCTCTATAATCAATAATTACAGAAGGTTGCATTTTTTTTCCATTCATTTTAGTTCTTGAACCCTTTTTCTCAGTAAGACATCTCTTTGATATCTGGGCAATTCCCAGAAGTTGAGGTCATGCCCTAAATCTCTGTATTGAACTAAAGTTATATTCCTATTGATTTCTCAGGATTTTGGATCAATACCTATGTTTCCTGTTTCAAGCAAAGCCATGTATTAAAAATGAAAAAATTAAAGAAAACTGACCCTAAAATGGAACCATGGGAACCTCACAGATGGCTAACTGCCAGCCTCATGTAACCACATTTACTAAAACTCTTTAAGCCCGATTCATCAGCTCACTATTCACCTATAATATTATATATTTGTCTAATTGTATACTGGAACATTTTGTTCAGAGAATGCTGTAAGAAGCAATTTTGAAAGATTTGTTGAAATCCAGAAAGTTTACATCAGCTTCTTCACTTGGCCAGCTAGGTGGTTAACCTTGTCATAAAAGATATCATCTTGGTATCATCAATGCATTTAATGCTATGCCATTTTTTCCTGCTATTAAGTAATTATATATATATATATATATATATATATATATGTATATATATATTCCCAATTCCACTCACTCATTGCTTAGTTCCAATCCAACTTTTTTTTTGTGTAACTAACATTCAGAATCCTCAGTACTACCACTATCTACCAATGCATAATGCTATAATAGGATGGAAAGTACCACAGTAATAGTGGAGTAGCAAAGTCTTTAGCTACAGCAAATGAGAACAAGCCCAAATACAGCAGCCACAGACATGAAGGAAAGGAGCTGCTTACCTCTGGAAGGTCACAGGTAGGCAGAGATCTCTAGCAAAAGATGCCCTCACCTCCCTTGCCAACTCTTAAATGAGGTCTGGGAAGAAGTGTATTCTGGCTCCACCCCTTTCAGTTACCCAGGTACACCGCATGCACCTAAGCTCCTATGGGTTGGCCCTGCCTTCCCACCAGGTGCTCAAACACTGTTTCAGGCCTTAGACTTTCAGACTTAGCATTTCTGATAAACTCTAGAACTTCACAGTGTGAACCAATGACTGAGCAGGTTGAAGGTAAGCCCTTTCTGCTATGGTGGATCCGGTATACTGCAATGCTTTGTACAATTTGCCCATTGCAGTGTAGATTGACAAAATGTAAGATGATTGGCTCTTGGTTGAGGTTCATGTTACTCTGTGGGTAAGTATTCGATGTTTCTCCTGGAGACATATAGTTGTTTGGACTACGGAAGGTTTGGCTCACATGTCATCAGTCCCATATGGTTCACCACTGGGTGTCACGCTGTTCTTATAGCGACACTGGAGCATCTTGATGTCATGTTGCCCTTCTTGGTGATCCTGTGGATTCTACAGGACTACAAGTAGATTAGACGTTTCAGAGATACCAGAAGGGGTAGGTCTGCCCTCCGCGGCAAGATACAGGCTGTGTTCCTGTCCTGGGTCAACATGTCAGCTTGCACTGGGGCATATCCTGGCCATCTATATCACTTTGACCTGATATCTGAGGCCTGAGGCTGTATGAGTATATTGGATACCAAAGGGGGTGGGTCCAGACCCAATCCTCCAACCTCCAATAATCTCCCCCAGGGCGCAAGTAGGCCACACCACTTCAGTCCTACTTGCACCTTCCAAGGCCATTTTATTCTATGGGTAATGGGGTCTAGACTCCCAGGGGGCAGGGAGTAGAAGAGTATTTTCATTGCCAATTTGGGGTCTTGCCCAATTATCAATGCCCGCAATTTGGATCCTAAGCAGGGAGGTCAATGCTATCTGTAGCATCTTCAGGGTACTGGGTCTTCTGCCTCTAGGTCTTTCATTCAGATCCCACAGGGTTTTATAGAGCTTTTTTGTCTACCCCTACACATGAAGAGTTTGTCTTCAGGGCAGCCTTAAGAATGTTGTTATAGGATTCTGTATGGCCTACCCCCATTGGATTATATGGCAGGTGGAATCACCTCTCAATGTTGTTTTCTTCTGCCCAGCATTGTACTTTTGCACCAGTGAAATGAGTCCTTTGGTCACTCTCAATGACTTGAGGTGTACTGTAGGCAGCCATCAACTTGGTGAGCACCCTAATGGTACACACCTGGTTTGTTCTTGGCTAAACTAAAAGCTGCCATTTACATTAATTCAATTATGTGTGTTCCTTGTGTTCCTAACACTGGTAACATGAGAATAGCTTCTCAGAGCGGAAACTTTGAACAGTAAGTTCAATAAACAATTATTCCTTATTTGAAAGACTAATAATGACATTACTTCAGATTTTCATGTGACAGCATCTGGCATACAGTGCACCTCCCCAGGGCAAGGTACTTCTATTGGAAGATAAATTAAGTTGTTGATGCATTATCTTATTTCCTGTGGCAAAAATTTTGCTCCTGGCTCTGGAAGCAGACAAGCCCTCACAGTCAGCTCTTAACTCCTTGTGGAATCTTGGCAGTGGTTCGCAGGGATTTTATTGTGGGTTTCTTTCATATAGAGTATTTCTATGACATATGTAAATGTTTTATGAGGATTTAAGGACTAGGGAGCTGGCTGAGCAAGGAAAGATGGCCAAAGAAAGGCACATGCTGATTCCAAAGCTGAAAGATGAGGGAAAGCTTCAACAGATTAGAGCTGTAGAATTAGACTCCTTTTGTCCACATGATAGTGAATTCTGCTTGTTTTGGAAACAAATGAAGTAGTGCACCAAGACACAAATAAACAGTGTAACTCGTGTTTGTCAGTGGTAATTCTGCAGTGGTGCTTATAAACTGCTGGTGTTGCTTTGGCAAGAGTATCTTCTTGCTTCCCAGAGCTGTTTGAAGTAACAGTGCTGGATTTTCCACTATTCCAAAGAATATTCTCCCTGTTTTTTGAAAACATCTCTGGATCTACACAGGTGAATGGACCATATGTTTGTAAGCTGCTACATTCAATATGAGTCAGAACTTTTGCAACTGTCAGAAAATAAGACGTCTTGCATAACTTAGTTTCATTTCCTGACTAGATAAGGTATAATCAGTGCAATGATCTCTAAAATACTTTCTGTATTACAACTGATCCATGAGCTGTTCAGAAATCTCTTCAGAAAATTTTAGTGTTCCATGCCATTCTTAGGCAAGACACTATCTCACTTACAGATTTGATTAAATGTCTCCTCCTCATCATCACTAAATTTTATTCGAAATCATGTCCCCAAATCATTATCAGATTTCTCATTTTCTATTGAGAAGGATTTTCTTCTTCAGCCAAATAAAGAAATTTTAACTTTAAATTCACCACATAGTACCTAAATAACTTCTAAGTGACATCTCTTCTACTAGATGCAAAAATTTCCCAAATTGTTTTTTACAGAACAGATATAAAAGAGATATCAAATGTTAAATTTAGTTCTCTACAGTATAGTTATTATCCTGTTTAATTTTATTATTTTAAAAGCATCAAAGCTGTTATAGAACTATTCTGTAAGTTTTGGCCAGTTGAAAGTACTTTAAAAAACAGCTTGCCATGAAGAAAAACAGTAGAATTATGGGCAACAACAGAAAAAGAAAGAAAAGAACATGATTTCCACTAGGAAGTCATTTCAAAGTCAGGCCTGAAAAGCAAGCAATTCTGTGCTCTTAGCCTAAAACATAATGTCTTCCTCGTCTTTCTTCTTCCTAATACTACTTTTTCCATCTTTCAGTTGAAAAGAAAGAAAAAAAAACTATCAAAAATGTAAGGAAGGCATACTTAGGCATAGATTTTCTTATTCATGGTTTTTTGTCTTTTTTTTTCAGATACAGTGCTGACTCAGAAGAGGCCTCTGACATCTGCTTGGATCATGACAGAGAGAATTGTGGATCTATATTTGACTTCTGGAGGAGTAAAATTCAGACACTAGTAAGCAACAGAAAGTTGATGCAAAATCATTAGTGCATCAGAAGACAAATCCCAGTGGTTTTCTACTTAAAAGTTTAGAATACTGTATATCAGTCAGATTTAAGTCCTTCATATTTTGCTTGGCCTCTTTTTTACAAGTAAAATTATAATGTAGTGTACAATTTCAGTTTTCACCAGTGCAAAACAAATTAGTAAAATAGACCAAGATAATGAGACAAATTGAATGTATGATATTTTAAATTTCCCCTTCTCTGTGTTAGGCATTTCTATTATATGATTGTTAACATTTGAGTCTCTCTGTAGGAACTATAAAACTGTAATGGTTTCCTAAAACAGAAAATAAATTCTCGTATCTGGTTTTTTCAATACTCATCTATGTCTGTGGTTAAGTTAGGAAACACTGACTCATAGTCCCATTGTCATGGCTGCCTCCTTGCTTTATTTTTAGGACTATAATACTACTAGCACATTTTCTTATGAGTTTATTTTTATAATGTGATCAGAATAATGTGAGTAGTGTTTTAATATATAATCCTATCAGGAAAAAGTAATCATTCTTCAAAACATGTATGGGATGTTTCAAGATTACTTAAAATGTATTCTCTTTGATTAGACACCATAGAAATGGAAACAGGGCTACAAAGGGAACTTCAATCAGAATCTGCAGTGTTTTCATTAATTCTAAGAGTTCAGCTGTACCCAAGAAATACAGATGAAGGCAGCTGCACCGATCAGTATCACAAGAGTGTACAGGTAGAGCTGTGGAACATTTTGGCAAGAGGCCTCATACTGCCTATATGACTTGGGATGACATTACATAACTTCTGTTAAATCACTTCCAGTTGGCAGCTTATCATAAAGCTGGAAAAAAACCCAACACATTGGTTAACTCAAACCTATGAAAGATAAAATGCATTCTTTGTCTTGCAATATTAATTTGTTGTCCAACTTCTATTGTTTGTTCCATAATGTCCCAATTTTGATAATTTTTTTTTTTTTTTTAAGATTTATGCAATGCCAGGATATGGAATAGTATTTCAAAGCACTGATATAGTATGCATTTCCTAAGAAAATTCTGATGTTTGAGACTCTAGTCCAGCAAATTAGTAAGCACAGTTTTAACTTTAAGAAACCATGAAGGCATTAGTAAAACTCTATTAGGAGGCAAACATTTTCTTTCAGCTTGTTACTGGCTGTGGTCTCAAAGAAGAGATGGAAAGTTCAGAGATGCAATGGAGGTCTGCATTTGCATTAGGAAATATTGGACATCGGCCTTTTCATTTCAGTGTCTTTGTAAAGGATTCCTTTCTTTTTCCAAACAAGTTTTAGATTTAGAAGTCTAGCAAATCTAGTGGAAGACTTTATAATGCCCACTTTGAGACAGAACAGGATAACTGTTGTTTATGTACCTGTGACTCAGCTAATGCTCTAAGAAACTGTTCAGGGAGCTAGGAAAAATCTGAGAAGTGCATTTTAGACATACACAAAAAAGTTAAAAATATTTCCACTACCCATAATCAAAAAACATCGTATTGTGCTTGTTGTAAGCATATATTGCATAATTCCTATCCATACCTTTCTTAATTTGTTTTGAAAAACTACTTCCATAATGAAGCATAATGAATGTGTTACACTCTTTTAGAAAGTTTATTCACAACCAAGCAGTAATAATGAATCCTTTAACAGGAAGTTATTTCTTCATTTAATCCCTGAACTGAAAGCAGTATTTTTTAGTAACTTTAGTGAATCTGCATTTGCAGCTTTCTTTTCATGCAAACTGCAGATGTAAAATAGAACCTTGTATCAGTTATAGAATAATTCAGAGGGACAGCTCACAACTTGCTTTGTTTTATACCACTGTTTTAATGTCCTCCAAGGAGATGACATAATATTATGATCATCTAACTGTATCATCAGCAAAGCAGCACAAACCTTTAAAGAATGATAGAACTGAAATGTCCCCTGGGAGTCTGGTTCTCAAGACTGAGATCTGATTGTAGATCGTATGATCACAACAGCAGCATTGTCCCTGTGTCAGCAGTTGCCACAGTCATGCCTGATGTATAGTGAGCTGCATTTGCAAAGGAACATTTCAGTTCTTAATTGCTCAGTGATTAGAACACAAAGAAAAATGGAAGAATTTTTTTTAAATGATGAAGTGATTCTGGAAAAGCAGAAAAAAAAAATAATGTAGCAATGCTAGAGATTGAAATTGCTTTAATTAATTACAAATATACCACAGTATTCCAGATTGGAAAATTTCTGAGATTGTCAGAATATTTTCTTAGACTACTTCAAAGTCCTCATCAGGGGACTTCTCAAATAGGAAGATTTTTTCCAGATTTTAAAATCTTATGCTATTGTATGATCTAGGTTTCAAATCATATACTTTTCTTGGAATGCAGATGCAATATGTATGCCTACTATACCATCAAGGCCTTCTTAAAAAAAAAAAAAAATCTGCTCAACCTTTTACTTAAATATGGATCTTCTATGACTACTTTTGGCTAATTTCTTTGAGATTCTCCAGTAAATCTAGTAGAATTCCTTTCTTCCTAAAAGAAAAGTAAAATAGAAAGATAATTTATTATCTGACAAAGAGTTTAAAGAGACCACAAAGTGACTTAGCTGAGTGCAGCTACAGAACTCCCTAAATTTGGCTGAGCCAGCAGTTCTCTGACAATGGATACTTTGAAGACAAAGGAGTCATCTGAGGAAAAATAAGAACTGAGTATTTCAAAACTAACTAGGGATCTGGAATGGAAAAAGCTGACAAATTATTAAAAAGTGTCAGATCAAAACTCTTACATGTCTATTAATTTGTGGTGCCCCATCTTAGGCAGCTAGAGCATTGTTATTCACTGGAATAAGAAGTCTACTTTTTTTTTTTTTTTTAGGATTTAATATTTTATACTTTCTCATGTTTCAGGTTACAGATACTATTTAAGCTCAGCTGGAACCATGAGGCTGTGAGGAAAAAACTATCAGAGATGGATGTACAGCAAGTTATGCAAGACTTTGCAGTGATTTACTAAACAACAAAGAAATGTTGAGGCTTAGGGATCTTACAGCTACTGCAATGTTTTGGAGTAAGTTCACCCATGTGGTTAGAAACATAAGTTCAGTATAATTATGTCTTCCAGCATTTTCTGTCTACTTAACGCTGTACATCTCCACACGCTTAATACGGGTTTTATTTTCTATTTTGTAACACATTTCTCTTTCCACAGTAAATACCAAAGTATCTCAGTCCCTATTTGCAGACCATCCAAAGGCTGACACCCTGAAAACTGTGCAACTTGCATACATAGTTTCATTTCCAGATCCCCAGATCAATGCTTAACATTTCTGAGTGTTCACTACACAGGGAGCAGTTTGATTAAGCTAATTTTGATTTGGACATGAACAGAATTGTTTTCACATTTACATACTGCCTCCTTTCCATCAACATTGCATCTGGGGGAGAAAGGAGGGATTCACTCCAAATGTGAATAGGGAAGCCCCACACACAGGACACTCAGCAACAAATTACTTGAATTCCTTTGCTATGCAAAGTGTAGGGAAATGCTTCACCCACAACTCTTGAGACCATAGGATCCCATAGCCTTGAAGTTCCCCCCTCTCAATACGGCTCACCATCACTCTAGGTCTTTTTGCAGCCTACCTATTTCTGGATATGTCCCTCTTTACATTTCTAGAGGTACCAGTGCTAGGCTGTTCTGATGGGAGATCGTGGAGACTGGTATTGCTTCAGGGTTCTCTTTCCAACAAATCTATATAAGCACCCACTGTTAAATTTACCTGTAAGCATGAAATGATTGCAGATGCCTTGTTAATCAAAAACATCCTCTTACGTAATCATAATTTGTCACAATTAATTCTAAGTGTAAATTCACAAGATCAAAAAACAATTGAGTTTGGGATGGATCTTTGTAGCTCATCTAGCCCAGCTGTCTTTCATGCAGAGTGTAACACAGCACATTGCTCATGACACTGTCCATTCAGGGATAACCATTATACCCAGATAATGTTTCTGAAGAAAATCACCAAGATTCCCTGGCACCTTTCACCTATGTCCCATGATAGCATTTGTTCTATGGTATCACGGGGTTGTGTTGCTTTCTTCCTTAGCAAATACTACAGCTGCATTTCTGAATGTAGCACATCATCCCAACAGCAACTGAGACTTTTTTTCTTCAAGCTCAAGATCAGCTTCCTTTCATACAAATACACTGTAAATGCTTATAAACTTTTGAGTCCCTGGTAATTTAACACAGTAGTCCTTATCATCATACATCTTCATGTAGATGGAACTCCATAGCTGCTTGTAGCTGCAAAACAACTGACATGATCTATAAAGTCCTTCTTTGTCCATACTCCACCATCAGCTACATCCAAAAAACATTTTATGTGACTGAATGCCAGTCCAGCTGGAAGTCAGAACACAATTAAGTACCTCAATTTTTCACAGAAAAACTGTAGTTCGGTGTTGGTTATTTTTTTCATAAAGCACTTTTCTGCTGTGTATCAGATAACTGCAAAGAACTTCCAAGAAATTAGCATATGTGCATTTATAGTCAGAGTGACAGTAAGAACAAAATTTGCCTCCATTCTGGATTTTGGATTAAGCTTGTCTGGAAACAGACATATATAAATGATTTTCTTCTCCATTCCAGTTTTTCCTTATTATAAGTATTCCAGGCAGACTTACTAACTGGCATAGCAATCACATAAATACAATTAAATTGATAACATCCATTTAAATTTAATAATTTTAATAATTATTTTAGATCTTCTATGCTCATTTGTTTTATCTTCTTGGATTTTTTTTTAATGAGGTAGCTTGTTCTCTTTTCTCTCCTTTGTTTCTTTTTGGAAAATCACCTTATAAATAAAATGATTAATATACACTCATAAAAAAATGAACTGGTGACATCAGCAGCAGGAATAATATGCATCTTTCATCTGGCAATTCTTGGCTGCCATTTACAAGTAAGAGATATATAGCTGATGCTTTTAAAATCTTAGAAATACATAAACTATTTTGCCTTGAATTCTGTTTACCAGTTTGAGAAACTCCTAACTCTCTGTAAAAGTTTATCAAGTATTATGTGTTTTGCAACTGATGCATCTAGAAATGCTTTACAAATACCCATGTTATATTTTGCTATACTTCAAAATGGCAATAGGCTATGTTCTGCTTTCATTCTGTATTTGGAATTTCCATTGACGTCACTAGACCTGTTGAGCAAAATAAAAAAGAATAATCTGACATCCCAGTAAGAAACTAGGCTTTGTTCAGTTGAAGGAGCATCAAGTTCACTTTACTTCATCCACATTCCCTCCATCCTGCCTCTAAATAATCCTGCCTCACACATACACACTACAAAATACACCCAGCATGAAATTATAACATCATTATTGACAGAAAAAGCAAAAAAAATTGAAGGCAAGCGGGGCTGTCTACCCGTAGCTTATTATATTTAAAAAGGCACTCTTAAATAAGAACTCAAAAGGCCTCCTTGGATGACCGATATTTATAAATTAGGATTTTATTTATTCAGAATACTGTTTATTGGAGGCTTCAAACCTTCCTAATAAAAATGTTATGCCAGACATTTCAAGAAAAAAGTATATGGTATGAGATAAAGTTCCAGATGGATGTAATCATGATGATTATCCTTGATGGCTTTCCTCTTTCTCTCTTGAAAAGGATCCCATGTTCCACTATCATTGTTCTTTTATCTCTTCTCCAACACACCGCCTTTTTTTTTGTTCCATTCTGCATACTCCTTCACCTGGGCACATTGTTACTGTTTTAGAGACAGTTTGTAGTATTTTCTTCCTAGAAACTTATGAACATCTCACAGAGAAATGTTTTGTCAGAGCACTGCAGGAGCTAAATTAGCAAATCTGCTCATAACATATCTTGTCTGCCAGTCCTGAGGGCATCTCCTAGAGGTACTGGATGCCTGTCAGAACAGATACAGGCCTCACTTGTCAGCAAATAGAATGTATCCAAGGGAAATAGTATAGATGTAGCCCCTGTAAGGCAGTCTCACAATTCTTTATGACAACAAGGAACTAGCGCGCAATCATGATATTCTTTGTAGTCATACTACTTAACATCGTTTATACTTAAAAACAAAAACAAAGGAAATAGCAATAGAAATGATCTAATGCTGTCATCTGGGATTTGGTATAAAGAGAACATTTCCAACTGTCTTTGTTATTTTAGATGCTCAAGGGCATGAAGCAATAGCTCTTGCATTTCTTTATGATTAAACTGCTTAGTTTACAAATCAAGTAATAAGAAAAAGATAAGCCGACCACTGGGATCTTAATTTGTAACTGAGTGACTGATAGCTTTTATAAGAAAGACTGAAAGCATTCTGCACAAAGGCTCTGAAGAGCATAATGTCAGTGAGAGCAACAACATGCTAGCATTTACCTTAACATGCATTTGTATTAACAACCTCATTTCACATCTTCAGCCACGTATATCTTTTCAAAAAATCAAAATTTTTCAATGGGAATATGATGCACTGGCCACATAATATGATATAGCAAAACAAATTAATTGTTACTGATATAGAAGGCTCCAGGGATATCTCTTCCAGTACTTGAAGGGAGCTTAGAAGCAGGAGAACAACCAACTTCTTACACAGACTAGTAATGATAGGACAAGGGGGAATGGTTTCAAACTAAAGGAGGGGAGATTTAGGTTAGATGTTAAGAAGAAATTCTTTACTCATAGGGTGGTGAGGCACTGGCACAGCTGCCCAGATAGTTGTGGGTGCCCCATCCCTGGAGGCATTCAAGGCCAGGTTGGATGGGGCCCTGGGCAGCCTGAGCTGGTGGTTGGCAGCCCTGCCCATATAAGGGGATTGGAGCTCGATATTCTTTAAGGTCCCTTTCAATCTAAACCATTACATGGTTCTATGATACCCAGCAAGTAACTGAGGATGCACAGATGGTCTGCCCTGAATTAAGGAGTGATATGGATGCATCTCTGAGACCTGCTACACATTTGACTAAAAATAATTTTTTTCCCCTCTTTCTTATGTTTGTATTTTCTTTATCTAACAGAGGCTGTTTCAGTAACATACCTCAAACTAAGATAACTAGGAAAGGTCTCAACAATTCTCTACAATTACCATCTTAATTTTATTATTACTTCACAGGCTGTTACCACCCTCAAACAGTCTTTCCACATACAGGGCCTCATACCTACTGTACAGAGGCACTTGGTATTCCCTTATAATATCAATAACTCTTAGTTCAGCTCTCAGGAGTAGTTACTTACTGCCAAGGGGTCTCAACAGATATAGTTAGTTTGTCCATCTTTGTATCTGTACAAAGATATCACGTATTCTGCTTCCACAATGTTTGTATGCACAACTTTTTGAAATGTGTTTCCCACTCTTATTAACATCCAGGTTTTCTTCTCATGGTGCTAATATGAATAAAGGAATTATATACACAGAACACTAAAATACTCACACACTTCACTGGATAGGAATGGACTTGGAAGTTTCAGTAAATAGCCTGATGATTTAAAGCCTTAAGCTATTTCTCTGATTTTATCAGCTGTTTCTAGTGGTAGCAAGGAGAAATTTCTCAGTGAATTCAGAAAATACTTTCCATCACTGAATTCAGCCACTAGGTCATTTAACAGCCTCTGTTCTAAACAAGGGCACAGCTGTGACTCTGCCCCTGCTTTTTGCTTTGTATGATCTTTCTGATCCACCACATAGGTCCTCCTGACTGCAGTCCTTGCTCATTCCCTAACCTGTAGAAAAGCAACAGGACTGCATCTCTCACATAATTTCTGTTTTCTCATCCTCACCAAAAGGAGCAGTATTCTTGCAGGCTTAAGCTTTAGGATTAGGAAAGCTACTGTGTATTTATAATGAAGAAGGCAAAGTGGAAGAGAAGTTTAGTGGAAGAGAAGTTTAGAGCTAGGGAAGAAACACTAGTGATATTTCTGTTGCTGTTGTTCCTACAGAACAACCTTCATCCCACAGTTGAAGTCGGATTTGTTTTTTAGTAATAGATTCTGAATTTGAACTTGTGCTGCAATTCCATGGGAATTCCAGGTCTATCACTGTGCTATACGCTAGCAAAAAAAAGTAACGAAGGCATAAATAATTGTAATACATGAAGCAGAGGATAAAGCTGCCACTGACCAGTTTTCAGATTTACCAGAAGTATTGGTCACAACTTAGCAATAAAGGAATAACTTACCTCATTCAAATAATCAAAACTTGTTGGAAAAGTCTCAAAAGGGGCAATCTCCAAGTAGAAATGCTTCCCCTTTGTTTGTTAGCCCTTAAAAGTAGTTAGGGAGGGGTGGACTCATGGTTCACCCCCTTCTGGTCACACAGACAAGTTTCTTGCACCTGTGCTCCCAGAACTGGCCTCATCCTTTCACCAGGTGCTCAATCACTGGTTCAGGCCGTGACCCAGCGTTTACCATATAAAAATAAATGCCAGATCATCACCTGCAAGAATAGGACACAATATCTGAGCTAACTGGAAATGATTTGAGACCTACTTACAAATGCAACAATATCAGAGCTCAGCAAAGGGTCCAACAATATGAAGCAGTAGGTCAGATAGCTTGGATCACTGCTCATTTCAACTAAGTTCTTTATAGAAAGAGATCTACTATATTCTAATTAGTTCCCCATAGATTCAGGGGCCCAGACGCCATGAGCTGTGTGGGAACAGTCACAGAAGAGTTTAAAATAACCCACTTTATGGCAAAGCTCTAGGTAACTAACATTTTGATTCAACGCAGGTTGTGATGCATAGATTTTTAAAGAAAATTAATGTCTATTTATTATGAGTCACTTACAGTGTCCCTCATTTGCACAGTTTTAAGCATTTCACAATCCTAAATTTTTTTTCAGGTTGTTTTGTTTTTGTTTTTTTCATTATGAGGCTGAAATATTTGTGATGAACTAATAAGGAAACATGCTTAGCCTTTGTCAAATAGGTACAATGTACAGTGTTTTTTGGGAAAGTATTCATATCCAACTTTTGGAGTTATTACTTCAAAAAAGTGATTAGAAATAACAGCAATCCAAAGGGAACTTAAATTCCCTCTTACTACAGAAAGATTTTAACTGTTAAAAGTACGTTATGAAATCTTCCGGACTGTCATATTTTTCTCTCTCTTTTCCCCTTTATATCTAAAGAAAATCTCTTGTAGTAGCTTGTGACCACTGCATGCCTCTGAGGAGAGTCTGTCCCTGCTTTCCTTATGACCTCCTTTAGGGAGCAAATGACCTCAGTCCCACAGGTCATCTTCTCTTATGGACTGAAGAAAAAACATCTCTCTCTTCCAAGACCACAAATATCTAGCTGGTCCCCTATGTCTGCTTCAACTTCTCTGGAAATCTCTTGCATGAAGGGAACTACTATGGCTATAGTATGAGATTTAAAATATTGAAAAAACATTTTTCTGCCCTTCAAGATTCTCTTGTAACTTCTTGGCTAATAACATTTCACACTACATTTCCATTGCTTCAGGAATGCGAAGGAAGAAAAAAATCTTAAAAGCTTTGAAAAAAAAATCAGCTTTTATTTCCAATGGTAGTTTTTTAATGAAGTTAGTTAAAAAGAATAATTCACAAATTAACATATCAGTACACAAAAATATGTCTCCACTCTTGTTACATCCAATGTTAATAACAAACCTCATGAAATAATAGGAAACGCAGCACACATTGTCCAGGCAGAGTTTACACAGATCACAGAGGCTATTTCAAGAAATATGAAAGCAACAGAAATCAGCAGATTTAAAATGCTCCCACCTTGAAGTGACAGCAAAAGGTTAAAGTTCCACCCAAACCTGAATTTCCCATATTCTACCAGTTAAGATAACATTTCTGTGATGTCTCTTCTTTTCATTGTTTTTCCTCTAAAAAGCAACCATTTGTAATAACAAAAAAGCCAGGAATTCTTCAGAGCTTTCAGGGTCAAGATGAATTTTATTTCAACAGAACTAAGACAAAGAATCTCAGCCAGCTGGAAAAGCAAGCTAAGAAAATATTTTAGATGGCAATATGAGACAATCTAGTACTTTCATTATTGCATGCTGGTCTTACTGGACCTGCTGGTAGCCACACCTTTCCTTTGAGAATGCTTCTAATCCTAACATGCTGAGTGGAGAAAGAGGGGTGTCCCACATCATCCATTTGCTTTCAGTGATTAACAACAAAAAGAAGTATCCTGTACCAAAATGACTGAAAACAAAAAGAGTAATTTTTTGGAGATTACTTGTTTTAGCTTCATCTTAGAGAAGTTACTAGAAGTTCCAAAAGAGGAAGGGAAGACTCCTAGTTACTTTATTTTAGGAATATCTAAAACAAGTTTTTTACTTTCTTCATACCATTTTTCTTTACAGGCACTGGGAATGGAAAGAATCCTGCATACATTTTTACATTAATATTATTCCAAGAAATAACTTCCAGTGCAGGTTTCAATGAAGGGGATTTACATATATCCACCACTGTAAGCATCTACAGTTACTCACTTATTTGTTGTTGTTTTAATATCTGCATAGAGAACTGGTCAGTGTTTTAATATCCACATAAAGTAACGATCAGTAAAACAGATGGAAATTTTACTATGAAGACATTATATATATATATATATATATATATAAAATCTACATCAAGTTCTGGTTAAGTATCTTTGATGCATTTCAGTACTTTGTCCAGAAGATGGAAGTTGAAATACTTACTCATCCATTTCAGGAAATACCACAAAAGGAATTTACTTAATATTTAAGAAGGATGAGAGCTTAATTCCATTCAATGATAAATTTTGAAACACCTTAGAAAACAGTCTTCATTGTTCACAGAAAAAAAAGTCAACTATTTCTCCATAGTAACATACATGTCTAGACTTGAGTCTTCACACACAAAGTCTCCACTTCATCATCAACCTTCTGGAAGCTTTACGGGAGTTGGCAAAATATGAGTTATTCTGCTATTTCAATCAGTGTACTGCTTTGATCCCTTCATTACTAGTGATATCTTCACCACAATACAATTTTCTACCACTGGACTCAAAAGGATGAACATTTTGTCTTCACTGACAAAGATTTTTATTGACATTTTTGCTACTGGTAACCTTGCTTAATGTTTCTACAGAACAAGTTAAGCACCAATAACTTTAACTCTTTTAGCTTTCAGGAAAGGTTTTTCCAAAAGTATAATCATAAGGAATTTTTTTTAATGTATAGTACCAGAACTGCAGATTATGTCTTTTGGTGGGATTTAGTATTTATTCAGGATGATGCAAACAGCTATTTTCTCAATCTTACTCATCTTGAATTGACAGGTGCTAATTTTAGAAGGGGAACAGAGCTCATTTTACCCAACTCCACAATTCTTCAGATTCTGCTGAATCAATTGAAGCAGTATGAGATGCAGATATATGACAGCACATCAGAAACAGGGTTTAAACCAACAGTAAATGTCACACAGGTAACCAGCAGATATGCAAACAGAAATATACTGATAACTATAAAGGAGAAAAGAATAAAATTGTGGCAAGTGATTCCTAACAGTCTAATCTTTCCTGATCAACCTTGTTGAGAAATTTATGGATAATTTATATTGTATGTATTTTTACTCTTTTTTATTTTTCATACTTATAGTGATGCTACAGACATCAGTAGCACTGACTTGTTAAAAGTCTGTTTCTCTACATCAGAAAGAAGGTTGTAAAGGAAAACCCTAATAGTACCAGGAGAATATCAACACTGCACCATTATTTCAGCTGTTTCTGGAAATCAGGTTTTCTCCATCAGGTTCCCTTTGAAATATGAAGAAACGTCTCATTAAGAAATTCAGTATCCAGGATACTTGCAAACAGAATATTTTACCACAGAAGACAGAAAAAAAGGAAGGGGAAGGGGAAATGTGATTAAGGTAACTAATAATCTCACCAACTCACAAAACTCAAAAATTATGAGTTAGTTCTTTGAAGTCTTGTACCTGGCTCCAAAGTCTGATTTTTTTCTTCCCTACTGGAAATCAATGCTTTTTTTTTTTTTAACCTCCCCAGAAAATTGTATAAAATGCTTTTTCTTTCCAGGGTGTTGGTATAGTGATGTCAATAATAAAAGTCAGAAAATTTAAAATTCAAAATACTTCATCTGTAGGTGGAGACATCTCCTGAATAGTTCTCAGAACCGTAATGACAGGATGCTCTTTGCAGACTATTTTCTGAATTCATCTCAATCAAGTGCAGTATCTAAGTTAAGAAAATGACCGCTTTTTCTCTTTGATGGATGTTTCTCTTGTAATCATCTACCCTGTCCTTGTTGCAGTAGCCAAAAGCATTACAGATCAGTGTAGTACTTGATCCCAAACAAGTGCTCCCAAAGACTATTTTCCTTACAAATTCCAAAGATATAAATGTGACCTGACAGAAGACTCAGGCCTCAGGACAAGATCTATCCTACCAAATGTACACCTCAATTTACAAAATGACTTCAGAGTTCATAGAGTTAATAGAACAGAAAGATTCTTATTCTGGAGTACATGTACTTCAGAGGAGCTACACCTTTAAAGACACATTTTCTATGCACAGAATCATAGGGGTTGGAAGGGATCTCCAGAGATCATCAAGTCCAACTAGACCAGGTAGCACAGGTAGGCATCCAGGTGGGTCTTGAACATCTCCAGAGAAGGAGACTCCACCACCTCTCTAGCCATCTGCTGGAATTTTTCAAGAAGATCACAGTCTTTTTTTGCACTGGGGAGCCCAGAACTAGACACAATATTACAGGTGAGGCCTTACCAGGGCAGAGTAGAGGGAGAGCATCACCTCCCTCTACCAGCTGGCCATGTTCTTTTAAATGCACCCCAGGATGCCATTGGCCATCTTGGCCATCAGGGCACACTGCTGGCTCACAGCCAGTCTGCTATCCACCAGGACCCACAGGTCCCTTTCCTCAGAGCTCTTCTCCAGCTGGTCATCCCACAGTCTGTACTGGTGTATGCAGTTATTCCTCCCTAGGTGCAAGACTCGTTAAACCTCATCTAGTTCCTTTCTGCCCAACTGTCCAGCCTGTTCAGGTCTCACTGAATGGCAGCACAGCCTTCTGGTGTGTCAGCCATTCCTCCCAGCTTTGTATCAGCAAACTTGATGAGGGTGGACTCTATCCCCTCATCAAGGTCATTGATGCAGACGTTGAACAGGACCAGACCCAGCACTGACCCCTGAGGAGCACTGCTAAGTACAGGCCTCCAACTGTACTCTGTACCACTGATCACAATCCTCTGAGCACTGCCAGTCAGCCAGTTCTCAACACACCTCACCATCCACTCTTCTATTCCACACCTCCTCAGCATTGTTATACAGATGCTGTGGGAGACTGCGTTGATTGAATACATAGGACATCTGTTGCTGGACAAAAGTTTCGAACCTTTATTTAGACAATATGGAAAATAGGATATGGTTATATTTTAAAAAAAGCTACAACAGAGCAGTAGGAAACATTTACCATTTGAAATTCAAAGAGCATAGTCTGTGACCTCACTCATTTGCGAGCACTGACCATTACCTTACACTTTCTTAGTGTCAGTAGCCTTCAAGTCTGAATTTTCTATTCAATTCTACAGATCTAAGTGATGCTATTCCATTAACTTATGAGATTTTCTTAATCTCTGATTACATCTGTCACTTTCTCAAGCAGCTAAATACAAGCAGTTTTTAAAGAAGCAGTCTTGAGTTTCTCTGCTGATGGTGGATAGTGAGGTCATTATTTCACAAAAAAAGTCAAAACAATTAAAACCACAGCTTTTCTGTCTTTCAACATTGAAGAGGTTTTCTGTATATAGATTTGTTACTGTACTGAAGTGTCAGAAGAACCTTTTCTTGCTCACCGCAGGTTTTAATCAGTCTGGAAATATGTCTTTTTTACTGACTATAGAAAGACTGTAGAGCAAATGTATTTCTGACTTTGGTACCAAATGTTTAGTAATCCAGTTTACGTGCATGTGTGGTACTCTTATTTTAACTGTCTTAATTTCTAACATCTGCACCCTCCATTATCTCTCCCTGCTATGACAGTTTCTTTTTATTGAAAGTATCTTCTCTATTTTTACTTTACTTAGGTTAACATCATTAACGATGATAGAAGACAGTGTGCAATCCAGTTGAAATGATAAGATTATTTCCAGAGTTACATACTATACAGTAACACAAAATTGAGCTCTCAGGATCTGTAGTTCTGTTTCTTCTTCCTTAGTTCTTTCCCTCTGTCTCATGACTTCTTCTAATCTGCAGTTGCAGGGTATGTTCACACTGCTCAAGTGAATCAGAAAAACAAGCAAACAAATCTTCTTAACACACCTTGGCTATAAAATTTTATAAGTTAAGTTAGTAGGCTGAGATCAGTTCCTACATAGAATCACAGAATCGTTAGAGTTGGAAGGGATCTCTGAATGCCACCTAGTCCAACTCCCCTGTAACGAGCAGGGACAGCACAGCTGGATCAGGCTGCCCAGGGCCTTATCCAGCCTCTCCTTGAAAGTTTCCTGGGATGAGGCATCAACCACACCACAGAGTAACCTGTTCCAGTACCTCATCACTCTCAAAAAAATGTGATCCTTCTATCTAACCTAAATCTATCCTCCCTGGGCTTGAAGCCATAAGCTCTTATTGCTCATATAATCTAAAAGCCAGCTTACCTGTCTCAGCTGTTATTTCAAACCCAGCTAGCTAAATTACACTATGCTGGGATAAAAATTATAAAGAAATCACAGTTACAAAAAGAGCCTTGCATTATATATGCCTTGAGTTACACAGCTCTTCCACAAAACCAGTAACTTTGCAGTTGTATGGATGGAGAAACCTTAATAGTCTTCTGAGACATAGGTACTTCCAAACATCTTTCATTAAGGAATTTATTTAAAAATTAATATTATGGTGAGCAAGACACCTGGAACACTATCATCACATCCTGTCTTAGGCATTACTGCTGATATTGTGTCTCAGTTTGAAAGTGCAACAGGCAAAAAAAACCAAACTGGTATACAGCTAGAGGATGGCTTCCTGCACACAAAGGAAAAAACTAAATCATAATCTCATGATCTTAAACATTTCCAGAGGTGTAACATGTATGAGTACACATCCAGATTGCCCACAGTCTTAAATAGAGAGACACACTCAAGCCCCATATATTTTAATTGTAAAACTTACAGTCTGCATATAAATACCCTGAGAACTCTGAGTACCATATCTTCAACACACATAAACCAAAAGTTTTGAAGACCATAAACAATTAAATCCCAGGCTATGATGAACAGATAAATGTCTCAAGACACCTGAAAAAAAAAAAAGAAAGTTCTCTGGAAAGCAGCCAAATTCCAAGGTCATGAATCATTAAGTTTGGAAAAAGATGTCCAAAATCATATAGTCCAGCCGTCCACTTACCACCAATATTGCCCACTAAACCACATCCCTTAGTACTACATCTACACATTTCTTGAACAGCTCTAGGAATGGTGGACCACTGGGCAGCCCATTCCAGCACCTGACCACTCTTTCAGAGAAGAAAATTTCCTTATATCCAACCTGAATCTCCCCTGGTACAACTTCAAGCCATTCTCTTTGTATGTGCTAGAAAGTGAGTAGCAAAAATTGTACTTCATCTGAAACACAGGGGTTAAGGGAGCCAACTCAGCACATATGTAAGTGTAGGGCAGATAATTCAAAAGAATGTAATTCAGAGGAGATATTGCAGAGGACAGTATATTTCCATAAGGCTTTATATTAGGTACACAGACTACTGATAAGTAAAGGGTGGCTCACCTTTATGATGGTGGAATCTTGCCAATAACTCCACACAGGAAGGATCACCAACAAGAAATCCTTTTCTGGTGGTGGTCAGCCCTTAAATGGGGTCTGGGAGAAGTGGAGCCAGACTCCACCCCTTCCTTGCGTTGCCTCCACCTGTGCCCCTCTGGCTGACTCAGTGCTCACCTCAGGTGATCAATCAGTGGTTCAGGCCGTGATTCAACAGTTCCCATACAGTAAGGTAATGAAAGAGTCAAAAAAACAGGAATGAAGATCTTTGTAGTTCAATGAAGCGTAGCAAAGAAACTGTGAACTGGGAGTTACTGGAATGATGAAGGACTGCATGCAGTTCCTATAAGTATGCTGTTACACTGATAAAAAGTTATTAGTTTACTACTATCACATGACTGAATATTTTCCTTCTATAAGCAGGGTTATTTGTTTATACTATTATTGTTCTTGGGACAAACACTTTTGAATAAAGTTTTCTGTTCAGTCTGAAGAATATTGTTTTTTTCCCATTTTAAAAAAAGCCTAAAATTGCAATTTTTCCCCCATGATTTTCCTATTATTTACAACACTTAGCCTAATCTACAAAGCTAAGCTTCCAAGAAAAAAAATCATAGTTGTATAAGACAAAAACCAGACAGCAGTTTGAGTTATAGCAGACTGTGTCCTGTTCAAGTAGACCACTACATGAAAAAAGGTTTATTTGGGTGTGTGGGGGGAATATAAATATATATATATAACTGGGGTTATAAATTTCAAGAGAATTACAAGAGAAAAGAATAATGAAAGAACACTGAACACTACTATTTTTAAATATGTTTTAAATTTCACACACATATCTCTACATTTTTAGAAACTGAAAATCATACTATATTTACTAAGTTATACAAACAATAGTGTTATTTTTACAAATATTTATTTGTCTAAATAAGATTAACATTGTGGAAAAAAGAGCTTGTTAGTCATAAAGTTCATCCCCAACTTACCAGTGCTATGGATTAATAGCAGTCAATTGGCCTATACTCACATACAAATGATCAAAACCACTCTTTCTTTTTTTTTTTTTTTGTTAATCTGGGTCTGTAGTAGCTTTAGTAGTTCATTAAGTAATCAAATGGAGGGAATATGTATGTGTGTGCTTACTTTGCATTAAACTATACTGTTTAGAAAATTTTGTCAAATAAAAAATCATTGCAACACTGTACCCTCTAATGTGATCAATCCTTCTAGTTTGATATAGCACTGTGACAAACTTCAAGAGGTTTATGATGCTGCCTTTTACAAAAGACAACATCCAGTTTTCAAAATATACTGAAAAACATAGATACATATTCAAGTTTCTGCTCATTTACTAATTAGATCTATGGCTCTCATTCACACAGCATCCCAGCAGCAACCACCAGCAGGTTACAAGTTCTGCTTTAGTCACAATTTAAACATTCATGGATTACATGGTATACTAATATAACAGAAAATGCTTTGTTTGCCAATGTATATCAACTGATCCATTTCAGCTGTATTTTTCATAAGACAAATTTTGCAGAAGCAATACTTTCCATGACCCCATTCCTCTAGGCTATATTGCTTAATTGATGAATAAGATGGCTATAAAATTACACAAGATAGGCCTGTGAAATCTCCAGTTTTCAGATGCTAAAAAATATGCCTGCAACTTTATTGCCATTGTCACTAATGGAAAGTGGTTACTAGAAATTAAACATCTGAAATTTGAATAGAGGATTGGAGCGATGATTTTTCACAAGAATAGAAGGATTTGGAACCAATGTGCAGGACACTCAGGCACACACATATATTATTTGTGAACTTTTTTGACACTTTTGCAATGATAGCAAATAGTTTCATTCTTTTTTACTTCTTCCTTTCCCCTTCCCTTTCCTTCTCATTTTTTTTCCCTTAACTCTGCATTTTTCTAATCTGTGTATAAAGATATTTGTCAGCCAATGGTCCCTAGAAGTATACTAAACAACTGAGATCCAGTTTGGTACTGCAAAACAAACATTTACTAAATTAAGAAATAAAACATAAAATTTTGTTGCTTTCATTTATTTTCAAGTTCAGTCCTGAGGAATAATATGCTTTCAATGAATTGATGTCTCTTGACCAAAAACTTTTTAAATATTTCTTTGTTTTTCTTCTATTTTTTAATATTTCTTTGTTTCTGTAACTGAGAAACATATTACTTCAAATAACTCAGATGGATATGAACAAGGAATTATTGACAGAAGAGATTTATTATACATAGGTTTCAGACAAAAGTGAGCATTAACCATGGGAAGGATAGAACTGTTTGGTTTCCTATTAATTGAATTTAGAGGAGGTAAGGAAATCTAAAACATTGTGCAAGGGATGATATGTTTCAGATCAAACTTCAAAGATGGTTTTGGATATTATAGTGAACGATTAAGCCAAAGTCAGTTATAGTAAGCAGAATAGTCAGATAGCCTAACCAGTCGCATGTGTGTGCTAGACACTCGTTGGTAAGAATGTTTTTATCACTGTAATCTAATTTTTTTAGTAATAATTATAAAAACATCCTGGTAAGAATTAGGCCTGAGTCATGAATTAAACGTTTTTTTCTGAAAGACACTCATCCCGCTTTGATTTTTCACTGTGCTTCTCATTTGTGTGACAGCATTATTGACTGTATGCATTCTTATTAGTAAATAAATCCCACTCAATATAAAAGGAATGAGGTAATTTATTAGCACAACCTGTTTGCCTTTAGGGAAGCAAGTAATACCTAAGTCACTTTCTTTTTCAAGATTCAGGGGATAAAATCCTTGCACTGAAGTCAATGAGAGCTGAGCAAGGATCTCATCCAATTATTTTAAACAACCGTCAACAAATTTAAGACTTCATAAGTGGGCTGATTAATACTGATTTGTCAGAATCTAGTTAGAGGGCAAGAGAAGTGACTGTGGCAGGGAAAGCAGAAAACATAATGACAAGAAAATAAGAGAGTAACTTCTGTATCGGTTCATATGTGCTCTTTTACAGCCTATGCAGCCTCAGTTTCCCATTACTTTTAGTTCATAAGTTCAGGTCAAGAAGTATCCAGGCTAGGATAGTGGCCCAGACAGCCCTCAGCGTTATTTGAATGCTTCTTTCTTTTTACTATTCCAATCTTTTGGCAGGCTCCTGTCTATAAAGATAAGGGAGTGAGGATTTTGAATTTGCAAGAGTAGCAAGATTTAAAAGTATGCTATTAATTCTATTAAATACAAAAGTAACTCACTTATAATATAGAATTAATGTTGCTATAAACTACCTAGCTATACTCTCTGTCCCAGGATGCCTGCACTAAAACTTTTTTTATATCATGTTGTTTATTATATAAAGTTATGAAAACCATAGTTATTCATTCATTCATCCATTCATTCACTCATTCATTTATTCATTCCTTAAAATTAAAGGTTTCTGTTTTCAAGGCAGTGAAGCCTTCCTTGGAATCAACCTGGCATGTCCTGTGGTAGAGTAAAACCTTTCTGAATTGCTTCATGAATTTACAGCAGCCTATTGCTGTAAAAGCTAGGAGGAAAGGCTGACACACCAGAAAGCTGAATGGCTGTGCTGCCATTCAGTGAGACCTGAACAGGCTGGAGAGTTGGGCAGAAAGGAATCAGATGAGGTTTAACAAGAGCAAGTGTAGAGTCTTGCACCTAGGGAGGAATAACTGCATACACCAGTACAGACTGTGGGATGACCTGCTGGAGAAGAGCTCTGAGGAAAGGGACCTGTGGGTCCTGGTGGATAGCAGACTGGCTGTGAGCCAGCAGTGTGCCCTGATGGCCAAGATGGCCAATGGCATCCTGGGGTGCATTTAAAAGAACATGGCCAGCTGGTAGAGGGAGGTGATGCTCTCCCTCTACTCTGCCCTGGTAAGGCCTCACCTGTAATATTGTGTCTAGTTCTGGGCTCCCCAGTACAAAAAAAAGACTGTGATCTTCTTGAAAAATTCCAGCAGAGGGCTACAAAGATGATAAAGGATGTGGAATACCTCCCTTATGAGGAAAGGCTGAGAGACGTGGGGCTCTTCAGCCTTGAGAAAAGAAGTCTCAGAGGGGATTTGATCCATGTCTACAAATATCTGAGAACAGGAGGCAAAGGGACAAAGCTGAACTTTTCTCAGCAGTGTGTGGTGATAGGACAAGGGGATATAACCACAAACTGATGCATAGGAATTTCTGCACAAATGTGTGTGGGAACTTCTTCATGGTAAGGGTGACGGAGCAGTGGCACAGCTGCACAGAGAGGTGGTGGAGTCTCCTTCTCTGGAGACGTTCAAGACCCACCTGGACGCCTACCTGTGCAACCTGGGCTAGGGAGCTGCTGTGGCAGGGGGTTTGGACTTGATGATCTCTGGAGGTCCCTTCCAACCCCTACAATTCTGTGATTCTGTGATTCTGTGATACTGCTGCACTGGCTTTTGGTCATGTCCAAATGCTTGGGCTTACATTGTGAGGTGGTATCAGGACAAAATCTGGAACCCTTTCAGATGAAACCAACATGTTCCTTATGGTCCATCAGCTCACAAAGACAGAGTTATTTGGAAGTAAAAACTTTTCAAAATGCACATTCTGTGGACATTAGTATGTAGCTCCCTATGTTTTCATACTGGAAATCCACTCCTGTTAAGATAGCATGGTTTCCTACATAAGAAAATCCTATACCCATGACCTCCAGAGCCCAGTGCAGCACAGATGCATGTTCATTAGTATCAGTGGGACAATGTCTGAGATGCATATTCATGCTAGATATAGTTGTTCATTGGCATATTGCACAGTACTTTATTACACGTTGTCCAGAATACTTGTCCTCAGAGCTCTGTTCATTATTATTCACACGGTAGAACCAATGCTTCTCTAACATACATGAAAAAAAATTTTTTGTACATCCCCAGCTTTATGGGTTGACATAGGCAGTAATATTTCTACTATTTCTATTTTCTTTTGTTGCTAATCAAATGTTATGTTCAACATTTTTCTGAGTTTCTTACCATTTTATTGCATTTTCATAAGATCATCTGGCTTAGTTGCAGCTTCCTTTATATCTTTCTGAATGAATGATTGGGAAACAAAAGCTGAAAACTTCATACTCACAGAGCTCAGATATGCCAAATGAAAGTTTGAGCAGCATATTTTTTACTCTCCTTCAGAAGCAGACAAACTAAAATCCAATGTAGAATAGAAATGAAAGAGCACTTCTGCAAAATCTTAAATAAATTTAAGGAAATCAGAAAGTAAAGGTGACGGATCACTCCTTTCTCTCTCAGAATGCCTTTTTTTCCCCCTCTGTTCCATCTTGTATCACAATGCTGTTGTTGTCCAAACTGTTCAAGGTACAAAAGGCTTTTACCCAAACAACCTGCCAGTCTGATTACTTAGCAGCGGAGCTTAGAAAGTCAGACAGAAATGCAAAAGGCAATTGAGAGCCTAAGCCTGGTTAAGTACATGGAGAGGCATATTTGCTGAATTACACATTATCCTGCAACCACTTCATAACAGCACCTTCTCTTCCCACCTTTCCACAGAATGACAGAATGGCTGAGGTGGGCAAGGACCTCTGAGTCCACCTGCCACAACCCCTGCTCCAGCAGGGGTACCCAAAGAAGAGGACCCAGGAACGTGCCAGGTGGCTTCTGAAACTCTCTAAGGAGGAGACTCCACAGGCTCTCTGGATGTCCTAATTCTCCATCATTTGTAAAGTACTTCCTGATGTTTAGAAAGAACAACCTCTTATATTATTTTCTACTTCTTTTGAGAAATGGATTAGGGAGAGGCAAGGTACCTGAGAAGGTACCTTTTCTCTTTTTGCAGAGAAAAGGACTGGGACTGGAGCATTACCTTGTTGTCTAATTTTCTTTTTTAGAAGTGTTGTGTTGACACATAGGTTAGGGGCACTGTTAACCAATCTGGCAAAAGACAAGCTGAGCAACCTCTTCAAAACTTGTTGTATTTCTGGATATTCCATTATTTCAGCTGAAATCAAGCAGCATGCTGTACTTCTTTCCAAATATTGACCAGGTTCTGACTGTACTCCAGCCAGCTGGCTGCACAATGAATCACGTGGTTGGACTGGCAGGTTGGAACAATCCATGAGGAAAATGAGGGGAACTAAATGCTGGATAGGAAATAAAGCAACACAGCCGTGATCTGGCCTGTACCTTGAAGAAGCTTGGCTTTGGCTGCTCACACAGAGTAGATGGTGTGTGAGGGGAATCTGATCAGCAGTCACAGATAGGGAATGACTTAAACTGGTTTAAACATTTTCCTCAAAACCAGATGAGCATCAGTGCACTACGTGTCATCTTTCAGGCCACACTTGTCCCAGACAAGATCTGTTTACTGAAAATAAAGGAAAAAATTGACGCAGCAGGAGAGCATGTACATGAACTCCTCATGGTGTGCAGCATTATTAGCAGTCTCCTCATGTAAACTCTGGCTAGGAGCCATTACAAAACAAAACAAATATTAGCAGTAATTAGAAGGCTTAGAGAAAATTATTCACACCAACAAGGCTGTCTCACTGAGCTCATAGGAGACAGTCATAAACCCTGCTGATTTAATCCAAATCAACAGAATAGAAACTCAAAGGGGGAGCACAACAATAGGCAAGAGATCAAGCTGGAAAAAACAGGCATGGCTTGTGAAAGGACTGGAGAACACAGACCACAAGGTCCCACCATCACAACATTTTTACCATGGCAAATCCTTCAGTAGCTTTTCATAGAATCATAGAATCATAGGGGTTGGAAGGGACCTCAAGAGATCATCGAGTCCAACCCCCTGCCAAAGCAGGTTCCCTACACCAGGTTGCACAGGCAGGCATCCAGACGGGTCTTGAATATCTCCTGAGAAGAAGATTCCACAACCCCCCTGGGCAGCCTGTGCCAGTGCTCCATCACCCTCACCGTAAAGGTGATGTTTTCTTACAGGTTACCTCTGCTTGAGGAGTGGCATGGCTTGACATGGGTGGGAACAGTAGTGATAAAAAATAAATGAGGTAGTCAGAAAGCTTGAAAGGGAAGATGAGTTGCAGAAGAGGTTATATACATTTTGATAGTTTTATTGGTCTATATAATATAACAACTTTAATATATGAGCACATTCAAATTAAACTGAAAAGAGTTGTGGCATTTCTGTGCTGACCTAAAAATCTTCATGAATAAATGTCAGAAAAATGTTCAGACCATTCAGCAATTACAGGGCTGCTCAAATCTAGATAGAAATAAAGCTGAAGATTGGAAGTTTAGAATAGTTCAGTTTTGTTTCATTGCATCTTGACAGCTGGTGAAATTTGCATACTAGTTCTAATAGAAATCGTTGAGAAATGTTTGTTCAGTTGTATAAGGAAGATGTTGAAAGGTTTTCCTTTTCACTTAAACTATAGTAAGTTTGGAAACTTAGAATATACAGCACATGTTCTGCAAACTTGCCATTCTGGATCAAACTCAGCACTTGTTATTTTAGGATTGTCAGCAGCCATTACCAAAAACCCCCTCCAGGGTTGTGTCTTGTATAAACCTTGGGAGGAGACAGCTCCTACTGTGATGGATTTACCAAGTAAAAACAAAAATAAATGAGGGTGGATAGGTTAAAAATCCAGCCTTCTTAGTTGAATGCATTGCAGGATTTGTTTCTGTTCTTTGACCCTTCTTGATTATCTAGGAGGCAGACAAGAGGAAGAGAGGGATGAAACAAAAGGGCTACAAATGGACAAGTAAAGAGGAGAAAAAGAAGATAATCCTTCTGCTAACCTTTTATGACAGTTAAGCTAAGCTTTGCTGATGCAACGGTAGAACTGAACCTAGAAGATTTATTTGTAAAAGGACACGGATTTGGTCACAAAGCTTATTTCCATGCTCCCAGGATATTCAAAGCATCACATGCCAATCTATGGATTTCAGCATTTTGACTGATGTCAGTCATACACTACAAAAAGATAAATAAACTTGGACTTTCACATTAAGAATACTTTACATTAAAAAATATTGAAAGCCATGAACATTGTATCAAAGAAAAGACCTTTTCTATAGTAGCAGATCTGAACTTAAAGGTTTATGAGGAGGCATTCATTTTCATAATCCTGTAGATTCCGTTTTTAGTACTAAAAAATAAAAAGTAAAACAGAAATTAAACTACTTGCTTTTTGCAGCCTTTTTAACGCTACTGCTTTTTCAGTACTGAATTTCCAAAATGCCTCATACTAAGATTGTTATAAATCATTTTAAATTAAAAGTAGCTGGCAAGATAGTCTTGTAAAGAAGTGGGTTTACCATGTCTAAATTCAGTTCTCTTTTCTTGAATGTCATTTCCTATGCAAAAAGAGTTGGTATGATTTGTGTTTTTCTCCTTAAGACTAACTTGCCAATAGTATTATGTAGCAGTAGAGCCTCTGAAAATGAAATAAGGCATTTAACCTATCCTTAATGTATCTTATTTTATGCTTTCAGATTATGGAGTAATAGCTGCTTTTGCAGTTAAATGCAAACTCTGGCTGATGAGACTGAATAATTTAGCTGAACTACTTTGGAGAAAACCCATTAGTCTAAGTGCAAGAAAAATACATGTACTTTCTTTTCTAAGACCATCACTCTGATGAATGATCAGGTAATAACAGTGATGATTTTTGCTGGTGATTATATTCTGATTCTATTAGTCTTTAACTGCACATTGGCATACTATGACTTCTATTTCAAGAGGCATTAATAACTACCCCACCAACTACATTCCTATACAGTGTTTATTATGTATACAAATAGAAAAACATTAGCTAAACACATATCCAAAAGCCAGAAAATGGTAGAATTACTTGAACTACAGTCTGAACACAAGGAACAGAATTTAGGTTCAAAGGTTACTGAGGAAAACTGAAATTCAGTTTTCTTTTTTTGACCTAAGATGCTCTCATCATTGGATTATCTCAGTTTATTAAGATGCATACAGTTGTCCATAAGCACTGCAGTGATAAAATCATATCTTTAGCAAAGGCATGTGGTCAATAAATCATTCCGTGTTATTATTATTATTATTATTGTTATTGTTATTGTTATTGTTATTGTTATTATTACCGAAGTATCAAGGAAGTTTGACAAGAGCTTTGCCAACTCCAGTAACACTTTCTGCTCCACCATTAGCTCAACACTGTACACGACCACTGGTAAAAAATCTTAATATCCCCCTCAAAAATGCAGAGAAAATAAAAACAAAGTGGCAATATCTGGACAATGCTTGGATCTACTCTATGGATCTTCTTTCAGCTATGAATACAGGAAATGAAAGGCAAAGAGATTACACAGGTATGTTGACCTTGCTTGTGTTTATGGTTTCATCCATGTCACACTTTCATCATGCAGGAAGTTGTATGTATTTTAATGTAATTGTGCTGTGCTGATGGTTATTTAGGCGTTAAGTCTGTTCAGCAATTACATGTGGGAAAGCCCTCACAATATAAACAGAATCCAGAATACTAATGGACTTTCATGTAAATAATTTTCAAGAAGTATAATACCATATAGACCAGAAGTGTCATCTGTGCGACTGAACACACTCTTGGTTAGAAAGTAGACATCCTTAAAAAATGCTTCAAATTACATCAATAAAAGCCCTGTTCATTCTGTTGTTCATTCCCTGTTTGTTCAGTTCTGGGGAACTGCTTTTATGTAACCCACACATAGTTCTCTGCTTTAAAAGAAGCTCATGTTACTGAAGTTAGCCTCTTTCTGTTGGGTTAACTCAATTTCTTGTGCATTGGGAGAGCAATGGAAAATAAAGGTTGAAAGAAACAATAAACAAAAAACTGACAATCTTGTTGGTGCAGAGTAAACTGGGCTAAAAATTTTCTGTAGTCACTTCCTACTTATTTTAACTTTGTAAGTGGTTTCACTGATTTCATAAAGGCCATTCATGTCCCTGAATTATTACATAAACAATACGTACATTAATGGACTGGAACATAATCATTTGGTTTCAAATGGTTAAGTATTCATAGCTGGAGAAATGCCAGAGAGAATTCATGTTTCATGAATGTTCCTCAGCAAAGTTGTTTTGGTTTTCTCATATCAATTCTTTAAACCTTAAAAAGTATTATTTCATAGCTTTTAAGAAATTGTGTAATTAAGACATTAAGACATTTTAAGAATACTAGCATCAGTTCACAGCTAATGATAGGGATAATCAAAGTGAGTAAGAATTAAAATGTTCTCTTTGATAATCCTTCTACTGATTCTTCTCTGTCTCTAGAAAAAAAAAAAATCAGAGCATACAAACGTGCTTTCCCAGCTAGTCAGAAGCAGAAGCACAGCATGGCCCTAAATCATGTTCTATTTACTCTATGACTCTTTTTTTCGGTTTGGAGATGCTGGGGTTTTTGGTTTTTCCAGCTCTCATGAGAGACTTCCAATGCAGCCTGAGGCAACTGAGCACTCAAACGTCAGTGAATGCCCATGAGATTGAAAACTCCTTTGAATATTCTACTGCAACTTTCTTTTCTATCTTCCCATTTGTTTTTAATACTCTGCGCTTTCATTTAAATTAGCTGGGTCATAGAAAGATTCACTCGCTTTCAATGATTACTAAACAGTAGGAAATGGCTTTGATGCCTGTTAGAATCTTCCTAACTGTGTAGTACTTTAAAAAACATTGAGGATCTGTCATGCCAATAAGAATGGCTGAAGAACTCTTTACCCTATAGCAAGTAATCAATTGGAGAGTCATAACAAGATACAGAATATTGCTTGAAACAAAGAAAAAACTTTGAAGGCTAGATCTGATTCTAGCTTTATGACTGACAGAATTCCAATGCACATTAAAAGAGATCTCATCAAAACAGAACATGAGGCTTATGCAGCTTTATGTGAATTTAACATTTTCATTTGCAAACTAGTCGTTTCCAATAAAATAAATTGGGGCTAGAAAGAAAACTGCTGCTGTTCAAAAGCTGACAGTCACAACCTGTAATGATCTACCAAATATCTAATAGTTAAGAGATACAATAAAAACAATTCATGTTTTTTCAGTTACTCTAACTATATGTACCCTCTTTTGTTTAATTGCTATCAAAGTATTCTGTACATTATAGTCCTAAACTTTAAAAAAAAAAAAAGAAACATAACAATTTTCTGAATTTTCTCTAATGCAGGATCCCCACATGGGACAGTTCTCTGAGCCAAGCATTAAATTGCTACTCTGCTTATAGATCTTCTTCATCAGGCCACTCAAAGATACTCTTCCGCAAGATGGATGTTAATCCACAGTCTTAAAACGTGCATTTAAAATTAAGTGTAGAAGCATTCTGAAAATACCCCTGTGATCACTTCCACATCTGCATTAGGATCACATTTTTCACTACCAGCAGAAGAATAAAGTACAGAGCCAAGTTCTATTCTCAGTCACCAGTGTAAATCCAAAGTATCCTCATCAAAATCAGTGAACTTATTCCAGATTTACACTCCTGGGTTTAAAGCAGAGTTCAAGCTGTCTTGCTTTAATATTCTTCAGTTTAGAAGAATGTCTGGCTTTGCAGAACTGTGGAAATGTGAGCTTGTGTACTGCCAGCTCAACAACAAAAAATCAGATTCTTTTGTGTTCTTTTCTTGAACACAAATACAGCAAAACGACATTGACTCCAGTGCCACACTTCTGTTGCCAGAAGTCAGAATTGTGTTAACAACTGTATTTTTGTCCAAATATATCTATTAATATGAGGAAATGCATTAAGTTCTTTTTGTACTTTGAGATTGACTTTCTTGGAGAAGTTCAAGACGTTCCTCTAACTTTTTCCTTTCCTACTCTACCAAATTAATGAGCTTGGTAACTCTTAAATCGCATAGCACAATGACTTTGTTTCCTTATTCTGTGAGGACAGTGTGATTGTAGCTAGTCCCAAAAGCCTGTGGCATTAGCCATCAAGCATTTGTTTTCCTTTTCTTGATCATAATGTCCAGGGAAAATGCTCTGTTTAGGAAAGAATGGTCATTAAGTGCTAGACGTGACAATTTGAGAATAGAATGAAGCTACGTAGAATTTCCCTCTGTGTTTTCTCTTGTATCAAAATACCCATGGAGAAATGAGAAGTTGGAAAAGCCTGTAGAGATGTATAAAGTCATCTCAGGCATGCAGCCACAGAAATCTCTGAGTGTGGGACGTGACAGCACAGGATTGCCTAGAACAAAACTACCTCACTGCTAGCACGGGTCAAAGAGTTATTGCAATATTAAAGAGAATCACAAACACGTAACCTTCAGCAATGCAATCAGAGCAGACAGCAAAAGAAGCCACACTGGTCTGCTGGCTGGAGAGTATCAGATCAGCACAGTGGAAGCTGGGCCCACAGAGTGCCTTGTCTACAATCAAAAGGAAAATAGTCAGACTAAGTAGTAACTTATAGAAGCCAACCAAAATATAGAGCATGAAATCAGAAGTAACTTATACATAACACAGAGGATTTTATTTCAACAGAAATTAAAATATATATATATATTAAAAAATGGGTTGGGTATTTTAAAAAGGATTGCCCACTTCTGTTGAAAAAGATCAGGTCAGGAATAGGACCACAAAACCACTCCAGTATCCTTCAATACAATACACTTCCTCCATTAAATAGCACCTGTGTTAGATATTACTGGTTAGATATGACAGGATTAGATCTGAGTTAATTTTCAAAAACATTTTATATTGGCTGAACAGCTGGAAGAAAACCCTCCTTTCTATAGGAGAATTGTAGAAAATATTGTCCTGCCAATGTCACTGAAGAGTATTAATGGTAAATAGCTAACTGCCATATGATTGACAACCTTAAATAAGCAATGGAGCTGGGGACTGGGGCAGGTTGTAGTATAGGAGCACCAGTTGGCACTTACTTTCTGAGGAAGTCTAAAGGTATTCCTTATACAGGAAAACAGTGTACGTGCTTTAATTGAAAAATTCACCAATACCCTTTTCTTTTGCTACCCTTTTCACATTTGGTTTAAGTCAAATCATGATAGTAGAAAATGAAACCCATGGGACAGAGGTTGTAATTCCAGGTGAGATCACTGGAACAGCAAATGCTAATTGAATAAGTAGCATTGTAGAGCTGAATGAACAGAATGGAAAGGGGCTGAAAAGGCATGGCTTGCTGATGTGATGAATGTCACTTTCTGGAAAATTCAAATAAGGGAGCATTACCAATCCAAGTAACTAACTGAGCAATAGTATCTAATATTCCAAAATATCTCAGTAAACTAAGGACAATTTTTTCATTACTCTACAAGAAGGAAAATTAATTCTCCAGCTTAGCTTGCGAGGCCTGCACTTTAGCCAGCCTGCAGGCCAGGTCTGTCCCACAGAACAGTCCCCACTGCCCGCCAGGGATTAGACAACATGTGTCTTTATGCATGTGCTTCCCAGATGGTGCCAGTCTGAATATTTACCTCTCCTAACCATTGGCTGGCTTGTAAGTAAGTTCTGCACGTTCTGCATATCCTGCCAGGATACTTGTATCTCCTCATTGGCCACTTCCCTCTGCTTCTTCTCCCATATTTATCCCTCCTGGGAAGGACATCACATACTGTGTCACAGGCCAAGTTAGCCAGAGTATGGGGAGTGGGAAAACATTTGAGAAAATGAATTAATTTGGAAGAGCACCAGAAGCTGTTTGGATGAGAGTGAGGAAGTAGAAGCCATTAGCAGTCTCTGAGCTCATTTGAGATGTAGCCTTCTGCATTCAAAATTCTTCCAGTTCCATAAGGATTTGTTCAACTCTGTGAAGTGGCTGCTTTGTTTTGAGGGAGCATCTTGTGTTACAGGGTAGCCAGTTAACATCATCAGTACAAATAGGAGCTCTTCATAAGAGTGCACACATTATCAGAGGTACTGAATGATCCCAAACAAGGGGAAAGATTTTAACTAACTCATTTTTCAAACAAGTTAAAAACTTTGTTTTTGAGTAATTCCAAATAGAGAGGCCAAATATACTTAATATATATTCTTCATGGTCCCAGGTGCAACAAATGCAATTAAGGTAATGCAAAGAGTCTGAAATGTGAATCAATAGTTGGTTTTCCTCTTCAGTAGAAACAAATGAGTCTGGAATTCCTGCTTCAGAAACCAAGGGAAATTGAGCCAGTTCTTATAGGAGCCACAAGTCTGTTAAGGGAAAAGTTTGAACTATACATGGAAGCAAATTCCTATGAACAGCAAATTCATAAGACAGATCCAGATGTTGAAACAACAGTCTGGATTTTGTCTGTTGTTTTACAGGTGGGTTGTCATTTCCTAGTCTTATAGCACTGTTTTATTTGTTGTATGAGCACAGAGGTTCACTTTTTTAACAAATAAGGAAGTGATGGCACAGAAGTCCTGGCAGAGTGTGTAAGGTTGATCTCTTCTTGTGTGGAGACTCCCAAAAGAGGTCTACAATTTCCATGAAAGGACACGTACAGCCCCATGGGGTCTGGAGCAGAGGAGAGAGGGAACAGGGAAACCTCTAAGTGCTGAACAGCAGTTGACTTTTATTATGATCTTCCCATCTAACAAATAGCCCTTCAGAAACAAAACTTTGAGAACCCCTACTTTAATACACTTTGCTCCTTCCCGAGGAAAAAGTTCACTGATTCAGGGGGTATTTCCTGTCAGGGATGAATGACAAGGAGCCAGCAGTGGATGAGGAGCTGTCTCAGTGCTTCTGCCTGAAGTAAGTACATGTTTCCAAGCTCGTGCTCACATCCCTGTGCCAGGGACTCTGCTGGCTGAGGCTAACACACCTAGAATGAGAGGTCACACAGTACAGATTTCCATCAGTTAGTCAAATGCATTTCACAGCATTTACGCCCAGCCATTATTTAATATCTGCTGCCAGGAGCCACCTTGTCTGTGCTGACATCACTCTGTCAGGTTTTTTACACTTTCTTACAGAAAGTATGACACACTCCACGACACTTAATGCCAAGAAACAGACAGTGTAACTCAGGCCCCTAGATGGACTTGAGTAATTTATTTCTCATTCAGCTTCATTTTTACAACATTTGAAAGAATGTTTTTGAGGCTGAGCCTTCCATATGAAGATTTTCTTCTCACAAAGTGCTAAAACTTATGACAACATACTAAATAATTTCAAGTTGAAAATCAAATATTTCAGAATATGTTTCCCTGATAATATAATCCAGGCATTTGTTGCCATCATGACAGGCTTTCCTGTCAATACTTTAAGTCATTTTTATGGCAGTGCATTTGGTACACCATAAAAAAGACATCAAAAGTTGAAATCCATGTAATTCATATGCTGACAAAGAAAAAAAATGACATTGTTTTAACAATTCATAATGACGCTGCTGGATATTATATCAAAAAAAACAACTCAATAGCAGAAGCCAGTTGGAAATATAGCTTATTTTGTTAACATTATATATAAATTTTAACAGTAACTCACAGCCATCTGGAACCTGGCAAAGTAGCATAACAAAATTATGGCCAAGCTGATGATTTTAATTTTCCAAACAGGACAGCAAAGGTCCATTGCCACTTGGTACCTTTCCACCTAATTCGTCAGATTAAATGTAGAGGTGTGAGTCAGTTAAACACAAGAAAAAGCTAGTTATGTCCTACACCCAAATTATACTTAATTCTTCAATTGATTAATCCTTCTGTCATTAGAGTCCATGGACATGGGAACTCAAGGAGAAAATGTTAGATTCAGAATCCACATTTCAGTAAGTTTTCTGGATAATAAGTTTTGCTGTTTTCAGTGAAAGCGAGGGAGTAGCAGGTGGGGAAGAGGTAAATTCAAACATAACACAGGAAATAGTAGTGGAAAAAAAGCTTATAAGCAAACTTCCAACACCGATAGAAAGACTTATCAGTAGCCTCAGAGTGTGACAAACTATTCTGACCTACAACAGCAATGTCAATGGTATCTTCCTCTGCCATTTGACATATGCCTTTTCTCAGGAACCTGAGAAACAACATTACCACAACATTTTCTGAGTCAGCAGTATAAGCCTTCTGCTGTATATCATCAAACAAGTATGTGAAAGAGGAAAAGTGCCAGTAGTATTACTGCTCTCCAGCAAGAGGGTAAAGGTCCTTTGAAAATGCGAGTTTGTTTGTAGAGCAACAACTAATTGTTGCCAAAAGACTACATTGATTTCACTGCAGCTGAATGAGTTATTTGTCTAACCATTTTATAGAAGCTTTAGATCCATCTGGACACAATGTTCAAAATTTTTTTGCCCAGTTCCAAGTTCACTGTAAAATCTATTTCATCTTCAGTAGAGGGAAACTGGCAACTCAGAAAGCAATTCATATAATTGTCTCAGTCATCCATTTTAGAAAACATAAATCACCTTTTGTTGGAGCTACTTATCTCATTCCATTGCTTATACAGAGGTCTGAGGACAACCAATTCAACTTGAGCATTGAGCTTTTTAAACCCCAGGGTGATAAGATTCCTGTTTTATCTATTTCACACTGGAAGTAGAGAATCACCATACAGTGTTAGATTAGGCTGAAGAATTTCTAGTACCTTTCTCAGAAAGACTACAATAGAGAGTGAAGCCACATCAACATAGAATGGCTACAATAAGAGTCACAAAAGAAGAGAGGCTGGGCATCACTGATGCACCATGTTGTTATCTTCATTGTCACCAATGGGTTCAGCTGGAGATGTCACCTATTAAGTGGCAACAATTTAGTGCCTCTCAGCTTCCCCAGCTCTGTCACTCTACTTCACCAAACAAAAGTTTTGTACACACCAAAACTGACTGTGGCTATTGCTGCAAGGAAATTGTACATCCAGATAAATGTCAAAATCTGATGAAATTTCTACCACAGTACTCAACCTAAGCAATGAAAGATGTTTACATTCTTGCCTTCTATGAAAGAAGCAGATACAAATTTTGAACTATAATCTATATTGTCTTGCATTGTATTATGCTATGCATAGAGCATCTGTATGCACACAGATAATAGCAAAGACAAAAAACTGAAAATAGATAAAGTGGGAGAATAGAGAATGGTCTGTTAGACTAGTGATAATATGTGAAATTTATTACATAAAGCTGTTAGAAATCCTGAATCAATTTCTTGTTTTAAGTTCTATTTGAAGGTTAATGCTTTGAATGTGTCCTCTTCTAAATATTTGTGTGTTTGTACTTGCTTCCAAGGTTACCTGTATTTCATTTTTCCAAAACAGATTAACTTGCAATCTGATCCAAAATTCACTGAAATTAATGGAAAACCTCTCAATGACTTCATCAGCTTTTCAGTCACATCTTTAGAGAATTTATATCAGACCCTTACAGAGCTCAAGTTAGTATTGATATTACTCAAGTTAGTATTGATATTAGAGCAGTCAGAAGGATTTATAATAGCTGAATATCTGTTTTGACCTCAGTTTTTCCAAAACCTAAATCCTTGTAATTGCTTCGTGAGCATTTCAGCTGTACACTGCTTTGCAAAACACAAGAGTGTTTGAGCAACAAACACAAAATCCATTATCAGTCAAAGAGAATGTTCCAGAATGTAAGGTAGCCTTGTGGATACCCCAACAAATTGATTACTGCAGCTTACCAAGGCTATCTTTTCACCTGTGGAAGCGCATATAAAAAAAACTAAGTACTTCATCTTAGCTGCCAACATGGATATAATTTCCAATGCTCTGTAGCTTTGATTTTACAGAGAGTGCTGTTTTGGAACTACTCACATAATACATGTGTCTGTGAGGCAGAAAAAAAAAAAGAGCAAAAAACAAAAAAAAAAGCAAAAGGATCATATTTTAGCTCTACTTTTGACACTTCAAATATCTACACTGAAGTTTTATCTCTTTTAAAAGGCATAGTTACATGGTGTTCTTTTTCTAAGGACAGACATTTGGAACTTTTCAGCACAGCTTAGCTGTTCATTCAACTGAAAGGGAATGACAGGAAGAGAGTTGACATGCATTGTCTAATTTCTGAAATATATGCATTTCAGTGGAATTTACACTGAGTGAGGTATTTTCTTCTTTTATACCCTGCAATTTCCTAAAAGAAAAAAACAACATAGAAAAAGATATTTGTGACAATAACTGTCTTTCTCTGTGTTCATAAAAATACAGCAATAAAGTAGTAGTTGAAATCATAGTTGCAATGTTTGAGAAAACAGCAATCAATTCAGCAAATTATACAGAGTTCCAACCATGCATTAGTTTATTTCTTGCCAAAATGACTTTGAGCATATGCACTGTTGACTTGAATATCACAGTAAAAAATCAGATCACTGAGCCAGAGAAATAATGGTATGTGCATTACGTGAGTCTTTAAAATAGCTGTACTTTTGCTCAGCATAAAAAAAAATTAATACTGTTCAAGTTTTATGTTGAAATAAGTCTAACAACGAGGAACTTCTATAAGACAAATATTTTATTTCTGCTTCAGACTAATTAATGTGGAAAATGCCTCATTTTTACAACCCATATTTCAAAACTTCAGTTATACAAGTGATTTTCCTGAAAAAATGAAAAATTATGGACCATGCAAGACATTAAAATTTGGGAAGGGCAGAACTTCAGTTCCTCACCAGAGCAGTTAATTCACAGCACCATAATACTTGATAAAGTTTATCAGTACACTGTGTGAGCCCTACTTAGAAATTAGAACATTCTGCAAATTACCTTACTATTTATCCGTTTTAAAGACCTGATCCAAAAATCAATTAAAACAAAAGAAAGACTTCACCTTGATCAGTAACACAAGTAGATAAAGTTTTGTTGGCATATTTTACAGACTTGACCTATTTATCACTGGATGAAAGCAGAGAGAAACAGAAAAATTATAGGCTTAATAACTCTTTGGGTTTCATATTTAAGATGCCCATGGTCAGTGGTAGCTCAGCAGTAACAATAGAATGACTTGCCCTGCTCTCAACACCACCATTTTCTCATCCCTTAGATGTACAGCAGGAAACTCAATTCAGGGTGAAGCTGAAGTTGGCAGGAGAGAAGTACTACTTCAGTGGTACTAGAGCAGCACTTCTGGCAGTGGAAGGGAAATGAGTGTAGAGGTCGACACAAAACGAGGTCCACTAATACCTGGTTGGGCCAAGTAGTTTTCCAGGTCTGGACATCAAAGGATGATGCTTGAGATCTTCACTACAAACCTACAAAAAACTGTGAGATCGGTGTGCTCTGGACCCATAATCTGTATAAATGCTGGAGTAATGAAAGTGAATGGAGGCCACCAGGTGATGCATGCTGAGTTCAAGAAGCATCAGGCATCAGTATCCAAGACATTTGAGACCCAGTTAGGAGAACTTTTTGGGATGCCTGCACAGCACCAGGTACCCCCACTGGCCTACTGTGTAATATATTGAGTAAGCAAGAAAAAAATGCATTTAGTTCACAAACTGAACAATTTTTCTGCCACTGTCTTATATTTTGATAGAAACTGCTTAGAACAGCACTTTTTCCTTCTACTTTTCTTCTTACAGTTGATTTCAGGTAAAGAGTTGAAATAGAAGAGATGAACAAAATGAATGTATCAGCACAAAAGTTAGTAGAACTCCAAAAACTAAATGTTCTCAGTAAGGTAAAATGACTTAATTCATAAACATATTTAATTTCTACTATATGGTGTCCTTTACTGGTACATCAAGGTGCTGACTGCTGAGCTTCGCTGCCCAGAGCGAAAAAATGATACATCATGCTATAAATTACCCCACTGACTTCAAAGACCAAGCCTTTAATTTCTTTCTAGTGTTTCAAGTCCTACTTTAATAGAACAGTTTTTTGTGTAGTGGCACTGTATTCACCTTCACCTTGTAGTTTTTAAACAAAGTCAGCAGTTCTATTTTCCTAGCCTTCACGGCCTACAAACGTACCAAATAAATAGTCTTTAAGCTGAACTTACATTATTAATACCTGAAATTTTTGACAGATTCGTATTCTACCTACAATTTAATTTATATATGCCATAGGTCAATAAACTGAGAGAAGGTTGTAATTGTAGGAGAGCTAGAAGAGCTTAGCAGAAACACAGAACAGAGCTTTATCAAGAGGAATCACTTACAGCAAAATTGTTAATTAAATTGCCTAAATGACATTTTGGTTCCTTTTTTGAAGCATTTTTTAATAACTGGAGTCTTGACAGTCTGAATGTTTTTGTTAAGTATTTAATACTGCTATTTCTGAACCCTTTCTGAGCAGCAGCATCTAGTTCCTTTTATATAACCTGCTAACTCTCCTTTATCTACTTTTAAAAATACATTTAAGCTTCATTCTTGCCTCGCATATCATGCATTTTTTTCCTCCATTGGCCCAAATCCCTATCACAATACTTTTATTAGTTTTTTCTTCTTACTTACTTCCCCATCAGGGAAGGATGCTTTGCTTAGCTTGGAGACTGATTATTGATCTGTCTTTTTTATTGCACCCCACTCCTTTTTCAAAGTGAGCACCGTTAAAACCATTCATCATGAACTCAGCTCACCACAAACCTACTTCAAACCTACTTAATTTCAACCTCCTTTCGGCAGACATGGCTAATCTGAAATCTGCTCACTGCCTGCCATAGAATTCTCTCTTTTTTTTTTAAACAGCAAAATGGTTCAGTTGGTGCAATATTTCATCATAATTAGTAAGATTTAAGTTACTTCCCTCACTACAGAGACCTTCACAAGATATTTTGGTTTGTTTCTGTCTTGGGTAAAGAATAAAAACTTCTGGGCTTCTCAGGAATTCAAAGATACTCAAGGATAACGCACTGGCTGTATTTTTAAACAAGCAACCCTGTATTTTTCAGAAGACAAGTGAACACAGCTCTAATGTAAAGTGGAACAGGCATCAGGACTGCTGCATAGTCTCATGTCTGCCCCCACTTCATGAGTCAGGACTACATGCCAGATTCCAGCACAGCTCAGGAAATCTAGAGTAAGAGATAGACAAATGAGGCACATGGCTCATGTAGACTGCACTTTCAGAGTGTTTCTTAATTATTCAGTAGAAAAATTATCTTTTTTATAATTATAGCATTATATTTTTTCCAGTTGATTTATTTTGTATATACCAGTAAGGCACTGAAATTGCTAATCTGGAAAGGTGAGATTTTGCTTTATTCTGCCCAGCTCTCTTCCATGTCAGGGAGCATCACTTGCAAGATGCCTGCTATCTCAGTTTGCACTTGCCAAAAATGTTCCAAAAAGGTAAAAGAAAGCCCTGAGGGGAAAAAATAATAGTGGATCACATATGCCAGGCTCTGCCTATTAGCACAGATATATGCTGGTAACTTGAGGTCAGAAAATAGCAGACACCCATCATGAGTGTGATTGCATCAGTCTCACCTTTCCAAGAAGCTGTTGCTAAGAGCTAGAAATGTCGATCTCCTTAAAAAGGAAATGCAAATGGAAAAATCATTCAACTGAAGATATTACGTATCAATTTTCTCAAGTCTGAACAACTCAATTTTTCCCAAAAGCCTCTCTTTGAATTGTTTTTTAAATACTGTGCCCTACAGTTAGATTACAGGAGTCTTTCCCTTAAGAACTCAGAGCAATAAGAGAAGCAATTTAAGCACTGAGACTAATCAGTGTACTTCTTATATCAGATAAGAAAGTAATTAAGGTAAAAGTCATGCAGTAGAGAGGAATTTTATGTTCTAATGATATGCTGAATAAACATCACATAATGGTTAGAAAAAACAAAGGTTAGAATACCTTCCATTTCAGTTCTCTTTGAACAGAAAATATTTAGCAGATGCTTGTCCATTCTTACGAGAAGATCAGCAAATATGGTGTTTAAACGCATGTATACAGGCATGAACAACCTCTCCTTATCACCTGAGTCTAATTATCTACAAAAGATATAAATGTATAAAGTGAAAAGTTGTGAAAAGTTTTATTTCTTTCTTAGAGTTATATTAACTGCATTGTGAAATTAGTGTGTACTCTGGAAGCTACTGTCTATATCTATGGACCGTAAGGAATGCCACTGTTGTTTTCCATAAGATTGGGAAGTCAAAATCTTCTCATCTTCAGGAGATTGTCATAAGCATTTCACATTCTAGACCTCTGACAGAGATGAGTGAGCAGACATTCATATAGATTTAGCATTACTGTAATCATCAACATGCAAATATTTTAAAAGGCGAAGCAAAACTATAACTGCTAGAGATTATACCAGAAAAGTTTCACCCTAATCTTCTACACTTATAAATTAGTTTTCCATACATCTTTTGAAGACACTGATACGACTTATAATCAAAAGAAATAGCATATTAGATAGGCAGACTATGTGTTGGCTCTCACTCATATTATGATAGCTTCTTTGTTTGAATGGATTTGCAGAGAATATAGTACCTTATCTGTTTGATCATCATGTGAGACTATGGCCATGTAATCCACCCATGTTCTATAGTTCACCTTTTCTGTTAGCTGTTTCAATCACTGTCAACAGAAAGATAAAATCTCTAAATAATGGTGAGGTACCAAGATATTATACACATATCCTGAGGTAAGTAAGACAGATAAAATGCACATTAAATAAAATAACAAAATAAGGGAAGGCAAGTGTTGGCCCACTTCACCTGAATGATTCATCTAAAACAAGTCTCATTGATATCACCTTTACTACAAAGCAGTCATTAAAATTCTATCAGTGATTAGCCATAGAGTCGATGGAAACTGCATTAACAAGTGCACCATTTTTGGGTTTCACTACTCAAGTGGAAATTGTTACCTGCTTTAATGTTATTTACGACAAAAAAATAACTAGGTCATCTTTTAACATAATGAACTATGAACCCAAGATTGAAACAAAATCCTTGAACTTTCGCTCTTGGTTCAAGTAGTTGCAGTGTGATCCAGCAAGTATAGCTGTATAAATAGGCATTTAACTTCCATCTCATGTCTCCCCAGAAATTGACTGCCACAGTCTCTCAGGACCCACAGCTCAATGTCCTCTTCTACATACCACAGGCTTATTCAGGTTGGAAGATTTCTTCAGAGACTGTGTTTAAACTCCTTTTCAAAAGTTAATCAGCATTGAATTCAGAATATGTTTCTTAGGATTTTGTCCCTTAAGATAGATCTTCAAAAACTTCTAAATAGGGACATTCCAAGGACCTCAGCTTGGAACCAGCCCTCTGAATAGAGTGAACCCTTAATCATGGGCATGCAAGCCTTCTCCTTCTAAAACCAAAGATAGATTCAGTTTTCCAAAAGGTGACAGTATCTATGAGGCATCAACTGGTGCAGTCACGCTATTGTGGTTTAACCTGGCAGCCAGCTGAGCACCACATAACCATTCATTCACTCCCCTCTCAGATGGATGGGGGACAGAACTGGGAAAAAAAAAAAGAGCCAGCAGTGTGCTCTTGCAACTAAGAAGACCTACACTATCCTGAGCTGCATCAAAATAGCAGTGGCAAGCAAGGTAAGGGAGATGACTGACCCCATCTACTCTACTCTCATAAGGCCCCATTTGGAGTACTGTGCCCAAGCCTGGGGCCCTCTGTATAGAAAGGGCACAGAGCTGTTGGAGCACGTCCAGAGGAGGGCCACAAAGATGATCAAAGGGCTGGAGCACCCCTGCTATGGAAAAAGGTTGAGGGAGTTGGGCTTGTTTATTTTGGAAAAGAGAAGGCTTCAGGAAGATCTCATTGCAGTCTAAGGAGGCTTACAAGCAGGAAGGTGACTGACATTTCACATGGTCTGATAGCAATAGGATAAGGGGTAGTTACTTTAAAAGAGTATCCCTCAGATAGCAGCATCCTCTCAACTTCAGACAGTTAAGAAAAAGTGGCATAAACCCCTAGCTTCAACAACTTCAATGCTATCCCATCATTTTGTTTTTCATTTGTTTCCTAAATTAAAAATAAATAAATATCCTTTCCACTCACAATCAAGTTTAACTTCTCATTTTTTTAAAAGCCCTCAGAGTGGAAGATACCTTCCCTCAGATGCTCTGTAGCTATCATGAATACAAAGAACATATTTCATTTTGCTTACACAGATTACCTTAATATCTTTCTTTATACCTCAGGCTTCTGCCTGTGTTCCTGCTACCGATGTTTTCAAAAAATCTACCAGCATCTTAGATTTTATCTTTATGCTATAGCAGTTTGCTGCACTACATCTCTATTTTTTGCTCTTCTATTTCCCTCATTTGGGCTAAATTCTTCTATTGCCTCAAGTGAATATTTTTGTTTTGCTTGATTGATTCTCTAAGAGTATTTATCAGCTAGCCATACAGATATATTTTCAGTTTTGAATTAGTTTCAAACAACTGTCCTGCTATTTGTAAGCTGTTTATCCTTTCTACAAGTGTTACATCATTGTTCAGCATTTTCTCTTTATTTACACTAATATATCATAATAATAGGAACTTCCATGAGAACCAAGTCTTATATGCATATTTTATTTAATTTCCTCTGAATTTTTACTCACTAGGTTAAGTCTGAAATTGAATGAAACTAAAGAGATTAAGTAAAATAAAATCTTATTATCCTATTTAAAATTGATTTACATCTCTGCACGCATTTGGAATGGGACTTTGCAAACTTATGTATCTTCTTGTAATGACTATTAACAATAATGTGCCCTTCACTGGAGGAGGAACTAGATAATATTGTGATATTTTCCTTTGCTGGTAAAGCAACTACGGTGATTACAAACATCTGTAATTTTCACACACTTCAATTTTTAACTTTAGCATTCTCTGAATAAATACATTAAACAAAATCATTACTTTCTCCTCTATCAGGGAGATTTCTCCTTCTTTTACCTTAAAAATGTTTTGCCACTTCCCTCATTCACATTTCAAACTCTTTATAACCTATTTTCAGAAACATAAAACACAAACACATAAAACACAAAATCATTAACACAAAACTTATCTGAGGATACAGTAAGACATCTGACTTAAATGGTATCACAACGTGAATAACAGGCTCAAAGTGAAACAAATTTAAAATATTAGCTCAAAACATCTATAGTGCCTGAATAAGTTTCTGGAAATCATCAGCAAAGATAGACTTCAAGCCTTCCTTTAAGTGCAGTTTGAAGATATTTGAGTGCTAAAATCCTAAAAGCAAATTTTAATACTGATCTTAGGTCCAAGGTCTTTGCATGTCTTAAACGATTATCCCAATCCCCTATCATATACGTATGGATCAATAATACTAACAAGTCAAGACTTGACAATATTTATTTGTTGGCCATCTTCAGGTCTCTTAAGGATTAATATACATGTATATTCTCTTAGTAGCACAGTCTACAGGACTGTTCAAAACTGAGGGCTGCTCTCCATGAATGTAATCTAGTATATGCTCAGTCATATTCACTTTCACATCCAAGAAAACTTATAAGGTTTTCTATATGCTTTTCACGGAGAGGAAAGCAGGAAAATAGAAAACAAAACTCCTAAAGATTAAAAATTAAAATGGAGGGAGTGTGTAGAAAATTCACACTGGCAGACTATGGAGGTAGAAAAGAGAGGCAGAACTACAACCTCAAGCCAGGATATAATGGCCTGCTGGCAAATAAATTCATCTTCACTACCTTCCCAGAGGTTCACAGAAGCTTGTCAAGGACTGGAATGAGTTTCATTCTCCAAGTCTTGGCTTCCATGATATCTATCTTCCTCTTCTCATGCATCTGAGTCAAGAGATGGGACAGCATTGTCCTCCCTCTATTTCTATAGCTTGAGTTTTGCAGTAATTCTGCTTTAAAACATCTTCCTTCAAAATCTTGGAAATAAAAGGCACAAGTCATTCAACTTATCTGTCAGAAGTCCTCTATGATAGCTATAAAATCAAAATATTCACTTTGGTTTTCAACCAGAAGAATTTCAGACTTTATATGGTATAGAAATTTAAGTTCATCTTTCCAAAAAAAAAAAAAAAAACAAGACTCTAGACTTACAACATCCCTTCTGAAAGACTAGAATTGAAAAGAACCAGTGTAAAAATACTTGATCAGAAAAAAAAAAATCTATACAGCAAGCAACCACTTCATTCTTACTTGCAACTAAAATTAAGAAGCATTTATCTGTATTTCCTTTCAGCATTCTCTTTTTCTTTTCCTTCAGATAAAATAAGAATTTAATAAAAACTGCTCTTTCTGACACTAATATCTTCATTATAATAGAAAGAAGCCAACTTCATCACTCATCTTGCTTAAAGTAGCCTGAAAAACAAATTTAAAACTAAATCTGCTGTCTCTATTTCCAGAAATAAAATAATTTTAAGAGCTATTCTTCTACCACTTGGAATAGAGCTGTCTATTTAAAAAAAATATGGAAACAAACTATTGGACTCTAGTTCTGAACTTCACATATGATAGTACCACATTGTCACCACAGTCAAGATATACTTATTCACCATACACATGATCTTGAATGTACCTTTCAGTTTCAAAAGCTATGCTTTGAGCAATACTGTCCTGCCTTGCTCCAGAAACATTGTTCTGAGAATAGGCTAAACTGTTCTGTATATACTGCTAATTTTTCTTTATTTCAAATGATGTGCCAGATCTTTCATACTTAACTGTGATGACACAAAGTATTACATATGTCTAGCAGAGTTGCAGAGCTTTTTCAACTCACATTCCTTAGGGAATGGTAATATCCAACACACTCTAAAGTGGACTTTTAAGGGTTTATGGCTCAAAGTTTAATAGCTCCCATTTAGAAAAAGTCCACATTCTTTCCAAAATGACATTCTCAAAATGACAGATTGATTTGTGGAATACTTGCATGTCTAAGTTGTAAACAACTCCAAAGATAATTTAAGAATAGCTGATGCCTGGTTGTTTCCCATACAAGACATTACTTACAGAGAAACAATATAAACATTTGCCTATAGAAAAAGAAGAATTGCTTTGTTCCCTCCTGCTGTCATTCACACAGATACACAAATAAGATCCTTGGCTTCTGCTGAAGTCCCTTTGTGATAAGAGTGCTTACATGAGTCATTAGCAGGCATAAAGCCAGAATTATTTAGTGTATCCCCCAGGCTGCTCTAAGACATGCCAGAAGTAGGTTTGGCTTTCAGCTCTGGAAGCAGAACACGAATTTCAAGCCACTTTTCTCACCCCCTCCCCTCATTGTGTCTGGTGAAGAACTTGTCTTAACAGCAGCTTCTTTCTCTTCCAGATGGTAACTTCTAAAGTACACAATAGGAAAGTGGAAACATAGTTCTCACATTTTCACTGATGTTGTAAGATCCTCACTTCAGACACAAAACTACCAGTTCAAGGCAAATATTAAGCTTGCAAATGAATGATATGCTTTTTTAAAATGCTACATATTTCCTAAAAAAATAAATATTTCCTAAATAAAATTTTAGCACAACTTGAAAGCTAAGCAGTGGCTCAGGGCCAGATTCTCAGCCAAAGTTGAGCAGCACAGATTAAGTCCCAAGAGCATATATAATTTGTTTAGATTTCTTGTATACTTTCTCAGAACTTTTCCATATCTAGTAAACACAGAGTGTCAGTCAGGATTAATGCAGCTGAGTGGAACACACAAACACACAAAAAAAGAATAAAAATAACTAAAACTACAGTTGGAAAGAAACTGTTCAGGAATGAACTAATTGAAAATGAGAGAAATTAAGCAAATACTGAGCTGCAACCTCATTTTCAAATGTACAACAGTAAATGGAAATCAAGCGTGATAAAGTTGTCCAGTTAGAGAATCAGAGTGTACAAAAAGGCCAAGAAGCTTGAGACTGCAAGTGCAAATAAAACAGCTGCATGCTTTTACAAACTAGTCTTCCATGTATCATTGGTTTTGGCAGCACCCCCCCTCCCACCCAAAAAAAAAAAAAAAAGATTACTTGTAACCTCACAAAGAGAAGGGAAATAAAAAATAGAATTAATTACTCTAGAAGACATCTCACTAAGTTCTTTGGCAGCATAGTTGACTAGGTGAATAAAGGAAAGCAGTACATTTCAAGTACATTTCGTAACACTTTTCAGTACAGAACATTTCAGTATAGTACATTTCAGTATCTTTCATCAGACTTTTGACACTCCCTTATATATCATTCTCATAAGGCGGCAAAGAAAATATGATCTACCCAGGATGACCTAGAAATGAATATAGAACGATGGAAAAATTCTCTTAAAAGTAATACTAAAATTGGAGAACATCTGCTGTAAGACTAGTCAAAGATTTATTGTCACCTAATCCAATCAGTATTTTAATTACCTTAGACTTTATTTAACTTAGTTACATTTTAATGATTAAATTATCTTTGGAGTAGAAATGATGGTGATTAAATGAGTAGATAAAATGACACTAGACTAGGAAGATTTACAAGATTACAATTCCCCATGTGCCCATCCTACACCTGGGAGGAGGTACAAGAACCAGGAGTCTGAGCTGCAGAATCATAGAATGGTTTGGAAGGGACCGTTAAGATCATCTAGTTTCAACCCCTTGCTATAGGCAGGGACACCTCCCTCTAGACCAGGTTGCTCAAAGCTTCGTCCAGCCCAGCCGTGAATGTTTCCAGGGAGGGGGAATCCACAGCCTCTCTGAGCAACCTGATCCAGCATCAATAACCTCATAATAAGGCATTTCTTCCTGATATCTAGTCAGAGTTTGCTCACTTCCTGTTTAAAGCGATTTTCCCTTGTCCTGTTGCTACCTGCCCTCCTAATAAGTCCCTCTCCAGCTTTTCTGGAGGCCCCCTTCAGGTACTGGAAGGCCACTTCTCCTTAAAAGATTTCTCCAGGCTGAAGAGCCCCAGCTCTCTCAGCTTGTCCTTACAGGGGAAGTGCTCCAGCCCTCTGTTCACTTTTATGCCACCCCTCTCCCCCCCTTCTGGACCTGCTCCAACAAATCCAGGTCCTTATTTGTCGGGGAACCCAAAACTGGACACAGAAAGAAAGGCTGAATGTGGTTTGAGTCTATTTCTCACTATTCTACTATGTTACTAACTAGCAATAAATTAATCTTTCCCACATGAAGTCCAATTTGGTTACTAGTGTAATGGCGATTGGTGAGCAATCTTTCTCTTGACCCACAAGCTGGTTTTACTTCCTTTGTCTTTCTGAGAAGCAGGACTGAGAAAGCAATGTGGAGGGCATCTGGAAGCCAGCTAAGACCCACCACAGAAACTTTTAAAGAAAATAAAACTCAGAAAAATGAAGTGCTTCCTAGGTTGTTTTGACAGAGAATCCAATGCAGGTCACAGCAGGTGTGTATTTGGGAGCATGCAGCAGAAAGGAGGCCTCTGCCAGGTCCACTCCAGAGATAATCCTCAAAGGAAAAGGTGTACAGTTCGGGAGAATCCAGATAAGAGTAGCAAGTATACTCAAAGATTTAGAGAACAGAATTAATGAAGAAATTAGGATTAATCTAAAAAAGACAAAGAAAACAGGATTACTTTTTTCCAGTGCATCAAATATGCTATAAATAAGAAAGCGACCAGCAGTTTTCCACAGCAATTAGACTGTTCTTATTCAGATACAGCAACTGTGCAGAATTAATTGATATAATTTCCAAAGAAAAAGATCTGATGTTGAATATAAAGCAGTCAGCAAGTTGGTGAAAATGTAGAGTAAGCTGCTAGTCTGCTTTAGAAAGCATTTCAATTTTCTGCAAGTTTGCTGTATGCCTGTTCAGAATCCCTCTATGCAGACTCCTGAACTAAACAATCTTCTTACAGCCCCTGAACTACTTCTGTCATCCTCAAACTTTCCAATTACTGTATATGTCTAGCCATGCTTATAAAAATCAGCTGAACATTAATTTATGAAAGATTCCCAAATTTACTACTGAAAAAAAATGCAACATAGAGAAAATCAGTATCCTTCTATAGCTCCTCTTTTTACACACCATAAGCAGAATTAAGGCTTCAAATAAAACATTCACTCCCTTTGTGATTTGTTAAACTTGATCTTATACCAGAGAAATGGTACTCGCATATATGTATAAGGAAGACACAAAATTCATGAACAATTTAAGACACTGAAATTAAAAATATTTCAGGAGCTAGATTAATGCTAAATTCTTAATAATAGTAGAACTTCCCTGTAACAATTACTTATGGTTGATGATAAATTAAAATCCTGAAACATAAGTTAAACATAACATCAAGTCCTGTGCTAATTAAAGAATATGAAGTAACCCAAATTGCATTATACAGAGAATGTAAAGTGTTTGTTCTGCTATTGCTTTGAGCAATTCTAATAACTTCAATTTTTATGAGTTCTAGGAATTCAGAAACTATCTGGTTTTACACGCATAACGTATTGCACTACACGACATGCTAATGAACTTACCAACATACATAGAACTTCTTTATTTTGTAACTGCATGCTGTATTTTCTTGGCTTAGGGCTGTACTTAAACCAATTAAAAGTAAAAGTCTAACAGATGATAATTTCAGAATACAATTCTGTGTATTACTGGAGGGGTAATTATGCATCCTTTTCACAGACATTCTGCATCAACTCTGCAAGTCTTTTATGTTTTTAAAATTCCAGTTGGGGGTTGTTCATTTTTCCTATGTACTTAATCACAATAGAAGAACCACAGTTTAAATATAGAAGGAACATTAAATGAATTGGGCATTTCCATTGCCTCTGAAAACTAAACTGTTCAGGATGTTCTTTTCCAAGAATTGTTATATGTATTTGTTCAATAAGATGACTTAATTCATTATAATGGCATTCCACACCTTCAATGTAAAAGCTTATATACGTCCTTCTGTGTGATGTAAGTGGAACAATATTTAGATGGAGTATGCGATTTTGATGAGAAGTTGAAACCTTTGCTAAGACCTTAAATTAATCCTACTGGCTGAGCAATTTATGTTAAGTCAAGAAGGGGCATTCTGCAAGAGTTGTTTTCCCTTATTACTAGGGCAGTGCTGATGGAGCATACTTACCTAGAATTCTAGATATTTAAATACTCAAGATAACGATTTGGATCACTTTTCTCTGATCCTTCCCTGGGAAGAAAAATGTTTTACTCATTCTAGCTGGAACACATGTTTTTTTAGCAGGATATGGAGAACAGAAAGGAACTGCTATGATAGTCCAACAGCCAGGAGCTACACAGATGATAATAGAATCATTGAAACATAAAACCCTTAGAGTCAGAAGGGATCTTTAAAGGTCATCTACTCCAACTCCCCTGCAATGAACAGGGACATCCACAACTAGATCTGTTTGTGTAGAGCCTGCTCCAGCCTGGCCTTGTAAGTCACCAGGGATGGGGCCTATGCCACTGCCTCACCATCCTCACCGTAGATTGCTTTTTCTTGTACCTTAAGCTTAACTTAAATCAACCCTCTTTAAGATTGAAGCCATTTCCCTAGTCCCATCAACACAGACCCTGCTAAAGAGCCTGTCCCCTTCTTTCCTGTAGCTCCCTTTTAAATACTGAAAGGCTGCTATCAGGTCTTCCTGGAGCCTTCTCTTCTCCAGGCTGAAGAGTCCCAGCCCTCCCAACCTGTCCTCATAGGAGAGGTGTTCCATCCCTCTCCATTTTTGCACTCAGCTTCTGGACATGCTCCAACCCATCCATGTCTCTCCTGTACTGAGAGCTCCACATCTGGACATATTACACCAGGTGAGGCCTCAGCAGCACGGAGTAGAGGGGCAGGATCACCTCCCTCACCCTGCTAGCCACACTTCTTTTGATGCAACTTAGGACAGAGTCAGTTTTCAGGCTGCAAGGGCACACTGCAGACTCGCATCCAGCTTGACATCCACCAGTACCCAAAGTCTTTTTCAGTAGGGCTACTCCTTCCATCCCCCAGCTTTTATTGATAGGGAAAGTTACCTGGATCCAGATGAAAGACTTTGCACTTGGATTTGTTGAACCTCCTGAGGTTAACTTGGGCCCACTGCTCAAGTCTGTCTAGGTCTCTCTGAATGACATCCCATCCTCCAGCTGTGTTGGCTGCACCCTGCAGCTTGGTATCATTAGCAAACATGCTAAGAGTACACTTAACCCCTGTCAATGATGACAATTCTAAACAGCACCTGTAACAGCAGCAGGACCAGCACAGTAAGAAAGCTTTACAAAAAGAAGGATGCTCACTCACTTCTGAAGATATGGGCTCACAGAAAAACTTCTCAAAGGAGAGACCTTCAGTAAGAGATCTGCCCTCATCTTGCACCTGCCCACCCTTAAATGAAGTCTGGCTCAACCCTGAACCAGTGGATCCTGGCTCAACCCCTTTCAGTTATCCAGGAACACTGCATGCACCTGAGCTCCCTGGATTGGCCCTGCCTTTCCACCAGGTGCTCAATCACTGGTTCAGGCCTTGACTTAGCATTTCTACTACAGCATCAATCCCAGCACTGACCTCTGATGGCATAAGCCACAGCCTGCCCTGAGCACCACGCATTCCCTAGGGATAGGCTGAGGCCAGGCTGGGACGTGGGCCTATAGGGTTGGGGGGTGGGCCAGGCAGGGCTGGCTTTAGGGAACTGGATCTGTCCCTGTGGCATCAGCATGGCAGGTGTTGACAGCCTCAGGGCTGATGTGGGGTTCTGGGCCAGGGACAGGTAAGATAAGGAAGATTAAGCACAATTGAGCCACCAAGTCCATCGCTATGTCTTGCTCCCTGCTATAGCCTTCAGTATCAGCAAAGTCATAGAATCATAGAGCCATTTGTGTTGGAAGGGATCTTTACAGGCCATCTAGTCCAACTCCCCTGCAATGTACAGGGACACCTACAGCTAAATGAGGTTAACTCTTCCAGTGCTTCACCGCCCTTACTGTAAAAGATTTTTTCCTTACAACGAATCTAAATCTCCTTTCTTTTAGTTTGAAACCATTTCTCCTTGTTCTACCACCACAGACTATGCTAAAGAGTCTGTCCTTTCTTAAAGTCCACCTTTAGATACTGAAAAGCCACTCTCAGGTATCTTCAGAGCCTTCTCTTCCCCAAGCTGGATACCCCCAGCTTTCTCTGCCTGTCTTCATAGAAGAGATGTTCCATCCCTTGGTTCCTTTTTGTGTCCCTCCTCTGGATGTATTCAAACAGGTCTATTTCTCTCCAGGCAGGGACTATGTCACGATTCACAGCACTTTGTAAGTCAACATTTTTTATCCTGCCTGCAGCAACTACATGTGCTGTGTTACAGAGGATGCATATATATGTATATATGTATATATATATAACAGTTCTAGCAATCTATACATTTTTATCTTGTAATAAATAGAATCATAATTTTTGTAATCACTATCCTCTAAAAATAATTTTAAAAAGAATCTAGTTTAAACAACGTAATTTTGCTGTCCTGATGGCCTCGTTTACCAGTGTTCTCAATATAGACAGTGTGGTTACACTTATACAAGTGAAATGAGCAGTGCCAGGGAACATTTCCAAACATAAGAACTTGATCTCCTGCATGGTTCCAGGCAGGTTTTGGCCAGACAACCCACAGCTCTCCCACATGAGTGCTGGGCACAGCCTGGGAGCTGGCTTGGGCAACAGTTCTTGCTCAGCAAACACCTGGACGCAGCCACCTGTTCTGTAGGGTAAGAAAGTTACAGAGGAGGGACTTGGCCAGACTGTGCCAAACAGCCCTGTGGCAGAGGTCTGTCCTTGGGTACTGATAGCTTACTAGTGTAGATTTAGCCAGTGCTTCTTGAATATCATAAGTAGTTAACCTATACAGCAAGACCATTTTAATAGAAGTGCTGGCTTTTTGTCAGGAAACAAAGAAAATGCAATTAGTCTACACCACACTTTGCAGGCAACTTTCCTAACAGAGAACTGTCCATATGTGATGTGATGTAGAAGGAATTTGGACAGACAAATTATCACAGAGGAAAGGACTGTGCTTTGAAAAACAGGGCAAACAACCTTACATTCGGATACGATCAAAGAAAATCTTTTATTTTTCAAATAAATTTTTCTAATATTTATCCTTACATATGGATAAATATATACATATCTAATCTGTGAATTAACTCTGGGGAGACTAAGTTTCAGGATGAGATTATCTTTCCTGTAGATGGAATTTCAGGAACCCTAATGTAGTTATAATAAATCAGAGTGGATTTAATACCTCACAGCGGACTTGCAAACATATACCCTTTCTCCTTACTATGGCAATATGCCTTCACTGTCCTATTTTCTGTACTGTCTGAACACAGCTACCACTTTTCATAATATTTCAATAAAATATTCCAAATGAGGAAATTAGCCAAGATTGTTTTTTCGTATACGGAGGAATATTCAGTGCTTTTTCTGAAAGACATACCACCAGCATCCACAATGTCTCAATCAGGAATTCCAGATGTTAGAAGAATTGTTTTCAGTGTTGTCTGTTTTACTCTCATGGTTCATTTCTTTGATCATTATCTTTTTTAAAAGCTCAGAATAAATTCACAATTCCATTTGTACTTCAGAACATCTTATATTTGTTCAGAAATATTCATAAATACATTCCAAAACATTTTGCAAACAAAATTATGTGGTATCAAAACTTTTGCAATACATTCTGTATAATTCATAAATGTCAAATATAATGTGACCATCAGTGTTTCACACTTCAAGTTCATTTTCATAAACTCTTGTATTTTAGCAATCGTTTCTGTTGAACACTTTTTTTTTTTTTTCTAAATTGTCATTGTATGGCCCTTCAAATCAGCTGGAAGAGCAGGAAAGTTACTATTAAGGAAATGTTTTTGCACTGTCTCTGCATGTGCGAAGTACAATGCATCTTTGCCTTTCACTGATTTAAAGACAAATACTTCAAAAATAAGGTCCAGTAGGGTCTAACCTGGTGGTCTAATTGTTTAGTGATCTGCATTGTTCTTCTGACAGGAGAGAAAGAGAAAGAGATTAATTTTCTAAGTAGCTCCCTATGTCAGATGGCTATGGAAAAATGTCACAAAAAGTGAGTGTGAGGTAACAATTTCCTCTATATAGGCAATACTTTTCTATACTTTTCTTTAGTATGAACTCATGAGAAATGCGTAACCAAAAATAGAATTCACAGGAAAGCACTTTCCAGAGCCAAAATTCACAGCCATATTTAAATAGAATCAGATGAAGAGGGCTGTGTTAGCATGATCAAAGAAGGTCACACAGTGATCTTTTTAAGTAGCATTAATCACTGTCTGTCATTTTAGCAGATTGTCTTCATATATTACTTCTATGAGCAACATGGGGTTTTTGTGTTTCAGTCAAGCAATACATTTCTCTAAGTGACACTGAGGATAGGAGAAAGCAATATATATCATATATCTCAGCATTAGTAAGACTTTCGAGATTTCCTTCCTGAAGTGAGTTAGGGGAATGGTTTTGGAAGGGAAATAAGGGAACTTGGCCTAGATTAAACCATAACAGGATGTTGCAGAATTTGTTTGAAAACAATATTCAGGCAGAAGATTCAATATCAAAGTAAAAGCATGTATTGAGAGGAATTATTGTATGTTTCCAGTACTAGTCAATACATTTGCACCTTAACAAGACAAAGTGTAAATAACAGATATAATTACAGAATCACAGAATGGCTTGGGTTGGAAAGGACCTTAAAGCCCACCCTGTTCCAGCTCTCCTTCTGTGGGCAGAGCTGACACCCAGAAGCTCAGGCTGCCCAGGTCCCCACCCAATCTGGCCTTGAGCATTTCCAGGGATGGGACACCCACAGCTCTTTGAGCAGCCCATGCCAGGGCCTTATTGCCTCCAGAGTTATAAATTTCCTCCTAATATCTAATCAAATGTACCCTTTCTGACTTTAAAACCATTCTCCCATGTCATATCACTATGAGACTTCATAAAAAGTCAGTTTCCCTCCTGTTTCCATTTCCTGTTTCTTTCCTTAGGTTTCCTTTAAATGCTGGAAAGCTGCTATGAGGTCTTCCTGAAACCTTCTCTTCTCCATCCTGAACAAGCCCAGCTCACTCAAACTTTGTCCATAGAAGTGCTCCAGCCCTTTGATCGTCTTTTGGCCTTCTCTGGACCTGCTACAACAGTTCCACATCCCTCCTGTGCTGGGTGCCTCATGCCTGGACATAGATGAGAACTCACGAGGACAAAGTAGAGGGGACCGTGACCTCCCTCACTCTGCTGATCTCTGATTCAGCCCAGGATGCAGTTGGTTTTCTTAACTGCAAGAGCACACTGCTGGCTCACATCAAGCTTTTCATCCGTCAGAACCACCAAGTTCTTCTCAGCAGAGCTGCTCTCAAGAAGTACTTCTCCAGTGTGTACATATATATGGGATTGCCCTGACCTGAATTCAGAACCTTGCATAAAAATCCTTGAAGAATGTCTTCCAAAAAGACTTTGTCTTACAGATGAATGTGATGGTGGAATTCAGAGTCATGTTATCGGGGGGAGAATCCTATTCTAACATAGGAATTCTTGCAAGGAAGAAGGAATATTCCATAATGTTAAAAAAAAATGAAAAGGGTTTTGTTTGTTTGGTTTTTTTTAACAAAAGCTCAGTCCTTAACTAGGCAGTACTATCACTAAAAAAAGATATAGCACTGCCAGACATATCCCCAGTGCAGCAGGATGAGGAAACAGATTTTTTCACCAGTGAAATAACTTGCATTTTCACTTTCATCCTGAGGATTCAGAGTGAATTAAGGAAGAGGTGAAACTTTAAATCAGAGCCTGTAATGACTCCAGAGTCCTTCAATCACTATCATTATGCAATTGCAGACATAAAGATGCTGAATCCTGAAAGTAAACCAGCTACTGACAGCCTCACAGAAAAGATAGAAGATACGAGAAGGGAGCTGGAGTGTGTGCCTCCAGCTCTGTAGCCTACCAATTTCCAAGCTCCACAGGTTCCACTGTAGCTTCATAGAGAAATGTATATCTCCAAGTCTGGGCAGGAAATTATAGAAAAGAGAAGGATTTTTCTTAGTCTGAAACATGGCAATAGCAAGACTACCAAGGCATCAAAAGCTGGATACAATCTTTGATGTATGAGCTCAGACCTTTATTTCAACCATTATCTTAAAAGTGGAGATCCTGCTACAACTGTAACATATATCATATAAGCAAAAAAAAAAAAATTGTTTCCATTGAAACAATCATTTGTGAACATTTGGCCAACACTTACAACTGTGATGAATAGTTAATGAGGTATTCACAAATGGATAGCCAATTCTGTAGTCTTCAAGTGATGTGGGCATTTGAATAATGATAGAAAGTGGATGAATGTGGGAAAAATACTTTTCCTATAGTTAACTTACTTTTTTTTTGCTATTTATATAAAGCCAAAATTAGAATTTTTTTCTCCTTTAGCAGTGTTTTATACTTTGTATCATCTTTTTACTGATTTAACCTAAAATTTTGCCATTGGTTTCACTGATATATGAATTTGGCCTTTAATTATATAATCTATCTGGAAGTTAGTAATGTAATAAACAGTATTTATTAAAAATAATTGTGTTTTTACTGGAAAATAGAACAGTTTGGGAAATTAGTTTTTCATAATCATTGCCTTTGCTGGGATCACACTTCACCACGAGTTCCTCACACTCATACCTCTTTTCCCTACACAATTCAATAACCTACTGCTTCTGTTCTACTTTTCCTTCATCTTTACTATTTGTCTTCATACACACCTCCTTCAACTACATCCTTCTCCCTTGCGCTTTTTTGCTTTCCATGTTCCTCTTTCTCTCTGACATTCCAGATGTCTGGACAACCATACATTTCAGTTCCACTATTCTTGCAGTTTGCTCAGGGACAGTGATTTCACCCTTTCTCCCAGGTCATTCCTACAAACCATCTCCTCCTAACTCCAAATCCTGTTTTGCTAACCACATTGACATTGCACCTGTGCCAACTCATCCCAAAGGTTTGATATTCTCTGATATTAATCCCAGTTGTTTTCCATCTTGCAGTCCAAAACTCACAGACAATGAAGCAAGTGCCTTATGGCCCTCTCTTTATCTATTGTTGCCAGTTTCTCTTCCTTATTTATCACAGGAGTACAATCTTCTTTGGCCTTCCAAATTAGAATGTGCTTCTTGAGATCTCATTCTTCAGAAGAGTATGGTAAAATGACAATTAAAGCTATTGCCCTGTGGCAGGGCAAAGCCAATAGGAAATGTGATTAAGTCATAAGAGTGACAAGTTATGACCTCAGGAATTGGTTGAGCATCCTGTAGACAGCCTGGATAATTTCAGTGGTCTCATCTGCATTCCAAAAAGGCCACATCAGTTCTGACTCATATGCAATGCACAACTTTTATGTACAGTAGGACTTAGGTTGGGCCAAGGACACAGCAGACATTTGTGTTCCTCTGGTGCTGTTTCCCTTTCTACATCTGTAGCAGAATCTGTGTAGCAGAATCATCCCATTTCAAGTGGCCAGTTTCCAGATTCCCTTTTTTTTTCCACTCCGTTGTCTGATACAAGCCTTGTCTGTAGTCCTGCCTGATCTTCCTTCTCACTCCTACAGTGTCCTTTTGACCCTTCTTGCCTTATCTGAGAGGTTTCACTCACTCCTTTATTGTTCCTATATTATTCCTGAGCTGTTTGCTAAGCATCTTAATAGCTTTTCAAGTAATATTTCCTGTTATCCTAGCACCAGCATTTCCAAAAATCTTCTCAGACTTCTATGTATATGTATGTGCTTCCCTTGCTTTTGTTCATGCCTTTTAACAGCGGTGTGCTGTCCAACTAAGAATGTCATTTACTTTGCCTAGTAATATCAGAAAAGTCTTTCAGGATATTAAATTTGTACCTGCCATAGTTTTTAATTCTAGGGAGGTTTAGGTGAAAAGTAGATGTCTAGTCATTGAAGTAAAAGATGGGAGTTTTGGGGTTGAAAAGGTAATTATTACCGAAGTTAAAAAATTGTGGGATGAGGGAGCTATTAAATTAAGAGCAGTCAAACTACATCTTTGAACAAGGCAACAGAAATCCACTGATAAATTTTGATTCTGTTCTGTGTTTTTTCTGGCTCCTTCTCTAATCCTTCGTCACAATGTGACCATGGTTATCTGCAACATGATCCAGAAAGATATCTATTACATTGTTTTAACATAATCCTGAAATAGCACTTTTCTTTTTAAGTCATGTTTTATATTGATTGGAAAAGTATTCTTTCTCTGTAATAGAATTAATTAGTTTAAAATACTAGAAAATAACAGAGATGAGAAAATATCTCATTTTCAGATGCTTCTGAATCTACTTAAACTTCACCCAAATCTTGGACTGCCATATTTTAATATCCTGACACTATAAAGTTATCTTGTACAGATGTTGGCCTTTTTTTGTCATTGTCTTGACAATAAGTCATAAAAAACCTACCCATAGTCTTGAATTTATATTAAGATTGCAATAAATCTTAGACACCTCCATTCTGGAGATGGAAAAAGTGATTAAGTCATCCCATCCAAGTGCCTGCCAATGAAGGAGTATTTTCTCCACTGATTTATAGCCAGATTGGACAAATAACTTAAGTGATGGTTTCCCTTCTGAGAACTACTTCAAGAGTACTGCAAGAGAACAGTACAATAAAACATATTATGGAGAAGAACAAGTGTACTTTTCCAGAAGCTATTTCAAAACCAAAATATCTGGTCAATATTTACAGTATATTGTTCAACATATTGAAAGTAAAACAAGCCAAAACTTACAAGGACAAATGAAAAATGACTACAGTTTTGAATGAACCTAATGTAACTCTTTTCCACTCAATATACTGTAGAACAGAGTTGTAAATCAGTTCTAACTCCCAATTGTCTGGAAACAATCTAATAATTTCTAGTAGTTGAAATTACAAGGAGATGGAAATTACAATGCATAAACAAAATATTCATAGTCCAAAGATGATGTTCTGACTACATTAACAGCAACCCGTTCTGTAACAGGATTTTAAACATTGGACTCCCTATGCCTCTTCCTATTTGCTCTAGTGTTATCAGGCTATGGTTTCACAGTAGATTTAAGAACATCCAAAATCCTGCTGCCAATGGAATGAGCAGAGCCCCATCCTTCTTCACCCACTGTTGAACACATTCCCAAATGTTGCCTTTGGCAGCCATGCTAGTCTAGACTGTGTCATGGTTTCAGATGGGATAGAGGGCTTGTATGTTGCTGTTTGGACTGTTAATGAAAATAGTATCAATAATACATTGATGTTTGGTTGTTGAAGATGAGTGCTTACACAGAGCCAAGGATTTTTCTACTCATGGTGTCCTGCCAGCAAGGAGACAGGGTTGCACAAGGATCTGGATGGGGACACAGCCAGGACAGCTGAACCAGATTGGCCAAAGGGCTATTGCATAGCATATTATGTCATTCTTAGCAGTAAAATCTGGGGTAAAAAAGTTCAGAGTGATGGAATTTGGAGATATTTGCAGAGAAAGTCGAAAAATATACATGTATATATGGTGCGTGTAGAAGAAATCAACAATGCTCCCCACATTTCTTCAGGTATTTCCTTCCACATACAACAAAGCAATGGATAAGTTCATATTTTATATATATAAGGTATATATAATCAGTTTTATTTTGTTAAATATTACAAATTATTTTCCTAATCAATGGCTGATAAAAGAGCATGTGGATTTATGGTTCCTCTGAGCAAGAAAATGGAACAATGAAAATTAAAAACTCCCCAAAAAACTAGTAAATTTGCCAAACAAGTTCTACCTAATGCAGTCTGATAGCGGAATCCATGCGCTTTCAGGATTTTCTTCAGACCCATTATTCATTGTCTTTTTGGCACAACTTTATATACTTTTGCTTAAAGCACTTTGGGAAACTAATATTACAATTAATCTAGTGTGTTATAATGAAAACCAATAGATGTTATCATCATTTGTTTTTAAAAAACAGAAGAGGATCCAAATCCACCCTAACATGAGCCCAGTTCAGGTCTGGTTTTTTGTTTAGCTCTGAGACCAGCACTATCTGGATGCTGTTTTTGTATTTAAACAGAACAAAAAACGCAGAATAAACCTTGAAATATAGTTTTAAAAAATTTCTAAGCATAATTAGCTGGAATTCACAATAAATTTCATGAAAATAACATGTATTATTGATTAAAGTGAAAAGCAATCTCATATTTTCAAAAAGATCATAAGGGCAATTTAGCTATCTTCTGCAGAAATATTCTTCATTATTTGACTCCTTCAGAAAAAAAAGAAATTCCCACAAACCAAAGCTCTTATAGATACTTTATTTAAAAACCATAAAGTCCTTGCTTTAACATGATGGCACTTTTCCTAATTGTTTAAAAGTTGGGGATAATATGTTGTATGTATTTTTTCATAGGACTCTGCTGAGCTGCTGTTTATCTTACTGCTCCCAGACCGAAAGCTTTCAGAACAGGTCCAGCTGCTCAGTGTCAGCTGTGACCTTCCAATGGTCATGAATATATTCCTGAGCCCAAAAGCATGGAGGTCCTGGAAAGTCATCTTTTTCAGCCTTAGCAAACATCAGTTGCATGTGGTAAACTTTCAAATCTCATTCATCTGTTGGAGGTAAGAGAAAAATTCTGTGAAGTTTAATAGAATTCCTTTTATTTTCATGTCTACAAAGAACTCTTCACCTCCTTGAGAAACAGCAAATCTCTGTGTGGGAAGCAGTGAAAAAATACTGCCAAGCATTATGCAAGGATTCACCCTGCTGGAAAAGTATTTGCACAGCCACCATTCTTCCTGACTATGGCTATTTCATCACACCCTACATACTAAGTTACTACTGTTATTATTATGAGCATTATTTCTTATTGCATCTGCAGCATTCTGAATAGGAAATGGGGAGATAATATCTGCAGGTGTAATTTTGGTGAACTTCGATTTTTTTGTAGGATCCCTGTGTAAAGGTGCTGAAAAACTAACAAAACATCAGGCTTGCTAAGATGAAAACAAGTACATTTTTGGGTCAGTTTTATTTCATCTTGAAGGGGAACACTACCATCGAGTCCTGTGCGCTATCAGTTAGCATTTAACATTTGCTGATTGACTATAAATATATTACAGCAGATATTGTCCTTGGATTTCTATCGACTTCTTCAAATGTGTGTTTGTGCCATTGCTACTTGGTATTCTGAAGCTGACAATTTTTAATTCTGCAGTACATGTGGCAGCATATATGATAAAAAGCTCCATGGACATGGAAAGGAGTGCAGAAGGTCAATCATAGATAAATAACACCTAGCCCCATCTCCTCCCAGACTCATTCCAGGACAGAATACAGCCCAGCAACTAAGCCCAGCTAATGAGAATATCCAGACACCATGCATGTATATACAGTTCTACAGAAGGTGCTGAAGTATCCAAATATAAACCACATATACCATCACAGGCCTTGTACTCTGAAAATCACAGCAGCTGAATACGTGACGGTGGCTCACAGCTGCTCCTTTGTCACTGAGCAGTCTTAGAACCTTACAGCTATCATTCTTCCATAGATCATCCTTGAAGTCTCTTCACAGATTTGTACCAGTCTCAGCATAAAACGGGAATGTTGATTTAGGTTTGACCTGTCAGCCTTAATAACTTCCTTCTATGAGCTATTACTTCACGTGGATAAAAAGAGTGAATGTTTTACTAATGTCAGTGGCATTACAGTTGTAGAATTTGGAGTGCAAGCTGAGGCAAAGTAAACATTGACAACACAGGTGAGATTTAATTTAATTAGTAAGCTACATGCCTAAAACAAGGAATCCATAACTATGTCCTAATGCTTTAGCAGTCATATGATAAATCATAAATCCTTTGCCATGCTGCTCCCTGTTTGTACTTACTATTGATTCCCATGGAAAGGCAATGGGACTTTAGGGAATTAAAAATAACAGTGTTGCTCTATTTGGGTACTTGAAAACATTTCCCGTTTATCTCCAAGTTGATCACTCAAAGGGACTTTTAAATACCAAAAAAATTAATACAGTAATTGATCAACTGCATTTGTGCACAATAGTGGTCAGTATCTGCAACTGCTGCTTGTGGTTATTTGTGGTTGTTAGAGTCTGAGGGATCTTGAGATAAATAAATAGAAGCAGTCATTAGACCTCTCAAAAGCTACACATGTGCAAATATGCCCTGCAGTGCTAAGAATACAACACATCTTTTAAACGAGGCCAACCAAGTAATGTATAGCCTGTCACCCTGCTTCTTCAACTGATGAGATATTTATAGAGAAATGAATACTTTAAATGCACCAAAAAAAATGAGAATAAGATTTCCTGGATTATCAAACTACAGAAAAATGTCTAATCAGTTCATCTTGTTTCCCTAGAGCTCTTTTAGTCACAGTGCTTTTAAGATCTTTTCTCAAATATATTACTTTGGATGAATTTTTGAAGAAAATGGAATTTTAAAGGATAGGAAGAGCCAGATCTGGTTGTGATGTTTGTTTGGAAAAGAAAACTATCACCAGCTGTGTCTGCTATTTCAAATGCTTTGAAGGAAACTATCTTTGACTCACAGCACAGGTTTGCATTGGGTACTCTGCATGCATTCTGCACTCTGGATGGTGGTGGGAGATCCCAATGATGACCACACCACACAGAAGCCCAGGGGAGACACCCAGAGAGTGGTTTCAGCTGTGTTTCATAAATGTGCTTTGGACTTCTGTTTCTCTTAGAAATTGATAGAAAATGCAAAAACTAGGCCCTGGATTCAAAAATCATCATGTTTCTATGTTCTTACATTTGGAAAAAGGAGACAACTAGGCTGCCTTAAGTGAAGAAGTTGTAGACTTGGAGACTGGATTATTCCGAGGAATGTAATCACCTGCTCCATGTATTTATTCTTGTCCCTAGCACCTATTATTGGCCACTTGTAAAGATTGGATACTGGAGCAAAGTGAGCATTATTATGACAGAGAATTCACATGCATTTCAATAGAAATTGCTATAGCTATTCATATTTGTGCCGAGTTCAAAGTGTGTACAGTTAGACACTTAATTGTGTTTCAATTCATCTTCCATCTCCAAAATACAAATTGACTAATGTACAATAAAAAGACCACAAAGGCATGGATTTGCATATCTTAGTAGCTTCTCAAAAGTTACTTGGATTTATTCTGCATTTCTTTTTCTTCCACATTCCTAGAATTTTTTAGAATCCTTTTTACTTTGAGCTTCCTTACATCACGTCTGCTTAAGCTAAGGCTTATACCTACATGATGTCAGTTGTATCCTAGCTCCAGCATGAGAAACATCTATGAACTGTGTGAGAAAGTTGATCCACTAGGCACCTTCTGGCAGACTGAACTGTGGGAACTCTGCCTCATGCCTCACTGACCGCACACACCTGACCAGAATTCTTGTACGATCAAGGCCTGAGCTTAGCCACGACAAAAAATGTAACAGCACAAAGAGGTTCAGAGCTGTACTGGGAAGAGACATAATCCTGGACCATCAGCATGAATACATTAAATCATCTGGAAATGAAAAAAAGTTACAAAAGCAGCAGATGGAGGCTGTGATTATCAGGTTTATTTTGAGAAAATAAGAAGTTTGAACACTGCAGTTTTACAAGGTCATCAGTTTTCTGTGCCATTTTTTCACCCTGTGTTTAAGTATGTATCAAGTTGCTAGTGGCTTGCCACAGTAGAACATTCTGTGTACATGGAAGACACACCAACTACTTTAGCTTTCTTCACAGCATTCTCAGTGCAAATGCAGGAAAGCCTTGGTCAGCTTAGTCACCCCATAAACAACACTAAGCAAACAAATCATGAAGTACAATAAAGTGAATCAGAATGAAGTTCATTTGCTGAGTAAACAACCGCCAGAGCAGAAATAGCAGTCATTTATCTGATGTCATGGCAAAATCAAAATAGACTAGAGATCTTCTGTTACTGTAATCCCTGATCCCTGCAGAGCCCCTTAATGAAGTAATTCTTCTTGTTATTTCTGTCTGCTGGAGTTTTTAGGAATTAGAGCAAGCATACTGATCGAAGGCTTCGCAAAATAAATCATGTTCTAATCCTATAGCACAGGCTACATTTAAAATGACTGTGATCATACTCTGAGCTCCAGATCTTCCCAGTCTCTAAGCAGGGCAAATGGTCACAGACTCCATAACTGTCTTTTAACCTAAGCAGCCAGACTCCCTCTCTATGGAAACCAAAAGACTGAGAAGCCCTGAGTAGGACCATTTAGAGAGTCACCTGTGGCTTGTCGCATTTTTAACATCAGCTATCCAATACTGACAGTACTGGAGGACATTGGAAAGTATTGTATTTTTTGTGTGTGTTATGTTGTGAGTGAGTTGATTTTCTATGAATGCACTAGGTCTGTCCATCTATGATATACTACCTGTGAAAGCAGGTAATCACTCTCAGCAGCCAGAGAATTCCCTTCCTTTCTTGATTCTCGTGTTTCCGTATGAATGCAAAAACATTCTCTGACCCAAAATGTTCAGCAAGTGAATTCTTGGCAGAGGAGTTTCTCCCCTAATGTAAGACAAGACAGAGGGAGTCATGGGTGCTCTTTACAATGGAGAAATAAAGGCTTTCTGATTAGGGAGAACACATCTCCAAGCAGTGAATGTAAAGGAGATAAGAGAGTAGAAAAGTAGGATGGTGTCAACCTGCTCCTACAGACTATGGAACACCCTCACTCACCTGAATTTCTAGATGAGCTCTATCATCTATGAAGTTTTAAGGGAAGCATTTTTGACCAAGGGCCACCTAGGAATGGCTAGGCAGTCCTCAATTCAATAGATAAAATAAACAAAATGTAATGCATATGTTATGCATATTTTTCTCTAGGCTCTGTGGCGTTTCCTCAGAAATAAATTATAATAAAAAGTTAATTATCCAAATCAACCTGGATTCTTAGTTATTGATGATATGGAGTAACTGGGAAATTATAGTTCTACAGTTGTCAATTATTCAGCTAATAATTTACATTTTCTACGATTTTTCTGGAAAATATTGTCTGAATTATCTATGTCATATATAAGGACAATTCTCTCAAAAGAGTTAACAAAAGCTCTACTAGTAGTGCTTACATCTGTGTTTACTCTTACTTGGGTTTCCCTGTTTATCTGTTTGTCCATTTCTCACAATTAAACCATTTCTTTTACAATATTGCCAGTTTTCCTTCAGCTTGTTTATCTTCATCCTGACATCATATACTTTTTCTTTATGATTACTCAACTATAATCTCCAAGATATAAACTGATTTTTATTGTCTGGAAGGGAGAATGTAATATGAAACAGAGTGAGAGATAGAATCCTGTTAAACCATATTTTAGAGAAACCTTTATTGAAAACACACACAAAAGAAATGTTTTTCTCCCATTTTGTTGCCAGTTAAAGCTGACAATACCTAAACAAATTTTCTTCTAGTTACAGTACAATGCAATTTAGGGCATTTCATTCAAGTAATTGGAGAGATTCCAGAGAAGATCTGCAAAAGCCTACAAGATGGAAAAAAACAAACAAACAAACAAAAAAACGATTATTTTCAGAAGACACACAGCTCAAGAGCCTGGATGTATGTAATCTAGTCAAGTGACATGGTAGCAGTCTTCATATACATAAGTCAGTTGTAGAGAAGAAAGAAATGAACTGCTCTCTACTGTGAATATGAAGAGATCATCAGTTGCAAAAAGAGGATAAATTATCACATCAATCTAGGAGTTTAAAAATGTTGAACTGGACTACCTCTACAGACAGGGAAGCTCTGAAGTTCTGAAGATCTGAGAACAAGTGTTACTCACCTAAGACAAGGATGATGTGGAAGTCTGTGAGCCTGAGTTTAGCCAAGCAGATGGATTAAATAACTTCTTGAAGACTCTTTTAGAATAATCTGATAAATATAAAATCAAAGAACCACTCACTTGAGATCTTGCTTCTGAGATGATATCTTTTCATGTGCCAGATTATGAGTTCTTTTCTCTCAAACCACCTGTTCTCAACAGAGCAAGTCTAGAGAAATGGCATAAACAGAGCACAGCTGAAACATCTTTTCTACAGTCAAAACATAGTGAAGAAATTTATTTCCTTACTTGTTCAGTAGTAGAAATAACCACATTTTTTCAAGCAGTTATAATAGTGATTTCTCCAAGGTTTTAAATTTAGTTTGTGGTGAAGTAAAGCATCTCTTTTTGAAGATATACAGGAAAATTTATTTTGATAGCAAATTTAATAACTAATCTATGACAGTTGCAGTGTAGTAGAGGCTGATGGATACATGCACAGCTACAAAATTAGTATAGTAGAGAGCTTTATAAAAGCTGCTGTTCTCTGTTGACAAAGTCCACATGTGCTTTTCCCTTCTTCCCCATTATTAAGCGTGAAAGAAAAATCATGTGTGTCTTGTTCTAATTACTATCCTTTCCTCAGGATAGAAATGTTACTCACGAGAAAGTTGAACATTTTTTAAATTAATATAATATATTCATTCACAAGAGGAAAACAATGTCTCTAGCCTCTACGTTTATACATGCTAAAAATTAAGTTCCTGGGTTTGAAGGTACTCTGGATTTACACAGGTATAACAGAGTGAAATGTAGCCCTTCAATCACAGACTATTTTTTAAGTGTACTTTTGATGCTCAGATTAACCTCTGGTCAGTTTGTCGAATAAAAAAATCTGATCTGCTGGGAAATTTCTTATATTACTGCTTATATTATTGCTTTTCTGTTTAACACATTCACAATTTTTAGGCATATGACAAAATGGACTAGTAATCTTGACAATTAGAAAAATCTGATTTTGTGTGTGTAGATTACCACACCAAAACCAAGAGACAATTACCAACCTACCAAGAGACAATGAGTAACTACACAGTGTGACTACAGTGTAATCAACATGATTGCTACATGCATTACAGGACAATGTTCCTAAGATTAAATCTAAATTATAGTGCATGGGTTTACGTCAACAGATACTTTATCCCATGAGTAATAATTTCTTTACCAGCAGAGACAGGGCTGTCATAAAATACCTTTTGATGCTAAGCTTTAGCAGGGCTTGAGTGGAATGCAGGATCAAGTGATCCCCTTCCAGCTCTCATTTGTTGGACTGCATTTGTCATCACAGGCTGGATCACACATTAGCCAGGACATTTATTTGGTAGCAAGAAAAATGCTGGCAGCTCTCCTTGGGCAGGTGTCCCTATCACCGGGTTGTCAGAGCCCTGTCTTTTGCCAACCAAGCGATGGTCTTTCTTCTTTCCAACACAGCTCTTAGTCACCCTCTTAAAAAAGCCTAGCTGGAGGCATGCTCCCACCAACACCACAAGACTTCCCACTTCAACACACTCTGGAGCTGGAAAGTCTTTCTTTTCTTCAAAGAACTTCTGTGAACCTCCCTAATACAGACACCACATAACCTCTGAAAGAGCTTAATTCAGTTTGTCAGATGAGTGAATTGAGTGGGGAGATATTTCATTCTGTGATCCACTTTCCCACCCTTTGCAAGTGAGACAAATCACTCTGATAACTGCCAAGTCACTGAGGATCCAGAATTACAGGGTCCCAAGCAAGATTTTAGGATTTTTTGGTGGAAGAGAGCTCTAGAGTATCTTTACTTGACACCCATTCAGTGATTCATGATGAAACCATGATGAAGCAGTCTGAGGAAAATGCTGAAAAATAGAAGGTGCTTCTGGAAGCTGCCCTGGAAGCAGCCAATTTCATGAACTGACCAAAACTGTTGAAATGATATAAATTTGAAGCGTTACAACCACCAATTCATTAATACCTTCTCTTAAGAAATATGCAATTATTTACAAGAAACCAAATAGTCTACTCGTTTACACAGTCCAGTCTCTATCAGTTATTATCTATAAATAAATTGTGTAGGGAATTGCTTTTAGCTATCACATATAATGAGCCCATTGAGATCTGCTGTGTCACTTTTGCCAGGCAGCATACCGCACAGCAGAGGCTGCAGAAAAGCAGACAGAGAGAGCCCTGGGTATTTAACCTAAACATTGCTCTGAAACTGAACTAAATCAGAGGACAGACAATATGTCCATAGAGCATAATGAAACACCATGGTTGATGCAGAGGCAAGCAGCAATTAAAAAGATTTTGTTCTGCTGAATTGAGGGGAGGGAAAGGGAAGGGGAAGGGGAAACTGAAAGGGAAGGGAAAGGGGAAGGGAGGCAGAGGAGGAGAAAGAGGGGAGGGAGAGGGGAAGGGGATGGACTTTGGTAGCTCACATTGTATGAACCCAAGAGAACACAAAAGAAGAACTGTCGTAAACATCACTTTTGCAAGTGGTTTGTTACACAGTCCTAGAATTACTGTACTTTACAATGTAATGTGTGGGATTTTTTTTTAACTTAGTACATTTGATTATAACTTTGGAATAGAAATAGCATCCAAGCAAACCCAGGCATACTTGTTCACCGCAGAATATTACATGTATACATTCTGAACTCACACATGTATTCACAGCAATTTGGTGCAAACAGCTTTTAAGAACAGAAATGAAGCTTAATGCATTTTAATTGTACTGGTATTGCCATTAAATCCTCAGAGAACAGTATACATCCCATTTTTCAACAGCAAATTTAATGACATTTTAACACATAAATAATTGTTCTATGAAGCTGTTCTTAAAAATATATATATGTACCAGACACTAAACAGATCTTCAACGGAGTGTGAACTTTAAATTTGGATTTTGTGTTCATGGGAGACACAACACCAGCTTCTCTCTGAAACTGCAGTTTCAGTATGTCTGGATAATTATTAACTGCTGATTCTTCTGTAAATATGATCTCAAAACCAATATTTTCTAGCTTATGATAATGAAAGGAGCACTTTTTGTGTCTGACCACAATCTGGATAGTGAATCTGCCAGTTTATCAAGTATATTAAAGTAGGGAAATGCTAGTTAATATTAGATGTCTTCTATGTTTTAAAAAAATATGCTATATTTCTTTCCTCAAGCCTTAACAGTATTGCTATTATTCACATTGCTAATGGGATCAGATCAGCACTGAATATTGTTGAAAATCTTAATGTAGAACATGCAGACTCCAATATTGGTCAGGTTTTCTTGTCAGTAGTTAATAACTTACTGCCAGGCTATTACCCAGGACATCAGATTGACTAAGCAACTGACACTAGTAATAAGCACAAAAAGCAATGTCTTCCTATTGAGGTGGGACAATGGCCATGAAACTGAAGTCATTTCAGTTGGATTTTACCTGCCAATAAAGAGAGAAGGATCTACTGAGAAAGAAACAAAGGCAATCAAATCCAAATTTCACTGATATGACATGACATTATGAGTCATAATGGTTACTCTGAACATGATTTTGTAAATACTGTGGCAATGAAATGAAATGGTATGGAATGGCAATTTTGACTACTTTCTGAGAAAGGCTTTATCAAAAAAAACAAACAAAAAAAAGTAATTCTCAACATACCTTCTGTAAATAACCACAGGAAGTACATGGTGCATCTCACATATCAATGATAATATATCACAGATAGCATCCTTTCTCAATAGTGTGACTTCTACAGATTTGTCTCTGATATTTTAGTAGAAGCACATGAAAATACGCATGATACAACTATAACAATAGATAATTTGAAAGTGACAGAAAGACGGAACAAAGTTAGAGGAATGTCTGAAAAAAGTATCTCTAACTATGGTGACATAGGAAAACATCACTTACATAGCAAGTTTGCGGTAATTAAATAGAAACAGGAAACAAGAAAGAATGGTGCATCATATAAAGCTGAGAAGTGAAAATCAGTAAGTCTCTGAAATGTTTCATTCCTTAATTATCTTATCTGTACTATTACTCTGCATTTTTGTATTTTTTAGCAAGAATTTCAGAAATCAGTAATCTCATTGGTACTTGCTTAGGAAAATTATATGTTTATTCTCCAAATCCTAATGAGCTCTACACAAGGTCAGTGAGAAATTAAGCCAGTTACAGTTAAATAGGATTTTTAGGCAAATATCCCAGCAGGAATTCTATCACTTCTGGGGAAGCACAGTGGAGCAGCAGATGGACAGACACCTCTTGTACCCTAGTTCTCCTCTTTTTGAAAAGAACCCAAAAGGACTGCCATTGGTGCCATCTGAAGGTGTCCAGCACCATTGAAAATATACTCTCCACTTTGCCAGGGCTTCAGCTGTTCCCAGTTTATCCCTGAAACAGACCCGAATCATAATTTTACCAATTTATTTGTGTCAAGTGATAGAACAAACAGTCCTTCTCCAATGATAAAGGAGTAAAAGCTGGGGTTAAAACCAAGCACTAGTGCCACAGTGCAGATGAGGCAATGGCAAAACCTTGACTTATGTACTGAGCTGTTTTATATGAGATATCTACCTCCCAGTGAAAAGCAAAATGCCTGCTAGTTTCTTCTTTTGATAACAATTTGTTTTCTTGTTGCTAATGCTGTCAAGCTCCACTTGTTTGAAAGGGTTCCCAACTTCCATTTTACTAAAATGAGACAAATCTTGAATACTGTTTAAACAAAGCATATATCAAAAAACAAGCCCAGCATTACTAAAATTTTTTTGCCTTCTTCAGTCCAGTTATGTGTCATGACATCAGCTGCAAACCTAAAACAGGATTATCAGTCTGTAACTAATGCCAAACTAGATGAGATTTGTAATCTGTTGAGTTTACAGATATGTAACAGTGTTGAACCAACAATATAGGAATGTCTAATGTGACTGCAGGTCACATAGCTCCTACACTGAACTTTCTTCAGATGCTTTATTCAGTATTGTCCCACTAATGAAAATAATTTTAAGTCTCTAACTCATTCCAATCAAACTCTGCTCAAACAGAACAGCAGTCAGCAATCCATCCACTGCAGTTTTGTGATCACATCTCCTGAGCTCCACCACAGATACTTTCCATTTCCACAGGTAACAAGGGAGATGGTACTGGAGTCTGAACTGTGGTCCTGAAGTCTTTCTAACAGCAAAGTCTCCTGCATAAGAAGAAATGTTCATTTGCAATACAGTTAAAAAAATACTTATTTGACTCACTCATAAAGATTGACTTGGGTAGAATTGAAAACTAGGCCTCAACTGTAGGCTTATTTTCCTATCTTTTCCATGATGAGGAGTGGAACAGCATTACTTCCAGACAATTTTGTTGACAATCTTAAAAAATCTAGGTTGGTTTCCTAATACATCTGAAAGCATTTATATGCACTCCAAAGCTTTTACGCAACTGTACTGGAAAACTCTTAGCCTTCCCTACCATACAATTATTCCATAATTCTGTCCTTAGTTGTCTTCTCTGGAGCTTTGTCTACAGACAAACAAAGTTGAGAATGTAGAACTCGGAAAGAAATTTATAGACACCTTTGAATGAGCTGTTTTAGTCATATGAAGGGTAAAGAGTATGTGTCTTTCCTTGCAAGTAGAAAAAAGAAATAAACCACTCCCAAGTAACATTTCATCAATTTCTATTAACCACATTTGACTGATAAGTGAGAGTTCAAAAGCTATCTACTGCAAACCATGAGTTTACAAAAGTCAAAAAGTGGCTCGGATAGAAAAGACACTGCATTTCTAGCAATTGGAGAAAAATAAGAATGGTATAGAGTGGTAAAGAAGCTACAGAATTTTTAAAATACTATTTACCTACAAGTATTCTATAAATTTCACTGTAATTACTTTTTCTAAATAGGGAACTGTTTTTCTTTCTTACATCTACAGGGATTTAAATGCATAATATTTGAAGTTTTTCTCACACTCTCAGTTCCTGTACCACAGTGGAACTTGGCTCCAGATTCAAATACCTAAATTCAGATGTCTGCATATAAGCATCCACATGTGAGCCAGCTGTATAAGCTTTCCACAGATAACAGTGTTCTGGTCAACTTAGTCAGTGGAGCTTATAGACCTTTTCATGATGCCCCAGAATAAATGTCAAGGGCATTATTATTTTATGTAAATTAAATCACTTACTGCCTTCTGTATAGTGTCAGAGAAAGCATCCTACTTCACTTTAACCTGGCACTCCACAAGTAGCCAGGTCTTCCATAGCCACATTGTCCTGCAGTTGCACTGTGTGGATGTCTCTTGTACCTTGAGGCACCTCAAACAATGGTAGACATCCTATGATTAGGCAGTCAAATTCAAGGCTTAGTGTCTAGTCACCAAACTCCATTGATTTCATAACAGAAGCTCCTACTACACATAAAAACACCCATATTCATGTTTTTAAAGTCTATGAATCTCAGACGATCTCAGACCTCCTACCCTGAAAGATTGATCTGTCTCTTCTATACCATTCACCAATCTTTTGATAAAATCTTTTACTTTTCTTGCCATATGTTAATAACAGAAATGAGTATATTATTGAATACAGTCCTGGTAGAGTGGAAGCATCAGTACCATAAAAATGAATGTAAATATTCCATACCCAGAAGAAACCACTGAGTTTTGCTAGAAAATGTGATAGCTATTTTGTAATGAGAGTGTTCTAATTCTACCAAAAATATGCTATTTCAGAATATCGAGTTAGAACACTTAGGAAATGTCAGACTATAATTAAAAATGTTCTATTCATGAGAACAGATGATTAATATGTCCCACTGAGCAAACTATACTTCTGATAGATAAAATTCTGTAATTATTCTACCAGTAATCATATTATTAAGAATGCTCTAAATTAGAGTCTATGTGAAAACAAAATGTTTCAAGCATGAGGAAATTGATATAGAAAAGATTAAAGTGGCTTTTCCACTTCCATTAAGACTCAGCTGAACACACGCATTACTGTGAGAAACAAACATGAAATATGTGTAAATTCTAAGCCTACACAAAACTAATTAAAAAATCTAATCCAGAATGGGAAAAAAAAGTGTTATCTGAATTATAAGTTTATGGAAGTTAATTCACTTGAGTAACTTCATGGGGATCAGCACGCAATACCCACTGGAACTGATATAATGGAACAGTAATCACTGGATCTCCTGCCCGTCCAAAACACTGCAGTAAAGGCCTTGAAAGCCCAGCTTTATTACATCAAAGCTCTTAGTCCAAGCCCTTAGCCAATATTTTCTCTGCCAATTCCATTACCACGTTAGTCACTCAGATCACTCCTCAAAAAAAGAAAATCTGGATAACACTATCTCAGCACAGGTTTTGACAAATGATAAAGTGATCTTCTGTACACTTTGCCATGCATGCATGCATAAGCCATTCTTTCCTATCTAAGTTAAACAGCGTAACTACTCCTAAAGGCAAAGGAATCACTGTGGCAAATGAAATAAGCTTTAAGCTTTGGACACAACTCATTCCCACTTTTTCTCAAGTGCCTCACACAAATGTATTTTGCAAGAATCAAAATGCTGAGTTTTATTCTGAGATAATATGAGAGATCTGTGGAAGTCTTACTTTTCCTATAGCTCAGCAAAATACTCAAATTCATTAAAACAATCTGTGCACCATTTTAAGCTATTTTCTGAAGGCTTTTCAATAAATGATTCCCTCCTTTATGGAAAAGGAAGGCTTACAGCAACACTCAGAAGTTGAAATGGGTGATACTGTTATTACTAATGAGAAGAGTACAAGAATCTAGTCTAGGACAAGGAAATAGCAGGTGAAAGAGCAGTGAGAAAAGTTGGTCTGGTGCTATTTCAAAACCATCAGTTTGACGTGTTCCTGGAGGATAGATAGCACTCCAGAAGGCTGATAAAGGGCAAATTGATGGCCTGCTTTTATCAAATGGGGGAAATGGGAGTCACGCAATTAGAAGTCAGTCAGCCTAGCCTCAGTTCAGTATTTTTTATAAAAAAAGTTATTTGAAAACATTTCAAAAACATCAAGAAGATGAGTCACCATCAGTAGTGTTCTGACAGATCTAATTTCCTCCTACAAAAGCAGTTTGAGACTAATAGAGGAAATGCAGTAAATGTGGTAACTTTTAACATTCATACACTTCCTAGGAGTGTTCTACATCATATTTTCATATATAACTTAGAAATAAATACACAATGCACAAACTGTAAATAAGTACTGCAGCTATTATGCAAAATCTACACCCAGACAATGCAAATCTATGCTTAGACCCATTCTGTAGCACAAACCATGTCCATATTAATTTACTTCCCCTTCACTACTTTACTTCCTTCACTTAATTTACTTCCCCTTTGTGGCCATGTACAAGGTGTTTATTATTTAACCTAAGCAATGCCAGGCCCATGGCAACCCGGTCCATGTTCAGATATCTAAAGTGTTAGACGCCTTGGGCCAAAATCACAACTATGACAGTTCTAATAGATTATAAATAGCACAAATGTTAGGGTCTTGATCCTTGGATCATTCATGGGAATACTTAATTTTCTGATATAAATATGCTTAGAGATAGGTAATCAACAATTAACTGCCTAACTGGAAACCTCAAGGGGCATTCCAGAGGAATCTCTGCTGGAACTGGAACTGTCCCCCTTCTGATCTCAGTGTCACTGAAACTCCTAATGGTGTTAGAGTGGGGAAGATTTGGGGAGGAACAAGAAACTTGGAATCAAAGTTGGTGTGGGTACAGTGGTATGGCTGATCTTCATGCAGTGAAGAACTGACTTTAGATAATATTACGCAACTCAGTAAGAACACTTGTATGCACTTGCCTCAGTCCATTCAGCTGTGCAGAAGATGTCAGGAAGCAGTTTTAACAGAAAAGAAAAGGAAGGTTAAAATGACCCACAAATTATGCAAGTTTATTTTCAGTGTAATCCACTCAGTAACTGAAAAAGACAGGGTCAGTCTCATGGAAATATCTCTTAAGTTCACAACGCAGCAGCTGGGGCCCTGCTCCAGTGTGGGGGACCTGGGGCAATGTGACCCAAAGCAACATGGGGTTACACTGCCACGTTGGCTAAAGACCTCAGACTAGATCTTTCTCAGCTGGGTAGAAGCACCCTATCTCACATCTTCCCTTGATGCAGTTAGTTTTTCTAGTCCTTATTTGTTGACCAAGGGAAGCCAGTTAATGTAATATTTTTTGGATCTCAGCAGTTTTTATACTGTTTCTAATGGTATCCTGAACAAAATGTCCAGCATACAGCTAAAGAAAATACAATGAGATGGATGAATGATTGGCTTCTGGTCAGGCTAAAGGGGTAAATGGGGTTACATCATGCTGGCAGCCAGTCACTAGTAGGGTTCCCCAGGGCTCCATTTTAAAGCCAGTTCTCTTCAGTGTTTTCATCAATGATTCAGATGCAACACTCAAAGGTATACTAAGAAAGTTTGCATCTGAGACTACATTGGAAAGAGCTGGTAAATGTCTGGAGGGTAGAGAGACCTTAAAGGGAATCCTGACACATTGGAGTGCTGGGCAATCCACAACTGCATAAGGTTCAATGGGAAAAAGTGCCAGATTCTGCAGTTGGGATGGAGTAACCCTGCCCCTATTACACTGGTGGATGAGTGGCTGGAGAGCAGCCCTGAAGAAAGGAATCTTGCTGGTGGCAAGTTGAATCTGAGTCAGCAGTGCACCCTGGCAACCAGAAGGCCACCAGGGTGCACCAGACCCAGCACTGCCACTAGGCAAGGAAAGGGGCTGTTCCACTCTGCTCTGCAGCGTGTAGCCTCAACTCAAGCACTGTGTGTGGGTTTGGGTATCACAATACGAGAAAGCCATAAAACTGTCAGAGCATGTCCAAAGGAGGGCTACAAAGATGGTGAAGGGTCCAGAGGGCAAGATGGCTGAGGCCCTTGAAGGAAGACTTCATGTGTGGCCTACAGCTTCTTACAAGGGGTGTGGAGAGCTGGCACTGAGCTCTGCATTCTGGTGATAGTGACAAGGCTCAAGGGAATGGCATGGAGCTGTGTCAGGAGAGATCAGACTCCCCTGGGCAGTGGGCATGGCCCCATCTGCCAGAGTTCAAGGCGCATTTGGACATTGCTCTCAGACACAGGGTTTGAATTTTGGGTGGTCCTGTGTGGAGCCAGGAGCTGGACTCAGTGATGTTCATGGGTCATTTCCAGCACAGGATATAGTATGATTCTATGATTTACTTCCTTATTGCCTACTCCTAATTCCTTTAAACTTTTGAAGAACCTCAGCTTTTGAGACAGTATCTCATGCTGCTTTCCCAAGCCATCCTCACTGTGCATCAGCTTTGTGGTTCCACTGGACACAGCTGGCTCTAAGACATGAGAGCATATAAAAGAAAGAGCTGGAAACTGAAGCATAAGTAACTACAAACTATATCTGTTTTCTTTTCCTGGAGCAGTGCTTTCTGGCAAAAGTACAATTAACTCCTGACTTGTCACAAAATTACACATTTTAGGCACTACACTATATTTCACGTTATTTAACAGATCTGTTAATAACAACCACAAATAACTGCTCAAAAAACAATGCAGTTTTATTGATTGGTTTGAGTAGATAATTGCGTTCTTTGAGCTCCTGTCCTAATATATTTAGTCTCCCTCAATGCCTTTTAATTTTGTCCACCAGTCATCCATCCCTCATACCAAGTCACCAATTCTCATGAAAAGCAAGGTGAAGGAACAATGGCATTCATGTACATATTTTCCTAAAATGATGCTGAACTAGAGGCAATGCTTGTCTAATTCTGGGAGCTATTAAGCACCCTATGTTCCGGAGTTTAGCCATAGTCCTAGTGATTATTCATGTGGTGAATACATGTAGATTCATTAAACAAGTCAGAATTATAATTCAGGTAGTCTGATTCCCAGATCACTGAAGATTGTAAGATAGTTGTAAGTGCCTACACACATTTACATAGTCTTCAGCTCATTAAACATTCAATACTGCTGTGAGCTATATAGTTCTGTGGAAGATAACAATAAGTCAGAATTCAACCCATCCCAAATTTAATCATGACATTAAGTTTTCTGCAGTAGAAAATTTCAGAACCTTCCATGGCATCCCTTTGTGACCACTCAAATTTAGGAAAGGCCACCATCTCAACAATATTTCAACGAGGTCTATCTTGCTTGGGATGCATCAGTTAAATTACACTGAGGCTTCACATCAATCCACATTGTAGTTTTGAGTGCAGTTTAAAAGACATCTTGTTTTAGCATTTAGCCTAGAAAATAGCAGAAGATAAGAAAATAATCTTATCTTCTGAGGTTAATAAAATCATCATGTTACCATGCCATTAGCAGCAAAAGATACATTAAAAATGTGGAATCCTGTGAGTTTTACTCCTTTTAACAGGAGTAAAAACTACAAAAAACAGCCACTTAAATTTTAAAGACATCCATTCTACTAGACACAACTAATGCAAACATATTAGTTGAAAAACTCCACTCACATTCCCTTACTATCAAGTCCCGATATAAAACACCTCTTCTCGTAAAGTTTAAATTAAAAAATTAACTAGTGGAGGAAGGAATGGAAAACATCTTCAGTGATCAACATTGACTGTAACACTACATTTTCAAAACATTCTATATATTTCTTCTGTTATACAGAAGTTAATGTTTGCTGTTTCTTCATAAGATAGCTGTATTTTACAGGCTGCATTTTACTACATTGACCCCTGAAGTCAGAGGCAGATCTTGGTGGTATGGCAGAAGAGGTTGAACCTTCCCACCAATATTCTATTACATGTTGTTGCTGTGTGACAGATGGCAGCAGAGGGGCAGTCTGACAACATGGAATCGACATGGAAGTATGTAAGAAGCAAAGATGTAATTGAATTCCTCCACGTGGAAAAAAAACCGTACCCACTGATATTCATTGATGCCTGCTGAATGTTTATGGAGTCCAGCCAATGGGTGTGAGCACACTGAGGTGGTTGGTGGCACGTTTCAGACAGTGACAGCAACAGTGGGTCACCTCCACTGGTGCAGATTGTTATGAGCATGTCATGCAGGCTCTTCCTCATCACTGGTGAAAATGCATAGTTAATAGCAGTGGCTGTGTTGAAAAATAGTGCTTTTTGGCTGAGAATTTGCTCTCTCAAACAGTGTAGTATTCTTTTTATCTGTTGCAGTTTTCATGGAAATAAATAGGAGGCATTATTTTCAAAACAACATACATACATCAAATAAGAAACATATGTTTTTCTTTGTTTCATAGAAAATATTTTTCAGATGACTAATATTTCATTTTCATATGTTTCATAAAATATTCAATAAACATACAACTTCAACTTTTTCTGTGGTCATTCAGAAAAATGTTTTTTTTCTCCCCTGGTTGTATCAGGGAGATGCCTGCTGAGAATATTTTCTTGTTCTTAAAAATAGAAAGAAAAAAGAAGAGATTGAGACAACATAACAATTAAGTATTTTTCCAACTCTCTGATATCAATGTCTTATCCAATGCATCAGACTCTTTCATAGGAATTGAGAAATATGTTGGGTAGGAATTCAATGAATCAGCAATTAATTATTTGTTTCCATAGATGGAGCACACAGACCAAAGACTCTGACCCATGCACTTTTTTTTATGAAAGACCTGGAACATTGCTAGCTGGATTCATAATTTTAGTTTTTGTTCCTAGAACAAAGGGATAAACTTGCCATGATCCTTTCACTGCAATGCAGGACACTATGTTCTACATAATATAAAGGGGAGGCCTCCAGGCACAAATATACCACAGTGGTAAATTTGCCAGCAATATTGATCAATACAACTGCAAAAAAAGTTAAAAATGAAAGACAAAAATCTAAAAAGGACAAGTTCAGGTCAGTCCCAGGAACAGTTCAATGTAAGTATGTCTGTGCCATCAACCTCCTAAGCAACAGGAGGCTGTGTTTGGCTCACAGGTTGCCCTCACTGTACCTTTTTGCCTGTAAGACCAAAATTTCTCAGAAACAGTCGATGGATTCAAAACCATTTTTTTCCTGCTTCACTACTGCCCTCTTTTTCCATCACATCCCCATACAGTGCACCAGATTCGACAAACCCTCAGGATGTGACTGTGTGAATACAATGTTTGAAATTAACTGAACTTCCTTAATGATGTTTACACTGCTCTCAGTAGATTATTAAACTTTTCAATAGAATTCACTTGAGAATCTCACAGCAATATAAATAGGGAATTCAGTGCAGATGGGGCCTGCTGCCTCCCATTCCTATTGCTGTTGAACAAAAACTCTGAGAAATCATGAGTAGAGAAATAGCCCGTGAACATACTCAGAATTTTAATTAAAAGTGGTGCTGATTCAACTTCAAGCAGTCCTAAGGCTGTCTGATTAGTCAGACCTTGACACTGAAGTTAGTTGTCTACCTCACAACTTTTAAGCAAATATTTTGGAAAGACAAGACATTACCAATAAGAAGACATCCATACTTGAGTCTGATTTAAAAGTTACTAGCCTCCCATAGAGTTTCCATAAATACAAAATCATCAGCCGTGTAACTTGCAGGAATTTTTCTACAAACACCATTCACTGAAGGCATACATTCTGGCATCACAAAGGTAGCTTCCTTTGTTACACACTTGTTAAAGCACATAACCTGCAGCAGACATGTAAGTATTTATTCTTTACAAATATGTTTGTTTCATCCAAAGAGTCAACATATTGAAGTTCATAACCATCTTAGAAAAACATTGCTACAAGAAGACATATATTCTGAAATAAAATGGATTTAATTCTCTGCCCTTGCATACTAGGCAGAACGAACAGGATCATTTAATCAATATAATAATCATTTTTAAGAATTTCAGGTAAGCATAAACTTGTTGGAACAGATATTCACCAGTTATCATTTCAGAAAACTTAGTCCTCGGGGTACATCTACAGGATCCTGGTGTGAAGAGAAGCTTTGGAAACATGAGGGCAGATCTGACATAAGCATTTTTAGCAGCATTTCAAGATATGTTTTAGCTCTTTCAATTACTGTTACAGCTGAGATACTGATGAAATCTCTGAGCATTTGATCATATTCCTCATTCTTGTTTCTAAAGCATGACATTCCCTCTGGCAGTATCTTAGGTAGATCCTAGTTTTGCTGTACAACACAGGCAAAGTGGAGCTGGCTCATCCACAAAAACTTAGGAGGGTACACACACTCAAAAAAGTAATTATAATAATTATAATTCAGTATAAAACATATAAACACGAATTCACGCTTCCGCTGTGGTCAAAAGATAGTAGGCTACCTGGCTTTTGGAGGATAGTAGGCTACCTGGCTTTTGGAGGGTTAAGTTGAAGTACTCTCTGGAAGGGCCTCTGTCTCTCTAGCAACAATAAAGAGAGTCTGAACAACTAATTTTCAGTGGATATTTTTAGATGGCTGGAAATAGTGAGATGAATCCCACCTCCTGGGTTGATCATTTCTGGCACAGAAGAGCTCCCAATGAGTTTGTCCTTGCTCACCAAATCTATGCAGAAGAGACCTAACAGAGATGTATGATGGGACCCATCTCACTGCTGAGAACAGTGAAATTGGAAGAACAATTAAGTAATATATTCCCTTCTGCCAACTGTCTGTTCTAAAGCTGAAACACAACTCAAGAGCATCACCAAGTGACTAAAGTGCATTTTAAACATAACTGCAGCACATATTCTGAGATTTGCCTGTCTGTATTTTTAGACATTCCCACCCTTTCTCACTCCTTATGATATTTTGTATTTAAACCAGTAGCAAATATGCTCAAAAGTATCTTCATTTCTCTGGCAATATTTACAATACATATTTAAAACAGAAAGACAGAATACCAGTAGTTTCTCAGCACATCACAGAACTACTAATACTAATAACAATAAATATTAGTAATAATATCTTGGTACAGAAAGGCATTGCAGCACAGTATACAGCACTAAAGCAGGTATCAGTTTCTGATGTGGTTGGCTAGGGAAGTGGAAAAAAATCAAGGAGAAACTCCCAAATTTGATGAAAATTCCCAGAGTATTATACTCTCACCTCTAACTAATTCTTCTTTGCTGTAACATTAGCTTGGCTGCTTTCAACAAGTGAAGAAAATTTCAGCAAACTTACAGAACATTTAATGGAAAATCTGTGGAAAGCTGTCTCATGCATGTGGGCAGTTCAGTTTCCTCTCCATTAATGCTGCCTGAGGGAATCAGTTAGCTGCTGACTACGATTTGACCTCATTGGATTCTCATGAAGTCATGCTGTGAGAGCCTACAACTTTCACTACACTGTTCTTAATGGAAGTTGCTTGTGTTATATGTTTGTTGATGAATAATTATACAAAAGAATCACAGATCTACAAAATAACTTCAATAATGGCAAGAAAATTAAATTTAAATTTTGCAAAACTGTGCATCTCACTATCTCAGATAAAGTATTTTTTTTTTCAATTCTTATACAATAAGATTCACTTAATAGTGACACTTTGAAAATATAAGTCACTGACAAGAAAAAACAGTATAAACAAGCAAACAAAAACAGAGCAAAGTTAAGTTTGTAGGCTTCATATCGGAGGATGGTTGGACTAGATGATCTTGTAGGTCCTTTCCAACCTTATGAACCTATGAATGAAGCTAATAAGCTCATCCTTTCTTATCTGTTAATAGCTTTCATGAAACACAACTTCTGCACTAGATAACATCCTTGCTACAAAATATTTTATCATAGCTATTTACCAACTGCTGTCCACCTCAGATAATCAAAACTGAAGGTTGAATAAACAACATTACATGCAGGTGTGAGAAGAGAAACCAGCCACAGTGTGCAGAAGTGGGGAGGACTGTTTAGATTTGAGAAGTGGGCTGCTGAATTCCTTGGGCAAATAAACCTAGAGACATCCTGATGGAAAAGCTTGACCTCCTATTTAGTCTTGAACACTGGAAGGCTTATTTCATAACGATCTCACACAGAACTTTAGAATCCTTAGAGTTGGAGGGAGCCACTAAAAGTCATCTAAGTCCAACTCCCCTGCAATGAACAGGGACACCTACAATTACATTATATTGCTCAGAGCCCCATCCAGCCTGACCTTGAATGTCTCCAGGGATGGGGCTTCCACCACCTCTCTGGGCAACCTGTGTCAGTGCTTCGTCACCCTCACTGTAAGATTTCAACCTGAATCGTTTGGATCATTTTTGTGGTCCTTCTCTGGACCCACTCCAATAGGTCCATGTCTCTGCTGTACTGAGGACTCCACCATAACACATCTGAAACCATAATGCAAAATTCCCATTGTTTTTGTATTGTAACTGTCTTGTAAATGTTGATAACTCTCAACTCAGATGCTACAATTCTCTTAGCCTGTAATGAAGGACATTTAAGCTATTAACTTAGATCTGCTTCAAGCACACCCACAGAATATGCAGTAACTTGTCCAACTCCACCAATTTTGTTGCTTCTCTGAACCCTGAGGCTGCTTTGGTTGACCTACCTAGTCAGGCTTGTGAGGAGCTGCCAAACATATCCTCACAAAGAAGGACATTACTCATCCTGCATGCTAAAAATGAGGGGAAAAAACAACATCTTCCCTTCTCTTCCATGCTCCAAACAGAGAAAATCCTCTGCACAGAAAACAACTAACGAACACCATGAAATCACTTGGTACCCCTCTTGCTTCTGATTTAATTAACTCAGCTAGACTTTGCCACCCAAACAGGAAAAATGTTGGCTTAAATATGTTGGAAAGTGAGAAATGAATAAACAGCGAGAAATCGGCAAAGTGCAAAGCAGACATTGTCCAAACTCCCCTGCACATCTCAGCAACTCTGACTTGCAGCAATTTACCCTAAGGCTGCCAATAATGATGAATTTTGGCTGTCCTCTGTTATTTTTATATGGACAATGCAATCCCATTCATTTCTTCTTATGACCTTCTTAGATTGTGTGTCACAATCTCCCATTCTTAAATTCTCAGGAGGAATGTTGTTTCCTGGAGCACCACTCATAAAAGAGAACCTTGCTGAGCAATGCCCTGGCTGTGGAAAATTCATCCTCAAACTCTTTATTGACCTGGACTACTAGCAGATGATAACGTTTTCTTATTGGATATGATTAATAAGGAGAATCAGTAATATAGACACTACACATTTCACTTCAGGCAGTATTTTGGATCTGAATGTTAACTTAAATTCACACCTTGAAGAGGAATCACAGTCTGCTAAACATTGTATAGAGAAAGAGCAAAGTTTGAAAGATCTCTCTGCTTTGTCTTACAGCTCTCGCATATCTTTGATGTTTAGACACAAAAGCCTATCTTCAACAAAAAGTTATGCTTGTTAGTCCCTTTCATGTTTCCTTCCAACTACCTAAAGACAGACTGTCTGGACAGATAAATGACTTCATTCTTGAACATCTATCCAGATATTTCTACCTCCTTTTCTCAGTAAACCGATACAAAGATTCGTTGTAATTAATATCTTAGCAGGGTGTTGCAGCTTTTGCATAAAATGTTCCACTTCATCCCCCCACCTCTCCTTTCTGCCTTTGCAATCCATAGAATCACATCCTGCCTACGGGTACATGGAATTGCTCTAGGCTTGGACAGAAGCTGTTTGCAGCATTAGTCTGTCAAGAACCTCTCAAAGTAACCTGTTTTGTACTTCCTAGCCCCAGAGCCAAGCCTAAAAGAAAATTACTTAGAAATATGTATTTGACCAATCCATTTTTAGTCAAGAGAAGAACTCAAAGTACTTGTGTTGAGAAAGTCTGTTCCCAGATGATTTCACACGCAAAATCTAACCTTGTTGGCTGACTCTAAAAGGAAATGTGGATTTGTAGTGCATTCTACAAATTTTGAAGCTAAAAGCATTCTTATTTTCCAAGTAGTGGAGGGATCTGGATTATTCTGTGAGAGTAGTTTCTGTTGACCCTCTAGGCTAGGGTTCATGCAAGAGTGGAAGTGCACAGACAAGGAGCAAGGTTGGGTCGCCTCCCCTGTTGTTTTAATTGCCTGATTATTATGTTCCCAAAGACCTGAAAGAAAAGATTGTCACCAACAGCCAGTGTAGAGGTCCCGGACCGAGTGCAAAACAAAGAAGCCCCACCTGAGAGGTCACAGCTCATATAAACTGGAGCACTACAGGGAAAATGCAACCAATGGTTTGAAGGTAAGTGTTAGGTTAGAACAAATTCAACAACAGTTTTCCAGTGAGCCTCTTTAAATACATGTTCCAGCTTATGAATAACTACAGAGGACCAAAGGTGTTGCATCATATCTTCCAGCATACATCATGTGTTAAGTCTCAATAGGCAGATTTATTCATTTTCTTTGATCTCTGCTGTCTGGAACACACTACACCTGTGAGACAGACCCCATGTGGAAAGCACGACTTGTAAATGAAAGCCAAATGTTGCTGGAAATAGTGTTTGCAGTTCAGAGCATGTATTTCTTTAGTGCTTTCTCCTAGGCTTTTGCTCCTGATTTCTATAGGCTTCCTGTGAGTTAGTTACATGTGTATGGCTTCTTAGGTCTCATTACTGACAATTTTCTTGGTACTGAACTTGAGACAACATCAAGGGACTGAATTTAATAGCTACCTATTTACACCTCTCTGCTATGCTGGCCACTTCTCTTGGAAGTTAAAAAAAAAAAAAAAAGAGAAGGCTAATTTGTACAACTGAATCACAATGACCTGTTGGGGGAATACAAGTTTTCAATATTTGTAATCAAATAAGTTCTGCTCATTACCAGCGTAAGCTCAGTGACCTTCCAAAACTGTCCCCTGGTCTCTCCAGAGGCCACTACTGTGTAGCATAGCTTGAAGCCCACCACCCAGCAGAACAGAAGGGTATTTAATATGAAGAATTACACTTCTCATTCTTCAATCACATTTTCTGTGAGGCTTTGAAGTTTTATGACTATCAGTCTGTTCTTTTTCTTTCTGATTTTGTCCAATCTGAAAACACAAATCTGATGGACACAGCTACTTCTACAAAGTCAAAGGTAAAAATCTGTTTTCTCATAATCCACTACAAAAAAATAAAATAAAACCTGTAAGAGCTATGCATGCCCAGGAAATTCATCTGCAAGCATTAGGCACATATTAATTGTAAAATAATTTAAAAAAAGCCTTTGGAAATATTTAATGACATTTCATAAGACAGATTTTTTTCTGTGCACAGGAAAGTCTCAGCCAAGCATCAAGAAAATACTTGAACCCAGATATCCAAGCAGATTTTCTAATTCAGATATTATCCCACTTTTGCAGTGTACTATTCAGAAAAGCCAGCTTGCTATATAGAAAACCCCAAAAATCTGAACTACCCTTGTTGCTACTGTCATATGTGTCAGTGGAATGAGTCTCAATCCTTTGAAAATTCAGGTTCGTATTTAGCAGGAGAAATATGTGAACAGTCCTACTAAAATTTTGCTTTTGGATTTAGGGAAGAACCATTCTGATGTGGGGTCTCAATAATTACTGCCATTGCATTCACTGCTTGAGGTAAATCTTACTTATTTTTCATGAAACACAAACAGTACCGAGGCAGGCACAAACTGCACTGGTGCAGACACAAGCAGTCATATACACTTTACCAGTTTACCACCCAGACCACAGCATTTTGAAATTGATGGCCACATTTTCTCATTATATAAATGCCAGAAATTCCACAGAAGGCAAATTAGGAATGAAAGCCAGTCACAGCATTAGCCACAAAGGTGATGGGAAGAATATCTTTTTTCTGTAGGCAGTTATCTTCAGTGACTTCGGCATTTGCTTGCAACACCTGCACCACAAGAAGAACGACTGCTGAGAGCAGGAGAATCACAGATTCTTTTCTGGATGTCATATCTCACAGAATATACCCAATTTGTATTCATATGTGGTTTTGAGTGAGAACAGTGTTTACCTCAACTGCATGAAATATTGCCGCAAGAAATTTTTTGCTGCACAAACAGGCATCAACTAAATAAGGTGCTTTCTGCTCTATCACCAAAAAAAAAAAATCAGTACAGCTACGAGTCAAAAGGGGGACAAAGGGGATTTTTAAACTCTTGTTATATGCTACTCAGACATTGTTTAAAAGTTTTTAAATATCTGGTGAACCAAAGGTCAGTCAGGGGTTAGGTGCGGTAGTGGAAAAATATCTGGCTGGCATAACCCATGGAATGTGTTGCAATCACTTTGAAAAACTTTGGAAATCCAAAGCTGAGGAACTTTATAGAAATTAAGAAGTCACTGGCAGCGTTTTTAACGGAAGATAGCTCAGTGGAAATATTCTCATCTTGAAAAAACTCCTGATGACTTTTCTGGTTCATTTGTTTCTGTTGTACGGCAATAGACTGACATCTAGTGGATATGCTTCTCTCAGGAATACTACAGCTAGCCCGGACTAGAAAGTGAATGTCTAAGCTATTTATTTATTTTTTTTCATTTCATTTGGCTGAAACCTTATCTTTTTTTTTCCTTTGGATTAAATTTTATTTTTTTTTTATTTTTCTTTCATTTTCACACTGATATACTCCAAGCAGTCACACCCACAGTTTTTAGCCCAGTGAGACACCTGTTCCTTCTGCTCTGTGTAAATCCTCCTTGCTGCTCTGACAGACAGGAGACAGAGCATGGAGGAGTCACCACTCTACAGGTTGCCTACACATCAGGCAATTTTGATTAACAACCCTTAGTCCTGGACCAAGGGCACAGTTGCAACCCTGGATGCTGGAGAAGGAGGTAGAATGATTTACCCCCTGGAAGAGGCCCATGCAGGGCCCAAGAACATGGAAATTAACATTGCTGTTCTTTTTCTCCTCCCCAGGTGTTGGGCTTCTCTCTGAGCAATGACTTTGCATCACCCTTTTATAATCAAAGCCACCTTTACCCTTTGTTTTGATACTCTCAAGGTAACTAATCCAAGGAATAATCCAGTAGCCCTGACGGCAGGATGCAGGGATGGGGAATGCAGGCCACCCTTGCAGATGCATCAGAAGGCCTCTGTGAATTACAAACATTAACAGTTGGCCATCATAGTGGACACTGGCCCAGCTACCCTGATACTTCTGAACAGGAGAGGTTTAGGGTTTGCTGTTTACTTGTGAGCATGTTGCTGTGTTAAACCCTGTGACTCCTCTTCTGGTGTCTCTAGTGCAGTAGGGTTAAGGGGCCAGCAGGTCTGAGAGCAGCTACAAGAGGTAATTGTTATAGGATGGCAGGAAATCCCTACTTATCTTCATCCTACAGGTAGTTACATGCTAGCTGTATTTTATCTTGATTTCCTGAACTAGTAAGATATCTTGGGGCTTGGCAAGAATGGACAGAATGTTATCTTGTCAGTCATTCTGAAAGGAACAAGTCCATCTGCATACCAGGGAAACACTACCAGCAAAGATGCCCAGCTGTAGTAGTGGGTTCTGACTTAGTCACAAGCAATCCAGAATTCAACTGCTTTTGCTTTGTCAGAAGCCCTGCTCTAAGAAAATAAAACATTTAGTTCTGATGTTGTGAAATGATGTTTCCCTGGGTTTCTTTCATTCTTCAGCTTTATTTCATTAATAATTGCATTAAGCAAATTGATCTGACTGTAAGTCTGTGCTGTTTAAGAGCTGGGATAGAAAAATCACACCTATAAGACCTCCTGCTCCCTGATTTAGAGAATTACAAGACCTGTCTTAGAAAAGGAAAAACGCATAAGAATTATACTTAAATGAATGTGGTAGTTCAACTGCAGCAGAATGAGCCTAGAGGAAATACATACATTGCCTATCAAATCTGATTTGAGTGCACAGGTACAGAAATCACACATTTTGGCTTGCAATCCTTGTCTCAAGTTTCTGCTTTATGCACTACAACTACTATTTTTCCAGGCTCGTTTTGATGGATTTTTTTATAGACCTGTTTCATTCCTGGACCTAGAAGAAAAATGAATGAGGAGCAGATTTCCTAGCCCTATTCTAGGGGAGAATTTCACCTTGACAGTGAAAAGCTTCTAGATGCAAACTTGGACTATAGCAGGACGTCTAGCAAGTGCTCAGACAGTATTTGTAAACTTTCTTCTCTTCAACCCCAAAAAGAAACGGTTTGTCCTGTTTCAAATCATAAATAAACGTGATAATACCGGAGCACAGCCATTTTTTTTTCATTACTCATTGGCAGTAAAGATTCAAGTTAAATGATTATATTCATTAGAATCAGTTAACAACATTAGTAGCAGTAGGCACAGTAACAGTTTGGGTAGCTTTTAAATACAGGAGGACCAAAGTGAAAAGCTTCAGGACGTCCCATAGTTGCTGGGGATGGGGGCAGTGCAGTGGCCCAGATGGTCAGTGGAGCTAGCATGCTGACTGGCCCAGGGTCACCACATGTCCCCTCAGCACTCACACTGCCCTCCTGGCATTTCCCCCAGCCCTCAGAGGGAAGCTTGCATTTGATTGCATTCAAAGGCAGATTGTCTTTGCCTCTTGGCTACAGTCCCTGCAGCAGCAGAATATCCTAATTATTCTTGCAGACTCAGAGCAGTGCTATTTTGCCATCTCGGCAGGCCTGATTTCAGGCTGTCTGAAGGGTAGTGCATAGGTTAAATGAGGCTACTGTACATGCTGTTTGCCTTTCTCATCAGAGAAACAGCAAACGTTTGTGGTCTTGTCCTCCCTGAAATCTCAGTGTCAATTTCTGTGGTGATGAATCACTCAGTATCAGTCTCACCAGGAGGTAACAAAAACATAAAAAAAAATTAAGATCAAAACCTGCCAAAGGCTGTGTCTTGTCCAGTTCCTCCCTAAATCCCCATGGAAGCAGGATGGGAAATCAAGGGAACACAATGCTGTTTTTTGAACTGTTTCTCCATCTTCCATAACCATACAAAGCTATAAATAGGATTCCTGTTTGAAGATACTTATATGGAGATGGCTCAAGATGGGATGTGGGCAGGTAGTGTCCAGCAATCAGAAGAGTTGCACTTTCTGCTCATTTCCTGGCAGGTGTGTGTGTGTCTTTTGCTGTTTGATTTTGTTACTGGGGTGCCTGGTCAGCATCCCAGCTGCCAGACAAAGATGAGCAACCTTTTTATGTTCACCACATGGCTCAAGGACTGTGCCTGTTTCTGTTGGATACAAACTATGGAACCATCCCTTGAGTCTGTGTCAGCTGGAGATTAGATGACTGCTGCCACAGTTTGGCGGTTAAGATCTGTTTGAGATAGCAGCTACCCAGCTCAGACCCCCACTTCTGACAGGGCATTTCCTGCCATGAATACATCAAATGTGGGCTCTCCATGGATTTGCACTGGCAACACTCCGTCTGACAGACCAAATTTTTGAAGCCAGCCATAGAAAGCCCAGCATTTCCTAAGAGATACCTTCTTCTCCCTGAAGCAGCCTCAGGGGGCTATCACTGAGCTCGTCTTCACTAGAAGGAACTTCTCTATTAGGATTCAGCATCTTGAAAATTATTTCCCCCCAAGCCACATGCAGTCATTTGTCTCTGAGAAGGAATCATATTCCCCTTCTGTAAGAAGGTGGGTGGGGGGCAGACAAACAGAAGCGCTGCAGATGGCAGAGGAGTGAACTCATTTCCTCCCTCCTCCTCTCCCTACGTTATGGGGCTAAGCTCAGGGAAATGCAAAATGATCAACTTAATGTGCTCCTAAAAGTCTGCCACAGGTGCCAGAGTACAGGAAGGACTGCCTTTTATGAGCAGCTACGTAAAGAAAAACTGATGCATGAAAGAAAAGGAGGAATAGATTCTCGAGACTACTGAAAAAAATAGTTTCTACTTTTGCTGTAACTACACTTAGTAAAAAAAAAAAAAACCTTTCCTTAGCGCTCAGGTAGGAATTTGCAGCTATCATTTGTTCCAGTAGAATTTCTGGAATTAAACATTCCAGAGATACTTTTGCCAAGGAACAACAAAACTTATCCTCATCCCTACACCGATTTCAAAAATCAACAAAAGATGGGAGTATGGGGAAATATTAATTCTATTTATTAGAGATATGAATGGTAGGGGTCAGTTATTTAAGCACAGTTTTGGTTTAGCTATGAGAGTAAAAGAACACACAGCTAACATGAAACTTGCAAAAACAGATCAGAAAAATATGCCAGGTACTGGAAGCAACGGAAATAATGATAGCCTAAAATTCCTACCAGCTCTGTTTTCTCTAACTTCTGGGATGCTCTGTGTTTCTTAATCAAGCACATAACACTTTCTAGTTAGGGCTGTGACAAATCTGGACATAATTGATAAAACAGGACTGTAATATTAGAGCTGCTTGTATAGCAACTGGCTGGAAATCTACAGGGAATATGTGCGTGTAAGGGAAATATGGGATATGCTGGGTGGTCTTTGCTCATCCTCCAAAAATGCCTTATGTTCCTAATTTGTTGACTATCTTTATCAATTATCATATTTATTTGAAACAGTTTTAAAAGCATGAAGCACTATGTCAATGGAAAAAGCTACCAGAGGTCCTCTGGAATCCTTCCATTCATGTCTCATCTGTAAAAATTACATCAGACTGAGGAAAAGGAAAATGAGTCAAACAGAAAGGCACGCATGACAGGTGAAGGATAAGCAGGGCACTGCAATTCTGATGTACACTTCTCAGTCACAGGACATAGGAAGTGTTCCTAGAAGGTTTGTCCTCACTCATCTCAGACCACAGAGGGGAATAGAACTGAGGAAGGGCACTTGGAAATAAAAATGAAGGACATATTCTACTTGTGGTTCCTATCCACTCACCTTCATTGTTTGCACCTCCAACAGCATGGCAACAAATGAGGCATTGATGTTTCAGGCAGGATAACTGAATCACTCTACTTGGAGCTGAAGCTCATTTATTACCCCATCATTCTCTCCACAGCTAAAGTGCAACTGATAGTGCCTCCATATTACATGTGCCTCTGAGTGGCTAAGAGCAGAGGGCGTACACCCATGGCCCCAAAGGCAGCTGTGCATTCAGACAGTGATAGCACTGGGCTGAAGTAATGGGACTAAGTAGCACCTTCGGAGACAACTCATTTGTTGTAAAACAAGTTGAAAATAAATGGTTGCCACAGATTTCTTCAGAGAAAGCTAAGCATCAAGACCTGTTTAAAATGCCAGTTGAAGAGACAGATGGTGTTGACCTCATTTTGGAAGTGCCCTTCTGACTGCTTTATGCAACCTACCAACAAATTGGTGTGGCTGCCTACAAGCATAAACGACAGTTATGGACTGGACTGCAGAGCTTCGTGAATGCAGATGAGTTTCCCCAACAGAGACTAAATAGATAGTGAGGAGGAAAGTAAAGCAGACTCACAGACTGTTCTCAGAGGATGCTAGTTAGTTACCAGAAGGGATCATCTGATGCTGCTGCGTGGGTTAATTCAGGCCTTAGGCCAATGACCTGGAGATCCCATTTTGAGGCACTGAGAACAGCAGGAGCTACAGTGGTTCAGCACTGCTAGAAACAGAATCACAGAACTGTAGGGGTTGGAAGGGACCTCTAGAGGACATCTAGTCCAATCCCTCTGCTGAAAAAAGCTCACTAGACCAAGTTTCACAGGTAGGCATCCAGGCAGGTCTTGAATATCTACCTCCAGGAAAGGAGACTTCACAAACCCACCTTAAGGTCACCTCTGGGACTTGAACTGCTCTCAAAGTCAAGGGTGAAAGATTTCACCTATTTATTTTTCAGAAATTAATTGTTGTGATTATTTCTTCCTCAAAAAATGCACTAACACTTTTAATCGTTATTGGGTTTCCAAGCTGATTGGTGAAGACTCTTCAAGTTTACAGTTAACAGAGTATGCTGGTGGCAGTACAGTAATCATTTGGTCCTCTTCATAAGAAAAATAAAAGAGGAAAGTTTAAAAATATATCCTTTTTCCTCACAAGGAAAATGAACAGATTTATACTGTTTATATTTTCCAAAAAAACTTTTTAAATCTGACCATAATACACTGAGCTCAGTTGCTGTAGATAGAAGAAGGGGAGAATTATTTCAGATGTCCACTGCACAGTGCCAAGGCTTGCATTGTCTTCAAAACAGTTGTCAAAAATTAGTGAAGACATAGCTTTTGTCTGAAAGAATCTAGGGAAAGTAAGGAAAAATGGTCAGCAAAGCACAGGTTACAAGTGATAAACTGTTGAGAGCCCTTTATATTTCCAGAGCATTAAGATGAGCTATGGGAAAGGGAAGGAAAAAAGAAAAACAGCTGCAAAAGAGGTAAACAAAGACAATTTCCAATTATGTCTTAAAATGAGTAGAAAATCCACACAATAGAACTGAATGGAAAGAGAGAAACGAAGGAGAAAATATAAACCACTGGTGGTACGCCAAAACATTAGTCATCTCTTAAGTCTACCCTGAAAGGTTAGTGATATTTTTAACACATTCCTATAAAGCAAAGAATAATTTCCTAGCAGAGGTAATCTCTAGATGGTCTTAAATTCTCTCAAAGGATGCAGAAGCCCCAGCATTGAAGTCAACAAGAGCTCAGCAGAGAAAGAGGAGTAGGAAATCTGCAGAGGAAGCTTATGGGCAGCCCCAAGAGGGCACTGCTACAGGATGGAAGGAGACATGGAGAAGCCTGGCCAAAAACACCTGTTCAGTAGGCAAAGATCTGACTGAGAAAATGTCTATAAGGAAAAGAAGTAAAAAACAGATTTATGCTCCCTAGAGATTACTCCAGGTTAGATGGCAGTGGTGACTTAATTCTGGTGACATAAAGAAAAGGCTCTTCAATGGAAGGGCATTTCCTTCAGGCAACCTAAAGTGGCATTGGATCATGATCAATTCAGGAAAGAAAATATTACTGATGCTGCAAGCTGAAAACACATTTTTTAATTCACTGAATGATTGTGTTTTATCATTCCAGAATTTTAAGTGGCAGCACACTGCCCAGAAGTGAAAGGAAAGCTATGGTTCATGAGCTAGATGGCAGGCCTTAATACCTCTGAAAGGAAACGAGCCTATGAACAGAGCTCATCCATCTGAACATGCATTATGCCAGCAACTCTTCCAGACATCTCCAAAGTTACAAGTTTTTGAGTGCTCCAATATACTCCCACATGCCTGGGAGGTAAGGCTTCCTATCATCTCTGGGTGAATCTTTAAGTACCACAACAATTTAATCTATTTTACTCTGGAGAACACATCTCTGTGAACAGCAAAGGCAGGAGGTCTAATACTTGGCTCACTGGGACCAGTTAATATGTTTAACAAGTCATATTGCTAGGCATTATTTAAAATAAAAAAAAAATTCACAGGCTCAGTCATTCAATATCCTGTAGTAAGGTAAATACGCTGTTTTTCAAGGAAAGAGGTGATACTTCAGATGAGTCCAGGAAGAAGAAATGCCATAATGCTAGTCTGTAAATACAGTTTACCTGTTCTACATAATGAGTCACTGCTACAATCAATAGGTAGGGAAACCCTTGAAATTAAGTAGCTTCAAGTCATACCTAAGTTTTTTCTAATATGTTTGATTTTCTTTTTCAGTCTGCCTTCTCAATAATTAGCCTCCTCTTGGTCTGTTTTTCAGCCTACAGACAGCTGAAGGGAGGGACTGTTTTACAAGACAACATGCATAGAGCCAAGCATATTTTTAATACACCGTAAGTATATTCATATTGCAGGAATTGGTGAAAGAGTCTTCTTTGCCCAAAGAAATATGGTTTGGAGCTCTATTGCTTTAGTTTAATCCATAGGGTCTTTCCTGAAATGTGATCCACAAAATTCCTAGCATGGATGGAAATACTTTGTTATACAGGGACAAGCAACAAACTTGGGCTAGAAAATTTAATTTAACACTACCTCATCCCTGTTCTTGGGAAAGCTGACTGTGACATTATGTAATGTGGATATAATAAAGGGATTAAAACCAGTGTCTAAAATGCATTTCATTGGTAATCTGGTGATTACCAATGAAATTCTAGTCAACCAGAATGGCCTACTGATTAACATTAAGCACATGAAAACATTAAGTTTTTTTTTTTTTAAACTGTTATGAGTTTGGAACCAAAAAGCTAAAACTGATAAACACATAGCAGGCCAAAAATAGCTATTCCTCCTTGTGAGGTTTTAGGCTTGCCTTCCCCCCACCCTCCCTTCCAGTATTGCTTAAAAGCGTCAGAATCTCAATTGTACCTCTCACCAGAATCCAAAGCTTTATTTGAAATTTAATACTACCTCTTCCAGTTTTCTTATGATTCTGACGCAGTCTTTCACTTGATTTCTTCAAGGTTTTTCAAGAAAAAAAATTGATTACAGTACATTATGACTTCCAGATTAAGAGTTTTTCACTCACAGATGAGAAATTTAAAAGGATTTGTTGAAGATTTTTTTAATTCTCAGAATTTTTGGTCTAAAGAAAGCCAGCCCATATGAGAGCAGCAACGAGCCAAGACTTAGGTATTTATTTGGAGTTGCAGGTTTCTCGAGATGTGGGTCATAAAACTCAGCCTGACACATAACAGGTGTGTTCAGGACTCCATTTTGCTGATCTATTTATAATATTGTTATTCTGCATGAAAAGCAACAGGCGCAAACGTAATCAGGCTCTTCTAAACAACACTGTGACAGATTAGTTCCAGTATTATCAAAAGCATTCAAAGGAACACAAGCGACCCTCCCCTACCTACCTAGACTCTATAATATCAAAGAATAAATAATTCTTGGGTTTACAGTAACTTCATTAAATGAGGTCAGGTAGATAATTGCAGGAAAACGACCACAACTCAGCGAGTTTGGAATTTGTGAATCAAATCTGAATGTCAGCTTACTGAAATGTTCAAACTTCTGCTAGGTGAGTTAGACTTGCACTTTTTCTACAGTTTCAGTAATTTTTATGGTATCTTCCCTAACTTTATAGTAAGTTACAGTTTTTAAGGATGGAACTCTTGCCAGAATTAGATTATGACAATGCAAGGATATGTCAACCTAGAACTGTAGAACCATTAAGGTTGGAAAGACTTTTAAGATCATCTAGTCAACTGCACACCTACTACCAATCTTGCCTACTAAACCACATCCCTTAATATAACATCTTTGTGTTCCTTGAACACTTCCAGGGATGATGACTCAACCACCTCCCTGAACAGCCCATTCTAGTACCTGACTACTCTTCTAAAGTTCTTCCTAATACCCAACCTGAACCCCTACCCAATACAACTTGAGGCTGTTATGCCCTATCACTAGTCACCTGGGAAAAGAGGCTGACCACCCCCCATCCCCCCACATCAGGGCACCCTCTTTTGAGATAGCTATAGAGGGCAGTAAGATCTCACTGAGCTTCCTCATCTCCACACTGAATAATCTCAGTGCCCTCAGACATTCCTCATAAGACTTGTGCTCCAGTCTCCTCACCTGCTTAGATGTCCTTTCTCACTTATCTTCCTGTTGTTTCAAAATCCAACCCTTGCAAACAAACATTCAGCTTCCTTTAAACTACTGAATTTGTGATAAAACACAAAATGTTCCTTGCAATGCTATAATGGGCTGGAAAATACCACAATAACAGGGGGACAAAGACTCTGGCTACAGCAAATGAGAACAAGCCCAAACACAGCAGCCACAAGCACAAAAACAAAGAAAAAGGGCTGCTTACCTTTAGAAGGCCTCAGGTACACAGGGATCTCCAGTGAGAGGTGCCCTCACCTCTCCCTGCCAAACTTTAAATGAGGTCTGGGAAGGGGTGGATCCTGGCTCTACCCCTTCCACTCACTCAGGTACACTGCATGCACCTGAGCTTGCCTGGGTTGGGCCTGCCTTCCCACCAGGTGCTCAGTCACTAGTTCAGGCCAATCACTGGTCCAGGCCATGACTTAGCATTTCTGCCTCGTTCATAAACAGCACCAAACATTTATCAAAAATAGTATTTGCAAGTTCCAGATATTTGTACACATCATATCCCAGATACAAAGAAGTACACACAGTCCTCCAAAGTACAGCCAGATGAACATATATCTGAACTCTATCATAACTCTGAATCAAGCTACTTTATTACCTCTCCAAGCTCAAAAAGTCAAGTTGTAAAACATGGGAGAAATTGTACAGTGTTGCTTTTCCAAATTTCAGGAGAGAAAATAGGAAACTTTAATGCAGTTCAGGTTTGAATCACATTTTCCAAAGTTACTAGGTCTGGAATCCTCTCCCTCCTCTCCACCCCCATCGTTCTTCTGGGCTTCCTCTGTTTCTGAGTACCTTCTGCATGGCAAGGCAGTGCCAGAATATAGTGGTCAGCTATTCTATTTATGAAGATGGTATTTGCTGAACAGAACACAGAGCCAGAAATTTTGGGGTGCTTTTAGTTTCTGTCATTTCCCTTTTTCTTGTTTTTTTCCACTCATCAGCACCAAACTGAAGAGAGGTGTAACAGTAGTCTTCCAGAAAGGAGAAGAGCTAATCCTGGGAGTGTCACATCTACTTAATTAAGTTTTTCTTTTAAAAGGCAAGGCAATCACATCTGCAGGACTCTGACATTCAATTACATTAAAAACCTATTTTCCACAGAGAAAATTGAATGCAACGATGAAACTTCTCTTAAGGGTAACACTTCCTTTTAATTCACATTAATGATATTTCCAGAATAAGTATTTTGTTACATGGAGAAGTAATAAAAACAAAGACTTTTTCTTTTTAAAATTTATAACCAAGTGACAATCTGTTACCCTCAAATTGGCAATTACATCAGAGGTTTCTAGATAACTCAAAGCATCATGGTTCTTCTTCTGACACTAAAGGTTTTACACAAAGCAATCTTAACAATCCTTGTAAACCTTTAAATACAAATCATTCAAAATACCATAAGCCCAATTTGAATACACAGATAAATTAAATTTATAGCTGTTGATGGTTTGTAGCTCTGGAGATTCAAAAAGGAGATAAAATTTCAGGTCCAGAGCCTAACGTCCACCAGGGCTTTGTCAGACACATGCTGTGATTAGAGATTCATGTACCTGCTCCTTCTTCTTGTCTCTCATCTCTTCATCTCACTGAATTTTCCTATGTTCTCTCTGTGTCCTTTGGTAAATTCCTTCTATAATTATATTTAAAAGAAAAAAATATAAAAGATCTTTGTGTTACCAAAGAGCATGTTATTTTATTAATTAAGAGACTTAATTTATCTTATTTTGTACGAGAAACCTTCCCAAGACTCACTGAAATGCTTGAAGATCATCTGGAAGCTTGAAAGGAAACTTAGTACATTCCTGTGGCTTTGGGACTCTGTAAAAAGATGGTTTGGGAATCATCAGTGAAAATGGATTTTGCTTGAATGTTCATTTTCTCTGAACTAGTAGCATTTCCCAAGAAAGCTAAAGAAGTAGAATTTTCAATTTCAAATCAGACGCAAACCTCTTCTGTTGTACATCTTACTCCTTCCAAAGAAAATGAAGGTACATAAACTTTATGTACCCTGCTGGAAGTTATAAAAGAATAAATAATTTAACAGCATACTCATTTGATCTTTCTATCTCCTTTAATTTCTGCATTTAATTTCACGTATGGAAAGACTTGCACAAAAACTGGCCACACTAATAAAAACAGATAAAATCCAATACGGTATGCAGAGGAGTAGAACTAGAGTTAGTTACACTGCTGTTTTTTTGGCAAAAGGAGAAAGAGGATTAGAAAAAAACAAATTTTAACCTTGTTCTCAGACCTGCCAGGCTCTCTAGGCATTACCCAAGTTACACCAGTACTACATCTGCAGATTTTTTCATTTTGATTATTGGCAATGTTTTTTTTCAGCACGAACCTACTGGTAAGCTATTACAGTAAGTCAGGTTAAACATAGCATTGAATGCATTTTCAAAGCAACAGATCACTTACAGCTTGCTAGGACTCTGGGATTTTCAGAAACCAAGAAGGGAAATTCATCCCCACTTCTGATTCTGAAATATTCAACATAAGGGCTCGAAGATGGTCTAACAAATAGAAGTATGTGCAGCTGGCAACTGCACATTGTGTCCTTTGAGAAGGTGCCCCTGCCAAAAGGCACTTGTGGCCCTCAGGGAAAATTCCACACCTGGCTCTATTTGCAACAAGGCACGCACTGATTTTTGCCAATGTTTAAACTATTATCTTTACTTATAAATGTAATATATATTGAAAAAAAAAAAGGTTGATAACACAACATTTGATATTTAAAATGGATGCAATTGTTTTCCATATGGTAAAACTAAAATGGCTCAAGGGCAGTGGTTCTAATACTTGCTCTGGCTCAGCCTTGTGGCTTCTTTCATAGGCATGTGCACCCCAGAAGAAAGGAAATACAGAAAGATCTATCGAGTCCGCATACCTCATCAACACTCATTTGGAGATGCTGAGTTGAACCCCTGCCAAGAAAGATATATGACCTACATAATTGGGGATTTCACATCACCCGCAGAGATCTGGGAGAACTTCAGATTTTAAGTGTTTACTCATGCAGCTGAAAGCTGTAGAACAGAAAATGACAAACTGCTGTACTTCTATTCAAGATGTACAGAAGCAAATATGCAAAACTGGCAAGTCTACCTACACTTATCACTGCTTCAACATAATCCTGCAGTCTTGTTTGGGTTGATTTCTGCTCAACACAAGGGGTAACAGGCACAGTCTCTGTCATTTTCTTGGTCATTTAAAGTAGTGACTAGCAGCTCTAGGAAGCAGTGCTGCTGAACGTCCCATAATAAACCTCATTCTATAAACGTTACGGAAATATTTGAAGAGCTGGAGCAGTGTCAAAGAATTTTCAAGAGCTAAATGTTTAAAGATGTGAGGACAGCCCTATAACATTCTCTTTCTCTGAGTTGTCTGTGTGAAGGTAGTGAATTTTCTCCCCAGCTCACCAGAAATGTTCCGTTTATTTTATTACCAGTGTCACTGACCTCTGTTGAGTCGGTCTCCCAGAGAAGAGTGGATGTTTCTGCTTTGAATAACCAGGTCACTGGCAACAGCCACATCCAGCAGCACGTCTCCTACTCGGATTGCAGAGTGAGTGGTCACCTCACTACCTGTCTGGGAGGTAAGACTGGACACCCTACAGGCCCTGTTGCACAGTTGACCTCTTTAAGGTTTAATCTTCAACACAGCATTCCCTGGAGAAGCAGTTGGTTGATAAATATGAACTGTTCACTGTACTGTGGATCCTGGCACACCAGCAAATGTACAACTTGTGATAGATAATTAGTCAAATAAGGTATCTTTTCTCCCCACTACCTTCAGTGCCAGAGAACAGCAAAAACAGAGCTGCTCCTAAACAGAGTACAGTCCTCAAAGGCTAAAACCCCCTAAAAGGGCACTGACATTTGGGGTTATTGCATACCCTCCTAGTGCTGGAGTCCCATGGCCCTTGCTCAGACAGACAACAGCAGTTAAAACATGGCAAATCTGCAATTACAGCATTAAGTACAATAATACGTGGCTTTGGGACTACACCACTTTCATTTATAGATGTATTTTAAAGGTACTGGGTAAGATGTGTTTCTGCCTAACAGACTGCCTTCAGCACACAATTAACTCAGTGATAAATAGTTCATTTGTTCAACATGAGAAAAATGAATGAGAAAAAAAGAGCTCTGGTTTCATGGGAACATATAACTAGAAATCAAAAGTGTTCTGGTTATCCTGGCTATCTCAATCTTTGTTTTCTCTGTTTGTTATTATGTGCCCACTGTACATTCAGTATTATTGTTCTGGTTTTGTAACATCTGATTTTATCCTTGGGGAAGAAAATGGTGAAGAAGTAGGAAAATTCAGCAGATATTTGATATGAAAGACTGCTTGGCACAGAATTGTAGCTATGAATGAAAATGTTTTAGGGATAGCTTGTCCTGTAAAGCTGAATCTGCACACAGTACTCTAACAACCCAGCTGTGAGCAGCACAGTCACAAAGACATTTTTTCAACCTTTTTGTGATATTGAGTAGCTGGGCTTTGAAACCTATAGAACCTCTGATATGAATTGGTCTCACCCGATGAACAGCCTGGGGAAATGTACCTGAGCTTGTGCAACTCGTAGATGTTGTAGGATGCCTGTTCACATTTACCAGACATAGGCACCCCTGGAAGACCCAGAAGTTCAGATCATTGCATCCAGTACCCCTTCTCATTGCATGCCTGATCCTATACTTTCAAAAAAGGCATTTTTCAAGACTGAGTGTATCATTCTGCAAATACTGTGAGCCCTTTTAAAAAGCAGAAGTATACCATCCCAGTGATTTCACTGTGTTTTTAAGGACCACTATTGCCCTACAGAGGCAATTAGGGGCTAGATTCTCATTTACATCACATGACCCCACTGTAACTCCCATGATTTCAAAGTAGTAGTTTTTCAGCATTTTTTCAGCAGAAAGTTGTACTTTGCACATTTCAGTACTCTCTTATAAAAGCTTTCTTATTTTGTGTCTTTGCAGTAGATCTTAAAGATATAGGCTCATAACAAACACTACTGGAAAGGACATCAAGAGCCCATCTCCACCACCAAGACAGACTCAGATCATTATTCACAGGTGTTTGTCCAATTGACGCTGACAGAGGATGTTGCTGAAGACATCAGCATGTCCCACAGTTTGTACTGTCAGAAAGATTCTCCCTAAACTGTAACTTACTTTTCAGCAACTTAATCAACTACGCCTAACCATGTCATTGTGTCAGCAAAAAAAATTAATCCAACTTTTCAGGAGTTTTTGATATAGGTAGACATAGAAATATCTCTCAGCCCTGCCTCCAACGTCTCCAAGTAACTCCATTTAACCTCCCCATGTTCTAAACAGTCCTCACTGTCTGCCTCAGGGAGTTCAGAAGCCACACCACTGTGTGCAGACCCAAACAAAATAAGGCCATGGCATTCCCAGTAGCTAAGATGTAGAAGCTTCTCCCAAGATGTACTCTTGTTTATTCATCAGAGTCTGTTGTTTGCCTTTTTAAACTGCATCTTGACGTTGTTGACTCTTGCTGGGCTTGTTTGTGCTAGCATGTCCTGTTCCTTGACATCTCTCACAGAATAACTCACACTGCACGTACACTGCATGTGATGCAGAGCAAGAGACTCACGTTCAGGCCAATTAAATGCATCTTGAATACACATCAGAATATGTTTTGCAACCTGAAAAAAAAGGTCATGTTATATCAGCTTGAAGGGTGGTCATTACTGCCACCAGCCCAGAGTCAGTACTAACGGACACAAGGATTGAGTCCCTCTTCCTGTCACTCCATGCTGCAGTGGCAGCCCAGCTACCTTGGTTTGGGGAGCACAAGGCGGCAATGGGTTTTGCTTGCAGCTCACACATTTTGTTTTCTATTGCCTGTGGGGAAAAGGGCCGGGTACAAACCTCCTGCAAGACAGACCTGCCCACCAACTGTTAGCTGAAAGCCACTAACCCGGGGGTATTTGGGGTTTCCTACTATATTTGAGAGAGTTCCAATACTGGACTTTGCAGTGGTTTAGCTTCCTCATGCTTCATGTTCACCCAGGCTGATATTCCTTCTTCCTATACACAGTCATCGTGCGATATGAGAGCAATTTACAACTTCCTTTCCTCCATCTACACTGTTAATGCCTCAAGTTCTGCTCTCATCATCTTTACACTGAGGGAAGGTATGACGTGCAGCCTTTGCAAAGCCATCACTTTGCCTTACAGCCTTACACTTTCAAGGATGCAAGAAATGGTACCCACTTGAGAACTGGGACTCACGGCAGTTGGACACTGCAAGACCTCAGCCAGTAATAGTTACATTGCCTGTCACAGATTCATAGATACATTAGGTTGGAAAGGACCTACAAGATCATCTAGTCCAACCATCCTCCTATCACCATCCCTACCCAACTACTAAATCAAATCCCTTAGCACCTCATCTAAACGCTTCTTGAACAGCGCTAGGTTGGAAAAAAGCTAGTCATACTGCTATTTACAAGTTGAACCTGCCCTAAATCAAGGCCCAAATAAAGGATCAAGCAGTCTGAACATTACTTAAGTCCACACTTTGAGGGAGGTGGGCATTAGCAAATTGTAATGCTCTGTGCAAAAGAGTAAGGAGGAAGGTGGTGGAGGGAAATGATTTGCATCAGACAAGACAAGCAGTTCAGGAAGACAAGCAAAAAAATCAAGCTGATCATTTACACCCGCAGTGTTTTTGACTTCAGATCATCAACAAATATATATTAAAGAACGAATCCAGAGAAAATAATGAATCTTCTTAAGACTGAATCCTATTATTCAATGTTGCTAGGAAATTTAGATCTTGCTGATGCTGCTGGAATGCAAGAAGAAAAGAAAAACAGGCTGGGAGACTGATAAAATGTGAAGCAGAGGTGGCATATTACCCCAGTCTTGCTTATTTCAATAAAGTCATCTCCTGTATCCTAACATAAAAACCATCAAGACTGTGCTTGGTCTCTATATTGGAAACATGGTAGATGGAGCAGGGGAAGGATTTCTGAACAAAGTAGCATCCCATTTTAAATGAAGCAAGCAGACTATGTAACAGTGGCAAACTTATTCCTCATGAGTGTCTTTAATATTATTCAACGTTAAATATATGTTCATAGTTTTATTATTCTGAGTATAATTAAAATGTGATTAAAACTAAGTAGGGATAAACAATAGCACTAAGTTGCCTGTAAACATCTGATGAAGGATAGCAATCATGCACAGGAACAGGACAATAATCATAATGACTTCCACCTAACATTCAGCAAACTCACCTTTAAATGATGACTATGGTGATGGTCATTCCTGAAATCAAGCTGCAGATAATAAAAGAAAAATCACATAATACATACTCTTGTACTGAACTTAGAATACAATGTACAGAGAGATTGCTGGCTTAGTTACTTGCCCACTGAGCTAGAATTGGCTGCTATCTTTTTTCTCCATGTGAAACCACAGAACTTTCTCAGTACATCATTTCCACATGTTCATGTTTTACTATCCCTGTCCCCCAATCCAGCAATTTAAAATACATTCATATGTGAAATAAGTACATAAGCAAACAAGAACATGTTATCTTCTAAGCAAAAATATCATTCAGCACAGCTCTCCCACCAATGTGAGCTAGAAATATCCCTAGGGAAGCCCAGAGAGAATCTCTGGTAGTGGGATGTTGTGAATCAGATCAAGATGCTTTTCTTTATCTATCAATTCATTCCACTTTATTATGGGTACATTTTCTTCTTCCTTGTTCCAGCCATATTGAAAACCTCTCTTCCCTAAGTGTCTAAAGTCTGAGCTGGTTTCAAGACATGAACATCTCACAAATGTCAGACATATGTGTGCTACCACAGCAAAGGGAGCAGGTGCTGAGCTCTGAATTACCAGCTGCACCTCCTCTGCAAGTGCTAATAGGTATTTTAAGGTTGTCCATGGCTCAGAGTAACAAGAAGTTGACACTTCTGTCCCCTCTATGAGCCCATCTGCCTGACTCCTCATATAGGAGTATGTTCACACCCATATTTACACTTAAGGTCTCTCAAGATTCAGTCCAACTTGCTCTGGTTGCTTTTACATCTTATCCACCAGGCTGCACCAAAGCCACCTTTCTAGGAACTCGCCTGCAGATGACATATCTCTTCTTCTCTGTTTTACTTAGGGGTAATACCAGTGCTTAAACTAAAAAATAAATAAATATATTGCTTTGTTTTACTTGCAAATTTGATAAGAGTATGTAGACTTTTTTTGCTTACACAAGAGAGAGAGGAAGGGAGGGAGGGAGGAAAGAAGAGAGGAAGAGAGAAAGAAAAAGAGAGAGAGAAAGAACAATTGCTGATAAAACTGAAAATTAAGTTTCCATACCAGTGACTCAGTATGGAGACCACATGAGCAGTTACCTCCAATCAGACCACAAAATCAGCTTCCAGGTATCTACAATCCTGCAGATTTTAAACCATCTGGAAATGTAACCATATATGGGTTTCTTCTAAAAATGAAATACATTGAATAACACTATAATAAAGTCAGGATATTCCCTTTTTCTTACATGCCTTCTCAAACAATAGATCAGTTTTATTACATTCTCAGAGACTGTAATAAAAGTGAAGAACTAGAAGATGTACTTCTCGGTGAACTAATCCCTCCACATATCAGATGGTAGATTATGACAGACAATAGTGCATAAAACTACATAAAATATGTAAGTTAAAAATGCAAAGCAATGCATGTAATCAGCTTGAAAGGAATGGGGTGTATGGATTTCATCAAAGACTTACATTGAAGGCAAATAAATAAAACAGAAATCCAAATGAAACCATAGATAAAATACAAGACAAAAACCAAGTGTTGGTAGGAATATAAACACAAAGCAAGTTACGTATCTAAATGAGTTGGTTCTATTCTACAACTGTTTATTCAAGTGCTTGCTAGGGCCTTACAGAAGCAGAGTCAGCAGTAGGTTTACAGACCCACACAAACAACATTGTGTCATGGGCAGAGAGAAAGCATGCTGACACCCCAGGCAGGATCCTGTGTGACAAGCTCCTGCATGAATTCCCACACCATCTCAGGTGTCTAGCCTCGCAGGCTAACACCCCAGTAGAGGTGTTCCTAGCTCATTTGTACTTATGCTTTACACTTCCAATATCAGGCTTTGCATTCTCTCAGTTATCCAGCTACAACAGTCAGTTTTCACATCTTAGATTTCCATTATACTATTTTGGAGCCTACAAGCTATTTTCAGAAACTTAATTGTTCGAGACCCTTTGATTCTTTTTATTAGTATCCACACTAAATGTTCCCTGCTGTTATTTAAATCTCTCTACTACTTTTCCCATTACTTGGACATTAAACACAACTCACACACTGCTTTCCAGCAACCTTCCTCTTATTTGAAAACTTGTCTCGTATTAACCTCCACTGTATCTTCTGGAGATTAAACCATAGCTTCCATTAACCCCTTCCTTCCACACCTTGTCTGTGAGGTCCCTGACCATTCTGGCAGCCTTATCTCTGTGCAGCCCCCTGCTATAGTGAGCCGTGCCCAAGCAGGGGCAGTCACTCCAGCTGCAGAAAGCATGGCCTTACAGACAACAGTCCTGTTTATACCACCCAGTGTGTTCGCTTCTTGCACAAGAACTTGGCAAAAGTTGTAAAAAATAAATAGCTTGGCCCATTTTCAGTGGATTGATCTCTTTGCATTCTGGCTCCTTTTCTGCTGAATATCTACCTTGTTATTCACTCCCCCAGTCTAGACCCATGCAGCCAACTGCTGTCTTTCCTGAGTACATAGCTTTATTATTGACTTCCAAAGATACAATTTTGCTGCACAACAGTCTATCATATGCCAAATTTATTCATCTCTCACAGTTCAAGGCTAGCTTGAACTCTGGTGTATGAGGTTTTAACTTCTTAACTGACTCTTTCTTCCCCTTACAGGTGTATCTCATCTCTCCCCCCAGCTTGAGCTTGACATCTAAAACATTTGGACACGGTTTAGTGAGAACTATTGGTGGTAGTTGGGTGGTTGGACTGGATGGCCTTGCTGGTCTTTTCCAACCTTGGAGATTCTATGATTTTCACTGGGAAATTATTCTCACTCAGTAGCAGAAGTAGGCTCACTCAGTAGCAGAAGTGCAAAATAAATAAATAAAGGAAGCTTCTTAGGGCATGTTTCAAAAAGGAGATGTAGATGCTCTGACTCACCCTTTTAAGAAGCCTGCCTCCTTCTGTCAATCACCTAGATGGCACAGAGGATTAACCTCAGTTAGCCTCGTAGTGTCACATTTGCATTCCCCCTCATGACTATCTTCTGGTACTGGAATAACAGCAACATGCTAGTGACAACAATTAAGCTGAAAATGAAATATATCAAAGGGAACAAACCAACCAAACAAAAGAAATAATAATTTGCAGAGCAAGCAAAGCCTACAAACAACAATCACCATTTCATAGTGTTAGAAAATACACACTGTCTGCTGAAGTTCTCATTGGTCCTGCAATGGGGGAAAGGAGGCAGAAGAGGAACAAGCACAAATGGCAGATATTTGGCACTGGAATTCTAGAAAAATATTGTAAAGACAAATGTTCTATTGAGTGTCAAGGAATATATTTTTTAAAAGCAGAAAAACCATGACAGCATCTTCCACTGTGTTAAGTTCTATTTTATTAAAGAAACATTACCATAAGTTATGAGTTAAGATACTAAAGAACTAAAATACATGGCGATAAGGTTAGGCAGAGTATTTTTACTGCTTTATTATCTTCTCATACTGAGCAAAAAACATTAACCCACTAACCTGCAATTACACATAAGGGAGGAAAAACCAAGAAGAGCGAAACACTCTGTATCTTTTATCATCTACTGTCATCTGGAAACACACTGGTTTTGGGTTTTTATTGCAAGATCTGGGAACTGCAAATATTATAAGTGAGAAAAAAAAATGTTTTCTTTTCCAAAGCTAATATAGTTTTTCTAATTCAGTGGATTCTTATCTTTACAACTGACCTATTTTAAGTTCTATCAAAGTATTTTATTATTTCCAAAGCTTTCTTGTATTTCCCCATAACACGACATTATTTGAATCACAGTATAAAGACACCTCTGCAATACACTTGTGCAGACACAGTGAAAAGCAGGCTCTCCTTAAATCCCAAGAGGTTTGCAATCTCTCTGAAAGGCAAGAGAATAGCAGATACACATAGGCCAAAGTGAGCACAGAAGCATAAGGCCCAGCAGTGCTCACACACACTGTCATATAAAAAATCACAGCAAAGGAGAGGTTTACGTAAGTATTGGCACAGGCTGGATTGCAATAAATTTTCTCCACAGCAGCCCATATTGTACCACGTTTCAGATTTTGACTAAAGCAGCATTCCTGCTCTGCAGGCAGCTGTTCCATGCCCACTGCCCTCTGGTGAAGAACCTTTCCATAACCCCCACCTGACCCTCCTCTGATGTACCTCTGTGCTATTGCCTCGGGTTCTGTAGCCCTCATTTGGATGCTCTCTGACACTTCTATGGCCTTCTCATACTGAGGCACCCCAACCTGCACACAGTGCTCGAGGTGAGGCTAGAGCTGCAGAGCAGAGTGGAACAACCCCTTCCCTCTCACAGTGTCAGTGCTGGGCCTCATGCACTCCAGCTATTTCTGGCTGCCAGGGCACAGTGCTGACTCAGATTCAACTTGCCATCAGCAGCCCTTTCTTCAGGGCTGCTCTCCAGGCTCTCGTTCCCCAGTCTGTAAATTGAGCCAGGGCTGCACTTCCTCCTGTTGAACTTTATGCAGTTGGTGATTGCCCAGCCCTCCAGTTTGTCAAGATGTCTCTGCAAGGCTTCTCCAGTCTCCAGGGATTCACCAGCTCCTCCCAGTCTAGTCTTAGGCCACAAGCTTACTGTACCTTTGAGTTCTGCATCTGAGTCACGGATGAAAACACTGAAGAGAACTGGCTCTAAAATGGAGCCCTGGGGAATCCTACTAGTGACTAGCACTAGCATGATGCAACCCCATTTATTATAACCCTGAGCCCGACTCCTTAGCCAGCTGTTTGCCCATCACATTATATGGCTGTGACTAATGCCTGCATTGTCCTTCAGAATAACCTCCAGAATAGTAACTCCCAGAATAATCTCTGTAATTTTATCCGGCATTGAACTGAGAATGTCAGGCCTCTCATTGCCAGGGTCTTCTTTATTCCACTTCTTGAAAATTGGGACATTTGCCAGCTTTCAATCAACTGTGACTTCTCCAAATTCCCAACACTGTTGAAGAAACACTGAGAGAAGTTTCGAGATGATTTCCTGTTGAGTATAACATGCTCTTAAAATGTGGTGACTCCTTATCAGAAAACTCCCAAATAATGTTCTGCAAGGTCATGTTTAACAGCCTGACCATGGAAATCACCACTGCAGCTCCTCAAAACTGTGAGACGGCCTCTAAGAAGTGCTGAGGATTAGCAGCAGTCCACAGAGTACAGACATTGTGTTTTCCTGCAGGCAACTGTACTGCTAGACAACCAAACACTGAACATATTATTAAAATTCATCTTTAATAACATTTAAAAATAATTATTGCAATCTTTATTTGAAGAAAAATAAATCAAGGACAAGTTTTCAAAATTATTCATATCAGTTTAGTTGCTTAATATTTGTTCTGTTAATTGAAAAGACAAAACTGTGTTAGTTCACCTCCGTTTACTCAAAACAGCTCGTGTTATTTTTTTCTATTATTTCTAATTTGATCAAAAGTAAAATTACGTATGATGATCCTAACATTAGTTATTGTGCATTCTGACGATGTCTCAAGTGCATTTCTGACTATGTCTCAAGCAGCCAAGAATTTTAGTTCAAATTTGTTTAAGGCTTAACATGGAAAAAGAAGAGATGGGACAGTTAAAGTTTGTTTCATTACATCTCCATTTATAAGACTTCCCTTGAGACACAATTTTTATATTTTTTCCTTGCATTAATAGATCTAACAATACTAAAATTCAACATAAAAAATCAATTTACAGTATAACACCTTAAAATTTGAGGAAGGCCAATGAAGATTTTGGATAACACTAAGAAATACATTAACAAAATGTATCACATGAAACTAAAGAGGAATCTTAGCACTGGAGTTCTGGTGACTCAAACACAGCACATATATAAATGACATTCCTACACATCTGATATGAAAAAGCTACCCATTAGGAAAAGTCATCATTGGATTGATCTAACACAATATACTGTCAGACTTTCCTGCATAAAATAGCATTAGTGCAATGATATTTCCAAGTGGCACACACACATATAATAAACTGAATAAGAAACAAATACTGAAGTAAAATTTATTTTGACATAGGGTAAAGGAGAATCTAATACAAACTAAAAAGGCCTGATCACAAAACTCCTGTTTTAATTTATCTAAAAGTTACTAGTGATAAAATTTTTATCTATAAATTACCAGCAATAAAATTGAAAGTCTCCTGTGTACTTACAGCACTCAACACAAGGATGGTTCACTGAATCAAGATTCCTATTAGAAAAACAAAGACTATAAGAAAAAGGCATTGATCATTATGATTAAAACTGAATAACGTGGGTGGTTTTGCCCTCTTTGGTTAGTGTCTGAGATGCAGAAATGATTCCATTAGGCATCAGCTGCTTTCCACATACATTCTTTCCTAAAATTCTAGACGTGTCTTTTACAAAACAGAATATCATATAATGTTTGGCTACTTTGTGAAGATCTTGTATGCTTTTAATCGCACATAGATTGCACACAGTAGTACACTGGAGCTGATATAATAGGAAGTATATACATATGCTTTCTACGTAAATCTGCTTACACCAAGTATTGTCAAAATTCATACCAACCTTAACACGTTAGGAGAAATACCATTAGGACAGTATTTTGAAAACTTACTAAAAACAATTCTAAAATCTCACATCCTATATTAAAAAGTGACTTTCAAGCCAAAAGATAGGCAAGTGATGCTGAATCCTGGCTCTTCAGTTTCTCCTGCTCTAGTGTGGCCAGTTTTCTCCTTTAGCTCGTGCCACTGATGTGCAGAAGTCAGCAAGCTCTTGTTTGTGAAGTGAATGAGGCACAAAGATGCCATGCTGGGAAACAAACCAGGCATTTGAGCAGTCCTGGCATGCAAACTTGAAGGTGCTGTGAACCCGTTAAGCAGCACTTGTCACAGGACAAGAGCTTCCTGTTGTGTACAGCAGCATTCAATACAGAAAGCTTCTAGATGACACACACAAGGACATCTGTACAGAAAACCTCACCTGTGGGATTGCAGATGACAGTCAAGGAAGAATGCAGAGGAGACAGATCCTTTAAAATGCATTAAAGTTTTGCTTTAAAGCCAGTCTAAATGATTATTTCTTGCTGATTTAATACGATGTTACTGGTTCTGCATAGACTATAACACAGAGCTGGAAAGGGCACTGGATGTACCAGAGAGTACTCAGGCTACAGAGAGCAACCACACAAAAAGCGTTCTGGCAATGCAACAGGAAGACTCCATTATGAAATATCATTTCCTGACTGCTTTTAGCACCACTTTAAAGCTTTTAAAGACCTTGTTCAATGCTTTCCTAAAGTTTTTTTTTTGCTAGATTTCTTAGTAACTACTGACATCAAGAAGTGACTGTACAGATCAGTGGAAAAAATACATATACTGAGAATTTATGCACAGACTCCGACAAAGAGGAAAACACTGAGTTACTGTGCCACATAGTATTGCCTTTCCTCCATTCCATTCACTGCCAACACACAGCCCAAAATCTTCTGTAATACACTTATTCAAGAAAATAGTCACAGTGCAAAGTGACTGAAGGTACCTTTCAAGACAGCAATGTATGGAAGTTAAGGCCACCTAACGTAAACATTTGTTTAAAGTCATGCTGTACATGGTGCCTTTAAAGTACCTTAGTAGAGAGGCAGATTAGGATGTCTGAAGTGATATACTACAGCATAGAAAACAAATAAAATAAAAAAGGGTATTTGTTCATGGAATAGCAATTTCCATGACACGGTGCATTATGACTGATGCTTCTTAGCAGAGTGTACAAGGCAGCCAAGAGTAATTTAAAAACATGTGTTGTTTGTCTCAAAAGTAAATGTAAGGTAATACTAATAAAAAGCTGTTCTCTCTGAAATTAGGCAGAGCATAATTCTCCAGTGGAAGATGGGACTGTGTGCAAAATAAAACTATAATATATATTCCTACTATCTCCTGCAAAGGAGTAGGTTATCTCCAGTACATCTCCAATAGAAAACAAACCTCCTCATCACAACAGTAATCAGATATCTGTGTCCTTCTTAGAAGCTCTACATATAGTATAACTGAAAGTACGTGGGCTTTGTGTTCTTGAAATTATGGCAAAGGAAGGCAAATGATATGTCAAGGCTGCTGTCCTCCAAGACAAAAGATAATCTGCTTTCCTAGTTCATCAGGAATGCAAACCCATATTGAAACATATCCCAGTTTAGAGTGTGAATGTCTTCCATGTCTTACATTTGACACTATTCAATCTATGCCCCTATTAGTAAAGGATTTGAGACAGGAAGATACATGTCATTTTCCTATCTTGGCTTCAATTAGCTTTGGATCCCTATAACCAAGGCCATGTCTTACAGAGGGTTATATTCTGCATCCTATTGACTAAGCAGTGCTTTCGATTTCAGTTCATACAATATCAATTTGAGAGGGTCAAAGCAGCACAGGAACTCATGATAAGGCACTAATCAACTACTCAAAAGGCACCAAAGACAAGTGAAAAGCACAAACTGACTACAAAAGAAACAGACTTCAGCTCTGACAGAGAGACAGAACAGAATCCCAAGCTTGTAAAAATATTTCAAATTCTAAATACAAGTAAAATAAAACAAATAACCACACCTAAACTAGCTTTGTAGTTAAAAAGCTGTAACTCATTAAAAAACACACAGTTAAAAAAAATTCTGACCTCTTCCCATGTTACCATGATCTAATTTCCTTTTCTGAACAAAAATACACATAAGCATAAAATACAAAAATATACATTTTAAGCAGTAGCAAAATTTGAATAAAAATTAGAAATTGCTCAAGGAAAGTGACTGCCATATAATTACATGTGTACACATACACACTCCGTCTCTGAAAGTCATGAAAGAAAGAGGATCAATTGCCTTAAAATTTCTAACTCTATTACAGTCAGCATAACAATACTTTCATTTCAATAAGCAGAAATGTTAACAGCTTCCTTATCGAAAAGAAGTAAGCATTAAATATCAAAGGCAGTGTTCAACAAGGATAAATTGGTTGCCAGAGAGTGAAGAGGTTCACTCAGAAAGATGCTCACTTAGGAGGGTTATCAAATGTACACATTTCCACATCTATATCATTCTCCCCACATGCAAAGAGAAGGTTTGGGTGTGTCTGCTGTTTCAGGAAGGCTTCACCATCCCTCTTTTCCCTCCCACTCCAGCAAGGCACTTAAACTTACAAGGATATCCTTAAACAAGTATGGTTAGTGTTTCACTGAACAGAATGCAAGTGGAGCACACAACTCCTAAAAGCCTCTCCAACACAAAAATGGGACTTACAAGAACATGTGGCACTCAGGGTCAACAGCAAAGAACAACTGTTGGAGTTATGGCACATATATTGTCAGAAAGGCTTGCATATTGTCCGTAAGACATAAATGATCCCCCCAAGAGTGACACTTCTAGAAAACTTCCTGAAGCAGACAAGGATCAAGGCAACCTTCATCCCACTGGCCATAAGTATGCCAGGGAACACAAGTACTCTCACAAGGGAAGAGAATTGGGTTTGTTTCTAAATAACCCTGGAAAAACAAAGTCTCAAACACAGACTCCATGGTCGATGATTTACAGTATAAGACTCTCAGAGTGAAATCCATGAAAACATCCGGAGGCATAATTTTCAAACATGATTAATTATGAACTGGCAGAATATCCACCTGGCTTCTCCATGATCGTTTTAAAAAGACTGATAATTTCCTGGAGTGTTCAGCAGTTTGTGAATGCAGTTCTTTTTGGCTCATGGATCAGCTCTGAAGCCAGCTCCTTTTATTTTTCATATGATTCCCCATCAGATCATACAGAACAGCTCAATACTAACATTAAGTGTCATGTCTGCAGAACAGAACAATGCAAGCTCTGATACTGAGCTCCCACTGCTCTGTTTACCAGAGGAGTTTTTCAGAAAAGCACGGTAAACTAATGTACATTTCTAAAAAAATATATATGCAAAAATGAAAGCTAGAGTTAAAGGAAGCAGGAATGTGGAGCTAGGTTTGCATTTTCTCGAACTACTTTCTTGGTAACATTTTGCTTCTTTAGAAAATAACTTCAGTATGAAACTAACACTTGGAAAGTATTTCCAGCAGACACTTGAAGTTTTCTGGCACAGCCAGAAATCTACCATATGGGCCAGCCCTGCTCTCCCTGAACGCTGCAGGAGTTAGGTCACTGTAATCACTGAAGGTGGGCTGGTATCTGCACATAACATTTTCTTTGGATAATTTATGGAAACATTAGATGCAAAACAATGTTTTCTTTTACAGCAGCAAACTGCACAGCAAATTTACATGAAGGACAAACAGCACGCAGAACAAGGAAGCCAAGGAAGAGTGCTGAAGCAAGGCTGAAGAACCAGCTCGGTGGCAAAGGTTGCAATCACTTTCACAGAAGTCACAAGGGGTTACGCTCTGCATTACTTCCGAATTGTAGCTTCTCACTGCTCTTCTCCCTGTTTAGATAGATTTGTTAACATTAGTTAATGAACTTCTGAGGGTTGTCCAGCAGTTGGAAATTCAAAGCTTAGTTTTAAAGGAGTTTGACACAGACTGCTCATCGTTTGTGAAATACTCGTAATGAAACATCTGAAATGGTATGTTTTCTACAGAAGTCCCATCTGCAGAAAGAGAATTATGCCTTTAACATTGGCTACGTTCAAGGTGTTTCATGTCATTTAAAAAATAAAAATATAGTAACTTACGACAGCGTAAAAAGCATTTATAAGATTAAATTCATGAAGACAGCTTTTTTTAAAGGAAGCAATAATTCTAATGCAGACATAGCCATACACTGCCTAGAAATTAATCCTTGTTCTTTTCACAAAGCATCAAACACTCTCAGCATACTCGGGTGAGTATACTCAAACTCAGGTGATAGGCATACAGTCATAGACTCATCTCAAAAGTAGACCTAATCTGTTCAGAAAGTCTAGTCACATGTTTGGAAGGGAATTTTTCCCCTACCTGATCAGGAAAATCTTTGGTAAAGGAAATTTGATGTTTTACCATGCAGGCTCTGTCACTTAAGGTCGAAGCTTCTCATACGTACGACTTATTTTCACTATTATGTCTGAGAGCTCCAGCTTCCTGAACTTGGGATTGCCTATCTCACCTAGCTCTGTATTTTGTCCTCCAGTTTTCTGAAGGGTTGCCACACAGCCAAATGAACTGGAAGCCTGGGAAGGCTGTGTGCATTTCAAAAATATCAGTATGTGTTAATTGCTTGCAGAACAAGCTTTTGCAAAGATTCATTTCCTTAATGGGTTTTGTGGTTTGAAGTATTTCATTCCAATTAGGGACACCGCAATCATTTCTTTTCTACATGCAATGATATTCAATTCCAAGCATCAGAGATTAACAACTTTATGGACCTAAAATTTACCTAACAGTAACACCCAACTGGATCTGAACAAAGTCAGGTGAAAGAACAGCTCTGTCATTTGAACGTGCTTAGTAGCTGTATATATTAACCTGGAGGAATGTCATCTTAGCACCACTGTATAGCTAGTTCTCACAGCTAAGCTTTTCTTAAGAGTTAAAGCTTTCTATTACAGCACTGGTTACGGTACATAAATTTTAGTTGTTAAGGATGTTCATTCTTATCTTTAAATGAATATTTGTTTGTTCTTTGAGAATTCATAAATTCTAAATTCTAATAAATTTACACACATGAATTTATAGGTGACTCTTTATACACATATTCATTAGCCTATCTAACAGTATTCTTATAAAAGACTAGGTCCATAGTTTTTCTTCCAGAAATGAAAGCATGTGGAAATTTGTTTCAGTCACAGTTTCTGAGAGTTACAAGCTTGTCTCAAACAATAATTGATCCAACTTGTTAAGACTAGGACTCAAAATATGCTCTGGGTTTGGATAGTTCGGGTACATTTGTTGATTCCCTATTTTAATTCAAACTTCTGTGGTTGAGTAAATTTTTCAGCCTAAGTAGAAAAAATGTGATTTTTATCAAGCTAAAGGAATACACATCATATTCAGTTGTTTTTTGTCTTATCTTAAAACAAATTAAAATGAAGAAGATTGCAGATACAACTTCTTTATGCCTTATCGCAAACCAAATCCTTAACAGTATTTCAGATTTCTACTCTAAAGAAAACCTTTCTAATATCTTCTCTAATAGCTGCCTGTAATCTTATTTTCTTCTTACTTTGGTCAAGAGCTTTGTACATTCCTGCTTTTCTCTAAAACACACTACTAAAAATAAAAATAAATTAAAAATCCCTTTGAAATTGTTTTTCCCATGTACATCTTTTTCACATAACTATACAAATCAAAACACTGGCTTTTTCTGCAGTGTATGACTCTTTGATTAAACAAGAAACAGATGGAAAAGCTACTTGAAAGATGATCATTAGCTTGGTAAGTGAACCATGGTGAAATTCCTTTTGGGGAATACATTGGACTATACAGAAAACAATTTATACCAGCTGACAAGTTATGACAATTCACACCTTCTAACAAACCAAGCCATTAGGGAAGCAAAAATGTATACAAGAAAACACAACTATGTATTAGAAAATAGGTTATAGTTCAGTGAAAAATATAAATTTCAGGAAATTTTGCTTTTCCTTAACTGAAATTTATCCTATTCCTATGAAACCTCCTTCTTAGCTTCTGAACAACCAAGTTCCATTAGGAATGAATGACACTTACTAGGTTCATAATAATCCAGTACAGTCACAGATGCATCTTGAATGTTTGCCACTTTGAAGTCTCTCACAGTCGGAATATCCACACAAAACTGTGTTGCATTTAGCTAGAAAAACAGAAGAAAAACATTCTGAGAACCATGCTGATGGTGGATCATGGAGAAAATAAGGACTTCTAGCTCACTAAAAGTCTACTTTTAAAGGCCTGAAGTCAAGATGCATGTAAAACTGCTTATTTAACTTGTTATTTTGGCCAGAACACAGACTTGTTAAAAAGTCTGCTTTTATCATTTTACAAGAGGTGCAGTCTAGAAACCCCTTACAAATATAATGGTGTATCTATCCCATCAAACTTTTCTTAAAAACTGGAACAATTCATTCAATGCAAATGTCTGTTGTTGAAAAATACAGTCATATGGTCTTTCTGAATTTAAGTTGAACAATGGCAGAGTCAAGATTAGGGTCATTCTGAAAAGATTCCTCTGTTATTTGCAACTCACGGTGTCTAAGTATAGGTTGACTTTTCCATTTTCCTCTTCCATCTTCTTAACTGTATTGTCTAATGGAATGAAATCTGGTGACACAGAGAAACCACTGAGCAAGCCAACTTCCATGAGGACCATACCACTCCTCGGAGCTGTGTCAGACCCCAAGTACCTTTACGAAATACAGACAAGAAATTTTTAGTAGAAATACAACAGTAAATTCTCTAAATAAACACTTCAATCATTGTATCTCAACTATAGAAGAAATAACACTCATGAATACTTAAGAAACAAATGGAACAAAATGCCAACAGGAAAATTTCTGACAGTAAAGAGATAATCATGTTTTTTTCTATTTTTCTACCATATACGAAAAATAGGTTTAGCACTGATAGAACTACAGTATATAAATCATGAGAGACTACACTGGCACCACTAAGTTTTTCACTGGCTTCTTAAGTGTAAGTTTATTGCAAATAAGAAGGAAATATTGCAATTAAACACATGTATCAAAGGAGTTAATCATGAAACCACTGTAGGAACTCAAACTAAAATATTCATGCTTCCACTTATATAATACAATATTACACATTGTCTTGCTCTTATTCATTTTTGGAGGGTGAAATAAAGGGTTTTTTATAAGTTCTTGATATAGACTAATGGTTCCATTAAAAAATCAAATCACTTTGTTTCTCGAAGATACAGATTTAAAATGCATATCCAAGTTATTCATTCAGTTTTGAAAAAAGAAAATTTAATAAGTTGAGTTCCTTCATTTTTCCTAAACAATGCTTCTTATTATACTTTCTTCCAACCTGAGCATCAAATGCTGAACTTACAAGCATTGCTCTGGCCTTTATTTATATACAATGGTGCACAACAGAACTATCAAAATATATTTATGGTGCTCTGTGTAACAAGTGACACTGAAGTGACCTGCAAAATATTGCATTTTTTTTAATTAAGTGGTAGAAGAATTCCCCTTCTTCCCTTGGCACGTAAAGTAAATGACTACTGTTATACTTGAACAGTATACTAGAATAGTACACTAGAATAGCATCTCCGATCCTCAGTTTGAAGGCTTGACATTACTTGAAAGTAATTGAAGAAAACTATTTCTTTGTAGATTTGGATGGTTTAAAAAAAAAAAAAAAAGGGGGAAGACTTGCATTCAAAGCAATGCTGTTAAGCCTGGCAGCATGGCTGATTGAACACAGATATGACTGTGAAATAAATAAAGCACAACTGCTGACTTCAGTTGGCTCATGAGATTAGAAAAAAAATGAAACCATCTGTTGGATGATGGGCTGCACCAAAGTAGCTGCTATTGAAAACAAATAAATGAATTGGAGCTGCATGTGATTATTTCTGCTTAATTACCAGTGAGAGGAGATAAGAATACCCAATCTGTTAAGGTATCTTGGAGTGCCACCAAAATACTAACAACTAAAGAACCAGCATGTTATTGCCAAGAAGTGATAAGATATACCCTAAAAGTTATGAAGCCCTAGCTCTCTAAAAAGACACAAGAGACACAGCTTTGAGAGTGGCTCCCAGTATTACTTCTTGCACTCAATGTTATTAAAGAAAAAGAAAAAAAATACTATGAAAAGAGAAAAATGACCAGTGAGAGAAATTAAAAAACTACTTGAAATATGTAACTCAGAAGAACTGAGATTATTTTGTGTTGAAAGGAGCAAAGAGGAGAACATCAGTGAGTGTAGTAGAAAGCAGAAAGAACAGAGTGAGTAGAACCATCAGTGATCAGTTTTCCATGTATGAAAATAGTATGCAGATGACAAGATCAACCAGAGAAGAAAACAGCAGCCCTGTGTATGTACCTCCCAGAAAGAGTGAGCTCCTCTAACCACAAATGAGATCATCTAAGTGACACTCAACTGAGATGACCATGGCCAATAACTGTGAAGCCAGTTTAGACATAGTAGAATAATCTGCAGGTTAGACTGAGAAAAACACAGCCAAGCTGCAGCCTGCATTACCTGAGTCTGCATACCCACAGCTAGGTCGATCAGTGGGCATTTCAGCAGCTTATGTATTTACCTGTTCTGGTTTCTTTACCAAAAGCCATGTCACATTGTAAAGACAGTAAATGGACCAGCTGTAAACTAATTCAGGAATTAATAAAAGTAATATTTATACTATGTACGATATATGAGCTTGAGAGAGAAGAAGATGAGACTAGTGAAAGACAAGTAACCAAAGACTAAGTCTTAGCTTAAAGAATAAAACACAGAATATACTATTCACTTTTCATGACAGAGCTGATGGGTCTTAACATTCCAAATAGTTTCTTGAAGTAATTTTATGTCATTAGATATTCCCATACCCTTTGAACACTTTGCAATTAAAACATCAGCCTAGAGCCTTCCCAGAGAGACGGATCCCTTCCCTTCTATATTCCTGAGTCAAATCACTTATCTAGAAAATGGGGATGCTCAGCCCAAGTGTATCCCAGAGCCATAATGTAAGCCCTTAACATGTCAGGAGTTGGTGCTAGACTTTAAAAAGCTGTTGACACTTCACAGAAAACTTCTGAACAGAAAAGCTCATCTGTTTCAAGAGCTCTAGTGTATTCTAGTATCCCTGTTCACCATGTGTATCACTGAACTGGTTACCGGAAACACATGAAAACAGGGATCTGGCTTTGTGCCTGCTGGATATCTCCCAAATTAAATAGGTCCTCTCCACACTGACATCGTATTCACTGTAGCCAATAATTTGTATGATGGTGTCACCTAGAGGCCTCATCTTCAGTCACAGCTACCCTGTGCAGAGCACAAAAATATTCTAGCCATAATGTGCTCACAATTTCAATAAATAACAAAAAGAGGATATAAAGGAATGGAATGCAAGACTGAACATGGTGTATCAAGTAGTACTTTGCAAATACTGCTTCTACAAGGAACTCATTATAAAATCCCAAGAAGTAAACAAGATTTCAAGTAGTACTGACAAAGTGCAGATGAAATTAGATCCTTAAATACAAAGAGAGCAGTTACGTCAACATGCTTGTAGATAATAAGTGAGAGAAGACAAAAAATATATAAATCCATGAATAAAGAAAGACACTGAAGATTTTTTGTGAAGTACTCAGTGCTCTTTAACCACAGTAAGACAGGACTACTGAAGAAACTGCATGAGAGCATTTTCATACGTTTGGTTTAGATACAGGTATAGACAATTTCATAGCAAATAAAAACAAGCAAATAAAAAGCAGTTAAATATTCTGTTTTAATGACCTAGAAATGTGCAATATGACTTCCTGTTCTTGGTTCTACCACTTGCTACCAATGTAATGTCTACTGGCTGTTTTATGGTGTCTTGAGATGATACTTCAGCAGTCTCTGCTCAGTTTTTAGCAGATGTTTACTGAACCAGAAACATCATTGCAGATGTCCACACCTCCACATCCCACCCTTATTTAGCAGAAAGAATAGAGTTATATTGAACACAAAACTCATCACCTCTTTCAACTCTAGAATGTTGTTCACATTATACTGTATTACTAGAATCACAAATACATATATCGAAAGATCACAAAGATACTTGCTAAGACAAAAACTCAGTTGAACTTATCATTACATAAAGTTTATTAACAGAGATGGACAAAGAATGATTACTTCCATTTCATGATATTTTCAGTGCTTCAGAAACTTACTTCTCCTTTAACAAAAAGGTGTTACCTGCTTCTAGATCAATAATAAAGCATTCTGTTGATGAAAAGTGAAAATTATGGCACAGTTCTCACAGTCTGGTATTAAAACGTGGAAATATAGGTTCAATTTTCAAGTCTACCTGTAGTTTTTCATATACCTAAGAAGTATTTGCACCAAGGAAGTTTTTGAGCTTTTACTTATATGAAAGAATTTGTGTGAAATGCAACTCTTACATAAAGCATGTTATTTGTGCATGCCAGAAGAAAAGCATGTACGATCTGACCAGTTCTGGACAAGGGATCTATTCCAACCCATCCAACACTCAGTGTATCTGTTGACTTAGGAATTGTTTCTTAGTTCCCTGTCATCTCAATGAAGTAATTCTTCTGCTCTCACCTTAACTGTATGTTTATTTCCCATACACTAGTAAACTGAAACAGACAAACGGAAAATTTACCTCAGTTTAAGTAACATGACATGCTGCAACAGAATTACCTACCGTGTGCACACATTCAAGGTCAAATGGTTCATATCATCTTTGTCATCCTTTACATCAACATCCAAGTCAAAAGCTTTTTGTTTTTGGACAGATCTGAGCCTTCGATCAGCGTGTTTTGTGTTGTAAATAACATTGAGCTGCAGATTGCAAACAAAGACGTTAGAGGACACACATAAAGCAAGTGTACACTGCTAAAACAGTAACAGTAGAACTCCACAGGCATGATCACATGAGACAGGATACATGACCTTGTACCTGACATTTGTACGTGAGATTCCTAGGATGCTTCTGAAAGATGTTCTTTGAACATTTTTTAATGCAGCCCAACCAATTTGATTATAAGGCAAAGGGGGAGGACAATGAGGACAACTAGGAAAATGAGCAACTTTTCTTCCTAGTTGCTCTCTGCTGGTTTATAATGTTTGCTGCTACTTCCAGACAGTATGAAATAGGATGAATGAAGGCAAGCTTCAGAGACTGACACCCACTGGGTTAAAAAAAGGCTGGAAATGAAAGAGCAAGGGAAAATACATAGCAAGTACCCAATTTGTCTTTAGTCTTTATGTCACAGCATTCATACACTCAAACCAGATGAGGAATGGCATATTACTCCAATCTCAAAATAATTAAGCTTTTATGCACTAAGTAGTTTCATCACCTGTTTCATCTCTTCAAAGACAAAGCTAAAGCTATTATCCTCAATCTGTCTCAAGGACAGAGCTCTTGCCATTTCTGCTTAGCAGCTTCCAAATTCTCCTAAGTGAGACAAGTAAGAATGACAGGACATCCAAAAAAGGACAGTAACGTTAATAAAAAGTAGGCTTATCTATTAAGTAGAATTTTTCCAATTCTTTTAGTGTAGATATGTGTAAGATGCTTGAAACAGCAGTAGAAGACTGATAAAATCAGAAGCCCTTAGAGGAGGTATGAATAATTATGGGATAGCTGATGATCTCAACATTCTACAAAATAAACAGTGCCAACAGTCAAAGCAGAAACACAGAGCTGAAACTGAGGAACCAACAGAATAATTTCAATGTTATCAGCTGTGACAGAATGTCATGCATCAAAAATAAATAAGTAAATAAAAGAATAGTTAATGTTTCTTTCACAGAATTACAATTTTCAACAACAACAACATTAGTTTTCACACAGTTTTCACATACAAATTAATGATCACCATATGTACCCCCAGTCATCAAGATAAAACAGATGGCAGGGCATGGGGGAACCTTCTGTGTTTTTTTGTACAAAAATAATAAGAGTGACTCAAATAACTCCCCTTGCAAGATCCTCTTACCACCTTTGCTCAGGTAAAGAAAAGGAAACGAGGAGGGCTCCTGGGAAATTACAGTCCCTTTAGAACAGTTTCTGGCAGCAAAAAGAAAACTGTCAGTCCAAATTTAAAAGTATGATGAGGGTCGTTCAAGTTATCGGTCAGCAAGTCAGTGCAAATTGATGAGTTTTTAATTTCTCATCTTTGCTTTTGTTGCTCCATCTCTCCTTAATATGAAAGTTACGCTCTGTGTAATTCCTTTCACCCTGCCCAGCATTCCTCCATTTACACTGCTGTATGAGCGTAGGGACAATTCCATATGAGCATTCAGAATAGTGCTGCAACAGTAAAGATTTAGCTACATGAGAGTTCTGCAAAGGAGGCAGTGCTATGGATAAAGCCAGCCTAGAAGCTTGCCAGTTAAAGGCATGCAGAAAATTTGGTACAGACAGGCTGGCAGCGCCACAATGATCTGTCATCACAGAAAAAAAAGCTGTTTTAACTTTTGCCATGAAAAGTTAATGAACAGAAACTTACTGCCAAAGCAGGATGTCTGAAACTACATACTGAACAGGTCAATCAGCTCTCTTTCTCATGGAGTAAGTTACTGCTGTTACATTTCAACTTTCTTTTCCTGACTTCTCACGACAATGAAGGGAAAATGTTTTTCACAACAGAGCTTAATTAAAGCCTCCTTCTTTATATGCTGTTATTCTAGGAATAGAAGGCTCTTTTTCAACAACCAGCGTTAAGTCAACAAAACAAAGAACTGCATTTCATCTTAACCCTTAAAAAAAAAAAGGGCTGACAAAGCTAAAGGCAAAAGCGATCTACTCATACTGCAACCAGTTCTGGGGAGAGGCCCAAGAAACAAACTTTTAAAGCTAATCTGCTTGAAGGAGGTGCTTGTAATAGTATGCAATCCAACAAACTGCATTAGATTTCAAAAAACATGAATCATCTATATTACCTTAATGAACATCTCTTTCCCACTCCTTTTCTGTTCTTCAACTAGCTACATCAATGTACTTTACTGACAGCATGAAGTCAATTGTCTCCAATTATTTTCCTATTCCATTTTGACTGACTGGTTCATAGCGTATCTTCTTTGGTACTCTCACACTGAATTACTTCCAGTCATTTGCCTAAGACTAGTAAAAATATAGCGAGTGGAAGAAACAGTCAGTGCTTTTCAGTAATGAGTAGCAAGTGATTCTCAGTTTTCTTATTCCCTTCTTCTACCAGAAATAACTTATGTCCTCCTTTGCCATTTGAGAACTGCTGGTTTAGCCACTAAGTCCAAGTTCTTTCTATAAGAGTAAAGAAAGGAGAAGAAAGGAGAACAACACTTGCTAATAGTTCCTACAACAGAGTAAAGAATGAGAGGTAAGGCCCTCTTCAGAGTGTTTTCTATATACAATCAAAAGATCAAGCAGATCTCGCTCACTTTGTCCATATTTATTCTCCTTAAGCCTGCCAGTCCTGCCACTGTTACAATCATCCTCTCCTTTGCAGAGTAGGAGTCTCAGGACATCTACAGTGTATTTACACTAACAAAGGGATGAGCTAGGACATTGATAGCAGGATCACAAAACTAAAAGTGTCTGCATAAGCAGTTATACTACCCAAAATAAATCTATTTTTATAGGATCTCGCAGGGTAAAGAGTAAAGGGACTATCAACCCATACACACAGTCAGTGAGGTTTCACCAAAAAAACACTTTTTTCCCTAAGAATCCAGTTTGCTGGGAAAGCAGCCTTTTCCATTAACGGATTGAATCTTGTCTTTTGTGATATTTAAATGAATTACTGTTTTGACATGCTACATTTGGCCAGAAAATCAAATCCCATAACACTGAATCTCACCACTGTACTTTGGCAGGCCTGTGACAATGAAACCCAGCTGAAGAAATGTGATCACAATGTCATATGCTATCTGATTTATTAAATGAGACCCAGATCTAGCTTGTGCCTGAGAAAAAGAGAAATCTAATTCAAATGGCATTAATGCAATTTGTTTTAGAATACCAGATGTGCCAAAGGAAGCAGAAGGAATTGAATTTCACAGTCAAAGCTGCAAGGAAATAAGGCAACAGCACAGTGGCCTCAATGAAGTAGGTAACCTGGTGCTGGTTCCTGAATACCAGGCATTTTGGAGCACATTGGATCATACAACAAATCTGAAGCTTAAACCATGGTGCAATACTTCCCCCTAAGGAACCTTCTAAGCACTGGGTTAACTATGAAGATATCCTGGGTAGAAGAGCTCTGTTTGGTCTTTACCTGATCTGAGGGTTCCAAATGCATAATTTGCTTCCTGACAAAAACTGAATTGGAGCCTAATGCTTCCACAAAATATGTTCATTTGATGGTTGGACTAGATGATCCTAGAGGCCTTTTCTAACATTAATGGTTATGATTCTTTGATATCAACATATCAGCATCTTCTATCAAGAAACAATTAATTGAAAAGTTTCTGATCAGCTCTTCTGACAAATTTATTATCAGGGACTAATTCTCATTAAGGTTAACTAAACTTAACTGTTCTGGAGCCCCATCCTATTACACTCCACATATATTCACACCTTTGAAACTGGTGATGTGTAAAAGCAGACCTGCTGAGATATTCATTCCTATCTTGGCTTGCAGGTCTAAAGCTAAATTACCCTTGGAAGCTTTTGAACTCTGCTGAAATCATCATTTGCACTTCTGAGAATGAATAAACTCAAGTACTGATTTCTAGCACTGCAGGCTTCAGGTGCTGGACGAAAAGCATTCGCAGCTTGTGCTGCTGTTCATCACAGATAGGCAGTCATTAAGGTTTCTTTACAAAGGTATTTTATCCAAAAGCTATTTACCAACTATCAGCATGCTTTCGATGGAAGAAACTAGAGATGGAAACTGACTGAAACTCTGAAATTATTAAAGGTGGCCTACATTCAGTTTCCCCAGGTATGAACGCCAGGAGTCCAGTAAGAACTCTGCCCAGTTTTGTGACAGACTCTGCAACTATGAGTTGATCTATATACTTTAATAGAACGATTCTTTCCTGCTGAACAGAGACTAATATTTCTGTATTATTCATAGTTTATCAAAGGTCTTCTCTTTTGCCCATTTGGACCACCACAGATCAGGCAGCAGGAAAAGGAGATCCATTAGTGGTCATACAAAGTCAAATCCAATGCTGCATTCCTCTCATACAATATTTCTCATTAGGAAAGGGAAAATTCTGAAGGCATACTTGCATCAGAATGTCATTTTTAATATGTGGAGAGAGCAAGGAACTGAAATGCATAAAAAGGCTACTTACAGTTCACTAATTTTAAAGTACAGTATGTGCTGACCCCAGCTTACTTTTTTAAATATAAACATGTTTGAATTTATACCACTGAAACAGCCTCCTGGAGAATTGGCAGAGAGGATCGTTATACCTCCTTCCACTCTTTGTCACATTCTCAATCTAGCTGATACTAAGCAAATAATGTTGGCAGTATACAAGACCATTTGATTCAGTCTTTTATGCTATTTTAGAACAGCATAAAATTGCTGGAAAACTCGGCCATAATACTTTATTATTATTACTCTTTTATTTTTCTTTGTATTAGCTTTTCTGCTATTATTGTATTCCATTTCAATAAAAGAAAAAAAAACAACACTCTACTAGCTAGTATGTACTCATTCTGACTACAGATCTGTGCCTCCCATGGTTTACCACAGGTGACTGATGAGCCATCTATGCCTGGTCCACGTGCCTTTTTTACTGTGACCTTTGGGACTGGCAGTGTACCACTGCAGCCCTTTGTCTTGCAAACTGACACTGCAATTCTGCAGAAGGATGAGTTCTCTTTGATATGACTGTGGTCTATGAAGTGCCCCAGAACTGTCAATCCTCCAGCATTACTTAGAGGGACTGACCACCTGACATACACAATGACATTAATATACATGTCCACATAACATCAGGCTCACAGCATTTTTCAAGTAGCAAATTTCATTGGCGTTGGTTTAAGATATTTCAGAAGGTTATTCTTATTGACATGTTTTATAAAGCTTCCAATACACCTTCTTTTTAGAGAGCGTGTCCTTAGAAAACATCACACTGCATACCTGAAAGACAGCAAACCCTCTTCCCTCTGCTGAAACTGTAACTGTCATTGGTTGCACAGGGGGAATCTGAAAGGACAGATGACAAAAACAGTATTTTCAAAACACTTTCAGGAAACAGGTTTTACTAAAGCATTTCTCACTTTCTACGGTACCTCCTTGGTTTGAAGCAGAAAACGATTTTGAGTGTCAATTGTAAATATTTCTGGAGTTTCCAAAGAAGTTGCTGAAACTGTTACATCCATTTCTGTTTTGTGTGCACTGGTAAGAGCTGCAAATAGACTCAAGGCTTGCAGAGCCACTACAGTGTCCTGTTGAAAGAAATAAATGTTTTGGTGTTAAAGAGGAACTTTGCATAATGAACTACTTTGTGTATAGGCCATGTCTGTGAGAGCTTGCAGACTCTCTATTGCCCCGTTTGTTGATTATGCTATGGTCTTCATACACATGCATCCACACCTCCACTGGGATTCCACTGGTGTGAAGGATCCCAGAGCAGGACACAACAACACAGGGGAAGCATTTAGAAACCATGACACGTGATGGAGAGTGAGGTGAAAGAAGTTTTGTGGGAGGTATGTGGAGGACTTGACACACTGGAATTTGTAACAGTTGGAATGACAGACAATGCAGTGAGGAGAAAACCAAGATGAAAGTAATGATTCTGCTAATTTGTAGATTTTTACTGTGACTAAGCACTAAATATCTAGCACTTCAAAGCTGTTTCTCAGGGCATCTCGATGACTAAAGCAAAAGCTATAGGCCTGAAACCTCTCCTTAATTATTAGAAACAGCTCTGCTTCCCATGCTACATCCTTGTTTGAAATGACTTACCTCTCTGATTTCTTAAAATACAGAAATATCAGATGATTATCAACAGTTACTTGCACATTGAAGCACTAGTTAGGATCTTAACTCCAGGGGGTTTAACACAGTATGACAGAAGAGACACAACTAATGGGCTAAAAGAAGACCTAACGATTTGGATTAAGTGAATGACTTTCAGTAGAAAGCCAACATACAGCCTAAAAGAAGTCTTATTCTAATACTTACAAATGATTACTCCTTTGCAGAAGACAATGACAGAACATCTGAGCAAGTCTGTCTTTAGACCACTCATATGTTGATTCCTGCTGAAGATACATGTCTTCCAAGCTCAAACTCACAAAATTTTTTTTCATATTGGAGTGAATGAAATTACAGCAACCTATCAGATCTACATACCCAATCTATTTAAAAGGCCTAGGAAGCTTGTTGGAAAATTCAATATTAAACATCTGAAAGTAGAAAGATGCCTGTCCTTATCTAAGTGGAAACCAAGGAATACCTTGATGTGCCTTTTCCAAGTCTTTACAGTTACATTTGTCACATTTACATTTGTTGTTAATAATTCAGTCAGAGTTCAAGGTGTCTAGAAATGCTATTCATCATTGCTGAAGGTGACTTAAGAGCTCTACCAAACCCAAGGCTCAAATAACTGTCATAATTACAGGTGAAAAACAAGAGTGTGAATAACCATCTCTTGAGAGGATAAATGCGCCCCTTAGAATGCTCTAAAGCAGAAAGCATATGCAAGGGTTTTCATCAGGAAAGATTCACAGCTGATACATGAAGGTACACAGTGGAGTACAACAGTGCTGCATGAAATATGCAACCTAAAAGTTAGGAAATATGGTCTCAGGCCAGCATAGGCCCCTTTTGGGTACTCAATAACAAAGGCTTTATACAATTCCTACATCTCTCTACCATTTAAATACGAATTCAGATAGACTTTATTTGATGTATGCATTCTTCTATATATGAAATACACACAAAATACATAGGTTGCTCCAAAAGTAATGTCTCTTATTTATTTTCCATGGAAACTACAACAGAGATAAAGAGCACACTGACACTATTAGAGCAAATTCTCATCTTCAAACACTATTTTTCAACAGTCACCACCATTAGCCAATCTGCACAAATGAGCTAATTGAGACACTTCATTTATGTTGTGACAGCTGTGCATGGCTGTCTGGAACATGGCTTGTCTTTCACATCACTTTTGCCACCGCTGAAACACACTACCCACCACCTCACTGTGCTTACATCTACTGTTTGGTCACCCAAGTGTAAATCAAAGTCAATGGGTGTTATTTTTTCCACATTGAAGAACTCAATGCTTTGTTTCATGCGCATTTCCATGTCAGACAGCATTCTGTCAGACTGTTCTTCTGCTGCTATCTGTCACATGGCAACAAAATGTAATGGAATACTGTGGTGAAGGTTCAACGTTCTGCCACACCATCGACATCTACCTCTGATGTCACAGGGCCAACATAATAAAATAGGAGATGTTACTTTTGGAGCAGCCCTCATATTACGTTTCTAATATGATAAATTCATGCAAGAAAACTCTCCAAGAGTTTGTTTTAAAATGTTCTTAGATAGTAAAAAAAAAAACCGTGGGGTCATTTCCATAAATTAATAAAAGTCATCCAAAGAGATGTTTGGAGTAATTCTGAAATAAAAATATTTTAGATTTTAGAAAAACAAAAGGATTAAATTAATCTTTTAATTTCACCCTCAGGGGTGAATTATTCACTACTTTAATTTCAAACTGTTAAGTAAAAAAATGTTTCTGAAGAGCAAAGAGCAAAGCTTTTTCAACGATCTAGTATTTCAGTCAGTCTCTTTTAATAACAAGCATCAATTAACATGCTAGGAAAGTCCTAGAGGGAACCAGGCTGGTTCCTAAGAATTACATTTTATTTAATAGAACTATTTTCTCTCATATTAATAACAACATATGAAAATAAGGAAGAATAGTCTGTACAGAACGGTACCAAGCAGCACAGAGATATGCAATGTTATTGTGCCCAGCATTTGTACTTAATTTAAAAGCAAATTTAAAGCAACACAATCCAAAGTAATATTTAAGTTTTCTGGATGCTAGTACAGCTTACAGGATGTGGCTTCAATAACATAGAAACCTCCTGGAGATAATGAAATCTTCCAAATTTCATGGTCCATCAAAATTCTGTTTAACAGTGAGGACACAGTATATTATAAAAATAAGACCAACTGCCAACAGAGGCACTAAGGCAGGTTGTTCCTCCAAAACCCTTTCTTATCTTAGCTAACAGCCTTTCAGGAATTTGAGGGCCCACATATGGAAAGAATAGAAAGTTGTTTCTCTCCTTGGAAGCCACATAAGCGCAGATATTTATCACTTGCTTGGAAAATCTGATTAACTACTTTTCCATGGGCATCTTTCTCCTTAAAATCTTTTGCTTTTTGCATTTTAAATAATTAAGGTGACTCTCTACATTTGTTTTTCATTATGCCTAACAAATTAATAACATTAGTAGTCTAAGTTTAAGATGCTTCCTTCAAAGAATGCAAAGATGCATGCAACCAAGGCTAATACAGCTAAACAAAACTCAGTTATCACTATTCAAAAACAAATGTTTGGGTTTTTGTTTTGTTTTTTTGTTTTTGAAAGATAATAGTGCTCATTCTGAAAGTACAACAAAGCCTCTTGATATATTACCTGAGTAGATGAAAATCCTCCAAGGTGATTTCTTTGCTGACTTAACCATTTCATAATAGGTATCCCTTCCTCCAACCTGTCCTGATGAAAGTGTGAGAGCAGAGCATATGCTGCAAGTTCAATATCAATGGACCGTGGCTGCCATGAATCAGAAATTTCAGAAGCAGGTGTTACCCAGAAACGAAATTCTCCTGAAAAATAGAAAACACATAATCTCAGATCCACATACTGAAGCTTTTGAACTTCTAGAAAATACTTAATTTAAGAATTAAATTTATGCTTACATAATAGATCTAGCAATGTTCTTTAAAATTAAGTGAATGTTTAGGTGCATGCACAGTAAATGACTTAGGTACATCCCCAGCATTTGTTGAATATAGTTACAAAGAAAGATGGAGTCCAGATAATCAACTCCAATTAAATTCAGTTAACTTTCTAACCCTTCTGTTGTCAATATGAAGTCCTCATGTAAATGAGCCCTTGTGGAAAGGCCACCTCATTGCTGGGATGCTCACTAGAGAAGGAACTTCAGGCATTACAGCTGCCCAACAGGTTCATTCTTGAGCGAAGTGCAAACCCTCCTCTGAAAAGCCTAACTCAGTAAACATGAAAGGAGGACGTTCAAGAGGCTGTTTCTAGTCTACAACATTAAATCCTTCCTTTTTTTTAATTTTTTAAGAGGATAGTTACTATTTTAGCCAAAAAAAAAAAAAACCCTTGATAATTTTTAATTACAATTACATAGTCTGTTCTTCCCCTAAAACAGGGAATAAAATTCAGTCATACTGAATTTGGAAGAGGCTAAATACGATGAGGTTATTGGTCACTACAGAAAATGCAATATACTTCTGTATCAGCTCTCAAGATGCCCATTCATCTCTTCATTCCAATACTTACTTCATCTAAGCATCTCCCACCTCTGCTCCTGGAAGCCTCCTGATGAATCAGAACCACTCTGAAATAGTTAACTTCAACTGTCTAACTAAACTGACCTTACAAGAGCACATAACATGGGAGAACTGATGTCATGCTATCAGCATCATGGTTCTCCCATCAAGAATACAGAAATTAAGACATAAGCTGCTTAACTTTGCTATGAATTAAAGCTTTATTTGAAGTTCCTAGCCTATTTTATTTATCAAGCTGAGCACAGATTTTAAAAGGATTCTCTTCTTCTCTAATTCTATATACATATGTAAATTAAAAAAAAAATCCATCTATACAACCATAGAAGACTGTTGTGCAATACCTTGTTGTTCTGCTCTCTCATTCAGCATACTCAAGGCTTCCTTTGCTTTTGTACTTTTTGCCCATGACAATGCATATGTCACAAGTGCTAAAGTATAATTATCCGAAATGCCTTCTCTTAATTTATCTTCCAGAAAGTTTGTAGCTCTCTTAATGACATAAGCATGCTGAAAATGAAGACCAGACACTGAATATACATTATTATAATGCAAAAGAAAAGCTTGTAAAGGAAAAGAAACATTACCATCTTCAAACAACAACCAACATGTACTGAAAATCTCAGAATCAAACACACAAACCTCAGAGGCAAAGCTTTTAACCTCACACTGTCTTTTATGAATGTGAGTAATCTCATGAAAATTGACTGAATGTCTCTAATGATAGTTCCCCCCATAAATTCCTATTTAAGTTCCTGGACTGAAGACGTGCTAACATTCTTGCTACAAGCAATTACCTTTAGATTTTGCAAAGATACACAAAAATGGTCGGCCTCACAACACATACTGTCTTAATTAATAAGGGAAATTTTACCAAATCAGGTTACATTTTGTCTCTATTCAGGATGTCCCTCTATTTCTTTGAACTACCAGGTGCTTGCCAGGTAGTATGAGAATGTATGAGATATTCTAGAAACTGCAAATTCTGTTTAAGAATTCCAGTACCTCTTTATCTTGGAACCCGAGGAGGGAAGACATGATGTATGCTGTGAGAGTGATTGGATTATTGGTGCCTCCTTGAAGGTCACTGTGTAACACTTTGCCAGGTTCCTGAAATTCTCCATTCGACTTCTGATGCCCAACAATCCATTTAGCTGTATCCATGAGTACATCTTGGTCAATATCTATGAATGGACGAGCTTGAAAAAAACATCTTAATACAAAAGCTGATAACCTGGGGGAAAAAGTTAATGAAATATGACAGAATTAGCTTCTGTTTAACGTAATGTAAGAGTGTGATGATGCATAAGATACTCAACACACAGCTTCCAAGCACAGAGGAAAATACGTGCTTTATCCAGACAAGAAAGGAGACTAAGCTTAATCCACAAAAAAATGAAGCTATTTCCTTGTTCCTAAAGATAATTCCTTTTGCAGCTGTTACATTTCAAAAATAAGTACAGACTACATAGGCTCCAAGTCTTTGTTTGTCTTTATTTAATCCAAGTCTCTGCGAGTATTTAACTTTATTCAAATGTTGCTCTCCTGCCTTTTGTTGCTAAGCTAAAGTAGCAAAATCATAACTGCATTACTATAAACTATACGTGTTCTCTCTAACGACATCAAAGCAACTCTTGTTTTGTTCAGTAATGATCTGAAGTTCTACTTCGACTCCTTTCTTTGCTAAATGTGCATTCAAGTCACCTGTTAATGCCCCATATATCTAGTGAGGTTGCTAATAAAGAAAAATCATCTTAATTTTCCACTCCATCGACTCTAATGCTAATTTCATTTTCGCTGATGAAGGGTGCTCACTCACCCCAGAAGAATGGACCAAGTAAGAGACAGAGTAATTGGAAGAGTTTCAATTTGAAGTTGGTAACGTGCTGATGCACAAACGCAGATTTAAACTAACCAAGTGTAGATTTAGCTAAACAAAGTCCTGGAACTTGTCTCCGTTTATCTTTCTAGCTTTCACTACTGTTTACTATGGTTGTCAAGGTGAAATTCTACACTGAAAAGGCTTTTCAGCTGTATTTACAGTCTCAAAAACAAGCTATAGAAGATGCAAGTAGGACAAATTTTTTACCATCAGTAGCTCTAATCACTTCACAAAGAATTCCTCAGAGAGTCCTCTTATCCACAATGAGAAAAGTGAAAATCTATTTGAGGCAATGGTGACAACTGAACTCTAAATGGTTTCAACTGCAACAATAAGCAATGTAATTACTGTTATTCTTCCTTTGAAAAACTTTCAGACAAAGCTCTATGTTCTCTGTGGAGTCACATTTGAGTATATAATGCTTTAGGTAGTCTCACTTCCTCTGATACATTACTACAGAACCAAACGGGAGCCTATGGCTCTTCTGCCTCTTGGAGAATATCTTCAATACAGGTTCTCAAGCTGCCAGAAAAGGGCTTTTCTATTACTCAAAACCCTTAGAGCAGATGGATCTATTAGGCACACCTATATTATTAAATCAAATGTGCCTAGAATTTGTTTCTGGCTGCTGCAGACAGCAATCAACTGGCATCTACAGCAGTGAACTCTACAGCTTTCTAAATCAGGGTTCTTCTCAAACAAGGTTCAGGGATAACCTGGAAGGTGTCAAGAGAGTGTCAGGGTCTGGAAGGCTACCAAAGACTATGCTAATATTCAAGCAATAGCTGATTTACATTCCCAGGCCTGAGCATACACCTGGACACTTTCTCAGTATACATGTAAATACGGTGCACCAGAGAGTAAAACTGGAGCATGTTTCAACCACTCTAGTTCTGGACTGGAGAGACTGCCATGATGATTTAAAGAAATACCCAGCTACCAATCTGCTTTTCTTACATACACTTAACAACGTTTCACCCTTATTGTAGCAAGAACCCAAAGCTTGAGTAGCCTTAACTTTTCTTTTCTTTTCAAATGAATTTTGTGTTTTCTCCATGCTGGTAAGCTATCCTCTCCAACAGAACATCTCAAAGCATTTCATTCAGCTATTCCCAGGGGTAATATAATTCATTGTTCATCTTTCATAAAATTAAAAAGACCTGCCCTAGTGTTGGCCTTGACAGCAAACTCACCAGCAGAACGACCTTAGAGTTGGCCTGAAAGCCTAATGAAAACCAGGCAGGAGGCTAATAACAGCTGGAAAATTTTAGCAGCCTCACAAAAAAATATTTAGTCTCAGGAAGTATCTAAAACAGTCAAATTCCAAAGTGAATCTGGCAGAACTACTTACCATGTGCTCCCAGAGGGATCTTCATTTCCAAAGGCACTAAAAGAGCCATCATCCCTCTGGAAAAGCAACTCCCTTTGATATCCTGGAGCAAAAGAGTAGAGATAGGTACTGAACACACTCCTCTTTTGTGGGTTCCAGTATAAACTTCCTACTGACATGAAGGAAGACACTTTCTACAGTTGTGAAGAGCAGAACTTGAATAAATATTTCATAAAGTATCTCCCAAATCTATAAGAACACACAAAACCATGTAGCAAACTATAAGAAAGTGGGTACCAGTAACATGAAAGATCTATAAAATTAGACCTAGTGGGCTCCCATTCCCATTGGGCTCATTCACCACTCTGTGTCCCTTCCGAAACAGGATTTTCTATGATTCCCATTCATCCAGCAGGGCAAAGACACTGCCATGTAACTCACTGGCTCCAAAAGCACAGCAGTCTAGAGCTATATGAACTCATGCAACTAGAGAAATGTTCTATCAGTAGAAAGGACAAGCAAAAATTATGTATTTTCCAACTGGAAAGGTATGAGAGCAGTTACAAGTGCTGCTGAAAAGCAGACATTTTTGTCAACTTATTTTGGGCAAATCAAAGGTTTAACTATCAGAATGCATACTGGAAGAGACTGTTCTGAAAAAAATGAATGAAATGTTTCATCAGTAACTAAAAGAAATTTGCGAGAGGGACTTGGTTAAGCAGCATCCAAAGATTTCTTAGTTTCTAGTAAAAGTGTACTTTATCTTAATTACTGAACACCTATAAAAAAAGGGCCACAAAAACTGACTATGATCAGGAGCAATGTCCTTTTTCGAGAGCTGACTTTAGTGTAGATCCAACATTCATTAATATTAGTAATAAAGAGCTTCATAAATGTACTACTCACTGTAGCCTTTAATCTGTAAAACCTTTCTTCCTGTACATTTTGCTTACTATCCATGTACTCAGAACAACAATAGTATTTACTAATAGCATTTCTCAAAATTCTCTTTTCTTCTTTCCCGTCCTTGTCTATTTCTTGTCTCTTTCATTTTATTATAATTAAGAAAGAATATTTATTAGTCTAACACCTGACATTCATACACAGAATAATGAATCAGTCGAGCAAAAGGAAAAGCCTCAAGATTTTATTATGTACATCATTAAGCCCTACAGAAAGGAATGACAGCAAATACTGGATATCTTAATAAACAGGCCCCATAAGATCCATCTAAGACATTGAGGCCTGGAATGTGTTCAGAGAAGGGCAACAAAGACACTGAGGGGTCTGGAGAACAAGCCTTATGAAAAGCAGCTGAGGAAATTGGGATTGTTCAGTCTGGAACATATCACTTTCTACAACTACCTGAAGGCATGTTGTGACGAGGTGGAGGCTGGCCTCTTCTCCCAGGTAACTAGTAATAGGACAGGACAGAATGCCCTTAAAATTGTGCCAGGGGAGATTCAGGCTGGACATTAGGAAGAAATTCTTCTCCAAAAGAGTGCTTAGGTGCTGGAACAGGATGCCCAGGGAGGTGGCAGTGTCACCATCCCTGCTACTGTTCAAGAAACTTTTAGAAGTTGTATTGAATAACGTGGTTTAGTGGGAAATATTGGTGATAGAGTAATGGTTGGACTGAATGATCCTGGAGGTCTTTTTCAACATTGGTAATTCTATGATTCTGTGAATCTGAACTGCTACATTTTACCAGTAAAGTATCATCAATATTAGTTTTCTTTTCTTTAAAAGTGTTTGAAATTAGAACCTTCCACTTAAACAGCTTTTCTAAATGTATTCAGCACAACAGTGGTTAACTAAATCATTAAAACTTGCAACTCCTTCCTATACTGATGAAGCTGCCAATTCAGTTAATAATTTTGTGAGGCAGGCAATCTTGAGAGGGAGGAACGAAGAAATTATGTCACCAAAGTTGAAGTTGCTGTCAAAATTTTAGCCTCAAAACAATGTGCCAAAACAATACCGAGCATAATTAAATGTACATGTACAAACAGATCACTTCCTCTTCAAAAACACCTGACTGCAAGGCCTAAAAGCTGAGGTCTTCTGCTTCTTCAGGGAATAGGCAATATACAGTAATAAGGATTATGGCCACTACCCCAGCGGTAGTGTAAAAGTAATGAACTAAGACCAACAACCTACTTAACATAAGACTGCTGAGCAGCCATTACACAGAAATAAATTTCTCTCTGAATTTACTAGGATCGAGAAAGACTGGAAAGATGAGCAGAACCAGAGGGAGGACAGCTATTTCCTATAGTCTTTTTGCTTTCCTCTTAACACCAAGCCCCATGCAGTCATGCAAAAAAATCTTTGAACACAAGCGTATCAAACACGAGCAAGTCTTTAGAAATGCTGAAATAGATGTGAGGGCTGTGAACCATTGCATGCATTCCAATGGTCACTCAATCAGATGTGAAAAACGATACTTCAAATGTCAACACGTTTAACTGGAAAGAAGGATCCTATTATGAATATGTATGCCAGTACTTCCAGAGGACTGGCTGATACCCAGAAGATGTACATTAGCTAAGCCAGGCTAAAAGAGGAGTACATAAGAATGGAGTTCAGTAATATGTGAAAGATTTAAAGATCTCATGTTTTGAACAGCTTGAAAATAGAGCTCCAGCTCGGTGCTTGCCTGGATCTAGCACCTAAGTTTTCGGACTAAACAGGACCTTTTTTTTTTCTAAAAAAGTGATTTAAATATGAGATCTTTCATTTCAAGAACTGGAGGAACTTACTTTAAATGCAACTTTTCTTTTGTCTTGCCTTTGCTCTAGGTAAATAAAATCTGGTAGAAAGAAAGCAACCACTGCTAGCCATGGTTCCTTCTTCCTGCTAACATTTATTTTTAAAATTACATATGTAGTCACTGTTTCAGATATTTAGTGGATTTTGACATGTGAAATAAGGTATGTTTTAAATCCAACTTCACAATAATCCTTTTGAAAACTGATTTTATGAAAATTACAGCTCAAACAAAAGATAAGTTTCACCTTTAAAATCATGTTTAAATAAACCAGTGCAACAACTGAAGAAAGCTGAATGTTTTTTTAAAGTGTAGTTGTTTTTCACCCTCACATTACAAATATTTCACTGTATTTACTTCATTGACTGCTACATGCTAAAATAAAGAAGCATGCATCTCAATTCAAAAGACCAGGAACACATTACATAAAGATTTGTATATAAATGATATTTAATCCTATAGTTTTCACTTGCTTTATAATAACTTGAATAAATTTATTGCTGGAAAACTTCAGGTAATTATGGTAGTACAATTCAACCTTCGAAGAGTGGCAGACTGCTTACAAACTTCAGTGTAACTGTTTACATAACATGGCTCTTCCCTTACTTTTTAACAAGACTGTGTGGCAGAGTTTAAAAAAATTAATTAAACTGCTTTTGACATAAAACTGGGTTCTTGACGAAAGAAAAAAGTATTGCCAGATGTGTCTTTTCCAAGCAAAATTTCAACATCCTTTCCGAAAAATAAAGTGAACAAAACAAATCAAAACAAGAAGACTGGTAGAATGCAAAATAAATTTTAAAATGTCATCACTCTGCCTTAGCAGGGGTGCAGCTCAGAAAGGACAGTCTGTGAAACAGGCTCAACATGTGGACTACCAAGTGTAGCACATCACAGATTCTGTCTGACCCACAGGCACTAGGAAACACAGTACAAATATGTCCTTCCACAGTTTATGATGCTCTGGAGTATTTTCGGGTCAAAATATACAATCACTTCCCACTAAAATATTCCACATTTCAACATCCAGCACAGAGTTTATTTCTGATCTAAAACTTGGATGGGTGAACATCAATCACCAGAATATAATTCCTGGAGTTCTGCAAGGACATGGTAGGATGAGGATGTTGCCACTGAAGACAAATATGAATATGGGATTACTATGGCTCATTCTGCCTGCTAATTTTGACCCTATGCACCTCACATACAGTAATGTTTGATCACACACAGTTTAAGCAAAAGAGAGTCAACAACCATCAAAAACAACAAAAAAAGAAAAAAATCGCCTTCTAAAATGCACTTTTCCTCTGAATATTAGCTATATAAAAACAACATGCATTTTGGAACAAACTTTTCCTTGTAAACAGAATTGTTTGCTCCTCAATTCTGTAATCCCAGAAGAAAGAGAAAGATGAGTTTTATTTTCCAGTTACAACAACAGAGTAATTTTTCAAATACCAAATTACAAAGACTCAGATACCTCTAGCTAGTAAGAGTTCTTGAAAATATAATATCTCCTTTAAGTATACAGACCTTTTCTCATAAATGATAAAGCTTTTGATTGAATATCCTCTCTCAGCTGTCTAGTTTTAGTGAGGTATTGCAAAATATAAACGTTTGGAGCAAAATTGATCATATTCTGTTCACCACAGCCGTAAGGCATCTTAATCAATGATGACAAACCACTGATCGAAGGTCCAAGTAAATCACCTGGAATAAAAAATTAAGCCTTAATACAAATAAATGCATGCCTAACACATAGAAGATGATACCAGCTAAACTACAAGAAAATGTAATACACTGGGAATGCTTGTGCTCAACACCAGTAACCAGGCAAGAAAACTGCATTAATCACATGCATCAGTTTTTTGCTCATTGACCAATCTCCCTGTAGAGCTTTATCATGTAGTTGAGAAGGTCATTAATTTCAAACAGACACCATATAAAAAGCTAAAAGGTATTCCCTCCAGGAGAATGCCTCAGCAATTGTACACATTTTGAATTTCCAGTACTTCTCCTCTCATACAGTTATCAAAGCCTAGGACCAACTTTCAGTCAAGTTTTAGGTTTTATTCTTTAGACTGGCAGAACTTAGAGAGAATATTAGCAAACTTTGCAGGACTTTCATTATTGAAGTCTGACTCTAACTCTGAAAAGAGATACTTAACACCACAATATTGTAAATAAAATAAATGAATAATATACTACATCCATACAATCATCTTATGATTAGTTCAACGGATGAGAAATTATTTTGAACTATTAATTAATTAATCCCATTAGTGATTGAATTAAAATTAATACAGTTTCCTAAAAACCTATAAAGCAACAGCCATCCAAGGGCAAGGTCGTAGAAAAGCCCTTCAGTAGAGAAGCTCTGGCAAACCTTGCTATGGTAGTTCAGGATATTATACCAACATCCTGCTCTACTTGACAGTCTACTGCTTCTTTATAGAAGAAGCAGTAGACTGTCAAGTCTACTAGTCTTTTCTCAGTTACTATCTGCACCTACGCAGTGCAGAAGAAAACAAATGGATTATGTTAAATGTGGTGACCATTTGCAATAGGATGTCACAGCTGTCAAACTCTGCTAATGGATACCAGTCCTTCCACATCCATGTGGAATACAGATACACTCAACCTCCAAAATCAGTGGCATCATCTTAGTGGTACATCTTAGATACTGAGCTTAGAAGAAGCCCAGCAAACAGCAAACTATACTTGAAACGACAAAAAGCAGCTGATCAGTAACAGAGATGGAAACAGAACAAAATAATCCTTACCTACAGCAGTGACCTGCACTCTCTCACTGCCACTTACAACATCAGAAGGAAAAGTGAAATCCAATGTTTTTGCCACTGCTTGTTGTTTACTCCCAGTTAAATCCAGAAGGAGCGTCTGAGAATATGCCTGTTCCAATCCTTCAGCCTACCAAAATAAAAACAGGATTATTATAATTTCCAATAGGTTGTTGCTTTTAGGACTGGAACTACATGCTTACTGCGCTGATGTATCTCAAACTGTGAGACACTTTGTGCTGCTTCCTAACATATCAAGAACCTGAAGTATTGGCCCATCTGAACAGACACGGAAATGTTTTTTATAATAAAGATCCACTATTTGCTTCTAGCAACCATGAACTAATTATAAAAATACACAAAGTCATTTGAAAGCATCTTTGAGTCCAGTGAGCTCAGTGCCAAGCACAGAGCTCCATGACCAAGCATATGCCAAGTCCAGAAGTGCTCTCTTCGACACTGTTTGCAAGCCCACAGCCAGTCATACAAGGAGGACTTATACCAGTTAGGTTCATCGCTGTAAAGGTTCAGTTCATTCATGCATGCAAAGTTGCTTAGAGAAAAAATGTCTTCAAAGTAGAGAAAAGGAATGGATTCCTCTTCCTGGTCTAGATCTTAGTCAGCACAACTGAACTTCAATAGAAAGATCATTAAGTGGCTCCACCAAAATCAACTTGCAGGACAGTGGTTTTGAGATGTCCAATGAAAGGGCTATGTTATAAAAGAAAAGCTTTCTAGTGGATACAAAAATGGGCACTCAACACAAATAGGAGAGTACCCACTTTGTAGAATCCAGCTGGGCAGAGCTTGCTCCTCAAGTTGGACAAGGCTGAGACAGTTGTGGGCAAGTACAGATAGAGAAATGCAGATGCAAATAGCAAAATCTAGAACTTCAACATTCAGCATTCAAGTTCCACAAACAACTGTGCTGAAATTCATGCGTCACTTAATTTATATGTTTATTATATTATATAATAGTGAAATTGTATGATCCTGCTTCATAAGAGAGGTAATCAGCACCTTTAGAACATAATTCATCTAACCTGTCATCCTGGAGAAATGTGCTATCAGTACAGAAATCCTGGACAATGGGTAAGAGCGAGAGAAAGAAAAACCTATTAAATCTGAAAGCAGAGGCATACATGAAGAGAGCTTAGATGTAGTAGAGGAACCCATTTCTTACACAGTCCAACAGTGATAGGAAAAGGAGGAATGGTTTTAAACTGAAAGAGGTGAAATGCAGGTTAGATATTAGGAAGAAATTCTTTACTCAGAGGGTAGTAAAGCCCTGGAACAGCTTCTTTGATTCTATCTTTCCATGAAGATCAGCACAAGGAAATGACAAGTCCTGCACCTGTGGAGGAACAACCCCATGCACCACTACATGGTAGGGTCTGCCCAGCTGGAAAGCAGCTTTTCAGAAAAGGACCTGGGAGAGCTGTTGGACACCAACTTTAACATGAGCCAAAAAAGGGACCTTGAAGCAAGGGCATCCAACTGTATTCTGTATCCATGATGCATCATGTAAAGCCTGGCCAGCAGGTTGAAGGAGATGATCCTTCTCCCATACTCAGCCCTGATGAGACCACTGAAGTACTGGGTCCAAGTGAAAGCAAACTGCCCAGACAGGCTGGGAAGTCTCCATCCTTGTATACGTTAAAATCTTGACTGGACAGAGTCCTAATCACCCTGCTATAGTTAATCCTCCTCTGACCAGGAAGACTGGACTACACAATATCCAGAAGTCCCTTTTAAACTCAACTATTCTCTGATTCTGGGATCTTAAGTAGCTATTTTAAGATGATATGTAAAAGATGATATGTATTACCTTTCATTGATATGGAGCCCAACATGACTCAAACTGTTAGATGGCAAAAATTCAGCAAACCTCATCCAAAAGCTTTCATAAAGAAAGTCTGGGGGCTAAATTTCCATCACTGACACAATAGAGAAATGTTCATAAAAATAGGCTCCACAGTAAGCTAGGTGCACTAAGAAATTCATTGCATTTATACATAACAGAGTTATATGGTCCACTTTACCATCCTAGACTGTTAGGCTAATTGTGGTACCATGAATTCATTTATGCAAAAACAGGTTTTGCAGAAGCATTTTACACGTGATCAGCTATAGTATATTTCCAATCCTGGAAGGAGATCTAAAGAACTTATTTTAAAAGCACTTTCAACTTCAAGCCATCTGAACTGAAACCAACCTTAGAAAATGAGAAGCAGACAAGCATAACGGTTCGCCTTTTTGCAACACTCCATTGTTATTTTACAGAGCAATTTATTTTGGAACAAGTCAAGTTGCAGACTGTTTACCTTTACTAAAACTTTCTGCATGATAGCATCAGAAGCAGCAGATGATATCGCTGTCACTTTGATGGGAATCTCCCCCAGCTGCTTTGGTTTGATTGGAAATTGAACAGTTTTCCCATCTTCGCTTGGTACAAATATAGACTGTTGATTTCCTGTAGCATTTATTTCATTGGATGTTAGAAGAATTTCAAAAGCATCATTCACATCCAGAATCACATTAACCTGTAAAATATGTTTGCAACAACAGGTGTAAATTTTGAAGAAAATTCACTGTCTTCTTAAGTTACAGAGAAATAGCCTTACAATCTGCTCATTGAAGATTTCACAAGAGAAAGTTATGATCTCCACCAGTAAGGCATGCCCTTCATTATCTGGTAATATTCAAGTACAGAGAAAAGACAGACTGTTACTTTACCTCAGCTTCTTCTTTCAAATAATTAAAGATATTGACTTCTAAAATGAACTGCTCTCCTCTGATGACAGAGTATGGAAGGTTCAAGAAAATGAAGAAAGGCTGAAAAGCTTCTAGCTGCAAAACAAGATCAGCACAAAACAGTGAATTCCTACAATCAGATCCTAATGAGAAAGTGACTCTTCAGCATGTCTTCTGATTAGACTCTCAGTTTTAAATTCACCTGGGAGTATGTTTACTCACACAATACAGCTAACAAAATGTATTATCACAGGGCTGAATCAGAAGCCAAGAATTCTTCTGCATACGAACACCCTTGTTGGAATTCTACAATGCCATTAAGATGAGAGCTGCTGGACTCGTTGCAGCTTTGACATAGCACATTCTGACAAGAGAACCTGAGCTGGGACTAAGAAACTATCACCCCGCAAGTTAAAAAGCTGTGATCTGCACAGAAACACCATAAAAGCTCCTATGAACTATTTTGTATGCACAAGTAAAGGAGTCCGAATCTGTCCACTGTCATGTCCACATAGATGTGTGTTGGAATACAAAATAACTAACTCTCCCTAATTCTGTAATTCAATAGCACCTTACTATGATGTGTTATTTTGTATGGTTAATCTTAGCCTAAGTCTTTGGTTATACTTCTGGTAGTACATCTTAATTAAAATAAAAACAACATGCAGGAATCTATCAGAAAGTGACTGCTTTTATCTGTTAACAGAGACTTCTGGATCAAGTCTTGGTTCTAGGAAGGCAGTGGTAAGCTCACATCAAGCTCAGTGGGATTAGAATTTCACCATTTATGAACATCTGTACATAAAGAATGACTGAGGCATGGTATCTACTATTAGTGAAATGTCAACTGAAAATGGCTGTAATTTGGTTTTCATTAAATAATTCTCCTAAGTATTTTGAGTTTCAGGTCCAGAAAATCCTCAGATTTCTTTCTAGTCAGCAAATACCCCAAAAATATTAAGAGTTGTTTGCTAAAGCTTTCAGTGGTAAAAAAATGACTTCTATCATTAGGAAAGTTTTAATGGGTAATTTTTATATTATATTTTACCCAATATTTTCACTAGATATCTACTTCCTTTGATTTTTTTTTTCCTTTTAACCTCCGGCACTACTAAATATTAACAATCAGAAATATCTCAGTATCTTACAATAAAATACAATGAGGTGAAACTATCAATACTTTGTGTACTAGAAGTCACATAAAAACAAGGTGCAAAGCAGTAGATGACATTAAGCTTGCAGATATCACTTATTTATTTCTCCATCACAGTTTTCATGCATTTCTTTCATTTGTCTCTTTGTACAGTACTGATTAACATGTTTCAGCCATATGGAACTCCAAGCACAATCTAAACATCCCAGTGAGGGTGAAGCACCGAGCAGTGCATGTTGGTGATTATAGTTAAGGAATAAACTCAACATCTGTTTTACTTGTAGCCTTCTCAAATTTAAAAGTGAGGGATCAAGTATATATTTTCATATAGTTTGAATCAGAAAACAATTCCTCTTTCCATCCATCCCTTCTCTGCCAAGCTGAGTGGAAGAAACAAGAATCATGATTACAGTCTCAGAGGACCCTCAGACACAAAATATAGATCCACTTCCAAATTCTGTGGTGTTTTGACCGGGATGTTCAAAGCACATGGTTTTTATCTGGTACAGCAGCCAACTCCAAATCCGAGGTCTGTGAAAAATACTCCCTCACAAAAATTTGGAGGCATGAGAATTTCAGTGGGTAAAGGGTTGTCTCCAAGCTAAATTTTAACTAGTGCAGACATCCAGTTGGAAATCTGTGACTTAGTACTGCACACTTTCAACCTTTCTAACATATAAGCGGAGATGTCTCAGTTAGGATTTTTACATAATGCATGAAAGGAGATAACTATGACACTTCAAAAAGTAATACTTATTATAAACAGACCTAAATAACATTCTCTAAGAAGCTGTTTCCGTGAATATAGAGTGAGCCTAGGACAACTGCATACCTATTCTGGAAATCTCAAGTTACAGGTCTAAACTGAGGAGTGTTGAATTTAGTTTAAATTGCTAAATTCTCCTTGACAGAGCCATGGGTGACAGGACCCTGGCAGCAAAATCACTTAATTCTGGTGCCCAACCTTCAAATCCACAGGATTTCACTGTAATGTTTTCTTAACAGTTTAAATACACGTGCAACTACATCACTGGTATAAGGGGAAGGCTGTTATTAGAAGCAAAACACAGGTTCCAATTAATAATCTACAGTGCTACCAGCATGTAAAGTAGAAGTATCAAACCTCTGCTGGAAGAGTCGTCACTCCAAGCCCACCATTTTCAGACAGCACAAAAGCACTGGCTACCCAGGATGTGATGGTATCAGGTACAGTGACTTCCATTGTGGTATCTGCATCAGTTCTGACAGCAAAAGGATACAGATGACTTTCAAAAGCATTTATTTACAGACATGAGTAAGTAAATATGAACTTCTATAATATATCAGAAATAAATGTTAAACTCTTGGCAGGAAAAACTACTGATTATCTGCTTTCCTTTTCTTAATTATTTAGAAATATTTGTGATGGGATCAAAATCATGAGAAAATAAATTAATTATTTTATAGTACATAAATTGAAGGTAATTAGATTTAATCAACTTTTAAAGATCCTCTAAAATTATCCCCAGTGAAGTCTGCTTCCCTAACTCCTTAGCTGTGAAAGGATACAAGATTTGTGCTTCACAGCACAGGTCAGATTTCATTACTTGTTTAACAATCTGAAATGCTTCTTGAATTAGCTTCAGACAAGAACAGATTTTAGCTTCTGGGTCACAGTATTCCCATGTACTGAACAGAAAAACACTGAGTCTCCCTACAAGTCAGTTCTCCATCTGTAAAAGGAGGATATATTCCTATCCTCGAAATCTTTGTGTCTAGGGTTTTAATTTGTTTCTATTAACACAGTAAGGCGCTCAGTCAGGGATTGCCCTGCTTTGTGCAGTTGTAAAATGCCTCATTTGGTGGGACTCCAACTTCACTTGTGGCCTCTAGGTGGTAGCAGAATATAAATAATATCATATTTTTAAGCACTGTTTCTCAGTAGCAATGCAGAATAATGTTAAAAGTAAAAACAGAGTAAATCAGATTCCATTTCCTTTTGCTTTTATACCTAGTTTTGGTATCAATCCAAAGCCAAGTCTCTGGAAAATGTGTCCTCACATACGGAGTGCTGAAATCTAGAGGTCCATCTCTGGCTACTGGCAGATCATCACCAAAGCCATCCTCTATGGGTATCATTCCATCATCTACAAAACACAAATTATTGTCCTACCTACAAATGTCTATGTTTAACAAAATTCAAATTAATACAGTGTTTGCAGTATAGTCTACATTGCTGTTAGATACATTAACACTACTCAATGACATCAGGAACTCTGCATTATTTTTTTTCCTTACAGTTTATTTTTTATTTTTGTTAAGTTAATGAAATTTCACAAGGATGTAAAGTTTCTACATATTCTTTCCAGACTAATTCTGGAACTGGCATAATATAGCTACATACAACAAAGTGACAAATCACTGCTATGAAACTGCAAAGAAAAACACCATTCATTAAATCTCACTCCCTTAATGAGTAGGGGCACACAGGACAGCAGCAAAAGTGAAGTTTTCAAAATAGTACCTACAGAGTTTTGCTTGTTTTGAACCTGAAAAACAGTTCTGCAAGGTTGGAAGTTTCCTTTATGTATACTATAGTGAGAAGATTTAAGAGGGGCCCTAACCCATGAATCTCCTTCCCCACAGATTTCGCTTCATTTATTTTTATTACTTACAAAGAAAATGTTCTTTATCCTCCTCAAGAATTGCATCAGTTGATACCCAAAGGCTGCATTTCTGGATAAAATTTAGACAGTTTATTTCAATACAGGACATTCAGGACATCAACAGTGCTTATCTATTTCATTTTTCTTGTCTTTAAGAAAATATAGTCACAATTATAGAATAATTACAGACCTAAAGCAAGTAATACCCAGGAACCAACAGACCTTATGATTATCTGAATATGAATACTGCCTTAATGGCAGAAAAATCTTAACAGCGATGGTATTATGACACAATCCATATTTATGAAAGTATAAACATATCTGTATTCAGATTATTTACATGTTGATAAATTACAATTCAAAACCTGCATAAACTGTGAAAACCATAGACCACTGTCTACAGCCCCAAGCTTTAAAAAGAGCATTAATAATTTTTTCTTTTAGTGAGCAATATGCAAACCACAGAGTTGAACTCCACCATGCCTCCCTCCCCCCTCAAAGAAAGGTCAGATTTTTCTTATTTTGAACATACCTGAAAGACACCAAAAGAACCTCTGACCAGGGGGAAATACTGTGCTGTATTGTATAAATTGAGTTCATGAAATACCTAGGACAAAGGAAAAGAAAACCAACCATAATATCACCCAAAAAGTAAATGCAAATACTTTTTTTTTCCCCCAGGACCATCACGTAACAGATGCTCATTTATAGGGCAAGCAGCAGCAGCTCTGTTATCGCCTGCATAAAGGAGAAAAGAATCCATGACAAGATGAATGGGATTAGACTGCAATAATTTCATGTTTAACAGATGAGTGTCTGAGACTACATAAACCCAACATAGGAGACTACAGCCCACTGACATTCCATGGCAGTTAGGCTAATACTTCATTCAGGTGCTTTAGGAACTATGTGTATTGCCAAATCTCAATTTGTTGTTGCACTAGACATTTTGCAAGTAAAGGGAATTCAAAAAGATGACTAATCACGTCATTTCACTCCTCAAAAAGTAGAATTCTTTGTATTATTTCACATTATTGTTATTAAAGAGCATGAAGCACAAATCATCAGGAAGTTTCAGTGATTTTTGTCTTTTCTGAAAGAATAAACAGCCTGGAACTGACTGAGAGATTCCTGAATGGAAAAACAATACAGTATTAACTGGAATCAGAAGTGCTGGGCCTGTTACCTTGTAAGCCTTAGAGTCTATTCTGCTAAAGAAGATAAGCTACTTGCAGAAGTAAAAAAAAATATTTGCACAACTAAGAACTACAATTATGCCCAAAGAACATTACTCATTCAGCATATAAGCTATAATAACTACGTAAACATAAATCTTTCACACAAACAATAAAGAAAACCTTTTTACCCCACATACTTACAGAATCTTCTGTTATGTCACTACTTTCTCCTAGAAGTTTTGTACTTTTATCAACAACTGCAAGTCCAATTACTGATTCAGGGTGCGCTGTACTCATTTTAAGGGTCACTTTCTCAGATGGTTTGACTTTATCTTTGCTCCAAGAAATTTTAATCTAAAAAAATAGTTTAAATTATACATTGACATTTACAGTCAGCAAACAACTTTGAGAAAGCATTTTCTTAGTTGTCTACAGTAAGACTCTGCATTTCCTAGGACTTCTGGGAAAATACTATGGCCTTCCATTTGCTCTCTTGCTCTCCCAGCCAATCCTTGGACAGAATACAGTTACTTCAAACAACTCCTGGTTTTGAAGTAGCCATCTCTTAAACCACAGTACACTGGCTTCTACCGCCAAGCACAGTAAATGATATTCATTCTCTTTTTCTATCTATGTACAGCACAGCAGGTAATGTATTTTGAGAAAGACATTTTTGGGAGAAACTCCATCCCTGAAAAATTCCAATGAAGTGTGCCACAGTGAGACCAACAAAGAAAAAGGGATTTATACAGTGGGTGCATGGGCAAGAAAGTGGATAGGCAAATACACATCAGTATGCCTTCAATGGGTACTGAAGTGAGGAAGGGTCATCCACTGTAAGGCAATTCTAATGCGCCCCATTCACACAGCATCAGATGACAATGCAGTAAATAATGTTCTTTTTCCCCACCAAAATAACATTCCTATGAATTCCGGAGACTGAATTCAGGTCCATACTAAAGTTGCCTACATTTAGCTGTCTGCATTTCTGTTTAGTATTTGAGAAGTGTCAAAAGTAAGTCATGGTGATTAGACAGCAGTTTGGCTCATCGTGGAGCAGAAATTTAGCTAGAAGTGGAGAAAAAAGTCTACAGGTTCCACTTGACTGCACTGACAGTAGGTGGGATTCACTTACACAACCACTGGCACCTTTGCTATCTAAGATGTTCAAATGTATCCAAGCCATCTGCAAAGGTGCAAAATTTCCCTTTCTGGAGCAAACATTGGAGTCCAGGCAGAACATTTCTAAAACCACACTCAGTCTGGGCAACTGAATGTCCTTAAATGGAGCTTGGATGCATAATTCCCATACAGACATCAGGGATGAGTCTCAGTCAACTGAAGGCATCTAGAATCACTTGAGATGTCTCACAGCACACTGTCTGGCCCACAGCTCTCATTCCAGAAGTGAACAGGTTTCCTACATGACCTCCTACTGGTCCTATGACAGTATCTTGAAAACCCTGCATCCTTCCAGGAGATGCTAAATGCCTGAAGTTGAGCAAGTGAATTCTGACCCTACATGCACATCTGAAGCTACAGTCTAGTCATAACTTTTCTCAGTCAACATGCAATATTTTCCATGCATGTTCAGTATGAAGATTGAAGACAAACAGCAAATACATTAATGCTAGAAACATGAATGCAATAAGCTCCACATGTAAACAGAACAGACTCATGCAGAAAAAATGTTTTCTTTTTGTTTAAGGACACTAAGGCACTGCAGTTCTGTATATTTGATTTTACCAGTTCATTTACTGAAAAGCGATGCTAGGCATGGCTACAAATTACAGAGAAAGTAGTCTTCATAGCAAATACAGTAAGGCTGACACTAAATTCTTATAATTTATCTTCTCAATTTTTCATCTTATCTGTATGCACACTAGGATGGTGGTTTATTTATAAGCTACATTTAATTGAACTAGTATTTTCAAGATCAGGCCTTACTTCTTCACTACAAAATATACTATAATCTTACTTGTGAACAATGAAATCAGTGGCCAGATTCCTGTTTTTTCCAGAAGGTTGAATGAAATTGCTATGCTCTCTCAACTAGAAGTATCTTCCTGCTTCTACCCTAGAACTCCCAAGTTTTAGCTGAATTATCACACTTTTTTTCCATTCAGATTCTCTGAATGGATTTGATGGATTGCAGATAAGGAACTGGCTGGATGGTCATACTCCAAGAAATCAAACACAATGTCCAAGTGGAGACCAACAATCACAAGTCTGTAATTGGTATCAGTACTATTTAACATTTGTCAGTGACATAGACAGTGGGACTGAGTGCACCCTTCCATTCTGCATAAGACACAAAGCTGAGGGTTGCAGTTGACAAGCAGGAGAGAAGGGATGCAATCCAGAGGGACCCTGAGAGGCTTGAGAACCTGGTTAGGGGTAATAACTTGGTAAATTTCTAGAATTCCATGCTTAGAGAACTTAGGAGTATTTTTCCACTACCCTGTCCAGGACAGTCTTTGGCTCAGTATTTGGCCATACTGTTAAAAGCATAAGGAGGTGTTATCTGTATATTTATGGGGAATATTTTCAGATATAAAACAGCCCTAAATTTATAGTCAGACCCTAATTATACTGGCATTATCAGAAAGTTCCAGAAAATTATATAAACCTCAGATTAGATGCAGAGTGAGGAAGGTTTTATGTTTAAAAGCTTGTGATCTAAACTACTGTTTTTCATACAACAAACATACAAAAACATGGTCTCAGGATCACATTCAATATAGTTACCTTGTTGTCCAAAGCAGGCTGAACAGGGATTGTAAGAGCATCATTTACAACTGCTCCAAGTTCATCGACGTAGAATACAAGTATACATGCCAGAGGAGCCCAGGAATTTTCTGCTGTTATATTGAATGTTTTTGCAGTCATTGTGCCAGAAGTTATAATTTGTTCCTTAGATAACACCTGAAAGGAAAAAATGAAACACTCAATCTGTTGGTATTTAAACAAATCATAAGCCCTGTTATTCCTTCTGCAAATGGCTTTCAAAAGAAGAGGCAAAGAGCAGTAATTCTTGATTGATTAATTCTACAAGACTGGGTATGAAAATTGGGGGATAACACAATACTTAAATATGAGAAATATATATATTATTTTCTATGCTTTAACTCCTGGCTGCATCACTATGGATAACACTGAGCCATATTAAATGAGTGCACAGCACAGCATGTGCTACAATACATAAAAATGTAACTGTAGTAATAGAACAAAGGACAACAGGTAGAAACTGGAACACTGGAAGTTCCATCACAACACAAGGAAGAACTTATTCACTGTCCGTGACAGAGCACTGGAACAGGCTGCCCAGAGAGGCAGTGGAGTCTTCTCCTCCAGAGATATTCAAGACTCATTTGGATGCCTTCCTGTGCAGCCTGCTGTAGGGAATCTGCTCTAGCACTGGAATTGGACTTGATCTCCTAAGGTCCCTTTCAAGCCATATGATTTTGTGATTTGTCAAGTTGGTAAAAGTCATCTTGGATAGTTCACATATGAAACAGTAACTCACCAGATAATGGAACTCTCTTACTGGCTTGTTGCTTTCAATATTTAGCTCAAAAGGTTTCCCAGCCTAGAAAATGAATATGATTGATAATAATGAATATGGAAGCATGATTAATAACTTGATTTTTTTTTCCCTATCTTAGCAAGTTTTGTCTCAGCCTGTACCTTCACTTCCTGGCTCTTTGTTTTAACCTGGAGATAAGTTTCACTGGGAGAGCTGAACACATCGTAAACGCCTATGTCAGTCTTACTGTTGAGAAACTCTGCCTGGAAGACAACATTAAACAAAGTTCTTAACACAACAGCAAAACATATGCATTCTGTAAGCAGTACTATATATGCTGCTGTTTACAAGAACATGGTAACGTTCTTTTAACATGTTTCACTTTCCTTCCAGCTCTAATATGGATAAGAAGGAAGAAATACAATAGCAAGTGGTATATAGGCAGTTAAAATTGGCAGAAACAGCATACCACTAATTACAGCCTTTGTAATTCAGTGTGTCACTGTTTCAGGTAAACATATTACAAAGCAATACCTGAACTCTCAAAGTTTTTGTATTGGATAATATTGGAAACTCAATATCAATAATTCCATTTTCTGGGACCGTGTAATTCAGTACATGGACTGTCTTATTTCTCTCCTCCGTTGCCTCATTTTCAAAGTGAGAAAGTGAAGAGTGGTGAAAAAACAGGTCTGACTGTTGTGCAGTGATTGTGACAAGATTCTGCCTCTCTTCAGCTGTCAGCTGGTTGCTATCAGAACGTGTCACCTTTAGCTAAAAACAGAAAGAAAGAAAATGTCCATCAAACAGGGTGAAACTACTTATTATCAAAAAAGGCATTGTCAGGCTTCTCACATATCAGTATCATTATTTTTAATCCCATGAGAGTACTGCAAGTAGGAAAGTAAGTCAAAAACAAAACTGTTCACAATTCTACCAATTGGAGGGGAAAAAAAAATGCAGATAAAACAGAAAAAGTGATCTGCCTTTCAGCTCTCCTGAAAGGTAAGAACTGTAATCAACTCCTCTTCTCCACATGCTTATCTATCAGGCAAAATATGCATATCTAACCTACTGCCTGAATACACCATTTTATCACCTTTTCTATACCACCACCAAGGTTACCATAAGATTACATCTTGTACAGAATAATGCATCAGATAAGTAAAGGTGAGACTGAGTCAGAAGTAGTTACTGATTCTTAGAAAGAAATGAAAAAACTGAAAAAGAGCCTAAAATTGATACAGCCTGTAAATTATATCAACGTATATTTCTATGGATTCTCACCCACAGTAAAACCATTCTCCCTCTATATTTTATATTCCAGAAATTCAACCTCTACAATTAAGAACATTCTACTAATGTTTCCCTCTTCTTTTTCAGCACAAAAGAGCATCACTCCACTTCTCCTCTATCATTATTTACCTTTTATCCCTCTATACAGCACATAAAGACCTTCACCTCCTAGTAGTAGCAGCAGCAGCTGTTCCCTCACCCTCCTCCGGGAGCATAACTGGTATCTCCTCTACCAGCTACAGTACTGCTAAATCCTCAGTTCCCTCTCAGCTCTTTAGCAGGTCAGAGCTGGAGTCAGACTAGGCTGTGGGCAAAGAAAATAAAAAGGACCAAAACCAAAGTCCCAGTGCTCAAGCTAGCAAAAAGATACAACCTGCATAATCTTAAAGTGCATATTCAGTCTATCATATTGGTATTTATTTATACCACATATTATATATTCAGTATTTAGGTATTTCTATGTAGTAAAGGTTCTAGCTCTCTTCAAGAATTATGAAGTCTATTCCTCCTTTAAAGCAATATATGATGGTGCAGTATGCAATCTCTGTTAAATGCAAAAATACTGACCACAGACCAGGAGAGTGTGAAGAATATGAAAGGCTTCTGAGAGGACTATAGGTGATATGAGAAAGACAAGACAGGATGTAAAAAAAGAGACACTTTCATTCCAGAGCAACGTGGTTTGATGAGTTGTGCTTAGTTTTGTAACAACTGGTTAGTTTTATATATGTATGTTTAAAATGAACTATATATTCACATTCATATATGTCATTTTATATACAGGTATTAAGAGAGTTGGGACTCAGTAACTACTAAGATAGTCAACTTATTGGAAGACATTATGTAGAAAAAGGTTTTCTTAACAATACTCATAAACTATACTCTAGCATACCTGTCAACACAGCATTTCCTATCATTTTATCCTTTCTTACGGTAAAAACTGTAAGCTTAGAACTTCCTGATATGCATCATAAATAAACAAATGAAATTGAAAGTAAATTTGTAAATTTCCCTTAAAAACCTGAAGCAAATTTTGGTATCTAAGCAAAAACACCAGAGAAAAAGTCACATTTGTTTACGCACAAATCACAATGAATCAAAAGAACTTACAGTAGCGATGAAATTCAGAGAAGGTTTTATGACTCTAGAGTAGTCCACAAACTCAATAAAATAGTCACTCTGCTTTGGAAATATGATAGTACTTGAATTTTGAGAGATTCCTGTTGAATAATTGCATCTGTTTAAGATGTGTTTTGAACATACATACTCCTTCAGCAGTAATACAATTTAATTGATTTTTAGATAATTCTATCATGTTTTTCACCATTTCCACTCTGACTTCTCTCCATCCTTCCCACTAAGTATGAAGAGAGTATATATACTGCCACTGTTACCCATGACAATAAATAAGTCATATCACACTGTGCTCTACTCCACAAATACTATTTCAGAATGACAAAATGAAGAATCCCAAATCAGCCAACTTCCACATTACTGGGCTTTCAGCAGAAATTCTGTAATGAAATCTTGTTCCTAGAAATGTCAGAAGTTGTTTATTTTTTAACTTTTTTTTTTTCCCCTAATACAAAAGGTGCAACATGCCAGGAGCTTACAAGAAAGCTCAGTTTGCAAATCAGGGTATCTAAGAAAGGGTAAAAAAAAATAAAAAAATAAAAAAAAAAGACAGTGGGCAATGTGTGGCCAAAGAACTTTCTACTAATGTTTACAAGCAAATAAATAATGTAAGTTTATGTTTAAACTAAAGTTTGTAAGGCAGCCTAATGCTATTAATTTTTACTCCCTCTCTTTTCATCAAAACAACCTGTTATTAAGCCCCAAATGAACAAATCCCTTGATTACTTAATAAACCATTTAGTGCAGAACTGCATTCAGCTGAGCAAACAATTAGTTAAATTATTTAATAACTAGGCAAGTAACAGCTTAGATAATATTTTTGCATGCAGAAGATTAATATTTGCTTCAGAACATGATACTCTGCCATCACTTCCAAGCCACTCTGCATTGCACTAAGCTCTTTTAGCATGATCTGCCCTTTGGATTCCTCTGGGAAGACTTCAAACAGCAAAATACCTGTGAGTGACTCAGTAACCACAGCAATAATTTCTACCGGCTCTGTGTAATCATCGTCACCATGGTGCCACGACTGATCCCCATTCAAGTTTTGCAACATAAGCTTGTTACAAGTAATATTCACAGATCCATTTATCTGCAACGTGAAAAAAAGAAATGATTACTTTTATACAAAATTGTCCTCTTCTACACTGCCAGATCAGTGGCACCTATACTTTACAGAAAAAGACAACAAATTGGAAGCTGCTTGAGGGAACATTGATTCTACCCAAATTCAATTCTGTTCCTGAAGATTAATTGCTGCTGAAGGTCTGAAGCCAGCCAACAGGAAATGACAGACATCAACTTGTAAGTCTTCAAATCAAAATGGAATGTTTTTTTACATGTCGTGCTCCAGATCACCTCTAGCATACTGACTCCAATGCAACTACTAGGGAACTAGTAGACAAAACACTTTTGTCACCACCATGCTAGAATTCCACCTGGACAATTGCAATGGCATTATAACAGAGTTGAGTTGTAAAGGCACACACAGCGCCAGAAAACATTCCTGGGCACTGGCCCTCCATCACCTACACTGCTAGGAGGGCTTCTGGAATGCTGTTCTACTTGGGCCAGCTACTTCTCTCCAAAATAACTTCCAGGCATAGTTCAAGGGATTACAGTGGCCAAGTATCGCTCCCAACAGGCAGTCTGAACACAGCCACTTTGTACTAGAAAATACAATTAAACTCTATTAATGCAAGTCACTCCACTCTCTGCCAGCAGAACACAACACTTGAGAATGGTCCCAGGCATATTTAACCTACAAAAGCAGACACAGCTTTAGAGTATACCTTTAGAGTATACAACACTGCTGAACTGCTAACAAAAGACTCACCTCCATTGTTTTTGTTATGTTCCTCTTGTTTGTCCAGTAAGACACAGATAGGCAGGTGACCGTCACATTTCCCTTCACTGGCTTTCCATATGTGTACCTGAAACACCAAGCAAATCAAAACAATGCATCAACTCAAGAGCCTGGGCTCCTGAAGAGCTCTGAAAGTAAGAAGGTCCATTGAAAGACTTTTTCCCCCGTTTCAAATACGGCTGGAATGTAATTGTACTATGACCCATGAAGTTTTCAGCACTGAGACCACTTCCCTGACACTAAAGTCAGAAGCCCAAAACCCAGAGATACACAGAGAAGTGGGAAGCGCTGCCCTTCCTGAACATGTGCACCACACGTTACAATGGGCTGTACAATTTAAGAAAATTAACTACATTAAGCTGAGCTGGAAGCAAGTTACTGAACAGAACACCAATGCAGAACCATAATTAATACGCAATAGAGTTAAAATGGGATGTGGGAAGTGCAAGTGTTATGCTGCATGTACAAAGTGAGCCATTTCAAGATATTTATGCATATTCAAAATATTTAATAATCAGAGTGCAAACGAGTCACTGCATTACTGCACAGCAAACACAGCTGGCAATTGTAGCTAATTTAAAATAAACTAATTATAATAAACTGTAATATACTCAGTGTCTAATAATAAATGAAAAATTTTGCTCAAATGTTTCCAGCCTGTACGAAAGGGAAATCATTCCAGTCAGACCTTGTAGAACTGAAAATGGGGAGAAAATCATTCTACTCCAATAGTACTAATACATTTAGATGCGATAACTAAGTAGTTCCAGTCATTAAGGATGTGACTGGCAGTCACTTAAGAAACATCAAAGCTGAAAGCAGAGGAAATGGATAATCAAATATCATAGTTATGGTGGGGTTAGACTCAATGATCTCTTGAGGCCCCTTCCAACTGCTATGATTCTATGATAGTTACAGGAATATCTCTGACAACGCTGTCTTCCACCTGAGCTACAGTCTTTCCCAGTAGACCTAATTACAGGAAGAAGCTGCCATTAAGCTTGAAATGTTACTGTCATTGGATAACATCATGTAGTTAATCTAACAATAGTCCAGAAACGAGAAAGAAAAAAAGATTTATGACATCTACAAGTTTAAAGGACATGTAAAGTCCTTGTGTACAGAAGCATTGTGCCTATAAAAACAGTCACCCTTAATGAAGTCATTCCTTATAAATAATTATGACATATCAGTAAAACCTTGGCACTGCTGGGATTCAATCCCAGACAATTCACTGGTGCTCGTCTGGATTTATTGCAGCAGACAGGTATGCTTTCAAATACCTTAACAAAGTAGCCAAGTATCTTGAGGCAGACCAAAACAAATTAGGAAACCAAATTCGCATTGGCATATATGCTCCAAAAGAAAAATAGGAAGGAAAAAAAAAGTGATTTTTATTTATTGGGTTTTTTTTTGTTTGTTTGGATTTTTTTAAATTACACCTAATGAGAAACCTACATCATTTACAGTATCAGGTTGCATTGCCTCCAGAAAAAGAAGCTTTTTCTCAGAAGTCCAAACATTCTATTTAAATACTAATCAATCACTTCTGTATTTCACTTTGAACTGACTGTTTAGAAGGTATGCATCTTAAAGGAATTAAATAGCTCCAGAAAGACTTCTATTTTTAATTCTTGAATGGGTTTACCAAGTAGCCTTACTTGGCTTTCATCTTCCCCAAATAGAATTCATTTGTATTTGAGATTAAAAAATAAAGTATTATTTATACAGCAGGCTACAATGACGAATAGTAGCCTACACTGAAGTCTCTTCTGAACTTCTCAAGAGTTTTTAATTCTTCATCAATTTACAGGTGTAGGTATTTTGTTAGTCAGTACAAGCCTGTACTTCAAATACATAACGTGGATAAATTGAAATAAGAAGGATGTGAATAGAAGCTTGCATAATTTTCCAGTTGGTATGGTAAAACATAGTTACTCTACCTTAAGAATTTGATGCAATATGTTGGAGAGCACAATTAAAGAGACAGAACAGCCAAAAAAGAGTCTCGAAGATTATAATACAAACAAAAGATTCAAGAAATTTTACGAATAAGACAGTTAAAAATATCTTGACTGTAGTCCAGAAATACCTATACCTAATCAAAAAGGATGCAACAAGAAGTCTGAAGTTCTATCTAACATTTTACACAAAAATCCAGTAACTAGAAATATGCTAGCCAGCTAATATGCAGCAGAGGACACTTTTTGTAGCATTTTAACATGTTTTTACTTTAATATTTACAGACAAAAGAATTACCTTAAAAGTGAGCATGATGATATCAGCGTTTTACTTACTTTGCAGTGACAACACCAGTTACATCTTTCTCTCTCAAAGAGTAGTATAATGGTGTTGTTATCATAACATCAAATTTTGGTAAAACTAAAAAAACAAAATACCAAGTATTAAATTCACATAAAAATAATATTTACGTATTTTGAATATGTAATATGGTACAGACTAATGCAGTTTCCTGAGGAACATAAAGAAAGATATACTTTTAACCTAATACTATGACTGCTTCAGTCTAAGGTATTTTGTAAGAAGGTGAGCACCAAGCATCACCAAGCATCACTCTGTGCACAATCCTGTATGGCTAAAATATAAAATGTTTGTTTCTCCTTTCTCAAAGCAAGCTGGTAGGGTAAACAGTAAATGTTCAGCCTTTACAAAATAATTAGGAAGCTTCATGATTATTCAAATTGTATTCATACATTTTGGGATGAAGACATTCCCTGGAAAAGCTCCTGGGAAAACAGGGACAAGACAACATTCCGATGCTACAGTAGTAGGTCATTAAACTACCAGAAGTAGGGCAGCTGATAAGATGGTGTTTCTCCATAGGTCAGTCTCAGTAAAGCAGATTTGGAAATTAAACTTTCTGGGAGTATTCAAAATGCCAACAGAAATTACTTTTTCTGAACTCTAAATTAATGGAGACTCGATTACCAATTTTGGTCACTACTAAATGTCCTTGAATAACACTTACCATATTCCATCACTTTAAATCTTTGATAATGTACTTGACCCTAATGAAAAAAATATACATAAGAACATACATATATTGCAGTTAGAGTAGCATGTTTAATGTGTTTTTTAGGCCCAATCCCACCCATACTCAAATTATAATTGCCGAAATGATGCCATTTTAAATTACGGCTCAACCATCATCAGCTCCTGTTACGGCGTTCCTATGAGAACCAGCTGAAGATATTTGCACCAAAGAAGCATGCAAGTAGCTCACATATAGCAAATTTAAAATAAATACATATAATAGAGACCTCAGAGAGCTGTCAGTCTGCAGACATCTACGTATGGCTGGTTTCTGCATATAGATATATCTGAGTCAGCTAGCCTAAAACTACCAAGCATTAAGTATCATAGTAATTAAGATGAACCAATGACAGATCTATCCCCAGTATCTTGGCTAACTCATTTAGAATTAACTGGTTAATCCAATAAAACCATGCCCACAAACAAAATGAATCAGTCAAAAACATTTTCTGCCTGGTTTTGCAGGAGCCAACTTGGATGGCTTCCCTAGCCCTCCCACTAAGTGTATGCAAGGAAGAGACAGCAACAGCCATTCTGGCAACCAGCAGTGCTCCTGTGCTCAGATGAGGCTATGCCAGATGCAAGATGAGGCTATGTCAATGCAACTGCAAGATGAGGCTATGTCAATGTGAAGCTCAAAAGTCTGCTTACTTTGCTTATTTCCAAGAAGAAAGTACCATTTTTGCTAGAGAATTTCCATGAACATGGCTTGAAATATGTGGCAAACAAGATTGGGTATGGTCAACTGGTTGTGAGGTAGTGCACAGAAACATGACTAGCAAGCAAGAAAGCTGCCAGACGTCCCTAGGCCCTGCAACTACATGGTTCTTCAAAGAGCTTCACTGAGAATTGCAGTAACTAGTTATGCTGTCAAGCAAACCATGAGCAGAACATTGCTCCAGCTGGTAGGATGAAAAAGTATCTCCCTGAAAATGACTCTTCATTTCACCTTACTAATCAAAACAAATTAACTATATGTTAAGGGTTTCTAAGTAGTAGAAAACAGGTATTAAAGAAAGCCTAGATTCCTTGACTGCAACTTCTCTAAAATAACAACCTTTATTACAGAAAGCAAGTCATGAATTGACAGTGTAGGGAAAGACCCTAATAGGTCAACTAGATGATTTGACTGCCAAGACAGATTTCTCCCTAATGCACACTTTTCTGCCAAACTGGTTTGAAACAGGCCAAGTAAGAACTTTTCAACCCCTCTGCACCATTTTAGTTCTTCAAGGCAGAGTAAATATTGGTAAATATTTACTCTCTCTGGTAAATATTGTTCAGATATTTGGAAGTGTATGCTGTTAAATTAAGTTTCCATGAGCAGTGGTTTTTAAGTGCTTAGTTATATACACAACCCAAAAATCTTTTCTTTTTGATTCAGATAGGAAAACAAGCACCATGCTTATTCCACTTGGGTTGCTTTATTCTGCTTTTATGATCTCTCAAGAAATCAGCATTTCTTGAGCCACAAGAGATCCATAACATTCTGTGCTCAGAGCATATCCACAGATTTAAAAAAAAAAAAAAAAAAAAAAAAAAAAAAAAAGGAGTGCCCAAAAGAGATCCATATGGATGCTATAGATCTCAACACAATTCAGCTTTTGCTCTGCTGTGATGAACCAGCCCTGTCTGAGGTCATTCAGCCTATCCCAGCAAGTGAGATCACAGGGATAATGCCTCAGATTTTAACTTGTATGGCAACAGAAGGTCTTTGAAGTGAACACAGTCTGTGAGCACTCTCAGATTTGTTCTGGCACTGTGGCACCAAGCCTGGAAAGAGATGAGGCCTCCCTCACACCTCCGTGCAGACCACTGAATAAAACAAAAAGTTATCTAAACAGAGTTAGCCTAATGGAAGCTTCACACAGTCACTTGGTTCTCATGTTTTGTGTATAGATCCCCAAACTTCTGTTTAACTCCCCCATCATGGTCACCAGAATCAGTCCTACTGGTGTCACATGTAATCACACCATAAGCTCCTGAGTGAGCTACCAGTGCTCATTTACCAACTACTGAGTATTCAGCAAATCACGAAGGTTTCGTGTAGAGTCTGGTCATGAACAAAGGTAGCTTTTTATTTTTTAGTTTTTTATTTTTTTAGTAATAATATAACCTCAAACATACCAGATCAAAGAATAAATAGGGGATCTAGAAGTCAAACATCACAGAACACACTGTGGATACACTATAACATACATAAAACCTCAAGTTAAAAACTTCAAAAGTGTAAAGGATAAAATTATATAATAATCAACCCCAGCTGACATTGAAAGTTGTTCTAAAGTCTCTGAAACTTTTGAAGACAGAATACTGTACAAAAATATTTTAGAAAGCCCTCATTGCTCCTGAATCATCACTACTCCTGTGTCATAAATTTCCAAACAACAATTTTCATCAATTAGATTACAAAATGCCTTAAAAGAAAAACTTTCAAATAGAGATATCTGCTACTAAAACTCAGCAACTGAAGGCCTTTCAGCAGCAGGCTCCATAACAGGAAATATAAGATATCCAACTAAAACAAAAGGCGGAGACTTGGGAACCAGACTGTAATTACACTGTCTTGAGCTTTCTGGGAAGAGTTCTTCTAACACCTGTACTCCTATTAAAAGTATTACAGGATGTTTAATAGAAGAAAGCAGCCAGACTATTTTAAAACAGGATTTAGAAGCACTACTTCCAAAAATTCAAATTCTGAACACTTGGAGACTGACCTAAAACCACTGGAAGTGTTATTTACTGATTTTATGGCACTTTAAAGACAAGATGAGAAACACAGAAAGGATGGACAGGTGACATTAGATGAGAAAGCTCAGGACCTGGCTTCAAGATAACTAAATCACACAGAGATCACCCCATTTGCAATCTGAAGGTGTTCCTAAGTCCCTGAACAGATTCAAGAGATACTAATACTGTGGGCTCAATCAAGCAGAAACAGTTAGAGACAAGAAAGTACAGCTACAAAAATGCTAAACCCACCAAAATGCAGGATGGGCATATGCTAAGCACTTCTTAGCACTAAATCCAAGTTTATATTGATCTTTGCTATCAGGACAGGATTGGTGGATCTGCAACTTCATATATGAGTCATAAAGACCTGTACCTCCCTTGATGACAGGAGTATCTACTCAGAGTGATCTGAGCCATTCACTCACTTTCACTGAACACTGACTCAATCTTCACTGCCTAAAACAGGAACTTCAATACCCATCATAACTTCTGTATAGACATGCTATAAAACTTAAAATGAATCCCCTCCTCCCATTTGATCTTGACATTCAAAGCATAAGCTAATTTTGGACTAAGAACCAAAAGGAATTTCCCATCAGTTAAGATCTTTTCCTTTATTCTGCAAGGTTTCTTGCATCTTTCATTAATCCAACAGCATGATATGCTATCAGAAAAATAAGTATGAAACAACTCAATAGACAAACTTAGCATAATAGTGCATGGATACTTAATGTATGTTTGTGCATGATAGGATCATCCAATGTAAGACACCATCTGCACAGTATGTCATATGGAAATAACGCATACTGCTTTGTCATTATGTTCTTTTAACACCAAATCTGAAGATTAAAGCAGAACAAGCGTGAACTGTGAACTCTGAAGGAAAAGGGTGCCTGAAAGGAAAACAAACTTCTACATGTGGTGTTTTTCTGCCCACAGTTTAAGCATCAAAAGAATACCCAGGTTCCTCTAGACCCCAAAGTCTGAGCCATTTTTATTTAAAGATACACTGTTCCTTTTCTGCTCTATTTTTATTTTCATTTCAAATATTTTAATGGCAGAAGGAACCATTTAACCTGACCTCCTTTTATCAGATTTAGTTACTCTAGAATTTAGTTACACCAGCAGTCTGCTTGATTTCAATGCATCTACCAAAGAGGCAATCATTCTTGATGCTAAAGCATCAGGCAAAAGAGAAACCGTCAATCTCCTTTTTTTGTTTGTTTGTTCCGGTGATTAAGAGACTCTCTGATGAAACAGATGTCTGTGCAAGAGAAGAATTGTCTGGTTTCAATTTCTAGTATCTGGCTCATACAATGCCTTCCTATAATACATTAAAAAGCTTTTTAAAAACCTGTAATGGCACCCAGAGATTGTAATCAATAAATTCACTGATTCATTTGATTCCGAATGTCTGCAGGCCCCCAGAAAAAGCTTTCTTACCCAACTGCAAATTCTATCATTAGTTTGTATTAGAATCACCCTGGGTGACTGACATTTGCCCAATACTCAAGCCACCCTCCTTTGATAGACTTTATGTATATTGCATTGACATATTTTCATTAGAATTTTATAAAATAAAATAACCTTTACAAAAACCTGCTACATGAATAAAGCTACCTGTTAAATCCATAAGAGCCTAAAATAATTCAATTCTTTGACAGTGAATTCCTAAATCACCTTTATTTTCAGCAGTGTGTAGTGATAGGACGAGGGAGAAATGGCCACAAACAGAAGCATAGGAAGTTTCACACCTCTTCACAGCGAGGATGAAGGAGCCCTGGCACAGCTGCAAAGAGAGGTGGTGGAGTCTCCTTCTCTGGAGACATTCAAGACCTGCCTGGACGCCTACCTGTGCAACCTGGGCTAAGGAGCTGCTTTGGCAGGGGGTTGGACTCGATTATCTCTAGAGGTCCCTTTCCAAGCCCTACAATTCTACGATTCTGTGATTATTGATGTTCTTCTCAGAATTCATGCCATGTTACAGGTTTCCTTTCTTACCTCACTTACTCTTTCCTGTCAAGGACATCTTCTGCTTGTCTTCTTAAATCTTCTCACGGTGAAATTCAATACACCACATACAGCTATCATAATACATACTAAATATTCCCATATCTGTCACATATTCACTGTTTCCTCACGCTACTGGGCTCTTCCCACCTCTGGAATTTTTTTTAAGAACTCTTTCACACTTCTATTAACTATCAAGTTCTCTTCAGGATCTTTACATTTCCTACAAATTTGCAAAAGTTCAGATTTTTCATTAGAATGATATCTATTTCCCCCTCCTTTTTTCTCCACTAATTAAATGTTACCTTTTTAAATATGAACTGTTTCCTTCATCAATGAAAACCAAAGAATCCAGTATCTGTTCTGACCAAGTTTATCTTTTCCTAAGAAAGTATCTTGTTAAATGTAGGAAAAGCATTCTGTAGTGCTTTTCACCTTGAATTGTCTCCTGAAACAATGATAAATGAAGATACTCCAGTTAGATGGGCATTATCTCTGCCTTTGGATATCCTTCATGTCACTGAAGCATCTGGAACTCCATTTAAAGGATCCCAAACCTGACATTCAAGGCTACACTCAATGCTGCAGTCAATGCTAGAACACTAAGATTTAAATCAGGAAACATTGATGTTTTTAGTGAAATAGAACAAAGACAATCCAGGAACGGCTACATCCTTGCAGATCTAACATGAATCCTGGCCAATGTACAACCTTTGGCAGTAGTCAGTATTCTGCAAGCTTGACACTGGGGGACCTCCTGAAGCTGGGGTCAGAGTTCTTCAGTTCACATTTCTTAACAGGCTTTACCTCTGTGAATTTGCCCAGCCACTGACTTTGATCTATCGGGAATTTCACAAGAAAAGCTCATGGTGAGCTCTACGGTTTACTTCTGCCATTTTAATTGGTTTGGAATTGCCCTCTAGCTAAGTTTCACAAGAGACAGTGAACAATATGTTCCCTATTTATCTTCTCCTCCTTACTACTCATGACTTGAGAGACTTGTTTTCCTGGCTTACTGACATGCATGCAGTACATATTGCACAGCTATAATTTGGGGTATCGTTTCCTGTCATCTACCGAGATTCTACTTGACTGTTGAATGTTTTCTCAGCCACTTCACTATCCTAAATAAATCTGTGGCATTTTTCTTTCAATTTCACTTTTTTTTTCTCCTTATTTATTTATTTCAAGAGGGAATGACATTCAGATTCGGATCCTGAGAACAGCCACTGCCAGTCCTTCAGCAGTCTTTTCCTGACTTCAGGATTATTCATGACTTAGCAGAAAGTCCTATGACTACTTCACACTATTTTTTTTGCCTCTAGCAGGAGAGCTGTTGGAAAAGCCCACCACCACTACAAGATTTTGTTCCTTTGTCTGAGCCATGCTTCCCCACCTCCTGAGAAGTGCCTGTACCTTTATGAGAGGGGCTGTGCTGAGAACCAGATCAGGGAACGATACTAGGCTGAACAAAATAAAAAAGTGCTTTAATCTTCAAACTTTTCCATTTCCCTGATGCACTTTAGATCTCAGCACAACTGAGAAGATGCTGAGCAGCAGCATAGGAATGGGAAGGAGCAGCTGAGCCTAAGAACAACTTAAAGCATTTTTCCCAACAAGAACAATAGTAATGAATCCATACCCACATGAAAATGTGTTGGAAGAATCCATTCTTGATCACCAACATAACACCTCATCTACCTCAGTCTATAGAAGTCTATGAAGCACATAACTGTAAATATCATTCTGAAGTTACACATAATCAAATCTTTACTACTTCTGCCTCACATTATTAGGAAACATTATGCAGTTCTGTTTGAACTTGCTAAATGTCACTGAACAGTTGTTGCAAGTCAGAAATTCAGTTCCCATACTACAGGGCTGTAGAACAGTCTGAATAAACTTGACATGTAGTCTTGAACAACTAAACCTCCAGCTATTTTGACAATGCATTTACCAGTCTATTAGAATCTTAAAGGATTTGGACTGATAGGACTGTTACCAAAGCAACATGGAACATAAATTATACCAGCTTTGTTATAAAATAGTTCTGCTTTAGTATTCATCTTTTCTATTTTGCATAGTTATTTTTTCCTCAGTAACACCTGGGTCACTGTGAATTGCTGAAACACCATCAAGACTAAACAGACATTTGTAAATGACAGTCTTGGATGCCACAACCCTTGAGATAGCAACTGGCTGCACACCAGAGAACAGTGAACTTCTGTGTATTAGCTTTCAATACAAAGGTAAGGTTGTTTCACTTAAAAAATAGTATTCCATATGATCTTCTATATAATTTCAAGTACACATTTTAGAATCAAAATCAAGTCCTTAGGATAAAATAAGCACACTTCCTTCTATATTTTTTAAAATATGTCTTCTTAATGTATTTACTAATGAAACCATCCACTACTGAAAAACTTGTGAGGTCTGCATAGGTTTGAGGGGTCTGGCATGAAAGAAAGACTTCCCCTCATGGACTATACTTATTTCTTACGTACTTCAGCAAAGCAAACACTATTTTATTCACAGCTATCAGAACATCTATCAGGAGAAATGAAATTTCACTGTAAGCTGACAGAGTTAATACTCACATTCACTTCCACATCTATGGACCAGTCCCCTAGTGGAGGGTTCTTAGATAACTGAAATTTTTTAGAAACTACACCCAAGTCACCTTCCTCCAGCAACCACTGCTGAATCAACTTCTTCCGAGGGTCCTAGAAAAAAGTCAGATTCCATGTTAAATGCAAGTGGTTTCGCCAGCATCAATATATATAATCTGCGTTTGGTGTGTAAAGTTGGAATATATGGAAAATTCCAATGTATAACGAGGTTCCCAAGGATACTTACTCGGATATATATATTTAGAGAAGCTTTGTAAGGTCTGAGATCAGGATAGACTGTGACAATCCGAAACATGACATCCTGTCCTGGTTTGTATGTAGATTTATCAGTCTGAATGAATACAGAAATACTCTTTGCCACATATATCAACCTAGTACGATTAGAGAAGACACGCTGGCCATCAGCATGGCCTTCCACCAGCAATTCGTAAATCCCAGAAGCACTTTCCAATGGTAACTAAAATAGAGAACAGTAAGTCACTGTTAATTATCCAAGATATAATTGAATATATTATTTTATCACAAAACATTTGCCCTTAAGGTCTCATTTGCCCTTATGTAAACGTTCAAAAAGAAGAACCGGACTTCAGGACTCTGTCATTCAACAAATACACAGAAATGTATTCTCAGAGGCAACTTTCCAAAATATTTGTATGTGATTTTTGCTAGTAATCAGATTTTCAGTAATGGAAGTAGGTATGCATTCATACACCATTAACAGACAATCACATTCTACTCTTTTCTTTTTACAGTTACTGAAAAATGTCTTGCATTTTATCTTGGTGGCTATTTTTTTCAGACTTTGTCAATTTATAGCAATTTATTTTCCAGAAATATAAGAGCTGAAGAAGCTACATTTGGGCAAGATGAGCAGGACAGAAAAAAACTTTGTGCATCTCTTTATAAGCTTCACCTCCACAACTTAAGACCGTAGAATAATTAAATTCAGAATGGAAGTCTCCTGAGAAGCTGGGAATTGTTTTTCAATGGAAACTGACTAATTTTTTCTCATCTCAATGCTTTTAATGATTCATAATTACAGTAAGTACTGCAGCTCAACCACTAAGGCAAGTATTCTTCCCAGAGTAAAAACAACAAATGTAGAGAGATTTTATACAGTTAGCTGAGATGCCTTATTAAGGACAGACACTGAAAGCTCCTTTGGTACTGGCAGATGACATGAGCAGACACAGCTAGCAAAGAAAGTTGGACCACATAAGAAGAGTAATGATGCAAAGGTGTCTCCCTCCAACGTATAGAGGAAATCTGAAGCTCAGAATTTAGATGCACCAGTTCATTTCCTGCACTTGGAAGAACCTCAGCTACAGGAAGACTAAGGGTTCTAAGCAGAACTGCCACAGAACACAGAGATTCCACCTTGAGCAGAGCCTGCACAGACAAGGAATGACTCTAGGTGCATTCCAGCCCAGATGCAAACTTCTGTCCTACCATCTGCTAGAAACTCTCTCTTTGAAGACAGAAAGGGTTTAACAAAGCATGCAGCTGGTTCCAGCAAGTAGTGCTGCTAAAAAGCTTAGGAGTCACATGCTTCTGTTTGTAGTTAGAACAGTAAATCTGGAGTAAAGCCTCTGAAGTCAAGACAACTAAAACAGACAGGCTTACATTTTTCAGCATAACATATGGAAATTAAGCTTTCCTCTCACACTCGTAATGAAAATTACATATGTTAACCCACCAGGGGCAACACTTCAAAAGTATCCTACCAAACTTTATAATGAAATGCTGCCATGCTGTCAAAACTCATTTTAAGAACATACAGTGAAGTATTTTTCCCAAAAGTGGAAGAATATGACACAATGTCAAACACCACAAATGCAAATGCCTCTACCAAAGACATTTCTTTCTCCATGTGTTTACCTATAAACAGGAATTAACTACAATTTCATCCTTCTGTTGAGTTTCTGTTTTGAAAAACAAGTTAGAAGGAAAAAATCATTGAGAGGAAAAATAAATAGGATCTCTTTTTCCACCCACAAACAGGCATATGATGACACACGAGAAAAGGTACCCTTTAAAATCTGGACTTATATAACCAAATTCTAGGTGCAAAACACTAGACTGAAATTGACTCTGCATTTCCTTCAACTGCAGGTCATTGTATACACATTGCCAAGAACATATGATTCACATATTTCAACACTCAAAACTTTCTCGCCAAGTATTCTGGAATATATTAAGACAGGAGGAACAGCCTTAGTTACTACATCTGTCAAATATAACCTCAAAATTAATTCTTTTAAGAATACTATCATTTATTTGACATGTTTTAGTCCCTAAGAGGCAGAAAGGAGCTTCTCCAAGAACTCACAAAAAACATTACAAACCTTCAAAGTCAAATTAGGGGTAAAATAAGCTTTTTTTTTCCTCATTGTAGCTACAAATACTGCTCTTACAGTGTTATTTAAAAACACTTACAAGGACTGTCTTTAATTTCTTCTTTAAAAGTCTGCAATCATCACTTAAAGACCTGTCTTTTTCTGTAGCCTCTTCCTATCATGAATAAAGCTACATAGGTTTTCCCTCTGCATTTTGATGTCTTGATACTTTTTATATCATAACATGGTGACAAAGCTGCCTGTTGTACCTTTGTGGACGTAAAAATCCAAAGGCAATAAAAGTCTGCATTGTACTGAAGTGTATTAGGACATCTGAGGTGTAAAGTAACCCAAATTTTGTTGCATGTAGCCATGTTAATGGAAAATAAATTAACACAATGTTTCTGGAAGTTCACTGCTAAAATAATGGTAACTATTTGCATCAGTCCCATCAATTCTATCTCCAAAGGGTATTTCTCAACCTATGCATGATCTACCCATTTTTTAAACTATGCCTAGCAGAAATTTACTGAGAAAAAGACATCTTTGTCTCAGTTGATATGCTACCCAACTACATGGTATTATTATCCTTTGTTTTGGCACCTCTAACATAAAGAGAAAATGGGCATTTCAAGCCCTTTTCCTGATCGCATCAGCCAACCTCACAAGCACCTCAGACAAGGAAGCTCTTGTCTCCTCTGGAAAACATGACAGCTGAAACTATTACGCACCTTGCGCTACCAGCCAAGTATACTCTGGGCAATACAGAAGTCTACCATAGCTACATCAACAACAACAACAAAAAAATCACCATTAAATAAATGAGTCAGTACTTCTAACCTGACAGGTTACATTCAAACAGTGCCCAACCACTGCTCTGCCATCCCTACAACACACCCTGAGTGTTCAAGAAATGCGTAAAGGGCTCTCAAGGAAGGCATTGTTTGATTCGAGCTGTGGTAAGGCAGGCTGGCAAATTTAGACTGAGCTGGATATAGAGTTCCCTGTTTATTGCATGCTTGTAATGTTCTAGAACAATTAGACTCTTAATACTACTAAAGTGATTATGGAATTCAATTTTGTAGAAGACAATAAGACCTAAGGATGTTCTTAGACTGGCCAAATTATATTAAAGAACTTGCTAATCTAACTTGTTTTGGTTTTTATGTTTGTTTGTATGTTTTTTAATTGAATTGTTAACGTTTTCTAATTCATGATTTGTATAGAAACATTTTAACCTAGAAGTCTTTGCAGCGTTGAACTGCTCATCATTACTGATTATCTATTTATCAAATATTTCCAAATTATTTCATAAGATATACATTTAACTTGAGATTAAAACCTAAACCTACTGCATTTAGGGATATTCAGGCTTACAGATTTTTTTTTTTTTTTTAAGAATTTGGTAAAACCTTTTTTTCCTGACGCAAATACTTTAGCTCAAAATTTCAAGACAAGCATGCAGGACTATAAAATCAGGATGCTAACTCAGTAAACAATTATACATTTCTGCATCATGTATCATGCATTTTTGTTGACTAGTTAGTTTACTATGTACTCTCACTGAATGTACATTTACAAATCATCAAGAAGACTATGTCTAAATAAGAGCAACGTTTTTTTGTTAGAATGGAAAAGATTATAAAGAATCTGGATTATCTCCTGTACAATGAAAGGCTAGGAAACCTGGGCTTGTTCAGCCTGGAGAAGACTGAGAGAGGATCTGATCAAGGCTTATAAATATCTAAAATGCACAAGGCAACTGGATGAGCCCAGCCTCCTTTCATTGGTGCACAGTAATAGGACAAGGAACAATGGCCAAAAACTGGAACATAGAAGTTCCACAAGAACATGCAGAACTTCTTTACAGTGAGAGTGACAGAGCACTGGAACAAGTTGCCCAGAGAGTCTGTGGAGCTCAAAAATTCTGTAATTACTTGCAAAAAGCTGTGGAGCACTTGATGTGAAAATTCTTAGCTTAATGGTCAGCAAATACATCTATACATCTCATCAGTGCTAACTGCTGAAAAATCTCAGGCAGTCAATATTTTCTCTGAAGAAAAGGAAATAAATACTTACTGCTGGAAGAACAAGAGTCCCAAAGGAATCTGAATGATAAAAAACAAAGAAAGAAAAGAAGGAAAGAAAACAGCATCACAAACAAACTTTATAAAATTTGAACAGCAACATAACCAGGTTGATTTGCAGATCAGCTCTCCTCCCCATTCCCACGCTGCCTGAAATACCCACTGGACACTTGAACCCCTTGCTGTGGCTCCTCCTGCACTCGGTGTACATGGACAGCCCATTCAGCCCTCATGCACAGGGTGCAAACAGCTGGCCCACACACACATGCTGCTCAGCCAGCTGGCTGCTGCCAAACACTGCCTGGGAATGAGACTGAGAAATGGCCTGATGTGACTGCTGCTCTGGCCAATATTGATATGCCATACTTGTATTTTGTTCGGCTCCATAAGGAATCCACAAGGGGAAGAGTATCCTGGGGATATGAGAGAATCACAGAATATCCCACGTTGGAGGGGACCCGCAAGAATCACCACATCCAACTTCCGGCTCCACATCCAACATTCAAACCCTGTGTCTGAGAACGCTGTCCAAAGACTGACTGGATGCCAACAGCTTGGTGTCATGCCCACCGCCCTCTGGTGCAGCCCCTGTCCCTAACCCCAAGCTGCTCCTCCCCTGACACAGCTCCATGCTGTTCCCTCAGGCCCTGTCACTGTCACAGAGAGCAGAGCTCAGCACTTCTGCTCCCTGTGAGAAGCTGCAGACACCACCAGGCCTCTGCTCAGCTCCTCTGCTCCGGGCTGAGCAAATCCAAGGACCTCCGCAACTCCTCACACATCCTGCCCCCTAGATCCTTCACCATTATGCAAGGCTTATAACAGGACACATAGGGGAGGAACCAAAGATTGGAAAAGGGATGAATGTACGTGATTAAGGAGGAACAACTGTAGGAATACAAGAGGACTAATGGGACAAAACATCTCATCAAGCAAAAAAAGAGGTTAGTCAAAACATTTGTCTGGTCACGCCTCATGCCTGATCATTTTCTGTCCTGTCCTCTTATTAAACTTAATTTTAATTGTTATTTTATGCGAGGGAATCTAATCTGTATGCACATGCGTGTCTGAAGACCTAACCACTAGTAATAGGAGCTGGATTATGCATGCTTATATGTGCAAAGAGGTCTGTGTACCAGCAACTGAAGAAAGGCTTGCATGCCCAGATACTATATATATTCAGTGCCAACTACTGCACAGATTGTCTAAGGACCCAAACTGTGGGAAGGTATATAAAGTACATATATTCCCATCAACCAGACCTTCATCCTGATCAGCTGGATGTGAGATGAAGGTGTTAATCTGCATAACCAGCCACGTGGATGTATGTTGTAGATACCTGCACCTGTGTGTGTTCCTACTAGGAAAACGTATCTGGCCTCACTACTGGTTGGGCCTGGGGTGTGGAGCCACATCAGTCTCAGGTTTGCCAGGCTGCTAGATTTAGCAACTCCCTAACAGTCACAGTAGTCTCAAATCTGCTAGAAGAACTAGACAAAAGAACAGCCCCAAAAAATTGAAATGCAATGCTCCACTCAAATAATGGTCTCCAAGGTGCAAACAGACTCCCAGCTGGGACCTACCTGAACAAGGAGGATATGGTTTGGCATTGTTCCCTTGAAAACAAATCCCCTCCTGGTTACATCTGTTCCTAGACCAAAGCATTCCTCTGTTACTGAAAAGAAGCCGATTCTGCACCTCCGTCACATTTAAGAGAAAGCCAGGATATTTTGCATTAACTTCTTCTACAGCTAAGTAGGTGACTACTTTTTGTAGTCATTTTTTTCAGAAGAGTTGTCTTGATAGGAATGAAAAAGGGAGAAGACTGCTTTCCATTGAAGAAAAGAAAGGAAACTGGAAAAAAAATCCTGAATCCTAGTCCTTCCCTCCTGCTTGGTGCTTCTACTGCTACAGGGACAAAAACAAAGCAGCATGATCATCTACGCTGTGCCTCTATGACAAGCTAAAGCAGCTTCTTCACTGAGCGCTGGCTCTCATCCACACACATTCACCCCACCCCTTATTTATTTACGTGGCTGATGGAAGATGTGATACCTTCTGCAGAGTTGCAAAAGTATGCACCCAGAGCAGTATTGCAGAAATACTATTTCTCCATTTGGTGGGAGCAGACCCCCGCGTTCTCCACTTGAACTTTTTCCTTTACATTCACATCTGAAACATCTTTACTATCTACTCAGTCTTCTATTCCACCTGAGTTACTATTTTCTATTAGTTCTGCATGCCATGCACAGCATTTACCATCCTCAAGCAACAGAGCACATAGAATTAACCATTCTCACTGTATTACATCACCCTGGGAAAGCTTAACTATCACATTCTTGTGCAGGGCTTAATATATTTTAACTATTTCAGATAACATAACCTCAAATTTTCTCACAATCCAAATAAAAGTGCCATAATTGCTATGGCTTTTATTTTAATTATTTAACATGGGGTTTTTTTGCTGCCTTCTGCAGTGTTGCCTCTCACTGCCATCACCTCTCTTATCTCAGCATTTCTAGCCAATATTTTCTTGGTTTTACAGATTTTTTTGACAGAGGTTGGAAAGGAGTTGCCACCTTGTGGCTAGTAATACCTATAACTATTACCATTCAGACATGCTTGACAGTTTTAATAGCAAAAAAATGTATTTTAATAACTTTCCTATTAGTACCATATAATTTAAATGAGTAGTACAACTACTTCAGGGTTCACTTTTCCTGCATATCAGGAAAATAATTTTTTAACTTCCACTCAGTTGCACCTTTTTATAATTCCTAAGAAGATACATTTTTCACTCAACTGTTCACCCCACATATGGGTTACATACATTCTACACAGAACTGCTGCCCTGGAAGAATTGTCTTCCACAGGCAGATGAAGATACCTCTGAGATAATTAGAGAAGAAAAATTCAGTGTGAGTATTGCACTATCATAGAATCACAGAATGGTTTGGGGCCTTTAAGATCATCTAGTTCCAACTCCCTGCTATATGTAGGGACACCTCTCTCTAGACCAGGTTGCTCAAAGCTCCATCCAGCCTGGCCTTGAATGCTTCCAGGAAGGAAGCATTCACAACCTCACAGGGCAAGCCGTTCCAGTGTCTCATCGTCCTCACACTGAAGAATTTCTTCCTAATATCTAGTCTAAATCTATCCTCTCCCAGTTTAACACCATTTCCCCTTGTCATGTCACTACACACCTTTCTAAAAAGTCCCTCCCCAGCTTTCATGTACGCTCCCTTCAAGAACTAGAATGCTGCTATGAGGTCTCCATGGAGCCTTCTCCCCTCCAGGCTGAACAGCCCCAGCCCTCTCAGCCTTTCCTCAGAGGGGAGTTGCTCCAGCCAATTCAACATCTTCATAGCCCTCCTCTGATCCTGCTCCAACAACTCCTCATCCTTCTCATGCTGGGGACTACAGAACTGGATGCAGTACCCCAGGTCTCACAAGGTCAGAAAAGAGAAGGAGAATCACCTCCCTCAACCTGTTGCTCGTGCTTCTCTTGATGCAACCCAGAATCCAGTTGGCCTTCTGGGCTGCAAGGGCACATTGCCAGTTCATGCTGAATATCTTATCAACTGACGCTCCCAAATCCTTCTCTCCTCAAGGCTGCTCTAAAGCCATTCTCCACCCACTTTTTACCTGTGCTTGAAAATGCCTTGACCCAGATGTAAGACTTTGCACTTATCTGCCTCATAAAATACATGCTGTGATTCTGAAAAGTCACTATGGCAAATGTGCTACTGACTTCTAGGGGCTTTTTCCTGCCCAGAAGAACATCAAGACTAGCTTTCCTACTTGGGAAAATTTAATGACCCCCTGGATCCTGAACTTTGTTGTATTCAAAGACAAAACATTTATTTGACATCTGAACTCCAGTGAATACCAATTTAAAACAAATCGTTCTGTGACAGCAGTAATAGAAGGCAGTCTAGATGGAAGCAGTATGTCCCTGAAGCTGTCAGTGTGCTAAAGGAAACCTCTCATTCAGCATGTACCATCTAACCTGGGTTAAATCAAGTGACTCACATCCTGCTAATGATGCTTGTGGGCAGCACGCTTAATTACTTCATTCTGGTATTCAATGGTTTAACAAGGATGCGTAGCATCTGGCCCCAAACAGCACAGTTCTTTCCACATGTTTATGCTACTGTGGAAGCCACAGTTTTTCCTGCCATCCCTCTATCCTTTCCCTTGAGAAGCAGCCCAGGCAGTCCTTGACTCCCAGCAATGCCACTGACTTTCCACATATTTTACAGCCAGGAGACCCAGGCACAAGACAAAAGCAAAGTGGGCACTCCCGCTGCACAGTGTCATAGAGACCAAGGAACAGCTAAGCTTGCCTGGCACATGCCCCTGGAGAGGAATTCCACAGTGCTGCCAAGTACCTGGTGCAGAGGTATTCTGCTTGACTTACTGATGTGTTTATTTCCAACATCTACCCAAAGAACTCCACGTCCAAATAATCCTATTAAGAAGAGACATCATTTCAGATAGAGGAAACCTGTGTCTTTCTAACTCATTAAAGACAGTTACTGTTAATTGGAAAAAATTTTAAGGGACTATATTTCACTGGTAAAGGAAGCTGGATGCAGAATAAACTGGAAACAACAGAGATGATATAAAGCCTCTGAAATTTTTCTCAGTTGTATACTGAAAGTAAGATTAGAGAAGTAACACTTCTCTAATTACCATCCCTCTGCATGGTAATGTGTGAATAAAGCTGTGCTAAACCTTAGTTTTGTACAATCACAACTTATGACATCAGAAAAAAAACACCTTTTTCGCTACTGAAAATCAGTTATTAACGGAAGAGGAACAGCTTTATTTACATCTACGCGAGCAGATGTGCACACAGTTAAGCATTGCTAGACTAGCTTTAATCTATCCAACATTGCTAAATACAGCACTGGCTATAGCAGTGGCTTCAGTAAGCTGTGAAGCACCAAGAACAGCAGTAATATTCGAAGATAATCATACCATAGTCCATTCTCATGGTTTTCTACTCATATCTTTACATACAACAATGCACACACACTAGCACAAAGGCACTGCAGGCACTCTGTAGCTCTCTAGTCAGAACAGTGCCTGCTTGCACCATCACTTGGTAACAAGTATCATGCAGGCCACAAATATATCAAGGTACTTCCCATACTTCAACTAGGCCTTATTATTAAACCTGTTTTCCACATGCTGTAGCCCAAACAAAGTGAGGAACCACGACGTCATAGTCAGAAGCAGAAAGTTCACAACAGCTTTTCTCACATCTAGGAAGTAAAATTAAAGCATGTTAAGCTATAGAAAATGCTGTTGCAGACACAATTATGATAACCAGAGTAAAAGCCCAGCTAAAGATTGGTGGTTTCTACAAGGTATTTCCTGCAGATCAGTTCATACTATGTTCCCTGAGCAAATGGGGCTCTGGCAACTGCTTCCGTATCAGTCATAGGCACTACTAGCAGCAGGGCAGACAGGATGGTGCTAGAAATACTGGGTTTCACACATTCCCAAGACCTAACAGCAGGTCTGAGCCAGGTTCAGCTGTGCTGCAGATGGGAAGCAGCTGGGGTGGAGGGAGATTTAAACCACAGCCATTTCTCCATTGTGTGACTCAACAAGCAGCTCCCTCCCGAAGCAGTGTTAGGGAGCTGCCTGGCTTCCTTGATTAAGTCCAGAGTGTTGTCTTGCTCTCAGACAGTGAAAATTTATAGAAGAGGCACTGAGGCATTAGGTAATCCCCTGGTTTATGTAATTATTTTGTTAGGAACTGAGCAGCCTGGGCAGATCTGAAAAACTCCGGTGCTGCAGTGAGTCTGTCTCACTGTCGTGCATGTTTTTCCCACGTTCTCAGAGCTTCTGATCTGCTCCCTGGCAGCTCCACTTAACTGCACCCAAAGATGGCTACAGCCACTCTCCAGCAGGAGCAGCAGGCCAAATACTCCCTTTATGTCACTGCTGAATTGCTGAAGTTCACCATATTTTTCTGTCCACTTGATGAATTAATGGTGCAGCAATCTCATGCTTTTAAGTAGCTAGTCACAGTTCAGCAGCTAGCACACAGCATGGCCCTGCTGGATACTCTGGCACTATGGAGCTGGACACCTCTACATGCAAAATGTAAACCATTGTTAACGCTTTCACATGACATCGGCTGAGTCCTCTAAATAGGGGAAGTTGTTTCCCTCCTTCAGAATGCCCCTGCAACAATGCACTGAAGAAATACATGGAAGCAGCGTGGAAACAAACTCACACTCTCCAACCTCATTTCTCACAGACTCCTTGGCATTTAGGACCATCCAGAAAAAGAGGAAGAAAAGGCAGTAAGGAAGTGCAATGTCACCAGTATGGAAGTGCAGTGTCACCAGCACAGAGGGCAGTGGGAAATAAAATCATCTTTTTAAATGGACATTGCTACTGTACCACTTTTAGCAAACAAATGCAAAGCAAATAGTTAAAAAGCACAAAGCTGCACCAGAGGTTCAGACTGGGCTTTAGGAGAGATTTCTTCACCATGAGTGGAGTGAAACACTGAAACGGTCTTCCTGTTGAGATGGCTGCTGCTCCATGCCTGTCAATGTTCAAGAGGAATTCGGACAGTACCCTCAGCAATGTGCTGTAATTTTTGGTTAGCCCTGAAGTGGTCAGACAGATGAGCTCAATGGTTTCTTAAGGTCCATTCCAACTGATCTAAAAGTTATGTTACCTGTTATTAAGCTGACAACAACAACAACACTAGGCCCAGAAGCAAACGTTACTTCAAAGTGATTTTTCAAAATGAAAAGATATTTTTATGTTTCCAGTGGTTCGTCTCAAATAATTTCAGTATTACATGGCTTTTCCCTTGGTATCACAAAGCCTGTGGACCAAGCCTACATGCCCTTCAGGGAACACCCACAGACTTCCTCATCTTCTCCCTGCCAAACAGCCAGGCCCCATTTACATCTATACAGACATAAATACTCGTTTCAGCTTCCACTCCCATAAAAGGGCTGAGGTTCCAGAAAAATGACTTTATGACTTGGCATAATCAACCAGCACTCATGCCAACATAAATCAGCACAACAGCAGTTAGCAGCTAACTCAACTTCAGGTCCTAACGCTAAGTTTTAGCCTATTTAGTAGGCACTTCTGCAAACAGACTTTCTCACTTAACCTTTCCTATCTCTGGCCTCATTTCTTCTCAATTCCACCAGAGAATGTGAGAATATAACTGGAATGACTCCACACTGAAGTGATGTCATAACTTTCCTCTGGCAGCAGTGTTCACATATCTACATTTAGGAAATGTTTACAAAAAAGTATTTTCTTTACAGCAGCAAATGGAATTTTTCCACCTGATTGGTCTATTTCAAAAAAACAATTTTAATGTCAGATAAATAAAAGGCACTGCTCTTCAATGTCCTTCTAGTTTTTCTTTCCTATCCAAAATATACACTATTTTTGTGATTTCCAAAAAAAAATAAAAAATAAAAAGAAAGTATGAATTCCAAGTGCTAAACTGGACAAAGAGCAAAAAATATTTTTTCTCATAAAAGAAGGCCTACAAATCTACGAAGCTTATGTTCTTTAAATGTGATATACTTCTCACCCATTGTCCTAAATGAGCACCAGAATTAACGCTGCCTAGTTATGCTAGCAGCCTGAAATACACCCTATGAGCCACTGCTGTTTAATTATAGCTAAATTTGGGCCAGGTGTTAGCTGGAGGTGCAGTACAGCACCCAAATGCACACAGTAGATTGCTAGTAGACATCAGGACTCAGGCTGCCATCTGAAGCCCAATGAAAACAAGAAACTTGCAGTAAAGGAATATGTACTTGCTCCAGAAAGCATCCTGCTTGCCAGCACCATGAGCCCTTCCCTTCACAGCCACTCAATACTCCCCACTGCCCATTTCCACTGCTCCTTTTCAGTCTTTTTTCCAACTCTGGAGGCTGAAAGCACTAAGAAATTATAAATGGAATGAGGCAGGACAGCAATTCTGCCTACAGATAAAAGAAGAAAAGGACAGAAGGAACAGCGCGAACCAGACCAAGATTTATCATGCTGAGATGGAACACTGCAGCTCTGGAGGACAGAAGAAAGCAACATGTACAGATGTGTCTGTGATTAAAGTCTATCACCTCCCTGCTTCCCCACTTAACAGTTCAGCCTTGCACCCACTCCTGAGGACACTAGCATGTCCCCAACTCACAGACAGATGGACTACTGCTGGTTTTGGGCACCTCTGCCCTTGTGCTACAGTAGCCACCAGCCCCTTTCATAAGTCAGCATTGTGTTTTCTGCTCTCCCCAAAGCTTAATTCACTGACTTGTCAGCAGAAGACACATGGGCCCTTCTCATTTCATTTTAGACCTGCAGCATGGTTCAGATATTTAATTCTCTGCTCAGTCTAAAGTACAACAACCAATTTTGTGGATGACATTATTGCCACTTTCAGACAAGCGGTCAGAGAGTGGCCAGTACCAAGAACACAGTACACAAAACACACTGTGGTTTATCTGAAACAGTGCATGCTGGGTAAGAAAAGGGAACAGCTTCATATTTTAAAGCTAAATCATGCCCTTAGTCAAATAACTTCTTACAGCCACCCAGCAGCTACCAGCCCAGTGACATAAACACAGGCTCTTTCCAACTTTTTCTTAAGACTACCCATAGGTTTTTTGTCACGCACGCTCCACATCTGAGCTTATCGCTGCCCACTACAGCCAAACAACATTATTCTCAGCAATTATAAATTTACAGCTTTGAGTCCAGAATATTTCTTGATGTCAGTCTTGCTTGATGTCAGATCCAGTCTTCCAAACCATGCAGACAATTCAGAAGAATCTCAGACTTAAGCCTTTTCACAACAAAATGGGAAATTAATTTAATTAACTGACATTTCCCTTGGTGACTGCAACACATGGAAACTCATGGGCATGCCCTGTTTTCTAGGCCACTGCTGGCCATCTTTACTTCACGGAAATTGCGAAGAATCATAAATACAAAGCCGCTATTGCTGCAAGTCAGAGCAGCTGCAGTTTTTATTCTGATTTAAAACAAAAGGCAAAATGCGGCTAAGCCTGTCCACACTAGAGACTTGGTGGTATTACTACCACCCTCATGCCATTAATTGCTACAGCTGGAGCAAAATTTCAAAGTCAAGTCACTCATTTGCTGAAAATAAAAAACTCAAGTACTATTTAAGTTTCCTCCAAGAGGCAGTGAACGAAGAAGGTTTGTTTTTACAATGGTTTTCTTCCATTTTCTGGAAGGCACTCAGAATCTGCGATGACAAATCCACATAATTTTTCTGAGACCACAAGACTGCTAGGTATATAAAAATAATACCGGAGCCTTCCCTTGTCAGTAAGGAAAGGCCATACAACTCCCTAACCACTCAAAATAAACTCCTGGGCCTCCCAGATGCAACTCCCCAGAACTGGAGAAGTGAGGGATAAGGAATCAGTCACTCTGACAATGTTTTCTGTGCAGATGCTTATTAGGACTGCAATGGATCTAGATGGACTGGCAGTATCTCTTGCCGTGTGCTTTAACCTCTGCAGACAGGTTCTCATCTCTGCCTCAACAAACAAGTACCCAAGGACAGCAGGGCATGGTGCCAGCACAGATAAAGAGTGAAAAGAGATGCCACCTGTGTATGACAGGAGAGTCATGAATTTCCCAGCTCTTTCCTACCTCTGCAGGTACTTCTCTACTGCTCAGCACTTCATCGTGGATTTATCTCTAATTAGGACATCATTCCAGCACCATTTCAAGACCCACCCTCAGCTCCCACCCCTTTCTCTTTCCTCCTGAGGATCAGTAACGAGGTCTATAGAACACTTGTCCTGACAAGTCACACCACTTCCTCCAATGTCTCCTCACACTTACCAGAACGTGAAAGAAACTCCAAACATCTATTTAGCCCATGGTCCCTAAATCCCTACTTTACCAAGTGCTCTTCAGCCTGTTCCCCTCTTCCTTCGCACTGCAGCTAGTTGTGTATAACTGATCCTCTTAGTGAAGACTAAGCACTCATCTGCCTCTCAACATCACTGAAAAAGGCCCTTCTAGCAAGCCACACCCTTTGGTAGTCTTCCTGCTTCTAATATAGAACTTAAAATCCTACCCTGCACATTCTTTCCTATTCACGGTTTGGCCTTTCCAATTTTGTCCATTCATACCCCTGCTACTCTTTTATGTTCACCCTTTGCAATCTGATCTCATTTTCCATTTCCACACCCTTATTTTTTATTTTTTTTAACCAGTAGTAGGACTGGGTTTAGTTACTCTGTTTCTTACTCTTCTGCTGTGTTAATGTGCACTTATAGCTTTAACATTAATCCCTTCAGAGATTTCTCCCATTGTTTCCTCCTTATTTCTGACAACACCTTTCTCCCTAGTTTCCACTGTTTACTGGCATTTATTTTTTCTTTCCAAAAAATAGCCAAGGTCAGAGAAGACCTCCAAGATCATCTAGCCCAACTGTCCACCCACCACCAATACTTCCTCCCTAAATCATGTCCTTTAGTACCACATCTAAACATTTCACGAGTACCTCCAGGGACAGTGTTTCCACCACCTCCTTGGGCAGCCCATTCCAGTGTCTGACCACTCTTCTGGAGAAGAAATTTTTCCTAATATCCAGCTTGAACCTCCCCTGGGAAAACTTGATGCCATTCCCTTACTGCTAGTTATGTGGGAGAAGAGTCCAAGCCTCACCTTGCCACACTATACAGTCAATAAGATATAGCTGAAGTACTGGACAGGATTGATGTTTTGATTTCTCTGCAATTTACTTGATGGGACTGTTATAAATAAATTAGAATGAATCATAGAGGTCTTTTCCCAACTGTTATGATTCTAAGATCATCAAGTCCAACCAACAACCCATCACCACCATGCCCACTAAGTCATGTCCCTTAGTGTCACATCTCCACATTTCTTGAACACCTCCAGGGACAGTGACTCTGCCTCCCTGAGCAGCCTGTTCCACCACATCACCACTCCCTCTGAGAAGAAACGTTGAATGGGTTCAACAGCAGCCACAGAAACTTGTGCCCTTTTCTTAGATGAACTCCAGTAATAGAAAAGCCTGTAAAGGAGTGCTCGATTCTCAACTAGTCAGCTTCCTTGCCTCTGGATTCAGCCCCATCACCTTCCACCAAGCCTTCCCTTTCTCTTATTTCACATCAGTTATCTGCATGTGCTGAATAGTGGTAACTTGTTTTTCATGAAGATCAATTACACACACATTTGGACGTGGAGGTTACACGCATGAAAACACGGTGCTCAAGCTCTATTGCTGCTTCCCTTTTTAGGCTTTCACACATAATTAGGAAGAAAGGAGCTGTCCCAGAAAACTGTTAGCAAAATGATGTACACACCAATCTTATAATTTCAGGTTGTATTTCATAGTTACCACGGAATCAGTCATAAATATTCAGAAATAGGGCACAGAGACAAGGTTAACAAAAGGGACCAAGGCCATTCATTCTATTTTAGCTCTTACTTCACAACCTATACTCCCTAGTGTTCCTTGGTTTCACATACTAACATGGTCAGAACCATATTATTAAGTATGCAAAACGTGCCTTCTGGTAAAAGCAGATTTTCCATTGTCTGTATGGATGACTGCTGCAAGTCTATACTTGACAGACATTCTCACAGTCTGTAATGTTTCGTAAATCCTGGCTGAGTATTTACCACGCTCTCATTCAGAGTTCCCTCTGCTAGCAAGTTAACTGCACACTAGAAGAAATGCAGAAAAGCAGTGTGAATTCATTAACTTCTACAAGCAAATGACAAGGAACCTGAAATATTTTAAACCAAATTCTTCAGTTCTCAAAAGTACTTCTCACCCACCTTGCCTTAAATACATTGCACTGTGCTTTAATTACCAGCTTTAACCAAATTTTACTCTTAAGACCTAAAATTGTTCACGAAATCAGGTAAATAATGATACTCCATTATACATGAAAGCCTTTCTTTAATGAGTTTTTTCAACTTCTATGTTACTTATACTTTCCAAATTACTCCAGCACTAATGAAAAAAAAAATAAACTGTTCAGAAGCTCTCTCAATTACGGTGTAACTAACACTGCAACATCTAAGTAGCAAACCTGGCATGACAACAATACTTGCCAATTCAAACGATATCTTTATTGATCAATCAGAGCATTAATATGCATGACATGATTCACCCTTCTCTGTAATCACTGAAAATCAAGCCATTCATGCATAAAATTTAACTTGCTTTTCTGTTATTCTCATCATTTTTATTTGTTGACCCAGAAAACCCAACAGCTCAGATTGCATGTAAGCCATTGTTTTCTTCTGCAGTCATTTTCAATCAGAGTGAGGATCTCTCTGATACTGCAACTCCATAGAAAATGTGTCAAGGCTCAGTACGGTATACAGAATCAGCTTAAATTACTGCTTTTGTGCTCTCCTTGAGCCCCCTGCAGATGATGGAAGCATATTCTCTCCTAGTGACACACTGACAGTCCTTGTTGCATTTGCTCATACAAAGTTAATCTGCAGCAGCAATATACTGCTTGCAGATATTCAGTGGGTTTGTTTTCATTACAATTAAACTGAGTAGCTTCTGTACCAAAACACTGACCTTCAAACAATCTCCCTTGCCACAATGCATCTGGATTCTGCTACGTTGAGCTGAGCTCAAAACATCAGCACTTGTTTAAATGGATGCATGCACACACTCTCACTCCAAAGTTTATAAACTTGCCACTTATTAATGGATATAATTCGTGATTGTAGAATATTGGAAATTAGCAGTTATAATATATTCACATTCCCTTTGTTACATGAAAAGCAGGCAAGAGATGTGAACCAAGTTCCACTCCTACAGTCTTTCTCTAGTGGTCTGTTTTCCAAAAATCACTCAGAAATCAAAACTCCACTTCCAGTAACGTTAAACCAGTGAATGACTGTTCAACCATCAAAAAGCGAGCACTCTATTTCTTATATAAAGCAGGAGTTATATAAAGAGATAATAGCAGTGCCACAAATTCAACGAGATCCTTTCACAGAGCTGACTCAAAAATTCAAACACAAGCACATATTACCATGCTGAGATGCTGCTAGAGGACCAGAGCACATCCTTAACTTCAAGCAACTACAGATGCATTTTTTCAGACAGGGACATGAAAGCTCTCACCTTTACATAATCAGCTGAGCTCTGTCTGCAAGATTAAACTAGCAAAAAGGTGTCCTCAGCCTGTACTCCAGCCTTAGCCTCTAGTAGCAGCTCTGCACCAGCTCAGTTCTGCCAACACAGGTGTTTGCACACCAAATCAGGGAACTTGTCTGCCTGAATTCAAAAAATAAAATTGATCCTGTCAGATCAGTTTTTCAAGGCAGTAACTCTCCCACTTTTGCAAACACCACGCAAGAAAAAATACAGAGCACAGTGCTGCCAGCTTAGGCAATGTGAATGCTGTGCCCTGCCCAAGGCAGGGAATCTGTCCCAACTTTTGGGAGTCTAGCACAGTCAACAACTACAGGTACACCCTGCTTCCTTTCATACTTATTTAGCACAGACACAGGGGAATAACACCAAACTCATGTGCACTGCAGGAACAGTAGCACCACTGTATCAGCCACTCTGTGTAACCTAATGGGCCCAAATGACAGATAAAGCAGTATTTTCTGGCCACTAATATATGCACCGGTGATGTCATTTAAAGAAGATTTTGTGTGTCTGGAGATGCTTGGATTTTTTTCTTCAGCTGCAGCAGCTGGCCTAATAAAACCTCCACAGGCTTTGATTCAGCTGAATTCTCAGACCAGCACAGCTACAGCACCATTGCTACACATTTTACCTCAAAGTCATTTTGTTCTCTAGAAAACAAGGTAAAGCTTCAAAGCCTTAATCTGACAAACTGCTTTCCCTCTGAGTAATTCTATTCCCGCAGTATTTGAGGAAGCCCTAACATCACAGCTCCTATTATAATGCAGTCCTGTCTTCTTATTCTTGGCTTACATATTTGTTCAGAGAAAAAAAATTACTGACAAACTATATTACTTCACTTTAAAGAACAGATGGCCACAGCATTTTACTGTTGTTCGTTTTTTTACATATACATCATGCTTAGTAGGAATTTTTCACCCGTTTCATTCCATTCAGGAAGTTTAAAAAATTCAAATATGTATATATATAATTTTATTTTTTTTAATAAGTACAACATTAAGAATAAACCAGTACATGCACTTCAAGTAATGCACTACTGCATTCTTTTACCTCAGTCTGACTGTTCCTTTACTCATTACTCACTCCTTCTTTTTGCTAAGCCTAATAGGCTTGGACTATGCTTTTCACTAATCAACAGCTAAGTACAGGATACAGTATACTATGATGACTTAAGTACCATAAGCACGACTGACAGCCTGTTTTACTCCCATGCAGACTTTAGGCGCTAGCAAATTGGTCCTCCTAAAGTAATAGCCTCAGGCATACATCACAGCTACTAGTATTAGATTTTAAGGCTATCAGATTAGTTGTATAAATTTGATTTGAATCGTGAAGTAACAGTTTTTTTAATTAGGCCCGGCACAACAGGAACACTGTTTCAGTTGCATACTTTTATAGCGGATGGGATGCTGGAGGACATACCTGACAAAACCATGAAGTTGGAGTGGATAAACAATATTGAAGCCAAAGCAAGACCTGAGAGTGTGTAATCCTGGGAAATGCTTGTTTTCATAGAAAAGTTAAAGTGGCAAAGAGGGTTTTGATAAGATACACATTTCTGCATCATGTGGGTATGATATTTTTGATCTAATCAAATGCACTCCATCACACTCACAGCCTGTTTTCTACGCAGATTGTGAAGAAAAGCAGTTTCTCTTTGAAATGAAGGTATAATGTTTACAATTAAGTCATCCATATTAATTATAGTTAGCAACGATGAGAAAGTTTGTTACAGCACAGTGGATGTTTCTAGGACCTCATGGTGCCCTGTGAGTCTACTTCAGACAAACAAAAAGCTAGAGTTAGTATGAATAAATGACACTCTAAGAGAACTCTGAAAGCTGGCTGATCTTCCTTCCCATGAGGGCAGTTCTCAAGGAGCACATTGCTATGCTCCTGCACACAGCTGGCACTTAGAAGCACTGACCAGGATATCTCAATTCTCCAACTACTCACACATGCCACAAAGTCCCCTACCACTCATCAGAGGCACAAATTAAACCAGGTTGCTTCAGAGTTGATTTAGGGTCAGATCCCTAGCTGACGTACCATCCAGTTTTTGACCCTTAAGAACTTCTCTTTCCACAAGACAGCATTTGGGGAGGGCCAGGTTGGAGATCAGGAAAAGGTTCTTCACCAGAGGGTGGTGAGCATGCAACAGGTTCCCCAGGGCAGCAGGCACAGCCCTGAGCTGCCAGAGTTCAAGTAGCATTTGGACAACATTCTCAGACATAGGGTTTGAATTTTGGGTCATCTTGTATGAAGCCAGAAGCTGGACTCAGTGATCTCTGTGGATGGATCCATTCCAAATCAGGATATTCTGCGATTCTGTGACAAAGACCTTCACTTTCTTAGAAGTCAAGCTCTCCCTTTTTCAGAGTACGTGCAGCTGCCAGGCACAGATGCTTTATCAAACCATTTATTCCACACTTGCTATCCTCACACTCTGCACTTTTGCAGTAAGCCTACCAACAAGGATCTTTCTATTCAGTGGCCTCATGACAATGACCTGAGCATTTCCAGGCATCTTGAAGATGACACATCAAAGAACACCTCGCAGACATCTGATTGCTTTCTGAATTTACGGTGAGTTAGCCCACACAAACAGATCACTCATTACCCAGCCTGGATGCCCACCTGCACACAGCCACCACACAAGACTACCATCCCACAGCAGCCCCCTATTGGTAACACCGGGCTCGCGTTTCAGAAGCCGTGGCACTTTCAGAGAAACAATGCCGCGGGAGAAGGCAGGTGTAAGAGGTGTCCTACCTCTCTCGAAGACCAGTTCCCTGCTGAGCACGGTCTGGTTGTCCCTGAGCAGCGCTCCCCGCACGGCGACCTGCGCGGGGCTGCCGGGCAGCAGGGCCACCCCGACGGTGACGCTGGCTCCGGGCCTGATGTTCCAGGGGGCCGCCACCAGGAACGTAGGTCTACAAGGGATCAGAAGGGACGCGTTAGCCCAGAGAGCGGCAGGCGTCCAGCCAGCGGGGCGCGCTCGGAGCTCTCGCAGCCCCCGGGCCGGGGGCGATGCCCTCCAGGCGGCCCCGGCCCCACGTACCCGGCCGCGGCAGAGCCGCACGTGAGGAAGAGGAGGAGAAGGCGGACAGCGGCGCGGCTCTGCGCCATGGCTCTCTGCGCTCTACCCGTCCGCTGCGCGGCGTCGGGGCCGTCCCGGGCGGGGAAGGGAGGGAGAGGCTCAGCCGTGAGTCACGCCGCGACGGCTGCCGCCCGAGAACCCCGTGCCGTGGGGCGTTCCCGAGGCCGGTCCAGGGGAGAGGCGGGGGCAGCGGCGATGGCTCAGAGGCTGCGAGAGCCGCGGCTCCCGAACGTGAAGAGATTGGCAATGCTTCTCCGGGTGCGTTGGCCTCGGTGCCCAGTGTCTGCAAAATAAGGTCACGTCGGCGTGCGCTTGTGAACCCACCCCCGGACGTTTTGGAGTCTTGGCAGCCCGGGTGAGGTTCGGCTCCTGCAGCACGCTGACTGTAGCCGTGTGGGCTGGGAGCAGCTAACGGTGTTTTGATTCACCCGAACCCCTTCATCCCCGCAGTTCCTGAAGCCAGCAGTGCCAAGCTGGCGTGCCCTGCACCGAGTTGTGCAGACACAAGCACGGCTGGAGCCCAGAAGGGAAACCTCCCTCACTGCTCTGTTCTTATGAAAACCAGATACAAACAGCACACATGCACAAACATCATGCACACGTAAACAGGATCCCAGACAGCTTCACACTTCTGGTGATTCTGGGACACGTCTCTGCAGTGGCAGGAGGAGGGAGCTTGGTCTCAGAGCTACTGGTGCCAGGAAGGTCACTCCTGGCAGCTCCTCACTCACAGAGGTACATGCCAAGGCAAAGGCTTGCTGATGCTGCATGCAAGCCCGTCACTTGCTGCTTGTAAAAATCAGGCAGGGAGGATGAGCACTCCCTGACACTCCATTTCTTGGAGATGCTAGGAAGACAGGCTAACAGCTAGTGAGCAGCCCAAGCACCCTGGGCTTGGTGCTCAAGCTCCTGGTAGCTCATGTTTCCACAGAGCACCGGTTAGTGCGCTCAGCCTCCAGAAGGAGAGCAGCCGCCTGCAAGGTATAGTCCTCAGACCACACCGAAAATCTGAAGGAGAGCACTCCCTAGCCAGGGCAAAACCAAGCCAAGGACAGCTCGAGGGCAGAGACAATGAACATCCAGTCCCAAGAACATTTGCTGGCATCGTTTGATTCATTAGTATGGATGTATCCTGAAAGGCTGTTAGTAAAAGTGCTTGAAAATGTCACAGATTCTGCCCAGCTAGCAACAGTGTTGGGGACCTGCATCTTTTTTTCTTCCTTTTTTTTTTTTTTCTTCTCCAGAGAATTGTAGAATAACAGGATGGCTTAAGTTGGAAGGTGCCTTTAAAGACCATCTAGTTCCAGCCCCTCTGCTGTGGCCAGGGCTGCTCCCCACTAGCTCAGGCTGCCCAGGGCCCCATCCAACCTTGCCTTGAGTACCTCATGCTTCCTCAGCACATACACTCTGACTGGCAACTTCAGGAAAAAAAAGAAGGAAAATAAATGTACTTATGGAGAACTGGGCTAAGCCAGTACCCTCCCATTCATGCTCAGGAAGTGTTGTTTGGTTGGTTGGACACGTGTTCAGGTGAGCGCAATTTGTCACACAGCCCTACCAATTACAGGACAAACTGCTCCATCCCCTGCACTCTGTTAATCTGCTCAATACCATTTATGGCTGTGTGCAGTAGGCTCTCGTTATGCAGTTACATGTCACTAATTAGTTTGATCTAGCTCAGACAGCTAACTCAAACGAAAATAAGCAGCACTTCAGCGTGCACTAAATTGGTCAAATTTAAACAGAGGAACGCAGACACTTGAAAAGCTTTTGTGGGCCCACCAGCTTCTGGAGTACAAAATAGCTGGGGAAAAAAAAGTCCACGCAGAACAGGCAGATTAAAGTGATGACCTTAATCTTGTTAAACTGCTAGGATATCTGTCTTCAGCTGAGCAGAATACCTTGGCCCAGACACGCATAATTTTCAGTGCCACAGAAGCATCCATTTGGTGATGTCTCAGGGCTAAGTAGGTTTTAAACGCCTGGTTCTGACAAACACTTGAGAGACCAATTTATGCACAGAACTGGAAGCAGAGGACTGCACAGCAACTTACTGAGATCACCATGTGAGGGAAATTTGTTTTGGACCGCACTTCTGCATGTTAAGAATAATTTTGAAAGCCTAGAATGAAAGGATTTAATAATCTTCAACTGCTCCAAGCCAGTGAAGTGGATACTCTGGAGACACAATTTGGGTGGTGAAACAGGTAGTCATTGTGCTCAGCGTGCCCGCCAGGAAAGCCAGTTGAAAAATCCTCCTCTGTTCATTTTCACCTTCTGGAGTTAAGCAAGCATTACCAGACTCGAGTTTTACATTGATCTCTGATATGTTACCCCAAGGGAAATCTCAATTTTAACACCTTTCTTGTTCACCAGTAATCTGATTTTGCTAATCTTCCACATTCCCTGACCAAGCCTGTAAGGCTGCAAAACTCATCTACTGCTCTGGCTGCATTCTCAGGCAGCAAACAATTATACTGTAGTCTGTTCTTGTGTGTGCTATCTAGTTTAAATCTAACCTGAATATATGTGTCAGTATGAGCTGAAATTACACCTTTGAGTTTCAGCATAGGAATACTCTAAATAAAAACATGTTTAAAAAAAACAGAATGATTCCTGAATGGGACTAGAAAGCAAGTTCTGCCTTAATAAATCGAGAAGGATCTAGCTTCTACCAAATACTACAAACGGTGTGAAGAGAGGCTGGAAATAAACAAGTGCACAGCAAAGTCTGCTCTTTTCTAATATCACAGGAAGAAAACAGTTCATTTTGTAAATGCAAAAACCTAAGCATTACAGTACTTAGAATACTGGCAAAAATCTCTACAAAAGTACATCAGTGAGGACTTGAATGGACAGTGCCCTGTCCTGCTTTTAGCATCAGACAGTGAATTTGGCTGGTCAGAATTTCAGCTGGATTCAGCAGGCACTCAACCAGATTTTGGTGCAAAGCATTTTTCCATGAAATAAAGCAAATTCGAGGAAATGTGAAGAGCTATGCTATGTGGAAATTTGAACTAGAAGATCACCATTGTCCCTTCCAACACAATATTCTATTGTTTCATAAGCTTAGTCAGTTGTCTTATGCATCACTGGTCTCAAGGCCTGCAACAAAGCTCATTTAGTTGATGGAAAAGTCTTTTAATTACTCTCAATGGGCTTTGGATGAGGTCCTAAAATAAACTGTGATTCAGCAACTCCTGGAACTAGGAAGGAAGCAAAAATCTGTTTAATCGCTCACAGCAAGTGAACAGGAAATATAGTGAATATTAAAAAGAAGGAGGTGGAAGATCACTCCACGGTGTCAGGAGGATACAATCCTTGCTTGTGAGCCTGAAGAATTCGAATTCTCTGGAAAGCACTGACAGAAGCGTAGGATATAAAACTCTTGCAGAAGTGCACAGGAATAATGCTTCTGATGCAGAGTCTGATGATGGAATGTGTCAAAATGTTTTACACTTTGCTGAGGCAGGGCGTGCCACACATTGAAACTTGCCCGGAGCTACAGGGTGGAGTGTCACGAAAAACTGGTCTGTGCTGCAATTAAGATACTCTTCCTAGTACCTGAAGACAGCTCTCTTGACAAATGCTGTCATTTGCAAAGTTGCTTCCAATTTGAACTGTTACTCCAGGCACTGTGGTTAGGATTCACATGGTCCAACATGGGCTCTGTTGTCTTCATCTTATTATTTAAATTTGCTGAATAGACAATGGAGAGAAGCAGGCGCTGTTCATACCGAATTTGACACATTACAACACCTACGTTTGAAAGAGAAGACATTTAAAAGTTGCCTTCTAAATGAACCTTTTGAATGGAGTGAGCTGTGCACAGCAACCATAATAGCAAAAAGGAGGTCTTGTCCCATTTTTTTTTCCCACAACAAAAGTTCTTGCTTGGCACCTGGTGGTTCTTACACAACCACAACCAAATGAACCTATCTTCTTGTTGCTGATACGCTGAGGGTCCACAGAACAGATAACTGTAGTATCCGTAACAGGTTTCTGCATGCAGCTGAATTCTCAGGTTTCCTTTGTGGGTCTCCCCAAGGCAGACTCCTGGCCTTACAGAAACAATGGCACTGAAACAGCTGCCTGCCGCAGGGTCACAACTCATCCAGAATTTTATTCTCCACATGACTCAAATCTACAAAATTTTGATGCAAAGAACCAAATTTTCTTGCAATGTTTGCTGCCTTCAGCCCATTGCCTCTGACTGATTTTCTGTATCTTACCTGACATACATAAGAAGAATGGGTTTTAGGAAGCACATTCACACAACACCTTTATATTTAACAGTAGTAGTTACACCTTCATTTTTCTTGTCTGATAAACATTCAGCCAAACAGTAGGGACAAGCTAATACATGTGTAAATATGTTGTTTCAGTGAGAGAAATTACGTTTACAAATGATGCCAAGATGCCCTCAAAAAATCCGCTGTCCAAAGGCAGTATTTCTTCTATAATGGTGTATAATGAAATCACACTCACCAGTCTGTATTAATCATTTTATCTCCTTTATCCTCTTTACTCTTGGAGGGTTTCTGAAAGATCAGTGCCATCCCCACCTCCTTTTTGTAAATACTGCTGAAACAGCCAAGAAAAACTCATTTTTATTAAGCAATTTAGTATACGTTAACACTGATTCAGTTTAAAGAAGGAGAGAGTTCCCTGAGGATTCAATTATCCTAAACTAGATCCTATAATTAAACTGTAAATTTAAACTGCAGGCTTTAAAAAAGTTAGCTCTAAAACTGGTTTCCACGATGTCATCATGGGGCAGTATATCACTGCTTTCTGTAGTACATGCATTTGCACATTATAACTTCACTTTTAATTACGTACATAAAACCTGGTCTTTTTAATGAATGTGCATTTCTGTACTAGCTATTTACTGCAATCATCCACTGAGGGGAAAAAAAAGGATGTCTGTACAGCGGCCTGTTTTACAGACTGCTGTGTATCCTTGTAGGCAGAGGCAGCTTGAGACTGAACTGAAGGCAACTCACACGACAGTGAAGATAAAATTAATTTCCCATGTTTTACATAGAAGTAATTCAAGATATGAAGATGATCCCCTAAACTAACAGACTAAATGGATACATATTTTGACTCAGAGAAGATTGATAGGGGCCACTGTGACACCTTTGTGGGAATGAAAAAAAAATCATATATTAATCTTTCCAAAGTGTAAAAAGAAGGGGAGTTCAGGAGTCAGAGGTGATTAAATATAAGCTGGAAAAGAGGCATGTGCTACCAAGAGAGGCTTCCTGAGCACACCACCAAGGAAAGTGGTGGCTGCTGCTGCTTCTTATGTCTTTCCATCAAACCTGACTCTCTTTGTGAAAGCTTAAAACAATTAATTAGGCTGAATAGAGGTGCAGCTATTTGAAATGCTACATCCCACAGTACACAACTCAGGCTAAGTAATTACCAAGAGATATAACAAAAAATCATGAAGTTGCTCTGTAGCCAAGAGGCCAAAATCATACACAGAAACAAGAATCAATCCCAGAAAGGACAGAGTTGTGAAAGAAATTGAAGAGAATTGATAAGAAGGAAAGACAAGCACCTAACAGTGGTGGAGACTTTATTATTTCAGTTCTGGTTTCCTCTATCTCAGCATTACCAGAAAAGATCAACACCAGAATAAAGAGAATTAGAAGTAGTTGTTAAAATGAAAAGCTTTGTAGGACATGATCTCCTGCACACAGCTTTTTTTTTTTTCCCTAACAATAAAAAAACAAACTTTCTCATTGGAAATTGGCCAGAAGTTAAAACTGAGACTGTGTTTAAGTTCAGTTTGACTTTTTTTTTCTTTTCTTTTTTAATCAAACACCAACCTTTTTTGCAGAGAAAAAATATCTTTCAAACCAACCAGCTATTGTGAAGAAATAGCTGTTGAGCAGAGGTAGCTAGACAATAATTATGCAGGTAAAACCTCTTAGAAGAATAGTCTGTTTTAGGTGGCATCCATATTACAATCACGTAATCTCATGTTACACAAGCTGTCCTTTGCAGAATCAGTTTCTCCAGTGACTAAAACAGCTCCTATGGACAGAAATGATTAAAAAATGATTTTTAGAAAACTACACAAACTATTTATAAAACCTGCATAAAACTTTGTTTAGCTTAGACATGGGTAAATACTGGTTGCTCTCCCTGAAGACTAACTCTCACCACATACTGCCTACAGGAAAGGGGGCAGGGGGGGTGGCTAGGTGTCCAATCAGGGTGATTAAGGACTTCAGTAAAGGTTTCATGTTTCAGGTCACCAAATAAGCCAACATCTAAATAAACTTAGCCCTTCAGAAATGCCACCATAAGAAATTCATTCACACAGTTAAAAAAGAAACTGCTTGTTCAGTTGCCAGCCACCCAAAGCAGCAGTCATGTTTATTTAAATGAAGAGGGTGTGGACCCAAGAGCTGTATCTTTCCAAATCTTAACTGCAGCAACAGAATGTTCAGAAACTCCTGTAATATGCCTGAAATGTATCTTGTAATGGACAACTTCCGAAGGCCTCTTATCCATGCTTTCAGACTAAAGATTCACTCTGTGGTTTTTCCATCCACTAACAGCATCCTGTGGGAGCTTCTTTTCCCCTCATCTACTTCCTTAGAATCACAGAATTGTAGGGGTTGGAAGGGACCTCTAGAGATCACTGAGTCCAGCCCCCTGCCAAAGCAGCTCCCTAGCCCAGGTTGCACAGGTAGGCGTCCAGACAGGTCTTGGAGTCTCCTTCTCTGGAGACATTTGTCACCTCTCTGACAGCCTATTCCAGTGGTCCATCACCCTGGCAGATCCTAGGCCTTAAACATGAGTCCTATTGTGTTTTAGGTAAAGTTTTTATTTATATTTTATGCACATCCCTCAGATGTAAATATTTCCAGGCCAATTCTATTATGAAAATATTAGATGACCTTTAAAGGTCACTTCGAACCCAAATGATTCCGTAATTCTATGGCTCTATGATAATTACTACAAATTAGGTTTCATTTTTGAACAAAGCATGATTAATTGGAGGCTTAATTCTGAACCACGTTATAATAAATTGTTTTAGGAAAAAACTTTTCCTAAAGTTTCCCTAAACTTTTCCATTTGCTCTTTCAAAAGTCAACATTTTTCAAGTCATCATCAAAGGAGAAATGCCTTTTTTGTAGCATTTCTAGGCATACATAAATAACATCCTCAGTAAGCATCTGAGAATCTCCAGGTTTATTTATGTCTTCCTTAGACAGCTGCTGGTAAGAACTAGCAGAGTCATTCTCTAAACCCTCAAAGAGTCTAAGAGATCCTGCACTATTAGACATGACTTCAAGTTTGCTAGATTCACTGTTGTGAAAGAGATTATCAGTAATTAAGCATCTAATTCACAGGTTCTCCCTTACCTGGCAAATTGCATTCCTGCAGCACAGAAAAAGCACATTGCCCTAAGTTCCTTCCAGCTTTCTGAGATCTCTGCAAAAATGATCAGCTCAGTTACTGACAAGAGAAACTTCTTTTCAGGATTTATCACCTGCTAAGTGTAATGCAAGTTTATACAAAACAGCGTTTATAAGATTACATAAAGCTTCTTCTCAACTGAAAATATTTCTAACATTGGCTTTCATTATAAAGTCCACATTAAAAGAAAGAGTTAGACAACACTGTAGTGGCAGCCACTGCACATTCTTGGGCACTTTGAGGATTTAGCAAATCTGGCTTCCAATCAAGTACTCAGCTGACCTGCCCACCAAAAACAGGACAAAACTCTACTAAGATAGTATACGTGAGATACCAGCATCTTTTATCCTCATCGATCATTTTGGGTCAAGATAATTCTGATGAATTCTATTTTGCCATAGAGCTGGATAGCATCCATTTTGCAATATTATAACATTGTGGGGCGGTGACTCTTGAAAAAAATTGTTTTAGCTTGGCATCAAACAGGTACAAAAACACAGCTTCACATGTGTAACACAAGAATGGGATGGAAAGTACCACAATAATAGCAGGGTAACAAAGTCTTTGTGGCCACAGCAAATGAGAACAAGCCCAAACACAGCAGCCACACACACAAAAAAATAAGGAAAGTATCTGCTTACCATTAGAAGACCTCAGGAGGGCAGGGGTCTCCAGCAAGAGGTCTGGGAAGGGGTGGATCTTGGATCCACCCCTCCTGGTCACTCAGGTACACTGCATGCACCTGAGTTCCCCTGGGTTGGCCCTGCCTTCCTACCAGGTGCTCAATCACTGGTTCAGGCTATGACTTGGCATTTTCCTCTGCAACAAGGCAGAGCCACAATGCTCAAACTCCAAGTCCAACATTTACACAAACCACTGGAATTCATAAAGTACTCTCCCAAATCTGCAGACTCCTAATATTTTGGCATTTGACTCTCCCTCTAAGCACAACGTTTCTATGACTAGGCATGTGTAAAAGGAGAGAGAAATCTTCACAAAGGGTTCAGAGAACATACCCCTTTCTGTAGGAGATTGTTCAGCTGTGGAACTCCTTGATGAAGAATTCTACATGGGCTCCAAAATGGGTAGTGTACAATAAGGAAAGACAAATCTATCAAGGACAACTGAGCACAGAGGTATAACTTTCAGCTCAGGAAGTCACCAAACAGTACTTGAACACACAGAGACTATTCATAGGATGGATTACCCTATATTTGCTCTGTACAAGTCCTTCCTCCATTACATCTCAACATAAGAGACAGGATACTGTGGGAAATGCACCACTGGTCTGCCAAACTATAAATATTCCTATGATTTTATAAGCCTGGTGACAAGAGACTTGTTTTTCTTAGTGAACACTCTCACATATAACTGAGTAGTTCATATATCCACAGCCAGGCATTTGAAGTCACTAACCAGCAAACACAGAACTTGTCCTTTGGGGCGAAGCTGACAGAGTACCTCTTTTCCCTAAGGACACTCATGGCTTTTACAGATGAGGAAACGACTACTGTTAAAAAGAAAGATTTCACAAAGCCCCAGTGCATCGTCTATCCTGAGGATCAGCATTTGCTTCAAAAGTAAAACAAAAAAAGTAAAACAAAAGTAAAACAGACAGAGGAGAACTAAGAAACCTTGTTTTCACATACAGATGAGTGCCCTGAACACAGACCAGCTGTTTAATAAGAAATGTCCAGAGTCAATGATTCTTCTATTTCCGTTGGAAAGGATACCTCAAATAAGGAAGACTAGACAATAAGATTGCATGTGCTTCCTTCAGATACTCCAACTAGCTACCATAGCACTACAATTTAAGCTATGCACAGCCTAAGTCTCTTCTCAGTCTAGTTCAGCACTGTCCTATAACCCAGAGGACTTTGTAGAGGATGCAATACATCCTTCCTTTCTTCCAACTGAAAGCAATGCTGCTTGTGGAAAGTCCCAAGCTTTCTGCAGCCACAGCCAGTGCCCAAAATTAAACTGTGCGGACTGCCTCTGCTAGCATACTGTAGGAAGAGTGGCCATGATAAAGGCCTCTCCTTCTGACACAAACCTCCAAGCAAGAATAGCCATGGGACAGGAAGCCCTGAGGCACTTGCAGCAGACAGAATATTTCCAGGCAGATGAAAACACACTGCACTGCCAGAGTCACAAACACTAATTCTGATTTGGTCAGCATCATCTTATGCATGATTTAGTAATGATTTTGTATGCAGCTTTATAGTAGAAGAATTATTTTTCCTTTTTGACTGACTGTAACCTCCTCTTTGGGGGGAAACTCAAGACATTTTTTGATTGGATGCATTTGCATCTCTGATTTTTTTTTTCAGTCTAACTAATTCGAACTTAAATATTCTTTCATTTTATAAATTCTCTGTCTAAAACATAAATAACCTTATTAGGCATTTAAAGTGTAAAAACGCTATACTCTGCACTGAGTATAAGGAGAGTTAAGACAGTTTTAAAGTAAATATTTCAATCTTTAGTCTCCTGGAGTGACTGAACTCTATTTATGTCACTTCCAGTTATTTAAGAGTTGATTGTTGATTGTCAGTTGATTGTTACAGCCAAAGCTGTATTTCTCTGTTCTTCTACTTACCTTTTCAAACCTGGTTTCAAAGCATGGATCTTGCAGTATTAATAGAAAAGACCAATAAAAGATGCAAAGAACTCAGAATCAGACAATTTTTAAAATATATCCTACAGAAGTTCATAACTTGACAGAATGCTCTGTAAGGAAATGCTGCAACTCAGGTTAGCACCATTGATGTGTTGTCCCAGGCCTTTTTCCTATCTTTATCTTCTAAGCAACCTGTGGCAAGTACAGTATTTACTATACACAGCGTTAAACTATTTAAAACAAGCAATAAAAGAAAACAGCTCACTTCCTATGAGAGAGCAACAGAAATATGCCTGCACTGCTGAATGAGCATGAGCGCTAGGAGCCATGGCACTGGAAGGAACGAGGCTGGAGTTTCTTTCCCCAGACAGACTTCAGAGGAAAGGGAGCCATCTGCTGCCCGAAGCAAGACAGGCTGGAGCGTCTTTCTAGTTTCATTGCCTGAAACTTTAGGGTGGGATTCAGCAAACGAAGCTCAAAGCTTTGCTGTTCTCCTTCCTCTTGCTGCAGGGGCCAAGCGGCAAGGGACGCAGGCTGCTGAGCACTGCTGTCCCCCATGTCCCCAGCCTGGCCCAGACAGCTGCAGTACTGCCAACAGCACTGCCAGCAGGCGGTGATTGAATACAAATAGCAGTCTTTTCTAAAAATAAATAAAAACAGAAAATAAAGAAGTCCTTCACACTAGGTGTGCATCACAAGTGTGACACAAGCAACAACCAGCACTGTCTGGGCGCAAGCAAACCACCCATTTATGTACATTTATACATAAAGTCATCCTCTGGTAAATAAGGACTGAAGTACTCATCTGCTGTGACAAAGTGCATCACGCATACCCCTGAATCTGTATTTTTGGATGTCACTTTCTGACTGTGGCTGCAGCTTTCCAATCAAGCTGCTCTCGGATCAGTGCCTCTCAGTGCGGTATCTCAGTGAGATTCGCTCACCAATGAATCAGCAAACCCTGGAAAGGAGCAAGCTACGCAGAGAAAGGCACGTTCGTTGCTACTGACAGGTTTATTGCTATCTCGTAACTGCTTCAAGGTACAACCGGCCTCGGTGAGAAGAAACAAGTAACAGAGAAAAAGAGGAAGCTTAAGAAAAGCCTTGCCCTTACCAAAGATGGCGGCAGAGGGCGGGCCGGGATTAGCGCCAAGATGCGGTTGAGGCCTCTTCCGCCCGTCAGCAGCCGTCACGTGATCACCAGGCTGCGGCGGCCGCTGCCCGGCGCCAGCAGGGCAGAGCGCGGCGCGGCGCGGCGCGGCGGGGCTGCGTCGGTGAGCTGCGGTTCTGCCGGCCGCGTTCCGGCCTCTCTGCAGCGGTGGCCGGCGAGCTGGTGCTGGGCGCGCTGCGCGGCGCGGGCAGCAGCGAGATGGAGCCCGAGGAAAGAGAAGACCGCACCCCGCTGCTGAAGGAGTCCCAGCTCGGCGCGGGTGAGATACGCGGGCGGCCGCCCTGTGGGCAGCGCCGCCTGGCCGGCAGGGGGCGCACCTCCCCGGCGTCGCGTTGCTATGGCGCCCGCAGCGCTCACTTCGGTGTGCCGGGCACCTGTCGTGTCCTCGTCGGGAAAGGCGGTGACGGGGAGATGCCGGGGCCCGCTGAGAGGGCGGCAGATCTTCGGGACCAAGTGCTAAGGCGGGTGGCTGGCTGCGGGGGATAGAGGAGGGTAGTTGGGAGACAGCACGGGGTTAAAAAGTAAAACTGATTCAGGGGACAGAATGCCTCCCCTGAGAAGACAGGCTGAGACATGGGGCTGTTCAGCATGGACGGGAGAAGGCTCCAGGGTGACACGAGAGCAGCTTTTCAGCATCCAAAAGGAGGCTGTAAGAAGGAATGGGACACGCTTTTTAGCTGTGACAGGACAAGGGGAAATGGTTTCAAACTAAAAGAGGGGAGATTTAGATTGGATATAATGAAGACGTTTTTTACAAGGATAGTGAAGCATTGGAACAGGTTGCCCAGAGATGTGGTGGACGTCCCGTCCTTGGAGATGGTCGGGCTGGATGGGGCTCTGAGCAAGCTGATATAGCTGTGCTGTCCCTGTTCACTGCAGGGGAGCTGGCCTGGATGGCCTTTAAGGGCCCCTTCCAACTTGAACTATTCTATGAAAAAGACAGGAGGCTTGTTAGAGGTCAGGGCTCAACCAAGCTGAGACAGTCAGTGTGTTCCTTGGGCTCTCCCAGGACAGGCTGTACAGACAGCAGTGACACTCTGAGTTCCTTCACTGTTTGTGCTTCTGAGATGTGTAATGCAGCAAACAACTGAAAAGTGCCAGCGGGAATTAAGAGTTCAGGTCGTTTACCAAAGCAGTATGTTCTTGGGCTTGCACAATCCATTGCACTGCACCTCACCCAAAAGGAAAATGCGGTAGAAAAGCAACTTCCTACAACTGCCGTGCGACCTTCAGTGCAGACCTAATTCTGCAATTTTAAGAGTCTTGTTCAGTTATAGCCTCAGTGTTATAAAACATGCCCCTGCAATCTACATTATCCCTAGATGTAGGACCCGAGGCTGCCAGTCAAGGTAAGATCTTCAACATCATAAAATTTTGGGGAGTGATGGCAGTGTCCCTTTGCTAGTGAATATGGTGATGTCCTGAGGAGGTGGGTGACCTTGGAAAATGCATCTAGAATCTTCTTGAATTTTCTGTTCCTCTGTTGTGACCTCATATTCTCAAATATTGCATATATACGCAGTGGGAAGATAGGGAAGCAATAATTTTAACAATTCTGTTTCAGCCTTATAAATCTGTGTGTTCATTAATCTTCTGTGATAAGTTATTTACAGCAGGAGGAAAAAAAAAACATTAATGGTTTAAAGCTCTTATATATTTATGTTGTGGAGCTTGCTCTCTGGAGTATATACCAGTAAGAGGCACACAGAGGTAGAATAAATAATGAATGTTCCAGTTAACCTGCATTTCCGAGGAAGATTACAGCACAGTATGCTGTTAAACCTTCTGTTATTATTGTGTAACTCCAGCTAAGACAGGTACAACAATGGGCAGGTTAAATGGATTTTTTTGTGATTATGTTCATTGTTACTAATTTGAAGACTACATGTTTTCTATTTAAAGGAAATTGCACGTGAAGTTAAACAATAAAGGGCAATGAAGGACTTGACTTGTTTTTGTGCAGTAAGCACTTCCTGCTCTTGGTGCCTGTTGTTTGTAAAGCAAGCAGTAAAGTATTGGCTGCTGTCACTTACATCATTTAAAAGTAGGATAAGCCTATTTTTTAAATGCTGCTCCTGTCATTATTACCGATCTGGAAGATGCTTTACATATTTGCTTAGCAGCCTATCTTGTTACTCATTTACTAAAGAAAGAACAAATGCTGCCTTGCTGTCTTTTTAACAACTTGCATTAACAATAGTGAACTTCTGATGCAGTTGATCAGGGACAGAGACCTCAAAAATGGTGTTCATGAAAGCTACGGTTTTGTAGGGAGGTTCAGTTGGTGCCCCTGCAGCCAAGGGTTCCTTGGTTCTGGGAAAAGAGAGAATCTGTAGATGACTTGTCCACAGGGAATGCTTTTTTGCTTCTTATTGCAGATCAGGAAGTGTAGTCAAGTGACATGCTGCAGCTGCAGATTGGGCGTTAGTCAGTCCTGTCATTCATAGATCTACTTGTTCTATTCAGAACTTCAATGCTAAATAGTTAAAGAAGTAATTGCTATAAGTTGTTGCAGTATCTGTAGGTGCTGATCACCAATCTTTCCTGAGTTTTGCATGCTCACATAATATGTTTTCTCACAAAGGGAAACTCTGCTGTGTAACTATTTGTAAATTCATGACTTTTCTAAACAGTTCAACATTTGGGTTGGTTTGGGTGTCACCTGTTTACAAAGAATATCTGCAGAGCTTGACTCTGCTCCAAAACTCCTGGCATGGATTTGTCATTGCTGACAAATGCTGCAGTGTTCTACCGCCAGAGGAAATCAATACCTTTGACAGTCCAGAAGTCTGACAGCTCATTATAAATGTCTGATAGTCATTTTAATGCCACAGTACAAGTTTAATACTGAACCCAAAACCTGTTTTCCTTTGACTTTTCAACCGTTGAAGAGGGGCAAGAATGGACATCTGGGCACTGCTGCTGTTCTGCATTGCCTTGGCAGTGTTTGCTATCAGATTTTCTGCTAGTTTCCTTGCTTAGGCAGCAGTTAGCAAATGTACTTAGGTTTATAAACAAATTTATAGGAGGAAAACCTGTCCTAGAAAACTACCTGGAATCTCAGTGGCTGATCTGTAATGCTACCATAAGAGTTTCTGCCCATCTTGAACCATTTTCAATAGGATGAGAGCTAATGGCTTTAAGTTGCACTGGGGAGGTTTAGGTCAAATATTAGATTATTTTTTTCTCAGAAACAGTGAGTGAAGCATTGGCACAGGCTGCCCGGGGAGGTGGTGCAGTCACCATCCCCAGAGGTGTTCAAGAAACATGTGGATGTGTCACTGAGGAACATGGTTCTGTGGGCATGGTGGGGATGGGTTGGCAATTGAGTTAGATAATCTTAGTCATTTTTTTCCAACCTTCATGTTCTGTGATTTTTATCTTTTTTCAGTTACATAACAAGCACTTCACTTGTCTCTTTTTTTCTTCTTGTTTGCTGGCTTGTTTGGTTGTTTTTATTTTTACGTGAAATTCCAATTTGAGTAATCATTACTGTATTTTCAAGAGGGCTTTCAATACCATGTTTCTAAATCAACATTTCCACCACAGCCCCTACATTTGTGTACATAGCCATCAGTAGTCTAAGCCACAGTTACTTTTGTTTTACACTCCAACAGAAAAATGAGTGTTACTTTTCTACCACGATCCTTTGTCCCTGTTGATATGCCCCTTAAAACAATCACATTTTCTTGATTTATTTTTGTTAGGTTGTGTTAAAACAGAAACTTCTTATTCTCATTTCAGTCCCTGCATGCTGCTCAGCTCGCTACAATCTGGCACTGCTGGCCTTTTTTGGGTTCTTCCTTCTGTATGCATTACGTGTGAACCTAAGCGTTGCTCTGGTGGACATGGTGGAACCTAACACAAGCTTAGCAAAGAATACAACTTCCAGTGTGTGTCCAGAGCATTCCTCCACCATAAATGTTCCTCGCAACACAACGGTGAGGTCTCAAACATACTGTTCTGAAACGTAGCACGTAAAGTTGTCTTTAATAAAGTTTGCAATGGATGACTCATACTTAAATGACGGGAGAACTGGCTGATCTGTTCCAGATGGCCCTTACAGTGGTTCTTTTAAAGCAGTTCTTAAATGTAATGTCTTTAAATAACTAGCTAATTTGGAAGTGCTGTGCTCATGGTCTGGTGTTCTGCTTTTTTAATGCGTGTCCTTTCTTCGCCCTTCTTTACAAATTGGCTGATCTGACCTTATAGATCTATTATGACACACTTTTATATGCCACTGGTCAACTGTTAGTGTTACGTGTGCGTCAGAGCTCACATCACTCTCTGTATTTACCTGTTTTCCACACAGCCTTGATGGCATGAAATTTTATTACAAACTAACATGCGGTATTTCTTCCCTCGTTTTTTTCATCTCTTTCCCAGATCACAATTCTTGTCTTTCTATTCTTCATCTGAATTCCCATCCTTAAAATCACTCTTCTTAACTATGAAAAACTACATTAAAAAAAAAAATGGTTTTGTGGATTTGGACTTGTGTAGATCTCACATCATAATTAAGTTTATTAATGAGCACTCTTGTCCTCTTCCTGCCTTCATTTTGTTTGTTTAGAGGTTATTTATTATTTATTGTGTGCATATTATAACCACGTGCTGAATGGGAAGAAGTTTTTCCCTCATTGCTTCTCTGAAATGGATGCTGCTCATTTAGAGGACTCCTGGAAGCAATCCCAAACTGCAAAATCACTTCCTTGGGCAATGAGTGGTGTCCTCTTGTTGACTCTAACTTCCTTATCTCAATTACCTGTGCCTTTATTGTCTTGTCTGCTAGACTTATCTTCACTCTACCATCTTTATCCTGTTCTTCCACCTATACCTGTGAGTCCTGTCCTTATCTTCTCTTTCTTCATTTTAAGTTTAGACATCTGCATCTCTTTGTTTGCTTTTCTCTCTGTAAATTTTGTGCAGGAAAATCCATTTTTCAGGGAATGACAAAATGTCCACACTGATATGGAAGTGAGATCTGCAGTCATGTAGATGCGTCCCCACCACCAGTACCTGTGTCATCTTAACCAAGTTGCTTATAGCTCAGAAAGAGATAACTGCCTGAGGACTTATATTTAATGTTGTGATGATTTTTGTACTTGGCCTAGATATGTTTGCACGCTGTAAACGACTTGAATTAGCTTTCCACACAATTTTGGTTGCCTCCCTAGGAGGGAGGCCATGAAAGATTTGTAACTTAGGTGTGAAGGATTAAAAAAGAGATTGAATTTGTATGAAATATAGACAGATAAACTATTCTGAACTTACTGTATTTTGGGTTTTGTTTTCTCTTTTTAGGGGAAAAAGTATTCTTGGGATGCTGATACTCAGGGTTGGATCCTTGGTTCTTTTTTCTATGGCTATATCATTACTCAGATTCCAGGTGGATATCTTGCAAGCAAAATTGGAGGGAAGCTCTTGTTGGGGTTTGGCATCTTTGGTACCTCTGTGTTCACCTTACTTACTCCATTAGCTGCGGATTTGGGAGTTGGCTACCTCATTGCTGTCAGAGCCTTGGAAGGACTGGGAGAGGTAATTATTTTTCCTCTGTAGCTTGAAAATATCTGAATAATGTATTGACAAATCATAACATACCCTGTGAATGTTGGTATGCTGTAGTAGTGTATGGATTGTTTTATTTTGAGTAACTTAATTTTACTTTTTTGAATAATTAACAAGTACACCCTATTTTTTTTTTATTTACAAGGACACTAAAGGTAAAACTAGAGTTATCCATCCTTATTAAGTCAGAATCCAGGAGTTCAAAAGAGTACTGTTTGCATTCCTACAGCTTTTCCAGTGTGTACGGAATCAAAAGCAGAAGGAATTGATTCTGTTTCTTGGTTCTCATACATTGCATGCTGCTTCTTTTTCTTTGTTTGTTTCTAACTTATTTCATGCTAAACAAGAACCTAACACATTTTACTACTGTTTTTTAATAAAATACACTTCGAAACACGAAAACTTGAAAGAAGTTATAAAATGGTTACTTTTTAACAGAACTGGTTTTTATTTATTTTTTTTATCTAGGGTGTTACCTTTCCAGCTATGCATTCAATGTGGTCTTCTTGGGCTCCTCCCCTGGAACGCAGCAAACTCCTTAGTATTTCATATGCAGGTGAGAAATTCCCACGCTAATAACAGGATTATGCATTTTTACTGCAGTAACAGGGAGGCTTGACTTAAATCAAAGGGATTTATGTTATCAATTTTAATCAGGATTTAATCTGGAAAGCATAGCATTGAGCTAAATCTTGCTTGGCATTCATTATCTTTGCTTTTTTTTTTTTTTTTTGTCTTTTATAGCCTTGAGAAAAGGTATTGATCTGCTTTGATGTATAAACTTCAAGCTTCAGTATCAAGTGTGCTAGGAGTTACTGTGAAGCTGATTAATAGAAGATATTGTGAACAAAGGAGATATGATAGTAGAAACAAAATAGGGCAGAATCACAGGGTATGGCTTTTTTGTGTTTGTTTTAAAGGTGTTTTTGGTGGAACTCAGGGACGCCCTCAGTAATCTTCAAGTGCTACTTGTCAGATATTCAGAGATCAATACCATTTTCTTTTAGGTAGTCCATGTGTGGAGGATGTAATGTTCCATAGAAAATTTACTTCTTTGAAGATACTTCATGTCACATAGAACTTTTGATTTACAAAATATACTGAGAACATAATTCGGATACAGTTTATACTTCGCAAGGTATAGAAGTTACAATACCCAGTTCAAACACAATATCAGTGTGATTCCCTTTATCTGTATCTGGTCATGTTCATGATGCTGGGCAGTTCCATTTGCTGGAAAGCAGTATGTGGGTTGAAGCTAGCTCAAGCCTGTTGCTCTTTCCAAAATTATTAATTGCTCAGTTTTTATACTCTGAACTGTCATGTATTCACTCCCCTGGTGCTGGCCCAGCTATCTGAAGGGGACAGGCATTCACGTGCTGATAGGGCGGAACATCTGCAGCATCAGTTGATCTACTCAGCTGATGACATAGCTGTTTGTTCAAAGCAGAGGTGACCTCCAGTCTCCTTTGTGTTGAGATAGTCAGCTTTTAATTTGTTTATTTATTCATTTGTTACAATGGCTCTAATCAGTCACACCCTGCATTATTCCCTGAACTTCAGAGGTACATTGCTCTTGCCCATACTCACTGAGCCTTTTTCTGTTTTAAGGTTTTATTGATCACTCACATTATTCAATCCACTATTTGTAGAGTGAATGAAAAATGTGGTTTTCTATATTTACCAGTCCAAATACGTTTCTTCTCTAAGAGTGACAAATTTTGAATTCACTTAATGATTTGTTTAACTTTCTGTTGTTAGTATTAATTCTGTAACAGCTTACTTCTTGGACCTGGGCTTCATCAAGAAGGCCAGGGCTATACCACATAAACACTAGCTACAGTTTATAGTGAGTCTAGTAGCTCACTTGTGCCTGTAGGAATGAAGCCTTAGTCCTTTCATCTTCCCATTTTAACACTTCCCTCTAAGCCACATGTCTCATTCCTTCCTGTATGCTATTTCAGGCACTCATCAGACCCTCACATGAGCCGCTTTAACCCACCTAGTGCATCTAACAGTCTCTTCTGTTTTGTCTGTTTTCTTCCATACTAGTGAATTAAATCTGCTTAAAACATCTGCATGTGAGAGGCAACACGAAAAAGTGGAGAGCAAGGAGCTGGGATTGACACTTACTGCTTTTAACTTTAGGAGCTTTTAAACTGCTCCTTTGTGAAGCTGTATTCCAGAGTATAAGTGAGAGGAGACCTTGGCCTCCAACAATTGATTGTTAGCAGGCACAGATGGACAGGGCATCTTGTGTAATCTTGACAGAGCATTTCCTTTTCCTCACGTTTCCATGGTTGGCAGTCATGTGGTCTGTGGCTTAGAAAGTCATGATCCTATTGACTTTCTAAGGGAACACATGACTGAGTTGCATCTAATTGTTATTTTGGTGGGTACCTAACAAAGTACGCAGTTTTGTTGTTCTGTGGTGGAAGCTTTCTACCTCGAACAAAAACTGTCCCAAAAAGATGGAATCTAGTCAGACAACATATTAGCATAATCTGATGTTTTCTGAGTTGAGATTAGATTTGTAAAAGTGACTGTATAATTAACACAAAGAGATAAGTTTAATATTTGTCCCCAATTGAGTGTTCCTAAGTTTGTAAACAATCTGGGTGCCACCTCCACCCTTTCCACAGTACTTCTTCAATTATGATTCAAGAGCTGCTCTTTCCTGCTCATATCTGAACTGCAGTCTGCTCATCTTTCCCTTCTTTCCCTGATCTTACACACTCAAATTTAGGGACTATGAAATTAGAACCTGCTGGTTACATGGATGCCTTCTGGCTCTTGTTTCTAGCATTCCTACTTCGGGGCAGCTAGTAGGTGTTATAAGCAATGCAAATTAGTTATATAACATCAGAATATTGTTTCCTGCCCTTCCTTCACTCTAAAGACCTTGGTTGTACTGAGGTTAACTTCCTCAGCAATGTCTCTTGACTGAGTTGTGTTATTTTGAATGTATTGCAGCTGCCACACAATGGAGGTGAACGTGTCAGGAATGTTTTCTTATTGCTCTTCGCTTATTGTTTTGGATGTTTGTGACTCCATTCTTTGGAGTTTCCAATGCGGTTTATTGTGCCTTTTTCCTTCAGGTAATGAAATGGCAGTCCCTTAGTGGTTATGGCAAATAGTACATGCATAACTTCCTACAGGAAAATGAAGTAAAAGTGAAAAGACCGCTTCATTTAAAGGACCTAATGATGAACTAATGAATGTTTTTATACTTTGGTTTGTTTTACTCTGATAGGTGCACAGCTGGGAACCGTTGTCTCTCTTCCACTGTCTGGTTTAATTTGCTACTATATGAACTGGGTTTACGTATTTTACATATTTGGTAAGGGTTTTTATTATTTAAGTTATGATCCATAGTATTTTAGAAAGCCACAGTATGTTGTTTATTACCTCTTGTATGAGAACTATTTTAAGTTTTTAAAAATATGTTTGACATGTAGGGCTGGCATTTCTTTTCTTCCTGGGAAGTTAAGAGATATTTAAAGCAAGTGAATTCCTTTGCAGGGCTATGTAGGCTTTGCTTCTAATGAGCAAAGATATCTCCGATGTGGACAAAAGCTGATACAAATCAAATGTTTTCAGGATTCCCTCCATGCAGAAATAACAGGCTGGAATTTCTTACTTGAAGTGTGAAATTGAGTTAATAATGTTAATCCCAGGAGTGAATTTCTCCTCTGCGTGAAATAACGTGAGAAGTGTCTGCTGCTTTAAATGGAAACTGTGTGTAAAATCTCTCTAGCAGACACAGGAACCCTGAAAGAATGTCCAAAATGCAAAGCATAGCATGTTTATTGTGTGCTATGTTCTAGAAGGAGCTCAAACATAATAAATTTTCTGATAAGATTTCATAGATCAAACTGATGCTTTTTATAGGCCTGTTTACTTTTCTGAGCTGTTTCATGTTCTGCGCAGGGAACAGAGAATCAAATAAAACAAGATGTAGACTTTGTTCATCAGAACATCCTCTTGATTTTTGTGTAATTTCTGTTTGAAACAGAACTAGACAAAATGGAAAAAGTTGTGCTGGTTGTTAAGTAAAAATACAGACAGTTTGGGTTGATTATTGAGAAGTTAAATTTGTCAAATCATAGAATCAATCCAAGGTTGGAAAAGACCTACAAGATCATCCTGTCCAACCATCCACCTACCACCAATACTTCTCTCTAAACCATGTCCCTCAACACAACAATGTTCCTTGGAATGGTAGTTCTGGAGGCTTTGCTTAAAAAGAAAAACAAATGTTGGCACATCATTTAAGCTGTCTGTAGTGATAGTCTGTACATATGTGTGCTAGGGATTTTTTGGAGATTGAATTTCTCTGTGTGAGCTATATTCTTTATGGCTGTTCCATGTGAAAGCTAGAAATGCAATATGTATGTGTATGCAGTTTCCTTGCTCTACAAGGCACTTCCTAGAGGGGAGGACAAAAAAAAAAAAAGAAAAGAAAAAAACAAGAACAAATAATCACCTTTCTGCTTAGTCATCTTTTATTGCTTACTGTATTATTGAGCCACTTGGGGGAGCTACTGTTTGTAAGCAGAGAGGTTTTTCCAAATACTTTAATATAATTTTAATGCATACTATTTTTTCTGAATTATCTGAGAACATTATTCACTCGGTGGAATTGATTCTGTTTTATTCATACCTCTCCATCCATCTTTTTTCTAATAACAGGTGCGCTTGGTGTACTGTGGTTCTTCTTCTGGATGTGGTTGGTTAGTGATACACCAGAAACTCACAAGAGTATTTCACATACTGAAAGGGAATATATTCTTTCTTCTCTAAAAGATCAGGTATAGCACATTAGTGAAATCATGTTTACTTGAGCAAGAACATAAACCACAAATATTATTGTTAGCATAATGCTCTGGTAGCTAGAAAAATGTCATTAATGTGAGATAAAGGCAGTATGTCAGGAAAAGAAAAATACAGTACAATTGTGTAAATGAGAAAAAAAACGGTAAAGTAAAATGCTGTTTGTCACAGCTATTGTTGTGATGTTATTTTAATGACAATAAGACTTGAGCTTCTTTTTTAATACCAAAAATACATCTGTATGATGTCTTTAAAACTTGAAAAACAGCATTTTGAACATGTGTCTTCTATGGTAGGATAGAACAAGATTACTATTCACAGAGAAAACTTCTCAGAAATGCTATTGTGAGCCAATTCCTAAAGTGTGCATATGAGTTTATTCCTGTGCCTGGGAATACATGTTTGTAAGCTGTGAAGTTGTCTGAGTTAATATTTTGGACTGAGTGGGAAAGATTCAGCCAAATGCATGAGGAGTGACTTTAAATTTTTAATCATTCATGGTAAAAACAAGAGGCAACAAATCATGGTCAGGGAAGGCATGTATTTTATATGTGTGTATATATATGTACTTTTTTAAAATTCTGATGACAAAATGTACAAATTATTGGTTTAAATGACAATAATAAATAGCAGAGCAGTAACATACGTGAGTGTATCTTTAGTGAGAAAGTATCACAGTAATTTCACCAGTGCTGCTTAATTCATCTGTCAATGTGAACTCACATTGTGCCCCTCTGAATGGGTGATCACCATAGCTTTGGGTAAGATAACAGCATCTGCAGTAAAAGTTCATCTTGACATTCTAATTTTCTTCCTCTCCCCTTCCTGCTTGCTAGCTTTCTACACAGAAATCTGTTCCATGGAAACCTATACTGCAGTCCCTTCCACTCTGGGCTATTGTCGTTGCCCATTTCTCCTATAATTGGACTTTCTATACACTGCTCACACTCTTACCCACATACATGAAGGAGATCCTGCGTTTTGATGCACAGGAGGTAAGAAATAATTAAGAAAAAAATACTATATCCATAAAGAAATGTAATAAGAGATTTGCCATGATATTTAGGATGGAGTGACCTGTTTAAGAAAACTTCCAGTGTAAATTTTTAATTTGGAAATGGTGAAATAATTCCCTGTAATTAAGCAGCTACATCTACAAGGTTGTCTGCACTGAAATTTCCATTGGATTTCAGAAATTATTTAATGTTTAGCTTGGCAATAGCATTTCAGTTCATTTTTCTGTTTGAAGATGCATGCTACCTATTTCTAACTGCTCTGATTTAAAACAATAGGTATGTTTGTAAAATAAATGTTCTTTTTTAAAAAAACAGTAACTAGATATAAAATATATATATATCTGTTACTTGTTTTGCACAATTGCCTCAAAACTTACAGCTTATTTCGTAGCTTCAGAAGTGCTTTCTATTTTATTTTATTTTATTTTGCTCAGTCATGAAAAGTATTATTTTGCTTTTAATTGGAAGAGTATCATTGGATAAGTGACATTTTAAGCATTTTAAGGGGGGAAAAGATAACACTTAAGTCTGATTGAATCACCTTCCAAATCATTACTGTCTCTTCTTTCTTCAGTGAGTAACAGAGATTAAATACCTTACTTTACCAAGGTAAATGGGATGAAATGTTATAGACTTAATGACCAGAATAATGTTTTTTTTAATGAAATTGCTTTAAGTGAAATTATTAACCAGGCAGAAATAGAAGTGTTGGAAATGTACTTGACTTTCCTTTTGTTTTAATAAGAAAATTTCAGTGATAGTGTTTTCAGTGCATGGGGAAACTGCTACTGCTTGGGTAAAAATGTCCTCAAAGGTTTTATGGAGCTTAGCATAGTTTTTTCCTTGTTTAATGTGAGCCTGATTTAGAGCAAAATGCACACTTTGCAAGAAGGTGTTTCCAGCAATTACAGGAGGAAAAGATGCTCTATCTAAATTATGAGAAGGTTGTAGTCAAGCATGATACAAAGTGGCTAGAAAAAAAATCTTGCTTTTTAGCTTGCTTATTATGTCTCATGAGGGAATACCTGAATAAGCATCTGCTAAAGATGTGTATTACCACAGTACTCAGTGCTGTGAATTTGTGAGACTTCACTGTATTAAATGCCAACAGACTCTGCTATGAAATGCTTCCCTATGTCTAAGGGTTATGTTTCTCCTTCTTGGAGTTACTTTGTGGTACTGACTGTTGTGACTTTTCAGAAAAGCAAACAAAACAAGAAAAACCCCTTTGCATTATAGCATTGGACTAGCTTTCTCTGCAGCACATTTAGTTGCAAGTTGGCATTGCTTAAATGGAATGGATGGAAGTCCTAGCTCTGTATCTTGTCTCTGATTATAGCCAGCATCAGTTGTGTCAGCATGTAGTTGTGGGATAACACACTGTTGAAAGTGTTGAATCTGAGATCACAGATTCCATAACTGCTTTCAAAATTCTGACTAATACAGCTTTCTCTTAGTTCAAGTAAGATGTGCTATAATTGATCTGAAGCTGCTGTTTCAAAATACTTGCATGGTCAAGTTCATGATGAGACAATATTTTTGCATAGTTTCCTTTTTCCTGATCCCAGTTGCTGATTTAAACCTTCGAGTTCTTCAGCTGACTGCATTGATAGTTACAGATTATGTCATACAGCTAGGAGTTCACACATCAGTAACTTTAAAATGCTTAGTCTTTTCTATCCTTAGGTTTTGATGGATGGTTTTGATGCTCCTGACTCAGACTTTCTTACTGCTCCAAGTCAAGTGATTCTTCAGTACACTGAATGGTCATTTTAGTATTTTAACTGTCTTTTTTCTGTCTCAACAGAATGGCTTTTTATCTGCTCTACCTTATTTTGGCTGCTGGCTTTGTATAATTCTGTCTGGGCAGATTGCTGATCATTTACGAGAAAAACAGAACTTGTCCACTGTTTGTGTCCGCAAATGTTTTACCCTAATAGGTAAGTGCAAGTATTGTCTCTAGTCAGGGGCACATCAGTATTCAAAAACTAAAGCACGTACATCAGGTGGCACTTTTTCTGACAAAGGGTTCTAAAAGGGAATGAGAGTGCAGAGGAGAGTATTAATCAAAGTCACAGTGAGAAATCCAGAAATACGTATCGATTTTACACTTCTTCATTTTATTTATTTATTTATTTATAACTCTGTTGGTGGTGAGCATAACTTAAAAACAGCCATGGCTGTACCATTGCAGAAACAGAAATATGTCCTAATTCAGCAGTGGTTCAGATACAGAAAATACAGGCTGTTTTAATGGTACTGCTGCACTGATGGCTTTGAGCAATGTGTTCTTTTTTACTCTGTATGCAATCTGTTGTGCTTCCTCCTTCCTTTCCTCCCCCCAAAAGTTAGAATGTTTTTCTTTTCCTACTGAGGAGCGTCGAAGTGCTCACATAGTAGCGCAGCACTTGTGTTCATTTAATATCAAAGATTAAGAGGCCAAGAGAGAATTAATCTTGGTGAATTTTCTAAAAATACCATGAAGTGTAACTTAAGTATTGCAGTATATTAAGCTCTATAACGTTATTGTAAAAGATAATATCAGTTGGACCAAAAGTTAGAAGGCAAAAGCTGATGTAAACTATCCCTTGGTTTGAAGTAGTAATTTATTTCCAAATAAGAACAACTTTTTAATTTTTATGTTTATGTTCATGTGTTTTGTCCCTAGCTGCCATGTCTTCTCATGTTAAATGTTATGTTGATGCCATCTAAAGATGGCAGTCTACATCAAACATTACCATTTTTGCTACTAGATTATGAATGCTGTGTGTTTCACTTTATGTTTAAGAAATTACAATTTTAGAGAAAGGTGGAATATTTAGTGCCTTCTCTGATTCTTCAGAAGAAAGATTATTGACAAAATTAAAGGAGTTAGTCTAGCATAAAAAACAAAAATTTAGATGAATATAAGATTGAGTTGTATATTCAAGTGGGCAGGGTGGTGATGAAATGCCACAATATTTGAGAGCATAGCCTGCGGCCTTTGTTACAGTTGTCTTGTGAGAGTGAACAGAAAAAGAGCATCATATATGCTTTTTTTTTCTTAAAAAAAAAAAAGCTAAAGGAACTATTTCTATTTCACAGTCATCAGAGAAACATAAACCTTACTGCCAATACTCATAGGAAAAGAGGAGTGGGGAGAACATTACATGAATTTGTCAAGAGTTAATCCTGTCATTTTCTATAATAAAGTAGACATATCAGACAAAGAAATCATCAGAGATAGCCAGAAGTTTCACCACGGCCAAAACACAGCATTATTATAAACATTTCCTCTAAGTGAGAGAGGATATCATTCTACATGAGCCTGTGTTGCTCAGTGTTTGTTTTTTTTTATTTAAGACTTAGATAACTGAATCACAGAAGCACAGAATTGTAGGGGTTGGAAGGGACCTCCAGAGATCATGGAGTCCAACCCCCTGCCAAAGCAGCTCCCTAGCCCAGGTTGCACAGGTAGGCGTCCAGGCGGGTCCTGAATGTCTCCAGAGAAGGAGACTCCACCACCTCTCTGTGCAGCTGTGCCACTGCTCCGTCACTGCACTGGGAAGAATTTCCCACACACATTTGTGCAGAACTTCTATGCTTCAGTGTGTGGCCAGTTCCCCTCATCCTATCACCACACACTGCTGAAAAGTGTCCAGCCTCATCCCTTTGCCTCCTACCTTAGATATTTATAGACGTGGATCAGATCCCCTCTGAGTCTTCTTTTTTTCAAGGCTGAACAGACCCAGGTCTCTCAGCCTCTTTTCATAAGAGAAGTGTTCCACATCCTTTATCATCTTTGTAGCTCTCCACTGGACTCTTTCAAGAAAATCCCTGTCTTTTTTTGTACTGGGGAGCCCAGAACTGGACACAATACTCCAGGTGAGGCCTCACCAGGGCAGAGGGGGAGTATCGCCTCCCTCAATCTGCTGGCCATGCTCTTTTTTAATGCACCCCAGGATGCCATTGGCCTTCTTGGCCTCCAAGGCACACTGCTGGCTCATGGCCAACCTGTTCACCAGGAACTGGGATAGGGAATACAGTTGCCAGACTTACGGTTGCTGCCAGGATGGAAAGACAAAATAGAATCCAAAGTGGTCTTGACTGATGGCAAGGAGAGGTGATCTGAAGCCAGAAAGATCAAACTTTACTAAAAATGAATAAAAGGATGTATTTAGAAGGATAATTTGAAAGCTGATTAAAAGAAGAGGAAAGGGGGAAAAGACCAGGCATGGGATCCATGCAAGTCACAGCTTACAAGATATATGTCCATCCTTGCACTTAATGTGTTGTTTTTTCAATTCTGCTCTTTTGAGTTGTTTGCTTTAAAGCAGCTCTTGTAATAAACTCTCAAGCATTTTTGTTTTCTTAGGCCTACTGAATTCTGGTGATCTTGTTTTTACTGCAGGGCCTCACAACTATGTCTGTACAACCGAGGGAGAACATGGTATTGTGTAAGGAAAAAGGGGCTCTTAAGAGTTTTGTTGATGAAGCCAATGTTGGTTGGCATGTGTTTGTAGCTTGTGTTGAAGTCATGTAACTAGCCAACTGTGGTATGGGGAAATGGGGCTGCCAAAGTTAATTGCAGAAAGGAAACAGCATACACTAATTCATGATGGCTACTATGCCATCTAAATTGTTTCCAGTACCTGAAGTCTCAAAAGCTAGTCTGGTTCTCTAAGCTGTGAGGTTCCAAATGTTCTGATGGAAAGCATGACACTCTTTCTAGAAAGTGTTCGTAGGAGAGCTATGTATATATATATTTGTATGAAATCTTCCAGCTCTACTTTATTATGATTTGCAGAAGTCCCTGATGGCTCCTGAAACAAATACTTAAATGGGAGTAACTTCTTCACAGTGCGTTGTTCACCTGTCAGTCTCAGTGCACATTCTGGGATTTATATAATGATAAATAAAATGAGCTTGTGAAGTTACATTCACTGTCCATTGGTTTTTGGTTTTCCAGATGAAGTTTGTACTTTCTAGCTAGAGTAGGATTGTTTCTGGTCTGTGCAACGTTTCTTTAGACAGCCTGGTGTTTGCAACCTATCTACTCTTCGCTGATCCCTGTGACGCCCATACTGCAGTGCTGGATTCTGTGCACTAGGTGGTGTTGGAGATTGTATGTACGCGCAGCTCAGAGCATCTTAATTTTCTGGTTTGAAGTCCCTTGATTGCAAAATTTCTGTTTTAAAGGAATGATTGGACCTGCAGTGTTCTTAGTAGCAGCTGGGTTCATAGGATGCAACTATGAGCTAGCCGTTGCTTTTGTGACCATATCGACAACACTAGGAGGGTTTTGTACGTCTGGTTACAGCATCAACCACCTGGACATAGCCCCTTCGTGAGTATTGCTGACGCTTTTGTTACTGATTGGATACATTTATGATCACTTCTTTTGTATTCCTGGAGTGCCTAGGAGCTTGTATGATGAAAAGTTCGACTTCAGTTTGAATCTTCTTTGTTACAAATTCAGAATCTGATCCCTCGGTTTCCCAAAAAGCACACATACGTGAATATTCTTTTGAACATTTAAGTGGTAATTACAAGTCTAATTTGCTTTGCTGTTAATTTACCTGTTTGCCATAGTGCTTGTGTCTAAGCAGGATCAAATGAATTTGTGACTAATGAGTGTTTATATGCTAATGCTTGAGATGAAAGTAGTGTCTGTGAGTGGAGAGGAAAAAAAAGGAATTGTAGACATTTTAACTAGAAAAAACATCCTTAAGAACTGGGCAACTTATAGGAGACCTCAGGTCCAGGATGAAAATGGCATCCAGGCTTTGGCAATTGAAAAGATGGTCGTCAAGGATACGGAGATGGACAAGGTTTGACTTAAGAGCAGTAAGTGAAACAGTGGGACTCAAATTAATCTTGGCAGATTACATTAAGTAACAAGCAAAGAGGGAGATACCAGTGTCCATCTGTAAATGGTGTTTACAGTGAATTGAACAGGAAAGTATGAAGAACAGCATATGTGATGCTTTAATTCCTATCAAATAGAGTTATGAATATAGAAGATCTAGGTAAAGCACTGTACCTGGTGTATTATGGGATCATAACGTAACATCTGTTGCAAGTTTAACTTTACTAAAAATGTAAAACACTGACTGGGATTCATTCATTTTGTCTTTGTTTAAAACCCCAAAATATAAGCGTTAATGACAAAAAAAAAAAAACCAACACTACTTTTGTGAGTTATTTAGTGGCAGAACTTGGATGTCTGTGCAGTTTTGATCTGTCTCCTTGTGTCTGTGCATTGCAAATCTCTCTTTGTGAATATAGAGGAAAACTGACATCTGTTTCTAAGCCCTCTGCCCTTTTTAGCATGTAATGGCTGAGGCTGGGCATTGCAGAAGAAAAGAAGGGTCACATTTAAGGTTAGCTGAATGTTTCTGGGAATTCATTTCTTCCATTGCTCTGTCACAGAGTTGGCATGTAGTAAGTCAGTTGGTCAAACACTCGTGTGACAGTCTGTTTAAACCCTGTAACTTCAGGAACCTGCTCTTCTAAGAGTGCCTTGTTATAAAGAGGAATGGGCTCTTCTTGAACGTGCTTCAGACCACCATAATATGTAAAGGGAATCTGCAGCAGCTTGAGTCTGAAGTTAAAATATATCTATTGAAAAGCGAATGCTGGACCCAGTGATGCTAACTGAGGCCTAGCTGATATACTACTTCTTTTCTGGATATGTTTCTTCGAGCTTTTAAGTCTAATTTACAAAAACGGAAGTGCTAAGTGTTAACCAAAGTAGTGAGAGCTGTGCTTTGAATATAAGAACAGTGTTGTTAAATATTCTTCAGATGAAATCCTGAGGACCTCAAGTCAGTCATTCAGTAGCAGCATATGTTATTGGCTTATGTTTTCATTCCCAGTCTGTAGTAGGTGTATCACATTGTGACCTCTATCTCTTGAGTGTTATGAAAATAAACTAATTTTGTGAAAAGTGCTACTGGAAAGATCTTGGGCTGGTTAAAATTCTGCTTGCAACAATTGAGTAAGAAGCACAAATTAAGAGAGGAAAGCTTTACTGGGCAAAAATGTGGCCAGTGTAGATTCTGTTTTATTGAAACTGGTGATTCTGTATTAAGCACATGCATGCTTTCATTTGGGGCAAATAAGCCCAAATGAAGACAGAAAGGAAAGGGCATGTCCTTGTAATAAAACTCATAGGAAAAAAAAAACTTCAAATGCAGAAATACCAGAAATTCTAAGATGAAGTAATAATAATTTTAGAAAGTTTTCTTTCCCCCCTACTTAACTTCTTGCAAATGTCTAAGCTTTCTTGAATGAAATGGCATATTAGAATAACTAGAAGTGGTTCAAAGCCATTTCAAAATGCACTTAGATCCCTGGTTGAGTTTCTTAAAAGTAAGCTCACTAGAATAGCAAAGGGTCCTTTCTTGTTATTAAAATTTGTATTATACTGAAGAAATAATGATTATATTCTCAGGAAAAAAAAAAAAGAATTAGTGTACTGATGCTGGAGGAAGAAAGATATTTGCTGTGTGTTTTTGTTATTTTAACACACATTTATTAGGCCATCAGTGGACTGAGGGAGAGCAGAGGGTGAGATCACTCTTAGGAGATTTCCTGTTCTAACTCTGAATGTCTAGACTGCTCTGCAAGTCAATTTGAGTTCACTTAGAGCACTGTGTCATAAGATTTCAACCAACAGCTCACTTTTACACTTGCTCTACAGATGTGTCACTTTTTCTTTCCTGTTTCATAGTGGTGTCTTCACTGTGCTGAGGGAGTGGCATAACTGTTATCTGTGTTAAACACGACGTGCTATCAAAATGCAACCTGTGTCAGAAACAGCAGGCAAAACCAGAGGCATTGAGCCAGCAATTAATTGTCAAGCATCTATGATGACCAGAGAAACCATTAAACTGTGTTTAGTTTTGAAAATTTGTATTAGCAGCACTGTAGTGCTTAAAGGTGGTGAAAACAACATGTGTTTTGTTTTTTTAAAGCTGTTTAAAGCTTTAAAAGGAAGCTTTTCACACTTTCACATTCAGGTTTGTGAAAGCATATTAAGCACTTTCGGAGAGAAACGTTATGTGCTCATTTATTAAAAAAATATATAATTTAATTGCAGGAGTGGAGCTCAATTTAAAATACATAATAATATGTATCAGCTTGCAGCATAGCAAGTCAACTAGTAGGCTTGATAATTGTCTTGTCAGGAAAAACACCTGTTTTCGTAATGTTACTGGCTGGATGCACACTGCAACCTTTTATAACAATGTGTAGTTGAATTTCCCTGTTTCTGAAAATGAAATGTCAAAGCTGTATCTCTTTAGAGATGCAAATTTGTCTTTCTATTGTGTTGTCATTGTTAAACAGTGAGGATGCCATTGCACTCTGAACAGCTGAAAGCAGTAAGTGAGAGAGATCTCCATTTTCCTGTCCTAAAGTACAACTGATAATATTTTATGTAGTTGTTCAGATAACAAACCTACCTTGAAGATCTGAGTCACAGGAATCCGTTCTCTGGTGGGTGGAAGGTTGAGCTCAGACATAAAACGTCTAGCTCTTTTTAACCTTGAGTCTGTGTCACAAGTCTGTGCTTGTGCTGCTGTTTCAAACACGACTCCTTGGTATTGCAACATTCCTATTCTATGTTTAATTGCACAGAGGTGAGGTGCTTTAGATATTAAGCAAGTTACCACTTTTTTTCCCAGTAAGTTTTTATGGCCACTGGTGCATGTGCATGCACGTGTGTGCTAAAGCAGCACATTGATGGAGCAGGAAGCCTCAGAATACAGCTGCAAGAATGGCAACAAGTAGAACAGGTTGAGTCAGACGTGTTTCCCGTTGGCCAGGACACACAGAAAGCTGGAGGGAAGGACTGCTGCAGAGTTCTGTGAACTCTTGCCTTCAGATCACCACTCTGTAGTGTACTGGGAATATCCATCCAGATTAAGGATAATTGCCTTTTTGGCAGTGTTACCTGAAGCATCTCTTACTGCTGCCAAACAGTGCTCTGTCGTATTCCTCGTTGTTTTTCCACTTCAAGGCATGCAGTGTTTCTTTTTTAACTTTTCTGGTGGATTCATTCCAGACAGTTTGTTTGTGGCTTAGCAAGGGGGAAGTGGTTTTTGGATTATGGATTCTAAGCACAGTGTGAGTAATTCAAGTAAATTCCCTAACTGGCCTCTGGAAAATGAAGACGTCATGAATTGTCAGAGACATTACTAGAATAGAAACAACCTATTCTTACTTGAATGTTTGTGTTTTAACTTGCACGTGTGATCAGGATGAAACCTGTGTGATCCAATTAAGCGAAATTATTTCTTTGACTGGTCAGCAAGATAAGTTCTCAAGCAATGTTGTTAATTTCCCTTACAGGTATGCTGGAATTCTTCTTGGGATCACAAATTCTTTTGCTACTATCCCAGGAATGGTGGGGCCAGTAGTTGCTAAGAACCTCACTCATAATGTAAGTCTATTTACTGTTTGGTTTTGGCTTCTTTTTTCCTGTAAGACTGTATTTTTATCTCCACAGAATGGTAATCCTCTGTTCTCAAGTCTGCGTCATTACATTATATTTGGCATATACGTGCAAGTTGTGTTCTCTTGTTCTTGTGAATGCCTTAGCTCCTAACCTTAATGAGAAAAATTAAAGTACAGAGATCTCTTTTAAAGTTGTAGTGATTCAGCTCTTGTATTCTCTAGGAATAAAATGCTCATTTTTATTTCACATTCAGATTCTGTTAAAGCCAACCAGACAAGACAGCTGTAGTATTATTGCAGCTAAATAAGACAAGCTCCTACTTGTTTTCCAAAACTGTTCTATCACGTGAGGTTGTGAGTTGTAAAATCAGCATTCGTCAGACGAGCCATAAGCTGGATTCAAATGTGTAGTTTTCATAATGCATTCCTTTGTATGTGCATGGTGCGATTTGGATGCTCAGTGCTGCGATATCTTCCTTCTAAATCAAACAGCGTTCAATCTGACCGCCAAGATTGCTTAGTCAGACAAAGTGCTGTTTGAAGTAGAAAACAGGAGCTAAAAGTTATTTGAATTCTTTTCTAAGTAAACCACTTGAATTTTTCTAAAACGCTTAAAGAAAAAGTGAAGAGTAAGTTTATTGATACTGATAAAATTCTGGAGTTGGTAATCAGTCATTTCCTTAAAAATAATATGAAATACTAGATAATGTGTGAATCCAAACAAATTAGCTTCTTCCAAATTGATAACAGGTGGTGGTGTTATTTGTGTTGGGTCTTTTTGTTCGCTTTTCCTCTCATCTTAATGCACTGCTCTGATAATTATTCTGTTTTTTGTAGTAAGATCATTTATGGCTTTAGTAGAATCTACATGTTATTAAAAAAATTAAAAATCAACTCCCTAAGACATCTGTATACATAGCTGTATATATACAGCATATGTATACAGCATATACATCAGTGTATCTGTATATTTGTATACTACAAACACAGTTCTTTGCTGTTTGGTTTGGGTAAAATTCACATAACAGATAAGAAAACTTACCATTCTAGTACAGACACATTGTAGTCATTAGGAATAATTTAGTGCTTTTCTTACTTAACTCGTGGATCATCTGACCAGAAAGCAAGGACGTGTTTCTTGTTACAGTAATGTTCTCTGAGGTTGCAGAGCCTTCATGCAAATGTGAATTTAGATATGAAGGCTGTGCATCTCAGGTGCTCGTCTGATCCAGAAGGGCAGCCTTATCTGAAGTACGTTTACTGCGTAAGATGTCCTGTTAAAATGAAGTTATTTAAAATGATAATTTGTTTATAATGTCACGTTGCTATGAAGTCATATTGCATAGCGTTTATGTTTATATAGAGAAGGAATGTAGCATCTCTTAAAAATACGTTTTTTTTCTCGAATGTGGAGCTGCAAATTAACTGCATCTTTTTCTTTTTTTTTTAATTCCTCTTTTTAACAGAATACTGTGGGAGAATGGCAGATAGTTTTCTATATTGCTGCTTCCATTAATCTCTTTGGAGCAATTTTCTTTGCCTTATTTGCAAGTGGAGAAGTTCAGGACTGGGCAGTCAGCGGTTATCACTTCCATAGAAACTGAAGGAGACGTTGAAATACCAAAGCTGTGCTGAATCCCAGTGTGCTGTAGAACCATGTGACCAGAAAAGTGCCTTCCCTACTGATGCCTAGGAATCGTCAGAGCTTTTAAGTTAAACTATTTTATCTGTGTATCTTCTGTACTGAAAATAATTTGACAACGTGTGTGTGTGCTATTTCTAAACAAGACACTACTTGGATTAAATTGAATAGTTTCATGCTAGAACTTGATATCAAATATATGATCAGAGACAGTGTTTCAAATCAGTGTGCTAAGATCCATTTCCTTCCAGTTTTTAATGAATGTTTTCTGAATTAATGTTTAGGCAGATATTTGCTGATACTGAAATGAGAGGGAAAAAAAAAAACAATATGATTATGTAGCACTGTGAGGAGTGGCGTGCAATTAATTATGTACAAAAAGCAACGTCTTGATTTCTGTGATGATATTGATAGACTTTTGCTTCTTGAAACGCTGAAAGATTTCTAGTCTACAGCCTTTTATAATCTTTTATTTTCTTAGTTTTTTAATTGATGTCTAAGAAATGCACACTTGATTTTTACTCTACTTTACGCACAAGTTTTCAAATGGAAACATTCCCTGTTTCAGGACTACAACTTCACAATTAATACAGAGCAGTGAGGAAGTAAAATATATGATTGTGACTGACAGAAGAAGCCATGTGTTACTGTTCTCTGTGGTGCAGGTGTTTTTAAACGGGCCTTATTTTTATTCAAAAATGTGTGAAGAAGCAGCAGTGCAACTCTGTATGCTGCCTTGATTTAAACCACAAGAGTGAACTAGAAATAGAGTATCTACATGTTTACATGAAAATAACTTTCAGTTTGGCAGTTCACTTTCTTGTCGGTTATTATCAATGCAGTGGCATTATTTCTTCTTTCACGTGCATATGTATTTGTATTTGTCAGCTTGTCAGTGTAAATGCAATAAAATAAGGCTATTGTAGGGAATAAATAAGGAAAATCAGTTCTCTTCTGCAATAGCTTTGTTAGAATAGAAAGAACTAGTGCAATATCCTGATGCTACTAGTCTCCCGTCAGCATAGAATTTGACACTCAAGAGTATTCTTTGCACAACATATAATTAAATGCCACACTGGGATTAAATGAAGTCTGTTAAGGCAGTGTGATAAGAACAGATGGCTGAATAATCTTGTCACAAAGCAAAGAAAAATTCCTGTGCCCAAAGATTCCTGGATTGGAGCAATTAGGTGAAAAAGACAAAAATCACTGAGCTCTGGGCTTTTCGTTTACCACCAGTGCTGAGGAGAAGCCCAGTACTAACACTGCTCCGGTGGAGCCTACCTTCCTTCATTTCTAGGAAATGGCATCTACCTCTTCTTTTTAGCTTTAAGAGCCATTTTGTTTTGACCTTCCTGGAAGTGTCGTGTTCTCTCATGATGAAGCTGTTTAAATCTGTTTGTCTGCAGCATTTCCACAATAAACGATGTGAACTTCAGATGCAATTAGTAGTTGTTCAGTGGGGAGTATGTTAAAGCTATGTTGTATCTTTAGCATTTCCTCAGTAAGTGGAACAAATATTTCCACGTGCATCCATTGAAAATAGTCATCTCCCTGAAGTTAGAGAACCGTCCTGAAAGTACTCTGAACAAGACCGGTAACTGGACAAGGGATGGTTAATGTTTTCCTGGGAAAATTACCTGCTTCAGGAATTTCTTGTCTAACTTTACAAGTGAGTACTATATTCTTCCTGGTACTGTATTAAAAGTAGTAACTGTGCTTTGTGTCCACAGAAGTTTATGCTTTTTAATTATTTAATTTACTTATTAAAGCCAGGGTTACTGAAAAACTTAAATGAGGTACGGCTTAATTTATGCTGTCAAAATATTTTCAGTTAATCCTTGCAGTTTGGCCTTCTGAGCTGCAAGCACATGCTGCTGGCTTTTGTTGAGCTTTTCATCCCCTAGTATCCCCATGTTCTCCACAGAGCTGCTGCTGGTGTTCCTGTCACACTGTCGTGTTTCTGTTGGCACAGTCCTCTCATTCAGTTTCAGATTTTTTTTTCCTGTAAACAACTTTAATGATAATTTTTTGCTGCTTTTCCTTAACAGATATACCAGAGTAAGAAGGTATGTTCTCTAATCCATCAGGAATCTTCTAATTAAGAAGTCTACCTGGAACGAGGGAAGTCGTATCAAAAAATAGATAGCATCCATTTCAAAGCAGAAAACGAAGCAGTGCTTTGGGAGCATGTCTTGGAAGCATGCCAGGTACTTCTCAGTGTCTCCTTCTGACACAGTTCTGCTTTAATATTTGGTGTAGCATTTGATACAAAGCTGTACCATCAGTAACAGATGGAACAGCACTTAGCAGAATATCCTCCAGCATGCGTTCTCAGTATTGATCTGAGATCTGAACTATGGCCTTTTTCAACCTGGAAAAGTGCCTTCATCACTCTTCTCAGGAAAGGACAAAAACTAATCATTGGGGTTTTTTCTTTTTTTCTAGTTCACTGATCCTTTGTCTTAAGAGTGCCAACTTTTAATTATACCTCTTATACCTCTTAAAGTCTTAAGTGTTTGCCACCCAAAAACATTACTTAATTTACATAAGCTTTTTCAGTGATAAACTAATGAAGATTTATATAGCTCTTAGTACCATACAGGGGTCCGTGCATGGTGCTTCCCCATCTGCATGTTCCTCTATAACTCGTGACAGCTGTGTTCCCTGTTGGGAAGGATTCATTTTCATAGTTCATTTACAGTTCATTTTCCATCAGTTGTGTTCCATCTTTTTTTTTTCTGGCTTATTTTTTCAGTCACTTATTTGTCAGTTTCTCCTCTTTCTGTTTGATTTCTTGATAAGTGAACTAACCTTTAAGTCTAACAAGTCTTCCAATATTTTTAGCATTTTCCAGGAAGGAAAGCTCTGTAGGTGAGGAACCCTACACATTACAAAGGTAAGTGAGGCAAAGTTTGTATGCAAGGGCAGTATCTTCTGTTAGAACAGTTGCAGCTTCTAAAAGACATGCTTCTTAATATCAAGACAGTGTTTTGCATTGTCATCTCAACCATCAAAACTGAAGTAACACTACTGTGCTTTGGAAGACTAAATTAGAGTGAGTACTACCTTAGAGGGGCTCCCATTTCTCCCATGTACTTGTGTCTCAAAAAGCCTAATGCCTGCTTTTAAATCATATGGGGTAAGAGCAGTCCAATCAGTCAAAATACATGCATCAAAATGATTCTCTCCAATAGCTGTTGGCTGACCAAGTCCTGTTTTGAGGCTTGTCAGTAAAGATGCTCTTAGTGCAGGGGCACTGGCCTGAGGGTATGTCTGACATGGAGCTAATTAGTCATGAATGATTTGGTACAGAACTATTTCACTAGTATTGTGCCTACAAAAGAAAACACCACACAAATAGTAGTATATACCAACAATGAAGCAGATAATCCTGAACATGTAAAGAGCATCTTGTCAGGATAAGTATTTGAGTAGTTGGTTAGCCTCATTTCACTTGCTTTTCTGTAAGGAAATATAATGAGCCATTAACACATTCGTTTACTCCAAATCAGAGCGTGCTTGAATCAAATCAAAGTTCTGTAGATTTTCCTACTTCATTCATATTACAATTACTAATATTTCTGCAGTTCTGTATTTAATACACTGTATGGTTTTACTTCTGAGAAAACAGCTTCAGAAAGGGTTTATTTCTTTCTGTTTTATGTGATGGTGTATATAGTCAATTACAAAAGTATTTATTGCCATATTTAATGCAAGCAAAATGGTGACTTATGTTTATTTTAATTTCTAGCCCTGTACCCAGCAGAGCTGTATATAGCCCCAGTAACAGTTTTAGGTCAGGGCGTTAGTTATTAACATTCTGTAAGACTTACACATCCAGAAAAGGAACCGCAAGAAGACACTGGCAATTATTTAAATCCCAGTGGCATAGCAAATGGGTGCGAGACACAGAGACATACCATAAGATAAAAAATGAAAGTACTGGCTCAAGTGAGAATCTAGAGACCCTCACAGTTAAATCACCATTTCAGCTTTTCCTTTCATCTCTCACAGATTCTTCCTCTGCTTAACAGTTGTTGGTCATACTTTTAAACTGGAACTACATATACACGATTTAATTCCTCAGCACAGAAGTGAGTCAATTTCATCAGTTTTCTGCTGTGTAAAATCATTGATCTGCTTTAATCTGGGTAATCTCTGAGAAGCTCAAATGTGTATCTAGCCTATATAGTTTTCAAGAGTCATAACTCAGTTCAGTGAAAATTGAATTTCTTTGGGAGGAAAAAGAAGTTATTACCATGTGAAATGTTAAGTGTATATCTATATTGGTTAAGCAAGACTGTCCCAAAAGTGTTGCTCGTTCATAGGTTCGTTAGGTTGGAAAGGACCTATAAGATCATCTAGTCCAACCATCCTCCTATCACTATCCCTACCCAACTACTAAATCAAATCCCTTAGCATTATCTTTGAGAAGTAATTTTCTGTTTCTGAAACAAAAATGCTGATTTAATTTTTTCTTCTCAGTAGCATACTTAACAATTTATTAATTGACCGAGTTCAGGCCTGGATCTGGCACAAAACATGAAAATTCAGGTAGGGAAGTGATCAAAAAGATTCCGGTACTGATACACATTTTCAGGTGAAAGCAGGTTGACATTAGGATAATGGTAGCATTACTGTTATTGCAACATAATCTGGTCCTTGTTACAACACATTGTAAGAGAGGGTGCTTGGGAGTTGCCCAAGGCATAGCAGTGGAAATTAAATACATATTATTAAGCCAAAATTCTGTTTGCCTTCTCCCTTTAAAGGATAACCATTTGCAATAGAGTACAGAGATAATATCATTTCGTAAAGCATTTAAAAACTTGGAGGAAACATTTTTGAAAGGAATTTTTAAAAAGCTTTTTGTCATGCAGAAGTTTCCATGTGGCTACTTCAAAAAAAGAAAAAAAAAAGTATTTTTTCTTGTCTTTTTTCCTAAATTAAGTTCAAATGTTGACACTTAATACTCTCAGCTCAGCCAGGCTTAGATGTTATAATGATTTCTGGTGGAATACATGACTCTGTTGATGTTTCTCTGACCTCTTCTGCTGATCCCATTCCAGCAGTAAATGGCTAATCACTTTCTGAGTCATCTTACTAACTCAGAAGGGAGAGACAGGTTAATTGGGGTTTTTTGGTTTGGTTTTGTTTTGTTGCCAAATCCCCATCTTTTTCCCACTGCTTTCTGCCTAGGCATCTGGGCTTCAGGGAGAACAAGAAGTGACAAGCGCATTCTGTACCTACAGGTTTAAACAGTTCCTGCTGAATGAAGAGGAAAAATGTTTTCCATGTATTCTAAAAAAGGAAATAAAACAAGTGTCCTGCAACAAGTGATAAGTTAGCATTTTAGGAGAAGCACAGCATCCTAAAAGTTGCAGGTAGCCTTTTTTATAATGTGACAATATAAGGAGAATTGCTGCTGTGGCTGTCTTTAAAAGGATACTGAAATGGAGCGTATTTTGCAGCTGAAATCAAGACCTAGTTCTGCCAGTCCCACTGAGTGGTAAGTAGCTGCAATGGTATTCTTTAAACAAAAACACTTCAACTGTCTTTTTCAATGAAAAGCAGGGGTGAGGGGAAGAAAGATGCTTCCTTTAGTAACACCAAAAAAGTCTGTCTTCTGAACAGTCTTAAAATTGAACTACATGAAAGTACAAAGTATCACCGCGTGAAATTTGGTTTTGATTTGACTGCCTTTCAGATTTGCATGCTGTGCACGGTCAATGCATCTTGCATGCTTGTTTTGTTCAGCTGGGAAGTATATAGTAGCTTCAAATGAAAGAGTGGGTGAGTTTTTTTTACTGTCCAGTAGAAGGAAAGCAGTTGTGGGTTACTCTACACAGATAGATAGGATGGAAAATAAGGCAAATAACTGTTTGGCAAATAATTAATTCCTTCAAGAGCTTGATTAGCACTTGAATCCATCTCAGTCATTACCTTCTTTACCACTGGCATTCCTTTTTGCACAGTCAAGCACTACTTCTGCAGTAAGCAGGCCTAACTGAAGGTCTGAAATTTAAGCTGATGAGTTTTGAGTATCCTTATCCAGTTCAATTATGAGTTGATGTTCACTGGGAATGGTTGTGGAGAGGCTTAATTGCTTGTTCTGAGTGCTTCTGTTTTGAGTGCAGTCTCTTTTCTTTCAGGTTTATAGATGTGCATATTTGGAGTCTGTTTCCCATGCAGTTGCTTGTGTTAATATTTTCTGCTATGAAAATAGCTTTGCTTAAGTTTAAAGGCCCTTATTGTGAAGGGAGTGAGAAACCAGGGTGCTTAATTTGCCAGTATATAGCTGATAGAATTGCTAAGCATCTCTGCATGATATTGAAAGTAGAAGGGGAAAAAAGGCAAATTCAAGATGCTGATGGCAGTAGAAAAGGATCAGATTGAAGAATATCTGCACAGACATAGCAGTGTTATTTTAACATGTCTGAATGAAGTCAGATTGATACCAATGGTACTTTAAGCTACTGCTGAGCACTGAACATCTGTCTTTTGCTGTAAAAAGACAAGTCTGTGAATGAGATGGCATGTGGTTAAGCTGTGTTGTCATACACGGCCAGTGAAGTACAAGCTTCCTGCAACAGAATCACAGCTCTCTGTCCCAGGCCAAATCTTTTCTGTCCTTTCTATGGGAGAAGTGGGCCCACCAAATTCCTACAGGCAGATGGTGGGCATCAGCTTGGTCACAACTCACAGGGAGTGGGGGGGGGAAAACAGTGGCAGTTTTTGTTTTGTGACCAGCTCACCTTGTCAGCCCTCTGTCATCTTCAGAATCTGAGCTCAAGGACCATATGTGATGTCTGTGGAACTGTGAAAGGCTTAACTAGAAAGTCAAGGCTACCAAGCAGCTGTGTATGAAAGGCCTGGGTGATTGATGATATGCATCCAGCACCAAAATGGGGAACCAGAGAGTTTTACAGGGAAAAATGAACATACATGGAAAGAACTGTCTCTAGCGTTAGACAGCAGCTGAATTTTTGGCTGCTCTAGTCAAAAGATATGCCAAAAGTATTTGCTTAAGCCTAGGTGTAATAGATATCTCTGAGTTCACATAGATTCTCTGGATTCAAAGTGTTCCCTTGTACTGCAGGAAGGAGCCAGTCTGTGAAAATCAATCCACAGCCGTCCTGTTCAATCAGTCTGAAGAACACACTGAAATCACAAACCACGGGAGCTGTGATTCCTCCCCCAGCTCTGCTCTTAACGGGGTGCTGACATCAAAGGATATAGGAGCTGTAGTAAGCAAGTGGTCAAAATGCAAGAAACCAGTTTGAACTGCTGAAATTGAATTGTAAGAAGCAGCTGGCTTCACTTCTAACTGAGGATCCAATCTTTTGGGGGGGAGGAGGATTGGGGTTTTTTTTGTGTGTTTTTAAAAAAGGGGGAGGAACCCAGACCAAACAAAATTCCAAACTAAATCCATCTGTCTAGTTCTGCTCAATGAAAGTTAAATAGTAAGTGTGGCGCTTTGAAGCCTAGATGGAAGTTTCACTGTTCGTTCAGTCTGTACAAACACACTTTTGTAAGGGCAGATGTCCTCCTACAGGAGGAGAAAATAAACCTCTCTGCAGATTTCCCTTTCTGCTCTGCCCGTTTTAGTTCTCCCAAATCATGAAATGCAAGTGCCAGCGGGCAGTTAGTGTGCAGCTCCTGCACTGATTTTGGCTGAGTCATGAAGTACAGCACAGGCTGCTTTGTCTCAGGGCACTGGGCAAGGAGGCCGCTGCTGACTGCGGCTTTGACAGAGAGGAAACACAAAAGCAGGATTTGGAGTGCGTGACGGCGCAGTGCTGACTTGGAGCTATAACAGAGAGCCCCACAGCCTGCACCCCTCCTGTCAGCCACCCCACGGCAGCTCGCGTGAGGGCAGCAGGAGTCCTGATGGAAACTGTTTTCCCCCAGCACACTGTCTGTTAAAACACCGATGGTTCAGAAATCTCTAGATGGCTAAGCTGGCAATTAGCCCAATCAATAAGCACTATTTATTTCCACTTTTCTCACAGTACCTTTCCTGCTTTCAGCAGTAGGCCATGCTGTGCCCCAAGGCACCCCTTACTACATTACTATATAGTAATGAAATCAATTGTGATTCTTCATAGTAATTAGATATTTGATTTAACATCCATGTTTTTTACATTTTAAAATAGAACAGGAGGCAGAGGCAGATATAGACACAATGGATTACATTCTTTTCTTAACAAGGAGGGAAATAAAAGACAGAAGTCTCTGAATGCTGTGTTACTTGTGGTAATTACCAGCTCAGGTGACTAGTCCACGGAGTTTCTGTATGTTTATGATTCTGGAGCCTAGTGATGAATTTATTCTGGTTATTTTTAGTTTGTTTCTGGTGACTAAGCTTTCTGTCATTTTATCCCACCAAGCTATGCAGATGAAGCACTTAAGCATTGCACCAATAGCTAATTCTTGCATTTACATTTGTATTTGATCACACTTTCACTAAAAACAGTGACTTCCCAGTGGTCAGGGCTGTGCTCAGTACTCTTACTTTTCGCTGCCTAATTGAAAAGGGTCAGGATGATTCCTTAGTATATATGCATTAATTTTAAATAAAATAAAATACAACTTCACAGTTCCTGCTGTGCTCTCAACAAATGTTAATGCCACGGTAGAAACTAGATGTGCATCACATTAACCACAAAAATGTTATGCTGGTAAGTGTTTCACTTGCATCCTCAGCTGCACTAGCACTAGGCCTACTGCAAAATTAATCCATTGGAAATTTTATATCTATTTTGAAGCCTCTGACGTGTTTACTAGAAGATTACTGGGAACTGTTCTCAACTGCAGTGATGACAGATTGGGTTATTTAAGCTTTGTGGGTACTTTTGGAGGCTGAGACCTGTCTAACGTGTCAGGATTATAAATGATGCTTTCCCACATAATCATCATGGCTTACCTTAATAACACTTGAAAAGTAATGCCACTGTTGCTTGAATGGAAGCTGGAGTCATTTTTGTTCTGTTTGGAGTATCAAGATTAGAACCATTTTGAGACATCCTGTACATACCTTTAAAGTAAGGTGATTGTGATGTACTCTGTGTTATGCTGGATATCCTCGGTAATCTGTGCAGTAAGAAACAGATTTGGGCTTTTTAGCACAAGTTTATGGTTTCTCTTTTTTAGTCCATACTTTCTGCATTTTTTAAAAGGCTCACTCTGGTCTCCTTCACAAATAGGTAGCTTCGGGGAGATGTTCCCATGCCCTACAAATGGCAGGGAAAGCTCTCTGGTAAACACAACTGTAGGCGTTGCCTTGCATTCCAGACAAGGTCTGCCTGCTTCTTCTTTGAGCCTACCCAGAGAGAAAGTACCTGAGGTACTTCTGTTGTTGACATTGTGCAACCATTGAAGAGGCATTAGCAACTGTTTGGAAATAATCCTACTTTGACTGATGTGATCATTTCAAAGCCACAGTGCAGATTATTGTCATAGTTCTGCTTCCAGATGCTATTTTGAAGAAGCACTGAGGTGGTGGGTTGTGTAATCCCAGTCACTGTTCTCTCTTCTACAGTGATTTATTTTTTATAGACTGTTCTGTACAAGCACTGGATGTCAAAATCCATCATCTCTGGAAGAGAGAGAACAAAATGGAAGAATGGAGTGAGTGGTGAAATTGAAGTAGAGAGTATATTTCATACTCTTTTAAAGGTACTTAAGAACATAGGGGTTAGTGTATTGGAACTGTTAACTTCTAATCCCTGTTAGCAGGAATTGTCTATTTGTAGAGCAAGAAAAGAGAGAGCACAGAAGGAAATTATATCTGGACTCAGAATTACGAGACTTCATAGGTTGCAATAAGATAAGGGTGATGCTAAGATGACTAAGATGGTCTGACCTTACCTAGTCACGCACACAGTGAAGTAGTGTAATGTAAATTACAGTCCTTATCTTGTGCGTCTTACTATTGACTTTTCTGAAAAGTAATAAATACTTAAGAGTTAGAATTGGAAAAATAGGCTTGCTGTGGGCAAATACTTGGAAACCTTTTAAGAGGTACTTGCATCTTCGTAAGGTTTAAGCATAAAATACCAGTTTGGGCTTCTTAGGCACGTCTGTACTATGTGACACTGCCACGTTCAACCTTGATGGTTATAATGGTCTCTTTGCTTAGTCAAGATAATAATTAAGGGTATAGTTTCATTTTATAGCTCATCTGATGTAACTGAGACTTGCCACCTAAATGATGGGTTGAATTTGAAGGTCATGTGGCCAATGAGATAATTGGATAGCTTCACTGCTCCCAGGCAACTTTCAACCATACCATCATTGGATCCAAAGCAATACATATTTGGCTGGATAAGAGAAAAGCAGTTCTTTGGTGTGTACTGACAGCTGTATAGGTTTAGCTCTGACCTGGGGGGACACCTTTCAACTTCCTAGGCTTGAATGTGTGCTCAAGGGAAATAATTGGGATTTATTTTGGACTCTGTTCTCTTTCCTTTCATATTCTGGGAGTTGTCAGCACAGTTCCAACTGCACTCAGAGATGAATGAATTTTTTTCTTCATTGCCTCTTGCTGCAAAAGTCTAAGTAGAATGAGTTACCTCTGCACTAGTACTGTCAGCAGTGCAGGAATTTGTGCCCCTTCTCTAACAGCTTGTTTCTCCCACCCGGATTCCTGTCTGCTTCAGAGCAATGCCGTTATCCTGAGCTGTTTCTAAAGAGGATCCCGGGAGGGCAGGGGAAAGCAAATGAGCAACAGTTTCTGCTTCCTTCCTTTGTGCGGGTGTGTACGTATGTGTTGCTGGGTTGCATGACTCACCGCACTGCCTGATGAAATAAACGGCACTGCTTGAGCTTCCAAAGCAAGTCCAAAGTATTTCCCATAAATAGCGATACTGCGTTTCAGTGACTCTGCAGAGTTAAATTTAGGGACGGCTCCAAGATGTGCTTTCTAAAAAGTACCGTTTCTTTACAACTGCTGTTCCCCCTTCACACGTGTGTAGGCATATGGTAGAGCTGCTTGGATGTGGATGGGGGTGTGTGGGAGTTTTCTTATTGCAGTGCTTGTATCTGTATGAGGTATAAACTCAGTTAGGTCGATTACAATGATTGACATTGCATGTATGTAAAACAGTGGGGGGGGAGGGGCTGACTTAATATCTTCTGCTGAATTGAAAACAGCATATAGGGTAAAAACTCAGAGTGTGCTTTGTGTACTTCAGGCTGGCTTCAGGAATCACATAAAACGCAGTGTGGAGGCTGCCTGGCTGCTCACACAGACCCATGAGGTCTGTCTGCTTTACTCAGTGGGGATCCCGTGATTCCTGTTCCCAATTCAGCCTTACTCTGTTGTCTCCTGCTGAGAGAAGAAAAGTTCCTGTTCAGGGCAGCAGAGGACAGTAACTCGTGCTTTGCTACAAAATGAATCAGCTTGCTGATTTTTATATATTTTTTTTCAACCTCTGCTGTGGGGTTATATTATATTTTGCTTGGCTTGTGGCACAGCCACATCTCTGAGCTAAAGAATCGGTCTCCTTACTCGGCATTCCCCTCTTCTCTATTCCATCCCCTGTCTGCTCCCCAGGGCTGTGGCAGAGCAGGATGGCATTCCAGCTCTGGCTGCTTTCATTGGGAGGTTTGGCCTCAGAGCTGAAAGCTGACTCAACATTCGTTCATAGTTTAAAGGGGACGAAGTCTACTTTATACAGCGTATGACACAGCTTTTAACCTCTGGAGTGCCGTCCTCCTGTGGATTCCCCTGCAAAACTGCTCTTGTTATTTCTCACTGTTGTTACAGAAAGGACTGTGGGGAGTACCAGCCTGGGTGGACTGACCTCCCATGTAACATCACTTCATTGATAGTTCCAATCAAAGTAACACTCTAGATGGGAAAAACAACGCGTGCTGGTTTTTTATTTTTTTTTAGCATTCTTCTGGTTATTGTTTTGAAATCACTAGAGGAAGCAAACATGTTTTCCAGCATTTCATTTTGATAAAGAAACCAGCACTGAGTGAACGCTTTATAACACGCTGCCAGGAATCCACACAGTTCTCAACGCTTCTAGCACAACCTGCTGTATGTAGCGTCGCAGGAGAAGTTTCTGGTATAAAACTGATTCTCTCATTTTCACTCTAACTCCTCCTTGGTTTGAGTTTAGCAGTGACTATCCCCTTTCCTCATGTTACCTCTCTATTAGATCATCCTTTTGGTTTTCAATAAAGTGAAGGATGGGATGTATGCAGTGAGGTGCACTGTTAGAGGCTGAAGTATTCACGAATTTCTATTCAGATGTGTTTACTGTAATTATTAGGATCGATCTCTGGCTAATATAAAGTCCTTGGGAGACTTCATTACCAAGCTAAACAATGTGGGCTGGATTTACTGTTTAAGATCTTCATTCATGATTGCTCAGAATTCTGAGTAAAGTTAAGCCTGTGGAAACTAAGGCTTGAAGAGACTCTGGGTTAACTACCATAAATCAGTAAGTATGAGTTACGCCTGAACCATTTCTGACAGGTATTTAGGTACTTATTAAAAGCAAGGGGGGGTTGGGGTCCCACAGAATTCATCCCAGTGCTTTTATTTTTAATTCAGCGTGTTCCCTGGGGGTTTAGTTTACATCTTTAATGTAAGCCCAGTTCACTCTGCACATAAAGAACACTGTATCTCCTTGTTGCTCATTATCTGCCTTTCTAAAACTGTCGTCTCTCCCCACAGTTGGAATACTGCTCCTTTAAGCTAAAAATTAACATTGCCAAGTATGCTTCACAGACAAACTGTAATTTTTTTAGTTTTCTTCTGGATTGTGTCATGTCTCGAGGGGTGACTCCCAAGCAGGGCAAAGTATCCAAGCAGCAGCTTTAATCGGTAAGAAGAGTGGAAGGTTTATCTTGCATATCTTGCAGCTCTTCTGTTTATACATCTCAGCATGTTTGTTTTCTTCACAAGAGTATGGCACTGTTGACTTATGGGTAGTCTGGGATTCACTCTCATCCCAGCTGGTAGCTACTGCTTCTCCTGTGTTTGTGTAGAGAACTGTTCCATAAAAAACCAACTAATATTAACCTTGATCTATTTCCTAATTATTTTAGACCATTTTTTCCAGCTTGCCCACATTGCTCTGAGTTCTGCTCTTGGCCCCTGAAGTGCTCAGCTCCCTCCCAGCATGCTTCTTTAAATTACTTTTATATGTATTTATACCTGTGTATCTGCATGATGGAGTAATGTCTGTCCACAGAAACTGATTGAGTACAACCTTCCATAGTGATACTACCAATTGCTTCTGAGGTTTTACAGCTGGTCGCTCACACTTCCATTATTTTGACCAAAGTCTGCTGAGGTTGCTTCTGTAAGTTGCATGTGAGAAGTCCACTTCTTTTATCAGGTTAAAAGATACCCATGTTTCTCCATCCATGAGCCTGCTGAACCCGTCACAGTAGAAAGTACGAGTTTGATTGAATCTGCTTTAAGTCTGTAGCTGTTGCTTATCAACCTACCATCTTCTACAAATAGTTATTTATTTGTTCCAATATATTTTTCCAGGGGTTGAAATCAGACTGACTGCTCCATAATAGCCCAGCTTGTTCTTGATTTTTTTTACACCCACTTTTCCAGTGTTCCGGAATCTTCTCCACTCCATAGTTTTCAGAGATAATCAGCAGTAGCTCCAACAAAGCTTTGTCAAGCCAAATAATTCAGAGAGAGCATATCAGATTTATTGAACTCTCAAAACCAAAGGGTTTTAAGTGAATGTCCTCTCCTGTTTCTATCACACACTCTTTCCTACCCCCCCTCCCCCCCTCCTCCCCGATCTTTTGTGTGCCCGCTTTGTTCTGTGGGATTTCATTGTGGTTGTTTGTTTGTTTTTAACGTAATTAAATATTAAGCACTTCTTCCTTCATTGGCTTACTGCTTTTAGTAAGCTGTTAGCTTTGTTCATTGTCAATTACAAATAATCAGCTTCTATGCCTACCATAATTTAACTACCAATAGTCTTGAATCTTCTGTGTTCAAACTCATTATTCTTCTTGTATAGGATTTCCTTTCTTGTTTTGAATTCTAGAGACTAAGCCAGCCCCTTTCTGCAAACTCAACAGATTGAACAAGACAAGTGTGAGTGGTTTTCCAGTTCTAGTTTTATTCGCATAGTTCTTCTCTGAGCACTTTCCAAATTTTACATGCCCCAAATCTAATATTTATTCACTTTGCTGAATAAATGTCAAGCAACAAAACCTGAGCGAGGCTGCTAAAGGACTTGATTTGTACCGCTTCTGGTGACCAGTTACCATGAAGCAAGAATGTGATTGCAATGGAAGCTGATCTGTGGCCTGTGTGATGCCCATGCTTGAAACCATAACTGCCAGCATCAAGATGAGAGTGGAAAAATGGCGCTTCTGGATGAATGTTCGTCTGGATGTGTCCTCACAGTCCTTACTGGCACAAGTTTTGGGTACTGCCCTTCTTCCTCCTTTGGCCAGTTTCTCCGTTCTCCCCTGCTTGTGATGTATTTTAGTAGTCTGCACCACAAGCACTTCTGTGTTTATCTCCCTTGCAACTTTAAGCAGCATCTCAAGTTTTTGTACTTCATATAAAATAGCCCGCTTTTAGGAAACCTAACTGTAACCTTTGTCTCTCCTTGAAAATTTGCCTTTTCTCGGTTCAGTGGGAGAGGTAGAAAGATGGAATGCAAAAGGTCTGCAAGATGAGAACAAGGAATTACAGCTTTTCTGTTGGTGAACTTCCAGGTTGCTGAGTGCACAGGCCAGCTCCGAAGGCAGTAAAATGAATGTCCTGCCTGGACATTCAGCAAGGATATCAAGAGTAAAGCTCAGCTGCTGGAGAAGGCCCGGGAGAAAACTTCAAAGTGTGTGCTCAGTAGGTGAGAAGTTGAGGTTGTATGTAGAACATCCTAGGCTTATAGGTATGAAAGTGTGAATCAGTTCAGGCAAAATGATTTTTAGCACAAGAGAGACCGGAGCTTTAAGGTGGAGTTTTGGAGGTTAATGATAAATTGGCAACATGAGCCAAACTGACATCATCCAGATTTCAGTTCAGCAACTGGTTTTACATGCAGTGCACTATTTATCTTATGCTCATTTAGCTGTGTTCCTTCAGTGTCTTACCAGTAGTTACCTTCACAGCTTAGTGTCTAAACTGCGGAGGGATGTAGTGAAAATCCAGTTTGATTCTGGGAAAAGGAGCAAATGCTATAGCCTCCTTGCAGTTGCAAAACACTAATGTAAAACCACAGAACAGTTTAACAAATTATGTTGTTTCTCTGTAATAGCGGTGGTTAGTTCATCAGCCTTTCACCTTTTTTCTGCATTGGTGCCTGGTAACTCAGCTCTGTGCCTGGAGCCAGGTCATCAGCTGGCCGTCAGCCTAGTGCAGAACGTGAAGCTTTGACAGGTGTGAGAAAGTGATGGTGCTGTTCTCGGTTGAACTAAAGGAGCAATTACTTCTTGGATAAATATGGCTTGAAAAGATTGCTGAAAGGATCTTCTACAGGTAGACCACCCTGAGTGTTAGTCCTTCACCTGTTGTACATGCTGGAACTGGAATAGCACAGGGAACAACCTGTTTTATGGGCAACAAGGCCTTCTTAAGAGGCTTGTTTTAAATTACTGGGAAACTTTGGAAACTGCAGATGTTTACTCATCCAAGTAATACACTCAGTAGTTTTTGAAGGCCACTCTCATGCTTTCTACGCAGCTTTCTCAATCTATAAGCAAGGTCAGCTGTGAGATCAGACAAGGTTGTTCAGGGCTTTATCCAGTCTAAGTCTTAAACCCCTCCATCTTTGGAAGTCTTTGCTTTGTGCTGTCTACAAAGATTTTAACTTAGAGTGTATGTATTGCTGTCTTTTCCCTTCCCTTTACTAAATAATCTCATTTACATAAAAATATTGGCTACTCGTACATAATTAAATAACTTCAAAAGGTTTTTTCAAGCAGTTCCATTGCTCATCTCAGTTCAGTCAGCGTGTTGCTTTGAAGGATGCTATCTGTCTGTTCTCTTGGTATGTGAATAACACTGTAAATTTATTAATTGTTCTTATCTGTTAAACAATGGGTGTAAAACCTGCTAGGATGTATTAGGATGATGTATGGAAAAGGATTTCATAATTCTCATAACCTCCATCTGCATCACAAGATGTAGTTGGTTTTTACTCTATTACGAATGGATGCACTAAGGAGAGTAGATGGAAGTAAAGCTGTGTGCTCACGCTATAATTTCTTGGACACTTGGATTAACATACAGTGTTAATTGTCATTAGAAAACATTTCACAATAAGCATGTGGTTAACTGTATTACAGAATAATGCTTTGTACCAGAATCAGCTTCTGCTAATCACCAGCTCCTGTTGGTAATTTGGGACTGCTTCTCCAGTACTCTTTCTGAAAGCACCCTCAAGAAATTTCACTGATATATATATATATATATATATATATATATATATATAACATATGTAGCTTGATAAAATTGCATACAGGTAAGTGCAACATGAGCGTGCTCTAAGATAGCAGTACGTTCCGTTTGCTCTGTAGCTACATGTTAAAATGAAATTAATACTGCAGTAGTCAGTGTGATCTCCAAATCTAGTTAATATTTATATTCCAAAGTTAGAATGTTTGGCCTAGATATACTGACAGCGTGGCTTCGTTTTAATATCATCCAATCTGAGATTCAAAACCTTTTGAAAATGGTAGTTTGTGCATAGGTTGATATGGTACAAACGCTCCAGAGAATACCTGTATGTATTCTTGCACTTCAGGCATGTATGGACGTAGGTTATTTCATTTCAGCATGTGCTCAGTAATGGTCAAGGGAGAATGAGGTTTTTCCCCCCAGAAAACCCACCCATTTCCGAAGCTGGGCTGGGTTTAATAAGCACTGCTTCAAAGCCCGAACGACGTGGCATTCCTGAAGTCTCTTATCTCCTTCTTCATCAGCTTTTCATATCAAAGAGATTAGTTTTGCCAAATTAGCAACATTTTAGATTTGCTACAGGTGATTTGCATACAGGTTTTCAGCCAGCGTGTGCCTGTATGTGTCAGCTGAGAGGATGTTTCAGAATGCATTTCCACTGAATTATTGAGGATACTCATGTATCTGAAGGTCCCCAGCTGTGTAAATATTTACGAGATCGATCATAGGAATGTGCTGCTCATAGAAAGGATGAGGAAAAATGTCCTAGTTGTTGAGAGAATAAATGCATGTATTTGACTGATCATAGAGGAAATAATAAAACACCTTTGAAAGTCCATTTAAAGAAATGGAGGGAGAGATGTGACTGCTGAAGACTGAACTAAGGATGTCATTAAAAGGTTATCAAACACATTCAACAGCATTTCAGCTGTGTGCCTACTAAGGAAACCGCCATTGTCCTAAGAAATGCACGCTTCTAAATGCCTTTGTTTGTGGAAGTCTTTTAAAAATGTCCCATAAATGTGCAGTTTCTTACGGACCATGTAACAAATCAGTAACACGTTTCCTTTCTTCTCCCCCTGTAGGGGCACAAGTCACTGAAAGTTTTCAACTATGGTTCAGTAGAATGGGTACTTGGACAGATTGGTCTGTTTAAAAATACCCCCACTGACAGACGTATTTCAGAGGCTAACTTGAAACCATCCTCAAAGCATTATTTAAAGCTTTGTAGCTATGTTTACAGTCTTTGCTTTGCAGGAGGCCCAAAGGGCTTAGCTTTCTTAACAGTTATTACCCTTTATTCCTCAGCTTCAGCTGTGAAAGGTCATTTTATGAAAATGCATTTCCATTTTAAGAGAGGGACCTGTGTTTCCCCAGCCCTGCTGGTACTCTGTCTCCATCTATTTAACAATGTCTGAGCATTTTGCAGGCTTTGGTTGGTGAAACTGGGTTTGTGTGTGTGTGTGTGTGTAAAAGGTGTACTCCATTCTCAGCATTTTCTCTAACAGTTGATGTGTCTCAAAATCAAATGTGTGGGGGGAAGGGCGAGGGGGGGTTAATCTTCCATGTGGAAAAATACCAAATTGAAACGTTCCACTTCTAAATCAGTGCATACAATGCAAAGGTTAGTGCTTTCTCCTGCGGTAGATTTAATCACAGAATTGTAGGAGTTGGAAGAGACCTCTAGAGACCATCAAGTCCAACCCGATGCCAAAGCAGCTCCCTAGCCCAGGTTGCACAGGTAGGCGTCCAGGCAGGTCTGGAACGTCTCCAGAGAAGGAGACTCCTGAACTAAAGCTATCACACTGCATCCAACTGAGGGCTGTAAAGGTTGTGATTGGTCTGAGGGCAGTGGAGCTGGCTGCCCAGAGCAGCGGGAAGGGCGTGAGCTGCTGGAGTTTGAAAAGCAGTTGGACACGGCACTCTGTTGCGCGGTGCAGATCAGCGGCTTTCTACGCATCGGTCCGCCCTGCCGGAATCACGAGGGCTTTCACTGCTGCTCCCACACGCCGTTTCCGAGGCGGGTCCTTCCCTCCCCCACCGCTACCGCCGCTCGTCACTCCCGCCCGGCGCTTCAGCCCCGCCCCGGTTTGAGGCGCGGGGGCCGCTGGGAGCGGTGACGCGTGGCCGTGGCCCTGCCCCCCTCGCAGGGTATATAAGGAGCGACGTTCACGCCGTCGTTCTTTTCCGCTCCGGGTTTGCCGACGCCGTGCGGGTGAGGGGCGTCCGGCGGGGCGGGCCGGGCCCGAGGGTGGGGGGGTGGGACCTCTGCTTCACTGTATGAAGGGGAAAGCGGCGGGTAACGGGGGGGATGTGAAGCGAGGCGACGGACGGCTGCGGCTGGGCGCCGGCGTAAAGCCGACGTGTCCCGTGTGAGGAGCCACGCGAGGCGGCGAGCACGCGGGGCCCCGAGCGCCGAGCTCGGCATTGCACGGGGTCGTGCGATGTTCAGTCGCGGGCGGAGGAGGTGTCTAGGGTGGGAGGGGGGGGGTCCCGGGTCGGCGCCGCCGGTGCCGCGGTGGAGGGAGGGGAGGCACGAGAGGGGGAAAAAAAAAAAATGGCCGCCCCGCTCTTCCTGCCGCCGCCAGCTCACAAAATGGAGGACGGCGGTCCGGGCGGGGTGAGTCACACACAAAGGAGCGGGGCGGCCCCGCCCTCCGCGCCTCTCGTGGCATAGCGCCGTCGCCCCGCGCTCACAACGCGGCCCCTGCACGGCCCGGACAGCGATCGGGGACGGGGACCCGCGCTGCATCCAGCGCTGCCCGCCCCTCCCCTCCCCCCACCCCCCTTTAGACGGGGCGGGGCCGGGGCTGCACGGCCCCTCTGCCCCCTCGGCGGGCGGCCGCAGTAAGCGGGATTCCTTCTGGAACTTTCAGGTGTCGCTTCTCTTTGGCCGGAGGAAAGAAGCTGAAAAGCATCCAAAATGGGAAAGGAGAAGACCCACATCAACATCGTCGTCATCGGCCACGTAGATTCCGGCAAGTCCACCACCACCGGGCACCTCATCTACAAATGCGGGGGTATCGATAAGAGGACCATCGAGAAGTTCGAGAAGGAGGCGGCCGAGGTGCACGGGGCAGCCACGTGGTGGGATCCGGGGGGGGGAATAGAGAGGTTCAGGGGCAAAAGGAAGGAAACGAGGTTGAGATTGTCTCTGTAAATGTACTAAAGCATTGAGTTTGTTGCCTTACACTGAAATCATTGAAGCATAGAGTAAAGGAAAGAGCCTAAAGCTACATCCGTACGCTTGGAGTCAGAGCAGGAGTTCCCTGCTTCTGTTTCGGCCTGCATTTAGAGTCGTTTAGGTTGGGAAAGACCTCAAATGTCATCCAGTCCAACCATCCCCACTGTGCCCGCTAACCACATTCCTCAGTGCCACGTCAACAAGTCCATTGAACGCTCCCAGGGCTAGCAACTCCACTATCTTCCTGGGCAGCCTGTTCCAATGCCTCGTCACTCTTCTGGAGAAGTTATTCCTAATATCCTATCTGAATATCCTTCCTACCTGAACGTCCCCTGGCACAACTTCAGGTTGTTGCCTTTTCTCCTGTTGCTGTTCATTGAAGATGTGGTGATCAGATTTGTCTCAAAGTGAGAAAGTCAAAGATACCATTTTGTGAACCCACGGGAAGCATTCACGTTCTCTTTTGTTTTGTCTTAGTAACAAGATGGCACCTAATTACATGACAGAAGGAAATGCAGTGAATGCTGTGCTTTGTGGCTGTTAAAATACTGAGTGGAGTAGAGATGACATAAGTAAGAGAGCTGAAATTTGTAGTGGACACTTGATAGCAGGACTAAGCCTTAGGGGATCCATCGTAAAGATGTGTTAGCACAATTAACAAGTTGTCAAGAGGGTTGAAGTGTCAACAGGTTAAATAACAGAGCAGTTGGCATTTCTCGGTAGTAGTGCCAAGTGAATCTAGGCCAGAGTTTTACAAGCAACAGCAGCTTTCAGTGTAAGTCACTCCCTATTTATAGCTGTTGCTATTTAGTGTATGTCTGTGACGGTTTTTCTGAGGTAAATGGGAATATGTATTTAAATAAATACATCTTGGGGTGTTTTTTTCCTTTTTTAAACCCACAGATGGGCAAAGGTTCCTTCAAATATGCCTGGGTCTTGGACAAGCTCAAGGCTGAGCGTGAGCGTGGTATCACTATTGATATTTCCCTGTGGAAATTTGAAACAAGCAAGTACTACGTCACCATCATTGATGCTCCTGGACACAGAGACTTCATTAAGAACATGATCACTGGAACTTCTCAGGTAAAGAAACAGAATTAAGGATGCAGGGAGTTCAGGGAAGACTGCTCCTTGGCTGGTTTACAATAGGGAAGCTCCCCATGTGCTTTATTGTACGCGTAGGCTTCATAACAAGGGCTTTTTTCTGTCTTTTCAAAGGCTGATTGTGCTGTCCTGATTGTTGCTGCTGGTGTTGGTGAATTCGAGGCCGGTATTTCTAAGAACGGTCAGACCCGTGAGCATGCTCTTCTGGCCTACACCCTGGGTGTGAAACAGCTGATTGTTGGTGTTAACAAGATGGATTCCACTGAGCCACCTTACAGCCAGAAGAGATATGAGGAGATCGTCAAGGAAGTCAGCACTTACATCAAGAAAATTGGCTACAACCCAGACACTGTAGCTTTTGTGCCAATCTCTGGTTGGAACGGAGACAACATGCTAGAGCCTAGCTCTAACGTAGGTTTCATTTCTTTCATATTAGGAAATACAACTAGGGAGATTATTAAGTTAAACAATGGTTAAACGTGTGGGTTTTTCGGTAGTAGCGTTTTGAAATGTTGAGGTAAAGAAGAAATCCCAACACCTCACCAATTATTATGTGGCGTTCTATATACCAAGACAATGCTGAGCAGTTTGACCAGTTGTTATTAGCCCCGTTCAGTTAAAATGGGCAGACCATTGATGCCTGGGCTGTTTGTGTTACAGATGCCTTGGTTCAAGGGATGGAAGGTTACCCGTAAGGATGGCAATGCCAGTGGAACCACCCTCCTGGAAGCCTTGGACTGCATCTTGCCACCAACTCGTCCAACTGACAAACCTCTGCGTCTGCCTCTTCAAGATGTCTACAAAATTGGCGGTACGTGTTCACTACAGCACTGCTCATTTGATGGGAAGAGTGTATGTGACAGAAATGCTCTTGTTTGCTTGGGAACTTAAGTGAGAAGTGTAAAATTCTCGCCCTAAAACGTTTTTCTTTTCTCCGTGAGGGTACAGTTTACTTAATTGTATTTCTGAACTCACTCCTCTTTTCTAGGCATTGGTACTGTACCGGTTGGCCGTGTGGAAACTGGCGTCCTGAAGCCAGGCATGGTGGTCACATTTGCCCCTGTCAATGTTACAACTGAAGTAAAATCAGTTGAGATGCACCACGAAGCCCTGAGCGAAGCCCTGCCCGGTGATAACGTTGGCTTCAATGTTAAGAATGTGTCTGTGAAAGATGTCCGCCGTGGTAATGTTGCTGGTGACAGCAAGAACGATCCTCCGATGGAAGCTGCTGGCTTCACTGCACAGGTGACTTTTGCAACTGTTTCAAGATGTTAGAAAAGCACGTCTGGGTTGTGAAATACAGAACCTTGCTCTTTGTTACTAGTGGGCTGAGCTGTAAGATGATCCAGGCTCACGCTCTGCCGTAGGGTTTGCCTTAAGCAAATAGATGTAAGCTGTGGCTTTGTAAGTCAGCACTGGTCTGTGGGGAGCTGTTGAGAACTGCCTGCTGTAACGTGCTTGCTTGCTTTCCTAGGTCATTATCCTGAACCACCCCGGCCAGATCAGTGCTGGTTATGCCCCTGTGCTGGATTGCCACACCGCTCACATTGCCTGCAAGTTCGCTGAGCTCAAAGAGAAGATCGATCGCCGCTCTGGCAAGAAGCTGGAGGATGGCCCTAAATTCCTCAAATCCGGAGACGCTGCCATTGTTGATATGATTCCTGGCAAACCCATGTGTGTTGAGAGCTTCTCTGATTATCCTCCTCTGGGTAAGGCGTCTCCTAAAACATGCCTGACGTTGAGCTCTGGAGAGGATATTGTTAGTCTAGTACAGGGGTGTAGTTTTTCCCTGTAAAATAATAACTAAAAGCTCTAAATGTAATCGTGGTTTCAGAATGAGAGCAAAGCTCCCCCGAGACAGTGGCTGTTGCTGAAGTAACAGAGCCTTAATGGCAGTCACGAGCAGAATTTGCTCACTCAGCCACCATTGCGTGTCGTGGCCCTGCAGACAGCGCTGTGGGGTGTGAGAAGAGAGTGACAAAAACACATTCTTGTTTCCAGGTCGCTTTGCTGTGCGTGACATGAGGCAGACGGTTGCTGTTGGTGTCATCAAGGCCGTGGACAAGAAGGCTGGTGGAGCTGGCAAGGTCACAAAGTCTGCTCAGAAGGCCCAGAAGGCTAAATGAAAATTCTGTACGCCTGCTGCCACCTCAGTCCTAATCAGCGGTGGAAGAACGGTCTCAGAACTGTTTGTCTCAATTGGCCATTTAAGTTTAATAGTAAAGGACTGGTTAATGATTACAATGCATCGTAAAAGCTTCAGAAGGAAAAGAATGTTTGTGGACCATTTGTTTCGTGGCAGTTTAAGTTATTAGTCTTGAAAAATCAAATAAATTTTTTAAAATGGAAACTTGACCAAAAAATCTGTCACAGAATTTGAGACCATTAAAACAAAGTTCAATGCTACGTCTCTGTGTTCTTTGGGTTAATATTAACCTTTCAGGAGAAAAAACAATACATGTAGGCCTTGTGGGATGTGGAGATAGTGTAACATGGAGTTGTGAAGCAAAAACTTGTTTTTGTTTTTGGAGAGTGAAAATCAGCTGAGCATTAACACTGAGCTGTGTTAAGCCTTAAACGTTGCCCTTCAATGGTGCTTTGTTTTTTGGGTGGTAGGTGGAGCAACACAAATGTGTTGGTGTGTTCTGTGCTGCACTGAGTACAGCAGGAAGGCTGCTGTCAGTGGGAAGCTGCGTGAACAAAACAGCCTGGAAGTGTAAGGAGAGGGCTGGCACTGGGTTTCTGTTGGTCTTACTGTAGTTAGGGATGGGTTTTCCCTCAGATCAAATGGGAGATTTTTCAAGGCTAAAGCATTTTTTTTTAATCTGGGTGTTTTACATTACATTGTAAAGCATTACGTAGCAAAATGAAATAAAACTGCTTTGTGATGTCAGGCAATCTCTGAAGCACCAACTGAGAGAGAATCTGGCTTGGTTTGTACTCCAAAAATGAAACGAGGCTGAGGACTGGCAGGTGCCTGTCTGTTGCACCGGGATGCTGTCCACCCATCCTGCTTGGTGGCTTTGGATGTACGAAATAGCAGCTGTGTTGTGAGATGGCTCTGAAGCAGTTGAAGGCGTGGCTGTGAGTGGCTAAATGTAGGCGAGCAGTGAATGGATAATCAGCTGACTTGCATAAATGATGCAGTCTTCCTAACCTTTAACGTGCTTCCCCCACAGCATCCCTGCGTCAGCTTGAAAATATTTGTGTATCTTCGAAGAGTGGCTGTTCTGTGGCACTGGTATGCTTGTTCTGTTGTCTGTAACACCTAACAACAAAAAAGTCTGAGTTACTGCTATGTTTTGCTGTTAGTTTCCCTTCCCTGAGCTGCGTACCTGCTCTGACTGCATACTGTACTGCTTGGATGATCCAGAACCCCTATTCCTCTTAAGCTTTTTGCTCCCTGCCCCTTTTGGCTCACATTAACAGCTTGGAGGGTTTACACCATACTTGAGTGTACTGACGGCAGCTGGAAGCCGTGGCTGGAGCTGGAATGTAGGAAAGGATTCTCATGGTGATACTTAGATGCTGCTTCTGCAAATTTGTTAGTGTTCTCAAGTAAATAACAACTAAGGTACCTACTGTTGCCATAATAAAGCTGAACAATGTTGCCGTCCGAGAGGCACGTTGAACCTACAGTGCTGCTGTTCCCAAGTGCAGTGGGTCTTGGAGGACAGCAGGGTGGTTGGTTGGCCCACCCGGCCTGCATGCACAGTGCCCGGCCATTCTGTTTGCAGTTCTGTGTTCTTTGGACAGCACTGTTAAGCTGGCTGGATTTGGCTCTGTTGCAGTTGGAAAACAACCTGCAGTAAGCAACTGGTTCCAGCTGAAGCCCGAGGGCACCGGGTGTTGGAAGTGTCTGCAATCCCAAGCAGCAGAAGCTGAAGGGAGGGCAGCAAACGAAGGCAGGCTCAGCAGCTCAGTGAAGCCCTTCAGCTATTTCTTCTGCAGATATGAAAACTGCAAAACGTGGCGATTTGCAAAGGCTGCTGGGAGCTGATTTCATACTGCAATAGCCCAGCCGGTCAGGCTCAAAAGCTGGCCAAGGAACCCCCGAAGCTTCGGAATCCAAACACAGCTTTGTAGTTTAAGGGGAGGTTCTGACTGTAGGAGAAGAGAAAATGTTGAGCCTAGAGGGACAGGCAGCACAGCAGCTAACGGCGTTGCACAATTAAATAAATCCTCATGAATGCTCTGCCTGTGATGCTATCAGCAGCTTGCAAGTATTAAACCTCCATTTCACACCGACTCCATTTCCTTCTATTGTAGACTAGTTTTCCTTTCCATGCCCTGATGAAACACCATCTCAGCTCTTCTATTGATCTCTGACTACGCAGGAAATGATTAGCCCTCTGTAAACAACACCTGGAGATCAAAACTACTTCGGTCAAACTTCTAATGAGCGTTAACAGTTGAGAATTGTGTTTGTATTCTGACTGCTGTCTTCTTCAAGCAGCTCTTGCAGCTGTTCCCTGACTCCTTCCATGCTGTCCTGTAGCAGCAGCGTTGAGGCAGCGAGTGGCACCTGGCCACTGTGTTTTGAGCCCCATCTCGTGCAACTCCAAACTCTTCATGGAGTTTGACTGCACCAAATAATTCTTTCTGTTCATGAATTTGGCCCTCTGAAACTGCAAACCTTAAACAACAGCCAAATCAAAAACTGAATGGAAGAATAAACAGAAGTAATGGTGACCTTGGATTGCATTATCATTTCTCCTGTAATGTTCCTAATGCTCTACTATGAGGAAAGCTGACTGTGCTCCACTTCAGGAACAAGAGTTACTTGAGTACACTCAGATTATTTCTGTGTCATAAATCCATTATATCACAGTCTCCTTTTAGTTTATATATATGTATATATACCTATATATATATGCAGCCAGGGAAGTAAACTTATTTGGAAATATATGTATTTATATATATATATAATATAAAACTTTCATATATGTATTTATATATATATATATAATATAAAACTTTTATAAAATATATATATATATATATAAAACTTTCCCTGACTGTGTATCAATTATTCTTTAAATCTTTATGCTTCAAATGTTTACACGACATAACTCAAAATCTTCTAGCTTTTCTGCACTGGTGAGGTGACAGCTGAACATGTATTTTCCTCAAAAGCTGCCGGGTGACATGCAGGGGAACTCTAGGAGTTGATGGGAACATCAACTTCTCTGTAAACACCACTTAAACCCCACTCGCAGAACCATTAAGGTTGGAAAAGAAAGACCACTAAGATCCTCTAGTCCAGCTGCCAACCCGCCACCACCATGCCCAATAATCCATGTCCCTAAGTATACATTTCTTGGATACTCCCAGGGATGGGGACTGAACCACCTCCCTGGGCAGCCCGTTCCTGCATCTGATCACTTGGAGAAATTTTTCCTAACATCCAACCTGAACTTCCCCTGCCTAAAACTGAGACCATTCCCTCTCATTCTATTCCTGTTACCTGGGAGTAGCCAACCTGAACCTCACCACAACCTCCTTTCAGGGAGCTGTAGAGAGCAATAAGATCTCCCTAAGCCTCCTTTTCTCCAGACTAAACAATCCCAGCTCCCTCAGCCGCTCCTCATAAGACTTGTGCTCCAGACCCCTCACCAGTTTTGTTGCCCTTCTCTGAACACGCTCCAGGGCCTCAATGTCCTTCTTGTAGCGAGGGGCCCAAAACTGAAAACAGTAGTTGACGTTTGGCCTCACCAGAGCAGAGTACAGGGGAATGATCACCTCTCTGCTCCTGCTGGCTGCACTATTTCTGATACAAACCGAGATGCCTTTGGCCTTCTTGGTCACTCCCAGCAAAGCGTCTCCATGTTTTGCAGATCTGAATGTGTGCAGCTTATTTTTTTTAAAACCTGCCCCTTTATATATATATATATATATTTTTTTTTTTTTAATAAATTCAAAGGGCCAAATGCATGCTTTCAAGGAACATCTTTCCAAATGTAGGGCTGTTGGACAGCTGTTGGATACACAGTCACACAGCCCACAGCCAAGCCACACTGTGAGGCAAATTGAAAGGCCAGACATCCTTCCCCTGCAGGAGAGCTTCTATTGCTGTTCTGACTGAAATTTCTCAGAATCATAGGAGAAGGCTTGGGTTAGAAGGGACCTTAAAACTGGGATCATCTTTGTGGCCCTCCTCTGGGCCTGCTCCAACAATTCTATGTCCTCATGTTGGGGACCCCAGAACAGGACGCAGTAATCCAGGTGAGGTCTCACAAGAGCAGAGTAGGGGGGGTAGAATCACCTCCCTTGACTTGCTGGTCACAATTCTCTTGATGCAATCCAGGATCCAGTTCGCTTTCTGGGCTGCAAGTGCACATTGCCTGCTCACGTTGAATCTTTCATCAACTGACACTCCAGAATTCTTCTCCTCAGGGCTGCTCTCAGGCCATTTTCCACCCAGCCTGTATCTGTGCTTGGAATTGCCCCAACCCAGCTGCAGGACCTTATACTTGGCCTTGTTGAATTTCTTGAGATTGACGTGGGCTGATCTCTCAAGCTTGTCCAGGTCCCTCTGGATGACATCCCTCTTGCATGTCAGCTGCACCACCACTCAGCTTGGTGTCATCTGCAAACTTGCTGAGGGTGCACTCAATCCCACTGTCCATGTCACCTACAAAGATGTCAAATAACACCACTCCCAACACCAATTACTGAGGAAACACCACTTGTCACCGGTCTCCACTTGGACACTGAGCAATTTTTCTCCAATTTAGCAACTAGGATGTCACGTGGGACAATGTCAAGCGCTTTGCATAAATACAGGTAGATGATATCGGTTGCTCTTCCTTTCTTTACAGATGCTGTAACTCTATCATAAGAGGCCACCAAGTTTGTCAGGCATGACTTGCCCTTGGTGAAGCCATACTGTTTACCACCCATCACCTCATCTTTATTTTCCATGTGCTTTAGTAGAGCCTTCAGGAAGATCTTGCCAGGCACAGAGGAAAGACTGACTGGCCTGTGGATCCCTGGACCTTCATTTTTTCCCTTCTGGAAAATTGGGGTTGTGTATCTCCTTTTCTAATTAGTGGGAACCAGACTGCCATGACCTTTCAAATACGACAGACAGCAGCCTGGTAACTTCATCTGCCAGTTCCCTCAGAACCCAGGGATAGACCTTGTCAGATCCCATGGATTTGTATACCTTCGGGCTCTTTAGATTGCTTCAAGCCTGATCTTCACTTACAGTAGGCAGGTCTACCTTCTCCAAGTTCTTAACATTGCTTTCTGCAACTTGGGCAGTGTGGCTAATGCTCTTGCTGGTGAAGACTGAGACAAAGAAGTCATCGAGAACCTCACTCTGCATCCCTCGTGACCAGATCTCCAGTTTCCTTCCAGGGAGGGCCCACATCCTTCCTGACCATCTTTTTATCACTGATAAACTTGCAGAATTTCTTCTTGTTCCCCTTGCTGTCCCTGGCTAGACTTAATTCTGTCTGGGTTTTAGCCCCTGCCTGCTCAGGCAACTTCTTTGTAGTCCTTCCAGGTAACCTGTTCCTGCTTCCACTCCCTATAGACTTTCTTTTTGAATTTAAGTATGTCCAGGAGTTCCTTGCTGATCCAAAGAGGCTTTCTGGCATTCTTGCCTGCCTTCCTTTTTCTTGTAGTGCAGTGCTTCTGGCCTTAGAGGATACGGCTCTTGAATACTGACCAGCTTTCTTTGGCCCCTCTTCCCTCTAGAGGTTTCTCACACATCACTCTGCCAAGCAGTTACCTGAAGAGTTCAAAGTCTGCTCTCCAGAGTAGCAAGCTTGCTGTGCACTCTCTTTGACACCCTAAGGATTTTGAACTCCACCATTTCGTGGTCACTACAGCCAAACATACATGAAATGGTTATGTGACAGCTTTCTCTTTTTTATTATCATTATTCACAATTGAAAGGACCATTTAGGAGCTTCTTAAAATCTGCAAAGAAGCGTTTAGATGAGGTGCTAAGGGATTTGATTTAGTAGTTGGGTAGGGATAGTGATAGGAGGATGGTTGGACTAGATGATCTTGTAGGTCCTTTCCAACCTTATGAACCTATGAACCTACTGTTTTAAAGCTGGAGTCTAAGCTAGTTTCTTAGTAAACAGGGGAGAAAGTAAATGCCTTAAGTAAATATTTAGTTTTATAAGCTGAAGTGTGGCTTTGCTAACAGGACATGGGTATCTTGGAGAAAGAAATGTAGGCTTGTTGGTGTTAAAATCGTGTCTGTATCAAACGAACAGGCCCTTAAATGGCTTTATCCAGAGGGAAGAAAAAAAATAGATTCATTTAAGTGTAATTATAGGTTTGCTGTCACTTGGCTTTTATTTCTAGTAATTACAACCAGCATGACATAATCTGCCAGCGGAGTGCATTTCTGGACAGCAGCACTAACTCTTTGGAGAAGGAAAGAGGACATAAGGGGATAAAGAAACGGCAAACATGAAGAAGAGCCGAGCTCCTCTGCCCTACCACAGCCACTTCTTTGCTAGGACAACTCCTACAACTCACTTCTGGCCAGGAATCCTAGGAATTCCCCCACTAATAGTATCACCAAGGAGGCTGAGCCACGTGCATGGTGCAACAGGGTCCTCGGAGTCGGCTGCTCCCAGCTCGTGCCTGCAGCCCACCTGTGTCCCAGGAGCTGTGGACAGGGAACAAAGTCCTGCTGTGGGACAAGGACGGAACGTGCCGGAAGCGGCCAGCTCAGCAGTGCCAGCTGCCTCGCTACTTGTATGGGCTCCAAAAATCCCATACACCTGTATCACTAGCCACACATAATAGTTTTCGAGTTAAGCCACACAAAATCTGCAACCAAGGGGACTTGTCACAAGCCTGTTGCCAGCTCCCTGCAGCCACAGAAGGGAGTTTGTTTCCTGTCTGGCTCCATGCCTGCTCCTTAGTCAACCACGCTAAGCTTGGAACTGAAATAGTGTGTGCTTACCATCCAGACCTCAGCAGTGCCTGAAGTCATGACTCCTGGTGCTCGTGTCGGGAGGTGCAGAAGTTACCAGCAATGAAAGCCCGCACTCATGTGTCCCACCTCTGCTGCGGCTGAACCAGCAGTCCACACTGAACCGTGCTCCTACAGGGTGTGCTCCACAGGGATATGGCTGGGGGAGCTGACATGTCCCAGTCTGTGGCTCACAACCGAGCACCCAGTGAGACAGCACTCCTTGACAACACACAGAGGCCTCAGTGTGGCAAGAGGTGAAAGAGTCGCAGCCTCTGGCTTTCAAGCCACAGTATTTGCCACCATTGGACCCCCCAGCAGAGAGGAAAGGTCTGGGCAGCACATTTGGTCATTAAATGACGGTTGACAAGGGAGCTGGAAAGCCTCTGATGGGAAGTCCCATCTGTCATCTGTCTCCTCCCTCAGACTTACACAAGCAGGGCTAAGCCTATGCAGTAATTTAAAGACAACAGAGATGAAAACATCGGGGTTTTTGTTGCTGTTGTTGTTTTTGTTTTTCCTAAAGCACCCCCTGTGGTGAAACCAACAGAAGATGAAGAATCTTTTTTCCCCAGCCCATTTTGTAATAGCAGTTTCAGCACAGTCTTCCACAGTCCTGATGTTAGTTACCACTAACTTTCAGCCCAAGAGAGGGAAGACACGTTTTGTTTCTCAGCAGCCCTGTGGAGGCATGACAATAAGTACGCTGAAAGCAAACATTTAAAGGCCTCTGCACAGCATGGAGATCAGGAGAAAGCACAGACAGCACCTACCCAGGGGAGAGAGCAGCTCCTCGCAGACAGCAGACTCCTCCTACAACTGCTGAGATGCACATCACTGAGCACAGCCAGGGGGTGGAGGTATCAGAGCTGGTAAACTCCTGAGCATCTAAAGTGAATTCAGGTGAAGATTATTACTTACCCAAGGGCAAGGGGATGCTCACATGGGAGACACACCTGCACTTGAGAGGGCCAACAAAGCTGGGCACTCAGGAGAGCTATTTAGTACAGCCACCATTGCATCCTTGCAACGACTGCAGCAGCTGTGTGACCATTCAGGATTGAGTGGTAACAACTTGGAGCATCTTCTGGCATAACACAGCTTCCTATTTTTCTCTTATCTTTCAGGCAAAATTAAAGAAGAAGCAATTGGGCAGGAAGCATTCGAGCACTGTATGGATGAAAGCTAATCTCCTTCTCTGGAAATATTCAAGATCAGTCTAGACTTCTTCCTACACGACCTGCTTTAGCAGGGGTTGGACTTTGAGTATCTCCGGAGATCTCTTCCCACCCCTACAATTATGTGAAAGCAATAAGCAGTTGTCTTGGAATTACGATACATGGTAAGATGGTAGAGAGGTGAGGAAACTTTCTGGCTTAGCTAAAATCAGTGATCACTGGGCCTGTGCTCTTCAGGAAAGGAATAAAAGGATTGGATTGAAGGAGAGAACAAAGACCTTTGGTATGTGCAACTGAGTGAGGCCGACCTCATGCGTCCTGCCCTCCCTGCCTCCAGGGTGGGTTACTGCAGCACAAAGTGCAATTCATCACAGCACAGCCCAGGAAAAGCAGACATCAGTGGCAAGGACAAGCTCCTCCAGTGCTACCCTTCCCACCCTGCCAAGCTCACCAAGACCTCAGGACTTGCGAGGTTCCAAGCTCACTTTGTCTTCACATAAAAACCAAACATTATGTGTTAGAACAAATCCTCATCGGTTAGAGTGAGGCCGGCACAATGTCTGCATCTGATCTGTCCTTTGCTATTTAGAGCAGGATTTATTTAGCCTTTCTGCTCACGGTTTTCTTTAGAAAACGAATGGAACTGCTTACAGCTATGATTTCACATGATGTTAAAAGTATTCTCAAACAAGAACTATTCCAGAAGCATGTTATAAAGCCTTACAACGAAACAACTCGTCTTCAACCCTGTGCATGTGCCAGGCTTGACGTTGCAGCAAATATGGACATCATCAACCTCCAGTGAACGGAGGAACTCTCCACCCTAAAAAAGTTACCAGTAACCAAAGATCTACTTCATGCTGAAACAGAAAACACTTGTTATAAAAGATCTGGAAAACAATTTGCTTCCAACTTCAGTCTACCTCCAGAGGTAACTCTCCCTCTTAAAGCACAGCTGAGTTTTCAGTCATGGGTACATCAAAAACGTGAATACAGAGATAATGCACTGAGCAAAGCACGTGGCATTCTGGACCAGCAGCTCAGCTGGCTTCAACTGAGAAGCACAGGGATCAGTCGGGGTTTCTTTGGATTCATGTAGCCAGAAATTCAGCACCAAACCTTGAGCACAGAAAGTATCTTTCCTTACGCTAAAATAGAGGCTTACATGGCTGGAATAACTGAGGCAACAAAGCTGAAAACAGGCCAGTAGCTGGTGGCAGGGAGATACATTTAGGAGGGCGGATGATTCCCCACACCAATCTGCAAGCTCTGCCATAATCCTGCTGCATGACAGCATCTCTGTCAACAAAATGGATTTGTTCCGACTCCTTTCTCTGGGCAGAAAAGGAACCACTCATGCAGAGCAAATAGAGAACACTCCAGAAAGTAATTTCAAAATGATAGCTATATTTAACTCCCACAGAACTTGTTCCCAAGCCTGTTTGCCCAGTCAGTTCTGAGGATGCTGAGAAGCGAGAACGAAACTAAGTATTTGAATAACAGTACACTGTCAGATTATTTTAACCAAAAATGACAAACCACAGAGACTGCTGCCAAATCAGACAAGGATTCAGCTCAACAGTTTCTCGATGGCACATGACAAACCCAACCCAGAGTTTATCTCATTCAGATGCAAGTCCTATTGCTCAGTGTCAGGAGCAGCACTGGTGAGAAGTCACAATCCTGCTTCCCCCAGCTGCAGCACGGCCTTTCATCAGCCTGCATGCTGCATAGAGCCCCAGCACAGGTCTGGAACAGCCTGCCTTGCCTGGCCCAAGCAGGCAGTCCCGCTCCAGCCGCCTTCACCAGCACTGCAAGACCCACCTGCACGCCTACCTGTGCAACCTGGGCTAGGGAGCTGCTTTGGCAGGGGGTTGGACTCCATGATCTCTGGAGGTCCTTTCCAACCCCTGCAACTGTGTGACTGTGAAACCCTGCCGTATCTCTGTACCTTACCTGTGTGTGAACTGTGAACCCACAATTCGTGGAGCTCTACCGGAAGTAAATGCAAGCTCAGAGACAATTTGACATTTGCTAAGTGACAACTAAGGTGTTCTCAGCAAGTTTCAAGACAAGCTTTATTTATTTTAGAACAAGAAAAAAAAAAACAACCACAAACATGGTACATTGTTCACATTCAGTCAGCTCCTACATCAGTTTCACCATTCACGTGGTGCACGCTATTATAGCCAGGAGTTTCCAGTTGGCTAACAGCACACTAAACCATTAAACAGTAGCCATTGCACAGCAATTAACACCAATGCTAAAGAGAACAAAGCACTCTCCAGCCCAAATCCTCTTGTGCCAATGTGGGTTCAGCACGGTAACATTTCTTACACATTTCAAAAGAGCAAGACTCAGTCCTTTCCAAGATGCTTTACAACACATTTTGACCATCTTCATCATCTGAACAAATTCCTGTTTTCATGGCTCCATTAACTGTGAAGAGGCTCAGGTGAGCACAGCCGGTCTTGCCATGTACTGCAGCACAAGATACACACCTCTCTACCAACACCTCTCAGAAAGGGGTTTTAACAACAGTACTGCCGAGCTTATCTTCGGAAATCCCTGCTGAAATCTGTGTTTGGGGATTTGCTTTCTCCAGGTCCACGTTCCCTGGTAAATACTTGCCAGTCTGAGGAAAAGCTTTTGGCTTCTCTGTCCGGTAAGTGGTTTTCACAAATCTCAGCAGGTTAACAATAGCAGCCGGTGTAACCCCAGGGACACGGCTCACTGCACCGATCTGCACGCGGAAACAGGAATGAGTTACCCTGAAACAAACCCAGGCTCTGAAGCTAGTGAAAACTGACATCAAACCCTATGGCTATTATCTTACCGTCTGGGGACGGCTGGAGTTCAGTTTCTCCCGCACCTCTGCTGATAGGGATGCATCAATAGCAAAGTAGTCTATGTCCTCTGGAAGTTGGAGGGCTTCATCTCGACGCACTTCTTCTATTTCCTGCTGTTGATTGGCTACACACCACTCATAAGCAGCTGTGGTGGAGGGTCAGGGAAACACAGACAGGTATGTTCATGTGAAAAAAGTCACTTATAGGAATTCTTGGAAGCAGAACTCCACCAAGATGATCAAAACATGGTGGAAAAACTCGGTTTTGATTCCTGCCTCACAGTTAAGGAGCCTAACTCATAGTATTTCAGGAGAAATCCTACTCTTCGATGTGGTACGGGAATTAAGATACACAGGTGATTTTTGCTCTTATTCCACGAAAGGATGGTCAGTTTCACACAGCAGCGAAGAACTGAGGGGGCAAATATAAATAACTGATCTCACTCCACAAAGTGAAACTCAGGTGCTCAAATGTAACTGTGGCCTATACATGCAGGCTCTGTTAACAGTGCTTCCCTTTACTGACCAGCAAAGCAGAATGCAACACCCAAGAATGGCTCTCCCCTTACTGAACAAACCTTAGAAGATCTTAACTCTTGTACTCTACCTTCTATTTTCAGTCTCTCTGACAGTTCCCTCCACTCAGCAAGCTTTCTCAGGGGCTCTGGGATAGCCCTTGCCAGAATCTCCATGTTGGCCTCTGGGTATCGAAGGATGTCAAAGGCACTGTGGAGAACATGAGTAAGTTTTTACAGTATAGGAAGGACCATTACTTGCAACAGACAGCAATGCAGCTATTCCCAGCTCAAACTTTGAAAGGTGAGGATACTACAGTACAGACCAAAACAACTACAGATCCAGGCTGACCTCCCTGCTGCTTCCTCTCAACACAGTTGAGAGAGCTCTTGAAGAAGGGACTTCATCAAGCATCCAGCAAAGCAGTAACCCACTGCAGAACCGTTACCGTTTGGTGACGTGCTCAACACAAACAGCAAGCACTGACTGGGCCAGAGTACTATCTTTAGGAGGCTAAGTCAGTGCTAGTAGATGTGGTGCAGTAAGAACCCCAACATACTGCTTCTTCTACAAGCAAAGATCAGGTATGAGTCTCTGGAAGGTGCTAAAAGTCAGAATCTCGGAGTGCTGACCGCTTCGGTAAAGATGTACAAATGCAAAGCCACCAGCCAGATGAGCAAGCACAGTCAGCCAAGAAAGCTTTGGCTGCATCCTTTACCTGACAGGTGATCTTCGACTACTACTGATGGGAACTTCTGGTACCAAGTGGGACCATTTGGATATACTGAACTGAAGAGATTTTAGTGTAGCAATTCCATCTTCTAAAGCAGCCCTCATCTGAACGGCTTGCTCGTATCGCCGCTGTGACACACACCCAGCTTCCTCAAAGCCTGCAGAAACAGCACACGAGAACAAGATGTGCAATCAGGCAGCACTGCAAATGGCAAGAGTCACCTCCAGGACATACCTCTGTGGGTCAGCCTGGCATCGGCATTGTCAGGCCGGAGGGACATGCGGAACTCCACGCGGCTGGTGAACATCCGGTACGGCTCGGTGGTGCCCAGAGTAGTAAGGTCATCGATCAGGACACCCACGTAACCTTCGGTGCGACTGACAATGAAAGGGGGCTTGCCTTGGACCCGTAGGCAAGCATTGATCCCAGCAATCACGCCCTGGGCAGAGAGAAAGCAAAACAAAAAGCATTATCGGTCCCTTCAAGGCTAAAATAGCTGCACATCTCTGCTGAGCTTGCCACAGTTCAAGAAGCATGTGGTACGGACTGATTTTTTTGGGTGGCCCTGTGCAGAGACAGCAGTTGGACTCAGTGATCCCCGTGGGTCCCTTCCAACCTGGGATCTGCCACAATTCTAAGGGCCTGGTGCAGCTGCACCTTGGGAAATGCAACAGTCAGGGCTGGTAATCTAGGCGGTTTCTTCTTTGCAGTACTACCACAGCCTGAAGAACTCAGCCCCTGCTGACACGCGCAGAGATGAGAAACATGTTCCAACATATCTGCAATTGTACCCACTGCACTTCCATACTGAAGTATCTGTCAGAACTCACAAATGCTTTTGTTACTGCATCACCATTAACTGCCACTGCAGTGCCACTGTGCAGGCCTGCAATCAGGACGAGCAAGAGAATTAAGAACATCTCATTAGCACAAGATGGGCCTACTTTGATGCCTATCAAGGACAAACACCAAGGTAACGTCCCTTTCCGAGCACAGAGCATACACCATCAGATTCACCCACCTGAGCTGCAGCTTCCTCATAGCCCGTAGTGCCATTTATCTGGCCTGCAAAGAAGAGCCTCTGAACAAGACGAGACTCGAGAGAGGCAGCCAGCTGACGGGGATCTAAAAAGTCATACTGCACTCCATAGCCTGGGACAAACAGGAAGACAGATTTTAAGAGAGGGATATGGAAGGTCCTTACTCATCAGCAAAGGCAAATCAATGGGGCAGGATGACTTAGGTTATCAACTTTTATTTACAACTTAAAATGCAGGAAAAAAAATTAATAAATAGTTTAATCAATATGAAAAATAACTTTAAAATTATTTCTCCCCTCACCTGGCTGTAAGATCTTGGCATTCTCCAAGCCCTGGATAGATCTGATCACTTGCTCCTGGAGCTCGGGTGGCAGTGTCATTGACAGGCCTTGGGGGTAAATGACGTCGGACTCCAAGCCTTCAGGCTCCAGCCAGACCTGATGCTCACGGTTTGGGAAGCGCAGCACCTTCGACTCAAAAGAGGGGCAGTATCTGCAACAGGAAATAGCCACGTGCACCATTTAAGGCAGATGAAAAGTAGTTTTCCAGAAGCAAAGCAAGGGAGACGCACAGCTTCACAGACTCACGCCACTAAGAGCCTCATAGGGCACCACATCCTTACCGGGGGCCCTTTGTTGTCTCCCTCACGTGGTCATTCAGGTGGAGGTTATCAAGGACAATCTTCTGAGCCCTCAGGTTAGTGCGAGTCAGGTAGCACGACAGCTGGTCTTCTGGCTGGAAGAGAACAAAGCTCGTCGGAAATTAATCCAGTCACAATACCCTGCACCCTCACTGAATTACTCTATTCTGAGGATCTTCGAGGGCTTTTCCGTGACAGTTTGCTCTCAGTTCGTGTAGAGCTGGGTTGTGCTGTCCTACCCACTGTGCAGAGAAGGAGTAATCAGAGAACCTGAGCAACATGCCCAAAAACAGACCAAGAAAAGAACAGAACCTGAGAGTCAGGGATCTGCGTTCTGTGCTATGAAAGGCACTCCTAACCACAGGATGGACTCAATCACATTAGCCTCATTAGCCTCTCCACTCCCTGTTTACTTTAGTTATTCCAACTCCTATAAGCTCCGGACAACCTGATTTAGCTGTGCACGTCCCTGTTCATCACAGCGGAGTTGGACGAGATGACCTTTAAAGGTCCCTCCCAACTCTAAGGATTCTATGATTCTACAGCTGCCTGGAAGGAGGTTGTAGCAGGGTGTGAGTTGGCTTCTCAATCCTGGGTAACAGCAACAAGATGAGTGGTAATGGCTGAGGTACTGCTGTAGAGGTTCAGGTTGGTTATTAGGAAAAAATTCTTCCCTGAAACAGTGGTCAGATGCTGGAACAGGCTGCCCAGGGAGATGGTGAGCCACCATCCCTGGAGGCTTCCAAGGAAAGGGTGGATATGGCACTTAGGGACATGGACAAGTGGTACGGTGACGGGCTGATGGTTAGATTACATGGTCTTGGAGGTCTTTTCCAACCATAACAGTTCTATGACTCCCAGCCACACATGTTCCTTATACCAACTCGCTGGCCTGGCACTCCCAGAGATACTCTCCACCTCCCCAATCCACTGCCCAGCTACACGTGCACCTGCCACGTGTCATCCCACCTTGATCCACACAGCCTTGCTGAGGAAGCTGAAGGGCACAGGTGGGTTGTCAGGTACACGCTCCTCCAGACCACTGAAGTTGATAGTGTCTTTGGCCAGGCGGGGTGGCGTCCCAGTCTTCAGCCTGCCCACAGCAAATCCCAGTCTCTCCAGAGTTTGGGCTAGTCCCACAGCCGGCGGGTCTCCCAGGCGCCCAGCGGGATGTGCCTCCAGTCCCATGAGGATCCTACCCCTCAGAAACGTCCCGGTGGTCAGGACGACACTCCCAGCACACACCGTGCTGCCATCCCCTGGAACAGCATGTTTTCAGAGATGCACATGGTTTACTGTCATTGAAGCACCGGTTCCATGGTGGTTCTGTTTAAAACTAGACTGCTGCTGTCTACTCAGGGCTGATGTATCTCTTATTATTTGGCACTTCGATAGCAGGGATGTTAACAGCAATAAGTAAAATAAGCGGAATGTACGGTTACTCCTGATTTTCCTATTTCCCCAAGCGTTTTACCCAAATAAACAAGTTCCACTCCCAGGAAATATTCCTGACCGGGTCCTTACGTTGGAAATCCTGTTTCCAAGATCAGTAAGAGGTAACAAGGCACGAGACTGCACTGTGACAGGACAATGCTGTCCAGAAATGCTATCTGCAGCATACTCCATTTGCCAAATAAAGTAAGATAATAATAATAAAAAAGACACAGCATGGAATTCAGAATTACTAGTCTGAGGAAGACTAAGCCCACGTAACCTCCCAATACCCAATCAATCCAGAGATGTTTTCCACTGTGCTACAGACATTAACACAGCGTGAAGTGCCTCAGCTGGGTCATCCAGCTTTCTCACAGATGAATCAGATGTGTTTAACCTGAGGCTACTCTCAGCATACAGTGCTCAAGGGTGCTCACCGCGGTACCCACACGTACCCAGAACAACGCCTGTGACTTGGCACTTCCCAGGGCGGTTTGCTTCTGGCTCTGTCAGGAGAAGGTCTTCCACAGATGCCTCACGGACCGTCAGCAGGGGCGTGCTTAGGATTTCCTTCTGTCTTGAAAGAAGTTACCACAAAAATCTGGCGAGTTCTGAGATGTTTGGGCCACCCCAAACCACACTGATTTCCAACACATCCATCAATTTCTTCCTGTGTTTTAAACTGCATTTTAAAACCAGTCATCACTCTTGGCTTTCTCTGAACCCCATCCAGCTGTTTTTACCCAGCTGTAATACACAGACAGCCTCACTGGTGGCTGATGTGCCCCCAGGAAGTATCGTATGAACCCCCACATTAGCACATCCACTCCCAAGCAGCCCAAGCTGACAGCACACAGTGCTGCATCTCTCTTTTCAAATGTACGAGGGCCGCTCTGAAAGTAATGTCTCTTGTTATATGGTATCAGCCCACAACGTTGGAGGTGGATGGTGGTGTGGCAGTAGAGGCTGAACCTTCCCGTCAGTATTCTGCTCCATGCTGCTGTGGGGTGACAGATGGCAGCAGATGGATGAAGCAAAGTCACGATGTGGAAGCGTGGATGAAGCGAAGGTGCGGGAATTTGTCCGCTATGCAGACAAAGTGAGGAGCCGCCGTCACCCACCTGCACGCCGTCCCGGTAGCGCTGCCGGTCTATCTGCGCGCGCAGCCCCCACACGGCCGGCCCCTTGCTGCGGTTCAGCACTTTGTAGTGCACGCCGGCCGCGTCGCACATCCGCCCGCACAGCCCGTCCAGGGCGTCCACCTCCCGCACGAGGTGCCCCTTCCCGATGCCGCCGAAGGAAGGGTTGCACGACATCTCTCCTGCTCCGAGCACACGGGGACGCGCTCAGCACCGCCGCGCGGAGCGCCCCGCGCCGCCCCCCCGCCCCGCGCCGCCCCCCGGCGGTACCGATGGTGCCGATCCTGTGCGTGAGCAGCAGCGTGCGGGCCCCGCCGCGAGCGGCCGCCGCCGCCGCCTCCGTGCCGGCATGGCCGCCGCCGATCACCACTACTTCGTAGCGCGGGGCCGCGCTCCCCAGCCGCCGCCGCTCGGATCGCAGCGCCGGGCGGCGCCAACAGCCGCGCGCCAACATGGCGGCCGGAACGGGAAGCGGGGGGCGGAGCGCGGCGCTCAGGGCGCCCCCTAGCGGCGGCTCGTCCCGGCTGCCGGCGGGAGTTTTGGTTCTGCGAGAGCCGCGGCGCTGCCTGGAAGAGGAACTCCTATGCCGCGCTCGCTTCCGCGTGGCTGCGGGAGGCCCATGGAGGAGGAGGCGGCGGCGGCGGCGGGCGGAGGGCAGCGGAGGAGCAGGGCAGCCCGGCCTCGCGCCTCACGGGGTGGAGGCGCCGACGCCCGACCGCGCCGTAGGGTGGAAGGCGGAGAGCCTCCGGTCCCCCGTGCGCCGGCGGCGCGGTGCAGGGCGGCGGCGGCGGGAACGCGGCTGCGGGACGTGCTGTCGCAGCTCAGCCTGGGCAGGCACGACGTGTCGGAGGCGTCGGGGCTGGTGAACGGCGTCGTGTCCCACCTGATCCAGGCCATCCGGGGCAGGGACGGCAGCTTCGGCTCCATCGGGCGGCTGGGAGCCGGCAGCTACTACGAGCGCGTCAAGGTGCGGGCCGGAATGGGTGCGGGGCCGGGCGGACTGCGGCTGTGCAGCCCGGAGAGGGCTGAGAGCAGCCAAAGAGGACTGCGGGGAGGTGACAGCGGTGACAGCGCAGGGAGAAATGGTTTCGTTAAACCTTACCCTTAAATGGGGTAGATTTGGGTTGAATGTAAGGGAAAAAGGCTGACACGGGGAGGGCGGCGATGCACAGGAACAGGTTGGAGACTTCTGAAAGTCTCCAGCCCTGGATACTTTCAAGGCCAGGCTGGACCGTGCTCTGCGAGCTGATACAGCTGTGGTGCCCATGCTTACTGCAGGGGAGTTGGACTAGATGACCTTTCAGGGTCCCTTCTTAACTAAGAACTCTGTGTCCATGAGTGCTATGGACAAGGGCCTGGCTGTGACACTGTACCCAGCTGGTGGTGGTCAATGGCTTCTTGAGCTTGGAGCTGTGACCACCAGGGAAGCGGTGTCAGCAGACTGCTCTTCTCTACTTGAATGCGCATCAGTTTCACACTACAAACGCATCAGAAATAAGGTAATTTTTCACACCAGATGTGGAAAACGCAGCTAGGCATTTGTAGATAAAGCTTCAGATTTAGCTGAAAAGCTTAAAGGTGCTACAACCCAAGTTGCTTGCTTGTATTCTTGTCCTTTGCAGATATCTGAACCAAATGAGTTTGATATCATGCTTGTAATGCCTGTCACAAGACTGCAGCTAGATGAGTGTGACGACACTGGAGCCTATTATTATCTAACATTCAAAAGAAATCCAAAAGAGAAGTATTTGAACAGGTTTCTAGATGAAGATGGAAAACTGTCAGCCTTTAAAATGCTTAAAGAACTAAGAGAAATTATTAAACAGGAAGTAAAACACATTAAAAGTAAGTACTGCATGATCAGGGTCCACTCGGGGACACTAATAATGCGACTCCATTCCACATATACCGTATGCATCTTTCCCCTCAGTCAGTTGTCTCTTCACGGCAATGTAACCAGAAGTGAAACCCCATCTGCCCCTGCTGTCTCGAGCTCGTGTTCTACAAGTCACCAGAGCCAGTGATTATTAACTCACTGCTCCACTGTGCACTCTTCCCACGTGGCAACAACGTACATTAAGTGTCCGTGCACAGTACTGCCTGTGAGGCTGCGTTCATCGTGAACCTGTCTGCCCTGCACATAACACTATCTGCTGAACTGGCAGCAAAAGGAATTGATTACTTGAATCAGATAATGCACTACCTAATATTACTTCATATCTACCCATAAAATGTATCACTTTTAGGCTGCTTTTTCCCCATAAGCCTTCTGCTAAGCTGTGGACGTATTTCTTCTAGTCTAAACGTTTTCCATAGTCACTTCACATTCCCTAGCCATTCCTGTTCATTAGAAAGCATTCCTGTGTCTACAGAAGGCATCTCAAATAGAGTGAAAATATTACAAATAAATAGATAAGTCGTGCAAATGCTTCAGATCAAGACGAGTTCTTATGGGAAAAAAAAAACGTTTTGTAGAGGGAGGCCTCGGCTGGCCTTCTTACTGTTTTTACTTTAAAAACCTGTATTCATTTCCCAAATCCTACAGGATAAAAGTGCCTGAGGCTTTTGACCAATTACAAATTCCTATTCAGTAAACAACCACCTCCAAAAAGTGTATCTTCTGTTATGAAAAAAAAAAAAGATGACTTTCTTTTTTCGTTACTAGATGTGGAAGTGACTGTGAAAAGGAAAAAGCCTGGAAGCCCTGCAATAACTCTACAGATCAAAAAGCCTCCAGCAGAAATATCAGTGGACATCATCTTGGCTTTGGAAGTTCAGCAGAGCTGGCCTCCCAGCACACAGGATGGCCTCAACATAGAATGCTGGCTAGGAAGAAAAGTCAGGAGAGACTTCAGATACAAACCAATTTATTTAGTGGCCAAGCAAAACAAAAAAGAGAAGCTCCTAAGAGGTATTTCAAATATAGATAATAAGCCTAAGTTAAGAATTACTTTCTCTGCAACTTGATCACTTGATACAACTTGATAAATGACACAGAAAGAGTATCCAGATTCTGTTCAGCATTCTGCCTTCAATTTACAAATCTGTTTTATCCTGGATATATTCAGATAATCTTTGTAAATCCTCCTTAATACAGCAGCCTGGTGACACCGCTTATCCTATGCTGAAATTGAGCTGAAAACTGTACTACAGTCTGTACAATAACCAACCCTAACAGCATTATTTACATCTGTTAAATCAGACAGATGAATACTTATCTTTCCTGTACTGCACTTAGCAGCAATATCCACTCCTTTGGGAAGAAAAAATTAAGAGATGAGTAAAAATACACAGAATATCCCTGAAAATGGCACTTCATGTATCGGTTTTATACTTCTGCAGGAAGTAAACTATTTTTCTATCAAGATAAGTTACTTCCTCCTTGAACTTTGGTATGGCTGCAACGTGACTTTTATTTTATTAGTATTCTTTTCCCTCAGAGCACTGTCACACCAAGCCTGCATTTGTTTGCAGAAACATCCCAACTTGGCACTGTATGACAATTGGTGGTTTCAGCAAAAACAGCTCCAGCAACTCGGTGTTATTTTTCAGTTAGCATACCTACCTTACCAGTGCCAAATAAACCACTGCTGCTCTACTAATTCTCTCCCAGTGAAAATTAAATGCAACCAGTAATCAAACCAAAAAAAGGCAGGGACACAGTCTAGTTTATGTGTAGCTGAGCTGCATTAATCACTGTTTCCAGAAGTGTTCCCAGAAGAAAAAAAAGAAATGCTTTGCAGGAGTTACCTGAGATAATCTCAATTGCTTGCACAGAGAAATTTAAACCAATCTTCAGGATTTGTTTAATCAAAAACAGAATGGTTAAGCAGTAAGGCTAATAGCACAGAACAGAAATTGAATGGCAGTAGATTTCTGTAGGCAGTGCCGTTATTCCCCAAATCACACTTGACAAATTCAGGAAAGCTAAGAAGTAAGCTTAATTTTAAAAACTCAGCCTAAACATCTTTGAGAATATAATGAAAGCATCTACACAATTAATACAGCCTGTGTAGTTATTTGTAACTGTAATATTCCCATCTTGTTTGTATGGAGTGGCTGAGAAATTAAGGAACTGACTCATTTTAGTAATTGCTGAATTAACTTTGTTTTTTTAAATGCAAAGAAATCGCTGATGTTTTAAACTGTGCGTGTTAACTTTTTTTTCTAGTCACAGACACCAATATTGACTGCTGTGTACCTATTAACAGTCTTGTACTCACCTTTAGGAAACACCTGGCGGCTCTCTTTCTCTCATATTGAGAAGGCCATGCTGAACAACCATGGCAGCATAAAGACCTGCTGTGAATCTGATGGAGTGAAGTGTTGTAGGTCGGTATCTCATATGAATGTTTTGCTTTAAGCTGGTTCTGTCCTGCACTGTTTCTGAGTAGTATCAGCTGTACTATGTCTTTGCCTAGCCATGTACTGAACTATACCTCTTCACCTCATGGCGTGCCACAGAAAGGAACTACTAGTGCCTTCAGTGTAAATCCAAGCCCAAAGTGCAGCTTTAATTTTAAGCAGTGCTCCAAGTTCACATTATACTGGTAGCACCTGCAGGAAGGAGACCACATCACACAAACACTGTGGAAGTGGTTCATGCACAAAATCTATTTTTCACAGTAGAAATGTTTCACTGCTGGAGTCTGACTTCACGCACAACACTTCTGTTCCAGTAACAACATTTATAATTGCTTTACTTATAATGTATAGTTAAATATCTACAATACACGTTTAGAACTGAGTACTAAAGGTATGTAATTAACTCTTACTTAACAGGAAGGATTGTCTCAAACTTCTGAAGTATCTTCTAGAGCGACTTAAAATGAAACATGCGAAAGAACTGGAAAAATTTTGTTCATATCATGTTAAAACTGCCTTTTTTCACTCATGTGTCACTTGGCCAAGCGATACAGACTGGCAGTATGAAAACCTGGAACACTGTTTTCAGAAATATCTGGAATATTTTCTCCGCTGTCTGCAAGATTCTCAGCTGCCACACTTTTTTATTCCCCGATACAACTTGCTCAGCCTGGATGATAAAGCAAGCAATGACTTCCTCTCTAGGCAAATCAACTATCAATTGAATAATGGATTCCCGATATTTCACCAGGTATAGTAAAGAAGTGTTTACAGTAAGTACTGAAAGCAAATAATGCAGATTTGCAGATTTTAAAACGTAAGTTTAGCACTTTAAATTATTTCTCAGTAGTGATACTACGGAGAAACAAAACCAAATCAGAAACACTAACAGGAAATTGCGTATTTCAGTTACGTTGCTTAGCCATAATCCTTGAAGAACCAGGACGTCTGAATTAATATTTGACAGGAACGGTTACAAAAGTAACCTGACTCTATTAGAGAAAATTTCTGACACAGAATGGTGGTTAAACAGAAGAGGAGGCACCTGCCAACAGGAAAATTTAGGAAGAGAACCAGGCCTGGGAACCTGGCCTTGTAACACAGCCTAGGAATGCTGACATCTCTGAAGCATGGCTGGATACCTCACACCTGTGCCATCCTGAAGGTACCACTGGTACACATATATACACAACGTATATGTATGTGTGTATACCTGTGTATATAAATGCACATGCTATATGTATATATAGATATTCTGCAAGAAGTTGAGTTGCTCAACAGCGTGCAGAAGAGAGCAATAAAGCTGGTGAATGGACTGGGAATCAAAATGTGAAGGAGGATCCTCCTGTTGGTCTCCACAACTACCTGAAAGGTGGCTGCAGTGAGGAAAGCGTTGGTGTCTTTTCTAAGGTGGGAGCCAGTTCAATGCTTTTATAAACGATCTGTCTAGAGGACTCAACTAATTCTAAGCATGCTGAATTAGGATGAGTTGTTGACTTTCTTGGAGCAGAGATGCCTTGCAGAAATTCTGACAAATTGGGGGGCTGAGCAGTCATCAACTGCATGAAGTTCAAGAACAGCAAGTGCAGGATTCTGCTTGTGGGACAGCACAACTCTGGCTCTAGGTACAGACTGAGGGACTGGAAAGCAGACCCAGGGATCTGGGATCTGCAAGCTGAATCTGAGTCAGCAGCATGCCCAACTGCCAGCTGGGCAGGGGAAGAGATGGCCCCACTGTGTGTTGGTGTGGCCTCACCTCAAGCGCTGTGTGCAATTTGGGGCACCATTATACAAAGACATAAAACTATTAGAGAGCATCCAGAGAGGGGCTTTGAAGATGCTGAGAAGTCTAGAGAGCAAGGCACACGAGGACCAGCTGAGGTCCCTGGGTTTGCTTAGAGCTGAGGAGCTCATGATGGCTGCAGCTCTCAGCTCTGCTCTCTGTGACAGCGACAGTGCCCGAGGGGGGGGGCAGCTGGGGGTTAGGGACAGGGGCTGCACCAGAGGGTCATCAGGCCCTGGAATAGCATAGAAAAGTCTGGGTTGAAAAGACTTTCCCTGTGGACAGGCTCCCCAAGGAAGGCCTTTTTAACCTGCATTATTCTATGCTATCAGTGCTATACTTAGGACCAACTATGGTACATAAAACATAACCTATCCTGTCTGCTTGCTGTTATATTTTTGGTAAGTTTACAGTCAAGAAGTATTCTCACTGTCATAATAATTATTGTTAAGTTTGAGATTAAGAATCCCCAAATTGTTTCTGCTGCTGTATTACTGATTATCCTACCTCAAATTGCCTTTCTGCTTCTAGTTGCTGCTATTAATGGCTATTATGTCTTCAGTGTTTAGTATGTATATATACACATATAAACTTGTTTCCTAGTAATAACTGTAACAGCTTTTCTACATACACATCCACATTTGCATAACATTCTTGGCAGTAGTGATTTGTGTTCTTTTGTAATAAACAGGAATTTTTACAGTGACTGTACTTGTACTATCCTTGTGTAGCACTGAATCCTTTACACTTGCTGTTGCAACCTCTGTATACTTACTGGCCAGGTAGTCCCCAGTGCTCTCCTTTTCTGGTTGTGACAATATTTATCTTTCCTATGCAAATGCAGCCATCAATCACCTTCAAACTATCTTCAAACCTTTTTTTTTTTTTTTTGAAGGCAAAGTACCTCCCAGCTTAAATAAAGCCTGGATTTTGTCTCATTATCAAGAAGGAAAGAAACAAGGAGGACAAAAGAACTTTTTGAGAATAACCTTACTAAAACATTCTCATCTCACTTAGATTCAGTTTATTAGATTTTCCACTTATCCATATGACACAAGTAAACACAAGTTCACATCAAATGTCATTTGCAATGTCTCTTCAAATACAACTTCTAAAGATTCTAACTACCAGTAACAGTATGTGTGACAGAACCTGAAACTCACATGTAAAGCACAAATGAACTTTATCAAAAAGAAAGCTGACCTTCAAATGTATTTTTTTCCTAAGATGCTCTTAATGACTTTGTTAATATCACTCATGAACTGCACTTGCTCCTGAAGCCAGATGGTTACCCCCAGGAGGACAACCACAGAAGCTGCTTTTTTTCAAGAAGCAATGAATGCATCCACTTCTTGTTACGCTCTCCTCCGTTAGGAAGAGATGCAGACCTGCCTCTCAACCTTGCTCTGAGGAAAGTCTTAACAAAAATGTCTTCCAATATCAGGTTTAGAACTAAAAAAAAAATAATCTGCTTCAGCAAATATCGGTTACTGCAATAGAACTGTTTTTAAGTAACTAAGGTAAGGAAATACTTTTGCAGGCCACTGTCAGATGTGACACACCAGTGTGAGAGTGCAGTATTTGGAAGTAACACAAACACTGCTTACATCTGTAATCCAGTTTTCTGAAACAAAAAAAACAACCAAACACTTCTTATATGTCAGTACTGCAAATAATTAAAAGAAATCTGTAAGATTTGTTTTTATCCAGTACAGAATGGCTTGAGAAGTTAGTGATGTGAGCTTTCCTTAGGTGAAAGCCAAAATAGTGTCAAAGCACAAAAACAGTTTTGTTTCTATATAAAGGTAATTGCATTTTCTTTCCTAAGGTATTTCTAAAAAGATGTTTTTTTTTCCTTAAACGGAATGGATGCAGAAAATAATCAACTAGGAAAATAAACCTCTAAATCCAAGCCCATAGATACTAACACTATCTATAATCACTTACTTTGATTCAGTTATTTCAAGGGATCAGTCACTTTAGGGACTTAGATCTCTGAGGTCTTAGCAAATCCTTTTCCATTTCTTTTCTGGCTTGATATTGTTTGTATCTTTCTGCCATTGAAATAAGCTCGTCAGGAACTACCTGATAAGAAAGCATCACAAAACCATGCTTAGTTTTAAGTAACTCTAAAGTAAAAAAGTTTTAAGTTACAACTTTGTAAAACCCATTTGCCTTTTATTTATTTATTAGACTGTTATTTTTCCACCTTCTGCCACTTTTTTTAGATTTGTTTTTGCGTGGAGATGCATAATTAAGAACAAATCTGTTACAGGAGAGTATACCGAAAACTAATCAGCACAATGAGCCTGGATGTTCATCTTATCTATGTATGCCAACATAGCCTTATGTGATGACAGCTTATAACTAATTAAAACACTGTATTTAATCTAAAATACATTTAATATAACCTACTATAGCAAGTAGCCATGCAGCAGGTGGAAAATGTCCAGCTGGTGATCTGTGTCCCGAGCAAAGAGCAAGTCTCTCCAGCATCTATGAGCATGAGTTTGCCTGCTCACTGCCTCTGTGGTTTGTCCCAGGCAAGCAACAGTAATTCAGTACAAGCTTACCAGGTGACAAATCAGGAATTAAAGTTTGTGTGAACATCCACAGTAACAACCAACCAAACTCTTGGTCCTAGGTAAGTACATTTAAATTTGTAATCATCCAGTCCCCATCCCCTCCACATTCCCAACTTGAGTCAGGACCTGGACTCTGGTTCTAGCAGAAGACTAAGTGGGCATACACCACTGGTAACACAATCAAGATTTTTTTCTTACTTGTTCTGCTCTTTGCAGAATATCAATCAGCTCAGATGCAACCCTCCAATCTTTCTTAGTGACAAGTGTCACTGCCTTCCCAGTACGCCTAGACAAGAAATGGAATAAATGTTTATCTTAATAACAACACCTGTTTGCGCTGCTAGGTTTTCCCCACTGACTTGAGCAGTAATAAATTTGACTGCAGGCAGTATTTATGGACTTTTAGATAAAACTGGCTACAGCATCTACTTTGCACATGGCAAAGCAACATTTTGTAAAGGTCAGAATATAGCAACTCAGCTAAACTGGAGCAAAGGCACAACTAATTTAGGTACACAGACAATAAATGTAGCACAAAGACAACATATTTAAGAATAAGAGACATCTGTTAGTATCACAATTAAAATAAGCACATAGGTACATTAGGTTGGAAAGGACCTACAAGATCATCTAGTCCAACCATCCTCCTATCACTATCCCTACCCAACTACTAAATCAAATCCCTTAGCACCTCATCTAAACGCTTCTTGAACAGCACTAGCGACGGTGCCTCAACCACCTCCCTAGGCAGGCCATTCCAGTGCCTGACCACTCTTTCAGAGAAAAAATGTTTCCTCAGGTCTAATCATACACACGTATATATACACAAATAAAAGTTCCATATTTGTACCAGTCTGGAGATGCAGTACTGAAAGTCCTAATGCCAAACTACATCACCATGACAGCTTGCAGACTGTTAAGGGTTCCTTTCCATCCCTCCCCCCTTTCTTTTCTCCAATGGGCTGTCTAGGAAACTAAACTCAGCAGCTCATGAAGACACAAACAAGGAAGAGAATTTCAGAATGCCCACACAAGAGGTGCTGCGAACTGTCTGTCTCCCCCACTCTTTAAACCATCTTTCAAACATCCTTAATTCCCAATTACTGAAATGAAACAAAACCAGAAACCTTGTTTGCCTTAAATTTAACTGGATTTCAAAACATAAAAGCATACTTTGCTGCATCTTGAAGCACTACTACCCCATTCTATATCACGTGCAGCTCTAGAATTTGACAGCAGGAACATCTATGAAATGCACAAAATACTGATGTTAATCAATAACACATTACTATCTTATGGCAAAAACTCACCCTGCTCTTCCAGTACGGCCTACTCTATGAACATATTCCTCAATGTTGCGAGGGAAGTCAAAGTTAAAAACATGACTAATATCATGCACATCAAGGCCACGGGATGCTAAGTCAGTAGCTACCAGGATTCTGACTTCACCTGTATTAAGGACAACCAGAAGAGAATGTCATTTTATGGAACGTACAGAAAACACTCGAATCCATTGATTTTCCAGTGTATAATACACCTATCTGACACATAAAGGAAATATATACTTGCTGCACTGTCTCGCTTCCAATATTAGGTGGTACGTAAGCACCCAAAATGTCATTTCATTATTTCACAAGAAAGAACAAGATGTGGGAAAACAAAAAACATATGTCCAGCAGATTAAAAAAAACCCCTGAAAACAGACAAAAAAACAACAACCCAGAGGCTTCAGGAACTATTTTTCCATTTTGCATTCTTATTGTTCTTAGTTCAGTTCTTAGTTATCAGTTGACCATGTAACCTGTAAGTATAATCCTACTGGCATAATCAAGAGGAGAACAGTTCCACTGAGAGCACAACTGTTCAGAACTTCAATTTACAGTTCTTTAGACTAACACAACATTGAATTTACTTTGAAATTTGTGGGGGAAAAAAATAAGAAATTATTTAACTTAGTCATTCAATTTTGGTTTTGCTTAAGAGCAGTCATTTTTTGCTTGCTGTTTCTTTTGTGTTTGTCAGATTAATGAACAATCATTCAGAGCTCTCATCTTTTCACTGCTATGGTAAAGAAGAGACACAATCCTATAGAAAAGGTTCTGCATATGACAAGCCTTAAAAGCACTGGTTGGTTTAGCCCACGTTTAGGTACAAGCTTACCTTTCCTGAAGTCATCTAAAGCCTGTTCTCGATCACACTGCTCTCTGTCACCATGAAGAGACTGCACTGGAACTCCTTGGAGAGCAAGGTCACTTGCTATGTCATCAGCCCTAATGTGAAATAAAACAATGCTTCAGCAGAAAGATAACAGAACAGGAACAACGTGCTAACAATGTGTAAATGTTTAAGGTAGCAGGCGAGACCCTACCTAGGTCAGCTGATACTTTTTATAAAACAGAATGGAAACAAGGACAAAACATTCCCAACTGTTTTTATTTCTTCATATACTTATATTTCAAGCCCTTCTCTGTCCTCCTTATCAAAAGAGGACTTGGATGGGAAGAGTAAATCTGGAAAGCAAAGACAGGCACCTATGCATGAAGTCACAACCAGGAGATGACAACTACTCTGTTAAGGCAGGGAAGATGTCATCAGCTGCAATGGATGTGCCTTATACAGACAAAGAAGGACATGAAGTAGCAAAACAAGCCTCGCTCCGTAGCTACTGCAAGGAAGAGCTTTTCCATAGGCAATAAACACATCATAATTTTATGTATATACAAGTATTCTCCTGAATTTATGTCAATCCAATACAGCTGAAATACAGTACTTCAGCAGTTACACTTCCTTTTAGTACCAGATCACTCTCATAAATGACTTGCCTTAACAAGCTAAACGCTTTCGTACAAAATTTGTTACTTTTCCAGCAGTAGCACACCTCAGACTTCACAAGAGAAACCTCAGTTCACCATTGTTCTAGACACAAGTCCGAAGCCCTTCTAGACACCTGTCAAAGCTTCCCCATGTACTAACACTCACAAGCAACAAAATTCATCAGCTAGAAGCACGAGCCAGAGGTTTCCCATGCTGACTGTTCAAGGGAACTTTTATGTACTAACTTAAGACTTATTCAGAAGAAAACTCCAAAAAAACCCCAAACAAACAAACTTAAATGTAGCCTGAAACATCCAAGACACTGAAAAACAGGGAAACTGATGGTTAAGTGTTGTAAGCAAAATACTATTCCTGAGAAAGAGCATTTTGTCTGTAGGTTCTGCTCCACCTCTGCAGCAAAACCCATCTTAGAATCCTTACAGAGCCTTTCATCCACAAACAAAATTACATATTTGGTACAGCAAAACCAGTTCCACCTCTTCAAGAAACTATGGGGTGTCAAACAATTCCTTTTCCCCACTTCCTTGTACAAAGGGAAAAAAAAAAGGGTCTTTGCATCATTCACTGGAGAGGCTGAGGTATGGTAACGATACACTGACACTCCTGCCACTGGGTCTTGTACACATCAGTTTCATATGCAAGTAAACAGCAAGTGCTATTAAGGCGTCCTTAAGAATTTTAACATCTATTTCTAACATGTAAAATTGAGACTTTTCACCACCAAGATCAGTATTAAAAAGGTGACCTACTAGTGAAATGGTCCGCAGGAAAAATAACAATTACCAACACACTACTGACAAGAGCTGTTATACTTGTTAATTGCTATCTGAGCTAAGAATCCCTCAGGTTAAAAAACAAACAAAAACCCACAGACATAATACTGGGAAACAATTACATACGTAGATTTCTTTCCAACAAAAACGATGGCCTTATCTTTTGGCTTCATAGAGTCAATGAAGTTTCTCATGAAAGCTTTCTTTTCTTCTTCGTTGATAACAATAACTTTCTGTTCTACTGTATTTACTGCCTGTTAAACATCAGAAAGACTGATACTTAGAAATGGATTTGAATAATATATTTTATTTACCCACACATAATATCACAAAACTAGTAACGTGACAGTATAAAAACTATTTTACAACTGGAATGTATACCAGTTAGGTATGATGCAGATTTGTTGTTTTCCAGTTGCTTTAGGAAAGTAATTCATTTTTATCTTTAAGCAGTTTATTCAATCACATATTTATAGAGAATTCTTAACACCAGCTTAGAACAGAGTGCAGTAGTTCAATTAAAATAAAATTTAAAAAATAACTAGAGTATATCTTATGCCAGTCTAGAGCAACTTGGATCAATAGCAGTTGTACTTGAAAGGAGAAGTTCTTAAAGAATGTTCTGCCAGCTATTTGTAATGGTCAGTTCTGTCCAATTCTTTAAACATCAGCTTTTATTAAAAAGCTTTACTCCATTAAATTTGAATGTTACCATAGAATGGCTGAGGATACCATGTGAGGGAACAGCATGAAGCTGCTCCAAAGGAAGTTAAGACCGGATATTAGGAAGTGGATCTTCATCAGAGGGTGGTCGGGCACCCCAGGGTAATCATCACAACCTCAATCTGTGAGGGTTCAAGCAGCATTTGGACAATGCTCTCAGAAATAATGTTTGAAATTTGGCTGGTGCTTTGTGGAGCCAGGAGTTGGACTCAGTGATCTCTTCCAACTCGGGACACTCTGTGATTCTGTTCAAGCGGTAAAAGGCCTAAGCTTTCTTGTGGCTCTGCATCATAATCTTATGGCAAGAGCTGAAGAATCTAACAGGTAACTAGAATAGTTCTCTTTTCACATGGAAACCCTTTCCCCCTTCTCCCCTTCAGAAGTCACCTCTTCAATCAAATGAGGCTCCATAAAAGACATGAAAGCATTGGACAAGAGAGGTGCAATAGCTGTCATGTCAAATCGTATTTCTCTCTTGCTGATGAGTCTGCCTTTGACAAAAGCACAGTTCCCAGCATGACAGAGGAAAAGTACATTTTCCTTTACTTCCATCTAAAAGTGTACCAGATGTCAATTAAGCTTGTTTACTCCTAATGACTAAGAAAGTAAAACTGAAAAGAAAAATGAAGCAACCTAGACAAGTGACCTCCAAAAGCTTAGCACAGAGCTTCCACTCTCTCTGAGAAATATGCAGTTAAAAGACAGATCCAGGTAAGGAGAATAGAGACCTTCAGCGGAAAAAGGAACAAGAACTTGATGAATAAAACCAAAGGCTGGAGAAACAATGATTCAGGCAATACATGAGGTGCTGTGAAGTAGTTTTCAAGTACAAGTATTTGTCTGATACTTTACACTTGTAAAGCCTTCTATTGAAAATTGAGGACTTCAAGATCTTGTTACAGAAACAAGAGTTTTTTATTTTTATTCTTTAGAAGTTCTTTCTAAACTTCTGATGAAGCTTTATAAAGAATAACATGGAATTTTTCAAAGTCTGGACTAATTTTTAAGTTATACGCATTTACTTGCATATACTTTCCAGTAAAAAATTTCTTTGTCAAACTGCAGGTACTTAGAAGCAAGAACAAAAGAACTTACTGATAAATCAAGAGTGCCAACATACACGATCATGGGATTTCTCAAATAGGATTTTGCGAGGCGACGAACACCATCAGGCCAAGTAGCACTACATGGGAAAAGAAGACAGATGAGTATACAGTGCAAGATTCTCACTAATTTGTTAATCTCACCACACTTTTTTTCTTATATTACACATCAGTGGAATATTTGAGCACAGGGTAACAGAAGTGAGCTCTTCCAACGCTTAGAAATCATTTTAAGAAGTTTTGTAATGTAAACAGAACTCCTGCTTACAAGGCAATGTTCCAGATTAAAATCAGGAGTAACCATTATGTAACCTTTCTAATGAAGAAAAAACATTGTTTAGTAGCTCAAGGGTTCCTCATTAAAAACCTAAGACTGTTTTCTTCTCCGAAACTAGCTCTGCTCCAAAACACTCATAGCAATATTCCCAGGCACCTTCCTTGTTGGAAAGAATACCATTGTTTCAATGGTTGACAAATTAGCAGAAAAGGAGGAAAAATGGCAACTGTCAAAAGATGCATTAACACCAACTAGACACAGTTAGGAGAAAAATAAACCTGAAGCAATTCCCTCGTAGGCTTACAAAAGTTTCACTAAAACAGTGTGTTTCACTGTTCACTTGATCAGTAACGTTAAGTGTCGAGTGCTACTGCATTTACATACCTTGTCATAACAGTCTGTCTGTCTGGACGCACATCTATTAAGATCTTCATTATCTGAGGTTCGAATCCCATATCCAGCATTCTGTCAGCCTCATCTAAAACCTGCTTAGAACAAGGTGTTTGCATCCAGTCTTTAGGTAAGGGCTTGAGCAAGACATTCCACAGCAGATCATTTTAATGATAACTATTTAATTTCAAAAGCCATTTCCTAATTGATCACAAAACCTGTTCAATTTGTTTCACCTCCGCAGTTTCTTTTGGGCTTTTTCATTTAGTGGTACATTTGCAGACAGGACAAGAAAAATCCACAAAACCTATGAGAACACAAAGTCGACGAAGGAGTTCCTGTTTGTTGGTTTTATAAAGCACTCATAAGGAGGGAACTCCTACACAATATGCTTTCACAATGAGAAGTTTTTAGGAACATACTAACTTAGAGCCTTACATGAACTAGAAAAGAAAAAGACAGACCGTACCTTTTGGCTCCTTTTGCTGGAGGAGCGAGCAGGGAGCTGAAAGTTTTTAGTACAACTACTGGCAACAGATCCTCTTTTAACATGTAAGCACACAGAATACCTTCTGTCTTACACAAAGAAAGAGGACTGGCTGAACTGATTTTCCTGTTTTAATTTTCAAATTGAGTCCATCCAAATCAAAGCTACATGGATTATACTCTCAAGTATTGACATTTTCCAGTCACTCATATGCAGTTATAGGATTTTGATAAGAATCCCTTTCTACTATCCTGATCTTGCAGTTTTATTTCTTTAAGATGTGTTACTCTATTAAAGATTTTTAGTATATGTCTGTGGAAATCTTTGAAATAATAAAACATGGTAGGCAACAGAAGGCAGGAATTCTATTTTCTGATTTTACTCTCTTCCTTTTCCAAGGGCTCATGAGGATTTCAGTAACTACTGAGATTCTATGGCAATTGTGCAGCCAAATCACCACCCATCCCACAGACAGATCTGCCTACTAACTCCTTTCAGCAGCAGAAACATTCCAGGTTAAGAAGCACACTTGTACTTTACAGAAAAGGGAGAGGAAGACATGCTCAATGGGTAAGAGCAGTTGGTGTTTACTTTCCTTATTTCTGATAACTGTCTAATAAAGTCCATAGCAGGTACAAAATAGATATTAGTGTTGTTAATTTCCAATCTCCTTACAGCTATGTTCTTGCTTATTAGCAAGCCATCATCCTCAGTCAACATCTCAGACTTCCTGTTATCTATACATATTTACTTGTTTGCAAATATAATTTATTTCTTTTTATTGGCAAGGAGTTCTTGCCACTTCTCCACATGAAAATTATTTTTATTAAATTAGTAATGGGTAGGTTTTATGTAGGTTTTTTTTTTTTTTAAATAAGAATAAAAATATTGCTCCCATCTACCTTTTACATCCTAGTTTATGGTTTCTTTATTTTTCCTAGTATATTCTTTCACCTCATCACTTCCTACACAGCTCATGTGTCCTTACATGAGAACAGATCCACTCCAACTACTGATGAATACTGATTTATCCTGAACACAGCAAGACAGAATGCTATCTTCAAATGACATACACATTGTAAACAACCAAAAGGACGTATACAGCAAATTTCCCAATGCTTCTTCAGAAATTATTAAAAAAACAGCAGTCTACCTGAGTAGATTACTGAAAAACTGAGTCAAGACTGCAACTAACTTAATGGTTCTATCAGGCAAGAAGACAAATTCCCCCATGCTTCCAGTTTACCTTGTGTATAAGCACAAAATCAACCTTGAAATAGCAAATATTACCAGTGTGAGATAATAATTTGTCATCTTTGAAGTGCTTACTGTTCTAGAAGCCTTTTATTTCCCTCTACAGGGAATATCTTGTATCTTTCAACACATTCACAGTAATCACAAACCATCCCTCCAACACCAATCTTAGTTTTAATTGAGGCTCAGAATGTTTAAAGATAAGTAAATTAAACCTTGAATTCACACTAAGCCACCATTTCCCAGCTGGTGCATTACTTATTCCATATCAGCTACTTGCCAAGTATGTTATGCTCTTCAAGTTTATGAAGTTGTTCATCTGAAGATCATTCAGTCTTCCAGGAGTAGCAATAACAATATCCACACCTTTGGTGACCAAATTTATCTGTGCTTTTCGGTCCCCACCACCATATATGCAGATACTGAAAAATAAAAAGGATGTACAGAAGAAGAGCGTTAGATAAAATTTCATCTGAACCTTTTCTCAAACAGATACCACCAATGTTGCCTCATTTTAAGACGTGTAATCTTGTAATATCAAAAGGAAGGGAGACAACAGTTAGGACTGACAGAACGGGCTCAACAACTACTGAACCCCCTGCAAAAGCACAGCAACAGCTTTCTGCTGAAACTGCAGTAGAAGTGATGAAAGGAAGGAAAGGTGGCTATTAGGCTACATCTGATCTGAAAGTACTCACACCAAAAAAAGATGCGTCATTTTCTAAGTGGTACATTCATAAGTCACGTGTTTTACTGTTAAACCAACCAGCACATTCAGTAAGACTTTAGGCCAACACCTGGACTTTACGCACTCTGCAAAACTGATATTTGGGAAGGAAGCAGCATGTATGATTCTGAATTTGGTAAGACTGCTATACGAAGCTACCAGAGAATCCCAGAAGTAGGTTTCAGAATATAGATATGTCTATTTAATAATTTAAATGAACACCTGCACTCTTTGTAGAGTTGTGGACGATACCAAATTAAGGAAGCAGTTAATACACTAGAGGGCAGGGCAGTTATTTAAGAAGGAGCACAGAAGCCTGGAGAAATGGTCTGACAGCAATCTCATGCAGTCTAACAAAAGCAAAGATGGAAATGGACAAACTCCACAGATGGCCCACATGCTGGAAGACAGCTCTGCAGAAAAGACGTGGGTGGGCAAGAAACTGTTAGTCAGCAGTGTAATCTCAGAGCAAAGAAAAGTGAGGCTGGAAGGCATGACATGACAAGTTGGGAATTCAAAGTAACTGTTCAGTCAGAGTAGGGTAAAGTTCGGGAAGATCTTACTTCTGTTACAGCTACCTAAGAGCATGAAGAAGACAAACTCTACTCAGTTGTCTGTATGAGGATGAGAGGAAATGCAATTGCAACACAGAAGACACAACTGTATAGGTAAGATTTCCACCATGAGGGCAGCCAAGCAGGCATCATAGAAACTGAGGAAGTATGAACCCGTTTAGCACCCTTTCCTCTTAACAAATGCAATTTCAAGACATGAATTAGGCCACACATGGTAGAAAATGTAACTTATATAAGTAAGTGAGAAGGGAAATTACCTTTTAAATCCTTTGTATGTGTACTTCAAGCACTCTGCCTCTACTTGAAGTGCCAGTTCTCGGGTGGGAGCAAGGACTAACATTCCTGGCCCGCCACGCTCATCTTTGGATCTGCAATAAAATATCTTAAGAATGAGGGTTTATGAGGCTGCACGTCTGTCACATCAGACATCAGAACATTTCTGTGTTCTTCTAGACTTTTACAGTACATTGCTACATCCTGCCATTGCAAGATAAAGGAATTTACAACTCTCATACACTTTCCACCAGGTTTATTACGATTTTTTTTTAAACCATTACTTCGGAAGAGGAAGAATCCACACTTAAACAACTCAAATATGTGAATGGTCCTTACATTGGTTGTGAAGCCAAATGAATGAATCCAGGCATTAAGTAAGCTAATGTCTTCCCGGTACCAGTCTGTGCTATGCCAATAAGATCAATTCCTTGGAGTATGATTGGCCATGCCTGGGACTAACATAAAACAATGAATACTTAGATGTGCATTAAGCTTCAGTTAAAGAGTCATCAAAATGGAAAAGGTACCTGAATTGGTGTAGGTTTCTGAAAACCAATTTTTCTTATGTTTGCCATAATACCAGGATATTGCTCAAATACATCTTCAAATTTACGAGCAGGATTGGGAATGCGGCGCTTTTCACCTTCTTTTAAGTCATCACAAATTATACTGTTATTTTCTTTCCTATATAGAATTAAAGTAGTGCATTAGCTTTAAAATCTACCTGAAGAAGCAAAGCTAACACAAAAGACAGTACCTTTCTGACATTTTTTTTTCTATAACTCCTGGTTAAAAAAAAAAGTAAAAAAATCAGGTGCTCCAATGAAATTTCTAACTATTCTCTTAACTTTCAAGAAACCCTCACTAGAGAAATGCTTCTGTAGGATGGTTAGCCTATAAGTTATTCTCATAATTCTTAAGAATGAATGACTTAAAATCATGCACAGATATCAACAAGGATTGCAGCTGTCTCATACTAGACTTCAGTCATACTCAATTGTAAGTTAAAGAGCTTCTACAGGTTTTTATATGCAAAGATGACTCTCGGGAATGGACTGAACTTCTTTGTTAGAACCCTATATTCTGGCTAAAACCTTCCCAAAATACTTTCAGAGCAGCTTCCTCGATGTTCTAGAAAATAAAGACAAAACAGGTTGGAAAAAAAGGTGCTTACTGAGACACACTCAAAAGAAAAAGTCACAAAAGCTGTACAACAAACAAGTTTTGAGGTGTTAATATGGATCATAAATTTTATCTTTATCCCTGCCCTCTTCCGTTCAGAAGATCTGATTCTGCAAACAGTTTTACTTCAAGCCAGGAGTATGCTAGGAAAGGAACAAGTAATTCAACTTCTCATGTTCACAGAAATATATTTTTCCGGAACCTTTCATTCTCACCCTGGAAATAATGGGTAAAGTGAAAAACATTCAGCTGCTTATTACTGAAGTGCTATTACTGCTCAGTGCAAGTTCTGAACCAAAACAATGCTCCATTGCTCGACTAGCTAGAGCAATAACACTGCTAAAGAAACAGGTGTCAGTTCCCTCACTATGAAAAAATAGAAGAGAAAAAAACAGAAAGCACGCAAAAAGGAAAGTAATGAAAGCTCCTGAGAAGGGCTAGGTTATCACTAGATACTAACATTAATAACTGTCTCAGTATTTCATCACCTACCTTATAGATTTTATGTTAACAGTCATTTCTGCCAAGCACACAATTCCCTACAGAAGTGATCTTACCGCCACAGTTCTACTTCTTCTGGTGACATGGATGCAGTTCTTGATGACTCTTTATAGAAGTTTTTCTCAATTGGAGGCAGGTCTTAATCGCAAGGAAGAAAACATGAGTCAGTAAGAAATGCTGGACATTCAGGTAATTCTGTTAAATGTTAAGTGTAAACAATCTATGCCTTGTACAAGAGGACTAGTCTGAGTAAAAGCTGAAAACTACGAGAAATACTTAAACACTGCAAGAGAACCATTCCTTGCATTTCAAGCCCTAAAATAATCTCTGTTAAAATACCTGTAGTACAGTATTTTAGTAATACTCAGATTTTTGCTACAGTCACTAGAGTGCTACAAAGCTACAGCATTTTCAAAGGATTAACCTAGAAAACATCAATCTAGCAATTGCAGACTCATCACAGTGACTAGCGTCCTCCATGGCCATTTTAAGAAATGCTGACACACTCACCACAAATACACTTAACTCATTTGGATACTGCAAAGATTCAGTGGTCTCAAAGCAAAAATTACTAATGTTTACACATGCAAAAGATCTATATGAAAGAATACCATACAATCGAAATTTTACAACCAACCTGCCCACTTCATAGCCTCATATTTAGCTCTGTTTTCTCGAAGAGAGGCCCAGTTGATCACTGGTTGCTTCGGAGTATTTTCAGCACTGATAGCATCCAACGATTTTCCTGTGGAGTCAGTACCAGAGCTGCTGTCTGACAGACCTACTGGAAGTGTAGGGAAACAGAGCCTCCCTCCCCCCAGACACAGACCTTATTTTGTTTTTGTCCTGGAGGACCTCTTACGTGATTTTAATGAGACATGAAACATTTAGAGTTGTTTCTTAGGTCTCAGCCTGAAACGTTAACAGAAAAATCTGTACAAACACACTTCTGGTAAGAAAGGAAGCATTTAAACATCTTAACTAGAGTAGGGGCAGGCTCCAGGAGGCTGCTCCTCCAGTTGCACAGGTGGCTCACTGAGCATGGGGCTTTTAGGAAAGCTGTGAACCAGGCAGGTGACAGCAAGCAAAACTTTATTTTCAACAGCTATAAGAGCAAGATTTACTTCTAAAGCATCCAGTGTCACCAAAACAAAGCTTCTGTGCAATTACACTTTATATCCCCCCTTCTTGGTGAGGTTATTGCTTCTCATGAAAGCAAGTTTTTATACTGGAGATACAAATGACAACACATTTGTTAGTGGAAAGAAAGAAATTCAGGATAAACAACAGAGTTACACACAAGTAAGATGTGTTACCCAATCCTGGCTTCTTGAAGGAAACATTCCAGTCTACCTTCCAGGGCACTTCTGAAAGCCTGCACTCAAAGCTACTCCGTTCCTTATTCGAAATCTGGAACACTATTCAAGTTCTTTTTTCCCCTCTTCAGTACCTCAGAGCAACAACTACAGCTATGGTTCTTATCCCTCAGGACTTATTGCACAGTTAAACAAGCCTAACACTAAATACTAGCACCTCCACATGCAATCATCAGTTACGTAGCCACATAATGCACTGAAGCCCAGTAAAATGAGACATGATGTGCAACATCAAAACTTAAAAGTTAATGCCTCGTGAAAAGGACTCACCTTTACTGTGGTCAGTATGTTTGTTTTACAGCCTATGCCCATACAAGCTTACTCAATTTCATAACTGCCCAGACAATACATGAAAATTTATACTAGAAGCGACATTTGGATTTTTGAAGGATAAGACTGATAATGCAAGAAAACAAGTAATGTAATATTCATTAAAATTGTTGGACACACTTGGGAAGAGATATTCACAGAAGTCTGTTATTTCAAGGAAGGAAGCCATTGCCAGCTGACAGAGAAGGATGTCTAGACATTTCTGCTTTAAGGAGGTATGCTGTTATCCAAGATCAAGGTCAGCCACCTTGCTTTGATAAAATACTAAGAATATAAAGCCACTCCAAATTACCAACAGAGAAAAGTGGCCTATAGTCCTTCTCCCCACTTCTGTAACACACTTCTTAAATTTTGCAGTCCCACCTCTGGGGTTGCTTTGTCCACAGCTTACAACTGCTTCATCAATCAGCATCTTGGCCTTGTTCTGCTCAGCAACGCTGCCAAAAATCTTCACTTCTGCTCCAGAGGTTCCCTTAGTAACCTGCGTTCATAAAACTCCATTGAGCTTTTAATACCGCACAGACCAGATGAACTTTACATATAGCACACACTAGAAACAATTTTTAATTTTTCTTCCAAATTTGAACTTCTCTCCTCAGGAGAGAGACCTTAATTCCCTTCTTAAAAGGGACATGGAAAACCAGAAAAAAAAACCAAAACCAAAACAAAACAAAAACAATCTTACAGACAAAAACCAGTGGGCTTTCCCTACAAGGCCACGCTGGATGGGAGCTTTGAGCAACCTGGTCTAGAGAGAGGTGCCCCTGCCTATTGGGGGAGTTGGAACTAAGTGATCTTAAAGGTACCTTCCAACCCAAACCATTCTATGATTCAGGTGATACCCCTCAATTCCTCCTCTCCTGTTTTATTTATTTTACTTTATGTTTTTCCAAACATTCTTGTAAAGGATTGGAACTGTCACACAGTCACAGCATCCTTTCAGCTTGGTACAGCAACTCTAGTTTCCAGTGAGGCATTTCCTCAGCAGACTGCCGAAGGACACAAAGTACCTGTATCCTAGAACCTGAAGATTCCTCAAGTTCTTTTATTTTAGTTCCTCCACGACCTGTTGCAAAGAGAAACTACAGTTAACACCCGCAACACAAGCCACACTGAAAAACTGAACTGTAACAGGGGGTGCAGCTGCTGTTACCTATCAGAGAGCCGGTCAGGGTGCTGTCGATGAGGAAGCACAGAGGCTCCGCGGCCTCCTGAGCTCTGCCTGCTGCGGCTCTCTGGTGCCGCCATCGCGTAGCCCGACCCCAACGGCTCCCAGCCAAGCCGGACTCCCGTTCCTCCTCAGCGACGCCCTCTGCCGCCTCCTGTCCCCACTCCAAGCATCTCCGCCCCGAGCGGCCCTCAGCCGACGAGAGTCTCGGCCAAGGGGTGGGAGGCGACCGCCATAGACGCGCGGCGGCGACCGCAGAAGATGGCAGCGGACTGGTCGCGCCCGCGGCCTCGTCGCCACCCTCCTCCCCGTCGGACATCGCCGGAAACCGCCGCGCCGCGCGTGGCGCACTTTGCCGCCCTCTAGGCTGTGGGCGCGCTGATTGGCCAGCGCCAGAGGCTCGCCGAGCAGCGATTGGCTGGCTTCTGGGACGGGCTGAGACCCCGCTCACGCTGGGGTGAGGCGCTGCGGCTGCGAGACCGTTGTGAGGCCGAGTAGGGCGGGTGCTGTACGCCCGCGCTGCTGGCAGCTTCTGTGCAGCCTTCTCTGGACAGCCAGCGTTCGGTCACCGTCACATTTAAAAAGAAAACAACACAATAATCGGCATTCAGTTGCACCAGACACTGTGTTCAGTAGAACCACAGCAGGAAAGCTCCAGCTCTCAGCCCTCACAACGCAGCCCAGATACGCTCACTCTTCCCAGCTTCCCCTCCTGGCCATGTCCTGAACTGCTGCCTCCCAAACTGCAGTAAACTGCAGTAAACAGTTACCAACTGGGTGTATCAGCCTGTTTTGCCCATATTGTACACCAGCAAGCTTCCTTTGTGGCATTTTGCCCCATTAAATACATAAATAAAAGCAAGACTTTTTTTTTTTTAAATACAAACAACAGCAACACAAAACAAACACAGAGCGCAGTTAGAACTTTTCAAATAATTTTTATTAACAACAATATGGATTCAACTTTGTCTAGAAGTTACAATTAACATTGTAATGTACTGGCTATTGCCCCTGCAGGGTCAGTGGAAACAGCCTTCAGATGCTCTTACCCTGTTGCCAAAATGGCATTTTATCTTTCAGAGAAGTAAAAAATGCTTCCAACAGCAGGTGATGTTGGGTATGTCTGGAACTGTGCTGTGCATGGCTGAGGGAACAGCCACACCTGCATAACAAAGAGGAAAATATTACATGCTTCCACTGTCCCTGCAGGGTGCAATTCTTATTTCAAAAACCAGTTTTTAGACAGTGACAGCACTTCATGTGATGTTGTAATCCATTTGAATTAAGTTGATTAACACACTTGGAAAAAAAAAAAAAAGTGAAGCAGAAATATCTGGGGCAAATTCTTTTCTGACCTGTATCTCATTCAAACCTAATGATTCTGTAAGTAATCCAGAAGGATTGCATGACACGTGAGTCAGGACAAAAAGTTGGCCCAGAGAGGCAAGTTCATTCCTGGTATAGGTGGGTTCAGTTCCTTTAAGGTCAGTGGAACTGAGCCTGGTTATCCCAACGAAGGCTGAACTTCACGCAGTTGGGTAGAGAGTTCATTGAAGTCAGTGAAACCATCCAAGGATGAATTTAGCCTCAGGTCTTTAAATTTTTATTTATTTATTTATTTATTTATTTATTTATCATTCCTTTGCTGTTATATCTCTTTTCCTCCTTACTCCTCTTTACTGATTGTTTTCCTTTCCTATGTGCTTTTTAATAATGTCCCTTCTTCCCTTTATACATCAGTACTTTGTGCGTTATCTCTTATATAGTCAATGTGACATGGGTAAATTCAGCTAAGTATTACTTTCCTCAGGAAATAATTGGAATACTACCATTTTCACTTTAAACAGATGCCCAACAAAGTAAGGATTTGAATCTGAGCTCCCGATTCAAGAAAAATTCTTACTGAATTCTGTCGAATTTTTGCTTGAGTAGGGATTGCAGGTCTCAATCCAGAAATACTGCTGTACTTCAGATGTTCTAGTGTACATCAGCAATTCGGTATGATTTGACTTACCACAGAAGAGCAGGTGAATCACTCATCACCGTACTATAACGAGAGCAGTCACTTTAGGTAGGATCAATTTGAAAATATCTAACAACTGTGGGCACTGTGAATAAAAGTGTATGATCTTTGCAATCTTGAACCCTAGGCTAAAACACTATATTCATATTTAAATAAAAAGTATAGATCATATAAGCCAGGAGCAAATACAAATTCTGAAAGAAATAATAATCATCAAAACTATTCTTTTCGCTTCTCTCTTCAATCAAATACAAGAAACATACTGATCAGAAAACAGTTATTTGGATGAAGCTTAATTCCTGAAGCTCTTAGTAGGTTCAAATTCTCTCTTCAACAACCCTCTAATGGATTGCAAGGCAGAAGAAATTTTGTCCTCTGTCCCTAGTCAGAAGAAATTTTCATTAGCTATCATGAGCTTGAATTTAATAAGCAGCTCAGGACAAGTCCTGAATAGCCAGACGGGTCTTTCTTTTGTGAAAGTGTCAGTCATGACATTGTCATCTAAAGAGAGAGTGCAGAAACAGGAAACTCCTGATGATGAAATACGAGCAAAGCTTATAAAAATCCAAACAAACAATTCTTCCTCTCCATAATTTCATATATTCGCTACTCTTTCTATTTTCTATCAATATTATGTTAAAAAAATCCTATATGATAAGACTTACAGCTACAAAAATAATATTGGTGAGCATAAAAGAAAAAAAAATCAGGTTTTTAAACCATGATTTGAAAAGATATGATATTCTGGTTTTATTATTACTTTTAAAAGACATTAACATTTTCATACATAATTTATAGAATTCATTCTTTTGTGCACAACATTGTATTAAATAAATTAACTTAAAACTAGAAGGACTCAAGCATGTCATTTAAGGCAAAAATACCAAGTTTCTGTGAGATAAATTATCAGCAAAACCCAAGGCCCTGCTTCTGGTACTGAATGCGTACACTCAGAGCCAAAGCTAAGTTCTTCCACTGCCTCCTTCCTGGCTCAATGGGAGGCAATGATCGGCTCGTGCAGGCAAAGGTGGAAAACTGGAGGCCAATTTGTGATGCCTTTTGTTTTCTGTCCCATCAAGGAGGGGAGGAGAGTTCTGTTACTGACACATGTTGCCGTGTGCCTCGTGTCGTGCTCCTGAGCTGGACCTAAGGGTAGGTGTATTCTTAGGCTGGCAGGAGGCTTCATATAAAAAGCGAGAAAGGCACCATAAACCTCTAGGAAAAAAGAAAGAGAAGCCTAAAAACTTCTAAGTTTTAAAATTTTGCTCTGTACTTTAAACTCTCTGATATGCCTAGATGAACTGCAGACATTCAATCAGTAACTTAAATGAATGGAAATGCGGAAAAAATCTATTTATCTTCACAAAATTACTGTTGTAATCAGGTTTTCGTATAACCAGACTGCACATTAAAGAAAAGAGGAAAGGCTGAAAGTGGTAAATTATATGGCAAATCAGTGGTGAGGAAATTGTGCTTCAAGGTGTCTTTCAGGATTCAACAGCTGAAGTTTGCTCTGGCGTGAGCCATGGAGCACAGTGTACCATCCATGGACCCCACATAATGACACAATATATACACTCTACAGTTCGCATGTACTTTCACATAATAAGGTTATCATGTAATATCCAGGAATACTTTTGTAAAGGAAATATGGAAGCAGAAATTAGAATGGTTTCATAGTAAACAGATCAAGTCCTTCACAATACAATCTACAGCATTTAGCCATGATTAAGACTGGAGTGACATTTTTGATGTACATAGTAAGTTCCCAGCAGGTCTGGGCCTTGAGAAAACACTGCCCTGAGTGAGCTGGCACTGGCACCCCCATACATTCACTGTTCCCACTGCTAGAAGGAAGCTGAGCCCAAGTCAGGCTGTCTACAAGCTTGTGGTGCAGGTAGGGTATGAATTTGGGGGAAGGCAACACACAGGAACCTTGTTCAGCTGGGAAAAATGAAAGCCTGGTTAGGCTCTGCATGGGTTCTTCCAGTGGCGAAGCCTTGCTGGGGATGTGCAGATAGGCACTAACACTGCTCCTGCATCTCAGCAGAAGCGGAGTGTAGGTAGGATAAGAAAAAAGAGGATCTATGAAGCAGGAATGCTCAGTCTGATGTAGGCTTTGAATTTTAAGCCTCAGGTTTGAGGAGGAAAGAGTCTGAAGGTCCTCTACTGGAAACCTTGTAAGAAAAGACTGTGGTTGGGACAAAGTGTTGAGCTATAAAAGTGGGACCAAATTCTCTCTCCTCCTCTCATTTTCTAAAAAAAAAAAACCCAAAAAAAAAAGCACAAAAACAAAAAAAAAAAACAACCCAAAAAAACCAACAAAACCAAACAAAAATCACACACAGAAATAAAAATAAAAAATAATAATAAAAAAAAAGCAAACAAACACAACTGCATTCAATTTTTTCAGTTATCTTTCTACTTCCATTTCCATTTCTGCTTGCCTCCATGGCTTTTTTTGGAAATAGCACTCACTATCTGTGACTGACAGGCTGGAGTTTAAAGAAACTATTTTTGCCTCTTTACCTTCCTTCTTTTATTTGCTATGATCATTTTCCCTTCCCGCCCATTTAAATCTTTTTTCTTCACCAGTTGTGTTGTCTTCCCCTCTTCCCTGTTTTGTCCTCTTCAATTTGGCTCTGTATTTCAGTTCCTCTTTTTCCCTCACTCCCCAGCCTCACAAACTACTGTCGTGGCATCAGGTTGTGACTGCAAGGAAGACTGTCGAATTTTCAAATGAATGAAATACCGCTTCTGCAACAAAGGCAGTGCCTGCATCTTTGCCTCACACACTGCTGCCAAAAACGTTTCAGATTCACAAGACAGTTCCTCAGTGAGTCTGGAAAAAGGAGAGATTCCCTGTCATTCTTAGTGCAGTCAACCAAATTATCCATTTCTGAGGCCAGCCCTGACCTTTAGAATACAAACCTTTCGTAACAATAAGGTGTTCTCATTATAAAGAACAATGTGATAGTAGCAGTGTGTCGGGTACTTTGCCACAACACTGAATCATCAAAAATCAGATGGATATATTGACATACTGTTTTTCAGAGTTAAAAATAATTGATTACTGATGAGCTAATGTGTGTATCTTGCAACTGGCAGCCATTTCTAATCCCGTATATCTGATTTCCTTGGTACCTTGCTAGCAGCTGTAGATAATTCTCTGTTGTAAACATAAACTATCATCTAAATCAGGACATATATATATATTTAATTAGTTCAGAAGCAAAGTGCTTTAATTCTTAACAATTTTTACTTTTGCCCTGTAGAAACAGCACTAGGTCTAAATGCTCGAATTTTTGCTTTTTGATACATCCTGCAGCATTAGCCTTGTAGGCAATTCATTATTTAAACCTACTGTACTACATGAAAGGCTGCCATACTGTAGGTATAAATCTGAATTTCAGCCATCACTTGAACATGCATTTTCATGCAACTAGAAGATATGGGCTCATTCAACTGCTTTTCAGATTCATCCTGTTTTTGTGATTTTATCTCATTAAAAAGGCTTTCAAAATAGTTCATGCTATGATATGTATGACTAGAGGAATGACTCAGCCGATGAAGAAAGCCTATAAGCTGTTATTTAAGTTTGACATGGAGCAGACTGAGTGCTTCTGTACCGTCCCCTGGCTTGTAAATGCTTTGAGATGATCTTGATATTCCAGTCCTTAGAGAGTCAGTGGAGAGAGTTGTTTCCACTAGTGGGCGAGAGATGGCTTCAGTAGTCTCTGTTCCTGCCTCTGTCTCCAACTCTTCATCAGTTATAAATAATTTCGACTCCCTCCATTTGGAGTATACATCTTGGCTACCTCTTGAACCACTGGAGTCACTGCCAGTAATCTGTACATTCAGTTCTTCTGTTGATTGTATAAGGTTTTGTATAGATAAAGATTTTCCTAAATCCATTTGCACCACAGGTTTAACTGAGAGCAAAGGTTCCCCTTCTGCATCCAGCCCTTTTCTCCACGTAAGATCCTTGGTTGCGCTGGGCTGAGCGACTTGTCCGTTATCCTTTGATGCAACAAGGCAAGCGGTGACATCAGAAATATTTTCCTGTGTGGTCACAGGAATAATATGAACGGGCTCAGGCCTACTGATATGCTTCACTGATGAGAAAGGTGGTATTTGCAACGTTGTTGGAGTTGCTGGCTTAGTTGCCTGGTTTATTTGGTTTGATGCGTTGTTAGCTGTTGTGTGTCCATCGTTTGGCACTTGCGTTGCTTGACTATGCATAGCTGGACTGAAAGCATAGTAAGCCTGAGTGCTAAATTCATTTGGTGTCAGTATAAGCTGTAGGCCACGAGGCAGATTGGCACTAGCTGATCTGGATACACATCCACTAATTTGTGCAGAGCTAGACAAATCTTTGCTATCGGACGGACTTTGATAATCAGAAGTCTGCTCACATTCAAAAGCTGGCATTTGAAACGAAGCCAAAGTGAGCGCCGATGCAGATCCTTTTCTCAAAACTTGTTGATAAATATCTAACAGGCAGTCCAGTTTTGACTCAATGGATTGTACCTACAGGAGAAGAGGAAAAGGTTAAGATGAACGCAGAATATAAATATTTGGAGCCCAAGTAGAACGAAAATGTAACTGCTGAAGAGAAAAATGTTAGGAGCTTGATACAAGCTAGTGACTCATGAAAAATAATGTCAAAAGCCTTCTAGCTACAGGTTTTTCATAAGCAAGACGATAAAAAGGGAAAAATCATTAACTTGCAATTTTTTCATTCTTATTTTTCTGTACATGGAACACAGCTGAAGTAATATGATTCATATATCTTTTATGTCATTGTATATAGGAAGCAGATATCAGAGAAAGTTATTTTGCCTGTTTGTCATTTGAAACTGGCAATAAAGTACACAAAAGTCAAGAGCAACAGAACAAGACAAAACCACAGTCACAGATGATCACTCTACCTGTTTCTCCACCTTGACTACACGCCCTAGCATACTGAGGTCATCGGTTGTCTCATTCTCCGCTGTATTCTTTTCTCTGCTTCTTTTATCTGCAGTGATTTGTCCTTTCCCAAGAATTTGGTCAACACTGTAAGAGGAATTAAAAGCTGCTGTGAGACCTGAAAACAGCGCAGTGTTGAAGTGTTCACTCTATCCAGACATTAAGTATTAAATTGACAGTACTACAGCAGAGCACCGGACAAAGAAAATAAACTTAATTATAATAAAAATTTATGGAAAAAAAAAGAGATCGTTGAGCATTTTGACATTACCAGACAGCTTTTCCTTTATGTCAGCACTAACTTATATTAGATACATATATTTTTGTTTGTTTTCACACGCAGTTTAATTTCTGTCTCCCCTATGTCCTGAATACATGCAGGATGGGCAATTTGTACCCAAATTTAACACAGAAATGTGAAATGTTATCAATATTCATTATACAGCAAAAGATGTAACAAGATCCTTATTCAGAGCAGAAGGCACTGTTTTCCTACCGTGACTGAAGGCTCTTGATCCTGCACAACATGTCTAGGTGACCTGCTGAATACTGTTCGATGACATCTTTGACATCATACGGACGAAGTGTTTCCTTAAACTTTCTCTTTGCAACGTGAAATTTCATAATTCTGGGGAAAAAGCATTTCACAGATAAATTTTCAAATTGGTTGCAAAGCAGTGCAATATTTTCTACTGTCAAAATATTGGCAGATAATTTCTTTTTACATTTAAGATATTTTCAGTATGGCTTTACAGTGTTCAGTGATGCTTTTGTGGAAATGGGATGCCACTGAGTAGCTCTTTATGAAATGAAGAGCTTGATTATTATATCTCAGATGTGAAATAATAGGAATGACAAATTTGGAAAGCAAATGACAGTGAGCAGATGACTGTTTATTATGATGCACATTTAAGTAACTGTAACAGAATAATAAAAAATAATTAAAAAAAAACACCAAACACCATCCTGTACTCATGTTTTAGTGGAATGTCAGGAAAACTCTATTTTGTATGGTTAAGGACAGACATTACGATACATAGAGTCAGATTGTTAGTGTACAGTGATCCTCTACTCATTTCTATATTATACACAAATGTGCTTCTAAATAATAACAGCCTTTTCTGACAGTGCTCTGGTTGTTACTTCCCATTCTGGTAACTGCCAGTTAAAATGAGATTGCTTGCCACTAATCTTAAGCTTCAAATACGATTCTGACTACAGAAATTAAAATGGAAAAGGCTTGTTAAGAGTAGTCCATCACCCTGACAGTTCAGGACTGACATTCATGAAGTTTTAAATATATCAGATGATGATGCACTTTCCTTTTTTCCATTGTGAGGCAGTTTTACAGACTAATAGATTTTGGTGTCTTTTGTCATCCGAAAGTCTCTGAAGGTAGGGTATGGATTTTTTTTTCCTTTTAGCTGTCAAATGATGGCAGGGTGCTCTGTTCCTACCAGTCTGGCAGCACAACCTCCTGTAATCTAGTTCTTTATTCAGGTTACGAAGAATAAATGGTGTAGTTGACATACAAGAAAGTATTGTTCTTTTGTTATTATTCTCTCAGTTTAGATGGTCACCATTTTTTACCTCATGCTCTTGATAAAAAATATGAAACTCTTAGAAAAGCAGAGACAGAATTAATGGAATAAATGATGAAAATGTAGTGTGTCAGAGCTGCGTGACTTTACAAGGAAAGAGGCAGAACACTATTTTTTATTAACAACCATAGAATCTTCTTAAGCAACGCGCACAAAAATCCTCATCACCTCTTTGCAGCTTTATAGCACCTTTTTGCTTCTCATAATATTCAGAAATCAAATACAGCACCAAAAGCAGCATGGTAAGTTGTAACTATGCTGCTTCTGGTTTAGGTATTAGCTCATATGATGCCACCTAAGTTCATTTCATCAGGGTTTGGAACAGACCCTCACTGCTTACTTCTTTTTGCTTTAAGTACATACAGTTTTACAGAAACTGTGAAAAAAAATGCTTATAAAAAGCTGGAGCTTTATAAGCCTGTGAGTTAATTAAGAAACATAAAACATGAACTCTTTCAGCGATGGAGCCTAGCAACTGCTCTGTAGTTATTAAATTCAGTTGATTCTCTGTAGTTATTTACTCTCAACTTACGAAGCTCAAATGTCTTTCAGTATCTAGAAATAACCATCTAATTGAGCTTGATAGGTCTGAACACCCATTTGGTAAAATTATTGCAACTATACAGAGCATATTCAAAAATAGCAGTTGAATTGTGAATAAAAAACTTTCGTGCTTCCTTCATCTGTGCTTCTGGAATACAGAGTGGCCTACTCTGGTGTGCGGTTAAATGAAGGTGGGCATCCCACCTGTACAAACAAGGCAAATGAGCAAAAATAATTCATATTCTCTAGCCTACAGACAGTGGGGACAGAGAAAGCAATCAGAATACAGCATGGTGTGTCTTTTCTGGTTACACCACACGGGGGCAAAAAAGACTCATCAGAAACGACTCGAGTCACCATTGGCAATCGCTAACTGCTAGCACGGACCTAGCAGTAATTTAAAGTAAGAATTAACCCAGAAGGACCAAGCTGTGCACGTCTCACAGTTTTTTAAAACATTATTTCCATTTTTAAATCACTGTATGCCATGGTGGAATGTGTTGTTTTTATAACTCAAATATAATGTGACGGAAGATACGCTGTTCTATAAACCTGTCAAAGTCATCAGTAGCACTGTTCTTCTGGTGAGAATTAGCCATGAATGATAGTCTTTTTCAATGATACATCCAGAGAACAGAAAAAAAAAACCTCTTTTGTGTTGAATTAGGCCAGCATGTCCTGTTAATTGTTAGAAAAGTGAAGTCCAATGCCAATTTTTGCCTGACCTTCAGGATCAGCACTGCTATAGAATTACATTGTTTTCAGAATGCGCAAGTTGCATGCATTTCCTTGCATTTGTTGCGTTTTATTTTCCATTCATGTCACCCCTTACATCACTGAAAAGTATTATGAGTACCATTAATGCACTGAGACCGGCACCGAGCATAACATCTCTAACCATCCCTGAAGCCCTGTCACATGCATGCTGTTTTTTGAGCCTGTATCGTGTCAGTCTTGCCACCATCTCAAGAATTGGAACATCATTGCACTGGGATTTCAGGCAAACTCATACACAGGTCTTGCCATAAAGATTAAATGTGAGTAGGTAGCTTTGCCCGTGGCTGGATGAGATACCCACAGTTTGTTTGCTCATTCTCTGCATCAGAAAAATAGGTGTGCACAGATACAGCTGTGCTGATTCCTCCATCCCACTACCCTTAGCTTGCTAGGTAACTCAAACTGCAGCATACAGGAGATATCTGGATCCAACGCAGAGAAGGTAAGGTAATGAAGAGTTAGATTCACTATGTTTAGGGTGTCTGGGTCAATACTGTCTTCTCTTTAGAGCCTTAACTTGTAGAAACCCATTGTCTAGAAGCCAAAGACATTGTTTTGTCCCAGGCTCAATGCTGTAGTAGCCGAAGACACATCAAAGACCTTTGCTGAAACCCTGAAAGTCATCTGTTCAGAAAATATACAAAGCATTGAGAATTAAAAGAAGCAGAGGATTCTGAAACAACACCATGAAATAAATCCATAAGGACTTTTTGTAGAGGTAGCAGAAACATTTCCAAGGCTCATGATAAATGGAAAATCATATTTTCCTTCTTTGACTATTAAATTATGTATGACTACTCAGCTGCACAGCTTATCAGCGCAGGAATTCTCATGTTTCATTATATTTAGCTAAATTTATTATTATTTCCTATTAACAACAAATGAAAATACGTCTGTGCAGTCACTAGAGTTAAAGAGAGAAAAGACCTCTTAGGTCATCAAGTTCCTCTTCCTGCCCTTATTGCACTTATTCCCTATTGCATATTTATTTATTCTTTCTAGTTTTATGTTTCATAAATAATAGAATTTCTGCATTTCTGTTGTTCTTTATTACAGATCTTAGTGCCTTGTGCCATGAAAAAAGATCAGAGATTTTACCATATATGGAAACAAGTTATCTTCTAGTCTCTCTTATATACTTGTGAACTAATTGTGAACTAACAGAGCCGAGTCTCCAGCAGCTGACTGCAGGATATGAACAGCTTTTTGTTCACAGCAAGGCTACAGCCAGTTGATTAGTGCAACAAAACCTGCTGACACAGAAGCTAACTATCAAGAACTGCTTTTGTGCAGTGCTCTTGGAGGGCAGCTTGCATCTGCAGGGAGCAGGACTCTTGCTGGCCTGGAGTTAGCTGCACCTCTCCACACTACTCATCCAACATTTGCACAGAGCAGTTTTTCCTTTCTTTACCTACAGCCTCAGGCCGGAGGCAAACAGAGTTTGGAGTAAAAGGAATGAAAGGGGTGGCACAAAACCTGGACTGAGGAAAGCTCAGCCGGGGGGGCTTTGAAAGCAGGAGGGGGGCTTGAAAGTTTATGGGCAGGTCTGTACAGTGGGTCTTCACAGTAGGACTGCCTGGGAGTCCTGTTTTCTGAAAGTGATGTAGCTGGAATGGATTCTACTGTGTGCTGTTGAGGTCTTTTGTATCCTATTGATTGGAGCTATTCAAGTACCTTCTGTCCTCATCTGCTCCTGTATACCAGCATGAAAGGAAAGCCTCCACCCTCCCCTGTTCCTTTGCAATTCAAAGCTGATGCTAAAAACTAACTTCAAAATGAGGGACAAAGTTTCCATATGGACAGATGCTATCATCTTGAAATTCTACAGTTACTATGTAGTGTCTCAGATCCTTCATCAGATGTTTGCATAGATCCCAGTGTGGTCAGGTAACAGACACTGAATAATAAGGAGTATCAGCTAACTGACAAACTGAATTATCAGTCTCTTGAATTTGGAAGATTAAGGTACAGCACATAACAGAAGTCTGAAGATCATTGCATATTATGCTTTAAATATCTCACGTAAAGATGTGTTACTGAAGAAAGGTGTATATGATGTTTACAATATAGTGATATACTAACATTTGCAGGGAGAAATAGGACATATTTCATGGCTAATTGATCGCAAGTGCAGAATTCTTCTCAAGCTCACTGGTGAAATGAATTGTTCTTCAGTAAGCCGAGTGCACAGTGAGAATGTTGGAGATAATCTAACAAGTTTACTTTTATCAGTTGAATAGTGCATGTCTGAAACAGTGACACTATTGCATCTTTCATATTTTTAGACAATTCCTTTAGATGACCCTGTGGAGGAAGTTTGCCAGCGATGACCTTTAAGTTCAGCATCTTTCCATTAGAGCTGATAACTACCAAGACTATGAACAGTCTGCTCTGGGTGTCCCTGCCTGAGCAGAACTTGGACCAGGTGGACCCAACGGACCCTGCCAACCTCAGTTATTCTGAGATTCTGTGAAAAGCTGCAGGTGATGCACTGAAAACAATTCAGTGGAGAAAATATCTCTATTAATTCAGCTAGTACTAAAATATCAAGTCTGGACAGTATTAAGAACAAGCTGTCCATTAATATCACTTGCTGATACAGTGGCAAGGTGCACTTGGAGCCAGAGTCAGTTCAAAATGCAACATCCCAGACAAGTATATTTGGCACCAGAGCCAAAATATATTCTGACTGTTCCTAATTTGAGCATTTTCCATTCAAAGGAACAGGTCCACCTTGTAGCTGCATGTCCACAGTATATAAGGATTTTTGTCACCTGCTGAAACACTGCTGACAAGAGATGGTTCACAGCAGTGACATTTAAGTAGCCCATTGCAGTGGCCGTGGGCATAGAGCTGGTATCTGACACGTTCTGTGAGGTCATTTCCAGGCACATTGGAAAGATGGTAGGAACAGACATCTGCAAGTGATCTGTCAAGCTGCCTTGGCTTGCAGAAGAGAATTAGAAACTGCCTTACTAGTTATCTGTCTACATTGGCAATCAGTGGAAAAAGGGGAAGGAAATACAAGCAGCTTGCACAGGTTCCCATCGTATAAATTATTTGATAAAGAGCTTGAATTCATTCTTATAGCACTGAGAGAACTAAGGTGAGAATCCCCCTTTAGGAAAACAATACTTTTCCATAGATTTTTTGCAGAACCCCCTCCTGTGGCTGGTGCCTGCTTCCTGGAGAAGTGTGCAAGTGTGATAAGGGGGCCCAGGGGGGCAACCCCCACCCATAGCACCTGGTATGCTGTTGGCAGAGAGGGGACGACAGAACTCTCTCTGCTTATCAGTTTACTCTTTATAGTGGCAGGTTTGCCTGTAAGGACTTTCACTTCAAAATATGCAGTACAAGAGCTTTGGAAGTCTCAGGAGGGTGAATGTTAAATTTATGTATTCAATGCTGGTAATTTTATAAGTTTCAATGTACTTCCTTGGAAAAGAAGGCAACTATTAGTTTTAAATCACTAGGGTTATATTTACTTCAATGGTTAGTAGCAGGCAAGGTTTTGCACAATGGAATGAACGTAATTATCCTGCTGGTACTATAAGAAAGTTGCACTAAAAGCCAGATGACGGTTTCAGGAGTATGGAAACACAATAAAAATGCAAACTTTTGAAGGAAGTAACTTTTCCAAGCAAGGCGATATACATTCAGTAAAGCTATATCAAAATTTAATACAAGAATTTGAATTACAGGAAATATACTAGAAACCAGCACTCATTATTCTCTTTCTTTTCTTAGCCAAATAAAACAATACTTTTGGAAACTGAGAAGTTGATAATGGAAGAGAAACGACGAAGAGAAAGGATGAGTAAACCACGTTAGCATTAGTTACGTAACAAATGCAGTTGCATAATAAGTTCAACTAATTGACATGCAATTATTTAGTGCCTTAATTACAGAAATCTCAAATATTTATTCACTTGGTATTTTTTACTCACCTGATTGCTCTGATGACAGTTTTAAGAGCAGGAGTGAGATCTTCTACTGACACATCACACTGGCACCCTTTATCATCATAAACATCATCTGTTCCAAGACTGGTGTCAGCTGCAAAATACAAGAGAAGACCAAACAATAAGCATTTAAAAACGCCTTTCTTAGTGTTTTCTAGCTGCCTGCACAGTCATACTGAAAAAAACAGGCACTACAAATCAAGTATTAAAAAGCTTCATCAGTTTATGAACTGTATGATGTATGTGTCTGTGTTTAGGCTTGTGTCGTAAAAGGACTGGGAAGTCCCTAGTGAAAATGATAAAAGTTAGAAGGGAAGAAAGCCCTGATATTTTTCATGCCAATGAATAGTGAGTTCCGGTATACCACATTCTGATGTCTCAGTGTTTTTCATCACATTTGCTGTCTTAAGGGAAAGTGGTGAGTTAAGAGATATACAACAAAGAAGCAAAAGACACTAAAGTTAGATTATTTTTTTTAAATATACCACCATCAATGAACTTTTAAGACAAAGGAGAAGATTAATTTCATTTATTAAGAAGGCTTTAGAATGATGCAGTACTTCATTACAGGTAAAAATAAACCAAGTATCTTATTGTCAGAAATCAGTAGAGAACGACATCATGATGGATCAGTTGCCCTCTTAAACTTCACAGCCACATAGATTCTGCAGAGTTCTTTTGCAACAGGCACTCAAGTTAATATATTTATTTGCCTGAACAAAATGGATCCTCTGTTCTTTCCTAACATTGTCCCTGCAGGGTTACCATTTGTGAATCAAATAGAAATCTCAGAAGGGTTCAGTGTATCTCAGTTCTCAAGGAAAAAAAGGGAAGGATGCATGACCATGATGGTTTACAAACTCCAAATACACAGGAATGGGAATGGAGGAAGGAAGGCAGGATCATATCACATCACATGACATACATACACTGGAAGTATGAAAGACAGAGGAAACCTGTGTTGAGGGCAGGTTTTTTTTCCTCCCTGAACGACTCTCATCACGTGCATAAAGTCCAAGTGCCAAAATAAAGAAGAGAATGAAAAATGAAGTAATAACGTATGAAATAGAAAAAAAAAAAAAAAAGAATGGGATTCAGTATTCCTTAATAACACAGGAGATCTCTTTACAGTCTTATGTCCCTACCTATATTCAGGCTATTATTTAAAACACAGGCTCAGTCACTAAAAAACTCTTCAATTTGGGCATTTCAGACATCTTCCTTGTAATCAATTTTAATCCGCAATCAGACAAAAACGTTTGCAGGACATTTTCGCAAGTTCCCTTCTCACAGAGATTGTAAATTAAAGATGAAAAATATTCTTTATCATGCAGAAATGACCAGAAATTTCATGTCATCTTTTAAATCTAATCAGAATTCTATCTTAGAATAAATAGCATTGTACTAGGCTGCATTTTCTGGAGCTGGTATCGCTGTGCTGTCTTCACAGATTTAATATTTGGCCATAATAATTTATTTTCATGAGATATGACCTTAAAAGTTATGTGCTAAAATACTAAGAGTCCTTGAAATGTAAAGGTCATTAGTTCGAAGAACATTTTTGGACAGAAGCTGAAAAATAAATTTGTGGTATTTTTTAATTCCTCATAAAACCTTAACCTTATGTTGTGGTAGTTTCGTGGTTGGCACTGTTCTGACAGGAAACGATAGCAAAGATCACTTCTATGCTTTCTATGATTCATGAACAAAAACTAACCTTGACAAAACTTAAGAGCATCCAAGGGTCAGTTTTTAGGACTGAACAGAAAATGGGATATACAAAGTAAGTGGTTTGGTCAAGGCCATGTATCTGTGGCAAAGCAGAGCTTACTCTGCCTAAGTTCATTAGCCTCTACAATATATTTTCTTTTTTGGCTCTTGCTGAACTGGTATATCCATGATGAACATCTACTCTTAACTGTGAAGAACAAAACATTTATCTTTGACAGATCAACTTAACACAATAGAGATGGCTCACAGCCAAAATAATAATGTCTTCAATTCCACACGCTGAACAGTCAAATGGAACCTTAACAAAGTTCAGTGTTACATCATAAAGATGAAGTTTTCATACACAACTGATATCATCCCTTCTTTGCTATTGCTGCAAGTCAAGCCTTCAATGATGTTAAAAGAGTGATTTTTACTGGCACTCTTTCACAAGCTTCACTACTGACTCTGCTTACATTACAGATAAAATATACATGTCTCTCCATTGCTCCTGCCTAATTAATATTTAGATTTCTATCCAAAAATATAGTTAGCTAAGATAAATAATATAATCAGGTTTTGGGGTATACACACTATTTAGAACCCCATTATCCCCAGAGGTGTTGAGTATACCATGACACTAACTTTCAAGGTGTTATGTCTGCTTAGCCTCTCCAGTTCTTCCAGTGCTGCAATCTCCCAGCTCATTCCTAAATTCCTTACCAAAAATTGAGTTTTTTACATTACTGGTACTTTCAGTGGCTCTCTAAGGTTTAAACCAACTCAGCTATTCTGGCGTAAATTAGGGATAATTTTGCTAAGGTCAGAAGAGCTTCAGCCATGTAATCTCTGTGAAACAGAAGACTCTGACTTGAAAGTTTAAAATAAACATGTATCTATATGATTATCTCACTGATACAGTTCCTGGGTCCTCTGCCAAGTGCAGTGTCATTAATAAAAGGTCCTCCTTAATGCAGCATATCTTTGTAGAACTGTTCTGAGAACAGTATGGTGCAATTAAGAGCTTCACATTGCTCTCATGTGGATACAAAATTAGCAAAATCTTTAAACAGCCGCTGGAAAATTCTTATAAATTTAAGCCAGCTTTAAGAAGAGATACTGCTCCTAATAAATCACCTTCCTTTTTTTTTCCTTTCTAATATTCCCACTGACATGACTTTCCTCCATTATAGGAGGCACTGGGTACTACATGTCAATAAAACTTGAGAAAAGCTATAAACCTTGTTTGATTCATATGGGAAACATTTATGTTTCTTTTTAATACTAAGCAGACTTGGGAAAAGATTTGAGAGATGCATAGTGAGAATTTGGAGAAAAAAAATCCAGCTTAAAAAGTCACTGAACTTGAAGTTCACATTCTGACAAATTTTTCCAGTGGAAGCTCATGTTGCGTACGACACAGTTATGAGGTGAGATGTTCTCGTATTGCTTCTGTCCCTGTCAAGTTCATCCTTGAGGTCAGGGCTGTGCTGGGGCCAGCTTGGCCACTGCAGAGGCTCCAGCTGTTAAAATCACGGCCAGTTCCCAGACAGGATTAAGCTACGGCCTCTGACAAGCTCTGCTCCGTGCTGCCTCCTGTCCTCAGAGAGGTTCCTACCCACCAGTATCTGGGCAGGCAGACCCTCCAGTGCCAGCTCACACAGCCCTGCACACGCCTGCTCCTTCTTCCATCTCTGTACTGCTTAGCCGTGCCTCCTGCTCCCCATTGGGGTGTCCATGCATGGTCCAGGCCTCCCTAGGATTAGCAACAGTCCAGCTTTATCTGCAGGAGCCTCTGCCACTAGCTAAACAGGCCTTCTAAGTCTGCTGCTTGGGCAGCTTGTGCATCTGGCCTTGACAACAGCGTATGCACCTCTTAGTACAGCATTTAGACATACTCCTGGAATTCTCCCTAAGCAGGGTTGTCAGCCAGTTGGACAACTCAGAAACAATTCCTCTTTTTTCAATACCAGTATCTTTACAATTTAAGATGTGTTTTGATCTTAAGCTTCAGTCTGTCCATGTAAATATTTAAATTGGTATTTGTTTCACAACACATTGGCCAGCCACGAATATCTTTGAAGTTGTTAACTTTGGGTCACTGTCTTGTCTTTGCCTCCTATTAATTTCTTCCTTGTTTCCTTAACAGCAGTCTTTGAATTAACATATAGCAAGTAAACAATTACCAACAAATAGAAAGAAGCATTAAAGTCAATAAAGTTACATTGATATTTCCCAGTTTGTCACAGTGTTTATGCATTCTTCTTGCAAACTTGTCAGTTACAATCACCCTGAATGAACAGAATAAAAATTACGCTGTTCTGTAACTTTATATGTCACTAACAAAAAATTATACATAGCTGCATTTCGTATGACTCTGTGCAGAAGTTCTGTGCAAAGATTTGAATTATTATTTCTGTACGTATCATGCATCATTTCATCATAACTGGGAAAACTGTAGCTCTGCTCTGATCACCCTCATGGCTTCATGCTCTCAATGTCAGTAATATTTGAGCAATTATGCGCCCGTTGAACTGAACAGAAAATATTTTACACTCCTCTTTGTTTTCTGGAACTGTCATATGCTAACATCGACAGTCCAACATTAATAAATGCCTGTGCAGATACCATGAATAGCCCTATGGTAATGCTCCCAACACAGCACTGTATTGATCCCAACATAGACCCTCTCATTAGTTTTTTCAAAGCCTACAAATGTGCTTCAGCCTTACTGTGAATCTGCAGGAGATAGCGTGAGCTGTTCGTGTGGGTGATCTAAGTCACTGTGTTGAGGTTAAGTACTCACCTCTTAGACAAGGCAAAATATGAATAGGTGCCTGAAGTCAACAGTGTGCAGATAACCCTCAATTATTAATGTTACGGCACAGTCTTATTTCAACTTGTTAAAATAGAAAAAGCACTGATTTGAAAAAAAAACAAACATTTGATTGATTTTCATGAAATACTTAAATGAAAAATAGCTGGTGGCCTTATTTGCTCAGATGCTGAGTTATAGCAAGCCATACTTTAAAACTAATGCTGGAAATCCAGAACTCAACATTGGAACTGAAGTTCAAGCAATCCATAACTGTTGAGGTTAGAAAGGACATCTGGAGGTTGTCCAACAAGACAACAAGTCCCTTGTTAAAGCCTAGGATTCCCACAAGGTAGGAGCATTTTACTTCACTTTACATTGCCTTGGAAGTGCCTTCCTTTACCTGCAGTACTTGCTGTGAAAAGTTAGGTTTTTAGCCCATATTCTATAAAATATTGAGATAGCCTCCATTTTTAGTATTTCCACAATGTCACATTGCACAGAAAGTTTCACAGAATCTCAATTACTTTTTCCCTCAAAAAACTACCCTAGCTATAAACACCATCATGTTTTATGTTCAAACAATTAATAAAATTTCCTTTAATCAAAATAAAATGTGACTCAGCCTAGTAACTTTGTTTAAATGTTTCATAAAGCTTCTCAGTTCTTTGCCAGCTTTCATTATTTTCCTGTTTGTTGCAGTATGAATATAACCTCCCATCACTACCCCTAGAAGTGATGCTCTTTCAAATTTTCCTTTGCTTTAAAGCATCAACAAGCTGACTCTCTTTCAAAAATAGTTCACATAAATCATTTTTACCGTGACTGCTTGCTAAGCTCTGTAGGAAACTGAAAAAAGCAACGCTAATTGGGATGGAACTTAATCACTCACTTAATTATAAGAATGCCCAAAGCTTCCCCACACAGGGAAAGGCAGCAGCACATGTTTACATGCTCTTCAGAGCAGAAGTCAGACAAAAGAGGCCCAAGGGAGTGAATCATGTATTTATTTCCTTGATCCCTTGGAAAAAAGAAATGCTTTCTTCTAATCATTAAAGAAGGAAGGAGGCAGGACAAGTAAACTTCCATGATTTGCTCTTCACTTTCACTGTTTAATACTCATCTAAGATATGACACAAAAATCCTGGTAGTATAAAATGGTTTTCAAGTGGAAAAATTAAGAAATGAAGAATAAAGATGATGCCATTTGAAGACATCTGAAACTGGTGCCTCCTTGAAGGAGGAGAGGAGCATCACTGCTCCAGATCTGAAGAACTCCCTCTGCTTTGTGCACATCCTGAGCCTTGACCCTACACCGTATGCACAGCGCAGTAGTGCTTTATGCATAACTCAGCTCTTCCTCCTTTCTCTTCTCATTAATGAGTCAAAGATTTCCAGATGAAGAGCAGATGAAGATATCAGAACTGGAATTCAGTAGCTGTAGTGCAGTAGGAAGCTTTACAAGTATAAGCAGAATAAAACATTTACACAGAAAACATTTTATAAGTGAGAACATTTCTAATGACCCTCAGATTTGGCAAAAATAGAAGCCAAAATTGTTAGAGCATTTTTTTAAATGTAATCTGAGTATACTTCTTTAGACTCCCATCTCTGTAAATGCAATTTTTGAGGCCAGAAACCTAATTTATATCTGTTATCATGTAATGCATGCAAGTTCCAAATATCTAAAATTCTAACATTCCCCGCTAACAACTCTCAACTATCTTTAGCTATTATTTAACTTCTCAGAAATTTTGTGCACTGGCAATATTTCATGGAATGGGTCCCACAGCTTAAATAAAAAGGAGTCCTGTTCATTTTGAGCGATGATCTGGAGAACCAGGAGACCTCCTAAAGACAATTCATTATATACACAACAATTCTGCAGTTAAAATAGCTGATCTTACTGTCAACACGCTAGCCAGCAATTTTAGAATGTCATATGAGAAGTGAAGGCATAGTGAAGGCGTACAGCAGGCTACCTGACACATGTGATAAAGAGAGGACCTTGGTTGGAATAGAATAAAATAAAATAACTGCTCAAAACCTATGGACTCAGAGTTTAGATCTGACTGCTAGATTATTTTATAGGACGTTCCTAATTAATTACAATTGCGACTGTAATGAATGAGAGCTCTATCATGGAGTTAAACAGTCACAAGAAAATAAATCTAGTGCCTAGCACAAATTGATATACTGCTAATAAAATACTACTTATCATATGTTGTGCAAATAGAGCAGCATGGCTTTGACATCATGCAGCCTCATTTTCAATCAGCAAATTTAAGCTATAGGAGGTGTAGAAGCAACCAAACAGAGGACCTTTGCCACTTCAAGTGAACCATATACAAGGTCAAGATGTTTGTGCTACTGGAAGGAAAACCTGTCATTTTTGCAATACATAAATTACATGGTAGTAACTGAGGACACGGGGGCTGAAATGCACAGTTGCATTCTTTCCACGGTTCTTGTAATATACTCTACCCTGAGGATTTTGAGCAAGTACTCTGTAGGGAGTGAAAGGCTAGAGGTCATGAAAGCATATAATGTTCAAGGATTCTGCAGAAATAAAATAATCCCTTAGAGATTTCTTTTTAATTAATCAAATGAAATATGTTTGTAATATTTCCAGGGCTGAATGCTTTTGATACTTTATTCAAAAAGCCACACAGCATCCTTAGCTTACAGCACATGCGCAATAACTTATGCAGAGGTGTAGAAGCATGGGACGGTAGTGTACAAGTACAGAAGGGCACTACTGTCCCTTGTTGAGGACTGCACACCCAACATAATATCAGCTCATCATTCCTTAAGCTCTAGCCATGCGAGACTGGAGCAGAGTTGATCTGGAGAGGTTCTGTTCCTCACAAAAGGAAGCAAGCAGAAAAAAGCTCAACTATTTGTTTGAAAAGGGGAGTGCTCCCCACAGCAGTGCCTGCTGTACTGGGGCTGTGCCCCATGGACAGCTTAGCTGGGGTCTCTGTTTAGGTGTACAGGCATGTAAAGGCACGCTGTATGAGGAAGACACGGAGACAGGAGTGGGTTGTGAGGCTGAGGGCTCAGCCAAGACCTCTGAGCTCATCAGGGTGAGCAGCAGAAGCACCCCTGCAGCACAGCAGCTCTTGTGGGAGGGCTTTGTCTGACATGACCCTATCAGCCTGTTGTCTATCATCTCTTCACTATTTGGTAAGATATTCTCAGATGATTCTTGCTATCATTTCAAGCTCACATTTTATGAAACCTGACTATTTACTATTCCCAAGGCCTTCACAGAGTGAAGATTTTCATTAGATCTGCTTGGAAGTGATAATTCCCTTCTAAACTGATAATAGGGATTGGAAATGCAGCATCCTGGCACCTTTACTAATTTTTGCAGGGTCTCATCTTCAGCGAGAGTTCTGGCAGCTGCAAGGCACATTTCACTGGAGACTGGATGTATTTCTAAAATCAGAGTACATAAGTCTTAGTTTTCAATTTAGCTCCCCTGCACTGCTGTTAAATGCTCTGGAGTGTCTGCAGCCATGCCACCAAAGCTCTCTCCGGCCATCAAAGCTCTCTCAGGTTTGGATTCAATTTGCAAATGCACATATGTAGCTGAAATAATTGCTGCAGTTGCCAGGCCCACTTTGGCAAGAGTAATAAATGGTTTACAGGCAGCTTCAGAGGGCTGTCGCTACTCATAATTAAAGGCATTTCTGCAACAGTTTTGGTCATGTTGCTCCAAGTCTCTTACACCAAAATCCTTTAGAACATGCCTGTGACCAGCTGAAGCGTTCTGCTTTACTGCTGAGAAACCCTCCTTCATATGTATCAGGGGAGTAAGCTTTTGTTAATGCATAGTGTAAGAGAAAGGCTATTAAATTTTCAGTCATGTTAGCCAATTACTGCCTCCATTAGCTCCTGTCTGGGTTACAAACCTTCCTTTACACGACAGTTTCTAACTGCTCATGTTTAGTTTTTCCAGCAGCCTTCTTCTGATAGTTTTGGCCCAGACTCCAGCCACATTCTTTATTAGAACTTAGTCAATCCTGCCAAATCTCTCCACTGACTATCTGCCTTAGATCACTCTCACCCAATTAAAGTTTTCACTTCCTTTTTGAACTCTCTACTTATATACTTGCTTATGTGCTTTGTTTTTTGAGGAGTTCAGCAAACTTCACCTTCATAAAGAGGTAGTTCCTATTGTACCTGCACTAACTGAAGATAACTTACAACCCCAAATCCCATGGAGTTGATCAAAAATCAAGCAGATTATAGAATTATACCATGTCCCAAGTTAGAAGAGTCCCACCAGGATGACCGACTCCAAATCCTGGCTCCGCACAGGACCACCCAAAGTCAAACTCTATGTCTGAGAGTGTAATCCAAATGCTTTGTGAACTCCAATAGGCTTGGTGGCATGGCAACTCCATTTGGGAGCCTGTTCCAAATATCTGAATGTCTTCTCTTTTGAAAAGTGAAGTTCATAGTAACAGCCTTTTTTTTTTTCATTGGATTACTGATATAATCATTTGGTTCTGGACTGGGGAACCTGTACCAAATTGCCTCTGTCAGAAGGGTCTTTTGCAAGTGTAATTTCTTTTCCCCGTAAACACTGCAAAGAGAAAAGAAGCCCCAGAAAAAACAGCTGCTCAAGGGTATTGTTTTGTGTACTGACATACATCTAGAAATGGTGGCTTCTAGTCTGGCTGCAAGATCAGCACACCAAAACAACTGTTTGGCCACAGAATACCTCCAGAAGGAAACTGGAGGTTCTGACAACTGAGAGAAATTAATAAAATGCTGCAAATGCTGTGTTTTCATCCAGAGAAAAAAATTCAAGACGTACTGAACTAAATACATAGTCTCCAGATCCTTTCCACTGAGATGTCAAAGCATGTTCAAACTATCAAATTGATAACACAAATGGAAAAAAAAAATGGAATGTATCAAGCTCGGCAGTGCTGGTCTTTTCCTGCAGTGGACTGAGTAAGGTAGCAGGGAGCTGCATCTCAGCAGTGAGCACAGTGGAAACTGACCTGATGAGACCAGTCCTAGAAGTACTGGACTTGGTCCCAGAGTGGAAACTTGGCATTTGCCTAAAACCTGGAGACAATGGAGGCTGTTCCTCCTGCCACAGATGAGAAATCAGTCGTATCTGTTGGCCCTAGTTCATAAGGGTGGACAAGGTGCTGGAAACTGCTGACAAAGAAACAGCTTGGGCTCACCCTGAGGAGTGGGAAGATCTTTAAGGGGTTACTCACGACAATGAAGTCTCTGTTGTTACTATCTTTTATCTACAGAAATACCCAAGGTGCCATTTATGACACCTTTTCCATCAAACAGAGACAATGAGAATGAGTGTGATCTCATGCAGATGGCTGCTATAAATAATAGTGAATACAGGACAAACGACAGGAGCATACTTCAGAAGTGTTTCTGTGATAAATGGGCTGATGAAAAAGTAAGTACATACTCGAGCGAGGTGAGGGACTGGAACAGAAGTGAGCTGCTGCTACCCTGGGAATGTGCTCAAAAACTGCTCCCTTCTCAGTTTACTTCCAGTTCAGTGCAAGTTACAGGCGTTTAACCTATGAAGTCATTTCTGTCTTGTGTTTTGACAGATACTGGCACTAACTAACTGATCACATGAGAAGCTTACATTTAGAGAGGGTACATTCAGACTTGCTGTGGTGCCTGAGTGTTTTTCACTTCCCAGTTCTGAGCAGTGGCATAATCACAGCTCCATGACAACCTGAACCCAGGCAAGCATCACACACTCCAGGTGATGCGGCTTCTGTGGGACATGAGCCATGGCTCATGCCCCATAAAAGAGCAGGGGCTGCTGAGTGACCCAGAGGGCTGCTTGGACACTGAGCAGTGGCTGGTACTCCTCAGGAGCTCATTGTAATGCAGCCAAATTTGGGATTCATGCATCTGAGAGCTCTCCACACAAGAGGCCTAGCCCCTAAGGATAACCTCAGCAAACACCTTTGGTTTGTCTAGTTTGTTCTTCAGGAAAGGTTTATTTACCCAGACTTTTCCTGACAAGATGTGTTGTGCACGACATTCTCAGCTAAGAGATGGGGCATTTCAGTTCAGTGCTTGTTTTGCAACCTATGTATTTGTGATAATGACTTCTAAAAAGGAAGTGGGCAATGAAATTACACTCTTGTCTGGATAGTTTTACCACAGATTTAGACATAACATAGGTGATTATCACTGCAGAAGTTTAAAGCTGCATCTCTTCACTTTGATCAAATGATTTTCATAGTACCTTTTCCATATAATTGGCATTGCTGCCTCCTATTATTGCTAGACAGTGTTTCCCTTATTTTCCTCCCTTTTGTCCAGGAAGGGACAAAACATTAATAAGCAGGGAAAAAATGTGAACATAGAAACCCACATCTGTGTCTTCTGGGGCAGGGATCCCACCCAGAGCTGTGTGAGGATATCTTCCAGTGCAGGATGCATTTCTAAAGAGGTTAGACTCATTTGGTGCCCTCATGTCCTTACTGCTAGAGGGCTGCGGTAACCTGCTGCAGTGCTTTCTGGTAAGCAGAACCAATGCCTCTGTCTTAGCAAACTTTTATAGATGAAGATCTTTGACTCAGCAGTGGCTATTTGACTGCTGGAGAGAACCTTTCCCAGCAAGGAAGGCAGAGAGGGGAAGCATCCATTTTCACAGTGAGGCAGGGTACAGGATGTTCCTTCCCACATCTAAACTACTCTTTAGAAGGCAGTACATGAAAGCAGTAACACTTGCTGTTTGCTAGTGCCACCTATCTCACCTACCTCATACAACGCCCCAAAGGTAAGGAGTAAAACCTAAGGCACCTGCTGGCATATCTCTTTCTGCCAGGTGATGGTATCTCTGGTGGCAGTGAGAGGTCTCCTGTGAAAACCCAAGTCTGTGGCATTCATTTTGCCCACCTGTGATTTTCCTCTTTTCTACCTGTAACTCTGTGTGCGCCACTGACACTAGACTTCTTATTTAATAAAATTGTGTCAGCACGCTGCTTGCACTACTGCCTTGGTATCCCCAACCCAATATCAAGATTCCTTCTGCTTTCCAGACATGGGTTGCATTCACCGTGCCAGTATGTAAGAGCATAGGGTTGGGAAGGCTGAGAAGAGTGTGACGGAAAGGAAGGCATCAAAAACCTCCTACCATCAACCACAGGTTTGGGCTGTGAGCTCTTCAGTCGCAGCGACGGCCTGAAGCGGGTGCGGTCATTGAAGCTCCAGCTCTTCTGGACCTTGGTGGGGCTGCCGTCAGTCGCAATGTCGGCACTCGGTGAGCGGCGATCTCCGACTGATGACTGCCTGTTCTTTATGCTCTGACCTCGTGGGCTGGCCATCCGGACCCGCTCCTTGAAACTTAACTTTTGACTGTGAAGAAGAGAAACGCTTTATATTCTTCGTTCCACTACTCTGTTTCAATCATAAGAGAAGATAATTTCTAAAAATTCTCAATAGTATAAACCTTTTTCTTACACACTTTAATTTTCATTGAATATATATAATTTGGCAATGGAACTGACTTGAAATAATTATCTGATAGAGACATAACCGAAACCAGTTTATCTTAAGTACAGAATAATCTTGTGATGGAAACTGAAATTAACAAACAGAAATATATTTAATAAAATTGTCATGGATTAATCTCTAGGATTTACGTTTTTATTGCCTGAATTTTAAAAAGGTTTATTCCCACGTTAATCAGCCCAGCTCAGTGCACTTCTGATCATCTCTTCAGATAGACAAGAACAAAATGTGTTCTATTATTATTGCATGCCATATAGTGTTTTTGTTTGTTTGTTTCTTTCTTTCTTTTAAGCAGGCAAGAATACTGTTAGTATCACCATGCTTTTTCAAGATGTGGCACCTTCAGAATATCATATGCATTGTTAGTGGTCACTCATATTCATAATTTCTTGTAATGGAACTTACTGGGACAAGACAAAACCAAAATTAACAAAACATCCATGAAAGAGAGTGATGACTGATTAACGGAAATGTAATGTTACCCTCTGTGTTCACTGAAGTCACTGCTGGATAGTGAGCTGGGACATCATTACTCGCAAGTGCTACTGGCACTTCAGGACAAACCCTAAGGCCCAACCAAGGTCATGGTTGTCACTGCTGGATCAAAGGTGGCCCTGTGTCCTTACAGCCAGCCAGGAGTAAGCTGATTTGTTCCCTTCTATGCTTGTAACCTTATCCTCCTATCATCTAAATGTGGGACATGTAGGGTTTCTACTTCTCAATACTCAAATTAACTTTGTTCACCTTCGAACATGATGAAAATGCTGCGGTCACCCTATCTATATACTTTAGCTTTCTCATTGTTTAGCCTTCTTGCTTTTGTCTGTTGCCTCCTGAAGCAGAAGGCACAAAGGAAAATGGAAATTAAGTTTTACACCTGCTTTGGTACACTTGTCTTATCTATGGGAACGGCCATCTTCATCAATGACACTGTTCAGGCAAGGGGACAGATGAAGTGAGCAAAGTAGGAGCTGCTCATGGTATAATGTTAATAGGTCTCACAGTCCCACTGCACTGACATAGGTTTTGGAGAATGTTTCTAAGACATCCAGAGCAAAGATTGTCTACTTGCAAACTGTAACTGTATTTGAAGTTAAAACTCTTTCTAGTACCCTCTTTACGCTTAACTTCTGCACACCATAAAATATGTTTTCAAGAGAAAAGAACTCTGCAGCTAATTAACTAATGCTAAAATGTACTTTGTGGTTCTTAGATGTTTTACCAACTGCACTCTGAAAATACAGAGTTAATATGTAATTATATGAAATTGAATGTAATTATAAACTTCTGTAGCTGTGAAATGTTGAGATAATCAGATATCTTTGTCCATGCATAGCATAGCATTTCATTCTGAATACAAACATAACTGAGAGCAGAAAGGATGCAATTTGTAGCAGGCAAAAGCACATGCCAGAAAGCTCAGATTGAGATAAGTTTCAAGAATGCAAAAAAATAAGCATATCAATAGGAAGATTACTGGATAAACATATTTCTATAAGGCATGTTGAATCACTTGAAAGAATACCTTTCCTATAATTTCTGAATGTAACTCCCTTCTTCCCTTTGCCCAGAGTAAGCAATTGTTGAAATAAACACATGATGGTGCTGGAAACGTAATCTGTTGCCACTGAAAATTGTTACCCATTCCAACAATACTATATATTGTTGCATACTCAATACCAAAGATCCTCAGAACCTATTATTTGAAAGAAAAGTGAGTTTTTAAATCTAACTTTCAATAAAAATTACATTTCATCTCAGGAATTTTTTGCATTGTACAAATTCATGAAAGCAAAAGCTGGAAAATATCTGTTAGCAACATTATTGCATTGTCATACAGCACGAACAACAGAATCAACATGGACTTCATCTTATTCTTGTACGTGCCACTCTTCTTATGGCTCAAATCGTTGTTGATATTGAAAATGAAATCAAAGTATATGTATTTTTGAGGAATCTTAAAGTAAAATCTTTCTGGACAGCCCTCTGCCTTTTATAGCATTTAAAATGAAAGAAAAAATGATAAACGAGTCATAAATAAGATCAGCATGGACTACATTTTTTTTTAAATATAATCTAAGTAGCTGCAAATTGTAAATGAAAAAAGTAAAATGAAAAAAAAGCATACATTGTTACATCAGTTAACTTGTATTAATATAAACAGTGCCTGCGTTTAAACAACTTGTGCACAAGATTATTTCAGTAATAAAAACTGAATGGTATACAATGGTTACTTAACCTGATTATCTTTAGTTCTCCAAACCAAAGGAATGAGGCAATGGTGAAAGGAACAGTAGATATTTCAGCTGTACTAGAGCCATTTGTAAAAGTGCAACACTGAGAATATTACTTTAAAATGCAGACCTCACACTTAAAAAGAAAATCTGCTTTGTAGCAATGGCAATGTGAAGGCATGCCAAGGGTCCATGCAGAGAATGCTGTATCATGAAGAGAAACAGAGCCCCTGAAGGAAGCCTGCTTTGGAAACTGTTTTGTATCTTGAGAGTTTCTCCAAAGACACTGGTTATACAAGTCCTTTGCTCTTGGATCCCTGTTCCTATTTTGAGACTGGTGGGAAATGTTCCTAGAGCCACTGGGTCCTACTTAGCACAGGAATAAACTGTGTGACATGCAGCAGGGGAGAACCCGTGCCTGGAAAAATAATAATAAATATTGTATCATGAAGAAATAACTGAATCAGAACGTTTTTGGGGTATGCTGGACAGGGTTTTTACCCACAGTGAAGTCCCTTTCCTTATAGGCTTTGCTCTCTCAACTACCTGTTGCAGTAGTGGTGGGTATAGCACTAGAGATACAGACTGAAGATAATCTTTTGACACTGCAAGCATTTTTGGTCATTCTACACTTGAATCAGTGGCCACTAAAGTCTTTAAAGCTCTTTACCTTGTTTTAATGATGGTTGGATTAGCACTGTCCAGTGCCTTGCTATAAATTCTCATCTTTCAGGACTTAGCCTCTTGTACTTTATGTGATTGATAATTTATTCCTGTTGTTTTACACACATATTAGCTTTCTATTACAATCTTCCATGACAATGGTAGTGCCTTTGGTCTCCCCTATACTTGCAGATTGCAATCTGTAGATACATTCACATAAGTAAAACCGAAGCTTTGAAGCAACTTTTACTGGAGTTACAAATGAAGCCTCTGGAAAAAAATGCAAGTGATTTTTTTCTATTTTTAATTTTGAAGGATTAGTTGCAGCATTTTACTGCTCACGTGTCTTGTCAGTACATGGATGAGCCATTCACCTCCCTGCTATAGAAAAGGACTTCCTAGCTTTTACAAATTCTCTTTTCCATCATAGGAGTAGGTGTTTAGAGACACTAGAGGTCACTGTAGCTTCACTGCATTGGAAAAAATAGCAGTTCTTTGGTGAACCAAATTACTGGACTTGGTAAGACTTCGTTTGAACTGACACGTGTCAACAAACTCTTGCTTTTCTCTCCCGTACTCACGGTTCTGTCTGTCTTCCATTAAGCATCTTCCTAGCATTTTTGGTTAATGGGACATCACTTTGTCTCCCTGTCCTGCTCCCGTTTCTGTCTTCCTACATTTCTGGTCATTATCTCTATACTTCTACCTCTGCCCCATATCAGTCTCTGACCTGCAGCACTGCTGCTTTCCACCAGTTAAAATCTGTGACTCAAGTCTCAGCTTTTCACACTGAGCAGGCTGGTGGAAGTGGGAACAGGAACAAACTGGAATTAATCAGAAGTAACTGAAAGGCCTGAGGGGGAAAGACAACTCTTTGAATCTTGAGTTGAGGCAGAAACTAAAGCTGACAGAAGTTATCACCCATGACAAATAACAGCAATTAAAAGTGTATGTTGATTTGCCATAGTTAACTTCCAATTAATATAGATGCTGACTCTTCCTAAGCTATAGATGACTTTATAGAAATTAAGCTAAGTTGAACAAATGCTAATGCAGAGGGTCATACAATGAGGTCTGATGTTCAAGCATTCAAGACTTCTCCACCAGTCTTATTCTAGGAGCCTGAATCCAAGAAACATAGTGTTGTATCTCATACCTTACCTTCAAAAGTAGTAACAAGAATTTCAAGGATATAATGTCTTAGTGTTCAACTGTAATATAAATAAATAAATAATAGTAATAAATCTAAATGGAAAGTCAGGGTTTTTGTGAATTTCCTTTGTCAAAACATTTTCTGGATGAAGAGAAGGTTTTTTTTCCTTCATTTTCTATCATCAGTTTGCATTTGTGTTGTTTTTTAAATTACTTTTTAAAGGTAAGAAAAATTGTAACGTGCTTTAAACAAAGTATGTTATCCCCTAAGATCCAACCATCCAGAAATTACCACTTCTGGTTAAAAAATGGTTCAACAGAATTCAGCTGAAGCAAATGGTTTCATGTGCATTCCTCCACCTTCTAGTATATGATGCAGGCACAGCTTCCACAGGCTGTGTCCAAGGGGATTCTTCTCAATAATGATTACACACTTGAACTGTTGATATTGACCAGTATGTTACATTTCAATTTTCTTCACTAGTTACTCAATGGAGTACTCAACTGTCATGAATGTAAAAATCCTCTTGGACTGCGGGAAATGTCTTTATCTAAATGCTCAAAAGTTGTATATATGTCTCTATAGGGTGATGCATTCCAAAAGTTCAAGTCTCAGGCAGAAAAAGGAATCTGGATGTAGGCAAATCATGGTGTGCTGCACACTGCAATTGTATGAATTTCAAATTACTGGAAATATTGCCATTGTATTAATGTCATTGCAGGCAACAAGCAGCAAGGGGAATTACAAGCACTTAAAAAAATAAATAAGGAAATGTCTTTTGGAGAAGTAAGGAACTTTAAAGCACTAAGGAGTGGAAAATAAATGAATCATGCACCTGATGTTAGTTGGCATTCTCAAACATCATATGAAGAGGCAGGATGCTGAATACCTATGTCTCCGAGGGATGTGCATCCTGAAGAGCTTCTGTTTATTACTACAAAGCTTACTAGGAGTGAGGGAAGATAGAGGACCGTGTTACTAAGCATTCCACTGCTAGGTGAGGGGTTAGGTTTTCTACCTCAAGTCAGATTCTTCATCACTGGCAATTCCTTTCTCATAAAGCGCATGCAGAGATAATAATTTACATTATTTCTACTTTTAAAAACAGCTATGATTTAGTAGATGAAGAGAATTCCAGAATATAATTTACATGCTTCTCTCAGAGCAGGGATGACTTTTTTTACCCCAAGCTCCTATGCTTGCAACTCCTCGTATTAAGGCTCACTATTTCCAAAGCTAAAAGAAGCCTACAACTGACAGGTGAAATTCATTCTTTGCAGATGCCCAAAGTATGTCCTACATACATTATGAGACTGTTTATGTCCTCAAGATGCTATAAGACTCCTTCGTCTTGACCTCATTTCTTGCATAGGAAGTATTTCAGCTGCAGCATATAATAGAAGAGAAATAAATGCTATTTATGCTCAGTGTGCATTTATAGCTACAGATAATTTAACGTAAAGCTTTCTAAACAGCTCGCAGAACTAGTACTACTTTACAGAGAAATCTCAGTTTACACCACATGTTGAGCAGAAAGGTTGTCCAACTTTTCTTTTGATAAAAAATTAACTAGAACATATATGTGTACTATTTTGAGAAATACAACATGTAATGTGTTGAAAATATTTTTCTTAAAATCACTATGAAGCTATAGCTGCATAAGCATAGCTCTCTTAACTCAGGCAATAACATGCAGTTGCCTAATGAAAGATGGTAGGTCTACACACAACAGAAGACAAAAATTTCTGCAAATATAAAATTTGATTTGGTAGACAAGAAAATATAGCTTTTACCTAAAGTAATAAAAGTTTTTTCTCCACTGTTATTAGAATAGAATATAGAGCAAAGAGCATATTCAGAAAGAAATCCAGTGCATCACTTGAACAAACACATCTTCATTTAAAGAGTGAAACAAGAAGCAGCTTACTTAGGTCACATAGCATCCCATGCAAGTCACTCAGCAGTTCAGTAAGAGAGAAGTTAAATAGTCGAGGACAGTCATCTCTCAGTACATTGCAGCTGTTTGCATGTACATTTTTACAACAGAAGAACACATACATGTATTTTAAATGATATAAACATAGAGCACTATATCAGCATAAGAACAATGAACAACTGCTGACAAAACACACCTTTATAAAAAGGCACTGAGTGGTCTATAGGTTTTTACTGTAGACCAGGATCTCAAAAAGTTAACAAGTTCATTGTTATGTCTACACTAGTATGTAACAGTGAACACACAGGTGAAGATTTGTTGAAGGGGCAAACATCTTCCATTCAGTGTAAAAAAAAAAAGTGAAAGAATATGGCTAAATCACTGATGACTTTTAAAACCACAGCAGCTATATTTAACAAAGGGGCAGCTTATAGCAATTTATTTCCCCCTCCATCACTGTTTTGGAGACTTATTTACTGTCAACTCCAGTCTCACTTTAAAAACGCTGAAAGTAATTTTAAATGTTGTTGAAGGAATACGAAATATGACCAGCAAGCCTAAAAAGTTTTGATCAGGCTATAATAATTCAGTTATAATAATTCAGTGATAATAAGATCAGTTCATTGCCAGCAATCCTATATAGGTAATGTTTGTGAAAAGTAACAGAACTGACAGTGACAGTTTCTTGCAAATGCTGAAGTAGGTTAAGCGCTCCCAAGGGACACTTCAGAACAAATCCATTCACTTCAAGGTACTCTGGTAATAGCAGTTACGTGCACTTCAGGGAAGAGGATGGAGTCAGACAGCAGGGAACTGGTCTGAAAAGTGAAGAGGGATGAGGGCAATTTTGGCAAACTTTCCACCTGCTATTTGCATTCTGGGTGCTGAAGTGCTCAAACTGCTCACAGATGATTAAATAAGCAAAAAGAGCTTGCAAACCACATGCACAGCGTAGGTGCATTTCAGAAGTTGATGCGTGACTGATGCTTTTTTCTTGTCTGTTGATTTTCTCCTGGGATGTAAACTCTCCTCTGACCCTGCTTTACTGATTGCCCAACGCTTACTGACTCACACTTCTAAATAGTTCTGGGGGCAGTATAATTTCTTCTCTGGCCACCAAGTCCTTTCCATGCCCTAAATATGCAAACTACACGTAAGGAAGAGGGGCAGAATTTCCATGCCTTAGAACTGTGATTAAAACATCTTCTAGGGACATGGCTTAGTGGGCATGGTGGTGATGGGTTGACAGCTGGACTAGAAGATCTTGGAGGCCTTTTCCAACCTTAATAATAATTTTGTGAGCATAGGCTCTTCAGGGCTTTATTTACTGCATGAGGGCAGCCCTGGTCTCCATGCTACAAGCAACCCAGTCCTCTGCCTGCATCCAGGCCAGGTGGCAACACATCTGTATTCATAGAATCACAGGGGTTGGAAGGGACCTCAAAGAGATTGAGTCCTACCCCCTTGCCAAAGCAGGTTCCTTACACCAGGTAAAAATTCAAATTCAAATTACTTAATTCAAATTATTCAATTTATTCAAAGCCAAATGACACCACATGCCTCTACTCTACAGGAGCCAGAGGGCACATCTCTCCTCCAGAGCAGGGTCTGTAACAAGTACTTAGTGCTCAGACTTAGAAAAGTAATCAAATAGCCTAATTTTTCCATTCAAGCTATTTTCAGCATCATTACTCTTATCAATACAAGTTAATTTGTGATTTTGATTATTATCTGTTAGCAATTTATTGAACCTATTACACAGAGAATTGAACAGCAAAAAGCTTTTAAGCAGTAGAGATTTCATAGATGAAAGAAATAAATTGAACTACAAACCTGCTAGAAGCTTCCCCTTGTTCTTTTCTTCAGGTCAGGGAGTGGGAGGGAAAAACATATTTGTTATGCAGATAGTAATCACATTACTCAGTTACAGATGATGTTAGATATATGCTAAACGTAAATGGATGTGTTAATTAGTGTACAACACACATGATACATTGCAACCACAAAAACATTCAGGCAAGACTCATAGCTACAGTGCTTCTGAAAAGTAAGCTTTCCAGTTGTTTTAACACATGCATAACATGCTTAGTACGTACCACTGCAGACTGAGTTGGCAAAGCACTTAGACAAAATGCATTGCTGACACATATATAACAGAAAGCTGTAGGCTTCTGTAGGCTTTAAAAGGTTTAATTTTAGGGTATCACAGCAATAGGTTTTTAAAATATGGTATATTAGCAATAGGTATTTAAAATAACAATTAGATGCACTTTCAAGGGACTGTCATATTTTAAAATACTTTAGATGGGATACAGCTTCATTATTTCACATCCATCCATTTGTACTAGTGTTGTCTTCAGCCTGTTTGTATAGGTCAAATTTTTTTGTACATTTATTAAAATCAATATTCCATGTAACTTTTAATCTCAAAGCTCTTTGTAGTTTGAAGCATTTTGGAACTATGGTTATGGTAATTGATTGCTTATGGCTCTGTTCTTGTCAACTCTTTGAAATTCAGAAATCAGCTTTGTGTACCCAGCCAAACCTCTTTTTGGCTGAGTTTTTTGGCACACAATTACCTTTTTACTGTCATGTGGATGTTCATCACCCAGCTTTGAGAGAAACCACTAATTCTCTTGCACTGTCTGCAATAACAACAGTTAGGATGCTTATCAGAGCTTTCCCATCAGGTTCTTATTGTACTCCTTTCTGATCTTTATTATCATTTACTTCCTGATTTCTATCCTGTATTGGATCAGTCAACTTACTACCTTCTGGAAAATCTTTAATTGGGCTGTTGAAGGGTCTTGGATGGCCAGTGCTCTCTGGATTCTCACCCACACTATGGCCGTGAATAAATTCTTTTTGCCAAGCTGTGATATCAGGTGTTTAATTACCTTCCACTGACTGGGTGCATAGCTGAGGATACAGTTTCCCTTAAGGAAACACTAAATATACTAGAAGTAACGACAAGAAGCAGGAAATTCCCCAGAGCATTCATTTGCAAACTGCCATAAAGCTGTTCCTTTGGAAAGGTACTCTGTAGCTATAGTCTAACACAGAGGCACAGTCTAGTCAGAGTGCAAAAATAGTTTTTAACTGAAGGAACAAGCTCTGTATTAATATTTTCTTTCTTAAATATAAATTGAAACTAGGCAAATATATATATATTGATAGTTCAAGGAAAAATTCCATTCATAAGTACGTTTGTTCAAATGCTTGTTGGTTGCTGTGACAGAAACAGAGGTACATGCCAAAGACAAATCATCAGGGATTGAACTTCCTAGTGAGTCTGGTTTCAGTCACCCTTCTAGAGTAAGAGGAAGATGTGCTTTCCATTGTCCTCTTTACATTCAGGCTCTCAATAAAACAGATCTAGAGAAGAGCAGTTAAATATGTTTCTGCTCCACGAAAACAGGGACTGGAGGAAAGCAGAGAAGTGGACAGCTGTTGGTTGACACCCCAGAGTGCATTTGCAGTACTGCCACACTGCCATTGCAGTACTGGGACTAAGATGTGTTCCTTAGTCCCCACAGGTCAGGAAGAGTCTTTCAGTCCTGATCTTCACCTGAAGCAAGCTTTTTTTTTTTTTTTTTTTTTTTTTTTTAAACACAATCTCCTGAATTTATACCAGAATTTCATTCAGGATCCAAACTTTCAAGACTGAAGGGAGCCATTTTTTCTTAGACAGTAAGTAGTATTTTCCAATAGGCATGTTCTTCTAAAGATCTGTTGCAAATAAGGATATACCTTTACCAACAGCATGCAGGAGGAATTAGTATAACTTCAAAATGGGACTGTGATTATTAATGAGTATGTTAAGGCACAGCTGGTATGGAGCATGGATAGCAGTAAAACATTCCCCTTGATAAATAAATGTTTTTTCATTAAAACGTTTCTAATGCCTCTGTTCAGTGATACTTCTTCAATAAATGAAGGTGATTTGTATTTGTATCTCTTTAGTAGGCTCCCAGATAACAATGGCCTGATCTGTTAGTTGAAACTTTTTAAGAGAACTGAAGAAGACAAAACAAGACAAAACAAACAAATAGTAATTCTCTATGAGCTCGAACAGACATCAAGAATGGCACCAGCTGCCATATTTGTACCTACTTTGTAGGGCTGCAGGTATGCAAGGCCTTCAAATGAGGCTTCCAGGTAGCAATGGAAACCGATTTCTCATCAGCCGCATAACTACGCCATACACACTACGTGCAGGATATGTGATAAGAAAGAAAAACAAGGCAAGAGGGAGCAGGGGATGAAACAAAAAATTGAAAAGCAGATTAGTAACCAATACAAGTCATGGCTTTCTTTTATCATTCATAGCACTGATACATGCCTGAGGGGAGGAAGAATACTTTCATAATATCGCCAGGTGGCAGTCAGGTTTGTTCGGCTGGTGTCAGTGGAATAAAACCGCCAAGAAGCCTGGTATGGGGAAACAATAGAAAAGCACAAAGGAACCAAGAACATGAAGTGACAATGCCACTGAACTGGTTATGGAGAGAGTGGATTTTGCTCAGACTGGGATGTCCGTATTAGGGTGAGCATGTAAATACCAGTAAAAACCTACCAAAGCTTTTGTAAATCAGAACATGGTATGGCAAGTGTTATTAGCTTCATGGAAGTACCAGAAAACATTCAGCATATAAAGGTGCCTGAAAAAAGCATCACAGTGATTTAGTTGTGACAATTCCATAGGGGAAACCCACACAAACTTTCAGTCTCAGGTAAAGAAAGTGTCATAATACATTTTGTAAATGATAATGAAAACCAGACTAAAAGCATTTAGAAGAGAAGTATTCTCTGTGGTTTGAAACACTACTAAATGCTTAGAACTATGAAATAATTAATTTCAAAGGTGAGCGACCAAAGCTTAGCACTGAAAATGTATTCAACATTTAGATTTATAACTGCATGTGGTTAGTAAGATAGATTCTCATCTCTGCAAACTGGTACAGCTTTCCTGATGTCATCATAACTATATTAATTTGTACTAGCTGAGTATCCGTGCTTCCTGTATAATGTCAAGCATTAAATGTCATCCAGGTGTTCTTGTACAGAGTTGAATGCCCTGCGTCTTCCTGCAGATCTCCCACAGATGCATCTAGCCTTCACCTACAGATGAAGAGCCTGCCACATTGTAAATTGTTCAATTGGCTGATCGTTCTCATTGTCAAAAATCCCTGAATTATTTTTAATTTGAAACTTTTTGGTTTGGCTTATAGCCAGATAAATTTGTTATGTTTCTATCTGCTAGGTTAGACAGCCCTTTGTTTTCCAGCACTTCCTCTCCAGATTTATATGCTTCAGTAATATTCACACTGCATGATTCTCATAAACTAAACAAATAGAGAAAAGTATGTTCGTATTGTACGTTATACTTGATGGTTGTGATAGCTTAGCTATCCCACAGCCAGGTATAAGCTCCAGCAGACAGTGTATCTACTGCAACTGAGGAGTTAAGCATAAGCTAATTCTGCAGAGTAACTCACTAGAAAACAGACATTATCCTGATAAACTATAGTAGCAATTCACATTGCCCATTGTCAGTATCTATAACAAACCACTAAGAAAAAACAACAGGCCATGTTAGAGTAGATGATACACAACTGAGATCCACCCTGAAAGTCTAAACATGAAATGTTCTCCTTATATGGACTCATCTCCCCACCCTTTTTTCCTTTGTTTTCTATAGTTTTCCAGCCTCATTTACAAACTGTGGTTATATGCAGCATGTTAGTACTGTTAGCATCATTACACATGGTGGTAATATCAGTTTAATACATTCCTCGTTCCTTATGTAACTGTAATAAACCTTGTCTAAGTAACATACTGGGAACCTGGGCGAAGCTCTTCACCCTTCTTCCCCACTCTTTCTCCTTTATGTTTCTCATGCTTGGTCAAGTGCTTTCTGGAGCTGCTAATATTAGGACAGAGTCCTGTAGTAATACACTGAGGTCACTGTTTCTGGATCAACAGCTTTGTACTTGGTATATTAAGCCACTTGGTTGGAATAATTCCAGCCTGTTCATACATTCACTGACATGTGCCTTCCCTCATCTTTGCTATTCTGCCATATACTGGCAAATTGCTATATTGGCAAATATCACCATCAGCAATTTTACAGTAATTTCCAGATGACTGAAAATGCTGAACATGAAAATGAACTTGAAAATGCTGAATGATCTTCACTTCTTGGATCCCACCACAAAGGTCTTCCTTTAACAGCGATTTTGCCCACTGAGAGTCTCTTCCCAAGATCAGTTGGCTGGCTACTCCTAATGTGTTTAGTATACCATCTTATAAACATTTTGATTGGATTCTCATACAACAATAAGAAGAGCTACATCCAAAGCCTGCGTCTATTATATCCATCCTCTGGCAATCAAACTTGAATCCCATGGGAGAAGTAGTTTAGAATGTAATCCCAAACTCACATACTATAGTACTATAGACAAAAAAAGGAGCAGATTTAGATTTGTTAATTATCATAATAAAAACATCTCCAAAAATAATGCCTCATATTTATTTCTATGGAAACCACAACAGATACAGAGAGCACAATAGTACTATTTGATAGAACAAATTCTCAGCTACAAAAAACTATTTTTCAACACAGTCTGTGCATTTTTGCCAGTGATAAACAGAAGCCTGCATGCCATGCTTGGAAAGCCGTGTAGATTTTTACAGGACATGGCTTGTCCTTTACGTTGCTGTTGTCACTGCTAAAACACCACCTGCTGCCTCACTGTGCTCACATCCACTGTTTGGTCTCCATAAATGTTCAAAAAGAATCAAAGAATATTAATGGGTACAATTCTTTCCACATAGAAGAATTCAATTTCATCTTTGCTTCATACACACTTCTGTGTCAGACACCATTTTGTCAGACTGCTCCTCTGCAGTCATCTGCTGTACAGCAACAAAAAGTAATGGAATATCGTGAGAAAGGTTGAGCCTTTACTGCCATATCACCTCTGACAATACAGGCCAACATAATAAAATAGGAGGCATTATTTCTAGAACAATCCTCATAAATGTTGTTAAGATCCCCTCTCAGTTTCTTCTCCTCAAGGCTGAATAGCCTCGAGTCTTTCAGCTTTTCCTTATGAGGGAGATGCTCCAGGTCCCTATTGATCTTCATAGCTCTCCACTGGACTCTCTCTTGATGTACCCTGGCTCTCTTGAACTGGGGAGATCAGAACTGGACACAGTACTCTGGATGTGGCCACACTAGGACAGGATGGAGGGAGAGGATCGCTTTCCTCAGTGTGGTGGCCACACTCTTTTTAATGCATCTGAGGATACCATTGGCCTTCTTGGTCACAAGGGCACACTGCTGGTTCGTGGCCAATCTGTAGTTCACCAGACATCCTGGTCCTTCTCTGCAGAGCTCCATTCCAGCCTCCATTCCAGCAGGTCAGCCCTGAATCAGTACTGGTGCATATAATGACACTTGTACTTAAAATATAATAACTCCTCCTTGCAAATCATTGATTTGCACCACAATGTCAATATTGGAGCTGAAGCCACTTATAAAAAATTCATAAGTTCTGGAATTTTTACTGCCTACTTTTCTAGCTTTTGAATTGACTAATAATTTCTGGACAGGACAGTTCATTTTCAGCAAGTACCTCACTCACTGGAGTACTCTAAACCCTGTATTCATGAAGAGCATATCGGCAAGAGCGCTGCTCTGTCAGTTGGGTTGTCCAGGGATCAGTTCTAATTCATCTGCTACAGAAATGCAATCAACTCAATTTCTTTAGTATGGATGAAGCACTCACAAACTGCAGATGGAAATTCCATATACATGAAACATATGAAATTAATCAGTGTTAAACATTATTTCCACAAAACCTTCCAAACTGAAATAATAAAACTTGCTCCAATATGTACTTAAAATCAACTTCTATTATCTTTTTACTGTTTTCATATTTACCTGAATTAGACTGGCAGCTGGATTCCTTCTTTTCTCAAAGTGTTTCTGGCGATGCTGTTCCTGCACTTTTAATGCAAATCCTGAGCCAAGGATGCCCTGCAATCCAATACAATATCTATCAGTAGATATTTTTTTCTACAAATATACACAATCAGCTACAAAATTTTGATCTGAAGTAATTGAATGTGTTCTTCATTTATGTTTGTACAAGGCAGTATAAGGCTCAACAGCAGTGCCCATACATTTTTAGACAGGATACTCCTTATGAGATAACATTTGTGGTACTATCAATGACTGTTTACCCCAGACATGCCCAAGTTCCTGCTAGACTATATTTCTGCAACTCTAAAGGCCACACACAGACAGACACACACACATATATACAGTCAGGAAGAAACATTCAGAGGTAAGCAAGCCATGAATAATGAAATGACCATTTCACAGAAATACCATACATACATAACAAAATTCATATCCGCAGTGCTTATTATAGTTTCTGATTTTTGAAATGTTAAATAAAATGTCTTACATAAGAGATTAAGATCATTTCCTCTCACCAATTCTCATCTAAATAATCCCCACTGTACATTCTAGAGGGTATGTAAAAAGCTGACAGTGAATCATCTTTCTTTTTTTTAAACTTTTTTTTATAAGATAAATAGAACTCCAGCTAGACAGACTCAGAGACCAAGAATGTTTCTCCCTCCTTGATTTGAAAAGACATGCCTGCATTACAAGGAAGAACATTTCCACTTGAATCTTAGCCAAGATAAATAAAAAATAGTAGAAATGCACAGAAGATTCACCCATATATTTTACAAATGGATTCAACACAAAAGTCTTTGTGAGGAAAATCAATCTCTGTATATAGATACGACACAAGGAACAAAAGTTCTGGCATCTCTTATATGTAAGGTTATTCATTTTTTACATGTTCTTTGCAGTTCTGCTAAGAGTAACGTTCTTGCTAGAGATGACTACGTAAAAAGGTAATTAATTACAATAGTTGTTATTAAATGTCAAAGATTCACAAACAGGTAATGTAATATAATTATTATTATGCATTATAACGTCACAGGTACCAAAATACTCTGCATAAAATAAAAAAATAAATGTAATACATTAGATGATTCAATACTGTTGGCAAATGCTGACTTTTAAGCTTGATTTGTTTATATTTTTAAAAGCAAATGCATTATTACAGCATACATATTTTATAATGATCTATGGATAATGAATCAAAGTATTAAAATATTGATGGGTTATATATGAAATAAAAAAATACAAATGTCACTTCTGATTTCCTGCTTATTGGAACAGGTTGCCCAGAGAAGTTGTGGATGCCCCATCCCTGGAGGTATTCAGTGCAAGGCTGGATGTGGCTCTGGGCAGCCTGGGCTAGTGGATGGTGACCCTGCCCATGGCAGGAGGATTGAAACTAGATGATCTTTGAGGTCCTTTTCAACCCAGGCCATCCTATGAGTCTATGATTTAACATTAATTTAAAAGAAATAGTTTTTCACAATTACTACACTTTACTACACTCAAAAATTAAATAATCTCACTTTTCTTTTAATAGAAACTAACTCAGAAATACATATCAACTGATTTTTTTTTTAAACTCTGAAGGTAAAGCAGTAATATATGAGTCACAAATCATAACTAAAGAAAGGAATTTCAGTCTTACACAGTAGCATGGTACCTAATTTAAGCTTATATCCCATTTTTGTCCGAGCAAAAATCTTCTACAAAACTAACATAACGACACCAACACCAAATCTTTTATTTGGGTGCTAGCAGTTCGCTGATATTGTCACAGAGTAAAAAACCTTAAACAGTTGTTCTTCACTTAGAAAGTTTCCTTCAGCTTTTTGCATCCTAAAAGCAGTACGAGCTACTGAAGTTTCTATGAATGTTGTACAACTTTAAGCATACTCACTGCAGGTAGTGCAAAGAAAGAAATGCCAAGTAGAGCAAATCCTGCAGAAAGCAACCTTCCGAGCCAAGTAAGAGGAGTTTTGTCTCCATAGCCAATGGTTGTCAATGTGATCTAAAAAAAAAAAAAAAAAAACCACACACAAAAGAACGAACATCAAGGATTACCAGAAGTCCCTCAGGGGTTAGTCTGTGATTATACACATGGCTTGAAACACTTTTTCCACTATGTAACTCAAGACAGATGAAATACAGATATTTCTAATAGAGAAACATACATAAGTAACGTGAATATGTTGTTCTATGAAGACTCAATACAGTCTATGACTGAATAAAACAAATAAATAATAAACATGAGAAAAAGAAAACTCAATAAGCAATGAATAAATAATAGATTGGAAGGTCTGGGATTTCGCAACTGAAGTAAATGATGAGAAATGATATAAGTTGAGCAGAAAAAGGTGTCCTTTTCAGTGGATGTACAGATGTTTCAGCTGCTTTCAGCAGGACCGTACATATTTGCACAACTACACAAATATAAATTTCACAGATGCCATATCAGAGAAGTACAGTAGTACTAAAAGGAAATTGAAGTTCAAAGACAAAATATTCAAATACAAGGAGCGGATAGTGGTTGCATTTTCTACAAGCCCACCACTACAATTTAGGCTGGGTCATCTTCTGAAACACAAAAATATGTTTATCTAAGGCTGGAAGGAACTATAGGAAGTTCCTCGTCCCTTCCCTTTTCCTCCTATAGGCTCAGATAGACCTTTGTGTGCCTCCTCACACAAAGAGAAAAGACAGTGCACAGTCCATGATTGTCCAACAACCCTAGGCTGTTGGATAGTGTTAGCTCAGGCCTGTGTGGGAAGAGGTCAAGGAGAAAGAAGAGCATATCTGCCTTTCCTTCATGAGGACGGTGCATTGATAGGCACACCACACAGATGTTTCAAAAGTTGTGCGTGTGGAGGTCAGCACCCTCACCATATAGCACCACGACAGAGGATACAGCACAGATTGCTGTATGTGCAAATCACTCTCCAGGCTGAGTACATTCACAGCAAGGGCTGCTGAGATACTGCTGTGTGGTCATGGTCTACAAAGTGTACCTCTACAGCAAAATAAGGCCAAAGTTCTAGCTTCATCCTATGCGTGCCTGTGATTTTCCCCAGTCTAATGAAATGCCCTCCAGACTACTCCTGGCCTGGGAGGTGTGCCAGGCCTGAACCGGGGAACCAGACTGGCAGGACCTACAGGCCCACGTGCTGCTCGGTGCAGCAGCCAGGAGCAGGACAGTCAAGTGAAGCATTTCTGAGGCTGGGTGGAAGACTGCAGGGACTGCGCTCAAGCAACAGCACACGATGTTAAAGGACAAAGATACACAACAACCGGCTGAGTGCCAAGGACTACAGGGCCTGTTATTAACAGCGAACATGTGCACAGAATTATTTTACATCGTGTACCAAATGTGGGCAAGTTCAGGCTTAGCAAATATTCTGGCAGTAATGAATTCTTCAGGAAAATGCCTTCTAGAGACAATATTTTGCTTCCAGCTTCCTCAAAGTTCATTCTTATGAAAGACAGCCAAGGCAATTCTATTTAATGTAGGGGTCACCACAGGACAAAAGAAGGAAAGTCTTTTGGAAGTAATTAGATTTCAACTATTTAAGGCTCTGTAGATAGTAAACAGTGCCTTTAATTGCTCCTATTGTTGGGAACAAACTGTGGATGTAATTTACCCTCACAAACCCATAGTGACTAAAAGAGAGTGAGCTGAAATACAGCTGCAGATGAAATTTCAAGAGGTTAATGAGTCTCAAGGTAGTAATGCTAGCCTGGAGGGACGCACAGCTCTCCACCACCTTGGGTACTTATCAGGTCTTGCTCTCCTTGCTCCTCTTCACTTCCCTTCCCACTCTACCTTCATCCCCTTTTCCCAGCTTTCCATCCCAGGAAAGCAGAATTACCCACGTTTGTGTGTCTCATTTTGGAAAGTTGAGTCAGCTCATGGAAACATCTAACAAGCACCAGAGCCTGCACAATGCAGGCAAAGGAAGCATGTTACTGAGACAAAATGATAACAAAGCAGATGAGAATGCAGCCTCCTTTCTCTCTGGCAGAGGTGATCTCTTGCAACCATGCTCTTGAACTTGCAGAGGGGCTTGGTTTGGTTTTATTTTGCTTAGCAAAAAGGGCATTCCCAGCTTTTAGCATTAGAGAGCAAGTGCAGAATAGTCTGAAGTTATTACGACCCAGAGAATAATGAAGCACCTGAACAAATAAACCCTACTGTCACCTAGCATCTTCTGAAACTGTTTAAGACAAACCTGAGCCTTTGAGATTTGATGTCTGACAGCTATGCAAACGGTCCTACACAACATGTCTACTTGATTTCTCCAAATAAAAGAACACAACCATATTAAACCCTTTTTTTCCCATTCTTTTAGGTCATGAAGTTGTCTATGCATAGCAGCAGCTTGTTACTTATTTTGGAGTCTTTTAGCTCAGAATGGTCTTTATACTGACACACAGGCATCAGAACCATACCATATCACATTACTTGACACCAAACAAGTGGATTTGATCTTGTTTTATATTCCTCTGATTATATAATTAAGAAAATATTTTTCCAGATATCCTCATAGTCCAATTCAGAAATAATCCTCACGATCTTTGTTAGTAGTTCAAGCAAATAACTGAACATATAGCTCTGAATGGCATAACCTTGGTGTAACATTAACTGAATGTGGTGTGGAAAACACTGGACACGAGACCATGATAAGAAATGAAATTGTAAGATGTGACTGATAAAGATGCTGACAAGAGTTACAGCTGGCACTATGAAGGAAGGTTGAATCTCATGGGGAGTTAAGGGAGAAATGACCTTAAGCCCAAAGATAACTGGGAGAATACTGGGGACCTTTAAAGGATTCAAGTCTTGCAAGAACAACGCTACCTAAGTAACTACAGCATAAATATCATACAAAACCAAGAGTAACTAGATCACAGTATCAAAAATACAAAATCTGGGTACATATGTAACAAACCTATGGAAGCAAATAGGGATGATTTGGGAGGAGGTTGGGGTAGAGAGAGGAACGTGGTAAAAAAGGATCAAGAAGCAGTAAATGGGAAATAATAGTGTGAGGATTTCTGCCAAACAGCCCTGTGTCTCTGATCACCACAGCTTAAGTAGAGGAAAATAAACCAAACAGTTTCTTTGGTTAGGATTCACTTCACCTAGCTTGAAATCTTACAATCTTTAAGTGTTTTAAAATGATCTAGTCACCCAAACTTGCATAACGGAAAGGAAAGTTCCTTCAGCAGCTAACTCAACATATCCTAAAATGCAGGACTGGACAGATAAGTCAAGGAACACAGACTCAAAAAAACCCACTGTGATAGAACTTGTGTTATATCTCATTGCTAGAACTAATAAATGTGCTAATAATAAGTGAGGCAAAATAATAATGAATGAGCTTAAATAACCTAGGTGCCTTCAATCAGATGAGATAGGACCCAGAGGGCTTCCCTCTTATCTAATATTTTTTCTGACATAATTTTATGTGCTGATAGCAGTACTTACCTTTTGAATCTTTACCTGACATCAATTTACTGAAACAGTTTAGTTTGCACAGACTATCATCCCATTAAATTTGAAAACCACCATCAATATTGACTCATTTGAGCTAGTAACTGTGACAGTATTATTCACTGTAAGCTGTTTTGTTCACCTACAGGTCACTGTGAAATGCCAGAGCCATTCTGTATCCAACTGTAACTACTGGATACTACTAGAAAATAATGTTTTATTAAAAGAAACTCTGTTAAATGCGTAGGAGAAACAGAGATCTGAATTGCATTACATTTGCAGGTAAAACTAAACTAAATGCTGCTATAAACATGATCAGTTCTAGCTAACATCAACACTTCTCAGAAAATCATGTAAGGTTTGATTTTGAAAGACCTGAATTTTTTTTTTCAGACTTTTTGTTCCCATGCAGTTTACTTTTTTTACTGTTAAACCATTTCTAGTAAATTTTGAGCTTGAACTCTCCATACAATGCACACTCAAAGCTGTGTTGAGCAGCACCATGGGAACTCCAACCATAAGAGTATTCACAGTAGAAACATTAGCATGATGCTTAAACTGCATATTGCGCAGTACAATGTGCAACTACAGTGCAGTATTCAGATGCAAATTAGTATGCCATATCCTGCCTTTTGTCTCAGTGAAAATTTATGGGCTTTAAAAATGAAATTCGTGACATGACCTTAGCATGGTACAGCCATCAAATAATTGGAATTAATGAGTGGGCTAATTGCCACATTCCAGGTCTGGTCCTGGGGTGGAGCATAAGTGCCTCCAAAAGCTTGAAATTTAAGATGACAATTTGTGCCTGACTTCCATGCAGTCTTTTCTTCTACTTCTGCCATCACAGAATTCAATCTAGGATTTGGTAGATATTCTGTGGTTTAAGTAAGAACAACTTTTGCAAATAAATCAATGCAACTAAGCATTGATTTCCCCTAGAATGCCACACAATCTGACCTTTTCAAAATCTGCATGTGGGTTACTCTGGCAGTAAAAACAACTCATGACTAAGAAGCACGTTATGCATTTCCCACATACTGTTTTACATATTATACCAAAAATACTATTATTAAAATGGCAAAGATAACAGGTAGAGGGGAACATAGATTTTTCAGTAATGTTGTGCACTTAAGTACATTAAAAATTTAAATGTATTCACATCACACACTGGGGGAAAGAAGAAAAGGTATAGAAATATACAATACAGATTGTTTTCAGGTTTTTGATTATAATTTGCTGTTTTTCCTGCTGATGTCAAAAAAAGATTCCTATTTTCTCAGTTGCACTACTTATCTGACCTATGACTCATACATTCTAGCTTCATAGTATACAAAATATTTTAAGCACCACTTTGTAAAATGATTATTTCTTAGCAGGGTTTTTCCTTGAAAAAATAGCAGTCAGCAGGTAGTGCAGAAGTAAATTCAAAAATAAAGATCATATCCCTGCTGTCTGAAGTGCTCAGGAGGAAAGTTGTGGACCTGACACGAGCCTCAGATGGATGGCAAGATTGAGATCTGGTTTGCTGAGTCTTTCCTATTCCTTGATGGTCTGTGTCCCCTCATCAGTATCTGCTGGCAGGTGGGTACAATCCTGTGCTAAGCCCCAAATATCTGCTTAACCAGTGCTAAGTCACACAAAGCTTTGCAGAGATGTAGGAGTTGTTTCCTGGGAAATGAAGTGTCTGAAAGCACACATTCCCAGATGCATGTGCCACAGCATCCCACCTGCATGACCTAAGGAGGGCTTCCTGCAGGACTCTGACAACCAAAAAAGGGGAACTGTGTTTGCAGTCTGCAGGAGACTGGGTACCCATAAGCAAAGTCATCGGCATCCCAAGCCAGATGCTTCAAAATTATGCCTATGTAGACAGGTTGGAAAGTTGTAAGCCAGATCTGGGTCTCAGCTTTTGGAGAAAAGTAAACATCCTACTGCTTTGGGATGAATTATTTCAGTTACAGATAGATAATCCACAAAACAAACAGTTGTGAGACTGAGGGCAAAACCTGCTTTGATGGTTTTAGCCCATGTGAATCTTATGTTCATTCACATTACAGAATAGAAGCATGTATGTCATTAGAGATTTTGACACTCATACCAAGGTCCAGGAAAAATATTTCTGTCCTTTTGTGGATGTGCAAATAAGACTCATTAGGTCTGGCTTTTCCTATCTCCCCAGTTTTGTGCGAGTACAACAATACAGTCACTAGGGAAGATTAACAAATGACTGTTCCTAGGATGAACAGATTTCAAACACACAGGCTAGTTATACTAATCAGAAATGACCCTGACCTTTGCTTAAAATGTAAATGAAACTTATTAAAAATACTTCTCAAAGATTCAGTGCATTTTGGAAAAGCCTTTTGAATAGCTCTGAGTCTGCAAGTACTACTGACTTCAAACAGAGACCATTCTAGCAGAGGATCTGAGGTGAGAAAGCTTCATTCCTGCATCTCTCTGGTCAGGAAAGGTAACAGACGCTGCTTCAACTCTCATGCTTATCCCAGGTAAACTAATGAGTGCTCTTGGTTATGTCAGCATTAATGATCTCACAGGCATTATTCCACTATCCAGACACTATCAGCACTCATAGTGCTCCACTGCATCAGAAGGACAAAAACCACTCAAAACAAAAACCAAACTCCTTCCCATTTTTTTTTTTTTTTTTTACTGCTTGGCAATAGCTATGCAATAGGCTTTGTTGGGGCAAGTATTCCAGCTGCTGTTCACATAACTCCCACATAGTACAGAGGTCTAGCTCATTACAGAGCATATTTCAGCAATAATAATAATAAAAAAAGCTATACACTGGGCCATAAAAGAACAAGTCAAATACTTAAGACACCTAGGTCGTCATTACTTCATTGTTCATTTAAAGCCTGGTTTATTTAAACACATAAGCATTCATATAGTCCTCCTACTTTAGCAAAAGCAGTCAGGCATGTACTTACATCCCACAGATTTCAACAAGGTAATTGATTTGATAGTTAAGTAAGACCTTAAATGTTCAACTAAATCAGAGCTTTTACACCTGTATAAAAGATTGGAGAACACTGTTGAACCAGAATGAGAATATTTATTCTTGCTTTTTGTCCTCAAGGCACAGGGAAGGAGAAGCAACTTCATTCTAAGGGCAGTGAAAAACATTTCCTTTCACTGCAAAGATGACATAAGAATTTTATTCCTACTTCCCTGACACTTCTTGCTCTGTAGCTCATAGCTCTCATTTGGATCAAAGCAGCTCCTCATGGGACAATACTATAAAACACATTACTGAAAAGATCTCGTTTAAAAAATGAAATGCTTTCTTCTCTTGGAGGTTCAGTGATCTGGTTTGCAGCAGAATCTCATAAACAGCTGTTCTGCAAGACGGAATAAAATGAACTATGGATGTACAAATGAATAGCTTTAGAAGGAAGACTCAGACCAGCTTTCTGCCAGTGGAAACGATTCACTGAACATCTCACTAAGTTAAAATCAACAGCAGGTGAAATCCAAAGCACTCCAGCATACTCATGAAGCAGTGCGTATTATTTTTGTATACTTACTGTGCCCCACCAGAGAGCATCTGCATATGTAGAGAACTGATTGTTTGCATCTTTTTCCACCAGATAAACCAGGAAAGATGAAAAGATGAGTACTAAAAATCCTATGTACCAGGCTGTGATTAATTCCTAGATAAAACAAAGCAAAGATTAATATCCATTTGAAAAACTGAACAGAATGGCACTTTGAAGGAGACACAGTGAAAATATTTATATACTTTTTTGGCATCTGAGTAATTAAAAGTCAAGTACTTTGCTGCTGATGCAAATTTTCTCTAAAAATGGATCAAAAATACTCCTTTGAAGCTCTAGGAACTTCACCAATGTATTTAGAATTACAGTAGCATGTGAAATCCAACATTTTCCACATATTCCAAAACCTTTTAGTATTTAATATGGCATTACATAACTGTAGTGATGCCCAATACAGCTGGTGTTATTTCAGAAAATTCTAAATATTCTGATCAAAATTGGTAAATATTTATTTCCTTGGATTCACACTGAACCCAATGAAGACCTCAAAACCAGCACTTATGATTACATACCTTACTATGTGCATAAACTACTGAACCTAACAATTTCCAAGTGCCTCCTCTTCGGTCCATGCGCACCATACGAAGGATCTGTAGGAAACGAAGACTTCTCAGTGCTGATGTTGCAAAAATGTTACCCTGAGTTTTTGCAGAAACAACTGCTATTGAAGCGATGAGAACAATGATGTCTGAAAGAAATATATTATAGAAAACATTAATGTCCACGAACCAATCAACAACATGTAGTGTTCAAGAGCTGACTGGGGACAAAAGAGAGACTACAGGTGGGAATCCAAAGCAGAGAATCCTGTTTGAGACAGGGTTACAAAGTGAGGACCAGAGTCAAAGTATGCTCTGGGAGATCTCTAGGGTGAAAATTGATGGCAGCTGTTTTGAAAACATTTGAATAACGAGAGTAGATTTGAAGGATCACCATGTTTGAACTTTGAAGACTGGTGTAGCGTAGTACCTGTACAAATCAGTAGACAGTCTTGAATGTTTTCCCCTTTCACACAGCAACTTTCTTAGTGAAATGCCAGAAAAGAAGAAAAAAAAGAAAGAAGACAAAAATAGAGCTGCCTCAGTGGTGAGAGTCAGTGGAACCAGACTTATTAGCTTCCTGTGAGTACAGACACTGCTCAGACATACAGTTTCTGGAGGCAACTCCCCTGAGGTACCATTTCCCGGAAAGGAAAAAATATAGTCCTGGGCACTCAGAAGCATTCTTTTAGTTGGCAGCCTGGCAAGATTTTTCCTGCAGCATAACAAGTGTTAGGATTTATTTCTTCAGGTCACAGATTCAAACTGTGAGAGCGAGTTTGTTCTGCATGAACTAATCAGCCAAATGCCCTTTGAGCCAGAACAGCATTTAAAGGGAGATGAGAAGATAACAGTGAAGGCACATGGATACTGTGAGAAGGAATAATGTTCTTTCATGATGACTGGGGCAGACACACTGGTGTGCAGAAAGTGGAAAAGGGCAGAATAAACTTTGTTACTTCACCACCTCAACATTAATTCTTTAAAAGCTTCAAGTCTTTTTTTTTTTTTAACAAAGTACATGGCTTATATCTTTGTATTTTTTGCTGTTTGTAGGTTGACATGAAAGAATCTAATCTAAAAACATATCCACAGATGAGAACTTCATGCTGACATGAGTTCTACCTCTTTTGCGTTAGGTATCAACAGTCATCCTGAGTCAAGATGGTTTTGTGGTTCACAGTGTGAAATCCTTGACACAAGTCAATAAAAGTTCACGAGTTCAAAACCAGCTGCATCTCATAGGAGAAAACAATCCAGGTCTAATAAACACCTAGAACTTACTTCTGGCTCAGGAAGTCTCAAAGCATCAGGCACTAGAGGCTGAGAAATATCACTGCATGCTTGCCCTCCTTCTGTAATCTTTCCTAACCACCCATTACTGTCCTGTGCCACTGTTGGACAAGTGGGCTGAGCTGCCTGTCTTCTGCGCTGATATCTTATGGTGCCTTTAGCTTCAACATGGACAGATCGTATTTGGCAACTATATAGTAGACTGTTGTAAAACTGAATTTGCTTCTAGATGTAAATCTAACAAGTTTAGAAAGCTAGGAACAGATAATGTATCCTGGCCGTCTCTGCGCAGAGCTCAAGAGCATAGTAACCAGCTGCAGCAGGTCTGGGTAAGAATTCAGAAACAGGATAATTGATCAGGAAAAGTTAAAGATGTCAACAACCCTAATGGAGACCATAAAGAAAAGTGTGGTAGGATTCAGCTCCATGTTGAGACATTTGAAATCGTAAGTTGTGAATCAGGTGTCTAATTACTACATGCAGCACAAGGCAATCACGTCAACTAAGCATGGTGTGCTAACCCTTAGGAAGGCTCCTGCTGACTTCTCAGCTGACTTGTGCTCAGGGCTTGGCACAAAAAGAGGATTGTTTCATCTGCCTGAATTTGTTTGTCCAGTGCCATCCGAGATGCCCTAAGGTATCTGAGACATCCACTAAGTCCAGTACATATGCTCATAGACTTGAGAAGCCTGTGCCCTTCTGGAGAAGTAGCTGAAGAGCAGGGAATATCATGTAACAGAGGACACCTCTATTTATCCCACTGAACTAAGCCCTAGATCTTGTCCAACTGGAAGTATGGATGTGCAGCACATACATACCCACCTACAAGCAAACATCTATATTTAGGAGTGTTTATCTGGATCTGAGGCTCATGTTGGGTGTGCAAAAAAAGCTGTGAGCAATATGGACTGTGTTGAAGGAGCATCCCTTGTTACTAAAAGAACATCACAGTTAGCTTGGCTTGATCCATAGCAGAGCAGTAATCTAACAGCCATTTCTAATTAGTGAGGGGAGCTAGTAGCAAAGCAGATATCATAAAAAAACCCAAAACAAATAAAAAAACAAGCAAAAAAAAAAAACCAACAAACAACCAGCGTTCACTCCAGAAAATAAATCAACCTTAGAACTTGAAAAATATCATCCAAATATTAGGATTATGTTTTTGTTCCAGAAGTGATTTATGTACTTTGAGAGTTCTGTTTTCCATCACTTGCTTTGAAAGTTACTTTTTTTTTTTTTTTTTTTTTTTAAGAAAAGCAAATGATTTGTCCCTTCACTTATTCCTCCCACTACCAGGGATTCTGGCAGCTTTTGTTATATCAGTGCAAAAAAATGTAAATTAATTCACTTCTCCCAGCACTGCACAGCATCTGCTGGGAATGCACTGTCCTTCTGCCACACAGAAGGTCTCCAGTCCCTTCTGACTGTGTGAGATGAAGAAGCCAACAACAGTGTAGCTCATTTTTCCCTCTCTTTACTATTGGTCTAGGAGTGTTACCTACTCATACAGAGATGGAGAGGCAAAGTGGTGAGGAAGACACAAGGGAGCAGGTGAACAGAAAATGCAAGAACACATGCTTAAGAACAGTTGGAGGAGGGAAGAGAGCCTTCCCAATCTACTGGTGTTTCTTTCACACCTTTCTCATTTTCTTCACCTCCTCACAATGCACTCCTCCAAAAAAAAAAAAACACTTCAGGCTGGGAATAGGGAAGGAAAGAGTGTGTCCATTTCTAAAGGCAGCCCTCTCTGGCTCTGTTTCCTCAGAGGCAGGCAAGCTGATTATTTTAGTGTAGTTTAGCTTGCCAGGAACAGGTGGAAGATAAATAAAAATAAACCTCTCCTGGAATGAAAACAGAGTCCAAACAAAAAGCTGCAACAGGTTTGAGTCACTTCTGAATAAGTTAAATTTGCTTTCTTATCAAGCATTATCTGTACTGGAAAATTAGAAGTTAAATACAGTTCTTTCCCCCCAAAGCTTTTACCCAGCATAGCTCAAATGTCATTTGCTCTAGTTTACAGGTGAAGTCTCCATGGTATTTCTATATTTTAAGAAGGCTTTGAGAAAATTCTATCATTTTCTTCTTATCTTTCAGGAACAAAACTGGAAAATTGAGAACTAAAAAAAGTCAGAAGGTGGGTTATGGGCAAAATCCTAATTGTATAGAAGTAAGTAGCAGGGTTTCAATTAACTGAGCTGGGACTAAAGTTTCACTCTATTTTACTGTAAAGCACCAGCAAATGCTTGTATGTGTATGAATAATGGGCAGTATAGTTCCAAACATCACTGCCATGAATTACTAGAAGACAGAAGTTTGTGAAGTGTATCTCTTAATTTTTTTCAAGATAATTTTGTGATCTTCTATTTTAAGTATCTCCTCAGCTATAAGATGGATTTTTATTAAATCTTCAGAAATATCTCTCAAATTACTATCTTTGCAGATAGTATCCTCCCTTATTAACTTCAGTCTGAGATTCTAGATCTTCTTGGCAACTCTTGCAGTGTTCAGGTTTTAACACTTTAATTTCAACTTTAAGCAAAATATTTTTTCATCTAGACCTTTCATCTAGCACTACTGAAAACCCCAGAGATTACATGTTAACAATTAACAAATTATGAATGCTTTGTTAATAGCAACTTAGTGAAAGCTTTTTGTCTGACAGTCGTGGTCTTTAATACCTGATAGGCCCAGAAAAAAAGAAAACTAATGAACCCAGAACGATGTATATAACATATTACATTTCCATTTTGTTCAATCTCATTAAAATAGTGACAGTAAGTAAAGACAAGTGAATAAAGCTCAGTAATGCAATAACCTGAAATGCAGTAATAGCTCATGAGGGGTGTGCCAATCTGAGTTCCTCACTTCACAGAGGATGTTAGGCCTTTGATTCATATACTATCAGGATAATCTCTAAAGTTACAGGAACAATATCAAGATGATGTTAGGAAATCATAGAGTTGTAAAATCATTTGAGTTGGAAGGGATCTTTAACAGTCATCTAGTCCAACTCCCCTGCAATGAACAAGTAAAACATAATTAATGACCATCTTCCACCTGCTTGTAGCTCATATATAGGCTCAAACTAATACACACACCTGCAATCTGTCTCATGCATCTTCTTCAAAATAAAATGCTAGTGACAGCTTTTTCCACATTTAATGCTTTGCCTGCATTTAGTTCTGATGGATTAGAAAATCTTTTCCTTCTAAGTAAGTTTATTAGTATAAGCCAACATGGGTCACATTAACTCTGTGATTTTTTTCAGTGTCTTTATCAGAATAGAAAATGAGTAGCACTTAATCATTTTAGGATCATTGTTATATTACCAAAATAGTATTATTAAAACTATTATAATAATACTATAATGATACTATAATAGTATTATTAATACTATTGTAACAGCAGCAGGACCAGTGCAATGAGAAAGTGTTAGAGAAAAAAACAAAAACTCACCTATCTCTAAAGATGTAGGCTTACAGAAAGACTCCAAAAAGGAAGGACCTCCAACAAAAGACCCTCTTCCAGTGGCAGTCATCTTTTAAATGAGGCCTAAGAGGAATGAAGCCTGGCTCCTCACCTTCTGGTCACACAGGAGAACTGCCTTCACCTGTGCTTCCAGGACTGACAAGGTCTTTTCTCCAGGTGCTCAATCAGTGGTTCAGGCCCTGACTCAGCAGTTCCCATACAGCTATAAATTCACAGGAAATGCCATGAGTTTGTGCTTGTTAAAAACATGAAGAAGTTGTAATGCTTGTCAATTACCATCTTTGATCCCACTACAGAACAGTACAGAGATGTGAACAGTACAAAGATGTACTGAGCTAGGATACATCTGTCTCCAAAAAGTGCAGGAATAAGTAGAGCATCTGAAAAATGTGGTTTATCTAGCCTTTTGCTTTATTAATACACTAAGGAAACTCTCTAGCAACTGTATAATAATATTTAGACTACACTTAGGATGTCCTTCTGAAGCTTACTTTCTTGGTTGAGGCATACTAGTTATGAACTAGAGAAAAGAGGTGTCTTGTACTGGTCATTTCCCATGAACAGTTCTCAAAGTAAGTATTTACCCTACATTTCAAGGCTATGCATGAAAACAAAGCAATTTAATCCCATGATTATAGAGCCACTGATCTCTACAATCTACTAAGAGTATCAAGCGGGCTTGAAAGTCAATTCCATATGGTTACAATGGTACAGGTTACATTCATACATACATACTGCAGCACAGTGAGCTATTATTCCCACTTGCTAAGGGTTTAAAATACGCTCGAATCCAGATTTATGACAACACCCACAGAAATAATTAAAAACTTCCTTTACTTATTTACTTATTTTGAATATGAAGAAAGGAAGAAAGAAGGAAGACAATCATAGGGTTTAAGGCAGGCTTCTGAATACTCAAACAGAGAGGTATTCAGAGAGGAAAATAATTTTATCATTATTCATTGAGCACTTGTTGAGAAATGTCACAGAATAGAGAAGGTCATTTCAACTGGCTACAAAAATGCTTTTAGCCTCAAAAAAGGGATTAACCGCTTCCCTCTACTGGTTCAAGAAGGCAAAGAATAAAATTCACCATTAAAGCATGATGCAATGGTTAATTTATAAAGAGGCAAACTGCAATGTTTTTGCCAGGTGGCAGCTCCTTTGCTCTGTGAATAGTCCCACTGCTACAAAATCAGAGGGATATTTCACATCATTAAAACAACAAAATCTGGCCTAATATGGGCTGAACTTCCAATGACCCTGTCTAAACATTAACCTCAGAAGTCAAGAATTTTCAACATTTTCATCTTAAAAACATGCAAAATCTTAATTGAAAAATAAATTTAGGATTGAATCTGTAATTAAATCTCCTAATAGAGATGATTGACGCCATATTTAGAGAGATGATGGATGTTACCATATTTCTTTAATTGTTTCATTGGAAGGAGCAGCACTATTTATTGATAAAGTCCAGTTCATTTTGTACAGGACTGTCAAAATCTGCAAACTGGGTTTCTGAAGACTACTCTGGAGACATGCAGCCTTTTTAGGTTACCCAAACTCATCCTTTGAAAAGTGATACATTGTTCGTAAACCTATAAAAATCATTTTTATGTCATCCACTGAAATATATCACCTGAACATCTCTAGAGTAATTTGGGAGAGGCAGGAAACTGAGTTCTGCACTTCCCTTGAAAACCTGAGTAGATTTGCAGGGGCAAGACCTCATTTTTTGCACGAAAAACAAAACAAACAAACAGCTAAACTATCATCATTAACAACAAAAAATCACAAGCAATACGAGATACTCTCAAGTTTTGCATACACTCAAGATAATAGTGCTTAGTATCTTGAGTCCTGACAAAATTTGCAATGTCTGAATATAGGCTTTTCTTTTCTGGTCAGAGATCAGATCTCTCTGCTTGGATGCCAGACAGGTTATGATTAATCGTCACCTACTAGTAAAAGTAATTGGCAGGATAACTTCAGGAAATTCTTGGGATAGATGACACTGTTTGATTTTTGCAGATGTTGTTGTCACTCCAGCCAAAAGGTCTTTGGGTTTTCAAATACATGACATTCTCTGGATGGAAACTGTCTTAATTGTCCTTGCTGGCAAAACACGTTGGTGATTTTGCTTCCTGTTGTAATTGTTTTCCAAGATGTGAAAGTACTTGGTATTTTTAGAAGGAAGAAAGTGAATTAGATTTGTGTACCAAGATATTTTTCAGAGATAAACAGATGAGTGTGAAAATTAACTTTTATTGCTGTAGAAGAACAGGAAGATAGGACTGCATAGTAATGGCACACAAAATTAAGAAGTCAGACAAAGCTGTACTACTCTCTAGGTTCTGAAGTAGAATTTAAGAAAAACAGAAGTTACAACTTTTACTCCCTTTTTTTTTTTCCTCACAACAATGGCTACATTAGTCACCAGCTTCAATTCTAAGGAGTGCACTGACACAGATCTGTGTGTAGAAACTCAGGTTTTCTTACTCATCAGCTGAGCCTTACTCCAGAGACAAGATCAAAACAGACAAATGGTCTTGAGCCTTTCTCTCTATATCTATTTTTCATTTGCAATGTACTGGAATCATATGAATAAGGAAATTATTTTAATGTGTGTATGGTAAATAATCCCAAGGATGGTACTCAAAAATAGTATGGAAGAGAGTATATTTTAGTAGGCCTATATAGACAGTGCACAGATAGTTTGCAAAGAGGGCAGCTCACCCTTAGGATGATAGAGGCTTGACATGAACTCCACATGGGAGGGATCTCCAAGAAGAGATCCTTCCCTGGTGGTGGTCAGCCCTTAAATGGGGTTTGGGAGAGGTGGAGCCAGGCTCCACCCCTTCCAATCACACAGGTATATCACCTCCACCTGTGGCCCATGGCTGACTCGGTGCTCACCTCAGGTGACCAATCAGTGGTTCAGGCCATGATTCAGCAGTTCCCATACAATGTGAAATGAAAGCAGCTTCCTGGAAATAGAGACATTTCTCTGGGATGTAAGTTAATTTTACAGAGCTCAAGTGTGTTCGTTTAGACAGGCAGCTCACCAAAATGCAGTTATATTTTCTGGCTGGAAGAAAATAGTAGGAATTAAAATTATTTATGATAAATTACATTAAAATTTCTAACATGCATATGAAGTAACACATGATGTTATTTATAAAATGTATAAAATCTTTATAATAATGGAATAATAAATGAAGTATAACAGTATGATATAAAATAAGTAATATTTCACATATTTTTAGTCACAGAAAATAAGCACTTGTTAACAGTGTTGTGTGCAGTGTGGAGCCAGGAGTTGAACTCGATCCTTGTGGGTCACTTCCAACTCAGGATACTCTCTGTATGATAATTCTATGATTTCAGGTTGTGGCCTGGGCTTCTATATGCAGGCTAACAGAAAATGTGGAGGGAAGTGGACATGGGGGAACATAAAACAAACCTGCTATAAAACTGCTGCTAAACATTTGCTCATTTGTTTGAAAGCTGGTTCAGCATTTGGAGTATTTTTCCATTGCATCCTAAATAAAAATGATTACCTTAAGATTCCTTGCTTTAACCACAGGAAACATGTAATCTTTCTAAATCGGGGAGGAGACTATCCCATGCTTTTTCCACATATCGATACCCAAACAGTACCACTGAATCCCTTTCTTCACAGGCATCTTAGTCTATCTTTTGCAGTAAAACCTTTTACCATTCAATGTAGCCATATGTTGCTCCCAAACAAAAGGAAATGAAATTGAAAACAAGTCCAGTCGCTCCATAGCAAAGCTAACAGAATTCAAGAAATTTGACATCTGTAGGTCAAACAGTTTTTGAAACAGAAAAACAATGAATATTTTCCAAAAGTATTGGATGTGATTTTTTTAAGACAAAAATGTCCTAGAGGCATTCAAGGCAAGGCTGGATGTGGCCCTGGGCAGCCCGGTCTTAGTGATTGGTGACTCTGCCCACACCCAGGGGGGTTGAAACTAGATGATCTTGGAGGTACTTTTCAACCCAGGCCACTCTGTGATTCTATGAAATACAAAATATTTCTTTATAAAGATTCAGAATGAGGAAGATTTGCCAGGTTTTTGTTCTGTCATTTTTAATTGAAGTGTCTAATAAGAAACTAACTTCATCTTCAAGACTGGATCAAGTTATATTATTCACTGAGATGCCCATGAGCTGGAAGTATATGTTCATTGTTACTGTGTAAAAGTAGTACATTTTCAAGCCATTATGACAAATGTATAAAAGTAATGTCATTTTACCTTTTGTTATAGAGAGCCAAAATACTTCTCAGTAGGCTAAGAATCACAATAGCTCAACAAATTCTGAAATTTAAATTGTAGTTATAAGTTTTGACTAAGTTCAGATAGGGATAATGACATCAATGGGAACTTTTCTCCTTTGTAGCATTAGCAGTTAAGGTTCATAGAGCTGTTGAGTACATGCTCTTTCTGTGGTCTGAATAAGTCCTCAGCAAACATCATAATATTATTAACAGCTGGCTCAATAAATCTTAAAAAACCAAGGGCCTCCTGCAAGCTAAGATTAGCTTCCATTACCAGCTTTTCATGGATTTATACTTTATTAGCTTTTTCCAATCATTGATCCTAAAGTTATTGATATGCATCTGCCAGAAGGAAGAAAGCACTAATGACTCAGCCTGAGCTTAATTTGGCTTTGAGACTGGCTTACAGAAAGACACTTAAAATCCTTTCTTTGGCATTGTTCACCAGCCCAGTTTGTGTCCAACCAAGGACACAAACCACAAGTAACTCATGCAACTCCTTTCTATAAATCCTCACTTGCACTGCCCAGTAATTGCTTCATGCCAAACAAAATTATGCCCTACAAACACTGGGGAAGCAGTGTTGGCCAGTCACTCTACTATATCTGAGGCATTCCCCTGTACAGTAGCAAACCTTACTGAAAAAGGCTGCTGCTGTGGAAGAAAAAGAACAGTGAAGACTTCTGTAAGGAAATACAGCAGGACAGACAGTGAGACACACACCTGATAAATAACCGTGCTCATTAAGTTAGACTGTAAAAGATGGGCAAAGTTACAAGCAGGAAAAAGACAAAATAAGTACAGGCATGGCAAGACATGCAGTGAGAAAGGACTAAATAATTCAGGAGCAGTTAGTCAGAAGACAAGTATGAGATGGCAGATAGAGGTATGCAAACTAGCGAAAGACAAGAAGGCCTGGTGGATGCCTCCTATTTAACCTTCCTTATAAAAATACGATCAAAAGACAATTTATATCTGATAAAAAATAACAAAACATGCAATTAACCTGTAATATTCATTGCCCCAGGATGTAAAAGAATAATGAGGGAAAATTAATTGGACTGGATGTTTCACCATGAATTACTGGAATTAGGTTTTCCAAATTCCCATATGAGCGTGTGACTGAGCTACAAGCATCAACAGTCAGCTCAGGGCATACTGGCATTTGCTCATATGTATAAAAATACCAATCCTTGCTCCTGCCTTGCCCAGGTCAGCAGGGAGGCCCTCTCTGTACACTGTCTCAGCAAGGCAGAAAGAAACCCATCCTCGCATGTTCCCAGGTCATGTTTAAAGCAAAGGCAGTGCAGCTGGACAGGAGTGGAAAGGCCAAAAACCATGGGAACTGAGGGTGAAAGTAAACAGATAAAAACTAATTGGGAATGGGAAGGAAAATAAAGAGGTAAAGTTGCCAAAAAGGACAGAGGAGAGAAGCATTCTCTGGGAGAGAGGAAAAGTCTGTAGGTGGAGAGAAAGGGATACAGGAATCTGTACTCCAATTTGCAGAGGGGGAAGCAGGAGGTGCCCAGAACTTAGCTGAGCTATCCAGTGCAGGTGCTGAAGGTAGGAAGATGGTCCCTCTGTGCAACCTGAAAGAGATGAGTTCCTTGTGCTTTCTGAGCCTTCCAGAGGCATGCACCTCTTCCTTCTGACTGATCACAGCTTGCACTTCTAACCTACACAGCCATCCTGGAGGCTTGCACAGGCAGTGTGAATACCTCCAGGGATTTCTCTGTTTCCGTAAATACAGAATTTACTGCATTTTACAGCCACTTTATCTCCAGCCACCAAGCTGCCTGCATTAGTGGGTGGGAAGTCCACAAAGGACTATGGTGTCAGCACAAAGCTTTATTTTTGGAGAATACAAGTGTTGTAATCCTGAAGAGAAGTAGGAGTGAGCACAGTACCAGCTCCAGCTTCCTCAAATTCCCTCAGCTGGCTGCAAGTGGTTGCTGACTAGCTCAGGACTGACAGTCTTTGCAACCCACCACTTTGCTTGGGGTACGTGCAATCCCTCAGGCACACCCAAAACAAAACAGTCTCCAGTGTGCATGTCAGGAGCAGGCTGAGGTGGCAGAGGAGTGCCTGGGCTGTGTGACTCTGCTATCCCATGGATGCTCCCTGGGCTGTCCTGAGCCCCAGGACAAGGTGAAATGAGTGGGACACTGGCTGGAGCTGCCTCTTTCTGTGGTGGTAACAGATGGCTCTGCCAGGCACTTATAAGCACTTACACTGTTTTGTAGCTGATGCGTAGAACTGATGTAGGTCTAGTGGACATATTCCCTAGATCTTCTGTAGGCAGCACCATCACCTCCCAGCAAAATGTAAAATCTTCACTTTGGAGAGTTTAAGCAAAATCTTTAAGGTAAAAAAAGTGTAATCTTTCTTTAAGAGGAGACTTCATGTTCTAGCATCCTGGTGCTGAGGAGTGTGTAGGGAGGAGAGGAAATTATCATGCGCAGGACATGCCCAATTTGCTTTCTAGAATTATGCAAATATTTCTACAGGGCTGTGTTAAACTTGAGATATATTAAACTCTGTTACACAATGAAACGATGTTGTTACACTGAAAAATTCTTCCTAATTGCTCTATTTAACACAGCAGCTGTAAAAAGGAGAAATTTAAAACCTGTACTTTTTCCTGTACACAAGTTCTTTTTTTTTTTTTTTTTTTTTTTTTTTACTTTTTCTTTTTTCCAGCAGCAATTTGAGGGCAACCATGCAAGGCACAATCATGAAAATAGAGATTGTTGTAATTCCCACTGGATTATTGTGCCCATCAGGCTGCCAGTCCCTCAGCAGCACTGGTGGCAACACACAGTTCTCCACAAGGATTTAAAAGAATGGAAACATCTGTGGAAACCAACATTCTTCAAGCCCTCTAATCACTTACAAGCTTATTGCAAAGCTGGATGAAGACATTTGGCAATCAGTTTGACTATTCTGAATGTAACACTGAGCAAGACTTGCATTTATAAGCCTGTATCTACAGCCCTCTTTTAGCTCACACACCAATGGCTCACACACTGATGACCTGAATAGAAATAGACCAGTATTCACAAAAGGCAGCAATAAAGCCAAAACATTAAGCAGATAAACAGTAATAATAATAATAATGCTACTCAAACTAAAAGCACCCAAGAGGCTGAAAGTCATACAGCAAATGTAAGACAGAAGCATATTGTCCACTATTGTACAGTGCAGGGTGAATATAAAAGAAACAAAGCAAGCACAAAAATTTCTCACTAAATTTCCCCTATTTCTGCATTGCTTTAAAACCATTATAGAAAGATTCCTTCCATACATGCCGAGCAGATAATCCCCCTTAGACCGCTTCACATTTCTTCATCAGTGTTCAGTGTGGGCATGGGATATCACGTGAGAAAGCCTGATTTTTTCTTTCAGAGAACACCTGCAGGAGTAGTTAATTGAGGCTCAAATGAACTGACAGTTGTCTAATGTACCATGTGAATCATATGCTGCTTCTGCACCCCTAAATAATTATCAGTCTGTTGGTACAATGGATGTTCCGAAAGTAATGCCTCCTATTTTTATTAAGTTGTTAGCGTCAGAAGTGGACATAGGTGGTATGGCAGTGGTTGAACCTTCCCACCAATATTCTGTTACATTTTCTTGGCATGCAAGAGATGACAGCAGAGGGGCAGACTGATAACACGGTGTCTGACAAGGAAGCAAGTATGAAGCAAACACGTGGAGTTCCCCCACACATAAAAAATGGCACTCACTGACTTTTGCTGACACTTTAGAGATCAAACAGTGGATGTGAGCACAATGAATTGGTGGTGGTGTGTTTCAGCAGTGGTGACAGTGATGTTAAATACAAGACACATTCTGGATGGCCATACAGATTTTTATGAGCATGGCATGCAAGCTCTTGTTCTTTGCTGGCAAAAATGCATAGCTAATGGTGGTGACTGTAGAAAATTAGTGTTTGTAGCTGAGAATTTGTTCTTTCCAATAGTGTTATTGCACTCTTCATAAATAACTGTTCTTGTTTCTATATAAATGAATAGGAGGCATTACTTTTAGAGCATCCTATATAACATAGAGGATACTTTTGAAATATGGTGATACTGCAAGATGGTGATTTCACCAAGAAATTGTCCATATACTAAGGACGGAGTAATGGGCAGGAGCAGAAGTCCAAAATAGCAAATGCCTACTTTAATAGGATACTACTATGAACCTCTATGGAAATGTTATGAAATGATTTCAATTCGCTGTTACGAAAGCAAAACCTCTATAGCCACCAAAGGAGCAATTCTTCTCAAAGAGGAGCCAAGGGAAAGAGCAGACAATGATCACAGATGGGAGTTGCAAAGAATGTCACACTATCAAAGCAGCTGATGTGCAGCCCGATAGCTGAGAAGATGCCAAGAAAAATGAGTATTTCCTTTCATGTCAGTTATGCTTGGACATATTATTCTCCCACCTCATTAAAAATGTGGTTTTAGATGATATGAATGATGGAATTTAAAAACAAATCATCTGCTCTTCTGTTTCTGAGACTTCACATGCTGGGGTAGGCAGATAAGTGGATTTGGTAGAATTGTGCCCACCTCTTAACATTTCACACCCATGCTTATGTTAACAATTACTTAATTTCGGATTGGAGGAGTGCTCATACATATCTAAGGAAATCTGAGCAGTTTGTCTATGGGTATGATGAGAACTCAGCTTAGTAAGGCAGCACATAATACATCTCAAATCAAATAAAGTAGTGAAAAGCATATTTATAGACTGGGCATCTCTAGTAGCAATGAGTTTAAAATCACTCCCTGAAAAATATGAGCAAAATTGAAGATATCAAGTCTAAAACTGGGGAATATTACTGCTTTTTGGTCTGTAAGTTGCTTAACTCTTACTGTACTTTTCCAAATCATTGAAACCTTATGACTTGCAAGAGGCATTGGGAGATCTACAATATGTATTTATAGCACACAATATTTTATAACACATGATATATGATAATGATTCAGAATTCTTACATATATAGATTTCATGACATTTGAATACTAGAGATCATAAATAAATCAAAGCTTCTTCCATAGCAGATGAGTACAGTTAACACAACCAGCTGACAGAGTAAACCACTGTCTATCTATGGACTAATTGAGAATTACTTACTGATGTTTGCATAATTTCAATAAAGTGGTAATTTTCTGCTCCAAATCTGTCCAAACAAACATTTAACTATACTTCATCTAGAACCAAGAAACTGGATTAATAGCTGTTCTATATGATTGGGAGAGAGGTTCCTTCTAATTATGATGATCAAAAGATCCAGCTTGAATTTAAAATAGTTTTCCTGAGGGAAGAGGAATTGATATAAATAATTTTAATTTCAGTTTTCAATACTTTCAAAAATTTCTCTAGTCTTATTGACTTCTTTGACCACCAGACACTTCAGCTGATGCACAGAATATGCTCATCCCTCATAACAAAATCTCAGTCCCCAAGACACGTGAAAATGAAATGTGTTACTACACACAGCTCCTCAGTGAGAAAGAAGAAAATGTAAAACACAGATGAGTCAGGTTGCCCAATCCATGTTGGTTACTTCTCTGCTCAAAATAATATAATAGTGATCCTAGTGGTGAAATCAAAACCCGTGTCAATTAACAAATACAGACTGCTGAATGCTTTAACACATACCAAAAAGAAATTTCAGCATGAACTCACCAGCAAGGATTGTCGAATATGAGAACATTCCATTAAATATTAGTTTTAGAATATAAAGAGTGACTATTCATTGCCCATAATTATGGCTGCTGAAAGCACCCAAGGAATTCTCAGTTTTCAGTCTAAACACTACTCCTGTCAACATGTTTTCTGGAATGAAGTGGGCAGGGTGTTTCTGAGATGAGTTCAAGTTAGGCTGGCAGGAGATATCAGGAGAACGGACCAGGAAAATCTCTGCTCCTGCTGGATCTTGGTCTGGTTGGGATTTATAATGAGATGCAATGTAAAATGTGTCTCTTTGGTCAAGCATATACTTAATTACAGACCATCACTGGGTTATTTAAAGTTCAAATTATACTAGAAAGGGATTGTTTATTTTGTTTATCATGAGCAGCAGATTTACCATCTGACTGCATATAAACTGTTATATATCTTAATACCAAGGTGATAGGCACAAAATACATCATGACAGAAGGACACTGAATTAAAATAAAGGTTCAATAGATCTTGCAACACACTAGATATGGATTTGTTTACAAAGATCTGACAGAAGTACCAAACGATGGCTTGTTACCACTTTAATTAGCAAAAAATAGATCCAGTAACATTCAATTGCCACTGCTATCACTTAATGTTCTGAAATGCGGTTTGCCAGCAATAAAGTTAATGATTACAAATAATGAACTTAAGCTTCCTGTTGGGAATTTGCTCATTCTGCATCATCAACAGAATGTGAACTTGTGACATTTCCATCCTGCTATAGCTTGACAAGAAGTGAAACAGAAGCAGCTGTGGGGAAACTACTAATGGACTAACTGAAATCCATGAAACATTTCACTAGCCTGGATCATCGGTAAGCGTAGCTGTCCTGGAAAAATGTTATATTACTAGAAGTGGGCTAAGCTAGGGATTCTGAAAACATTCTGAAATGAGTTTCAAAACCCAAATTTAAATTGAGAATTTGTGTAATGCTTAGACTTGGAAATTCTGTGCTCAAGTCCTGCCAGCTACATGGATGGACTTAAGCATTTTTTTTTCCATAACACAGGCATACAGCGGCAGTGGAAGAGCAACTGAATTGCTACTGAAGACAGGAAAATATTATGTACAATAAGGAAGAGCTACCTAGTAGCTTTTCTATTACATGTGGTTGAATAGGTCATAACATGATGAAGTTTATGAGAAAAACAGCAATTGCTAAGTAAATCCTGTTGTAAACTAAAAGGGTTTTCAGAACCCAACAAAACATGGAACGCATTTGGTACAGTTACCTTACTAAAGTGAATTTTGTGCAGGAGATTAAAATAGTAGGGAAAAGATATTTGACTGGAAAAACAGTTCTGATTACCTCCTCCACTATGGGAGGTTCTTTCTCAGAGCATTAAGATCGCAAAATAATGAGATATGCCACACTACTGAATCACAACAGAGTTGCTCTCATGTCGACTTTGTAAACTAGCAAAGACATGATGGTCCACCAGTACCTCACTGTTGCTTGGTACCACATGTAGCATGAGACTACTGCGACATTGAGGTCTATACAAAGTATTAACTGATCAGCTGATAACGTCAGATGTATGAGAGATAAGGGAACTGGGTCACTGAAGGGCATGACAGAGGGGAAAGTTGATAGAAAGATCACAAGAAGTAGTCTGGGAAACTGACCAGAACAAATCCACTGATTAACTCCTTCCCCACCAAATACGAAGTGAAGTAATATTAAGCTTCTACTACCCTTACAACCTCTCTCAGTATCAGGGTCCAGAAAGGAAAACCTTAGCAATAAAACATATAAATGAACATTTACTCCCAAGAGTTCATAAACGATGTGCACAAGGACATTGAATCCCCCCATCCCTTCTTCTGAAAACAGGACTATGAGTGAATATGCGTTTATTCAACACTTTCACATACAAAGAAAAATGGGTGGATTTGCTTAGATCTAAATGAGCTAAGTATTAATATTCACAGAGCCACAATTCATGCTCATTCCTTAAAAAATCCATTCCTCCACTAAGAGTTTCATTGTATGTTTCTATTCTTTGTTTTCTGTAATTGAATTAATGTGAAATATGGTAAAGGTGTGGTATTCTAAGTTGGTAGTAGAGGCTGAAAATAGAAAGGAACATGCTGACATAATGTTTATTGTCCTCATCCTTTGCTTTTTCTCCATAATCTCCTCTCTATCAACAATTTTCTTTCTCCTAGTACATTAACAGCCTGGTTTTACTCTGGTTCTTTTTTTTTCCATAGAAATTATTTTTCCCTTACTTCTCAAATTCTCTTTCAGTCTGTATGGTTCTCCAGCTACTCTTTGAACTTATTCACTGCTAATTCACTGTTCAACCCACCCTCCCAGTATACCTGCACTGAAGAAGGTCCCGACACAGCTTTTAACCAAATCAGCAGGGGTCTCCTCTCTTTTCTGTCGATATTTAAATGATACAGCATGTATCTTACCTCACTAGGCTTTCAGTACTCTCTTCTTAAGTAGCTCTCACTCCTGATATTTTTGAAACATTTTTTCCTAAATGATGATCTCCTTCCTTTCTCTCACTTTAAGCCACATGCTACAAAGGATTGAGCTTTGCTGCTCTATCTGGCTCCATGCGGCCATCTGCAGGTCCTGCAATTCCAGCACATTCTGAACTCTGGTTCAAGAAAACAACCCCATTCTCACCTCTCTCTACTATAATTTGCCCTCTATACAATTTCTAAAGCTGCTGCCTTTGTGAAGAAAGACGCATTTGCCCTTGGGGCACGTGTGTGAGACCTGGCACCTCATGATCCTGAGTAAGATAATGACACATCTTCCCTGTTGCCTGAACAGAACAAAGTAGATAAAGATTGCAGAGAGGAAAAATGTTCAGAGACAAGTTGAGAAGCTCAGATCCTGAAGTTCCACAGGTATTCTGTGGAAAGCATTTGCTCAGTACGATTAGAAAAAACATAAACTGTCAGATAAATTTGATAAGCTGTTCGTGATTTCTACCTTTACTGGGAAACTCATTTCATGCAGATTATTCTTAAAAATAAAGATTTGAGTGGCTGTGAGTCTATTTATCATTTACAGAAAGAATTTCTAGAGCAAAAAAGGGGGAGAAAGAGATTCTTAGAATGACTTCAGATGTTATATCCTATGCAGACAGTAGCAATGGAGGAATTGACAGTGTTGTCAGAAGACAGATACATGTTTCTTAGTAGGTTTTCAAATTTAATTAGATGTACACAGCTGTAATCATAGAAATTTAAATAAAAAGGACACATAACATATGTGTGTATGTGCCTGGTATGCATTCATGCATATAAAAGATGTCTAAAGACTGTGGCCATTAAACGCACACAACTCCCACAGTTTTCAGTGACGTCAGCTCTCAGCCTTTCATCGTTCCAATACACAGGCCAGGTGTGTATGACATGCAGAGGAAAATGCCTTCTGAAGAACATAAGAAACACATGCTGACTGGTCATTAGGGACCTTCCGATTTTATATCTAGAGATGCTTTGGGCAGATGACAGTTGATGCACAGCTGTTTTGGATTTACACCCGATGACTGTAAATTACCTGATTCCATTAGTTTTCATTTAGAAGCAAAACAGACAGGAGGACTTATATTTTTATGTTAAAATAAACCAGAGCTGGGACACTCACCTATTACACAGAATGGTTTCCTTGCAAAGCGCAGTCTTCCTTGCCATCCTCGGTATCGGCAACAGCATCCAGCAGACCAGATACGAATAATAAATTCCAAACCAAAGACAACAATCATGACAAATTCCTAGAAGAGACAAATAAGAAAAATGTCTGTAAGAGACAGCCAACATGGAAGCATTAAGAAACACCGTATATGTCTAGCAATCCATCTTTATCAACAGAAGATCCCAAAGCCAACTTTGTGATCCTGCTCCTCATCACAGCTGCTGAAAACACAGCCTCCAAAGATTCCTGGAGAAGCTTCCAAGTCTAACCTGCTAAAATCAGCTACTAAGTATGAAACACAGAAGGGCTGCATCCTACACATGCAATATCAACCCAAGTTCTCCAGTGAATTTTGGATGATGAGGATCAAACCACATGTGGTTTACATAAGCTATTTCATAGGTCCACACCCATAAAATTTGGTAAATTTTGGTAAATATTTCTTCATTGTAATCCACAATAACAGTACATAGGGTAATTGACTGAGATCGTGATGAAGCAGTTAGGGAATCCATTTATGTCCAGGAGAAAGTTAATACATGCAACTGTAATCATATACAATGGGTATGTAACTGTAAGGCAGCAAATAAATATTCACACTAGGCATAACTTCCTCTGGACAAGTTTTGGAAAACATCCATAAGTATTTCCCTCTGCCTAAATTGCATTTATTTCACATTGGAATCTTCATCAAGAATGTTCATCTCAGTATCAGCAACATGTACCAATGTGTTAATGGAAAAAAATCAGTACAACTGTGAGATTAACAGAATTTTAGCAATGAAGCACAATTCAGCTCTATACCTTATTGAAATATGAATCTCTGTAATATGCAGTGCTGTATTACCTACATACTGGTACAGAATTATCAATTCTGATATTATTCCAGAATGCTGTAATAAAGTTATAGGTTTTGAAAAGATAAAATTTGTGCGCCAACCAAAAGGAGAAAAATACCTGGAGGAGGTTCTTAAGCAGTTTATTAGGAAGAAGAGGATGAAAGCTGTTTTTTGTTTGTCAGCTGAAGGCATTTCTACATTCAGTAGAAAGCTGTCCCTTCAGCTAATTAATTTACTATACCTACAGGGTGAGGACTACTGTGGTACCAATGAAAAAAATAATGCTAATAAATTAAAAAGAGGAATGTTTGCAAGGGTATGGACAATGACTTTTCCATAATAAAATGTTCAGATTTATAAAGGATAAGTATTCTTAATAAAGTTAATACAGTTAATAATAAGTTAATACAGTTTTTAGACTGTGAGATCCTAAAATTCCCGAAGCCAGTAAGGCTGCAGAGATCATATGTATAAACTCAGGCATTAATTTACCTGACCTAATGACAATATTATTATTTTGTCATGTAATGTTGCTTTGCAAGCCTATGATGAATGGCAGTACATTGAAATATTCTAAATTTAATTAGCTTTTGCTCCTTGATATCGTAGAACAATTTGAAAACATAGTATTCCATCTTAAAATGGCAGCTTATACAGCTACAATGCACTGGAAGATTTTTTAGGCCCTCATTACTGTCTTCATTTCCAATTTTGTGAATCCCATACTGAAGTCATTAATCACGAAAGCAAAATGAGATCCCTTTGCTAAAATGGAGCTAAAGAAAGTGTTAATCGTATTTTTGGAAGAAAAGAACACAGAAAAATGAGTGTGACTGTTTAAGATTTTCTTTTTATTCATCTTTAGCAAACTTCAGCTTAATTCCAATGACTGAGCTGCTGCACAACTTTAGAAAGGATTATGTGAAAAAAACTGAAAAAGTTCTGCATATAGTAACTGTAATTCGTACCAGCTGTCTACCATGTGGTGCATCGCCTTGTATAAAATTCTGTGTAGGCCAAGAATAAAAAGGACAAGTAGCCAAACTGAAAAAAAATATAATAGAAAAAAAGAATATGGATTTTAGTTGTTTAATGACCACTTTTACAGCATGAATTGTTAAATATGTTTTACACATCATTAGATGATGTCTCTGAATTTAAGCAGTTGATAGCAGGTGTCCAGGACATTTGACATCTGATTCTCTGAGAAGTTACCACTTTGGGGTAGGGGTAACAGATACTGAAGGAGGAGAGGAAACATTCTGTTTCCAATAAAGCCTTTTCCTTGTTAAAATCTAATCCCATTTCATTTCACTAACATTTCTGGTTTCCCTAGAAAACTTACTGTGCATACAGATGTGTAAAGAAACACCTCCATAGTAAGTACTCTGAGATGTCACAGGCATCCTTCAGCCTGTGCAGGCAGTGCTGTGTGTGGGAGCTGATCCACACAGGCAGAAGTGAGTCCTCCACCACATCCCTAACCCCAAAATCCCCGGCTCCAGAGGGGAGCTGGCATGAATGGAGTGTGCTTAACAATGCACAAAGGACTATTCCATAGCTTCATTTCAGTGAAATTAGTATCATAAAAATGCCAATAGAAGTTGAGAAGCATTAACTTTTTGGTAGTTCAATATTCTCATTCCTATTAGTGCTATGCAGCTTTGCATTTGTCATCTTTACTACCATTAGCAATTACTATTTGCTATAACCCTCCGTTACGCAAAGATGAGCACAGCCATTGTATGCTGAAAGCATGTCTGAGAGTCTTTTTTACTGCATGGTCTCACCTCAGAGGCAGAAATTCCGTTTTTCTCTCTCCCACACACACATATATGCATATACATGTACTACAAAGTGCAAATTCATGACAGTATACCTGTTCTGAGGAAGAAAAAAAAGCAAAAAGCTATTTTCTCAGTATTTTAGCAGGTAGAAAGTAGAAGTATGAAAACTTTCTCAGAGAAACAATGTGAAAGGTCTTTGTTCATTCCATAGGAAAAATGGTTACGATTTCTAGCAACATTATAAACTTATGCACAATGATATACTGTCAAAATTAAACTTTCTGTTAATTAAGGAAATTATATAAACAGCTGCTGCAGTTACAGTAAGTGAGCTCAAGTATATTAAACGTGGCTCTGTGCACTGGAATGCTGATTTTAAAAATCGTGCATAAGGCTTTCTTACACATACAAAATTTCTGGAGGTTTTAAAGTACAGTATAAGATTGAATAGCAGAAAAGTCATTGAATAAGGTGAAGATGGGATTTTCTCTTATTTTTTGTACATTCTGAAATAGTAATATTTCAAAATGATCTTTATATCCCAACCACCCTATTTCCTCAAAGAACAATTGAATTTAAAAGGAAAACATCATCATGAATGCAGGAAAAAGATTTTCCAGAAAGTATGAACACATTCATACAGAAACTATTCATAGCACTTTATAGATCAGATTTGTGCTGGTGTTTTGGGCTGGTTCACGTTGAAACCAAACAGAAATAGTCCTGCATCACTGAGAAACAAGTAGTTTTTCAGTAATCAAGCACTCAGTCACAATGTAAAGACAAAACTTTGTCAAGGTTGACTCAGGCCAGGGAATAACATTAATTTTTCCTATAGCAGCTGTACCTGCCATGAGTTTTTTGGTTTGTGATGGATATAAATAGAAAAAATGCATCCTAAAAACGACCTTAAAAAAAAAAAAAACACAAGGATTTGGAATGGCTTCTAATCATAAATCCAAACTTTTAAACAACTTGGTTTTAGTTTCTTAGCACGTGAAACATAAAATCAGAGCATGACTGAATTTGAACTCATGTGCAAGTTAACAGCCTAACCCTTCCTTGATGTTACAGCAAGGTTCCCCTGGCCTTTACTGTTTCTTCCCCGTCCAATCTATTGCCATCTTTTCCAGATCCAGATGCATTTGTCCTTGCTTCCCAGCAATCTCAGCTGTAACTTTCCAGACTGATTTACACTCACAGCTAGCCTCCCTCTATAACCAATGAGGCAGATCCACTGGTACTTCAGAAAAGGGAAAGTCTTCCTTCTGAGAGTGCAGATCATCCAGATTGATCTCATTCTGAAATGATTCTACATACACAGCTTCTCTTGTCATGGGGAGCTATGCATATGCAAGAAGCAAGGCTGAAACATGTGGGCTTAAAATATTCAGTTGTTTTTGACATAAGGAACGGAAATGCCACTGTGTTCCTGAGGTTTTTGACATCTGCATGTGACTTGGTTGTTCTGCCACTGGAACAATGAGAGTTATGAAACTGAAGGAAAATAAGAGGCTGTCCAGATCAAGGTTTCTTATTAGCAAAAGGTCCTGCAGGACCTTTGTACAAGACAGCTACAGTGTGCACTTTTGATTTTCTTATATTTTGCCCATATAATTAGAGAACCAATGACAATTGGTTGAAATTAAATTCTCAGGTTGTTTTCAATGATAATGGTTTTCCTCAGTGTAACATTAAAACAGCAAAAAAAAACCCAAACAAACAAACAACCGTGTTTCTATCATATCTTTCTTGTTCATTAACATAACTGTTTCTTAAAACTTAAATTTAATGTATTCCTGCTGCTGAAATCAGGTGCCTTGGCTGCAGACTATTATTTCATGCAATTAGAGCCATTCTCATGATGAAAAAATGACCAAAATTGAGCACTCTGAACTGTTCTTATAGGGAGCTCCTGGTTATTTTGAAACACACAAATAAGCCGACGTTTGGTTATAAGGAGTCCATGCACAAGACAATAGCTCTCGTGTCATTTTAATTACACTTCCTGTATAGAAATTGTGATATTATGTATTCCACAGGCTGCTGAAATAGGACAATGGAGCTGCAGGCTGCATGCCTTGAGGTCACCAGAAAACATGCTCTATAAGTAACATTATCAGAAACTCAGGACACGTACTTGAACGTATTAAATTAATCCCCTGAAATAAGCATTAATCAGGCTACAAGTGCTTCCACACCAAAGACAACATCTCTGTAGTGTAGCTGCACTGCAGACACTCATCTGGTGTAAATCAGCAGCTTCTCTATCAACACAACAGGAAGAACAGGAGGAACGGAGTCATCTGACAGCAGCTAAGGAGCTGATGTTCCCACTTCCCTAAAAACACATCAACAGGGACATCAGGTGTCTCCAAATCAGTGGGAAAAGAGGAAGAATAAACCTTTTCTCATCCTTTCATTTGTTGATGACTGTTTTAAGAACGTTGCCAGCTGCTGAAATTTCTTTATGGCGACACAGGATGAATAGTTGAAACTATTCAAATAGCAACGCTTTATTATTCATAATAAAAAAAGATGAGAACGTTTTCTCATTCAATTAAAGCAAGAACATAACATCTCAGCTTCTGCACCCTCTTCTCAAGCAAAAAAAACCTTCAACTGATTCAAAGTACTAAGCACCAGAGTATGGCTGTAGTTGTTAACAGGCACTGTTGGGAGGTGATGGTAGTGCAATGCTACTCCATTTCAGAGAAACCTGATAAAGTCTTGAGCTGTAAACAGCTGTGCTGCAGAAGCTGTTGTAGAACTCAGGAGGCTCCTGTTATACTGGCCACTTTCCAGATTAAAATCAGCAGATATGAATATGTGCATATGTTACTGTTCAAAATAATAGTCTAATTTAAATCAGATCGTTGGAACTAGAAGATCCTTGAGGTCCATTTCAACATAAACCACTATATTATTCTATTACTATTATTATTAATTCAAATTAATATTATTAATTTCAGCATTAGAAAGGAAGATCTCTGAACTAATCAGCTAACAAGTGTATCTACACACGTGTAAATACACTTCACTAACAAATGTTTTTACTCTCTCCAACTGCATTTTAGCAGTGGAAGAGGCAGCCATAAATTCGAAAACATAACCCAGAGCAGACCCTATTAGTGGCATATAAATCACAACCAGAGACTGCAGTGCAGCTCCCAGCAATACCCAATAAGTACGAAATTAAATGTATGCACTTTTTTTTTGGTCTTTTATCAGTTTTATAATGAATGTGATATTTTTACGACACTGGCTTTTCTGAATTATGATTAAGATTTCCCATGCTGATTACACGTTAATGGAGCATTATTAAGAAATCAATCCTGTTCCTTTTAATTTAATATGCAGCTACAAGTCTATCAATATAATATTAAAATCCCAGCATATGCTTAATTTTAATTACCTGCACATTATATGGGACTTCTGCTATCAAATTCCCTTTTAGCTTTTTGTTTATTACCTGAAATGGCACCTATCAGTCGTGTCCCCTTATTCATTTACAACAGAAAAAAAGCCCAGGATTTTTGTGTCAAATAAAAACAGCTTTAATTCAGACAGCAAAAGCACACACTGGAATAGAGTAGCTGCCATTTAGTTACTTATAGAGTGTTTACTATAGCAGAACCAATACCTAGCACTGAAACTGTGCTGACCTTCCTCTGCATCCAGAGGACAAGGACAGAAACCCTAAGACAGCTGGGAACGCCACAGAAACAAATGCCATAGAAGCACCAAGATCCACAACTAAAAGAACTTCCCTCCACTAATCTGCAGGTTACCATGCTTACAACCTAAGTGCATGTGTCAGCAAGCTTATCCCAAAGATCCTTTTTGCTTTTGGTGGATGTGTTTCTTCCAGAAAGACCCTGGCAACTGCTGAAAACCTTTTTTTCAAGTAGGGAAAAACTGCAATAGTAAATGTTGATTTCACTGTCCATCCTGTTCTATCCCAGACATAACATCATCCTTAAATATCGTGCTTTTCTGTGCCTCAAATTTACACTCACTGCTTTGCTCCAGATCACTTGTTTATGCGAGGTACAGCTACACTTCTGAGATAATTCCTGAATGGAGGCAACATCAGTGAAACTCATACTATAGAAAAATCCTCTACTTTCCCATCATCTTTGTATCCTACCTTGTGTTTGTTTACGTTTTCTTCCTCTGTAGCAAGAGATCAGCAGTGAATGGTCTCATTTCTATTTTAAAATGATCTGCATGGTCAAAACAATGTAGCACTGTACAGCTGTACCCAGCCTTTTGCATCTCCTCTGCGATTTCTTCACGCATTTTTTTCTGCTGTTGTCAAGTTTCTGACATCACATGCTACAGGCAGACATTCAAGCACATCTCTGTAGACACAGATCCCAGATCTTCCTTTAGAAATGGTTGTGAAGAATTTGATATCTTTTGCTCTGTCCAGAAGAAATTTAGAAAGGTGCCAGAGCAATCACAAGACATCAAATTCTTTTATGCTTGGGCATCCATGCTAATTTTGTAAGGGTTTAGGGTAGCTGTTACAGCTGAATATATGTATATGAATTAACTGTTAACATTTGGCACTCTGAAAAGAGGAGCAGGGTGGGATATTTCCTCTTCTGTTCTTTTGTCTTCCCATGTTTGAACTTGATAAAACCTAGAGATTCATCAAATTATATTTGCTGCATTCTTATTTATTTCTTCTTGAAGTTTCCTTAAGCTCACCAACGTTGCTTCCCTAGGAGCATACCAGTGTATGTTTTGATTACTGGGAGACTTTTGGGCATCTGGGATGATGTAGCTGGAAGGGTTTCCAGTATCAAACACTTAGAAAGTAATTTCAAGGAGGTGTTATCTGACAAGTGGTAAATTTTGGTAAATTGGACTTGGAAGGTACTTTACCTAATCTGTTCAAATTCTGCTTATGTCTCAGGTTAACTGAAATTATTCACATCTGCCATGTCAGCATTTCCGTTACTTGTGTAAGTCCTCATTTAAGATATTTTTATTCAGTTCCCTAGATTCAGTGAAAAAACTGACTTGGTCAACTCTTCTCACTTCAGTAATTAAACTTTTAAATCTAATATATTAAATTTTGCATGTTGCAAATAATGCCACTTATGGAATGTTTTTCAGCTTCTCTGTTTTTCAAAGTTTATGGAATTTTGGTCTCCTAAAAAAAGAGAGCAAAACCCTTCCACATCCTCTCAGAAACATTAATGTATATCTTTGTGAGACATTCATTTCCTGTGATCATATCTACATTTGGTGTAATCAGTGAATTCCTGTCACATTCAGATTTGATACCAAAATCATTATCCTGTCCGTGACATATATCCCTTCCTTAGGCATTCCATGAAAGCCTCTTCAAGCGAGCAGTGCTTATTTTTCAAGTTCATCGTTGTAACTCACCCCAAGTTCAGAGTCCTCAGGACTGGACTTAGTTCCAGTATGTCTCCTTGCATTTGCCATCATCTACACTTAAAATCTGTTTCAATGCTTGTGTTATGTGAATGTCCGATCTTGCAGAATTTTTTTATATGTGTCTGTATTTCGTATCATAGATTTTGAAATCCTTAAACTGAATCTTGTGATCAGATTTCTCCTCTCACTTGAGGAAACTTCACATTTTGACTGTAGCAACACACGTGTTTGCATGCTTTGTCACATCTGTGCTAAGGGGCTGAGTTGTTACTGCAAGTTGCTCAGATGGTGGGGTTACTTCAAGGTTTCCAAACAGCTTTCACATCACTGATGTTCTGCCTCTTTCAGCATTTTTTTTCCTTTGATAATATAATGTTTTGTAGACTTTTCTCCTTAAGCATTATTTCTGATCCTGTATTTTGATTTTCCCTAGAGATATATTCTGCATTTCAATTTGGCAGTTTGATATTTCCCTAACAAGAGTGAGGTCTGAATTTCTGAATTCAAATTTAGATGTTGATATCAATTCATTTTTACTGTTACAGTCTGCACTATCTGTTTTTTGCCTGTTTTAACAAGGTAGCTCCTGCTATCCATATAATAAGTTTGGATCCTAATCAAACACTAATTCAGTACTGTAGAATATAGCATAAACTATTGAAAATCTGCATCTATGCAAAATGCTACACTTACGACTTAGAAGTAGTTTGTCATACTGCCTTATTATCATTTAAATGATAAAAACAGGAGAAAGACGTGTCATGGAAGAGAGGTTGTACAAGGAATGATGCTCATTTGTCCTTAAAGGGAATCCTGGACAGTTGGTTTGGTTCGTTAGCACAACTGTGCTGATTCGTCTAAAATGAGATGTGCTTTTCTCTCCTCAAAGAATTATACTCCTATTAATCTGAATAATGGCACCTCATGACTGATATCTAATCCTCCTCCACTCTCCACTCTTAATCCCTCTATCCTCAAATTGTGAGTGCTCTCCTAGAGAAAGCAGCCCCTTCAATGGCTGGCTAAAAGGCTCTTTCTGGAATATTTTCAGCCCCTTCTCTCTTAGGAACATGTTCTCTGACTTGGAAGCAATGCTAGTCCTCCGTGCTAGGAAACAAAAGAAGTCAGAAAGTGATCGTTACTTGTACCAGTATCTTCTCTTCTGACTCCATCCACATGGCTATCTAATGTGATAAGCTAAGTGACACCTCTTACCCAGGAACAGGAATATATAAGACGCCTACAGTGTACCCTAAGCACTGCTGACAACAGATTTTTCAGATACTTTTGAAGTTTTATATGTGATGCCATGTTATTTTGTTATGAAATCATTTTTATTGTTACTTTCATCTCTTACCATAGCTACAGCGTGTGTCTATTTGTTTTAAAGGTTTGTTGGTTGGTTGGGAATGCCAGCTCTACTATCTCTTCTGTTCTCTCTTCAGGTCTCATGGCCTTTATCCCACTGTCACAAGATGACTCAAGGCATGGGACAACAGATCTAAACCAAATAATGTGAACAGAGCACTGCCCACCATGTTTTTTAATCTGTTCTATCCAGCCTTAAAATTTTGTAGCTATCATTTGTATGATTACATTTTGGTGGATGGATTGTTTTTTCTAGAGCAGACGCAAATCGAATACACACTTGTCTGCTACAGAGCAGCTATGTGCTATGTTGTTTTTTTTTTTATCATCCTCTTTCTACATGTCATTTATGGGAAAATATTGGCAGAGAAAAATTTTAGGAAGAGCTTAATTGCTAGAAGCACTCACTAGATTCTACTTTTGGATCTATGTAAGTGACCACAGTAAGCATAGAAGCTAGCTTCATCTACTGTACACTCTCTGCTTTCATGTCTCTTGGAGCTATTACTGACTGAAGAACGTGCTCATACAGTACATTTTTAGAGGCCCTTATTTTGTAGAACTGTGTACAGTTTTTCATCCCAGCCCTTTTCAAAGAAAAACATAAAACAGATTTGATGAAACCAATTCTACAGAAAGTCGTGAGTTTTTTGATTTCTCTGTCTTGATTAAAAATGGAAATTATGAAAAAAAATGAAATTCTTTGTCACTTCAAATGAAAACGATATTTCTTTTCTACAGCTTTTTACTTTAAGCCAGAAGTTCTAAAACAGTCATAGATGAAATGTGTAATGCCAGGTCATATGAAACATCTAAACTGATTCTGGACTTCCGATTTGTCAACTCTTTGTGGGTCAACTCATATTATTTTATTTATTTTTCTTGAGCAGACAGCAAAGAAATAGAAGTGAACAAGTTATTCAAATAGCTTTAGTTGAAAATGATCTTAAAATACAGAAAGTTTGGTCATGAGAGTGAATGCCCTGATTACAGATATTTTTCTTCTTGGCTGCCTTCCCCAAAATATTTGATTTTGCCTTCCCAGCCTAAGTTTTACTTGCCTTATGTTTACCATTTGATAAAGTGCCAGGAAATGTACTTGCAGGAGATCAGCAATACGCCAAAGATTATTTTCTTGCTGTGTTAGTTGGATTCTTCAGCTGCTTGTGGCTTTTTTTGATGTTGAAGTAGATTTTCTTCTACTGTTTGTCTGGGATATATCACTACTGCAGCTTGAGTGTCAGAAGTTACGTGCGCAGATGAGGTTATAGCATAATTATAATTGTAGGTACAAGGAGTTTTATCTGATGCTCTCCATCTGGTTAGGCTTATTATTTCCGAAAGCAAATCTAACCAAATTCATTACTGATGTAGCAACAGTTCATATACTCTTAACATATCTGAAGGACTTTCATTTTAAGCATAAAACTCAAATATTGAGTGCATTTCCCCTGACAGGCTCCCTGATAAGCACAGAGTGCCTAGGAATCCAGCAGTGCTTGTTCAGATGCTGGAACTGAAGCCCTGTCTGGGTGCAGTCTTGACGCAGTGTGGCAGCTTTGTTCTGGCCTTAGGAGCAGGGCTTGGGATTTTCTGCAGTCCAGATGAGTCCATTAACCACTGCTGACACCCACAAAGCCCTCAGCTAATATTTCTTTCCTAAACTATTATTTACTCTGAGCTATTGCAGAGCTATTGCACTCTGTTGTATTTTTTCTGAGAGAGCGTTTAGGATGCAGTGATTTGGGGCTCTGTTCTCTGCTCCCCTGTAAGGTGAGGCTCAGGGAGTTAAACAGATAGATAGACAGACAGACAGACAGATAGATAGATAGACAGAAGACAGATGGAATGACTGATTGCAAAATGCTCTCAACTCCTCTGGCCTTTCTGGGAAGGAGAAAAAGGCTTGCTTACCTCATTCATATTTCCCTCTTTAACCTTCCCATGTAATTGCTAATAGCTGCAATATGTCAAAAGTCACAGGAGCTGGTGCAGGCAGCAGCTCAGGTATTAAGTTGAAGAAACATTACATTAACTTTTTAGCCAATTAACATGGCTCTAGGGGGTACCATCTGGAATAAATCTGTGAAGCAAACAGTTCACAGAAACCCAGCAGGCAGCTCTACAGATTGTTGTACTGTACTTCATTAGAAAATAAACATCCATCTTCCATCTTGAGCACGAAGCAAAATGGTATTAAAGCAGATCTCTGACGGTTAATACAACTGTCTGCACTAAACGACGCACTTGTAGGAATTGTATGAATCACTGTAAGTAAAAGGTTGTGGAAACTCTAGTGACTAATTATTTGTTGGCACAGCCAAAACAATTCTTCCTGAGTTAAAGCAGAATTGCATTATTTTCTTATTTTGTGTTTGCAATAACTTGCTTTGATAACATTACTAATATCAGCTAATGATTCAGTATGCCGAGAAGGAGCAAATCATGCACCAGTAAACTGGAATAAACCAGTCAGTTTTAGCCTGCTTCTGGAATTTCATACTTTGCTGTGTTTATATTTTTCTCCATTAGAGACCCACAGCAGGAGCCATAAAATTTGTCATCACTAGATTTATTCCTGCCAAGGGTTTGTTGAACACATGAGGCTATAGCACAGAAATGCTGGACCAAGTTACTAAAGCTTTGATGCTTCAAGTATTAACTATCCGTGCTCTTCCTCTTTACAGTCATTTCTGTGTTGGAAGGACGGCAGAAAACATTAAGTCAGAATTGCAGAGATGAGCAAAGCCCATCTTCGAGCCCATGGAAGCAGGAAGCCTCGCAGAGTTTCCCTTCTCAAGTCCTGAGCAGCCTGTCTCTGCTGATGGGCACTGCTACAAAGACTCGGCAAGGACTGTGGTATGGGCTAATGGAGCTCACACTCCTCGACCTGTCCATGGAAGCAAGCCCAGAGATTCACAGTGCTCTTCTACAGTCAAACACCCAGGCAAGCCACAGCAAACCACAGCAAACCACAGGGAACGTGTGTATCAGGCAGCTGAGGAACTGGCAGTAAGCATACCAGCACAACCAACAAGTATGTGACTCACGGGAAACGCATATTTTATGTCAGAACGAATGGCTTTTCTGCAACCAATTTGCATAAGTATAGAGGGAAACAAATTACCTGTCACAAAATTACCTTCTATCAGAAATTGGATGTTTTCAGATAAACCAGTTTTTCCTGTTCTATGTACCAGAAAATCTTAGCAATTGGTGAAATAATTGCAATAACACAGTTACAGAGCATTCAAACAAACTTCCATTTGAAAAGTGTTGCTCAACTATGCAAGTAATGCAAGTAGATATTAGTAAAGAATTAAATCTGATCACTTTCAGATGTTTTAATGCCATCTGATCTTTTATCCAGAAACAGGGATAACATGCCTGGGAAACAGAATGCCACACTGAGCATGGCTCTCCCTAACGAGCCCTGCTAAGAAGCAGTACGATCAGATGAAGCAGAGCACCACACTTCTGCACCTAGCCAACTACAATCACTTCATTCAGGTATCTTGATGTGGTAGCACATTGTGCTCTGGAGGTATACCGCACACTGCAATTATGTTTATCAGACTGCTCATGTTATAATAAATTGGGAAGCTGTTCTGAAGACCAGTGCTTTCAGATACATATGTAGTGATGACAATTGATACGTTGGCATTTGTCAACAGTTACTTCACTGCAGGCATTAACTACCAAGCCACAGTCTTCTGTATGCACGGAACTGAAATCACCATGGTAACTCCAGGCATACAGGGATATTTTAATGACCACTATCACTTATCCTCAGGCCATATCTTGCAAAACTAAACTGCACATCAAGAAGCAGATGAATAAAGCATGCATACAATGTATGAAAAATGATAAGTGCTCTTAGGGATTAAAGCCATTTATATCTACTTCAGAAGGGAAACAAAAGAGAGAGGACTGGAATACAAAATAATGCATTATGAAAAACATGACGGTACCACATCCTATGGCTGTAACTGCCACTAAAATGGTAGTATCTACCAACAGCTACCAGAAATTGGTATCTAAGTAAAAACAATTTCCTATTTTAAGTGCCTCTTCATACATACAGACTTCATAAATGGTGCCAGCAGCAGTGTCAAAGGTCTTTCCTGTTCAGTCACTACCAAACTACAGTAGAAAAAGTATCAGTAAGAAAACACAGCAGTTCTCAATTAAAGAAAGTGTAATGTAACTTTTTTTTTTAAATAAAAAGATGGTAGAACCTTCTATTTTACTATTATTTCATCATTCTAATGAAAAGCATTGTTTCCTACGGCATTCAGGAATTCCATGGTGAAGAACAGAATCTGAGTGTATAACAAAAGTATTTGTAAAGATGTCTTGTATTTAGAAGTTTCACTTACCAAGATGAAGAGACAACCAGAGGCAAGTTTTGTGTGTTCAGGAATAGTGGAAAACACGGACAAAATCAAGCAACCAAACACAAGGAGAAAACTGAAAAAGAAAGAATATTAACAATTAATACTTTTTGGTACCCTGATCCAGTATCTATATTCTTCTCCACCAACATTAATAAAAGACTATCAATTAACAGAAATGAATTCAATTACTACTTGGTTAAATAAAGATGTTCAAATAGCCTCCTCATAATTCTACAGACTTCTGTGCAATACTGATAGAATTAATGAAAAAAAAAAAAACATGATCGTGATCTTCTTGGTAAAATTACGTGCACATACACAGGCTCCACTTTTGGTGTCTCAGTCCTGTACATTCATCCAGAACAGCCACTCTTAGCAGTGCAAAAGGAAGATTGCCAAGGGAGAGTCCTCTCCCTAGTGTGAAGGATCATTTCTCCCACAGAAGACCACAGATGTGGGCTGTATGAGGTTACCAAAGTGCAAATGTGTATATTGCATCTAACTGCTATGACTTTTCCCATCTTAATCAACTTCCTTCTGAGCAACAGATTTTATAAAAACAAGCAGAAGCTCAAAGTGAGCTGGACTGTGGTATCACTGCCCTAAAAGACTAGGCTACATTATAGGCACAAATTCAGTACCAATGGAAGGAGTTAAAATAGGAGTGAGTCAAGAGGGTCTTACACAAGTCATGGTAGTCACAACTGGGGAAACATGACTGCAATTTTTAGCTTGCATGAGCCTGCATGCATGTTTCATGGTACTGACACATAAATGGAGATGAAACAAAACACCAACATACTGCCAATCTCTATGCAAGAAAAGCACAGTATCACTGTACATATTCCTGTGAATCCCATGTCTGTTCCTCACAGCAAAGAGCACACATATAGGATACAGTGCTCACGGACGTGAGCCTGAAGAACCAGTATTACACTGAGGCCTTTTCCATGGATGATATGGAATACCTTTTCCTACAGGACTGTTTTGCCAATAACAATGCCACTGTGCTGGTGAAAAAGCATTGTCTATGGAACAGATGAAAATTTCACTTCACCCACAATACAATGGACTGCCTAAGCAGCGCATTTACCCATTAGTCATTTTGTGTGCAACATGGTACGTGTTCTACATCGTAAGTTCTAGCACTTGTACCGTTTTCTGCAAGTAACTACAAGTTTTACAGAATCAGATAACTGATAGTTGTCAATCATGCTCAGTAATCAATCAATCAAAAAAAGCAGGCTTTCGACTGCCATCTGAATTTCTGGGACTCTTGCTAGAATTTTACTTTAAACAACATTAATGCAAGTATATATCTGCAAGAAAGAAAGAATGTCTCCATCCTGATACAAAAGGGACAAAACCTCTTTCAGGGACAAAGCACAAAAATTACTGTTTGATACAGATGGTGCATATACTCTTCAATAGGATGACTTTCCATTACCCCACACAATTGTTTTGAAGACACAGCAGCTCACTGAAAAGCACTGGGGTACGTGGTGGATATCTGGTGAGAAGCTCACTCAGCAGCATGGTGGTCAGGGGCTGCAGCTCAAGACATGCAGGAGAGACTGAGCGGAGCTGGGTTTGCCCAGACAGAAGAACGAAAGGCTGAGACCTGCTGCTGTCAACTATCTATTTCTGGTTACAGGGAATGTGGAGAGGACACCATTTGCAGGAAGGAAAATTGTGATTAGTTATAAGGAAAAAAAAATCACAATGAGAAGGTACAGCACTTCAAAAGTTGCTCAGCAGGCTGTGCAATCTCTGCCCATGGAGATTTTCAGAGCTCAGTTGGAAAAAGCCTCCTGCTGACTTGGAAATTAACTGCTGCGTGCATGAGCATGGACTGTACAACCTGAAAGGCCCTTTCAAACCTAAATTATTCTTTTATTCAAATTAATGGATACAAACATTATTATTATTGCATCTGCCCACCTGTTCTTCGGGAGCTAAAACTGTTCTTCCCCGACCTTCCAATATGGCAGGAGTGCTGTAATATATGCAGTATATCAAACAAATACATAAGTATTTTTCTCTGGAATTCCTATTAGAAAATCTGATGTACAATGCAATCATACATCAGTGGCATATTTGAGTGTCACATTGTTTAACTGCTGGGATAAAGTTTCACTCTGAAAATCAAATCTGATAGGATCTCATGGATAAGCTCTATCAAGAGTTGTAAATAAAACAGTGATATCTTGAGATGCGGGACGGTAATAATGGCCATATACCGCTGAAAAAATCTTTCAGCCTAAAAAAGAGATCAGCAGATATACACTTAAAAGTTTCATGAAAGACCATTCCAATCGATAAACATTCACTTTGTAAGCAACTTTGCTCTCCTTCCCCCCACCTTTTTTTTCTAAAAGGAAAATCTCCCAGAACATTGCTGGTAGTTTTAGCTACTGCAGTCTTCACATACAACCCCCCTATAATTACATCCTACCAGCACAGTCATAAATGCTGTTTCTCCTAGTTAAAACCTGCATGGAGGGCAAAATAAAATTAAGAAATGACTAAGAATTTACAGTAAAAGACTGTCATTTCCTTTTGCTGGCCTTCCTTAGTTCTGAATCAGTTAAAACTTTATTTTCTTGTATTCTTTGCTCTTATGTATTAAACATTGTTCTTGTTTAGTTGTATTCCAGTAATACCAACTAAATTTGAGGCCACGTTGTACTGAGTCCTGTCCAAGCACATAATACCAGTTTTTCTCTTGGAAGACATTTCATGTAGCAAAATTATGGAAAACAGACGCAGTAGGAAAAGAAGAAAATTTGTTGTTCCCATATCACAGCTGGAGACCACAGCACAGAAAAGGTAGGGGACTCTCCTGAAGCTATGTGTAAGTCTGCAGTAGAACAGTGGGGTGGACCTGCACCTTTTACGTCCTAACCCAGTCCTGCAGTCACAAACCATCCTCCATGAACCCAACACGTGATTAACTACCACAGTTCCTCAGGACTGTGGTTTAGAAGATCACTGTTGGCAAAACATAAATTCATGACAGAGCGGAAAAGTGAGTCAAGAGAGGGAACCAGTACAGTTAAGCAGTGTATTCATCAAAATAAAAGTAAATATTCAGGAAAGTCAGGTGCACAGTTTAGATTATAACCCGGTTGATGCAAGTCTGCCGATTATCCATGAAAAACAGGAACAATGCCCAGAGTAATATGTAAGAACGATCTTGGAAAGATATTTTTCCAAACCTCATAACCTCTTGTTCTATTTTTTTTTCCTAGAAGTTCTTCAAGAAATGAACCATTGTTATTAATTATTATTAAAGAACAAAGAAAAATGTTTGCATTTATCCATTTGCTCGGTCAAATCTTGCCCCTCTATCTTTCATTCCTTCCTTCAACACTGAACACTTTTTTTCCCTTCAATTCAGTATTTTATGTCTAAAATTAGACTGTAAGCACTTTGGGGGAGGAGAGAAGCCCAGTCCTGTTAGCTTTGCAAAGCTAAAAGTATACTTACAGGAGTTGTAAAACAGAACACTAGTGAAACGAGGGAAGAATCAAGTGTTCTGAAAGTATTTTCTGTAGTTTATTTACTGCTGATCTGCTCTCCTTCCTTTGAAGTAAAGCAACAGTTGGAAACTACTTTCAAGCTTCAAATTTAGTCTGTTTAGTCAGCCCATGGAAGGAAAGCTTCTCAATTTTCCACAGCAAGCTGACAGAGAACACAGCAATGGTTTTTACCTGGCAGGACCTCCAAGAAGGATCTGTCCAGTAAAAATAGGACCTGAAGGTTTGAGCGCCTGGTGGCCAAAGTGTATTAGAAACTCTGTTTCCAGTGACACATGAAGGGCAGAGGTTTGTATTAAGCCCTAGATAGTCATCTCACATCCCTTAAACTGAAGTATTTTTTGAATGACAGCATTTGAACTGTGTGCTATGATACATGCAGTACAAGAGGATGCTGCTGTAGGTACAGAGCAGAGCAAAGCAAAACACAAGGCGATTATATTTGGCCTCTAGCAGTTCAATCTGGATCGTGTATTTGTTCAAGCTGAAAAAAACAGATGGTCTTTCCTCATGCATTTACTATCAGACAGTAAAACATATGCCTTAGGCAGCAAGTTCCCATAAAATTATTCAAGCACTGCCATAGTCATGTATTTTATCAAAAGCAGATCCTTTCATCTTCTTCTCCAGCTTCTGAAAGCATACACTAATTGGAGAAAAGCCACTTTACAAAAGATAATATAACTAAGAAGCTTTGATATTTATTCAATCTGCCTCTCATAAACTTTTCTTACTGGTTAATTAGGAACTACCAATTCTCCATTTATTTAATTTTCAACAGAGTTTTACGATAGTTTGTGATTTAAGAGATGTTCATATGGCACAGGATGTTCAGCCTAAAAAAAAAATACTAAAACATTACTCAGAAAACATTGTAAGCATAAAAAATACACTCAGTGAGGATCTCTAAAAGCTATTTTGCTATATTATTTACTGCTAGAATTAGAATAATCAGAAGTTAAACATCTGAAAACAGTTTTATGGCCTCTTCTGTAAATAATAAAAGTGTATCACTGTTAAAGTGACATAATTAAGCAATTAGACCACCAGAGTTATGTTCCAGTATTACTTGTGGTCTAATTTAACACCCATAGGAGCAAAGGTATTCAGAATTATGACCAAGTCTTGTTTGCAAATCATTCACAGTGCCATTGTCTTGAATTTTGTATGGAAGGTAAAAAATGCTTCAGAGATTTTTCTAACCCTACCTCTGACAAAAGTAGCTCTTACTTTCCATAGGATCAGTGTCCAACTTCTTGTCCACCAGGGCCCCCAAGTCCATCTCTGCAGGGCTGCTCTGCAGGAGTTCCTCCCCCAGTCTGTATAAATACCTGGGATTGCCCAGCCCAAGTACAGCACCTTGCACTTGCCCTTGCTGAACCTCATTAGGCCCACTTCTCCAGCCTGCCCAGGTCCCATCTGGGTGGCTTCCCTTCCCTCACATGTATTGGCTGCATACATTGTATACTGCAGCCTCCTGCTACAAAGGCAAGATGAAGGAAACTGCTTGCAAATTTTGCACTCAAAAGGTTTGAGTCTACAAGACCTAGCAGAGCTCCCCAGCACTAACTCCTTTTGAGAATCAGAATCAGCAGTAAGCACCACTTTGAAATGATTTTTTAATGCATAAATGCATAAAATCCATGTGAAACATTTGGTAACGTCCTGAAGATTTTACTGTATGTGTAACACCAATAGACCTGTTAGAGTTTCAGATAAGTGAATACAACACCCAGAGCACATTCAAGAAAGGAAGGAAGGAAACAGGCCATCATTCACGGCATTGTTTTACTTCCCTTGAGACTATTAGTTTTGGTGAACAGCTCTCATAAAAAGCTGTGATAGGTATCTGGTGAGTGGGTTGCTCTGCACAAAGTCCCTGCATTGGCTAGATCCTGTTGGCACTCTCAATGTCTGGGAAAGGCTTCAGCATGCCTTGGAGCTGACAGGGACAGAGAAGCTCTTGGACTATATGTTACATCTATACATACAGGCACAATGTGCAAAGCATTGAACTCTCAAAGAGGTGAAAACATGCACACTGTTAAGAGTGAAAGCTGCTGCTCACAAGACACGAAGGTAGGCTGAAATCTGTCAGATGCCCGGAGCCTCAGTGTCCCTCCTGCTATCAGGAGTTTTGGAGACAGTTTTGGAGGTGGATGGAAATGACCTCTCCCATGGGATACCAAAAGACACTGGAGCACTTATCTAGCTTCAGGACTAACTGAAAGTGAAAACATCAGCTAGCACAGGCTTGAGGAAGATATTTACGTAGGTCCTGTGGTATCTCCCTTAAAAAGTAATCTTTTCAACATTTCTATAAAACAGATAATGCACTGCTGACATGGTGGAAAAGAATACAGTTTAACAGTTTTGATAGCGCAAGCCATGTGGATTAAATTTTCCATCATTTATAGTTTCAATGTGACTTGTTTATGCAGGGAAATGAGATATGACAAAGGTTACTACAATTTGTTAAAAATGTTTGACAAAAGCCACATGGAGAATAAGCGCTCTCCTATAGAAAAGTTCTCATAAATTTCTCTCATAAGCTTTCTTTAAAATGACTTGCTCTTCAGCCTTTCCTTCAAGTAGAAGGCTGAAATTTTAAGGGCTTGACATTGCACTGTCTTCTACCCTGCAGCCAACACAGCAACCCTGTCTATGGAGAGGTGGAGTATGAAGACCACGTAGTCTTAACATGTGAAAATAAATTTGATAGAAAGTTTTAAAAACAATTTTTGAAATTAAAAAATGCAGTTGTAGAAAAGCCATCCTTTTTGTATTTTCTCTCTTCAGACTGTTGCCTTTTCCAGAAATACAACAATTTGAACTGAATTTCATGCTTTAATGTTTTGATTTTAAATTTGCAGTGACAAAAAGTGGAATTCACCTAAGCTGATCTTTTTCTGTCATATATTATGGAAAAAAATGAACTGTGCCTTTTAAGTGATTGCATTTGCCTTACAATAACAAAGCACTCAAAAGGCTATAACAGGTGATTGAAACTAAAAGCAAATGAAAATCTCAAATTCCTACAAGACACCAATCAAAGTGTCACTAAATACACATTGGATAATCTATTTCATCCCATACAAAAAAACAAAACATGAAGGTACACTTCTCAATAAGGCAGGCATCATTCCTCTTTAAGCAAGCATGTTCGCTTAAAACAAAACAAAGGGTTTGAAGAGCTTAATCCTCAGAGATACTTATGACATAGATAATTTCTAAAAAGTAAATCTTTTCATTGGCTTCTGCATGACACGTACTGAAGACAAGAGTAAAAATAATCTGAATAAAACCATATGGCTTTATTTGAAACTGTTGTCTCGTTTTACACCTAGCAAACTTTTCCAGAAGTATGTGCACTCCTTCCAGATTTTAAGTACTTTAAAGCCTGAGGAAGAGACATTGATTTGCATCCCAGAATTCATTTCCACATACAGATCTCAGTTCTATAGAAAATAACAAAACTCTCCTATCTCACTCAAAGAGTAGCTCTCTTTGAAGACCAAAAATTTCAAATGAGTATGCTTAGTTTGCTGAACAAAATCTGTGTTTAGACTACTATGTAATATTTTTTGTTTTATTTTGCACCAAAGAGCCATAATGCCCAATGACAAATCTGGTAGTAGAAGCTCACCTAGCAACATTTGCTTCAGGTATTTTCCAAGAAAATTAAATCAAAATAATAATAGAACATGTACTGCATTTGCTACTTTGCACTGTTTGCTGCTTTCAAATATTTTAGTTGTAATTTTTTTTACAACAAATAAAAAAATAAGGTTCATTAGAATGCAATGTAGAAAATTAATAAAATTACAGTAGGAAGCTGGAAAGATGAAATTCACTACATAACCCACTCTATAAAACCATTTTTTTCCATTGCTGTCTATTTATTCTGACTTTGTCCACAACCCAATGTAAGGGGAAATACTCAAATAACCATTTTTCTGTAAAAAAGTTTATTATCAAACTATTAATAAACAGACAAACTCTTGTCTCCTGCTACCCCCCTAAAAGAAATCTTAATATAAGAAATTATAAAAAATGTGTACTAGTAATCACAATTGTAATCAACTTTAAAATCAGATTTGTAGGTCCTCAGAATTTAATATAGAAACAGTATCACTACCACATATATATTTTTTTGAAGAGAGAAAAGTCAACAGACAAGATGAGCTTCAACACTGCAGTATATTTTGTATGCAACAAGTAAGAGCCTTGCTTTTGCTCAATGCCAGGAGTGTGGTTCTGGCTCCACAGAAACTAAGACATGATTGATTGTAATGGGGCCAGGCATCACTCACCTTTATTATCTAATCGCCCATCAGTGGCCAGCGGTGCCATGACTTTGGCAGCTAACACTGAGTAGAAACCACACTGAGTTGGAAAAAAATGCCCATCTAATGTAGCCTCCAGAGTTAATCCCTCTCAGTGTGACTCAGATAGACTCCTAATAAATCACAGTGTGCCAGGGAATGGCACTGTTATTCCTGATGGCTCCCGATTGTCTACATCATTAAATTGTGAGAGCCACCACCAGACTCCTCTGGGCTTCGGTCAACACTTTCTGAAACAATTTCAGGGCATGATCTGGGGCTTAGCATGTATCTGGATGAAAATTATTCTCTGGTCTTTCTATGCATCTTTTACTATAGACAAGCTACTTTTGGATGTCAATCAACTGTGTCGAAAAGACACTGCAACGCTTAAGTACTCACCCAAATTCTACCAAATAAACATATTAAAATATGAGTTGTGAAATTATGATTGATGAGAATGCACCATTATTGTTTTGCATTTTAAAATGTAAAGTAAAGACAAGGAGGCAAAGTCTATTGAAAATGTAACCATGCAAATTCAGGTGTCTTCTTGGAATATTTTAATACAATGCTTGCAAATGAACTATGTGCAAGACTTGAGATTAAAAAAATTAGCCCAAAATGACTAAGGTATGTTGATACTGTAGGCAAAGCCCATAGATCCATGGTGCATTATCACCTAAAATATTCTATCTTATTGAAGAACTCTTGAACAGAAAACAATCACCTCATTTTTCCTACTCTTCTCCACTAGTATATTACCTATTGTGAATGTTGCTCTGGTTTTAAATTTATTTTTCAGTACAGTACAGTTGATAATATCAAGTTCTTCAGGAGAAAGGACACTTAAATATAGTCATGGAAATATATCACTGCAGTACATGACTAAAAGGAACTCTGTCATAGCCCACAGGATTGCCTCGGAGCACCCATTGGACACCTCTACAATTTTTGTTATTCCAGACATGAGCAAAGTAGTACCCACAATGGACAAAGCAGTACCAACAAATTCTCCAGTAACAGTTTTCTAGACTGCAAACTAACACAATTATTCTGGCTGCAACCTTCACTTTTATTATACACACAACTAGTCCACAGGATATTTAGTTTTGTATGGAGAATCCAATGTATTTGCTGTCACTAAATGCTATTAAGTCCCATATGTTACCAGAATACTGAATAAGAATAAATCATACTCTTTTTTTTTTTTTTAAGGGAAAACTATTTTAGGAAGAAACATTCGATTTTCTGAGTGTAACTGATGTGTGTTTTACCATGTTTCACTAAACCTCAACCTGTAATGGCTGTGGGAGGAACAGTACAAATTGTTTTGAAATTACCAGTTTATTTAATAGCTTTATGATGCTTTCATTTGGCAGGTTGACTAAGAAAGGAACAATTTATCACCTTTTTAAAGTACTGAAACAAAGAATAATATTTTCAAACACTCCAGTAATGAGAATTAAAATAGAAAAAATGTTCTGAACAAAAACATACACAGGTGACAGAACTTCAGAAATGATTAAGTGTAACAATAGCATTTAGAAGATCACTTTATAGCCCCACCATCTCTCACAACTACTACAGAAATCTAAGCAGCCACAAATGTAAGGGTTTATTAAACTGGACAGAATTATGTCAAAATGGCATCAGAATAAATGCTTTTGAAAGTTTCTTCAATATACCAAAATCTACATTTTTCTCTAATTTAATTTACTACCACCTTGCAGACAACTTCAGCAGGAGCACGTTGGGAATGCAGAGCTGACTCACCAATATCACCGTTAGAAAGAAAATCCTGTTAATGTCCTGAAGACTCTTCCAGTAGTAAACCAGGATATAAATGGGACATGGAATATTATTCCAATGCAGTGCCTTGTTAACATTAAAACTTATTTCTAAAAATCAATCATTGCACTTCTGCTCATGGGTGCTCAGCTTTACACCACACCATTCATCTCGTCTCCCTTAATCTAAATAAATTCTCTTCTTTCTGGAATCTGAAGCGCCCTTTCTTGTTAGGCAGAAGTACTCACAGAACAGGGACTGATGGCAGAAGCATTTCAGATAGAAAAAGAAGAATTCAGTTTTGAAGGGTTCTAATGATGATTATATTTTCTTGGTTTTAATGTATACACCTCTTCCCTCCACAGAGATATACGATGCCTATATGAAAGCAGCACAAACTCTCAAACCTGGGGGGATGTTCACCTGTTTCCTCATATGCTTGCATTTTCTTAGTATCTAGAAGCAAAGAGGAGAGATGCCCTTCAGCATGCAGCAGGCAGCTCATGGCTTTGTATCACACACTGCTTTGAGAGCAGCCAACCTCTCACGGTGGCCTGAAGCAAGATGTAACACAGTTCTCAAAATGAGGTGTTATTCTTTGTGACTATCTCCATCAAAGCCCAATCACATTTCTCATTTTCCCCTTTTTCTCAAGGAGTTTTATTTCATAATCACTGCAATTGGAAAGGGCACCACTTGATTTCTTCTGTACCTCAAGCAAGATGCTCTCAAGCTCCCACATCACACCACCAAGTGCCCCAGCAGAGCTGTTTTCAGCAGGGTGGGACTGAGGCACCTCTGTGCCCGCAGCAGGCCGTGCGTCACGCTGTGTTTGTGAGGAAGTCAGCTCTGCTCACATGAGCAGTGTCCTCGTGCCAGTGGTATGCTTATACATTGCTTTGGCAACAATAATATTTCTGTTCCAATAATGAGTTATTTCATTAAATGCTGAGCTGCAAGGGTTCTGAAACCACTATCATGCTTACGCAGAACATTAAATACACAAAGTGCATTTAACCTATTTTCCATATGGGGAAAAAGTTGCCCTTTGAACTCCTTAAACACATTAAAACTTCTGCTTGAAACAACTTTTACTTTCCAACATTTTATCATACAGTGGTTTTGCTCTCTTTGCCAAAATCATCATGCTCAGAAATCAGTGTGAAGCAGGTTTGTATTTTTAAGAGGGATTACAGGCACAGAAATAACTTTGCATGGATTTTACTTCAGCAGATCAGTTTCCTGTCTTTTCACAGAGGTTGATCCTGCAAACCCTTACACAGATTAATCAGAGATGACTTGTGTGTACATGCTTCCAGGCACTGACCATATGCTTCAGGTTTGGAAAAGAAGCCCTGAAGATCCTTTCATTAACCACACCATTGAAGTCAGCTTTCTGCAGCTTCAGTATACAAAGTACTGTCCTTCGCTAGCAGCGTGGAATGTCCTGGTGAATGGACTCTCCTTCAACTTTGCAGTATGAATTTCCATATGTAAGCTGAATGTCAAGTTCAGACTGTAACAGGAGGACACAAGGGATGGGACAAAAAAGCCCTTGTGGTACTGAAGCAGATGTTTGCTCCCAGCAATCTCACTATCCGGAGATAGGTACAAATACCCTTTGAAGAAGGTCACACAATATATGAAAAGAGCGAAATTACTTTTTTTTATAGATACATGTATACTAGGATTTTGGTTCACCCTGAATCCACTTAGCAAGTTTCCTGAACACTTAGGAGACAGGTAGGCTTGCATCTCTGCTGGAAGGAGAAAAACAGTGCTCTCACTGCAAGGTGCTGTCAGCTGGTGTATCTCAAGTGAGAGTGATTTTAGGCTGGGCAAATGCCAAAGGGGCTGCCTCTGCTGTCTCTTAATGATTCCCACCACCAGCATTTTATAATCTTCTACATACTCCTTTCAAACAACTTCATCAAGAGACACAGCAGTGATGTCCCCGGAAATTAGCAATGGGTAAAAGATACACGATATTTTGGCCTACTAGAATTCATATTGTTTAACATTAATGCTGATCCTTGAGGTCTCTTGCAACCCAAGCCATTCTATATTTCTATGATTAAAAATAAGTACCAGCTAGACAGTAAAGAGCTTTTGCAAATTCTATCAGAGTCTTAAAATGTTTAACCATCTTTAATATGCTTTATCAAGTGAAGTTTGTGAGAGTCAAGAATGGATCCTAGATTTTCTTGTCTGGCAGGGGCTTAAAATGTACATGGGACCCAAAGAGAGCACTCTGCCAGCCAGGAATGGCTCTCAGTTGAGACATGCCAGCTGACCCCTAGCTCCCTCCTAGCAGTGGGAGTACTGTTTTCCTCTTTCCAGCAGAGATACATGTCTGCCTGTCTCCTAATTGCTCAGGAAACTTGACAAGTGAAAGACTGGATTCAAGGCCAGCCAACAACATAGTACATATTCATCTATTAAAAAAAGAAAAAGTCCAGTTAGCTGAATGTTAGTTTTTTTTTCCCCCCATATATTTTGTGACCTGTTAGAACATTTATTTATGCAGATTTAAAGAACAAACTCTGAGAAGGTTGATTGGGCTGAGAAACTATGTAACAGTATCCATACAGCAGTATGAGAGTACAGAGATGAAAAAATAACACCATCAATCAATACTTCAAAGCAACAGAAACCCCCTTCAACCTAATAAGATCATTTAGTCAAACCTTCCTATGAACTCTATTAAATAAATAATATTGCCATATCCTCATAGCCTTATCAAGCTCAGGCAACTGAGGCAAAAAACTAATGAAAGTGTTTTCTTTTGAAAGCACCATATTAATCTCTAACTACAATAAAGTTACATTCGCTTCTTTCACCTAAGGAATTCATAAAAATCACAGACACGTATTGGTTGGAAGGACTCTCCAGCAGTTATCTTGTTCAGCTCCTTGCATAAAGTGGGTTCAATTGCACCCATTTGCTCCTGGCAGTGTCCACTCCAGCTGTGAACATCTGCAAGAGAGGAGCCTACACAGACTCTCTGGGAACCCCACTACAGTGCCTGACTACTCTCACTTAACAATTTTTTTCTTAATATCAGGTTGCAATTTCCACCTTAGAAGCACTAAGTACCACACTGTTCCTCACTGTATAACAACCCAGTTTTGTTTTGTTTTTCAGATTAGTGGGCTGCATCAAAGGATTTACTAGAATGAGGAGACTTGATAACCCAGATGACTGGGTGGGAGACCTGGTCTGCATCTTGGTCCTCCTACTGCTAATCTCCAATAGTTGCCACCTACTTAGTCTCATGACCTCATTTTGTATGTTTTGGTTGAAGATCAGTAAAACTAACATTGAATAACTGAAGTGAGATAGCAAGGCCTCTCAGAATAATGTCATGGTTCTCTTTAGTACACTCATTATCTAAATCGCTATTCTTGGTTATCTTTGCTTTTATTTTGCCTGTTATTTCTCCTGCAAAGCAGGCAAGAACAAAGCTGAACCCTGTTTTTAGACTATGATGATAGACATGGTTTACTTTGTATGGAACTCAACCTATTTGCTCATTTGCTCCTTTTAGCTTGTCAGAGGGTTTTATTTTAAACTACTGAGAATGGAAAAACCCCATCAAACCTGGGGCACTGAAGCAAAAAACAGGATGCATATTAATGCTATATTTATATAAGTAATTACCTTTTATCCAGCAGTAGAGAATTTTCCAATTATTAACCAGTATTTTAAAAAACAGATGCCATGAGCTGCTTCTGAGGGGAAGACATGCTTGGGAGTCCCAGCATGTCTCAAGATTGAAACTCGTCATTTATGCCCAGGCACAGATTCAGATGTCCAGCTCTTCCATTCAGTATTTATTCTGATTTGCATTTAACACCTCTTTACCAGGCTTTGTTTTGTTTTTCCCAAATGCTTTTTTTCTTGCTGAGGCCCTGGCCCAGAACATCATACAGTGGACTCATCTAATTAACTTATTTTGGGTTTAGATGAAGAATCACAACTCATAACGAGATCCCTACAGGATCTATTTGAATCATAGAATGGTTTGGGTTGGAAAGGACCTTCAAGATCATCTAGTTCCAACCCCCCCCTCTATAGTCAGGGGCATCTCCCTCTAGACCAGGTTGCTCAAAGTCCCATCCAGCCTGGCCTTGAATGCTTCCAGGGAGTGGGCATCCGCAACCTTGTTGGGCAGTTGAAACACAAAGAGCACTTCAGCCAGAATCCTATAATAAATACAAATCCAACAGTGAATGTGGTGCTTTAGTAAGGACTTAGAGAGAATTACTTTTAAGCATGAATGTTTTTATGTTTCTTAGAGATGATGACTGCCAGTGACAGTGAGATAACTTAGCTTGGCTTCTGCATGGCACTGACCATACCACACTTCAGGAGGCTGAATTTGGTTCTCAGTACGTTTATAAGAAGTAAAAGGTAGGCATCTAAGAAAGCTTTCTTGGCACTGTTTGAGCTGTCTGCCTTGCATGCTTCTAATGTTTTGGTCCTTATTGCTGCCTTTGTTTCAGAGGGAAGATATGAGAGGGAGCTCAATTTGATGTTGCTTTACAGACAAAAAGAGTCCAAGCTGTCTCACTCCTTTGCTGTTAACTGAAGCATTTATGCCTAGGTTTCACTCCTAACCACCTTGCTGAGGAAACGTCAGTATTATCAAAGTTTCTCAAAAAATCAATTTCATAAGATCAGGAAAAAATAAAAAGAGGATGTCTTTAGATAGAAAACACTTAGAAAGACTGAAGGTAAAACGGCAAGTTTGATTTGTTCCTGTATTTTCAGTTTTGCATTCTTATTACATTCTGTTGCCTCAGGAAGTCTTTGGCTGGTTTAATGTGCATCAGCACAAGCAACAGTTAAATGGAACACCTCAAAGTTTCTTTAAACAGAATGATTTTTTCAGAATTTCCCCCCAAATGTAAACATAATGGAAGTCCGTTCCAGTCTGCTTTGTCTTGAAATAAACTTTGCAATTAAGCACTCTGCAATTCACTGTGTGAAGGATCAGGGTGGACAAGACCAAAGCCTACCCAGTCCCTTCAGCAGTGGCTGGTAGTGGGTACCTGGTGAACTCCTGGCAGAGATGGCAAGATGATGGATGACCAACAGGTGCAGGGACTTCCGAGACATGGGCTGTGGACCAGGACAGACTCTGCTGCTATTAGGTTGCCTAACCACAGCTCTAGAGTTCCACATGTATTTTTAGCATGCATACACAAACCATAAATGACTTACAAGATTTAAGTATGTGCTATATGAAGCTGTATCTTTTCATTTGTTTGCACAAACCTATTATTTAATAATCACCCCTCTGCTACCTCTGTTTGGTATGGTTAAGAGGCAGTTAATCACCATTCCTGTTCACCTGCACTGTTGAAATCTTGACTTTATAAATCCCTATTATATGTGGGTATTGAATAAACTCCTCTGGAGGATCTAAGGAAGACACAGGCAGAAGTAACTCTAATTTCTCAATTCTAATCTGATGACCACTGAACCCAGCCTATGTCAGGCCAAGCAGACTGCCAGCATTAATGAATGCTGGTGTCTAGTTTTTGTGACTCACAGGGGGGTGATGTGTCTGGAACAATCTCCAGCTGTCTGCTTCTGTGGTTTCATGATCAGTTTCGCTGACTGGAGACAGCTTACACTACAAGGCCTAATGCTTTCAGCTTGCAGATAGCACCTAGTGTTTACCTTTTGCCCCATGAAGAACATAAAAAATTCAAAATAGATTAAAGGGTGCAAGTGATTGAAAATGTATTTGCAACATGCCTGATAAGAGGAGTTTGGCAGGAAACTATCTTTTATAAATTTATAAATTCTTATTATTATTCTGGTTACGAAGTATGTCTTTGACCAGACATATGGAGAAAAATAAGGGCTAAACCCCAACCTTTGCAAGGGCGTTGCAAAATGTCCAATGAAGTTGCTTAGTTGGGTAATATACTGCAAAATTTGTTGGAACAAACTCCTCTTGCGTTGGTGAAGACTGGACCATAGGTAATGACTGCACAAATGCAAACAGCTTGCTTTTAAAAAATTCTTCTGTGCATGTTGAATGTATGTGATAGATTTAAACAACATCATAAATGTAAACTGTACTTGAGAAAACTGTAACCGTGCAGCTGGTAGAGTCCATAAAGATAAAGGAAATGTTTCCATAACATTTAATTTCAAGCTGACATTTATATAACAAAACCACGGTAAAGCTATGTTTAGCTGAAGTTGTTTGCATATTTTGCATCAGTATTACCAAAGACTCTGTCCCTCATTTATATAGTTACCACATTTTGGTAACCACATTTATATAGCAGAGGCAACAGCTACCACAAAAGGAAAACAGAAAACCAGAGCATTTGTAACATTTGGATAAACAAGCCATCAGCTCTGCCATCGCAACTCATCAACAACTGGATGTATTCACTTCTGACTGAAGCAATTACCCTGTTTTCAGTAATGGAGACAGACATCACAGTTCACACCAAGTTCTTGAACATTTAACTGTGAAATTTCCTCAAATCAATATGATTTAGCTTCTCAGATAGAAACACTGTATTTTTCTTTCACGTCTCTCATCTTGAAAGTGTCACAGGAAATGGCTAAACTTTCAGGCTCATACAGATTCATTCTTCTGACTTTTTTTCCTTGTCAGGCACAAGGTCATAGAAATATTTTCCCAGTCCCATTGGGTTTGTGAAGAATGACATTTAAAATAAGCACATCCACTCCTAATCAACCGTGCAATACAAAAAAGATTCATGTGAAGCTTTTCCCAGATAACAACTGCTTGGAGATGCAGAAACAGAAACTAACACAATTTTAGGGTGACATCCCATCCCTATTAGAAGAAACAAAGGTTTTATCATTGATATTAGTACTGTAAAGATTTCCTGAAAAAAATCAGTCCCTTTTTGTAAGAAATCTGGCATTTGAGAAACATATATTCACTGCAGTAAGCCATAGCAAAGACAGCCTTCACTGAACTTAAAGGTGTAAAGATGAGACCACAGCATATGTTTGCCCTCCAAGTTTAGCTTTAAACTAGCCAGCCTGAGTTCTGACAAAGTGCAGCCAAAGCAGCACAGAGGTTAGCTCAGGCTAGCTGCCTGATAATTTACCCAGCCTTCCAGACAGGCTGAGTAGTTCATGCTTGAGTTCCAGCCTGGCACAGTTACACCACTATCATTACCCAGTCTGATTGCGTAGAAACTAGCTCATCAGTGTCCACAAAAGTTCCTGCTGACTTCATCAGAGATTCTTGGGTGTAAGAAAACAATTTCAAATACTAAACAATATCCAAATACATTTCTCGAAGTGTCCAATGCAGAAGACACACTACAGTCTCATATCTACCATGAAATTCTGTGTAGACTTCAGGAAATTCAAGTCTTTAAAAAAAAAAAAGACAGAAAGTTTTTAATAAATGCTGTGGAAAAGTATCAAAATTTCAGTGTGACATGAACATTCAATCCCAGCCCTAAAATATTCCAGGACACCAAACTAATGTTTTCTCCAGTTCATTTTCTATCTTGCAGGCTTCCATCCGAGCTGTTAAAAATGTGGGTGAGGGACTATTGGTTTCACTTGCCAGGAGCTCCCAGTGAGGAGACACTCAATAATGCTGAACTGGAGGTGGAGTGCAGGGAATAATGCTATGATTACCTCTGTGTGGGCTGTCAAAAAGATGTGTTTCATTTTTCACTTTAAAAATCTTTACAAATCAAAATACGGAAAGTCCTAAGGCCATTTACTTGTTCAGACAGACTTAGAAACAAACTGAAAGAAACTAAGGTTAACATATGTAGGATGGCTCTGGTACGAATGAATGGAATTGTTTACTGACTCCTGGAAAGTATACATTAAAAAGTAATTCATTAAATGATTGCTGATCTTCTTACATAATATTGTATATAGCGACAACAAAAATGAAACAGAAGCTATTTTCTTCAAGTATTGCAAGTGATAATAAGTGCTTTTACGTATTGTGCACCCTAAGAATATATTTGATGGGAGGAGAAGGTAAAACTTTGGTCCCAAAAATAACAGCAAAATGAGAGCGGACAGCTCATAAAGAGAAGACTGTAAAGATACTGAGCATGAATGCAGTGAGATTATGCAGTGAGGAACATGATGGGTGCTGATCATAGCCTTTTTTTTTTTTTTTTTTTTTAAGATGCATGGGTGCAACTATTCCTGTCCAGAGGGCCAAGGGCAGATGACAGCAGGCACACTAACCAGCGGTCCACAATTAAGTGATCAACCACCAAGATGTAAGTAATCAAACGTGATGGATTCAGAGCAAAATAGAATTAGAGTGACAAATGAATATCTGTTATTTTGTTCTTTGTCACATGAGCATACTTAGTTATTTTATTTCATTCCAAGAAAATGTTAAGTGGTTCTGTTACATATTGGTATTCTTACATGTGCAAAAGACTCAGCTGTTTGGATTGTGTTTCTATGTACTATCAATATATCTAGTGGATATATTACATTGAGGCTATTCAAAAAGTCTCACAGACTAAGTAACAGATTTTACTGTACTTTGGAGTAAAAGCAAAGTAGCTTTAAATGACTTGAAAGTTATAAAAAGAAAAAGAAAAGAAAAAAAAAGAAAGAAAGGCAAGATAGATTGTGGAACAATAGCCTGTTAAAATAACCTAGTCTAATTTTTATAGCTACTCAAGTGCTCAAAACATAGCCAAATTTCCATGATGTTACTGACTTAATGCCTTTGAAGACTCATGCCAAAAGACTTCCCATATCTGAACAAAGAAAACAAAAGTGGATCTTTTCCATGTGTTAAATACAAATCCCAAGTTAACAGGATCCAGATAAAAAGGTAATAACAACTGACAAGATTAATAAACTACATGAGCACGCACACTGCATTGGCAGCAGGTTTCCATCAGCTTGAATCCTTAGGCTTGCCCTTCACTTTTAAGCTCCATGTAGTTGTATTAAACAGATGTCAGCTGCAATTTTATTGCACTAGTGGAGCCAAGCAACCAGGCTATCCTTTGTGCTAAGCCTTTTTGAAAAGATGGTACTTTTTATTAGGATACATTTTATGGTACAGTTGTTATTGCAGATGCAGGTCAGCAGAACAGCAACTAGACAAAAATAATCTCTTCCACCCACTTGGGTGACAATACAAGCCTCTTAAAACAAAGGTCCAGGGATTCTGTGTGAGAAAATGTCTGGAAAAATATACCTAGAAAACCTGAAGAATGTTATGAGATGGGAGTTCCACTACTGTAATACACATCTTGTGCTTCCATTTAAAAAAAGAAAACAAACAAAAAAAAAATACATATGCATAAAGATTCTCAAAAAATATATTATTCACTAACTCAGAAATTATTCCTAGTGATCTGTTGTCTTCACTAGGAGGTACAGCAAACACAGCCCTGCAAACAGAAGACAACTACCACTGCCTATTAAATCCCACCTCTCAACCATGCACAAACTAGTGTGAGTCTCTGACACCTGCTTTCTCTCTTGCCTAGCCAATCTCAGACAGCCTTGCATAAAACATGCAAAATTGTTTAACTTGGCACATGCAAATCACATTCTTCCTCGAAAGCTAACTTTTATGCAGTGAAATTAAGATTTTAGACGTGCATTTAAGGGTCTTTTTACTTCTTCACTGAAGTAAGAGAAAATGCATGCCAGTGATTATCTGTGGGAAAAGAATGTAATTTCTCTGTGGCTACAAGATGTATCCCTTTTCTCTTCTGTATGGATTAACGACCAATTACATTATAATATTTTTAAAGCACTTAGAATGGTGTGATGTAATCAGCAGCCACTCCTATTTACTGACGGCTGGTAGATGGTCTTCCATTGCCTGTGTATAAAACTTGAACTAGCAATCCTTACAGCTGCTCAATGTCTGTACATATCCTACCTTATTTAAAAGACAGCAGTTGCTTTGCTTTTGTACTAGGTTAGAAGTGGCCCACCTCAGCAGCTCTTGACTATGCGATTGATGGAAACATCCTTCATGACTTAGTTTGGTTCCACTAAAATTTAATCATTTATTTGTTTTCATTCTAACAGAGACAGAAGGTACTGTACTAGAAGGCTGAAAGTCTATAGTTCATGACTCTTACCTGCCAATGATGTTCAAGATATTTTTGGACATTTCAAATGTCAGTTGATATCTACTTGAATGTTCCTGACATTCCTCCCCATTCAATTGCATATGCAGGAAAATTAGGCAGGTCTTTTATTACAGCATAGTGTATCTGAAAGAGAGATTTTTCATTCCTTTTCTCATTGTCTGCTCTCTGCCTCTGGTCAGAGAAGAGCCCGATTAATGATCTGTCTCATAGATATATTTCAGACTTTGCCTTGTACTACACACAGGACAGACAACTAACCCGAATGCAAAGAGGCTCAAACTCACTCCAGCAGTGCTGGTGTGTCAGTGAAGGTTAAGTGACAACAGCAATCCATGACCTCAGTACAGTTAAAACAAATGAAGTGGAAACACCCCGCAGAAATTTTGGTTCCATAAAATATCTTTTATCTCAAAAAGTAGTTCTACTATTCTTCAGCTTTTTTATACTGTGAAAGTTTATATAAGGTTTCACTGGTCCCAGTATTTTACGAGAGCCTAAGGACTCAACCCCCACATGTACAGAAAACTCTGGTTCACAGCCACAGGCAGACATAACGTTATCAGAAGTACTAAAAAAGCTTTCAACTTGGCAATTAGATGCAGTCTCCCTCTCCCCAGCAGCTGTGAAGGCATTGCTGCTTCCAGCAGGGCATCACAGTCTCTTTCTGACCTTGGGAAAGGTGCAGCTCCTTGCTGGAGTTAAAAACTACCTGTATGACTGATCTTAAAAATTAATCTCAGAGAAAAGTCTGGCTAGAAGTGACACTGGACAGCCTGTGCCCAGCATGATGGAGAGGCAGCGTGTTCCATAAGCCCTGACGTGGGGTGGAGGGTTAGATGCATGGCCCAGAGTCTGGCACATGTCAGGCTGTGACTGCTGATCCTACTTCCACAACCAATTTAAAGCTGAAAGCAAGTCCACTTGCTAAAGTGGACCTGTTCTGGGAGGCACAAAGGAAAACAGGAGCCTGGAATATGACTATGGAGGGAGGTGGTTGAGGCACCATCCCTAGCGCTGTTCAAGAAGCGTTTAGATGAGGTGCTAAGGGATTTGATTTAGTAGTTCAGTGGGTAGGGATAGTGATAGGAGGATGGTTGGACTAGATGATCTTGTAAGTCCTTTCCAACCTAATATATCTATGAATCTATGAATCTGAGTAAATTGGCATTACAACAGCTGATGAGGTTTTGAGAACTTCCAGAACATGGATAAAACTAGAGGGAAAGGAAATTGGCACCTGTAAAAAGGAGAGAAGCCTTTAGGGAAATATAATTCTGGATATAGTTCTCTGATCCAATATTAGCAGAATTAAGTGGTCTGTATGAACTCTTCATCCCAAAGCCACCTCACTTTGGATGTATTAACTATTTTTCCTGACCTCCTAGAAATCTGTAATTACAGTGTTGGCAATAGCATTAATCTTCTACTAACAAAGCCTTACTAAAATTGTACAAAAGGCTCCATAAGCTTCAGATTGCTGTAGCATATATTTTAATTGAACATGTATAGAATTATTTACTCCACACATCACTCCTCACTGATATTAGACACAAGCCTCTAAAACAAAAACTCAGGAAATGTAAGTGACATGCCTCACAGTGCATCCAGACTGTGGGTTACAGTCGACTTCAGGCACCCAACATGCAAAATTCCCACTGACAGGCAGCACGGGATGCAAGTGCCAGGCTGCTGGCAAGAGAAGTATAAAGATTCTTGACCCAAAGGAATAAACAAAGCTGGACCACAGGTTCAACATTCACTTGGGTAAAGTAAATAGAACCATGCAGCTCTCAAGAAAAATAATTGAGAGTAGAGCTGAGCTAGAAATCAAGGGATGCGAGCAACTTAAGACAACATAAAAGGCTCTGAAAATGATCTTCTCTTCCCTTGCACCACATAGAAGATGTACCTAATTTGAACTTACTCAAAGCTCATGCAAACAGAAAGCCAATCCCAATACAGAAGTGTCAAGCTCTGCAAGCTGTGAGGCACTGGATGCCACAAGCTGCTGGATGCCCTGTGTCAGCACACATCGCACACTTCTCCCCTCCGAGTGTCTCAGCATGGTCAGAGGGGATGAGGAAAGTACTTTTCTGCTGCTGTTGGTCAGCCTTGAAGGAAGTATTCACTGTGCTTTCGAAAAAGGCAGGTATAGTGCAGTATTTTAGTACTACAAAAGGCAGGGACAATTAGTCTACTCATAAAACTCCAAACAAGCTCTGTGTTAACAGTTCTCCTAAAAAGTCTCCTTCTCTGTTTCTTTCTTTCTTTTTTTTTATAGTACATTAGTGACAAAGGATCTAGATGGCTGTTCAGTAAATACAACTTCTCTCCTTCATGTCATATCCTTCTAAAATGAATTTGTACACATGCATCTAGAAGTTACTGTCATCATTATTACTACTAGTACTACTTAAAACTGCTACTGTTACTATTAAGTGACAATGTAAAACTGCTAAGGATATCCAGTTGCATACAGAGGGCTTTAGCAGACTTTCTATTTACTCTTAACTACAGAAGAACAAGTGTTAGAACTGTCGCCTTAACAGTTGAAAAAGAAAACGAAAAAATCTAAGTTTTCAGTCACTTAAAGTTCAAGTGGTATTTTAGAAGCAGTGATAAAAACAAAAGAAGAATGAATGCAGCACTAGACTGCAAGTATACGTAAATTACTGATATTTTAACATTTTCCATCATAAGAAATTTAGACAAGGTTAATTTTGGGGTACACTGCACCTAAGAAACATCTACAACATCAAGCACCATCTGTTGTGTGTTGTGGAAACCATAAGCATGCAGCCAGCAGTATCTGGGGAAGGGATCAGATTCTGTTAAGGGAGTCAAGAAACTCCTCTAAACAACACCATGCACCTCTCTAAGATGTCATTACTATCTGAGGAGTTTAACATTCATTACAAACACTTATCACATCTCTGGGCTGATAAAGAAAGAAAGCAGGTCAAAGTACTACTCTCCCTATTAACAGATTGCAAAAATGAAGCAGAGAATGGCTTTTACACCTGTTAAGAGTTTACAAAAAAGGTGTGATGCGACTAGTCAGAAAACAAGTCAATTCCCAGTCTTAAAGCTAATAGGCCTCTCTTCTGGGTAATACTGGCATATTTTATGTAGAACAAATGGTTTTTGCTCCCACATTTTCAAATCTGAGCAGAAAGTAACCATGTTTCAACTGCTTAAGCATGCTTTTTGCTTTGACTATGCAGCTACTGGAGAGAGCCTATCAAGGAGCCATGAAGAGGATCTAGTTGCGGACTGAGTTATCTATGAGAAAGATTGACAGAACTGGGACTGTTCAGCCCAGGGAGCACATCATCAATGCATATAGATACCTGAAGGGCAGTTGCAAAGAGAACAGAACCAGGCTCTTTTCAGTGGTACCCAGTGCCAGGGTAAGAGGCAATGGGCACAAACTGGAACACAGCACTTGTGTGCTGTGTGAATGATGGAGCACTGGCACGGGGTGCCCAGAGGCTGTGGAGCCTCCCTGGAAGTCTTCAAAAGCTGCCTGGACATGGTTTGGGTAAGTGGCACATGGCAGTCCTGCTTGAGCAGGGGTTGTGGCTTAATCTGACATCAGCTCAGCACCACACAGCTGTCTGCTCAGCCCTTCAGGTGAAATGAGGGAGAGAATTGAAAACAAAATAGAACTTTTAGGTTGAGATACTGTTTACTACAAAAGAAATGGAAAAAGAAACAAAAATGCAATGATAACTATATATGTACATATTTCCAGAAGGCAATTACACACCACCTGATGGCAATACTCAGCTACCAGTACAAATTCCTGCCAAGTTACACCCCACTAACAATGCAGCATCTGACTGATGTTACAACAAAACACACTGACTGATGCCCAGCCAGCCCCCTGAGCAGCAGCCAGCTCCCAGTCACCTTCCCACAGCTTTATGGCCCACTGTTTGGTGTCAGGTAGTGTGGAATAACCTCAGCCTAATTCAGGCACCTACCCTAGCTTTGCCATGCTGGCAAAGACAGCAGCCTTTCCCCACAAAGTGGCTAAAAGACAAAAGACTCTGTTCAGCATGTGAACAGTTACTCAGCTACCAATGTGCAATGATGGTAGCAGTTCTTCCAAGGTCTGCAACACACCTGAGCTGAAATTTATATTAGAGTCTATTAAAAAATGAGATACCTTAATAATCCTTGAAATCCCATAAAACTTTTAAAATTCTGCAAGTGCACTACCAGGTAAGCAGTCTGATCACTATGTGATTAGTATAAATCTATTATCAGAGAACTGTAGATTGTATAAAGAACTATTTTTTTTTTCTCCAGCAAGTAAGGATTTTTTGAAGTTGCTAAAGCAGTTACTATAGAGATTATTAAGATTCTTTTCAACAAGCAGCCCTTCGCTCTAGGAGATACATCCTCAGTGACACGCATACATTATACATCAAACTCAGCAGCTAATCTCACACTTGAGTTCATCATTTCCCGTTAAAACGTTAGCTAAACAACAGTGTGTGCTCAGCTGCAACCCATTTAACAATGTCTTAGATATTCCTCCAGCTTGAAGGCCAATTACTGTAGTGAACAACTAAAAGCTGCTGTATAGTTAAAAAAATAATTGTTGTGCTCTTTGTAAAAGCCTCCCTCTAAGCGGAGAGCTGATGCTGAGCATAATGACAAAGATCATGCAGCACCTAAACAAATAAGATGTGTCTTAATCAGGAACTGTGCTGCCGTCAGCAAAAAATGGTCATTAGAAGAGCTGGTGGGCAAATTAATTTTCTGGCTTACTTTTGCAATCTATAAAATGAGAAGAGGTAGTTACCCATGGATTCTTCTATAGTTCATGAAAGAGAGATGTCTGGTTTTTTTCTGAGAGATGCCTGTATTTTTCTTTTCTGTCCATGTGTAGAGCCCAGGGGAGATAACAGCACAAAGTTTTGTACCTAAGTTAGATGTGTAACAGGCAAGCTCTCAAATAGGCTCATATAAAATCTGAAAAATACAAAATAGTCCAAAATTTCTACCCGGAAACTATAATTATTGTTGTCCCTTAACCCATTCTGCCAGCATAGCAATATCAAAAACATCCAGGTGAAGAAGTGTAATTGCTTAAAGAGTTTCACAAACAAGAAATAAGACATCTGCCTTGAGTAGTGATTACACTCCAATCCTCTCAGGAATTCAAGTTTTAAAAATTAAAGATAGAAAGTAGGTTTAATTTTATTACTTTTGTTGTCTGCCACTCTTACTATGGAGGCTATGAAATTCAAGCTACACATAACTAGAAAAGCAGGTTACATCATGCCCTCACATTTAAAATCGAAGGGACTTTACTGGGGCTTTTGAGGATAAGCAATGCAATACATTCTGAATTCATTACTTCATTTAAATTGACTTAACTTTCCTCAGTATGATTGTGTACACAAAACCATTGACAAGATGCCTTTTTGAATTTACCAAAAATAAAAACCTGCAATCAATTAATTCATCTTTCATCTTTTCATCACTCTGACAATGTAGTTGAATGAGTCTCTGCATGCAATGCCTCATTTCTCTGTCCCTTGAGATCTGCCTACTCCAGTATGGTTAGGAAAGTTAAGCTGAAGTAACTAAACATATGCAATAAAATGCATCAGTAAAAATGTATTAATCCCTAAGGTGCAGTCCCTCATTCACAAACAAATCTGTCTTAATTCCTTACTGCTTTAACTCTCAAGAGGAGCAGCTAAACAAGGCTTTGGTGCACTTAAACTAATACACTTTCACTTAATACCTTTACTTAACACCCTCCTGTGAGAAAGCAATGCCGGCAAAAGCTCAAAAACTTCAGCATAAACACTTCTAGGAGTAAAAACATCTATATTTCTGGCAGAGTTTATTTCAGCTTGGGAACAGACTAGTCTCAGAGCAGAACTCTTCTTTTGCCAGTGGAAGTCTCATCTCCATTTTGATGGCAAATACTATTCAAAAGAAATCTTCCCAATACCGGAAACCATTTTCGAGATTCTTCAAAATAGTTGTGGTAGTCATGAGAACATTTAAAATAATGTAGAGATATTATTTTCCTGTCAAGCTCTCCATAATGTATGAAAAAAAAACAAAAAACATTTCTACATTTAATCCTTTAAACACCAAGTTTGTCTGGTTTTGAAATTTATTTTACTTTTAGAAATACCTTAAAACGATTTGCTAGCTATTTAATATTACTGCACTCGAGTGCTCATCAGTATTAGACAACACCTCTTTCTCAATGTTTTTGTGTACCAATTTAAATATTTCTCTTTCTTGAAAGTAGACTCTTAAAGCTTCCTGGAGCAGCTTAGTCCATCATTTAACTTTCTAATACAACCAAACTATACTCATTATAGAACTTAGAATTTCAGGTAATATTATAGCCCTTTGCTGTAGTATTTAGATTTCTCTCTACAATATCTGCAGATCATCTACTGTTACTTTACATTGCTATAAAATACTAGGAAAAGCTCAGTTTTTTAGCTGACTTTTATCACAAAATGTTTCCACTGAATTATGCATGATGTAGAAAGCCAGAAGCAGAATTAGGAACAGAAGAGCAAGTAAAACTAATAGCTACAATGGCACAGCACCAGAGCAGAAGGGGATAGAAGTGGGGATGGAGTAGGCAGAGCCAGAGGCAAGTGGGACAGGAGAGGCAGAAGGATGCTGCCCAACTTGTTCCTGGTTGCAAGCCTTCTGCCAAGGCTGAAATCTGAAGGGCATATTTTGGAAATTCTGGCTTTCCTGTTCAGGCAGCGGTTGCTTTTCTGAGCATCTTTGTTCTGCTGTTCATTTTGCATCCCACAGTGTCGTCTGCCTCCCTGCCTCTTGCTGTGCCTCAGCCAGCTGTCCTGTCCTCCCTCACACGCTCACTGCTGGCTATGGCAGGACTCACAGATTGTGCGAGACTCCCTAAGCCACAACTGCCACATTTGCTATGGTCTCTTTCCCCTTATTATGCCCTAACAATCATCTCTTCATAGCTTTCTATCTCTTTCCCCCTCTTCTCATTTACATACTCAAGTACGCTTGCAGTAGTACATCTACTGGTCTTACATATTCAGTCTAGAACTCCCTGCTGCTTGAGCACATAACCATTACCAGCAATGGCAATTAACAAAAAGTTTGCTTGAAGGAGATGTGACGGTCCAGAGAGTCTCAATAGCCCTGCACATCCTTGCCCAGCCCCTCAGAGTTGTCCCTACTCTGGCAAGGATCCAGAAACGCACTTAAGACTCCAAGGTGCAGCAAGGCCTCAGCAGGGCTGGGCTATAGCTCCATCCCTATCCCTGTTGGCAGGTGGTCTCCTAGCTGGACTGTTCTGATCTGTGCTGCATCATGACATATTGCCTCCAGCCCTGTCTCTGGTTCCAGCTCCTTTAGCCCCTGCTGCTATCTTGCCTTTTAATATGCAGCTCTGTTGCTTTTTAATGTATTGTGTTGATGGCCAGTTCAGCTTCCTAGATGCTGTTATATTTGGCTCTACAGTTTATTTGGAATTAACTTGAAACCTGAGCCTGTTTTAAAATTAAGGTCATCTGTGACTTTCTTGTAAAGGGTTGCAAAGAGCGCCTTCTAACACCTACTGTTTGCCTTTGTACTGCTGCCAAGTACGAAAACAAGACTTTGAGCCATTTCCATTCCCTTTCAATGCTATACTTGAACCAGAAACAAAAATCCTATATATTGTTTGTATGATGTGGACATGGTGGTAACCTTTGAAAACTTTTAAACCGAGCAGTAGTTGGAACAGAGCCTGTAAAATTACATTTCATGAAAATTACTCTAATGAGACAGAACACTGTGGTATTTTTGCATACAATAATTTCATAGAATGAATCAGAAAGTGTTGTGAAGCAAATCCTCCTGTAAAGTGGTAGTGCTTCTGCAAGAAAAGACTTTGTGATGTGCAGAATTCTGGAAGTGTCAGAAGTATTACAGCTGCTATTTATATATAAAGAAGCTATTAAACGTACTACTTGACACAAATTTATTATTGAGTTCCTTGAAGAGATACTGAAATGTTTCCTGGTCTGGAGGGACTGATATTTTTCTAGTTTTTTATTCCCCTTAAATTGTTTTATAACTTTTCAGGTACAAAATCCTCATATTTTCACGGCTCTCCAAATAATAAGGAACATTTAATAAGGAACAATAATAAGGAACAGAAGAGCTGGAAATGAACGAAACTGAATATTCATTTTGCTTACTTTGTCTCTCCAAACCAACCCAAATCTATTTTTTCTTGTGATACTTATTACTATTATGAATTTGATTTCAAGCAAAATTTTTGTATAGCCATTGCACACTCATCTTTTTCTTATTTTACTGCACTTTCACAACAACATTCATTTTTCATTTATTTGGGGAAAGAACTTCCAAACCAACTGAGAAAAAATGGAAAGTACTGAAATGCTCTGATTCCTCTCACATTGGAAATCTTTTGCATTGCCCTATTTTCTCAAAAATGGACAGAAACCTAACATAAAACACTGCGAGGCAGTCTGTGCTGAAGAACCTAGGTCTCAGATTAAAAGTCAAACCACCTAGTAATGCGTATGGTATGCTCTCCCACATGAAAAGCTGGTCTGAATCACAACTAGTCTCCTTGATATGGCTTCAACTCTTTCACTCCCTCTCATCTCCGCAGGTACAGATCCTTTTGCATTAATGTTCACCTCAACAGCTACTGATGCACTGCACTTCATTCGGGTGGGCTGTGAAAATGTGGCTTGGGAAGGAGCTTTGTGTACAAAAACACATGGAAGAAGAATGGGAAGTACAGGGGCAGCTGCAAGGAGCTTCAGGTGCTCCCAAGCAAGTTCATGTTTAGCTTTCCCAGAAATAAGGCTGCTGTAAGCTTAGTCAAGGGATATGGCATGAAAGCATTTTTTTTGTTTTTTTAAAGATAGCAACATACAAGATTTTTTCCCATACATTTTGAAATGCAATTTTAAATATACACAGAGAGCACAAAGAATAGACAGAAAGCTCTCCTTTCTCCTTTCCATTACATGTAAGCTTTATGAGTGACATATTACATAATTAGAGGATATGAAATGTATACTTGCATCTGAAAAATGTCGGACCAAATGCTCAGCTGATGAATTCAAGAGTCAAGTATATGATCTGAAGCTTTCCAATTAATTTTCTTTTTTAGTAACAAAAATATTAAGTTCAACACATAGAACTAGAATGTAGTCAGTCCCCATACCTGTATCTACCAGATGGTAGGGTTATGGGAATGCCAGCACTTTTTGGATTTACAAAATTCTACTTGTGTAAATATCCTACAGAAATGGCATCTTAGCCAAATTCTTCTAGAGAGTGAGAATATTTCTGGCTTATTTTGACACTACTTTGGACACTACTACTTTGCAGCACGTAAGACAAATAAGAGAGAAAAATCAGGAAATTGCTTCTTACATTTCTGAAGCTCAAAGTAGAAATACCTACAAAGCTTCACAACCACTAGTTATTAAGACAAACCAAAATCCTTATTTAAATTCAAAGGAAGATTGATTTTAATGTGGAATAGATGAAACTGCCAACACAAGTGTCCATTACTGTTACATACTTCATGTGCGCATCTTCTCACTTGGTAGACAAAGAAGTTTCTGATTTTTTCAGAGATTTCTTATGCTGCACTTGAGTACTAAAACTAAGAAAACTAAAACACTTTAAATATTAGTTATTATCTCCCAGGGAAGAATTTAGTATGATTAATAAAATGTCTTTTAAAGATCAGGGGTCTTTGAGGGCTTCTATAATAAACTCTGTGGCTTAGTTCATCACTGGTATGGCCACTTATTCCTCAATTTGATGGAGTTATGTAAAGGATTAATCAGTCCCCTGGTAACTTAAAGCTATATAAATGAATACTACTGCATAAGAATATAAATATACTGTATTATACTCTCTCTTTGGGTTTAGGTTTGTTTTCTTTAGGTTTATATATTTAGGAACCACTCAAAAATATATTAATAGTTAACTGATAGAGTTATGAAGTTTCATATAGATATGCTCAACCCTTGTGAAAACAACATTAATTAGCAGACATATAATTGTTAAAGTTGATATCCTGTCAGAAATAGAAGACTTCACAAAGGAGGTAATGGCTTGTATTTTTCAAGTTCATTTAAATGTAATAAGCTAACATTGCTACTCCCATTAAGGCCTTTGAAATGTAATTAAATGCTCAAAAGACTACTAACATGATTAAACAAAGAACAGGGAAGGTTATTAACTAATATTATTAAAGACATTTCACATTCTGTTCTGCTCAGTAATAAATCATGCTGAAATTTTTTTAAAACATACCACAAGCAAGCAACTTTACCATTATCTGGCTCAACAGAAGATTAGTGCTGGAATGTTATACTGTTTAAAAAAAAAACACATAAAAACACACAAAAACACATGTGCCATAGTTTTTTTTGTTTGTTTGTCCTTACAATAATTCTTCTGCAGAAGAGGGAGCTCTATTTAAAATGCATACAACTTAATTAGACACGATGTGCTTACACACTCCTTGAGTTTGGTCTGTTAAGCACAGAAACAGACACTGTGCATTACATTTGTCTATATATTAATGCATATAGAAATATTAAGAGTGCGTATTTGAATTCTTCCATAATTTGTTATTTTTATGTATGAAAGACAATACAGCCAAGTTCCCTTCCAAACTAAGCCTATATAGAAGGAATTGTTTCACTTCTGTTAACTGTTGCAGTGTTTATACATTCAGTGCTATATAAACATTTATTTATGTGACAAACATGCAGCCTGATCTATTGGTTGACAACCTGCCCATTCCAGGAGGGTTGGAACTAGATGGTCTTCAAGGTCCCCTCCAGCCTAAGCTGATTCTGTGAGTTTATGATATGATACATGATACTTCATGCATACATGAGTACATATTCATATATATATGCACTATACTAACATACATGTGTATTTTTATACATGAACTTACATAAATTACATAACTTACATCAATTAGCATACAAAATTTATTATATGTATTACAAATATTACGTGTATTTATTGATTTTACCGTATATTGCATCACTTTTAACAGTGAACTCTTATTTCTTTTTTTCAGAACATTCCAGGATACTAATTTCTGCAGCTACAGCTCAAATTCCTTACCTATATTTTATAAAGATATATGCATTTTTGAACACTAAGTACGTCAGATTTTAATCACTGATTACCACCCCAGTATGTGTTGTCTGTAAATTCTACCTGCAAGTTTTTATTTTATTCTAGATAACAGAAAAGTAAGAACAATGCATTTGGAGTCTATTATACCACCACTAGAAAAACTTCTACCACTGACATTTGAGGACCTGGTGCAAGTCAGATACTTTTTCCCTACCAAATTCCTAACAAATATTTGTTAAGCATCTGATTTTTTTTAAATTTTTTGTCACTGTTCATAAATTTCTATCCACTAACAGGTCAAAACAGCTTCTGAAGAAAGTTAACAAAGCCATGTTGTAAGTAAAACAGAATTCCTAAAATACAGCTTCACTGCATCAGAATAACCTTCTCATATCTTTAACTTCTATTATCAACAGTTCATACTTTGTAGAATTATGGAGAAATCCAACGAGAGGACAAGGAGGAATGGTTTTAAACTAAAAGAGAGGAGATTTAGATTAGAAGTTAGAGGGACATTTTTTACTCAGAGGGTAGTGAGACTTGGGCACAGGGTACCCAGAGAGGTTGTAGGTGCCCATTCCCTGGAAGTGTTCAAGGCCAAGTTGGATGGAGCCCTGGACAGCCTGAGCTGTTGGGTGGCAAGGAGATTGGAACTAGCTGATCTTTAAGGTCCCCTCCAACCTAAACCATTCTATAATTCTATGGTAGAATTCTGGCAGATTGGATTGACCAAGAAGATGGGCCTAACCATGAATGAAGTTATGGTTTGAGCTTTTGCTCATCTCTACTTTTTGGGTTGCATACTGAAGCTCCCCACTACCTCACTTTCTAAATAAATTTCACTATAATGCAAAGGTAAGGCTTTACATTCCCTATTTCTCCACACTTGTGCAGAAAGATCCTAAGTGCCTCCACAAACTACTGAGAGCCATTCTACCACAGTCTGTTAAGCCCTGTAGCACTGACAGACAAGCAGGTACACATGTTAAGAAACAACACTAAATGCTGTCCAGAACATAAAGCTGAAATATTTACAGCCAGGGATGCCTCATGGATCTTTGCCTTCCATGACATATACAGTGCTTTTTGTTTTTAAAACCTTGCAACACACCAACTTTATGCAACAGGTGTTGCTGTGCTTGCATCTATCATGGCCTTTGACACCTTCGAAGCATAGTAAGCACATAAGCACATCTATCTACAGTATAGCAAGCTAATGGAAAAGATTTTTAGTGAAATGATTGTTTTAAAGAACATATTTAGCTCTTTTAATAAAATTCAGGTCCTCTCTATTCTCCCAAGATATGTTCACCTGAATTTGACAAAAGGAAATGATAATTCCTATGTTGGATCTTACCAGAGAAACAAGAAGAATATTTTACTTTCAGCACTCCACTGATAAATAGTGCTTATTTTGACATCTTACTGTAATTCAAAAATCTGAAAGTAGTGATAGAAATCAATGCAAAACTGGACCAGTAAGACTGGGAGCTGCAAATATTTTCTAAGTGCAAGTAACAGCCATTTGGGGTTTAGACTATTTCTTAAAAGTCTGTCTAAATTAGCTAGAGTTGGACTTCAGTGAAACCAACAATTTAACCTGCATTTTGAGTATTAACGCTGTAGTAAAACTGTGAAAAGTTAAATCGACTCATACTTAATTTTTGCTCTACAGCATTTATGTTCCTTGTTGAAAAATACTTGTTCCATCTGCTCTTGTCGTTAATAATTCATTATGTTGAGCCAATATCCTGAAGGGATCGACCTGTATTCACCTAACAATAATTCTAACAGATCACAGCAGACTGACAAGAGGATATCTTGAAGAAATCATTGATACAAATGAGATCATGCTTTTCTTCAGGCTATCATGGAAAACGTGTAGGTGTCTTGCCTAATAGTGTAAAAAGTGTCTAGTCATGAAGGATGCCTCTGCAAACTAGAACAATTTTTGAGAAGCTATTAGCTAGAAAGTCCAGGAATTTTGTGAATATTCATACTGCCTGGGAAATAAGAAAGAAAGGAAGAAAAAGGAAGAATGGAAGAAAGGAAGAGATTAGGGTTAAAGGAGAAATACTATTTGGTGTCAAACAGCCATCTGGGGAGCTAGAGGGAATGACAATTCTACTTGTCTGTATTGCTCATCAGTTTTCAGAGTATAAATCTTCTGTTTCTGTGTATATACAGTTCCCATAGAAATGACTGGCATTCTTGAATTGTGCCAGTTTAACACAGGGAATTGTATAGACTCACTTATGAGGTACAGTTTGACTTAACCACACACAAGAAATTCTTGATCACGATGCCCAAAATTTTTCACCCGTACTAACTAGGCAAACAATTATTTCTGAAAGTGTAACTGCCCATTCCTCTAATAATGAAGAACAAAATCACAATTTAGAATATAAATACTAGCAATATTTTTAGAACGTCAGGAAAAAAAAATCTGAGAGTAGTTTATTATTAAAAAAAAAAACAACCACACAACAAAAATATAATAAAAATAATATAAAAAAGTACAAAAATATCTTCAGCCTTCTAGACTGAATGTTTTATTGGCATTTATTATTTGTATTAGAGTAGAATTCAGTGTAAATATTAATATATCCAAGAAAGATCCTCTAGTTTGACAAGAGACGATGGTTGGGAAAAAAATGTAGAAGAAAGCCGGCACTGGGTATGAATTTAAGCACTAGAATGCTAATATTTTGCATACTGATGAAATGACCAGTAAGCACTGTAGGGATCAAACATCTGATCTGTTCAGTAAGAATATTGCTTAACACCAGCCAGCATTAACACTCCCAAATTATGGGAGTTTGGCTGGCTGTGAGGACTTCGTTTCTGCATATGAATGCCAAATACTTTGCACGTGACTTTCTATGCTTCTCTTTTGAGATTCAGAGCATACAAACATGCCACTATTCTAAATTCACAAGCTTATGCACTAGAAAATTATTTTTCCGTGTTATACATAAGGAACTGAATAACACAGTAACTGTCTATGTCAGTGGGGTTGAAGCAAGAGGATCTTTGAGGTCCTTTTCAATCCATGCCATTTCATGATTCTGTGACTAAATTCAGTCTCTGTGTGCACCAGAGTCAATGGCACTGTGGTGGTTTAGACCCACTAACAAGCAAGCCCCAAGAGATTTGCTCATAACCGCAAGTAAAATCTTGAGGCTTGTCTTTCCAGGATCAGCTGGATACAGAGATACATCTCTTCAGTGAGAATTTTACTAAAGCTAGGACAGATCTATATGCCCAGTTCCCCTTGGAAATGAAGGTAATTTTGTCGCATGAGGTAGTACCCATATCACACAGTCTTTATTCAGATGTGATCTGTAAATGCAATACTGACTTGTTTTTAAAGTGGAAGCAAGAACCAGAAAATAGATGTGTTCTAATTCTGGGACATATTTTTCCTCTCAATAAACATGACAAATTTCAATCCTTTCTAGTACTCACATAAATGTATTTAAATAACTCAATAATGAAAGCCAGGGCTTTGGACAGCAGCTGACCATTTGTCAATGACGCCTGGTATCAAGTAAATGCATAAACAGGTTTTTTTTTTCCTAATTAAGTGCTTTTAAATATAGCTCAAATAATTGAAGGACAAAACATCCTCCTCTGCCTATTGTCTCTGTTGATGGATTTGTGTCTCCCCAAAAAAACAAACAGATTTCATTTATAGCCTAAGAAATATTTACGCCAAGATAAAAATCCCACAAGACTTTTCTTGCTTTTCTTGTACTTTAAAATTATTTTTAAAATTTGTCTTCTGTTTCTGCTTGACACACACTGATCAGTAATATCAGCCCAGAAGGCCAACCATATCCTGGGTTGCATTAAGAGATGTGTGGCCAGCAGGTCAATGGAGGTGATTCTGAGCCCCTACTCTCTGCTCTTGTGAGATCCCACCTGGAGTACCACATCCAGTTCTGGGGTCACCAACACAAAAAGGACATGGAATTGTTGGAGTGGGTCCAGAGGAGGGACACGAAGATGATCCAGGGGCTGAATCACCTCCCCTATGAGGACAGGCTGAGAGAGCTGGGGATGTTCAGCCTGGAAAAGGCAAGGCTCTGAAGAGGCCTTACAGCGGCCTTTCAGTACCTGAAGGGGCCCTACAGGAAAGGTGGTGAGGGACTTCCTAGAAGAGCATGTAGTGACAGGACAGGGGGAAATGGCTTTAAACTGGAAAAGGGTAGACTTGGACTAGATTTTACGAAGAAATTCTTTAGTGTGAGAATGGTGAGACACTGGAACAGTTTGCCCAGAGAGGTTGTGGATGCCCCTTCCCTGCAAGGCCAGGCTGAATGGGGCTTTCAGCAACCAGGCTTAGAGGGAGATGTCCCTGCCTATAGCAGGGGGAGGGTTGGAACTAGATGATCTTAAAGGTCCCTTCCAACCCAAACCATTCTGTGATTCATTCCTATACCTCACTTCAAGACAAGCCACTTGTATTAGACTGGAATGTCCCTTTGTGACAAAAAAAAGTTATATCATTGATTAGCAGCTGCTGGATGAAACCAATATTAGGCAATTACTTTCCTTTAGATCACAGAGATTAGAGATCTAATTAGAGATTAGATTAGATGCATAATTCCAGTGTTTCTCTCCGCTCTTCCCCTGTTTCCCATTCTCACACAGCTTGGTTGACTTTGGCCAACTATGCTCTTTTCTAGTTTGAGTTAGTCTTAGCCAGTTGATAGTCACCTCTTGTGTTCATTTTTTCCCAGTCAATTAATTTGGGCTAGTCAAACACCTAACTTACATACTTTATCATATCCAATTCCATTTCTTTCAAGTGATTTTTATGAGAAACAGGAGATGAAAGTATGGAGAGGAAATGTAACTCTGCATCCAGTTGACTGTAGAGAAAAAAGCCTCAGATTTTACTTAGAATCATTGAACCATCGATTCATTAAGGTTGGAGAAGACCTCTAAGATCATCTAGTGCAATCACCCACTTACGACCAACATAGCCCACTGAACTATGTCTCTCAGGTCCATGTTTGTAAGCAAATCTTTCAGGGTTGAGTACCACATATAACGAATACGTACATACATGAAACTTGTAATTGTTATTTAAAAGAAAGCATTAGCAGATTTTCTCTGAAACTTTTGGAGGCCCATAAGAAAGTCTGATCTGACACATCTTGTAAGACTCAAGTATAAATGATATAAGTCACATACACCTAGTGTGTATCATATACAACAAACGTGCACAAATCTATGTGTGGTTTGTAATTGTGATTTAAAAGAAAGCATTGTCAAATTTTCTCCAGTGCTGTGCTACAGAATTGCATAGTAGCCTTAGGCATGTCAAATTTGTCTGATTCCATGACTTCATCTATCAAGATGGAATAACAGTATGCACAAAGGGAATGAAGTTATATACACTCTGAAGTCCTTGGATAGAAGTTCAGCATTACTAGTCACAATATATATACAAAGGGAGACCTTCCCAAATTACTCAGTTCGTAAATCTTAATTTTATTTAGTCCACTACAGACAGGCTGTTCTTTCCCTCTCCTCTCTCTCTAAGGCATCAGGCATAGAGTATTTATGAATGTAACTCATTTCAGTTACCCTTCCAGTCAATCTGTGCTGACAAATTTCAGCCCTGACTAGAAAGCCCAAGTACCCAGCATCCTGAGAGGGCTTATGCAATCTATCCCAAAAGCTCTTCAGCAAATCTTTGTTGCCACAAGGACTTAAAATAAATGAATTCCAACTACACTGGGTATACGTGCTAACATCACACCTCCCGGTGTCTGTTCTAGTCTTCACAGTCTTCTTTAGATGCTGCTTCTCTTTCTTCAGTTTTCTAACTTTTTCTGATCTTGAATTGAATTTTATACACAACATGTAGAAAATTTTATACCTAAGATTCCTTTCCTTTTTCTATTTCTTAAGTAGCAGCAATAATTCCTGGGGGCCCAAAGAATAATTTCTCATTTCAAATTATTGTAGTTCTGAATATATCAGGGACATTTCTCTCTGATCACTCTCATGTTTGCTTTTGGACCATTTTTTTCTGTTACACTAATCTGGAAAAAAGGTGTCAAGGATAAACTTCACAAACTTTTTTGATACCACAAGCATGACACCATTCAGTTAAATGGTTTTGACCAAATGTGGACTACCACATCAGCCCATTTATTACCAGCAACTGAAACAGCAATTAAGTCTAGAGAAGTTACGACAAAACAACCATGCACCTCCATCACAACAATCTTAGTGAGACAGACCTCTATTTCAAAATTATTTCCCAGAAGAATTATTCCTTCTGCGTACTCATAAGCATCTGCTTGCCTCACCATTTTTTTTTTTAGTATCTATGCCTGGGAAAGGGAACTGGACTCTCTCAGGATGTACACACATCATCAAGAGAATTTATTTATCTAAGTTCTAAATTACAAATTCTGCCCTCTTTTATATCATGAACTCCCACTAACTTTATTATTAAGGGTTCAAAGATAATGAGAAATGATGGCTTTTGGTGATAGAATCCAGCTTGACTTTAGGTTTGTAGGTCATGTGCATAGTGTTGGCAGTTAGTGATAAACATTGCTTACTTGTAAAATAGAAAAAATGTAATGTGGAAGTCATTGAGTGATAATACATAGAGAATTCCAAAGGGATATTTACAGTCATTTTTCAGTCTGGAAATGCACATCAAGATATTTCCTCCTCTCGTCAACATTCAGAAAGCCTAAAATTAAGTGTAATGTTGTCTTTCCTGTGGTGTATGACTGATACAAATACTACAGATACAAATGAACTGCATATTTGTTAAGTAAAGGGAAGTTTTGTCTCATATGTTAGAAGCACCACTGAATAGAAAAAAAACCAAAAATGTACCAGAATGAACTCTAGGAAGGGAACGCACAGTTTTATTGACCAGTTGTACTGAGATGAATACTAAAAGTACTGTAAAATGATAGCTTAAATGTACACACTTATGAACTTGCAGATACCTTTCTGAATCTGCTCATGCTTCGATTTCAGGGGTAATTCATTTCTAAAGCCTGTATCTACTATAATGATGTACCTTTCCTGCTGTGTTACAGTTCAGAATCAGAAGCCCGGGAACCACAAATTGGCACCACAGTTCTATCTTTTGTTGTTGATTAATCACCACAAAACAGATTTCTGGCAAACAGCAGATTTAGCAGGCTGGCAAGGCACTTATTTGTTTCTGTCTGTCTCTTCTCATTTGAAAACTACGCTACCTACGGAAACATCTTTAAGGCTTCTGGGGAGTGTTTACATGTCTAAAAGGAGAAAGTAGTCTGAGGATGTAATTTAGCATTAGTATCTGTTAATGAAGACTATTCCTATCATTGTTGTCATTATCTACTAGGGAGATTGAGAGATGGAAAGAATTGTTTGTTTGTTGATGTTTAATTTTCCTGTCTGAAAAATAACAGGGAGTAAATGTGTATTTTATATTAGATAATTTATATTACAGGAAACTTCACAGGAAATCCACATAAATGCAGAAACAACCAATGGAACATAAGAATATGTTTCCATTTTTTTATTAGATACTGCAATTTTTTAATTACTTCTTTATTTTCAGATAAAGTATAGTAAAATTTATAACCCAAGTATGTTTTTACGTGCTCCAACATATTTAAAGTTTCCATTTTTTTTCTTCTTTTTCAAATATAACTAGATCTGCAGTGTAGCTGTTTATGTTTCTGGGACACATGCAGTGATTTTTTGCTCAAGACTCTTCAAAGTTTTTTCTAAAGGGTGCTGATAACACCTGATGTTCTTTGGTCTCATTTGGCAGATAAGCTAGAGAGGAAGACAGAAAAATGGAGCGGCCAACGAAAACCTGGTTTGAATAGTTATGTACTTTAAAGCAGCTGGTGAAATTCTGGCCCTAGACAAGTCTCCAACACCCTTCCAGTAAGAAATGCAGAAAAAAATAACAACCAATCACTTAAGATTTTAAGCATCCTAAATTTTTTTTTTAGAAAAGTCACACAAGATACAGTCGAGAAACAGAAATAAGTACAGCTTAGACACTTAATAGCACATCTTCCAGTAAGTCACAGATGGTTCCTATTGTTTACAATGAGATTTAGAAGAGAATGAGATTTAGAAGATAATGAGATTTAGATTGAGTTAATTACACTAGTAAGTCTAAGCTTATTCATACTTAAAGTAATCCAAGAAGAGAACGTGCTGAATGCCACACATCCAGCAGCAACACATCATTGATGATGAGTATTTTGTGAAGATGTCTCTCAAATCAGATTATCATGACCTGCAGCAACAGCTTTGCAGAAGAACTTACAGTAAAGAACCCAGAATTTGGAATGTTGTCTTCTTATGTTTTTAAGAATTAATGATTCAAGGTTGCCTCGTGTTCTACAAGCAGAGCTCCCACTGTTGGCAGTGGGAGATTCAGAAACGTATCTGTGACAAAACATGACCTTGTTATATAAGCGTATATCCCTTTGGGGATAACATTAAGATTTCAACTGTCAATAACAGAACGGCCAGGGTTGAGAGGGACCTCTGGTTTTATCCCGCTCAATCTCTGCTCCAGCAGTCAAACGCAGAGCAGGGTGCCAGGAGCATGTCCAGGCAGCTTCTGAAGGCCTCCAATGTCTCCATACTCATCTGTTTTTTAGTCACATAGCATTGGTGTTCACAATAACAGATAAATAATTCAGGGACAAACTTAGATTTAACATGTTTGGCATTAGGTAGATTCTCTCATATTTAGAGAAGAAAAAGCTGCTGTGAGAAGTCGAGGACACTCCACTGCGTGGAATGAATATAAGCTAACTACTACATGACTCAAGTTTAACAGAAATATTCCTAAATTCTAGTCAGCCCTTTAGTTCCCATTACAGTATTCTCACTATCTTCTGAAACAGCAGCACAGCCAGATTAAGAAGATAATGCAATACATCAAGCCATAGAATCCCAAATGTTATAGCTCATCTTTTCAGCATAGCTTAATGCTTATGCTTATTTAAATTAAAATTAATGTGGAATTTGCTGAATGGACACCAATTTTACTACATTAATACAAAACAGAACAATAAAAACAGAAAGGATTTAATTAAGAGATAATCTAGAAATTCCATTACCTTTGTCTTAGAAATATGGATTAATAAAACTAGCAATATATTTGAATTTTTCTTCTAAAAAGAAGTCAAAATCTTATGTTGGACTGTTCCATTAGGAAAATTGAGATCATTTAATGGACTGTTACTATAATTCAGGATTTTATTTCACTTAAGGTATGAGCTGGCATCAGGGAGAAAGAAGGGATTTTTTTTTACAACCCCCTCAGCAGATGAATGACGACCTGAGGTAAAAACTATATTGTGACAAACTTCAGAATTTAGAGTTCTTTGGGAAATTCAGCTTCATATTCACTTGTGCTTATGCCTTTCTATAATGACTGACTATGCTACCAGCCAGACCCAAGCACCTGATAACGGGTCTGAACGTGATACGCATGTGTCCAACAGCAAGTTACAAAGCACAGCAAAGTTAATGCTGCCCAATTCAACACTGAGAACCCAACTCCCCAGCAGCCCTCAGCATTACCAAGTAACATCCCAGCTCCACAGACTGACACAGAAAGTTGCTCCCTATAAGGCATGACAGTAGAAAATATTCCTGGGTAACATTGAAAGCTATAATCCAACAGATGCATTAAATCCATTTATAACGTTTTCCAATATCCCATTTAAGATCTTTCTGGGCTAATAGGCTTCCAGATTCCTAGGATGCTTAGGCATGAGAAGCCCATGACTGCAACAGTTTTATTAGCCTGTACATCCTCATGGTAGGAGAGTATTTTGCAGATATGACAGGAACAGCCTGGACTTTTAAAATACTACATGATCCATCTAGAGAAGATAACATTATAAGATCAAACCACATAAATCACAGAAACAGCTAACTGCCCCCATTCACCTTTGAAAGATAAAGCAGTTTACAGAACAGAAGAAATTCCTTGCAGCCAGGACGTCAAATAAGAAGAGAGAAGTGCTTGAAATACATATCTTAGGTCAAACAACAAATATGCAATCAGATAATTTTGCTTTTACAAGTGGTTTTAGATTTACAGATGCAGATTCTCATCTGAAGTAAATCAACATCCTTCACTAAATCAATTAGCATGGTTTTCCTGACTCTCATTAAATGGATATTCATCTACTGAAATGACTGTGGACAGGAAGCACTGAAGAAGTCTCAGGAGGATGGAGGTGGTCATTTAGAAACTTCCTGCCCCCACCAGCCTCCCCAGGAACAGGCAGGGTACACTGCTCCAGAAAGAGCAGATTTCCTTACAAAGCGTATTCGCATTTAATAGGAAGACAGGTTCTAAGAGCTACTGCGCAGTTCTTTGTGGTGTGAAATAGATGGAATTAAGTACTAATTTGGGTTTTACATTGGCTGGCAAAAATAGACAGCCATGTTTAAATAAAGACTTTCAAATTTGTTTTATTGCTGAAGTCATAAATGCTGACTTCAGAGCTTTACGTGACAGTAAGTTATCTATGGATAGCTTGTTGAGATGCTGATAAGCAGTGCTTCCTTAATACCACTCTTCAACACTTCAGAGCAAGCTCTTAAGCAAAGGGTTGAATAAATGCTTCAAACACAAGGTTTGAGTTGAGATTTTGGATACAGTAGACACAGCAGTTAACATCTCCAAACATTAAAGCAAACAAGGAAACCAGAGCTAAAAAGAGCCCAGTGGCTCCAGGGTCAAAAGCCATAGGGGCCCTTCAGCAAAGGCAGACAATGTCAAGCAGAAGCAGTGAAAGTGTACGTGTGTGTTTGTGCTTAAATAAATAAATAAATAAATGATAGGTCAGAGTTAGGAAAGTGCAAAGCTTGACTGAACCTGTGATTTCTGAGCCTCTGACCTAGAGAAAAATGGTGTTTTAGACACCATCATGCTTTCAAAACATTTGTAAAAGATTACAGGATCATTGCCGGTTTACAGACAGATCTTTAAGAGGCTTTCTGACCTTTCCTAGAGCTTGGTGTAGCTTGTTTTTTTGCTTTATGCTGACAGACAAGCTCTTACAGCTCTCGAAGTACCTGACTACACACATTTATTTGCAGCTTGCACAACTAAGATGATGATATGTGACTTTGAATCCGTTCCTCCATCACTTTCTAACATGCAACATCCTGAGAATAAATTCTTTCAGGGAACAATATGTTTTCTTCTGGTTTACTAACCATGAAATGCCCACCCTGCCTATGCTGTTGACCACATGCAAATATCAGTATTTCTCTTGTTTTATAGCACATCTCCTGAACCACACCTTCCACTGCTGTCTCAAGCTTTCTGCTCCAGCATCTCAGACCTAAGACCCACATTTGTTTTCTTCTTTCATAAAAGACATTTGGATATGAGGTTCTAGTTCCAGTTAAACACCTTCACATTTGTCTTACTTACCTCTAGTAAATGTCCTGAATTACCTCTTTTGATGGTACACTCATAGCAAAAGATGTGCTGTTGACCATGGATACAGAATGAAACAAGACTCAGGACTGGATACCAAAGCCACAGGTCAGTCCTTTGGTATCTCAGTGCCTCAGTAACTGCCTTAATTAATCAAGAGGCAACAGAGCCTTTTCATTCTGAGCAACAATCTTATTGAAGTGTTAGTATGAAGTGCAGCGGCCACTGGAGAAGCCGCTTTCCCAATGGTCAGCAGGCTGCCATCTGTGACTCTCATCATGCACACAGGGCAGTCAGGCTAAAGAGGCAAGACAGAGCAAGCTGCTTTAATGAAAGCTTTCAAAAACCAGTATGGTTCTAAGAGGAGTCCCAATAGCAGCAAAAAGCCACTGTCAAGCTGGCTTGGTTCCTCCCTCACCTAAATGAGGGAATAAGATCCTTTAAACTCAAACCTTCCATGTAATTCCTTGATTAAAGAAGGTCCAATCAATTCAGATGACACGGGCTCCACTCCCCTTTCATTTTAATTTGAAACAACTCTCAAGGGAAAGAAGCCATCGCTTCTGTGAAAGACCTTTTGCCCTGAACAAAGCTGCTCCTTTGCCTTACAAAGCATCTCTCTTGTCTCTAGTTAAATTAACACAAGCGATAAGCAACACCTTAAGCAGTTCTGATCTTCATACACAACTCCCTGTGTCGCTTTCAAGAATAATAGCTTAAAAATAAAAATCAGGGAAATCTTATTTTTATAGAAATGTGGTATGTTGGAGTGGAGTACACTCACCCAGCTAACAGGCATTCAGGTACAGCTGTCTCAGCACAGGGACACACACTGGCAAAGTCTTGGTGCTGTATGTGTCGTGGCCTGGCCTGCCCCCATTCCCAGGGAGATGGGTCAGTGCCAGGGCTACCCTGCTACCCTGCTCCTGGATGGGACATGTCAAGCACTGATGTCAGGTCTCGCCCCGAGGGCATTATGTTTCTCATAAACCATGCTTTTCTCTTCCCATACAAAGCAGTGAGCATGTACAAAATTCAGATCTGCTCAGTGAATCCCCCTCCAAAACCTGATGTCTCCTCCTGCCACCCCTGGTGGAAACCTGCCACAGGCTACCCCATTGGGGTGAATGCCCCATCACCTATCCTCTCTTGCCTCAAGACATAGTTTCTACTTTTCAATCTCACGAGGGGGCACATACCTATGCAATTTTTGTCAGGCTTGGTTTGCCCTAGCCAGTGAGGAGTGTGACTAAACAATACATGCTACTGAGACAGATAAGATGCTGCTTCCAAGTGATGTTTAAAGTGCAACATAGTACACACTGAAAAGCAGTGCAAACTTCTTGGTTTCAGTTTAGATCCGTCAACATTATCACAGAGCGCATTTCTTTCTGTATCATTACACTGCTATAACATGTTCCTACAGGGTAAGAAAAAGCTCGTATTCATTCTGCGTATTCCACCTTCTGAAGGCTCACATCTGATCAATAGTTCACTCTGGAAATCTAGAAGGTCTAGGTGACAGGAGCGAGCCTGTAAATGTTCTATATCCATACATCAAGATGGCAGCTCCCAGAAAAGGAAGCTTCAAACTTCAGGAATACTTTATGAAGAATTAACTTAAAATAAGCTTCTACTTATCACATAACACTCTTATTTCTGAAGATCTCTGTGTAATCTCTTCAGTGAAGAAGGATATTGCAGCCAGAGAATTCCTTGCTGTGGCTTTGCTTATTTCTGCTGTCTAACATACTTCATATTCTTAAACAAATTGATTTTGGCCCTACAGTTCAGTGGGAGATTATGTCATCTGTATTGCTGCTTACTAGCACACAGCTGATACCATATTTCACCATTTACCAGACCACCAAGTTCAGTTTTGCTGACCTTAATTAAGGGCCAAGAGAAACATTTATTATTAAAAATAAATAAATAAACAAAACCACCCTTTTTCTAAATGAGCTGCCTGGGATCTAATCACTCCCTGACTTTAGCTTCTGGACATACCTTTTCTTGCACAAAAGTTTCTTCATAGATGAATTTTTGCTAAAAGATTCAAACATTGGAGGTGGAATTCTGCCTTCTGGCTTCTTGTTCACATGAAATCAACACAGAGCTTTTTACAGCTGACTTCCAGATATTATCTTAATATTTACAAATAGATACATATATACTGATGTTAAAAAACTGTATATATTTAATTTGGAAAGATAACCTAATTTTAAGTTAGCTCTGATTTTTAAGTAACAATTTTACTGGATATTTTTGCTATAAATGAATTTTCATAGGTTCATAACGTGTGAGAACAGCAAAAAAGTACAAGTACAGATTGCAATAGAGAAAACATAATACAGCAACAACTGCAACACAGGCTTCCTCGTCAAAGATTACGTCCCAGGGTTTGAATAAATCACCCTGTAATTAATGGTCAAGTGAGAGGTGTCCCTGCCTAGAGCAGAAGGATTGGAACTAGATGATCTTAAAGATCCCTTCCAACTCAAACCATTCTATCATTCTAATTGGAAAGAAAGGCTGAATATTAACAGCAAACTTCATATAGTGTTGCTACCTGATAATATACATTAAGTGGTAAAAGTATGAAAAGACAAAAAAAATTAAAAAAGCATACTAACAAACAATATACTTCCATTGAGATTTATCAGAAATGGTGCTTCCATGATTTCAGGTCTTTTTTCTTATAGCCAACTACAGCTTTAATGCATAATTAAAAACACAGAGTTTGATTTGTAAAATAATTATTTTGTCCTATATGTCAGAAGGATAAAGAGTAACCATCTGTTGATGGACTATTTTGATCAACTGAAACTTACTAAAGCCTTGCCTAAACAACAAAAATAAGAAAAAATGGTTGAGTTAATCACATGAAAAACACTCTCTTGTTACAGCAGCTTTTCCCGTCCTTGGAGGATCACGGTTCGCAGCTTACAACTGATGGAAAAATTCTAACTGCATCCAACTCATGCAGCTATAAGCATATGTCTGCTCACCAAGGAAATCTGCTGCACCAGGCAACTACAGAAAGCAAGGCCAGCACTCTTGAAATAAGGCATGATTACAGGTTGCAATTGTGGCTGCTAAGAGACGGACACTAGCAAAATAAATATAAGGGAAAAAAAAAAAGCTGAAGTGGATGTAACATTTACTCTTGGGTACCAATTTCTGTCCAGTGAGAAAATCCAGAGCACCTTGCAGATTACAGTAGTTGTCACAGGGTTTTTAAGCGTTCCAGGAAAACTTCTGACAGTCTGGACAATTGGAAGAAAATGTACCCCAAATTAATTCATTATCTGACTAGATCTGAACTGCCTGTTTGAAATAAAATGTAGAGCTCTTCTTCATAATTGCTTGATCCCTGGACTCCATCATCAGTTACTTACGTGTTTGGAGATTATCTGGACAGGGATATTAAAAAATGGGAATACCTACAGAATGGGCACATCTGAAGGAAGGGAAATGCTAGGAATCTCTTTAAATGCTTTTTCTCCTCTCCCAGAGGAGTTGGCTAATACAGCTTTAACTGCTAAGAAAACGCTCCTACAGCCTTTGCAGAGCAAATCTATTCTGTCCTTGTTCCTGATAGGAGAAAAAAAGAAAAATAAGGATTTGAAGCTAATGTCCTAGCTAATTTAGCCACTAAAAACCTCATACAATTTCTCACACATTAGATGTTACCTACTATATTATCACTCACATACTCAGATTTTCTCTGTATGGGTGATTTTGTTTCTTGAGAACAAAAACCACAGTTTTCTGACTTGCACTCTGCCCAAATAATGTTTTTCAGATACATTCTTTTTCAAACACTGGATGGCTAAGCAGTAACACCAAAGTCAAATTCATAACAATCTTGATACATTTTAAATAAACCACATTTCTGTAAACACATTAACATCCATTATCTTAAGATATACGGCTAATTTGTGTACTACAGTCTCTGGAATTATGTTTTAAAAGGTTCATTCTAGCAGATAATCTACAGCATACTTTATTCTCGGTAATGGTACCCATGGGAATTTTACATTCCATTCAGTTTTCTATTTTATGCTCATGATTTAAGTACTTATGCCAATAATGCTAGTACTTTAGTGGTCTGCAATAATACATGCTTGAGAGAGCAAAGAGAACTCCTGGCTTTCAATGTTTCCCATTCAGCTAAGCATTAACATTTCTGTTATTTCATTACTAAGAACACCATGAAGTTTCACTGTAGGATTAAGGTAACTGAGTAGAATACGGATGGAATTTTTTATCCAAAAGAAAACCATCAAGCCTACACTGAATTTGTTTGTTTGCAATCCATACAGTTGTCTACTTTAGAGTATTTTATTTATATCAAAATTACTTTGTCTGTATGATTTGCTAATGAACTCCTGCCTCAGCCTGATAGTGATTAGTCCCTTTCCATAAGAGGGGTGGTATACATCTACAATGACAAAGACATCCTGGATTTCAGAGACCTCTGTTACTTGCACTGCACATCATATAAATTTTTCCACCCCAAATTTGCTCTTACACTTTGGAAATACTAGTTATCCACATTTCCTTTGAAGAACCAGCCTTTCACAACACAATATTTCCTTGGTTTTCCAGGTAATTACATCCACTTCAAATAGAAATGAAAACATTCAGTAAAAATTCAATTTAAAACAAAGCTCTATTTTCTACACTAGTTCCCAAAGCAGTGGCTAAATGCCATGCTCATGCCTGTTTAAAAAGCACATAAACTTCAGAAAGTCATAGAGTCATAGAATCACTAAGGCTGGAAAAGACCTCCACGATTGTCCAAGTCCAACCATCCACCTACCACCAGTAATTCCCCACTAAACCATGTCCCTCAATACCATATCTCAACTAAAAATGCCACAGAACTTCATTACAAGCATCACTTTATACAATTAATCCTTCTTACTTGGCGTGGCAATGTCTGCGTAAAAATCTTGATCTCCTGGACTGTGTTAATTTAATTATTTGACATTTTAGGAGATAATTTTTTGATGCCTTGGATTAATATGGAGCTTTTTGATGTGAGCACTAAATAGATACAACGCCTAAAAGATAGCAGTACTGGATATGCCAGTTTAGACTGTAAATCTGGCTTAAGAAGTTCCTTCTTTCTCTTTTCCTCCCTTTGTCCCATGCATGGGAGTGTAACAATTCTGCTTCATATGTGGAAAATGGAGCAGCTGGGAGTATGGAGATGGTATCAAGAATGTTCTAGAATGGCTTTCCTGTACAAGTATGCATCATCTCCCTCACATGCACTGAAAACTCAGAGATGTTATAGGTTTGTGTGTGTAGGTATCTCACTGACCAGTGGCAGTAGAACTTGGTTTCAGAAAGTCAGGGTGAATCAGGAAAGTCAGGAAACAAGAATAAGGATTTTTTTGTTAAAGTTTGCACAGCTTCCTTCATTGCCATGCAACCATTATAGGAAAACTACTTAGAAAGTATTTCTGCTCTGAAGCAGATAGAATGTTATGAAAGGAATTTTTCACTTACCTTAGAAACAAAAAAAAATAATTATTTAGATTCAGAAGTCAAACTATTAAAGGCTGAATTCAGTTCCTTTTCTAGTTCACTTGATGGACTGTGCTAGTACCCTTCTGAAATGACTGAAATGTCTCAGTCCAGGCACAAATGCACTTGCTTTGCAAAGACCACCTACTGTAAGAGACGCTGACTGCCGAATAAAGAGTTTAATCACCCTTATAACAATACACAGAATAAGTAGCAATTATACTTAAGTAACTGTACTTAGCACTGGGCCCATTGTTAATTGTGTGAGCAATATTTAGTTATTCAGTGTTCTTGACCAATTCTAACTGCTATTGTTACATCCCACGAGAGCACTCAAAAATGCAATGGACATATCTATTTTTAAACACAAAAATAGTCCTCAGATTACTGGCACTGTAAGGACTTTTATGATTCGTAGTTTAACTTTTTTAATGCCAATTCACATGCATTAGTTGACAATTGAGTAGATTTTTTGGTGTAAAAAGTGACTCCAGAAAAAAATGGGAGAGAGTAGAATAAGTACAAAGGTCAGCTAAACATTCTCACTGGAATTTAAACACACAAGTAATGTTTGTTTGCATAATTTTTCAATGATGTCCCAATTCCATATTCACTTTCAGCCAAAACACAAATGTGACTGCTTAATGAGAACACAGCCCTGCTCTAAATCAATGGCTAAACTCTTCTCTCAGAAGGAAAATGCTCAAATATTAGGAAGATAACTAATGTCTATGATGAGATGCCCAGACCTGGACTCAATATTCCAATTATTCTCAAGTGTCTGGATCTTGCTTTTTGCATCTAATCTTCTGAAATAAATTGGCTGAATTTTTGCCTGTCCTGTTTCTTTACAAAAGTTCTATACAATACAGAGCAGTTGTAGATATGAAATATAAAACAGCTTTTGCCGTAGTCATAATCAACATTTATCTTAGTTATTACCCTAACCAAAATCCTACCAGTAATTTTAATAAATAATTCTGATTATCTTCTTCACAGAGCATCAGATAAACCCAGAAATTTCAACAGTATTCAGTAACATACTCTATAAAACTTTCCTTAAGTTGTCACTCAATAAAATATTACAAGTTCCTTAATGAAACACCAGAGAAATTATCTACTTTTTGCTCTAGCTGGAAATTCAAATGAAAAAAAAAAAACCACTTCCAAATCAGCATAAGTTTATATATAAGAATAGTAAGACAGGATGGCTTGTCAAAGGCTGTCTATCTTGATTTTGAGAGGAAAAAAAAAAAAGGTTCAGCATAAAAATGTCAGGGACTTCACCAATAGTAACGAACCATTAAAAATCAGAGTCCTAAATTAAGTGCATTTTAGCTCAGAATTTTAATATCAGTTCTTTGCTTTATTTCTCTTTGTAGTTGTCAATGCGGAGGATCTACCTACTACTAGAAAATTGATAACAGCCTGCTAAAATGCATAAAGTATTATTTCTGCAGAAAGATAAAAGAATAAAGCATTTCCTAAATCAGCATACATATTCCTCATAAAGCAGTGCTTCTTAGGCTATAATTCAATGCGTTTACTGCAGCTGAAAAATATATATATATACAATGAACTTAGAATCCAGTGCAAATACCAAATTCCTGGCTATCACTCCACATTCCTGTAAGCAACTATCAAGTTGAAAAAGCATAGCTGGAACAGGCTCTGAGTAACATGTTTGTGTGAAACCTACTGTTGCATCACAGAAAGGTGAATTTTGATTTTGAGCTGAGTAACCAAAATGCTTGTCTGGGATGGGCGATCAACTGAAGACATCCATATGGAGACTTCTGCCTTCTCACTGACTGTTCAGTGCTGCCTTTGTATTCTCTGAAGCAATACAGAACCAAGAAAGGGTGTTTAAGACAAAACTGATGGCCCCATTTTTGGCTTTGCCTTGATTAAAATTCTGAAGCTCTCAGCTCTGCTGACAAGATGATGTACAAATACTAAACAGTAAGACCATATTTTTGTGATTTGATAACACTCACTAGAAGATGGTGAGGCACAATGTGATTACTCTGAGAACTGCTGTGAGTGCTCTGCATCTGGTGGGCCTATACAAGGACTCAAGCACCTTCACCAACCCAACTAGTGCAAAGGGCAAACCATGGAGTAAGAGATGCTTCCCAGGAACATTTCAGCATCGTTGCCTTTTAAACTTGGTGCCAGTTGATCCGAGGGCGTGTTTAAAGAATTTTTCCTACTGCTTTCAATATATTGCAGATCAGTCCTCAATGAGAAGATTATATGCCTTTGAAAACAGTACAAAGAATATCCAGTGATGATCTTCCTCCATCCTATACCTCAGTATATGCATACCATTTGATTCTAGTAACGCCCTCAGCCTTCTCTCAACCCTATCATTTAAGCATGATAGAACGTTTTTAGCATGAGGCGAGTGTGCAACCAGCATCCCATCCTCCTTTGCCACCCCTGCTGAGTGCTGAGCCAGCTTTTGTGAAAATAACGTTGCCCTGAGACACCTCTGTGTAACGTTTTCCCTATCATATGTAGTACTTGAGATGTAAAGAAGATACTGATCATTGTACACACCTAACTATGTATGTAACCATGCAATGTACACCATATAATGGACAATTTTTGCTAAGTTATAAAGAGATGAGGCCACCTAACTACGTTAGTGCTTTGCGGAGGAAATATCTTTTTTGTTTGTTTTTCTCTTTTTTCATTTTGTGGGCTATGACAGCAGATGGATAAAACAGGAATGCTAAAAGGATAAAAGTAATAACTCAAAGTCTACATTTGGATTAAAGTAATCCAGATTCTATATGCTTATGGCATATGTTTGTAGAATCTTCTGAATTAAACATCAAAAAATAATAAAAAAAACATTGATATTTCTATTTTAATGAGCTAGAGATGTGAGATTCCGCAGGACTATATCTATCTGAAAGAAATGAATTCCACACCTAATAAATCATATTTGCAATGACAACGGACATAGCAGAGCAAAATATTCATAACAATAGCATTGACATACACAAAAAGAAATCTATTTATGTCACTGTGATATCAACTGAGCTGAAGCTCATTTTTTATTAAGATGGCTATAGTAAAGCTATATTTAGAACTTCAGGAACAATAGATCCAACTAATTATCTCATTTCAGTGCACTAATAAATAGGTTTTTTTTCTGTTTTCTTTGTCCTCTGAGATAACTGTACAAGATCCAGTATTCCTTGAAATTCATTACTTTAATAAATCTGTATTTCACATAATGATTTGTTCTTCCAGGTAGAAGCATTCCACAGAATCTTCCCAGATACAAAGGTAATGCATTGTTTGCAGCTATTAAGGAAAAAGAAGCCGTGCTGAATGTGTTTAGAGTAAAGGCTGACAGTTCCCTTTGGACCTCTTCAGAAGAAAAGAGCACGTGCTGCTACACAGTGTTCAAACTGCTGAATGGTGCTCATGCAGTTTACTTATAAATGAGCAAGGAACATATTTGCACTTATTAGGACTGGTACTAGACACAAGTTGTGGGGCCGTAAGGAGAGCCATGCACTCCCATTCACTGTGCAACACTGACACGAGAGAAGTAATAAGCATCAACTTTTCTTAATTACTGTAAATAGGCATGCCATTATTATGCAAACTCTTGCACTGAAAGATCTGGATTTCTTAAAAGTGGAAACCTCCTTTCTCTGAACACTTGTACACACACGCACTGAGGTCAGGTTTCAATTTGAACACTCCCTCTTAGGAAATACAGGAGTTGGGACTCCTTGGGCAACCTTCATCTGAATGTATCATGTTACTGGCATTAGCTGCAGAAACTCATACGTCTGTACTCTTTGGTTTCTGACAGGATGTACATTTTTTCAACTCACAGCACAGACAATGGTCACTTAAACATATACTGAGTAATTTGTTTTGTTCTCATTATGTGGCCTTATGAGAAAACACCTTCTAGTTCATAGGTTCATAGGTTCATAAGGTTGGAAAGGACCTACAAGATCATCTAGTCCAACCATCCGTTGAAGACATTTATCTACTACTTCTTTTGTGGGTTGCTTATGGTGATATCACATATCATTAAAATGTTATAGTATACTGATGAGGTAAGAAGGCCCATTAGTTCCTTCCCATTATAAAGGAATAATTGAAGCACAGGTACATTATGATGGAGAATTTGTATTAGCTGAACTTTCATATGCTGGCCCAATCAGCTGTCAGAAAATATGCCCACAACATCACCTTTAGCTCATTGGCACTACTGCAGGAAGGGAGGCACTTCTGGATCTTACTTCTTTATCTTACTTATGTAGTAGCCTAGGGAAGCTGACAGCACTCACAGCAGCTGGCACAGTTGCATCTTCACTAGTAAAACACTTTCATCTCTAGCACAAGCCCAGTTGCAGGAAAACTGCCTGCTGGAAATGGTCTCTGGACCACTTAATGGCAAACCATACTGGCATCATGCTGGGAACGATGCTGCCTGGATCGCACCAGCTCAGGATACAGAACATCATGAATTTGCTAGCACAGGCATTTCTGCCCAGGGGTGCTCCCAGGCCACACTGTACAAGATTAATCACCAAAATCACCTTTCACTGTAATTCTTTCTCTTAAAAGCATTTCAGGAGTTAGCTGACTACGCAGAAATCAGATTGTTTTGCTCTTTAATTTTTAACCAAATCACAACAAAACCCTATGGAACCTCAATATCCATTGTACACCACGTCAAGGTAATAATAATAGAAGTCGGCTCTATCTGTATAGCTTGTCGCTAAATCCCATTATATATCCTGGATAAGAGTATTACTAATGTAAAAAATGTAAAATGGATTACTATGCTGAGCAGATGATGAGCCTGAGGCACAAAATGTGCATTCATTTAACTCTATCTTCTTTAGAGGAAAAAAAAAAAAAGGAGAGCATACAGTGTTTGCCATTTGCATAACAGCTAAATTTATCACACTGTCAAACTGATGGGCCAAGGGGAAGGAATCCTTTAATGAAACATCCAGATTAAATATTAGAATAGTCTTCTGGAAAAGAGATTCTTTATACATAAGCAAATCTGTGGCCAAAGGGTATGAAAACCATTTTTGAGCACGTATCACTTAAAATAAACCACTGATCTGTTCTCCACCCTGCTCCCTATGTATAACTCTTGCAAGAACATAAAAGCATACTTTACATTAAGCAAGATACCTCCAACAGCATTTGATATTTTCTTTTGATGTTAGTAACTGTATTTCTTTCTTTCCCTGCTCGCTTCTAACAGTTGCATCCCTCACTTGGTACTTCCTTCTCCCGGAATCCTCAGTTTTGTGTTTTCCAAATCTACTTCACCTGATCTGTAATGCCAAATGACTTGTTTGTCCATTTTTTTCCCCCCTACTTTTGCTGTTGATCTACTGAGGCTGCTACTGTTTTAACATTATATATTGTTATGGTTTTATGATTTTTGTTGTATTGTTGATATTCCACATCATAACATCATGTGGTGTATACATGTATATATATAGGGTTTTTTTTGCTGTGAAAAAATGGAAGTATTTATATTCCACACGTCATTAGTTTAGTAACCAAGACTTGTGCCTTCATACTTTGTCTGTCTTATTGTTCTACTATGCAGAATAATGAAGCATCCTAAAAGTCAAAATCATGGGTAGCAAAAATGATCATAAAAGTCAAAATTCTTCAAAAAATCCCTGATAATTGCCTAGTTGATGTCAACTACCAGAAAATAGCCAAAATAAATATTCTGAAGTAGTAATTTAAATACAATTAGTAGTAAAATGTCAGCAAAAAGTCTAAGTTAATTTTACACTCCTTTCATTGTATTCATTTAAACCCTAAATATGACCTTAAGAACCACATGGAATCACAGAATTGTAGGGTTGGAAGGGACCTCTAGAGATCATCAAGTCTGATGTTCGATAGGTTTTACCTATTATTTTTGAACCCTTGGATTTTAGCCAAAAGTAGTCTTTACAGGAGAAACTTTTTTGTTTGATTTTTATGTCAGCATCCAGATATTCAACAATTTTAATATCTAGCTTAACATAACGGAGGAAAAATAAAGAAGAGTAGCTACCTTTGTATCAAATAAGAGATTCCCCACTGCTTGCACTAGCTTTTCAGCTTCACAAATTTAGCAGAATATGCTGTTAGTCTGTAAAAATTAGTGTTCCTCTCTTTGTGCAGAAATATAAACGTATATATGAATTGCAACACAATGTAAAAACAAGGCAATTGTTTTGTGTCATTATAGGAATGTCAGAAGCAGCACCATTGTTAAGTAGCTGCTGCACTGGGTGTTCAGGTCCCACTCATTCCATTAATTATCAGGGAGTGAAACCTTCAAAGAGTCTCCTTACAGATGCAGGTATTTTGAATACCATTTTACTGCCAGAATAAGAACTGTACCAAAGTTTTAAGGCACAGTTAGCTGATAAAAAGACCAGCAAAGCTTGTACCTGCACAAGCTATATATTCCAGGATTGTATTGTGACATGTCATTAATTATTTCACAAATAAGCTGCATGCTGATGATATATCACATGGAAGCATTTATAAATGACTGATAGAAGTCACAAGCCTGTTGAAGACACTGTTTTCCTTAATGGCTTTATGCATACATTGGTTGAAAACTTTACAGAGAGTTACAAATTATTTTCACTAGCAACCTGCTGATCTGAATTATCTGTAACAAATACAATAAAAAAACATGCATAACAATTACTGAATTCATGTGAAATGATTTATAAGTTCAGTATAATATAGGTTCATAGGTTCATAAGGTTGGAAAGGACCTACAAGATCATCTAGTCCAACCATCCTCCTATCACTATCCCTACCCAACTACTAAATCAAATCCCTTAGCACCTCATCTAAACGCTTCTTGAGACATATATATTGAGAGATATAAGATAGATATCTCAATATATATTGAGAGATATATATTGAGAGATATAAGACAACTATAAGTTGGTTATAAGCATGCCACGAATAAATTTAGACTCAAAATTAAAGGATACTTAAACATTTGACGATTAGATTTCTGAAATGGTCTTACAGGGCAAGAAATGCAAACTGTTTGAATATGAGTTTATGATCAAAGTTTATGATCAAGAACAACTGCTTTTTCTACAGGTCAAGTTACTGGGACAAACTGGCTTGTTTTATGCTGGTTGTGTCAGTTCTATGTCTATTAATACTAACCAAGGATATTTATTAAATGCATTGTTAATACACATGAGAAAAGTTGGTGATTTCCTCAGCCTCCTATAGTGCATTAGAACTCTACTATCTGATTTTTTACTACAGCTGCCAATCTTCTAGGATGCAAGGAAATGCCCTGTGGCTCCTCAGAGCTGCAAAAGAGTGAATGCGATTACTGTGTTGGGAACCACCTTGAACTCACTACTGTTTTCACATTACCATGATCATGAGAAGTACTGACTTTGATATCCCTTCTGGCCCTACGTTCCTACAAACTTGGCATTTCTGGATAGTACAGAATCCTTTCATACAGCTTTCTCTGTAACAAGAAGATATGGTTGAACACTGTAGATAAAGGCTAGAGCAGAATAACTTCAAGCTAACAATGTTTTAGAGTCTACATCATTAAGCAACAACGTCACAACAGTAATATATATTACTACTGGAGATCCCCTTAGTTTTTACTATCACACGAGTCTGATTTAAATTTTAGCACCTTTATTAATCAATAGAAAGAAACCGGTATAACCTTGCAATAGCAAAAAAATAAAAATAAAAAAATAAAGCCAACCAAAAAACCTCTTTAAATTAGGATTTGGGTTATAACCAACATGAGGTTCTTATTAGCCAGTTTTCTGTAGTTGGTGCAGACTAAGTAGATGTATATACACTGCTAAACTGTGTTCAACCACAAATGCCATAAACAACTCTGTTTTGAATAACAAAATTACTCATAGGCCAACAAACTTTTGCCCCTAATTAAGACATTCAGAAGATTTGTCTTTTAACCCTACAGAAACTATGGAAACTTTTTTTTTTTTATAATGATCTAACTTTCCACACTGAACAAAAGTGTCCATGTGGTTGCTAGTGCCACATCTCTCTCATTTGATCAGAACACATTGCTGGGACCTCAACTTTTCAGATGATGGTAAAAGGGTGTTGTGGTTTAACAAAGCAGCAGCTCTGCACCACGCAGCTGTTTGCTCATTCCTCTGCTAAGTAGGATGAGGGAGAGAACTGGAAACAAAATAGAACTTGTGGGTCCAGATGAGAACAATTCACTAAGATGGAAAAGGGAAGCAAAAATGTGATTACCAATACATAACTACCTCTGCAATGCAATTAATCACCACCTGCTAACCAACATCCAGCTAACAATACAACTGTCTGCCGACTGATGCCCTGTATACAACACAACTCACCACTGACAACAACCAAAACACCTGTGTACTATTATAACTGCAACCAAACACAGGGTGATGCATGGGGAGTCTGCACCCACCTCGATGCTCCACTTCTCATCCTTCACTTCCCTAGAAATCTGTTTCCAGTTCTACCCTATGAGAGAACCAAGCAGTGACTGAAAATTTCCACTTGGGCAACAGCCACCTGCTAAGGCTCAGCAACCTGAACTTCATCTCCAGCCCTGTACAATACGGTCCAAGTGAGGAAAAATATAAACGTAGGCGGATAGAAGCAACTTCTATCTCCTAAAACGATGGCAAACATCACAACACGATAAGGACGGTTGTTACAGCTGAGCAGCAAATCAGTTTGCTAGTGAATAGCATAAAGACAGCAACACTACTAGCACTGTTTTTGCCATCTAACAGCTCCTGAAGGAAGTAACGTCATAGTGCAGCACAACACTGCCAGCCAGGAAAGGGAACAGACTAAAAATAACGATGAGTAAAGCAGAAACATTATCAGTAGTACTTGAGTTTGTACTGTTAGGGACTGCCATCTTCTTGATCCCAAAAGCAGGACGTCAAACATTCTTACATTTAAATTCTAAGGAAGAAGAGCCTACGAGCAGCAGTACAAGTGACATGCCCCACACCTGAAGCTCCCGTTCACATCTCCTACTGTCTCATAACACGGAATCCTTTATTATAATCTGGCCAGGAGTATACAAATGATCCAAAGGTTTTCAGACCAAGTGTCACAGCTTGGCTTATATCAGTCAGTTATATCCTACCAATGGAGGGGACAAAATCCAAACCGTTTATTGGCAGTGGTCTCTGGCTTTTACTTCCCTGTCCATACAGGGTCTAGGAACAGTTCAGAGAAGTGCTTCTTCTCATAGCCATCAGCTGTGAAGATCCAAGATCACTGCCTAGTACTGCTTAATGTGTTTAGGGAGATGTAACATCTGTACCCCCTGCGTGCATTACTCCCAGTTCTCCTGCTTTCCAACAGGATGTGCTAATCAGGATCTGTTCACTACCACTGAGTAAGGCTATAAGAGAAACATAGAAGGTTAATATAAGGACCAAAACAAATGATGTTTGGTATAGGAATTTTATTTTTAGACTCTCATGAAGTTAGTTACTCAAAGGTTTCTACAAGGAACATATATTTGCACTTCCAGGCACTCTCATATCATTATAAGTCAAAGCAACTACAAATACTAATACTTTGGTCTAGAAAGGATTGGCTATCATCTACATTTTTAATTGGAGATCTGTAAATAACCTATTATTTGATAGATACTTCATATGCCAGCAAGCTGTCTTCTTTCCCCCTTGCTTTCTTTACTTGGCTTCCTCCCCTTCCATTTAAATTTCCCTTGACTCATTTCTGCATCTGTCAGTGACTCCATGCTTTCAAAAATCAGGCCCAATGTGGCTCAGGATTTTAAATCCTATTTTAAGAAGTGACATTAGCACTTATGTCCCATTTCATTTTGGTGAGTCCGAGGGTACAATTTTCAAGAGACTTCAGATTTGTATTGATTCAAAGGAGTACCTATCAAGGCTTATGAGAGCATCAGAGCACTTGGAGTTAGTGTGAATTAGGCACCTAGATTACTTTGTCTATTTGAGAGTGCAATAGGGATATTATCTGAAACTGTTGCAGCCTTTATGCTCCAAAGTGCTTACACCGCTTTGAAAATGGATCTAAGGCTGCAATGACACGTAATTTTGAAATACCACCCTTTATTCTCTCACACACTGTGCTTTTGTCTAACACAGATTTATAGTGGAAGAAAAAATGCTGCTCATTTTAGATCTCTTTACAGTAGTTATCTCCTTTTGATTCAAGAGCAAAAACTGCTATTGAAAATTGAGGCATCTTCTTTGCAATAGCAGAAAAACCCACTGAACATATCTTGAGTTATGTGCATTTCCAGCAGGCGTTGACAACATCACTATGGAAAAGACAATAGTGTCTGTTCTTACTTAGTAGGTGAGGCACTGGAACAGACTACCCACAGTTTCAGATGTTCCATCCCCATGGTGTTCAAGGCCAGACTGGACAGGTCCCTGGGCTGTCTGAACAGGTGACAATGCTGCCCAAAGCAGGGGGTTGGTACTAAGTGATCTTTAGATCCCTTCCAACATAATCCATATTATGATTCTATGATTTTTTGATGGGCCTTTATTATCTATGTGAAGATTATTTGATTAGTATCAGAATGAGGCTTATCAAAAGTAGGACAACCCTGTGCAAAGACAGTAGTGAAAAATAAGTATATATACTTAACTACAAGGGCTACTTTAGAAGTAATGCCTCCTATTTTATTAGGTCAGCCCACGATGCCAGGGGCAGATGTTGGTAGTATAACAGTAGAAGATGAACCTTTCCACAGTATTCCATTATATGTTGTTGCTGTTTAACAGATGGCAGCAGAGGGGCATCTGACATGGAAGTGTATATGAAGCAAAGGTGTGGACAATACCAGAAGAGACATCTAGGTGACTTAACACCTTAAACTTGAGGTGAAAGAAGAAGGAATGAAGAAATCTGTAAAATGAAGCTGAGAAAGTTAAACTTCGGTTTCAGCTATCTGCTGGGTTCTGAACGTGTTTGAAGTGAATTACTGCACTGTGGCCATCTTATGTCCTGTCACTAGGGGAAATAGAAACTGCAGTATTGAGAGAGTGCCCAGACCCATTTAACGCTGCCCCTTTGCTTGGTTCTAACACATCCTTCTTCCACATTTTAACATCACTGCTTACCATCAGCTCCCCAGCACAGATGATGTTACACAGCTTCCCTGGCTGCTGCTCTTCCTGCACGCTCTGCAACAGCTGCCATGCACACAGCCCTGGAAACTACACTGCATTTAGTTTGCACTGGCATGAACAACAGTTGAAAGTAATGGATATTGCCACTCCAAGAGTGACATTTTATTTAACTGACAAGAAAACGCATAGGGGTGGCTGTGAGCTTTACTAGCAAAGAGACTTGAGCTGCCAGCTATGACTGTGTTCAAAATTCTCTCTTATCCCTGCAGTCATCTTGATTGGCAGCAGCTCAGACTTGGAAAAAAGAGAAGAGGGGCAGAACAGCTGTTCCTGGAAGTTAAAAACAGTAAAATCACTGCTATTTCTCAGTGGTAGTGGTACAAAGTACAGAATGTACATACACACACGTACCTGTTCGCTGTTATCTTTTAATGATTAATTTATACATAAAAGATTCACCTTCTTAAATAAAGAACTTCTAATATTCCCTAGATTAACAAAAAGCATATAACCAATCCATTAGAACAGATAACTTTAACACCACAGACAGAAGTAAGATCATAAAGCTGCCTGGGTTTTTAATACATTGATGTTCATAAACTGTTAATCTATTTGAAACTCAGTACTTTGTGCCCAGATGGCCAGATACATAAGAAGTGCTGCGCTGTCAGGTCCAAAAAACTCCCACAAGATGGAACGCAAACTTCATTAATTCATATTTATGGTTTCTCCTATTACTTCTTGAAAAGCCTGGGGAGCATAAGAAAACCTTGATGCCTACACTGATGCATTTCTGAGTCCCAGAGGTGTGTAAGATGAGGGCACAAAGGGAGGCAGGCTGGGTTAGGACCTAGGGTGGCTGCCCCAGCTGTAACAGATGTAGTGTACATTTTCAGCATAGAGCTGAAGAATAACAGGGTTTTGTTGCCACAGAACTCAGCTGGTCTTTGCCAGCTTCTCAAGTGTATGATAATATCACACATACCCATGCATACATACAGAGCTCAATTCATTCAAGGTACACTGTTCCTGACTGCACAGTGTATATGGATTAACTTGTCTATGCCACATTAAGTTGAACTTAGTCGCTCTTTCCACTGTCATGATTTTAAAAGGGCCTTAATTCAGTATGAAGAAAGTATCTAGAAATCTGATTCATGGGGTTTCTCTAGACTCATTATCTAGTAACCTTTGAAAAAACTCCAGCATAAGGTAATTCTTTACTTTCTACAGCACTGAAAATGCTGACTGTATCAATAGATTCACTTCGAGAGGAAAAACTGAACTACACTTAAATAATATCCTAAGGTCTTATTATGTAGATCAACAGTTTAATTAAATCATGATTAATTACTCTCTTATTACAGAAGATAAAAGTGTCAGTGGAGTAATAAAATTCTTCATTCATCTGACATTCCACCAAGTATAAGTAAAAGGCTGAAACACTCAATGCCTTCTTTGCTTCCGTCTTTAATAGTTGGATTAGTTATCCTCAGGGCACTCAGACCCCCGAGCTGGAAGATGGGAGTGGGGAGCAGAACAAATACCTCCATATTCAGAGGGGAAAAGCAGCTGCACAGCACAGCATACATCAAATAATACTGAAGTATCATAAGAATATGATAATGACCAGACTGAGTCATACTTACAGTTCAAGCACAGTAACTGTCAGTGCCCAACAGAAGCAGCCTAGGAAAACATACAATAGCAAAATGCATTACAGCATTTCCTTGGAAAACTGCTTCAGGCCCAGCCAAACATGTCATATTTGCAGCTGACAGCCTGTTTTTAATTCCATGAATTAGTCCAGCAACTTCTTCAATCCATCTAAAACTGTTTGTATCCACAACACAGAGCAACAGAGCTCCCCAGCTCAGCTCCACTTCAAGTAAAGAACTGCCACCTCTCCTCAAGTCAGCTTGCTCATCCCTGCTTTTCTTTCACATCCCCTACTTCTTTTAGCTGCCAGGAACGCATCTCTTATCCATCTTTGCTATGCTGGTACTCTCATATCTTTTCCATCTTAAGGAATCCTAGTCCACTTTATTCCTCATAGAGAAGCTGCCCACCAAAAGTTTATCATATTTCTCTGGAGGAGCTAGAGTTGCACACAGCATTCATAACACCAACACATTCGTTCAGCTGTATAATTTCTATTTTGTTTCCTTCTAACAATAATCCCAAATATCATAGAATGGCTTGAGTTGGAAGGAACCCCAAGGATCATCAAGTTATATTATCTCTGAAATTCACCTTTTCACAGAACAAACTGTTGTCACTTTGTTATCTCATTCCTATGTGGCATTTGTTAGCAAATAGCCCAACACTCAAGTTGGAAGGAAGAATTGCGTCTTCTTCCTCTCATGAGCATCACTTCACATCTGAATTTCATGTATCATTCTAACATCTGATCATTTAATATCACATGGTCTTTCTGCAGTTCTTCATAATAACCCATACTCTAAGTGATAAATGTCATGTTATTTCTTCATCCCTTTACAAAGGATTTATAAATATTCAGGACACAACTATCCTGCTGATCTACCTATACTGCTGTTTTCTACTTGAGGGACCGCCCTTTTAACTCAGGCTAACTTTGCTTAGGAGTCTCTAGTGAAGGATTTTTATCAAAAGCCTTTTGATATCCAATGAGATCACATCATCTCATTTGCCTTCATTTGCTTGTGGAAACCCTCAAAGTGTGCCAGTGAGTTGCTCAACTCCCCTTTGCAAAGCTGTGCCTCAGTACACTGCAATATTCATATACGTGCTAATTTTACTCTCTAATTTCTTCTGGTTTGTTAGTACTAATTGGAGACAACAGGTTTGCTTTGGACTCCTTGGAAAAATATGTGTCCTGTAAATTTCTTCCCTACCCTCTAGTACCAAGGTGTTTTTAGAAAATGGCCAGAGATGACAGGTGGTAATTCACCAACTTAAATCTTTGAATTCCTTCTGAATAAGATAACAGACTACACTGTTACCGAGCTATGGAGTCTGTATTGTAAACGTACTGAGGCCAAAAAAACCAACTACCCCTCCAAAAAAACACACCCACCCAAGCCACAAAACCTCAGTCACAGGCCCTAATTCAGATCTCCCTGCAAGAGACATCCCACAAAAGCTCCAGTCTGAAACACCACTGGGAGAGGAACATGCAATATAGAAGTCACATGTTTTTCCTGGAGTTTGATGTCCCAGGAAAGATCTATGCTAACGTGCACCTCTGATACACCAGTCCTTGTGCTAATTGTCAGTATACTTTTCTGTGCTCCAGAATGTCCTCACTTCATCACTCCATCAGGCCATAACTTTCCATTTTACCAGAAATTATTTCCTTTCTAACCTATTTCCACTCCCTTCACTTCCTTTCCATACTTTCGGCTGCATTTTGTGTATATCCACTTAAAATGTCCTCTGCCACTTACCATACACTATCTTGCTTCTTTACCTAGCTTGTTCATTCCACTGTAAAGAGGTGGTTCACTTTTAAAGCATGAGGCTATCTATTTAAATGTACAATCAATAGCAAACGACAGAATATGAATACATTTCATTAATGCATTCATAATTGGATATATAAACTAAGCCAATGATAAGTGTTTCAATGCACATTTACCTAATTTAAATACCCAGCTGTAGCACAGACTCACTATAGAGTGCTTCCAAAAGCAAGCTTCAGCTTAGCAGTGCTAACCTCCCACCGCAGACAGGTGGGTTATACTGCATGGCTCAGTCAAGTTCTGACCATTAACCATAACTGTAAGTGCTCTGGGGTTGCCAAACTGGCAGGTTTCCCAGTTACAAGAAATATAGAGAAAGCTGAAGAAAAAGTGAAAGAAAAAGAACAGATTTTAAATAAGAGTAGTATGATAATAGTCTTTAATGTTTCTTACACTTTAAAAATAAAAATACTTACTTTCTCCCTCTCACCACTTTTGGTGTTTCAGAATGGTGCTTCCATTTGGCTAAGTGCAGCTGTCTGGTTCCTAAAATGCCACTGCTGAGTGGAAACTTGGTTGTTTGATTTTACAATAACAGACTAAGTCAGCAATCAAATGCTATGACTCATAAAATTGATGTAGACTTAATTATGAAGAATTCATTAAATTTTTTCTCTTAAAAACTGATGTAAATAAGTGACAATTTTCTGTGAAGTATTTCCAGGAAAAACAAGTAAACAAACAAACAAAAAAATGAAACCAATAAAGTCCCTCATACTAGGAAGCTTAATGTGACATACATAATAAAAAGGAACAGAATGAAATGAAAAATATGGTTAATTATTGCACATTAAATTATGGTTTTTGAAGTAATCTACACATACAGGAAACAAGATTCTCTGATCTGTGAAATTTAGGTGATTCATAGAAAATTTCTTGTCCAAAGTTCATGGGTATATGTCCTCAAAGGCAGAAATGAAAAGATACCTATGTAGACCATGTTAAAACAAAAACATAAAAATAAAACCCTGAATCCTCCACACCCCCACCTCCCCCCACAAAACAAACAAACAAAAAAAACCCACATGGATTAACCACCAACTACTAGAGGGATGAATGCAACCAACCTATAGCCAGAAGCACACCTAAGGGATACACTAGGATCTAGATGCAAGTTTTGAATTGTTTTTCCTTTGGCAAAAGCATGCTTTGCTGAAAAACTTTTTTCTTCCCCAGACATTTGGAGTTTATGATTGACTGGAATGATTCCCTGGACTCAGCATCAAGGAACAGATAGGAGAAAATGAAAACGTGTGTGATAGAAGAAAAAGAAAAGGAAGGGAATAAGAAAGTTATCTCTACTCCAGAGCAGTTTACTTCCCCTAGATAGTAGAGGGCAACCAGATCCAAACCTCTGCTCATGCTGCTTATGTCTTGGGTAAATATGGCACTAGATGGTCTCCATTTCAGTTCTGAAGTTGTTCTGCTGTATTTGAAGAACTCAATATTGATGATGCAGGAGAGAAGCTGACTCAATAGTTTGCTTGTGAGGTGGACCTACATCTCATGAATGAGCCAGTACCCACCCAGGCAAGCAGGGACACCACATGGCACTTCCACACCTTGCAGGCCTACCAGTTAGTTTGAGCTGCAGTCTCCTCCATGGTTTTTCCACATGCATGCTTTTCTAATGCATCTGTACAAGCCTCAGGATTGGTCAGAATTGATTTCTCCAGTTGTCCATACCAGTACATACTTTTGTGTGGGTCCACCAAATAAAGTACTCTGAGCGAACAAACTTGACTCAGGAAAATATTATATTCTTTTGTAAGCAATCACAGGCTGACACTTCAGTAAATCAGTTTCGCACAGGAAGAGTACATGCCTTTCACTAACATAGTTCATTTGTTCTGAAATGTAACATGATTCAGTTGTACAAAACCAGAATCAGAGGAACCCAGGGGAATTCTTCCCATTCTCCCAACCCTTTGAAAGTAGTAAGGCGTAAATCATTGTAAGTCCTATGGTAAGTACACATTCTCTTACGATTTGGTTTGCTCTTGCTGATTTTCATTTTTGCTAAGAACTTCAAAAAATTTGTGCGTGTGTACATAACAGCCAGGAAGAGGATCCATACCCTCTGCAGAAGGCAAAAAACTACAGAACAAGATACATCTAACTGCACTGTGAGCACTCCAAGTATCCATAGATCTGCCGTATTACCTACCTCTAGGATATTAAAATTGTTGTAGATCTGTGCCATGAAATCATACTACTTTCTTGTCATAACCTCTAGCAAGAGGAGAAAATAAATATTCATGCCTCTTCAAGTTTTTATTTCCACCCATAGCACCTGTTTACTGATGAAATTGTTAACTAGTGCAGAAGGGAGGACTCACAAGAATACTGCTGTGCTGCACTACACCCCCTTGATGTTCACTGGCTAACACTGAGGCCTACTATTTAGCCCTTTTTTAATCCATGCCACATGTGGTATATCAAGTCTTCAAAGATATGTCCCTTAACCAACACACAGCCTCTAGGTTATTGACTCATGGGAGCCAAAAATCTTGTACAATCTACTGGTTCTGCAGATGGAAATTTTTTGACTCAGACTTTCAGTCTGAAGATGCAAGTGATACATGTGACAGGTGGAAGCAGACAAAACAGTTGATTTGAATGACTCTGGTTGGTTTACAGAGAAAACAGGTAAACAGTTGCTTATTTTTAAAAATAAGATGCTTTTCATTATGCTTAGGTTTCCAATTAGAAACATCTGTTAAAGAATGCTGCAGTTTTACAATGAAAATCAAGCATGAACATGCTTAAATTAATAGAATTACACAAAATGTATCTTAAAATAGTCTGTTATTTATATTTTATTTGGTAAAGTAAACTCACAAATCACATTTACCTTCCACTTCTTTCTTACGTTGCTATTTTATTTTGAATTCTGTCCTTGGTAATTGAAAATAGCATAGTTAATTCCTGTCATTTGCAACCAATTTGTTGTCAATTGAATTTTGAGCTCCGTTAATGCTGCACTATTTGCTTTAAACATGGGAGCATCCTTACAGTCTGTAAATGTTATCTGTAATTTGTGTTCTATTATCTTTGATTTTTTTCTTCCCTTTCCATTTCTGTCTTCTCCATTTCTTTTAATTAGCTTCACATTGGAAGGAGTGAGTAATTTTCAAGAATATGCAAATGATTTCTCTGGTAAGTTAAATTCTTATTCTGATGAGACAGTGAAAGATTGTTTTCTTCTCCCATTAAGTTTCCATTTAGTTAAGATAGATTTCCATTTGCATTTAACCACCTGGCAAATATCACTTGTTAAATTACATTTTCACCTATGGACTACAAGGGATATTAAATCTCAAAGCATGCATTTATGTTTAACAGTCTTTCAACAGACAGGATATCAATATCATTTATAGAGAATTTGTCTACTAGTTTTAGCTCTAAAGATTCTCCAAATTTATCTTTTCTTCCCAGTTCTTTTCTTCAGGCTACCCTTCAGCAGCAGGAGAGCACAGGTTAGGTGGGGAAGGCAGACTGAGCTTAGGCTGCTTATGCCCTCAGCAGTTTCTCTTCTATAGCTACTCCTCCTCCAGTTGGATGTGGGTCAAATACTACCAGTGCACTTGCCCAGGAGCACTGCTGAGCTCTTCACAAAATCACAGAACCAGAGAATCACTAAGGTTGGAAAAGAACCACAAGATCATCCAGTCCAACCTACCGTCAATAGTTCTCACTAAACCATGATCCTCAACACAACGTCTAACACCAGTTACAGCCTCTTTACACCAGTTTGAACCTTATCACCTTATTAACTCCAAGAAAACACACATGGTTTTCAGCAATTCACATGCAGATCTTTGCCTTCTCAGCAGCTGTGACGTGAGTTTAGCAGTTTTATAGGTTCTCCATGGTGAAAGACAAAGTGATTATACATTTCTAGGGCTTTGCTACTCCAGCAGCCCTTCAAAAAAGGCTATCCCTTCCAGTGGCTGGCCAAAGCTACCCAAGTGTGCTGGATCATCAGCCGATTAAAACTGAGCTCATTTCCAAAACACATGACTTTCAAAGTACCAGAAGGAAATCAATTGCCTTTCAGCTGTTCTCACAAGACTGGCCCTTCTTTTCACATGTCAGGATGTGACAGGGTCTGAGTACTCAACCAACCACCTCTTTTTCCTGCATTTCACAGCAAAGCAACCATCAATACTATATCAAAGCACCCCACTGATCACAGGTGGTAGTGCTGCAACAGCAGAAAGAAGAATCATGTACATAGAGAATAAAGCTGATGGACAGTAGTCCTCCTTACTAGTAATTCTTCATTTTAAAGAAAATGTGTTTATCCACTCTATGCCATAGAGTGTCTGAAATGGCAGCACTGCTGGAAGTTACAAAAAAAAAAACCAAACAGATCTCTGATTAGTTTATCTGAAGAGCCAAGTAGCACTGACACCCGAGCAGACAGGTTCAAAATACACAATATTCAGAATTCACAATAATACACAATATGGTCACCTCTCAATAGTTCAGTAAAACAGAAAGTCACCTCAGATTCTTTCCTGTGGTGCCAGTACCTTTCTTGTTGCTACAATCCTATCAAGATGTGTTTTACCCGCTTGCAGTGGCCTCCCTTGATTTACTGCTGTAATAATCACTCCTCAGCTTGGCAGGACTTCAGTGGGAATTGTGACTTCCCCAGTTTCTCAGAATTAAGTCTAACCTGGTCTAAATTAGGCTGCAGCTATCAGTGACCACTACTGAAAGAACAGGCATTTTCATTTCTGCACACATTTAAACATCCTCCCCACAAAAAAAAAAACAAAAAAAAAAACCAAGAACTCTGCTTACTTAAGGTAGGACTTGTCACAATTAAACCAGTGATATTGTTAAAACACTGGCAAGAAGCCCATTCTTCACATGGCATTTATACACTTTAAAACACCCCTGCATTCTCTGTGCTGCAAAAGATTTTGTCTGTGCTATCAATACTTATTGTATGAAAAATGTCTTTTTCATTATAAATACAGAGACTCATTGCAATTAGGGAACCACATAGTAAATTCAGTCATCAGTGTAACAACAGCCTATGCCCTAAGCTTTTCAGCCCAAGTATCCAAAAGCTGTATTTTCTTCAGTTATTCTCCTCATGTTTTGCACTTACAATCAACTTCCCAGAGAGCACAGTAATTCCATTGCATTACAATAACAGCTTCAGTGTTATCCCAAGGTGGCAGTGCTGCAGTGCTGTTGTGATCTCACAAAAGCAAGCAGAGATGGAAGAGCAATAAAACCCCAAACACCAGACTTCCTGCTCGTTCATACTTTTACTTACTTCTGTGATGTGCAGACCTGCACCATGTTGATATTATTAGTTAATTTAATATTCAATTTCTATGTGCCGAGACTGCACATCATTTTTAGGTACTCTATGAATCACGTCTGCTGTATATTTAAACATTTAATAGCTTGCAGGCAAAGTGGAAATAGAGAAATATTAAAAAAATTAGAGCTTACCAGACACTGAACGAGAATCTAAACTTTCTTTCCCCTGTTCATTGCTACATTCTTAATTTTGATTCTGATGTTTTCCGCAACCACTTTAGTTTTATGACATGTTAAGCCATGGCAGAAAGCCCCACAACCTAGCCTGTCCAATTAATGACTACTGACATGGTAAAAGGAAAACTGAACGGAAATACATATATTTTCATAAATAACCCAGTTTTTAAATAGTAAGATGTTCTTCACTTAAAGTTTGATGTGCAAATAGTGAAATCAGCAATACAGTGAAGGTGTACAAAAATAATTTTGCCACAGATATTAGTGAAACATTTCAAGTTCAATAGATTACAACAAAATGTTATTCATATTACAGCAACAAAACATCTTGACAACTGCTTTTACAGATCCTTCTGCTAAAGATGATAAAAAACACTGGAATTTACTGCATATATAAAACCTTAACTCTAGATAAAGTTACTCATTTATACAGTATCCAAGGATAGCAATCATTTTTTATTTTATGAATGTACAGGATTTTTTTTGAATTTTGATTTATTCTTTTTTGAAGACACATTACACCCAGAATGTCAAGTGGTATCACCTTACCTCCTCACTTCAGTGTCATGCTACAGAACATGCTTCTGTCTGTCCAAATCAGTCAGTATTTACTAAAAGAACCCAGTAGTAGGTGATACCAAGAGGAGCAATCTAAGCTCATTCTCTTTCAGCCATACACAAAGCATTTGTTATTTCAGAAGTTGCTAATGACAGAGAACATTTTTCAGCTCCCACTAAAAGTACATAAAATACAATCACTAGGAAATCCTCAGCAGGTACTAGAGCCTTCTTTGCAAACATACGCTGCCACATTTCCTGTGAATATAAAAAAAACATTTTCTGCTTTTTCTATCTACTGCTTCTTCTGTAATATTTATGAATGTATTTTTCCTGTAGATTTAAAATATCCTGACATCTTTTGTTTCTCTTTGTACTTCATAAAGTTACTTTGAAAGCTAATTCAGGCAAATCAATTTTCTCCCTGTGTCAAGTAAACACCACTGCTCCTTCTTTTTAAAGAATGATGGCTCTGAGGCACTACCTTTACAATACATCCTCTTTCTGAGATCAGTTGAGCTTATTGCAACTACAGAAGATAAATTTCAGGCTCACCTCATGGAAACATACACAGATATTAAGCCTTGGCTGTACAGGTTAAAAAAACAAACAAAACCCAAGCAACTATTCAATGCGGGCAGCAGTTACACTCCATATTTGAGGAAAAAAAGGAAACAACCATGAAAATACTGAAGTCCTGATATTTAATTGACTTCTCTGCATTTCAGAAGCCTTATTTAGATGGAAAATCTTAAAAGTTGACATAAAAACAATGATGATACTCTCATCACAGGATTTTGGACACAAAAATGAGCTTAAACTAGTCTTACTGTTTTGGTTTGACATAGGTAAAATGTAAGTCAATATGAGATCTTGTAGATAGTGTCACAACAACCCATGGATGTATTTTAGGTGACTGTCTTTGAGGGAAACAAACAAACAAAAAAAGATGATAAAAACCCATTTCTTGTCCCATTTTAGGGACATTCAAGATCATCTAGTTTCCACCTTCCTGCTATAGACAGGGACACTTCCCACTAGACCAGGTTGCTGAAAGCTCCATCCAGCCCAGCCTCAATAACCTCCAACTTAAAATCTCATTTGCTGGAAAAGGAAAAGGTTTCTGCAAAAGAGTCTACCACTGTTATAGTTATAGCTCACCACTGAATTACATGTGTCTCCAGAAGGTAACCCTACTGAAGACATTCAGTGCTGTACAGTGCGAAATGTAGTTTGACATGGACTGTTAGAAATGAGAATGATCAAAAAGGCTACTGACAGCATCAGGTTTTTTTCATTAAACACTCATATTTCCCAGTCATTCGCTGACTGGAACTATTTTACCATTCAAAAAGAAGAACTAACTATGGTAAGTTACAGTGAATAGTTCCTGGATCCGCTACTTGACTTAACGATTTATTCAAAGGCAGGCAATTTTTAAGGTAGTAATTACCTTACTTCCTTTTTTTTTTTCCCCTCATCAAAAAGTTTACAAGTGTTTTTGGTAAATATAAACGTTACTGAATGATTAGATTAGTCATTAATATTGGATTCAAGCAGAATTCATCAGAATCCATACTCTTTTTAAAAAGTTGTGTTTTAGAAAGATGGAAATCCAGTGAATTTATCTTCATTACAGAGGCCAAGAGCAGATTCTCAGAAAACTCACTATTTTACTGCCAACATTTGGCAGTTGAGGAAGTGCAAAAAATACAAGATCCTGAAAAAAAGCCAATGGAATAGGTTGCTGTAGATTGAGGAGTTATTTCCAGCATTCACTAAAGACTTATTAGCTAAAATTCCTACCACAAAACAAGAAGATAACAACAGTGAAAGCAAACGTAGGCAAATATTTCTGCAAAACATTACCTAAATTTTATCATCATCTATAGCAAGAGTACCACTAGTTTCTTATATTTCACTGGTAACACAGGTCCACAGATCACTGCAGGTATTGTGGAAAGAGGAGTAAAACTGCTGAACATAACAGATGGCAAAGAACTGAATATATTTTAAAATAACAAGGGAGATTGAAAGCATAATAAAACATTAGAGATATCAAAAGAGGAAAAAAAAAGAGTTGATTGGAACTAATGAGACGCAATCTTGAGAAAACAGATTAATTTAAGACATCACACGTTGCTGCTCAACAACAATGACCACAAGGTGATTTGCTGCAACTGTGAACAACAAACTGAAACCAGAACAGAAGACTGCAAAAACCAAGCTTGTGAAGGTCCTCCTTGTTCAGAGGTGAACACATGATGCTTCTAGGTATTAGTGACACATTTACTGGTGATACACAAGGGATTAAAGTTACATTTTCCACTTAACCCACAGGCATATCTCATGTCCTCTGGTCAAACAGTAACAGATTGCCACCATCAAAATCAGGCCCCTGCCTACATGAGGTCATCTTGGTGAACTAAAACACTCCCTATAAATGAACCTCTAAATTCCTGGACCAAAAGCTGGACTTCAACTGAATGTCCCCATTATCCTTCTCTCTCCTATCACCCAATGTGAAAGACCTACAGCTGTACAGCTCTTAACCCTCCAGTTCCAGTGCCTGACCAACACTCCATTTGTAGCCAAAGCCTTACTCTGTCTGGGGTTCAAGTCTGCAAGATATACTGTTGGCTAGAAATATCCAGGAACCAGAAAGGCATTCAAGCATTTAATTATATGGATGGTCAGGAAACAATGGTTGCCCTCTGCCGTTGCTGTCTCAGGTTACTTCTGTACGTGTATCTTCAGTAGTATTCAGACTCTCCTACTCTTTGTTAGCAGACAGGAAAATGTACTTTAAATGCTCGCTATTTCAAATGCAATACTAGTTCAAAATGCAATGTGTATGATTCTTGTAATCATCTGAAAATGGAGAAGTTATGTTTCTGAAAGTTGCAAACAAAAGACAAGGGAAATAGAAATTACAGAAACATGCACACACAAAAACAACACAGAAGCTCTGACTGTTTCTAAATCATTCACTGTCATGCCTGAAGTAACGAGTCTCAAACTGAACAGTATGGAGAAATGCATTTGTAGCGGGAAGATTCCCAAGTCAGTCTGCTTGAATTTTATGCCTATCAAATTCAGTAAAACAGACCTATTTATATGTTTATGGTTGGACTACATGACCTTGTAGGTCCTTTCCAACCTAATGTAGCTATGAACCTGTTTCTTGTGGATAACTTCAACACCAGACTTGAAAAGGAAAGAAACTGTTTATTAAAATCTTACAACTCTTGAATTGAAAAATGCTCATCAAGAAATGGGCATAGTTTCTTTGCCATTTAAGACACAACAGCATGTATGTGAGACCATGTCATATGCTGAGCAGTACCCTAAAGGGCACACGCTTCTAATTTCATAGCAACCTCTTGCATATGTATATGTAGAAGGTGCCATGATCTGACCCTTTAAGATTGATTCATTTTCAGAAAAAATATGAAATAGTATTTTCTGGGTTTGCACAGGTTTCTATGGTGGGCTAAAAGCTGCTTAATCCCATTCTCTGGGCTACTGAAATTAGATCCATCCAGTGCTTCCTGGAATTCCACACTTTGGGTCTGTTCTTCAGAAAGCACAAGAATAACAAACCTCTTTCTAAAGAAAAATGGCTTATTCCCACACACACCTCAGTACATTAGTAGATAATTTCCACAGATATATATCATTAAAATAGCAAGCAAATCCAGCAGCTTTCCTCCTAGGTTACTTGAGCTGAATTTTCAAATTAGCATTTTTTGAGAGAAAAAAGGAACAACTATTCCAAGAACTTCAGATTTCCTTCTTGTTCTTTTTCTTCAGAGCTCATGCTTTGTCAGTATGAATAATGAAGAGTAAACACCCAGCTGGTTACACATTCAGTATCAATCTTCCTTTCTCCTGGGAACATTACATGCTATGCTCTGTGTGACATAATGCCGAACAGGAAGGGAGAAAGTGAGAAACCCCAACACAAGGATGATTTTTCTTCTGCTCAGTCTATGACATTTTGAGAATTTTTCCATTATGTAGCAATAAACAGCTTCAGTTGAAAGTGCATGGAATAGATCTCCTCACATCCTACATACTCCTTGTACAAAGCCATGAAAATATAAGTAACTGATATTAACTATTAGTAACAAGTGTTCACTCAGTCAAGCCTGTTTACAGTAATATTACCTCTAGCAGCCAATCTTACAGAGCAAACAATAAATTGTCATGCCAGATTCTTAAGGAAATAAATATGTGAAATTGAGTTCTGTGGTGTAATCCATTCAACCAGTGTAGGATATGTTGTAATGATTTGTTATAAAGCTTCGGTGAGACTCAAGTAAACATTTGCTGCCTACATTGAAGAATGGAGAGGCATTCTCAGGCTTTTCCTTGAGTATGTGCTGTTTCTCCCAGCCATTCAAAGCACATTAACTGTCACAGCAGAAGCAAACAGCAACTGTGACATGAGCTGCTAAAAATACCTCTTATTGGCATCTGTCCTGTGGTATTTTGTGTTCATTGGAACCTTCAGTGGGTGTGTGAAATTTTCCAGCTGCTTGTAATATATAGGACTGAGCCTTAAAAGACTCAGTTGCAGTCCTTGTTCTATAGACAAGGGGAGGTTCAGGAGAGGTACAAATAAAACAGGTATTACCACATGCTGGAGCACTACATGCTGCTTTGCGGCATGCAGAGGTTTGTCTCCAAATAACTAAATTTTTGCAAGTTACTGTGAATGCCTATCCAAAAGCTGACTGAATCTGTTATTTCCAAGAGATTGCCAGACATATACTGTTTTCACTCTGTGCCTGTTTGATTTCTTCCCAGTGCTTAGGATATTAGAAATGACTTTTTTGCTTACATATTTCCAGTCCCCCCCCAATGCCAAAAGCAATAGCTTCACCTACATTTGTGATTCCCACTATGGCAAATGAAAAAGCAAGGAAGATGAACAGGTCTTTTAGGTTTATATTATGATCTTGATCAACAGCCCAGAGAAAATCAAATAGGTAAAGCAAGGAGGGGAAGGCCACTGAGTGGACGTGCCTGAAGTTGCATTTGCTGTTTGGGAGCTCAGCTCACAACAGTGGAAGGCTGCCCTCATCTGCTGTGCACCCCTGATGCTGACTGACCATCTCCAGAACATTAACTGCTCCAGGGAGGAATCAGCAGGAACTGCAACACTTATCTGATGGCATGAGGTTTGTATTGTATTCAATAGCTAATTTCCAAACAATAAAAATTTTCACAATAGGGCTTCTCTTGTGGTACACATTTAAAATAAAGATAAAAGAGGAGTTACTTAATTCTTTTTTATGGTTTCCCATAGCAAAAGAAACAAAGGAATCAAGAAGCTAGCTTACAATAACAAATTAATGAAATGCTCTGGGTCCTGTCAGTTATCTGGGGTTAACCTGTCAGTTATCAGTTATCAAGGGCTGACACTTGCAATAGGCAAGTGTAGGTGGTTGGCCAAAACCAATAAAAGCCATGAAGAACACACAACAACTTACACTCAATTAATAAAGTGTCACATTATCTGGTATTACTTATATGAAGCAATAACAAAGTTAAGAAGCCTAAATTGTTGCAGATGGCAGAAAAGTGCTCCACTGCAACCTACATTCAGTAAAAGAAGCCTCAGAGTTTTAGGGAAAATCCATCCACGTTATAAAGTCCAGCTCTTAAAAGCGCATTGTGAAGCGACTACACAATACAGCTGAGATAAGCAGAAAGATTTCTGCTTAAAAATTATTGCTGAAGATATAAGTTCACTGTGTCTCCACGGGAAAATTGAATAAGACTTTACTTCCATCAGCAGATATAGTGAAAAGAGCATTAATCACATCACTTTATGGAATACTTTGGCATTACTAAGCCATCTTTTTTTCCTCTCTCTCTCTCTCTAAGGTGTAAGACAAGATACCATTTTTTTTTCTGAGATAAATAATGAGAAATTACCACGTAGATAACTAAATGGGGCAAGTTCATCCACCGTAACATTGATCCTAGTTTTGTGGTGTTCAATATAATTTCATAATTAATTTACAGCTACAAGGGTTGCAAATTCATATTAGAGATCTGAGCTGGTAAAACAGCAATGAGTTTAGCTACTTAGACAAATAACAGATTTTCCTTTCATACTGTATTCCTTAAAAGGGTGTACCATTTCAAAGACAAAAATGAGTAGTCAACTAATACACTATAATGTACTGAAGATAACGATGCTGAACTAACTTAGTTCTTCTGGAACCACACTGTCAATTCCGGTGTTTGGCTAAACACAATTAATTCAGTTTCTCCTAAGAAAACCTTGCTTACTGCCATGTAATAGCGTACTCGTAAGCCTCAGAGTAATGAACATAAAAACCCACTGGGAAAACAAATGGTTGCATTAAACCAACAAAAATCACCATTTTTTTGTGCTCTATAAAAGTGTCAGTGACTGCTAGGAACTCAGTCAGCGTAAAATCATTAAGCTCTGGCACCTATAGGAAATTTCAGTGGTGACTATGCAACATGCAGAATCCAGTATTTCCCACTTCCCTTGTGTATACTTCTGCAAAGAGAGTTGCATCAGAAAGAACAGTAACGTGTTCTTCCACTTTGAAACAAGTAGTATTAGGTGGCAACAAATGAAACTCAATTTTAGTGGCATGGGATCAAACAGCAAGCTCAGCAAGAAACAGAACTGGAGAAGAGCATTTGGCACTGCAGCTTTTATCCCCAGCCCACCCCAGCCTGCAGAGCTATGAAGAACATTGTCTGTGAACTGCAAGAAGCTCAGCATTTGTGCCTGCCTCTCCACGACCACCTGTCTACTTGGCCAAAGCATCATCAAGCTAAAAGCATGCCGCAGGTCCTACAACCCAAACCCTTTCCCATTACTATTGCCAGGATGAGGGCTTACACTGTGCTTTAGGGCAGTGGCACTTCGGATATCCGCCATGGGACAGCTGTACAACAGCCAATCCTGTCACTATCTGCTCCCGCTGCCAAAACGAGTGAGAACTTGTGCCCTGGGACAGAGATGCTGAGTGTGCCAGGGCAGCTGGACTTTCAGGACATGAGGCCATCATCATACACAGGGAACACAGATGGAAAGCGACTGTGCCTGTGGGTATGGCCTAAAGCAAAAGTGAATGCACAGGGTCAGTGGGACCCAAGCTGCACCAAACAGCATGATTTGCAGATACAGCAGGGCTCCTGACCAATACCCACCGTGCCATTTAGTGAGTGAATGCTTTAAATAATAAGAATTACTCTTATGTTTCCTTTACTCTTTAGAAAGCAGCAAAAGAAACAAAAAACAAACAACCATGAGGTTTCTAAATTCAAGAGAACAAAGAGAGCAGTGGTGGAAAAGAAGCTCAGTTGAGGACCAGCAAGAGAGGGAGCTGAGGAAAGGAGTTAATGAAGACAATAACAATAAAACATCACAGTATAATTGTAATGAGAAATAAGGAGAAAGCTGAGGAAGAAGACAGGTGAGAATGTAATCATCAACACAGCAGGCACAGGGAAGGTGACAGACCTGGACTAATAGAATTGACAGATAATTCACAATCTACATAATACATTACATGGCAAGAAAACATAGAATGGTAAGAGTTAGAAGGGTTCTTAAAGACCAGGTAGTTCCAGCCCCCTGCTATGGGCAGGGCTGTCCCTCACCATCACAGCTGCCCAGGGCCCCACACAACCTGGCCCTGAGCTCCTCCAGGGCTGGGGCACCCACAGCTCTCTGGGAAGCTGTGCTGGGGCCTTGCTGCCTAACTTCTTACCTAAATCTCCCCTTGTTCTGCTTACAAAGAAGCAAAATTGCTTCCGACAATTTCTTGGCAATGCCAAGTAAAATATTTGCAGATAATACAATAGCCATCTACACACAAAAAAAAAATAAAAATTGGAACTCACCCAACTGCTGAACAGGCTTTCTAGTGATACAGCACTCTTCCTCAGAAAGCAGCCTAGGATCAAGAGATGCTCTTCCTTTAGTAGTTGGACTTTATATAAGCTCCACCCTGGGTCCACCCCTTTTTGTCAAATGCGAAGCAAACAATGCATCTGTACTCTGTGGGCCAGCCACACCCCTTCACCAGGTGCTCAATCACCAGTTCAAGCCTCAACCTAAAGTTCCCCTACACCCTCTTATAGTTTTAAGCCTTTCTCCCTTGTCCTATTACTATCAGACAGTGTAAAAAGTTGGTGTCCCTCCTCCTCATGAGATCCCTTCAAGTGTTGGAAGACAACAGCGACGTCTCCCTGGAGCTTTCTCTTCTCCAAGCTAAATAAGCCCAACTCCTTCAACCTTTATTCACAGGGGAAGTACTCCATTCCTTCACTGGCTTTTAATTCATATGCTATATATTTCAAGGCCCAATCACAATCCCTCATCAAATTACCAAAAGCCAAGACAAAAATCCATGGACTTCAAATATTCTCACATGATTTGCAGAATGATGCTAGACTCCAGTACTAGTATGCTCTTAAAGCCATCAGCATTTCATAGATTATCACAGTTGTGTGACATGGAGTTTTTAAATCATTGCTCAAGCAGAAATCATAGAATCATAGAATTGTTTGAGTTGGAAGGGACCCTTAAAGGCCACCTAGACCAACTCCCCTGTAATGAACAGGGATGCCTACAGCTAGACCATGTTGCTTAGAGCCCTGTCCAGACTGACTTTCAATGTCTCCAGGGATGAGAATTCCACCACATCTCTGGACAACTTGTTCCAGAACTTTACTACTGATATTGTAGAAAAACCTATTCCTTATATCCATTTTAAATGTCTTAGATTTGAAACATTTTTCCTTGTGCTATCACAGGAGACTGTGATATTGAAAAGCTGCTCTCAGGTCTCCCCAGAGACTTCCCTAGGCTGATTAGCCCCAGCTCTCTCAGCCTGTTCTCATAGGACAGGTGGTCCATCCCCTGGATCACTGTTGTGGCCCTCCTCTGTGTGCTTTCCAACAGGTCCATGTCCCTCCTGTACTGAGGACTCCACATCTGTACACAGTACTCCAGGTGAAGTTTCACCAGCACAGAATAGAGGAGCAGAATCACCTTCCTCAAATCAAGAGTAATAAATAGTGGATTAAAAGCAGCTAATATTATGTAACCATACTTTAGAATCCAACATACTTAAAAAGCTGACATGGCCAAGAATAGTATGTTAGGATATCTCTATCCACTACTCTAATTTTTTGCACTGAACTCCTATCACAAGAATTGCACACTTGCTTATTTTATTTATTACTTCTTCTTTCAACCAATTTCTTTCAGAACGGACTTACAGCAAATGATGACAAAAACATCTGTATATCCAGTTATGGATCTGCACAGAAAGAAATGTGTCTGGCTGCAGCTAACCCTCAGGAAAGAAGAAGCTGAGATATTGCTGAGTCTCCTGTGCCGCTGCTCTAACCGCTCTCACTAGTAGCAGTGTGACCAGACAACAGAGCTGACAGCACAAATAACTAAACAGTAAATTCTCCTGGGTTTCAGAAGCAAGAAATCCACCTACCTAACTGCTTACAGATATACTGCAGTGCAGTGCCAGTTCCCACATACGGATCCCAATCACAGTGAGAAATTGCACAGGTTTTGTCGTCGTTGTTGTTTTTGTTTTTTCTTATGCAGTTGAGTTTGGGTAAGACTTTACTTTTTGAAATTATTTAATACAGTGAAAAAAAATATCAGTACCAACTTCCTCTTACATTTGTAATAAAGCAGACTCATAAATTTGAATTATCCTACACCAATGCAACTGCATGCATCTTAGTACACAAAAAGGCTAAAGAAGATATGAAGCCATACAGAAGGTACTAACATGTATTTAATAAAATAAGGATATATTTAGAATCATTGAATCACAGAATTGTAAAGATTGGAAAAGACCTCTGAGATCATCTCATCCAACTGTCCACCTACCACCAATATCTCCCACTACCTGTATCTCTCAGTGCCATATCTCCATGTTTCTTGAACACCTCCAGGAACGGTGACTCTACCACCTCCCTGGGCAGCCCATCCCAATCCCTCACCACTCCTTCTGATAGGATATTTTTCATAACGCATACTCTCAAATAAAAACAATTCACTTAATTTTATAATATCAATATTAAATGATAACCTAATACTTGTCTAGTAGATGGGTATCAACCATATAGAGTTTCTCAAGCTCATGTTTGATAAGAAATATGAACAGCACAGGCAGTATTTGTTATATTTTACGTATCAGGTTTTTCTTTCAATGAATCCTATCTTGGCATCAGTTTTAGAATATAGATTTGCTACTGCTTTAACACTGTGTTCTGATCATGCAAAATGGAACTGTGAGGTCTACACATTGCAGTTGAACACCCAAGAGATAAAAACTTGGAGCATTGAATTCATCTCCCTCTTCAAAGAATGCAGCTCGGTGAATATCAGTATAACATGTAGTACAAGAGAATGCCTTGTGTTACTGTCTCGTATATGTCATGCTCATCAAGGATGGCTTATATTCAATATAGCACAATCTTGTCACGCAGAGCATACATACTATGGCATATTTTAATTAAGATAAAAAGAAATATAAAAATATTTTGAAAGAAAGTAACATGATTTCCTCTCATGATAAGAAATCAAGCAACAGTCTCCTGCCCAGAGCTGGACATCTCCAAGTGCCAAGAATATAGAGCTTCTCTGCTTTTTTAAAAAGATACCGATGAATTGCTCTTTAAGTGAACCAAGCCTGTGGGAATTTGATAGCATTTTGCTGGGAAATGTATGTTTTGCCTGTGGGGTAGAACTGCTCTGGGCAGCACAGTGTCATTCCAGTGAACTCATGCTTACCAGGGCAAGTGTGAACAATTTCTTTATGTAAGGCTCTCACAGCCAACACATCCGAAGGAAACACTTCGTTTGGAGAAATTCTAGTTTTAGTCTCCTCCTCGCTGCCTCGGTCTATAAAAATGAAAGTCAGCCTGAAAATGTACTACAGAAATAAAAAGACATCCAAGTAAAATTTATTCACTTGCAGGCAAAAGGCAGAGAACTACATTTCCATTTCTGGCTTATTGGCAGAAGATGAGTTTGTGACTTACAGGCAGATTTTTAGAAGAGAGGATATAGTAAAAGAGGTACTTTTATATCCTACAGATTTGTCTGCTATGGAATTAGATGTTTTACACTATTACTTGTTTCATGAGATCAGAAGCTCATTAAAGTTTACTTCATAGTTGGGGATTATTGTATTTCTAAAATTCTGCTGTTTCTAAACCTGCACCTTTAAAAATGGCTGTACAGTACAAATACTTTTCTCAAGGAAATGCATTCATTTGATGTGCTGTGTGTGTTAGTCTAGAATATTTAACAGGCATGTAAAATTATCATCTAAACTGATGAGTGGAGGCATAAAAGCTTCCTCTTTATCACAACTAAATTACTTCAGCATAAACTTTTTTTCTTCACAAAATGATTCTCTGATATTTGAGTTGCTTAAACAGAAATAGTTAAGTCCTAAAAAGGTGCAATAAATATTATGCATGTACAGGGGGAAATGGCTTAAAGCTCAGGGAGGGTAGATTTAGGTTAGATATAAGGAAAAAAATCCTTTACAGTGAGGGTGGTGAAGCACTGGAACAGGTTGCCCAAAGATGCGGTGGATGCCCGTCCATGGAGACTTTAAAGGCGAGGCTGGATCAGGCCCTGGGAAACCTGATCTAGCTGTGGTATCCCTGATCACTGCAGCAGAGCAGGACTAGATGGCCCTCAGAGGTCCCTTCCAACTCTTAAGGAGTCTATGTTTTAATGTAGTAATTAATAATCATTCTGAAAGCACAAGAGACAAAATATAGCAGCTTAATGTCTCTCTTAATACGGAATGAAAAAGCTTTTCATCTTCAGGTGTGTGGCATGCAGAATAACATCATTAAAAGAGGTTTTATCAGCCAAGGAAAAAGCTCTACTGTTTATTCTGAAGCCTACCACAACACAGAATATAAAAATCAAGAAGCACAAGACTTAGCTTTTTCTTTAAATAAGAGTACATAAAATAAAGAAGAGACTGTTGTTTAAATATGAGATACTTTTTAGCTAAATTTACATTACAAATCTCCCAATGTATAATATTTCTGGTGATCTCCTAGAGTAGCATTCAGGTCATATTTAGAAATGTCAACATAAAATAAGCCTTTTCCACTAAACTAGCCTAAGTGGTTTCTGTTCAACACTTTTATTCAACAATTTTAAATCATATAAAAAACATATCTGTATTATTATTGATTAGTGCATAATTGTGAATTCATCTCAGTGGTAAGCAGAGACAAAATAACAAGAAAATAAAGGTCTTATCTACAGAGTTACATGTACATTTTTACCCAATCATGCTGTAATGTATGCAAGTCTGGTACCAGTTTTGATGACCTAGTAGCTCTCCAAGAATACACGTTGCAGCTAAGTGCTAACGCCAACCAGTGGCACAACTAGAGTGCCACTTTGTCGAAGCTTGTGAAGAACACTCAGGTGCAATAGAATTTTAAAACTTTATGCTTTATATTTTTTCTAAGTCACTATGATGCAGCTAAGCCACAGAGTCCTGTCATTTCTTTCAGCCTTAGATTGGTAAACCCATAGAAAAAATCTACTACTTCCAGTACTGTTGGTGGACTGAAGATAAATAATGCAAACTGCTACCCAGTGGAAGAGCAAATAACATATTACTATTTCTTTTGGACAATTATATGCTTTAGATCTACTGATATAAAGCAAATATATTAATATCTACTAATGATTTGCTTTCTTTAGTGGGTGTTAAACATAACAGTTGTCTCCTTTCTTATTTAAATTCTTATATAATAATAAAAATATTTAATTCTTAATATAGTCTAGGTTAACTTCCTACCTCTTGATTATTATTTTGACACCATGGAAAGCTTTCTAGCTCTTTCCCTGCTGATTAGTTTGAAAAGAAAAAGGAGAATCCCAAACAGAAACAAACCAGCTAACTTGGCCAAAACACTGACTGAAATGAACACTTGATGTTCCTTAGGCCATTAAGCTGAGTCACTTTTTATTCTGATGAAAGGGATAATCATCTACTCCTGAAGCAAAGACTAAACAAACAAACAAAAAGCAAAACAAACACAGCAAAATGTTTGCAACAGCATTTCCATCTGCAGCCATCCTACCTTTCACTGTTCTGGTTACACTAAACATGCGTGTCCTAGGCAGGCCCCATGTACAAAGGACAGGACTTCTGCAAGAGAAGAGGTAAAACTAGCAACCTGGGACCTAGCTCTAACACTGGCTGATGTGCTTTTGCAATGAATTCAAAGGTAGTCCTTCTCAAATATGAACAGTGGGGAAAATGTTACCTACTCCTGGGGCTACCATGAGAACTAATGGGCGGAAAAAATTCTGATGAACGTTGCTTTTTAATAGATTAGAAGACCATTCCTGAGGATGTAACTACTTTTCATTTTCAATGCTTCCAACATGGTAAAAAAAAAAAGATGATTATTTTATGTTTGACAAGAACCGTCTAGTAGAGAAATGACCATAAAGACAGGAAGGTGCATCTCTCAAAGGTGCCATGATCGGGGGTCACTGCTGTGGGAGCACCTGAATTCATGTTCACACACTCATAAGGACAGTAAGTAGGGACTGAAGATCAATTTCTTTTGTAAGAAGATAATTTGTTTCAGACCGTTTGGAAAGGAAGTAGTTAATCATGACACAAGAACTAAAACCTCCTAGAATACTAAAGGACACTTTACTTGGAATTGGGCTGAGTCTGCCAGACAAAGACACTTGTTAAGTATACAGTATGCCCCTACTTGCTCAAGACTTTGATGTGAAGCCAAAGTGAATGAAGCAGCCAGATGCTACCATGAAACTCAAAAACTCAGCAGAGGAGCTTGCCACACCATGCTGAGGGGAATTAAGAGGCTTTCTGAACAATTTTTGTACCTCATGCAGTCATCTACACTGACTGGGATCCATATAATCTCATTTAACCTACACAGGTTCTGCCTTGGCAGTGGTATTAACTCTGAAGATAGTAATCAACTGCTCTTCTTTATAATTACAATGCAATCCCTAATAAATAAATAAATAAATGCTGGCACACATTTTCAATAGAACTATGAAAAGAGCAGTAATAGTTGTATTATAGTAATGATGAGACACCTACTTAAAACAATTTTATAAATGTGTTACACAGTAACTTTATAATGTTTGGGAAAATTGATAGAATCCATATAAAATACAAAGAATTTATTAGTGGAATTCATAGAATTATGAATATGTACTGTCAATTAACTCCTGTTCTACTTAAAAATATAAAGCAGAAAATTTTAAAGACTAGAGGTAAAAAAAAAAAAGTATCGTATATATATAAATTTACTTGAATAAAAGTAGCAATAAAAATTAAAAGTTCAGTCTAAGTACAAACAATAACATACACTTAGAAAACAAAGCATGACTCTTGTTTTCTTTTTTGATCTTATGTAATGAAAAGCATCACTATTCTGTTGCCATAAATGCTAATCTGCCATTAACGTCAAGTCAGAATATGTAGTTTGAATTGCTCTTTATTAGGTATGTATTGTATGAGTCAGTGTAGATCTTGAAAATCTATTATAAAACACCAGTCAAGAGAACAATAGTTAATACAACGCGGTTGACTCCTGATTAGAGTAGATCACAGTCATACATGGACAGGAAGAAATAAAACCCTGCAAAAGAGCTCACAATGACAAGTTGCTGGCGTAGCAGACTGGGTGATGCTTTTCCTTCAACACATTGCCAAAAAGGAACAAAACAAAGCCAAAGAAACCCATAATAACAACATCTGTTATTTCCTTTTTCGCTTTTCAAGAAATCTTACTTTACTCTTCCTGGCTTACTTGACTGTAGAATGACTGGCTTAATCAGGAAAGTACTTCTAGAGGTATTTTAAGAGCTTATATTTACCAGGCTCCTTTTTTATGCAGGATCCTCACCACTGTTACAATTATCATCTCTTCTACAAAGTGAATGACATATTTGAAAACATCCAGGTGTCATTGAGGAAGCAGCCAGGTGCTCACAATAAACTCATCACCTGCAAGTGCTTTGTTTTTTCAAGGATTGCCCTTGCCATCCAAACTCCAGCACACCTGAAGGCCATCAGACATCTAGGTGGGGCAGTAAGTGGTGCTCTTCCACTTCGAACTGCTAGCTCCTGGAAGCATAAGTTTGTACTTAGCCTTTAAAAGAGACTAGTAATCCCTCTATCTATTTGAAAGTTCCTTCTCCTCAGTAAACTACAAGAATAGACTGTTACCTTTGTTCTCCATAGCATAGTTTCTCAAGAATGACATAACTGAGTCATGCTCAGGCTCACTGAGAAAAGCACATAGCTTACTTGCACGTTGCTCTCTGAAACAGAGGTATATGTGCAAACTAAAGAACTAACAACATAATAACTTCATCAATAATCTTTAGGAGGGAGTCACAACAGACTGGCAGCAGAGAAGGACATTATGTGCACATTATTTTCCTATCAAGTGATAGGTTCCTGACATTGGTGTCCCCCAAGGGTCAGTTTTGGGGCCCATCTTGTTTAATATCTTTATTGATGACCTAGACAAGGGAATTGAGTGTACCCTCAGTAAGTTTGCAGATGACACAAAGCTGGGAGGATGTGTCAAACTGCCTGAGGGTAGGGAGGCCCTTCAGAGGGATTTGGATAGGCTGAACAGCTGGGCTGAGCTCAATGGGATGAGGTTCAATAAGACCAAGTGCCGGGTCCTGCACTTTGGCCACAATAACCCCATGCAATGCTATAGGCTTGGGGCAGAATGGCTTGAAGAATGTAGAGAGGAAAAGGACCTGGGGGTGTTGGTTGATGCTCGGCTCAACATGAGCCGGCAGTGTGCCCAGGTGGCCAAGAAGGCCAACAGCATCCTGGCCTGTATTAGAAATAGTGTAGCCAGCAGGAGCAGGGAGGTGATCATCCCCCTGTACTCAGCTCTGGTACGGCCGCACCTCGAGTACTGTGTTCAGTTTTGGGCCCCTCACTACAAGAAGGACATTGAGGCCCTGGGGCGTGTTCAGAGAAGGGCAACAAAACTGGTGAGGGGTCTGGAGCACAAGTCTTATGAGGAGCGGCTGAGGGAGCTGGGATTGTTTAGTCTGGAGAAGAGGAGGCTCAGAGGAGACCTTATTGCACTCTACCACTTCCTGAAGGGGGGTTGTGGTGAGGAGGGGGTGGGCCTCTTCTCCCTGATAAATAACGACAGGACGAGAGGGAACGGCCACAAGTTGCGCTGGGGAAGATTTAGATTAGACCTGAGGAAGCATTTCTTTTCTGAAAGAGTGATCAGGCACTGGAATGGCCTGCCTAGGGAGGTGGTTGAGGCACCATCCCTAGCGCTGTTCAAGAAGCGTTTAGATGAGGTGCTAAAGGATTTAATTTAGTAGTTGGGTAGAGATAGTGATAGGAGGATGGTTGGACTAGATGATCTTATAGGTCCTTTCCAACCTTATGAACTTATGAACTTATGAATTTATGAATTAACTTAAACACTGAACATTTATTGCTAGACATACTAACAGCACAGAAGACATACAGTAGAATATCATAACCACATGAACTTAGGACAAATACACAGTAACTAAAAGCTTAATTCAATTGCCTAAACATTAGTACTCCTGAGTATTTGAGGCATAGGTCTGTTCGATGACAATCAGAAGGAGGTTTGTGTCTTTCAGAAGCTACAGATGGATGTCTGGAGCAGACACAAGCATCTCAAACAGCACTGGATGTCTGGGGCTAGGCACTAAAATGAATAACGTTTAGGGTATCCTTTTAGATAATGTAGAAGAGCTTTCGTTGGCATCTCTAAAGTAAGCATAGGGACTCAGCCTATTTAAAAAGCATGCCTCTATTTAACAATATTTCCATAACAGACATTACTGCTGACATTCACTGAAGTTCAAAAATGTGACAGAGCTCTAATCCTAAATGGAGCCTTTGAAAGAGCAAAAGAATTCAATAGGAATTGTTACGTGATGAATTTGCAATAAATTCTAAATCTCCTGAATTCAAGTAGATCTCGTAAAGGAAGATCTAATTTCATCAGGTTTCAGGTAGTAGTCTATCAAAGTGCATAAAGTTCATAGTAGCATGCTGCTCTATAGGTGATACCACAAAAAGTTTTGTTTGTAATTTATTTTTTTAAATTCTGTTAATTTTCATTTATGTCAAATGTTCTTGATCCAATTCTGCTTGGAATCCCCGAAATCTTAATTTCTCAAGACCATGATAGCATTAAGCCTGTTGTCATAGAGAACACAGTAACATCTTCTAATTCTTTTCCATTCAAAACAGAATATCGAACAATATTGACAGAAATCAAAGGGGAATGAGAAGAAACACAGTTTATTCAGACACTGCTATAATAACAATCCAAATGAAAGATCTTACAATCCTTGGTGTTAGGTTTTAACTTAAATTGATCTTGTGAGAGTTTTCTTTCTTTCTCAAGTATTTCTACATGGATGGCAAAGATATTGACTTGTTGAAGTGAGTGATAGCTCACCCTTGCTGTCATTTGTTCCTCTCTCCATGCACCAGATTGCTATCCATACAGGCACACAAGTACCATTGTGATCTCTGGTGCCAGCTCTATCAGTTCTCCTCATAGCAAACTTTTGTATCACAATAGCACAGTGTATGAACCACTGGATGAACTGCCGTGGACTAGCAGGGAGCTCAACTCACAGCAAAGCAGAAGTGAAAGAAAATGTGAAATGTTACAAGATACAGAACTGTAAGTAAATTTAAACAATTCTGCCTTTTTAAGTCTTCTTTAGAAGCTGTTTAAATGGTTTTTAAGACCTTTAAAATGGTGTTATGATGTGGCAGTTTTACTATTTTCTGATTACTATATATTTTAGTATGCCATATTACTGCATTAAAAAATAGAAGAGAATAATTGCCAAGCTAGATATATTTTCCATTTCCTCTTTCGTTTACAAACAACACTACTGATTTACTCAAAATGTTTCAGACACCCCTCCCCAACTGGTTGCAGCTTCTAAAGTTCAAACATGGTTTTAATTGCCCCATATGTAGCTTCTTCTGTACTGTGAAGAGGACAGTATAAGGTGTCTCAGAACAATTGCTGCAGATATTTCTTTAGATCTCTGGTCATCTTCCAATTTAAATTAAATTAGCAGCTGCTTTTATGCTTCTACCTCTACAAGAGCCACTGTTGTTTTGCTTCCAGCTTCTTATACCAGTAAATAAAGGAAGAGAGTGAGAAAAGGAGAGAGGAAAACAGCAAAACTTGAAGGGATCTGTTCTTACAGCTAGTGTAGTTTTTGGTAGATAAAAAGCTGTGGTTAAAACACTTAATTGGCAGTAGAGACATGGTCCTGGGTTTTGTATGACTTCCAAGAGATGATAAGCTCTTTTGACTATGATGTCTTTTCAGCATCTTGTATTCCAACCCTTAAGTATTAATGACATGGGTTAACAATGAAACCACAAGTATGAATAAATACTGGCTCTTGTTCTTTTAGACATATATTCTATGCTTGTATTGATTGCAGACATTGGACTGCCTGGAGCTTACGATGAGAAAACTTTGTACAGAACTGACTTCCAATTCATTACCTGACTTCCAGTGTATGACTTATTCCTTTGCATGTGATCATGCCAAATATAGATTTGTCCTATTATGTTCCTCAGACACCTATTATTTCCTAGAAGGGCTGATGACCTCATTGAATACGCTAGCTGCATTATCAGTATACTGTTGACAAATGTGAGGCTCATTTTGCTTAATTGGCAAATGTTCTCTAAATAAACTATAGCTCATGGGGGCAAATCACATGCTGCTTAATGCTAATGGATTATTTGGAGCTAGAGTACGAGGAAATGTAACCCTGTACTGCCTCTTGTTTTTAAAGTTATTGCATTAAAGAGAAGTTAGGTGCCCAAGGCTGTAGAATGTAAGAAAACTATCTTTTATTTATCAACTGTGATGATTATTACTGAGTATGCTTAAGGATGTCACACATCTTTCACAAGAAATTAAGTTGTTTTTGAAAGGTCCAAAAGAAGGCATTCTTGTTCTAATTACAACTACATAAGTTTAGCCATGCATCTTGAAAACATGTAGCACAGAAAAAATACCATTGTTTGCTCATTTAATAAATTCTGAAGTGTAACCTTTTTGTTTCACCTCTTCCTGAAGAAGGCACAAACATACTAAAGAAACAGGGGACCTGTAAAGAGATAAATTTTGTGCTCAGTTGTAAGAGCAACAAGCTGTCCAGTACTTACCCCATTCTCACAAATTGAAAAAATCTAAATATAAACATATTGAAAAGAAGGCACTTTGATTCAAAAGGGCACCTTGCGTTCTCATGCAAAAGATGTCACTCTTTGAAGTAGGCTTTCCTTCATAGCCCTAAGGCCTACATGCTGGTCAGCACTCAGATTTGTACTTTAATTTGATCTCTTCTCTGCACTACAAACCTTACTGCTATACTGCTTTGAGGTTAAGCCTTCAACAAATGCAGATAACAGATTCTGGGTTGTTAATATTTACATTAATCTCCTTAACAGAAGGACATTCTGGGAAATGCATGAAATTTGAAAACTATTGGAAGAGAATATGGCAAGAGATGAGCATGCGTGGGAGAAAAAAAGAAAAACAGGTTCTTGAACCCATAATTGTGACTCCCACACTGTTTCTTTCAACTGTCTGTGGTGATAGCACTTATAATACCTTATCCCTTCAAGGCCAAGACATCCTCCGCATAGTTAAATATTAAGTTTGTTCTGCACTGCTACAAAATAGTACAAATTTTGTAGAACCTGACTGTGTTTACAGACGCAGAAAGTAAGCAGGGTTTTCAGGAATAAGTATAGCAAAAACAACAAAACCTTCATTTACACCAGTACAGCACTACAGTACTACAACACCACAGTAAAGTGTGTGAACATTTGCAGTCATGCTAATATTGACAGCCTAAATATCACTGCCATCATAGAAAAAGCAAATATGCATGCTAAACTATACAACTCCTATTTCACATGAATGCACAATAGAAAATAATTATTTACTAGTGTTTAGCTGAATTTGGGGGATATTTTATAAAAACAGAATGGCCTGGGTTGAAAAGGTCCTCAAAAATCATCTAGTTTCAAATCCCCTTCTGTGGTCAGAGTCACCAACAACTAGACAAGGCTGCTAGCTCCTAGTTCTCATCCAGATGATAAGCCCATGTTATCACGTAGTGGATGTTCCAGTGACCTGCTGCACTAACATCTGTTAAACTATTCCTGAAATTATTTAAGTTACTTAAGATGGGTGATCCAATTTTTGGATCCTCTATCATCACACTATTATAAATCCAGATAAAATGCACATAGTCACTCAGGCACCTTTTAGCAACAAACCAACATAATTATCCGTTAGGAAACTAGCAGTGAAAGCATGGAACTTACATTCATTCACTTTAATTTTAAACTAGCTTTCAGAGATGCTTTGGACTAAAATCATATCTTCATTAAGTAACTTCATAAAAAAGCAATTTGTTACTCCTTCGTGGAAACCCTTTCTTCTCCTGCTATATATCAGATATGACATAAAAACAACCAAACAAAACAACAAAAAAACACATTTTGATATAAACACCAGTTTTTCCTGTCAATGACGTGAGTAGAAGCAGGACAGGTGCAGGATGCAGTACTGTTTAAGTTACAGTGTTGTTAATTTATCTTGTGCCTCCTTGCCATTCAGAGTTCTTTTCAATTAATAACTTCTAGAGGTATGCGCAATGTGTGGAGGATGGTTTGTTTCCATCAGGAGGGTCAGAGAAAAAATTGAAGAGGAGGGCTGTGCTAGATGAACACAAGGTACCAATGGCACCTGAAGGACTCAGTTGAACCTGCTAAATGATGCTCCAGGGACTAAGAGTGAGATCCAGCTCAGAGATATGCATGACAATCTCTAAAACATGGAGGACCGGGCAAGCAGAACGAAGGCACCAGAAAGGATTTCTACCTATCTATACAGTTGCTTTCTTGATCCCTTGTGTGAAGATGAGTAGAAACACCTTCCTATTGAAGGGAACAGCCCTTCCAAGAGAAACATGCTCAGCAAAATAAAAACGTCAAATATTACCTCTGCAGGCAGGAAAAGGGAGACAGTACGTAGTAAGCAAGAAGAAAATTGGAGAGTAAAAACAGAAAAAATTATTGCTTTGCTTATGCTCACACTTTCTCTTCTTAAAGCCTTTGATCACCACTCTGTAACTCAAATTGGGTCAGCAGTGACTACACCTCTTCTGGTCCCAGGCTTAGAGAATGTGCTCTCCATGGTGGGGTAGGAATACTACTTGCTGCAGAAGTGTTCTGTATCCTCACCAAGTTGTTCAGTTAGAGTAACCAAAACGAAACAGATTTGAAAGAGAATGGAGGAGCTCACCTGGTGTCTTATACATAATTGAAAAATATCTACCTTTAACCTTTTTCTGTCCAGCGCTAATCAAACTACTATGGAAACCAATTACTGAAACTAAAATGATTTTGTTATGGCCACAGAATGCACAGAAACAACAGATGTAAACATGTAGATAAAGAAAATATTTATCCTTTTTCTTGGAAGAAATTGTATGCCCACAGTTTGAACACTTAAGAGTACTTAAAAGGGAACCATGGTACTTAAAAGGGAAACCTCTGTAAGACACCACTTTCAGGGACATTTCTGACTTCAGCTACTACATTGGTGCAGTGTGATTTTATTATAACATTTTTTAAGTGTCAATAAAACATAATCTGGAAGTCTCAAAGGCATTTTTTAATCTAAGCTGAAAACACGGGTAAGGAATGAGTGAGAATCTCTCTTCTGAACAGGAAAGTGTAAAGAAAGGGATGAGAACATGGAGGAAGGATGTGTCATCTGTCTAAGATGAAGATGCAAATCTTCTAGAGTTAGCACACTGCATAATATGATAGTCTTACAGTAGCATTGCAGAGCTGCTTGGGACTGAACACATGCTCATACAAAACTGGGATGATGAAGAGTATCGAGAAGAGCTGAAATAAGGAGGTCAACGCAGAATAATTTATAATGAGCCCAAACCCAAGTTAATATTTGACTTATAAATAAACTTTTGCAGGAGAGCAGAAGGTGAAAGATAGCATGAGTAATAGGAGATAAATAAATGCAGAAACTACTACATCTGACATGGGAGCGATTGCAGAAGTTGACACCCAAGACATGGCACCTTTTGGTAACCTTTACAAAAGAGAACTGAAATTGAAATGAATATATGCTTGTGCATAGACATTTAATAGTGTCAGTCATGTTGAAGGAATAATGATTTACCTGCCTCTGAAGGGGAGTGGGGGGGAAGAGGGGGGGCTATGAGCAGGAGCAAAATTTCAGTATTTTGTAAGAATTTATAACAAACTCAGAACATGCATGAAGAAAATCTAGGAAAAAGGAAATACATGAAAGGTGGCTGGAATTAGGTGAAACCTAACAAAATCCAGGGGCTTCTTTTACAGTTTTGAATGTATCAGTCTCCTAAACAGAGGAAACGTGTCAATGCCAATTCAAAAATATCCAACCACTGAACCAGACCTAGATATGTACAGAATTTTACAATTGAGAGCATTTAAGACCTTTAAACTGAGACTATTCTACCCAAATAGTAGAGAAAGAAAAAGGCACATCAGTGGGTTGAAAATGGCTAAAAATCATTGGTGTCATGTTGCTGTGGAAAAAATGTTAAATGTGATCCTGGGATATAATAGATGAATTATTTCCAGTATGAACAAGGGGATATTAGCAGTGCTGTCTGGAAACCACATCTTCTATACCATGTGCACTTTTGGCCACAATTCAAGAAAGAGAAATTAATCTGAAGCAAGAGCAAAGGAGGCCCGACTGAACAATCAAATCGTAGGAATATATTCAACAGAAAATGAAACTGAAAGAACCTGGCTTATACAAACCAGCAAAATAACAGTTGATAGTGTATACAATTTTTTTCATCTAAACACAAGTGGGATAATCACAAAGGAGAAATTTATTTAACCACTAACCAAAGCTGTTGTAGAAACTGTAAGAGCATAAACTACCCATGAAAACTGAGGCTGAAAATAAGATTTCCAACCAAAGAAGAGATATATCCAGTAAAAATAGGAAGAAAAACTAAGTAATTTTAAAGATGAAGTTCGTGGAAGTTTCTAATGAACAGATGTTGTGGTTACCTGTAAAAGCTAGTGATTAGACTCACCAATTCAAGATAATACTTTGACAATAATGGGCAAGGACAGAAGTCCATTACTGGCAGGCAGACAAACCAAAGCAAGGCGGAAAGAAAAATTCATTCTGGTGGACTCCAAGTGGAAATTTTGATAGTATTTTTTTTTTCACACAGTTGATGAAATGAGAAAGCTCCACAATTTTTTGTCCTACTTTCCATAATGATTCATTTTATTATTGGGTTACTTAATCACTTCTTAAAAGCCTTTACAAATCTAGTTTCAGAACACATTCTTTCAAACGAAAAGCTGAAGCATTTCCTTTTGAAACCACTGAAATGGAACGATTTATCTTTTCAGAGGTGTGCGTACTCTTTCCAAAGGTATTTCAGTCAAGTCTGTTTGAGGATTCAATAGCAGCTCATAAATTGTTTCCAAGGGAGCACAACAAGCACAACATAGTAAGTTAAAAATACTTTACACAAATCCAGTCTTCAGGGACATGAAATAAGAATGCACCTGTAGTTAGGAATCTGGACTATTTTTGGAGAATTAAAACATCCCCCCCAAAGATAACTTATTTTAATTCATGTGTATTTTCTGTATTTTTATCTTGACAAGGATAACAGTGAATTGAAAGGCAACTTGTTTAGCCTTACAGGTTTTTAGCATTAAAGAAAAAACGTCTGTAATAGCTAGAATAATTAGTTCTCACTGGGTCTTCATGTTTACTCATCAGAGTTTGAAGGGTATATTTGGTTCATCTGACTTCAGAGCAGCTATCTGGTTAATAGATTCATTCACTCACATGATCTGCAAAAGTGCTTTTTCAGGTTCACTTCCTGATAAAACTTCAACTTGCCCTCTGAAACTGACATTAAGTTTAATTAAATATTGGTGACACTCTTCCTATCCCCACAGAAGCAGGTAAAGGATGATGAACACATGAATATGTGTATGATGAGCTGTGGACTCTCAAGACTTCAGTGCAGAATGGTATTTACCAGAGGTCTTGAAAATGTCACGCAGAGAAATTTGGACTATATTCAGAGAAGTTTACTATCTTTCTCACTTTTTCTTTTTTTTAGTGGAATGGCAATTACTTGAAGTCTCAAAGAAGAAGAGAGTATGATACAAACATTTCAGTAATTTACAATCAAAATGTTCATTGGGCTGTATACAGGAACACCTTCATTTCTATGAAGTTGTACAAAAAAAATCCACTCTTCAATAGACTTGAATTAAGTAATATGAGTAGACTTGATATTTTCCAAGTCCAAAGTTAAATGCTATACAACTGCATAAAGTACTTAATAAATACCTGATAAACTCGATCAAACACAGACTAATGTTTAGATAGAGCTGAATGAATTTTCTGATTTAAAAAATATTTTGTGCCAATGTTGAGAGTGATAATAACCCAGCAATCTGAGTCTTTTCCCCAGGATGAACAGAAAGCTGAGGGGGGATCTGATAAATGCCTATAAATATCTAAAGGCAAGTGAGAGGCAAATGGACGAGGCTAGGCACTTCTCAGTGGTGCATAGCAATACAAGCAAGTTTCAGGGATCTGAAGGTGACCTAGAGAGAATAGAGAAGCTGACATAGGGAATTAAAGGCTTGTAGAGCTCTCAGTCTCCTGGATTCCCCCAGAAACATGAGTGGATAACTGTTACAGACTTCAGTAAATATATTAATGAAATAGGGAAATGCAGTTAATGGCAGTTAGAATTACTTCTCTGGAATGACAATTAGACAAATGTGTTGCATACTATCCTAATAAATATATGTGTTCACTTAACAAAATGAGCTATACTGCTACATTAGATATATACCTAAGCTGTAGAAACTAATGGCAGTCTAACTATTATTTATTAGATTGTGGTACATGACCATGATCATAATAATGAATTAACCATGAAACTTACTAACAATTACAGGTATGGATAGCCTACCACTGCAGGAACTGGTTGTTGCCTCAGTGTTGTTCACCTGTTTCATTAACCAGTGTTTGTGCTTACTTCATAATAAAAGGAAATGAAGACCGAGAATACATAACCTCATCTCTGAGGTTGTGTGCACAGATGACACATCCATTGGATTTAAAACAGAGTTAACAACAACAGTCATGCTGAATAGATACTTATGTTTTCTCTTGGAAGGCCAAGAGCAACTTGATCTTTTCATTCATTTCAGACAGCTGATCTGACTCAGAAATTTAAAATCACATTAGTAACTCAAAAAAACATATTACATCATGTCGTCAGTGGTCACACTAACACAAAATAGCTTTTCATAAGGCAGGTTAAGAGAGCTGTAACAAGAACAACCTCTGATGCTAGTCAGTTCTTCAGAAAGAAAGGCACATTAAGATCATATGACTAAAAGCTGAAGAGAGAAGAATGAAACACTGAAATTATTTTAAGCTTCTTTTATTGGGAAGGTTAGAATAAGATATCATTGAGTAAATGGACTTCATACAAAAGCAAGTTCTATCTTCAGCATGAATTATGGTGCTTAGTAATGATGTAAGCCCACAAGTTTATAGTCTGAATTGAGAAAGATGATCATGTCCATTGTCCAGGCCTTGAAACTGTGAAAATAATGCAACATCACTTCAAACTCTGGGAAACAAAGCTACATCATGTACTTTTATTGTGATTTAGTTCTTGGGAGATTCAAGGAGCCTTGCTTTGACACTCCTTGTAAGACATGGCAATGTTGGAATCCAGAAGAAAACAGCTATCCCAGCTGTAGTGTTATCTTTACCTTGAGAAGGTAAAGATTTTACCCATACAACATTTTAAACCACTTCACACTGTCAGTTAACCTTTTAATCCTTTTTGGAGGGAAAGGACCACTCTTAAAATATTCCATGCTGATTTGTAGATAAAATCAATTTAGCAGTGTGGATACCACTTTTAGAGCTCTTTGCAGTAAGGAAGGAAAGTGGTTGTTTTTTAAAGCAATTCCTTTTACCGAGCACCAAACTGTTTCTGCACCTTGAAGTACTCTACTAAATAGTTTGAAGCCTACTATTTCTAAACATTGATGTACTCATCAGTTATCAAATATAAGAGAGGAAATGTTCAGAATCACAAAAATTTATGGTTGGAAAAGTCTGGTGTTTCCTATGAATGGCCAAGCACTCAGTGATCAGTCAGCTGGAAATGAAAACAGTACGCACATTGAAATATTTGTATTGCATGGATAAAAATGAAACATTTCTATAAAGTAATGACCAAATAGCAGGGCCTGCATTTGCAACAAGTACTGTAGAACACTTCATAACCTTGGAGAGCTAAGTCTTCATTTGTATTTAAATACTCTACACGGATAAGCTACAGCCCATGTTTCTGACTGTCCTTCATAGAATTTTTTAGAAGAAATGAGGTTCAAGGAAAGTACTAGAAGCTGTTTTTGCCTCCTTAAGAAAATCTGGCCCTAATACCACTTCCTCTAAAAAGAATACCACTTCCTCCATTTTTAAAAAGAATACCACTTCCTCCATTTTTTTCCTCTTCACTCAAGTGTCCTAGATGCCATATACTCTTGCTTTGAGCACGATCTTTTTTGCACTACCTGATTCTAAGTCTAAGAGACATAAGGAACTCTAGAGGTAGGAGTACTCACATAGGGATATCAGAACAGTGCCTTTCCTCCATAAATTGCTTGGTAAAGAAATACAAAAAGTACAGAAAGCACTGTACATAGACAGAAAGTGTGGATGCAAACTAATCAGAATTCTTCTACCATTTCTATAGACAGTAAAAGTTCATATCTATCCTACTATCTCTCCCTTAGGTTCTCAAGAGTAGGAGGAAACATAACGTGAAAATCAATGTATATTTACCACAATGGTAATTTTTCTTGTTAACTCTCTACCACTTTTTGCTCTAAATTCAATAGAAAGTAATCATTACCAGTCCGTTGTCCAACACAAGCAACACAGCAAAACTAAGATTCAAACTTGCTCAGAAATGTGATTGTTAACTGAACTTCTGAAAAGCCTCAGCATCATTCATTTTAGAAGAGTCACTGCAAAACAACTGCATTAGTGAAAACCTTTGAACGAAAAGTGCGACAATATATCTGTGTTTTGCTAATTTGTAAAGGTTTGAAATGTTTGCCTGACATTTTCTAGCTGATTTTCAGGCTGGTTTCAGGCAGCCTCAAACTCCAATTTATGCCACGTATCAGATCTTCTAAAGGCTCAGCATTCTTCTGCTGAACAGAGTACTGGAGCCTTACTCTGAATAGTGAGCCAGATGAGGAAGATCGTGTACTGTTTCCACTTCAGTCTGAATATTTGTGCAGCACTTAAAACAGCTTGTCAGAGAATCATGCGAGCCAAATTCTCAGCTTTTCCTTCTCTATCTGCTAAACTGGTACTAAATCTTTTCAATATCTCTGGATTACTCCCTGATATGACCAATTTAGACTGCGATTTCATTAAAATAATCATTACCAGAGAGAATACCACCTAAACGAGCGTGCAGCTGTTGAAACACAGCAGCTATAATGGAAGGCAGTCTGCTTTAGTTCCACCTCTTTGTACATGCTTATACAAAGAATAATGAATATGTACACAAACCTACAATAGAACTCAAACATTTTACTTAAGTAGTTTATAACCCCAATGGAAAAAAAAAAATCCAACAAAATGAAAAGAAATTGTTCTGCTTTTTAAGATGTTCTTCCTCACATATTCTCTAGATATAAAATGGTGTATTCATTCCAACCTCATAAATCAAGAGTGCAGTAATACTTATCACACTTACTGCAGATAGAATACGTATTAACTTGTAAATAATATTCCAAAAATGCAACTCTGAAAACATTAACATGCTGCCACATAGCACTCAACCAGCTGTTGCCACTGACATTTATAATTCACATAAATTAAAATTGGACCCAGGTTCTTCACAAACCCTGCAAAAGGCTGTGTTAGTTATTTTTCTCCTTGCAGCATTTTGCACCTTGCTTCAAATGAGTTCAAATGTTTGAGAGCTTTTAATTAACAGTTACAGAAGGCTTTTAAAGTTTCAAGTGTGTTTTTCAGGATGTTAGTGGCTCTGTTCTTATATATACACAAAAACAGTGTTTTAATGTAGCAAGTAATTTGTTATGTTATAAATGTTGTAACAATGACTGAAATAGATACGCATTTTTAAGAATAGAAGAACTTTATTTCAAAGCTAGAGTCCTCCAGACAACATAAAGCACGTCACCAATTGTATGACTGTGAATTCTTGCTAGAAGGAGAGTCATACATATACATATGTATTACACGAAGATACATACATATATTTTATTAGGAAAAATCAGTTTTCATTAATGGCATGAAGAGTGATTTCTGACAGAACACCCAAGTCATTAAACTACATATTTCAACTCTAATTTGCTTGAGCAGCAAAATAACATGACTGAAATTTAATTAGATGCTACACTTCCTTCTCTCTTCAACCTTTTACTTGTCAGACTGTGAGTATTCCTTTGGGACTTTAACTAGTCTTGTAGTTTTCTGTATATAAAAAATTCGCTCAGAAGTTTAAATGTTCAAAGCTAATAAGGTGACCTATCTCAGCAGTAAAAGATGTACAACATGCCCATCCATAGATGTAAAATAATCCCCACAGAACTGGTAGTGTACGGGAAATGTGAAAATTGCAATTCACCTCTTCTGTAATCTGACAAATTCTTCCTGAAGAAATCAGAATATGGAATGCAAAGTACAACAAATTTGGCATCAATCACAGCTTAATGTGACCCATCATTCAATAATGACAACTACGTGCCTGTTAAACTACTGAATTCTTGCTACAATAGAACTTATCAAGGCAATTACTACAAACTAAACAGAGATAAATTTTCTTCTGGGTCCATAAATTAAGTGTAATGAGCTCTTCCACAAGATTCCATCTAACAAAAAGGCTCCTTAAAATGAATTTATGCGGAATGGGCAAAGATTTCATTCACACATCTCATCTTTCCGTTCTTGAGAAACATTTCCTGGGCATATGATTGTCTGATTTGATTATGCAAAGAATGGAGACATTTCAAGTTATGCATTTTAAGTTATTTTCATCTCAGATATTTCTGCTGAGCAGTATGATACCTAAACATCAGCTCACATCAAATATTTCCTAACACAGGGCAAAAATACAGTCTGCTAGAATTGATAGAACAGCTTTGAGTCTCCATGGTAAAAAGGACAGAAGTAGAAGAAAACTTTATAGCCTTAAAACTACTACTGGAGTTGATGTTACTGTGTTATATGTTCCTCTTTTCCTCTCCCACAGCAATACCAAAAAATCGTTTAGGAGGGAAAGGAAATCCTTGCAGAAATTGTCCAACATCCATATAAATGTATGAAATACTTATGTGCTCTTCAAAATCTTCTATAACCTAATAAAAGTGGAAAAAAATGGCTATGTGCATAAAGATTAACTGCCTCAAAATCTCTGGATTTGTATAGGCAAGGAGGTAATAGAATCCATATTTTTCTAATAAATTCAAAGACAAAATTTAAAAATATCCAAACATTTTTTCTTCTAATAAAACATGCAACGGTTTTATGAAACCAAAGTCTGAAACTGTAACTTGAAAAGGCAGCAGTGGTTATATCAATAAAGCCATAACAATATTAGTAACTATGGTATTACGATGTGGAATATTGTGAACTAAGCTCAATATGAATTGAGAAAACTGAAAGTGCTGTCACATTTTATGGTGTAATTAGAAAATTAATGATTCTGTTTGACCCCAGGATCTCAGGCTTCATTTTGTTTCCGTATCCAAGGAGATCTATCTTTCCTGATCTGGATGCCCTCTGCACTTGACTATGTTTCTACTACTTCTGTTTAAAAGTACTTGAATTTGGACATGACTGTTGGTCTTTATCTTGTCAGTGATGAACCACCAAGCTGACAAGTTTATAGGTGCCATTATTGTCTGAGTCTTCCCTGACTTCTTCTGTTACAACTTTTCATCTCTTATCTCCAAGTGCTTCTCTGCACACTAGAAAACAGGTTATTGGAGACAACAGGTTAACATGACCTGGAACATTTTGTCCCTTTCAGCTGGATGAATGTAGCTACTCTGTAAGAATTATGCTGGACTGTGTAAGAAGTCTGGATTAACGAATAGATACATCTAAAAGATACGTAACTTAAGAAAATTAAGTTTATGTAGTAGTTTTTAATGATGCTGTGAATGTAAGTTAGTTAAAATATTAAGAAAATCAATGAAAACAAAAATTGTACAGAACATAGAAAACATGACAGACAACAAATAAAAGCAGAAAGATACGGAATCACAGAATTCCAGAATTGCAAGGGTTGGAAGGCATCTCTGGAAATCATCTAGTCCAGCCTGCTAAAGCAGATTCCCTTGAGTACTTATAATGTAATGATGGAATAGTTCCAATAATAATGTTCAAGCTTGCTAGAATGCTTTTTGCCTCATCCACTTCAAAGGTAGACTAAGCAAGTTTAAACATTAATGACATTTCAGTTAGCGTATTGGCTATTCTGAATAAAGAAGATCTGGACACAGTGAAAATAAGAATTGGTAAGTGCCATGAATAATAAGAAAATGTGGAAATGAGAATCAAACTTCAAAACTTTATGCTTGTGCATTTTGAAATAAAAAGAAAAAATTGAATATGGTACCTCCTTAGGAAAGTACACAGATGTCTCAAAGATAGAAATTAATTGAACTAGCGGTTCTCATTGCTCTTTTAGATCTCCATCTAAATGAGGGGAAAACACGTGAATTTACATTTTGAACCCCCATGTTACTTGCGTATATTATCACTCTACCAAGAAATAGATAGGAGTAGTAAGTTAGAGTATAGACTAATTGTTACTATTTCTCAGAATTCTCAGTGAGACACCAGGGTTTACATTGGGTAACTGCACATCCAGATAAGAAAAGAAGTGATTGCAGAACGACAGAATTAGAACTGGCTTCAAATTTGCCAGAGCTTGTCTCATCCTGATGTATATCTTTTATGCTTTTACACAAGATAACAAGTTCTACAAGCAAAAAGGAGTGACTACAATGATGTTAAAATGTTATTGCATTCTATATGCCATTTCCTGTAACTTACAATGTTTTTCACTTGAGAAATGTATGAGCTTGGTAGTTGGATTTTTATTATTTATTTATATTTATACGCTTGTACGGGAGTATCTAAAACATAGAAGCAGAAGTTTCTAAAATATTTTTACATTCTTCTCTCCCAAAACGATGATTAGACACAGGATGGATTAACATTGTAAATACCCATCAACGTGGCTCATTTGATTTTCTCTTCAGAGGCAAGGTTTCCCAAGAGCTGGAACAAAAGAAATTGCACATTCAAGAGTAACATAGCACTGTTTTTTTCATGTAACATCTGAGTTGTTCTGCTGTTCCTTTGTGCATGAAAGACGGTCTTCCTTCACGAAGACCCAAGCCTTGAGCTTCTAAAAGGAACAATCCTAGGATCACAGAATCCTCAGAGTTGGAAGGGACCTCTGAATGCCACGTAGTCCAGCTCCCCTGCAATGAACAGGGACATCCACAGCTAGATCAGGTTGCCCGGGGCCTTATCAAGCCTCACTGTTAAAGTCTCCAGATATGGGGCATCCACCACATCTCTGGTCAACCTGTTTCAGTACCTCACCACCCTCACTGTAAAAGTCTTCTTCGTTATATTAGAATAAGGATGATACTTATTTACTACATTGACATAGTCACTTCCACTTCCTTCACAGAATACCTTTCACTCACCTTTTTAGTTCAAGGACAGAAGCGTTTATTTTAAACTGTATAGACTCAGAAAGGATGAATCTACTATTACATCACTTTCATGAGCTTTTTTATTATCTTCAGTTTCTGAAATAAATCAAGCGCTTACCATAACTACCTGACAATTTCTCATTAGCAACACAAGCATTTGTAATGTGCCAAACGAACCACTCTAAATTAAAAACCTCAAGAGAAAATACACAGGCTTTTCCTCTGTACCTGCTTTGCTTAGGTGCCTGCCCCCTTTTAAAAGGTTGTGAGAAGAAAAGGGAGAGGAAGTAAAACGTAGAGAAGAGCAAGAAAGCAGCGTGTTTGTATTTAATTCTGATTTTAAGATGCAAATAAATATGAAAAATCTTAAACATTGTGCTTGTTTGCTGCTGACAAAGTATTAGTTTTGTAAGAAGAAGAAAAAAAAACAAAAAAAACCCCAACAACTTGGTAAAAACAAAATAAAACACCATATCAGAAAATCAAGTCAATGTGACATTATCAAGTGTAAAAAAGTAAGTCCTCTACTTACACACTGCATCCATACAACACAGGCACTGCAGGCTGTCTGAAACCAGTCTGACAAATATTTAAGAACTTCTTTTGGCCTTAACGTCCAACTACAATATGTGGCATTTTTGGAAGAAGCACCTGCATGCTGACATTCAAATTGAAAGAGCCAACTCATTTTTTGCAGGGTGTAACATGCAAGTAGGCAGAAGATGGTTTGGAGGAATTAGCTCTCTCACTGGATGTAAACCAACAGCCTGGTAGTTCACATGCATCATCAGATGGCCAAATATTCCTTTCTACTATATTATGTGATGAACAGACAAGCCAATCCATTGAAGCAGGACTTCATCAGACTGGGAGGTAATAAGTGCTTCCTTCTGAGTCACAGAAAGAAGTGACACTAAAGATACATGAACACTCATACTACCCAAAAAGAAAGACCACACTTGAGCCTTATTTTCTAGTATTTTTCGTTTTTTACTCATTAGCTCCAACTGCAGCATTGCAGAAATATGTGGGTTCTGTGTGATTAAGTGCATTTACATCCTCTCACCAACTGTAACTGGTCTAGTTAGGCCTCAGTGGCCACAAACAGGAAACAGCCAACAGACTCCTCCAAACCAAACAATTTTTTTTTATTTTTTTTAAGAAAACTTTGCAAACATCACATTTCTGTGATGCTTGGTTCAGCAAAATAACAACATCCAAATTCAGACTCTGTAGTCTCTTTCTACCCGCTGGTAAAAGTCATAAGGCAAATCACCAGCTGATACACTTGAAAACATCATTTTGTGGATAAATCAATGAACGGACACATAGGACACCTCATTGGGACACTGCAAACTGAGAATAACTTAGAAAACATACCAAAATTGAACAGCAGCTCTGCTTGGAACCAGAAAAATTGCAAACAGGCAAATTATGTAAAGCATCAAACTGAGATTTTACCAGAAACATTTTTCAGGCCTCTCCCTATGCACTGGCACTTCCTTCCCTGGACAAGTTTAAAGACAGCTCCTCCATGAGTAAGCAAATATTGCTCTTTACATTTATTCTACAGTATTCCTATCCTGAAAAAGTTATATATGCCAAATAGAATGATCTCTTAACTATACTTGTGAAGGATTTTTCATGATGCAGAATAAAAAGTTTTAGAGCATATTATGTAGTGACTTCTATTATTGAAATTGTATAGGTGAATGAGAATTAGATATATTTGAAAAAAAGAATGTCCAGTCAACAAAAATACTAAAAGTTGTAACAATACCAGATTTTTTTCCTCTTCGGCAATATATACAATGAAGAGGTTTATTAAAAATATCAAACTTCATACAAGGTTTTAAATGAATAAGTAAGGAGTAAGCATTTTGGAACTGTCCTGCCATGTTACTAATTTCATTAGTTTGCTTTGCAAAGCACAAACCAAAACAGAGATAACATATTTCAGGTAAAAGTTTGAAGAAGTAATTTTAGTCTACATGAGAGTCTCCAGAGCAGAATTAATAAAATATGGGCCTTCCAAGAAAGGAAGGCAACAATGCCTCAAAAAATAGGAGATGTGCTGTTAAAAAAAAAAAAAAAAGTAAAGGCCAGGAAAATTATCTTTTTTTTAAGAAATAAACACATGACATGATGAATTACTATAGAATACAGAACATATAAAATGTAACCAGAAAACTGATGTGTGGAATGAGATTTTTGAAGCTCTTTATCTCATAAAGTGTATATGAAAATTACAATAGAGTAAAAGCTACAGCAAGCAGAACTTTTCAGATCCACAGAAACAATTTTTGGTGTTGTAACTCAACAGTGATTACAAATCCCATTATGAACTCCATTTTAATATCCAAACTATTTCAAATTATACTGAAATATAAAGTAGTGCCTACATATACCATGTTTGGAGACTTCTAGTGAGACACTGCAGCCCACATAACTGAAAGTCATTTTGAAGTCAAAATAGTAATTTGGCACTAGCTGTGATCCCTAGAGGTGGCTTCACAGAAGCCCACAACTGTAGAGGTTGGAAAGGACCTCTAGAGATCATTGAGTCTAACCCCCTGCCAAAGCAGCTCCCTAGCCCAGGTTGCACAGGTAGGCGTCCAGGCGGGTCTTGAATGTCTCCAGAGAAGGAGACTCCACCACCTCTCTGTGCAGCTGTGCCAGTGCTCTGCAAAGTTCCCACACACATTTGTGTGGAACTTCCTATGCCTCCGTTTGTGGCCATTTCCCTTCGTCCTATTACCACACACTGCTGAGAAGAGTCCAGCCTCGTCTCTTTGCCTCCCACACCTTAGTTATTTATAGACATGAATCAGATCCCCTCTGAGTCTTCTTTTTTCAAGGCTGAACAGACTCAAGTCTCTCAGCCTTTCCTCATAAGGCAGGTGTTCCACAACCTTTATCATCTTTGTGGCCCTCTGCTAGACTTTTTTCAGGAGATCCCTGTCTTTTTTGTTCTGGGGAGCCCAGAACTGGACACAATACTCCAGATGAGGTCTCACCAGAGCAGAATAGAGGGAGAGGATCACTTCCCTTGACCTGCATGCCACGCTGTTCTTAATGCGTCCCAAGGTGCCACTGGCCTTCTTGGCCACCAGGGCACACTGCTGGCTCACGTTCAACCTGTCATCCATCAGGACACACAGGTCCCTCTCCAGCAGGTCATCCCCCAACCCATACTGGTGCATGTGGTGATTCTTCCCTAGTTGCAGCTTACATTCAAAGAACAAAAATAAAATGGTATATACTGCAGTTACTGAGATCCTCAGGAGTATTAAGTTCACTTTCTTTGGTGTTTACTACAAACTTTTCAACACTTGTTAACAGTGCTTGGCTCAGCAGCATCTGAGCAGCATTTTAATATGGGAGCAAAATATCTGTGGCAAAAAAGGTTTGCCTGTTGCTACTGTTTAATTAGATAAATAACACAATGCTTCTCCCATCTGATCAGCCACGTGATGACTCAACGAAGATTAACATGAATACTTCCTTAAAATTTTTTCGATACGAAGAGTTAACAAATAGTGTCAAAAATACAAACTTGTTTGAACTATTAAACAAGCAAGTGTGAGAAAATAACAAGTTCTCCACAGTAAGTCCACAAGCACAAAAAAGACTGAGGTAATGAAATGCATGGGTTGTAAAATTCAAGTAATATCAAAATCCTTCAGAAGAAATCATTAGATTGTCTCAGTTTCTATGTTAGGAACAGGAGGCAGAGGTTGAGGAACAATTTTTTCATTTGCTTTATAACAAAAATGTTTTTCTTGAAAACAGAAAAATGTCAGAGAGACTAAGTTAAAAAGAGTCACCATAGTGGAGAATGCTATTTTAACTTATTTCATTACTTCACTTTACAAAGAAACATAAAAGAGAGCTCAAGCAACTCAAATAAACAGAAAAAAAAAAAAAAAAAAAACAACAACAAAAAACAACCTAGAACACGTTAATAGGGCATAACAGATGAAGAGAGGAGTTGATATTGATGACACAGTTTGCAAAATGCTGCCTCAAAGCAATGGCATAATGCACACATTCCTGAGCTCTGCTGAAAGGTTCTACAGGTCACAGTGAACACCACAGTGTATATGAATCAAATGTACTGTCATTGTAAAGAGGCTGCACACCCAGGAGCACAGATATCACAGGGGAAGTTGTTAACTTCTTATTCACTAGGCACTGATCAGTTTTGGGACAGTTCCAGACAGATACAGAGGAACATAAGAGCAGATAGGTCAGTGCCCACAGCAAGTGATCCTGCAGAAATGGGCTGAGGAATCCGGGCTTGCTCAGTCTGGCAGAAAGGATGCTAAAGGGTGATCCAATCGCAGCTAGCAGATACTTGAAATTACAAAGATGTTGAAGTCAAACTATTCCTGGTAGTACCAGATGATATAACAAGGGAAGAGTAATGATCTCAAATTGTGGCTTGTCAGTTTCTGGCTGGACAACCTCCCAGAACAGTAGCCAAGCCTGGGAGATGTTGCCTAGGGAGATGGTGGAACCTCAGCCCTCAGAATTTTCAAGACCTGGATAGACAAATCTGTGGCTGATATGCTTCAGTTTCAGGGATACTCGTGCTTTGGGTCCTATGATGTAGGACCTCCAAAAACTTCTTCCAACTAACATTTCTATGATTTTGCTATTACAATACTCTTTTACTAAACCATTTTTTTCCCATTTTATTTTTCTGTCGCTGAAATTAAAGGTCATTTCCTGCAGTGTTTTATACCTATTCTTTAATCAGAAAGGCTTTAATGCAAAGAAGCTTGTGGTTCTTAAGTGAAAACTCTTATCAAAGAAAACTATACATTTTCCATAGAATTTTATCTTACTGTACATCAATCAAGGGACAAAACTATCACATACTGGACACATGTTGGAAGAACTACCTTAAAGGTATTTAAGGAGCAGTTGTAACAGTGAAGAGAAGCATTTACATTTAATGTAAGAGAGAAGCAGAAGCCAGTGATTCATAGACACAGGGGTGGGACTGCCAAAGAGACTAATTGAATAGATGGTTGTATCATCCTTCATTTTACATTGATATCACAAGGCAGAACTGCACCTGTCACGGCAGGAGAATACGATTTTGCAATCACAATGCAAGACAGTGAGGATACAAATAAGGGATTTACCTCAGTGGGTAGAAAGGGAGACAGGGGAGTCTTGGAGATCACAGGGAGGTCTGGCAATGAATTGCTGCAGAGTCAGAGACACCATTGAGGCCACTAGCAAACAAGCTAGTTTATAATATTTTCCATATACATCAAGAAAGAAGGTATTAGACAACTTTTGAGTAAGTTTGAAAAGGAGAAACAAAAAAAAAAAAAAAAAGAGAAAGGAATTAAACTCAATTTTCAGTTAGAGAAAACAGCACAAGATGAAATGACTGCAAAGGGAGTCCAGACATTTATTCGGACTGGAGAAAGTACGTCTGGAGCAGAATCGTGCATCATCAGCACAGAGATGACAACTGAGTGTGTTCAAGAAACTACTGAGGACCTCTGTACAAGGCTGACCTATGTAAGAGGGACTTCTCAACAAGAGATAAAAATTATCAACAACAAATGAGTTCAGAGCCAGTTGATCCAAGGCCAGTAACAATTACTGAGACATACATGCTTGATTGTCTCAAGCATTTCAGAAAAGTCAAGAGGAAAAGTGAAATGCCGGTGGTCATATCTAACTGCAAAAAATTAGCTAATCAGAACTCCAGATTCCTAATACAATGAATTAGGATCCAAGATTTTTTTTTCCCTGGGTGTCTCCTTCTAATCCATTGCTGGCTTCTGACAGCTGACTGCCACTGCACACTGCATTTAAATCATAGGTATCCAGAGGTGGAAGTTAGCACTTACAGAAATTACATCCTGATCTGAGACTTGGACTTACATTGGCATAGAGTGATAAAGAGGTGCAAGAAAAGCTCTGCAACATAGAACAGTCTATTACTTTTTTTTTTTTTTGGATAAGCGAGATCTTTGAAGGACTTCAGACATTGAATGTTGACTGATGAAATAGTGTTCTTAGGATGGTTTCACTTCAACTGAGGCCGGTTGGGGGCACCAGATACTCTTTATTTCTCTGCCACTGTGTTGTGCTTTCTGTCTATGGGTAACCATGACATATGAGATCCCTGAAAAATACAAAAAGGCAACTGTGTGGGAATATGTAAAAAGCTGTTTGAAGCTACCACGCCACTCAGACTGCAGTGCAACCCTAGACTGACAGAGCTGGGTGTAATAGGCTTGGTTCTGCTCATATTTACACCTATGTGAACCAACAGCGACAATACTGAAAAGAAAATCTTTGCATTGCTATTACCTGTTTCAATATAAATAAATTGAAATTGTCAAAATACTGAAAAAGGGGCTTTCTTCTTGCCTCTCATCAATAGGCAGTGTATTTTCATGTACAGGACCACTTCTAAATATACATTACATCAAAGCAGCATCTTATAAATACACACAAATGGTCTCTGCATCAGAAGCTAAACTAAAACACTGCTAAATAAGATCATACAGAAGCACTACAGAAATATATTATTGTATTTGAACAGATGACAGTGAGAACAGATTTATAAATGCCATTAATAAACCCATGGTTTATAAAGTCACCCTTCTCCTCTACAGCAGAGAATTTCTCACGCTCAGCAATGTCTAGAGATGCTCAAGGCGACAAAGGCAAAGTTAAATGTTTTTACTGTCAACCTAAAATTGAAGTCACTACTGTTTTCAAATAATTGTATGAATAGCTAGGAACATATAATATTTCCGTGTCAGCCAAATGGATACATTTCAGTGAAAAGATTAATGTGCACTTGAAATAGAATAATGGGTATTAGCAGAAATTAAAAATGTCTATGAGATACAAGACTCTAAACACAACAGTCAATCTAATCTCAGAAAACGAATGTCTGGACCTTTACATTCCTCTTAATGAATCCATTTACACAATAAAAACTATTCATCCTCCTTCAAATCTAATCTTTCTTGGATGACAAATTAGCAACTAAAACTGTTTGATTCACAATTTGCTTTTATGATTTTTTTCCCCACAAAGAAGGAGCAATATTCTCTTTAATTTTATTGAATACCAAATCCTCAATTTGCAAATTATCTCATGCTCCACATAAAGTGCAGATCATCAGTATTAAGCTCACACTTCTGTTCATTTTCTTTGATGGTGTGAAAAATAGCATGAGCTGATATTAATCAAGCTCTCTTTCCTTGCAGACAGATTAGACAAGTTTTTCTTGCATGTCTTAATTATTTTGTGGGGAAAGAGATTCAGTGAATTGGTTCTTCTTTCTAAAAGGCCACCAATATGCATTGCGAGCACTGTCGAGAGCACTGCACCCTAGCTGAATGAACAGGGAAGGGGCAAGAGGAACCAAGAAGAAAAAAATAACATCACAGGCTTTGTCTCCATTGCTGGAGTTGCTGGATATGACCTGAAAAGTACAAGGTAGGATTCACCTGTGTTCAAAATCAGAACTGAACTAGGCCTTTCTTTGATTGTGCAGTGACCCAACAGAGAAAGGGGAGACCCAAGCCAGGGGAATCCATCTACTCTATTTGATACTAGTTCTACCTTTTCCCATGGGTATGGGAAAAGTAACAGTGAAGCAATGTTTTACCGTATCTGTGCCAGGAACAAAACTCATGCAACATTTTTAATGAAATAAGAGTGAAAGAAAAAACACAGATGTAATGTTGAAATTAAGACCTCTACTTCCAGCATACTCAATGGCAGAAAATCCATTGCTGGGATAAGAAAAAAAATTCCTAGATTTCTACACCCCAAGCTTGCCATTAACAATAAACTGATCTCCACCAGGGATAAACACCTTGGAAAATCATTTCACAGTAATGAAGGATGGGATCCACTCACTGAATGTTTTCTTCACCTGCTTCCAAGGTCAAACAGAACACCCATACTGCAAATACACTGTTAAAACACTACACACTTCAAAATGTTTAGATGTTTTAAATTAAAATTTATGATTTCATCAGTAATTAAGATAACTGTATCTCCAATCAGAAGAAATAATAACTGTATGATTATGCCCCCACAGCTTCAACAAGGGCAGAGCATTTGACCAATCTGGTGGCCTTCTATGACAGAGTGATGACATTGGTGGACAAAGGAAGGGCAAGCAATGTCATCTACTTTGACTGTAGCAAAGAGGCTAAAGCTAGCTTTGACACCCTCTCAAGATTCTGTCTCAGTGAGTGACTACAACGTACACATATCCTTATAGCAAATGGTGGGGGTCTTTACAGAACAATTATAGCTCTGTTATTTATCTGCATGATTCTGCTACTTGTCATGTAAAATTAAGTTCAATATAATAGAATTAAGAAAAATTCTAAAAAAGGAGTACAGACGCAGCATAAATTGAGAGAGAATGTAATTACTGCTCTTTCTCCTCAAGACTGATGGAGTCCAGACTTCCAAATTTAGTTCATAAACTAATTTCCTTGAAAAATTCAACTTGAAAAACAATATTTGAATGAGATTCACTGTCTGTTTACTGTTTTATTGCACATCTATTAGCTTTGTTTATTAACTGGAAGGTATATGGAATTGAGGAACTGCCATTCAACATACTCAAATTTATGAAAACATTGTAAAACAGCTTACTACATAATACAAGCTTTTTACAGCTGCAACTGGTGATTTAAACTCAGTTAAGGCTAGGATGACAGCAGACTAAAAGGAAAGATACCTGCTTTTAGGTACAAAGATCAATTACTGAAAAGGCAATTATGAAGCACCTGAAAAGCAGAAATTCACAGCAGTCTGATGAAGATACAGCCTTCTGCGTTACACACAACCCCCTAGCAGGCAGACTAGTGTGATCAGCATTCCTCTTAAGGCCATCTACATATTCTACAAGCAATAAGGAAAACAATCATCTTCAGTATATATTAGAGCAAGAAGATCATTTGAGTGAGACATCTATGAGGTTAAAGAACTGAGCTCAGAACACCCATTTATTTACAGTAACTTATTTTCCCTCCCACTCTGAGTAAAGGAGTGGTGACAGCCTCCTGTCAGCTGTGTTGCCCATGTCTTTGTTCTGATGCTGCACAGCCACTGCATTTGATCATTTCTTTATCCACAAATATTTCCAAGTGTTACTCTCTGAGTTCGCTAGGAGTTAAACAGAATATTTTTAAAGGCCTGTAGCATATTACACAACCTATATTACAGTAATGGCTGATGTAAAATAATGAAAAAGGGAAGACTTAGGGAGTTCTGTGTACCTGAGTCACCGTCCAGATACATTTGTGCAGCTCACAGCAGTGGGCCATCTCAGCCTTTTAGAGGGCAACCATGAAAGCAGTGGAGGGGGGGGTTAAAGTGACTTAAAAATATACATGGTCACCACAGAACTATCACCACTAAAGCTATCTCCTAAAAAACCCTACAAAATACCTGAAAGCAGCACATGCCATGGGAGAAAGAGCATGGCAGTAACAGGGGGGCTCTGAGCACTGCATGATCTACAGCCGACAGGAGAGATCTGGAAAATTGCTGCGTCCATGGCCTACAGGACTGCTAGGGTCAAAGCAGATTGCTCCTTAAATTAACACTTCTGGCATGCAAAGAGAGGTGGAGTACAAACACTACAGCTTAGAATGGATGCTCTGTATCACTCCTAGGATTAATCTTCTGATCACAAATTCACTTGCTTTCTCGTGTGTACTGGTGGAGAAGAACCAGGACTACTTTCCACACTAATTCAGATGACTGACAAATCTCTGATTCTCAGACAGAAAAAAAAAAGTTTTGCATTTAGATACAGGAAGGACAAGCTCACATAATTCATAACAGATGACAAAACTGTTGGAGGACTCAGACTGGAGTAAAGGCAGTTACTTACAGTCTGCAGGTTTTTACTGGGGCTCTGAGGTATATGCATAGTCTTTCTAAACATATGATACACCTTATTACAGTATTTAATAAAAATTATATTGTTACTACACAAAACTGGCAAAATCTAGTAGTGTTTCAAAGCAACTGAATTATTTTCCATACAACAAAAAAGCTTTAATATACACAATATAATATTAGCTGTGATGATATCTTAGGAAAGTCTTCACTTCAATTGTTTTCCCTCATGCTCACAATACCTGATTAAAAAAAAATCAGATATAAAAAAGATTTTATATCTGTTTTTATAGTTTACTAAAAATTCATTAAAAGAAATACAACTTTTTCCATATACAATTCCTTTTTATTTTGGAAAATCAGTGTTCCATGCTAAGCTTAAATTGTTGATTTTTCTGAAACCACAGGTATTCTGAAGATGTACATTTTTCCTTCTCTGTACCTTTGTCTTGTCAGTGTGTTCCCAGCAATACAAACAATTCTATCTAGACACAAGAGTTCAAAGCAAAGAGAACACTCTTCTCTCCTTGCAGTCTGAAAATCATCAGTGTTACAATTTTCTGCATAAATGTAAAAATGTGTTCACTGATGGTGCTTCCTCTTGTAAAACTTGCAAGAAGAAAGAGAAGTATTTCTAGGAGCACTTTTTCTGTACTGGATTTGATCTTAAGTCATACTTACCCCAAGCATTTTCAGTAGCATCAATACTCAGGGTAGCATGTCACTAGTGCTCCCCTAGATAAAGCTTCAAAGTCAAACCACTTCCCATGCATGAAAAAAGTAGACTGATGAAAACAAAATCTACAATTTTTCCATCCTTGCATAATGGGAAACAAAATGCTATGTAATTAAAATGATCTTAATTTTTATTCTTTCTAAAAATTAAAATCTGCTGGAACAACTAATATTTAGATGCTGTCATGCAACAACCACTGATTGTCTACATCAAATCTACTGTAACTGATGAGAAATTTCAACATTTCATTAAGAAATTAAGAAATGACAACCCATCTGTGTAATCTTAGATGACAATATTTTTTCCTCTCAGAACAATTTGAACAAAATAAATGTACATTGTAGACTGTGAATTGTACAAAATGAAATAATTTAATGAATTTATAAATACATGCTATTTACAATTTTGTATTTTTGTTATATTGTATGCCATCCAACCATACTCAGTTTTCAATAGCTAGTATTTTAAGTAATTGCTTTGAATACTAAAATTTACATTAAATATTAAAACAAACAAACAAAAAAAGGAACCAGACAGTTGACCATAGTGGAAATAATAAAAACCTTCATTCTTATTGTGCACAGGAAATAACCATAGAGATCCAACTGAAGAAAAACAGCGCTAACTATTACCTTGCCTAACACATCTCCAAGACCTCAGCTTCTTCACATGACACGGCTAAACCCATAAATGAAGTTCTGGATTAAGTGTATGGGTGCTAAAGAACAATTAAAGGGAACTCAATGTAACACTTCAAGAAAGTCTACAGAATCAGAGAGTTTCAGAGAACTATGTCATACTTTTTTTGCACAAATTAAGATCAACATTACCGACCGACACAGTGAAATGAAAAAGGTAAAAGACAAAGTGATATCCAGACTATAGCGAAAATATGGATAACACAACGCACTTGTAAATGAGTCCAAATACCAAATCTCAAAATTGATTCAAAATACCTTCAAGTTCTTAAGATATCTAGAAAAAGACTCTAAAAATCCACTCAAATCACTGGGGACTGTGCCTACATTACCCTTGGAGATAGCAGAAATTGCTTTTATTTTGAAATGCTTCAGCAGCAGAGTTGTTGACATCACCCTCATATGCAGACAGGCAGCATGTCTGTCCTCATACTCAAGTTTCCTTTGATCACTGTCATGGTTTGCACACAAGTGTAGGGATTTGCCACTTCCCCAGCTCAGGATAAAACCTAAAAATCCACATGGAGATCAGATCTGTGGGCATCTTCACAAAGCTAAACTCTGGCCACAGTCTCATATGTTATTTCACAGCTTTTCTATCTGTGAAAACTGGAACAAGGACAACTACATAGCAAAAGAAGGTGCCTTCTAATAGGATACAAGCACTATGGAGCAACAGAAGGTTATCAAAGACAGAAAAATGACTCACCCCCTTCCAACAACCAGAGATGCTCAAGGAGAGTACAATCTCTATTCAGAGAGGTGCAGTTTCTTCAGCTGCTATCCCTCAAATGAGGAGGGGTGGATCTTAGCTCCACTCCTTCTGGTCACTCCAGTGCATTGCTTGCACCTGAGCTCCCTGGGTTAGCCATGTCCTCTCACCTGATGCTCAACCATTGGTTCAGGCTGTGACTTGGCAATCCCACTGCAACAACCCATCCACCAAGTTCCCAGGCATAGTGACTCATGGAAGAAGCCCTGGTGGCTGCCAAGTGGCCACTCTTCAAACCATTGGAAATTCATTCTCCTTGGGGGATGACTTGTTTCTCCATGCTCTTCCTCCCCTTCATTCTCTCCTGGCCACTCTCCACGGCCTCACCTCAAGGAGATGTGGCCAGTACAACTGCATTCAAAAAGAAACCCTAATGGTCAAGTGTCAAAGCTAAGGACACTTGGATACCTAATTGCAAAATATGTTCATCAAAGGTTTAGGCACGAGAATGCAACAAATGTTTTCAGTGTTTTAGGATCGATATTTTAAAGAATTTAATTTGCTGCATAATCATGTCTTACTGAAGTGAACTTCAGACGGATGACATCTGAACATTTAAGTGTCAAGTTGAAGCGTAGGAGGGTATCATGTGTTGATGAAACCATTTTTAAGAATAAGAGCCAGTGAGAAAATATATTATAAATGAAATACATATGTTGAAAATATATTCATTATAACAGAAAAAGCCTACCAACACAGGCCATCTGCTTTTGACTGATAGATTTCGTAAACTGTCAGAGTATCATGTAAACTGTTACAAATCTCATTTAATGAATATCTCAAAAACACATATAGCTCTCACATAACTGGCAAGTTTTAATGAAAATAAGTATCTAAGAATCAAGTATGTGTGAAATCTGAATTTCAATTACTCAATAAAATAAGCAACAAAAGCTGCAGAAAAACAGCAAGAGCTCCATCTATCCCTTCCGAGATGAAGCAAAATCCCACAATGATCTAAAAGCCATAGTTATTAGCTTCTTTATATAATTCTTCAACTGCTATTTCATTTAATAATGTATGATATTTTAAAAAAATTCCATAGCAATTAAGAGCATATCGTAAGGAGAAGGATAGTAAGTACAGCCCCTTGTGAATATGCAGATATTCTCCAAAAAAGATAGGCATTCTCTCCATCCCTATCTATTATCTGAAACATGTCATATTTCCCATTATTGTATCGGTAAAATCTCCCAGATACATTGCAATAATGTGCAAGGCCCTGCTGAGGATCCTGTCAGTGTCAACCCTTACCCATTCTGGGCTGTTCATCTACACACAGTGAAATTCATGCACAGGCCTGCACAGGACTGGGATCACTTAGTAGCTTTTTCTTTTGTTTTCAAAGTTTGTCTGTAAGCTAAAGGCATGCGTTCATGTGAGGAGAAATAACATCTTTATTTTGAATACCAAGAGAACTTCTACCCATATCCAACTAACTTCAGAAATAATCCCTAATTTTCTTTAATCTTTCTAGCATGAAAATGCTAGACTATAGAGACTAAGTATGATGGGAGACGACATACACACAAAAAGAGAAGCCACATTTTTCCATCACTGCAGCCTCCAAGCCCATTTTACAGGCACCTTTCTTCCACTGTTCTATTCTTGCTATCACCCTCAGCATGGTGACACGTGCCCTGCACTCTGCAGTGCAGGACCACTGAACAGCGTTTGCCCACACAAATATCTACAAGTAGCTTAAAGCTGTAGCAATACAGCTTCTGTGGAAACATAGGCAACGTAAACTGAGTATATGTAGTCTCAGTGTTTCCCACACAAACTGCAGTGTTACACGTTCTGATGTTAGTACTGAATGGCTTGGCATCCCTATAGAAGACATCAGTAATGACATACAGTGAATGCAGTAGGTGTAGACTACTGTCAGAATCTATAGAATAACTCTGGAAAAATGCAAACTATTACTTGCTGCAGCTCCTTTCCTGTGTGACAGCAAAAAATCTTCTGAAGGAACAATCTGCTGCTCCCTCTGAAGGGCTGCCTCTCCATTTTGTAGGCTATTGGAACTGGCCATCATCTCTCTTCATTATTCTTTGCATGTAAAAATGCTTTACTAAGTTCAGCATTAGATTTTTGCATACACCTGCCAAGTGCTGCCAGTAGGTTTCCACTATAATGTGAAATTTAATATTAGGTTTACTTCCAAGGATAGAGAGATAGACTTCAGAATCACTCCTCACTCAATTTATTGATGGTAATTTTACACTCTTTTAAAACTGCTCTGCTATCCCAAACCACCCATACCACTACACTGTTTTAAATTTCTGCAATTCACACATTTAGATTTTGACATAAATTCTTCTTTTAACCAAATCGTACTCAATAAGAGTTTCTTCTTAGTTACATGTATTTTCATTAAAGCAGTAATAACAGCAGGAGAAACTCAGAATACTCTAGTCTTGCTAAATGACTTTTTGACAGCCTGTAATTTCTGTCATTAAAATACATATTGTAGCACTGAGTTCATGTTGGAAAAACGTCACCCTATGGAATACTCTTCTCTTTACAGTTTGAAATTTAAGTTTACTTAACATGCTGTGCATTGGAACAAAAAGAGGACAAGTTTAGGGAAGAGAAACTGATACAACTGAAAATTTAGAACAATGAAGAGTACAGCTACCAGTCATCAAAGAATCTCAGAATACCACTGACAGCACATACTGTCTAGGAAGGGTTTAATTGTTAATGTACCAGTACCTTCCATTTCTTTGGTATTGTTACTGTAATTGTTTGCCTTAACAAATAATAAATAGTAAGTACACATACGATTCTGAAATGCCACATAATGAGCATCGAGCACAGACTAATTAGTCGGACTGCCCTTAAAACATGGGTAAAGCAACAGTCTGAGTGCTTCAAGTTGGATAACATAGTTGTTAAGATAACTTTTTCCATTAATGTTTTTTATCTAGTAACACAAATTTTTAACACTTTTTCTATTTCCTCAGAAACAGCGTGACAGTTTTCTCTGCTGTAACTTATAAAATGGCCACCATTATCCAGTCTCAGAAATGTCAACTACTGATATTTTAGAAAATAAAAGATTTCCACAAGTCCAAACAGTCCCACAGGCCCCCCGGAAACATTTTACTTTGGAGAGAATATGCAAAGCCATATGTTCAGTCTCTTGCAACTTTCAGAATGAAAGGTAGCAAAGATGCTTAGGGGCAATAAAAGGCAGAAATTGTTAGTTCTTGAGCACTTATTTTTGCGTCTACTGCGTGGTCTCAGTTTTCTGTCCTGTGTAAGACTCTACCCCCTACAACCACCACTAAATGGTATCTGAGTGCACTTGGGAAGTGTACACTAAAGAACATTACTGCCTTTCACATGCTCATTTTAGTATCCCCTGTGGCAGCAGCACACTGTCAACTGTAATAGTTTTACTACTAACAGTGATATTAATCCAAATATTTACATTACTATATATTTAGGAAAGTATGGGAAAGATCAAAGAAACAGACCTGGAACAGCTCCGGATTCCGCAAAGTTATTTCACCCTTGCAAGAGCCCTTGGACATCATCATGAGAAAGTGACCGCTCCCACAGATACAGCCTCACTGACACTGGAACACTGCAACGTGATGCGGATGCTGTCAGCCCCTCTGGGGGCAGGCATGATATGTGTAGCACGAACACCAAGTGTTTGGTGCTAGCTTCCCAAATCCTAAAGGTTTTTTACTCCCGAGGGGAGCAGGGTGCTGCCCCCATCTGCCTGGAGCGGCACCCTGCCAGGTGCAAATATGGTAGAAGGAACAGAAAAGGCTGGTAAGTCAATGAGCAGACACTTTGATAGAATGAGTTCCTTAATTACGGACTTTTCAAATCTATTGTCATGGGTAACAGTTTTGAAGTGTCCTAGGTAATAATGTGAAATAATTTTAGTACCTCTATAGCTCTGAAAGGACACAACAGCAGCAGTCTCTTCACAGTAGGTATCCATCAAGTAAAAAGCTTTTTACCATGAGCACTGTATTTACCAAGTATTCAGGATATGTTCAATCGTTAACGTTTGAATGCAAAGAAATTACCAACTACATGTAACTACTATTGTGTTTCCAAAGCAGATGATGGGGGAGTATACCCCCTTGCTCCATCCCTTTATCTATATTACTATAGATGACAAGGAAATAAAATGATTTGTTGCTTTTTGTGTATTTTTAATTTAAAGTTTACCACAGGATAACTGAGTGGTAGGAAAAGTGTGGCTTTACCATCCCTACAGACACTTGGACCAGTGTTGTGCTGCTTCTGATACTGAGCTCACACTGCCAGTTACCTTGGGTAACTGCAACGCAATGCATTGCTCTGCATACACAGACCAGATCGATAGGTAAAAATTCATTATTAATGGTCTGAACTCCAAAGATTTTGCTAATTAACTGAGCCACCCAATAGTTCACCATTATTACTTCCTGCAGCATTTGTAGATGTCTTGGTTTCCCAGAGCATTCAAGAGAATAGAACCTAATTAATTTGTGGGGAGCTGGTGGTAGAGCAAAGTAGCTCCAAGCTATGCAGCAGTGCTCTTTCTCCCAGATATTCTTATTATGTTACCAAAGTATTAGTCAGGAACAAACATAATACACAGAGAATTGCACAGTTCTCTAGCAGCAGTTCAATCACTGAAATATGAGGATTATGCAAACATCTTAATGGCATTACTTACAGAGCTACTGGGGAAGGAGAGATTATTTGGCAGTGTGAATTCAATTTGCTTTGGAGCAGCACAGTACTTTAGCTGCAAAGCCTTGTTTCCAGCCACAAGTTAGAATTTCTTCAAATAACAAATCCTAAAACAATAACAACAATAAATAATCCAGGTTTCTTACATAGTATTGGTAGTACAGGGTCCAGAAAGCTGCAGTGACACCCTCATATATGAGTCACTGATTTCACATGACACAAGTTATCACACAGACCTTCCCATCTCATCCCCTGCAGCTGATGGCAGCTCCTGTGTGGTTCCTACAGCCGCAGGCACAGTTTCTAAGGTGCTTCTAAGGTGCTGGATCCTGCTGGGGAGTACTCCAGCTGCTCCTTCAGCACCTACACCACGGTATGTGGTTGGTAGGCCACACACAGCTTTGTGGATGTGTTGCAGGGAGCAGGGAACAGAACCTCATCTCATCATGCAGATCATTTCCTTTTGTGTTAGTTTCAGGCTGTTTAAATTGGCTCTATTGCATGTTTTGATCTAATTTAATGACAAGCATTTTAGGCCGTGATCTCAATTTCTGGTGTATTCAATGACACTGGGTTTGGTGATTGGCTCTAAACCTATTTTGTTATTTCTTACCTGTTTCCTTCACCATTTACAAAAAATGCTCTCTGTACAAACTATTTCTAAACCAAACTATCCTTAGTAACTTGCATGGTTAACTCTATCATAGACCTCAGTAATCCTGAACATGTTTTCAACATCCAATTTTCAGGACACTAAATTAACGTTGCATATATTTCCAAAGGTCATCGTCATCTTCAGCATAGGTCAAAGCTCTGGTCCTGCAGACTGTGTGTTTAAGATCTGAGCATGCCAGGAAAATACACTGATCAGGGAAATAGGAATTAAAACATTTGAAACCACACTTAGAAAAAAAAAAGTGTATTTCTCGCTGGAATTTACACAACAAAAGATCCTCATCACATGAGTAGTTTAAATCAATAACTGAAGTCTTTTTAATTGCTTATATGTTTAAAGAAATGCAGGGTCTCCAAGTTTCAAGCCCAAGGAAGCAAATTTCAGTTTTCTAGGGGCACTGAATTCTGGAGGAGGGCTGTGTTTCAGAGGAAGAATATATTGATTAAGGTCTTACAATGTCATGTTTACAATCACACCTGCATAAAGGACTACAGAATGGTTGAGGATGTATGGCACTTCTAGAGGTCATCTCATCCAACCCATGCCTGAAGTAGGGTCACTTACAGCCAGTTGTTCAGGGCTGTGTCCCATCAGATTTTAATTACTTCTAAGGATGGAAACTCCACAACCTCTCTGGTCAACTGTGCCACTATCTGATGATCTTCACAGGAAAATATTTTGTCTTCTGTTCTTAGGCTTAAGCGGAGTTCTGTGTGCTTCAGTTTATGCCCACTGATTCACTCTCTTTAAAGAATAAAGGGTTTTTGATTGGCGTGCCTTTATTCAGCAAATAGGCATGTAAAAGACAGGACTCCAGAAATAAGTTTAGAATAACTCTGTTAAAAAGTACATGAGTTAGGATGCTGTGTGGAGTATTCTAAACATATTTTAATTAGAGAAAGAATAAACTTCACTGCATAAGAAAGAACAACAAATCAAGAGCTCTTCCCATTCCTAAATGCATTAACTTTGGTAACTGATCCTGCAAATACTCTTTCAACCACAACTGCAATGTGGATACTATTTTGGGGGCTATTAATAAAAATGAGAAAGAAAGGTGCTATTATTTCCTTCCTACTGCAGGCCTACTGTGGCACTAGATAAAGCTAGTGAACATCACTGCATTTAATTTATTCAAACTGAACTTTCTGCAGGATTTGAACTTTTACAAAACAATGTTGGGAGACAACGACAAATTCAGAAAGGGAATTGCCAAAATTCGCAATTAAAGTGAATTTATTAAAATGATTTGTGTGACTAAACTGAGGGATGTATTTAAATTGCTGGCGTCGATGCCTAAGCCTCCTGATCACAAGCACAGTGGTGCACGAAGGCAGTAATACAAGACCTGGTGAAGAAGTTGTCAAGAGTGTCTTTCATCATCACCTCAACAACTCAAAAGGTCTACAGCAAAAGCAATACAAGAGAAGGAACAGCACATAAAGGGAAGAACGATTATTACAGTTCTTTTGACATGTTAGAAGTACTCTTTTTTCCCCCCTCACTGCTGTGCAGACTAATTAGTGTCTGTAGCTTGGGGTCACAGTGGACAAGCTGAGAATTACTTTCAGCTGATGTGTCAGACAGAAATAACATACCTAGGGAAATGAAATATTGCTTATACATGTGTATATATTATGCTGTACTTAGTAAAGAAATCTATGTGTACACAAATATTTATATAAATAAGACTGCCAAGCTTTACCACTCCAAAGCAAAGATCTATTTATTTATCAATACTTTCATAAATTTTAATTCATATATTAAAGAAATGAGGAAACATTACCGTATCAATTAGCTAATAATAGATGGTGGGAATGACAAGAAAATGACAAGCTGCAGCATTAGATATAAGGCCACACACACAGACGCTCTGCTTCCTAGATGTAATATGTAGTAGCAACCTTGTATTTCAACAGCTAGCAACTTGTTATGACAATAAAAAGTTCCAAGTGATCTTCTCATTACAATCATGCAAAACCATGGTGAAAAGATAGCACCTGTTTTTCTTGAGAGATTACTTTCTTATTATTCCTTACTCTCATGCCAAAGAATACAGAATCAAGGAAATAATCTCATGGTTCCACTTTTGGCATGCTGAATCACTACTGCCACAGAGGAAGTGTAACAAACTTGTATTCTCAATTGTTTTGTGGAAACAGACAAATAATTATAAATAAATAAATAAAGACCAATACTCTTTCTAAGCATCTAACTAAAATGTTCTTGCTGTCATGTTACATTAAAACCAAATCACAAAGATAGGAGATCCAGAAAGTTTTCCATTATACTTTAAAGACACATGGACAACTCTTCACATTTTAACTTTCCACTGCTACTTTATCAGACAAACTGAGAAAGGTCCTTGACTAAGGCAATTGGCAGATACGTAGATCTACCATAATGGGATTATGATGGGGGGTACTAACAATTTTTCATACAAACAAGGCTTCTTAGCGCTATATTTAGCATTTCTGTGGGGTTTTTGTTCACATTTTTCTTTTTTTTTTTTTTTTTGCAAAATGCTATTTTCTAAAAAGGAAATATGAAATCCTATAAACTCAAAATAACAATGAGGAAACATAAAGCAATAAAGTATAATTCCATAGAGACTTTTCCTACATTAATATATACTTTCTTTTTCCACAGAAATTTAAAAAAACATTTACATATACTAATGACACTACTTTCTGAGAATATAATTTATTTATCAAACAACTTAAATAAACTTTTTCTTCTAGTGTGGCATAACTCCAAGAAACACAAACTCACTAAAAACCCACCACTTGTTTCTAGATGCCCTTCCTCTCTGTAGACTGTGGATAGCAAAATGTGACTACTCATAAGAAGATATAGGAATTAAGTTGTATTCCAGTGTAAAAAACTCAGCAATTCCATAGAGGTAGCTGCTATCATCACATGTGGAGTTCCCAACAATTTTTAAGGACTTCACCAGTCCTTAAAAACAAGTCTTGCTTTCTTGTCAGCCTTACATCAACCAATTCTGCTGCCATCTCCTACTACACACACATACTTGTACTAGCAAAAACAACTATCAAATCCACTTGTCCACTATCTAACTGATTTGTTTTATCTTATCGTAAAATTAATTTACGATTCCTCTGCCTCCAAGGTGCCTTTCTTTTTCTCCATATGATAACAAACAACATGCAATTGCTGAATCTAAGCTTGGCATTTTAAGACCAAATACCTAGTTTCTGATCCATATTATGCAACACATAAAACAGATCAGAAACTAAATAATTTCAAACACAGGAATAGTAGTGGAATTATTGAAACAAATTATTTTCCTCTCCTGTTTTACCAGTACACTGGTGTCTTAACACATACTGTTGTTGCTAACATTAGTGTAAAACTACACTGAAACCTTACTTACACCCCTTATACCCATGAAATGCTTTAGGTCTTAAATATAAATCAGCATTATTATACAAAATTTGCCACTAGCATTGACTAGAGCAAATCTGGGTGATTAACAGTCAAGCATGATCAGAAGTGTACACTTTTATAATCAATAAATCTGAACTTCTGTTATTAAATTCCCAAACTCTTAACCACTAATCTGCAGGAGGCACTCTGAAAGAAATGATTTCTAGCACTTTCAGAGACATAAGTGCTGACAACAAACAAACTTATAACAGCATCAAATTGAGGAAATTAATAGGTGAAGAGTTTTCAGTGTCAAAGTACAAATAGTTTCAAAGTCTGATTACACTACTTGCAAATATAGGTCCCTGCTGAGGCATATGTAGGTTACTGCAATGTAGCAGGACATCATCTTTGCAGACTGATAACCAACAGTAACTCACCTTTGGTCTGACCAGTTCATGCCAGCATATGTCCTCACGTACAGAGAACTAATAGCATAAGCAGTTTCCTCCAGCAGAAGTAGGAGGTGAGACATAAGAAACACAGCTGAGAGCTTACCTGGAACATAACAGACAACGCTAGTCAATCTTTTAAAGAAAAACTTGGGCCTTGTGCGTGAGGAGGCTAAAAGAGAATGGCTGCATTGAGATAGAAAAAACAAATCAAAGGGAGTATGATCGATATATCCATTTATCCATATGTGCACTGTAGACAGTGGCAGAGGAAAGAGTAAGGAACATGGCTGGTTCAAGAGCAAATGCAATGAAGAAATTCACACTTGATGTTAGACAATCTGTTTCTAAGCTTAAAAATAGCTGGATTTTGGAACATTCTTGTGCAAGGTGTCAGCAACATGCTTTCAGACATTTGTGTATGTATATGCAGTGTATGGATTGCAGCATCCATACACTGCAAATTGTACAGGAGAACTAAACAATAATAATTGCACCATAAAAACTCTGTAGAAAAAGCAAATGAAAAAAAGCATGTACCAACACCCAGAATTCATATCTCCTACATGTAGATTTTGTTTTTTCTTTCTTCTATTTCTGGAGTCTTTACTCTCTGAAAAGCTGCTAGCTGAAGGTTAAGATGAAAAATACTGCCCATTGATGTCAAATAAAGGGAAAAAATGCAAAATTAAAATGATGACCATGATTTTTTTTTTTTGACATATATATTGAGTAAGAAAATCTGCCTAATCACACTGCATTGATATAAAGAACATAACAGGTCATTTGGCATTCATTTTCACTCGATATTGACAGCATATTCAATTCCAGTAATTATCTTATATTTCAAATCATTATAAACCTGCTGACAACTGTAGGAAATCAGAAAAAGCCCCTCCATGAGATCCATAGTCATTTGATATAACTTAATATTTTCACAAATTTTCCTTAGATCATTATTTTACAAAGATAAGATCAAAATTAAAATATCAGGAATAGATCTGAACACACTGAATATTTTGACACATGAAACTGGAGAAGACCCTTCCATATTGAAAGCGTTCTCCACTTGCAGTTGTTTTAAATTAAGATAAAAATGAAATCAGCTTTCAAATGCTCAAAATATGCATGTTTTGGAAGGGATGAAATGGCAGTGATTGTAGCACTGAATACACTGCAAAACAGGTAAAGGATTCCAGACGACTGCTACAATTTCAACTCCATCCATGCAAAAAAAAGGAGAATAGACTATAATTACTACTCCCATCTTCTAAATTTTGTTTCATCATCCTAAATTGTATCATTACTTGGATGAATGATGGGTAAAGTCCTGAGTGAATTATGATTTTTAGTGTTTGTTAGTTTCTTTTTGTGTGTAAGTACACACATTCACCTATCAGTTCCTGGAATTTCCCTGGAAAGCTTGCTGTGCAAAATCATGTAGTAGCTGGAAATGAAAAACAGGCAATCACAGGCTTTGCTTGGCCTCTTCTGGCACTAACTTCCACGGCGGGGGCTCTGTGTTTGAGGATGTTTTACACAGGAAACAAGCCAGGACTCTCTTCTACTATTCTGCGTGGCACAGAATGGTGTGTTTCATTTTTTTAAAGGTAGGCATTTCTAATCTACCAGATGGCTTCACAGATGGAGAATTTTAGTTCTGTTATGGTGAACAGAAAACGTGAGTGAAGTGCACACGGAAAAAGTATATGTTCATTTGGCCATTCTGCTGTCAATGAAAACCACTGCTGACTCTTCCATTTCACAAAATTATCCCATTTCTAAAGTAGAACTTACTTGCGGTCAAGGTCAATGGACCAAATCTTCAGTAGATTTTCACATTCAGGAATACAAGGTTGGACCTTTACTCCACAATACAAATAAGCGCTCAAAACAAGCCAGAACAATACTGAACCTATGTAAAAACAAACAAACACTGAAAGCACATTTGAAGTGAAAAGAGTCCTTCCTGCTTGCTTTTTTGACTCTTAGGTGGAGACATTCATCCCATAGTATTTTACTGAAGTAACTGGACGACTTATGTTTAGGTCATACTTTTACAGAATCTGGTGAAACATTCCTTTACTGCCTTGAGACTGGGAAGGGCTTGTAACACTAAAAGCTCATTGAAAGTGAAAAGCAGCAGCTTGTTGTTTGCTATCTGGCTGCCAATATGCAGAAATCTTTCTCCTCGCAGAACCACTGATGGATGCTGGCAGCCTCAGGTGCAACTTGCAGAGAGCAACAAAGAGATCTGCAATGTAAATGTAAGCATAAATGTGAGTATTAAGTGTAGTCGGAACCATCCTAGGCATCTGTGGTCTCTGTTTAGTCAAACAACTCTATTTGCTTTGGTAAAATTAGCAATACTCTGGTTAGAAGAATTGGTTTGTACCTTCAGAATGTACCTGATAAACAAGCTACTAGATCTGTCTGAAAATCCTAACAACTACGATAAGAAACTGATGTATAAGGAGTACCCTTGACTACTCAGCCCACTGAGACACTTACGGAAGTTCATACATCAATTTTTGCTGTTTTGCAGAGCAAAATCACATGAAAGTTTCTGAAAATCACATCACTGTGTGTAACTGGATATGGTGTTATTCTTGCAACTGACTAATTACTCAGTGTATTAACTAACCGTAAGAAACCAAGAGCTTACATTTTTTGATACTAAGTGATATGGGTCATGTGTCTTCATCTTTTGCACAAATCATCAATGGACATCAAGTTCTGATGATATTGTTTGGTATTGTCACTTCCTTCTGCCATACCCCACAAAGTGACCAGCACATTTTTTGAGGAAAAGAAACTAAGATTGCTTCCATGTTTGAATCCCACAGCAAAGTAAACTGTTTCTTCTATTATACATTTTTAGATACAAAGAAATTTGTATCCATTGCTTTCATCAGTGGAGTATTAATTTTGCTAAGAAATTCTGAATTTCAACAGTAACTGTTCCAGCAGCAGGTGAGTCCCCCATCCAAAGCTCAAAATACTGCACTTCTTGTAATCACAGGAACTATCATTCCTCTGTAAAGTTCAAAGTAATTCACACAAAATATTTTCCTTCCCGGCCTCCCCCTTCTTTACTGTCATCTGGACAGCAGCAGAAGCATGGATGCTGTTCCACAGAGCAGAAGGGCTGAGGGAGCCAGTGCCTGGCTGCAGAACAGTATACATGAACTGTACACCAGGCCATTACTAGTGCAAAAGGCAATAATCCTTTCTAAAACCTGTGTCCCTAGTAATCTTGTTTTTTTCTCCCTTGATATTTCACATTTATCCAACTTCCTTCTCTGCAATTTAGCTCCTTATTTAGCTCACAAAGTAGGCATTATCCTAAGTAGCTAGAGTATTCATCTTTTGGCATCAGTGCCAGTTACCCCTGGCAACCAACACTTGAAGGGAAACCTTATTTTTGTCTGGTAACTCAAAATAGGTCTTAAGGGTCAACTGCGTGGAGGCAGCTCTTAAGACTGGAAAACATTCAACAAAGGACCTATTCACATTTGTAGAATTCAAATGTCAAAGAGAGATGAATTTATTATTTTTATTTTCTTCAATCATTATGTCACACAACTAAGGGAAAACTCCTAAAAATGACACATTGCTGCTTACTGAAAAAGCAGATACAACAGTGTCACATTTCACAAAGCATATCCACATTGAAGAAGCCTCGAGGATACAAGAGATGCATACTGACTTAAAGTAAATGGGAAGAAACCACACAGTTATAAAAGCCAGAAAAAAAATGAAACAGCTTTTAAACTTACTGTCTTTGAGACATGTGGGCATATACACACCATTTATCTCACTGTTTTCCTTAGCTAAGACCCAAGTGCACTGTGCTTTAAGAGTTCAGATCAAGTAATCTGATGAGTAAACAATCTGAACATTTGAATTAAATTAGTGTCCTATGGTAAACAACAGTGGTGAGACAATTACTAGGACAGTTATCTGACGCTCAGACTGACTTGCTAAACACTGTTCCTTTCTGCAAACAAAATATGCAAGCTTCCATAAAGACACAAAAGTAGAAGAGATTTTGACTATAGTCTGCTATGGCTGGGAATTAGATTTTTGATTACCTAAAGCAAAATCTCCCAGGATCAGGCAAAAAATAACCTCATTTGATTACAGTGGTTTTGGTACAATTAGGTTTCATAATCTGTTATACAAATGGATTTCTTGAAAATGTCGTCAAAGCAGAAAGGGCTGACAGAATGGAAGTGGCAGAGCTAATTCAACACAAAAGCAGCATGCACGATGAGATTCATCTGACTAAATGGAGACATTGCCTACTGCACCATCTGACCCTTACAATCACTGTAGAAAAGCTAATAGTTATAGAAGGCAGTCCACCTTGCTACATAGAAGAGGTCCAACAGGCCGGGCAAATTGCACCCAGACACCCATTTCTTTCCTCTGGCTACCACAGGAGCATAGGATGCCTAGCTTACACCCACAAACCATGGTCTAACATGGTATTGAATACCAAGTGAGAGAATTCCCACCCTGAAGCATGATTAAGTGTACACTGACCTTAGGAAACAAAGAGACTGCATATTCTGAAACACCTGAAATTTAAGTTGAAAGCCCAAATGGCTTAAGAGGATCTCATAAATACGCTCCTGACTCTTTATATACAGGATGTGAGAATTTCAAAACAAGTTCCACTCTGTAACACCATTTCTCTTCACTCTTGCTTTCAAGTATTTAAGATACAGTTAACTAAGTTTAATAATATAAGTTAAACTGCCAGACACTCCATTTTGTCTTGTCTCTGTTTTAGAAAGGAAGAAAACTCTTATTTACATTTATCAAAAGTACATGTGAAATACATAGGTTGCTCTAAAAGTAATGCCTTCTATTTTTCCATAAAAACCAAGACAGATTTTAAAAAAGCACAATAATGCTATATGATAGAATAATTGCTACAAAATACTACTTTTCAACACAGTGACCAACATTAGCTATGCATTTTTGCAAGCAGTGAACAAGAGCCTGCATGTCACACTCAAAAAAATCTGCACTAGAGGAAGTGGTGCACTATCTCACAGCTGCTATGATGGCATCATTACTAGGAAAATGTTGCGCATGCAGTCCATCTCTCATTGGCTTGAACACATGGAAGTCAGAAGGTGCCAAATCCAGATTATACAGTGGATGTGGAAGGACGGTCTGGCCATGATAAGCAATGCACTGTGGTCCTCAGACTGGTATAGGGCCTGGCTTTATCATGACTGTGCTGTAAAAGAAAGGCTGTCTTCTTTTCTGGCCTGACTCTGGAAGTTCAAGCCTTCAGCTTAGCTGGCATCATGATGTAGTGGTCAAAGTTGATAGTTTGTTCAGATTCCAGGAAATCCAGAAGGATCACCTCTTTCCTACCCCAAAGGATGCAGGTTTTCTTCCACATAGAGGAATTCAGTTACACACCTTTGCTTCATATGCACTTCCATGTCAGATGCCATTTTGTCAGACTACCTTTCTGATGCCATCTGTCACACAGCAACAGAATGCAATGGAATATTGGTGGAAAGGTTCAACCTCTACAGCCATACCACCTTTGATATTGTAGGCCTACATAATAAAAAAAGAGTTGCAGTATAATTTAAAAAATTGTATTCCCTCAAGGACTTAGTTTTAGTCAATAAACAGTTGGGCAATTACTCACCAAGCACGCATGGGTCAACACTGCTCAGCAGAAACATCAAATGCTACCTTTTATTTTTATTTACATTTATAAAGATAGACTCGGGATATGCAGTCACTTGTTTCACAATTGCTGGAAGAATTCACATGCATATTTACAATTTGGGCATAGCCTGCTTCTACTGAAGTTAATCAACTGACGTAGATTTCAATGGAAAAAAGATCAGCTCATGTTTGCAATACTATCCTGCTCAGCTTTGCTTCTATAAGCAAGTAATGGAGGACACGTGATGCTTTTATTTGCAGTGCTTGGATCTCTTCCCTTTCAAGTGCACTAGTATAAAATTAGCAAGCTACATTTATACTCAATTGTGATCAGCAATAAATACCTCCCCTTGTAGCTTCATGTATTTTTCCTTAGCGGAACCTAATAAACACCCACCCTTACAATTTCTGATACAGGAATTCATGTTTCAGAGAATCATGGCATCACATTTCTTTTTGTGTAGAAAAAGAGCAAGAAAAGATAACAGAAATGAGTTTATATGGTAATATGGTACAGCTTTTTGAGATGGGGGTAAAAACAAGAAAAATCCAAAAAACAACGATTTTCACAACTAGTATGAGAATGACCGTACAATCACGAAGTGAAAAGAAAATATTTACTATTTCTCTTGGCTCAAAAATTAGGGACATAAAAGAGAGCACAGCAGAGAGTTTAACTTTGCAATTCTGAAAGCCCTGAGCCCTTCCTTATTAGAAACTGAAAGGGTTAGTACAGCAGGGTTCGAGTAGGACCTTGGCTTCTATATTCTTGCTCTTAAGAGAACTCACTAGTGGCTTGTATTTGAGATTGTAATTTAAGCTTGATAAAAACTTAGTTTGATTCCACAAACCTTTATCATGAAAACAAAAGAAAAGAAAATGAAAGAGTGACCAGTGGGTTTTCTCTTAATTTTATCCTTTTCCATCATCAATTAAAAAGAAGATGCTTCTGTTGTTTTAAGTTTTTTTTTTTTTCCTAATTAGGAGGAACACTATGCTACTGACTAACCTTCTACAAATGCTGCTCCAAAATTAGTGCCTTCTACTTTATTATGTTGGCTCATGACATCAGGCAGATGTTGGTAGTACGGCAGAGAGGTTGAACCTTCCTGCCAGTATTCCATTATACTTCGTTGCTGTAAAACAAGTGACAGCAGAGGGACACTCTCACAAAATGGTGCCTGACACGTAAGTGTGTTTGAAGCAAAGATGTGAAATTTAATTCCTCCATGTGGAAAAACGGTATCCACTGACATTCATAAATGCATAGCTAATGGTGTTGACTATGTTAAAAAAAGAGCATTTTGTAGCTGAGAATTTGCTCTATTACATGTTACTGTGCTCTCTGTATCTGTTATATTTCCCACAGAAAAAGAGGAGGCATAACTTTCAGAGCAACCAACGTGTTCATTGATGTATTTTCTCAATTACTTACTCTTCAGGTTTTTTTCCTGAAGAAATATCTATTTCTTATTTGTTAGCTACTAAAACCTGTAGATTTTCAATTAAACAACTTTTTGGCACTACTTGTTGCTTAGTGGGATGCTATGCAAATTATAGATATTTTCACACACATAGAAACTAGATATAAATGAACATCTACTAACACAGCTATGTATCAGGAAATTTATTCATATACTGTAGATTTTCCTTTCAGTTCCTGAATTTTTTAGTAATTTGTGTCAAATTGCAGAAAATGCAGAAAAAAAATATTCAAAAAGTAACAAAGGATGTTTATTAGACTTATGGGTTCATACTCACAAATGCAGTCTCTTTTCTACCTAGAATCATTAGAATACACTTTAGGAAAAATATCTGCAAATCAAACAGAAGTTGCTAAATGAACTGGCACTTCTGGTGATCACCTTTTGAACAAATTTAAGATTAAAGGAGACTTATTTTTAATACATAAAACTGAAGAGAACACAACTGCTTTCAATTCTCAGTTAATCTCTTTAGGTAGAAAACTGAAAACGCTATTTCTTTATCAACAGAACAGATTGGAGACTACAGAAGCCAGAAATTTCCACTTGGGCTGTTAGTCAAGCATGCAGGCGCTAAAATCCATAGCATTTGACCTATTATGTCACAAATTTTATCAGGGAAAAATTTATATGAAAAACTTATCTTGCATAAAGTGGACAAATGAAGGCAGATTGTTCCGAAGATTCCCAAAGAAACGTGTATGTGGTGCAAATACTGCAACTTTCTCACTTCCCAGAACAGGCCCAATCAGTACTGGATCCAAGGAACTTTCAACAAGAAAGAAATCATTAGATAGCTTCTCTGTTATTTCTGACACTGGAGGCAATCTCATTTTCAAAACAGCCCTAAATCAAAAGTGGGCAAATGAGGTCACAACTGCCAAGAATCAAGCAGGACAGCTGCTTCTGCACTAAGCCCTGGCACACCCAGGTGATTCTGAACCTGTATCAGCCAGCAGCAGAGTTGCTCCTTGGAAGATCATCCTGTTTTTTGACAGTCTTGTATTTCAGTCAGATATAAATACCCACTCAGGATCAACAACCAAGGAAAAAAAAAAAAAAAAAGGAATGATCACATCTGAAACTGCAGCGATTAAAAAATAATACCATGTGAATCAACAGTGATACTCAATGTATCCATAAGGGAACTGCTGGATGTACAGGGGACGAGACCATAAATTGAACTCTATTCTGCATTAAGAAGCAAGCCTCTTTTTCTGAAATTTGATCATAATATCCCCATAAATCTTCTAGAATGGGAAGTCTTAATTTCTAACACGACTCATGAGGTCTAGTTGGAAATGAAGAAGGGAACAATCCTATAAGATTACGAAACAACAAACACTGAAGTACTTCATTTCTGAAAGGATGCTTCATCGCTATCTAGATCAGCATGTAAAAGGAGTTATTTTTTAACTATGCAGCACAGTGAGGATTTGCATACAGCTGCTTGTGCCTTCAAACCACAGCACTAGTTCCACATGCTGATTTTAAGACCTCCAAGGTACTCTTTCTGCTTATTTCTAAGTTACAATTCCAAGAAACTGTTTGTCCTTTTTGCTCCACAGACTCCAACTACAATTCTCACAAAATGTCTTTTTTTTCCATAAACAAAGCCAAAAATAACTTCTTAAGTCATTTGATTGTGAGCAGAATAGCCTTTATCAAAGCACTGCAACACTGCTGACAGATATGACAGTAAATATCACTCTTCTCAAGTACACAACCTAGGAGGACATACAGTACCTATCAGGGATAAAAGTCCAGCTGGGGGAAACCATATCGCTTGCTCAATTAGGCTGGACAAGTTTGTTTGTACGTCTGTGCTCTATTACAATTATAATAATTATATTTAGATACTCTGCCTAATAAGACTTAACAAGGAACACCATATGGATACAGGACAAATCCTCTCACAACATATTGTGCTCAGAAGGAGGGATTTGGGGTGGGCTATTACTCATTTTCCATTTGCTGATGGAGACAGAAGGCCACACTGAAGAGATGCAGCAAATGGTGGAGTTGTCTCCTCTAAGCACTCTTTCCAACACCTACGGACAGGGCAAAAAGCCCCTAGCCCTCTGAACTAAGCTCTGGAATAAAAGTGCTCACAAACATTTCAAAAATACGTGCCTTTCTCATTCAGGCTTATCTCAAACCTAAGCTGATGCTGCCCATGCTCTATTTACCATGGTGCTTAAGTACAGTAAGACTGATGGCAAACGCACACCACTGTGTGCTGCTGGGAAATGAGAGGTGACTAAACACTATTGCATTTTCCATTACTACAGGCACATATCATATAGCACAGCAGGGCCTTATTACAGTTGGCATGACATAAATACGACATTAATAATTATTAAAACCAATTTATTTGGAAAAAATTAGACCTCTCTTGAGAATTTGATCCATTTATCAATTTCCATTTTTAGGATACCATAAAGAAGCAAAGTGCTTCTGTTGTTACAAGTACTAAAAAAAGCATGCATATTTTATTTTGTTGAGGGTTGGTGCACTTCATTTAAATTATATATCTTACACAGTCAGGCCACAAAACAGGATGTGCACTTCAAAAAGGACCCAGAATAAGGAATGCAAAAGTACTATTAGTGAAAATAATAATAATAATGATAATAATAATAAAGTATTATTGCTGCTTGTCTGCAAAGAAATACATACTCTTGCTTGAACAGCGTCCTCACATCCTCACAGTTGTTTTGATTTTAATACTTAATTCATTAGTAATGGAAAAACTTCACATCATAGTAAAGGAATAATCTATTGGATTTTTCAGCTCGTAGGACATCATTGTTCTTGACAATTTGCCAGGCAGAGACAGAGATTTATTATGCAGAGTATGCCAAAACGGCAAAAGGCTTCTCATGCTGTAGGGCCACAAAACAATAGTTTTATGGGACTGAATTCCTATACTTTATGACCTCACACAGCCACGCAGAATGCAGGAGTCTGCTATAGATCCTGTATCGCATCACTGCTGAGCCTTCACAACTGACTGGGAAGTATTCTTTGGTTCCTATAGCCACCACATCAGCTCTTCCATCAGAAGTATGCACTGACACTCTTGCTAACCCAGCCTCTGGAGATTTAACACCTACTTACAGAGAAAACACACATTTTGTAGTTTGTCAGTGGCACATAACACTATGAGCAAGAAATTACTCTGGCACTGAGAGGAAAACTAAAAAATAAGTAGCTTGTTCGACAAGCATAGGAAGATACCTGTAGTAGCAGAACTCTGTTCTCACCTCTAAGTTACTGGGAGAATCACTAGTCTTCCTAGTGCCTATGTAGCTCCCCCCTCAGATGCTTTCTTCAGTCATGAAAAAAAAATGAAAATGCTCTGATATCAGATATAGCAAACGAGCACAAAGCCCAAACTGTTGTCATGGTTACTTGGAGACATCCTAGTACATCATGTATCTTAGACATAATTTTCAGTTTTGTTTTAAGAAGTATTAATTTTTTTTACAAAATTAAAAGTCTTTCTTAGTGCACATTTCAACAGTAATACACTTGGTAATACACTCATAATTTAGGAGCTGTTTTTCCTAGTAATGCAATTTTAATGGCCTTTGTGCAGCAGAAAATGTGGAACTGTAAGGGTTGTCAGAGCAGTTACAAGCAGCATTCAGCAAAATGTCTGTCTTGATAAACTGGACAACCCTGCCACAACATACCACCCTCCAAACATGTGGCTCCCTAGATGAATTGCACATTCACTTTACTCCAATGCTTTCACTAAGGCTGTTTATTTATTCTGGACATACTTCCTTACACTATTAGTTAAGTATTTGCCAGCAATTTTTAGACTGCATGCTTTGGTTATAAAAAACTGAGAAACAGAATAATTTTATCCTGAAATCTAGATTTGTGTTGTTTAAAAATGATACATATGATTTCTGAAAACATCTATCCTTCAAACACACTTAAATGTTGAAAACGTACTACAAAAAAAAAGAAGGATGCAATGACCAGGTCATATTTCATGGTTGAATGAGAAAGAAATTTAATTTCTATGTGTAAACAGAAGATTTTCATAAAATTCCCAGGAGCATAAAAAATGCTCGTGTGTTCAAGTAAGCAACTGATGCAAAGCAATGCAAAGTTTTACAAACATTATTAACCTCAAATTTTGCTAGTATGCCAGTGCTCTGGCAATTATAGTATGCTACTGAAGATGTGAGCTGATTATAGAGATGTTGTATTTCTTTGGGGTCCTCTTTGTTCAAACGTTCTTGGCTAGCATTAATGTGAGATCTTAATTGTGGCATTCCTAAAATTGATGGTGTGCATATCTTAATAAGAGTCAAAGGTTTTAAGGATCTACTGCTGCATAAAACTAGCCATAAGACCACGCAATTAAGTTGCATTCCCATGGGATAAGCAGAAATAAAAAGAACCCTTACAGGTGTCCTTGGAAAAGTAAGCTTCCCTAAGTGTAACTTTAATATATCAATTTAACTCAGCTGATTTCTCTTGACAGGGTGTATTTTCAGTTACATGCAATTATTCATGTAAGAAGCACCCTTACGAGGTAAAGAAAAAAAGTAAAAATAAAAGAAAGGCCGATGAGAAAGCTAAGGGAAATGAGACTTGAGACAGCAAGCATCTGGAAAGGAGGTAATTCAAATCTAATCTTATTAACTACCTAATATGCTGCAAACATAGACACAGTGACCCAAATTGCTCCCACTTCTGCAGTGCCATTTTCTCCTTTTGGCAGGAATAAATGGCAAAATGAGAAAAAAGATGAAAGGAGAGACACACCAAAGCAGTAGGCTTCCTTTTTTTTCAAGGATGAAAAGATGAAGACTGCTCTAATTCAGCACACCTTACACATTGCTTTTCAGCCTATCAGTAAGCAAGGCAGTAGGGAGAAAACAGCTTTCCTCACATCACCCATGTCACTAAGTAGACCCACAGAATCACCTTAGATAAAGCTGTTAGATGTGTCTTTCTCAAAACTCCATGCACTTTCATGACATGAATGTCTGTCCCCTTTAGCCATTAATACTGCATCTGGATGCATCTTCAAGTCAGTGCCTCACCACAGAGCAGCAAGTCCTCCTGCCCAGCAAAAGAGGTGGCAAGATTACTCATATCAAAATGGTGAACCCTCAGCCTCCTCCCACCAGTTAAGGTCAGAACAAGGCTCCTTGTTATTATCTTGCTGTCATAACAAACAGAAATCAGCTTAAGAGGAGCCAGTTGGATTGAGGGAAAACAGCCTCATGTGCCTGGAAACATCCAGGTTTTGTGGGAGAGAACAAAACCTTACCCAGTCTTATTCCGGTAAATAAAGAGAAAAGCCAATTTATTTTAATTAAGGCACAGTCTAATTGAGATGGGAGATAAATGCATACCACGTATGTTCATTGTTTGAAGATTATTTGCTTAAACCATTTAATGATTTAGGTGATTTTGTTACATTATTTTTTTTTTCAAGAAGACTGGTGTCATGCGTCACATGTACCCAGGGGAGGAAAGGCAGATGCTCACAACCCAGCTAAATACATCAGCCCAGATCTTGCTACTGACTCAGGATTGAGAGGAAATGCAGCATCTTGCCCTAAGATATGTGAAGGAAAGGGCTCTGGTGCCAAAGGAAATGCAGGAAAGGGAAAAGAAACCCAGCCAACCTCATAACACCTTTGCAGAACTAATTAATTAAGAAACTGAGCCAAGGCACACACATGCAAATGCCATCTGCATCACCACTACCGTCATGCAATACAAACGTCAATGGGTTAGTTAGACCCTTTTTTCTGGCTGTGTCCAGAGGGGTTAATCATCTTTGGGCATTTTAAAACATAATTAATTTTAGTTAGAGGAGTCTTAGGCATGAAGCAAATGGCTATGGGCAAGCTTCTCCTGAGCTCTATGCTACAGAAAGGCACACGTATCTCCATGAAAAGGACAGGGGGAAGAGGCAGGACCCTACTGGTCTATCCTTCCTGGCTCCTTTTCCAGTGCTCCCAGTGCCTGCAGGGGCCCAAGCCATGTAAAGTCCTCTCAGCAGTCACAGGGAAGTGAGGGCTCACATTAGAGATGATGGCTGAAACACCCTTACCGGTTTTTGCAGCAGTTCAGTCCAAAGCCACACATCAGCTGGTCAGCAGGTTACATGAGGCCTCTGCGCAGGAGTAATGGCACTTCGAAGTCCAGCTTGTGTCCAGCCACCCAAGTGAGACCAAGTACCTTGAGACACTGAGCTTGCTTTTGGGGAACATGAGCAGTATCCTTAAGATGTCTTAAGTTCACAAAAAGACTAAAATGAAGTCAACTAAGAGGTTCCAGAGAACCTCAGGTTGCAAACCTCAGCCTTTTGCCCATCGCACAGCACCACAAAGCCCTCTCCAGCCCCAGCTGGACCATCTCACCATCAACTAACCCAGTGGAATGAAACTGCTACTTTCTACCAAGTTCCTCTTCAACTTTTCAAAGGCGTCTTCTTTGAGCAAGTGCCAGTAGACATTCACAGAGCCAGACCCATCAACATCTGCAACTTGTTTTCATTTATTTTTGACAGCTAAAAGCAAACAAATCATCAATCTTTCCTTCTCCTTCCTTTGTTGTTTTCTTTTTTCCCTTTCTTTTTATACAAGTACTTACTTTTCAAGTACACTGGAGTGTTTTAAGTAATGTTTTTAAAAACAATTCAGGTGAAAGGAAACAATGGACAAACAAACAAACAAACAACCTGCTAGCACAGCCCACATCTAAAAAAATAAGGAAACAAATCCTTGAGACACGGACGAGAAACTTGCATGTGTAACTACTTAAGTGCAGGTAATGATATTGGCTTGTACTATGGCTAGGGAAGAGAAACAGCATTTATGGCCTGTAAGTTCAAGCTGCGTTGCAACTAACTGAGCCATTTGTACAGTAATTCACATATGAAATTCACCATTTCTGAACACAGAAATAGTGAAGTGTTCTGGACTGTTTGCACATTGCCACACTTCACAGGCATAGTCAGCCCCAAGAACATTTATGCCCTTTAGGTCTGTCCGCCTCCTCCCCCTCCCATGTATTTCTGCTACAGAAAGAATGAAAACAAATAACATAAAATACAAAGTGACACAGTCTTTTTTTCTCACAAGAGGAAAATGAGTAAGATACAAAGTAGCATAAGCATATTTTTCATAAGTGTGGCATATATGCCACGTCATATATGTGAGAAGCTTTTTTCAGCAAAAAAAAATCCCAGCACTTTCAGCTTTTTCCCAGGATTCCCCAGTATATCACACAGAAAGCTTAAGATTTTGAGACACTCTTCCTAAGCTTTTAACTTATTCCTAACTATCTCCTTGCAAAGTTTTCCAAGTAAGCACTGCAGCTGCAGATGTTCTGTGCCAGCAGGGCATCAAATATTTACCTTGTTTACCTATAACATTTATCTCATTTCCTACAGAACTGCACTTTAAAGAACCTCATACTGTTTACCTTCACTGAATCACAAAATATTAATATTCTCTGTAAAAATAATTTTCATAAAGTCTGACAAATCTGCAGGAACCCCAGAAGCCAGAATATTCATTAAAAATGAAAACAAAAACGAGCCTCCACCACAAGGAAATGACAGTACTGCAGGAAAACTCGAGTAAAATGAAAGGAAACTCAGAGCTACAGACTGCAAAAGGTAAGTGCAAAGCCAAACTCACAGAAGTCCTTACTGCCATACTATTCACCAGTTTGGGTAGAAATTCTCATAAGAACCAGTAACCACGAGGTCTGAGTCACTAACAGTAGAAAGCCTTTTCTAAAAAAGTACTTACTACAAATTGCACAATGAGCGAACCACAATTTAGCTCCAGTATTAATAATAAATTGAATAAATTGCTAGGTTGTTTTCTGTTTTGTTTTGTATTTTTTGTTTTGTTTTGTTTTTCTCCCCCAAACTGGGAAATAAATCCTAGCTCTGAGTAGCATGTCTGTGCCAGTTCTTAGTACCAAGTATTATTTTTCAAATGTGTCATGGCTCACTGCTTCATTAAAACTGTTCACAAGATGCCCAGATTTTGGTTTGCAAACAAAGATGTTAGATATAATCCCGAATTCTCCCTGATCCTCCCACATTGTCTTGTGGGCTCCAGATGCAGACTGTAAAAACGAGAGTGTAGACAGTTAAACTTCTCTACAAGTTGCATGCAGTAGTGTTATTTTCAACCCATCAATCCCAGATGACAAAGCTAGACAAGTGTCGCATGTCCTTGTCTCCAGTGTCAAGTTTGTATTTTTTTCTTCTTGAAATGTCATTCTAGAAATGCCTGAAGTATCTGTATTCTGGCTTCCTACCTCTTGCTGCCTATCATTTAGGGAGACACAATACAGCAAACCTCTTCTTTCAACTTTTGTTGCAAATACTCTCCAGCTGCATAGCTGATCAAGAACTTAAATGTCAGCATTCAGTTCTGGTATATTTTTAAAAATCAAAAATGAAAAAAAAACAGTGGAAGAATACAGAGTTTAATTAGGTCCTAAGTACATACACGCAACTAGCATAATAGAACAACTGTCCCTAAAGACACAAAGAAGTTCTGAGGGATTTCCTCAGCTGTTTTGGGAGTTTTCCATGGATTTCTGTGGGGAGTAGTCCCACCAAAGTTCATCGCACAAAATACGGAAGTTTCAAGAAGTTTCAGTTTCAGCAGGTGGAAAACAGCACCAGGAGCTCTGAAGAAGGGAGGGAGGCAGCACAAGGATAGCCAAGTCTTGACACCTCTCATCCTGGGTATCACAGAGCAGATAGCTTCTCGACTGGCGACTGCTGCTTCCAGGGGAAATTCTGCACCATTTGGAGGTTGCCACTGTGTTCAGAATGAATTCATGCAGGGTAAAAGAATATGCTTAGGGAACATATGCTGGGGCTAGAGGCTCACACCGATCAGAAGGAAAACGTCTGTGCGTGGAACTGGCTCCTCTGAGCTTTGCAGTCCATCTAAGCAAGCAGAAACAAGGCAAGAAAAGTCTGTCTAGAGAAAAAGAACCACAGGACAATTTTTCTAAGACATTACCCTTCCGTTTTCTTTCCATAGCTGCAAGTGTTATTTTTTTCTGGTCCTTAAGAAACTGCACAGTACTGTACCAGCTGCAGTGGATGACTGCTGTAAGGTTTCATGATGTACAATACCTTTTTTTCTTAATATCTCAAATAAATGGCATCCTGGCCTCTGATCTAGCAGAAGCATAAGCAAGGTGTAGGACAACCCAAGGTTGTCACAAATTATTAGCTGAAAAAATGAATACTGTATAAAACAGAAAACAAAAACCAACAAACCCTGAATTAAAATTTGGTGTAGGATACTAAACTAGTTGGTATATTTCTGTAACTTTCTGCCCTTCAGAATTTTTTTCATTAAGTTCTGAAATTATCACCTGCTCATAGCCTTTTATCTTCCCATCAGGTTGCCAGTCTCATAGACACCTTCAGGATGGCCAGGTGATATTATGAGCTAGGGATTTATTTCTTTCTACTTTTTCCCTGACTACCCAGAACACATTATATTTAAAAATAGCTAGTATTTGCTGAATGCTAGCTTGTAAAAACTTTTTTTCCCCTTATTTTCAAATGCAATTAGATAAAGCTTTCAAGAAACCTGGTTTTCTTGACAAGGCCCACAAACCCACCCTGAGTGCCACAGCCCTCCCAGCAAATGTAGAGAGGGACCTAAGAGATAAAAACGAGAAGTAAATTAGACTGTCTGAATTCCTAGACCACGGATTTAATCTGATTTTTTCCATGCTGTAGAAAATACCAAGCAAGAAAGCTGCCAAATGAAGAAGCAAGTCAAACCAAAAGAGCAGGATACAAAGACAGATCATATGCTTCTGGTTTCTAGCATTTGGGTTTAAACCGGTATCATCTGTAGGCTAATGCTCTTTTAGTTTAATTCACGTTTGTAGATTATGAATTATGTGCCTCCTCTGGGGAGGGATCACCCCCAAAGCTTTCATTACAGGTTCTGTCAATTTGAAAACATCTCAATCCAGCACGACACACAACCATCAACTACTGATGTTTAAAAGCTTTAATTATCAGATAGTAGTGGGACTTTTGTACTCCTCACTGATTAAGACATTGCCCTATCATGAAATGGCTCTCAGTTCAGCCTTTAATGGCAAAATCTTTCAAACGCACCTTGTTAAGCTACAGAGGGAGGTAATCTAATGGCACAGCTCAAAGCCAAGAGGAAGGAAAGGAAACAATAAGGTGATTATATCAAACATCTAACGTGTAAAACTGACCCTGCACATTTTAAAAAGTTATGGCATCAATGAAGAAGCAAAAACTTTCCACGCAGATTACAAATATGCACCTACCACTCACCCCCATAGCACCTGGAACATTATCCAGAAATCTAGAAATCATTTTCTATACTCTGTTTTGTGCCTACTTAAAAGTCATTTGCTTTGTTTTACACTGACCCAGACCTAAGTCAAGGGCAGAAGGGTAACAATACATATATCTCTCTACACTTCTGTTTTTGAACATGTGTTTTCAGTATTCTACAGGAAATGACACAGGTGGCATCAGCTACTGATGGAGAAGTAATTGAGATGAACTAGAAGTAATGTGACAAGCACCTAGCTTTATTTTCCCTTCAAAAAAGACTTAAAACTATAAAACAAAATCCCTGCTTTTAAAAATGGAGGAAACACCTTGATACTCTACAGCAACAGTTTCAAGAGTACTCATCAAAATTTGAATTAATGCTATTTTGTTGTGGCTTTTATCGTAAATTTTCCACCTGCTATAAGAATAAATGTGTCTTAGTAATTTTTCTATGATTATTTCCTTTTTAAATGTTATCACGATAAAAAGAGTATTGAAATGAGAGAAAATATTTTTTCAATCTGACATTAAGGGCATGAGAAACAATGGCAACAAAGTTTAAAATTAAAAACTATATTTATCTTTAGAATATTATATTAGCTTTGCTGTCTGTTATTACAAAAAGATATTTTCTAAAGGAAAATAGCTTTCCAACCTCACAATCTGCATTCATCACGGCATGCATCTATGTGACAGGTAGCACTAATTTTTCATTAATGTCAATTTATGAACTCTACTGTAATTTGAACGTGTTCTTTCATAGTGCTAATCACCATGGCTTACAAAAACCTTCCGGCATGGGGTAAATGACACGATTAACATTTATACAATTCAGCTTGGTATTTCTTCCTATGACATGAAATTCGTGTGCACTGTCATTACCATTTGCTTTTTTTCATTATGAATGGCCTTTTTATGGAACTAGGCTATTTTCTACAATGTGAAAACAGTGTAGTTATCTGCATACAAGTCCAGACAAGGCAAATATGCCAGTTGACTACACAAAAAATACTCTGATTGTCTGTCTTTATTCATATCTTTGACTCATTTTCACCATTTAAACTTATATGCTGTGATCATTGTTTAATGGGGGTCTATAAGAAAGGAGACTCTTTAGCAGGGTTTGTTGTGACAGAAAAAGAAGAAATGGCTTCAAACTAAAAGAAGGGAGATTTAGACAGGATATAAGGAGTACGTTTTTTACAGTAAGGGTGGTGAGACACTGGAACAGGTTGCCCAGAGACGTGGGGGATGCTCTGTCCCTGAAGACATTCAAGGCAAGGCTGGACCAGACCCTGGGCAACCTGACCTAGCTGTTGCTGTCCCTGTTCATTACTGAGGTGTTGGACCAGATGGCCTTTAAGGGTCCCTTCTGGCTCAGATGATTCTACAATTTTATGATTCTATTATCTGTGAGGCCTAAAGGAGATAAATACCTTGCCCCAGAGAAGAGAGTTAAACATGCATTTAGCTGTCCTGGCACATCCACACTACACAGAACACATAGTGACAGCTTTTAGTAGTTCATGTCTTTATTTATTGAGACAGTAACTACTTCTAGTTATCACTAAACACCATTACATCTAATGAGCTGTGGAGAACTGCTAGCCCAATCACACAGCACTAATGGGACAGAGGAGGATATCCAGTCATCACAAGCTCTGAAAGTGACTGAGTGCATCTTGGCAAAGACCTGCTGGAGTCTGCCTGACCTTGGCATGGCTCTCTAGCGACAATTCCTATGCTCTTTGTCTGCTTACCATCAAGTGAGTTATGCTGCTATCTTTCCAGGATTACAATTTGACTGTCAGGCATGTTGTAGCTCATAACAGGTACTCATTTCAAGACAGGGTTTTAAGCCCACTTAAGATTTATGGAACTACACAAGATTTCTCTGATGCCACCAGGCTGTGTGGCTCACATCGATTTCTCCTCACTCTGGGCTCTTTCACTGTGCTCAGAACTTGCTGCCTGCCATCAAAATGATGTTAACCATGTGGAGCTCCCTCTGTAGCTCCAGGGTAACTTTCTCTGTACCCACTTTTGCTAAACAGCCACCTCCAATTTCTTCCCTGATCTTTTGGATATTCCTGCAACAGGTGGCTGAAATTCAGTGAACACCCAGAAAAGACGCACAGCAAGTGTCTTCTCAGCTGTGTGATGCTCATAAAAGCTGGCATTATTACCACAGACAACTCTAAATCACATGTGAAATACCCAACCACTATCTACTAAAGCCATGTCACTATGAAAATAAGTTTGAAAGAAAAATACGGGAATCAGTAAGAGGGAAAAGAAACACCCATGGTGAATATCAGAAAAGCGTGAAAAAGCAGTGAAATCCACAGTTGCAAATGTGAGAAAAGAAAAATAATAATAAACAAACAAACAAAAGAAAACACAAAAAAAGGATATATTCAATGTGGTTCCTGTTGAGAGGCATAAAATAAAATACTCTGCTTGTTTTTTGAACAAGAAAACAGCCAGAATTCTGGTGTCTCAAATATCCACCACTCTGGTACATAAAATAGCTGCTATTAATGCAATATGGATATATTTTTAACCGAACTGAACTTCTTTTCCTTGTTTTTCACATTGTGTGCTTGGAGCTTCAAGCCAGATCTACAAACTCAGTTCAAATTTTCTTTAAACAGCTTTAGCTGTTATTTAGTAAAGACTTACAGTCCATTTCAACTCCTGGAATTACACTGACTACTCTGAAGTAAGTTCTTTGATCGAGGTTGCCAGAAGACTAGCACAGCCAAGAGAAATAAAACCCAAAGTATGTCATACACCCAATGCGAGTCTATTTTGGTTACTGCCAAACACAGTGTGTCACAAAGCACATTTTTTCCTCTGACATCACCCAACTTTACTTCCTGGTAATATATATGAACAGGTAACACAACCCTGTTTGAACGGATCCTTTCCCACCTATGACCCAAAACCATACAAATAATATCAAACATTATGAGACGGTGTTCAATTTCTTCTAATTGCAAACTGTAAATCATAATCTCCACGATACCCACTGATGCACATGCCATAAACTAGACTGTCTACACAGTGGTTTTTGATTCTGGCATATATTTTGTAGACATAAATAATGTAAGGACTGCAAGTATTTCAACACATATAATCTAGTTCAAAAATATTATTCAAATCACACTATTCTCATAAGAATTTGTTTACCTTGAGATGCTCAAGAGCAAATGGTTTCGCCTGTCCTTTATGAAAATCTGGACAACTCTTCTTCCCCAGGTTCCCACAGCTGGAGTTTGGGTTTAGGCTCTTGATACGTTGGCCACTGAGACACACATGAGAATCTCTCTAGAGAGATAACTCTTTGACCAATTTCATTCCTGTTTTATGGCATATGGACTACCAACCCTGACTTTTGCCTACTTCAAAGGTATCTTGCCCCCAGGGAACCAAGAGAGAACAATGTTCCATGTCAGAGCACCACCAAACCCTTCCATAGAATCACAGAATGGTTTGGGTTGGAAAGAACCTTTAAGTTCATCTAGTTCCTACCCCTCTGCTACACCTCCAAGACCAGTTTCCTCAGCCCCATCCAGCTTGGCCCTGAACGCTTCCAGGGAATAATCTGCATGTTAGAATGACAAGCTTGTGAATAACCATCTAGAAAGGCCACACAGCACACGCAAAGGTTAGGTACATAATTCATACACTAATAGCCCTTTGTCTTCCCTTTCCTACATATTTTACAAATAAAATAAAAAGCCTTGTTTCAAATGTTACATCACTATAGCACAATCACAGTGGAATATTATGAAAACGAGAGTCCTGATCATGCAAATATGATTTCTTCTAACAAAATTATGCATAAGTGTAAGATTATACTGATACAAAGACATGAATTCTCTTCTTCATCAGGTATTCTAAGTTGCATAAATTCCAGAATTTTACTCTAAATAAAAAAGTGAGAATTGTAAGAAATAATTAACAGCGACTCCACATTTTATTTTATTTTTTATTATTTGTTTGCAGGACTTTTATTAATATCTGTAAACTTCTAGGCGTAGAAACATAAAATGTTAACTGACAGTATAAACTATATTGGCATATGTCTATAGTATTTAAAACATTTTAAAATAGGCAAAAAAGTATTTTTTTTAATTTACAGAAGTAGACATGAATTGCATTCATTCACAACATATTTTAATGACTTTTTCTTACCACATTTCCTCAAGATAACCATTCTCACAGAACACCTCTTGTACTTCATGTCTTTAGAAAGAGACTATTGCATTTTTGCTGGCACAAGAACAACCGTTACTCTCTAACTTGTGGAAAAGTGGCTTCATTCCCAATTCTAATTTCAGAGTGGAACTGATTATGACTGGGTTATGAACCCATATCCTATAGAGAGCCAATAAAAACACAAATAGGAAAAAAGTTTTTATAAAGAACTTCGTAATAATATTTTTAATAGAATTTTGCTGGCATTTTGCAGTTTTGCTAGACTCTTTACAACTATACAAATCTTGGAAATTTAAAAGGGTTGCAGACTTAAACTTCTTGCACATTTTCTGCTCATGAAAGATCTGTCATTTACATAAGCTTTTCAGAAACCATTTTTGCCCTTCAAAAATCATCAGTATTTAGGAAATAATTCTTGATAAAACAACATATGCCTCTTTTATTGATTTGTTTCCTTCAGTATGCCTAAAATGCTACTAGCCAGCTTGTTAAAATGCCAGTACTCTCTTATAAAAATGATGAGGGAAGTATATGTAGAATAAAAAGGAACGCCAGGAATTTGTTCTTAGTTGCTTGTTTTTCATCTTCATTTCAGACAGACAATAATGTTGTTTCTATATTAGGGGAAAAATGCACGAAAGCTGACCAAAGCCAGTATAAGCATACTCTTTCCAATCATGTCCTCTCCATACAAGCCCATCAACATCTTTTTGAAAAAAAGGCACTTCAGTTTCCATATAACTTCAGTGTGTAACCTGCCTGCCTAGAACAAGATGGAGGTCTTTTTGTGTGCCAGAAACAGGTATCATCTAACTCATTTGACACAGTCTTTAGACATCAGCAGGTCACATTCAAACAAAGAGCCAAGAAGGGGAACATGCCTTATCGTATGGCCCATCTCCACAGGATTCATCACATGGAGATGTGATTGCATTCAAATGGGATGAAGCAAATGCACTGCTGCTTTTCCAACTCCAGATATGTGAATTATTTCAGCTAAGTCTTAATTTACTCTTCAAGTTTTGAATTGAATTCGTTCATATACTTATCTTCTGTATGCTCATACAACTCTCAATCTTTCCATTTCTGCTAATCAGCCAGATTGTGTACCTAAAATCAAGTTCAGTGGCATTTGGTCGGCCTGGATTATTGATGTGCGTCTTTCACTTGAGACAATTAGCTTTAATCTCATCTATTGCTTTTGTAGGTATTTTTTGTAATGTTTTCACTAGTTTTGTACGCACAACCTTTAGTTTTGAGCTCTCCCTACAGTTTCAGCTCCAGCAAACAAACAAAGCCATGAGAAAATAATGCATTTCTCAGCATTACAAATCAGCAACAGCATTTAAAAACATCATTTTTCTGGAAGACATGAAATAAAATAAAGCCACCTGGGTTGGAACCTTCCTTCACCACCAATATCTGATTTTCTTCGCCTCTCTTCCCCGATTGCAAACAATGACTGACAACAATGTGTACAATCTTGCTGAAAACTTAATTGAGATACTACTACCTGGTACTCTGATGAAGCACACTACTGCATTTTTTGTGTTTAGTCCATTTACTAGCCAAACAGATTAATTCAGCAAGTGTTCAGACTAAGAGCAGCTATTCCACAGAACAGCTACCTGAGCTAAGGGCTCCACTCGTGACTAATAAAACCTCATTTCCAAAATCAATGAAAATAAGATATTATTCAGTAACAAAAATGTAGGATGTTCATGCTTTTGCTGTGAAAGAGAAAGGGACAGAGAAGATCCTGCAAGTATTCCTTGGCTTTCACCATACAAAATACAACCTGAGTGCATCCTGTGTTTATTTTGATTGCTTTTCTCCATACTGTCTTAAGTATTTTTCCAATCTAAGTTAAAGTACTTCCCACAGTAGGGTTGTATCAACTCCCTAAGGAGTAAGGACATTTCTGGAAGCTTCTGAAGGTGCAAAGCCCCTTCCCTACAGCTCTTATGTCCACCCCATAAATCTGGCTGTATCCAAGCTCTGCTCTGCACTCAACTTTCCTGGCAGCCTCTCTCTGTTTATTCACTCCTTGAAGCCCAGCGGGCACCCAGTTTATTTATTTTCTTTGGATGACACTTCTAAATGCTGGCAACTCTGTGCAAAGCACTATCATTGCTTAACATCAACACCTCTCCGAGCTGGTAAAGGGAAAAGGGCGTGATTTCTCATCTTCATATTCATCACCCTTTTTTGTCCGCAGGGATAAAGCAGCAAGCAAATGGGTGGGAGTACCTAACATTTTACCTTTCCAGGAAAGCTCTCATACAACAGGAATGCTGTTCTCATTCACAATGGAAAGACCTGAAGTAAAACCTAAATGACATACCAATGTTAGTATGTTGTGATTCAAATTTCATTTAGGGTAATCTTTGATAGAGAGGACTTGTCTTTTCCTTGCAAAGCCCAACACCTATTTATGGCACAAGAACCCTGGCACTGCCATCACCACTCCTTTGACTCAGCTGTCCTTACGTGGACAAACCAAGCACATTCAAGAACACTGAAGGAAAAAGCTTCAGACTGATCTCCAATCATCTTAAGAAACTAAATCAGGAAATGAGTCCAGAAACACAATTCCAACTCACACAGCAGCCTCACATTCTTTTAATTGCTAACTTCATAAGCAAGAAACAGGACTTGGAGAACAGGTAACCAATATTCCCTTGGAGTCAGCCAATAAACAGCAAGCTGTTTGGCTGTCAAATACCCTTGCAGAATGTGCGGCAACAACTGCCGTAACATTGCAGTAAACAGTGCTGCAGAACACCTGTCTGCTGCTAAGCAGGCTCACCGCAATGCCACATCCTGCCAAGTTGGGCAGTAGGACTTGTTTTGCATTTGCCTGGCACTTCCAGGAACTTCAGGGGCCTCAGCAACCAACTCCCACTGCATTTCAATACATCCTGCACGTTTCACCTTTTATAAAAGTTAACCCACACAGTCCCTGTAGTAGTCTCAAACCATCAATGGTGATATCCAGCACTGGCTTCTTACCTTAACTTTAAAAAACAGGCATCCTAAAGCCAGTTCCATTGCCCTATCCCAGGTAGGGAGTGAGGACCCTCAGGAGAAGAGTCAAAAGAATCACATCACAGAGTTCAGCAATTTTGTTTTCATGGTGAAACTCTGGGGAGCAGGTGTCAAGGAGCTCCAGCCTACTCTGTAGAGATCTTTCCCCAGAGACCAAATGTAGAAACTATGAAAATGGTCTGGGTCAGGCTGTTTCCAGCACGTTGCATATTTTCACATCAATCAAAACAAGTTTATTTAAAGTACAACTGGACTACACAAAAAAAAAATTCCCACACAAATTAAGTAAAAAATTCCAAATATTTTTCAACTATGATACTAATTAGTGGACATATTAAGTGCAGAATCTTCCCTAAATTATGAAATTTCAAAGAAATCTACAGAAACATGGATCTCCAAACTTCCAGCTACTAAGCTTGTGGACACCTGCTCAGCGGGCTTCACTTCAGCTTGCCTGCTGCTCAATCCACAGTAGAGAAGTCTACTAAAGACATACAAACAGAAAAGGGCAAGCCAGAAGCACAGGACATGAGCAAGTAGGTGGACAACTGAATGGACAGGTAGGCAGAAGCACAAAGCAAAGCAGCATGGAGATGGCAGTCGTCTGATTCCCCTGCACCTACAATGCAACAGAGCCAGTAGAGCCTAATGAAACAACCCGTAATTGAGATTAATAAGGTTTGTGATAACAAAAGTTGCCAAACATTATTTTCCAGAACTCAAAACTGAATGATGCTTGAATTGGTATTTCAAAACAACATTAAAAATAAAAAAAATAATAATACAAAAAAATCACCAAATGTACAGCTTTTAGGTTATTTTCTTGATCCAAGAAATACACACTACAGCAGGACCTGGCAGTAAAAATATAAGAACATTTAAGGGCACATTTTTGTATGAGTATTTTTTATGTCAAAAGCATAGCCTCAAAAAGCTCCTTCATGTTTAAAAATGTGACTGCTCTACATGAAAAGTTACTGCTTGCTGCGCTGGCTTCTCAAGCTGTTATTTTATGCCTTAAGCCAAATTTAAAAGAAGCAACCCCAGAGTGTAACATCAGCTTGTCTTCACTTACTGCCTTGCTTCATTTGCATTCTTTCAACAAGGAGCTGTGAAGCATTAAACAACCTGCATAATATTTCTGACTTGTAACAGCAACTTTGCTGTGAATTATCCTCTGATTACTCACATAACAAAAAAGCTTCTTTATCTTAAAAGTATTTTGAGCCCAGAGAAAATTAAACGGGTTAAAAGTACTACTGCTGAACACAGAAACACTACTACACTCATTATTTATCAGTCCAAACATACTGTATATTTATATAAAGTCCACAGATACTGTAATCAGTAGCCAGACCTCATGCTTTTCATTAAAAGCCTTTAAGATAAAACATCAAGGTAGAAAAGTTATAATTAAATATTTATATAGAACTACATATGAAGAGAATCATCCACTTTTTTTTTAATGCACACTAGAGAATTCAGTACACTTCTAAAACATTATTTAGGTACACGAGGTTTCAGGTAGAAGCATGCAAATGATATACGGTGGAATGAGATCCTGCTGGGACATTTGCATCACCAGTGGGATTGAAGGGGAAGCCTGGACAAGTCAGCACAGTGGCAGCTGGCTCGCTAAAGGTTTGCAAATATTGATCGTTCCATAGTATAGAGCCATGTTTGCCGTAATGAGGGATAAGACCTCTGCCTCGATAATAGTGAAAGCAAAAGCCAGCCTCCTTGGTGTACAGTGCAAGCCCAACCGTGTGCGGCAGCCAGCTGGGACACTGGTTATGAGGCTCCGCTGTAGGGCACAGTAGTATGATCCTTGGCCCCCTTACAACAAGGACATTGGAAAACACTAGGATGCAGATTGAAATTACTACTAAGAACATAACAGTCTAAGTTAAAAACGGGGTGAAATGCATGCTTACACATACAGCTCCCATGGTTTTAAATCACAGTGCTCTTGCATACCAAGCTTCAGAAGCCACCACCCATTCACCAACCTTTTTGCATTTCTGGAGAGCTGAAGGCCAATGATGAAAGGTTAAAGCTGTGAGTCTGCCTGAAAAATTCTTGAACAACTTCTAAAGTTTTTAAGCAGCGTTTATCAGTATTTTTACTCTCTCCAACCCTTTCAGCTTCTCAGCTCTACTTAGTACATTTAGTACTGAACCATGCTCCTTGGAGCACCATTCAGTTCAAAGAAATCTGTTGAAGTTATCAGCCTTCCCTTGTGAATGCATGAAAAACACAGTAAGAACTCTCTAGTAGGAGTCCCCCTGCTTTTCTATACATTGGTCATCTACAAAGAGAAGAGGGGAAGTGAAAAAGGGAAGCTGGATGAGAACGAAGCTGGGGGGAGAATAAAGATGACTAGGAAGTTTTAGCAAAAGAGAGATTCAAAAGCATCAAAACCCTTCATCAAACAGAAGTGATTGATTATCTTCTACCTTCACAGGAATGTTAAGGAGTCCATGAAGTCCTTTGATGATTTCAGGTGAAAAAGTCTTCTTAGCGAAGTAAGGCTGAACACACTTTTTTAAAAGTACAAAATAGATGATAGTTGAAGCATAGCATTTGTCCAAATCATGCTCTTATATTTGATTTGAGAAACAGTGAAAGCCACTCTTCACTGTACTTGGGATGGAATTTTTTTCATTCCGCATTTCCACAATGCAAAACACATTTTCTATCAGCACTGGCTTGCAATCTCCCCTTTACACTACGTCCCAGGAGGCACCACAATGGGAGCTACAGGGATTTTTGAGTATGTCTATATAGCCTAAGAGAAGGGCAGTAAAGTTCTCATGTGCTCTTTTCTGAACATCAAGACTAAGCCTTGTTACCATTTAGAGAACAATTTGCTTTATCTTTGAGAAGAACATGAGATGGATGTAGCGGCCACAGACTGGCTCTTTTCATCCTACAGTATATACCATAGACATACAAGCATCAGACACAATTGTACATTATTCACTAGGTCATGAGAACACATTATTTAAGTTCCGCACTAAAAACAACAACCGCAAACACCATTCTGATGGGCTGCAACAAGTTCTCCATTTCTTTTGGATACCTGGGACCAAACAAACCCCACCTAGACTATGTCGAAGGGCTAGTGGGCCACCATGTCATGCCTAGAAGAGGTCCATGGCCAAGTACAAGGCAGCCGTGGTGCAAGTTAATTCCCAGAGGTGTGGAAACGAGAAAGCTTTACTTCATCTTGTGATCAGGAGTCGCTGTGTTCAACAGCGACTTCGTACAAACATTCATACATACATACAAACAAGTTAATTGTATGGGTGCATGCTAAGGTAGTTCTGCAATCCATTGCAATTGATTCACTTGGTGCTTCTACCACTGGAGGGAGTTAATTCTGGTCTGCATTCTGAATGTAGCGTAACATAACACATACATTAAGCCACAGTTAAAGCCACTCATACAGCACAGGCACACCTAGCCAGTGTAGGTCTGTTAGATCAAATGAAAAACATCAGAGAAGGTTAAAAAGCAAGAAAAATGCCAGTTTCAAAAGCTACACAGCAAGAGAGAAACACTCACTCAGATCAGTATTATTTTAAGAAGTTTACTGTGTATGACTTTCAAAATAATATCTTTATAAAAAGTAGTGGAAAGATTTCCTCCATTTTTAAAAAATAAACCAAGAAACCACAGCTATTTCCTGAAATTTCAGCTTCAGCTTTACACTTCTACTCCTTGTGGCTCCAGCATTAATTCATTTTTCCATTCTTGATAGCTGAAACACTGTTCATACTATTTAATGAATTTTCAGAAACACATTTACCTGTTATCTATTTAATGAGATTATAGAATGTCTTTTAAAAAAACAAAACTTAATTATCTAGCATTTACTATTTAACGCAGTTCCGCAGTATTATTTGCATTAAATGGTGTATTTTTAATTTTAATTATATGTAACTAAAATTATAACCTTAACTGTATATTACGGTTTGGACAATGCCCTCCGTAAGATGCTGCAACTGTTGGCTAGCCCTGAAGCTGTCAGGCAGATGGACTACGTGACCTTTGAAGGTCTCTGAATTCCTACTATTCTATTTCTTCTACTAAAAATGAAGCAGATAAAGCAGTGGTAGAAAGATAAATCTAGAAGTAGATTCTGGTTTCTACCTGGTTCTCTTAGAAGGATGTATTTTCAACACATGGAGGAACGTGATTTTGTGTTGCGAGGATTGATGTATTTATTATATTCCAAAGAAATCAACATTATAAACCGCTCTACTTAATTGCTTACAGGTGTATCTCAATTACAACCCATGAGGATTTTGCTCCATTATTTACAGACAAGTAATTAAACACATAATCACATCTCAGGCAGTTTAGACTCAAACTGTTCAATAGAGTCTTAGTCTCCTAATATTAGGAAATATTTCTTTCATATCCTTTTCAGTAAGACAGTTCAAGTTAAATCACTTTCTTCTGCTGGGGACAGACCCAAACCCAATTGTTAGGAGCAAAAAATTATCAGCAGTGCATAATTTCTGTATCCCCTGGAACATGAGCAGTTGTTTTCAGCGCTGTTTTCAGCTGGCATCTAGTCTCAGTGCCACTAATTAGCACACTTTTCTAGCAAGCTGATCATGCAAACGAGGCTACAGAAATAAAACTCCCTTTCAAAAGTAATGCCCCAAGGACTACAGAAAAGTAGCACAGAAATTTGTGGACTTTAGTAACAAGGTTGGTTCTGTATAAGACACCTGAATTTCCAGTAATGTACAGATGGCACATTTCATATGTATAAAAGTTGTAATTTTTAAAAAGCTGCAGGACCTCAACATTACCAAAAGGCTTGTGAGACTGAGTACAATCATAATTTGGAGTTAAATGGCATTATTTTTTCTGAAGAACTTTTAAACCCTTACTTGCATTTTTGTATTCTATGTGCCTGGAAAGTTGCATAAAGCGTGTTGCTTCAGGGCTGCACCTAATTATATTGGGCATCCAGAAATAGGTGCATCTGACTCAGAATTTCTGCATGCTTTGCCAGCCAATCAAACCATAAGACATGCAAGCTATAGTTAAATTAAGCAATAAGACACCGCAAGCTGCAAGTTGTGACTTATCGGCGCACAACACACTGCAAGGAAGAAGATCACAACAGGAAACAGTTTTAAGGTAGTAGCTGTCCTCAGCTAAGAATATCATCATTGCTGTGGCTTTGTGCACTTTGAATCAGAGGACCAACAGTGCTAACACTGAATGTCACAAGAGAAGACTAAACATAAAATTACGGTAAGTCCACTAAAGCCTTTATGCCTTTGATTGCCAATTGTTGCCTATCACCCTGTTTACATCTTTATAAATGCAAGTCTTCTTGCTTGATAATAATCATTCTCTGTAGACAGAATCAAGTCAGGTTGAAACCCTTTTTGCCTCTGACAAACACAGACCTGGCATATAAACACGCAGCTGGCAATTCACACCCACGCTCTGCCATTAACTTAAACTTTGCCATTAACAGGTGGAGTGCTGGTCTACAATGGTCCCGGACATGTGGGCAACAAATACCATGACCCAAACAGAAACCACTCTCCTTCAGGTCTTCCCACTGAAAAGTCTCCACCATGGTGGGATTTTACTTTATTCTCTTTTTCACAATAGTATGGAGGAAAAAAAATATGCAAATCAATTGGGCCAAAACTGGTACTAGAGACTTTAGGAGAAAATGCATTTCATCAGGTGAATTTGATGATATCTGTGGTTCACACCACAAGAGTTGTCATTAATAATTAACAACTTGCACAAAGCTGCTAGGCAAAACACAGAACATATTAGTAGATAAATCCCCAGATATTTTCTGTGTAGATTTTAGGAAAGCTAAAAATGAATATGACAGTAAGAAAGTAGGGTAGGGCAATACAGAGTAATTATAATCACTGACGACCACTGCATTTGCAGGCAGTAATGACAGCAATTAAAGGAAAATCCTGTAAGTAACCCATTCCAATACTGGTAACTTTTGTTAGCAGCTGCTTTCCATAGAACCATTATATCCTTGCTAATTCAGCCATCCAACTAGCTTGTAAAGTCAGTTTCTAAACAGGAAGCAGGAAATCTTGAGGTTGAAGTGCAATTTTGAAGGAGTTATTTTGGTTGATAGCAACGTGTCAAGCAATGTGGCAATAAATTCTAAGCACTGTGGTAACTTGACATCAACTGCATTATATGAATAAATATATCGTGTTTTTATAGATTGATATTATAAAGAGCAGTCTTTCTCTATATTCATTATACAACAAGCTGTGCTATTAAACACTGCTTTGCACAAAGGCTGCAAACATAATATACAATCAGCTATCAATCTAAAATATGTTTAAGAGCTATTTGAACAACTGAAGTATTTCCTATTGATTTTAGATTAGGAATGAATCCACATTCCCATGCCTGCAGAAGAACAATCATTTTCAGAAAAGAATAAAAGTCTATGTCACAAAATATGTTATTTTGTACCACATCATTTAACAAACTCTACGGTTGCTTTTGTGGCAGTGTTGTAATGACTACCTTTAAAAGAAAAGCATTTTGTCACAGTCCCTGTTATTCACTGCAAATGGATACAGCAAAGATCCAAAAGTGTTGCCAAAAGCATATTGTGATCCATTGCAGCTGCATATGAGTTAGCAAGTAATAGCCAAAGTTGATGTAGCACTAGCACTGTGTGAGCTGCACAAGACAACAACAAAACAGTGCTGATTGATAGAAACCTGGAGCAGAATTTAAGTTATACAGCACTATTAAGATAAAGGATCCTATTACTTCAGTGATATTCTGCTTGAGTAAGGGCTTCTGGATTTAGACTGGAATTAATGGCTAGTAAACAGCTTTAGAATTTGGCTTGCCATTTGTATGTGTTAAAGACTTCTCTACACAGAAGCGATAATGTTTGACTCAACAAACCGTTAAGTCATGTTCTCTGCTTTTTTAATGAGGATAGAAATGCATATCAGCACTTATATTATATATATATATAAATATATATATATATAACATATACTTGAATGCATCAGAGTTTTCAGAAAGCCCAAAGCAGCGTGCTAAAATTTTAAAGGACATAAACCACTGTGATAAAAGCTGGGTTTTTTTGTTTGTTTGTTTTTACTTCTCAACAATGTCCAATGGAGCCCTCTCGTAGGGCTGGCCATTAGCAACCCCTTTGTCTTCAATTCCATGCTTCTCTGATTGAAACCAGAGTTAATCAGAAAGCACTGAAGCAATAAACGATCGTTACTGCCTTAGGAAAGCAACCAGGTACAACCAAAAAGAACAGGATGGCAGAGCATCAAAAAAGACTCTCTAAGGGAAGTCTAATATCTTCACTTAGAATGGCTTTTGGGAAAACACCTGAATTTGGCTAAGAAGACACAGGAGCATTTCTTGATTATTTTCTGTTGGAATAAGAACTTCGAGACACTCATTCACACACAGGAAAAGGAATAACCAGTTTTTTGCAGTGCTGGCTTTTCCCTGGATGAAAGAGCTGACGATTTGCTTCACTCTGACTTCAGAGATAATGAAGGTACCTGAACTAACAAGGGTGAAGATTCAGAAAAGTCTGGGTTGTCTATGGATTTGCTAGAGTTGTGTGAGCAGAAAGGCCACACTTCTTGCTTTCTGGGGTGTCTTCTGATGTACAAAGAGGGCAAATGTGAGTGAGGACAAGAAGATGCAGAGTATGAACCCTGCTTAATAAATACTGCATGTTCTGTGATCCAGCACAGAACTGAAGCTGCAGACACAGGGGACACAGCCTACCTGGGCACAATGTACAACAGTTTTAAATGTCTGTCATCTCAAAGTCGGAGAGTAAAATATTCTTTCTTCACTTCTGTTTTTGAAGAATGAATTCTACATGGCTTTGAAAGTTCAGTAGACAGTCTCAAAAAGTTATGATACACTGTGCTGCTGTTAGCTTACCTGCAGCCTGTTATCCCTGCCATGTGCTAGGAAGCCACGTTGCCATTCTGCCTGTCCTTCCACCAGGTATCTACTTCTCTATCTCAGCATCTTCAGGCAAAGTCAAACAATGCAGGAAGAACTTTCATTAATCACATGATACATAACTTTTACAAAATTATTACACAGTGAAATTCCCAGGTTATGCAACAATGCACTATCAGCCAAAACAAGCATCATTATCAAGAAGCAATTAAAAAAAAAAAAAAAACAATTTTTGTTACAAGTTTACTGAAGTTAGATAAGTTGCAAATACATCTATGTTAGTCTGCTATTAATAGCTTACTGTTAAATGAACAATATAACACGTGCTCTTGAGGTTGCCAGACAAACTAAAAGGGCATAGTTTTTTTTTTTTTTTTTTTTTTTTGCCTCCTTAATGAATCATGCAAAATGTACTTTCTGTTTTTGTTACTCATAAATGCAATTAGAATTAAGTAGACAGATGCTTCATACAGCTAGATATCAGAAGTTAAGATGAACAACTTTTTCCCTACACAGTCTAAGAACAAACTTCAGCCTGATGGCAGAGGTTACAGACACACTGATGAGCACTCAGAGCATCTTCTAAACCCAGCCTTAAGGGTGCTGCAAGAGCTGAAACCTGGAGAGACTGCAAGACATGGGTTTATCCTCTTGCCAGAGAACAATACGAACCATATCCGCAGTGATTTGTTGCTGTCACCTGAACACCCTCTAGAGGTAGGCAAGGAAGCCCTCAGTTTGAAAAGAGAGCATAGATCCATCCTGGTTAACAGCTCAACCCATCAACAGCGCATGTCCCTCACAGCTCTCCTCTGATGTGAAGACAGAAGTTTTGTACTGAGCCATCACAACAGACTGAACTCAGCAGACACCCTGAGTGCACACAAAATGCTGCTCTGCAACACCACACTGCACTAGAAGGGTCTCCGGTTCTCTGCTGGATGCTAAATGTATGTCTTGAGATGAGTAGGCCTCACTCACAACCTTCCAAAATCAAACGCAGTGCAGACCTCTTGCCTGATTTTTCTCTAACTTAGTTCAAATTTTTTTTAATCTGCTCGTGTTCTGATCCAGACCCATTTTCATCTCAGTCATAACTCACTGAGATTTACCTCTTTTATTAGCATAGACACAATTTTACCGTGGATTATTATAATGGGAAAAAAAACAAAGTCCCAATTTTGTACGATTTTATTTCTTAAATAATGATTGCTAGTCAATTATGTATTTCAGATTCAGAAATGAATCTTAATTCAGAGATGTATCTGAAATGTCACTTTCTGAACTTTCTTAATAACCTGAGTTTTCAGTCACTATCCGTTGTATTATTCATGATTCCTAAAGCTGATGATAAAAGGAAGCCAAAAAGCATACCATGACCTTTCCTTGGAGGGAGGTAATTTCCACGTGTGGGAAGGTAAAAAAAATACTGGAGAGCAAAATCACACAAAGGATTTTTCCAAGAAATGCCTTCTCTTCTGACACTTACTGCTGTGATATCACACTTCAGTCTGGTATGGATACTTCAGCTCCAGCTTTCCCACTAATGAACTGCAGCCATAACAACGCTCAATCTAATTCTGTTGTATTTTTAGAGGTCTTTGATATTTTATAGATGTCATTAACTTATCTATAGTTTCAAGGAGAAATTCCCTGGACAGGAATAAGACTGCTCTGCAAAAACTGAATTCCCTCCTGCAGAAAAAGTCCTTGAGGATTCTATTCAGCAACCCAAAGGACCTCCAGATGGATGGGAATTTCATATGTCCCTTTGCAGGTCTTCCTTGAAGTGTGCAATGTAAGCACGTCAGCGAGGGGGCTGCACTCCTGGGACCCCTCTTTGCCCCTTCTTCTCAAACCACCCATATATAGTGGTTTCAAGCCATCTGTATATGGTGTTCAGGTCACATAGTTTGGGGTTCAGTAATTACTCTAACTGGAAATCAAATTAATATGCACCTTACTGTAAAACAGAATGATACTGAAAGCCACGGCTTTAAGTCTAAATAAAAGCTTGGTAATTGGCTTGAATATCAAGTCAACAGATTCTTGGGTTCACTTCAGCTATCAGAAGGATAACAAAGAACAAAGAACAACTGGCAAGGACAAGTGACCAGAAACAGTCAGATAGTAAACAAAATTCTCATTATGTAGAGAAATGCTGTCAACATTTCCTCAGGTATGCACATAGGGTCAAGAACTCAATAGGAAACAAAATATGGAAAAATACCATGCTTTACCTATATGTAAATTTAATAATCTGATTCACATCAGTACTTCAGCTTTCTCTCTACGGAGAGCGTAAATGGATAAAAAAGTCAATTAAAAACATATTGATAATGTACAATAAACACATGTCTGACTTCACAGTAATAACGAGTGCCAGCCAAGTGGAGATAAGTAGATATAAGATGAATTCACCCACACAGTTTTCCATCCAGGTAATGTTTCTTTCCTCTTTACACTCACAGGAGTGCTCTCACCATGGCTCTCCCTACAAATTGTCTCTAGCAAAATCTCATGTGGATGCCTGCATATGCATAATATAATAGCTTCAACAACTTTAGGATAGGCCTTCAGCCCTCCATACAAGAACTTCTGAAGTTTATCTTCAGAAGCTTTATAAACAAGTCTCTACTAAGGCAAGTTTCACTATCACCCCTGACTGAGAGACTGCTTTTACCAATGCTTAGTTTGATCATTTCTACTAACTGCTATGTAAGTGCTACTAACCACTAAGAATACTGCTAGAAAGTATGTTTAAAAGCATTTTTCAGGATGAAAATCAAAATTCCTTCCCAAGCACACTCACAGTTCAGGATCGCCACCTGCCTCCTCACAGCCTACAAGAATTCCTCTATGCTCTGGCAAACAGATTATCAGTGGAAGCCAAATCACGAGGCTAGTCAGCAGCCAGGGTGACCTCTGAGGAAGGCTCACTTCTTTCCAGACAGCCTCTCCAAGCATCAAGTCAAATCTCTTGCTTCCAAGATTGAAGGGGAAGAGAAATGCATCTTTTTAAACAACTTTTTTATTATGCAAAAACCTATAACACCTGAAGATGTTAGCAAAGCTGTTCCCTTTTTCTTATAAATTCTCCTTCCTCTTCAGTTTATGGATGAAGTTACAAATGGGACATTTTCTCGAGGAGAGAAACCTCCACGAAGACTAGCAATTCAATAAATCACTGATGTGCACCTGTCCTTACTGCAACTAACTGTGTAGTGCACGGGAAGCGTCCTGGAACCTCTTCAAAAGAACCATCACTTACTTCACATTGCTAATAAAAGCATTCAGGTGGGGTCACAGGTATGGAAAGTTCTGCCACTCAGCTGACCTTCAGGAGGGGCTCAGACACAGCTCTGAGGAGCATCCCATGGTCACCAGCACCGCTCCTGCCCACCACACATCTGCTAGCAGGGAGCTGCTGCCTCCCTGCACAAGCTGCTGTATGTTTCCTGCCACCAATAAGCATCCTTTTGCAGTGGGCAGCAAAGATCAAGAACATGCAGTTCTCTGCGGTGATGGTTTATACAGCGCACATGCACACACGCAAAAAGGACTCTACAGGATATATCATCCATCAGCTGCACAGAGATGAGAAAAGATGCAGAGATTTGCTTCTTCCATGTAAGTTTACAGCCAACTTCTAACCTCAGTCAGCACAACTTTCTCAGATACTGAGAAGTGCTTTGCAAGCTGCTGAATTGGCTGTGTGATGCCCTGGCAGCAATACGTCTTCACCAGCACAGGACCACGTGAAAGGACACAGCCCACTCACCATCCCAGCTCCTGTGCTCACACTGGCTGCACTGAGCCACCACCTGTCATACTCTGAGGACACAGCCAAAAGGATGTGGCTGCTGATCCAGAGTGCTCTCCTAGGGAGACCATCCTGTTTCCAAACTCACTGTGGAACATGAGTGCCCCTCCCCACTCCCTCCCCTCCTCCACGAGTCACAGAAGTACATACAACACCATGTTTAGTCTTCATTTCCCCCAGAGGCCCTCTCAGGTAGGTCAGGATCCTCACATGATGTATTACTTAGAAAAGGGTCAGCAGCAGCTTTTAAGCACATCCCTGTTAACAGAGCATGGAACAGGAAGATATGCATTTAATGGGTAGTTCTCAAATACCATTGTTATGGATGAACTTAGGACATACAAAGCAATTAAATTTAATGCACTTGAAGAAGTTAGATGCTATTTCTGACTGAATGATCTCAAAAAGGGCGTGTGCAGATGCCCTCATCTGAGATCTAATGTTGTTTTCCTCTCAAAGCAGAAGGATTTTACTCTCTTGGTTTTGTCACGTTTGACTCCTCACCAGTATGCTGACATTTGATGTAATTAAATTAAAATAATTAAAACTCTACAAAAATTCCTGGAAGGCTTAATATGTTCCCTTCTTTTAAGGAGGGAGCCCCAAAGCAAGAAGGTAGCCAAGACAAACAGGAATATATTGCTTAAATCAAGAAGTGAGCAGGTACAGAACTTCCTTTCTTCATTACTCCTAATCAGTTTAAGAGCATGAATCATTTGTTAAACTTCATTTGATACAAGTTGCGGAGAAAAAAATTGAATTACCCATTGAAGCCACAATAGAATAATTAAAGGAAGTAGGGATTCAATGCCTTTGAAAATCCATCACTCCTCGAGAAAATGCTTACGTACATATTTGTGTCCATCTCTCTAAAAAGGAAAATATGCATGTTTATGCCTGAAGATCTTCTTGGATAAAGGCCAAGGAGAGAAATTCAGGTATGTGCAGCTGCGGACTGTGCCCTCCTCTGAATCACCAGACCCAACCACACACACTAACAAGTACTCCCATGTTCTTTCTAGTAGCATACAGTGCCTAAGACTATATACTTCAGCGCCCAAGTGATGAATGTTTTGCTGAGCTTCTTGTAACACAATTGCACTGCAACTCAGACAGCTAATGAAAGATAAATCTACTGTTACATGGAAAATTAAACACACTTCTTGATCAGGTACAGAAGAACTGTAAGACAGCCTTTGAACTTTTAATTGATATTTTAAAGGAATTTTATTTTGACATAAGCTTAGCAACTGCTTAATAGTACTTTGCAATTGATAAAACCACACAGTTGATGAATTTTCTGCCATAACCAAGCTGCAGTTGCAATCCCTTGGGCAATCAGAGTTCACTCTCTTACAGGAAACCTGCAAATCAAACTCTTAGTAACATCCCTATCAGAAAACAGAAAGGGGAAACAATACACAAGCTTTCTCCAATTCAGAGTAGTTTACATAATACAGATAAAAAAACAACTCTCAGTACACTAGCATTAAAAACAAAAATAAGAACGCATGTGCTATTGTGTGAATGGTTTGCAAGGGGAAAAAATTACTGAGGAAAAAAAACAACACAAAAAAAAACCACCCCACATCTGCCACATTAGGTAAAATACAGCAAATATTAGCTATTATGTTTACACGTTAAAGATATTTCATTACATAGTACAACTTTTGTGTCCTACTCCTTATTTTACCTGAGCGAGAAAGAGTCAGTTTTCCTTCAAGTGAAATTTGTGGCAAATATCATTAATTTTTTATCGGACTTAAAATTTATGGTAACAGAACTATGACCACACAAAACAAGTGGAAATTAAGTTTTGTCTGTGAGCTATTGAGAAAAAACCACTGAGTTTTCAGTGTTAAAGGTTTACAGTTATCTAGGAATAAATACTTTTTTTCTTCCCCTTTGAAACTTTTTTCCCCTATAGACATTAATAAAATTACAGAATGTGCCTTTCAATTCTACAAGGGCTATTAAAAAGTTTCTCTTCATTTTTGGGAGTACTGGTAAATATATTAATGACGATTATCCTAATGAATAGTGAATAATATCCTAATTAATAATAGAATGAAAATTATGGAATACCAGAGATCATTCTATCTTTAATTTGATTGATGCTAGAAGTCACGTGCAATTATCGACATTTTTTTAAATCTCTGTTCTACTTTTACCCAACTCAAGAAACTTAATTCATCACATCACAAACAACATCAGAATGATAGGGCGAGTAGCTACTAAAAATATAGTTAACTTTGGAGGACTGAAAGCCCATCACAACTGCCCAACTGTATCATGGTATTTATTTTCCCTTTCTGAAGTCAAATACTGCAGAAACTTGAAAACTACTAAAGAGAAAAGGTCCCTACTCATTAAGCCACCACCTAGTACCTCCTGTGCAAATCTGTCACACTAGCAGAGTCACACAGGCAATTAAAATCTTCCTAAAATCTTTGAGACAGTCTCTAAAGCACCTACTCCTTTGAGACAGCATAAATTTAATGCCACATACCATATTCATAGATCGTCCTACCCCTGGCCAGAATCTATAATCCCAGGCAAAATTTCTCACCATATGAGGCCAAAGAAAGTTTATCAAGAGTCCTCACCTCGTGTGAGAAACTCAATAAGCAAGACAAGAAGTGACACTTTCCAGACTGTCACAGAAAGAAAAACATATAGAAGGTAGGATTGTTACCCCTCAACACAACACTAAATGTGAGATTATAAAATAAAGGGGGAAATTGCAGCCCTAAAGAAATGTCTAACTCACATCACAAGTACAGTAGAAGAGATGGAGAAGACTCCAGTCAGGCTGTAAATTTATTTAAAACTGATAAAGGCAAGTACTAATGCACTACATGACACCCCCCTTCCCTCCCATTAACCGCATACACAGCTCAATCTCATTTGGGAAATAAACATTAGGACAAATAGAAGAAAGCCCATGTGCATAAACTTTCACCAGTCCCAGTCCTGGTGACTTACCCAAAGACAATTTTTTATTCTCTTATTTCTAGGAAGTTGAGGAACACTTTTTATTTTTATGGCAGAGCAGTATTTCTCCTGGACCACTACTGTTAAGTCAGAAAACAAGGCGAGTACAAATGAGGGAACTAGAGAAATTAAGCCTGAAGAGTAAAATATGAAACAATATTTTGCTAAGGTAAGGCAAAACCACTTCTTACGTACATCACAGGATAGATGTTGCCAAACCTGAAGATCCTCACATGAGCAACAGTTCTCCCAACAAAAACTGAACAAAAAGAGAAGTTATGTATTATGTAGTGCCCGCAATAGGGTTGCAGGAGAGGACTGCCATCCATGAACAACAATAGGAAAGCACAGGAATCAAGCCTTGTTGCCTATTTTATCTTCTCTAATGATCTCAGAGAAAGCACAAAGAGCTCTGAAGACTGATGTATATGTGTGGTTAGAGTTTCAGTGAGATGCACTGGACAAGAGCATAGAAGAAGAGAACATAAAAACCCAGGAAGCCCAATTAAGAGCAGACCTCTGCATCTGGTGCAGATTAAAAAAAACATACATCCATATTGGCACCCAGCAGCACCAGTGAAAAGGGCCTTAGGATTACTTTGGACACAGCACATTAGGACAAACTAAAAGCATACCACCACCAGAGATAAGGCAAACAACATACAGTTATGTTAAAGAAACAGATAGAAATATGAGGAAAGTTATTTTTCTTTATTCTGCATGGCTTCACACTGAGGCACGCAGTTGTCCTACCCTCAGGACAAGTGACAAGGGATGGGCAGAATCTGGGAGAGACCCAGGAGTGCAACCAAGATGGTTTGGGGCCTGGCGTATGTTCCTCACATAAATGTTGAGAGTCTTGAAATAGACTGCCCATTCAGTTGGGCAAGAGGGTGATCTACCAGTTGACTGGCAGCTCACAGCAAGTCAAGCAACCTACAGCTCCTGAAAGGGAAACTATAGGGATAAAGAAGTCATATTCTTCTTAAAAGTACACAAAGGGGAACTTGAGAGGTTCAGATAACTCTCCCCCTACCTCAAACCCTCTGTTTTCAACAGAAGGGTCATGAAGGCCTGCAGCAGGTTGCCCAGCAGAGCTGTGGCATCTCCATCCACCAAAGATCCAGACCTGCCCAGACAAAGACTGGTTAACACAAATGGGAAGAGAACTGGAAAAAAAACCAGGATCCTCTCCAAAGAATGCTTCAAGGAGAAATATGCACAAATTCAGAATCATGGACTGCTTCAGATGGAACAAAATCCTGTGGATTTATATATATACTGAGTGTACTGAAATAGTCACCATCAATCACTCCCTTAAAGAAAATGGTTATTAAACTTAAGGTGGCAGTTACAGAGCTTTAAATTTTACCTCATCAGTAGCTAACAAGATGAATGTGGCTTTGCCACATTGTTTATGTTGTCAACTCTGGTAACGCTTGCTATTTGTAAATAACATACCATTATCTGTTTCCTAAATAAATAAATAAATAAACAATACATTGTTATACTAACGCTACCAGGCCCTGGCTCTGCAATGGTACTTGGAAAGATAAAAGCCATAGTTCTACCTACAGAACACCCAGAAGGAACTCAGCAGATAGATGAAATAAAGTGACATAATCATTTTTCTTGCTTTCTATTAGGCAAGTATTTAGGATGTTGTACATTATCGTGTTTCTAACCAGAGAGTAGAAGCTCCCTAATTATACTCATAGCACAGTACACGATGCAGCACTGTTAGCTCAGATGCAAAGATATTGCTGTTCAGTAGCCATCTGATCACTAGTAAAAGATGTCCAGAAAGCAGATATGGAAAGCTAAAATAGCTAGTTAAATTTTTGATGGCATTGCTAGATTTGTTTTTCAGAAATCACTTTCTAGCCTTTTTCCACCCAAAATGCAAAAGGAAGAGAATATCTTACTGGGTCATACATTCATCTAGCCCTGTATCTTATCTCCACCAGCAATGACCAGTAGAGGCCCATGGAAACATCAATACAGGTCATGCAAAGTGATACGCACCCAGTCCTGCAATTTGTGATTCAGAACCTTCCAGAGCAAAAGGTGATGGCTTTGTAATGATAAGGACATTGCCACAACAAATGTCAAAGACTTTTGCACATAATTTATTAAAAAGAAGTCAGAAAGAAACGGAAACTTTTATTATTCCTGAAATAAATCCTACATGTTAAATCAGGAAATGATGCAACTAATTATAACCTAGCAATAAAAACAGAATCAAAGAGTAGTATTTCTTCTGAGCTTATCATGCTACTTCTTTTTCAGAATGTTAATTAAGAATAAAAACAATACCAAATCCTTATGACAGCGGAAGATGAAACCCAGAGTTAAATTTGCAACAAATCTGGAATTCCTCTTTGATCCTTCTCCAGCAACGTCTACACTTTCTTATCAAACCAAACAACCCAAAATAATCTAAATAAACAGCAGTAACAACAAAATGAAATCCTGTGACATCCCAGGACAATGCTTCTATAGTCAGAATATTACAGAATTCTAACACACCTCCACATGCATTAAATATGTACATACTCCACGTGTAGGTAATGTGGTGTGGCATAAATACTTCATTAGCCAGAGTTTAAGTTACTGACTCATTACTCATAAATGGTACAATTTTCTGATTTCACAAGTGTAGTATTTTAAGTGTTCCTTAATGAGTAAGAACAGAAGACTGTGGTACTTGCAGTAAAGACTTCAACTAGGGCTGCTATGTAAAGAGCTACTGAGATACACAGAAAGGAACATGTAATTTACAGCTCTACAACCCAGCACAATTACACTGAAGTCAACAGGCCAAGCTCAAGAGTAAAGTGTTCACCTGGTAGCAAGTTTGCAGAGTAGCTACCTTTGGCAGCATTTTGCAAGTTTGTATTTACAGATAAATTAACCAGCTAGCTTCCAAATGTAGGTCACAACACTTGCCCCACAGGTGGCCACCCAATTTTTTCTCTGCTTCGAAAGGCCAAAAAGAAATTAGTAAAGTGGGCATCACCCTCAGCTCTCAAGCATTTTACCCTATGGAAACAAGAAATGAAAACATCACTACAGAGATGGTTTCTTATCTGTAACCAGTGCTTAATTCTCCCCTTTTCGTTTCAAAAGCAACTGGCACGCCTAAATAAACCCACACATCTAAGACTTCAAATTGAAACTCTGAAAGCACCCTTGGGTTATTTCAGCCTCACATATTAGCTCTCTCATTTTGGGAGAACACTGATCTAGACATTGGGATTACAGCAGATAGTCCATTCATTCTTGGAGCAGAAATAGTGCTGAGCTATAATGGGCTCTGCAGAGTCAAGAATAGTTTAGCAGGGGTAGCAGCGGACATCTCATCCACATACGTGGTAATGTCTTTGCCACTCTGAGCTATTTCAAGCCCTTTTTTTTTTCCTAACCCTGTCAGGGAGTATGTTTTCCAAGATGCATTTGTATTTGATCAGGTGGATGGAAAAAGCAAGCCAGGAACAGCAACAGTATTATTTGAATATCTGGCAGTCATTATATCAGAATTAAATAAATACATTAAAAGAACGTATAGACCGGCAATGGAGATGTCAGACAAACTGATAGCCAATGGAGATCTACATGCGACTTAAAAACAGGAGCTGTAGCATCACAGATCCTTAAAGGTAACAGTATCACTAGGCACCTCTATACTACAGTAACATCTCGAGCTCTCTCACACAGATTTGCTCAGAAAAAAAAAGATAGAATGCTGGCATTTTCAGCTGCCAAAACTGCCATTTGCAATTAAAAATTAAAACTGGCACCCATTCCATGCAGGCAATTATCTAAAGGCAGCTGGCGATGTTCCTTGTTTACAGTGCTGCTGTGTCATGACTTCACTCTGTTTGGAAATTTACTTTTTTGGGGGGGAGGTTTAAACTTGTCAACTTTTACTTCCAGCTTGAACTTTATTCATTTGAATGGTTTTCGTTGCCATGTCAAAAGATCCCAAACAGCAATTTATGGACTTTCCATGGCACTGCAGTGCGACAGCTCATGGTAGCGCGGCGATCCTCGCGCCCTTCCCTACGCACTGCCTATAGGAGGACACCTGTAGGAACCCAAGCGGCGCAAGGTCCGAAACTAATGCCCTCCCAAGAAGAAAGTTCAACCTGTGTCCGATTTGCTCAGTCAAACGGCAGGGGCAGCTCTACCGAGCGGCCGCAAACCCTCGTGCTGAACGCGTGACTGCGCTACGCCCGTTTCTGCCGCTCAGCGCCCGCAGCAGGTCGCTTCTCCCCGATCAGCGCGGCCGCGGAGCATCACGCAGAGCGGCACAGCACCGTGCTCTCGCCGGAGTACCGTTCCGCTTACGAGCGTTTCCATCCGGAGGGGTCCGGGACCGCCCCGCTGCTGGGCGAGGAGCGCTCCCCGCGTGCCCTCCCCCCCGAACGGTACCGGACCCCGAACAGCGAGAGCTGAGAAACACGGCGGGGGAATCGGTCCGAGTTTCCCAGCTGTGACAGCAACAGGACGCGGCCAGAGCCGCGCTCCTCGGAACGAGGAGAAGCGAAAGGAGTCGCCGCTCGCACAGAAATGTCAGAGAGCAGAGCGGGCGATGGGAGAGCCGACGCTCCCCCTCGGGTCTCCCCCGGCCGGGCGCACTTCGGGTGACCGCACACGCGTGGAGAAGCGAACAGGGGGGAGGAAGCGGGCGGAGTGTGGCCAACTTCGGCACAGCGCGGCTCCACCCGCTCGGCCCCTGCGGGCCGTCCCGCCGCGGGGCGCGGAGCAGAACACGCAGCCGGGTACGGCGCGCCGGGAGCCGCAGGTGGCAGCGACCGCTCCGCTCCCGGCTCGGGGCCGCTCGGAGCGGCGGACGGTGGGGGGGGGGAAGAAGGGAGGGGGAAGAAGCGAGGCCGGGACGCGACGGGCTGGGCGGGGAGGGGGTCGGTACTCACACGAAGGCGTGGTAGACGAAGGCCCATCCGCGGGGCCGCTCCAGCACGTTGTACAGGTAGTTCTGCAGCCGGCGGTACTTGGCGTTCCGGCGGCAGCTCGGCCCGCTGCTGTAGGACAGCGGCTTACCCAGCAGGCTCATGCGGGCGCCGTGCTTCCCGCGCCGGCTCTCCCGCAGCCCGGCGGGGGCGGCCGCGCCGGCGGTGCCCAGCAGCAGCAGGCCGTCCCCGCGGGCCGCCGCGCTCGCCAGCGTTCTGCCCCGACCCGATTCCACATCCTTCATGCCCGCCGCCGCCGTGCCGCTCTTCATCCAGAGCCCCGCCGCGCCGCCCTCCTCCCCGCCGCCGTGGTTGCGGGGCATGGCATCACCCCGGGCGCCGGGGCGGGCGCCGGGGCCGCGGCGGAGCAGGGCAGCCAGGCACCCCGCAGCGGCGGCCCGCAGCAAGCAGCGGTGGCCGAGACTCTCCGGGCGGCGCCCGCGGGGCGCGGGGGCGCGGGCCACTTTGGGCGCCCGGCGCGACGGGCCGGGCTGCGGCAGCTTCGCGGGGGCCCCCGCGGGCGCGCCCTCCTCCTCCTCCTCCTCCTCCCGAGCGGCGGGGCCCCGCCGCCGGCCCCCGCAGCGCCTCCCGGCGTGGCTCCGCGGCCCGAGCGAGCCGGCGGGAAGGAGAGCCGGACGGGGTAACGAGGGCTGCGGGCAGCGGTTCGGCGGTTCTCCCTCTCTGGGCGGTCCGGGCGAGCTGCCGCTCCCGCTGCGAGCGGCGGAAAAAGTCGGCGCCGGCGGACAGCGGGCAGGACGCGGCGCCCGCGGGCTAGGCGCGCTCCCGACAGATGTCCATTTAAGTCCGAGAAAGTCCCAAAAGTGCGGCTGCTCGCAGCGGCGCGGGGGAAGCTCGGCAGGCGGCGGGACCCCGCTGTCCGCGGACGGAGAACGCGACCGTTCCGGGCGGGGCGGCGCGGGAGAGCCGCCGGGAGTCCCCCCGAGGGGACGGCGCGATCCCGCGCTCCGCTTCGGCTCTTTCGCCGTTCGCCGGCCCCGAGCGAGCAAATCCCGGGAGCGGCGGGGGCCGCCCGGGTCCGCTTTTCCCTCCCAGCGCACGGCGGCTCCGGCCCCGGCGCGGTGCGTCCGGAGCGCAGCGGTGCGGCCGCGCGGTGCCCGAGCAGCTCCGAGCAAACAAAGCTCCCCCTGCCGAGAGCCAGCCTTTAACGCCCCGGCGCATCAAGGTGAGCTCGCGGAAAAAAAAAAAAAAAAAAAAAAAAAAAAGAAAAAAAAAACACCCCTCAACGCCGCAGGCGCGGCCACTCCGCGCCTCCCCGCGTCGCTGTTGGCCGACGCTTGTTGCCACCTCTTCGTGGCCGCGGGGTGTGGGACACGCGCGGGAGCCCCGCTGGCGGCTTATTGGGTAGGGTGGGTGGTACTGGTTTTGCAGCTGGAGCGCTGTCGTGTGAAAATAGGGCACTAATTCGTGTTGGGTTATTGGAAGTGGTAATGCGGGCTCCGGTGTTCTGGGGAAATCAATAGGGTCGTTCTGAATCTCAATTAAATGTTGGCTTATTTTGTTTTGTTTTTTGTTTCTTTTTCCTTCATAGGGGTCATAGAGGCCACTATGCCTTCATAGAGGCCAGGCTCGAGTGTTTGATTAACATACACATCTCCAACTTTCAGAACAGAAGCAGTGAAGTTCTGGATGATGACGTTAACTTATCCCTCTTCAAAGCAACGTGGAGACATCAGCGGTCCCCCAGTCAGCTGTCCTTAAGTAGAGAACTTTATCTTCTTCCCTTCTTCATTGCACTTCCTCCTCCCAGCAGGCAGCTGCACACAGGAACCGTCTCACATGAGCTTCAGCGGCCACTCACACTTGTGGTGCAGCATGGCAGAAAGAGCACACATGTCAGAGCAATGTTAAGGAGTTGATCTAAGTATCCACAGCAACCCTATTAATATTTAAGCTTTCCAGTGGCACACATCTACTTCTTCTTTGAATTGTAAATCAAGTTAGTTAATCCTTCATTTACCACTTGTTTGCATTTCTGTGTTTCGATATGCAAAGGTTTGTTTTTGTCCTTGTTGGGAGCACAGTGTGTGCAGCACAGCACGCCTTGAACCAGCCAGGTCTCAGCCATGGGCTTAGGCTTTCCTCCTCCTGGCCTTAGTGGATTAAATATTGGAGGATGGGTGCTCAAGTTTCGGAAACCTGAAATGTGCCATCAAGCTGAGGTGTGCATAGTCCTGTGGGGCCTGTGGGGTAGGCTGCCGCTGCTCAGCATCACCAGTCCCATATCCCCTTCCCGCATCCCTGTCCCCATCCCATGTTGCTGTCCCATATCCTTGACCTCATTCCATATCTTTGTCCTCATCCCTGTACACCGTCCCATGTTGCTGTCCCAATCCCACATCCTATTCCCCATCCCCAGTCCTTGTTACCATCTCCATCCCCATCCTCATCCCTGGGCTCATCCCCCTCCCCACCCCCATCAGCCTGGCCATGGGCAGCATTGTGACTGCATGCTGTCACAGAGATGCAAGCAGGCATTGCCGTTGAGAGGATTGAGGCTATAAACTGGGGATGTGGACAATAAACTACAAAAATGAGTGAACTTCTGCTCCTGCTGTACTTTTGGCGATCCGCTAAGAAATATCGTTATAATTCTGTGCCCTCTAGTGGTGCTTAAAATCATCTATTAATTTAACTAATAGTGCGGAAAGCAGCCTGTGAGCACAAATGGTTTGGGGCAATACTGAAATGTGGGCACACATGCCAGCACAGTGAGAAGAAAACACATTAATTAATGTGCTGAGTTAATATTTTATTTCTACTATGTGTATTTTCCCATTTATTATTTTATTAAATATGTATTCTGGAGAGAGATTGATGGCAATTGATCTAATCCCTACTTGGTAACGTGTCACATAGCTGGAGTATGTGCTGGTGGAACTGAACAGACACAAACGCAGCTGCTGGCTCCGCACCAGGCAGAAGGGCTTTGCTGTGCATAAGAGCTCACCCTCCTCTAAGTGCTCATTGCAAAATAAGGACTTGAATTTATACGACAACAAATTCCCCTGATATTTTGGCTTCAGATTATATAATACCTACAGGGGTGAGTCGTGTGAAATTCTAGCGTGCCCGCATGGTGTAAGGTCGTCCTGGGTTCAGGTGTCAGTAAGAAGATCCACTTGACGAAATCTCCAAGGCAAGAATATCCCAAGGAATCTTGTTTTCTGGGCCTGCAGATACAGCCCATACCCCCACAGGCGGAGTAGGAGATGGCACAAATGGCATTGCTGTGCTTTGTGAAAAATGACAACAGTGTGCACTTCCCAAACCATAAATCACAGTTTTTAAGGTGATGTTGCATTATTACAAATGTATATATCAAACATCACTTAGCCTGATCTATGGGAGAATTGGCTGGTACATATGATCTTTTCTGATCAGGTGCAAAATGTTACAATTGCTTGGGATTTTGAAGGATTTCTTTCCAATCTGTTGTTCATGATTTGTTGTCTTAGATCAGTGTTTCTGGGCTCTGTTTTAATAACAAAGAGGAAACTTCTTAAATAGAAATGATACTCCCTCATTCCCTTATTTACAATAAATTGTGTTTCTCCAAGAGCATGAAAAATTCTTTTCTAAGAACCAATGGCTCTGTGAGCCTCAGTTTCATACCTGTCGAGGGGTGGGAGAAATTCATTCCTATCAGCTTAAATTCATGGAGCAGCTTAAGGCACTCAAAAGCTGCACAAGGGAGTGGTGCAAATCTCAGCCATACAGTGGCTGCTTTGAACAGCCCAAGTGCACGCTGCATGGCCAGCGTAGCAACCGTTTGCAAAGGTCAGCTTACTGCCGTATCGTGTTTTAAGTTCATCTGAGTTGCTTGTTAATAACCTTTTTGTGTTATGTAATACTGAGAGGTAGCATATGCACTCTAGTTTTGCACCTCTGTGTAAGATTTTTAGCTTTCTGTCTAATTACACGGAGAAAGGGATCCACAGAGCTATTCTTGATGCCAGGCATACAGGAGTCAAGGAACAAGTTTTCAAAGCAATTAGGTGTTAGGAGCAATTCATTCATTATGTGAGATTGTTGTGTGGCTGGTAAGACACGGTGTGTATCTCGATGAAACCTTAAATGAAGCATCACTGTTGTGTAATAAATCATTAGCAGAATGTCAGATGGGGTGAAGAGCATGGTAGGATGTGTGTTGCAAGCTGCCTGGCCAATGCACACAGTTTGCTAACAGCTGTAGCAGGACATTGAGATTTATAATTATATATTACATTAATATTCCAAAATGTTGGAATGCTTTTCTCTAAGCTTCTTTCACCTAAATGAGGGAAGCAAGGTTGTCGGCAGCATGAGGCATTGCTTGCATTGAGCAAGGCATCCTTCATGTCCCTTAATCTTGGCCTAGGGGAGCACCTTCAGTAATAATTTAATTTTGATGTCCCTTTTATGTACTGACCTCACTGTTAGATGGCCACGAGGTTGCTATCTCCACAAAGAGCTGTCCTGAGACCAGACTTTAATTTCAAGCAGATCATGACCTTTACTCTGGGATATTGCCAGCACTGCCTAAACCTTCATTCAAGTAGAAGACACAAAGGCCTCACTCTCGATATCTTGGCCTCTTTGGATAGAGGTGGGACAGAAACACTTCTGTCTGGCTATTACATCTTTAAAATCCAGGACCAATGTCCAAATGGTTGCTGATGGTGCCCATGCCCTGACCCTTCCTCCATAGAAACCAGAGGAGTAGCTTGGTCTCCTCTCCACTTCAAATCCAGCTCAAAGGCAGAAGTTCCTGGCTTGGCTTTTGTACCCTGCAGCTGTCCCAGCAAAATGCATGTTTTGCTTCCTGACATCTTGCATTTCCTCTCTCTCATGGATGATAATTAATTGATTCCACTAATTCCTACTTAACTAAATATCTAAACAGCATTTCCCATTAATAAGGTATGTCTCACTGTAAAGTCATTGCCAGCTCTCAATACCGTGTCTTTTCTGTTAATCTTTCTTACTTCATGGTTCATTTTCTGTTATTTCTACTATTTTGTGGGGCTTTTCTTCCCTCCTTTCTATGCGTCCTCTCTCTGTGATTCTGTCATCTGGACTCCTGGACAAACACTGCTGCCCAAATACTAGGCTGTTTGTATCCTATGGGGGCCACTCTTCCTGACTGCAGGATCTGCTCTATAAATTATTCGCGCTCTCTGATTTGATGAAAACCAAGCATTTGCTTCATGAAAATAAAAAAAAAAAAAGAAAGAAAGAAAAAAGGTAAAATAAAAGAAAGCATGTACTGAGTCTTGTAGAGTAATTTTACTATGCAGGAGCTGGGAGTATGGTATAAGCATCATAGAATCATACAGTCCTCAGAGTTGGAAAGGACCTTTCAAGTCCAACTCCTCTGCAATGATCAGGGACATCTACAGCTAGATCAGGATGCTCAGAGCCTGTTCCAACCTGGACTTGAAAGTCTCCAGGGATGGGACATCAAAAATATCTCTGGGCAGCCTGTTCTAGTGCCTCACCACCCTCACTGTGAAAGACTTTTTTCTTATATCCAGCCTAAATCTACTCTTTTTAAGTCTGAAACCATTTCCTCATGTGCTATCAGAACAAACCCTGCTAAAGGGTCTGTTCCCTTCTTTCCTGTAAGTCCCCTAACATAATTAAAGGCTGCTTTCAGATCTCCCCAGAGCCTTCTCTTCTCTAGTCTGAACAGCCCCAGCTATTTCAGCCTGTCCTTGTAGGAGAAGTGTTCCATCCCTTGGATCATTAATAGAATATGACATACATATTTTTTCAGATACAAAATATTTCATTTCTCAAAATATTTAGATTTTCAATATTGCATTCTCCAAAATACATAGATGTTTTGCAGAAAATAAGTCCATCAAAAATGTTAATGTTTACTGCAGTCTTTTGTAATGTTTCATATTTTTATGACAAAGGGACATTCTAATCTAACACAAGTAGCTCGTCTTGAAGTGAGGTATAGAATCATAGAATGGTTTGGATGGGAAGGAACCTTTATGATCATCTAGTTTCACCCCCCCTGCTATAGGCAGGGACACCTTCCACTAGACCAGGTGTTTGTCTTCACGGACTACACCTGTCTCCATATATCTTGACTGAGAGATGAAAAAATGTGTAGTGATACCATTGCTTTCTCCAATGGTAAGCTGGAAAAGGAGGTGGCATCGTAATTTCCTCTTGAAAGGAAATCCTCAATGGAAAGAGAACAAGTTGAAGATATGGGAAAGTGCAGTTAAGAGCTCTCTCCCAAACCTGAATTTCTCAGATCAAGTGTATCTCAATCACAAGGCACTCCTTGCTGTGTAAGAGAATTATTCTGTAAGAAAATGTAGCTGTGAGAGTCATCACAGTTCTTACTAAGCACCCTTATACTCTTCCTCTGAAAATGACTATTTTGAGTGAAATATTTAAATTTATGAGGGACTCCGTTATCAGAGAGACTATGAATAAGTTTCTTCTCCAAAAAATACTCTAATCTTTAGATATTGGAGATGTGCAAATGTTCTCTCTCTGGCTCATATACATACAAGAAAATCTATGCAGAGGAGGATGGAGAAAGCCAGCTGCTTCAGGTGTTCCTATCCCAGGGTGCTTTTGCTACTGAAATGCTGAGCTTCACCAGTCTTGGCTCTGGGACAGCAGCACTGAGGCCTGAGGGGAGCCCTCTAGCCACTCACCACAGGGTCAAGTGGGCAGGGTCAGTAATTGTGTGTGTGGTACACTAGGGGAGATCCGCTCTGGCCAATTTAAAATGTTCCTTGTTTGGCACCCTGGCTTCTGTGACCCTCACATGGAGGCACTTGTACATGTCATGCATTATTGAGATGGCCGGGTCCTAGCATAGCAGTCTGGTTTCAGCTGTTGGAATAGGACTTAAATCTTTAGGGACTATAGCAAAGTTTCCTTGTATTTAAACTTTCACGTAAGATCTAGGATTAATTTAATATTCTCAAAAGATCATCAGCTGCTCATCCTGCCTACCAATGCTCTTATAACTTAGGCTTTATTCATAGCATAAATATAGGACTCTGAACTAAACAATTGTAATTCATTGTAACTGGTGGAGCATTCTAAATTAGATGGTTAATTAAAAACCTAATACGTCCTACAGAAACATTTTAAAACAAAAAATAATTTACTGACAATTTTCATAAAAGAACATTAAAACTCTTGGACCTTTCTAATATTCTCTGCCTTTTTAAATAATTTGACAGTATCAATGATCCTCAGAGATTTTGAGTGAGGCATGCCCCCTGAGTTATCCAAGTGACATATCTTGGTTTAGAGGTTTCCTAAGCTATACACTGCACAGTAAGCTGAAGTATGATCTCTGTCAGTGTGTTTGCATTAGTATGTGAGAGGACAAGCATTCTTTGGAGACCTTCTGTAGGAACAGTAGGCTTGGAACTCCTCCTTTCTGATAACTGCATTCTTATTGACTTCCATGAGATTTATTCCTACCATTAGGTGAAGCAAAAATGCAGCGGGAAAACATCTAGGATCAGCAGAGCCTTCAGACGTCCCTGTTTTATTGGGTGAATAATGAGATTTGGTGGGAGCTGTTAGAAATGTACCACATCAGAAAGGTATTCCTCAGCCTCCTGCAGGCATGGTCAGGCACTTAACTTATTCACCCATGTTCTTAAATCTCTTTCTAAAGCATGCACTTTAAAAATCTCTATCAGGAGAATTAAAACAAACAAACAAAAAAAAAGCCAAGAAAGTGAGAGTTAAGAGGAATATAGACGATCTAGGGAGGCTTGAGACAACAGTAACAAGTTTGCAACAGTGGGTAAGCAGGAGTCCTAAACCTGGGGAACAAGATGCCTATAGAGTACAGTGCTTTTTCACAAGCAGTTGAAGAGATGGTCTTACAGCAATAGTCCTTAGAAGTGCTGAAGGCTGTTATTTCATTTCAAAGGAAGGACACAAAAGAAGCTGTGATGTGTCTAAAGCTAACTTGTTTTATGTCTCCGCATATATCACTGTCTGCAAGGAAATGTATGAGCTAAAAGTGATTTTTAATATCCTTGGAGGGTTGAGGAGAGGATGATTAAGTGCCACAGGCCAGAATTACCAGAGGAGCATTTATATGAGATGAAAGATGTACAGATATGACTATAAGGCAAAACTCACAACATTTTAACATGAGAGCTGTCGGACACAGGCATAGGTACCCAGAGAGGTTTTGAAATCCCCATCCTTTGAGTTTTGCAAAGCTGAGCAGGTCCCAAGCAACCTGACGTAAATTTGACGTGTATTGCACAGGTTGGAGTAGATGACCCCTAGAAGTTCCTTCCAACCTAAATTATTCCATGAGTCTAGATGACCTGGGGCAATGAATACTTAATGAGCTCCCCCGTGAAATAAAAACCCATTGATAAGTTTGACCTGGTCAATTCTGTAAGGATGCATAAACATCTGTCACTGCTGATATCTTGCTCCTACCACAAAATCACAAACCTTATATGCAGGGGGCAGAGGGTAGAAAGGACAGCAGTGGTTTGTGCCTTTGATATAGTAGCTCATCCAATTGCTTCTTTAAAAAAAGAGATGGGATGGGAGAACTGAACTAAAAGAGACATTGCACCCCAGTCCCATGAGAGCATGGCAGTGAAGAGCAGTGCAAGACCAGGTGCCTGCTCTGTCTCCCCTGTGAGTCCCATCATACTGCACCCACAGCCTTCCCCTTCTTTCTTCAGCCTCCTCGGCTATAGTGAACGTTTTTTCTTTTCTCATCATATTCTTTCCTAGTGAGATGATTACAACTTGGCTGAATTTCTGCAGCAAGATTTTTAGAAATAAAGAGATTATGGGAGATTAGCTACAAACCGTATTTTCCCCAGATGGAAAGGCAGCATTTTGAAATGTGTATGTTTTTAATGGGGGTAGTTACTTTGGTTGCTGTATGCAATGGTCCATTTTTAGAAACTGCTTCTGATTTGAAAATCATGTTTCTGTTAGCATTTTCTTACTTGGATGATGAAATCTCTAGTCCTTATTGAAACTCTTGATCTGGATTTGCCTCTGGTTAACAGGGCGTTCACGTTAAAACCATTTAGGTTGTTTAACTTAAGCAGAGGTCAAATTCTGCTTTTGTTTTCTTGTTCTGCCTCAGTATTGTTATTCTGAAGGGAGGTTCACTGGTTGTAAGTAATGAGATGAAGAAAATACGGCTCAAGTTCATGATACCATAAACGCTTGGAATGAAAATTAAACATTATTATTAGCAACTTTCAGCAGGGTTTAAAGTGTTGAAACTTAACCTTGCCATGTGGATCCCTATCACTTAACTTTAATGAGTAACCAGTAGCAGGAGAGTTTCCTATATCGTATGCAGTAGCTGCTGAGGAGAGATATGACATATTATCTAGACTTTTTATAGAAGCAGCTATCTTATCACTGCAATTAAGAGAAAAACTAGAAATTGAAGCCATCATCTTCTAAAAGGTGCACTGTAAAACCATTAATCCAGAAATCCAGAATGTTTTTTATAGCATAAAGATCATGTTTGGTACTGGAACCAAAACTCTTACAGATCTTAAAGAGAAACAGTGGCCTGGGTGATTATGATGGGTGATAGGTAAAAGCAATAATCTATCTCTGTCATTGAACCATCAAAGATTACCACCACTACTCTACCTGCCTTATGCTGATGATCCTCCTGATGGGAAACCTATTTTTTCTTTTCTATAAACATTTTACTGGAACAGAAGTGAGAAATGGTTGAAAGCTTAGGGAGGAGTGTTTTGGAGTATTTCTCAAAACATGCTGACTGGGACCATAAACATAATTCCGCTGTAATTTAAAATATCTGATTGAAGTTGTTCTTTTCATTCACCATCTCTTCCCATATTTAAATCCATACAGATAAGGATACCTGTCTGTTTCCAGAGCGAATCTGTGCACTTGAATAGCATAACAGTGTAGGCAGCTTCCTGCTAAAACAAATGAACCCCAGAAAGTAACGAACATTTTGTGTTTGCTTCTGTTTAGCTGATGAAGAATTACTGACTACTTTCCAAGAAGGGGAGCATTTGCAATGCTGATGATAACTCCAGAAGAGCAATTTTACTGCAGGTAACATTGACTGGGGTCTTATTCCCTGTTACTGCACTAAAAGGGTGTTTTTTGTTTGTTTTTTTTTCTCTTTCATATGGCACTTAATAAGTCTTTCATGTATTGCCTTTGCTTGAAGAGGATTATTAAAGGCATTTAGGTTTAATGCACCACATTAGGAGCAATTATTTCCACTATGTAACCTTACCTCCCTGGCATCATTATTTGCCATTTACTCAATCAGTACGTCCCCTTCCTACAGCACACCTTCTAATTCAAATATGTGTTGCCAATGAGGGGGAAATGCTGGGGCACCGCCTGTCCCCTTGTCGCCTCCAGGGCCCCAGCGGCCCCGTGGCGACCGAGGGGAGGTCGGGGGCCAATGCCGTCAATAGCGCAGTGACTTCGGCAGGTGGCAGTGGCGACCCGCGTCCCCAGGAGCAGGCACGGAGGAGTTGGGTCGGGGGCCGGAGGGGTCCTCATCCCCCTTTCACTCGCCGAGGATGGATCTTTTATTAAATTGATGGGTTTTGAGACATCCCGCAAAGGGATTCGGAGGATAGACGCAATCGTCAAAAAGAGACCGTCCCCAAAAATCCTAACTTCCCCAAAATCTGAATTCTGCCAAAAGACCTCCTCCCCCCCCCCGAAAAAATGCCACCCTAAACCCCCAGAATAGAAGCTAAAGCACTGTTCCGTACAGTCTGTTGCGCAGTCACAGCCATCGTGGCTGTGAGTACATCGAAAAGATTCAATTTCAGGCAGCACGATCGATCCATCTTTCTTTGATACTCCAAAATCCTAACGCGCTGTGGAATCATGTTAACAGGCTGAGCTCATGCAGGCAGCCATGGTATGTGAGATTTGCACTACTGGTCTCTTTCAGGCATCTCGCATGTGTCTGGAATATCATTTTGTATTACATCCTAAATGTTCTATATGGCCTTAAATATAATTTTTTTTCTCCTAATTTCTTTCTTTCTTTCTTTCTTTCTTTCTTTCTTTCTTTCTTTCTTTCTTTCTTTCTTTCTTTCTTTCTTTCTTTCTTTCTTTCTTTCTTTCTTTCTTTCTTTCTTTCTTTCTTTCTTTCTTTCTTTCTTTCTTTCTTTCTTTCTTTCTTTCTTTCTTTCTTTCTTTCTTTCTTTCTTTCTTTCTTTCTTTCTTTCTTTCTTTCTTTCTTTCTTTTCTCTCTCTCTCTCTCTCTCTCTCTCTCTCTCTCTCTCTCTCTCTCTCTCTCTTTCTTTCTTTCTTTCTTTCTTCCTTTTTTCAAATCAAAAATAGTGATTGCTTTTACAAGTAATCAGCATTTCAAGTGGTTACATATTAAGAAGATTAGGAGAACAATTGTTGAATGGGGTCTGCTTAATTAGTACCTATCTAAATAAGGGGAGTTAAGATGCTGATGCAGACTCTGTTCCCATTTATGTCTGTGCTGACTTCAGTGGAATGACATCAGTAATGAGCACTGCTTATTATTTTTGGTTATTTTAGGTTTTTGTATAGCACATGTGGTTCTCTAGTTAAAAAGAGAATAAGAAGAGTAATGGCTTTTTATTTTATTACTATTTTTTTTTCTTTTGACCATTCATTTGCCACAGCCTGTTTATGGATTATGAAAAATCCAAATATTTTTATCTACTTGGCTCATCTGCATATATTCTCTGGCTGCTTTTCTGTTTACTTATCTAGCTATGTACCCTCTAATAAAAAAATGTGGCTATTTGGTGAAGTCTTGTGCTGGCTAGTGAATTATTTCAAGCTGGACTAAATTTTCTGAAAATAAATGATCGATCTTATGACCTGGAGCTTCAGGCAACTGGAGAATAATGTTATTTTCTATGAGGGGAATACTAGGCTTTTCTTTAGCGATGAGCGCCTGGGAAGACTCTCTCGAGCCTGGCAAGGTACAGTGACTGACAGCTCCTCCTCGCCTGCCCACCAATGGTGATTCATATCAAGACAGAAGAGGAATTAAGTTGGAAGCAGAACAAATAAAGTGGCACAAGTTGAGTGACGCTGCGCGTTCCTCGGCGGCACGGCAGGGATGTGCTGGAGTGCCGGTTTCCATGGCTGCACTGCTGTTTACCTCGCGCAGCAGCCACTTACACCTAACTTTTCTATACAGTCTTAATTGCTTCCTGTTGGAGAACTTTTCCAGAGTTTTGCGTTTTGAAGCCACATTCTCTCACTGGCTTTAAGTCTCCTCAAACTGATATTTTATTTATTTATTATTATTATTTTTTTGTTCCACCAAAATGCATACTACTGTGGAAGAGACTGGACCAACTGCAGCAGAGTAGTGAGAGCCTAGTTAGGCTGTGGAAAAACACAGCATCCTACACATTTTTCATGCTATGCTCATCAGCTGTCAGGCTGTTGCACTAGATCAAATGCTTGCAGCTACTTAAAGAGAAATCTACACTTGGCAGATTTCTCAAAACACATGTAACTGCAGGTAGACAAGCTGTTTTGAATATAATATTTGCAGTATAAAGAATTGCCTCATCTATTCACTGCTGTTTTAAATTCAGCCTCACCTAAACACATTTACACCATAGTGTAAAGGAAATGTGCTCCTCCTACATTCTGACTCACAGCTGTGTGTAACTTGGGAGACCGTAATACTGACCCCTCCATTAGGGGCACACACCTGTGGTGGGAGCAGCAGTACCAGAACAGGCAGTTGCAAAGCTCTGGAACACTGTGTCTCCATGAGGAATGTGGTTCAGGGACTTTTTGTGCACTTATTTCAGTGACTTGTTACAGCTTTCCAAAAGAAATAAAATCCCTAGTAACACGTTTAATATTACTTTTTGACATAAAATAAATATTCCCATATCACTCTGCGATTGCTGCAAGTAGTAGTTCCACCACGCTGTAACACATTACATTTTTTTAGTTTTCACTTCCCATCCTGAAAATCTCTACTATTCCTTTTTCAACTGATCTTTCAGCAGTGAACAGCAATTATTTTTTAAAGTTAAATAGAGAAATTTCTGTCAATTATTGACCCCTCTCTAAATGCTGTTTCTTTTGTGTTGCTTGCAAAAACAATCTTAGTTTATTTAGTCCTGAGTTCCATGATCAGTGCATGCAACCAATTACTTCCAAGGTCAGCATAAGCATTATTTACATGCCTGCTTTTGAGTACCTGTCCCAATATGAATAAGTATCACTGATGTGTGTCAATATCATATACATAACTGGTGTAATATGAGTAGAATATTTCATTTAATTTCCTTCTCACCAGACAGTGCATAGCATCAAAACTGTTAGCAACGAGATGTGTGGTGAGGAAGCAGATGAATCCAGGTAAGGGGAGCAGAAGCAGAAAAGAACTGGAGGATCATAGAATGCTTTGGGTTGGAAGGAACCTTTAAGACCATATAGTTCCAACCCCTCTGCTATAGGCAGGAACACCTTCCTCTAGACCAGGTTGCTCAAAACCCCATCCACCCTGGCCTTGAATACATTTGGGGAGGGGGCATCCAAAATCCTGCTGGGCAACCTGTTCCAGTGTTTTATCACCCTCACAGTAAAGAATTTCTTCCTAATATCTAGCCTAAATCTACCACTCTCTTGCAGTTTGAAGTGATTTCTCCTTATCCTGTCACTACCTGTCCCTATTAAAAGTCCCTCCACAGCTTTCCTGTAGGCCCACTTCAGATAGTGGGAGGCCACTGTAAGGTCCCCCCAGAGCCTTCTCTTTTCCAGGCATAAGAGCCCCAGATCTCTCAGCCAATCATGAGGTACTAAATTGTCCAAAATGGTTTCACATCCTGCACTTAGCTTTTCTTGTTTGTTTGGAGGCAGAAATTCCTTCTAAGGAGGCAGAAAGACAAAGGTTGAAATGTCTGGCGTGGAGCTTAACTAGACATGTCTTACCAAGTCTCCTGATTTTGACTGTTACTCAGAAGAGTTCAGCATTTATCAGGTTACCATTTAGTACATTCAGCTTCTCTCCTATTTTGTTCCAGAAAATAAAGGTTTTCAGGTCAGGTAAGGGAACCTTCAAATAGCAATAACACAGGCTGCCCAGAGAAGCTGTGGATGAACAACCAGAGGTGATCAAGGCCAGGTTGGATGGGGATTTGAGAAATCTAGTCTAGTGGAAGGTGTTCCTACACACAGCAGGAGGGTTGGACCTAGATAATCTTCAATTTCCTTTCCCACCCAAGCCATTCTATGATTATTTGTTTTTTAAAGGTCTGCAGAATGGAATTTTACTAAGCAGTTTCACTACAACATATAAGCATAGAATTATTGGGAAGATCAGCATAGAAATCTGCCTGAGAAAAGCTTTTCCTTGCAGCTTTTTGAATAACAACTTAGGATATAGATGCTTCAAAATTTTAATAAACAATGGAAAAAATTTATATTGAAATAAAATAATTGTTCTGCCTTTTGCAATTTTTACAGGAAAAGTATTTATCTGAGCTAGTGATTTAGCATGAAGAGGAACAGAGTGATTTTTTTACAGTACTTATGAAAAATCATAATTTTATCATCTCTAATTAATTAATTGATTGGGAGTTAAGTAGACTGTATAATGCACTGCAGGAAAGATTCCTAAATACTTCCCTCCCTTTCCCTAGCTGGTCTGGGGACACAATATAAAACAAACTCAGATGTTGGCCAGGGTTCTCCTAGAATGTCAACTTCCAAATTAAAGTATTGTTTTTGAAAGAGGTAAGTGGAAAAACTAATTCTCTATTCCAAGAGAAAGAAAAGACCTCATGAAAAGGCATTGGAAAGAGGACTGTTAACTGCTGCTGATTTATCCCGAATTTGTACTGTATTGGATGATACTGCAGCAAGTCCATTTGTTTACCAGGAACTTGATGTTCCCTGTCAGCACAGCCAGCGGGAATTATGTGGGGAATTGCATGGCATGTCTATGCCTCAGTTTCACAGCTGCAAATTTAGAGTAGTAACTTGTTAGTTCTTAATGGTGCTCTAATGGTGTTTTCCACCAATTTTTTGAAGGCTTATGCTGTCATGCTTAGAATGGTGCAGAAGCCCATACAGGATGTCCACTCTACCTACCTTTGTATTCAAAGCCAACACAGTTTGCTTATCTCTCCAGTCAGCGCAGGTCAGTGGTCAGGTTAACTATGACATGAGAGGATGGTTAATCAGTGAGATGCTTTGTGTGTTTGTCACTGTGTAAAATACATCTGTTTTAATGCATGGACAAGAGTAAAGAAATTATTAGCACAGGATAAATCAGTTAAATATTCTTATAGCAAGGGCAGATGTCTAATGGAACATTTTGTAGCATGCTGTTATATTGCTGTATGGTACTAACAAACATCTATTATACATAATCAAACAAAATCTGACTCAGTAACTCTGCAGGCAATGTTAAAGCACCTTAAAAATTTAATCATGAAGCACTGGAACATTACTCAAACAACAACAAAAAAAAAATCACAAAAAAAAACCCCAACAAAACAGAAAAGATAAACTAAATTTCAGTGTACAAGTGGAAATAGCTAGATGACAGGAATGGATTAAACCTATCCTGAAAGCAAGTCATTCAGCTGTTTAATTGAGAGAGGCAAAACTACAATCTGAAGTACAACAGTCTGGATATGTACTCACTTGAGTGATGTTTCTCTCTCCTCTATTTGCTGCTGACACTGCCTTCCCTCTCTGCTGAAGTAATTTGTCATCTCCACAGAAATTATATCGAGTGCCAAGGAAAGTAGTTGAGGCTTAAGTTTAGGCTTTTGGCCTTTTCTGACCTGTGACATAGATACTCAGAAATTTCCTTCAGATTTGGTTTCGTGGAATTATGTATTAAATTCAAGCTTCTACCAGTAACAAGACAATGTTATGTTATCTTTCAACATGTCAACGCTTTTGAGTATTCAGACAGCTGAGAATACAGACCTGGGGACTCATTCCATACTATCACAGAATCATAGAATAATTTGTGTTAGAAGGGACATTTAAAGGCCACCTAGTCCTGCTCTGTGGCCCATTGGAAGACTGCTAGAATATGAAATTATTATTATTTTGGAGCTCATATTGAGCCATTGCTTATGTTCTCTGTCTACACAACATATGTAGTATCTTTATCTTAGAATATCTCATGTTTATTTCTCCAGTAACATGGTATTTGTTCTTAAGTCAGTAGTTACATTTATGGGAAAGGAGGGAATTTAGAGATTTCTGAGAACCAATCTGACAATCTAAGTCTACAATCTAAATCTGCTACAATCACCTGTGCTCCAGATTCTTCCTATTGCTCTGCTAAAACAGCATGCTATTAAAAATCAAAGACAAACATGAAATGAGTTGTTAATATACATGATTTGTAGCATCTCCTCATAATTGCTTCACTAAAGCTTGAAATTAGAAAAAGATTACTGAAAATCAGAATTCAATTACCTTTATTGTGTCACATGGGAAATCTTTATAATACCAGAGTGTTATTTTTGCCCTGCTATAACAGGACTCCTATAAACAGCAAGCCATATAAAAAAAATTTAACTGGTTCTCCAGTGTCTTCACTACAGCATCATAAAATTCTAAAATGAAATTTAACTGCACCATACAAAGATTATGATTTTTACTCACCAAGAAAAAAAAAGACATTTTCTTACTCTAAAATTTTTTATTATGTTTTATAAAGGTTGCTTAAATTATTGATGCAAGAGCTTATGCACATGTATTATTATATTATAAATACTGTCAAAAATATGTTTACTTAGGTTATTCCGAAAAATAGTGGAAGAAAACAAATTTGCTGTCTACTAAATAATGAACAGAAACCAAGGATAACATAGAAATTATCTCAATTTGTTTACACTTTTGGGTTTACAAAACACACTTTAAATCACTGTTTTCCTCACTAGTAAGCTGATAGCCCGAAGCTGTGCTATTCTAGGGAATGAAAGAACTTGCATTTCAAACCAATACCATTCTGGACTGAATTTGTCTTGACTTCCTGGTGCTTAGGGCTTTTCCATGAGATAAGGGGTATCATCCCACTCTGACAACAGAGATGCACAGAAGCTTGGACAACAGAAGCTCACTTTTAGAAGCCATTGAGTGGGAGCTAGCAAGCTTAGCGCATCAGTGTCTTCTACAGCACATTCTGTTTCCCCTGACCAGGTACTTCATTTTGGCATCAACTCCATAAGCCTTGCTGCTTGTCTCGCTGTGTCAAGATGTCCACTCCCCCGGCACACCCTCTGTGAGTGTAAGCAACTGTTGCAGAAGAGGGATAACATGTGATGACTACTTGGTAACAGCTGGGAAAAAAACAAGCCTGATTCTTTTTTTTTTTTATCTGTCGCACATACATTGCTGGCTACACTTGTAGAAGTGGGATGGGGAAAAAGGTAAAAAAGACAGGGATCTCCTGGAGAGTCCAGCAGAGGGACACAAAGATGATAAAGGGTCTGGAGCATCTTTCATATGAGGAAAGGTTGGGGGCCCTGTGTCTGTTCAGCCTTGAGAAAAAGAAGACTCAGGGGTGATCTTATTAATGTTTATAAGACAACTTAAGAGTGGGAGTCAAAGGAAAATGAGCAGCCTGAGGGGACAGGACGAGAAAAAACAGAGATAAATGGTAACATAGGAAGTTCTGCACTGATATGCAAATGAACTTCTTCACAGTGAGGGTGATAGAGCACTGGAACAGGTTGCTCGGTGGGGGCTGCAGATTCTCCTCTGAAGATGTTCAAAACCCTGCCTGGATGCCTACTTTTCAGCCTGCTGTAGGTGGTCTGCTTTGCAGGAGGGTTGGACTCAATGATCTTTAGAGACCCCTTCCAGCCCCTTCAATTCTGTGAAACCTGAATAGACACTGTGCAACAAATCTACACCCCATTTGTCTCATGTTGTTGGCCATGGTCTGTTCTGGACTGTTCTGACTTAGAAGTGCTACCGCAGAAGCACCTCCGAAAAGGCTCAGGGTAGAGATACAAAATGTGTTCCCTTATCACAGTGTAAACAATCACGTTGATACTTGTAGATCAAACTGTGCTTGGAGCACTCTGAAACTCCCTCTGTCCTACTCTTTGCTGCCCCTTGTGGAAGGTGGGTCACAGGTCAACCCAGAGTCTGAGCAGTCAGCCCATCTTTTCCATTCCTCCTGGCCAGGATTAGACTCTTGCTGGGTAGTACAAGGCCCGTGTGATCAACTGAAGACAGTAGCAAAATGGAACCAAGCTACGTGGCAGTTTGAACTACAACTTGCTGTTACTCAGGCCTCTTGCCGTTCCAAATAATAAGGTGTTTGTTTGCTTTGGTTCAATTTTCAGAGTGACAAGCATAAATTTCACCTATTTCTGCTTCTATTCTGCCATTTCAAGGACCACTTGGGATAGAAACATGAGTACTCTGAGATAGCTGAAACACGTTTGGCAGAGCCACGGTTTGAAAGAAATCTTGAAGGGAGGAAGCAAGGCTTGAACATTTCTTAGGTTTCAAAGGGTTGTTTTTACCTTTCCTTCTAAGGACATCATACAAAGTTAGATGCTCATTGTCTTAGGAGAATACTCAGAGGATGTAGTTCTGTCTCATCTTCAGAAATCTGCAAAATGAAGTCATGAAGATAAGTGCTTGTCTCTGAATTTTCAATTAACACCTTTTGAGTGTTTGAATATATACTTCTCTTAGAGCTTTCATGTTGGTCACACTTTCAGGGTATATCAGTACAGAAAGACATTATGGGCTGTTTTACTTGTAACTCCCATAACATGTCTATTCCATAATCTAAAAGAAAACTAGAACTATATGGAGAATGAAAAAGCTTCCAGAACTTTGAGTTTTCTACAATCATTTTTATTCCAGTTCAAGAAGACTCTGACATGAAAAAGCATCCAGTTCCAGAGAGATCAATTCTTTCCAATTCTGTTTTTTTTTTTTACACGTGTCACATATGTCTATATGAAACACAAATCAAAGTAAAAAGCCATTTCAAAAAGAAAACCGTAAGACTTTCATTTAAAGATGTCAAAATGAGCTATTTTGACATTGCCAAAGCCTTTCATCCAGTTTTTTTTTCCCCTCATGTAAGTGAAATTTGAGTGGAAAGACAAGGCTTCACAATGCATTTAGAGAGCTACACCATTTCAGTGAAAATGTTCTGCTGTTGGTTTGATTATCAGCTTTAATCAAAATAATAGCTTTAAAAAAAAAAAAGAAGAGATTGTTAGGTAACAGTAAGATAAAGCAGCACGTGGTTGACAGGCATAGAGTATATATTAGCATCTACTTCAGAATTCAGTTCTCAAATATTCATTTATATTATCTGTCAGTCACTGATTTTCCACATACAAAAGGTAAATCCTCTAGCAAACAAATGCGACTCTGAATGTTAAAAGACAGCTTTTAATAAGCAAAATCTTCCACTGCTGACATTAGATACTTAACTGAATATATTTATATATTCCCATTTGATTTTACTGCATTTTTTTAGTCTATTTATAGTAACACATGTAGATTACTCCACTGAGTTTGATGGAACATTTAGAATTGCTGGTATACTTGGATTTTAATGACTGAAGAACTTCAATTTATTTGCTCTAGCGGACAATAATTGTTCATGAAAAACTGCCTTCCAGTTCGGTAAAAACAACTCCCTGGTAATAGCCACCTTCTCATATTCTGATTTAGAAACACAACTAATTAGCAAATTTAGAATCATGCTATATTCAGTAATTGCTAGATCTTATTATGTCTGGCATCGTACTTGATGTTCAACTTGGGTTTGGAAATATGAAGAATGTGAAGATCAACAATAGGAGCCACTTACCCAATTGTGAAAGTAAGCAATAGGAAAAGAGGTCAGTTTTGCCATGCCATGAAGTTTCACATTAAATAGATGATACCTCTCTGGTGTAACTGATGTTGAAAAGCACATCTGGCTACTGCAATTACATATATCTTGCTGCATGAAAACATACCCTAATTGGTCTTATTATATGTGCCTTTTCCAAACATTTATTTTCTAACCAGTGGGAAAATAAGAGTAATTTAAGTATAATTTATATACACACCAGCAGTCAAAGCCAACTTATTGGAACTCTTGCATATCTTCACAGTGCAGGTGACAGAGCACAGAAACAGGATGCCCAGAGAGTTTGTGGAATCTCCTTCTCTGGGGATGTTCAAGACCTGCCTGGACACCCACCGGCGCAGCCTGCTGTAGGGGGCCTGCTTTGCAGAGGGTTTGGAGTCAATGATCTTTAGAGGTCCCTTCCAACCCCTACAATTCTGTGATATTTAATAAGAAGGAGTGATTGATACTAGGATAATTTCCTCTGAGAGTAAATAGGACTCCCTCACCTTCTCACTCAGCTATTATTAGCCTCTTCTCTCCTGAGAGGCCATGTACAGTTAGGTGTAGCTGCTTCTTTTTGGTAGAAGCCCGCTCAAACATTTTGGGTATCCTTCTACTGGAGAGGAAGGAACCCAGCATTCCCACCTTCCAGGAGAAAAAAAATGAACCCTGGATATTTATTTTCCTGTTCAACAAAGCAATTATTTGGAATGCATTACTCAAGTCTTCATTTTATACACACACATAGTTAATAGATGCTTGGAAAACACCGCATGCTACTATGCAATTTACTGTTTTCCACTGGATTTTAAACATACATTTGGTAAAGCTTAGTGTACTGTAACAAATTCCCTTTTCCTGCACCAAGAAGATACAGCTTCAGTAATTAAAGGTTACACTATAGTACATGATGAGTAAGTCCTTACCTCGTGGTTTGTTTCGATATCTCTAGAATCTGATGCTCAAAATGGAGCCTTAGTTCTCCTGAAATGTATAGCAAAATATCCTTTACAAGAGGTGGTATTTCATCCAGTTAACAAAAGAGAACAATCTTCTGCTGCTAAGAAGATATGTCACACCAAAATACTTGAAGTGTATGAAAATCTGATCATATTCTGGTGTCATTTTATGAACGAGATTAGAATTTCACTAAGCAAAAACCATGTTTTTTGAGTGGCATGTGTCCTCTTCCCTAAAGAAATTATAACTAGTGCTTGCCAGAGATTCTCTCCAGCTCTCACAGCAGCAAAACTTGATCTACCAAAAAGCTATTCTATCTTCAGGAGTAGGAAATACAGAATTCGTGACACACAGACCTACAGCAGGATGGTTACACTGAGGAATCTAACCTTGCAATGTTTGCTGGGTTCAGCGTAACACAGATAGTTGTTTTTGTTCCTGACCTCCTCCTTTCTTTTTCCTCTCTGCCCAGTTCTTTGAAGACATTTAGGATTAAGCTAGTGTTGGGAATATTAAGTTTATTTTTTTACTTATACTAGATGCCTTTTATAGATTTTTCTACAGAAAGTACTAACATGATCTATATGAATTCAAAATAAGCTTACAAAAATGTGGACTATAAGAAAATTATTCACCTGAGAAAAGTCTTCTTACAGGTCTTTAAAGTGTCCTCTGAACTACTGCTGCTCTACAAGCTGTAGCAATTTTCTATGGAAATAACACTTCTCTGCTTGAGGGGAAGTTATCAGACTTTGAAGGTAATGTTTTTAACACCTCTTAGTGGGAATGTTTTGATCTAAATCAAATTATGACCAGAAAAAACCAAACAAACAAACAAAAAAAAGGCTAGTAGAAGCCCTGTAAATATGAACAATATTAAAAAAAAAAGTAAAAAAGTGAATGATTGAAGCTAAAAAGATGAAACCACAGTCTTCAAATATTTGTGCAAAAGTATTTTCACCAAAATTTTTCCATTGCTGGCTAGAATACATAAAATCCTTCAACTGTCTCACTGTTATCACTTCCTTGTTTTTCACTAAGCGATGTTATAAATTAAACTGGTATAAACTGATGTACATTTATATCCCAAAAAGAAGTCTATAGTTTAGTAATGGATTAAATTTAGACTGCTTTTTCCTGACCTACGTGTGATCCTGCAGGGAGTGGAACTGCAGATAAACAGGCTGCTTGATTCATTCTAACATTTAGAGAGAGAAGTCTCTGTTTTTAAAAGTTTTGATGCCACTAAAGACCTGAAGCAGAGCTAATCATTATTCTGAATGAAAATATGACATTTATTCCTGCAGCCTCTTTACAAGGTGAATGCTGCATTATTGCTCAGCACAGTATGGCATCCATATCAGAGAACACAATAAGCAGACTTTCTATTTCGTGTTCAGCTTCATTTTTCCTCTTCATACTTGTACACACAGGTACACATATGATGTCAATAAATCTGAAAGACATCATTTAGTGATTCAAGTTCACTGTAGGCAGGAGATGATATTTATTTCAACTATACTAAAATGTCAGCTATTTGTGGTCCTGATTTGTCCCATCACTAATAGTGGATGTCTCAAAGTGCTTATTTGTAATGCAATAATGGGATGGAAAGAACTGTGATAATAGCAGGATGGCAAAATTTTTGGCTACAGCAAATGAGAACAAGCCTAAATGCAGCAGCCACAGAAACAAAGGGAGCTGCTTACCTTCAGAAGACCTCAGGTAGTTAGGGATCTCCAGCAAGAAAAGTACCCTCACCTCCACTGCCAACACTTAAATGAGGTCTGGGAAGGGGTGGATCCTGGCTCCACCCCTTCTAGTCACTCAGGTACACTGCATGGACGTGAGCTCTTCCCACCAGGTGCTCAATCACTGGTTCAGGCCATGACTTAACATTTCTGCTACATTAGCTACATTATTAAAAAATAATCTAGGATAAATCTGATTTTGTTCTTTCAATTTTTTGGAGTGATTTATTTTGGAAGTTTTTAAACAGAACATTAATATGCCTTTGAGTGTAACTTTCTTCCATCTACTTACACATTATTTTCCAACAATAGAAGACATATGTATACATACATATGAGGTCACATCAGTCACAAATCAATGGGATTTTAGGGAAGGATGCTAGAAAAATCGCTGTCTTTGCAAACAACATTGTACTATTAAGTTCTCTTGCTTTCCTCGCTCTTTGCTGGCATGGGCAGCAGCAGCAGCTGACTTTTCCACATTTTATTGTCAGCCAAATGAGAGGGACAAGAGTTCTGCCAAGAGCAATAGTTTCTGTTGTTCAGCCTTTGTGCCTTACATACTGAGCACCAGCAGGACTCACCTCAGCATGGTGCGAGCAAAACCCCTTCCTCCAACTCCTGAGCAATTCCCTTCAAAATGGTCAAAGTGAATCTCACTTTTCAATCTTTAAGAAAAAAAGAGGCACGAAAATGTGACTCTCTGGAAATAATTATGTCAACAGGGATTCAAAGTTAGGAGGTCATTCATGTCTTTCCAGAAAATACATTCACAATGCATAAAAGACAAGGCAAACCCTTTTCGGAATTGCGCTGCATAAATTTCCACTGTAAAACATCTTTCAATTGCTAATGCGGTGATAACTTTACATTCTGTAATATGTGCATATTGAATAGAACTGGGTGATTTATAAGAGCAGTTTTCAAGATTCCCCTGGGTAAAAAAAAAAAAAAAAAAGCTTTCTGAAAATTGTTCATTCTGCTCAATTTCCTTAAGGCATTTTCTATGGAGATAAGAGAAATAATTGCTCTCACATTTTTTGGCAATAAAAATGCGTTGTTTAGACAAAATCTTCATTGTCACAGTCATAATTTTGTCCTTAAATCTTGTATCTAAGGTATACCTACTCAGATAAAGCTTTTGGCTTAGAACACTTGAGATGTGGACATGTTTTAGGGCCTCCAGATCATTGACATAGTTCTGACACTAACTGTTGCCCATTTTAGGAGATAACTGGAAACCAAAAAGTCCAGAAGTGATGTCCATATTTCATAATTATTTAGGTACTGAAAAAATACCTTAAATCAAAGATCTGTGGAAGCTTAAATGACCGTTTTTAAACTTCCTTCTGCTATGACAGTTTTGAAAATTCTATTGAAATTCAAGTTTCAGTGAAAGCTATTACTTGATATTTTATTCTTCTTTATGTTATGACCAGTTAGCATACATACTTAAGGCCCCTTCCACCCTAACTCACCCTATGATTCTGTGATTCTATGATGTCTTGGCAGGTCTAAGTATTCCAGTACTACAACCTCACTGCATTTAACCAGCACGGCTTGTTATGGAAAAAGGCAATACCAGGAAAGTCTTTTTGATCACAAAAGTAAACAAAAAGAATATCTGTGCAACGACTTTATTTTTTTTCTGTTTTTTTTTATTATTATTTTTTTTATTTTTATTTTTTAAATTTAACTGAAAAATTCAGCTTTGTGAAAGAAGGATGGATGCTTTGTGCTCCACCTATACTCTCCAGCAGTTGGTTGAGAATGCACAATAGTCTCATACCAAATTCAGGCCCTCGGGCTGGCACTTTGCTTGTGAAGAGCAATCCTCATTTGTGATGGGTCTGTACATGTTCCTCAAAGTTTCCAACTCTTTGGCGTGTGGCTTTCACTCAGCAGCCCCACGTGAACCCTGTGATGGAGTCAAGGATCCAGCTGCAGCCATGCTCTCTGCACATCAGCCCTGTGTGTTTGAAACACGCAGCAGCAAGGCATTGCCTGACAGCACTGATTGAGGAACGTGGTTTAGTGGGTACGTTGGTGATGGGTCAGCAGGTGGACTAGATAACCTTAGTGGTCTTTTCCACCTTAATGATTCTATGATTCACTGCCCTGGCACCTCTGTGATCATTGTCACCATATACCTACTGCTGTCATGAGCAAGAAGAAGGCTTACCCTCTGCTGTGGAACCTTGCATGATGGACTTTGGGTCCAGGACAGGCTAATTTTACATCCCATCTGCAATTCAGATCACGCATGCCCATGAAAATCCATTTGGCTTGAGAACAGGGCAATACTTTTGATTCACCCCTGGCTAAGGAGGGATATCCTGTCACTGTGATGACATATGAACTGTCATATGCAAACTGTATCAGTGTTAAAAGTAACTGTGGAATGGTATGCAGACAGCCTGCCTGCAGCTGCCAGTTTGCAGAGAGCTCTGATGATTACAAAGTAAGCCTGACACCTAGCTCACCTGAAAACACCTGGAGCTTGCTGTCTTTTGATATTTTGATCCCACCTCTTTGGAGTGGAAATTGGTTACCTAAATATAGACATTGAGTCATTGCAAGTGCCACAGACTTGAAAAGCCCTAGGACATTTGAGACACCTGATATCTCAAATTGCATTAGCTGCTTGCATTTTGGTGTCTCTAGCCCAAAGTCTGAGAAATGATGGACACATATCCTTTCTTGTCCATCCACCAATCACTCAGACAAACTGCAGTTCCTTTAGGTTCACTGTAATATAAGTTTAAGAGAAAACACACAAATAAAATCTCAGAGGGAGCACAGTTACTGGAAAAGAAATTGCAAACATGGAGAGAATTAACACACTGCATTAAGAAAACCTTAAGAAATCCTCTGTGACTTAAAACAAAAGTTTTGACAAGATCACAATGACAAATACACTAGGGAAGAAATGTATATTAAAGTCATAAATAAGGCTCCCTAACTGCTAGAAGTGACAGAAAAGCAAGAGCTGCACCAGCAAGGCTTTACAGTCAGAATAGTTTTCTGTACATGGGAATCATAGAATATTTTCAGTATAAATAAAGCAAAATAAATCTAAAATCTGGGAAAAAGAATTCTTGATGAGCTCAAAATTACAACATAAGAAAATGACAGGTTAAAAATAGATCCATACAAGATACCTAACTTATTTAAAATTGTAACACAGCTCATTTCCAGCTCCTCCTCACTTGAAATCAATCTCCATTTATGCATGCACTTTCGTTTGTTGCCTAGATAAACTGTGGATGCCCCATCCCTGGAGGAGTTCAAGGCCAGGTTGGATGGGGCCCTGGACAACCTGATCTGGTAGGTGGCAGTCCTGCCCATAGCAGGGGCTGGAATTGGATGGGCTTTAAGTTCATTTCCAACCCAAGCTATTCTATGATTCTATTATCCTATGATTAATGATCCAAAAATAGTTCTTCCAAGCAACTGGAACAAGAGCCAGAGGGAATCTGAATATTACTACCCTGCCCTATCCAGTAGGCTGTAGCGACCTCAAGTGCAAGTCAAAGTTCTTTGGCACGTGTCTGAAGACAGTTGTAATCACAAAAGTGCTGAACATGCGGGCGTGATGGTGACTAAAGGTTCTGCATCAAACATTTGGACATTTACTTTGAAGGAGAAGGAACTCTGACTGGAACAGGCTTACTGGAGAGGTAGTTGAAGCTCCACACCTCTCAGTGAGTGCCTTCAATAATATGCTTTAACTTTTTAACCCTGAAGTCCTTTGGTAGTTGGACTTTTTAACAGCAACAGGACCAACACAATGAGAAGGTGTTACAAAAAAAGAAGAAAATGAAATGCTCAGCCTTCTCCAAGGATCTAGGCTTGCAGGAAAAACTCTATAAAGGTAGGATCTCCAACAAGAGATCCTTCCCCAGTAGCAGTCAGCCCTTAAACGAGGTCTGAGTGAAGACTGGCTCCATTCCTTTTGGTTGTACGAGTAAATTGCTTTTACTTGTGCTCCCAGGGCTGACCAGGTCTTTTCTCCAGGTGCTCAATCAGTGGTTCAGGCTGTGGCTCAGCAGTTTTTATACAGACTTGATGATCTCTGACAGTCTATTCTAACTTCTTCCTCTTTTCCTCATTCTTCCTTCCTGCGCTGCTCTGGCAATCTTGCTTGCACATGGTACACCTCGTGCAGGAGTCCATTGGTTTGAGTTTCAGAAGATGGCATTAGCTGTCTTACATTTTGGGGCAGAAGGGTTACAGGAATATGAGATCTCCAGTTCAGGATAATAGAGCAGCTGAGCAGAGGGGATTTGATGCTCTAAATTGTACACTTATTTGTAAACCTCTCTCTGACTACAGTTTTCTGGATTCTTTACTTGAGGGAAAAAAAGGTTTTTGCATGGAACAGCAGTTGTGTCTAAATGCAAAATGCCAGAGTCACAAGTGGTGTCAGTTAGCCCAGCTTCACTGCATACATTACTCTGTGCTCTGAAATCAGGGAAAGAAGAATGTGTCATCCTCTGCTATTCACAGCAATTTGTACAGCAATCATTTCAGATGTTTCAAGAGAAAACTATGTGTGTTGTAAAGGAGCTAAATCACTCCACAGAAGATGAAAACTGATAAAACAGTCAATTGGATCACAAAAGTGTGTTTTACAAAGATACTGCCTGAAGGTGCAATTGGAGTGAGTAAGGTTTTTTATTTTTAAACATGCAGATACACTGATGGGAGTCCACAGTGGAGGATAGCCACTAATGTTATATCTGTCATTTAGAATGCGGCTGATTTTGGGCACAGAAATGGTTAATTTCTGAGGAAGACACACAGAGAAAATGAAAATCTCACTGGCAGTGAGCAGATCCAGCTCAGGAAGCCATACAGACATGTAGTACTTGGTGTCCAAGAGCCATCTGTGCTAAGTGCTTCAGCTGAGACTGCCTTTAGTGCAACTCTGCTACGTGAAGAGCCCAGGACTGTGCACTGGTGGAACTCAGGGGACATTGGTAGGTGCTGCAATCACTGAACGCCACCTCCAAGGCAGCTAGCAGAGTAGAGCACAAAAATTAGTTGTTAAGGGCTTTGAACTGGAAAGTCATCTAGTGGTTAGATAAGTGGTGAGATGGTATTCCTCTACTAACAGAAGATGTAGAACAACTCCCGCCCTTCACGTTGTTCAATGCCTGCTTGTTCCAGCTGTTATTTGTTTGTTTGTTTCCCCTGAAAAAGCCAAAGGAGGATTGCAGTGGCAGTGGAGGTGTGCTGTTCTAGAGTTATGCTTGCAGACTGATGTGACAAAACCAAGTGACAACTGAGATCTCCTCTGAAGAAACACTTCCAACCTGGAGAGGAAGAGCTGATTTACTGAGGCATGAAAAATTACCAATAAAATATAAGTATGAATGTCCTTAAGATGAGGTGCTAAGGGATTTGATTTAATAGTTTAGTGGGTAGGGATGGTGATAGGAGGATGGTTGGACTAGATGATCTTGTAGGTCCTTTCCAACCTGATGTACCTATGAACCTATAAGGAGGAGCTGGCTCGTATTCTCGGTTGAGATGCTAAAGCATGAGGAATGGCTCATGTAGGTAGTAATTGGAGAATAAAGAAGGAAAAAAATACGTCCTTTTCCTGTTCATACATTGAGATCATACTACTTCATTCATTTGGCAGCTCAAAATTTAATTTATTTCCATCTTGTTGTTTCAGACAAGGAAGCTTATTAAAATATCATTTATATATACTTTTTTTAATTACCCTCTTCAGAAGGATGGGCCCTCTACATTAGGAAGTGTATAGATTGTGAAGAGCTGTGTCTGATTAACAACCATGACCAGGTTGAGAGCTTATGGGGTAAAATCAAGGACTGATCCAGTAAAGGACAGATGGTGGTTGGGGTCTACCAAAGGTCACCTGATCAGGAGGAGCCTGCTGACAGGCCCTTCTTGCTTCAACTGTTGTCATGCTCATGAGCTCTTGTCCTGATGGGGGATTTCAACCACCCAGATAACTCCTGGGATAGTAGCACAGTGGGTGGAGGACAATCCAGGGAATTCCTGGAGTCTGTTGAGGATAACTTCCTAGTCTAGGTATTAGACAAACTGACCCGAGGTGAAGCCTTACTGGACTTGGTGCTCATCAGTGCAGAGGAGAGCATTAGAGAGGTTAAGATTGGAGGCAGCCTGGACTGTGGTGATCACACCCTTGTGGAGTTTGTGATCTGGAGGAATGCAGGCCTGACAAAAAGCAGAGTCGGGACTCTGAACTTCAGGAGAGCAAACTTTTGTCTGCTCAGGGAACTTCTGGGAAACTGTCCTTAAAGGCACAGGAACAGAACAGAGCTGGCAGCTCATTAAGGACGCCCTTCTGTGAGTGCGAGAGCTCTCCATTCCCCAGCAGAAGGTATCCCAGGTATTTATACAGACTGAGGGAAGAACTCCTGGAGAACAGCCCTGTAGAGAAGGACTTGTGGTTCCTGGTGGACAAGAAGCTGGACATGAGCCAGCAGTGCACACTTGCAGCCCAGAAGGCCAACCATATCCTGGGCTGCATTAAAAAAGGGGTGGCCAACAGGGAGAGAGAGGGGACTGTCCCCCTCTACTCAGCTCTTGTGAGGCCCCATCTGGAGTACTATATCCAGTACTGCTGGGGCCCCCAGCACAAGAAAGATGTGTAACTCATGGAATGGATCCAGAGGAGTGTCACTAAAATGATCAGAGGGCTGGAGCACCTCTCCTATGAGGAAAGGTTGAAGGAACTGGGCTTGTTCAGCTTGGAGAAGAGAAGGCTTGTGGAAGAACTCGTTGTGGCCTTCCAGTACCTGAAGAGAACGTATAAACAGGAGTGAGAACGTCTGTTTACACAGGTGGATAATGATAGGACAAGGGGGAATGGTTTTAAACTAAGACAGGGGAGAATAGGAGGAAGTTTTTCACTCAGAGGGTAGTGATGCACTGAACAGTTTGCCCAGAGAGGTTGTGGATACCCCATCTCTGGAGGCCTTCAAGGCAAGGCTGTATGTGGCTCTGGGCAGCCTGCTCTAGTGGTTGGTGACCCTGCTCATGGCAGGGGGGTTGAAACTAGATGATCTTTGAGGTCCTTTTTAACCCAGGTCATTGTATGGTTCTGTGATTTTAAGGGATAGTATAGACAGCAGACTCCTTTCAATCCTTAAACAGCTGAGAAACTAAAAAATTTTCCACTGAAGATCAAAGCATCTTTTTTGAATATGTTTTTCATAGATGTCAGAACTTAAGGGCTGAAATTACGCTTTCTGAAAGTGGTAACTGAAAAAAAAACCTCAAGAAAGCTGAGCATATATTAGATTCAATACAGTGTTGCATACAATGTTATGTTGTGTTAAAATTGTATTACACAAACAATAATATAGCTATTGATTTTGTGTAATTTCATCCTGACCTTATCTTCTTGTTTCTTAGCTTTTCTCTGTCTCTGCATGACATGGAACTAAGGAGAAACAGGTTTCCTCGTATTACAAAACAAAAAATAAGTAAAAATCACTGAATGAAGACTGATAGTGAGAGACATTTTGGTAAATATGTAGCACTGACCATATCACATAGTAAATGATATATTTTGATTTAAGTGCAAGACAAAGTAACTGTTGTGGAGTTCCTAATAATGAACCTTTGGACAAAGGACATTGGTTTTTCTCTAGGAATGGAGTCTATCTGTTCTGAATGAGATATAATATGAGGGGAACCTGAGTCCAGCACGACATTCAGAAAGAGTGACCCAAGATAGTGGCCCAAGATAGTAAAGTGTAGAAAAGCTCAGAATACAATTCTACAAAGAAATCACAGGAAAACAAACAAACAAAACAGCAAATCCTTTGCCAAACAGCACTACAAATGCCAAGCATATGGAAAAAAATGTACAAAGCCACGGATGCACACTTCTATGTTGCATACACACAAAGAAGACAAATGGACAGCCAGCCTGAGAGTTAATACAACACATTACTCTTAGCACAGTCAAAAGAGCAGAAGCAAAATTGGTGCCAAAAGCAAATATATTTTCTCTGAGGGAAAAAAACAAGAACAACCTTATGGACAGAAGAAAACACATTGTCATAATCCAACTTCTATAATCAGAGAAACATCACCACAGAGCCCAGGAAGAAAAGGAAGTTCAGACCTATGTTCTACATACTGCACTTAAAAAATCTCTCTGATCTCACAAAAAACCCTAAGATTGAGGCCAAGAGCTAGCTAAGTAAGCTGTTTTTCTCAGAATTGTACATCAATAAGGAGAGCCCACTAATGTTCAGCACTGAAAAAAAACCCCTTCATTTAGATATCAAAACAAAAAAGCTAAACAGTCACGCTGAAACAGAACATGTTCTATTACATAGAAAGGAGAAGAATATTTAGAGAAATGGTAAATACAAATTATTTTTTGCATGCTTAATAAACCAGGAGTCTCTAGGAAGTTGGTATCCAGTTATAGATAAACTCACATTCTAGATAGTAATTTTTAACAAAGCGATTGCAGAGGTAGGTGAGATTTCAGTCGCAAGTTGCTATGATTATAAATGTAAAACAAATTTGTTCACTGATGGCTCTAAGAAAAGCATTTCACAATCGTTTACAATGGTGTGGTCAAAGCTTGAAAAAATCCCAAGAGCAAGATTCATAGGAATGAACAAAAAACCATGCTGTCAATGAACTCAAATAAAGAATGTGTCTTTGGTCTCAGTCCATGGGTGAAAACTGTTTCATGTTTTTATTTATGGGAGGCCTCTATTAGCTGACACTGACCATAAACCACATGTTGACAGTGCCAGGAGGGGCCTGGCAACCCATTCTGCTGCCGCTAAGAATAGAGATTGTTTTTTTTCAGCCACAAATGTATGATTTGCAAATTGAATGCCAAGCAGGGAAAGAATTAGTGGTTGCAGACACACTTCAGAGCATTTTGACTGTGTGATGGAGCTAAGTCAAGAGGTATGTTATGTACTATGAATCTGATTAAAAATGTGGTCTGATTTTAGTGGAAATGAGAACTGTTATCGCTGCCACTATTGTTAGGAGCAAGACCCTACAAAAACAACCCTAGAGAACCAGTACAGAGTATTCCTGGATCCTATTGTAAAGGATGTTTTTTAATACTCTTAAGATTTTATTTGAAAGCACCAAAATAATGATTCCCAAGCTATTGCGGAAAAAAAAAATGCTTCAAAGAGCAGGTATAAGGATGATTTACAGAATCAGAAATATAAGAATAGTACAAGACTTTAATGTTCACACAAAAAGAACAATTACTTTCATTAAAGCTAACTCATTTATCACAGGTACTAAAATGTATAGCAAGCCTTCAAAAAGAACCAATGGTCACGATGTGGGAGGGCTTGATACATTAAGGAGATTTTTTAACCTCATTTTGTTGTTGCTGTTTGTTGTTTTTCCATCAAGGCTTTTTTACAGTTTTTCTGTCTTCTCTGAAATTACAATACTAGAGAGCAACCCTGCTTAAACAAATGACCATATTCATAGTTTCTATGGAATATGCTATGCTTTTCAGTAGGAATGAGTTTGCTGTGAAGTTGGAATTTAAAACTGTAATTAACTAGCTTAAATTACATCTAGCTTAAGCATTTGGAAGAAGTTCATGCCAAAAATATACTGCTTACACAAAGATACTGATATTGACATGCACCTGTATTTCATCCTTTTCAGTTAAAGAGAAAAGATCACCAAAGAGGTACAGGATTTTTTTTTCCTGCAGGAAAGTGGAGGAAAATAGCTTCACTGCTGTGTGCTGATATTAGGTGTTGGAAATTTCTGGAGATAAATGAACGACAACAACAAAAACTTTATTGGGTTTTGAACATAATTCCTACAAATATCATTGCAATAGCATTGGGGTAAAAACACTGTTGTTTTGATGAGACAGTTACTCAAGATATGCATCAGTGAAAACAATGAAAACCAGCACCCCAACATATCATTGAAAAAGCTGACAAGTCATTTCCTTTTAGAAGGTAGCTGCAGCAGGCCATGGGTACAGCAGATCCAAAGCACAGCAAAGCGAGAAAGAATAAACATACCGCTTCCTAACACAACTGGGTTTTGTGGGAGAACCACAGGTCCAGGCAAAATTGTAAAGTGCAGGTAAGTTTTATTGCAGATGAATGTGAAACAAACTGAGAAAAATACCTTTGATTAGACACACTCGCTAAGGAGTTCATTTATTACGTCTCACAAAATGGATTTTGGAGGCTTTGTGGATCACTCTCGGAAGATGTCTGCTAGGCATTTAGAGCTTTGGAAATTATTAGAAAAGGGAAAGAATCAAATAATCAAAACTCATGATATTGTTCTCCAAGCCCATGGACAGGTCTAACAGAATTAGGACAGTGGAAGTTGAGAAAGGAAGGTGGTGAGAATGAGTAGGAGTATAAAATAACTGTTTTGCAAGCAGATATATTAGCATTCTTTAGTACTGAAAAAAAGATTCCTTAGGAGAATATTTTCAGAGTATGAAATTATAAGCATAATGGAGAACATGAACTGGGAAGGATTATCTAGTCACAACACAGGAATAAAGAAATGAATCTAAGCATCAACTTTAAAGCAAATAGCTGTAATTATAAACACAAGTGTTGTACAATGATTGCTGCAGGATGTCAGGGAATAAAAAAAAGTTATTCAAATGTACCTTGATAAATTTGTGGATTAAAATACCTGAGAACCACTAGACACAAAGAAACAGGTGAAAACGCTGCTGACTGCCAGGTAGGAAGAAGCTGGGATAGCAAAGCAATGGCACTATGGCAAGGGAACCTTGACCTCAAGATATTATTTTTCTTGCCATGCGTTTCTGGGAACACAGACAGGATATAGATTGAAAATACCTTGTTTTGGCCTCAGCATAAGCCTACAGATTCCAAGTAGAGGTTAGACCTATACTCTAGAACATATGGAAAAATCTTATCAAAATCCATCAAAACCCAAAAGAAAGTAGAATGAAAACTTAAGGCAGAGGGTTTCTGAGAGTAATTTAAAGGAGAATACTTCCTTCCATATCGTCATTGGTCTTTCATATCACATCAGTTCAGTCATTTTTTTTAAATTTACCTCACTGCCCACTTATCTATATTTCATCAGTTTGCCTCTATCATGAGACTCGGTGTCAAAAGCCTTGCTAAGGTCAAGATAAATAATACTGTCTGCTCATCTACCAAACCAATCTCCTAAACAAAGCAGGCAGTCAGGTCAGCCAGGAACTACACTGGCTTTGTAAATTTATGCTGATTACACTCACTTGACCTGAATGTGTGGGTATGATTTCCGAGACTAGTTGCTTCAGTATTTTCCCAGGGATTGAGGTGAGGCTGACATACCTTCATTTCTGAAATCCTCCTTCTTCTTCCTCTCTGAGATAGAAGTGACATTTGCATTCTTCCATTCATTATGAATCTCCCCCAGTGACTTTTCAAAGATAACAGAATCACCTCACAGTGACATAAGCTCCTTCAGCATTCATGGGGGCAAACTATCAGGTCCCATGGAATTATGCATGCCCAATTTATTTAAAAGCTTCCTCCTGTAATCATCCTCTGCCATAGGTAAGTTCCTCTTGCTCCAGATTTTCACGCTGATCTCAGTAGTCTGGAATACTTGAATGCTGTTCTTATCACTAAAGATAGAAGACAAGAAGGCAATGAGTACATCACCCTTTTCCATGTTATCACCAGGCCACCTCTTTCATTCAGCAGCAGTCCCACAGTTTCCCTAACCTTCTGCTTCTGTTTTAAGTGTAGAAGTCTTTTTTGTTTTTCTTCATAGAATCATAGAATCATGACCCACATCACATCCAACTCCATGCAGATTCCACCTTTCCTAACTACATCCATGTGCTCTCAAAGAGTATCTCTATCTGTAATCCTCTAGTGAGACTCATACATGCTTCCACTTCCATTTTATAGTTCAGATTTGTGAGTAGCTACTTGTTTACCCATGCAGACCTCCTCGCCCCTTTGCTTGATTGCTTTCACATGGAGGAAGATGTAAGCCCAAGGTCTTAAGCTTGAAGGAGGTGATCCTCAAGAACTGACTCCCATACTCTTCTCTGCAGGACTGTATCCCACATGTTTCTTCAAAGAAGATCCCTGACCAAAATCTTCTCTCTGAAGTCTAGTATTGAGATCTTGCTCTTTGCCTTGCTTCTCCTCTCAGTGTCCTGCATTTCACCATCTCACAGTCACTACAGTCAAGGCTGCTCCTGACTAATTCATCTTTGTTTGTAGGTATCAGGCTCATCAGAATCTCCCCCAACATTTTCCCCTCAATTGACTGTATTGGGAGGAGCTCAGGCATTCCTGGCTTGAGGTCTCAGAGGACATAGCTCAATCACACTCTTGTTACCAAAGCATTGACCCCTCTCTGGAACTGCAAATCTGCAAATGGGGCCAGAGCTGTCTTTCTGGTATCTTTTCCTGGAAAAGTATTCAGTCTCTGCCTCCACAAGTGTCGCTATATCCCAGAAACCCTCATCCTCCCTCTCATCAGTGCAACCGATGAAAGGACATCTGTTCCTGGAGGGTTTTGGAGAAGTTCTGGCCATTCTCTCATTGGCCACCCCTACTGATAGCAACCTCCCAACTCACTCCTGCATCTGTGTTACTTGTGGCATAGAAAAGAATAGAGTCCCTCTGCCCTGGATGTCCCCACACCTCCCAGCTGCAGAGATGCTCTACCTCTGGGAGCTCACTCTCAGATGAGGTCTCTGATGTTCAGGGGTATGCGCTCCTGAGGAGCTGGGCACCATTCCCCAGTACCTCTTGTAGAGGACACATATGCTGGTCCAAACAGAAATGCTAGCTCCCTCTGTATGCTGTTCTCTACAAACTGTTGTGTCCACTGCTGCACTCTGGGAGCAGGCTAGCTAAATCTGAAAACCCTGTTATTTTTGGGTTTGTGCTGGATTTGTATGCAGAATGTCAACTTTTGGCTGCTTTTCTTTCCAGTAAATGTATGAATTGCACTCAGATCTCTAAAACAGCTGAAAAATTTTATTAATTCTAGATGCTTTTCTTCATGCAGACCCTCACAGACAAACAACAAAGACTCAGTTCTCTTCCTCTCTCTTTCTAGAGCCTCATTCCTCCTTAAGGTTCAAACTTGTTCACCCCATTATTTAGAAGCTTCAAAGTCCTGAGCCCTTGGGTTCTTTCTCAGTTCTCTGCTTATCCTCATCCTCCAGTGTTTCAGTTTAGAGTTACAAAATGTGTGAATACTCTAGAATTTACTTTTTCTGTGCTCTAATTTCCAACTTGTAAAACAAGCTTTATGTACCTTCAGGCCACCTGGTATTTGAAATTATAAAACTGAAAAAAATCACACTGCATGACAATTATTGCTTTGTTCAGTCAGAGCTATTCCATTATTATGGCAAATTCATATTTAAATTTTGTTTTGCTGCATCATTCTTGTTTTCTAAATCAGAAATTAAAAATACAAAATGATTCTTTGTAATTTTAAGTAATGCAAATTCCAATTCCCACAAAAGTCTGGCAGTCAATACTATTTAGAAACCTGTGAGGGAATTAGTGATAATGAGAAGACCTCTTTAGGGGGTTAATTTGAAGAGTGTGCTGTAAATAAGGAATGAGACCACATGCTGAACAAATCAGAATAAAAATTTAATGAGTTGTTACCCTTTAAGTAAGGTGCCACCCAACCTTTTAGTAAATGAGGATGAAATCTTCTGAAAGATGTAGCATTTGTTCAGGTAATTAGGGACTCTATCATAGCACATGCCATATGCATATATACAAACTAAAATAAAGATGAAGAGGAAACTTCAAGTTTTCTTAAGTAAGGGAAGCCTTAAGGAGGCCCTATCAACAGCCCTTCAGGGACTGTGAGGAGATCATCAGAAAGACAGGTTCAGGTAGGATGAGAGAAAAAGCTAAATTGCAACAGGAAGGTTTCCATTTAGGTGGAAAGAAAAACTTGTACAGTGTGAAGACAGTCTAGCAGGTCTCCCAGAGCCCGTACATTTTCTAGATCTACCTAAAAAAACCCCAAACCTGGTCTGCTCCCTACTGACCTTGCTTTGAGCAGGAGGTTGCACTAGCAGGATCCCTTCCACTCGAATTATCCTACGATTCTGTGAATGTACTTTTCATCCCATTAGACTGTTTGAATTTATAACCTCATTCCTCTTCACGCATCTTACTTATGCCTCATCATGAAGAGCTTGTAATGGCAGAAATGATTTAGGTTTTTTCCTTTGTAACTAAGCTTCTTACAGTGAAAAGTCATCGGAAGCCAAAAGCCACCTGAAACATCAATCTCTAAGTTCTTATTTCAGATGGCAATTTAAAATATAAATTCATACTGATCCCTCCACATAAGTATTGTGTGGCTCTTTCCACTGAAGTGTCCAAAGCTGTCATACAGCACTATCAGAATTGATTACTTTATTTCCACATTCTGCCTGGAAATATCCATCTTATCACCTCTTCTTATTTTAATTGAGAGGATTCTGGGGGGGGAAAGAAGATCAAGACTAGGGTGCTACGCAATGAATATGAACTCGGAAACTTTAATAGAGATCATCTGGAGAGACTGGGCTGCAAAGGTGCTATGGAGCCTTCAACACCAGCTTGGTGGATATTTTTTCTAGTGAATAATAATCAACAATACTAGGCTTTTGATCAGCTCGAACTTAAATAAGAAACTCAGTCCAGATGTATTGAACAGTTTTAAGTGAGTTGGTTCATTTGTTTTCCTTGTAAGCCAGACACTCAAAAGCAGAGCAGAAAGAAAATAAATAATGTTCACTGTTCAAATAAGGGCTCAAGAACTGGAGCTTTTCAGAACTTTTCAGGAATATGCAGGATACTAGAGGTGCAAATGAAGTTCCATTTTCTCTCTGTGGGAACTGCTTTCTTAACTTCCTGCTGAAAAGCAAGAAAACAAGTAGCCATCACTTCCACTCTGTGATTTAAATAACATAAACATCTTTTTTCCAAGTGGAATATAATATCAAGAAGATTAAAAAGAAAGCTCAGCCTGAAGCTGGCCTGCCAGTCTGGAGAGTCAGGCATTCCTTGAGGATATGGGGCACATGGGAGAGGAAGAAATTCAGCCTTTCGAACCCTGTGTGAGAAATCTGATCTCTGAATGTATGGAGAAGGACATTAAATTCCACATCATACTTTATGAAGCTAGAACTCTATTTCTTTGGCTTTTCTCCCAAATACCTTCATGTTTTTGTTTGTGCCAAATGGGAACATTCTGTGTCAGAACATCTTTTTTGGTTCAAGCCAAAATTAAAAGTTAGAATTTAGTTGGTGCCAATGACATTTTTCTTTCCTTTTCTCCTGTTTTACAGGAGAACTGGAAAAAATATATCATTAGTTCATACAAAGCTCTGCTGCAGTTTTTCAAGGGTTATTCAGTTAAGATCTGGAGTTAGAGAGCTTCTTCCAGCCTTGGAATAAGTAGGCACAGCTCCCATTGGCTTTAAAGTTCATCCTGGTAACTATCCAGGCTGTGTATGAGCCATGGGATAGAAAATAAACGTAACTGAAGAATAGTTAATAAAAGTTTTAGACACTCATTAAATAATGCATTTTTAGTGCTCCAGACACAATAATCCCACTGCTTCTAAAATTAACAAAAGTTCTTCTTGTCCTTGCCTGACTTGCAGAATGGTCCTATCTCATATTACTGATAAACCCTGAAAATACAGGGACTGTTCCTTCTGCATGTATCCTTCACAGCACAACTCTAAGCAAACATGCTGTACCCTGGGCTGTGTCAGTATCTACTGTGCTTCATTCTCATCTATTCATTCCTTTCACTCCTCAATGCGCAAGATCCTCTGCTATTGCCATGGGGATAGCCGTTCAGTCAGAAAACTGTTTATTTCATTTCAAACACTTACATGGTAACAGAGGGCCCAGGTTAATTCCAGCTTTTACTCCTGGTAAGGATAAAAACAAATCCTTCATTTTAAAATATGCTTTGATTTCCAAGTGGCCTGCTTGATTTTGTTTGCTTTCACCAGCATCTAGCAATGATTCTTGGAAAAAAGAATCCTTCTCCAGCATCATAAATCTGAAAAAGAGAGATACATTCTTCTTTTCCCATTTCTGTTCTTTTTACATGTGTACAAGATTTAAAAGGCTCTTCAGACCTCCATTACTACCAGATGTAGTCCCTTGCCAGACCAATCAGACTTACTGTGAAATAAGGTTTCCTGTCATATTAAAGTACAACTGTCATCTCAACCCTCGGTGCTGTAAACAAGCAGTTGCTGGCAGAAGACCATGAAGAGAACTATAATCTATGTACCTCAATTTTCCACTTGTCTGGCCAAGAAAGGTATCTCTCCATGACATCATTCCGTCTCATCCATTTCTCTCTCTTTTCAGCCCTACAAAGCTTTTGCCCTCCTTTTTATTTCCTCTGCCTCCATTTTCCTTGCATCCCTTTGAATCATTTCACTGTGCCCTTTTGGTAACGGTAGCCCAACAGTGACTCATGGAAATGCCTTTAAACTCCTTGCCTATTTGTTTTACCAGCCATATCCTGTTATTTGTCTGTCTCTCAACTATTCTTATAACTGGACAAGCTTCCTGCTTGAGTTTATAAACGCTGCTTTTCTTGCTTAGCATTCTCTTTTAAAAAAATGCAGCTCCAGTGTTGCTCCAGTGCTTTTCCTGCCTATTTTTTCATGCTCTGCTGACCAAAAGAACCCTACTTCTTTGTCAGCTTAGCCAAATGAATCCATCCACCCTCCTACTTCTGGTCTGAAAAATAACTGACCTCTTCCTCTTACACTGACTCCTATTTCTTAGCTCTCTTAATGCAGCTCTGACCACAGCAGAGGCCAATGGTCTGCCCTTAATATGTTGATTTAATCTTAGTCCTAACACTCACAGTACAGTGACTTCTGTGTATATTGTATATGTTTCTTCTTTATCTGTGTTCCTAATCTACCAGGTCAAATCCTCACTCAAATACTTTGACAACTGGGTGATTTTGCATATTTCTGTACATGACTTACCACAAGAGAAATAAATAAATAAAACAGAAAAGAAGTAAAAGAGCAGAAAAAAAATATATTTTCTGTCATCATCTATAACATTTCTTATTTCTCTTTCTTGATGCTCCTTTACTAGGTTGTTAGTGCATCCTGAGAAGCCTGAGGCCGCCATTGCAGATGCCACCCATAGGATAAAAAGCCCTAACATTTGTCACCGTTATTGCTAACAAATCATAATATTGACTTTTTCTTGTTCTATTAGTCTTAAGAGAAATTTTCTTCATCTGTGCTTTTTGAAGCACCACAGACTTCACTTCCTTGTGATGTACTGAAAGGAAACATTCTACTGCACAGAGATTTGGGAATTTAAAATGACAAAGGAAGTTTCTCACTCCTTTCTGTAGAAACTGACAGACTTGAACAAAGATTCGAAGGAAAAGAGGAGCTCCATATTTCCTTCCCTCAGAATCCAGCTTCTAAAACTGAAAGGTCTGTAAAAGACTTCGGTATCAGGTGGGTTTTGAACACAGTCGGTACTTATCACCACTAAAACTTTCCATGCCAATTCTTCTGCAGAGAGATTCTCACTGAAATAAAGAGTCTTTATGAAAAACAAAAGTTATTCTCAGGGGTCACTTGCAGCTTTAGGCTTTAAATGCGAAAATGTCAGAAAGAAAAACATTTATTTATGAGGAGAACATATGTCAACAGGGCAAATAAGGAAACTTCAAAGAAATGTTAGGGTTTCAAGTGTTAGCTGTCTACCCAGCATTGAATGTCATTGGCAGACACAGTCTAAGATCTTTGCATCTATGATATTTTAGCTGTTAGTCATAATCAAGAACTCTCTTCCTATATCCCACCATTGATTAAATATTCTGATCTATGAAAAAGAGAGCTGTTAGTCTCACACAAGAATATCCTAGGCTGTTATCATTGCTAGTTCATTACAATCACCATGGAGAAATCTCAAAACAAATGGCATTTTAAAAATCAGATACCTAGAAGACACAGAAGCAACAAGTTTTTGCAGGATATACATTATTTTCATGCCCTGGTGAAAGCTGTATTTTTCAGATACAAGATTTCAACATTCTTCCTGCAGAACCAATAGGTCAAAAGTTATTTCTGATGCAAATATCAGTGACTTTGAAGCTAGTTGCCACTATACTGGGCATAAGCTTTTCAGGATTTTCTTAAAGCCTTAGAAATCAAAATCTCACTCACTGAAGTGAACTTCACTTCTTATTTTACTTATTTTTTTTACTTTTTTTGGAAAGGGCTCATAGTCACATAGTCTTATTTCTGCCTAAGTTGCTATTTAGATAAAGTGCTGTATCTGAAGGTGTCATGGTTTTATGATTTTTGGTACTAGTATTCCACATCATAACATCATGTAGTGCATTAAAACCATGACAGAAGGTCAGTCTGTGAATTCTGGAAGGGGTAAGAATGGATTTGAGCTCTCAAAAGCTAAGCAAGACCTAGAATCCAGGCCCCCTACAACTAATATTTCTGTGTGTTCAACAGTTTGCACAAGTCTCATGCACTACACACAATCAGCACTGTACAATTCTTCCTAAAAGCTGTGATCAACTGGACACCACAGGGTACCGTTATTTATGCTTGTAACTCCTGCCTAGGTGCTGGTTCTAAAGGCCTTTTTTTGAACTTCCATTCATAGCTTTACAGGAAAAAGCAAAATGCAAGGATCTGTTTGCAAAACTCCACGTTGAAAGGTTTGGCGACACACAATCTTTGCCAGATACTTTCACAGAACATTTTGTTACAATTTGTAGTTTAAAAGATTAGACTGCAGTTACTTACACACCTGAAAGAGTTTCTTATCTTCAACACTGGTCATGAAGAAATTATATTTAAGTCTGTCTGAAATTACCCTTCAAGTATACCTGTTCTGGCTGGGTTCAGTGCTTGAGATACCAAAAGAAACCAGTGCCAATTATCATATTACTTCTTTATCACAAACTCAAAGCAAGTAATAAATACGATGAATCATACAATGAGTCACAGAATGGCTTGGGTTGGAAGGGACCTCCAAGATCATCCAGTTCCAACACCCTTCTATAGGTAGGGAATTTTTTTTATTTTTATCCTATGTAAATACAGCAGTTGGCCAATAAGAGAAATACTGTAGACGTGGATCCTAGTCATATTGTCATTCCTACTGCCTTGAATTTGTGCTACAGGAGGACGTCGGTTGCTACAACTATAAGGCACTGCAAATTCCAGATACTAGATTTTCTTTTTTAATCTTTTTTTCAAATGCTAACGAGGATACATTAAAGTAGGATACTAACTGTCCTCTTTTATCTTTCACAAATGCTGCAATAGCACAGTACCAATGCAGTGAGAAGGTGTTACAAAGAAAGAAGAAAAATGAATGCTCACCCATCTCCAAGGATCTAGGCTCGCAGGAAAATGTTCACAAAGGAGGAATATCCAACGAGATCCTTCCTCAGTATCAGTCAGCCCTTAAATGAGATCCAAGAGAGGTGCAGCCTGGCTCCATCCCTTCTGGTTACACAGGTGAACTGCCTTCACCTGTGCTTCCAAGGCTGTCTGGGTCTTTTCTCCAGGTGCTCAATCAGGCTGTGACTCAGCAGTTGCCATACACACACTCTCTACCCAATGATGCTCTTTCTAGGAAAACTTCTTTCTTCATTTTAAAGACCAGGAAAATTTGGCTGCCTTAAGACTTCAGTGTAGGAAACTGACTACTCTGCCATTGATTTTGCTCTTCACAGACCAAATCATAGTGTAAATCACAGCCTCTTTGGCAGCAGAGCGTGCTAGGGAATGGGAAAAACATTCTGAAAAACAACAACAAACAAAAAAAATTCCACAAATAACACAAAATCTTTAATAAAACCAGGATCTTTTGTATACTGAAACAATCCTTAGCTAAGTCTCCATAATAAGGGCATAGCAAAAAGGTGAATGAATAAACAGTATATTTTCACAGCCTCAGTTCTTTCAGTGGTCATTATTCACCCCTGGAGTACTCTGACTATTACTAGTTTTCAATGAGACTTTGTGCCACCGACCACCATCTGCTGGGTTTATCCATTCATCAAGTTTTCCATTCACCTCTCTGCTCATCCGTTTCAAACTTCAAAAGCTTATTCCAAAGACTCCTGTCTACGTGTTCATTTGCTTTGTTCAATAAGTGAGTTTTTCCATTTAGATTTGCATAGAAAACAGATATAAGAAAGAAGATAATCAAATATATGTCCTAAAGGTAAATCTAACGAGGAATTAGACACCAATATGAGGATATGCAACTAACATGAAAGTACATGGAGCAGTTTTCACAAACTTTCAATTTATCAGTCATTAGAAGTTCTACTACAATGTTAAGAGCAAAATTATTTCTAAATCCTAGACATGACGTGCCTCATACCCCATTATTATATGACTAGAAAACAAGAGTCATGGGAAGCAATGGAGGGAATTGATGCTGTTTAGTCTGAAATAGGCTGAAGATAGACCTCATCACTCTCTACAGTTTCCTGAAAGGGGGCTGCAGTGAGGTAGGTGGTGTTCTTTTTTCTTGGGTGACAAGTGATAGAAAACAATGAAATGGTCTCAAGCTGCAACAGGGAAGTTTTAGATTGGATATCAGGAAGAATTTCTTCATGGAGAGGGTAGTCAAACATTTGAACAGACTAACCAGGAATACGTATCCCATCCCTGGATGATTTAAGAGATGTGTAGATGTATCTCCGTAGGACACTAGAGAAATGATTCACAAACAGATGCATAGGAATTTCCACGCAAATGTGTGCGGGACCTTTTTCACAGTGAAGGTGACTGAGCACTGGAACTGGATTCCCAGAGAGGTGGTAGAGTCTCCTTCTCTGGAGACATTCCAGACCTGCCTGGACGCCTACCTGTGCAACCTGGGCTAGGCAGCTGCTTTGGCAGGGGGCTGGACTCAATGATCTCTAGAGGTCCCTTCCAACCCCTACAATTCTGTCATTCAGCCATGTTTATGATTGGAAAGCCTTGTTGATGGTTAGACTAGGTGATTCTGAAGGTCTATTCCATCCTAAATGATTCTATGATAATTGTGGGCATATATTGTACATATAAAGATCAGTATGAATAAATACAAACTGATACATAACTGTATATGTTGCTGTTATTGTGCACACATGACACAACATATATGCACAATTATGAAAATAATCAATCTTTTAAAATTATGAGTTATGCTGAAAAGCGAGAGTCATTTCTTATTCTGTTTAGAGTTAATAAGTAGAATACAATCTGTTTATATCACTTTACATTATCTTGAAAGCCCATGTCTAGCACTGTAAGAACATATTGGAAAAAAGAACAATAACATTTTAAAAGCAAAAATACTTATACACAAACAAAACCATAAAAAGGTAGCTGATGAAGTCTAGACTGGATTGACATATTGTAGTCTATTGAGAAAAGCTGCAGAATAGTCATTATGTGAAAAAAAGGAAAAGGAACCTGATAAGGTATATCAGAATAAATTAGTTGCCTAGGCAAACAAATGTATTTGGAAAAGGTTTTCTAAAGTAAAATTTTTCACTTCTTTACTAAATTCATGTTGCACGTATTGTACTGATTCACTAGCTCAAAGAAGAACGAGGCACAGAAAACAGAAAGCAATGTTCCTGTAGAATGTAACTTCCACCTCTGGCTGAAAATCAATTATTTTCTGTCTCAGTGGTGCTATTAACATATCGGTGTAAGAATACACATTGAAGCATTATTAAAGATAAGTTTTAGAGTAGAACTGCAAATCACAAAGTGACTGAGACTGGATGGGACCTCTGGTATGTCTGGCCCAACCTCTGCTCAAGCAGGGACACTCAGAGCAGGTTGCCCAGGACCACATCCAGGCAGTTTTTGGAAAACTCCAAGAGACCCCACAATCTGGCTGTGATAGTTCCTGTTCTCAATCTCATAATAATCTCATAATTGAAAACAAATAAGAAATGAGTATTACAAACATTTTCATTAAAAATATATTAGGATGCACTTCTGAACATGGTTTTAATATATTGAAGAAAAAAGGTTTAATAAGCAAAAGGTAGACTGTGTGACAAACCAAGGTATTATACTCATCAGTACTAGTATTAAAGCTGTCAAAAAAATATTTCAAATAGGAAAAGATTCCACATTTACACAGAATGGTACAGCAACTTGACAGCACTTCTGCAGTGAGAGGATAGACGATGATAGCCTTAAGAAACTGCAGGTATATGTCTGGTACTCCTTTCCTGCAGTCATTTTTACATATTTCTAGTCAGTACTATTGCAAAGTAAAGCTGATCTTTGTGAGTCTCAAGAACAGAATCACAGGACAATTGAATTTGAAAGGGGCCTCTGGATCTTATTTGATCCAAACTTCCCTGCTATTAGGAGGCATACGACTATATCATCAGGGAGTTTATATCAAGAACTAAAATCCTTCATTATTTGGATAGGAGATTTAGAGATAGTTCTGGCTGGTTCAGCAACGCCCCTGTCGCATTGCACGGTGAGCACCCCCTCAACCAAGGCAGAGACTTGGCTGGATCTTAAGAGCTCCCACATTGTATGAGCCTAGCCATGTCTGGACAAAGGAATCCTCAAATCCTTTGGATCTGCCAGTTTGAATATTTTTGAGATCTCTACTACAGAAAAGATATTCTTATCCTCTGAAGGTTTACAGTGCTCCTCACTCCCATGACTCTGCTTTTTCATTTTTCCCCAGTAACCACCTGCATCCTGATTTCTACTCCATTTCTTGTCCCTTATACAGCTGCACAGAGCTCCATGAGACAAATCATCACCCAGTTCTGAAGAAACAGTGCTCGGTGGAGGAGCTTGGAGTTATTTTGTCAGTTCAGTACCTGCCACTCAATCTCTAAATAAAAGCTAGAGACAGAAAGGTCCCTAATAGGTGTTTTGGGCTCTGGGTCACATCGCTTCCGGCTTCTCACATTTCCTATCAGCTCTGAGAGAATCTTGTCAGAAATCCTCTGAGGACAAAACTGTGATTGTAGGTTGTTATAAAATGACAAAATAGAGAAAATATTTTAGCATGCAGTTGTTACCTGCCACCTATCTATCCATTTCATGTTTCTCTGTTACATTATTAACTTCTCCTTGGCTCTAAATGGCATTTGGTGTAAAACTGCTTTTCCTAAATAATGTTCCCTTAAAGGAAATTTTTGGAGATCATGTGCACCTGAATTATCCTGGTGTAATTCTACATTCAATTATCTACCATAAAATCAAAAATGAATTTGGTCCCATCTGCATAAGCTAGTCATCATTACTGTACTGCACTTCTTCCATGCAGATGTTTTTGCTGTGTTCCTCCCAGCATGATTAAGAATTCTGTAGAATTCATTAGGTTATTGCACTTGGCAGTGCAAAGAGCAGTGCAGGAATGTAAGAGTAGGAGTTTGAAAGGATGACTCTTCACCAGAAAAAGCAGATACAACCTAAGGATCACAACTACACTTAAACAGCTCAATTCTTTAATCAATGTGGTTCTCAGTAAATCTGGCAATTTTTGCTCTTTTCAATCTCACAAACCTGTGCTTCGTTTCTCCAAAGTCAGCAGGGATTTTCACTACATTTTAAAAAGCCCCTATTGCACACAAAGCAAAAGAAATATTAAAAGGTATAAGAAAATATTGCTTAATCTCAGTGAGAAAAACATTTCACAGTGGTATCTTAGGGAGAAGAGTAATGTTTTCTTGTTAGGACTCCTGATTCCCCAGGCCAAGAGGACCCATGATGCTGCAGCTCCTAACAACTGGCTATGACAGCTAACAGCAGCTCATCAGTGTGCAGGGAGAAAGATTTATTAATCTGTGTAGCCTCAACTCAAGCTTCCCCAAGTGGGAGAGGAAACACTGAAAAAAAGATGACAACAGGTGTAGGAAACAAAGAGAAGCAATGGGTTGAAACAACAGGTTGCTTACAAGCCTTTCTCATCCTTGGGGAACCTCTGGTACCTCACCAGATATTCCTTCAAAAGGAAATGAAGGACACTTCTCCACTCTAGCTGATTCCTGCAAAGGTATTTCTCTCTCATCTTAACTTCTCTTTTTTAAGCCAGGAAGCTCTTGCAGGAGCAGTCGAGCTGGTTCAGTTCAAAATATGTCATTAGCTCTTCCTTCAGTTTGGATGCCCTCTTGCTCTGTTGGTCACACAGGTGCTCCTTTCATATTCTTCATTAAGCATTCTTGGTGTGAAGTTTGATAACTGACCATTACTGGTCGTTTTGCAGTCCTCAAATGCAGCAAACAGCACCCTGCCCCTTCCACCCTGCTGCTGCTGAGCTGTGTTAATTACAGGCACAGCAGGATGCTCTCTGCCACAAGCATCCTCCAGTTCACTCCAGATCTGTCAGAGCTTTATGGGTTTTTTTTTTTAACGTATTGATATGCCTTGTTTTAGGCACCATCTTTTCATTCTCTTTTTGTATAACATCCATCTGATAGTCCCCAAATTCAGAGCCTGCTTTGACATGTTTATAATGATGCCATTGTAAAAACAACTGTAGTTAATACTAAGTGTAAATTGCTTTCAATTTCAGGGTTTGCTGTTACCAGCAATTCAGATATCCTGGACACTGTTAAGAAAACAATCTGCTTAGCGGGGACCTTTAGGAAACGTTTCTTAAGAAGCTTATATAAATGGTTGAGAGCAACTTTCAAGTTCTTTAGTTGCCCAAAATTTCCTGAAACATAGCTTCTCTCCTAAGAGCAAGCGTCAGACACACAAGGATGTCCCAGGTGATGTCATCCAGCAGCAACTCAAACTACAGTCACCATCAACATTCAGTATCTTCTCTCTTCTGTAGTACTCAGACCTCTTAGCATTTTCAAACTAAGGATCAAAGAAAGCTGGGAGTAATCAGAGCCTGTACATCATTTCCACTCTCAAAGTTTTTTTGAATATTACAAAAAGAAGCATTAAAACTACTGGCAAAAGAATATAAATACTTCCTACAGAAACGTGCTCAAAATTCAATGTTTTAGTGCTGAAACTGAAATTAAATTCATTGAAAATTAGGGGTAGTGGAATGTGATGCGACCAAAAATAAGCCAGCACTTTCAGAAAGATTTACTTTTCACTATAGTAACTTCCAGGAAGATCAAACGGCTTCCAAACTCAAAAAGACAGCTCTTACTAGGATATAAACACTTCATAAACAGCAAACCACTCAAAGTGACTGGGAGAGATGGAACAGAAGTAGGAGGGTTTATAAACAAATCTCTCTTCTGCCCATTGTGCCCTCTCTTTCTGGAGCACTTTTGGCCAGCTCCGAAGCTCTCTGCTTGAGATCATTCTGTGCCTGTTCCTCTGGGCTCCCTGAGACACCTTCCCTCCCATGCCCATAAGTACTGGCCACGTGTTGGCCTGCTCTCCCCATAGCAGGGCACCCAACCTGGCACGTGGCACTTGTCCCACTCCAGCTGGTCCCAACAGCTCTCACCATCCCAGGAAGTGGCAGGACACTGACACAGGTCACCAGGAGAAGGTGTGGATGCTCCATCCCTGGAGGACTCCAAGAACAGGTTGGATGGGGCCCTGGGCAGACTGTTCTGGTGGCTGATTCTGCATGGGAGTTGGAACTAGGAAGTTTCTAGAGTCCCTTCCAGTTCAAGCTATTTCATGATTCTATGATCTCCTCTGTGACTCAGTGCACTCCTGGGAATTATAACTCTAAAGCTGGGAATCTACTTTGCAAATCTCCTGGCCTCTTGGTCAGGTACCAGCTGGATCTGAAGTAGCTGCTACCTCATGTACGGTCATTTGGGATGCTGCTTCCAGAATTGCTTTTGGCAGAGCAGTGAGGAAGGGGAAGGAACAGCTTTTGAAAGAAGAAATAATTCTTCCCTTGAAGGAGGTGGCTTAGGCCATGAGGATTTATTATTATAAAATATACCTCTGACATTTAAAACAAACAAACAACACACAGTTCCACCCCACTAAGAAAAAAAACCACCTCAATTATTCCAGAATTTTATGAATAAATTATTGAAAAAATGTCCAGCAGTGCCCAGTACTTTTGAACTTTTGCTCTGTATTTATTTGATTAGGGTATAAAGCTTGGCACCTTGAGAGCACAGCTCAGTTCTTCAAGACCCCAAAGCAGCATCTCTGTAGGCAGTGCTGGCAGGTTTCTTGCTTTACCAAATCAGATGAGCAAAATTCAACAGCAAGTTCAAGTCAGAAATACACTCCAGCACACAAAAGCAGTCCCCTTTCACCCACTGCAAGGCACCTGCACAGAAAGGATGCAGGCAGGGCTTGCGCTGATTTTCACTGCACTACAGCACCTCTTTGTCTCCAGCATCTCTTTGACTCGTACTTACATCCTGGAGTACTCAGAGATCCCGTAGACTGAGCTTCCTCTCTCAGGTTGCTAAGAGACCTACTATTTCCCAGCTGTAACTTCCTTAGATAAAAGAAGATTGCTGGTTCCAAATTTTAAAAAGAAAAAGGATTTTCCTGCATTTTGCCAGAGATCAGGTATGGTCGGGGTGATGAGCCCTCCAATAGGGCCAGGTTCCCTGGTTTTGGACCCAGGTAGTATCTTGCATGCTAACTACACGCCAAGGCCTCACCTCACCTGGGAATCCACATGACTGCACATAAGCACGTCAGGGAGAACTTTAGAGCAGAAACGGAACAACCACTGAGTTGAGCTTCTCTCCAGACAAAGTTGCTGCTGCATGAGTATGTTTTGCACAAGCCTGAATGCGTGTGTCTAAAGCCTACCTACGTCTTGTTTGTATCTCACAGGAGAAAATATAAAGGAAAAAGCATGAATTTAGATTTCCATCAACCCCAGTGGGGAGTTCAGCAAGCTCCAAAGGACAAGTTTAGTGACTTGGCTCCTGCTTAACAATCTCAGGAGAACAGTCCCTCTGAAGCAGAAACCACTCAGGTATTCAAAATTGGGCATGTGCTAATTTATCACATTGAAACAGTGCACAGCAGCTAGAAGGCAGGGAAGAGATTTTTTATGCAATATCTTTCTATAGCAAAATAGAAGAAAACAATTTCTGAATCCCAAATTTGGTTTGAACTTTTTTTTTAGTATTTATCTTGAATATATCTTTATATGAAGCTGTTCACATAAATTCTTCTGCCTTGAATTTTTTAAAATACGGTTCATATTTGGGAATATATCTTTTCACTGCTTCTCTACTAATCAGTAAATCTTTATCAAATTCTGCTGTAATTAATATCTGCATATTTTATAGACAGTAAGCTTGACCTGTATTTAGATAAAGTCCGAATTGTTAATCTAGATGGCTGGTATTGATCCAGTAATTTTTCCTTTAGAAATGGGGATATGACAGAATGGACGTATTCTGATTTCACTAATCATGCTAACTAGAGAACAAGGTTGTTTAGAGTTATAAGTAAAGGTACATCAATATTTCATTGTTTTTGTTAGAAATAAATGCTTACATTTTAGAAAAGGCCAATCATGCTGATTAAGCAAGGTATTTTGGAGCTGCAGAACTTTCTAAGTCATCATTTTTAAGATACATGACTTTCCATTCCTACTGGGAAAGTTACATGAACAGTGAACCACAAGTATCTTGTTTCGATTCAAGCTTCTTTGAGATCCTAAATCTGACTTGCAAACAGTGTCATTTCTACATTCTACTACACCTATGCTACCATATATTGTAATCAGTAGTTCAAAAGGGGATTTTACAACAGTGATCCACTTCAGCTCTGCAGATTCATACCTGTAGGTAGGGACAACTAGAGTGAGCTCAACATCTTCTTGCTGTCTTTTCATTATCTTTTTGTTTCTCATTTCTTTTCCTCAGATTTGTTTATGGAACATATTCTTGCTGGTTTTCTTCCTGTAAATTTCCCCTGCAGTCTTTTATGAGAAATGATCAGATTTCTTTCCATGGAGCTACACAGGATGCCTTTGCTTTGTTTGTTACTTGATGATGACTTTAACAATGCATGCTGATAACTGTGCATTTCAAAGGTTCACTCCAAGGGAAACAGAAATTGGTATTTGAGTAATACTAGAAAAGCCCAAATAAGAAATTACAGTTAATCTATTAAACTCCTCATTAGGTACCCAAATATATATTTGGACACGATTTTCACACGGCTGATGTGCTCTGACTTTGGAAAAAAAAAATTAGTCAGCAACTCTAGGAGTGAAAGGAACAGAGAACAGCTAGCTCCACTGAAAGTACCTAGTACAGTGTCATTACTTTGTGTATGCACATTTGCCTTGGCATCTAGCAGGAAAAAAAACAACCCTAATAACTGCTACCAAGCAATTCATTGAAAAAACAATCAAAACAGATGGTAAATCCTGAACTTTACCTGTACACTTCAACTTATCCAAGAGACTAGGAGACAGTCTCAGCAGTATGGTTAGAAAGTCCATGGATGAGGGAAGCTTGGCCGTCCTTCTGGGTAATGTGACTGCACCGTATGCAAAGCCTTCTGGTGTTAATGATCTTAAACATAACATTACAAAGTGCACTTATGAGAAAAATTTGTAGTTTCTTCGATCTCTCAGCAGAATCTGGCTGTAGCACCAAGCTTTGCTTTCCCAAGCCTCAGAAGTCTGTACACCTTCAAGATGTCTAGGCTATTCTTCTGACATGTAACAAACCCCTGAAACTGTTTTGGTGATGTCAGTATCCACATACTTAATACAGCTCTCCTTTGTTTGCTCTTCCTCCTAGCAGAATAAATTACTTTGAAAACTGGGAAAATGGTTTACTGCCTTTGTCTCAGGCATACACAAACAGGAAATGCACCCTTTGCATTTACAAGGGTTGAAACAGAGATGACTTGCATATATTTTTGGTGGGGATCCATGTACATCCTTTATCTCCTCATTTCATGATAAGAACATCATCAGTCAAAAACTGATAAACAAAGATTTCAGAATTGAATTAACCTAAGAAATTTTAGTCAAAAGAGGGCCATGAGGATGACCAGAGGGCTTCAGCATTCCTCCTATGACAATAGGCTGAAGGAGATGGGCTTTTTTAGCCTGGAGAAGATAAGGCTCTGGAGAGCCCTCATTATGGCCTTCCAGTATTTATAGAGAGATTATAAACAGGAGGGAAAGCAACTTTTCATGCAGGTAGGTAGCGACAGGACAAGGGAGGATGGTTTTAAACTAAAGGGGGGTAGATTTAGATTAGCTATCAGGGGAAAGTTTTTCTACCAAGAGTGCATTGAGGTGCTAGAACAGGTAGCTCAGACTGGCTGTAAATGCCGTTCCTGGAGGTGTTCAAGGCACTGTTGGCTGGGGTAGTGGGAAATCTGAACTAGAATTTGATCTAGAAATCCTAGTTGGCAACCCTGCCTGTGGCACTGGGGTTGGAATCTGATGACCTTTGATGTCCCTTACTACCCAAGCCATTCTGTGATTCAATCTACAATTCTACAAAACAGGTTATTTTAGCCTCGGATACAAGCATGAACTGTGAGCCATATTCCTCCATTCCAGACAGCTTCTCAAGAACAAAGTGGATTTGGATTACAGAGTAATATTTTTTGGCAATGTATTCTTCCAGATTAAAGCTTTATTAGAATGCATTCTTTCCACCAGTACATGATTATGTGTACAATGGACAACATTTTTAAACATGGAGTCCTGAGGGTTGAACATTAAGTGTCTTTAAATATTAAATGCTTGCTTGGACTTTCAGATGTGCTGAGCAAATGAACTCACAAATGCCACAAGATACCAGTGTCTTTTTTCCCCCACTACTATTTAGGTACTTGTATTTACAAGTAATTGGATGTAAGAAAGCAGACATCAGAACTGCACATTTGCCTTCAAGATTTTTGTTGGCTGTAGATTGTTACCTTGCATGTCATCCTGCTACTGTGAAACAGCTCTTCTATACTTTAGTGTATTGAAATGGGTAAGACATTTTGTTGAACAAAGCTCTACAAAACCAAAGCTAATATACAGAATGGATATACTGCTGAAACGCAACATATTAGTTTAGGGAATTGTGTGGTGTGGCTCAGATTCAGCAATACTTTGGAAAACATGGAGTAAGAAAGAAAGAGTTACAGTGAATTTCATGATTCATTGAAGGAGTATAAGTACAATGGCAACGTTTAAGGCTTTTGAAAACACAATGGTCTCATCTAACTTTCCTGTATTGTTTATAGGCAGCAGAAAGAGACAATAACAATCCTAAGGATTCTGATATTTAATTGGATTTAAGAGTATACACAGTAACATGTTTAAAAATGAACCTGTGCAGGTAAGTAAGATCTGGAATTTGATAAGCTTACAGTCAAATATCATTAATGTTTACCATTCCAAGCAGCTCATAGTTGAGGAATCTTGATTTTATATACTTGACGACCAGCCAACCAAGAAATAAATCCTTATCATTTGCTGCCTCTAACACTCTCATAGTATCTCAGCTCAACATCTGTCCTCTCAGTCATGAGCTCTAAAAAGGACATCTAGTATAGCATTGAAAAAAAAGATGTTAAAAATCTAAAAAACTGCACCCAGCTGAACCTACAGAAAAGATTTTTATTACTGCAAAAATTGTTGGACTTACCTCACTACCTATTTAAAAGCAGCACATTTTTGGATGGTCTAACTGTTTTTCTTTCTCTTCTTTACAGATACTGAAAATACAGAATTAAAATTCCCTCTTCCCCTATATTGAAGATGTATATACTCTTTGCCATCAGTAGAAATTTGAAGTTTACTCTAATGAAGTTCTCCTTTCTCATCATATCTCCAATACAATCCTTGCCCCTTTGCCCCAGCTTTATTCTCTGTTACCTTCAATTCCTCCCATATATACTCCTTTCCTTTCAGTACTCCTATGTTCATCCTCATGTTTCCTCAAGAATCTTACGTCTACTTCTCAATTAACATTATTCCTAAAGGGGTGACTGACAGACAGCATGAAGAGTAACAGCCAGAAAGGAGGAGAAATACAGCAGATAACTGTTCACCCAGGAATCTTCACCTTAAATAAGACAGAAATAGTGACCATATTTGACTAATCACCTGTCAGTTTCTATACAGCATATAGGAATTTAGTATCTTCCAGTATAGGGTGAATACCCGAATGAATAGTAGTACCTGTAGGGTGATGACCCGAAATGAATAGTACCTAAACATTATAATCAAGATGGACAGAACACTGTTAGATGGATTATCCAGATGGTATAAAGACACATGATAAATTAGGAAGGGCTCACCTGTCATTGAAGGTTAAGGCTTACCTGAAACCCCACACAGAAGGAATCTTCAACAAGAGACCCTTCCCCAGTGGTGGTCAGCCCTTAAATGGGGTCTGGGGGAGGTGGAGCTAGACTCCACCCCTTCTGGTCACACAGGTGCATTGCCTTCACCTGTGCTCCTGCGGCTGACTCAGTGCTCACCTCATGTGACCAATCAGTGGTTCAGGCCATGATTCAACAGATCCCATACATCCATAAATCTATATTTCTGTCAGAGTTTATTTGCCAATGAATTAAGAGTGTTATCTGCAACGTAGAACTCCTCTGGCATCAGATTCTCCTCACTGAGGGATCCAGTCCATCATATACAGGAGAAAAGACACCCTTCAATCCCTCCCAAGATTTATTATTCTGTTCTACATTTTAATGCTTCACTTTGCTGTCCCACCCTGCACTTTGCTCTGTTATCCTATGGTATTATGATGGGATTCCTGTCTAGTCCACTCTGTAGTATAGCTGAAATTGCCTCTCACTATTTCGTTTATTATGTCATGGGATAAAATAAGATATGGATTAGAACTGAAAGGATGGGCAGAAATGGGACTGGAGACAGGTACCTAGCACTTGAAAGAGGGTCAAGTTGATTCTTTACAGCTGAAGCAAAACAGAGTTGTTTAAGCTAATTTTGAACTAGGAGAAATCTGTTGTATTTCCCTTGTTTGTATTCTCTAACTGGTAAGGGTAAAATAAATAAATAAAATAAATAAATAAAAATAAAAATAAAAATAAAAATAAAAATAAAATAGTCACCCTTGATTCCACAGGGCTGGAGAGAATAACATTGACTCCTTTCACTGAACTGTCCTCCATCTTCTCCAGTGGTGTGCTGGAGCTATCAATTTCTATTTCTAATTAGTTCCTGCAGATGTTTTCTAATTTTTTTTTTAAACTTACATGAATTTATTCTAGATTTTTTTTCAAAAATAAAATCAAGTGTGAAATCTCCCAACACCATGAGTTTCTTCTGGTGATCAAGAGGTGAATCATTATGCTTTTTGCTGTTTTTCATGACACGGTACAATTTCAAATGCCAGGAGGGCCTAAGCATGGGAAGATATACTGTATGGTCTAAAGGAAGAACGAAGAGAGAGATGAAACGGTGGTTTAATGGGGCCCTGCCTTCTGCATACACCTACCCCATTTTGCAAACCACCATAGGTCTGCTGATTGATGAGGACAATGGAGGTGTCCCCCTGTTGTCATATCCTCACTCAGGAACTTAGCAAGCCCATGCCACCAGAGGTCTTCTTCCATGCAGAGCAAACATCACAGCACCAGGGGCTCCTGGAGTAGGTTTCTGTGAGGTGCAGGCTACCAGACCCCAGAACCCTAGGCCAGTGGACAATTCCTCCTGCACTTCAGGCACACACCTCTGTGCAGATGTTCTGAGACAGAGGAGCAACAACATAAATAATCTTCCTTAACAGTGTGTTACCATAGTGAATGGACACATCCACAGCCTGCCACAAATGTTGCTTTGGAGTTCAGCTGCAGTTGTCAAATCAGCCTGGTGCAGCATCAACACTTCCAGTGAAGTTTATCAAAGATACTGTGAAGATGTAAACCCACAGAACTTAGATCATGTATTTTATCTGAGGAACACCTAGAGAGATAAAGCCCCACCAAAACAAAATAGTGATGAGCTCTACTTGCTACAAAACCAAATAAAATTTGGTCTGCATGCTCAACAAATCATACAAGAGCCAGCAAGTGCCACAGATTTACTCCATAGCATTAATGAAATGAGGAAATGGGAAGGAAATCATGGTATAATTAACATGCTAACATTTCAGGCATTTCTAAATAAGGGCGTCAAGGCCTGTTACTGCAGCTGAAGCAACACAGCGAGTTTCACAAAAGTGTCCTTCCCATATGCTTGTTTGCTTGTCTACCTGCTGGTTAAGTGACAGGAGTATGAGCTATTTTTCAGCCAAAACTTAGCAATAGAACTGTGAAAGCATGTTAACTACTATGGTCAGTACCTATAGCTCATAAAATACTTGCTATATTTTGCGCTAAGCAGACAATACAAAAGCCATGTTCCACATGCCTGCAGGGCCACGTGTGCCATGGTCCTGTCTTGATCATTTCTCCTGTTTTTGCCATGGGAGCTCTGCATGGCCTGCAGGGATCTGGCTGTGTTCTCTAATACCTGGCAAGCTGGGACAGTGCTCCCCATCTGCTGTAGGGACACTTCTGGGAGCACAACTACCACACCAAGTTTTTAACTTAAGAAGTTTTCTCTGCAGCTCTTTTCTCCGTTTTGGAGCTGTCTCAGTCTCACAGTTCTGGTTACTACTCTCCCTCTTCAGTCATCTACCATCTTTCTTTTCACAATGAAATACCCCCTATGTTTCCAAAATGCCCACAACAAAATTTAATAACAGCTAATTATGTTCCAAATATCTACTCACCCCCCCTCCTCTCACACACATATATTTCTCATCCAACTTTCTCTGTTTTAGGATTGAGCTTATTTTTTTCAGAGATAGGCAATCCCTTTTGTCTCTGTATTTGGACACTGTTTTGATGAGGTCATAATATTCTGAAAGTTCTGCCAATAAAAATAGTAAATTAAATTTCTGGTAAAATAAAATCCACAAAACTTTAGCTTTAGTAGATATTTAAAGCCTAACATATAACTCTAATATGTCCTTTGAGATACTATAGTTTATCTGGTGTGCAGTGAGACAGCAAAGCCTATAAATGGGCCCATTGTTCTGCTAATGGAGAAATCATTGAATGGTCTTGGAGCTAGTGAGCTAGGAAGAATTGTCTGAGACCATTACTACTTCATTGAGACACACACCTGCAGTAGGTCAGGACTTCTGAAGGTTGCCTAGTCCACTCTCTCTGCTCAGGGCTTTGTTTAGTCAAGTTTTCAGTACCTTCACAGACAGACTCCATGTCTCTAGGCAACACGGTCCAGTGTTGTGGGTCCATCCTCACAATGAAAACTTCTCCCAAAGTAATTATTATGGAGCTCTATGATAACTGCTCAGGATGCAACTTGACTGCGACAGAGTAAAAAGAGGACAAGGACAGGCATTTCCCCTCAGAGCACTTGCATGCAGCTGTGCTTTGATCACATATTCAGGTCCTCTGGTGGAGAGACTTACAGCCTTTTGTACAGACAGGGAAATCTGTTTCAGTGCCTATAAGATGAGATATTGGCTCAATGTGTGACTACTGAGTTGTTCTGGCATGGCTGCCCTAAGTGTTGTGTGTACTCACCAGTTGCCCTCTCATGAGAGCCAGGGGCACTAGCAACGTATAAGGGCTATTTGTTGCTTGAACAAACAAAAAACAGAGCATAGCCTTAGATATTCCTCTCCTCTTCTCAGGTTCTGCCTACATACTCGCACTCCTCAGCTAAAACATTTTTGGGTTTGGGCTTTTCCTTTTACAGAGTCAAATTACAGAAAATTTTTGGCTTAACAACAAGTATTTCTGAATTCAGTTTTTTGTTGAAAAAAATATATATTAAAAAAACAGTAACAACACAACAACCATGACTACAAGCTAACACAAAATTAACCTCCAAAAGTCCATCAAGCATAAGATAACATAAAACACAGCTTAAGGCAAGTATTCCTATGTTTAAAAATTCTTTACAAAATACCAAGCTTAATTTTTCATGGTTTACGTTATTAGCTGCCACATTCAGTTGTTGTCAGTTTGTAAATTTAAACCTTAGTAAGATGCATTTTGCACTACCTATCTGAACACTACTAAGACAAAGCATTTTAAAGGTGACGGATCATAGTTTTCAGGTAGTCCTTTACTCGTTCCTTTGGAAAAAAAATAGAACAAATTCATTGACTACACAGTCATCACCTCTTTGTTTTGTGCTCCTGTTGGGATTTTATATTAAATAGAAGTCAGGTAGTATAAATTGTGTTATCTGGTGTCAGCATGATCATTTCACTCAAGCCTGGATATTCCTACCTCATAGAAAAAAAGTAATGAAATGAAGCATGTTTACACTCTTCCTAGCAGTGGATGAGCTCTCTGTGGGTATACTTTTATGGTTCAGTTCACACACAAGAGTGTTTATGTGATAAAAGTGAAGGTTGCTTGCTAGCCTGGGCAATCATGGTAAGCTGTTTTTCCGAGATCTCTGAAGTTTCATAAAGAAAACAGACTATGTATTTTAGACTCTAAATCATGTCTATCAGCTGTAGGCTTGCAGTTTCGCCACTAACTACTCCACTGACTCATTCACTGACTCATTCAATGAGTTTCATGTTGCTCAATATTAATTTAGCTTACAGAGAAGCATGCCATCAAGCACTTGTCATCTTAACATACTCTCAATTTTTCTTTATTGGTAATAACAAAAACCGCAGTTGGACAAGAACGTGGAAATCCAGCATCTTCTGCCCTACAGAGTTTGGTCCTATTAAAGAACATCATACACTGGGGAAGGTGCATGGCCGGCCTCTGGAGGACTACTTGTAAAACACTGTGGCTCTGTGTTAGGTGGTGGTGTAGCTAATTCTCAGTCCAAGCTGCCACAAATTACAATGCTCTGCCATGAAGCGAGACTTATAAAAATGGTTCTGAAACCTTTCCAGTAGCTACACTTTCAGCACTCTAAATATTTAATGCAAAGAGATGCTTTGAATATTTATGAATTAAAAAAAAAAAAAGGCTAGTGGATGCTTTCCTGGATGGAACTTTGGTTTTTATTTATTTATTTATTATTTATTTTTCTCATTATTCTTATTGCAAGCTTAGAAACAAATAAAATCTGGGATAATACCAAAGGCAACAGCTCAACCCTTTGCCATTTACATGCTCTGTATTAAGTCCTTCTGAAAGAATTCTTACTTCAGAGAGCACACCCAATGAAAGCAGACAAAAATTTATTTCAACAAATTGTACTGTTTGAACAGATTCTTATCACAGAAGGATGGTCATTTAATAATATTTTTTAAGATCCCAAGACAAGAAAAAATACTGTAAGATTATTTACAGTGCTGCAGCTCTAACCTTCCTTCACCCCAGCCTCAGCTTTAAAAGACATCCAAAGTTAACAGGAGCAACATCTTCCACCAAATTAGAGCAGGCCAACACAAAGCTCAAACTTATTTTTTCATTACAGACAGTTTCAAGCTGGTTACATTTTTGACCCCTTGATTCTTATTTTATTTTATTCTATTTTTTGTGGGGGTAGGGGCAGGAGGGATACAAAAGTTTTTGAGACTTTTTGAGATCTGGCTTTGTATCCTCATATGCTTACACAACGGATGTAACTGCTCAGATGACACAGAAGACTGCACACTATCAACACCAGTCCGTAATCTCAGAGACATTCCTACCATCTCAGGGACATGAGGATACAGCAGATCTGAAAAAAAAAAATAATAATAATTCAATTTTAAATTTCTACCATTTGGTCTGACAAGGAATTCTGAGCTCCAGCTCCTAAGACAGTTTCTTCAACTTGGAGGTGACATACCAGACATGCTTATGAGAAGGGGGACCTACCAACTAGCAATCACAAAGGAAAAGTAAGCTTACCACCCCAGTCTCCCTTCCAGATGCCAGGTCAGCTCAGAAATAAGCCAGGTCACAAACAGAGCCTGGGCAACTAGCACAGCAAAATCCCTATGGTGTTTTGGCACATAGAGACTGGCTGGTGACTGAATTATTAGTTTTCAGAACTGTAGACTAGGATTTCAACACCGGTGCTCTGCCTAAATCTCTTGATAAGAGACTGCATCCACTTTCTGAATGATTTGAATACCCTGTTTATTTTATAGGCTAAAACCTTCACTGCTGACCACAAATCATGTTCCTTGTTTTCTAGTTGCTTGCTTGAGACCCAGAAGGTCAGGCATGGAAGATGGAGAGATGAGAGTCTGTGGTGATAGAACAAAGGGAAGTGGCTTCAAGCTTGAAGAGGGTAGGTTCAGGTTGGATATAAGGAAAAAGTCTTTTTCAGTGAGGCACTGGAACAGGTTGCCCAGAGATGTGATTGATGCCCCATCCTTGGAGACTTTCAAGGCAAGACTGGATGGGGCCCTGGGCAACATGATTTGCTGTGGATGTTCCTGTTCATTACAAGGGAGTTAGACTAGATGACCTTTAAAGGTTACTTTCAAATCTAAAGATTTTATGATTCTATGATAAAAAGTCTGCAAGAAATCAGCTGCAAGCTTCTTGTGATTGGGCACTGAAACCTAGAGGGCATTTTTGGTAATTTGGGATGATCTTCCTCAGTTGTGCTGGAGCACTCTGAAGATGAAAGTACAGTCAACTTCACAAAAGATGTAATAGTTCTTTACTTAGGGGAAAAACTGGAGGGTGAGTTATAATATTTAGAGTTAGGACTTAGTAGAAGTACAGAACATTCCAGCAAAATAATCACTATCTATACTGCTGCTTCAATTATGCAGGGGTCTGGAGAATAAGAAAGGATTTTTTATGCAACTGGACTTTCATAATTATGTGCCCATGTGAGGTGAAAATAGAACTGTACACAATGCATTCTTCTGTTTCTCCCTTTTTAACTGTTTTGACCGAGGAACCGTCTATTTTAGTTAAGTGCAATTATACATATAAAAGAAGTTAGTCACTCTAGAGAAGCTCAAAGCTGTCAGTGGATCTGCACATGTAAGAAGTAAAAACAGAAGCAAGGAAAGGTCCAGCAGTCAGATTACTAGAAACTAGCTAGGGTCAGCCCCATACAATGCTAAAGACATTGTTTATTCCCTATGGCTTAATTATCTCTGAAAACTGGTAAAAATATTCCTTCCTTACCTCCTGGAAGTCTTCACGAAAAAGAACAATGTGCCCAGACAGTACGTTAATGAGGTCATCTAAACGATATATAGATAAGAAAAACACTTGCCGCCTTCTCTAACAACATTTCTTCTTCTCTCAATCACCTAGGCAGCAAAATAGGTTGTTTCAGACAAAGAAATTTTTCGATATTTTTCAAGATTTTTCTGGTGAATGCAGAACTTTTGTGCATTTTGTCTAATCAAAGATTTTATTGCTGTATCATGAGCCACACCTGCTTCCTGTTATGAGAAAAGTAAAATTTCTGGCATAGTCTTTTGTCAAAACTTTGAGAACATTTGCTCAGTATAAGGACTCCTTTCTCACCTGGTCTGTACACCCTCATGGTCTATCTGGCTTCTGCGTGGCTGCAAAGTAACAGAAGATAGGGAAAATCAGGTCAGGAGTTGTTTTTTCCACTGCTCCCATTGCCAGAGTTTTTCCACTGCTCCTATTGCTAGTTCACTTGCAAGGCTTTTACATAAAGCTCCACAGGGCTGTTCTGGGAGACATTTTCTCTCCAATTAATATAGTATTTATTTATTTAGTGACCCCTCTCCCACTTTACAATCAACACTTCTGGTACAATAAAAGGCATTGTGACATCAGGTTGGGGAAAAGGTATACTCAATCCAAGTCCTGAAGTCACTAATTTCCAAAATCTTGGAAATTTAGATCTTGCTAGGCAGAGACTCGTGATTAAGTCATTGTGTTCTGCTGCTGATACCAGTGTATCCTGATACACTGGTAATGTGGCCTGAGCTCTAATACGGTGTCATTGTGCTTCTAAATTTATCAGTATTTGTTAATTTTCAAGCAGCTGACTTGGTCAGCTTAACACCATTCTTAATACTGATCCTTTGCTAGTAATTGTTTATTCCCATGAGTGTAAATAGAAATGCTTAAACTGAAGAAACAGCAAATTCAAAACAGAAGTTCCCTCAAGTGGAATTGCATCAATACTTAGGAGATCATCACCCAGGCTGAACATTTTTAGTCCACTAAATAGAGATCTGTACAACAAAAGAAAGCAATGAGGAAACAGCCAGAAATATTCATATTACCTAGCTGGTGAATGAGTACTAGTACAGGTAGATACACTCTTCTCCCTGATAAATAACGACAGGATGAGAGGGAATGGCCAGAAGTTGCACTGGGGAAGATTTAGATTAGACCTGAGGAAACATTTTTTCTTTGAAAGAGTGGTCAGGCACTGGAATGGCCTGCCTAGGGAGGTGGTTGGGGCACCATCCCTAGCGCTGTTCAAGAAGCATTTAGATGAGGTGCTAAGGGATTTGATTTAGTAGTTCAGTGGGTAGGGATGGTGATAGGAGGATGGCTGGACTAGATGATCTTGTAGGTCCTTTCCAACCTTACAAACCTATGAACCTATGAACTCTAATAAGGAAATTTGCTTAAAGGAAATGGGGAGACATAGGATTTGTAGATTCTATTTCTCAGAAATTCTGAACGAGCAATTGAACATGATTTTCCTGACTCTGTTACATGTGCTTTATTTTTCCCCTATCTTTGGCTTCATCCCATGCTCATTCTCTTCTTCTAGCCTGGATATAGCTTCTGACGCTAGTCTCAATGTTTTCCTCCAGGAATGTGAAATGGTACAATCAGCCTCATGTAATAACATACCTGATTAACAAAATGCTAATGGTATCTTTAGTAAAAGCAGCTGATGAATGTTGTGTCTCTAATAGCATGCTTTCAAACGCCGTAGACAAAATTGTGCAAGCCTTTTTTACATTGGGTAAAAGAGTCAAATGCCAACTTCAATTAAAATAAACTGAGAGACTTTGATTTCTCTCTTGCAACATTTTAGCACTGATTTCTACTTAATTCACTTTCAGGTGAAAGCCTTAAATGAGTTTCCTCTCCTTTTCACACTGTTCTGTGGGATGGCAGCTTTTAAAGACTGGCTAGACAGAGGTCTTTTCTTATGACAGACAAATCGAATGATAATTTCTACTTTTATGATCCTTAGTATTCCTTCCGATTAAATCTCTTGCAGAGTACAGAAGTGTTCCTAAACATGAAAAACATGCCATTAGTAAAGTCCATCTTGTCTTGCTGATATTTTTATCTCCTATATTCTATGTCATGCTTTGAAGTCTTATGAAGCAAGACACTGCACTCCATAGGTAGCACTGCAGAACAAAGCAGCTGGGACATTTAGTTTCTTCTCTTGCTTAGGGATTAGCCTATTTTTTTATAGAAAGCTATTAGTATTAGGTAGGTTGCACCAGAAGTAATGCCTCCTATGTATTTCCATGGAAACAAAAACTGATACAAAGAGCACAATAACACCACTAGGTAGAACAAATGTTCAGCTATAAAACAGTTTTTCAATATAGATATCACCACAAGCTATGCATTTTTGTCACTGGTGAGCAAGAGTCTGCATGCTGTGCTTGTAGAAATCCATATGGCTGCCTTGAGTGTGGTTCATCTGTCACACTGCTGTCACCACTGCTGAACAATACCAGTCACCACTTCACTGTTCTCACACCCACTATTTAGTCTCCATAAATGTTCAGAAAGCATTGATGAATGCCACCAGGTGCCATTTTTTTCCACACTGGGTAATTCAATGACACTCTTCTGCATGATACACTCTTCCATATTAGATGGAACTTTGTTGGTCTATCCCTCTGCTGCTGTTTGTCACATGGCAACAAAATGTAACAGAATAGTGGTGGGAAGGTTCAGTTTCTACTGACACACCACCAACATTTACCTCTGATGTCATGGGGTAACATGATAGAATAGAAGGCATCATTTTCAGAGCAGTCTTTACAGAATTTTTCAGACCCTTCTGTTCATGTTATTAAGTTCATACTTAAGAATTACACATCATAGAAACATTTGAGTTGGAAGGGACCGTAAAAGGCCTTCCAGTTCAATTCCCTTGCAATAAAGAAGGGAAATCTACAATTAGACCAGTTTGCTCAGAGCCTTATCTAGCCTGAATCATATACCCGATGAATATGAACATTAAAATAAATAGGAGACATTGTATCAATAGCAAAATTAAAGAAAAAAATCCAGAAATCTTAGATTTTCACTAATTCATATCTTGTATTTTGCTTTTCAATAGTTAATCATATTAAGATTAGATCACTGTACACTGTGAAAAGCCAGCCTTGGAAAAATACCTTGGTTTACAGGAGAACCAGTTATAATTCTTACAAAACTACAGGATGTACTGTGACACATAAAAACCACTGGGTCTTTGAGGGGAGGAGGAGAAAACTGCCATAGACATGTCTGGGCAAAGTCAATCTTTGCTGGGTCTGCTTTTCATGCTGTTATTAAATGGATTATACATGGTCTTTTAAAGAAAAAAGATGTAAACGTAATTGAACAAACTATAACTTACTGACATTGTATAGCACAAAAGAACATCTTTGTAACCCTGAAGAAGTTTGGAGATTTTCACATGAACAGACTGGAAAGGGACAATTAGTTAGTGGGCTGTCTGGGAAACTCTGAAGTACTGGAGGCACTTGGCTCCAGCTAAAGCCATCTGGAATATTTCCATTTGTACTCCAATCTTAACAAGAAAGAAATGTCAGAAGGGGTAGGTAGAGTCATACAATTTAGGGAGCCATCTGGAAGCCCTAGGAAACATCTAAAGCCCCAGTTTTCTGTAGCTAGGACATGCCAAATGAATATAGGTGAAAGGCATAGAAAAAAGCTGGAATTCCTTTGTCAAACCCAAATACAATAAAACATACTTATATATATATATATATATCTTATCTGTAACTTTTGTCCAAAAAATTATATAAAAACCTGATTTTAAGTCATGCTTATTGTGTCTTAGTTTTACCACAGAGACATTCTGTTGTGGAGGACAAGCCCTATCTTCATGGAATCAGCAAGTGCTGTGTACAGAAACAAGCTGGAAAGGATGGAGTGTGCAGAGCTAGGGTGGCCTTCATGTGGTGATAGGCATTCTGCTTGTCCTGGGGTTGGGTGGCTAGGCCAGAGCTCCAGGAAATGCAATGCTCTTCTTGTGAGGAAGAAAGCATGATGCTCCACACCAATATTTGGATGATGCTTTTAACAACTTGCTTAAGTTTTGGTTAGCCCTAAAGTGGTGAGATGTTTGGACTTAAAGATCTTTGTAGGTCCCTCCCAACTGAAATATGCTACCCTACAGCAGAGATGCAGCTCATGGCACCCATATGTTAATGTTTTCACATCCCCTTGAGCATTGCACTGCTGTAAAGATGTGAAGAGTTGCAGGTGGTGGACATAGCTGATGTTGTCAGGTATGTGCTGTACAAAACATTCTAGCTCTCCTTGACCTGCAAACCTGAAGCTGCAATGGAAATATTATGAAAACTGTCTGGATTGTTAGGTTTTGCTGTGCAGTGGCTAGACAGTATCAGTTCAGGAATGTAGATCTAGACTTCAGAGCAAAGGCAGCATGTTTCTTTTCCTATCTTCTCACCCCCAGTGAGGTCCTCCCTCCAACCATACTAATATCTACAGATTTAATGAAGTTTTAACAACTTCTGAAGAGTTGAAGAGGATCAAGCTCTCTTCAGTCAGGTTGCCTTGAGAACTTAATGTTTTAAAAAAGAAATAATAATAATAATAATTAAAAACAAAAACAAAACAGAAAACCTGATTGATTATCTAATATTGGAAATTGATACTACATTTCCCTAAATTGAGTCCAACCTTACTGGCCTTTAGAGGGACAACACCGGAAGTGATTTCCAAAGTTTTCTGTGGAACGAAAATAAATAAATAGCATTCTGCTATTTACACACAAATGAAGAAAGTTGTTTATACTCAGAAGTTAGACAATACAAACTCCAGGTTGACTGCCCATATTTTGTCTTTCCCAGCCACGGAAAACATCCAAGACCCATTTCAACCTGGAAACTATGAAACCTGGAAAGCAATACATGCTGCAACAGTTTGTCCATAGTTCATGATGCCAAGCACCTTGATAACACACACGTATGTACTGTCACCATCCAACCCTTTGGGAACATGTGTCTGTTCTAGGACCAAGCAATGTTAACTCCCTCTTACTAAAACAAAATTTCTTGTACAAATTAGCACAGCAAAGGCCCTGTACTCAAGATGAGCCAAACCAGGAGTGGACTTTGCCCCATACACCAAATCCTGATCTCGAAAATGAGGTTCTCAAAGTGACCCAGCTTCTCCTCTGCCTGGTCAGAGGCCTCCCAGTCAGAGCTGGGCAGGAGATTGTAACAGCAGGGAAGTGAAAAAGTGTGTGCCTCCCCTGCTCAAATAAGTGTGAGCATCTCAATTCTTTGGGGCACAGCTTTGTTGTTAAGACATAGTAAAATGCAAACAAATGGCCATTAAAATAAATAAATAAATAAGCTATTTGCAGGATCTAAGTGACCTAGACATATCTAGAGATATTGCCTACAAACTCAAGCCAGTGTAATGCCCAAATGAAGCTGCCTCCTAACCATAAGATTGCAGTAACTACTTTGCCTAAGAAAAGAGCTGATTTTGTTAAACCTGTTTACTTTTCAATTGCACCACCAGTCAGATTCTTGTTTCAGCTCATTGCCATAAACCCTCCCTCTTAAAGGAATGTCCAAGGCTGTGAGACCTTGATGCACCAGCCAGTGTTGAACTTGGGCATCACTCAGAAGAGAACTGAACTTCTGTCCTGCCACTGCAACTACATAAAGCAGGGTGAATGTAATTGGCAGCACCTGGGCTGGTCTTGGATGCAATATGATACAAAGAAAAATGAAGAACAATAGCAGAAACTCCCTGTGCTCAGACATCACGCCACTCCTCAGTAAAAGAACACAGAAATGTGTATTCAGAATATCTGTGGGAATGCAGTGGAACTGACTGCAATTGTGTTGCTGTTGAGCATGCCCAATCCAGCAAGCTGCCCTTGGAACCACTGTCACCTGCAGCTGCCAAACTTTGCCAGCAACCTCATTAGCAGTGAGCTGGAGCTGCCAACAAGAGCAGCTGCCAGGACAAGTTATAGCTGCCGAGCCATGAGCTTGCTGAGGACCAGTGGGTGCTTCAGAAGGCAAGACTTGCCCAAGGCAAGGCCTTCATGCCAATGGAGTTTCTCTTCCAGTTCAGAAGCGCCCCACCTATGAACAAAGATCTGAATTCACACCCTCTGTTTTGTTCCTTTTTTCACTTTTGGTCTATGGATAGCTTCAGTTTGGATTCAAAACATTCTTTTTTTCCACAGATACAGGAGAGAAAAAAAACACCACAACACTATCTCAAAATAGCCCCCCAAAGGAAACAAAACGAATGCAGTAACCAAAGCAAAGTTCTCACTCTGAGAAGGAAAATTGGCTTGGGCACCACAAAAACAACTAACAGCCACTCCAGGCTGCCTCTCCCACTGCAATTCTACAGGGGAGTTCAGAAAGCACAGGTAGGATGAAGAAGGTAGAAAAAAAAAAGAGCCAAAAGTGACAGCAGAAGCAGTTATCTATTTCAAATAAACTAAATTTGATATCTGTCACTTAAACGGTTCCTCTGAGATTAGCAGCAGGCAAAATATTTACTCAATGGTTTCTTACCATCTTTCAAAAGCCAGCAATTTTACATTATGTGCAAAAGGCAGGTCCTGGCCTGAAAAATATGCAGACTTGCCCACCAGGATGTCTAAATAATAAGTATCATTTGCTCTCTAGAGTGGTGCAGCAGGTAGCCACATCTCCCTCCCTCTGAGAAGATTGGAAGCCTTGGAAGTTTTAAGGACTACACAAAGGGATTAAAGCAGATGGAAAACGGACAGATACAGAGAAAAGAAACAAATGATGAGAAAATGCTGCTGGTGGAGGTCCCACAGTTGTAGCTTACTGTTCAGGTGGGTTTCTGTAGCCTTCATACAAAGACATTGTATCAGGACCCTCAAGTCCCCTGGAGTGTAGTTTTGCGGAGTTGCCCTAGCAGGAGGGCCAGGATGGAGGAAGTCACACAAGCTGGTAGATTAAATGTTTAGAAGAAAATGAAGAACCAATTAGCAGTAGCAGTCAGTTTTAGTGCTGAAAGGAAGGCGCATGACAATGACAAGATACAAGGTTAATAATTCTGAGGGCAAGTGTCTCTCATCAGATGGACCAAAGGCAGGGAGAGCCTCTGGGTGGCTGTGGGTCACAGAGTGGTCTGACCCTATCAGTGACTGAGAGTCAGCAGGACAGGACTGCAATCATACAGACATCGCAGTAATCCAGTTAGAAAAAAGGCTTTGAATCAGAGAATAAGAAAAACTAGAAATATATCATGTAACATATTATTGAAAGATAAGCTTATGAAGCATAACAGGAACGTCCCTATTGTATACATGTATATATGCTTTTTACTTTTTCCTTAAGTGAATGTCCTTTCAGAAGGAAAACTCATTGATTCACTAGCAGGTTGCTAGTAAGCTGAAACCTGAGGTCCCACCATCACCCTGCTTTCAACTTGGACAGAGAGAAATAGCTTTAGGGTGCCTTTGGAGTAGCAACAGTTATTTCCCTGGAGTAGCTTCCAGGCAGCAAATTAAAACTTAACTCCCTATAAAATCCAACTCTAAGTGTCCAGCTTTAATTTAAAGGGCTGGCATTCAGTTTTTCTGACCAGACAAAAGTTAAAGAAAGGCATAAAATGTGGCTTAAGGCAACAAATTATGTTTACTAAAGCCCCCCAGTGGAATCCACTGCAGTGCAGAGCGGTCATGAAGTGTTGATGCAATCACTGCTCAACACACCTCTAATCATGAGGGAAGAACAGTACTACAGTGTTGACGATGAGCCCAAGGTGGTAATTCCTTTTCCAACTGCTAAACAAATCTTCCAAAAGAGAAAAGAGCTACAGTGTTAAGAGGGAAGGAGTAAAAAATAAAAATAAAAAAAAAAAGCATCACACTCTCTTTTCATCCCCTTTTAGAGCAGGTGAATAATAAAATCATCATTGAACCATTTGAGTTGGAGGAGACCCAAAAAGGTCGTCTAGTCCAACACCCCTGCAATGAACAGGGACATCTACCTCTCAGTCTGAGCAACCTGTTTCAGTACCTCAATACCTTTATTAAAAAGAAAGTTCTGTTTAATCTAAATCTCTTTAAGCTTGAAACCATTTACCCTTTCCCTATCACGATAGACCCTGCTAAAGAATCCATCCCTCCTTTTTCTTAGAGCCTCCCTTTAGATACCAAAGACCCCTCTCAGGTCTCCCAGAGCCTTCTCTTCTCCAGCCTGAACAGCCCCAGCTCTCTCAGTCTGTCCTCAGAGAGGAGTTGTTCCATCCCTTAGATCAGTTTTGTGGCCCTCCTTTGGACACATTCCAGCAGGTTCATGCCTTTCCCACACTTAGGACTCCACACCTAGACACTATGTGGGTTGTGAGCTGTGAAAGTGAACATGGAAGATAGCACTGAGACTTCCAGTTATAGGTCTTTAATGGTTTGAGGTGCCATGAGTGCTGGGACAAGCAGCAGCTGCTGAGCTGGCACATTTCTCCTGCAAGTCACAGAGAAGCATTAGTGTAACTGCTGAAAGCAGCCTTTAAGTGGCCTTGCCTGTTAAGGGAGAGCTGCCAAGAGCTATATATTTTTGGAACCTTGGTAGTGACTCTTTCACAACACGCTACTTGTGGATGATATACAGAGCAGCACACAGTTCATCAACTTGGTGAAAATATTAACTGTAGGCCTTAGTGCTTTGATTCAGTGCTCTGGTGAGGTTGAACTGTACAAGGCTGGATGACAACAGACCATTTCCTGGCCATCTGAGGAGGGCTGGAAAGCGGGACAAAGCTTTCACTATCTCATAGCACACATTCAAGTCTGTGGCACCTTCATCTATTCCACCTGAACAAGAGGATGCTGACAGACTGATGGTAGATCTCCAAGGTCATCTGCAAAATGGGAGCAATTAGTAAAGAGGGAGACGTGACAGCCTCAGGGCTCTAGACTCAGCCTTTGCAACAGCCCCTCTGGTGATGAAGGCTTAGAAGTTTAATCTGACTACAAAATAAATTTATTTTCTATTCCTGTATTATCTGAAGTATTGTATTAATAACAATAAAGCCTGATGCTAACAGTTCTAAAATTTCTGCATCAGCATAACTTCAAGTCAGAAGTTCCATTGCTTCCTGGGTTTTAACCATCTATTTTTCACTTCTCTTACCATGACTTTTATTAGCCATTCACTATAGGTCCTTTCTTTTTCCATTTATTCAGCAAAACCTCTACTGATTACAGCAGTGTTCTATGCGAAGAAAAATCATCAGGGTCAGATCTTCAACTAGTGGTTGAATGTGAAGTTATCTGGCAACTTTAAGTGGCTTCAGATAAGAAACTGAGTCTGAAACAGGATTAGACCTTGACATCAAACTTCCCATAAAAAGAGAATATTTGTAGTGGAAAGAGCTTTCCCTTCAAGCTGGATAATGCTACATCTTTTAATAGGAATGACACAATTGGATATTATTTGAATTGCTTGTATTGCATGTATGCAGGGAAATAATAGGTAAATGTTGAGATATTGTTTTCCTTCCTGCCTTATTTGGCAAGGCCCTTTTTGTTATGGAGCTGCTTCTTCTCTTGTGATTACAAAGATGCCCTCATCATAGCTTAGTCATAACAGGAGAAGAGAATTTAGAGTAGAGTGTGCCAGCACACCTGAAATAGCAAGGCAGTGTGGGGAGAAAAGGCAATAAATATAAACTGAAGATTATGATCTAGGGATACTTTGAGAATCCCTAGGTAAAATACGGAGTTCAGTTTCTCCACATATAACAAGTGCAGCATGCAATTCATCAATATTTTTGACAGCATATTCAGCAATGTGTGGGCATTTTCAAGATGACCTGTGCTAAGAGCTGTGTGGGAATTGAGTTATGCTCCTTTCTAAGGTGGTGAAACAACCTGAGCCCAAAGGGTGCCTCTGCTCTGAGCTCTCAGAAAACTCCCAGCTCCCCTGCAGATGTCAGAGTGGGTGCTTCAAAGCCTCCTCTCTGCTCCTGAGCAAGGGCATTAACTGTGAAACTCTGCTGCTGGCAATGGAAACAAGAAAAGAGAAGACTGCACCACCATCCATGTCCCCAATACCGCAGATTCTTTCATGCACCAATCAAACAGTCTCCAATTCAATAATTAGTCACGTTCTCTGCTACACCCACAAGTTTTACTGCATTTGAGGCAATACTCTTGGAGATAGAAAGAGTCTTTCCCATACATATGAGTCAACAGAAGTATCAGAGGGGCCAAAGGCTTCCCAAAAAACTGTCTGGTATTGATCTCCCTGTGCAGAACCTTTCAGCCCCCAGAGAAGTTAAGTCCAGCCCCATGCATAATCATTAGGCAATAAGTTAATGTACAAGACCCTCTGAGGTGGCACATAGCTCCTTAAGGGCACATAGCCCTTAGCAGGGCTCCTGTGAGGTATTGCAGATTGCTACCTGCTTGTCAACTCCCCTGGGGATCTGGACTTCTCATAGGATCTCTAGAGAGTGAGGAGCATCCTGCAAGCACCCTGTCTGCATGGCTCTCATCTCTGCAAGCAATGAGGGACAGCCTCAGCTCACAGCACTCAGCTCTTCTAGGAAATTTAGTAGTTGGGTAGAGATAGTGATAGGAGGATGGTTGGACTAGATGATCTTATAGGTCCTTTCCAACCTTATGAACTTATGAACTCAGCAGAAAAGAACAAATGCACACAGAATGCCCCAACAAGAAAAGGGAAGATGTGTTAATTACCACAGGAGAAAGCCTGGGTCAACTTCCAGTAGACCAAGAATTTGTGATTATCTCACATCTTTCCAGGAGGAAGCAGATGAAATCTTAACACGCAGATCAGGCCATTAAATTCTGTCCATAATGCTGTCAGCATTTGTGATCCACACGTGCAGAATGTGAGATTTAGAAGTACATCTTTTATCTGGATGAACTTCATTTGGAACAAGGCAATGAACTTTATCAGATAGTTTCTTGCACGAGGCAAGATGTGAGGATTAGTGTGGCTGAGCCCTGGAACACAGGCAATTCCATTATCTGCCCTCTCTTTTTATTTTCTTTTTTTGCCAACATAATGGTTTCCTAGATGCAGTAGAGAGTGAGAGAGTTTCTATCCATCAGCTTGCTTATTTGCTTCAGTTGCTGAGGATTTGTATAACTGACAATTAACCCTCACATTATCCTAGCATTCATCTGCTCTTTTAAGCAACAGACCCTGTGCACTATTTAACAGCAATCAGACAGCTATTCATATTACAGTTTTCCCAAGGGCAATGTCTAAACAGAAACCTGTAATTCAGCAGGAGGCTAGGCCAGAAATGTAGGTAAAGAATTTACCCTTGCATTGTCCACTTAACCTGCTCCATGCTGTGCCTCCTCTCTCCCCTCCTCAGCCCATCACCAGTTTTCTTTCAGTCTGTTCTCCTTCTGCTTACTCCTCCCTCTGTCTTCACTCATTGTACCTTGAAGATTTATATAAGGAAAATTTATTTCACACATAAAAAGATGTGGGCTTTCCAAGATGAGAGCTGGAGTAATGAAGATCCAATATATTTGTCTGAGACATTAATGGTGAAAGATCAGCTATCATTGGCAAAGTCCCAAAACCAACCCAGATGCCCATCAAAGCATGAACAAGTGCAGTCCAAATGTCTCTCATACCACTAAGAACTGTTAATTCACCTGAACACAAGCTCCAGTGAGGTTTTTTTCTGAGTGAGGTAAAGGAGGTAGACCAGCCCCCCCCCTTGCTGTATCCTAACCAGAAGCCAGATCTTTGTGCTGCCACAGCCAGCAGGAACCATGCCATTCATTTCCCCAGCTAAGCCCTGGATTTGAGCCCATTTTCTTGGCAGCAGATTTTTGAGAGAAATATTCAAACCCAAATCTCTCCTACTCTGAGCTTCAGGATGGCAAAAATCAGTTTTAGGTCTTTGATTAATGCCTTCAAAACAATTCCTCTCATCTTTTGTGACTTCCTGAAGCACATCTGCCCTTCTGCACTAGATTCCATAAAATGAATGCTTTTGCATTAGATTTCCATAGCAGTCACTTTCCCTTTGCCTGCTTTTTGTATAGTGCAGTGTGACACTAACCACAGACAAGATGGCTGGCAGCAGTGAGGAGAGCTGCATGTTGCACAAGTGAATGCCTCACGATGAGAATTAAGGCAGCCCTGTCCAGGCCTACATTTTCTCATTCGTTTGAGATAGGTTTTAAGCTTCACAATCCCTCCCCCCCCACCAACACACTCACACAGCCCATGTCCTCAAGGTTTCCACCAGCAGTTAGCTTTGTAAGACAGCATCTAATTGCCTTGATTACTCTTGAGATAGCAGAAACATCTTTCCAAATAAGGCAAGAGTCCTTTAGGATAATTTAGAGAAAAGGGTGAAAGGAGGGAGACAGATACAAGGACTTGAATGATGGTGAGGGAGGAGAATCCCTCCGGGGCCACTGTGGCTTCTGAACAGTTGACTTTTCATCCACAGGATGTTCTGGTGTTTAGAAGGCAGGGCACGGAATGGGTTCTTTAAGCTGTGATTTTACTGCAGATTCAGGAGGAGAGGAATCTGGGTTGGAAATGCACACACACCCCCAAAGATACAGCTGGTAGATTCATTGAGAAATAATTTCAGAACCAGATCCTCCCCGCTGGAGAATATTTGTTGTCCACAGGACCTGAGGCATGACACAGCCTCAAAATATGTTCTTCTCACTTTGTATAAGGAGGAGCTGAGATGGACAGAAGCATTGAATCCAGCACCCAGCACCAGGGGCAGGGCTAGCAGCAGTATGTGGTGCCACGTACCCCAGCCTTGGTGGAACTGGGCATTTCTCAACTGAAGTGCATCTTCAAACAAAGTAGTAATAATAATCCATAGAAACATTCTCATTCTCCATCTGTATGAATGAAAGTAGGCATATGCTGTATGAATTAACACATTCTTTGTCCTTCTCTCCCACGCAGAAAATCCTTTATCTCAGATGATAGTTGTGCTGTCATTTTTTATGACCTAAGGTCTTTCCTTAAAATCTTGGCAATGAAACTCTAAGAGCAACTATACTGCTATAAATAGTTCAGTTTCATTAAGACTTACCAACAGAAATGCAACTGCTGTCTTTCTTGCTGAATTACAGCCCCATCCCCTGCAACCTCCCTCCAATGCAGCACAGCCTCCATTCCCCTGCTTTGGGGACTTCTTATTCCCTTCAATTTCTTACACACTATTTCCTCCATATCATTACAACTCCTTACTGCAAAATCCTTTCCAGGTAAATTTATATAAGCTTGTAATAGTATGGGAATATCAGCTGTACTCTATTGACAGCTTATGCATCATCTACTGAATTCATGGGATTTCAGTTGTTTTGTTTTTTAAAGTCTTGAACTCTGCTGGAAAACTTAACCATTTGCTCAGCTCCTTGTCGGTTTGGCCTTACCACAAAACATATCCTCTCCTTCTTTGCTTGCTTCTTTAAAGATGATACTGTTAGGTTCCCTTCTGATCCTGTCAATTCTCTAAAATGATTTAGAACAGCACCGTGCTAGCTCAGCTTTAGCTGAAATAAATCTCAATGCACTCTGCTTCAGGGGAGCTAGTAAGCGAGCACAGAGAGCACAGGATGATCAGAGAATAAGAAAATATGATATCTGAGAAAGGGTGAACAATGAGAAGATGTTCATTACTGGGAGAAAGAGGTTGGGGGAGCAAGGCAGTACTCAGGCAGAATTTGCAGCAGAGAAGAGTATACGGAATGACTTGTAAAAAGGAAATTCATAAGAAAATAAGAAAACCATATTGACAAACCCTATAATGTAGTGAAGCACTGGAATTATCATCAAGCTAGCTCCACTACTTGATACCTCTAGAAACAAAGTCTGAACATACCTATAAGGCACAACAGAACCACAGCTGATCCTGCTCAGAAGAGAAGAGTTCTGTTCTTTAGAGATCCTTTTAAATCCCATTGCTATGATTCAGTCTTCCTTCACCTCATCAAAAACACTCTATGAAACATCACTGCTTATAGAAGAAGTTGAGTGCTGGTTACAAAGAGACAGGAAAGCAAGTAAGAAGTAGCATCAACAGATACACTACCTCTATGAATCTTAATGGATCAGAACTGCATTATTTTAAAATAATAAATAAAATTAAATAGTGCTACTTGTTTTCAGTTGTTAAAAGGGATCTCAAAACTAAAAAAAAAAAAGTTAAACACATTTACATTAAATTTAACAAATAGTAATGAAAAAAAATTTACTCACTGCGTGATAGTGTGATACATATCTTGTGAAATTCCAGAAAAAAAATGAGTCAATTTACCAATATGAAGAATATCTACAAAATGTGCTCTCAAAGATAGTACCATGAAGGCGAATCAGTGCCCAACTGTATCCCTCTGCATCTTTCTTTCAGTAAAGCAGTCAGTTACACACCTTGCATTTAAGCTAGTGAAGGGACCCCTGTTCCAGAGGGCAGGGCAGGCAGTAGGAAGAGGTGTGGGATGCACAGCACACCGGCTCACAGCAGCCCAGGGAGATTCAGAGCTCCCTATTTACATCCCAATGGAAAGCCAATGGTGTGGCCTCCGTTGCTGAAAGACTCTAGAATTTAACTAACAAGACTTTAAAGAACACTGATGTCTTAGTGAAAAACTTACCAAAATGGCACCGAAGATTTCAACACTTTAATTGAGCCTGCCCACCATACAAATAAACAGATTACTCTTTCTTGCCTCCAGGCCTTAAACTGACTACAGATTCAGTCTATGATCTGAAAACTAGTTTTTTTCTGCAACATCACAGACACCAGTAAGACAAGCTTTGTCCGTCCAGGTTTGTAGACAGCTTTCTGAACAGCAGACAACTGAAAACTGGGACCTGAGTCTTTTCTTAGCTACACGAGCAGGCTCTGGGATAGCATGAGCCTGAATAAAGGAAATAGCTTTAACATAAGTAGGTTTCCTTTCAGCACACCGATGAAGAAATAGACTCACTTTGTTTTATCTTATCAATGTTAATTTGGCAGCTGTAGCAGGAGGAGCTTATTTTTGTCACTAAAATAAGATCCCACCAAACTCTTACAGAGAGAACATCACAGATTAAAGCAATTTCAGAGTCACTTTTCAAACTGAAACAGGCGGAAGTGAAAAGACACATTATATTAATAGAAAAAGAGAGCTAGAAGATGAGAGAGAGGTTTCAAAAGAATATTAGTTAAGGAAGGAGAGATTAATTTACAGATTTCACTAATGGCAAAAAGAAAAGCAACCATCACTGTAGAAGTAGCTTAAAATAAAGGGGCAGTAAGAAGGAAGGACAGCAGAGTGTTATTGCTCAGCTACAGCCAAGATGTGAAAGGCAGAACAGGGTGCTGGGCAGAGCAAGGCAGCAGCTAGCTCACAGGCACATGGCTTACTCTAGTTAAGCAGAAAGAGGGTAGGACCAGAGCAAATCCATGACCACCAGGCTGCAGACTAAATCCCTCACAGCAGGCAGAAAATGGGTGCAAAACAGAAACCAACAGAGTTCTTTAAACAGCCACAGAACATCCCAACTTCACAGGCACTTACAAAAAATAAAAATAAAAAAAATATTTCAGCCAAGTTCCCAGGCTTCATTTCAAACTTCCTCTGTGTTTCAGATCTGTGGGTAGTTGTGAGTGTAATTCAGTGGCTACTAAATTTCTCTTTCATCTCCTCTGCCTCTCTCTCAGCAGGATGGAAGGTGCCTTGCTGCAGGTATCTGCACCCCACCCCCACTCCAAACCACCATCCCACAAGACAGCCTGGCAGAGGCTGGTTCTCTCACACACGCAAAACTGGGAGAGTTTAGGTAGAAACAAGCACAGGCTCCCAAACCCTAGTTATCTAGCCCTACTGTAGATTATCATTTAAGACCTGCCTGGACACCTACCTGTGCAATCTGGCCTAGGGAGCTACTTTGGCAAGCGTGTTGGACTTGATGAGGTCCCTTACAACCCCTGCAATTCTGTGATTTCTTTTCAATATATTCAGACCTTAAAACATCAACAAAAAATAACAATATCATAAGTTACAATGCCCCCCAAATAACCATATCATGGAACTTCATTCCTTCTTGCACAAAAATTCAGTGAAAATTAGTCACAAAAAAGGTCTTTCTGTAACATCCCTTTCACAGAAGCATACTGGAAACACAAAGCAATTGTACAATACCTGAGATAGGAATAGTGATCCCACTGAGCTTCTCCACGGGTTATTACTAGGAGTGCTTGCAGTGGTCAGCAGTGGATAAATAGCACAAACAAGACCTTCAGGTGATGCTCATTAGCCAAAACCTTGAAAACATCAGAAGCTGAGGATCAGAGTACTTGCTTTTTTAGTTAATTTGGCAATCAACTTCTACTGCGTGTGCTCAACAACAACAACAACAAATAATAATAATTTTAAAAAAAGAGCTTTAGTAAATGAGATAGAAGGTAATGAAGCTACTCCATATCTCATTTCCCTACAAGTGTTTCTATCTCAGACTTAACAGCAGGATTTCTCTAATGCATGTATTGCTTAGGGAGCCTTCCTCAGTTCTGCTGCTATGTGCTCATTTTTATTTTTTGGAAATGCTTTGTAGATAATTGCTTTATACCTAATACACCATTTAATTTACATCTGTAATAATAATTCCGTTTTTTCTTGGCCTGGGCTTCAGTCATGTAGGTTCCTTTAAAATGTGACTAGAGAACACTCTTTCCTAAGCTTACCCTAAGGTTTTTCCAGCACAAGGCCATCTCTGTCATTAACATCACTTTTTAAGTATGTTTAGAATTTCATTACCTTATTTGCCCATCTTCCCAGTGTGACATGGAAAAAGGCAATTGTCCTGCTAAAATCTTAATGGTTTATATATCTCTTTTTTATCTTAATCTAGTTCTTCTCTAAACCATAGGGATGATCCTACTATATTGACACACCTATTGTGTGATAATGTTCTCACCCTTGAATGCCTACAAATCAGATACTGTTTCCTAGCACTGAACTAAGATGTTGTTCATGCAGCATATTCTTTTTGTAGATTGTGATTTCTGATTTCTGTTCCCACAAAGGGGTACAGTGCTTGACGGATAAGAGAAATGTGACACCTGGGGCCAGGTTGTATTCAGACAACTCCTTGAGACAGATGAACAATGTTCCACCTGCAATTGCTCTATATCTTCTAACTAAAATCCAAGTGATCTTGCTACTATTAATACCAAAGATATTTAATTAATTAATTAATTATAATATACACACACACGAATATATACTATTTATAAATGCTATAAACATGTATATGTATCTGTATATGTATACATATAAATAACTGCCTGCATACACTGGAGGCAACTTACTGCAAATGTGCAGGCTTTGTCAGTCTGGACTAAGACTCTAAACACATTCCCATAGAGACAAAAAGGAATTTGTTTGGGGGACTCTTGTTCTGAGTCCCAGTCACAGAAAGAAAAAGAATGACCTCATTAGCTAATTCAAGTTTGAAGATAAATTGCTGAAAATGTCCAAGCTGTAAGAGAATGAACTCTCTTCTGTGTCAATTCAGGAAGGCAAGCCATGTGCATGCTACCTGCATAGGACTGTTTTGCAGAACAACACTACTGCAGGTTACCATGGCTCCTGAGCTAGCATCAAATGTGGCAAATATGTTCAGTGTTTTTCAGAAACAGCTGGAAGGAGATGCTGATGGAAGTGGTACAGCCAGGGGTTCATCTCATACAGCTCCATGAGGAGGGAGAGGGAAGAGGACAGGGACAGGGGCAAAAAGAGCGTGGGAGCAGTGCTGCAGTGAGTGAGCTCTGCTGGAGGAAGCACTGCTCCATGCCACTGCCTGGCTGTCCTTTTCCCCATGCACAGATCCACACAGCCTTGGTTCTGAAGCCTGTCAATGAAAGGAGTCTTATAAGGCCTTCTGCCACTCGTAAAATGGTGGTTTGTTTGCTATCTAAAAAGAAATCCTACAGTCCCTAAATAGATTTGATTTTTCTCCAATGCTGTAAATTCAATTATCTGGTAGTATCATCCAGCTGACGAGCATCAGAAGGAAAACATGGAGTGTATCTTCTGAATGAGAAGGAATAGCTTCATCTATTCATGCTGCACTACCTTTTCTCATATATTTGATGTATCCTGTGAGTGATTCAGCTGACTGTAACCCAGCCTGAGTTTCCTACCTCCATGTTGCTGATTTGTAACTTTGTCTTTCTGTAACATCTTAGTGGAAATAAAATGCTTTTCTGTAGAGTTTTTTCATACTAACTTTCCAGACCCCAGCTTTTGGTCTTTTTTTTGGATAGACAGTTGGAATAAATATAATGTCAAACACTGAGAGAAGAGTAGAAAGATAAGCTATGTATTTCCTATTGATACCTGCGAGATAACGTTAATTTCAGTTCAATTATCTGAAAGAAGTATTCAGTTCCCAGTAATTCTATTTGCTATGAAAGACAGAATTAGGAGTAACAGAGAAACAACTGATTCATAAAATAATGTAAGGACAATCACAAGACATTTTTTATTTGGTTTATTAAACTAGCATCTCTTTACACTTTGTGCATGACAGGGCATCTAGTCAAAATGCTGTTGATGAATAAGGTAAAGCTGGTGCAAAGCAGATATATGAGTGAAGGAGATGAAATTGCTACAAACACAACAGAGATTAATAATTACAAATCACTATCTAGCGAACTAGGTAAAACCTGTATTTTTTATGATCTCTCTTAAAAGGTATTGATAAAATTTCTCATCTACTTCTCATGCTGGTCTCATGTTTCCATGTGCCCTATGTTTTGGCAGGGCTGACAAACTTGCTCAGAGATAGATCTAGGTGTCAAAGTCAGCAGTCATTTCCAACCCAACAATGAGTAATCCTCAATAAATATTTCAAGCATTCTCACGTTGCAAGATTCACTGATGGTCGTGGGAGACTTAAAAATACCCATGGGCTGTCAGTGAGACCCTAGCACCTGTGTTCTTTTTCTAAATGGCCTTCTAAATAGTTCAAATCTTTCAGACTCCATTTGGACCATTTGGACTACCATTCTTATGTTAAGCAAAGCAGTCTACTCTGACACTTCTACTGTTAGGGGTTTTTTTATTCTAAAAATCAGACTAGAGAAAAAAGGTGGCTTCGTTTAGGGATGGGTAACCAGAATTAATGTTTTCTGTAATTGTCTTTCTGTGTTCCTTTTCAACAGAGATTTCTCTTAGATTTCTATTTCTCTTAGATTTCTAATGGAGAAATTTAAAACAAAAACAAGTCATCTCTCATCTGTTTTTGCAGCCAGTCCAACTTACATCATTTATTATTCAGATCCTCACAGCATTTCGCTCTAGTCCAGACTAGCACCTGATAAAAAATTTCTGACAAAAACAAATCAACAAATAAGATCCCTTCACTTTCATGGTCAAGTCAGCTGTCAAAGTAACTCTTTTCTCTTCCATAGATAAGCTGATTTTTTGCAGGCTTCGTGTGGTGGCCTCTAAGCAGTGACTGGTTGGTGAGAGGAAAAGAAATCACTTCAAGGAGATTGTAGGAGACTGGAGACTCTTGCAATGGCACACTGATGGTGCTGATGCACCAGCAAGCATGGCCAAGGATTGAGCTGGGCAAGAAGAGAGGCAGATGTGGAAAGCAGGAATGTGCACACAATTGAGTTAACTGTTAACAAATCAAAATCAGTCAGGAACTGTGGTGTTTCTGCATTCCTTAAATATCTTTGCATGTAAGATTTTACAATAAAGCTGTGGGGCACTGCAATGTGGAGAAACTGGAATGATAAAAATAGTGTGTGCTGCTGGGAAAACATGACTGAACTCAGTGCTTTAGTATTTTGATTGCACGCATGTTATGGAAGGCAAGCAATGATCTCCACTTAACTTAGCTATCCTTTTGCTCTTGTTATACCACTTTAGGTAGAAAAACTGTTAACAGTGTATGTTTGCTTGTAGCTCTCAGTCCCAGTTTTACTGCTTGTCAGGTAGTTGTTTATATAAGCAGTTGCTAAGGAATGGAAAATGATTTTTCTTCATCTCAGCATGTGAAAAATCAAGTCTGCCTCCTTGATTCTGCCCTTGAAAGCCTATAGCAAAGACAAGTGGAGGAGATAGGAGAGAATGAGCTCTAGGGCATCCGAGCAAGAGCGCTACTGTGAGACGATAGAGAAGATTCTTTCACTGTCCTCCTCTCAGCAAAGGAAAAAAATATGTATATATCCAGAGCTTCTTGGAAAGGGGCTTTGTTCCTCCTAACTATGCTTTTTATCTTTTTAAAGAAAAGTCTGAACTTCAAACTTTGCTGTTTGCAAGTAGCAAAGATACCCAAATGCCTCAAAGCTCTTGCTGTGAAGGGGCTTTGAGGCCTTCTCCAGGGGCCAGGCTCTTCCCCTCCCACCATCTGGCATGCTTGCCACACTGTGTTTTGGGAGATACTGTCATCTGGAGGCTTGGTGAGGAAAGCAGATGCGTAAGACATCCAAACAGTGACTCCCACAAGCCACTGCCCACGGTGCCAAAGAATTTTTTCCACATATCTGTCCAAACTCTCTTGGCTTTTACTGTTCATTCTTCAGTTGAAAAAAATATATAAATTTTCCATCAAAAAGCAAATGTTGTTTGGTGAAAATAAAACTCAAAATTTATTGAAGAGTCTTGACAGAGATTTTTTAGGAAGCTGCTAGGTAGAGTGAAGGGCACAGAGAAGGTGCTCTGCATGAGCAGCATCCTCTCCCTCCTGGCAGCTGGGCAGGAGGTGTGGGGGCTTCCCACACCACGGATGGGCTGCACCCAAGACAGGCCCCTGGATATCAGCTCATACTCTCAGCTCCGTGGCAGAAGTTTCAACACCCAGCAACTTAGGAAGCTGCTACAGGGCCCCACCATGAAGATTTGGCCAGAGCTTGCCCCGTCCTCCAAGCCCCTTCCAACCAAGGAGAGCCACAGAACAAAGAAATGATGGGGACTCACAGTGCCCAGCCCCTTTGCCTTGAAGATTATTGAGTTCTCACAATGCCATGCTCAGTGAAGGACTTCTGCAAAAACTGGAAAAGAAAAACACGTCCAAGCCACTTATATTCATCTTTCTTGATCATTTTCTTTCCTTACGTAGTTCCCATTCAGCAGCAATGTTCTACTCACTGCCATGTATGGATAAACTTGCCCTCTCTAAGAGCAAAACCTCTACAGTGGTGATATACTCCCATGTTGATCATTTTATTGCTTTTCCACCATTTACCGCTTGCAAAACAAACAAACAAACAAAACCATGGCTGCTCAGCATTTTTTTCACTTTAATATCTTGTCTTATTTTCTTCAAGTGCATTAACTTTAGAAATAAGCAGGTCCTGTTTCATCAATCCAAATTAAAAGGATACATGATGATTATCAGCTGTCCAGCTTCCTGGGGATGTCCCCCACCTTACACTCCCAATATAATAAAACTAACCAAGAGCAAGACCCAATAGGACTATCAACTGGCTACTCTATTTATTCATAGGGGTCATTCAAACATCAACCAAAAAAAGTTATAAATTATGATCTTTATGCTTTTAAGTGCTCAGAAGTGATTTGCAAGGTCCATGTGTAAACAAGGACCACCTGTTCCTGTCATGGAACTGTGGCTATTGTGCATCCATGCTTCAATACCTTGGCACTGAATCTCTTTCACGAACCATACTACCCCTTTCTCACCATCCTTTCCCAGGCAGGTATTGAATGCTCCTTCTCAAAGCCATAAATCATCTCTCCCATTCCTTTCTTAAGTGCTTTTTTAAAGGAAATTTTAGCTCCTGGTTGTCTTCAAGCTATGATGTAAAATACAATTTCCTAGATTTTTTTTTCTGAATTCTGAACCAAACGGCAAAAAAAGATGAAGAAAACAGAATCTACTGTACTGCATTCAAGGCTGAACAGGGGAAAAAATGAAAGAATTTATCACAAAGAAATCCTACAAAGGAAAGTACTGCTAAAAAGCATTTTTGTGCTAGAGGAACATAAAATATCTAAAAAGATTAAAAACAACATATGGTATTTTTTCCTTCTGCCTCCCCAGTACTAGGAAAACCAAACAAGTAATCCAACTTCTTATGATCTGGCATCCGTACGTGCCAATTGTTGTGGTTAAGTTGCCATCATGCAGCTTCTCACCAGATTGCAGCACAGCTACAATTAATTAGGAAGGGGATTCATTGCTGGCATGGCCATCCCAGGTGTCTGGGTCTCATGGGGAGCACGTGGTCATTCCTCCATTGGTTTGGAGACAGCAGGCTCTCTAGGACCCTCCACCCAAGTTTTCTACAAATCCATTGCCTCCAGTACCACGTTATGATCAAGTCCAAGAGAAAGGTATGGGAGATACCATTGGGTAGAAGAGGCAGCGAAGAGCTTAACGAAGTTAACACTGTGTAGAGCTCACAGAGTGTGTTAGCTGTTGAAGCTAAATGGAGAACATTACTCTCTCCCTTGCTTGGAACAGATAGGGAGGGCTGTACTGGGGAATAGAAGTTGCCCTACCTCTCTGCTTGCCAAGCATTGGGGCACACCCCTCAGGATGACTTTTCACTAAGCATTTTCCAGTAGAAAAGCTTGTGAAACCTACTTTAATCATAGCAGAGACTTTTAGCTTCTGCTAAAAGATACACTATTGGAGACATTATATCTTTTACGTAATACCAATCGTGTAAGCATGTTTGTATGGTACAGCTAAGGAACTGAAGCCAATGGTCACTGTAATACAAGATGATATCTTGTACTACAGTGCTAATCTTAAAGCAAAGAAGTGTGCAGTTGCACTGACATTTTATTTAACAAATTGCTCTGTTCGTGTAATTACACATCAGGAAATGCTGAACACATGGAACATTTCAATTAAAGAAAAGAAGGTTCACTTCACTGTCAGTTCTTCTATTATACCTTTTTCCTCATTCATATTGAATGAAGAGTTAAGACCTTCACATTTAGCACCGTTTCTGTGCTGTCCTCTGTGGTTGGCAGTGACTGATTTCAAAGGAAAAATACCTAGAATACAGCTGAAGCCCAAATGATAGGCAGTGGAACAGTTTCACCTCCACTAAGAACACCAACAGCTGCATATTACACTAATTTGTCTTGGTATTTCTATGCTCATCTATTAGTGCATCACTTTCAAAAGCCTTACAAAGTAGGAAAAGAGTATTATCCTTACAGATCCCGAATCAGTGAGTGAAAGAGGATTATTTAACTCAACCAAAGCTAGACAGTGAGTCAGAACAGAATTAAGAGGCAGGCACAAGAGCTGACACCTGTAAACCACTGCTCATCTCGTATTTTTCCCCTCAGTTTTTCCCCTCAGTAAAAAATCCCCTCGGGGATTTTTTAGTTCTTGCATTTTCCATCAAGGACCTTATTTATTTTTTTTTTTTCCAAAGTGCTTTCATGCTTTGATGAGCCAAATTTCATGAACCAAATTGCAACCAAATTCCAGAAAAAAAAGTAATATATAAATATAAATCCACATGGAGCTTCTCAGCCTGACAACGCCATCTCCTACTGGCAAGTGTTTAAAGAAGAAAAAAAGCACTATAAATCACAGAAGAATGTAACAGGATTATTCACTCTAATATTGGAGATGTTCTGGCAAACATACTTTAAAATGTACTTTATAATGGATGTTGTATTCTTAAAATTAAATAGAATAGCATAACTCAAATTGCATTCATTTTGCAATGAGAAAAATGGTAGCTGAAATAAAATATAACATCTCAGTTGTGAGGCGATTACTTAGAGATCAAGTTTTTATCACAGTTTTTGAAAGGCTTATGATTTTCAGATGTGGTGACAGTGTTTCAATGGTTTACAGCAAACATCGGTGGCTCCCCTGATGCTTTCCAGAGTGATGCAGCCCAGGCTGTCACATTGCAGAGCAGATAAATGGGTGAAGAAGGGCCAGACAAGACCAGGCCAGGGATGCAGAAGGGAATTAAGACAAACCCAGGGCCATACAGTATGGACTGTGCCCCATGTCACACTGCCCCAGTGGCGTTGAACATCAGCTTCTGCTGCCGTACCCCTGCCTTGACCAAAGCAGCTTCACTCCTGGCACACCAGCCAGAAACATTTGTGCCTCCAGAGGTTTTTATGGTTTCTGAGAGCACAAGTGGCTGCTGAGTATAGAGGCAAATGCAGTGATTAATTACTCACATTGCTGCTATGCAGAGTTTCTTTAATATATATTTTTTAATATATATATATATATTTTTTAACCCTAAGTTTATCTTTTGAATACTCTGTGTCCATTCAATCAAAGCACTAATAAGCTTCCTGGAGTGTCCTGCTGGTTTGCAAAGCCTCAGCTTTTGTTTCTGATTCCTCAGAAAAGTATGGGAACAGAAGGCAAACACAGACAGAGCTCAGCTACCACAGCCTTCTTAAAGTGGCTTTGGTTTAGTGCTTTTTAGTGCTTCTTAGAGTGCTTTGGTTTCTAAGTATTTGATTCAGGATGGAAGTACTTTGTCCTCTTAAAGAGGTTGAGTTCAGCCCAGGGCATGCCTCTGGGTAGACAAAAAGAATTTAGGATTGAGCAAACTGAGTTTTGTGTGTGAAGAGATAGGCCCAGCCCTCATCCACAGGGCTAGCAAACCCCTACACTCTCAGCTCGCCTTTCTGGGCTCGGAGTGCTGTGTGGGGGGAATGGCAGGATGGCCAAGTATCAGTGATGTGTTTGGTCGGGCAGTTGCTGCCATGCTCCATGGCTTGGAGGCAGCGCAGGCAGTCATGGCTGCAAAACTGAGAGCTGTGATATCATCTAATTATTTTTTCACAGAGTCTGGAGGAGAGATGTTCAGTCCTTTCAGCAGGACATTATATACTCCTTTTTAAGTATGATATGAAAGCACTCAGCACTTCTCAGCAACACCTGAACTCTCCTCATCACAGCCCATGTATTGGGGGATGAAAGCAGAGCTGGTTCTAGCTGCAATTTTAAATAGGTGGTTAAGAAAATGCATTGTGCAAATTCTTTGCCAAGTGATTAATATCAAAGAGAAGAAATCCCAATTACTAGTCAAAAGGAAAGCACGTTCTTAATAAGAGAACATTTGGGCCAAAACAAAATGTCAAACATTTTTCCGATCAGCTGCATCCTCAGCTTGATGTGCCTCCTACTCTCACAAGATCAGTGTCACCTACTGAGCTTGAGCACATACCCAGGCCTGCTGCTCAATGACTCTTCCACATAATGCTGCTGTGTGCCCATGGGGACAGCCAGCCCACACAGAACATGGGCACAGCGGGGCAGTGGGGGCCCAGACTCCTGGGAGACCTGAGGGGAGATGAGTGTGATTTGGGGGGCATGGTAAGAGTAGCAGGTCTGGGAGGAAATAAAAGTTGGTGATCACAATGAACACTCATAGGCAATGTGTATGACTTTTTCAAAGGGTTTATTCTTTAGGACCAAGGGTGCTCATTTCCACCCAGGAAAACCATCAGTATTCACAAACCTACGACAGCAATTAGTGTCATCAGAATCTCATTCTAGAGCTATTTTGCTCCCTTGAAGCTGTACCTTCAGACCTTATGACCCCTAGGGACAGATAACTTGAAGAACAAATGTTAGATCAAAGGAGGAACCTGCATCAACCTTCTGATTTATGAAATATGTGCCTGACCAGCAAATACAGATTTTTAAGCATATTTTCTTAGAATATTTTATTCCAGAGCTCTTGGGTTTTCTGAGGGGAACAGAGGGGAGGCTGCAGTTGGGATCTTGCTCCTTCATTCAACCCCATTACCTCAGCATGTTTGGCTTTTGCTGTCCCCATCCCTTTGCATAAGCAGATGCAGCTGTTTTGGCAATAGGAGAGTCAGTTAGGGCCACTGTGTGGATACATATCTTATTTAACCACTTAACACCCATGTAAGATTGCAGCACGATACTAAATGCATTCAGTTGTGAATAAGCTTACAGTTAAAACTGCATATTTTGCAAGACATTGTGCTGGACACAACACATATGTCACTGATTCTTAATTTTTATAATACCTGACAATTATTTTAAAACGCTTCATGACAGACCTTTCAAAACACTCCTTGCAAGTCATATTCTAGGGATACCTGCATTGTTCATCGTTAGTAAAGGAAATAAAATATGACAAGAATTTGAAAAACAATCATTAGAACATGATCAAAGAGGTTTTCTGTAAGTTATAACCTTCACCTGCACAAAGTGTTATTGGTGAAGGAGTAGAAGCATGAGGAAGTGTCAGCCTGAATAAAAAAGAAAACGGAGGAGATTTCTGCTGGCTCCAAGCAACGGAGAAGTGAGGTTCATGAAAACAACTGTTTCATAATCAGAATTATAGTAAGCGATAAGGCAGTGTATTCTCTAGTGTGGAAACTAAGAAGCTGTTTTCATAAAAAGATACTTGACTTATTAAGTCAGCTGTGAAGGTTGCAGTGAAGCAGGATGTTGTTCCCAAGAAACAAAAACCCAACAGTTTTCTTCATTATTATGCCTATATTCCACAAAGTGGGTAGCACCGTGATGCTGTTATCCCCATCTATTGTATTACCTGTAATTAATTATTTCATTGTAATGGTACCTTCCTCCTGACTTTTTTCTCTTGTTTTCAGTGCAGATACTAAGCCGTAAGAGACAGCAGTATTCTGCCAGTTTTACGGCCAACTGCATAAAGAGAGAAGCACCTGCACCCTGGGTGTGGGACATGGAATGTGGGTCACACAGGGTATCACACGTTGGGAGATGGGAGCAAGGGTGCACTTGCTTGTAGATTCTGCCTTTCCCTGCAGGGCCATGCCTCCCTGTCTCTCTCAGGTGGGATTATGGTTCCTGTGAGCATGCAGAAGCCATCTACTTTGGGGGGAAACTCTGGAGCCTGGCCTGTAAGTGTTACAGATGTGCAACAAAAGACTTCTAAATACAAAGAATTGCTGTAAGTGAGAATTTGAGAGTTTGCGAGGATTTGAGAGTTTGTATCAAACTATCAGTGCACTCCTCTACAGTAAAAATAACTTAAGCATGCACCCCCAATACATGGATATTTACTTATTTATAAATTATATAAATGTACTACCAATGCAATACCAACCATAAGAAGTTCCACAAGAGCAAGTGCTGGGTTCTGTACTTTGGACAGGGCAACTTTGGCTGTATGTACAGGCTGGGGACAAGAGGTGAGAGAACAGCCCCATGAAAAAGGGTCTGGGGGTTCTGGGTGATGGCAGGATGAATCTGAGTGAGTACTGTGCCCTGGCAGCCAAGAGGACCAACCATACCCTGGGGTGCATCAGGCCCAGCACTGCCAACCAGGCAAGGGAAGGAAGGAAGTAATTAATGTAAAATATTTAATTTTATTATGTTAATGGTGTAAATTACGTTTCATTTCTGCACTTCAATGGATATTTTTGGAGACCCCTCCCCAACTTCGCATGCTGGGTACATTGAACTGCAGTCTCTTGGCATAAGAGTGTTTCTGCATGACCTATCTCCCCATGCCCTATTGGACATCTGCTAATTTACAGTGAACACCTCATCTACACCTGACTACATACAGAAAGGGTTATCTGGGCTGCTAAAATAAAGGAAAGATCTTGCTACTACGCCACTGTAGCCCCTCTTACCCTCATATCATGTACACAAAGTGTTCACTGCTTCCTCCTGTGTTTCTGAAGAGACCAAACTACAAGTTCAGGACTATTTGGATCTCAAATTTGACTCAGACTTATCTGCTTTTACCAACATCTGTTTTAATATTTGATGAAGCAAACTGTACCTCAGTGTGTGATTTGGAAGAGAACCAGGAAAAACAGGGTTTTGATTTTCAGTTCATTTAAACACCAGGCAGTCAAGACACATCATCCCGCCAGCTAATTGCAGTCAGACTGCAGTTTGCTCCTAATCTAGGAGTAGAATCCTTAGAACCTGGAATTGGATCTGACAAAGGAGACAAAGGATAATAAGAAAGGGTTTTTTTAAGTATGTCGACAGTTAAAGAAAGACTAAGGAAAATGTCGGTCCCATACTAAATGAGGGGGGCTGTTATGTTAACAGGGGATGCAGAGGAGGCAGAGATACTGAATTCCTTTGCTACTGTCTTCACTGTGGGAACTCTGCTCAGGACTTCTGGACTGTGGTGTTGAGAGGGTCTGGGGAATGGAAGCTCCCCTTTGGTAAGGGAGGAGATGGTCCAAGAGCATCTATGCAACATCAATGTATGTAAATACATGGGCTCTAATGGGATGCATCCATGTGTGCTGAGGGAGTTGGCAGAGGTGTCTGCTGAACTGCTCTCTATCATCTTTGAGAGGTATTGGAGAATGGGAGAGGTGCCTGAAGACTGGAGGATAACCAATGTTACTCTGGCCTTCAAAAAGGGCAAGAATGAGGGACTGTGTAACTGCAGGCCAGTTAGCCTCACCTCTGTCCCTGGAAAGGTGATGGAACAGTTTGTTCTGGATGCCATTTCCAGGCACTTGGAAGAGAAGAGAGTTATCAGGAGTAGTGAGCATGGGCTCACCACGGGCAGGTCGTGTTCAACCAACCTGGTGGCCTTCTATGATGTCATTACTGGCTGGGTGGATGGGGAGAGAGCATTCTACCTCGATTTCAGCAAGGCATTTGACACTGTCTCCCAGAACATCCTTATAACGATGTTGAGGAAGTGTGGAATGGATGAGTCGTCAGTGAGATGGGTTGAGAACTGGCTGACTGGAAGAGCTCAGAGGGTTGTGATCAGTGGTGTGAAGTTCAGTTAGAGGCCTCTACATGGTGGTGTTTCTCAGGGGTGGGTTCTGTGGTGCTGGGACAAGTCCTGTTCAACATTTTCATCAATGACCTTGATGAGGGGATAGAGTCCACCCTCAAAAAGTTTGCTGATGATACAAAGCTGGGAGGAATGGCTGACATGCTGGAAGGCTGTGCTGCCATTCAGCGAGAGGCTGCCCAGAGAGGTTGTGAAGTCTCCTTTGGAGATGTTCAAGACCCACCTGGATGCCTATTTGTGCAACCTGGCCTAGGGAGCTGCTTTGGCAGGGGAGTTGGACTCGATGATCTCTAGAGGTCCCTTCCAACCCATACAATTCTGTGAATTTGTGATTATGGCCTTGCATTTTGCCACACATAGATCAACCGCATTGAAACAGGAGGTCACGAGCAAAAGTGGTAATAAGATCTCTGTAAAATCAACAGAAAAATAAAAATCCCTGAGGTCTTAGTGCTGGAATACTGCTTGTAGAAACTTTCCTTAGCTAAAGCCTTAAGCACCTTGCAAACTACTTTTTGAAGTGGTTGTGGGTGATGAAGCAGTGGCACGGGTTGCCCAGAGAGGTCTCCTTGGAGATCTCCAAAAGCTGCCTGGATATAGTCCTGGGCTTAATTAGGGGGTTTGAATGAGTAGGCCTTCTGAGGGCCCTTCCCACCTCAGCTTTTCCGTGATTCAGTACAACCACTGAATCAAATCCCAGCAGTAGTGTAGTCAAACCTCAGTAGAAACCTTCTGGAACTTCTGGACTGTGTGTAGGACTGGAAGGGAACTTCTCCACAACTTCATCAGTGCCAGAGCTCACTTTAAAGAGACAAGTAGCAGACCCGCCACAGCAAGAAACTTTGAGTGAGTTTATTTACCATAGTCTGTCCATAGTCTGAAGCAACTAATATGTGACTGCATCCTAATCTCAGGCATGTAGGGTAACACAAACTTAATTCTAACTATCTTCCATTGCATTAAGCTCTTATTTTCAAGAATCCTGACTTTATTTCCTGCTTAGAGGTTGCCATGGCACTGTGGCAATCAAAAGAAATAATACGTCTCATTATGATAATCAATGCAATGAATCTGATGAATTCTTCATGATTGTTGTAAATGTCATTCCTTGGGCCTACAGTTTGCTCTCACTTTCTTTTCATGTTTCTTTTCTTTTATTTTTTTAATGTTTGTGTTTGTGTCAGCACCCCTTACAAAGATCAATCGAATAGTTACCACAGTTTAGAAGTGTGCTGGTTTCAGGTCAAATAGAGCTGATGAGTCTCTGGGGAATTTTTGCCGTTAGGAGGATAATTTTAATTCAGAATCTGAGATGCGCACAGCCTGGCTGAAGATTAAACAGGGTGGAAGCAGTATCACTTTTCTCTTAGAAGAATACACCTGAACAGTATGTTCAGGGTTCACTGGTATATATGTGTCAGGAATCTATGAAGAAATATGAAACAATCCAGATTTGTCAAAATAGACAGGTGAAGACATTAATTGTGCATTCAAGGAGGTGCAAAGCACAATTGAGATGAAACCATGGCAATACCTGTGTTGTGAGGAAATGCAAACATTCTGGAAGACTTGGCAGGGGGGTCAGGGAAAGCTGCTCAGGAGCTGGGGTGCTTCTCTGCTGCACTGTCTATCTTAGCTAGGCTCCTTGGAAGGCACTGCCTGGCCTTCAGATAAATGTATAATGCTGTGACATGTTCATCTCAGTTTGAAAGCACAGAGGACATTATAATTCTATAAACAGTACTCTTTGTTTCTATTTTTTCCTTCTCTCTTTCTGGCCGCTGTTGCTACTGTCTCCTTTTCCTCTCTGGGTTATTGATGGCATTAATCTCTCCAAGGAGAGCACAAAACTACTAACTGCTTCTTTGATGACAGTGTAACAGATTTTCGAAGAAGTATATTGGTATGCAAATGTAAAATGATAAAATCTTAGTGTATTTTATTCACTTTAATAATTTTTAGTGCAAGTTGATCTGATAAACCTATCTAGTAATTGCAGATTAATGATTTTTCAATTCTCAGGGAAGGAAAGGACAAGAATCATTTGACTGTAATTGTTAATTTGTATACAGTAATAGTATATGTTATAAGAAACTGTATCTATAGTCTTCCACAGAGAAATAAAACAAAACAAAACAAAACAAATCAAAACAAAACAAAACCAAACCAAACCACACATCGTATGACAACACTGCCAGAAAAACAGCTGTGGCATTAATAATGCCCTTGGCCCCAGCAAAGGTGGTTATTGCCTCCAGCTCTCCCACTAAGGGTGATGAGTGGGGTGGGAGGATAAGTTCTACTCATGCCTTGCCTGGAAGTCATGTGGAGAGTTTCCAGTGGGAAGCTGGTTGGCAGCGACGGAAGTTTATGGATCGAGTGTGTGAGCCAGCAGAGAAGATGATGGGTAAGTCTAAAAATGTCTGCACAAAATATGCAAGCCAAAGTACATATACACAGAAGAGAGAATGCAGTGCAGCGGGTGGATAAACAGTAGAAGACTGAAGTAGCTGCATAAACATTACTGGAAATCTTCAGGCCTGCACAGAAAGGAACAGAAGGCCATGTTGATACTTGAAGGCTTGTGTGCTGAGGTCTCAGCCCTGATGCTAGCACTGAGACCTAGGGATCAGTTCAACAGGTCTGTTATTGCCCCTTGTTATCTGTCCTGGATGCTCCCTGAAAGGGAGGGTCACATCTGCCAGCTCCCAGTCAAAGTCTGGGGTACCAAAGGGCTTTCCAATCAGCTTGAGATGCATGGCTCAGGGAACTGAATTAAGCTCTCAGTTAGCAGAGTGATGGAGGATAAGGCATGGTTCAGCTTGCCTTTGTATTAGGCAGTTTGAGTCAGCTCAGTCAAGTTGGCTGAACAGAAGCATCTATTTTATGTCATTTGAGCCACTCTAGGATATCTCATATGACCTCATGTATGTCTTGCGCGATATCTCCTGTGGCCTCCTGTATGTGCCATGTCAGATGTACCAGATCTGTGCAGATCCTGGCTGTTAGTAATGCCTGTGGTGTTTCAGACAGCATAGGCATCAAGTTTTCATCCATTGTGGATAATTAGTGTGAGTCTCCACTCTCTGTTATGCTCAGGGCTTAAGGATCTAGAGATACGATATATAGGCTTTTACATTCAGGTTTCTTAGCCTTTAACTGCTTACCTAACAATGTGCGTATGGATAAGACTCCCAGCAGCTACTTCTATCCACACAAGGGAAAACACAGTTTTTATCAAATTTTATCAACAGTTTGAGGAAGATTAAATGGCTGGGTTGGATAAGTTTTGTCTTGAAACATTTCTTGACAACAAGCAACTCACGTATGTTAAAAAAAAAAAAGAGAGAGAGAGAGAGAAGTAGAGAAGTAACATTCAAAACTATAACAACAGACCCTATGGCTTTCTCTGCCACAAGACATTGGAGAGGTTTTTTTTAATATTTGACAATGAAGAAATACTGTTTTTTAAAGCATTAGTTATTGCTTTTATTATTTGAGAAGCTGGCTGGAAAAATTCACCAAATTAAGCTGGAAACTAAGCAGTATAGCAATTTTCAGTGTATTTTTAAAGTTCTTGGAGCAGTTCTAATTATTCTCTGGAGACAGCTTCTAGGGACCAAAATCTATTGCTTGTGCACAAAATCAAGCAAACACAGACCCAACCTCTAAAAATTTACAACCTGACTAAAATCCTAATCCAGCAAACCACTTAGTCACTGCCTTTACAGCAAGTGTTTAAATAGCTGCAGGCTCTCAGAGCCATGCCCCAATAGATGAGCTGAGTGAATGTAAAATACTTTTGTTCCTTTCTGACTTTTGCCATAGTTTCCATAAATTGTACAGGCACGGAGCTTGGGAACACAAGAGCTAAAAATCTAAACAGTCTTTTTATACATAACAGGCATACGTGCTAGATATGCGTACAAGTACATACAAATGTACGTAGATGTATATCTACTTACAAAGCTTGCACAAATGCTGGAAATCTTAGTCACTGCTGTGAACTGAAAAGGTCACTCAAGCTGCATGAATTCAGAGAATTTGCTCTGGGGAGAGAAGCTGAAGCTATCAGCCAATATAGCTGCCCAAGTATGGGAAAATAATTCTGGAATAATTCTTGAATAGGGATGAGCCTCAACAGCAGGCCATAGAGCCAAACTATTGCAAATGTAGCAGAGCTTGAAACTGAGTTATAGACTGATTTCTTGATAGGGAAACAGTCATCCATCCTCTAGAAGGAAAGTTCAGTCATAATATTGAGTAGGAGCAATATCAGATTTTCACCCTCCCCTAGTAAGGTAATTCATTAAAATAGCTGCCAGCTCTATGCTACGTGCTTCTTCTTTGTGTTGTTAATTACCAAAGATTAGAGGGATAGGATATATGGATAGGTGGTTGTTTCATTCTCATATGGATGACCTTTTAGCCATCTCTCTGGTAGCAACATATGCATGAGTTTTCCTCCAAGTTTGATGGCTCTTTCCAGTCCTCAGTGAAATTTAGACCAATTTCTCAGGATTATAGATGAAATAACTTTTTCTGCTGGGGACCCTTGGCTAATGTTGACCCAAGATTACAATGTTTGTAGAATGCATCAGTGAGTGGCATTACAGGAGACTCTGCTCACCCATCCCTACTCAGTCAGCTGTGTGGCATCAATGGGAGGACAGGAGGAGACAAATAAACTGCCACCTTAGGAAGGTGATTGCAGATACAGGAAGGCTAGGAAAAAAACTTCAGTGGACTAAGGGAGTGTAGGAGAAGTGGGTGAGGCAGATGTACTTGGAGGGTACTTTTGAGGCTCGGTGGAGGTACTTGCATCACCCCATTAGCAAGGACTGATATAGGTATGTCAACTGGAAAGTTGTACTCAGCCTGTAGGTTAACTTCTCTTGACATTTATTGTTCCAGGGCCATGGCTTGATGAGTTATAACTGTGGTAGTTGGAACGTGTGTTTACCTACAAGGCATTGACTACACTGGATAAAGACCTTTAAGAAATCTTTGTTCTATTTTCTTCCTGTACTTTGTTTCCAGTTCTTCAAGATGCAGTGGTTGCCCTTGGCAACATTCTCTGGATTCTTCCCAGAATTTATGGAGACAAAATGGCACTTCTGAGGACAAGCCAGCTTGGTCATTAAATAAATATTCCCTTTCTGTTCAGCAGCAGCATTTAAGCCACAAAAAGACTTTTGCCTGGGCAGCTTCCTGAGATCATTGTTGTTTATTACCAAAGCTACTGGGGCTTGCAGCTGAAGCCTGGGAAGCTCCTCTCTCACAGCACCAACCCACCTCTGAGCCCATCCTGGGACATGCATGGTCCTGCTACTCAGAGAACAAGAAAATCTTCATAAAAACACTTGATGAAATGTTTTTCTTTGAACTTCAAAGTTATGCATTTAAAGAAAAAAATCCACAAAAAAAATCTCAATTATTGTTATTTTATAAAAATATAATTATTATTTTAAATTTCAAACTAGTTTGAAGCCTACTACCACAAACAAAACAAAACAAAACAAAACAAAACAAACAAAACAGAAGAATGTTTTAAATGGGCAGCAGTTTTATAGCTATCTTAGCAGAATTTTTAATCTAAGTCATTCCTGAGTAGATGATCTATGATTACATAAGATTGTGGCTCGTGAGCAACCTAACAAAAGTAGGAAGCTAATATAGCCATTAAATTCCACAACAAGTAAAATATTGAGAGGAAGATAAGAAAAAAATATTATTATAAACGAATCTTTAGCTCCATCTGCACAGTATTTAATTACAGCAAAGAGAGAAAATCAAACCTTTCAGACACTGATATTTTCAGGCAATATATATATCTATCTTGGCAGCAGCACAGACAGGTTACAGTGATACAAAGTCTGTTAAACCTTGGCTATAAAACAGCGTTTTCAAGAAGGTGGAATGGAGAGGAGAGAAAACAAACACAATTTGCTTACAGGATGAGGTACACAGTAGCCAGAGATATATGCAGAACATGGCAGAGAGGTCAGAAAATATGTCCCTGAATTACCTAAGCAGCCAAAGAGAAAAATCAATTTGAGAACAGCAATGTTGTAGCGAAGTGATTTGAATCAAGAACTTCTCAGTTCAAGTTAGCAAGAGGTTAACTCCTACATCAAGCAATTTTTCTAAAGGAATTTTACAAACAGCGTTAGCTTGAAAAGAAGGCACATACTCACAGAGCCAGTAACAGACATTTGTACTTGTCAAAAAGGAAATGGAAACTTTCTCAGTAAGAGATATATAGTAGTATAGCTAATCTTTGGATTTTGAACTTGATATGTTAAGATTAAAGTGTACTACTGTGGCATGGTCATGGTTTAGCCTTGCTGGCAGTACAGTACGTCTTCACTCTCTTGATTTTGCAGTTTGTTATGATTTTTAACACTTTTAGTTCAAAAGGGAGTGAAGTGTTTTTGCAAGAGCAAAATTGCAAAAGAGATCAGTGCTCCAGAACCTCTAGTAACCTGTCTGCACTGTGCTTGATGAACCAGGGAGGACTTGAACAGGAATTCATATGGCACCCTGGCCCTTCTTAATACTTTAGAAGGAAATTGATGAACAGAATTAGTTGCCTCTCAGAAAACTGCCATGTAACTAAATTTAGTGAAATGCGATACTCTAAATTTTACTGCAGAGAAAGACTATTTTCTCAACCCAAATCATAGAATGACAGAGTCGCAGGAGTTGAAAGGCATCTCAAGAAGTCGCTGAGACCAATCCCCCTGCTAAAGCAGGTACCCTATAGTAGATCACATAGGTAGGCATCCAGATGTACCTTGAATGTATCTATAGAAGGAGACTCCACAGTCTCGCCGGGCAACCTGTTCCATGGCTCTGCCACCTTACTGTAAATAAGTTCTTTCACATTTTAGTACAGAACTTCTTAATATTCAAGTTTTAGGCCATTACATACCACCAAGAAGAGCGTGGCCTCATCTATTTGCCTCCAACCTGCCTTTAGATATTTATAAACATATATCAGATCTCCCCTCAGTCTTCTTTTCCCCAGGCTGAACAGACCCAGGTTACTTGGCCTTTCTTCATTATGGAAGATGCTCGTGTTTATCATTGTGGCCTTCCACTGGACACCTTCTAGGAGATCCCCATCTTTTTTGAACTGAAGAGCCCAGAACTGGACACATCAATCCCACATTTCCTGCTCAAAGCTTACAAAAAACAGGAGAGTAAATACTGTTTCCAAAATTCTCACTCATGAACTAACAGGAGTTCTACTGCTTCTCTGGAAACAGCGACACCTAGTACTTCTGAACAGTGGCACAAAGAGAGTGTATATTGGTTAAACATCCTGACTCAGGCGTGGGCAAGCCATGGCTAACTTGTCTCCATGCTTATGTAGCTGTCACACAGTCACATTGCAAAGCATGACTGTGGCTGCCAGGAGCAGTCCTCAGCCTGCTGCCCAGCCCAGGAGATTCATGGTCTCTGCTCCCAACAGGGGCTCGCATGGCAATGGAGACAGCCAAAAAACAATTTCAGTACTTGACCTGAACCTACAGCACCCTGCAGGTTGCTGCCAAGATCAAACTGCAGCCTCACATGGTTTGGGCTTCCCAGCACCAATATGCTCAGAGAGGCAGAAACTGTCCTTTTTTCTCCAGAGCCCATTATGTGTTCCCAGGTTAAAAGTATCAGGTTTACTACAAGATTTGAACCTGTGCTGCTGACCCAAGTAAAAACTAATCAATGCAGTTTTCACAACTCTTTGAAATCAGATTAGTGAACCTAGATTGTGAAGATATATCTTTTTTCCTTTCCAATAAAGACACTCTGGAAGAGGATCTCTCACTTTGTCCATGTGGACTGGAGCTCTGGTCCTTCCCCAGACTCTTACCTATTTAACACAAGCTTGTTGTTTTTCCACCAAAAGCAAATGAGCAAGGCCATTTCTGTGCAAGCTAATGTGTATGTTTGTGTGAGATGTTTTAACAGCAGCCCTGGAATGTAAAGATAACATGTCCTGTTCTATTTACATGAGAGGCTGAGGATGTAGAATATATTTACATGACATTACTGTAATAAAGAATAGTAACTTTCCACATCTCTGAGAAATTCTCTTGCTTCTAGAATCCCTGAAGCAGGGATATAGCAAATGGGAATCTCAGAAAAGAGGATCCAGAATAAATAACAATCAGAGAGAAGGAAGGATATGTGTGAAAACCCAGGGTTCCCTAAAATACCTCATTTATATTTACCTGTATAATTACCACACTTCAACTTGTTGGCATATTGTGTTCCTAATGGATATGTTGCTATGAAATTAAGGCAAACATGAACGTTATTTCTATTGATCATCCCTATGTTTATTCATGTACTGTGGTGTAATTTACTCAGATGTTAACTTCTGGATTTTCTCAGCATAAGATAACTGGATATAAGAAAAAACAAACAAAATATTAGTCCAAGCCTGACTATAGATACCCATGCACAAAACAAAGTAATTTCAATTAAGCATGAAGCAACCTCCTCTGAAAGGCTTGAGATGGAGAACAGAGGTAATGTGATCTTTGCACTTCAGCTGGAAGCCATTAGCAAAGCCAGGGAGCTCAGCATGCCCAAGGTTGGCAGGAGGACTGCCAAGGGAGCAAGCACTCCTGTTCCAGCTTGGGCCAGCTGCAGGGACCCTGTCTGGTTTGACAGTGTGTTTGTTAGAGTGGCCTTGGGCACCGTGTTCTTGTGAGAGAATCCAATACAATGTTTTAATTAGCTCTGTGATTATCAAGTTGCTTTAACCATCACCTGCTGTACAAAATTTAAATCTTGCACTTTTGATAGGGTAGAGGTGTTTGTAAGTTAACAAGTGTTCCAAGACAAGGAAAAAATAACACAGGGTGATGGGAACACAAAATGAGAAGAATCTTCATCAAAATAAAATGAGTTGCTTCCATCTAGGTAAAACTTACCTCTGTGTCCTCTAGAAGAGAAGACTGATGCTTGGCTGACAACAAAATAAAGAGAACACTGCAGCCCATTTGAGTGAATAATTAGCTCTTTAAATTTAAAAATGGACAAGCACTCAAAATATGTTAAAGTGGGAGCCATTTTGAATGGGCTTGGATTTCATAGCATACTGTCTTAATTTGGAGCATAGTTTCTTGCAGTCTGAATCAGAGTTAATGTCACTACATAACTTTTTTCCTCATTTTAGCTTTACAGTTAACTGTCAATGTGCAACACAACCAAATCCTTATAAAAGCCAAAGAGGGACAACCTGTACATCCTAACTGACTGCTGGTTTTATAGAGACCGGATGTTATTTCAAAAATGATATTGAGGAATGTACAGGCTATGGATAAGAGACATCCCAGTATCAAGAACTGACTTATGTCTGTAACTGGTCTTACTTATTCATGCAAAGATTGGTGATGTTGCAGGAGGAAATGCTCAAAGGTCTGGCCTCAAGCTCTCAGTGTCAAAGTTAATGGTTCCAAGCTCCAAGAACACCTCTAACAACCAACCCTAACTGAAATATGCAGTTCTTTTTATAGCAATTACAAGGGGGCTGAGTTCAATCACTCCAAGGGCCTTTGGCAAGAGTTTGCAGGGAGCCTGAGCTGCAGCCTCACCATTTCCACTAGCAGAAGGCTCCTGAACAGCCCCTGAGAATAACCACAAAAGGGACAATAAAGGCTTATGTCAGCCTAAACCATACTTATGGGCAATGTGGATCCCATACTGCATGCCAGGATGGTGATTGACAGCTCAGTTCAAAGTATCAGCTATTGAGCCCAGTGTGGACCAGGAGGCTGCATCTTCAGCCAGCTCTTCATTGCTTCACACAATCCCAGACCCACAGGGCTGAGATACACCCTGTCTGGGGACTTCAGAGCAAAACCTGACCTTCAGACTGCCTGCAGGCCATCTCTCAGTGCAAGACTCACTCTTATCTGTTTCCCTAACCTGTATGCCTCATCCAGCAGCTTCAGGTAAGGAACTGCAACCCAGCTCCAGGTACATGTGTGTGCATGGCTGTAGAGCACAGGTATACAGTGATGGATAGTTTTCCATTAAAACAAGAACTCAGCACATGGAGCACTAGGTGAGACACATTCACGCATATCTAAGCGTCCTGGCTTGCAGTTGATGTGCACCTCTATCAGATGCCCTTCTCTGAGATGATTTTCTCCATAAGCAGTGACTCTACTCCTCACAAAAAGGATACCATAATTTACAATTTAAGCTACACCTGCTTCCATAACAAATCAATCCTTGACCATGGTGGCTGTCTCAAAATGGCTGCTACCACATATGCTCACATCTTTCCACAGTTCTACAAATCATTAATCAAGCAACTTACTAACTTCACAATGGAATTCAGAAAAACTTGGGGAGGGTGCGAGCTCTTTTTGATACATAGGCTGCAGTGGCACTGCTGATTGACATTTTGTTACAAGCCTTTGTTTTCCAGGGGGTACGAATGTGTTTCTGGATGTGCAGGAGGGGGATTAGATTTGAATTCCACACCCAAGCTAGTTTTATCTTTCAGCTCTTCCACGCAGAAGCAAATGAGAGCTGTTGCTATTGCGTAAGTTATATTTCTTCCCCTTCTCTTACATATGCAAATTCCTCTCCCGTATGTAAAAGCGGAGGTACACATTAGGCAAAATCTCCTTTAGAGACTCGTCAAGGAAGGCTTGGATTACTGTTCTGCAAGAATGTTTAAAAACAGCAACAGCATTCCCAAATTCTTTCTTCAGAGTCTGTGCAGCCAGTAAATGGAGCTTTAAACTCAGACTGAAAACCAATATAATTTGTTTGTTGATATAGTTACCATCATCTGCAGTTGTATAATTTATTATCGCCTACTGCTGCTAGGGATAATAAAAGAGAGAGTGGGTTTTGCGACGTGAGTAAAACATGAGCACAAAATCTCCACTGGAAATACTGAGTCACTTAATAAACATGTAGACCACAAATTCATTATACATTATTCATTATACAGGTTACAGATGGGTCTGAAATGGAGGAGTCTGCTTAGGTTTGCGTGCACGTAGACATTTGTGAGCATGGGCTTGAGCAGTGAGGAAGAGTGTCTGTGTCTGGATGGGAGATCAGCTCCTTTCTAAAGGCAGAGGCCAGAGAGAAATTTTGGATGCATTGAACAATAGTGCAGCTACCTCCAGGCCCAGCAGCCTGTGGTTTTATAGGCTTTGGCTGATCTCCAGTGTAAATATTATTAAAGACATCATTGAAGGAACAGTGATCTTGGCTGCCTGTATTCTTATAAATAACTGATAAGAGATCCAAAGTATCACAGCTTCTCTCAGACTCTGGTGTCCACCTCCAGCATAGCACCAGCACTTTGGGCTGTGCAACCTGGCTTCCGGGCAGCAAAGCAGATCTGGGAAGTAGTGATACTTTCACAGAATAGTTTGTTTTAGCCCTGAACCTTATGCCAGCCTGACAGGAGCAGATCAAAAAGAGTGCAGGACCCTCAGCTTTAAGGGACCTAGCCTGCCTGAAGATAAAGCATCAGCAGCGCTCAGCAGAAAGAGCAAGACAACCCTGAGACCAGGCTTCATGCCTTCGGCAATTGTTTTAGACCTCTGGGAGGGGAGAAGCAGCTGCCGAGAGAAATGCAAGGAGCATTAGAAACGCACAGGCACTGCAGATGTGCCTCTGGAAGTAGATTCTGCTTCACAGCCTCCCTCACAGGAGGAAGGGCAGTGCCTGGCCTCAGCCTTCTTTTCACCTGGTGTACTCACTAACCCAAAAGAAGCAGCACAACACATCTTTGCAAGGCTGGAAACTGCTCACCTACTTGGGAGGGAAAATAAAAAATAAAAAAAAAATTAAAAAATAATAAAAAGAACTTTGAAGATTATGTGTAGCTGTGCCAATTGATGACACCTGTGATAACATGAATACTGAATTTGTATTTGAAGTACATTTTTTTAGGAGAAATACAAGGAAATTAGTGTTCAGTGCAAGTCCAAAAGCTAACTCTGCATGTTTTAGGAGGGAGGAAAACAGAAGGAATTGTGGTTTACTTTTACCAAGTAAACCCCACCGTTTTGCTCATTTTTTTCAGCCATGGAGCACTCTTAAGTATTGACATCCTTGGGACAAGTAGACAGATTTGACCATCGCAGCAGGACTGACAGACACAAGTATAAGTCCCCCAGACTGAAGCCTTTATGTTTCTCACATTTTTGCTGCTATGTTAGAGATGGCCCATTAGTGGTGATTTCCAGGAAAAGCTCTGCATTTTTCTTCATTTCATAAGCCTTTAGATGTGTCTCAATCATTAAACATATTCCATCGGTCTCTTTTTTTTTTTTTTTTCCCAAATGGCCATACAGTGCTGAAGTTCAAATCTGTAGAAAGGTTGTTTTAATAAAATGGGCAAAATGCTTAATGGCAGCTTTTGTACTATTCTTCACAAACACTCTGGGTCTGACATTTAGACTACAGCTTACCCAGCTTACAAACATGAGGGCATTTAAGTTCAGGCACCGAGGCATGGTCATACACTCCATCTGCAATCCCTTTTGTGCAGTTGTCAGGGTGCCTACAAAGTGCCAGTCAAAAATATATGACCACCATCTTACCTAGAAACCATGTTGCAGGCATTCTAATTTTCAATGCATTTTACACTCTTTCCCACCTCTTGAAAAGCCACTCTACTCATTTGCAGTTGACAACACATCTATCCAAATCCAATTCTACAGCAGTTTCCTAGGTAACTAGCACTTTGGCACAGAGAAGCTCTACACGGTACAATGAGCCAAAACACCCGTTAGCGTTTCCACCTCTTTTCAATATTTCTGAAACTTGCAAAGATATGGAAAAAAAAAAAAAAAGAGCACAGACGAATTAGAAAAAATAAATCAACAGAACAACAAGAAGAAAGCAAGGTATGCTCAGCTGCTATGTTTAATTTTCATCCAGGAAATTTTGTGCTCACCAAAAGTTAGCTCAGATTTGGAGACAAGCACCATCTAAGGGCTCAAAGCATTTCCCAAGGGTTGGACCACTGTATGTTATCATCACAGATCCCAAACACCTTTCTAGGCTGAGTCATGCCTGTAGCACGAGCAGCTCATTCTGAACCATGCTAGGAGTAAATGGTTTGAGCCTCTGCTCTCCCTGCCTCTTTCACCATAGCCAGCCCCACAAGGGCTGCAAAGTGGGGGCCATTATCTCCAACATACTGTGGATTCTCAAGGAGGAGTTTCCTCAGACTGCATTGTATCACCAACCAGTTCAATACTTCCCTCTTCCATCAGTTGGCTGCAGATTTGGGACCATTAGTGAAGGACAGTTTGTGAGTATGATCTGATATTCAAGGGTTAAAAAAAAAATAGCCTGGTCTAGTGGCTGGTACAGCAGGGTGGTTGAACCTGGATGATCTTTAAGGTACTTTTCAATCCAGGCTGTTCTATGATTCGATGACAGTGAGAGCCCTCATCTCTTCTGCTGGCCATATGGCTGCAGTCCCCACAGTGAACTAGCATCTAGAGGTCTCTGGTGGGGGAGTTGCAGGGACAGAAGGGGAAGGGTGACTCCTGAGTTTTCTCTTGATGCCTTGCTCTCCCTGCCAGCAACAGCAGCCTGTTCAGAAGCACAGTTGTAATGTGGCATCTGTGGAGAGGGAGAATGCATTTCCTTGTTTTGTGTGCAAGAAAAATGCAAATCCTTGCCCTCACCCCATAGCCACAGGTGGTGCATTTAGGCACTGGAAAAAAGCCACAGCCTGAAGCCAGGATCATGCTGGAAAAGACTGGGCTGCAGAGCTGCACTGACAACCCTTCCTAGCATTAGCATACATACATACAGACAAAGCTGATTCCAACCAAAAGATAATTAAGGAGAGGGGAAGGAAACCTGGGAGTAGCTAGTATAAAATGCCCTGAAGGGGAGGAGTGGGTTCAGGAATGTGCATCTGAAGGGCTTGGTCCAGTGTCAACTTCTGCAAACATGCCCTGCTGAATCTTGTTCACATACCCACATGAAGCCAACACAGCAGGCCTTCGCCAGCCCATTGATGAGGAAGTGAGAGGGCTTCCCAACTGGAGGCTCCAGCTTGCAGGCAAGGCCCTCTCTTTCCTGCTCGCCATTGTGCTATGTTGCTGAAGGGCAGCATGTGCACATCAGACTGGAGCAGAGTTCAAAAGAAGCAAGTGTTGCCTGCGGCTGTCCTCACCTCAGAGCACGTTACAGCAGGTTAAAGGCTGCTGTAAACTATGCCAACCACTAGTTAATCTCAAGAAGCTTTTCTGGCAACCACACATTGACAGGAAATAAGGATACACCAGTCATGCCCTCTGGAACAGTGTCTTCCCTAGGAGCTTGGGGGAAGATGCCAGGAACATCTTCTGGTGGCTTTTGACTGGCTCAGGTATGTACTGCACAGTGGGAGCTTCAGGAAGCTGATAAGCAACAGTAAATTTAGGAAGCTTTGTTCTGTGACTTTGTGCCACAGAGTGGATCTGACCTGCCCTGATAGCGAATTTGAGAGCCAATAGTTCTCACAGTTGCAGACTTTTGTGCAATTTAAGCTATACTGACTGAGCATTTCCCCATTTAGCTGATCCCCCTTTCTGAAGTACAGCTGTCACTACCAAGGGACAACAAAGCAGATTTTTGAAGCTCCAGTACAGTGCATGAAGCTCAGTTATACCCAGGTGAGTACCATTCTTCTGGTTGGGCTCCCCTTTCAGACCCTTTTAGATTACTAGCAACTGGGTGCCAGTCCTAAACCATGGCCTTGTATTTTTTCTCTCATGATCGAGGCAGGGGAGTTCTAGCACTGCCTCAGGGCTCAGCCCTTGCACTTACACTGTGTCTGATAACTAGTGGCTGGGCTGTGAGATTCTCTGTGCCTGATCAGCTGGTGCCCAAATCCCAGCAAACCTGAATTTGGAGATGTAGGAGAGCTGAAGGCACAAAGACTTCAATCGGCTCATTTGCAATTTAAACACCACCATAGTTAATGGGAGGGGGCAAGAAAATACTTCGTTGTAGTTCCCCTGCTACAGTTGGTTGAATTTCAGTTGAAGAAATTATCCTGATGTATCTGATGCTCAGTTTGATAGGAAAGTAAGAAAGGTGCAGTGAAGGTTCACAACCATCTAACGACAGAAGTGGCACTCAGAAAACAAAATGAGGTTTGTCATTCCACTGTACAGCAGCCTGACACTAGTCTATCAGATCAGTCACTGTCAGTAGCACTGCAATGGGGGGCTTTTTTCACATTGCTTAGTGAAACAGTATGGATTTACTTGAGTCCACAGTCCATACTGAAATCAAGGAAACCTGATAAACACAATCACAATTTCTTTTTATGCATTATGAATTCCCCTTCAAAGAATCACAGAAGCATTAAGGTTGGAAAAGACCTCTAAGATCACCTAGTCCAACCACCTACTCATTGTCACCATCACCCACTAAGCCCACATCCCTCCGTGCTACGACTACCCTTTCCTTAAACACCTCCAGCGATAGTGACTCCACCAGCTCCCTGAGCAGCCTGTTCCAAGGGAAAAAATATTTCCTAATATCCAACTTGAACCTTCCCTGGTGCAACTTGAGGCCATTCCCTCTAGTCCTGTCGCTCAGCTGCTGCCCGCCGAGCCCGCTACTCCCCAGCCCCGCCGGGCTGAGCAGCACGGCCAGGCTCCTCCCGCGGTGCTGGGGCGCCCCCTGGCGGCGGCCCGGGGAGAGGCGGCGTTGGCTCCTCGCGGCCCGCGGCGCTGCGGCGCCCCCTGGCGGTCCTCCTCTGGATCAAAAAAGCGATCAAAACGTTATCAAACGCGACAGATGCTCCCTGGAGACGGCAGCCGCTGCTCTGCGGCGGTATCAGGCACTAAGGGATGGAAGAACAAGGCTGAGATTAATGCTGCGGGAGATACGGGCCTCGGGAACAAGAGGAGAGGGAGGTTAAGCCCTGAGGAGCTGCTCACTGCCATGGAAACGTATCTCCTTCTGCTCGTTTACATTTTTGGATTTGTTTTACGGAAGATTTGAATGGCATAACAGAAATCTAGCAAGGAAGCCTGTACATATAAAGAAGCTGAAGGACTATACAGACAGCACAGCTGTGGTTTCTGGTGGGAATGCACTCTGATGTTTCAAGCCAACAATAGAAAAAACAGTGTTTTTCTTCCTTCTGCCTTTTAATGCATGTAACAAATGTTAAAGGCCTAGGTTGTTTTGTTTTGGGTTTTAAAATTAATGGTTTAAGAATATTGGCCTATTCCACCAAGGGGCTTGGGAATTTATGGCAGCATCCGAGAAGAGCAACTGAGAGCTGGCAGCAAGCACCAAAGTACACAGAACTTCCTTTGTAGGTGCAATGGGCAGGGAAGGCTGAGAGAAGGGAGCCAGAACTTCTGGTCTCCTGGAGGATAGCAGCTAGTGTGCTTCGACTGTCTCTCAAATCTTCAGGCCTCTTTTGTTCCAGGTCAAAAGAAGCAAAAAAAATGTCCAGTTTCAAATCCAGTTCAAATCCAGTTTTGATTGCCTATGGGAAACCTGATGATAGAATTGTAAATCATGGAATCATTAAGGTTAGAGAAGAAGTATAAGATGATCTAGTCCAGCTGTAAACCCATCACCACATTAAGCAATGTTGCTCAGTGCCACATCTACACGTTTCTTGAACATATTCAGGGCCAGTGACCCCACCACCTCTTTAGGCAGTCTGTTTCTATACCTAGATCACTCTTTCTGAGAAGAATTTTTCCTAATATCCAACCTAGTGCAACTGAATGCCATTCCCTCTTGTCTTGTTGTTAGTTATGTGGGAGAAGAGGCCAAACACCACCACACCACAATTTCTTCTTTTTTTTTTTTTTTTTTTTGTAGTTGTAGTGAGAAAGGGGGTCTCCCCTGAGCCTCCTCTTCTCCAGACTGAACAATCCCAGTTCCCTCAGCTGCTCCTCTTAAGACCTGTGCTCCAGACCACTCACCAGCTTAGCTGCCCTTCTCTGGATGCATTCCAGGGCCTCAATGACTTCCTTGCCATGAAGGACCCAAAATTGAACACAGTACTTCAGGTGAAGCCTGACTAGAACTGAGTACAGGGGGATGATCACCATCCTGCTGGCAGCATAATTTCTGATACAAGCCAAAATGCCATTGGCCAAGAAGGCCATTTGTGCACTCTGATGGCTCATGTCCAGCCAGCTATCAGCTAACTGTCATGATGTTGAATATCAATAATATAACAGAAATCAGCTAATGCTCTTGGTCTAGTGGTTAGGAGTTGGTGCTCGCACTGTTGTGACCTGGGTTCGATTCCCGGTCAGGCATACCCAGAATGCAGCTGGAGCATTAACTCTTCAACTCCCAATACACTGCATGATGTCATGACGTTGAATATCAATAATATAACAGAAATCACAAAACCATGACACTAACACACCCAAGTCCTTTTCCTCTGTGCACCTTTCCAGCCACTCTGCCTCAAGCCTGGAACGATGCATAGGCTTGTTGTGATCAAAGTGCAGGACCAAGCACATGACTTCAGCCCTCTGATCCAGCCTATCCATATCCCTCTGTAAGGCTCTTATACCCTCATACACCCATAGAATAATTCCTATTCCCAGCAATTACAACCATTACACATCATCTGAGACTGGATGTAGAGCAAATAAAAGGTTTATTTGTGTTACCAGCTTTGTATTCCTCTTCTGCTTAACTCCTGCAGAGTAACCCATCAGAAAGGAAAATGAAACATCATCTTTTTGAAAAGGTACTGCAGCCACCAGAGAGTCTGTTGCCAATGAGACACTGAACTTATACCACATCCTTTGACCAACTAGAATCATAGAATCACTCAGGTTGGAAAAGACCTTCAAGATCATTGAGTCCAACCACAACCTAACCGTACTATGCTAACTCTAACAACCCTCCACTTAATCATGTCCCTGAGCACCACATCCAAATGGATTTTAGACACACCCAGGGATGGTGACTCAACCACCTCCCTGGAGAGCCTATTCTAGTGCTTAACAATCCTTTCTGTAAATAAGTGTTTCCTGATATCCAACCTAAACTTACCCTGGTGCAACTGAAGGCCTTTTCCCCTTGCCCTGTCACCTGTCACCAGTGAGAAGAGACCAACCTCTTGCTGTAAGCACCTTTCAGATATTGGAAGAGAACAATAAGGTCTCCTCTCAGCCTCCTTTTCCCCAGACTAAACAGCCCCAGTTCCTCCAGTTTCTCCTTGTAGGGCATATTCTCCAAGCCTTGTTGCCCTTCTGTGAACCTGCTCCAGCACCTCAATGTCCTTTCTCTACCGAGGAACCCAAAACTGAACACAGTACTTGAGGTGGGACCTCACCAATGCCATGTAAAGGGACAGGATTTCTTCCCTGGTCCTGGTCACCACACCATTCCTGATGCAAGCCAGGATGCCATTGGCCTTCTTGGCCACCTGGGCACACTGCTGGCTCATATTCAGTTACATCTGTCCATCAGTACACCAAGGTCCCTCTCCAGCAGGCAGCTTTCCAGCCACTCCTCCCTAAGCCTGTAGGGTTGCCTGGGAGTGCTGTGACCAAAATGCGGGACCTGACACTTGGCCCTACTGAAACTCATACAGTTAACCTTGGCCCATCAATCCAGTCTATCCCGGTCCCTCTGTAGTGCCCTTCTCTCCTCAGGCAGATCAACACTCCCTCCCAACTTGGTGTAATCTGCAAACTTATTGAGGGTGCACTCAATCCCCTCATCAAGATTGTCAATAAAGATGTTAAATAGAAGTGGCCCCAGTACCAAGCCCTGGGGACACCACTTGTGACCGGCTGCCAATTGGATTTAATTCCACTGACAGAGGAAGACATCCACTGACTTCCGCAAGGCTTTCAGGGATTGGCCCAAATTTTCTCAGCCACTCTACTTCTTTTGAAGCTCTCAGTTGGAAAGAGAGGACCTGAGCAGCTGTCTTGTCTTTTTTCTTTTTCCCATGAGTATCCTTCTTATTTCCCCCAGCTGAACAGAGGCACCATTTCCTTCCTTCCTTTCCCTCTCACTGTGCTCCCTCAAGCTCTTGCCCCATCCTCTCTGGAGATCTCCAGATCCGACTCATTGGTAACCCATCATAGAGCATGTGACTGCTTTACCATCCTAGCCAGGGCTTCACAAGGCCTGATGCAACATCCTACTTCCACAACACAACACTTTGTGCTTAAAATTAAATATGCCCTATACATCCCCTTGAAGTTAAGCTCGCAGTTATTGTAAGCACCAGATCCTTTCCAAAGACAAAAGTGTGGACAAGCTGTATATACAAGCCCCCATTACAAAAGGTTGATTTTTGTTCAAAAGCTCCATAGCATCAGACACCCACAGAAATCCAGCCCATCTAACCTGTAGGGTAAGAGGAACATCTGGAGACTTGTTTTAACTTCAGACTCTTCTGTATCTGGTCCAGTGACAGCTGCATTCTGTCATTCACAACCTAAACAGGGTCCTCCATACTATATGCAGATTGTTTTGAAGCAGTGCCTTTTTGCTGGAATTGTCATTATTTTCTTTTGTGCTGCCTGTTAATTCCTGTGCATTTGAAGTGTTGCTGGCTTAGTCTGATACCGTCACTTCGGGAGAAACACTGTAGTTCCTAAAACTGGAGGCTGAAATTCTCAGGTCCCTCTTGCTGCAGCTCTAACAAGCAGCAGAAGGAGTGGATGTCACTGCTCCTGGCTTATAACAGATACCACTTAGCATTTAAACGTTTAGAAAACAATCCCCTTCTAACCATCCCTCACCTTCTGCATTACTGAAAATAATAATTGGTCTTCTTTATTCTTATGTGCTAGCATAATATTGCCATGTTCACAAACTGTGGAGAGCATTTCTGTAGTCTGCAAATATGTGCATTAAAACTGATTTCCTGTTTGCTTGTTTTTTAAGAACACTTTGTAACATTTAATTGAAGTTTTGTTTTTAGTGTGGGTCTTTCCAGTGGTGCACAGAGGTAGGAAGAGGGGCAATGGGCAGAAAGTGGAACAAATTCAATTTCATACAAACATGAGGAAAAAATTCCTCACTGTGAGGGGGACAGAGCATTGGAACAGGTTGCCCAGAGATGTAGAGTCTCCTCCTCTGGAGATATTCAAAATCTGCCTGGACCATTTTGCACCTGGACCTACTGTAGGGAATTTGCTTTAGCAGACAGGTTAGACTAGATGATCTCCTCAAGTCCTTTTCAACCCCTACAATTCTGTGATTCTATAAATGAGTGCTGTGGTAAATACAACATTATTCTGTGGAGATCTGTCACCAAACAGCCTCAGCAAGTAAGGCCAGACAACAGTGTCTGAAGACAAAGTGGAGATGCAGAAGTGAAAGTGCTGCCTGGAGAGTGTGGTAGTGGAGTGTGAAAAACTGTCTGCATAAGTGACTTTCTGAATAGAGGACTGCACAAATTGAAGAAGACAGCAGTGTCCTGCTTATGTGTGTAGCTCATGAATTGTGTCTGTAGCTGAAATGTTGTGACAAGGTTTAGCATGGAAGATGTTTCTTCCTGATACTTCCCAGTGAAAAAAGACAGGAAAATGTGACAGTCATATTGCCTTAGTATCACACACTTCAAACTAGGTTTTCCATATGCAAGTTCTACTCTCTCTCCATATTTATATATCTCTGAAATACAGAATTGAACCATCACAAAATCCACATACAGAGACCTGGGTTCTCGAAGTCACCCATAAACCTGCATCCCACTGATGGAAATGAGAAGAAAAGTGAAAAAGAATGACTCTTAACTCTTCACCTAAATAAATCATTGCAGACATACTGAAAACCCATGCAGATGGTGATATCATACAGTCCTTCATTGTGTACCCACTGTTATACCAAGTGTGCCAATACTGATTTCTAACTGTTCTTTGTAAGGGCTCTGAAATTGTAAAATATGTGAGAGAAAGGCAATCAGAATGAATAGTTCCTGGTCGTCCTAGGAACACTATAGTGGTGAACTGCCACTCATCACTTCTTTTTAAAGGTAATTTTCTCAGAGGCCACTCATTGGATTCTGTGAAAGCCTTAGCTGACTGATTCACTTAGAGCAGACCAGACAGCTGCTGAAATCTCTGAAAACCTCAGCTCTCAAGGATGCATTTCTTGTACTAGAGACAGGTGAGTACAGATGTGTAATATTTGCCTTACCTGAGTTACTATATTGTGGTCTATTGATTCTGCCAAGTTTTTACACTTTTCCCCAGTTGCTGCTAGTATTTAGCATTAGATACTTCAACTCAGTGAGGCAGAATGTCTAAGATTTTATGTCCTAATGCATAATTACAGCTTCAAAGTATGCCAGCTTCTGGAAAGTACTCCACAAAGGGTCATTTTTTTTGACACCAGGCTGCATTCAGGATCTGGATCACTGTTAGCAGCTGTGCTCTTGAAGGAACGAGAGCAACTTCTCTTCCTATATTTGGCACCTCAGGTAGGTCAAATTTGGATCATAAACTTAGAAGATGACATGCCTGCAACATATACCTTTCAAAACCATGGCATTTAACAATTCCCAGCACACACAGTCATCCATCCAGAACCTTATGTGATCTGAGCAACCTGATCTAGTAGATGTCCCTGTCCATGGCATGGAAATTGAACTAAATTAAAGGGTGTTTCTAACACAAACCATTGTATGATTTCATAAGCAAGGCACTTCTGTTTTCCTCCTAGAGAGACATGGCAGACCTGGAAGTAAGGAATTAATCAAGAACCTTGTTATACCTGATAGACATTAGTGGCTTTCTTAATCACATGAAATGGCCAGAGCACTCACCTCCCAAGCTGAGAAACCACAACTTTTTACAACAGTCTGCTTTATGGCAAACTACTTTCTTCTGTGTTAGCAGAATTATAGTGTAGTAACATACGGTGAATACTTGTAGCTTTAAAAAAAGAACAATTTTGTTGTCTGGAATGACTTACTTCATTTATGGCAAAAGAAGAGGATGAGGCAAACAGTTCTTTGAAGGAGTCAAGTGGACTACAGACAGTGAAGCTGCAACTTCACAGGAGCAGAAAGCAGCCACAATAGAGCAGCAGACTTCATAAAGGACAAGTCACTGGTTATTGGTAGTATCCTGAAGGCACTGAAGATCCACTTGGAAATTTTCTTGGTTTTAGAAACGCAGAATCATGGTATTTGTATAATCATGAAATGGTTTGAGTTGGAAGGTCACTTAAGGATCATCTAGTTACAGCCCCTTGCTGTTGGCAGGGTTCAGCTTCCACTAGACCAGTTTCTCAAAGCCCCATTCAGCCTGGCCTTGAACACCTCCAGGGTTGGGCATCCACAGCTTCTCCAAGCAGCCTGTTCCAGTGCCTCATCACCCTCTTAGTGAAAAGTTTCCTCCTTATGTCTGTTCTAAATCCCCTCTCTTTTAGTTTAAAACAATTACCCCGTCCTCCTGCAACTACCTGCAGTCCCTGATAAACAATCCCTCCCCATCTTTCTGGTAGGCCCCTTTTAACTAACGGAAGGCCTCTATAAAGTCTTCCTGGAACCTTCTCTACTCCAGGCTTAACAATCCCAACTCTCTACCTAGGCTGAAATCAGCTTCTGGGACTGCCATTTGTTCGTGAAAACAGGCAACAAAAATGCATGTACCATTATTCTGGATATTACATAGGAAGGAGATCAAGGAGCCTTGGGCTGTCCTACCCATTCAGAACAGTCGTGATAGCTTTCAGTCTAAACAACAGTCAAGGGCAAAAGCTTTTCCTCCTTCCACAAAGAGGGCCACTACATTTGCATTTCAATACAAAATATTGAGCATCTGCTTATCACAAGGAAACTAACTGTCTGCTCAATGTCAAGGATATTAAGTTTGGTATTTTTTCTCTTTTCCTGCACATTACATAAAAGTTTGCACTGTGTTCTCAAAGGGAAAACCAGGAGGGAACTAAAAGCTCTCTCTTCTTTGTATTACAGCAACTAGCAATGTGTTCTTAAAAGGTAAGTCCCTGGAAAAGATCAGCACGTAATTTATTTGTCTTACACTGTGGTCTACTGCTTCTGTCCCAAAGTCTTTGCATGTGTGTTCTCTGTATATCAGAAACATCAGAAATGAAGTACATCAGTGTGCTGGGCACTTTTTGGTGTTACATTTTCTATGTTCTAGGGGGAAAAAGAAAGGCTAAATTTTACTTATTACTAAGGATCAGCACAGGAAAGATATCCTACAACTGGACACAAAACCATGAGATTTATGAAAGGGAGGACTTTTTGCAACAGTATGACATATTCTACATGCAATCAGATCCCCTCCCACCCCACAGAAGCAAAGATATAACATGCCTTTTGTTCAGAGATTTACCATGTTTAATTATTCATTTTTTTCAATAGCTTAACCATGTATTCAGTTAAATAAAATAATAAACAAAAGTGTTCAAAGTGAGGCAATATTGTTTTTATGTTATTTTTCAGTTGTGATCAGGTATCTGTGGGACATGGAAAACTAAAATCAAACAACATACATAATCTTTAATTCTCTAATAAAATTCAGTGCCAAATTCTGCTCTCAGGTAAATTTGTATAAAACAGGATCCACAGTGGCATTACAGGACAGTTGCATATTACTGGGTTTAGAAAGGGCTAAAGATAAGAAGTTGTTCTCACCTCCTTAAAGGCTTGGCACACACCTCATACTGAACTGACACGCAGCGTCCCACTGACCTGGTGTGAGCAGGTGCAGCAACACTCACTGCAAGTAAACCGATCGGATTTCACCAGATTGTAATTTGGCTAAGTGACATTAATTGGCCTGCTTCAGTAACTGAGAGCACAGTTTGGCTCCTTTCATGGTGAGAAGGCAGCCAACCAAACACAACTTTCACCAGGCCTCAGTTTCTGGCCCCAGATTTCAACATACACTATTACATCAATCAAACAAACCATAGAAATTACTTATCATTTTACTGTTCCTTAACACATTTCACACAGTCCTGCAGCGAGCAGAATCACAGATGAACCTCAGAACATACAGAGAGCACAACTACTACACTGGACATGAAAAGGAAATTTTATTAAACATGTTTACATAATATGAGTTGGAAGTTCATTTAAAAGCACAGGGGAGTGTTAAGACAAGTGGTCAGAATAGAAAGATACTATCGAATTATAGCTAGTTGGTTTTTGGCCACTAAGACAGAACAGGATCTAGTAGTAGTGCACCAATGCTTGAGTTCTTCCTGCTCAGCAGGTCGAGCAGTACCAATCTGTGCCCTGTGGAAAGATGGGCAGAGTAATTCCAACGTGTTGAGTAATAATAAATAGTTCACTTGGTGCAGGCAGTATGTCTATGAGTTAAAACCTAGTGTGTACGCAGTTTCTACATGTGTTACAACCCCACAGTAGGAATCTACACCAAAATATTTATTAGAAGGAATTTGGTCCATACTACATCACGTTTTCCATAGGGTAAAAAATAAAGTCCATCTATAGACATTTAGCACCAGACTCACAGACCTAGCCTGGCTAAAACCTGCAAAATGTCTATAAGAAAAATGGATGGCTTAGATTTCTTGGTTACTTCAGTATAGTAATTACGAGCAAACTGTACAAGTACATGCAACATACAAGCTGGCCTATGTGGAACTAACATACATTATTAAATAACCTTTTTCATCTCTTTTTACAAAACGTGCATGCAGCTTTGAACAGTTCTGAGTCATGCTGCTCTATTTGTGTGATCACAAAATCAAATGGCCTGTAAAAGGAGGGGAAACATATCAATGCACCTGCAGAATCTGCAGTTTTTAGCACATTTACAGGATATCACAAGGGATTTCAAGGCCAAGAAGAACTCAAATGAATAAAAAGCAAATTGAAGTTTGACTTTTTTTTTCTCCAAAAAGTAAGATATCTTGCGTTAAAAAATCAAGCCTTGTGCTTGCATCAATCTCAAAGAAATGTAAACTAAAATTTGATAAAAACATTAGTAAGTGCAGAATATTTCAACTGGAATTTCCAGTGAAACACTGAACATCTCATACCATGCTCTATCCAGGGCAAACAGGTGTGTCTGAAGCGACACATGTCAGAGAAGCCTGGGTACAGCTGAAAGTGTCATATGCTCAATCCATTCCTGGTCAACATTTTGGGAAGTCAAATATACATTTATACACAGAAATGTAAGTATTTCCCCTTCATTTATAGGAGGAAAACTGCATTACCAGTAACATATTCTATGTCAAAATTAAGAATAAAGCTGCTTTATACCAGTCCCCAGTATTAGTTGCAGAATTCTTCCAAATTCTTCCATGCAAAACATCATAAACATAAAAGTTAGTATATATAATGCAAACATATCTGCTTTTTACAAAGAAAAAGTGGCACTGTGATGATTAGTTATTATTTTAGAATATAACCTTGGTTGGTACTTGTTCTGAGTTCCCACATGAGACATGTTGAAGCACCAGAACCAAGAAACGATTTGAATGTGCTGGAATCCTAACTGGCCGCTGAACACTTTAATGATGCTTACAGAGATATGCTTCAGCCCTTTTTTCATTTGTTTTAGAAAAAAAAAGGAAGGGTCTCTGTTAGCGTTGTGAGGACTTCTACAAAACTAGCAGAATCACATGGCAAAAAACTAGTGGAAGTAACAAATACAGAAAAAATGCTGAAACACCAGGAAGTTAACACTGCTTGAGGGCTCTGTCAAAACGTGAAAAATACAGTGCTGTTAACAGAGTGAGAGCTTCCAGTTTGGCTCATATCTGACTTAATTTGAATCTAAAGATCCCTCTCTTTTTTTTGTTTTTTGTTTGTTTGTTTGCTTGGCTTTAGATCATTATAAGCATCAGTGATAGCTGCTAATAGTTTGGCTCTATGTTATATACTTTTGTTCCATCAATGTAAGCCGTCTCTTGACAAACAATTCAGACAACTTTTGGATAACTACTACAAGCAAAAACAGAAGTGATTGTCTCTCTCCAACAGTGTTTTTGATCGTGTGGGTATCTGGTTCCAATCGTTATCCTGGGAGATGTTTTATTAGGCAGCACCTGCTCCTATGACCGAATGCAGGGAGGCCCTGTTGAACTTTCCAGAGACGACTGGGAAGCCCTGCGTGTCAAGGGAGTCAAGGTTGGATCCACTAGTGATGAAGGTGGGAATAATTTATACCAGCCTATTACCACACTGGACAGATCCAATTCCTCCAGAAGGATCTGGGCAACTCCCATGAAGCATTTGTGATCCATTCGGCCATAGTCTCCCCAAACTATTACCTGTAGGAACACAAAAAGAGCCATGCTCACTCCTGGTGTATGTCACAATGTGTACAGTAAGGAAAATGTTTTTCTTAAGGGTGAATGATTGCTCCCTCTTATGGGACAGGACAGGAGCAAGAGTCAACAAAAAAGAAATGTTTAATACAGACAGACATTTCACAGGTCGGAAATCACAAGCCCTGAGGAAATGTTTGCTGATATTTAGAAAATTAAATGCTTAGCAAGTTGGAACAGCTTTGCGTATATTGCTTAAACTTAAGTAAACATACAAGTGCTTTACCAAAAGATAGCCTAAAATGGGATTTGGAAGCAACTGACCTGAAGGACTTTACCCTGTGGACTTTCATCAAAAACTAGTGTCTGTTGGTACAAAGGATCAAGAGTCTTCCGTGCAATTCTTGTCTTCTTCTTTGCTATACATGCTCCATTTTCCAATAAATAAACTTTGACATATGGAGCTGCAAACAAAACATTATGAATTTTATGTTTGGACTTAAAAACTGCCATGTTGCACATCTGAACTGGAGGACAGATGCCATAAAAGGAAGATGAGTAGAAAGAACACAACATGCTATCTTTGTTGTGTAGTCTGAATACAAATACACTTGTTAAATAAATGACACAGACCATAAGGAACCCATTTAATTTCTATAACCCTTAAATTTAACAATCCAAGATGTTACTAATAACAATTCTGTTTCACTGTTTCATCTGTCATTCTAAAAGCAGTTTTCTTTGCCAGGAATTAACTTTCTCACATAGCTAAGCTGGAGTCACTACGCAGGGGTCAGAGATAAATCACAACAGAAGACTTTAATATTTCATTGAAAGGAATATTTGAAGCTAAATCATTTCAGATAACACATACACTAACTGCTCTTTTGTCTTAGGCTCCTAAGGAGGTTGGTAAGTACCACTTTGCCAAAGTGTTACCTAAAACAAGCGTTCCAGTCGTTACAGAGTGCTTGTAGCAATGATTATATATCTCTTCCAATAAAGATTCCTACAAATAACTAGGACTTCAAAAATGTTCTTATAAAATGGTATTTCATTCATTATATAGATTGTTGACACAAGCATAACATAACATGCAAGAGTCTCCAAGCACTGTTTGCATACAGAAGACTACGGCATACGGATCTACTAAGCTGTTTGTTCAGAGCACAGTTATCTGTACTTCATCTCATTTTGATGGGGAATAAACACAAAGGACTTCATGTACATTGACAAAGCCTTTCTGAGAGATATGACTTGCCTAAAACACACAGGAATACTCCTGCAAACGTTCCTTCCAGAATGGGTTTGGAGTTGCTGCAAATAATTCCTTGAAAAGTGGCATGCAATTTGCAGACGCATGTGGTATGAAGTTGAATGATAACAAGGGTATATCCATACATAAATTCCTTGCAAATAAAATGTATTTACATCTAATGAGGTGTTTAAAAAGCATCCAATCCCCAGTTCACCAGCATATTAAATATTCTTGTTTTCTGCTCATGTATTGTCTATTTTTCCCTTACCTGGGGTAGATTTGGAGCCAGGTTTTTGTGTGAGGCCACGGGCTCTAATGACTTCTACTTCTAACTGGCCCTTTTTATCCACCATGCCAATCTGGATATCACCTGAGGGAGCAAAAAGAATATTTTAGAGAAGCAGGACAGTCTGGGAGATTGGGTATAAGAGAGAAAAAGAATCACAGAATCATGGAATTGCTTGGGCTGGAAAAGATCATCAAGACCAACCACAACCAAATTAGTATTCTACTGGTCTGCTCCATGAGCATACTTGTCACCCTTCCTGATTGTTTAAATTGATTTGTCTTTAAAATATAACTAAATGGATCTCTGATCCATGGGGGCAAGCACATTTACAGCAACATTTTGGTATAATCACCATACTTTTCATTTCAAATTGTGAAAATTATTTAGAGATTTCTCACACAGGACTGATGCCCCAGCAGCACTTCCCTAGCAGTGGTCCCAAATGCCCACAGCCAAATTCATGTTCAGATATCCCCTTAGCTGGACGTTTCTGTCTCCAAGCTGAGATGCAAGAACTAGCAGTGCAATGGCTCCTTCTTTGATTAACAGGAAGGGTATCTGCTGACAGAGGTTCACTTTGAACTCTCTGTACCCCAGCTGACTGAGGGGATCTTCGTGTAAGGAAGATGTACCAACCAGTTGCGGCACACAGACATAGTAGCTTCAGAGAATGATGACCTATTCTCCAGGAACTCAAAAAATGTCTAATGCAAAGAGCTCTAACGAACAAATGTGACAATTATCCTATTTTTATCAATATTGCATGCCTATTTTTGTTGTGAATGAAATAATGCAGCTTGCTAACACCTGCTTGTGCTAATAGTCAAACTTCTGTTTCCCTGCCTGAGTTGTGAAAAGGTACGCTTCCTGCAGGAAAAGGAAACCAATAAAATGCAAGAAAAGTACCTTAACTATGGGCTGATGTTCAAAGTGTTAGATCTCTGTGATTCCATCTATTATGGAATCAGCTGGGGAGAAATCTAACAGGCCACTTAGGATTAATTACAATCAATACAATGTGTAGCTTTATGACTTCAGTGCAGATAAAAGAAATGTCCATATATCCATGCCACATTTGAATAGGGATATATATGAAATATTAACTCTGAATTAAAAATAAAATAAATAAAAATAGACAGTCTTAAACTACTATAGGGTTCCAAACTTAGAATTACAGCATTTTGAAACGAAGTGGGCATGAGATGTTCAAGTTTGTGTAATGGAAGATTAAAGCAGTGGTTATACATTGCTATGTGAGGTAGGACAGAGCTGCAGGGAAGGTTTTTGGCTATCAGTCTTTGCTTGAATAAAGATGTTTTGTGTTGCACTTAAAATAGTTTAAAGGAAAATTCCAAGAAGCAGTATTAAGAATACATCTCAGTATTGCACAACCAAATTAAAATGCGCTATAGGCAGCCAGAAGGGGGAGCAACAATCCAAATATTTGTCAAAGGCAGCAGGATATAGAAGATGTGAAAGTTGAAAAAAGTGTGGCAAAATACTTTTCAGGGGAATTAAACCTGAGCCTTTAGTAAATAAAACAGTTCAAAGAAGTGCTCTGTAATCTGCAGAAAAATAGAAGATTAAAATAAAGGTGAAAGAAATTTAGACCCCTTTATTCATACCAGCAGTCACTTTGATTTAGAAAATATTCTCACAAATATCTTGTATCTCAAAATACACAACAAAAGAAAATAAGAAAAAAAGGTGTTTAATTAGTTTGGTACTAATTAACGTGCTTACTAAGTTGCAGTTATTTGGACTTTCACAGCCATGATTGCCTTATAGGATACTCAAAGCATCCTCAAGAAAGTTTGTCCCCTGCTCAGGAGATAGCAGGTTAATGTCCTCTCTCTCTTTCTTGGTCCTTTTTCAGCAGCATTTCAGTTGTCCTTTCTGGAGCTGATACTTCTGAGAGTGTTCTACTGTAGCACTACGCACTCATTGCTTCCAGCATGGTTAATGGAGTATATCAAGGACTCCTCGCTTAGAATCCTAAACATGTAATATTTGAAGCATGCCTAAGAATTGCCCAAGTACAAGCAAAAATATATTAAACCTCTCCAGAGACACTTGTACAGTACTGTGCTACTGCACAGCACTCATACCCTATTCATAACTAAGGTACAGCTAACACTAATACACGGTTATCCAGACTGGTGTGGAGTGCAGAGAAAATTGCAGATAGTCTCAGGCAACTGCTGTAGAAAATAATTTTGTCACTAAAAACACTGGATTTATCAATAACTGACGATTGGAAATTGCAAATGTGGGTAAAAGTTTCAAATTCTGGGGTTACTTCAGGATGAACCAAGGATGAACCATTGGACAAAGACTAAGTATGACAAGAAACTGTCAATTACATCCAATATAATCTATGGTGATCAAATATAAATGGTGAATAGCTGAGATTTCCCAATGATTGGAGAACCCAGAGTAACTTTCCAGTGGGAAGGAAAGTGCAACCACAATTTTCAAACTGCAACTGAGATTAGCAGGCACTTCACATATGGAGCAGTATTCTTTCTCATCTCATTCTGGATTCAAGCATGCTAGAAATATCAGTAGGAATACCAGTGACCAGGTACAGGATTTTCATGTTGACAGAGAAGGAAGCCACTTTGTAAAAGTGTTTTTGGTGCTGTAGTCTAGCAGTGTGTTTGACAGGTACTGGCTAATTATTCATCTATCATAGAACATATTATCCTTACCCATGGCAGGGGTTGCTAGCGTTTGTCGGCCTACTAATTGTGCAGGTCCAAGTCCATCAAGGAAATCACTGAACTGACTGTCAGCACCCAGACGTACTCCAGGAAATATTAAGCTGAAACAAAGTAAGAGCTGGTTAAGCATAAGAACGGGATTAATTTTCACAGTCCTTCAGTATTTCCTCAGAAAATGCTTCTTACACAAGACAAGCGGCTCAGAACGTGCAACCACAAACTTCTACAGTGTAGAGACCTATTACTTTATGTTCCTGAATGCCTGATTCAATTTTTAATACAATTTTATATCAATACATACATCCAAATGTCATCTGCATCAATTAGGATAAACGGAAAACCAATGCATGCTTTAAATGTACTGCTGCAGCTGAAGCCATAACCAGACAGATAGTACTAGTGGGGATGATACCTAAACCTAAAGTCCATCCTTTTTCAGGACTGAACTGCATTCACACAGAATATACATGCATTTTCAAGCTGCTTTTTTTGTATTCCAGAATCTCCACTTTCTTTTGAATACATATACATTCTCCAAACAATAATAAAAGAAAGAAATGAAAGAAATTCAGAGAAAGAATAATTCATAGTGGGGAAACAGCATCAGCTTCCCCATCACAGTCAGCAGGAACAGAAGAATGGAGTCTATCATATCTAAGTCTAGATAGCATCTTAACCAGCAGGCCATCCACTGTTCTGCATCCAATTTTCTCTCAAAGGAAATTTGCTATTAGACTCAATAAAACAGTAACAAAATTTCCTAATTAAAGCATCTAGTGTGAAAAGCTTTGTTTTTCAGGGATCAAATTTTTGTAATTCATTCAATTAATGGTAAAAATTCTTGGCAAGCCCCATTTAATGGGGTACAAAATGTCTATTCCTTTCTTCAAGACTAAGTCCTCTCACAATGTTCACATAAAGTTATAGACTGCCTGTAACTAAAACTGGCCAGAAAATATCAGCACAGTGCTTTTCATTAGAGAACTCTGATTTACCAAAATATAAGCTTGTCACAAAGAAATCTTATTTAAGGTCTCTTTAGGTGGAGGAGAAATAGAACATTAGAAGCCTCCAGTTCATCCATTAGCCTCCCAGTAATGGCAGTCACCTAACTCTAAGATGTAAGTTCAAGCCTTGTGCTATGCCTGTCAAGCCATCCAGTCTCCTTCTTGCCCCAGAAGCACTACTCATAACTCTTGCAGCTGCTAGGAATCGTTTCTCACTTATTTTTTGACATTTTTCTCCATTTGACATTTTGCTGAAGAATTACTAGCACTGAACATCTTCAATGTTCTCATTTTTCAGATACCTCTATGTACACAAAAAATAACAAAGGGCATGAAGTACTCCATTCTCCTTAATTAGCATGAACTGTAACTCATTAAACTCTAATTATGGATCAAGCAGAAGAATGTAATGTGCTACCTGTAGGACTCTGTTATTCCAGCTGTTATTTATCTGATTGGTAGTGCAAAATGCAGGATGAGGCATGATACTACCTATAAATTAACTATGTGACTGTAATTAATGGCAGTATCATAATGCACACACACAAGGAAGGAAAAATTGCCCATGCAAAATCAACACAAACACTTCCTAAAAGCCATCATTACCTGCCTACTGTAAGGCTGAACTGCAAACAAAATACCACTCAAGTAACTCAAACTCCTGTCGATGCCACATCAAAATGATGGGAACCTCATGGGAAGCAGGATAAAATTTCTACCCATGGTACTGCATCCTGTTAAAGGAACATTTCTCTTCCTTTATTGCAGCAAATTATATTTCACTTTTTAAACTGAGTTTTGTTATATGCCTCTCTTGGACCATTACCCTCAACTTCCCTTTAGAGCCCTATCATCTAACGATGGAGAAACAGCACCTTTACACTTCTCCTTGCCACAATCATGGCTGACTGGCTCTTCATCCCTCTTAAAAACTGTAGTTGCATAGCAGTGTAAGTACTTAAAAAGATGAAGCCAAAGAAGTCCCTCTTGTCCATTTTTTTATCTGGTCTGTAAAAAGGAATTCTATACTTCCAGTTTTCACTTTTGCAGAGGACAACTGGTTACCAATGAGCCTCTGCACACAAGGTAGAGTCTCATTGGTATCTGTAGGGAGGCTACAGTATTTATGCACACTTTTGCATCAGATTGGTATTTGTTATCCTTTCCTAAAGACTCAGTCATTCAGCAGTGAATGAAAACAGCCTCCCCATTCCGCACAGTTGTGTGCATGGTTTTAGCTGATGGTGCAGTTGGAGTCTGGTTTTACAATTCTCAATAAGAGACTTGGACCAAGTCCAAACTAAACTCTCTTTGTATACAGTACTACTAAAACAGTTCCATATCACAGGGATTTACACACAGCATCTGAAGTTTAACTCCGATTTAATCCAAACACAACTCAAAGACAAGTTTTGTTTTGAATAATGAATTCAGTTCTCTTTTTATGAACAAAATGTCTCACAGGATAGCAGGGAAAATGTGAAACCCTAAGAAGTTCTCTTTCAATTTCAATCTTCAAAATATTACATGCCCCAATTAGTTCAGTTTTGCTAACACTTTCTCAAGAGGAATAATCTGTATACATAAGTTATCTCCCCAGTCCAAGCTGGGACCTCAGTTCACATCCCAAGCTTTAAAGACAAGAAGCTTTCTTTCATTACTATACTGTTAATGCCACTTACTTGCCCTCAGAGCTGTAACTATTTATGCTGCCATCAGTGGATTCTCGACTTGGCTGTCGAACCATACGACTTCTCATCTCTGCAGCCATTCCTGTCTCTGTGCTTCTTTGTATCGTGCTCTTTAGCTTCTTATTGCCAGCCTCTGAAAGCAGAGAGAGAGAAAAAAAGCGATAGTTAGAAAGACAGTCTAGCACAAAGCCTTTCCTTGCAGTTTTTCCCAACAAAAATAATCTGACATCTCTCTTATTCAGCTGCAAACTTGTCATGGTTTCTCTTTAAAAGGGCTGTTGCCCTCTATTAATGTGCTATTAATAATATTTATACAATTAAAAACTAGACAGGATGACTGTGATAGTGTATGCTAGTCACATACTCGGTAAGGTGTACCTCGCTGCATTAGGTTAGAGGAATACAAATTTATGACTGTCTCATGAAAAAAGAAGGAGCAAAACTTTTCATTCATTCAACAGAAAAATGTTAAGCACTAAAATACTTGGTATCAAAAGTATAACAGTGTATTTTGACGCAGCAAAATCCTGCTTCTCACCACAAAATAAACTGTGAGTTTTATATAATTTCTAAGCAGAATAGTCTTTTAGGAATTTCTTTGGAAGATGAAGAATTCCACAGAACCTAATTTGCAAACAAATGCTACAAAGTAAAATGCATCTCATTAGATCATTTAACAGCTCAATCTCTTTGAAAAATTTTCCATTGCACTTTTTAAAATTATCCTTTGAGTTCAACTTGTAAGCTTCCAGGTCACCTTGGAGCAGGGAGAGCTTCCAGTCCCTTCCAGGCACAGTTCTGAGCTTCATGTGTAACAGCTGACTTACAATGAATTCTACTCCAAATATTATGCTCCTATTGGATGGCAATTGTTCAGAAAAAAAAATTAACTGAAATACTTCCACTGAAGTCTCTAAGTCGCATAGAAATCTGTGTTGCCTTTAGACTCAGTGTCCTTCTCATTTTCTTTTAATTCAGCCTGTCATTCAATGGTTAACTCTAATTTCTCTCAAGAAGCAGACTTGGCAAAGTTTCTCATGAACAAATGCAGAAACCTCCTCTTCATTTAAGTACTTGTTCATTCACTATCTGTAAAGTTGGTTTCCTTTCCACATTCTGATCATGGGAACACCTGAAAAAAAATGCTTCTTCCATCTTCACCTGCTACAGAGACTGAAAACTTTTTCACTTTCCTATTTCATGCAGACATCATTGATGTTTGGCTATGACAGATCTTAGCCACACTTTAGACAGAAGCCAGGAACCTTGTAGCCCCACTATATATTCAACATTCTGGAGGATGGTTGGTCTTTGCTCTTTGAGTCTTCCAAGCTGACGCATAGCAGGGAGAAATTCCACAGGACTGAGAAGCTCTTCCTCTCCAGGGTTATCACCTCTTTGGTGTTATCAGAGATATGGATATCATGGTCAAAACAAAAAAGGAAGAATTTGTATATTGAGTGAAGAAGAGACACTGCTGCAGCAAAAGAGGCTGTGTTTTTTCTTGTAAACTTTATGTTTGAATGGTTGTTTATTTATGGCATCCTCCAAAGCAGAGAAATAAATACTTCTTAATGGAAGAAATCAGCTAATTCTAGACAGCCACAGACCTTTTACTCCCATCTGAGCATCACAGCTCTGAGGTTTTGCTGTGTGCTTTTGCTGCAACTCATCCAAATTCCCAGTGCTTGGTCAGTTGAAAAAGCATTATTCAATGCCTTTAACATGCAGTAGACTGGGCTAGATGAGGTACAGTAGGATCCACTCCCAGGTGATGTAGGTGGCTATACAGGGTACTATGTGAAACTGAAGTGACCCAATATATAGGAAAGCAGAATATATATTTTGAATCTATGCTTTACAATAAAAAAAACAGCTAATGTGCACATCCATAATCTAGAATATCAATGCTGAAACATACGATGAGCATCAAAAATTAATCAGAAGGTGGTCTAAGATATAAAACCCACAAGCAGTCTTAAAACAAAGAAGGATTCTCGTACTCTCAGTAGACATTTATTCGACAACCATGCTGTCTTCTTTCTTCTCTGAAAATGCCTCCGTTTCCATGTTTTCCCACAAAGCAGGTCAGATTATGTAGTTTACATCCTGCAATGTTTACTGAAGCCAGTCAGTCAGATCAGACAACATGAACAGAAGGATAAAATACAGAAGAGCTTGAAAAGCAAGCATCTGAATGGAAGTGCCTCTGAATATTCATGGCTCAGGAAACTCCAGTGATGGGACACTAATAGAACAAGATCATCATGATCTTGGCACAAGGCAAGTAGAGAGATACTGCTTCAGGCCTCCTGGACAACACACTGGATGTGGAAGCCCACTAACGAGAGCCAGTTTGCTTGGAAAGTGTAATTAAAAGAATATTAATAGAAATAATCACAATAGAAATTTCCATTGATTGAATAATAACAAAAAAAAAAGTATTATTTTAGCTTGAAGCCACAGAAGAGGCTGAAAATTGCAAGTGGTTTGTCATTTAGTAAGAGTAATTTAATATTACCATGGATAAAATTCATGTTGCTGTATGGACATGCTTCTTAGCATCACAAATGTTAAATGCACAGACTGTGCAGGAGAGCTCCTTGTACAAGCCCTCAGTGTGTGGTATATATATCAGATCGTCCGCTTCTGAATGCTTTTGAAGTAGTTGCGCTCTGAAGGTGAGTTCTACGGTTCTGCATTTCACTCCCTTTTTCCCCATTAACTATTTGTTTTTAGGTTGAAGATTAGGAAAAAAACAACAACTTTGTTTCCTCTTGTGACTGTCACTAATATCTGCAATGTTACTTGGGAAAATTAGAGTTGTTCAGATTTTATTTTACAAGCTCAATCTTAATATTCTGCAGTACAATAAAATATAACATTAAAGTAACCCAAGACAGAATGGCAAAATACATGAATTTTATGGCATAAAGGCAACTGCTTTACCCAGGACTAAGAACTGAAACACATTTCACAACTTTTTAAAGTTTTACGCAAGTCAGTTACACACAACGTGTTTATTTCTTTTTTTTATGTCTACCTGCGGCAAATAGAAATGAGAACAATTTATCTCAGTGGTATGCTCTGGTAACCTTCCCAGGAAAGTCTTGTTCTGCATGGCATAAGGTGGTCAGAGCTGAGCTGAGCTGGGACCTTCTACTATTTCTGGAGGAAGTCAAGTAATGTGGAGTCACTCTGCGGTGCGGCTTCCAGTCCTGTGTTGACAGCACAATGAAATGGGGGATCTGATCAACCACCAGTGTTTCTCTGGCTCCTTACAATGTGTATTTTTCTTAACTTTTATTTTAATCTTGTATTGTTTTCAGGCTAGCAGTTGTGCATATAGCTTTGCAACCCTGCCTTTATATGAACAGTAGAAGTTCATTAAAAATTTAAGTTCAATATCTATGCTGTGATACACACTTGGTCCTGATGCTGATTTGTATTTGATATGTACAGTTAGATTTTATAATATGTGACAGTTATTTGCCTGCACTGTATAAATTGCATCATACTCATTGTGCAAACTGAAGATAAACTGTCTCCATACTGAATACCATTTAGGGGAAAAATGTATTCCAAAATGTTCTGTACAACTCTATCTGCTCTGTCTATTATGTAAAGCTTTCTTCAAGCAGAAATGCAGATTAATGTGCATAAATTCCATTCACCCAAGCACATAGTTTAACAGGTACAAGCTAGAGAAAAACAATTACTGAGCAATTGCGATAAACATTTTTGCAGGTTTGATAACAAATGCAAAAGGATCATAAAACAGCCATCTGCAGCTCTAAGACATACTTGGCTTGCACACTTTTTGCCATTCATTATCAGCCCTGTTGTAGCAGCCCTGCTACAACACACCAGAAAGCATGTGGTATCTGCTAGTTCATTCTGCATTTTATAACTAGACATTGTAGCGATTTTTTATTTTAATAAGAAAAATATTAATGCATTTGATGTATTTGAATTCCTATACTTTTTAATCACCTCCAAACATAGCATTCAGGGGAAAAATGCTATTGATAATAGATCTATGTTAGCAAGAGTTAGTGACTACCTATTGAAACAGGATGGTCTACTAGAGATACCTCAAAGATAGATTTACGTTCCTACAGGCATCCAGAGAGAACAATGGCAAGGCAAGCAGTCCCAAATCACTTGTATCCCAGTAGAGACATGACTACATGCTGCAGCACCATTGGTCTGCTTTCCTATGGGCTATTTATGTGCCTTTAAATAAAACTGCCCATTTTTGTTCTTGTTTCAATATAAAAAAGTATGAGATAATGTAAGGGTTGTGCCAAAGCCTGTTGGAGTTAAGCTTTTATCATGTGATGTAAAGGTGTATATTTGGTGACATGGGACATGCAGGGACAAAAGCATGGTGACTTAGAAAAAAGGAAGCAAATACACACATGGGTACGTGGTATGTAAAACTGACGACCCATTCAAAGGAACAATAAAGAAAGCAAAGCATACACCAATGCTCAGTCCACTAATGGAAGTGATAATAAGCTAGGTGCTAATATACAATGTCACTTGACTTAAGGGCAATTCATGGTTTCAAGCATGCTCATGCACATGAGGAAGAAAGCCTAGAAGGACTAAAGTTCCAAGGCAATTCCGCCTGCAGCCTGGTGGAGTTCTGGCCATATTTTGGTCCGCATGTCGCCTGTGTGACCGTGATATACCACAAAGACTATGCCAAATGAAATATCGCGAGTCATCCTCAACCGAAGGAACTACAAAAATGAAAGCCAAAGGGCACATTTGCTTCTGATCCTTTCTAACGTGTTACTTTGCAGCCTCAAATTTGACTGCTGGAGGACCTGCTGTTACAAGTTGTGCTGCATCCCACTCACTCTGTATGAACACATTTTAACAGCAACAAATTCTGTTTACACATGAATTTAAAAAGTGCCCCATGGATATAGTCTGAAAACAGTTAAAGAAATAAAAGAAGAAATAATTTTAAGTCCATTTGTTCTTTTACATGTGTACATCTCTCACGAGAACACAACAGTAGATTGCTCCCAAAGACTGAAAGTGCAGATTAGCAATGCACAGAGCATAAATAGTTAACAAAATATACAAATACAAATGTTCCCTCAACTTTTACCATAAAACACTCCACTGTATTTTCCATTTTGTGTGTTTTGCCATATTTTCCTGAGTATATAATGCTGTTCATGAGAAGACATCTGAAATATTCCAGAAATGGTCTTTTAAATGTTACTTCCAACCACCGCATAAAGAAAGGAGAATGCAATGAATACTACGTGGTATTTGACCCCAAGGTTTGAAATCCATATGTAAAACATCACATCCTTTTCCTCATTTCTATTTATGAAGAGAAATCTGCAAACAAAATGTATTCTATAATAAATGATAAAACCTTCTGGAAATAATATTTACCTTATCAGCTGAGGTAAATTGTTAAGATAGAACTTCTTGTCAGGAGTCAAGGAAATGAATCTCATAACTGCATTTATAAATTCACATATTTGGTAGGAAGACCAATTCATTCCTATTAACTATTTTCAGGTAATACCAAAAAAGATAATGCAAGCAATCCTTTCACATAACATTTTTGTCCCATACATATTTAAAGACAATAGAATAAAACGCATCAATCCTAACAAAAGGTTTGAATAAAATGCTGTTAATAAATATATGCTTTGGTTTTGCACGTGAAGTTACTTGCAAAATATATGGTATTACAGAAGATTTTTCCTGCGTTACTCACTGAAGAGACAACTTTTGAACTCAGACTTTTAAAGTTTGCACTTACATTTCAAAGGAAAGTAACTTCACTTACTCATCAGTTCCTTCTGACAACCACAAAACTGAAGTAGTACTTTCAGAATGAATGACAGGAACCGCTTAAGATCCACATTCAAAATAAAAGTAAACAAAAAATTGAAAAATCAAGCCATGACCTACTATCTGACAACAGCCTCAAAGGTCTATGCAACTGCTTTTGAAAATCTTGCCTCCTTTAGATGTTGTTAGTCATATTTATTAAAAAGAAAAAAGAAAAAAAAAGTAAAACCAAGCATGTGGCTTTTTATTATTATCCTTAGAAATATGATTTTCCCATATTGAGAAAAGAATCTAACCACAGAGTCTAACCAGGGCACATATACCTTAAGGGTATCTTCAAAAGTTCAGTTATGTTCTTAAATTTCTGGTATTTTTTGTCCAAAGATTTCCAAATTAATAGTTTTGTCCATACACAAATGAGGTGAAACGAACTGCTGTCTGACAGCCAAAATGAGGTAATCAGTGATGATATATGGTAATGAGCTTTTACTGCTGGGATTGCACTAAACACTTTATAAACATACAGAAGTAACAGCATCTTAATTACCTTGTTCACATGTATGCAAAGAGCTATATAAAATTAGAATCATGTAAATGGATCCAGTAATAGGTACACATATGCCCAGTTCTTCAACTCTTAAAACTCATTTCAGAGACATTAAATTAGTAACATAAACAAGTCACATTTTCAATGAATTATTTACTACATAAACAGTTTATAAAATTTCGAGTACTTGTTTTTTATATACCCTTGAATAGTCAGACTGGAAGAGAAGGACATGAAATGAAGAAAGAAGCTCAGAGAGCTGTTTGCACTTCAACATTAACATTTTTACAGCAAAACACAGCGTAATGTTGCTCCCTTGTTTACGACTAGCCGGCTCCTAGAAGAGAACTGGCATATGGTATAGAGAAATCTATCCACTGAAAGGGTACTGGGACACAGCTGCCAGTTAATACAGAAAGGGAGAATGAAATTGTAGTGCAGAAGAAAGTTGAAGAGATACGCCAACTAAACTAAAACAAAATCGTATTTCTTGAAGGATTTAAACATATAAACTAACTGTATACAGTCCTGAAGTAATTTTCAGTTACGTGCTGTCATTACAATTTTAGTAAATGTGAGACTTTTTAAAATAAGGGTACAATTACAAATACTTTGGCATTTATCATTCTAATCACAAAATGACAATATAACAGTAAAAAGACAGTATCTTACAAGAGAATATCAGCAACTCCCAATTTATAAGACACCATTAATAAGAAAGCTTACAATTGCTATCTATCTTCAAGCAGTTTCTAAAGAAACACATAAAGTAATGGAAATCCAAAACCTACTACTTTTAATAGTTTTCATATAATCTTTAAGTGGAAATGTTTGTCAAAACCACTGGTACCAAAGCATCTTCTAGGAAAAAAGATATTATGTGCTTTTTTGTGCAACTGATTATTTTCTGAATAATAACTCAGCCCTGTTTTAACAGCACCAAATGCTAACCAGGACAACATTACAGTCTTCTCCTTTTACTCATGATTACCACCCTGATGTCCATATTCTGCATCTTTCCTGCAGTATGATCTGTTTGGACTGCAACTTTCAAGTCCTTATAGTTTTATTTCACCACTCCCAACACTTCCAGGTCAGTATTATATTTCCTTTAAAAAATGTTACTAACTTGCCTTTAGAGAACATTTCCAGCCCACTAGATCAATGGAATAGCAAATTCACATAGGTTCTTCTCATTGCAAAGCTATAATCACAGCTTAACACACACTGCTAAATGGAAGTACTATATAAGTTCATCACAGTAACACACAGAAAATACAGGCTTACCTCTGGTTTAAGCAAATTTAAGCATTGGTTGCAATATAATCCTTAGCAAACACCCAGTATCTAGAGCAGCTTCACCTTTGTTTAAATATCTCGTGCTGTTCCTGGGTAGAACAATCTCTGGAGTTGCCTCTCCCTCTCTTCCAGCCCCTTGGCACCGCAGCGCTGCGAGGAATGATCAAGTTGCTTCACTCACAAGTTCCTTTTACAACTGTGATTACATTACAGGGCCTTGCAGCAAAAAAGTACTGAACTACCTGCCAGCAAGCGTTTCATAATATATTGCCCAAAGGTTCAAAAATTCACTCAGCTGTGTATTTTCTGGTGATGTACAAGTAGAGAGGAGTACAAAATATTCTTGGCAACCTTGTTTGATGCATTTTTTTTCTTGTTGTTGTACCGAAGTGGATGAGGAAAGTCAGATAAACCCAGAAATGCTTTTCTTTATCATGGAAGTTTAGACTCCTTCTACGTGAATTTCAGTACAAAACCAACAAGAGACTGCAAAACTAAGAAAACGCCATCAGTACTAATGTACAGTTACATTGCAGAAAAGCCTTAGTGGTGTTATAGTCTGAGAGGGGCACGCCAAGTGTTAAAAAGTTTCACTGCCTCCAAAGTGCCTACATGCATTATAAGAATAGAACTTCATTAATGAATAATTCCTTTAAACTTTACACTTCATGTTGAGGAAATAGACATTACCATATAGTTGCTTCCGTGTCAAATTGTTCAGTTTATCTGATATCCAATTCCAAAAACATAATATGTTTTTCTCTTGCAAGTGGTTAAGAATCAGTTCATTTAAACACTTTTGAAAACTTGGTATTCAAACATTACAGAGCCTGATGTGCTTGCTCTCTTTTAAGAAAAAAGAGGAAGATATCCAACCCACAATACTAGGATGACTGAAGTTAAGGAAAAAAGGAAATGACTCCTCCTGCCAAAACAAAACAAAACAAAACAAAAAAAACCCCAGAAACTGAGCAAACAAGTAAGCAAGCAAACAAACAAACAAACAAACAAAAAGAAGAAAGGCTGTTTCAAAAATAATTATAATGGGTAAGAAATGAAATAAAACCCATGCATGCCGTAAATTTTTCTCTAGTAGAAGTTGATGTGAAGTTGTCATAGAATCCCAGAATCATTTATGTTGGAAAAGACCTTTAATATCATCAAGTTCAGTCATCTACCTCAGCCTATAAGTCCACTGCTAAACCATGTCCCTAAGTGCCACATCCACACATTTCTTAAACACATCCAGGGATGGGACTTCCCCACTACTCTGGGCAACCTGAGTATGCTTGACCAGTTTCCTAAAGAAATTCTTCCTGATATCTAGTCTAAATCTCTCCTGGTGCAATTTGAGGCACTTTTTACAGAAAAATTCTGATTATTTAAAGTGTTATAAAATGACTAATGAGAAAAATGATATGAATTATAAAGTACATTTCAGCTAATAAACATTTATCGTGACTTTTGATCGCAGGTACTGTATAGGTGCCTAACAGCTGCAAAATCCTCTGGAATGATGCAGTACTTCTCATGCCACACCCTAGCAGAAATTTCCAGATATTTTCATTGCATAGGTACTGATTTCCTACACAGTGCAACCCTTAAAGCAATCTGTATGTTCTTGTTCTGTAAAAAGTCACTTTCCAGACATCAGAACAATGTAATGTCCATACAATGGTGCTGCAGGAATGTAATGCTATTGCTGCTAATGCCAACGCATGCATGTCACCTTTCTGAGACACTCCTTCTGCATGTGCATGGCAGGGACCCCAAGCCTAAGCTGTCATTTGAAGTGCTCATGTCCAGCAGATTCATACAAAGTCCCTCAGTTGTGTCAGTATGCAGGATGTTTTCTCTCACATAGGCTTTTGCTTGAAGCCAGTAAGCCTGGGAAAAACTGAGGTTTAATTAAAAAGGCAGGGAGGGCTTTCATGCTGTATGTTCCCAGAAAGCCCCATTTTGGTTATAGCCTTCAAAGAATCACAGAATTATAGGGACTGAAAGGGACCTACAGAGATCATTGAGTCCAACTCGCCTTTCCTCCTAGTCCCAGGAAAAATCATTTCTTCTATTTCTTCCTAGCTGTTTGACCTGCTCTTCTGGATCAACACTTTGCAAATAATGTCTATCATCACCAGTGACCATTCCAAAGTTTCAGCTACCAAAAAGCAGGGCAGTGCTCTTCTTCAGGCAAAGCACCTATGTTAAGGTTTAGGCTGTTTTTCAATTTATTTTGTATTGCCTTTGAGCACTGTTTGAAATGTGCCAATAGAAAGTCTATTCATCATATGTGAGGCTGACCCAGGTAATGGCCACAAAATTATTTTACATTACTTACAACAGCCAGCATGTAAAAACACCTACAGAGTTGGGCAGTGGATCTGTGCTAGATAAACACTGCATAACTGCAAGATATAATTGTTCCCCTTGTGTTTATATTATTGGAAGTGGACAACTGTACACAGAGACTCAGTTTAGAGACAGATCGTTCAGCCAAAGTTCCCAAATGAATGTTCCGGAATAACCCTGCTAAGAAGTAGTAAGGTTTGCATCCAGTATTGCTGTTCTGTGTCTTCCATCAAACATGCACACATGCACAGAAGAAAACTATGGACAAAACAGTAAGGTTCAACTGCACTATACACAGACACCAGCACAAAAAAGTTGCCACAATTGCTTTTACTACTGTGTAAGGGAGAGAGAAATGTGAGCTTGCAGGATTTTTTGTAACACCTGTTTGTTCTTTTGCCATTACAGATTTTCACAGCTCCATGTAGCTGCCCATTTCTCAGTCCACTCAGCTTTCCTTATTGGGTTGCAAACTTAGCAAGGAAGTGGTTTCCATTATCAAGGGAGAAGAGACAACAGTCAGTGTAAAGGTACTAATGAAAGTCTACTACTAAAGAAAGAAGTAGACTAATTCAAGCAGAAGGGTTGTGATGCTTTCTGCTAAATTTTGCTATATTTTCACTACAAAGATAGTTGGCTTGTGTAATTCATCTGCTACAAACATGTTACAAAGCTAAGTAAAATACAATCATGAAAGAGAATTAGTCAGATATTATAAATGAATATTTGTGACTATCTGAATTAAAGCCAATAAATGTAAGCAGACTGCAAGTATTTACTGATTTTTTATGCTCTTGAAAACACAAGGCAGGGTGAGCAAGAAAAAGTAAATGAAATAGTGCTAGTACTGCCTGCTTTTATAGAAAAAAACAACAACTTCCCCAAACCTCTAGTCATTTCTGAAGTAAAGACTCTTCTAAGCCTTTACACCAACTAAACCACAGAACTACTACTACAATTTTTATTTTTTTAATGCAATTGTGGAGGCATTTAAGCAAGTTCAAAGATCAAATATACATTTCTTGCACCTGCAAATACTGCTCCACAAATGCTATTAAGAACGGGCATTACAGTACAATATGAAGTCAATTCCAATACCTTCCAATTATTTAACAGCAATTTCTATCTATATATGTCATGAAAAAGCAGAGACTAAGATTTAAATTTTCTTACTGTTCTGATAACAGAGAGCACTGACAGGCTTAATCCAGATAAAGTGATGAAAATTGTCTTAAAATAATAAAGTGAAAAACAAAAATTGCATATGAACATCAGCACCAAATAAAAGGAAAAAGGATAGCAGACAATTAAACAACTCTGTATGACAGGAAACCTTAAAATCCACATCATAAAAACAAAGAAGAAAAAATGAAACAGTCAGTTTGAACCCCAGATTTCAAGTCTGAATTTACTTGCAGACAGCATATAGAAAGATGATCCCCAGAGTACATGCCACAAAAATAAAATAAAATAAACAAACTTTATTTTCACAGTCCTAGGCTTACCACTGGTTAAACAGAGGTTTAGTATTGGTTAAACAGAAACTTGCCTTTTAGAGTACATTTCGTCTCTATCTTAGCATGTAATAAATCAAGCCAAGTAGTACTACATCTTTCCATAGATTTCAGTATATATGTTAGCTTATGGAAAAAGACAATACAATAAATCAAAACAAACTTGCCTTTCATAGCAGAATTATACCATAGTGCTTGAATCTTGTAGAGCTAATGGTCTGAAGGTCAGTCGCTTTGTACCAGATGCACTAATCTCTTATTATCTGTATATTATACAAATGAATTCAGATAGTACTTTTTCTTGGAACTGACGCATAAAGCTTTATTTGCTGCTCAGGATTAATCTCATCATTAATGAGAGTGCTTCTTTTTGAGTGTGTTCACACTGCGACAGGTTAGCTGTTATTGAGAATAAGGCTATATAAAATAGTTATAAAACAGCAATGGCCAGTTAAATTGTATGCAAAAATAAGACAGGTAAATTCTAAGCAGGTAACCCATCAGCAAAATAAGGTTTAAACATGATAAACTCATAGACAAAAAGATTGCCATACATAATATGAATGAAAATCACATTAGGAAAACATAAGGTTAAAAACACAACTGTGTCTATCATTTTCATATAATCTGAAGGAAATGTCCAATTTTGATACTATAGCTCCTAAAAATTATTTAACTTTACAGTTCTTTCATATACTGTGTCTGATTGCAAAAGTTTTCAGCAGAATACACATAGATCCTTTTTTTTCCCCAGCTTTAAATATATGTATTTAATATCTTAAGAAAAAGAGTACATTCTAAAGGAAGCTAGCCTTATCAAGTCAAGAACTTCCAATGTATGGGCAGAAAAATTCTCAATAACTCTCAAAATTATTCCCCTTTTCTTCCACATAAATTTTAAAGCAAAATTAGATTTTTTAACTCTAGATGAGACACCATTATTCAATGATCTTTTTCTCTCATGAGAGAATGCCAAGCTGGGAAAAACAAAGATGTACAATGAAGAACAGAAGTGTTTCAAAGGCTTTAACTTTTCCATAAATATTTCTGTCATTTCCAGAAGAACTTTGGTCTACATAGGTTCATCAACTATATCAACATAAACACGAAAGCATGAGTAATACAAAACAAATCAAAAGTGCATGTTACTTTTGACTTTTTTCTTCTATATCTGGAAGAAAGATTTTTCTAATGTCTTTATTCACAAAAGCAACTCTCACCAAGTTCCAGGTCCATCCTGTGTAGATCTCCATGGGACTATTACTTGTGAAACATGCACAGGACTGTACCTCACCCTCAGTTAGATGCTTAATCATATTTGAATAAAACTACCAACATGTTTTTAATGTGATCATTTCAACGGTGATGAAGGTGATATATTTAGAGACCAAAGACAACTTTCCCATGAAATCCTGTTCCAGTATAATATGCCTGAAACTTGAAAACAATTATAGTTACCTATTTACTAAAATATAACACAAAAATGTCCTTAATACAATCTGCAATCAGCTCTTCTACTAATATGCATCAGTGAGTATATACCATGCTCTCTTCTATTCATCCTAACAACACAATAATAAATAAAGCACAAACTCACGATAAGGGTGAAATTTTGGACTGCTTTTCTTTAGTTTACAAAGGGAAAGATGAACGCTGCCATACACCTCAGTGACCTCACATCAAGCCATCCTTCTATTCAGGAAGGCAAGTAACCAAAGCATATTGAGGCATTCAATAAGCTACTACTTTGCTAGAAATACTGCTGATCTGAATATTGCTAGAAATACTGCTGATCTGAATTAAAAAAATCCTTGTAATAAAGAGTTCAGCACTGTATCATCAAGTAAGTTAGCAAGCAGCACCAAGCTATGTTTGGAAGTAAAATCAAATGAATGGAAAGAAACAAGATATGAATGTATATGTAAATTTTGAAGGCTTCTCAGAGATTGATTAATCTATCTGAAACTATTTTGATTTAATTAATGAGCTGTTCACATAGTTTACACTTTTCTTTGTAGTTCAACCAGCTTTATCAGATTGAAATATTTTATGGACAACGCTAAAGAGATGTCCTGACTCTGACTGCACTCAACACATACTAATATCACTAAAATATGTCAAGTAATTCAGTAGCACTAATTTCTGAGTTAGCTATTTCTACATTGCAAAATAATCTATATTATTAACCTTTAAAAACAGGTCCTTCCTAAAAGAGTATTTCATTAAAAAATTGAAATAGAAACATTTTCACTATGAATATGCAAGAAATGAAAATGCTATATATGAGGCTGAAGAAGAATATATGCAGAACCCACATCATATCCTAGCAGTACAGAGGTGAGTCCTACTGTAACATACTGGAGGGGCATTATATTGCTTTCAGCCATGGATTCCCATTTCAAGAAGGCTCATACTGTCCAAGTTCAAATTGTAAACGTTATTAAGCATATTTAATACATATTTAACATATAGATAAGCTCTAAGATAAGACAGTTAAGATACCAAGGAAACTCTGCGTACACCAATATCCCATTTCTAAAGATTAAATGCATGCGCACGTGGTCACACACAAATAATCAGCAGGCACTCCAGCTTCTTCAATTTCCAGGCATGTGGCATAATTCTAGTGAGATTATTACACCTCTTACAATGTACTTCAAGCTATAAGAAATATTTTTAATCTAGTAATTACAGCCAGAAGTTTTGAGGAAGGCTTGATTCCCCCACAGACCTCCAGTGGGTCACCTCCAGCCCTTGAGTTTGCTCCTCAGTAAAATGGCACAATGGCAGTTACCACTCCTTCATAAAATCCTTTGAGGTCTATGGCTGCCAACACCACAAAGAACAAAGAATCATCACAGATATTAAAGAGGTCGAAGGAACTATAAATGTCAGAACATAAATGAAGAGCACATAAAATAAATTGCACTACAAAATTAAGTTCAACAGTACACATTTACAGAGTATCCATGGCAGTTCTTGCTCCATTTGGGACTGCAAAGTGATTGGTGTACTGCTACTGAACATTTGAACAGGATAAACAACTTTGGACAGTAATCAGGAAAAGACAATCTGAAAAGGCCACCCATTTATTCAACAGAACAGTCTTATCAAGTTCCCAAATGTTTAAGTCCTGAAAACAATAGCAATTCTCAGAATCAAGCTCTCAAGACCAATTGATTTCTTAAAAATTAGCATATATCACCACCCAAGGTAACTCTTCATACGTAAGGAGAAGCCACCTGTGCATGTAACACACTGACTAGCATGCCTACTGGGAGAAGGATGGTCTGTGAGTGAAAAAGACATGCTGTGATGCAGGGCATCAAGGTTCACTTCTCAATTTCTCTACTTAATTTCATGCTCAGTAGTTCTAAAAAACACTAATGATCCTACTTCTCCACTGCATACTGCTTCTGTGATAAATACTGCCAATATTGTAGTGATAGAGTAGGAGATAGCCAATACCTCATCTGTCACCATAACTTCATCAGCCTTCCTTTTTGAATCAACCATTGATCCAACTGGACATTTGATTTGCTTCATTGTTTATCTTCCTCAGTATCAACTAAAATCCAAGTCACCAAAATATTTTTGCTCTTTCAGTAACATATTATTGCAGTGATATGTGAAACATAATATTAAAATGATAATTAAAATGTATGGTACAAATAACAGCAATAATGTGTACAAAGGTTCTTCCTCTAGCACAGCTAAGATAGCTGTATTTGTTTCTCCTTTCACCCAGCACCAAACGCATAGCAGAACTAGATGGATAATACAGTGCAGCATGCAATGCTCTCCCATTGACATCTGAAGACTATATAGAAAAGTATTATCCAACCTTTAAGAACAGTGAATGTATTTACTTTTTCATCATAAACAAGGTATCAAAAGAGAGTGCTATTGCATATTCTGCTTGATTGACAACAACACATGGAGAGGCTTGAATCATGGCAGTGGTACTGGAATGTTTCTTAGTAAGAGTTTCAATTAATTTACAATTCATTATATTGCTTCCAGAGCTATTCAATCTTCAGTTTGTCTGGAATTATTAATTACACAGCACTAGTTTTGATGATTATATTTGCTTATGAGAAAAGATATTTAAGAAGAGCATCAGACAAAAATCTCCCTCCTCTAACTTTTTACAGCCTTATCAAGGGCTTCTAATGATGGCAGCTTTCTTCTAAGGCTGATACTATTCTTTATATAAATATATCATACAAAAAAGTAGATGAAAAGATATATAATAAATAAGAAACATGTAACTTCTGATCAGCACTCACTCAGTGACTTAGAAAACTCTGGCCAGACCCTGCTGCTCTTACAGACTCTGAGCAACCAGCAGGGAAGATGAAGGAACCTCTGTTGAGGCAGAGAATTTACCCCATCTCAGTAAGATCATTATTCCACCTCCCACAAAATTAGTGTTAAAACTTAAGACAGTCATGTCAGTGAAAAAACTCACCCCATTTAAAAAAAAAAAGTGGTCATTTCATTAGCAGAATGCCAAATAGACTCTTGAATGTGTAACTTGAACTCTGCTGTCATGCAGCAAGATGAAGATCGAGTCTGACACTGCTGCATAGTTTGCCTGTTCTAAAGCCTAAAGTGACAGCTACTTTGTAGACCTTTGCCCAGATTAATCCCACTCTGTGCTTACAGCTCTTGGTCTGATTTCTCAAAGGATAGTGCCTGTCCCATTGTCATTATAAGGGTTCCTGCTCTCTAGGCCACAATCCAGCTCCAGCTCCTAAAGAACAGGTCATACTATGCAGTACAAAGGTGTACTGAAAAAGCATGACCCAAGAGACATGAACACATGGTATTCCTTGATGAGATAAACAGTTGATTAAATTAGATTTGTTTGGAAGATCTGTACTCAAGCTTTTCTAGATACAGACTCAGAATGTATCCTCTGAGACAATAAAACACATAAAAACACAATCTCTATTTTGGTTAGTTGACTAATTGTTCTGAAATGCAGTAACGTGGTAAAACACGCTGTTTTAGAAAGAAGGTTTACTATCTTATGAAAGTTGATAAATGACAGAACTTGGGAAAATAGCTTTAATGCTGCTGAATAAAGTCCTGATAATTTTCAGTGTCACTGATAAAGTAGCTTAACAAAAATGAGCAATACTGGGATTTTGTACTTAAAATAATTAGATTGGAGTGCAAAGGCTTCAGTAAGCCTTCAGCAGGACATCTGTATTCGGTAAAATTTCCTAAATGACCTTTCACAATGAGAAGCAGAGAAAATAGCAGGTAAATAATTAGCAACTCTACCCTATGCATTATTTAATGCATTCAGCCTTGCGTCCGTATAAAAACACTGCCAGCCAGCACTCAGCTGGTTGGGCTAAAGAAAAGGAAGAGAGGAAAAGCCATCTGAGACCAGTGTGAGTGGCTTGATGGTACTACTGAAGGGATATTTAATACACACTAATTAACATACACTTATTCTAACTGGTTGGTTAGTTGGTTTGGTTTAAACTACAGCAAGTAAAGCAATGAAAGTAGCTGCCACCTACAACAGAATGATACTATGTCTGTGAAACAATAGAGTATCTTCCCCCTCCCCCCTCCCCATCTCCTGTCCAAATGAGAAAGATTCAAGTGGTATTGCAGTACCCTACTTCAATCTGGAGGTGGGTACTGGAAAAAATCACTCTTCTGAATATTTGGGGAAAGTGGTCAGATGTTTAAAAACACATACTCCATAATGAATTTAAGACAATTTAATAGGTCTAGCATTTTGGTCGAGGGCCAACTTCGGAAAAGAAATTACTGTGAGGCACTTTGGGAGAGCCTGAACCTTGGCTGAAAGGGGGATCTGGGGATTCAACAAACTCCCATAAGGCATAGGTCTGCACCCAGGTATGAAGCATATGAATACCACATGAAAAAAAAATAAACAAAACTATTTACAACTATGTAGTTCAGTTAAACCAAGATTGTATTCTGCCACTCAAACTCACCTTGCTCCATGTCACTTTATCCAACACTTTTTCTTCTAAATCCCCTGGTCAATGACAATGGTTTATCTGTTAAGAGCTAAGTGTAGACGTAGTTCTACACTAACTGCACAACTATGTCAAGGTTGACCGTTCCAACATAAACTAGAGACAATAGTTCTCTTTTTCCTGTGATACAAACTATTGCCAGAGCTATAAATTCACATCGAAGTAAATGCAATATAATTGAAACTCAATTCTGTTGCACCAACTCAGGATACGGTTGTGGGTCATGAAAGGCATTACAGAGAAAAGGGAAAGAGTTTGGTTCATAGATCTGCTGGGTCTTGCATGTAAACTGTCTTAAGCAACCACATCACACTGCTATTGAGTGTCTATATGCAGGTAGAAGAACTCAGTTCTTAAGAAGTGCGATGCCTCTACGCTAAAGACAACTGAATCTTTCAAAACCTTTACTGCTTAATTGTTCATTTTCTACCAATAAATAATACAAGACAAAACGTGTATTTACTGATGAGTTTGTTTTTTAATGTCCCTCGAACATTTCTTTCATTAACATCTTAGTCTCATTGGAGTCCTTGCTGAATCAAACAGATGGATCCTGTCAAAGAAATCCTTCTACCCTGCCCTGACCATGAACTCTAGAAATGCTGCACAGGAAAGAGGAAAAAAAGATAGTGGGATCATTTTCAAAGGGAGAGTGCTGGGCAAAACTGATTTACTTTTATCTATAAATCCTAGGTCACATATATGCTTAATTCAGTGTTTCAGTTTGGCCATGCTCTGAGAGAGAACACCACGCCATCAAATCTAATCAAATGGCAGAGCTATAAATAAAGCTATCAAGAGACACGTGAAAGCAAAACTAATCAAAACAGCAGCCCTGAGATTTCTCCCTGGAAGAGATTTGCAGGTATTTTAACCTGCTCTGTAAACAGAGAATCTATTTGCATTTTAAGATAACTTGCTAGTCTGATAAATTCTATCCTGAGATCAGAAAAAATACTTATATGTAAAAACATAAATAAACTGTATTTTTACCCCAAAGTCACAAAGCCCTATGTATAAAAAGTTTTCAACACTGTTTCAGACCAAAAATATTAATTCAAAGTAACTTCAAAAATAGAAGGTGGGGAGCTGTTTTGGGCATTCACTCTGCCTTACCTATCCACAAAAACAAAATCTCAACAGGTTGTCAAATCTTACAAAACTGAACTGCAAGTTCAAGAAGGAATCTTCCAACAGAAACCAGAGGGTACAGAGTGAGGCAACATACACTATTCACTGAAGTCTAAGCAAATGACAGTACTGTGGTCTGTAAAATGGGAAATGGTAATCCAGCATTCATGTTGCATATTTCATGTCTTATTAAGAGTATTTTATACAAAATAACTCATATGTAGTATGTAAGCTTGTAATAGAAATCAATAGAAATGTAAACATCAACATTTTACAATGCTGGTTCCAATATATACCACATTTGCTAAAAATATTTGCATTTTGATAATACATCAATGACTTAGAGATAACTAACTTCCTAGTCATTCTTTTTATGCATAATTTGCCTCCCCTTGGCAAAAAAGACTGGCTAAGATTGGCTGCAAGTTTAGTTTAAACACTTGAAATACCAGTACAAGTACAGAGGAAAAGAATAAACTGTTAGTGTAAAAACAATGATGCACATTTAAACATAATCTTTGGTTTAATTCTCACTAATTTTCCTTAAAACAAAATCACATGTGGTATGTTATAATGGAAGTCATTTGCACAGAGATCGGTCGTTTCCCAGCATAAATACTGCTACTCGTGAACAATGCCTATACATGATGAACAAGTGTTCTCCAGCAGCAACTGAAGAGCTGAGCTTCCTCCTGAAGAAGCACAGTTTTGTTGGATGCCTCTATCTGTTTTTTCTTTTTATCTTCTCTGTGTGTATTAGATGAGTTGGCAAGAACTAACATGCATGTAAATGAGCTCTGGACTAGCAAGTAATATGATGTGATCATTTTCTTCTTTGTTCTATTTAAAGATTTGTCAAAGTGGTCATTGCTTATGTTAATTTAATTTATATGCCATCTAAAATATGGAGAAGACTCTGGCAACAAATATTATACAGAGATCAAATTCCTTTGTCACACTGTTTACACTACACTGGTGCTCCTTCTCTTCTTGGAAACCAAGTCAACACTGGACTGGCCAATAGCCCTGGCTAGTAGACACTACAGCAGACTGATGCACATGTGGGAACAAGGCCAGAAATTGTCTTTGTTCATCATCTGCCCCTTCCTGTCATGCAGTGCTGCTGTAACCTGGGTCTAAGCCAGCTGAACTCAAACTTCCTTCACAGTCTTCAAAGAGTATTGGAGGGAGTTGCTTTTAATACCGCACCTCACTAGTGCCCTGCACAGTTCTGTAGCAGAAATTTTTCAGCTAATTTTTGTTTCAGTGAGAAAAAAAAAGGAGATATAGCAACACTAAAACATTTTGTGGATCAATACCCACTTTAAGTGATGATGCTGGAAATATCTTGTAAAAATTAATCTGAATTCATACTTAAAAAAATACACAGACTACACTGTTCTTTCAAATTGGATGTAGTAAGTTCTAATACTCCAATACAAAGTCATTTTTCATCTAATGCAATAACTTGGAAAAAAAAAGAAAAATATTGTAAAAAAATCTTACGAACTTAAAAAATATATATATTTTTACTAACTTCATATTTCATTCCTTGTGATTTGAAATTCAGTGTACTTAAGGTTATTATCAGTGATTCTTCTGTACTGCAGAACCTAAATTTCTACGCAGATTTTACAGTAGAAGCAGCAAGCAATATTATATATGAAAATCCCTTCAAACACTTTCTGATGCTTTGTTTTGTTTCAGTTTACATTTACTGCTTATCACTTCAATTCCCACCCAGAAAAAAAAGAAAAAGAAAAAACCTTCAAAGCTCACCTTCACATTCACATTTTTGTAAAAGTGCTAGAAAGATTAAAACAAAGACTCTGAATCTAATGATTAGCATTCAGCTATATACACTTTATTGAAAAACTCAACTGACTAATATCTTTTCATCAAATGAAATTAATGAATATGAATTAGAAACATATATATTTTCCAAAACACCCAGAATTACTATCTTCTTGCCCAAATAGCTTGAGAGATATGATACTTATATTGGATACTTGGTGCTGGAATCAAAGAAAGATGTTCTGCCAATACTTAGATGCAAAGCCCTACTTTTTCCTTGACTGAAGTTGAAGCTACAAGCAAGCAAGAAAAATATTAGGGATGAACTGCAAAAGAAGACAGCAAAGAAAGTTTCTGTTGTGTGTTTGCAGAGAGGAATTAAGAGTAGTTTAAAAATATCTTTTACAAGTTTTTGCAAATTAAGCATTCCTTGGTTGTGTGAGAAAAATAAAACCACAAATGATTTGTAAGAAATACTAGAATGCACTGATTAGATTTCAAAACTTCTCTTTCCTTCCTCTATTTTGATTTTCTTTCTGGAACTCTGCTTTGCATTCAATAAAAGGATCAGGGAAATGACCGTAGTGTAAGACACACTAAATTTCAATAAAAGATTGTAACATTAACAGAGTCTTGAGGTCTTGAGCACCACTTGAGAAAGGGAATTGTATGTTCCCACTCAGTTCTCCCCAGACTTCACCTACACTTGGAAAAAACCTCTGTGATGAAAATGTGGCAGATCCATCTCTCTAGTGCAGACAGTCTGAGCTCCCATATCAAAGCCTAAAACTTGAGTTGCTTCATGGTGAACAAGTTATTTCATTCAAACAAAAAGCAAAGTTTTTCAAGTTCAGAATAGAAGTGTTTGGCATTAAACAAGACTAGCTAAAGGTCTATCACAACTAAGCCAGATAATATGATTCTAAGCAAAGGGGACTTCATGTTTTTTGTGAGACACAAATTCATTCCTCTGCCTCAGAGCAAGAGTATTTTTCATATGGAAAAGCAGCTACTCTAAACAGCAGATACTCAAAGCCTTTCAACAGAATCCCACAAGTTCCAGAAAGACACAGGTTGTGCACATGATTGAAAAGAAGTATGTCAGGAGCAATAAAATTGAAGGTAAAGGGTGATATTCTTTTAGAGATAGACGTTTACATAAAAATGCTCAACCTGAGGATACTAGACTTCTTTTTTCCCTATTGACATATATGGCATTACTGTATTTATTTTCTCTGTCATAATTTTGATACTATTTCAATCCAGCATTTATACTTGCACAGAGTAAAATCTGTGAACACAATATATATCAGATAAAAAAGCAAATAATTCTCTTTAAACAATACTCTGTTAAATACAAGAACATTCAGCAGTCTTTCTTTAACACATTCCATAAATAAATAGAATATAACAAACAAAACAGTGAAGCTACTTTTTATTAAATGCATTGAACATATTCTGAAATTATAGTTCTACAAGTCATGTATGTCATGGCTTACCTAAAATCAAGACTGCACTTTTGGAAAGGAATGAATACTTCTAAAGCCCATGCTACCTATATACCAAAAATAGCCTGAAGTACAGTTAAAGGAGTTAAATTAGTGCAGTAAAATCTCTGTTAAAAATGTAAGGAGAAAGTGCAAATAAATAGAAAAGCAAAAGAATACTTTTGATTCTGAGTCAACCAATGATCTAGGAGGAGTCAAAGTCAAAACTTGTATTTCAGGAAAAAGGAAAAGAACTACATGTAACACTAACTCAGCAGAGCGGTCGGAGTTTGTTTGAAAATACTAGCCCATATTAGGAAATCTCCTGGAAGAAGAGTTACTGGAACTGAATTTTGTTTCTATTAAGGGTACTGAATTCCTCAGCTAGACGGCAACAGTAAATAAAAGAGAGCATGCTTACATTCACTCAATAGTTTCAAAGAATTAAGTGTCATTACCAGAACAAAGAGTTCCTCTTACAAAAATAATCATCCTTTTTCTTTGTTTTTAATATTATTCTTCATCCTCGTTCATTTCCCTCCTCCTGCAGCAACAGGTAAGGGCACGAGGAGCTTGTGCTGCTTGCGGTGGGGTGTTCTTTGCTTTGGGTTGCAAGGGTTAGAGCTCTGATCTTGACACTGTCTGTAAGGTACTATTACTGTCCTAACTGCTGCACTGCAGTTATTTATTTATTTATTTATTTATTATATTGCTTAAAAGAAAAAATCCTTCTTAACGTCAGTCTCCCTCCATTCTTTTTGCATAACTGAGTTGTAGTTCTCATGGAGCATGGCAGTTATGCAAAGCAAACTCTAATATACTGCTTGGTGAAAAATAATAAACTACACAGGGAAGACTCTTGAGGTAACACGGAGCAGCAAGATGAGGCTAATGAGTGAGGTACAAAAAGGGCCACAACAGTTCTGATAGGTTGAAGAAAGTTGCTTCTCAAGGGTAAGCAGTCTAATGTTAAAGAAAAGATCTGCCACAGTTCCTGATAACATTGCCCTTTAGCTTCAAAAACATTTTTGCTTTTTTCATTTCTACTCCCATTGCATTTTTACACAACAATCATACCCCTGTCCAACCTTCATATTTACAGGCTGATCAAATCAGACAATAAATCATTCTTCAAGGTTTCTATTTCCAGCATTCATTTTCCTGAAGGTTGAGTCACCAGTATTCCAGATGAGCTGTCAGTTGTGCCTCTTTCAATTATCTTAGCATTTTCTTGGCTGCCCGAGGAAAAACTTTCCCTGGTACATCCAGGATAGCATTTGCCTTTTCCTTGGCCAGACCTTATAAACAGCATATATTCATTCTGCAATTTTTATTATATCCATATCTTCCTCCTATATTCCTTCTAGATGACAGATCTCCCAGACTGCATCTGGAAATCTTCATTAGTCATTCTGAAAGAAATGATCTTGCAATCTGCACTACCTCATTTTATCCAAGTTCTATTATTCTGGTTCCCGAGTTCATCTGTCCTTCCCCTATAGCATCTGGAAGTGATATGCTTTCCAAACCAGTATAATCAGCATATTCTAGCAGCACACACATCATCTCTCTTTAAAACATTAACAAAATCTGACTGAGGTTTTTGTCTCAGAAATTTAACCAGGCAGCACTCTTTAACTGTTATTTTAAGAACACCAGCTCATGCCTTCCTCTTAACCAGTATCCTTCCTGATGTCCAGTATTCCTTACTGATCTCCAAGTTCTACCTCCACTCTAATAAAAGAATGATTTATTGTAGTCTAGATAAAATTTGTCTATGGAACTTGTCCAAAAATCAGCTTTGTTATCAAACAAATACAATTTTCTAAGTATATTTATATAATGATCAATATTAAAATAAACTCAGAGGCTGGAAGTTAAAAGAAACATGCTCAGAAATACATTCTTATCATTTCTTATAACTGTGACTCAATCAATGACAAAAAATAATAATAAAAAACAGACCACTAGAAGTAAAATGTGTTAAGACCCTTGTAAAAAATAGCAATATTATTTTCCTGAGCTCCCTTCTTTATGGAAGGAAGAAATGGCTTTTCTGAGACAGAAAATAAACAAAAACAATTTCCCTTCTCTCAAAAGTCTCCACCCTTTAGTACATTTCATTCTGGATTTATTATCTTCTTCTTTATCTATACTAATTACTACACTGACATGTATGAAATCCCTGTTGTATCATAAAAATTCTACAAGGACGGACAAAATACTATCTCTGCTTGCATTATCAAAAGAAAAACAGACTTTTTTTCTAGCACTGTCTGAAATAATGTAACTCTGAACTCGGTAGTCTCCTTTGTTTTGATTAATTATCTTGTTATCCAGGCAGACTTTTTTTTTTTTTTTTTTTTTTAATCACAATACAGAGGTGCTTCCTAACGGTTCAGCTGTTAAGGGCAGTCCTGTGTTACAAAAATCCCTGAATTTTAAAAAATTACTGAACCATCACATTCTGCATCACTGGAGGATACACTGATATCCAACAAAACTAAGAAACAAACAGTTTTTAAGATTATTCTTAGAAAGTGCAATTTTGGATGGTCAACTAGATTAAGAAGTTTTTTTAATGCTATAGAGAGCACACCAAATGATCACTCCTACAGTCAGCTATACTGACTTGACTGCTTGATGACCATTTCCTCACTTAGATGATGGTATCTTTACTGACATTGGGAATTTGAAATTTAATTCAAGAAAACATGCAGAAAGCCACTTCTCTAATGGGAAAACTTCAGACAATTTCAGATAAATATGCAGCTGCAGGGTACTTCATGTGAGGGAATGAGCAATTTTCACATAGGGATCTAAGTTGTAAGATTCTCTAATGATTTTGCTTGGATTGTCAGTTACTTTCCAAGTGAAGCAGACACTTAAGTATACCATCCTTAAGTATCCAGTCCATAGATGCACAGAGGTTTTCTTCAGTCTGTTTTCACCTTATGACAACACTAGATTTCAAAATGATTACATCACAACATTGGTGGTTTTGTTTATACTTACCTCAGAGCTGGCATTTTAAGTTTTTCTATCTGTACTAGCTATCATCTTCTGTAAATCTTAATTAAATAAACACTTCCAAATTATTTTGCAATCTCTCTAAAACTCTTACTGTCAATGCTTTTAACAGAAAAGTTGGCCTTTTGGAGGCAAATAAAGAACAAAAATCCTTCAAGTCTCTAAATAAATAAAAAATGAAAACACAGCCAGATCACCCGCTTATTTGCATTAGAAATTTGCTAGCCCAGCAGGCAATTGTATCAGAGTGAATGTCACAGAGATGAGATACTAACCAATCTGCGGTACCAAGAGGGTAAAGATACGGTGGCAGAATGTTTGCAGAACACTTTACAGACTTTAGCAGAACAAGAAAAAGTGTGTTTCTAGCAACAGATGACCTTTCTGAACCCCTATCTATTGATAGGGTTAGAAAGTAAGAGGGAGGAACCCTTCCACCTTCTAAAGTTACTCGTCTCCATGTACCAGGAAATTTGGGATGGATGGGAATACTTCTGTTTATTAGTAATTGATCTTTTCTTTTTCTTCATAGGTGATGCCTCTACCACTGATGCCACCCACCCAGAAGTGCATTATTAGACCTCTATTTATAGTACAAATTCTGTTTGTACCATAAAACAAAAGCTGTTTTCATGCTTACAGGTCTTTGGTGGGGATTGTGTCTTTTTTCTTCATTTACTTGTGACAGTATAAGACAAACTGGTTTGTCATCAGAAACGCTGCCTCCAGAATACAAGCCTTTTTCTATAAACTTTAAAATCCACCCAATTTGTAGGCACAACAAACAAATAATACTATGTAAGGATTTCCTTATTTCAATGAACAGTTACTAAGAGTATTACAAAACCTCAAACTAACTGAAAGCTTCTATTCCTTGTAGATTTACTTAAAAATGAACATTAACCCTTTCACTGACAGGCTCAAATTCAGAAAAAAAAATATATTTTCCAAGAGCAGTGACCAACAAGGGTGTACAAAGTAATTTTGTTACTGATCCTTCAAAATCTAACAAGCAAGTGAATCTGCCCCATAAATGCAAAGATGTTCACACATGCATACACAGGCTCACACACACAAATAAGCGCTCTTCTTTTTTCATTGAAAAGAAAATTCTCTCTTAGAAATAAATGCTACCTAGTAGCAGTTTCATATGCACTTCTATATCTATATAAGATTAAACCCATGCAGTATGCTAAAAACCAGAATTATGTACAAAATAAAAACTGTCTTCAGCCCTTACTGACCATTTCTTCAAATGCAAAATCAAGATGGAATTTAATTTTATTTGGTGACAACAGTAAAAGGGAAGTTTGGATATACATGTTCCCCAGAAATCTGGAAATTAAGATTTTCAACAAATACCCAATCTATTGCTTTTTTTCCTATCCTTTATTTCGAGTTATCACATAGCCATTTTTGAAGACCTAGCTTATACTGTATCTCCAAAACAGACTTTTTCTTTTTTTACTGTGAGTGGCAGAAACATAGATTTAGTTAGCAGCAACTTATTTAAATTAATTAGTCATTCTTAGATTCCTCCTCTACCCTTGTACACCATAAGAAGGATGTGTGTCCCAGATTATATATAAGTATTTAGTCTTCAATAATGGATTTTCTTTGTAAAACCTATCAAGTCTCCTATGTATATTCCTACAAAAATACATATTAATTAATTAATTTCACTGATTTCTGACATAATTAAACTAAAAAAATTCTGACTAATAAAACACACCACATATTATTTGTTCACCTTATACCAGAGATAGTACTGTTTGCCTAAACCATAGTAAGTAAATTTCATTCTCAACTCTTATTTTACAATCCAGAATAATACATAGTTGCAGTTCACAGTTCAGTGCTTGTACTACATTATAATTTCAGGCACCCCGTTCTTTGCAAAATTTCAGAAGATTTGGAGAGCTATTGCAACCACACGTGGAGAATGGGAACATCTGAGCTTCAGTTTATTACAAAGTGTTCAGAAGTCACAGTTTAGACTTTAAGTTAATCATTAACCCCACTAAGAAATTCATGCAAGTTAAATCATCCCTAATTTGGCATCTCCCTGTGCCTTCCTTTTAATCATACAACCCCTGTTCCTGGCTGGAGCTGGACTATTGGATGAGATGGACAAAGATTTGCCCTGGCACACCAATTCCTGTTACAAAGAGATACAGGAGCTAAAGAGGAGTTACAAAAATACCCTGTAAAATAGTTTAAATATTTTGTCCTTTAACAATGGGAGTAAAATGACAATCTAAAATCCTTTCTTAACACCACATCTCCTTTTATTATCTTACCGGATATAATTTTTTCTGGTATATCTAAAATAACAACTTACTGTGTATAGCTATCTGTATTATAAGCTTAGATTCAGGTTAAGCGCTAATAATCTAACTGTGTTTTTGAGCAACACAGTTATTAAATTCCTGTGCCTCAAAAATGCCTGTTAGAGCTATCATTTGGTTCAACAGCGTGATTATATACTTCACAGCTTAAAACTCCTAAATGAGTAGTGCAGAAAAACACTGAAATCTTTTTGTTGAAGATGACTAAGCTTTACATTTTGAAACACTTATACTACTCAGCTGTCCATAAAAAAAAACAAAACAAAACAAAAAAAACCCGATGAGATACTACTTACCTTATTCTATTCTAGATTATCCTGACTATGTAAGAGGAGAGGTGAGCTGCTGTAAATGTGGTGCTAGGCTGAATCTTTATTTTTTTTTTATTTTATTTCTTTTTGTTTTTGTTTTTCTCCCTTCACATTCTTTTATTAAGAAAGACCCCTTAGGGTCAGCTTCTGCTCACACTGAAGACAAGAGCAAAAGTCTTCATCAGAGTTCAATAGAAGGAAAGGGACTATAAAACATGTTTTTTGTTGTTTTTTTCCCCTGCATTTTTCTTATCTTTCTATACAAAGTATTTTTGCCTTCAGGCTATGGAGATATTAAGCTTTTAAGATCCCTGAAGTAGCACTAAGAAGTCAGAAGTCTCATGCTCCTAAGGAAGCTTAATTCTCTAGTCTAATTTAGCAGAATTCACTGACCCTACTTTGCCAGTGTTGTTTTTAAAGAGAAATTACTGGATTTACTCTTGACTAACAAATCAAAGACAGCTTTTAAAACCACATTTTTGGCACTACAGGTACAACCTCCTGTACAACTAACATAACTGACATTCACTTGCTTAGATTTCAATTCCCCCATTCACAATCAATGCTTCCACTAAAAAAAAAATCTATAATAAAAGGCTGCCCTTAGTCAAACAGGTATCCTCTACTGATACCCACAGATGACTCTTTGCATTGATTTGCCTACCTGTAAGCAAGGTTTCTAAGAGATGAAAACACTTTTTGTTGATCAGGACAGAAAGCTGTTACAGTGCACAGCTAAAAGGCAATTGTACATGGTTTCTTGTAGGTGCCTAATGATCAAATAATATAAACATATCAGAATTTTTATCACAGTTGGAAGATCTTCTCTCTTAAGTGGACTACATCCAAATACATGTAACATAGATGCCACAGATGAAAGAATGGTAAGCCACATCTGGTGAGAGTCCTGCTTCCAAATAGCATGCGTCTTACTCACCTGTTTGGCTAAGTTGAGATGTGCTTCTGCTCCTTCGAGACACTATGGCAACCACTTTGGCACTAAGACTGGAACGCCTTTTCTTCCCACCTGTTCCAACTGTGCCGACAGCTGTGTCCGACTGACTCCCATCATTGTGCTCCAGCTTATACATCTCTCCGCTCACACTTGTGCTCTTAGTGATTCTCCCTGAAGTCCCCATCCGTCTGCCTTGCATTTTAGTTGTAAATGTACTACATTTACAAAGTAAAAACAAACATGTTAATTTCTTTGTGCAGCAATGCTTTCAGAAGTTTTTTAATTAAAAAAAAATAATAGTAAGTTTAGATATTTTTACTTCTTTTGTATTCACAAATATAAGGCTACTTCAGAAACTCCTCAGGATATATGTTCCTAGTATTGTAATTTGTGCTTCAAGAGAAAGAAAGGAAATGAATGCTTTCCCAATAGCTTATCAGAGTGACACAGGCAACACTGAAAAGTCAAGTATAGCCTTCCTGCATATATCCCCAGAATGCAGAAAGCAACAACTGCAGAGCCAGAGAGAATATGGGCCAAGAGTATATGTGCAGGTTAATACATGTATTATAGGAACAAAAGACTTAAGATTTTACAGATATGAAGATAATTTCATACTTTACAGAAAGAAAAGATAATAAACATGCAGAATTTTGTATGTTTACACTCTCTCACTTGTTAAAGATAAGCTCAAAAATTTCAGTATGAAGGCAAAGTAAATGTAAGGTAAAGAACTAATAAACCAACCTATTGACTCACAGAAAAATTCCTGCTTCAGTTCTGTTTGTTTTTCTTTAGCTATCATATTATATTTGAACACATAGATTTTTTTTTGTTTGTTTTTTTCTTGGTCCCACACACAAAAGCTGGATAAAGTATTTAGAAACACTGAGGTGAAAAGTCTCATATATGCACAGGACATACTAATATACAGTCCTAGTACTGCTATGGCCAAGTGATGCCCTAGATCTCATGACAGTACTACATTAGCTATCACTCTGAAGAGACATGGAAGTCTCTAACTAAGCTTAACTAAGATAAGATGTAGTCGTTAAATCAGCCTAATACACACAATATTCCTTGAACTTCTACTGCTGATTAGTAGACCTACTGGGTAACATATTGGCTGTAGGGACTGATTCTTCAATAATTCTGTATTTTGAATGCAAATATTTAATTTCTTTGTTGTTTGTTGTTTACTACCTCCCTCAGTGAGTTACCTTTCCAGCAGAAGCAATGGCCCTGACCCTTCCCATAATCTTAAAAAAAAAAAAGAAAAAAAAAAAGAGAAGGGTTCATTATTTCACAACATGTCGTCCCAGACAAAAAGTCTTGCCAGGGAGAAATGAAGGGTTCTGCATGAAAGAAGTGAAAAAAACTGACATTCCATGATCTGGTAGATCTGGACCAAAAAAAAAAAAAAAAAAAAAAAGAAGCATCAATCAGTTCCTTCCAAAGACTGGGATCTGCCCTTGTTAATTTCTGGGTAAGAAAAACAACCAGAACATTTGCATAGAACTATGTGCTGTGTTGCACTGGAGTACTGAAGAACACATTTTAGTGGACCACATGAGGTACACAGAGGTTAAAACAGGTTCTCTCTTCTTCTCTCCCATTCTACTGCTACTTTAGTGACTGGCTTTTAGTTTAGCATAACAAAAATGGAAGGATAAGTATTTAGAAATTATTACATAAAATTTGTATTCCACTGCAGATATCCCCCCCTGCAGAAGTTGTTAGAATTATAATTTAAAGAAAATCCAATTTTTGATCTAATCATTCTCTAATTGAAGGGCTAATAATAATTTCTGACTAACAGATAAATCACTTTTTCGAAGATGTATACACATCCCAATTTTCATTGTTTGGGACAGATAGAGGAACTAAAGGATTCAACTTCAGAAGACTGAAGTATTTGGAATTCAGATTCTTGTGCTTGTTTTTACTACAGAATACCAAGTTCCACTTTCCTAAGAAATATCTGCTAGTGTACTTCTAGGGGAAAAAAAAGAAAGTCAGTAGTTTACTAGAAAGAGACTTAACTGGTTAGGACCAGAATTCCAAGTTGTTCAATAATTCCAGTAGTTGTAACTGAACAAACAAGGATAAAGATTAAGCTTCATTTGCATTCACCTAATCCCTGGGCTAGTTTATTACGTGACAATTAATTGGAATGCTACCCAAAGAAAAGACATTTAAAATTCATCCCTCTTATACTAACTGAATACTTTTAGAAAACAATATTTTTCCATTCCATTACAGGTTATCACTTGGAAGCATAGCTCCTAGATCATCTTTAATCACACCTGTTACTTTAATCACTACGCTCAGGGTATAATTTATGAAGCAGAAGACTTGCAAGAATTTATAGATACTCTTTTGCACTTAACCCTTCCAATAAAATATCTAATTTTTTCTTTATCTTTACTTGTCTTTCTGCGATTATCAACTCATTCTTTAAATGGAGACACATCTGCAGGCTAAAATTGATAGATCATTAAGTTATATTGTGCATTTAAGTCTAGTTATAACAGATAAATAAATGACTATAAATTTCTATAGGAGGGTAACTAATAGTATGATATGAATCTTTCAACCACATTTTTATTTATTTTACCAGTTTTAGCAATTATTTGAATAAACTAAGCAAAAATATTATGTTGTTTCTAATCAATGGTATAGTAACATCATTTATGTTTAAATTAACACTGGCTATTGTCATTGTATCTGTGCATCTATTTCACATTTGAAACTCTTTCAAAAATAATGGAAGAGCATGTATTTATACTTTATTTTTAGGACACTCTAAATATATAAATATATTTTTCTTACAGCTCTCTCTTTTTTACATGGCATAAAATTCAGTTTTCTGTCTCTTGCTGTTTGTTACTACTTCAGTGCCATGTATGATACGTTAAGATGAATGAAACAACTGAATAGCAGCTGTATTTCAATGCGAGTAATTTAAGTTTGTTCCAAAGTTCTTACTGGTACTCTTACAAGTCCATTGTTCATGTTTAGTTGTACAGATATAGAAATTATTTCTATATAAGGGATGATATGAGGATTAAATTTTGTTCCTGACACAGTAAATAATCTTAAGAAAATCAGCAAAATATGCTTTAAGAGTGCTCAGCTTTTCAAAAAAAAAAAAAAAAACCCATAAAAAAAAAAGTCACATTTCTATTACTTGTTAACTAAAGTATCACACTGAAGCGACGCTCGCCCCGACCTCAGTGCAGGAGCGAGGCCGTACCCCGCGTGCTCGGAGCTGTCCTTCAGCACCACGCGCGGGTTCCGCCGGGTCGCCCCATTTTCTACAAAGCACAAAATGCTCATGTTTTTCTGCAAGAATATTCTCAGTTGAAACGGATCGCATCTCAAGTGCTATCTGTCCTACATAAGGTGAAAGACTGTAATTCTGTGTCAGTAATCGCAGCTGCTGAAGAAGTCAGTATTTTCAGATTTGTTAGCTGCAAGTATATGAAAGTTGTACTTCACTCATGTCTGCGAGGATGAAAAATGAATCACTAAGATAAATAACTCATTCAAAGAGTAGTTTGAATTACAAGCTGACAGGAAATTTAACTGTGAAGTAAGTTGTATAAAATGAACGCAGTACAAGGACAGCATGGATTACATTGCCTTATATTAAACTACAGCACATAAATATACAAAACTCAAAGCCAGCTGCATGTGTTATATCACTGCATATCTTTCTACATACAGATATCTACTGCAGAAAAATAAACAGCAAAAAAAAAATTTGATTGAGAAAATTATTATAGAGACATACTCAGTACTTCTCAGTAACAACGTAAAATATCTGCCAATGGTATGCATCAACTGAAAAATAAAGATAGTAAGAAAGAGGAAGTGAGAGCAAACTTTGCCCACAAACTCACCTATATAAAATCCTGAAGTGCATCCTTTCAGGGAAAAAAACTCAAGTGATTAGCCATTGCTAAAATTAGAGTGTTTTCTTCATTATCTTAGGCTTGTTGATGGCTTACTAAAAAATGATTTTCAGTTGTTCATTTTCTTGATTGTTCACTTTTTACCCTATCCATTATTTTTCAATAACGTAAGCCACGAATAAATAAACAATCCTCTGTATTTCCTGCAGTACTGATGATATTGTAATATAAGTTTCTTCCACAGAATTGCAGTAACTTTAATCTTTAGATAGAATTCCTGGCCTACACCACCACAAGCTAGTGAATTTCCTTTCTATTCTACTGACTGCAGAATCACATATGAATTCATAGCCCCTATAGCATCCTTTTGCAATGAGGTAACTCATGAATACTAATAACCTCCTAAACATATAATAGTTGTGGACCAAATGGAAGATGAGCAATCCTTTAATAATGAGGAATGTTACATTTCTAAAAATAATCTACATCATGTTATTAGTATTATATGATATATAATTAATAAATCCAATCTCTAAATTGCTTATCCACAAATTACTCTGTCAGTCTTAGAATATATTGTCATATTGACCTATGATAAACAATGTTACTTAAAAATTAATTACTAAGAAATCTATGGCACTCCATAAATGAAATACGGTGCTTTGCAAACCAAACGACAAACACATATCCTTATTCAAATTCTCTCTAGAAAAAGAAATATTTTTAGACTACAAAGTTAATTGATTCAATGAAATAATCATTTTCTACAGTCTGTACAAACTGCAACTACATATTAATCTAACTTGTACATTGATCATATATTATATCCATAAAATAACTATTAGAATCACAAATAAATTCATTCTGATGTAAAATCACTACCTTAAGGTCCTAATGGTGTATTAACAGTAGCTGAAATCGTCAACTGTAAATTATATCTGTTCCTGACAATATTCCTGCTTCTCAGTAACATAAATATTTCCTCTGAAATTATGAAGTCTCAGCTCCATTGTGTTCAGCATGTAAGCTCATGCTGAAGTAAGGGCAGGGAAAACTTAATTACAGAAGGCTCTGGGAACTTAACTGATTCACATCCTACTTTGGAAGATAAGGAAATTTTCACATTGGAATATATATGAATCTGCTTCTTGGAAAAGCCCAAGTAACAGACTGACCAGTGAACTGCAAGTTTCAGATCTCTGAAGGATCTGTATTTTTTAAACTTGTAAAAACAGCATTTCTCCATGGAATGAAAGAATAATAATTCCCAAAGTAATTCTGAACATTGGAGGATATGAGCAAGTTTTTCAGGAACATTTCAGCAAGTATATTCTCTGAAACAGGCACAGAAATTGTATCTGCATGCAGGAATGTCTGTGTCCGTCTGTATGAAGAACCACGGCATTATCAGCTTGAAGCCAGCAAATAATACAAATCATAAAATGAAACCAACGCAGAAGTTGTCAGCAATTGGTCAGTGTTAAGTATGGCTACTACTGCTGATGTGGACAGGCTAATGGAACCAAAGGGCAAACAGCTCACGTGACTCAAACTTGACTGCTAACAGAGATGTATACACTAAATTCAAGGGTACCAAATATAAAAAGCATGTAAATGTCAGATTTGTATCAAGAAATTAGGTAGTGTGATTATGATATGTATGTGATTATGAAAATGTAGAGTTTTTTTTTATGCTCAACATTAAATTGAGAAAACTTCCTTAAACAGCAAGAAGGCTGACTTAATCAGTTTTTCTTTCTTTGTATGACATTCAGCATGTTATGCTCCCTGTTACACCATGTTGTATTGTGCAACCCCCACTAAAGGTACTATGATCTTTTGGAGTAAAAAGGCTAAATCCTAGATATGAATCACTTACTAGTCCTTCGTAGAAGTAGCTAGCATCAACAGACAATAGATACAAAATAGAGAGTCTTAGAATCCTTGATCCTAGAATGCAGCAGGAAAATCCAAAAGGCTACATGAAACAGTGGAATGGAATAACAAGAAAGAAAATAAAAGAAAGCTATATAAAAAGATAAACTGAGATGACGACAAAGCAGGTGAGAGCTACTTCAAAGTCTGAGCCCTAGCAAAAACTATTTTCCTAGATTTCTTCATTCTAAAAATATCCTGTACTGCCTGCTAAAAATTATATAATAATAATAACTTAATAATTATTATCTATCATGTTTATTAAAGATAATGAAACATATTATCTAATAGATAATAACTGTTCCTCTCTAACATGTCCACAATAAAAGCAAGAGTTGTGGCACAAGTTAAACCAGAAAAGATCATCTAAGCAGCAAAATTAATCAACTACAATAAATATTCACATTTTTGTTCCTCTTTAGTGAAAATCAGAAGTAAAATAATTAATACAGCAGTTTCAGTGCAGTGGTATTTTCTGAGCTGCTATTCTTTATGGAAGCAATGTAAGAGTGCTTATTTATGTTAAGATATTTTGGTGGAAAATGCTGGCCACTTATACTTTTGCTGCTTTGGGTGTTGGTAGCATTTATAATTCAAGTTTGCAAAATAATAATTTGGGTAAAATTTTCCATGCCTGGCTTCTGCACAAGGCTGATTTTTCTGCTTTTCTAAGTTTCAGCAGAAATACCATGTCTAGTCCTCATTAAGGAGATAAGAAAAACACACTAATATTGCTCTGTAACATAACAAACACATTTTCCTCACTTTGAAAATTACTTCTGACTGAAAGATCATCATAGACTCATAGAATAGCCTAGGTTGAAAAGTACCTCAAAGATCATCTAGTTTCAACATCCATGCTGTAGGCTGGGTCACCAGCCACTAGACCAGGCTGCCCAGAGCCACATCCAGCCTTGAATGCCTCCACGGATGGGGCATCCACAACCTCTCTGAGAAACCTGTTCCAGTGTGTCAACACTGATGTCAATGATGTAATCCCTTTACCAAGCAAAAACTGCTTTCTAACTTTGAATACAAAGTACATTTTAGAAAACAGCATCTTCATGTCCTATTATGACTTGGAAAATATCGACACTGAAAATACCAGAAGACTTTCTATCACACCATGTTTATGTGCTCACTTGTAATTCCCACTGGTGATTGTCTGTTTCATAAATATTATTTCAACTCCTGGCTAGAGGCTGAAAGTTGGTACTTTCCCAGAAAATTTCCTACTTCTGCCTACTCTGAAACTGGGAGTTACATCAACTGTCCACAATGCAGTAAAGCCAGTAAAGCTGCATATTGTGTGCTGGCAATTAGGCGAGACACAAGGCAAGGTCATCCAACTGCAGTGAGATGGACAGCAACCCTTGGAAAGAAAAAGACTGGTACACTTAAAGAGGGAAATAAGAAAACTTCGGGAATGTATTCTTCTCAAGGCTCTTCTCTTGAAGCAAAAAGGCTCCCAAAATCCCTGAGGTTGAATGTAAGCCTTTCTAACACATAATCACAAATATTTATTACATAATCTCATGTGATTGTCAATTTCTCTTTGACATCAACAAAACGCTATTCCTTCATTCTTCAGAGAAAGCAAATTGCTTTTTCATATGCCATTCATCAAATTCTGCAACTACACGTGGACACAATCTTTTATTGTGTAACTGGGTTAAGCAAACAAAACTTTTAATGAACCTCTTGTGTTTCTTACTCCAAAATTTCCATACAATGAGGGGACCTAATCCACAGCACTAAGCCAGAATAAACTCACATGCAAGAGGCAGCATACAATCACTAATGAAAACTTATTTAAAGAGATTTGTCTATCATCAAATAAAAACTTCAGGACAGAAACCTGAAGAGATTCACTTGTCAGAACAGTAATTATCTAGCTGAGCCAGAAGACCATCTTTTTCTTCCTGCCATTCCCCATCCTCCTCATCCTCTAAACATATTCTAACTTCAGTAAAAAAAAGAGGTTTTAAAAGCACTGACTCTATGTGCAGTCTTTATTTATCCCTGGGATAGGCCCATTCCATGTGTTGACTAAGGAAATTTCTGCAGAGAGAGATGTGAGACAAATTCATGAATATACCTACACACACGAAAAAAAAAAAGCAATAGATTTACACAGTATTGCCTACTTTCAGCACTTAGTTTTGCATTATTCATATCTGCTTTGTATATAGTGTGAAAACTTTCTTTAGTAATCATACATCATATTACAAAAAATTGATTTTACTTATTTATGTCACGAGAAGCATTCATAGCTAAGCAATAAAATAGATGGAGTATTTCATTTAAGTAAAGCAAAATTTCTGCCATTTTCCAGTTATTTTCTTTTGTTTTTATTGAAATATTTTTATTAAAACATATCCATCAATCCAAAAAACCATTTTATTTTAATATATCACAAACTAAAGAATGAAGAGCCATAAACTTAACGATTAAGAACAACAGTTGTTAAGTCAGTTTTGATGGCTATTCTTCCACTTCATGTTATTATTAGTCAGTGCACTGAATTGCTTAGCCAGGCAAACTTTGTTAAAATTGCAGGGTTTTATATTTATTTTTTTATTTTTTTGACAGGAGGAATTTTTAATTGATCAACTTAAAAACATCTTCATTGTTTTGGCTGAAATGGCACTTTACTATGTTTGAATTCCTCTTTTAACTACTCGTATGTTATTTGAAGGCATGGAGACTAACCATAAATCACAGACTAATGTAAAGGTTCAATCTCAAACCAAATTGCTATATATTCTTTTCCAGCATGTTTTCAACAGTTAACAGCCTGCATAGTTACCATTCTATGGAAACACAGCTCAGCCTGAAGTCTCAACCAGATTTTCTGCCATATAAGAGCTCTTTCTCTTCAAGAATGAACACAACCCTGAAGTTTTGAATATAATGCTTCTTCATTTCTCAGATCTGATGACAGCTAGAACACACATGAATATGTGAATCTCTTAATATGCTAGGAAAATTACATCAGCACAAAGTTGCACTTTACTGAAATTGTGTTTATCTTTCAACCCAACTTTGCTTGGACTCTTCCATTTAATAACTGCATTTTTCAATTTTAAATAGCTGTACTTTAACAAAGTAGCAGTTATGTCGCTACTACTCAATACAGTTATGTTGAAGTCTGCCAAATTTTCCATTAGCTTGAAGTTTTGTTCTATGTAAAAAAGAGTAGATCATTTGTTTAAAGGGCTTACTTTTATTGACAAGTATCAGTCGCCCCTCCAGGGGAACCTGAATAAAAATATTTGAATATTTGTTTGTTAGGCACAGAGAACAGTTAGACTCCTAACTTTTAAATAAAAACATAACTGATGTACCATTTAAACACAGTTACAACATGTTACCCTAATATTTTCCAGAGCAAAATGTTCTAAAGAATTGTTAAAAATGTATTAATGTTTGTAAAATGCACCACTATCTTGAATATAGGAGTTTCAAGTGCCATTTATCACACACTTCTCTGAATATTAAATTATTGCCTTGACTTATAAATTTACAATTCAAGAAGACACACACAAAAAAATGAACTTCAGTAATCCCAATTAGAACTTTCTGAGCTTCTACCTTTGTCTCCTGTGTTCATTTTGCAATTTTTATAGCTTCTGCCAGTGTATCCACTAACTGAAGGTGGTGAATTTTAACCAGAATTGATACCAAGGTTTTCCAAATTTTCTGAGATCTGATATGTAGAAAAAAAAGACATGCCTTAAAGAAGGTCCCCTGCTGAAGAAAGCTACTTTTTGATCTCAGTACTTATGTGTTCTCTTTGGTCTGCCAGCTAGACACTCTGGGTAAAGAAAAATCATGGAGGTACAGTGGATGAGGGAGACAGTTACAGTGTGGGTATTAGGATGTGGCACTTTTAATTAAAAGAGTAGTTTCAAAGCTTCTTGCATGCAGTCTTTTTACTATGATGAATATCAAAGTGGAATTAAGTTAGATTGATTTATTTTCTATCAGCTCTCCATCTTAACACTTATGTCTTCCATGAGCACTGCACTAACACAGACATTTATCAGGGACACACACATATTACTTTTATGTAACATACAGTACAAATGAGCACACTAAATGTGGAAAACCTGCATAAAAAAATTTACTGAATCTAGTGCCCAGTTTATGGCATTCATTTGCCATTTTTTTTTTCTTGCAGTGGCAGTTTCAATAGCTGCTATGGAGTGGATATGCTTTGTTACTGATTTTTTTTTTGTTGCTGATGTGCTTTGAAACACAGTCATTCTTATAATTCTGTCCTACATGACATCCTCTACAGTATTAGTATTAGGAGGATGGTAACAAATGGTAACACCAGTCACATAGTAAAATGTTAATTTAAACATCTTATTTTTAAATAAAGACTTGGTAATGGAAAATTCCAAGATGAAAGGAATCTCCTGGAAACAGAGCAGGCTATGAATCTAATATGGGCTTCTACTGTTTATTTTTAACAGTAAGACCCTTGGAAAGTCTTCAGTCTGCCAGCAGCACTGGCTACATTACAAATACTTTGGGGTGCCACGGCAGCTGTGGGAGGGAGGATGTTTTCCACAGTAATATCAACTAATTAATCTCACTCAGTAATAAAGACAAAACTAGAAACAACTGCATGAACTGCACAATAAACGTTGCTTATTACATTATTCTAAAAGTGAGTCCCTACTTGGTGGCTCTAAGTGTCTTGTTTATAGTAGAAACCTTGACTACAAAGAAACAGCCATAGAGGCAAATATCAGGAATATAACTGTCATAAATACAGCAGTTGTCGTATGATATAAGAGTATTTTTTATACCAGACTGGAATTTCATTATTGCTTTAGTCATGCTTCAGAAAAGCTAAAATAGTGAAATAACTTAGTTCTAATACAAGTGATAAATTAATTCTTGAAGGTAATGGGAAAGTGCTTGACAACTTGATACAAGTTCTCAGTGCAATGCAAAACTCCTGCAAGTCAGAATAAAACATACAAAGAAGTGTTTAATATCATGTCTCAGCAAAACACCCACCATGTACTTGAACTGCCATCCTTCCAGCAAATCACATGTCACAGTACAGGCTATGCAATTCTCTCTCCCACCAAACAGCTAACCTTGCTGACAAGATGACACTTTTCAAAGGCTCAATTCTCTGAAAATTCCAACTTTCAAAATACCCATCTTAGTTCAAACATCAACCCGACATCTCTGGGTCACACACAGAACACAACCCTGGATTTCTATGGAAGTTAGCTGAGTAGTAGAGATTAATCAAATTACAGTAAAGTCTCTCTCATATTATATGCATTATTTTATTTTGAGGGCATAGCAAAAGAGGATGGAAGACATGCTTAAAATTCCCAGACAAGAATGAAGAATAGCAACAGATTCCTCTTGAAAGTGAAGCACTTTATGATAATTTTCTCTTCTACTTACAAACAAATAACACACCCCCACCACCATCCAACTAAGGTTTTGGATTCAGTAGATGTTTTCTATAGGCAATGAGGAATTCTGCATTTTGTTTTTACTAGCAGAAAACACATTTGAAGAGAGGCTTGCAAAAGAAACAAAACAATTCTTCTGGCTTCAGAAAATTCAGTTCTACTCAGTATATTATTGAGGTTAAAAAATTTGGCCTCTGGAAGTCATCTATCTAACTACAGTACCATAATGTAACAGACAACAGTATAATAAAAGATAGTTGCTAAACGCTGAATTTAGAAAATAGATACTTAATCCTTATGAAGCTAAGATACTCTACTCACTTAAAAATTTCACATGGCTTTTTAGTTACAGCTTACCAAACAATAACTCTAAATTTAAAAGTTAATCTAGCAGCGTAACACTTTGAAGTTGATTCTGAACTTTAATAGCTATGAAAACCAGTATGACTTATTTATTCAAATTAGAAGGCTCACTTATTTCTTGTCATTGTTTTGTTACTTGTACATGGAAGCACAAAATAAATGTATTACTGCATTTTAAATAAAAAATAGCTGCAGACAATGCAGCAAGTTTGTAATATCTTCTATTTCTCTTCTACAAAGGAGGGGTAGCATTCTGTACAATGATTTTATAAAAATACTGGTAGCAAGAACTAAAAAAATCAGGAACATCTTATCTGGCCTGCTAAACTCAAACTCTGATCCCTTTCATGCTAAACTACATTACTGAGTATTTCACTGAAAATTGATACAGCTCAATCCTTTTTAATTAATATAACACGAACTCACACTGGCACACATTTGTATAAGAACATGGAACCAAACATAAGCAAGATATAAAAGCAATCTGTAACATCCAACACATTATCAGAATATGAGGATAGTGAAAGTTTAGAAAAGTAACATAGTGAATATTCCATACAAAGACAGTCTGGAATTGCCTGTTATTTCTATTTCCTTGGTGATTTGCTTTTATTAATGAATATACAGCAGTATTCTTCTGCTGTTTCTTCTGCTAGCTCCTTCTGAAAAACCTATAATAATAATTAAAAGATTTTACATTTTATTTTTTTCCTTTATGAGTGAAGAGTCTTAACTACATCCTGTACACTGTAGCATAAATTCAATATATAGACTATAATTACTTTTGTAATTAACACTAAATGAATCAGCCTATTTAAACACAGAACATATTAGCTGAAAAGCAATAAAAGCTTCTGGTGCAGCATGTTTTCCTTGACTGTCATGACATGATGTTGAACTTAACTGATCTGACTAAATGGTTCTGTACTGCTACATATCAAGTGAACTACTGAGCTGACAAGGATGGATACAGTCTAAACAGAGGGTAGGGGAAGAACTGAACTGATTGCACAGATCACATCACACGTTTATGACAGCAACTGGCAGCGCTACTGTGAAAGCTGAGAGGAGATCAGAAGAAACTTCATACTTTCTCAACTTTGTGCTCCCTCAACACCCTAAACTGCTCAACTGACTCCAATGTGCCATGTAGGTAGAAGGAAATACAATGGGAGAAAATCTATTTTGAATCTAAGAAGTGCACTGTGACTACATTTCACTGCTGGCTGTCCTCAGTGAGATGGCAAACATTCAGCTACTTTATCTAGCTCTACACTTAAAACTTTGAGCATTTTTTGCAAGAGAATGATGGAATAAGCAGTGTGTAGTGAAACTCTCAACAGAAACAGGAATCTACATGTGCAAATGTTACTAAATAAAAACCAGCTACAAGCACGAAGATTCTAGTACAGATGTGTTTAAATATTCTACAAATAAATTTACTCTGCAATTAAAACAAATTTTAAGGTCATCAAAAAAAATAAGATGTAGAAAGCCTTCTAAAATAAGTGGGTGAGAGCAAAAGCAAACAGTAAAGCTAAAGATGGAACCTGATAATATATTAAGCTCATGAGTCTTTGTGATGGCACAGGGTACTTTAAGTGACCCTAGAGAGTAACTCTGCAGTCCTATTTTTCCAGACGTAAGACAGAGCAGATGTAGCAAGAACAGGCTTATAGATAGCACATACTACAAAGTAGGACTGAGTCATAACCAAACACTTCCAGATGTGTCACCTAATAAAGCTAAGGCTTAATGATGCTGCATTCCTTTAGATATATTTATGTCCAACCTGTTCAGGCACTCATTAAAAATATGCCTCAGGACTGCTCACCAGAAGTACATTTATCAGCTCAGAGTGGTCACTTACAAGAGCGTGGCCAGCAGGTCAAGGGAGGTGATCCTCCCCCTCTACTCTGCCCTGGTGAGGCCTCATCTGGAGTACTGTGTCCAGTTCTGGGCTCCTCAGTATAAAAAAGACAGGGATCTCTTGGAAAGAGTCCAGCAGAGGGCTACAAAGATGGTGAAGGGCCTGGAGGATCTCCCCTATGAAGAAAGGCTAAGTGAACTGGATCTCTTTAGCCTTGAGAAAAGAAGACTGAGAGGGGACCTGATCCAGGTTTATAAATATCTGAGGTGTGGAGGACAAAGTGGTGAGGCCAGACTCTTTTCAGCAGTGTGTGGAGACAGGACAAGGGGGAACGGACAGAAACTGCAGCACAGGAGGTTCCACACGAATGTGCGCAAGAACTTCTTTACTGTGAGGGTGATGGAGCACTGGCACAGGCTGCACAGGGGGGTTGTGGGATCTCCTTCTCTGGAGATATTCAAGACCCACCTGGACGCCTACCTGTGCGACCTGGTGTAGGGAACCTGCTTTGGCAGGGGGTTGGACTCGATGATCTCTTGAGGTCCCTTCCAACTCCTGTGATTCTATGATACTATTTTATCAGGTTGCCACAGTGAGCCAGAATTTGTGTACTTTCAATGTACTCATGTGACACAAAATAGTGTGGTCAACCTTAGAGCCTGATATAAAGAGGATGATATAGCATAGAGAGAAGTTTTTATTTTTTATTTTTTGTTGGAAGTGAGTTTTGTTGGTTCAGGTACAGCTTCACTGTCCACAAGGACGAAGCCTTTCCTGAAAAACTCCTTCTAGCCATCAGTTCTCAGTGTGCTTTGGTAGATGGGATTTTTCCTCTCTAAATGCAGTATTCTGCATTTCCCTTGTTGATCTTTATGGAATTCCTATTGACCAATTTCTCCATTATGTCAATGTTTCTCTGAATAGAATTCAGTCTTTCATCTAATCTTGTCAGTTTTCAACATTTTGCAAACCTGCTGCTGAGTGTGCACTTTTCCCAATGGTTTGGGTCATTAACAAAGTTTTTAAACACTATTACTGCAATATTGAGGTACACCAGAGGTACACCACCGATGACCTCCAGCTGGATTTTGTGTTACATATCACAACCCTCTGAGTCTGGTATTCAGCTAGTTTCCAATATGCTTCACCTTCCACTTGCCCAGGCTTCACTTCTGTCAAAGAAGATAATAAAGATAATCCCAAGAACAACTCATTCTCTCTCATCCACTGAGTCAGTTAATTAGTGAAAGAATGCTGTCAGGTTGGTCAGACGTGATTTTACCTTCATAAATTCATGCTGATTATTCACAATCACCCTCTTATTTTGTACATTTAGAAATTGTTTCCAGGATTATTTGCTCCATCACCTTCCCAGGAGTCAAAATGAAGCTGACAGGCCTGTTATTCCCCAGACCCCCTCTGAAGATAGGAATGACAATTTCTTTCTTCCAGTCTTCAATAAAATTCCCTGGTTGCTGCAACTCTCCAGAGATTACTGAGTAGCCTTGCAATGACATTGGTCAGCAATAGATCATTTATATGCCATGGGTACATTCTGTCATGTCTAAAGGATTTATACAAGACAGTTTGTTTAAATGTTTCCTGACTTGATCATCCTCTGCTGAGTCCTGGATCCAGACTTTTCTTCTGATCTAAGAGCCTTGAAATCCTCAAGGCAAATCTTACAAATCATAGATACTGAGGCCAAGGAAGTGTACTTGGGTTGTTTTGTGTCTGTTATTATTAGTCGGCTTCCCTCATTCTGTAGCTGGCCCACATTTTCTGTTATTCCTTTTGCTGCTGATGCACTTCTTGCTGTGACACCTGAACCCTTTCAGATTCAACTCCAGATGGAGTTCAGCTTCTTTATTCCTATCCCTGCATACTTGGATAGTGCCTCTGTATTCTTACTGTTTCCACTTTTTAACAGCTTACTTTGAATTCCTGTGTATAGGGATGAAACAGTCTTGAGCTTGAAGGAGGTGATCACTGAAAATCAGCCTGCCTTCCTAGATCCTCCTTATACTACATCACATGAAATTTTCCCAAGCAGAGTCCTGAATAGGCCAAGGACAAAGTTGGGTTGGGATGCTGCTTTTTCATTTCTTTAATTCTCTTAGGATTGTGAATTTCAAGTTGTCACGGTCTCTGCAGCCAATGCTGCTCCCAGTTTTCACACTCCCACTTCTTTCTTTCTTGTTTGCAGTTATTGTCCAGAAGAGTGTCTCCCCTTGTGAGCTTCTTGATCACCTGTGTCAATACATTGTCATGAAAAAAAAAAATTTCCTGGATTGCTGGTGCTCTACTGTATTGCTCATCCAGAAGATCTCAGGATGGTTTGAGCTCCCCACAAGGATCACAGCCTATGAATCTTAATCTTCTTCCAGTTGCTGGAAGGCCATTTTCATCTACTACTACTTGGTCAAGAAGTCTGATAGCAGACACTCGCAACATTATCACTTTCGGCATCCCTCTAGTCTTAACTCATATGATTTCAGTTGGCACACCATTCATCTCTGTGGTGAGCTCCCTGCATCCTCTCTGTCTCTCATATAAACAGTAACTTTCCATCCTTGCTTCTCTGGCTTCTGCCAGTCACAAGGAATGTATGTGTGTTTTACAAGCCACTGAGTAGCATGGCATAATGTGTAAAATTAGGAGTGGTTTAAGTCCACTGTCCAAGCCTATTATTTTAACCTGTTTCTCTAATCAATTTAATCAGAAATCTATTTTAAATATTTTAATTAAACATAAGCATTTAATTAAACAATACATGTAAAACTAGTTGAACATATGTCACATACATTATTATACTACTGTATATCAAGCATTTATTAAGGCACTTAATATTATTCTTACTAAAGATGAAGTTTTCAAATTTAAAACGAGCAATAACTATGATATTTCTATTGCAAAGATCTTTTGTTTCAGATATAGTAAGAGAAATTCACCTTAAAGAGTTATCTAGTTTTCCATACAGTTGACAGATACAACTAAGTCCTCCAGAACAATAACCTCTAGTTCACATCCAAAATGCATGACAGTTCCCTATGTGATATCACTGAGAAGCATCTTCAATGGTATGCTTGTATAAATAGGCTTCTAATGAATAATAATGCCATTGTATCACAGGGAACAATTTTAAATCAAGCAAGCAAATGTCCCTTTTTTTCTGGTCGAGTCTACAAGGTGCAGATTCATCATCCTGTATTTAACATTGATCCTTAATTATTAACCACTTGCATTAAATCCTGAGAATTCTTTTCTGCCTTAATTAGCATATGGAAAGTGTTCCCGGATCACAAAAAGTAGTATCTGTAGGAACAAAGTATGGTTTGACTGCATTATGAATTCATAGTGACGTGAAGTATGGAGTTGACAACTAATAAAAGCTAAACTCCATAAAGAAGAACTAGTAATCTGACTTCAGTTACGAAATAAACACAAAACCTACGTGCTATAAGAAGCCAAATCCACTGATCTGATTATTATTCATGTCAAAATTGACACAGCACCTGATATTTGCCTGGAATTCCACTAGAGACCATGATGGTCAGTCACACTTTCTAGTAACAAGAAAGATGTTTGAAATAATGTTATTTCCAAATTATGAGGGTTGCTCTGAAAGTAATGCCTCCTATTTTCTTACCCCACAAAATCAGAGGTGAATGTTGGCGGTATGGCAATAATGGTCAAATGTTCTCACCAACATTCAGTTACATTTTGCTGCTGCATGACAGCAGAGGAGCAGTCTGACAAAATTGTGTCTGACATGTAAGTGCATACAAAGCAAAGGTGAGTTACTGAATTTCTCCATGCAGAAAAATTGGTACCCGCTGACATTCATTGATTTACGGAGACCAAAGAGTGGATGTGAGCACAGTGAGGCAGTCCGTAGTGTGCTTCAGCATTGGCAACAGTCATGTGAAAGACAAGCCAAGTTCCAGATGCTCATGCACAGCTCTCACATCAAGAAATGAAGACCATGATGATCAGTTCATCCATGCAAATTAGTGGATTATGACCAGGGATCTGTGTATGAAGCTGAATGTCAGCTTCCATGCACTGGGAACAAATGGTGGCAAGATGGATGAGCAAAGTTTGATCCTAGTGCATCCCACAAGTTCTTATACAGGAACATAAAGAACATCATATGCAAGTTTATCAGGACCTAATGAACCAATATGAGGCTGAAGGTGATAGTTTCTTGTATTGCATCTTTATCAGTAATGAAATGTAGTATCAACACCACAAGTCTGAATCAAAACAGCAGCCCATGGAGCGCTGACGTGAATTCCCCATTAAAGAAAAAGATCAAGGTCCAGTCCTCAAAGAGTAAAGTGATGTACACTGTCTTTTGGTATAGGGGGATGGCAAAGGGGCGATCCCTCTGGACTTCCTGGAACCTGGACAAACCATTAACTCTGACTGCTACATCACCACACTGACAAGCTGAGTGCTCAAATTTCCAGACTCAGGCCAGACAAGACAACCTTTCTTGCAACGTGGTTGTACACTGCCAATCTTGAACGGACTATCCTACCACACCCATTGTGCAGTCCTTGAGGGATGTGTGAAAAACATTTTCCTAGTAATGATGCCATCACAGCAGTTGTAGAACAGTGGGTCATTTTTGCTGGCACATATTTTTACAAGTGTAGCATGTAGGCTCTTGTCCATCAATGGTAAAAATGCATAGGTAATGATGGTGCTATGTTGGAAAACAATGTTATTAAGCTGAGAATTTGCTCTATCAAAGTGTTATCAGGCTCTTTGTATCTGTTGTAGTTTCCATGGAAATAAATAGGAGGCATTACTTTTGGAGTGACCTATACAATTTATTCATGCATAACTATTTTTTATAACTTCACCTGCTAAACAAATCAAAAATAAGGACGCTGGTTTATATACTCATATTTAGAACAAGCATCAGTTGTAATTCCATCTCACAACTAATTAGAAGTGCTGTTAATCAACAAAATATCCAGGCTGAAGATCAGCATGCATACTGTCAGCTTTCTGACAGGTAATTCAATTACAATTATACTGAAATTAGTCTTCTGTCTTAAAGGGTTTAGACAGCCTTGCACTGACCAACAGACAGGAAAGATTTGGTTCTTATTTTCTGTGTTACTTAGCTTTGTCAACATGCTTACATTTTCAAATACTACAAACCTTCATAATTCCAAGTTCTGACCCAAGGAACATCTGGATTGTTACTATCTGCTACTCAGATAAGATACACTATATTTCCGTGTCGATCTCTATCTATCTGTTTTCTCCTTACTATAACCAGCATTTTATTCTGCTAATGATATGTGTTATGATCAATGCAATTTGAATGTAATGTAATGGAAGGAGTAACTCATCACAATTACAATTGCTGTACAAACATGATCAGTTACATTTTTATAGCTAACCTGCATACACTTTTGAGTCTAAAGGTGTGCTGCCATGTTTTAAATACCTTAACAGTTTGAACAGAGAAATAAATAATTATAAATACAGGGTACATATAATACATTATCCAAAATGATAGAATCTCAAATTCTCAAAACTGAGAGGAGGGACTTGATTAGTTCTTCCAGCTTTAGTTAGTTGTTATTTTAAGGACCTATTCCTTCCTGAAGAATTGGAAAGCAAATCAGGAGACACTGACTGAGCTGGTGGTAAAGTCGGTGGATACAAACTGCAGTCCTTCTGACTTCTAAAAGTAATCATATTTTGTACAGAATAGCAAAGTTGATGGTTTCTTACTGAGAGCCTTAAGACAATACTTTGTATTTTCACTTGCCTAACAGCTTAATTTATACCTCTTTCCAGAAACGCAATAACATGAAGGATGATAGGATTGTGTTGACTAACATAATTAACTAGAATCAATGCTGTCTTAAAATGAGCTGACATTTCACATTGAGAAATCTGACACCACAACTCTAAATATGAGTAACTAATCAACACTTCTAAGCTCATATAGGAATACTAGAAGACAACAGTTTAACAGGTTACTAATCTGAAGCCTGCAGTACTCTCCAGTTACATTTTGTTATTTAATATAGCTTTCTTGCTGGCGAACAGATGTAGGATTCAATCTGCTCGACTCAGCTCAGAGAGAGATAGAGCTAACTTTTCCAAAGATGTTTCAAAGTAGGAATCTTGCTGGTATACTCTGAATGCTGGTATTTTTCTCTCAAACACAAAAGTTACCCAAGCACAGTACTTGGATTAGCTTTATTTAGCGAGATGTCTAAAACTAGGCCAACTTGTTTGAGCTTCTATATGCTTACTAAATTCTTTGCATCTCTCATTTTCAGAATACATCCAAAGAATAAACTTAGTACATAAAACTGTCAATTCAAAGAACTTTAGGTCCTTAAGCATAACATTACACTCATACACTTGCCAGGGTCACTCGGCTTACACATTTCCAAGTGAAGATAATGATGGAAATGTGATTTCAGTGAGATGGAAAACAAGCAGTTTAAAAATGCTTTTTTCCTTGCCCCTCCTGCTCAATTATTGCCTCTCCTCATACTTGATATATGCTAACATCAGGTTCATCAGAGGAAAAAAAAAAATTGAACTTCAAGATAGGAACAAAACTTGAACTTCAAATATCTAATTCATAGAATTTAAAGAAACATTAAGAACAAGAATCAATTTAACATAATGTTAGATGTCTAAAATTAAAGCAACCAATATTAACTATCTAGGGTCCCTTTAACAATTAATGGTAGAAAAAGACATTTCCCTCATTTATGACATCTCTCATAAGAAGAAAATCAAATAAGATAATAGGGGGTAGTCTTCTTTTTAATGATACCTTAGACAAGTTAGACAAATTATTTAATAAACATCTAACGTTAGATGAATTATACTGCAGAAATACAGCTTTTAAGGCTGAAGTTAAACGGAATGAATCTCACTCTAAAAAAACTGATCACAATATAATCGACATTCTACTCCTATGTAATAAGAAGCTCTGCTAAAGAAGTGATCACAGACTATGTCACAGAAGCTACTGTTACAATCACAGAAGAGGAGGAAGCTAACTTTTCCTCAGATCATCAGAAAAAAGCCTTCTCTCAAACATCCAATTTGCTTTCAGTCTAACCTTGCTTGATGCAAAATCACGATGATGTATCATTTTTGCATGTCAGGTCAAGGAACCTGACCTTCCATAGCCACAATATCCAATCACTAAAAGGCAAGTGTAGACAACTAACACTGAACATTTTGAAGAGTTGATGTTAACCTGTTGGATAAAGTACTTCTCAAGGTAGCATCAAAATGATTTTAAAATTCACTAGTTGCATTTAATGGTTTAAATGAGCTCATTTGGAGAGTGCTGTCCTAAAGCCCCTTGAATTCCAGCAGCTCGGAGCCATGCCCACTGCCCTGGGGAGCCTTTGTTCCACGATCACCACCCAATGGGGAAGAATGTATTCCTAACCCCCAGCTGCACCTCCCAGACACAGCTCCATGCCGTTCCCTCGGGCCCTATAGCTGTCACAGAGAGCAGAGCTCAGCAATGTCCCTCCATTCCCTGAGAGCTTCCCCTCAACTCCTCTGCACTGGGCTGAGAAAACCCAGGGATTTCAGCTGCTTCTCATATGTCTTGCTTTCTAGATCCTCACCATCTTTGGAGCACTCTTTTGGACACTTGCTAATAGTTGTATGTCCTTCTTACATTGTGGCACTGAAACCCACACACAGAGCTTGAGGTGCGGCCACACAGCACAAGCAGACCAGGACAATTCCTTCTGTCACCCGGAGGCAGTGCTGAGCCTGCTGTATCCTAAGGTACACGGCCCCTTGGGCTTCCTTTAGGTATCTTTCACTTTACTGGGTATTTTAGGGCAAAAATACCACAGCAGGCTTAGGAAAAAATAATACGAGTAACTTATGAGTGCTAGTTTCTTCCTCATATTTCTACTGAATGAACTGCAGTGTGTATTATTACTATATATTTAGTTCACTATTTAAGTACTATCTGAACTTAAAGAAAAAAAAAGCAATAAAGTACAGAATCACAGAATTTGTGATCAGACATTCTGAAATCAAAGACTATCCCTGTTAAAATTTTCTCAACAAGGAAATACTTATAGGAAAGTCCCTTTGTTGTTCAGCCTGCCACAAATACTACGAGACAAGGTCTAAATGAGGGAATTCAATATTTAGAAAACAGAGGTATTTCAGAATGACTAAAGCTCTTCATAAGAGACAAGTAGAAAAAAAGTTCAGCCACAATGAAATGCAACATTTAAATATATAATTTGAAAAGACTTTAAACACATGAATAGCTTTTACATTTACAGTTGCACTGTAGTGTTCTTCTGGATTACAGATTATCTTATTAATGCAGCTATCAGGTTGCGTTCACTCATCAAAAGCATGACTTTGAATATACTTGTGAACTTTCTTTAACAATAAATCAAAGTGGAGCTAGCTCATGCACAGAGCCCACTTTCTGGTTTTTTCTGTCATCCCTTACCACTGTGTGAACAGATTAAAAAGCCTTCAGCTATATGTCATGAGTGGTGAGTCTGTCTCAAAATGTTCTGAAGTACTATATGGTGCCGTCCAGACTTACAACAGATTGATTTTCTCCATAGGCTTACATATATGCATATATATTCATATGGTTACTAATTCATATCCTGACTTTCAACACTTAGAAGTCATATTTTTGGGAGTGCAGATATTTGTAGATGTTAACATAGACAAACAAGTCAAACCTATAGACATTGTCACTGTTGGAAGTTTTGTCATCAAGTTAAATGAAGACAGGATTCCATCTGTATATTTAAAAATGCACTGAACTGAGAAGCAAATTACTATCAAGAATAAAAGATGTTTGATTACCAATAATGCAAATGAATTCAACAACTTTTGAAGTAGAGGTATAAAAATTATTATATAAATACTAGCTTCACAGCCAGAAATTCATCATCCATGAAAACAACAAAACAAAAACAGGCATACAGGAAAATAGACACATAGAAAGAAAGAAAAACAGAGATTTCATGAAATAAATTACTGAGATGACAAAATTAGCAACATTTGCGCTGTAATACCTTACTGGCATGTCAACTACACTGATTCATAGCCAGCAATGAGATGACAATGTCATTAAGTCCCACTCCCCACAGATATATAACTTAATGGGAACTTTTGCTTTCTGCTGTAAATGTGTAAGTGCAAAAAAATACCGTCATCTTTGACTGGCAGTGGAAGATAGTTTATATGTACTTAGACACATTTCATAAGTTCTTTGTGTGGCTTTTCAATAACCTCCGGTTGTATTTTGGCAGATAAACAAAAATGAGGTGTGATGCAACTGAAGCTGCATTGAGAACTCACCTGATTCTGCCCCGAGGGCGCTCAGATTGCTCTGACATAAAACTTGTGCTGCTGAGGCGTGAGGCACTGCTGGTTCGCGAAATGGCTGATACGTCACTGACATCACTATCTGATGATTTGGCAGAGACGTTATCACAACTTCTGTACTGATCTGTTTGTATGTTATACTAGAGATCAAGAAAAGAAAGCGTGAGGAGTCTCATCAATACAATGTATATACTGAGACAACAAATGACCTAAGTATGACAATCCTGTCCAGTTGCTTTTTGATTTAACAAAATTCCACGAAATTCAAAGAAATATTCTTATTAAATTATCTTTTTATGTCTAGTGAAGAATTAAAAAATGGTATTTATTGAATAAATCAGATATTTGAAATGTATTACAGGACTGGAATTTAAATAGGTTGCTGGATTTTCAGTACTCTTGAGTTGTAATAATGAAATATTTATGCAATGCATGCACACCTTCTCAAGCACATGCATATAATCTATTTTGTTGCAGATCTTTTTTAAACTTTTCAAATATTAAAAAAAATGCTATGAAATACTTGCACAGAATTCATTTGCTAGAGTAGAACTGCAAATAGTCTGAATGAGAAGTAACTACAAGAAGGTTACTCTGAGGGGTTAATTTCAACAGCTAAATTCTATCTTTGCATTGTGATACTTGAGAACTGGTCAAGCAGAAAGCTAACTCAGTAAAAATAATATTTGTTCTCAAGCAGGCTGGTTCCCTGACCTGGTTGCTTCCACACGTGCGCAAGGATAAGAAGTAACAGAGGACCTGGCAGGAAGAATATGCAGAGAGGGATAGAGACTGGTACACTTCCATCAATAGCAGAAGCTTTGGTTAGTTAAAACTGTCTGAAAATCCACACCATCTTTTATGTAACACTCATATCACCCACATCATCACTAAGACATACTAAAATAGAAGCTTCACTCCCTGAAATGTCACACTTAACTAAATCTTCAGACACAGAGATGTAAGAATCAAGTCACTGCCAGTTTCCCAAAATTAAAATTCACTATCATTAGAGAGAAAGGGACAGTTGGATGAAAAGGTTCCCTAACAGTAGCACACTTTCCAGGGCATGTTATGTGAGAACTATGAACATGTGGGCAAGATGAAGCAATTTTTTTACACTATTAGAGATCGCTTTCTGGATGTGTTCTATGATACTGCAAGTCATTCAAGTTTATGTATGAATTATACTCAAAGTTGTAACCATCTATGAATACTCCCAGATGAAGCAGGCATTAAATTGCAGGCTAACCCAGTTGGCAAATGTCATGACTTAGCTTAAAAAGCCAGGCAAACGAATGCATCTCCTCCTGTCCTCAAGTCACATTTATTTTCTAATGCTCCATTGCCTTACAGCAACTACCTTAGAGGTCTCCACTGCACACTTGAGAACCTCTTGTTAAAACAAGATGAACAAATTAATTAGGGTAGAGATTGTGAGGGAATAAAGATTGTGAGTATAGGAGCCTATAGCGAAAACTGGAGTTACACAAATTAAACATCTTAGCACATGTTCTAGGGTTACTCAGTGTTTCTCTACATTAAAACTCATTGGGTAACATTTTTCTTCTTAAGTCTATGCTTCAAAAAAAAAAAATCAAATCAATAAAATATGACAGTATTTTTTAACTCAGGTTAAATAAAAAGGTTTAGAGTCTGGAAAAGAAAAAAAAAAAAAAAACTTTTTCCAGATTAACAGCACTACTACTGCACCAGTCTTGACATTTTAGTCAAAATTCCCAAACAATTCCTAAAGACATCTTTTAAATCTTTCTAAAATGACACGCCTTAAAATAGGAGAAGTATTTAAGCATGTGGAATTTTACTGCAAGATGGGAGATGAAGAAAGAACTAAACTAAAGTCTTCTACAGCACTGGTTTTCCAACCTCAAAACTTCAGCATGAAATATAGAGATTGCCAAGAAAGAGAGAACCCTTCTCTTCACAGATATAGAGATTAGCACAAGAAGTAGTGAGGCTGGAAGCTAACACTGAGTGCTGCAGCAGTTACATTTTACTTCTTAGGGCTTTAGCTCTTTATTCCCATTTCCTTTTACTGAAATCCCTGTCCTCTTATGGAGGCATACATCATTGTCAGCTTCTTATTCCCTGCCCACCCTTTTCAGTATAGTCTGACTATCGAACAGCAACTTCAACTGACAGATCCTGAGTCCTAATCCTAAGAGCCTGAATGAAGGATTGAGAGGATGACAAAAAACTCAAGAACTCACACAGCTTTCTCCCTTGCCTTCTTGCAGATTCTCTTATGTAAGAACACAGGGTATTTCAGAAACCTGTTCCAGTTGGTTTGTTCTGTTCCTAGAGAACTTATTTGGGCAGAAAATCTTACATCAGTGATCATTAAAAGAAGAATGGTTTACCATTACAATACACCTGAATTTATCATTCAGAGGAAAAATGTCACAAACTGAGATCTTCTTATTTGATACTTTCATCAGAGTAATGCCTGTAGTTTTCCAGCTGGAACCAAAACTAGCCCCACTCATCCAGATTCCTATTGCTCTTCAATATAACTGAAGTATATTTATAATGCATTTCTCTGTCGCGTTACTTTTAACTATTACATGAAATTATTCCTGAAGTTCCAAATTAAATGAATTTTCAGTGCAATTCTTTCCCTTTCAACTCTATGTCTTACACAGTTAAAGCTTATGTATCATTTCTATTTCGAAGTGCACTATTTGTCACATTAGGAAAACTGCAGAAGTTTGCAGCTAGCTTCAAATCCTCATACTATCTGCACTGTTTGTTTACTTCTACATTATAAAGACAGATGTTTTTTCAGTATAACTATCAGAAATATAAACATTTGGCATGCAGTTCTTCCATTCATTTTATCACCTATGGAGTCACTTCAGTGTCAGCAATAGGAGTACAAAAGGGTTACGATGAACAGCAAATGTGCTAACAGTGATGAAAAGAGCACAGAAAAACAAAAGGAGTGCATTTTGTGAATACTTTCACAGTTCCATATGATTAGCAGTATTAGCTATTTATTGGTTTTGACACCTTTTTGAAGTTATTTCAATAACGCATCGTAATTAGATTATCTTCCATGTTAGTAAGTTTTATATTTCTAGACTTCTCCTCAACCTATGGAGGATAGAATAGTTCAGAGCATTGACAAGTGAGAGTGCTTCCTCCTTTGATTTCAGAAAAAGCCTCAGGTGTCTAACTTCCAAAAATGGACGACCTAAAATACTTTAAATAAGAAAATTAAATGGAGATTAAAATGAAAAAAGAGAAACCCAGATTAGAGGCATTAAGGCCCAGCTAGGTTCAGAGAGTCTTGAGCATCCTGAGATAACAGCTGCCTTCTCAGGCACCTTACTCTAAAGATGAATTTGACCAGGAAATGCTGAATCACAGCACAAAACACCCAGTTTTAAGCCTAATTTGCAGAGAGCTGGGAATGCTGTGTGGATTCAAGGCCTGGCAGCCAGCACCTTGGTGTGTCTTACACCCTGTCTGTGACTACTACCAGCAACTGGGTCTGTGTCTCAGGAGCAGCACGCATGATGGTCCAGAGACCACTAAATACCAGTGTTATCAGGTAGCTTAATATCCAACTACTTCAAGTATCACCTATCTTCCTAACCAGGAACAGCAAAAACGAGCAAGTCACACCATGGAAAACTTGCAGTAAAGCCCAGGAGTTAAACTGATCTTAATGAATGTTTTGAAACCATATTAATACTGGAGTGAATGTACTATCAGAATGATACATGGGTATCATTTTATACTTGAATGTCGAGGCAAGGGGAATAAAGAAAAGATACTGCTGGCATCAGCCTCCAAAAGAATCCCCTTCTTCAGTCACAGGTGCTCTGCATAGAAAACTTTAGTAGTCTCTTATCATCCCATATCTTGTATCCATCCTACCCTATCAACTCAAATTCAGAGTCAGAAATCTAATGACAATTATACTTTTTAAGCTACAAGAATTCAAATCACACACAGTGATAACTGTGTTGGTAGCACACCTAAATATAGAGCAATGTCCTTTTAAGTAAGCACGACAGTGCTGTGATCAGTAACAAACAGACCTTCCAAAAACGTGTTGCAAAATCTCTGAAAAGCTGGATCAGCTGCAGCACAGCACTTGTGTTCTATGTGTGGTGTCTGTAAGGAAAGCTTACAGAATATTCAATTAATAGTATCATTAAGATATTCTGTCATTTACACCTGTGTAAATCCAGAATTATTCATTTTCCCAAACACTAAAACAGCAAATATATATAACAGTGCTGCTAGCCTCTACAGCCTTATCAGATATTTAAAGTTCTCCTTTAAACCCTTTTGCCAAATCCAGAGTATTTTTTTTTCACTTGATGTTTTAGGATTTAACTGTTTCACATAAATTATAGGTGTTTTTTTTGTTTTTTTTTTCTCTGTAACTGAAGGAATAAGAATGTGAGGGTCTCAAAGCAAATATAGCACAGGAGCCATCAAGACCTGTCTAAATGCTGTAGATAGTTACCTATTAAAATTTGTTAAAAGTTGTTTAAAACACAGATGTTCAAAAACAGTTATACACCAACTGCACTGTGAATGCTTGAAAAACTAGTTCTTGGCTACCAAGACTAAGAAATTGAGAAACTGAGCAGAAGAAATTACAAAAAATGGAAGAAATAAGAAATACACCAGATAAAGATTGGAAATTGAGTCAACAGTAAGAGAAAGTAGATTTAAATTTAATAAATTAATTCTGTCCATACACAAGTAAAAATCTTAAGTGGCTTATGGAAGTTTCTGTGTAATAAATAATATTTGAAAACAAAAATAAAACCAGAGGAGTCAAACATATCTGAGCTGATTGATTTGAAGGGAAATTTTTCTGAATGTACAGGAGCAGTTTCTCTAAAAAATATACTTATTTTCTGTGTCAACGGGTGAATACTGCTACCTGGAAAAGGAAGCATTTCTTTCAAAGAGGAAGCAGAGTTGTAAACTCTGCTTGCAACACTAGTTTCTTTTATAGCTACTTAATATTTCTTTCTTACTATTCTAAACTGTCTATTAGACCACTGAACATTTTTTTTTCATTTTCAGTTAAAGTAAGCTTTAATCCTGCTGTTTTCAAAGAGTTTTCACAGATTTTGGTGCCAGAAATTAGGTATAACCTTAAGTCTTTAGAGATCTTATTCATTAGCTTTACTAGATTACCTGCCGTGCCTTACCACATTTTGATGCAGCAAACAGCTACATCACTGAATGTAGTACAGAGCTAACAGAACGTGCTAATATAATTTGTTCTCAGCACTTAAACATTTATTACACATTGGATCATCCCACAATATAGAATCACTTAGAAAATGTATGAAAAATTAGTTTTGGATTTAATTAATTCATTCTCACTGCCTCTTTTCTAACATGGAAAGGAGTACATCTCTGTCAGAACATGAGGTAATCCCAAAATATTTTTTTATAAAACTGGACAGAGAATTTGCTTCTCTTGAGTTGTGGTCATACATGTATTTTTTTAAAGTGTGAACAAACAATATTTCAACAGTTCTTTCCATCTAATATTCATCTTGTGGAAATTTCAATTTTAATTTCCGCAAATGTTTAAAAAATAAAGATAATAATAGAAACAGCTAGACACAAGTGGATAAGGGAAGCACTGCAATTTGATTTTTTCCAATAATTTAACCATACACCAGATTTACATTAGCCATAGCCAGACAAGTATATGAAATGGTAAATCTGGTCAAATCATAAATATGAAAAAAGTAAAAACGTAGTCATCTTTGACCATGTCCTCGCAACACACATTTCCCTTCTCTCCTGAAAACACTATCAAGCTCATATCAAGCTAAGTTATAAAAATGTGAACTCACTGGGAGTTCAACAGCCACATTGCATCTCATTCTCTTGTCCTGAATTGACAGAGCCAACATGATATTAAATGATAATAAATGAAATATTATAATTATTATGCAAATTTCAAATTCTGATCAGAATCACAGAATGCCTGAGGTTAGAAAAGACCTCTGGAGGCCATCTGGTCCTTTTTCAGCAGAACCACCCAGGGCATATTTTCAATACTTTTTCTTTGCTGCTTTAGTAACATCAATTGCTGGTAGTTTGGTAATTGAGGATGGAAAGCTTTGTTTCCCTTATTTTTCTTCTCCATTTTAAATTCTTTGTTTACCTCACTACAGTGAGGTAGTCTCAAAACGGGAAATATCTTTATTATAAAGTTGTCTCCATATTTAACTGTAAAAAGATGATGATACAAGGTAGATATGTAATTGCCCACTACCCATTCTAAAGTGAATTTCTGATACTTTTGCACTGCTGAGCACCTTCTGGCATTCACTATTTTAATTTGTGTCTACAGGATATCCAAAGAAGGGACACAGGAGGGCAGGGACAAAAAGCCTGGTGCAGCACCACTGTGACAAATGCCAGGAGTATACTGATGCCTGAACACTTGAAAATCTGTCAGCGCTTGCTGTTTTCTTTACATTACCACTTCACAAACTGGAAGACTGTTTCTCTTAAAATGCATTTAGTTCTTACTGATATGAAAAATTTCTTGTAAATGTCTCTCTTAAGGCCTAAATTATTAAAAGCTGTAATTTCCTTGAAACTGCTGCTGAGTATATGCCAAATATATTTTTAATATATTTGGTTGTTAAATGCATCCTCGTCTTTTGCAGCTAACTTTTACATTTACAGTGCCATCCCGTGGTTACTCATTGCCAACACACAACTACAGAGTAGGCCTTGGTGGCAGTGGAAGAACAGAATTGCAGGAATGCTACTCACTTAATAGCTGGTTATGTCTTTGCTCTCCACTTACACTACACAAACAGTATGCTACATCTCTAACAAGGAAACTTCTGCAGGTGTTTCCCCACTCTTAGGCTTTTCGAGGCAGCAGGACTCAGGCACAGCACAGCTCCAGCCCCTCACATCTTTACTTGTGAGGAACACCACAGGTTTCTGAGATATTCTGCAGACTGCTTAGAAGCCTATAGGACTTTAAATTTATGTCTGTGGGATATCATTTCAGCATTATCAGGAAAATCGTGTATGTACATAAATATGAAAACAGCTGCATGAGACTGAATCTAGTTATTCCCAGCTCTCTGAATATGACAACAGCCTGGAGAAGAATAAAAGAACAGGGTCAGCATAGAAGGATACTTCTCTTGTCCCCTATTTCAGTCCTCAGAGATTTGCAGGCATAGGACTTTGCAAAATCATGGTGGCATGTCTCTGTTTAACTTTTGTTGAAGGACCTTTCTTCCCTGATTAATTTTTTAAAGTGTTCTGCTTCTTGCAGATTCATTTTAGGTAATACCAAAGTAAGGTCATGATGGGTATAAAAATGATGTTAAAAAACCCTTATTGAAGACACTTTCGTCAGGCTAAATAACACAGTGATCTTGAGGGTGAAATAGTATTTTAAATAGACATGTTTATATCTTCATTTTTCAATCCAAAGTATCATTTCAATACTGCTAACTTTACCTTGGTATATTGCTCACGCTCATGTTCTTGACTAGAACCAGACCCTGATGTCTGATTATAACGGTGCACTTTCATTTTCATCTGCCTTGTTCGCTCCTCCACTACTAAGCTTGCTGCAAAAACACATAATGAAAATCAATTAAAAGAGTGAAAAAAACTTTTGGAAAAGAAACAAACAAACAAATCAATTTAGCAACAATTCTAACTTATTTCCATCTAAACAAAACAAAGAAATGTACAAACATGTAGAACAAGCAGGGTGTAGAAACATCACAAAGGAACACTAACATCAAAAAATCAACCACTTCCATTGCCAGAAGTCTTTACCTGAAAATAGGCAGACATCTCAACTTCCTATACATAATCAAGCTGGTGCAACAGATATGAAGAGAGTGAAAGAATTTAGGTGGTAGGCTGGATTATAACATTATAATGTCTGGATGGAGAGGACATAAACCTATGATCATCTACCCGTATGTATGCTTAACTGTAGAAAATACTACAGTAGCTTTCTAATGACTAATACATTAAACAAGTATTAACATTTATTTGTAAAGCAATTAACTCCTACTACTATCTTAATACCTAAATGCTTACCGTAGTTAAACATTATTTTTAAGAAAAATAACTTCTCAATTGAACCTGTTATAGTAAAAGATACAATAAATTCTTCTTTTTTTTTTTTAACAAGAAGTCCTTTAAAAACTCTACTCTCTGATGTTCACTTCTACTTTAAAGAAGTTGTATGTTCTTGTATTTTTTATTTCCCTATGATATATCTATAAAAAAGGAAATCTAATATTAAAACTTGAAGAGGCTGTGGTACTTTAAAGAATACCTGATTCGATCTGAACAAGTAATGACAATGTTGACTGTGCTTGCCACAGGAATGCCCTTGCACTAAAGGAAAAATTGGTCTGAAAACACATGGGCTAAAGCTTTCCTTAGGAAATTAATCATGCACGAGTGCTAGGTTAACAGAGGGAAATGCATATTCTGCCATTCTTAACAGCTGGTAGGACTACAAACGCAAAGTAATATCAATAAAACCAGAACTTTGAAAACTAGCATTTTGAGACAGTTCTAGAACTAGGCCCAAATATTCATCAGTTATTCTAAATTACAGGAGCATCACTATATTCATCACTGTTCATAGGTTAAAACATCTGAGAAGAATGACTTCTTTTAGTTGCAATTTTTTGTGTAACCGTAAGTCCAAGACATGCTTACTTGGGAAAACCCCTTGAAAATCTTTTTCTGCTTTTGGGTCAACCATGGGCTTGTATGATTCTCTCCAAAGATTAGTTTTTAAGAGCCAGGATTTTTGTAAACAGCCCCTCCCACTTTAGTGACAGGAAACAGACATCAATTTAAAAACTGCATGGAATCGATTTTCAAACACAAACCACAGAGAACTTCAATTTAAGGGAAAATAGGCATACTACCATGATGTGTACAGATTTATATTACAAATTAAAAGGTACCAAAGTTACCATAAGTGGGTTTTATGCTGCTATTTAACAATTCAAATGTTAATTGCAGTTTAGCAATTTAAATTCTTTACACATCTACTTCTTTGCGCTTTGTAAGCACAAACAGAAAAAGAAAGCAGTACCCTCAAAGTTGAATATCTTAAGCTGTGTTAAAGCACAAGCAACAATTGTGCTCACATGTACCATCCATAATGAGCTCAAGGAAATTATCTGTGCACTGGTTTGATATGAAAAATATTTAAAGGTTTCACCATCAAAAATGTTGATTTCATGTCCTCTTTCCACACTTCTTGTTTAAAAATAGGAAAATTAAATACAGCAAATTATGGTAAATTCTGCTACAGCTAGAAGTTTAAGGCAATAGATAAAATCATAATCTTTGACTTCTCACACTGCAGAGTGACCAATCTAGGAAATTCTGCACGTGCAGAATGTCACACTGGGCCCAGTGATTATTCCAGAGGACTATGTTGGTAATTTGTACCTTAATTGCAATGAGTCCAGTTCCACCATCAGATATGCAGGCACAGCTCCAATTACTTCAATGGAAGTTGCATGGAGGCATCTGAAGGCAAAATTGAGCACTTTAGGTGAAATTTTTAAAGATGGCCTCTTATTTTATGGACAGATATGAAAGGATTAAGATATGTCAATTAGTGACTGAAGTCAAAAACTCAGATATCTCAATCCTATCATATATGCATGAAATAGACAGAGGATGTAAAAATCAGAGGGAAGCTTGAGACCCCTTTAAAAATTTAGCCCTATATGTTTATTGTGCACAGCTTACATTTACTCTACAAATAAGTATTTCACCATGTAACTGGTAGCTACTTCACCCTGTTAGCTTATGATACCTGAGAAAGAATATTCTATTATGCAATGCCACACTATTCCAGTGAATACGCACAAAAAGTACTGTAGTCAAAGCTGGGTAAACAGTCAATCTTAAATCCTTAATTTTGGATTTTGCTTGTATTTAAACCCTTAACCTTAATCACAAAGTTATGTCTTGCATTAAGTGCTATCATTGTACAAAATAACATGAGAACAACTAGTGAGGACTGTGAAAGTCAATGTAAAGACAGGAAAAAATATTTTTTCTGCATATAGCAAAATGTTCCATTAGCTATTAGCTAAAAACAATTGCTTATCAATCTACCTCTGAGAAAGCAACTGCAATCTAGAAAACACAACTGTATTCTTTTCAGCTCACCATGCATATTTAAGTGTATGTTATATCTGTTTTAATTGTGTGATTGAAAATTTTGTCTGCCTGAAAACAAAGTGGTATATTCTTTACATTTCAATCAGGAAAAAGAAAATAAATAAATAAATATAAAATGAACACAGGAGCAAAAGCACATGAGCAAAAGCTGTAACAACCATAAGTAACACCACCATACAATCACAATACTTTCTTGGAACACAGCTGGTTATCACAGGTAACGAAAATTTGACATAAACAATTCTTCAAGGATTTAACCTATCTCTCTGAGAAAAAATATGGATTTACTTTGTTCTTTACAGAGTGCTTTTCCCAGAGCTCTTGAGGAGAACTACACGGTAATCTACATATTGAAGCACAGAAATCCCCATATCTCTACATTTTACAGTGGCCATAGAATTCGAAGTATGGAGATTTACCACAAGCAGCTCAATTAATGGTACACTACCACCACCATCAGTTGTGCCAGAAGTCACGCTTGGAAGAGCTATCACTCTTAATGCTTTCAGAGATGCTTGTCAGCTCTAAGATCGAACAGCATAAGAAAGTAGAGAGCTCACAGAGTGAGCTTAAATAAGATGTGCACATTTAGAGAAAAAGCTTTCATTATAACGAGTTTTCTTATGTAAGCTAGGTGGAGATTGTAGAATTATAATGTATATAAGAAATAAAGTTATGCAGAAAAGACAGACATACAAATGGATTCAAAGTACTATTCAAATTCATTAATGTGCTTAAAAACCATTTTGATTCCTGTAATCTCAAGAGTACTGAGTCTGTCTAGGATGGAATTAATTTCTTCACAGCATATCTTTGCTTTGTTTCAGATACATAGCACCAAAATGTTTCAGCTTATTGCTGAGCAGTGGTTAGACAATATCAGAGGCCTCTGTTTCTCATTCAGTGATAAAACTGTCTTTCAAAGGTAGCCAGTATTTGAAGTCTGGGCATCAGTCTGCTGGTGAAAGATGGTGAGTAATTGCTTTTGTAACACTTGGTGGTCTAATTTTTTTTTCCTTTCACTTACTAACTGTCCTTGACTCTGCTCACAACAGCCCACACATTTTTAAACACTTCTGCTCTTACAATTCTTAAGTACCTAGCCATGGAGAGAGCAGGAAGTGAGGAGATTATGGGTGCATAATTGCTGGCTGAGGTCAACCCACCTTAGTGACCTATCAGGAATTAACTGTCCCATGTAATTCGGAATGGTTTTCCATCAAACAAGCAGAAGTTCCCTAGTTATTATTTGGTTTATTACTGAACTCACTGCTAAGTCCCACCTACCTTCCACTGTGAATGGAATTCAAAGCAGAAAATATGGTCTCCTAAGATTAAGACCATCTCCCAATCCAGAGGCCTGTGACAGCTTTCTGGGTCTTTTCCTCAGATGTCGTTTAAGATATCCCTTTGAATACTAGGTAATTCATGACATGTCTTGCAGGTATGTCCCATGTTAGAAGTACAGATAAGCATCTGGATTTTTAATCTTTGTAGAGGTGATAAAGGTATGAGAAAAAAATTTAACATAAGTTCATAATGGAAGAGTTGTTTTTTACGTATAAACTCATGAATTTGCATGTATTTCTTCTGATAAAAGTAGATATGCTCAACATTAAAGACAGTTCTTGGTATATGTTTCCATCACAGGGAAAGAGATTTTCTTTTTTTTTTTTTTTTTTACTGAAAGTATATAAAATACATGCTCTATTTTGATTGTCTTAAATGTGCAAATCCAAAACATGTTACTTAAAGGAGGTAGGGAACGAACTAATGAAACTAGCTAGAGCTCTTTAACTTTTGGTCTCCAGCCTACCCAGAAAGGAAAATTAGAATAGAACGATAAGTGTGGTTTTGTTGTTTCATTTGTCTTTGAAAGAAGAGAGCCAGTTCATTATTTTTTCAAGACAGTATCTGTATACTAAGGATTTATATACAGTCATACTCCTTATAACATGTCATCACTATGGTATGCTTTACAGAATTGCATCTGATAGCATTAACTAGTTAACAGCCCTCATCTCTAAAACCAGTGATCTTGTATGTTTACATACCTAGCTCTTCCACATTACAAAAAATATGAGAGAGAGCCTCAATTCTGCAAACTTTGGAAAGCTTTGAAGTTTGACAATTGATGACATTTAAAAAGAAGCAAGTCACACAATTGAGAAAATGGATTACAATTATTTTAACACTGAAACTACCTCTTGCATAGCAATGTGACTGTCCTGGATTCTTGATCATCAAATTCATAGAAAAATCATTTTCTACCCAATACTGAACTGCTGCCCATGCAGCTTCAAAAACATGCAGCTCCAGCAAAATGTCACTATCTTGGAAGTAGAGGGTTGCTGCTATCTAGCAAGTAATAGAGTAAGAGAGAAGGGAAACGCAATGTATATGAATATAAGCCTCTGTACATACCAAAACAAGAAATTCTTAAATGCCATAATGTGATAACGAGCTTTAGGACATAAAAATAGATAGAACAGAAACTGGAAGATAATCAATGTAATGTTAGTGGATTCAGATATTTTAGGAAGACTGTAATTCTAGCAGACTGTCATTCCAAGTGTACTCTTCTTGGAAAAGATTCAGGGAGAAGGCATGAAGTCCACAACACAATTTTGCAGAAAAGATTTTAGAAATGACTAAAAAGAGAAGTAGATTTGTTACTTGACCGTGATCTATAATTAATTACACAGGGAAAGAATTCTAAGAGTAGAAGACCCTTCAATTGAGTGGACATAGATTCAATAAAATCTAGGATGAAATAGGTAAGGCCAGGCAAGTAATACAACATATGTTTAAAAGAACCAGGTAATTAAGCAAAAGAAAAAACTTCCAACATTTGCAGCGTTTACGCAAAAATTCCTTCCTAAAAGGGCATTCCCCCTCAAATTAAAATATGGGCCAGAACACTAATGCCAGAACAAGTAAAATTACCATGTCTGTGATTAAAGCTGATAATAATATTGGTCTCTTCAGGGCTAGAAACAACCTATGGATGTTTTTGCAATGGTTATATCATATCAGGTAATGATGACATACTCAACAAACACAGAATTTGTTTGAGGCACTACACATACCTCTGCTCAAGATGGTGAAGACACAGAGAAGATGTAGGTATACAGTAAAATGTCCAAGTCTTACACTGATCAAGTAAGGTCAATAACAAGAACAAATCAGCACCAGCAGTTAAGAAGGCTGTAACTTTCACCAGCAGATAGCATGCTTTCTTCATAATGCAAACTTTAAGCAAAAAGATCTAGAAGTCTAAAATGACAGATTTGCTTATAGAAAGGAAGTTACTGAAAAGTAAGTTGAAATGAAAACTTTTCCAATAAAAACAATCTTGAAGTAGCTTTCTATGAGCTCTGTTAACTCCCATCATGCCCCTAAATGTTTATGAATTAAAAATAAAATTGATTTAACTTGTTCTATCAAGAAACGGAGGCTCAGGGCATCTATAGGCACCATAACAAATATTGGATTGCTGACAGCAGTTAGAGGAATCTATTGACAGAATTGCTAGTATACAGATCTGCCAATTACTAACAGAAATCACTGCTCTGCTCTCATGCAGCTTTATCCCCATTTGTGCCCAGTCAAGGAAACAGCATGTTCTGGCAAGGGAATGGGGAACTGTACTTACTGGAGAAGCCAACACAGACCAACCTATTCCTCACTGACAGTCTTCATATAGAGATATACAAGCCAATCTACACTGAAATGCAAGCAGTTTCATATCTCTGCTGCTTAGATGGTTTGTGGATGGGAAGTGAGAAAAAACAAGACAAAACAGTATCTTGTTGGAGAAAGTGAAAGGTGGAAGCTGGAGATGAAACTATGCAGAGGCAATATCCAGAATAAGGTCAGAGTATGAATAAAGCAGCAGTGAGATTTGGATGGGAGAATTCCCCAGAGCAACAGGAAGGGAGCACTCACGGAAGAGCTGGCTGGGCAGCACAGAGCAGAGAGCTGACACCAGTGGTGGACAAGGATGAAACACTTCAAAATAATACAGATTCTCTAAGTGATTTTTTCTCTGCATTCAGGCTGAATTTTGCAATATGCATGTTAAGAAGAACCCCTGTGGAAATTTCAGTACGAAAAAGTATCAAAAAATCCACTAGAAGCTAAAATGAGAAACTTAAAAAACAAGAGTTTTGAAATCATGAGCAGATGAATGTTTTGAAATAGAAGGTTAGTAACACTGAAAACTCAATTTTTGAATCTTCTGTTTAGATACAGCATTTGTTACCACTTCTCTTCACCTATGATCAGCTACATGTAGACAGTGAAGAAACAGTTTTTGTCCCTCTACCTGACTAGAAGGTGCTGCACCTTCCTCAAGTTGCATGCAAGGACTCTGTAGTATATTATTTTGTTCATAGTTGTGTCTCTTCCTATATAACATCCTGGAACTCTCGATTCACATCTTGCATTCATCTGTTCTCCTCTACTTTTATTTCTTATAATGCACTGGGGAAAGTCAGACACGATAGTGGTCTACTAAAGTAAATCAGATGAACATCAGGTTATGCACAGTCCCCAGAACTGCTGCCACTCCTCTTCCCCAGCAACTCTTTTGCCCAGCTATTTTTTCTGATCTGCATTCAGCTCCTTTGAGCCATAGGAACCCCCATGGTTAGAGTACCCCACCACCTTCTACACATTCCCAAAATTGGGCCAAATCTGGTGGAAACAAGTTCTTTCACAAACCTGTTAAAGCATGTTCTAGTCACTCTGCATAAAGCCAGTTGTATCAAACAACAAAACATCCATTGCAGTCCAAATCACAGAGCAAGGCTTGTGAACTTGAAGAGTCACAAACAATAAACTGTCACAATTAATTGTATTGTTCTGTTTGAGAGAAATATAAATAGTGAAGAAATCAAAAGTGACAGACATAACTTATGAAATCAACCATTTTTAGTTCTTTCTTAACACATCTCATTGTACATATTTACACTGCAAAATAATCCCCCAATTGCTAATACCTAACCTAAACAGTATTTCTTTTCAGTTTATTTGTTTTTTTTTTGTCTGTTAGTTTTTTTACATGTTTGTGGTAACATCCTCCTCTGTATTGACACTGAGTACATAGCTAGTGGGGTAGCTGGTGTATTTCACTGAAGCAAGTATGAACACATCAGTGGGACCCATTGTTTCACAAAATAAGTTGTAGTAGATACAGTCCACCAAAGCCTGTATTCAAACCAGAATTGCCCAGTATCTGAAGGACTCAAATTCAGAAAAATTTAAATTGCTTTATTAATGTTCATGCAGTATAGCATTTTGTTAAACATTAATTCTGACTTTGAGGTAACTCCCACTTTCAGAAAAAAAAATACGATTTCTGAGCAACACGCCTTGGCATGGGTTTGACAGGATACATTTGTCGCTTCATGGCAAAGCCTTGAAGACCTTTTGTTTCTGCTCACCAATTTGCTGATATCAGCACAAGCCAGGGGGAACTCACAGGAGGTCAAAGCCACACCTGTGAGGTCTGTCTTCCTGCCCGAAGAAACCTGCCCTACAACACACTCAGCATTCTGAGTGTCAGGGGCTTGCCATGCAAACAGAACTGAGCTCAGGCTGAACTGTCTTCAAAATCTGTCTGCATACAAAGGATAGTTTCTGGCTATTAGCACCTTCAACTGTTCCTAAGCCCAGGTCTAGGTAACATCCTTCATAGATGTCAAGAGTTGTGGCTGCATTATGATCGTAATGGAACCAGCAGTTATGCAGAGCTCAGGAAGTTATTAGCTAAAACTATCTATGCATGAACTTTAAATCAATCAATCAGCTTCTTCACCATTTTAAATACCATTACTACTCCTGATAAGTTTATTATTTCTATAAGAAAATTAGAAATCACAAGATAAACCACTTTCAGATTCTAAAGAGAAATAAAAGATTGCACACAGATATTTGAGAAACATCTTTTTCACCTGTTAAATGCTACTGAGTAAATACTGTATACTGACATGGAATATATGAATAGAAAAGCCAGTATTAACAGTTGCCAAACGTTTGTAAAAAAAAAAATCACATATTTACCTTTTGTGGAAGAGTAATAATTCTCTTGTTCTTCAATGAATTAAATGCACGGAATGATGGAAACAGAAAAAGAAATCAGCAAATTTAAGGTTAGATAAAGAAACGTGTTACAGGTGACAATGGCATGTACAGTAGGCAGTACTCTGGTATATGTGGAAAATTAAAATGATAAACCATGACAAATAATAAAGCCTGTGACGTTTTCTTCAAAATCAACAGGAACAATGAAGTTACTGAGACCCAGGTTGTGGATTCTTTAAATATTCTGCTGAAGCAGTATTCTCATATCCAAATTTACAAACAACATAAAATCTTGAAATTGCTTTAAGTACCATTCTGACTTCTGAACAACATAGCCCTGTTTTAGTTTCTGATATGTTTTCTGAAATACTGAGTGTTACACATTTATTTTCTGTTGACTGAAATCTGTAATACTCAATATTCACTGGACTATGGCATATTAGTCTTTAAGGAAAACAAGACTTGAATGAATTTGCAATAGTCAGCAATGCTGAGAGAAAATACCACGTGAGTAAAGAGTCCACAAGCTGCCTCAAAATATGCAGTGCCACCTAAGAATTTCAAAATAAAACCAGAAATATGAGGACAAAACAAACAATGCTAGAAGACTAAAATCTAAAATTGAAATTACTTCTTCTTCTTCCAGTCAATGATGGATCTAAGACAGAGACTTATCTGCAAGCATTTGGTCTTTTACCGTCAATCAAGCCAGACTCTCACTGCAATGACATTTCATTGATCAAATACATACACATGAAACTGTCTTCTCCAGTTTTGTTTGTTTGTTTGTGTCTTTTAGGATCTTAAATAAAGATACTTGCAACACTAACCCAATGTTATTCCTCAACATGCTAGTTTTCCATATGAAATTACTATTTCTGTTTGCTAAATGGAACACTGGACATTGAAACATTTCATTCCTGGATGTCGTGATTACCACTGAAGATTTTTATATATACTTATATGTATATTATAGACATGAACTTCACGAAAGCAATTCCCAATTCATTACCAACAGAGATTTCAGTGTGACTTTCCTTCATGAAACAGCTGCACACACGCACACATACACTTCAACCTGTGTATACAAAGGTTATGCAGCTTTTTCTGACATGAGCCATGATGCAGCAATAACTAATGCTGGTGACAGTTTCATTTTTCTAATGATCACTGCATAAGGGTTTCTGCTGTAAATATGTGCCATTGGAAGCATATAAACACGCTAGTTCAGTTATGTTTATGGGTACTCTTTTTAAGTAAATAGGCTGCTATTATTGCAATCCTTATTTCCTTTACATGACTTTCAAAAGATGAAACCACACTGTTGAAGCTAGGAATACGAAACCAATCTGTGAGGAGTCAAACAAAATCAGACACATGGAGAATGACCTCCTCTCTTTAGCTCATTTTTATACTACAAACCATCATCACACGTTTATCTTACTGGTTCATAGATTTCAATAGCACACAACATGTTTTTTCTTCATTTGTTAGATTTCCTAATATTATCTATCATTGCTAAAAAGAAGTCATAAGAAAAGTCATACAGAGCTTCAGTCTTTATTAGTATTAAACTGTTATGCAAAAGTGTATAGATCCACCCCATTCGAGTGAAAATCACTATGATGTTTGATACTTGTTGTGAGATAAAATGGTCTCAAGAAAGATCAAAGAAATATACTTTATAAAAAAGTAGCATTTAAAAGCTGTGCAACTACACAACAGATTTGTTGTATGAACAGCCAGAAAAGTCAGTGCAGAATTCCCACCCCTTAATATTTGTAAGTGGTTTGTACAGTTCTATTCAAACACAATGCAAATAAACATTGAAGCAAATCTCTTGCAGTTTGGCAAAAGATAATATATTGGAAGTGCAGAATTGGCCGTATCATGGCTTAGAATTTTATTGCTTTAGTCACTGAGTTAAAATATCTTCATATTATTGGACCATTATATAAAATTGTCAGTTAAAGCAAAGAAATGAATGACGCTTCACTTGCAGCACAAGTTAAGGCAAAGAGTACTAAATTATGACTTTTAGAAAACACAACCAGATATGCCTACATAAACTAACTTTCATATTCAAGCATCTCAAGACCTTTCGTCCCATTAACAACCCAGTGTGGGAATTACTGCTGATAGGGTTGCAAAGAAACACATATTGCCATATTCTCCTTGAATATCATAGTGATTAAAATAAAAACCATGTTGCCTAACCAATACAGGAGCCTACAATCTTAACTGGAACTGCTTTAAAAAAATCCATATTTACTGGGATGGTTAAATATATAAGGTAGAACTCTTTCATGTGAAAATACTTCGCATGTTTTCCAGGTTTTTTTTTTTTTCAAACTATGCAAAGTAGTAAAATCTCATTAAATTCCAAAAATCTCCATAAAATCTCCCTTGGAACTATCACCAAGGAGCTTGGTTTTATTGCTGATTTGGTTTGGCTTTGGGTGTGTAGTTATGCCATTTGGAGGTTATTAGATTATCCTTAGACTGAACTTTTTCTTCTTTATTTTTCTACATTTTTTCTCTGTTCTTGACAGATAGTATGTACATCATATCTTTAACAGAATAGGGAACATTACTTTGGTCTTCCTATAAGACCTTCTTCTCTTCTGAAGTAGATGTACTGGCAAGAACCTACTGAAGCAAGTCACAAGTCGACTGTTAATAATTCTAAAACCAAAACAGTAACTAAGACAACAGTGCTTGATAGAAACAAAGAAATAGACATTATTTTTTAGCTCTAAACTTCGTGATGAAAAAATGGAATGTCTAGGATTCAGTTAGACCTAGGAGAAGCCTTATTAGCATGCATGTTACCATCTTCGACAGAATAGCAACAGATAAAATATCACACTTTCTTCAGAAGAAAACCACATCTACTCGAGAGTTAACTCTTATTTTCCATAATGAGAGTTTCATAGAGTAATAAAACAACTCTACTTGATTCCTCTATACCTCCTGAATAGGTAAATAAAAAAAAAAAAACAAACCAAAAAACCAAAAAAAAAAAAAAAAACCCCAAAAACAAGTTTTGATATAAAATCATTCCATCTTTCTATAACAATTACGATGACTGGACAAACAGACATAGATTGATAAGATTCAGCTCTTCTGACATAACAAAATTTGTGTAGCGTAAGAAAGTGCTTTACTACATAAATGATACTTTACAGTACATCATATTGTATTTGCTTGAAATGAAGTATATCAACACTGACCACAATAAAGAGCTTTATTTTTAAATGAAGAAAGTGCAAAGAACCTTGAAACATTACTTCTTGTAGCATTTACAGATCGCGCTGGATTTCGACATTTTCTGTACCCGTGGTGACTGTGAATTTAAATCACTAAGTCATATTTCAGTTCAAAGTACAGTTAATGAAAATCTTTCATAGGCAAGTATATTTAGATTCAATTGTAGTTAGAATCAAATCACTTCTAGTCACTCCATTAAACTTTGATATTCATGTGGCAGGAATCAAAAAGGTGAAACTGATAACAAAATTTGATACTGAAAATCAGAGCAAATATTATGTTTTTATAGCCTCAGTGAAGCTACATCCCTACAGAAGGTTAAAGTTAATACATATGAATATACTTATATCAGATTATACTGTCAAAAACATTTAAAAATATTTCATAAAATCTGTTAAATTTAGCACTTCCCTGTAAATACATTCTCAGTCTGAACAATGTGTTAAACATGGGTAATATAAGAAAATCCTCCTTTCAAATGGACAAGGTAATCAGAGAAAATCAAGATACTATGCAAAGAAGTAAATCTGTTCAGCCTTCAATTCCACGCAGCAATACAGCCATACTGACATAGGCGGTATGACATATAACAACAAATAACCTATTTGTTTATTTTCTACATACGACGCAAGCATATGAACAAGGTTAAATAAGAGTTCAGTGAAACAGCATTATGTTACAAGCATTAATGGCATTGACAGCTTTCAAAACCAACAGCAGCTGTTAAGTTCACTCTTACTTTGCTCTTCTGCATACAACCCCATACTACCCATCTCGTAATTTTCCCAACAAGTTCTACATTCATTTCCAAAGTTTTTAACAAAACATTAACTAGCACTTTTTCCCATCATGCTAGTTACCAAGAACAGCTGAAAGATAACAGATGAATATCCAATGGAAAAACAATACAAACAACAGCTGAATTGTCATAATATCTTGTTTTAAGTTCTGTAATTGCAGATGAAGAATGAAGGAACTTTGAAATGCACCTCTTGTTACAATTCTCTAAAAATCTCTCACTAGTTGCAAACTAGTGGAAACTAGATTATAATTAAGACAGCCCTAAGTTCACTATGAAACACCATAAGAAGTCTCAAATGTAAACTTTTAAATGAAAAAAATAAACTATTTGTATTAGTATTTTAATCATTCAGAACAATCACATCTATAAAACAAGAATACATTTTAATGTATGTTGATTGAAGGTGTACTATGCCATCACAGTTCAGGCTAATAAAATTAATGCAAGTTGACTTTATACGTTAATGTGAGTGATTATGCAAACTATAAAACAACCCACAGTAATCTAACATGATAAAAAGATCATAGGACTATTACCTATTCAAGAAAATGATATGCCATCTTCAGTAAGGCACAATAAGGTTCAATAAGGCACAACACAACGATCAGAAGCATTTCTTTCATTTTCACACAGAAGAAAACCTTGAGTTGTTGCTTGTTGTTAATGAGAAAAATGGGTTTTTAAACATAGAAGAAAACCTGAATGCACACGAATTACTCACTGTGAAATCATAACTAATTTTACAGCCATTTGATTTTACTGTAATAGTTCAAGCTCTGTGTGTAATACATTGCTAGAAAAGATAGCACCAATATTTACACCTATTTAATAGTAGTTTGTAAAAACCATCTTTCACATCCACTAAGTCCTCATTGTTATTTTCAAAAAAGAGCAGCACTCTTTGCCCGATCACTTTAATCTTAATCACGTAAGAGTTCATGAACTGTGCCTCCATATTTCTTGCACTAATTGTTTTACTTCTGAAATGTTTCAGTGGTTTACATCACTGAACCTGTCCCACGCCAGAATGCTTTTGCCATATTCTGATTTTTTTTTATGATTAGTCTATGTACGCCATACAATTAATATAAACCACAAAATAAGAAGTGAACAACACTATCAAAATGCCACAATGTTTGCTTCCAATTTCTTTGGCTGAATACACACTTGGATGTGTCCATGAACACTACAATGACTCTTATAGAAATTTTCAAGTAGATAAATATAAAAGGCCACAAGAAAATTAAGGCAATTAAACCACGTGTAGCGATCCACCACACAAAATCTACTAGGCTTTCCAGACTACAAATATGCTTTCATTCTCTCCTATTTGACAGAGCGATAGCTTTTAACATGTAGCTGTGAAAGCAGAATTTAAGTAAAGTGAAGAAAAGTAAGAAGTCAAAGAGTTAGAGCTATCATAAGCTCATTATTTGATACCTTGCTCTATACTGCCACTTCTTACTGGAACTTGCGGTAGCTGTCTTCCCCTGCGACTGCTGAAGGATGTGTCTGCAGGAGGAGACTGGGTGGGACTTCCTTGTTGATGTATTCTGCAGATGAAATGAAGATAAAATAAAATAACCCAAAGGAAGAGAATTCATATATTCTTAATTTTAAACACAAATTAAATTGCAAATAGAGAAGATGAGTTGGAAAAAATTTGCATTTGATGTATGCCATATGCATGTACTCAGGATTGGACAACTAACAAACTTCTATGGCTTCAGCTTTAACTTCTCTAACTGCCTTCCATCTAAGAAGAATAATTTTATATCTTTTGGGTTTACAGTGTTTTGAGGAAGTACTACTTCAAAAAAACTGAACAAAAAGCAATTCTCTAAAAATCTTTTATGATTACAATTCACTGTTTAAGAATATTACTGTTCTCCTATACTGGTACAAAGACAGCACAATATGTCACTTTTATACTTCATATACTTTTGTACTCCCTTTGTGATGATGTACTATTGCTCAAGGCCATGGAACTAGACAGCAAGCATCTAATGCCATGGGATAACGGGTTACTTTTCTCTGAACTTAAACAAGGAAAAATACCTTTAAACTTGGGGGGGGTGCACATGCTCATGGTACAAACTAGAAAGTGAACAGAACAACGCATAAGATTTTCGATATCCTTACCTAAGCAAATATTTTACTCCCCTTGACTGGCTGAATTCTAGCTACCACTATTTCAGAGCACTTTGACTACTTCACTTATTATACACATATATATCACCTTTAACACAGGGCATTTTTGGAATGCTGGTAAGTTTGCATTAATAATAGGTATGGCCACTGATAATAACTAGAGAAAAAGCTTAAGGAAGTAAAGCAAAGATGAGAAAATTGCTGAGAGGGACAGTGTTATGGTTTTATGATTTTTGTTGTATTACTGATATTACACATCATTTGTTAATTAAGGATCCTTGCCAGCTAAAGTAATATCACACTAATTACTGCAGATAAGCAATGTTTACCTACTGTGCTAAGGGTGCAAGCAGATAAATTGCAGTTTTAAGTAACACACTTGTACAAGTTCAAAATATTTTTAGTTTTCATACTACGTAGATCAACTGACATTCTTTAATCCTGTGAGATTTAGCAGCCAGAAAAGAGTGATTTCCTGCTCAGCATTCAAGCAAAATACTTCAATAGTTTTCAGATGGATACAAAACAAAACACAACAATGGAAGGACAAAACACAGCCAATTTTTTACTCTTACACTCCATAACTATTTAATATCAACAGAAGAAGCACCATCTAAATGGTGAAGGTAGGCAGCATAAAGGATATGGGGGAAGTGTAAAAACCATGAAGAGAGGATAATCTATAGTGCCAGGATGAGTGAATGCGCCATGTATGCTTGGGAAAGTACAATACCACACTGACACCTGGGAGGCAGAACACAAAAGCTGTACTGGACATGTAATAGCAACCTTGTCAGAAGTGGAGAAGGCGGCGCCGAGCCTCCGGGCGCAAGGTGATGTACAGAGCATAAGGGTCTGACACTAGAGTGCTCACTCGATCTGGAGCGAGCGTGATGCTTTCCCCTAATGACTGGCTGTTCAGTCGTTCGTGGGGCTGGAAGTCCCCTTCTAGAATGACATGGTAGCAGACCCCTAAAATATCAGGGCCAAAAAGAAACTGTTCAGTTGTTAGCTCCAGGTACACCTTCCCATGCCCCCCTCCACCAAAGAATGCCACAAATGTTGGTGTACAGCCAGGATGGGCATTTCAGACCTAAATTATTAATTTAGATTACAAATCAATTTCCAAAAGAATAAACTATAGAACACTCGCTGCTGCAGATACACATCACCCTACCTGTGGAACTGTTGAGCACTGAATACAGCAGACCAGTGGCCAAGAGCCTAGCTGAATCTCAAACAGCAAACACAAGCAAATAACGTGCATAAGATAAAAAGTGCTAGCACAGAGCAGGCTATGAATACCTAGTTTTAACACAATGCATTTCTGATTTCAAAGCATACCTTCTGTCTTTATCAAAAATATTAACTGGATTCCAATTAGTGTCCTAAAGAAGCACAACTGGTAATTGCACACATACGTCATTCCCTTATGCATCTGAAGCAAGGAATCTATTTGAGTAACTTTCTGCAGCAGAAATCAACACAAAAATACAGTTCTGAAGGAACTCTGATGAAAACATCATTAAAACATGCAGCAAAATGATTAATTGTGTTAGTATAATTAGCAGCATAATTATTAGTCGTTTAATAATTAGATACTTTGCAAGTATTAGATTACCTACAACATCTCAGATTTGGGGAGTGACAAAGTAAATTTCCATCTGTGCCTTCTTCCTAGTTCTGGGCTTTCCAGAAATGCAGCTTTTTGCAAATGATAATGTTGTATCATTTACAGAAATCCAGAAACTTCCATAAAGCCACCTCATGATATCTTGTCATTGTGGGTTTTTATTTCCTAATTTCTCCAGATTTATGAACTGTTGCTGCTACACACAGCACATCTTTCCCAGAAGTTACAATCAAAATAACCAAGGGACTCTCTAGTTTGTAACCTAGTTTGTAAAGCTATCATACACTTACAAATTATCTTAAAATAAACAAACAAACAAACAAAAACAAATAAATAAAGAGTGCATTTGAAGTAATATTTATGCAGATGCCTACCAAGAATAAAGGCTTGGTCTCAGGACCAATCCATGACAGCTTATAGGGAAGTCCTGCCAACATTGCTATAAAAATAGGATTCTGTTCCCTTTGCTGTATCTTTCTCTTAAACTGACACTTTCTTAACTCCTGATCTGTTCTGGCACTAACAGTAACATTCTTGCAGGGACTGACTCCCTGATTCTAGAAGATGCTCAAGATGATGGTGATGAGCTGAGATCTGAAAATGCCTCTTCAGTCTCAAATGAAAATGTAAGCCATGCTGGTCTAGAAGAAAGATCTGTTGCAGAAATGAAGAAGTCTACAATATCTGATTAGGAGAACAAGACAAAGAGGAACAAGTATGGGAGACAAAAGCTGGTGTGCGACTGAGGAAATGAGAAAGAAGTTAAGAAGAATAGAGAGGACAAGAATTAAAGAGAGAAAATTAGAGAGAGAAATGACCCCTTATTACAAATGACATTGCAGCAAACACATATGTCCATATCTTGTTGCTTGGTACCACAGCTTCTCCCAGAGGAAGTTAAACAGCAAGACTATAAATCCATGGGCCACAGACCACAGAAGCATTCTACATGTTCCACATCTGCCTTCCCACAAAGAAAATCAAGCCTCCTTCTCTTCAGACTGATTCAATGTCATAAATAAAAGCAGAGAAACAGATCACAAAAAAATAACACAGGCTTACACATGTGGAACTATGAAGAGCGAAAACCAAGAGTGCACTATCAATCCAACACATCTTTGGTACAGGGTTCTGTGTAATTCATAGCAAATACAGTTAACTGTCATTATGTTTACACAACCTTAACTTCAGTATTTGGGGAGTAAGAAATTAGGGGTGAAAGAACAGTGATGAATTTTTTCACCCACTTTTTTGCAGTCTCATTCATGCAAACATAAGATTATCTTCGATTTTCACATAATGAGTTTTACTGCTTCAGAAAAGTTTACTGAGTCCCATTTCAGGCTTATCATAGAATCATAGGGGTTGGAAGGGACCTCAAGAGATCCAACACCCCTGCCAAAGCAGGTTCCCTACACCAGGAACACTTATCACTGTGAACTATCAAGGGAACTGTTAAAACACCTGTAAATTTTTAGGAAAAGGATTTTTTTTTTGTCCTATTATGCTAATTTCTTAAAATATCACAGTATTTAAGAATGTAATCTTACTGAGCATACTGAGGGGTTTTTAAGGGAAGGTGATAGTATGCTGATATTCTCTGTGAACACCTGAGCTACTATAAGGTCAGCAAATTGCAAAATAAAGGGTACACCAACATAGAAATGGATAGTAGAGGACATACTATAGAGTTACACTTGCCATTTGACAAGAAAAATACTTGCTTTTAGTATTCCTATTCACCTGTCAAAGAGTTATTTCAGGATGTTTTAAAAAGAAAAAAACCAACAAACACCACATATCCCTAGATAACGACTACATTGTCACACATTATGTTGTAACTGATCAATGCAAAACTGGAAAAGAATTTATCTCAGTATAGCAATGACTGAAGTATGAACTCACTAAATTCCATATAAATTCTGTATATACAGACATTGTAGCAACATTTCCGCGTTGTCCCCAGACTCGCTCTTTCCCCACATAACTGAATATGTCCTGAAATGTATGTTATATCTTGCATAAAAATTATAAGAAGTTTTGAAATAGCCAGGAAAAAAAAAATATCAAAATTTCAGGCTTAGGCTGGTCATTTTAATAAAAAAATCATATTGCTCAAACCTCAACAAACGATTTTCACAAATGCAACTACACACTTAGAGCTAGTGTCAGGTGCTGTTAATATATTCAGCATAATACCTCATAAGAACAGTTCCCGCAAATCAGATCCTATCATCAAGAATATCTGAAATCCAATTTCAAGATTATAATTCACACCAGCCATACAACAATATTAGTAGAAAGAACCATGGATTTAGTGAAGTACATATTTTGTGATCTTGACATCAGTAGAAGAAAGAAGCATGCAGTTCATGTGCTGAAATATCAGATTTGAAATCTAAATATACATACATAGAGAAACATTGATTTCTCCAACCTCACATGTTGTGGGATTTCCTTTTATCCTCCACCACTTTCTCCCAGTCTCTTTACACTGTCCTTCTTTGCAGTCTCTTACATTTTGTTTTCCTTCCCTGTCCTTTATGTTCCCATGTTTCATTCCATGTTCCATAATGCCTACATTTCCATATTTCCCACCCCATTCACTTCATAACCCTCACCCATTTTTTCCTCTTTCTCAGCCTCTTGCCAAGGTCCTTACAACCATTCAGTCTGCATGATTATCAACAACTGACACCACTGGAGTCTTGGTCCAAGGAGCTCCCCTTACTTTTCAGAAGTTTTTTATTTTATTTTATTTTATTTTATTTTATTTTATTTTATTTTATTTTATTTTATTTTATTTTATTTTATTTTATTTTATTTTATTTTATTTTATTTTATTTTATTTTATTTTATTTTATTTTATTTTATTTTATTTTATTTTATTTTATTTTATTTTATTTTTGTTTTTGTTTTTAAAAGAAGGTAAAAATATGGATGTTATGAACTGAAAGGCCAAACTTCTGGTTTAAAGACAGCAAGAACTTCAGCCATAACTCTAGTGATATGCCTGGTCTAAACTGAAATAAACTGCTGTTGGGACAGCAGAATCACTCAACACCAAAATAATAATAATCTGGTCCTTGAAGCAGTAAAATAAAATAAAATATCTGAGCTTTTTTTTCTAGATAACGTGTATTTTCTTTGAAAATAAAATGTGTCTGTGTTATTCACGGAACCTTTTCAATCCTCACAATGTAAACAGACGAGCTCCTCTGCTCATCAAGATAATGTAAACCTGGAAAACACAGGAGCTCAGTCCTCCCTCCATGCTCTTAGATACACTCATGATTAAGTGTTTATCCTTATTTCTTCCACTTCTTCTTAAGAATGTGAGTACATAAGCATTTGCTACTACAATGTAAAAGCTAAAAGCTACAATAATATTTCATGCATAAGAAAATTCAATGGAAGCAGAAGCTAAAAAATCAGGGTTCATATTAACTTTTTGTAACAACAGCTTACAAATTTTTTCAACACATTTATATATAGAATCTCGCATTTTTAATATTAAAAGGTGAAATAGCTAGCTTGGAAGGTAGGTGTGTGATTTCAGTGTAGCTCTTCCTCCATCATTTGATCAGCTATCTCTTGAATTATTAGTCTCCTTGTATATTACTCTCATAATCAAAGTTATTTTAAAACAGACCCATTTTCTGAAAAATACGTATGGTAAAACACAGTGCAGGATTAATACCATACTAATGAAATACGTGATGTATTTCCAAATTTAATCTGACAGATCAAGACAGTGGTAACAGGTCTCATACTTTGGCTTACTAAATAGATGTCGCTTGTCTTTACCTCCCAGTTAATCTACAGTGACGAAGACTGACAGCAAAATTTCACTGTCTTGACAACACAACAAGCAGTGATAATAATAAGGATGCTATAAATAACACTGTAAATTACAGCAACATTCCTTATAGTATTGTTATGCATTTTCTCTTTCAAAAGTAGTATTAGGTGTATATTATGAACACTGGAATCAGTTTGATCTTAAGAGACATTTACTCATCAATCCTACCTTTCTGTTTCAGCTGCAGAGCCTTTCCTAGTTTGTTTTTGGCTGCTATATCTTTCCACTTTTCTGGTCTGCCTGTGGAATGACAAGTCAGAAATAAAATAAGCATAGAAGAAAAAGAATACAAAACTATGAAGATCTTATATTTATTAATGTATTGTTAAGATAATAACAAAAATGATTGACAGATGGAAAAGTGACAGGTATCTTCATGAACAGGTTGGTTAACTTAGGGTTTAAAACAAATGGCCCTGATTAGCTTTGACTGAGGCTGATTGTGTAAAGGTTAAGAAGTACCAAAATGGAGATAACATTGATCCTGACTGTACATTCCACTAGCTCCCATTTCAACAAAAGCACAATAGACAGTAGGAAGAAAAAATGTTGCAGAAAGAACCGATAATATTCTAACAGAAACTTTAAAAATTGCTTTTAAATCTGTATTTCAAAACCAAAACAAACAGTGCATCACATCAGATTCAAATAACACTGTTACTATATTGATAAAAACTTGGCTTTTTAAAAACTCCATTCTATTAAAAATTGTTAAAAGATTTGAGAAACGGTTTAAATCAATTGTATTTTTTCTCTAATTTCAATGGAAATAAATAAGTTTATTTCATTCCCTGATTTAGATTACAAAAACAGTGACATGTCTTGTGTTTTAAAATTTCCTTTATTACCCAAAGTAATTAAAATGTTTTAAAATTAGGATTTATAATTTTAAACCACTTAAATAATAACCAACACTTAATTTTTAGGTTAAGCATAGAGTATTTCAGGAGTGGACAAAGAATGGGAGTGGTGATTATTCAATGTTAGGTCATGTAAAGTACCAACCCTTATTTGCACATCACACAGAAAAGATGATGAGGAAATATGTAAGAAACTTGCAGTGATATAATCAACTATATTAAGGTATAAGAGAAATACTGCGCTCTCACCAAAGGGAAAAAAAAAGATTAAATAGTAATGAATCAAAATTTGTTTCAAGCCTTTCAGTGATTACACAGAGGGTAATCCAGTGTCTGAATTGGAAGATATCCAAACAGATGTAAAATCAACTTATATTCAAAGAATATAATCACCGTGCATTTCCACTGCAGTATTTGATCAGCATTATAGCATGACACAGTTTGAGTCACAAAAAAAGGAAATAATGCAGAAATACATAATGTGTGGTTTTTTTTTTTATGAGCAGAGGTATGTATGGATATCTGATGTCTTCCAATTCTCTAATGTATTTTCTTACAAAAAATAATCTCTTGAAATAAACATTTACAACTCCTTTAGCTCCAAACTAATTTTTCCAGATTTATTTTTCTGGAATATATTCTCATTAGTTATTTATGCTTTTAACAAGTCAAACGAGGGATAAACAGATACATAAGGGAACAGATATGAAACACGTACACCTTTAATTAAAGCCTAAGGTGATCAAAGTATTTGAATGTATGGTTAGATCCAAAGAATGCAGCATGATCTCCCAAATGATGTCACCCTTATTACTTTCTGCTTGTTTTATTAGAGGGTTTATTTACCCCTTACTCCTTTATGTCACTCATTGAGACTGTGGCATTGAGGACAATGGAGAAAAAGAGAACAAAGTGCTACATCTTTGTAGTATGAAAAATTCAAGTGTAGAAAATGTAATATACAATGCCAGTGAACTGAACAGACTTATTTCTCTGCTCTCTGTGCTGTTACTGTGAACAGCAGGTATTAAAAATATGGCAAAGATCACTATCTCCTCTGTTTCTCTCCTCTTGCTGAGATGACACTGTTTGCATTCTGTACAGTTCAACATCATACTACAGCACTCCCAGTCCTACATGAACATTGCAGGCAGGTGTCCTTCCATGCCCATATAGAATATACAAAGAGTGCACAGGGGATAAAAAAGACATTCATGCCATATTTGAATTTACCTCTTCAATGTACTTTATTGAGAATTAAATATTATCTATGAAAAATACACGCATACCATGTACTTCCACATAAAAAGAGATAAAAATTCTATCTTTTTAAAAGTTTTATGCAGAGAATATATACTCATAGTGTGTAACTATAGCCAATACCTCATTTACTTGGAACTATGATTTGAGTAAATAAGGATACCTCTGCGCTGCTCCAGGTTTAGCACTTAGGTGGTCTACACTGTCCTGTTTTGGAATGCAAGACTCCAGCGTCCTTGTTCTTCACAAAATGTGGAAACATGGATGTAAATTTGAACAGAATGAGCAGAAACAGAGAGATGGTCACATGCAGTGAAGGTGAAGACATGCAATCACATATATAAACCAGAAGCATTAAGGCACAATCAGCTGTGTAAGTCTTATTTCCCCTTCTGTTGATTTAGTCCATACACTTTAAAAGAAATTTTAAAACATTACGAAACTAAGATGCTAAAAGGATGAAAGATACAATAAATTTTAAACAAAGTCTTCATGCTCTACATAATGAACAGCAACACTACAGCTTAATAGTTGCCATTATCCTTCCTAAGAAAAAATTGACAGTATTGTTCATTAAACTAATGGATAAACCTACATCCAACTTCTTTCCCTTAAGAAAAAATGATGACATTATAAGGACAAACTTTTTATATTTCCTGAAAATGTAAGCAAATTTCATACATTTTAATATTTTCTTGCCAACAGTTCTGCTACAGTAATAATTAACAGTAACAGTTCAATAGTAAAGGCAGAATACCTTTGCAATCTAAAATAAAATTTGAATCATGTACAGGATGTTTATTGATTTCTATACTAGTTTTATTTCTGTTGAAGTAATTTAAGAACATCAGAATTTGTTCATAACTTTCAGTTTAGGATAGATATTATTAGCTTCCTGGTTTATTGTTAGCTTGTAATAGAATATATCATGCAAACTATTTTCATCAATAAGATGTATCAGTGTAAGGTCATTTTTCCAAATATCAATCTCAGCTCTTAGAAAGTAAACAACAAAATTTGCAGTATATTAATAATCTACAGCACATATTAAATATGCATCAATACTTTCAGCATAGTGAGCAAATGCTAAAATTTCTCTTAAGGTCCAAAATGTAATAAATTCCATAAGAAGCCAATAAGTCATTATTATGTATACAGACAAGCATAATATATATTATTATAAACAGAGACAAGCTATTTACTGTTCATGCATAAGACGTGCTTCAAGACACTTACTGCTATTAAGTATTACAAAATCTAGAGATAAATGCAAGAATATTGCTATCAAAACTAAGAATTACTATTCTCAAAGCAACTACATAGCATTTCTATTTTTAAAAAAAGTCCTTAAGATATCAAGAATGTTACATTCATTACTTCCTGATTTTTCCTGAGATTTCTGAAAGGCTATATCTATATATTATGTATATATTATATATCTATATATTATGTGAACATGGAAGTGACTACGCTGAAGGCTTGGCAGCTCCTCACTCATTACTAGCACTCCAATTCATGTCTTTCTAAACTCTTCCTCTGATTTAAGTTGCACAATGTTGCTGCACGAACAGCAAAGAATCATTCACCAATAAAAAAAGAAAAAAGTATATAGCACACTTCAGGTTCTCCTCGTGACTGTACTACAAGCACCGTGCTCAGCAGCTGCTTCAAGATGGCACTTAGACAAGAACTTTACACATGCACGACCACCAAAAGCGACTTCTCACAAACTGAAATTATCCAATGAATATTTTTATAAGGTTTACTTTATCTAATCTTTGTTACATGCTGAATTTATACCAAGATATCTCAAAAAGCTCAAAGTAAAATTCATTAAGTGCTCACTTTCCATTCTTGTTTCTAGCACTACTTATGATATCACAGTTTCAGTTCTCCAGTTACTAGAAAGTCTTTCTCTTAGAGAGACTTTCTAATTCTGATATAAAATACCAACAAAATAAAACCTCTGAACAACAAAACTGAGAAATTCAGCCCAAAAGTTATTCTTTAAAATGTCAAGAAAAACACAATGCTAAACAAACACTTGTTAATTCTTAACACTGAAATAAAATATAACACATCTTCATCTTTTCAAGGTTTATCAAGGAGTCATTTTTTTCCAATATGGAAAGTGATTTCCAGAATAACAATGATCTTGCCAAGACCTCTACTAAAATGTATATTATGAATAATTATTGGTATCATGCTTCAAACAATGAATTTGAATGACCAAAATTAGAAACCATGTCTAAGTCCTATGTTTAAGAAGTATACTCAGGAATAGATCTTAATTGCATTTCATATGCAAATTGGGCCAATTTGTAAGAATTCTGGAATGTACTCAAGTGAAGTGTAAGATGACATCTGTCAAAGTCAATTAATCTGTGAAAATATGATCTAAAAGTGGTGATAAGCAATTGTTAGTTATTCCTGTTGATCCATCAGATACTCAACACCCTACACCCACAGCATCAGCTGTCAATGTAATAAAAACACACCTTAAAACCCAAAAATGTCAGAACTGAACCATCCTGGCCAACTGACAAATAAAGGTGAGAAAATAATCCAAAATAATGTAAATTGAAAGGATAGAAAATTTCTACAAAGATAAAGCATTCTATGCTGATATTCTATGCATGGGGTGAGCACTGATTGCACTAAGATGTAAGAATCTTCTTTCTCTAGTTCAAAATCTTGCTCCCTGAAGATTCTATATCTTGCAATATGTTTATTAGAGGGCATTAGATAACTTAAATCTTTGATAATTCTGAAAAATTTGTCTGATATCAGAAGGTTTTAATTCTGCATTAAGAACAGCAGCAACCCATTTCTCTGATACATATGTCTAATCACTTCAATGACAACAAGATTTTATCTTCAATTCTGATCCACAGCTTAAAAAATTGGAAGAACAATTACTTTTAAAATGTGCTAATTATAGAAAGTACATTTTCAAACAGTTATTATCTTTCCTACCAAAGGGCTCAGAATCAGTTGGTAAACCACTGAGAAATGCTGTATATGAATGCTCAATTTTGAAATGTTTCACAAGTTTTATAATTTATAATGCAGTCTTACTCTAGTAAAAAGAGAAATGTTATGCATACAGAGCTGCACATTTCACACTCTTTCCAGTCTGTATCAGTGGAATACACCCAGTATCAAACAAACAATAGAAAATGCAGTACAAATGTGACTACTGGAGGTATTTGTGAATAAAAGGTAACCACTGGCACTCAAAGTAACTGGAAAAGTTTGATCCATCAACCTGTTTTACAGTTATGAGCAGTTTTGTAAGAGTATATACAAGTATGGATTATTTACATCTGTATTCTGTCTTCTACTGCAAAGCAAAAATTTACAATTTAGATGTCAGTAGAAGTTATAATGTCTGCTTAAAACACATTATAGATTTATCAGGAGAAAAAAAAAGATAACAAAAAAAAGTACTACTGCCAAAGCAACAACACAGCAAAACTGACCTGAGTCAATGTTTGTGATCAGAAAAAAATACAGTGCTTCTATTAATTATAGCCCAAGTCCAGTGTAAAAATGTGCTTGAAGCACTAGTGGCTTTAAGAAAACCTACCTTATTAGGAAAACTTGTTCCATGATGAACATTCTAATTTAGGACACAGTTTAAGAGCACTGCCAATTTCTACATACATCAATCAATGTTATCAAGACTTCCAACATATCATGGTGGGTTTTTTTTTTGTTTGTTTGTTTTTAAATTAGGAACAGTTTGTTCAAAACAAAACAAAAAACAAAACAACAACAACAAAAGACAAAAAACAACAAAGGACAATAAAATTAAACACCTAAACAAAAACAGGCTCTACAACAGGTATTTGTCATATTATAAAGCACCACAGTCAAAACACCACCAGCTTTTACAGAAGCAGGTAAAAACAGACTGAAGAACATTAACAGATGATGTTCAGTTTTATTAGACATCTGATTAAGCAGCTTGGAACTGTTCTGGCAAAGAGAAAATTTGTAAAGGCACTAATTCTAGGTGCTTTATAACAGTTCAATAAAATGCAGAGATGATATCTAAAGCTGCTATTTTATTTTGGGCTTCTGGAGTTTAAAGGTCTGTCTCTACACACATGCAAAGTTTCAAATTTCAGAATTGTCCTCTAAGAGTGCAAGATGCAATAAGCCACCTTTCAGCTGGGAGGAGTTGCCTAGTACCTGTCATCCTCCGGAGATGCATGCTGGATATGAATCCTGGGACTAGTAGGTCGTCTCCTCTCTAGGGAGGGGGACCATCTACCCCTGTTTGCCCGTTCAACAAAACAGGAAAAAAACAGGACATTTAGTCTGTGGTAAAATTAAATATATGGAATTTGGGACTGGAAAAACACCCCACAAAGTAATGGAAGAGCATCACAATATATATTTTTTCATATTTCCAGGTATATTATTATGGCTGTTCACTGCAGAATTATTTCAGATGAAACTGAAAATGTGTTCCCAAAACATCTGAACTTCATCACATTACTTTAAATCTTTCACACACCGTACCATGCATTGTTAAATATTCTCCAAAGCTAGACTGTTTAAAAGCCTGCCATTCCCATAGAAAGTTGTAATTCAAAAATTTCCCAAAGAGCTTACAGTATCTTCTATTGAACACTGGCTGGCATACTGTTAAACAAATCTTTCCTTACTCTCTGCACTGAAAAATGCATCCTTGGTAAATATATAGAAGTATGAATTACAAGAAAAATCCTATGGCATAAAGTGATTCTTTTCTGCAACACAGTGAGAGAGCCATCTTATGTTCCATTCATCTGCCTATAGAGATCCCTTACTTTGACTGTAATGGATGTACCACTTGCCTAGTAAACTCAGTACATTTTAAGAGTTATACTTCTGAGTAAACTATCACAAAACTGGTATGACCATGACTGTCACAAGCATTTGTTTCTTCATATTCTGTTCCTTTTGACTTTTTTTCTAGCAGCAGCAAAGACTCTTGACACAACAAGGACTCTCACAGCAGAGTAGTGATAAATAAAACATAACTCTTGTTTCTCTGACGGTGTGGCAGCATTGCCTACTTCCTAATTAAGTTCCGTTGCAGAACTAGAAAGGGTAAAAGATGAAAATAATGTCTTTATACAGATACATTCCTCATTTAGATAACTTCAAAGTACTAGTGCTAATACCAATTTACTGTGTTAATAAAGCTAACAAAATTGTATTATGAACACTAGTGTCATGCAAATTTTTTTGTTCAAAATTTCACTGAGTTTACAAAAATACACAGCATACAGATTGACACTGCTTTTGTTTTTGGTGATGTTATGTGCTTCTAATTCTGTAACAATTTAGAAAATAAAAATTTAATGATTAATTTACAAAAGCAGCAAAATGTTTAAATAAATGCTGCACAGTTGTGTAATGAGGTATCCTTTATGAGGCATCCTTCCAGTCCATGTAATAAAGAAAAAGGTTTGATTTATGCAACATGCAAATAACAAGGGTTTCAAGATTAGTATCACTTAAACATATAGATAGATCTGCTGGAATTCTCAAGAGGAAACAGGTTGTTAGCAGTTAGTTTCTTTTCCTCTCCAAAGCAGGAGTCAAAGAAAATGTTAATGCATCAGTGCACTCAAAGCCCTTAATATGCTGATATCCACATATCAAATAGCATTTGATAGAATTGTCTAGGCCATGCAGTATGAACTTTGAGAACATCTTCTTTCTCTGGGTTTTGATGACCATGATCCACAGTAAAAAGCAGACAAACATGCAATAACTCCTTTACATGTTTGAAAATAACTGGAAACAGTGCATTACATACCTAATGCAAGCAGTTATTTTACTCTATATATTTTTAAAATACAAACAGTGACAGTCAACATCGTTGTTAAAAGCATGCAACATGAACACTGAATGCTCCAGATTTACTAAAATAAAAAATAGAAATACTACAATGAAATAAGATCAAGTCTTAAATGGATCAAATGATGTTCCAACAAAAGTTATCTACTGTTATCTACTTACAGTTTAGCTTTGTATCTTGTTTGAGTGGTAGTGATTAGCTGACATTAAAAACACTGGGAATCTTTGAAATGTTTGAATTACTACTTCATCCCTAATCAAGCCCAGCAGAGCTGCACTGCATTCTACAGATAGGCAGACTCTGTTCTACGTGAATTCAGTACTTTGCTGTACTACTCAGTTTTAATTGCTCAGAATTCAACTACCTAAACTTCTGAAGACCAAAGCATATAAGTGTTATCAATCTGTACAAGTAAATTTGTGCTACCTGCTGTTACATGCAGTAATTGCTTGGAACACAAAAATTCAGACAATCATTAAGCCATGCTTGATGCTAATAAGTAACTATCACTGGCTAAAATCTTAAATATCACCAGATCACCTGGGAAAGAGTCTATAATAATGAGAAACCACAGGCAAATTGATTCAGGATGTGTAAATCCCATGGCTATGTGGTTTCTTGATTTGAGGCTGGTGATAGCATGCAAATATCTCTGTTTTAGGACACAATACACAGAGGCAGAAATTTTGAGACATGATGATAACAATGAAAAAATCTTACAGTATCAGCAAAAAACTATTTTACATGTTTGGAAGGTATTATTACTAAATTATAAACTAATATGTCTTGCTGATATCCATGAACCTTGACAAGATAATTATTTTGACCAAAAAAAACCTAGGAATTTTTTCCTAGTTTTTCCTAGAGAAGATATAATGACACACTTATATTTATATTTTGAGGATAAAAAGACTAAATTTTAAAATAAAATCTATAAATCCATTCTATGAATTTAAAAAAGAAAGCACCACAAACACAACTAGAAGTTCCTTCAACATAGTTCCTACATACAATGATAAAAAAAGTTGTGCTTTACAGACTGCACTTCACAAAACCCTTGTGTTTCTCTTTGCTAGAAGCATAATCAGCTATACCTGAAAGGCAGTTGTCCCATCTCTTATCAGAGAGTACCCAATAAGAAAGCTTTTTGACACTGTCTATTGGAGTGTTTTATTGTACTTGCTTTCAAAGAGATTTTTCCTAATCTTGTGAACTATTCTAACATTTCCCAGAGTTGAGAACCTGTAAGATGGATGAGCCTAGCATGCTGTAATTTTAGAGCCTTACTCTTGTCTTGAGCAGCACAGACAAAAATGCTTTCTATATTCCTTGATCATTTGTTCTGCAAAGTAAGGACTCCTATCATTACACACAACTGACAAGTAAACTCATGCTAAAGTGTAAGTGGATATGTTCAACAGTGGGGCATAAAACCTCCTAAAATTAGTTTACCTCAAAACTATAAGATTTGTAATTTTTTAGATATTAAACATAGCACATTCCTGCAAAACTGGGGCTGCATTAGAAAAAAATAAGTATATCCGTATCTAAAGAAAAAAATCCTGATTACAAACAATACTCTGACAAAGACACACATCTTACTAACGAAACCAACATAGAAATATTCAACCTGAATTACATAAAAAAAGAGCTTATCTGCACCCTCATAAGGGGTGCCATGCCAAAAGCAAATTTTTAGTCAACCTCAGGGACTTAAAGAGCAAAAGGTCCAGATAATTTTTCTGGATCTGGATCAGAGACAAACTGGAAAAAATAATGGTAGTAAAGGCCATTTTAAAAGAAATTAAACACCTCTCCTTATGAGCAGCACCTGGTAAAAGGTGCAGATTCTATTCAGCGTCTTCTGAATGAATCAAAGGACGCAACAGACCTAGTTAAAGTCAGTAACAGACACATTATTTTAACTAGATATTTTACCACTGCCAGCTACTGTTCATTGAATATTCAGCTTGATGGCTGGCATCTTGAAATGAAACTACAAAATGTACCTACCTATATCTATGCATTATTGCATTAAATAGCTGCTTACACATTAATACAGCTTTATATATCTACACACAAAGGAATATAATGCTACAATACTTTTTCTAAAATATTTAGAGTAGTATCCTGGTTTTTAGTGGGGATGGCCTTATTCCTTTTTTTTTTTAATTTTATTTTTTGGATGACTAGTCATATATTGTCATGTTATTTCATCCTTTATGTTAAAAAAGACTGAACTAGTGTAGATCTACTTGAAATATTCCAGCAGGGCATGAGTCAATTCCGTGCAGCAAGGGCACAGTTCGAGAATAGCAAAGTTGCAATGAAGGAGCAGTAGGAAGCTGGGGAGGAGGGAAAGGAAAATTCCCCAAGCCTGAAAAAAAAAAGAGAAACCTTTTCTCAAAGAAAAACATTTAAGTTCTTACTGCCTTTCTTCACAGGTCCTCTCCCAGAATAATAAAGCAGCTTTCCTAAATATATTGTGGATTCACTGTGAAATCAACTTGATACTAACAGCTGTATTAGTTTGCACTGAACTGTTGTAACTGTGCCATAGTAGATGGGAGTTACCATAGCTTTAAGCAAAGCTAAAATTTCACCCTAAAATTGTGTAAATGTCAATCAAAACCAGAAGGTGCTCAACAATTCTTTTGTGGAACAATCTCATCTGTCAAACACATCAATAATATTTAGTTCATCTAGGATTTTGAACCAAGTCACTCTATTATTAAAGGTTCAGAAAGTATCCACAAAAAGCCTGCATAATTTGACAAAACTGTCTTTCATAAAAATTGCAAACATGACTCCTTAAGCCTTATGTGAGCCTTAATATTATTGTCACGGAGTGAAAAAATCCTAATGGATTTAATGACCGGCCTTGTAATTGCAAAAGCAGATGAAGAAATACGTGACTTCAAAAACTACAGTTCTGGATTAAAATTTGAGAGTTTTGTTATATAATTTATAAATTATGTCACTGTCTCATTAGCAGTCCACAAAGCAGGCAAGAAATAAATGTAATACTTCTTAGCAAATGATGATGAAGATTAACAATCAAGTGACATTTGTCAAAATGCTCAACACTGTAATGCTATTATCAGCATACTGAGGACTTTTGCAAACAATGACATCAGCTTGAACTGAAACAAGAAGAGAAGCCAGAAGCAGTTATAAACTCCAAGACACAATTAACATGACATACATGAATACAGGAGCAAAAATGTCTACAAATACCAAAACAGACATGAATGTACAGGAATGTAGAGTACCCATATAAAGAAAAACAAAATGCATAAAGACCACCAGCACAGATGACAAGAAATTTATAAGTTTTTATTTTATACCTTTCTCGTTCTGGTGAATGCAAACTAGTATCTGGTCTCAAGCAGTTGGTACTAGCACTCCTAGCCCTGTCAAGGGAGGGCTGTAGTTCACTAGTGCCAGTGCATTGCATCCAATGGTAGAAGAGAAAGAAAAAGAAAACAAAGAAAGGAATACAATGTTAGATATTAACTCATAAAATAATGCTCTCTTTACAGAAAATGTAAAATCACAATGATATAATTAAGGAAAACATAAAAGAGCTGACTGGATGACAGAGCCAAGTTTTGTTCAGAAAATAAATTCAAATAAAAGACTCCTAAAATATTCTTGCTAAGATTGTTGAAATGTTTAAAACTGAAGGAGACAGAATATCCACTGGTAAAAGAGTGGAACAAGAATATCAAACAATAAATTTAAATCAATATCAATAGCAATAAATCTTAAGCCAACACAAAAGGACGTGATACACCATATATGACATGAAATCACTTTACAATGAAGATCATTAATTCTATAAATCCATCTTGGATACAAACCAGAGAGGGGATTAACCCTTAGTTTCTTACCTAACCAGCAGATCATCTCCAAATTTCGGAATTCGTGAATTAAGGCAATCACGAAGAAGAGAAATATCCTGTCTAACCACTGATTTGGTCTTAGCACATGCAGGAAGAGTTGAGCTTTGTAAATTAAAATTATTTAAACAAAATGAAAATAAAATTAACATGTAAGCAAAATCACACACAAACAAAAGAATGCAGTAAAGACAAAGCGTGCAACATACAATGTTAAGAGTGAGGAAAACTGCACTTAATTTAAAGTGTTTTTCTTTTATATGTAGGGGTAATTTAGAGCATATGAAGTTATTTTAGGAATAAGTCCCTTAACTCACATTTATTGAAAGAATATGAAATACTGTCGTTTTTTTCCTTTTTCTTTTTCTTTCTTTTTTAATACATATAAATATAGGAAGACTATTTCATCTCTAGGAAGTCATGAACTACTTAAGGGGACTCTAAATACTTCTTACCTGTATAGGTTCCAATGAATACCATTTTCTAGTAAAGGCATCTTGGGTGGTAATGTTTTATAGTGCCTAACAGAACTTCTTGTAGGTGAAAAAAGAAAAGAGAACAACAAAAAACATGCCAGAAATAAAAAGACAGGTAAAAGTAAAGCAAGATTGACCAGAACTTAAAATAAACACATAATATTCTACTGTGTTTAATATCTGCATGAGGAGATTTCTTAAGGTATGTTCATCTCAATTCACCTGTTGTGATAGCTATCTGGGGGACAATTTTTTTTAATTTACTCTTGTAAATACAACCCATGGATTTATGACAATACTATTACAGCTCAGACATTGTTCTTGTAATGAAAGTAAACTAACTTCTTACTACACAGATTTTTAATTAAAATATACAAGCTCTTGTAAAGGATTAGGTTGTTATTTATTTGTCTTCGTAATCCTTTTTTTAAACCTATAGAGATTTTAACTGAGACATCCAAAGCTAGGGATGAGAAGCTTGCTAAAACAGTGATAACACAAAGACAGTTATAAATGTATTTGCATCTGGTGTTTCTGAACGTTGAAGTTTTTGGAAGTGGTATCTCAGCTTCAAAACTTAATTAAATATTCTTAATAATCATAAGCTAATTAAGGAACATTTAGATGTGTTGAGGGACATGGTTTAGTGAGAAATATTGGTGATAGGTGGGTGATTGGACTGGATGGTCTCCCAGGTCTTTTCCAACCTTGCTGATTCTACGATAAATCTTGACTTTGTAGCCTGGACCATCTCATAATAATATTTCTTTCATCTTACATGTAACTCTTAAAATTTACTTCTTGAGTTAAGCTGAAGCTTTTTCAACAAATAAATCATTACTGAAGTAGCTGCCTACAAAACAGGACTAATTCCTTATAATGCTGTTCTTAACATGAATAAATGTCAGGACACTACGAATGAGAAAGGAGGAAAGGTGACAATCAGTTTGCAGATTTTTTTTCCTGAAAGGATTTTTCACACTACATAGTCACGAACACAAGTTTTATAGTATAAAATCAGTGTAATAATTTATTACTTTTGTTTGTTATTTTAATAGGTTGCTATTTAAGTTTTGTTACTTCAGTAAATTGGGATAACTTGTTCCTTTTCTGGATTATAAACAGGAGGGAGACCAATTTTTCATATGGTCTGATGTGACAAGGAGAAATGGTTTGAAACTAAAAAAGTGGAGAGTTAGATTACATATCAGGGGGACCTTTTTTTTTACTTAAAGGGTGGTGAGGCACTGCTGCAGCCTGCCCAGAGAAGCTCTGGATGTCCCATCCCTTGAGGTGTTCAAGGCCACCCTAGGCAGCCTGATCTGGTGGGTAGCAGCCCTGCTCATGGCCGGGGGTTGGAACTGGTAAGCTTTAAGCTCCCTTCCAACCCAAGCCATTCTACAATTATATGATTATACGAAAATAAAAGCAAAAATTAGAACAAGGAAAAAGACAGGGAAGAGCAGCACTCTCTGAATTCAGCACTCTTTTTATCTGTGTAGATGCTCATACACAATTTTTAGCTGGATAGCTACCAGACTGCCTAGTGGATTTGTTACACAATTGAAAATCCATGGCAGCTTGACAAAGAGCAACAAAAGCTCATCATACAATACTTACTTTGTGCATTAAGTGTGAATTTAAATTTTGTCACTGCAAAATTATAATGAAAATTATAATCTTTATTATCTAATTGTAAAAAAAAAAAAGCACAGAGCAGGATCATGTAGGGGTAAAGCTATGGAGAATACAGTAGAAAGAAAAATGTCGTAAAAAAGAGGTTGAGATAACTTGATACTGCAAGACAATAAACTGACATAAAATAACGAGATTAGTTATTAGATTATTATTAGATTAGACCTGAGGAAACATTCTTTCTCTGAAAGAGTGGTCAGGCGCTGGAATGGCCTGCCTAGGGAGGTGGGTGAGGCACCATCCCTAGCGCTGTTCAAGAAGCGTTTAGATGAGGTGCTAAGGGATTTGATTTAGTAGTTGGGTAGGGATGGTGACAGGAGAATGGTTGGACTAGATGATCTTGTAGGTCCTTTCCAACCTTATGAACCTATGAACCTATGAACAGGGAGTACAGTAAATGATTAAGCTGAAATCTAAAATGTTAGGCTGAGGTTTTTTGGCTGAAATATGGCAACTAATTTATTTATACCTAAATTTAAGTTTTGATGTAAGAGATGCACTGGCTCTCATCTTTGTTTTTTGAAAGGTATATTTGCTTGATCAAGAAAGTGATGTTTGGCATTGGAAACAGTTGAGAAAGAGAGGTCCAAACCCTGGGATGAGAGATTTTTTAAGATTGGAGATGAGTACAAACTACAAAGCTTAAGCCTGGTTCAAATTATTAGCACAATTCAAAAAGTAAAACATAAGTATTAAGAATTCCCTAAAATCTGGGTTGTGATGCCTTTAAGTCATGCCCTCCTTCATCCCTCTACTTTTCTCTTCAAATGTCCAATGTCAGCATGATATTAGGTGCCACAAAGAGTAAAGACTGTTGGCTTGTGCATGTCTGTAATTCAGACACAGAAATGGAAATAAAGGAAAACATAAGAACAACTGAAAAATAATGTCTGAAACGGTAACAAAACTGCCATGCACTGGTGATCAGGACTACTGTGACCAGACAGGTAATCTAACACAAAAAAACAACTGCAAAATCAAAAATCCTTTAGCTGCTTTTACCCTTACTACTGATGTTCACAAATGTATATATGCATCTTGAGCTGATTTAAAACAAAAAACAGAGAATTGACACTTGGATCACAATGTACTGTGAAGGTCTGTACTTACTGGGATGCTGGGCACACAAAGCACACACAACTAACCAAAGATGTACCAGATTCCTGTATTTACCTGATGGTATGTAGGCACTCTGCACTTCTTCCTCGTTTTGCTCTGGGCAGCATAAGAAGCTCACTGCACAGACAGGATGGGCGGTGAGTGAAACAGATATAATTATGAAGCATTAGATGACATGGGTTATGCCAATGAAACGCAAATGAAAACATAAAAAGAAAAAAAAACAAAAAACAAGAAACTTCCACCCAAATACATAGCCTGCTAATGTTCAGACCCAGACTGTATTTCTCAAAGAACATGAGCCAAAAAAATGCCTGCAATAATTTTCAACCAATTCTTTCACCTAGATTCATGATGAGGTTTCTCCCTTTAAAATTCAGTCATGATTCAGAGTTCTTCACGACAAAAGCTGTGTCCATAAATCATTTACATTTCTGTAATAACCTCCTTACTTATACATGAAAGAATTATAAAGAAATATTTTAGGAAAAAAAAAAGGTGGCTGCTTTTCTCTAAGCCACAAAAGCATTCAAGAAAAAAGGAAGGAGAGTAGGTTACTTCACTTCCAATCCAGGAAGAGTAACCTCTCTTTGTCCTTTTTGAAAAAAGAAAAATGTGTGTTCACTGGAAATATGTTTGGACAAATATAAGTTCTGACTGATACACTCTTTACTGTGTTTTGCAATGCAATCCTAATGAAACAAAGAAATTACTAATTAGTCATGAGATTTTTTGTTTCCAACTCAGAAAATCAGCCAACTAATCTATTCTAAGTAAACTGAAGACATGCTAGCACCAGAAAGATGGCAAAATTAATACATATTTATGCCTATGGTAAGTGTGATTATGATATGAAACATCTCTTGACTTAATCTTGTAGTTTTATGCACTTCAATATGATCAGGAAGACAAAGTCCCAACATTCCAAATTATTGTAAATATGAAAGTAAAGCTAAATTTCATGGAAACATGCTATTTTAAAAGAAGAAGGGAATCATGTGAAGTACTGTGACAAAGAGAGAAAAGATTACAAAATAAATAAAGAAGCAGTTGTTCAATGTGTTTGGTGCTTCATACCACTGAAAAACCATTAATTTAACTGATGTAGCGTAGGAAATATTTATCTACTGTTCTGAAGTAGGAAGACAAAAATAAGGGTTCTGTATCACAGGTGAGATTTAAGTTTTTATCTGGAATCACAAGCCTGAATTAGATGCAGCAAAAGGTATTACAGGTGAACTGAATTGTTTTTTCTTTTAAAGAAAATTTTCCATGCCTATTCTTAGAGCACTAACAGCAAATTACAAATAGATGTGTGTTTTATGAAAAGAATACCATTTTCTAGAGTTAAGATATTTGAGATTTTCTTGCAAAAAAATGAGCAAATCAGCATAGAGAAACTACAATCATTAAATTTTATGCACTGCTTAATTTTCAGAGACAGGAGTTATTCTCAGAAAGGATAATATCTGAAAAAGAGTTGATTTGATGATATTTATTCTACTTTTGCTAAGCCAAAGAATATCCACTGAAATTCACCCATGACAAACTGTAATATTCCATCCAGAAAAGGAGTATAATACAGCAAATTCACTGTTAAAGCAAAAGAATCCATGACAGTAGATTATTTACAATTTAAGATGATACTGGAAGTTCTACACTGAACTAAAGCTGTTTTAGAGACATTTAAATTAAATATTATTGTAAAATAAGAACTTAACGGGAAAATTTAAGAACTCAGATTAACGGATACTATTTAGAAATAAACACTAGAAATTGAAATTCAAATGGGCTATCTCCTTGAGAATCAGACAATGATCCTAAATTCAGAGGAAAGTATACTGCTTAGCTAGGTTTCCTAATAAAAAGTTTTCCCAAATAGTTTTATACACACATATACATATTTATACACACATGTACACGTGTGTGTGTGTGTATACATATATATAAAAGAATACATTAAAAAAAAGGGTAAAGTGAACTGATCAGTTCTGCTGGGAGTGTATCATACCTGATGCTTTTATAAGAGTAGATATTTTAACAAAGGTTTATTAAAAATATTTCATGTTAATTTGGGATCACTAATGGAACACTGTGAAAATGATCAAAAGTAACGAGCAACTGCAATTTCTGCCATGCAATTATCAAAAAAATACTTTTCCTTCCAATTTTATGTTTGATATCTACAAGAATATACCTGTTTAGATGATGGGTTCAATGAATGAACAACTAACACTTGCACTAATCTCGATACTAACATATTACTGCTACTAATACTGAACATTTACTTTTTTATACCCTGAGATGTGAAAGATCATATCAACAATGAGAATGTTGGCAACGATATAAAAATCAAAGGTTGATTTTGATCCATTTTGTGATGTTACTCTTATCAATGGAAAGATATCGAAGTCTGCAACAGTTAAAGAGCTTCAACAACTGAAGAAATCTGGGGAAAAGCAAATGGAAAAAAAAGAAAAAAGAAAAAGAAAACTGTTCCTGATTGTTCCTTAAGGAGAGTTAAGTGGAGGGAACCTTTGATTAAATCCTGCAAATCCTGTAAGCCATGTACATCCTTCATGTCTAATCTCTTAAACTTCTGAGAAGCATCTTCTGAACCCTGAGAACTGAAGATTATTTCTTATTCATCCGAAAAAATGCAGCAGTGCTTTGCAGCTGTGTTCTTTCTGATTGTTCACTTCTGAAAAAGCATCAGTGCATCTCCTGCTCTCCAAGCATAATTCATGTATGTACTGTCATTTATATCATGTTTTGAGGAGATAAAATAAATCTGTATGAAGTCAACTTTATTTATTTATTTCTAGTGATGAAAGAAAGACTTTTAAATGTCCTTTCCAAATCTGCTGGACAAGAAAGCTATCCAATAAATATTTTCAGGAATACCCCGAAGTAAAAAATAATACCAAGCATTTGCAACAAGTGGAAATTACCTGAACTAACTTAATGGTAACTGTCATTTTGCTGTAGTTAAAAAGCATTTCAATTCACCTCTAAAAGGAAATTTAGTAAAAAAATCTAGCTTAGACAATTCTCTATATACTTCTTCCCTATGAAGTAGGACACTGAAATTTTAAGCAGTTTCAAATAAATAATTAATTCTCATACATAAATCATGACAAAACAAAGCACAAGACAGGTAAAATCATTCTAATTTTCTTCAGTTTTAGAAAGATACTCCTAGATAACTGAAAACAATGCCTACTAGTAGAGAACATTCTCTGAGGAGTGTAGCATCTTCATATATTCCAGGGAGCATCAAGCATCAATGATTGGAGATTTTTCTTAATTACAAGCATTGTAACTATCCTTCCTATGCTTGCGTACTGTACCAAATTCACCGAAATGTGATATAAAATTCTGTGAGACTGAAAAGATAGATATCCAAAACATATCTGCATAGGAAAGCAAACTATAGCATTCTCTCCCACATCGTAGGCAGTCATCCCAGTTATTTTGCTGATTACCAAAGCAGATAAATACATTTCTCTGGTCTCTGATACAAGACTCATTACGAAATATGTGTAGATTTATGGCTCTTGAGCAAAAATCTCAAGGTACACATTCGTGAAACAAACAGCATTGTAGTCTAGGACAAACTACCAAGAACCATTAGTCCAGGCACCTACTATCACTGTGAAACCAATGCAGATTTTCACCAGAAAATAGGCATAGATAATTTAACTTTGACTACTTTGTGCAGCAAAGATGACTATCTGTTCCTTCCCCATTACTATCGGGCTGTGGTTTTCTGCTGAACACTTGAAAACTAAGCAAACTGAGGAAGACATTTCTAACGTTATTTCCAAGTTCAGACTGACAATATACCTTTCTTGATCAGATAAATACTGACTATCCATGTCTCTGGATCTGTAATCAGCTGGACTTCTGGAGGCCTCATGGTGTCTAGTTGGAGAACGTGATCTTCTCATTTGATGAATTTCATCTAAACTCCTGAAAGACACATATATGTATGATAATCTTGTTTTTCTCACAAATATAGCTTAGTGGGCAACTACAAACTCCTGAAATACAGACATACGTATGATAATCTTGTTTCCCACATAAACAATACAGCATAATTGACAATTAAATGGCACAGGGTGATTGAACAAATTATAAATAGAAATGGTAATTTAAGCTTGTTGTTTTCTCAAAATAAATTCAATTCACAGTTACAGTGCAAATTGTATACCACACTATTTATTATCCTATAAAAATGCTTTAAATGGCTTAATATAGGATTCAGTCACTGCCTGAATGGCATTTCCAAATCAAAGATGAATCACATGGAAAATATCAGTAAGAGGTAACTCTTAGAAAGACACTATCATTCTCATGGCTTCTCTTGAATGATTATTGAAAGTACACATCAAGTTCAAATAACAATTATATTGATATACAAAATGCTGAACTAAAGAAAAGTAAACAGATATCAGTGAGAGACTGTACAAACATGAAACCAACCAGTTTCACTCACTTGTGATGCCTACCTCTGTGATGGCACATTTGGTAAACGTGAACGGGTCCTGCCCTGATCGTCGCCACGGTGAGGAGATACAGATCGTGAACGATGATGTGTTGTTCTTTGCTGTTCTGGCACAGTTAGTGTTGTAGATCTACTTTCTCTAGTGCTAGATCTATAACCCACTGGTAAGAGGGCAACAAAAGGAAATTAGAGAATAACAGTGTGGATTTGATTCTGAGTCAGATGAATTCTGATTGTTAGTCCTTTCAGGGACACACAACTAAATGCTTACACAACTTTCAGGTTGCCATTCAGCTGTTGTACATCCTGACGTATCATGCAGACAGGACAAAATATTAGGATTACCTTTTAAATTTCTATATGTGTAGAGACAGAGAAACTGAGATGACTTTCAGTACGCACTGTAAGATGTGAAGGACAGAACTGAGCCTGTTTTCTATCTTGAGGAAGAGTACACAGTGTAATTTGTATTCCAAAACTGTCATTTCGTAGGAAATATTTGAAGTGCATCTAAGTAGGTTTACCTCATCTAACAAAAGGAGAAGCCCTGCCTGTTTATTAAACCAGAGACTCACACAAGACTGCTCAAAAATGAAGCCTCTTCCTGACTCATTTCATTTAAATACAAAAAAGTTCTCCTGCTCAAATTGGTCAAAACTATCAACTTTCAAAACTAACAAGCATTTATACTCATTATATAAAAGATTGAGGGTCATATCTGCTGAAGACCACATTTTCCAAATACTGTGAATGAGATGCAATATTTTTTCTTAATATATTTCCATCTAGGACTTTAAAAACATATAATCATTCTGCTGTTTTTCAACTGCTGATATTCCTGACCTTTTATTCTATATGTTATTCTGTTTGTTCACTTTGTGAACTTCACCAAAAAAATCCTGTACCAAATGAAGACCATCATGATGCACTGCTTCTAAAAGGTTCCTGCTACCTTTCCAAAATATCCTATGTGGATTTGGTTAGAGTTGCTCTCATCTAGATATTTAGATGAGAGAAAAATCCCCAGCAATATAGAAGGTCATAATTTTAGTCATCCATAAATGAATTCACAAACTGTTGTATAGATTCCAAAAAATAATTTTGCTGTTTCCACTGAATTTGTCTAGCACTAAGTACCTGCACTGTGTTTTTTTGGTTTATCTAAGAAAGCAGCCTTATCAGAAATCTTCTCACCATACAGCAAAAGACCATCATCTAAATACTTCTACTGGATAAATAAAACAGGTTCAATTTTTTGAGCATCTTCCTCTAGTGTTCCAAGGCTGTAGGCTTAGTTTGTTTTTTAATTACTATTTTGCATAATTTGAGTGACTCATGCAGTTCTTTTCTAGTATTTTACCAGATTGTTATACACCTCTTATAAGTAAGTCTTTATATGGAGTCAGCATCAGAGTTGGTGAAATGACACTTAATGACATTGTTCTGTCTACAAGTCTAAACCTTGATCACAAGCAATCAGGGTAAGACTCACATTATTTCTTCCAATTTATGCATCAGATTACCAGTGTATTTCTAATAGACATTTAACATCTGAATGTATTATCTCAGCATTAGACCTGAAGAGAAGCATTTTGATAAAAGTGATAATAGTCCTTCACTACCAAATCTTATCCCATAAAGCAGATTGACCTTAATAAACAAAATTCAGAAGAGGGGCAGGCCCACTACATTGTGCATTTTGTCATCTAAGAAACAATAAGGTTCTTTTATCTGATTATAAAGCTCATAACCACAAAACCTCCAGAAATATATCCACCTGTTATTCATTACTGAGCACTGAATTCACTTATCACCACAAATGCGAGACAGAGAAGGCAAGTGAGAAGGAGACACAGTTCAAAAAAGATGATTAGACAATTTTACTACGGAATTTCTAGTCTATGTCAGCTCAAAAATATTTGCAGAAAGATCTCTACAGTTCTATTATTACTTTCTCTGATTATTGTGTCTTACACTTCACAGTCACCATGGTTGGTGCAAGAATATGGGAAATACTCTTTTATCTCTTGATTAAGGGAATAGGAAATAAGAAAAAAATTAATAATAAAAACATAACAAATAGCTAGAAACAATCTTCAGTGATCATAGTGTTGTGTGCATGTCTGCACTGTTCTCAGATAGCACTGAATTAGGAGCGTGAAATAAAACGAATGAACATCGTTTCACGTATTAAATGTGACAATATCCAAGTTTGGGGAGGATTGGGGTTATCCTTTGAGACCCAAAGAAGGACAATAAAAAAACATCTGTGAATGCAAATTAGTAGCAACATAAACAGCAAATGCTTGCCACTTAATCACAGTGGGTTAGTGAGCACTGCAAAAGAGGCACGATCCTGGAAAGTAAGTACTCCGAGGTTCATCTACTTTGTTACAATACAAGGACTGGGTGAAAATTTTGAAACAAAACAATGTAGTAAAACCAATGCAGAAAATGTCTGGTGTTTTCATCAGAGGAAGACAAATGATTATACATGACAAAAACTGATGTTTTCCATTATAATTAAACCTGAGCTGTATGCTCAAGAATATATTTTCTGGAAAAAAAAAAATCATGGTCACTCTAACACAAGAAACACTACTTTATATTTGTTGAAAATTAAAATGAAAAAAACAAAACAAAACCCTAAGCTTCTTTCTAACCTTTAGTAAATACTCTGAAAAGTGCTTCAAATTTTCAATAATAAATGTTGGTTTAACATGTGCTTCCAGATTATTTCTGGTCCACCTGAAAGAAACAACACCTAAGATTATCCTGTGCACTGGAAGATGCTATTACCCTGTATATTCTTCATGGCTGAGCTATTTGGTGGCAATATTTAAAACCTGTGCACTCGGTGAACACAAAGCTTATATAACAGACAGGGCAGCAGTAAATAATATTTCTCTTACGTATTAAGTGAAGTATTGTTCAGATGGTTAAACCGCATCATAGTTCCACAGTGACCATGACAGTGACAGCAACAGTAACATCTCCTCACATCTTCATAAACAAAGGTTTTGTGCTCTCCAGAGTGAGCAGAGAATTTCTATTTTTTATTTTTTATTTTTTTGCATAGGAGCAGCAATACAGTCTATGGCAGTTTATGGAGAAGAAGTTTCTCAGGTGGTCATGGGAAACTGTCAGGTGTGACATGAAATGGAAACTGCACAGATGATGAAAATGTTTTGATATCTAAAGAGCCAAGTTTCTTTTATAAAAAAGACAACGACAAGGTGTTATGCTGATGTCACACTCCGCTGCTTCAGAAATGTTAAGTACAACACAATCACTTATGCAGATAATTTAAGACAGAAGAATAAATTCCTCTTGAGTGTTACCCAAAAGCAGCACAACTCATTAAAAATATCCTCTTGGATTCTGCCAACTCAATATGAGCCACTAATCCTCAGATCATGTTTTATTTTGTTTTTATAAATCCTTTACTGACCCTTTTTATATATTCAGTAATGGTGAGGTCACATTTGGAATATTGGGCTCAAACATAGAAGAAAGACAAAGAGTTAATGTACTCAGAGTCCACAGCAGGATCACAAAGCTAATTAAAAGCCTGGAGCGTCATAAATCTGAGGAGAGGCTGAGTGCATTAAAATAATATTTTTGTCACATAAACAGACGTAGGCATACCACAAAAACTTGTCAAAAATAAACTGTGTTAAAGCAGAGCTTCAAATTAAGTTACTTTAAAGCTCTGAGTATAAACATCTTTTACAAAGAGTTCCATGAACTGATTCTAAAAAATCCATTGGTATATACCATTCCAATATAATGCAATTTTCTCCAGTGATCTCCTCAGAGAAAGTCTGCACCCATGTATTCCTCAAAGCCACACTTGAGGAATCACTGTCCTAAGAACTCCCTGTAAGAACTGTAATTACTCAGGGTATAGAGTCCAATGTACTCAGAGGAATGCTCTTGAATGTTTCTGGTCAGATGGCAAATAGTTTATTTCAAATGAATGCCTTAAAGAATTGGCAGCTTTAAAAAAGACTCTGTTCTAAATACGTATATTGAAAACTTAGGAGTTGAGAAAGCATACAGATATGCTTTATTTTTAAAATCTATGATTTATTTTTAGGTTAAAAGTTCTTTCTCTCAGCTGCTGTAAATAACAAGATTAACCACTTCATTAAACTAAATACAATTATAAGACATACTGGAAAAAATTGCCCACTTCATGCGCAATTGTATGAAAGTAAGGGAAGAACCCTGACACATCAAAGGAAGCAAAATTTGCATCATTATGTGGTAATAAAATGCATGACGTATTTTTCATCTATATACAATGAATAAATTGTCAGATTATTTGAAACGTAGATCAGGAAGACAGAGAACTTTCTAAATGCCCCCTCCCTCCTCCTCCCATTATTTAATCGAGCAATTGTCATCAGGGACACGGAATGAAAAAATGTTTTAGTACTGCCAGTGAAACAGTGACTCTTAGGCTAGTTTGGGACAATTTTGAAATCTATTCATCTGACTTCTAACAGTAGTCAAATTGAAATAGAAAAATATGGCATCCAAAGTATAGAAGGATGAAGACCTAAATTCTAATCATGATACAAACTAAATTTATGAACATTTAGGGTGATAGTAGATCATGAAGACTCAAGGAAACTATAAAAGATACAGCCATGCTACATGCATCTTAATCTATGGCCATGCATTCTCAATAAAGTCCAAGGGATATTGTTTAACTTCTAAGTTACAAGCAAAAAACAAAATAAAAACATGCTTGCAATAAACAATGAAACCTTGATCACTGTTTTAAAATATATTTTTAAATTATATTAATATTTTTAATAATGTTTGACGTTATGCAGTAAACAATTTGAACCATCAAGTGGTTCATATATGAAGAATGGTATGCAAAAGAAATGACAGTTAATGCATTATAGAACCTTTTAATCCAACATATTTTAGATGGACAAGAACCATGGAATGACCAGGAAAACTTGATTTTCCCACTATGCATTCTCTAAAACCAATATCCTCAATATACTAAAATGCTATAATGAAAATAAGCAAGCAAGCAAGAAAGAAGAAGAAAGCAGGACCATGCTGTTCACCCACGCACCTGGAGGAACAACTCCAATACCATCATCAACATCATAATCTGAGATGTCACTATCACTGATTGGCCGAGATCCTGCACAACAGTAAGGTAAACAAATACCTGAACATCTGGCCGTGTTATAAAACGTAAAAATATGTTCATTTGTACTACTAAAATTGTAAAGATGATCTTAAGTCTAAAAGGTACAAGTGGAGAACTAAACTGCAGTGATTTGGTGATGTTTCATCAAACAGCTGAGCCAATCCAAAAAGCTCACAGATGCTGCAACCTCCTCTGCCCTTCTTCCCTCAGTACTTTTTTTTTTTATTCTCAGCTCACTAAACAAGCAAAAAGATTTCTTTATTTCTCAAATAAATAAAAAAATAAAGGTACTTTTGTGCTATTTCAGTGAGTTGAGCAAGTTGAATCAGCTGAACAGGAAAGAAGAGGTGGTGGCATATGGTGAGAAAAGAGAAGAGGAAGCAGCACTGACAGCCTTTAAAAACTTTCAAATAACTTATGAAAACTAACCTTTAGTTTGCCATCTCTATACATACTCTTGAGCAGTAATTACAGTTGTATCACATTTCTGTAATTCATTTCTGAATGTGCCCCAATTTCTTATGCATTGGCGAGAATTAATGACTTTTATATTTAAAAAAGAAATCAGAAAAATAGCTTAAAAGCATATTAAAAATAATTTCCCACATCCTTCCTATTTTTAAATAAATCCTTTACTAAGTTAAATGAACAGAGAGGCTACAATAGTCAAATATTTTAATGCATTTGATATTTTTGGTGTGAATCATACAAACCTAAAATCAGAATCTTCAGAACAGGTATACAATTTGTATACCTCCCAAATACAAGCACACTATTTCTCTTTGCTGCTAAAATTCACTTCTCATCTGACTGTATGGTATGCATATATAAAACTACATTGGTTGATAAAACTAATCTTAAATGAAAAGTGTTTTTACAACTTGCAAGGCTTCAAAGCTTATTCTTTTTTTTTTTTTAATAAAAAGCTTTTAATTATTACAAAAGTATCCAGTAAACATGGACTTCATTTTTCCTTTTGAAATAAGGTTCATGAAAACAAATACTTGACCCATTTTATTTCAATAGTGAAAATCAATCAATTCCAGTAGGTTTCATGAACTTGAAAGTTATGCATCATAGGTGAAATACTGACATATGCTGTCACATCTCTTTTTGCAATACACTTTACTACATTTACAGACTACATAATAGCATTTTTGTCTTGTATGCGGAAACTAAATACCATTACAACATAACCAGGATTTTGAAAATTAAAGAAAAAGAAGAAAGAGTGGACCTACTTTGTAATTTTTTGCTAGAGCTTTCTCCACCATGAACATGTCTTCTTGGCATGAAAGGTGATGGCTGAGGCAGAGGTAGTGAAGATTCATCGTGTGTCTGTAGCTTATACCAATGTGGTTCATCATCTAAAAGTGCTGTCTCCAGCTCTATAAGAATCTAGGACAAAAAATGTCACATTTTAATTTAATTTTTAATATGTAATTCCATTATGAATTAAAAAATAAATATCAATCTCAGGATAAATGTGATCACCTCTCCAAGAAATTCACTCTCTTCTTCTTGTACTCTTGGCTGATCCCATACTGTTATTTCAAGCATTCGTTCCCTAAAATCTCTACGATGTACATGCGAGTAGAGAAAAGTTTGGTTCCATTTTGGCTCTAGACTTTTCTTTACTGTTTTGGTCCTCCTTTTACTTTTATCACTGAAACACAAAGGTTTGTTGTAAATCATTTTTGTAGAAATAAATCACAAAAAGCAATACACTCGTCAGCATTTACTGGTTTCATTTTTTCTGATCTCATAATGCCTAAAAGACAAAAGCATTTGCTGTACAGTGGATTGCATTCAATTCAAATGCCCAGAGTTAATTTGATACTGAATTAAAAATCTCTAGTGCATTTATTTAATAATTAATCTAACTAGGAAAAAAATACATGTAACATATAAAAGAATTCTGTAACTAAAAAATATTTACTTAAGAATTGATCCAATACATAACAAAATACTTTTCTCAACTGAAATACTACCTCCTGTCTGGAAGAAAATACATTTTTACATAGGGATTCCTTGGCCGTCCATCTACTCTTGGTGGCAAATCTGTTGCTTGTAGAACATTTACTATTAACTGATGTCCAACTTTGTCATACCACAGTTTCACCTACATGAAACAAGTTATAAGAAAAAAACATCGAAAATTAAAAAAATAGCATTTTTATACTGCATCATATTAACTACAAAGTAGAAGTAGTTCATTTTCCCAAGAGACAAGAGATACATATGATTACAAATCTATTAATGAAATACGTTGGCCTATGCCAAAGACTTACGTATTCACCTAGCTGAATAAAATGGTGGTACCTGATTATAATGCATTGCTTATTGTACTCACTCGTGAGTCCATACAATCCAGCACTGTCTTAGTATCACAGTTTTTAATCTACACCTAAGTAGGAAGCTAAAGTGCAGCTAAACTTCAAGCATGATTGAAATCTACCTACTCTCATCTGTCACATTATAAATGTTCTAAGGGAAAGAATAAAATACAGCTAAATTCTTTCCTAATAGGATTATAACAGAATTTTTGATTCTGCTGTGTACTCAGAAACTAATAATCAATATAAAAATGAAGAATATATAATAATAAAGTCTAAGTATTCACTATGTATTTAATAAGTACAGTTTCAATTAGCATTACTGTGAATTCCATCCCAGCAGGTGATGTACACCTAAATCAAACTGAATTACTCTACAGTGTAACTTCATATAGCTCTTCAAGTGCTGCTGTAAAGAAGGTACAGTTGTACAGTGCTTGTTATCTGCAAGTACAGCATGAATAATTGCAAGGCAGGTTCATGGGCTCCTCAGTGTAAATTACTGCATGCACTCGTGCATTAAGACAACTTCGCACTTCTGCTCTGATTACAGAGAATGTGCACTCACGCATTTGAAAGATGTTAGTCTTTACTAACAACAGCCATTTCCTTTGAGTTCACAACAGACCTTGGGAAGGCAGAGGGCTGAGGGACCAACACCTGATAAAAATTCATTATTAACTTAGGAAAAATAAAATCTGCTCACAGAAAGCTGCCCTGGTAGGACCTGTGGTGCATCCCTTAGGGCTCCGGGGCTGGTTGGAGAAATAACAGAAATAGAAGGCCTTTCCATCTTCTGAGATTCAAAAGAACTTGAACCTAAAAATATGCAAGAAACACATGAACTTTCCATCTGAAATTTTAAAGCAAATTTGGATAAAATATGAATTGATTTTTCTTTGAACTGTATAAAGCCTGTCTTTTTGCACAGAATTAATGTCTTAGTATACAGAAATATTTTAAGCTGATGAAAATAGGGTGGAGGAAAAGACAGTCTAGATACTCTTAACTCAGATTAAATCTGACATTTTTTCTTTTATTCTAAATAACATATTAAAAAGTGCCTCTTATCACTGACACAAAATGCCTTCAATAAAATATTCTCTCCTTATAAAATGCACAGCTGAAATCTTTGATGAGTATTCTCCTTTTTTTTAATATATTTTATTTTATTTTTATAGTAGTCTATGACACATGATTTTAACACCTGAGAATTCAGAGATAAGCAAAATTCAGAGATATTCAAAGATAAGCAAGACAGACATCTGGCACAGCGGTATATCAGGCTTGGTGGCCCTGCTGGACCCAAGGAAGTTTCTCACTGCTCCTCAGACAAGGCTCAAATAAGAAAGGGCTGGAAGCCATGGCCCTCACGCAACCCAGTTGACACTTCAAATGAGATAGCTAAGGAAGCCTTTCTTTTGAAGAGTCATACACAAAATTTTCACTTTGGGGCTGTATTCTCCATAAGTTAAAGAGAAGCAGAAAGTCTGGACTTAGGTTGGATGGCGCAGGAGGTGAAATCCCAGCACCAATTTTTTGTACTTTTGGTAACACCTTCTACTTGTCTCCTCTGTTACCCTAGGACAAGTAAATGACAATTTGGGGCATGTCTTATACACCCATATGATACCAGTACAAGACACAAAAGAACGTGATAAGATCCTGCTAGTGTTTGAAATGTATATAGCTTTCAATCAAACCTATATTGTTTACAATTTAACACACAAGATTGAGGTAATGATTATTTTCACATAAAAACTTCAAGACAATGCAGTTTCCCAGTGCTTACCATTCCAAAAGTTCAAAGCCAGAATGACTGTACAGAGTACAAGATCATGCTCAGTCAAAGGAACAAAGAGTGTACTCACTGGACTCTAATGGGGGATGAGAACTCTCAGGAATCCGAGGAATATCACTAAAACATGAATATACACAAATAATTAGGAACAAGGGAGAGAACCTTCTGTAGCTAAGAAGTTTCTGAGATCCATTTTTAGAAATATGTTTCTCTTTTTGCTCTAATGGATTATGGGGAAAGAAAAGTATTTGAATCAGCTCACTATTTTTCACTGGGATTCATGAAAATCTTAACAACGTTAACTCTTACTTCAAACTTAAAAGGGAGAAGATGAAACAATATGAGTGCTAGAATGTAAATATGATGGATGGGCTCTACACTTTTCACAATCTAAAGTGTGAGAGGTTTCACGAAAAGAAGGGGGTAAATGGCAGTATAGCTACTGGCACTCAACTATTGTTCGGAAGAAACATTTAAGAACTAAACACAAGACAGAGATTAACTCACTAGTAATCTTTATAGAAACGTCTCAAGGAGTTCATAGAATGAAACTGATGAAAATGTCTTACAATAAAAAAAAAAGAAAAACCAAGTAACATTAGAAATGTTAAACAAAAAAAACCACAATACATTTCTTCATAAGCTAAAAAATATTACAGCATGTTACAACTGGGTATGGAATTTTTTCAACACAGAAACATCAAACACATACACCGAAACAAAATCAAGCCAGTTACACCCATACATATCTATAAAAATTTTGCCATCAACATTACTTTTCCATCACAGTCTGGATAATGACAGAACCTTGTTCTGCACTGTTCTCAGCAATCATTGAAAATACTTTGCAAAGGCAAGAAATGATTGTTTTTGTACAAATGTTAGAAAAGCAGAACAAGAAAATGTAAGAGACTAATATTTTATACCATTGCCTCAAAGTTTGCTGATGAACATGTCCGAACATTTCCAAGCAAGTCCTGGGCAAGGGTTGTGAAATCCTCTGTCTAAGGGACAAGCTGATGGGCATGTCCTGGGGCAATGAAAGAGAGATAAGCTGCAGCTCAGTGGCCGCTGAACACTCTTTTGTGTGGTACTCATCTCCATGGGGAGATAGCCATCACAGGAGATGCTTGCCTGGCACCCTAGCACGGGATTTGTCACGTGGGCAAGAGAAATGGAGGATAAAAGAGGGATCGACCACCATGAGATGGTGGGTGTTCTTCCATCAGAAACCTCATGAGCTGATCCTTGTTGCTGCACTCCCTGTGCCTGCTGCCTGAGACATGCTGCTTTCTCCTGGACCTCGCCGCTCCTTCGAGGTGTTCTACCATCTGAACCCTCACGAGCTGATCACTGTTCGCTGCTGCCCCTCCGGTGCTGACTGACGCTGTTCCTGGACTTTCCCCACGCTGCTTCTCCTGTGCTGACCCGGTGCCGCTTCTCCAGGACAGCTGCTTGCTGCTCAGGGCTGCCCGTCGCTGCTGCTGTTCTCCCCGCTTCTGCCGCCCCTGCTCTTCTGCCTCGGACCGTCGGAGCCGCTTGCAACCGGACCGCCCCTGGGATCCTGGCTGCTGACTTTCCCCGCGTGGTACAAATCCTTGCTTCCTTCCTATCTTTCCTATCGCTCGCCTTCCCCATCTCCCTGGTCAATACTGGTAATAAACTGGTCGGACCAACATTTGAACTGTTGCTTCTTAATCTCACGCCGGGTATACACATAATCTAAGAACCTCGTCTCCCTCCTTTATATTGGAGCATGACAGAAAATCAAAACAAAGCTCTTCAGCAATTCACGTGAAACTACTTTCTTCTGCAAGTACTAATCCAAAATTTAAGCAAAAGTAGTATTTTTGAAGAATATTTAAAGATGTTAAGACTAAAGCTGAGCATTTGAGAAGTATTCAGGTATTTTTCTGTTAAGTGAAATGTTACCATAATGATTTAGAAGTCAATACAACTAAGATTTCCAGATATATAAATCCTACTTATGACAAAGAAACAGACACTTAAGTCAGAAAAGGATTATAACACTGTCCAATCAACTAGTCTTAAATTTATTCTTCATGTTCTGCATTTTAAATTTCTGGTGAATATGATTTAACAAAACCTACTTCAGCACCCAGTTAATGTCTTGCATTAGCTTGCATCTCAGTGCTAACCAAGAAAGTTCTTAAAGCCTTGACTTTGTGAGTAAGGAGCAACGTGATATCCTCAAACTGATCAAAATACAACTGCACTACTTGCTCTTAACATGGCATAGTACTACTTCACAATTAAACACATGGCATGCTGTTCAGCAGGGCTGCAGTGTGGACTTCTTAGCATGTTCTCACTTCAGTTTCCAAGGAAATTTTCATCAGTCTGAAATATTTATTTACTTTATTCCAACTGGTCTTTCTGTTCAGTATGACACTAATTCTGTAATAGTTTCTTGTGCTAGAAATAAGAACACTCTCTTCTGCAACGGAGCATTGCTCATAATGGTACCAAATTTAGAATATTTAAAGAGGGCTTATAGTGCAAGGAACATTTCAACATGGAAAATTCAATCTACATACCTGGGTGGATGGAGAAAGACATGAATTACAAAAAAAGATCTTCAGAAGAAATAGGATAAATGATTTTAACTAATCAAAGCCAGACTAGCTGAAGTAAATAATTAACAACAACAACAACAACAACAACAAAAAGGATTGATTTGCAGTTTATATTAATTGTATTACTTGAATAACTCCCTGAAATCTAGAACTGTCTGATTTCTTATGGAGGCACAGCCTCTCAGACTAAAGTACAGTAGCACAGAGGAGCTGAATCACACTGGAGATAACATTTTTGGCAATATTATTTGTGGAAATCCAAGCAAAAATAATTTGCATATGACAAGAAAAATGAGAGACAAATAAAGAAAAAAACTGTTTTACCTGCACTATCCCATAGGAGCTCACCTGAACACACAAGAGACAGTTACCATACCAGACTGCTTCTCAAACAGAGTACCACCAAGTCTATGCTGTCTTACATTAACAGCCTCCACCACGGTATGCATATTCATAGCTCATTTTTCCCCCTTCATCTTTAGATGCCAACCCATTATTTCTAATTTTAAAGGATTTCTTACCTACCCTGTGTCTGCAATCACAAACATTAATGTCAATTAGTTTCTATGGAGTTTTTATGATACTGTTGTGGTTATACCATTTGCTATGCCTTTATCTGCTAATTGTATTGAATATTTCACATTTTTCTCTAATAAACACCCTACAATTATCCATTACTCAAAATTACATTTACTGATAGACACAAAAATCCAAATTTACAAGACTAAGCAAACTGTGTAGACATCAATTTTGTAATTTGCAGTCGTCTAATTTGTGGCTCTACAGTCCTATTATTTACTTAAGCTAAACCATATTAAATATAGGCTTTTTAGAACCAATATGCTAGGACTTTTTAAAAAGAGACCATTAGATGTGCTGGTACATTACTTGCATTATTAATACTGAGAGATGAAAACACTTAAATTATGTAGAAGAAATATCATTTTTCAGGTCTTTCGGGAACCTATTCCCTCACAGGAATTTTAGGTGTAATGGATTACCAATTAATGCTTTATCAAGCAGCTAGAAGTTTGATGAATCAGAATCTAGAGTACACACAAATCTTGGCTATACTAGATTCAGTGGACTAAGTAAAATTCACTACCACGAATTTGAAATGAGCACAAAGTTGGAATAACAAGGCAAGTAAAATCTAGTGGGAAAAAAAAAAGTAATCCAAAGCAAATCATCCACCAATTAAAACAAACAAAGAAGAATGATGTGCAGTATGTGGTGTTACTGGTTTTCTGACTTCTTTTTTTGTTGTTTTTGTTGTTGTTGCCATTGTTGTTAACTAACATCAGGATTTTCTTAGTTGTACAATGGCTGTGTGGAAAGGAAAGGAAATGGAAAAGGAACTGGAAACGGAAAAGGAAGAAAAAATAATCCAAGCAGGACACAGTTCTAAAAGGATAGAATTATTATAGCATGTAACCATCTCCATACCAAGACTCAAAATAAAGGTGTAATCGCATGTCCTCTGCTTTTGCTTATGTCTGGAAAGAAATATGTATGGGCCATCCAAAGCAAAAAATTCCATTTTATTGGTCCTATTTCTACTTCATTAGTGCAAGAGTCACAATTCAAAATTAGAAGTAATCTTTATTTTTGAATGCCCTTTTATTTTCTAGGCCTCAGTTCAACAGTTGTTCCACTGGATTTTTTTCCAAAAGCACATTACTGGAATTTGGTCACATTGTACTTCATTTTTTGAAGTCTCTACATCTATAGAATTCATAAAGATAATAAGTCATTTTAAGAATCAAGATGAAAGTCTAAGGACACATGACATTTGCAAATACACTGATAACTAAAGCTCATTGTTTAAAAACATAATACAGTAGTTTCTTTTTCATATCCAGTTGTACAGATCAATTGAGAAATGAAGTCTAAGTCTAGTTCAATACTTCTTTTCTTCTGATTTAAACATAAAAATTAAATTTTCAAAAATTCACTTATGACAGATTATTTTAAATCATTAGGACAATGGGCTGAATTTCAGTTTTTAATCGGGGATGTCTCTTAATTTACCTGTGAGTAAAGAATGTCAAATAAGGTTTCTACTTCCATGTTGTTTTACTCTGGATGTTAATTTGAGCCCTAATCAACCACTATTTTTGCATCAAGCTCTAATTTGTCATCAAGATTACTAACAAATGTTCATTTCATTTAAATATTTTCAAATACTCTTAATAGTGACTGTCATTAAAAAGGAAGAGTTCAGTTGCAAGATATATCTACAATTGCACAGTGCGGACAATCTAAACATCAAAAGCTGATAAAACAAAGCTAAAAGAAGAATCTTTTAGTTAGAAGCAAAATGAATTGTGCTTTCTGCTTCTCAAAATAAAAACCTGCCATATTTGAGATAGATGAAATTTCTAATTAGGATTAAATTTAGCAAGTTCAAAATGAAAGAATCACACATTCCTAATGAGGAAACAGCTCACCATCCACCTACAGGTTACTGGTACTTAGACACATACAGTGAGTTTGTGATCTCCAGGAAGCTACAGATAGATTTAAACCTTTCACAATTTTTTTTGGACTAGAGTCACTTTTTATTGTAAACCATGTGACTCATCTCTGCAACCTAATTGTGAATTCACGCAAAGATTGAAATTCCATCCCGTAACATCACTCAGAACAGTTCCAATATTGTCATTTTTGGGAAAGGAGTGTAAAATAACACTGTGAAACAATTGTGACAAATGCAAGGCCAACATCACTGCTTTACTAATTCAAACAGATTTCATGATCCTTACAAGCCTTAATTCAGAAATCAAGAATGCAAGAGCTGTTACCACTAAACTCTAAACATGGAATTATGAAAAATAAACATTATAAATCTGAAAAAAAAGTAATTTTTGATGAAACAAACTGCATTAGTTCATGATGAAACAAACTGCATTAGTTAATGTGAAGGTATTTTTGTTTCAACTTTTTATTCTGACAGCATCATTAAAAGACAAATACAGTCTTTTCAGTTAAAGCAGTTTGTATTTCTTTTTTCCTCTCTTTAAAGAAAACCTGTTTAAAATCCTACTAGCATTGACATAATTCAAGTCTTGCAGTGCTCAATGATTGCTCGTGCTTCCTAACAAATTATCATGTAAGTTATTCTCAATGAAAATAAAAGCCTGAGAAACAGATTTTACATACAGGATCCACAAGATTCCATTACACAAAGATAAAAAATAATGAACTCACAGATAACCCCTTTAGAAGTTCAGTTAGTAGAACTAATAACTGTACTTAAGAAGTAAGTATTTAGCCTTACCCAATAGGCCTTGAAACAATAATTTCAACTTGAGGTTCTGACTTTGATTCTAAAATAATGTTGTAAACTTCTTCATTTGTAGCTCCAGGCAAGGGTTTACCATTCCATTCTAAAACTTCATCTCCTTGAATTTAAAGAAAATTTTAATTCATTTTTATATAGTTTTGCTAAAAAAGCATAACATATTTATGAAATTTATGTAACTTAGTTACATTGCACAAAGTAAATTTAAAAACTGTGTTGAAACCAAGAAAAAGGTTTTTGAGACACTATCAAGGCTCATATCACAGAATGCAGCTACAACTTAATCATAAAAGCATATAAAAGAAACAACTTCTGCAAAATTGAAGTACTTAAGAGGTAATACAGGAAACATTACTGTGCTTCATAATAAAAGTCTACTGAAGAAGACATAGTATAAGTTTTACTAACAGTAACTTCAACTGACAATAATAAATGCTGACAATAAATAATAAAAGAATTAACCTTCAAAAACTGGAAACAAATATCTAACATTTAACCTTAACCATGATTTTTCATTACATTTCATATACTATGCACTTTGAATTCTCAACAAAAAGGGAAGTCTTCACTGTCTGTATCAAATGAACAAAAAAGTAAAGTAAGAAATAAATCACTACTTCTGAGGATGCTAGGGAAGAAGAAAAACCAAAACCTGATGTGAAAGGCATTTAGAGAAGTGTCTTTTTTCAGCTTGTCACTTCCAGAATTTTAATAATACGTACACTGCATTACTCTTTAATAATATTATAAAAAGTTAAAAGTCTTTAATTGTAGTTTCTTAATAAAGATCAGTATATCCAATTAAACTGCAGGAACTATAAGGTAAATCTTATACTCTCACATCTCATCCTATGTAATAGCCAGAACTCTGCAGCCATTATCTGATACCACAAATGCCCTTATTTTCTTTCTTGGTATCAATTTTGCATTTATCAGATTAAGCAAGGAACAACCATACTGCTGCTGGCTTGCCTCTCTCTGGGGAGACATACGTTAAATGATAAAACCCATGTTTGTTCATAAACTAAAGCAAAACTGTCCAAACTAAACTACTAACCACCAAAATACGCAGCTACAGCTTCTAAGTTCAATGATTGTCATTCCTTTTTCCCAAACAGACAACATTTTGATGTTTTAAGAAGAGACTCCACAAAAGATCCCAGTAGCTATCAAAGCATTTTGGCATTCTTTAAATTAAGCACCCTGGACTGAAGTCCCACTGTAGGTGCTGAGAAATCTAAGTCACTCTTGTGAGGAACTGTTAGGTAGCTCAAACTGCAGATACTTAGGATAAATGAAGATACCTGTACAAAGCTGGCTAGCAGAACCTACAGGGTAAGGAATCACTTCTGCAAGTTTACAACAGAATATCTAAGATGCCTCTATAAACCAATTTTAATGTGTCTTGCATTCTATCTCCACTTACTGATATGCAAGATATAGACGATTTTCATACTTAGACTGACAAGATCTGAATTATTTTCTACTGAATTCTAAAATAGTATCTCAGTCTGGAGGTCACTTTTGAAAGTCAACTAGTCCCAGCCCCTGTTCTAAGTAGGGCCAAATTCAAAGGACAGAGTAGGCTGCTAAGGGACTTGACCAGCTGAGATTTAAATAACTCCAAGGAAGCATATGCAGAAAGCCTTTCCCTGCAAGCTGTTTCAGAATCTATACTCACAGAGAATCAAAGTGTTCACAACTTAAAGCTGCCTTATTCCAAATAGTATGTTTCCTCTTGTGATCACTGTGCACCTCTGAGAACAAAGTTCTCAGGGCTCCCTGTAGAATCTCTCAATAGCCAGGAAAAAACAGGAATTAGATCCCCTCATATTCTTCTCTTGACCAGCCAGAACAAACACAGTTCTGAGCTTCACGTACATTGTAGAGGCCAGACCCTTAATCAACCTTGTGTCCCTTTCCAAAACTTGGTCTACTTTGCCAGTCTCTCTCTTGCACTAGAAGAGCACCAACCGTGTACGACTGTCCACCTCATAAGCACTGAACAGAGAGCAACAACAACTTCCCTGTCAGCCAGCTACAGTCTTGCTAAAAGAGCACTGAACATGATTTTCTGCAAGTACACACAGCTGACTGAAGTTCCACTTACTGTCCTCCAACACCTCCCGCTACTTTTCTGACAAGTTTCTTTCTGCTTTTTTGGCTAGTTTGCTCCTACTGCTTATTGTCACTTAGGATTATTCCGCTACTGATGAAAGACTGTGTCAAAATTTATGAGGTTTGTGCAATTACTCAGAAGTTTATGAACTAGTCAAATAGTTGAAATAATTGAAAGGCTGTTGAGAAAGTTGAAAAATTGAGCTTTCCTGACTCATCTGTATTGTTTTTTTTTTTTCTGTGTAATATTCCTAAACAATAGGAAGAACAGACCTCCACTCAGAAAGCACGGGCAAAACTGTGTAATTCTGCTTAGCTGGTCCTCTGAAATTACTTTGCCTCTAAAATTATTTTTTAGAATTTAAAAATAATTTTGACTGTCTAATATCTCAACCCAGATAAATCAGGATTAGTCAAGCGAGAGAAAGTAACTTTCAGTAATTACATTCCGCAGTTAAAATCTGTTATAAGTGGTGCTACTAACAATTTATTTATCAACTTGAAAAGAATAAATAACAAATGCCAAATCAAAGTAGGATATTTTTAAGAGACTCATCATCTTCTCTATTTCTTTACTGTTTGGTTCGTGTAATTATCATGAATTCATAACAGTTCTCATCTCAGTTTCTAGATTCCAACAAAGGCATCATTTAGACTTTTGTTTCTTAAGACAACACTTCCAAAGCAGGAAAATCGTTCAGGGCTACGATAAGAATATAAACCTCTAAAAAGTAGTTCACAAAACTGATCTATATGTACAGTTCTTACTTCATTTAGAAGTAAAGCTTGGAAAGTGTCAACAGTGCAGTCACTTACTTTTGTGAGCAACAAATTATTAATATTTACAGTAAACACTTTACAATCATTTTCTTGAGATGGTTTCCTTTTCCTTTTATTTATTTTTTTTGTAACAATTCCTGCTGAAAGAAGGATTAATAATGTCCAATGTGTTCACTGTGTCCACCCTTCAGGTGATACTGCAGTGTGAATAAAATTATTGTAGTGAGTTTTTGACACAATGAATAAGTTTCATAAATTTTTTATGTTGCTTTGGCAGACTGTAAAAAGCATCTCCCAAGATAAGAAAAAAAACATACCAGTGAAATTCAATCCTGACACTTCAGCACAGATCAGAAGTGCATTTTTTTCACACACTCAAATAATTGAAGTTACTAATAAATTAGAAATGTAAGAAAATGTAGCGTTCTGGAAGAACATTACAGTATTTTTATCTATTCACCAAATATCAGCATATCAAAGAAGTCATGTTGATATAAACTAACAAATGTACTACAAAAACTCAGAAGACAATGTATTTTGTACGTAATTGATTGATTTACCTGCTCTGAGATGCCCCACCACATCAGCCAAGCTACCTTTCTTCACTTTGGTAATGAAGGCACCGAGTCGTCCTAATTCTGTCATTTTTCCTCCAACAACCTGGATAATCATAAATTGGTGAGTTTTCAAGCCACAAACATACATCATATGTATGCAAACATTGCAAGTGAACATCAAACCAAAGGTATAAAAATCCCCAAAACACCATTAGCGATGCAACTAAAGATACACTTAATACACTAATAGCAAACAAATGTAAATAGCTCTTAAGAACACTTCTATAGTTAAAAAATTGGACTGCATCCAAGCATATAAGAGGACAGAAGAGCAACTTTTGTCTTCTATTAAACAGAACTGAATGGTGTTTTGTTTTGAAGCAGACTTCATGTTATACAGATGGGTAAACAAAGGGGGGAAAAAAAGATGTTCTCAGTAGATTCGATTTTTGATAAAACAAAACAAAAGAAGCAGGGTTGCTGACTTGCTATCCTCTCTACCCATCTCATTCTCTGAAGTCAGAACTTTTGTCAAGCATATTCTGCGTAGAGTTCTACAACAAAATGAAACAGTGGTCTGGTGGTTCATTAGGTATTATTTAATGTTGCCTACATGGTTACTAGTCAGTTTTCATCTATACCCAAAAAGATTTAGACGCTTACCTGCCAACAGGTTTGCCAAAAGGGAATCTGCTAAGTTTACCAGTTTACCAGTGAATGTGTTACCTGGAGCTTAGTTTACATCATACAAAGTTATAAATAAATAAATAAATAAATAAAAAGACTAAAGAAAAACAACAACAACAAAAAACAGAGAAGCCCTCCAGTCTGTGTTTCCTACTGGGGCCTAACTTTCTTCTCACATATTTAGAAAAATATTCTTGCTGCATGCAAAAACCAGCCTGGTGTTAAAGACTACAAGACGTTAAGTAGAATGAAGCTGTTATTCTCTCACTTTGAGATGAGTAAGTGACATGCCATTACCAAATTCACAGGGATCTTTCCTGATTTAATTTCCACCACAATAAGTCAGCAACCTAGATCACAAGTGATGGCTTGAACTATCAGATAACTATACATGCAAGGAGAAGCTGACTCAGTACTAAATGAATGGGAATGTTTTTCTTGTTTTCTCTTGTTTCTGCTGCTCTCAGTTGGAAGTGGATGACACCTAAAATAATTTTCTCAGGCATTTTTGGAGCTCCATATTAATAAAAATATCGATGGAGAAAGACATTATCGAACTAGAACACTGTACTCCCAAGCAGTATCCAGAAGTACTCCTTTTATGTGCTCTTGCACCTTAGGGACAAGAACCTGTTAAGTCCAGTACAAAATGAGTAATTTGGGAAACTACATGAATTGAGTTACATCACACTTATGATATTAACTTTAAGAACTGAATTAACTGCAATTTTAAAAATTTCTTAAGTTTTTATGTAAATATTTATTCTCACAGGATATAATTTCTGTTTCTGAGTTGTGATATTTTAAACACTGATCTTGAAAGCATTTGCATTTCCATGACACTTATTTATGTAGACTATGAGATTGGTTACTCGACTGAAATGGAAAAAGCAGAATTCTTTTGATGCATTATGGTATACAATATGTATGTGGCAGACAGGAAGCTGAATAAACATATTTTTAATCAAAATGATTCAGTTCCTTGGTCAGAGATGGGTGGAAGACATGCACAGAATATTTAAATATAATTACATTCATTATCTTCTGTATAACTTTCAAAACTAACTAAAAGTAAGGAATATTTTTGTCAAGTTACATGTAATTGGAGAGTTATCTGACTTAGTATGCTAGGCTTCTACACAGTCAGGTCAGCAGAAATTTCATTCATCTACCACTTGAAGCATGTAACACTTACTTTTAGCCCCAGTAATGCACCTGATTCTTTTGGCATAGTTGTTCTCTTGTTAAGAATAACACGTCCAATTAAGCGATCTCCCTCTTTAGAAGGCTGCCACGTTACTGGATGCTGTTGAAAAAAAACAAGCAGTGAAATTAAAAAATAAAATAAAAATGCAACCATTATGTAAAAAATCTATGCACTAAATCTGCAGAGAAATGTATATTACAACTGAAAGTTTAATACAATTAGTTATTTACAATAGAATGCTAATAATATAATTAGACAGTCGCTATAAATTCCAGAGCCCCAAGAATTGTGTTTATGAATTCTATTCTGTAGCATAACATATATATTGCATGAAACATACAGGTTCATTATAGAACAGTATCCTTTCCCTTTCTAATTCAATAGAAAATATATTACTAAACTCTCCTGGATCAGTATCACACTCACTGCTTCTTTTGTGCTGAGTATTGGATTTGAAATATATATATATAAAAAAATAATCTCTTCTGATTTTAATTTCCATGATCCATGAAGCCTAATTTTCACACGCATTGTATATATATATTTTAAAATAACAAAATACATATTAGCAAACTGAAATCGTCAGCAATCATTTCAGTTCATACTTATAATGTTCTTCTTCCCTGTTACTTACTGAACTAATAGGAGATGTCTCCCTGCTGTGCCACGTGGCAGGATCCAGCCAGTAATAATCCAAATCACCTGGAAGAATATGAATAGAAAGAAATGTGTAATCTCTCAAACAGAGAAAGATGTATATGCACTCACTTTTGCATGCATGGATTTTAACAGTTTGCAACAGTTAGATGAAGTAAACACAAAAACTGTAATATGTTCAAATTAAATTCAACATATCAGTTTCAAAATAATATTGACTAATCACACAAAAAAAACAAAAGCGTATAATAACACAATTATTTTAACCTCTATCTTTTCATTAACCACACTTCAAGACTACTTGTGCACTCCAAGTTTTTTGCCAGTAGACTTCCCAGAACATATCCCAGTGCACAATGAATGTCAATAGCCCTCCTCCTCCCTCATACAAATAAAATATACACTGGACCACAACTAATGATGACATAAGAGAGAATACTCCACAAAACTTAGCTACAGTTAAGGAAAGAACAGTAGACCACACTCCTGAGTCTGCCAAAGAGTTAATCAGTACAACCAGTACAGACAGAGGGACGAGGGAGCTGGAGAAGGAGAATACACAGATTACTAAGAAAAAGAGCCACACAAAAAGAGCAAATAATATCAACAGCAACGGTGAGGTTGCAATCTTTCATTTTGCTTGGGACAAACTTACGTACTATGTACCCCAAGAATAAAACCTGGCCTGAACACCATAAGCCCATCAAGTCAAGAAGGGAAACCATGGGCAGAGTTTGGGAGAAAAAGCAGCAAGGCTTCAATACCATGTAGAATACATATGAACTGATGGAAAGCTAAGGAAACCACAGTTTGACTTAACATAGTATAGCAGTGAAAGTCTGAGTTGGAAGCAAAAAATTACCAATTCTACTGGCTGTTATCTTTTGTGATCTAACTGCAAATTGTAGTAAGAAGACCATCAGGCAGCACAATTCAGAATTTCCTTTACAAAAAGAAAGGGTGCAAATGGCATTGGGAAGGACTCTGAAGAATGATAATGGCTAGAACAGAACCAATACAACATGACTTTGCAACAGAAACTCCAACAACTGAAAGTTTAAATGTTCACGCTAGAGGCTAGTTTTAGTGCCTGAAAGAAATGGTTACTTCTCATCAAGGTTTATATCCATACCTGCACTTCAGGCATTTTTCACCTTCACTCTGGGAAAGAACCTTGGTCATTTGAAAAATTACAGAGAAAAAAAAATTACAGAACAGATCTTAGGATGTCCCCAAGCTCTGCATTGGTCATTTAAAAGCCACTGGGTAAAAAGCCCTCATTTCAGTAAGGTCAGTGACTTATTTCAGATACCCTTTGTACTTTCACCATGCTCTTTGTTTTTAGAAAACAAATTTTATTTATTATGTACATTTTAGATAACATACCTTCACTATCTAGTTTTAGGAAACACATGTTTCCTAAAACTAGATAGTGAAGGTATGTTATCTAAAATGTATATCCATAACATTACTATAAGACGAGTTCTTTTACTAGCACGCAGGCATTCAACAAACATCCAAAGAAAGCAGGCTTCTAGCAAGAAAAACCTGTGCATTCACACAGAGGGTTTATTACTTTTCTGACTCTGTTTTAATACAAATACTTATCTGCTAATTATGAAATAGAAAGTTATATAACCATTTATAATGCATAAAATATTTAATACCTTAGCAACTGTGAGAACATATTCACAAGCTATTTTTAAAGAGCTTATTATTACCAAATGCATAACCACCACAAGGCATTAGCTACCACAGTTCTGGAATTTTGAAGGCTTAACTTCACATTTAAGATCTTGCATTTCTATTTTTAGAGTAGTTTCTTTCACCTTTAAAAAGACTTCAGGACTGTAGCAAGTACAACAAAATGATGGAGTCAGATTGCCCTCTTAAGCTGTGTTAGCAAGCTGGGACCCGTGGCGGAGTTCTCCAATTTTCAATAATGGACTCCAATTTCCAGTAAAAAACAACTACCTTCTGCATAAGCTGGCCCAAACACTTCACCTCCATGTTTCACAGCTATTTTCTCTGCAGGAGAGAAATGCTCAGGCAGGAATAAACCAAAATCCAGCATGCAGAGATGGGTCCCAAGTACTCGGAGAGGTTTTTACTCCCAGCCCTCCTTTTCTTTCTTCCTTCCCACCTTCAAGCCACTGCCCCTCCTCCTGCTTCTTCCCTGTACCTAGTATCCTCCACAAAGTTTTAACTGCAGCAAGATTCTTCTGTCTTGGCTCCCACATGCTCATCTTCCCTTGTCCATCTGCTTACCCTCTTAAGCTGTTCTTCCCCCTCCATTTTGCTGCCATCATCCATTCTCTTTCTCCTTCTGCTACTGGCTTTGGTGTCTGCACTTCAGTTGTGTACTTCAATTCCTGTGACCCTCACAACACGTCTCCTGATTCTAAACTGCATCCTCACCACTTCCTCCTCCCCACACACAAATTCCTGGTTTTCTATCCCTCTTATCCCTCCTATCTTCTACAAACTTTCATAAATTTCAAGAAACTGATTGCTTGCACTGTACCCAGCCATAGGCTTGCTCATTTTTCTCTCCGTCTTCAGAAAATGAATGTAGGAATTGTCCTGCAAACCCAGCTGTACTGCACAGCAGCAGTACTGGGCATGCATAAATGCAGCTAGCAAATCAAAATTCCCAACAGAAAGTTTACAATTTTAAAATATATTTTAAATATTAAAAAAGCATGAATTGGGGAGGTAAAAAAAGAAAGAAAGTACAAGTTATTTTAAAAAAAAAAGACTGAATTCATAGACTTAAATTCTAAAATTAAGTATTAGTAGTTAGCATTAAGTCATCGTCATGCTAGCCCTTGGTTGAATCCAAAACAGTACAAAGTTTTTTACAACAGAAATTGTTGGCTTCTCTACACTAGACAGAATTAGAATAGAATATGCAAATTAAAATGAAATGGAAAAAAAAAATCCCCAAATGGACTTTAAAAATATTTTATTCCAGCAACATTAACATTAGATTATTGATATCTGAGGCTAAATACTCCATTAAAGATTTAATTTTAAAAAGAATTTGTCATCCCATGCTCATATGATTTATTTTCTTACTTCTTACTTATGCAATTCTTGGATTGCAGTATCCCAGAAATGAGACTCAGTACCCGAGATGTGCATATTTCTTTAAATACACAAAATAATTCCACTGAACTAATACTGAAGAGTTCCAGGAACAGGTACACAACAAGAAAAACCTTACAACCTGACAGCATAGTTTCATAATCTTGGAGTGAGATTTTCTCACTACAAAACAAACTCAAACCCCAAAAAATCTATACTCAAATTACTCTCTCCACTGGCAAAGATTACTAGAAGTGGTATTTTACAGATTTAGGATCTTATGAAGCAAATAAAATTCTACTAAGGAAATCACCAATTTAGTGCATCTTCAACAGCTTTTAATTGCTTGTCAAACACTGCTCTAAATTTAAAAACTTGAAATATGTAAAAATAGTAAGGCTCTAAGAACACATGATGCTCACAGTACCATTACTTCTGAACATTACTAACATGTTTCTATAAAACATAGAGACATTTTGAATTTAAGCCTATGATAAAAATGTATTTGCAATTATAATTTACCATTTCATTCAAACTAATTGATGAAAGAATTCTACCTTTATAAAAACCTTCTACCTGAAGGAGTAATTAAAAAAGTCATATTCCATCAGCAATAAAATACTTTTCCTATTAACTGCTCGATTACTGTAGTCTTGGACTTAAAGGTGTGCCACTGTCACTTTACATGATAGAAACTGGGTTGAATCTTTTCTTGAGAAATCTTCTGCAGACTTTGATCAAGATTCAAGATCAGGAGTAAAGCTCTAACACATTGTTTTGATTTTAAGACCGCAATATGCATGCCTTCCAAATAAAGGGAAGGCAAGCTTCAAAACATATTTTCTCTAAAAACACTTGATCATCATCAGTGCTACTCATTTGAAAAGCTGATGTTGCAATGCTGTGATTTCAAGTGAAATCCCACAAAACTGGTGAGAGTTAGAAATTACAGCCTTGTCTCTGCTGCTAAGCTGAAACATCACTTTGTTGAAACAGGCACAACGTACAAGAAAGCCTGTTATCCTATATGATCAGCCATGCTGCTCCAGTGAGTCTTGAACAGCAGAGATAAAACATCCCAAGATGCTTCCCCAAATCCAGACTATATATGAAGAGTGGTGATATTCAGCAAAGAATGTGCTTCTGGTGCACTGTGCAAATCCAGAAGCACTGGGTCTGCAGCTGTTACTTAAGACGAGAAGCAGACAGTCTATTGATAACATCCAGTCAGCCCACATTAAGCACTTAATTGAGCCTAACATTCAGCTGCTAATTAATAAGGCAGTTCAAGCACATCCCTAGGAAACTCAGACATTTATTTTCAGGGTCTGCATCTATAATTAAAGTATGAACTGGCTTCCTATACAGACAGACTAGATCTATCTAATTAACACTCACAGCAGCCATCTCTGTATTCGTCTTTGTTAACTTTTAGGCTCAGTTACAATGTGTGTTAATGAGGCAAAAAAAGCACATCAAAGACCTCTTAGGTCTCACAGTTCCCATGGAACCTCATCAATATTTCATGGCAATCATCAATTCTTTCCTAGTGTAAAATCAACAGAAGCCACATATCAACCCACAAAAAATGTAAAGAAAATCAGGATATCAACTTCATTGTTGTCCTTCTTCATAACCTTAATTTTCATGAGTTAGAAGACCACTCATTACTAGTAAATGTCAACATTTTACATGGGTAGATAGTGACAGGACAAGGGGGAATGGTTTTAAACTAAAGGAGGGGAGATTTACATTAGATTTCAGGGGGAAGTTCTTCACAGAGAGAGTGGTAATGTGCTGGAACAGATTGCCCAGAAAGGTAGCGGATGCCCATTCTGGAGGTGTTTAAAGCCAAGTTCAATGGGGTCCTGGGAAATGTGATCTAGTACTTGACCTGGCAGTTGGCAACCCTGCCTGTGGTAGTGAGGTTGGAACTTGATGATTATCCTAACCCAAGCTATTCTATGAATCTATGATTCTGTGTCCTCAGTACATTGATACAGTCTTCAAAAAACACCTGGTTGCTGCCACAGTCATGATTCATTCTATAGTTAAGTCAAGAGGGCATCTCTATTCCCAAGAAAAACAATAGAAAACTAATTCATTGAATAAATAATGATGCACGTTTTAATCACTACAGTCAAAATGCTGACCAATCCCCTATGGAGATAACACAAGTATACACTGGCTTGATGTTCAGCCTCCACATCTAAGCCATGAGCAGACAGCTCAGAAACTACCCACTGCCTATGTATGCAGAAAGCCTCACAAAAATGCTCATTATCTCTTCAAATCAACTGACTTCAGATGCCTACAGTTAAGAACTTAAATCCTTGCAGAAGGTGGCCTGTGCTTTACCATTTATGCCGCTCAAAGGCAGACTGTTTCTTGCAATGCATGGGAGGAATTCACCACGTGACTGAAAAGTTTAGGTTATGTTGTGTACTGAAAATATGTAATTGCATTGGATATGAGCTCCTTTCTGTCACATGTAATCAGCACTGAATGCTGACATACTCCAAAGTTCCATCGAAAACTGGAACATACAAATTACAATTTGGACATGTAATAGTCACATAGGGACTGTGCTTGTACATGCCTGTGACTCCCAGAGCTCCTAATTTAGAACCACACCTCTGATTATCCTATCAAATACAATCTTCAGGCTTTATAACATAATGATGAAACACAAAATCATTCTTCTTTACCTTCTATGAATTTCTGAGTAACTAAAAGCAATTGAAAAAGGATCCACAGAGCTTTACCAAGCTACACTTTTAGTGTACTACATACACTGAAAATCTATGTTTATTCCATACCCCTGTGCCTAGAAGATGGGGATATTTTGTATTTTTTTCCTTACACAAAAATAACACAATTTTATTTTGAATCAAACACCTTAATTTAAAAATCATTTTTTAAAGAAGCAGTTACATTGTGAACACAGTAAACTAATGAGATACTATTTTGTTTGTTAAGAACACCAGTATTAAAGAGAACCTAGTGAGAAAGAAAAATCCATGTGACTTCTACTTTAGTAACTATCACAAAGTAGATTATTTAGCAAAGATTTTTTTTAATTTATTTTCTGATCTTCTTTTAATAGGAGTAGACTTGCACACATATTCTTTTATAAGGTATTTGTTGTTGGCTGAAACAAGTTTCTCAAAAGGTATAAGAGCATAAAAGAATACAACACAAAAAGAACCGGGCCAAGTTGTACATTTGACAGCTGTGTCTTACCTGAATTATTTCTATCATTATAAGGAATCAAACCCAAAGATTACAGATCTTGTCAACTCAATCTTGCAGCCAAAAATCATGACTTATTCAGTCAAATTGCAAACTGAGGATTTGTGAATATTTCTAAAACTTTTAATTAGGGAAGGTCAAAACATAACGAAGCAGATGCTAAGTTTCCTGAATCTTTGGGTAATCTGCTTCCAAGGAGCACCAAGTCAATTTTTTTTAGTTCCTTCATTCACGCACTGAGAGTGCTGAAGAGTTGGTCAACCCCTTCCAGCTATATGCTTGTTTTAATCCTACAAACACTCTGAAATTTTATTCTGAGGATGTGTACGCCTTGCAGTATACACTTGTGCAATGTCTGTGATACAGTTTATAGTGCCCACAAAGGGACTATCTCAGAAAAATGTACTTCAAGGTCTTCAGAAAACACCTTCTGAGTTATAAAGAATCTGTATTATGCCCATTAATTCAAAAGTTCCTTTAAAAGCATTATTCAGAACCTTTTATTGAGAACAGAAGAAAAAGTGTTTAGCACTACCAAGAATTTTAAATCAGCAGGCATCTGTTTTGTTTTCTGATGCTGCAATATCCAAAAGAAAAAAAAATCAAGAAAAATTGTGCTGCGTTGGGTGTAGCTCAGAAGCCTGACTTTAGTGACTTTGATCAGCCTTGAGTGGTTCCTAATTCTGCAGATGGATGGATGTAAGGAGATATTTTTGAAATTTAGAGCTTCCTTTAATTCGTTTATTATATCCGTTTAATTCCAATTCAATATTGATGCTAACTTTTTTCTACTGTATTATCTGAATCTTGTTTAGTAGAACTAACACTGTTTTAGTTTTGGCATGAACTCTAAAGGCAGTATTTTCATTTTTATCTCCTCTGGTATTTTTTCTCTGTCAATTTCTAAAAAGTTTCAAATTAACACCTTGTATCTTAATATTTGTTAAAGCCTGATTTATGAAGAAATTATAATTCCAGTCCAAGCTGCAAATAAAGTCTAGGGTGCTTCAGTTGTCAGTAAATAAGATTTTAACATGGATAAGCAAATGAGAAATAATGTAATGCTCTGAAGCAGCAGCTCATGCCTTTGAAATCCTATGGATACAACACCAAGTGACTTAACAGTGCACTGGTAGCGCCTATTACAAATAAAGTGACCAAAATGGGACATATTTCAACATACGTTTTCTTCTACTGTGGGAAAGCAGAAAGGTATTTTTGCTCAGATACAGAAGGTAATACATAGTGTTCAGAAATATGCTGATAGAAACAACAGCAGTGGGGATCAGGACTTCTCATTATCCACAGGAAGGGGATAGGCAGGAAGACAGTGAGTTTGCACTGATCATCCAGCATACACGCACACGTGAACAACCGGGTAGATCCACACAAGTCACTGAAGAAATAAGCAAGGAAATTCCATTTCAGAATAAAAGTTATGATTTCATTATCATGAAAACCTGAGGAGATAATTTATCTCAATATTACAATGAAAAAGAAATTCTGAGTTAAAAAACAAACAAACAAAAAAACCTCTTGGTGCTTCCAGGCTGTAGAAGTAAATAGAGAAGATGAAATTCTCTGGATTATGATTAAAGATAGAATCATTTCAACAGTATCATGATGGTAGTACTCTAGATAACCAAATTAGGAAGACGAGCCTCCTGAGCTTTTTTTTCAGTGAGCATTTGTCATACTCCACTGTTACACTGCATCTGCAACTAGTGAGATGTTTTAAAGGCTTTTCTTTCATTCTGATGGGAATACTGCAGGTAGAATTACTGGAGTCTAAATTCAGAGATCACCAATACTAAGAAATTAACCAGCAAAGAACTTGAAACCTTGCTTCCCACCAGTAGAGAGGTTAAGTACATCTGCAGATCAAACTGGTAGAGACCTTAAGGTTTTGTTATTTGAGTTTTTTACTTTGATTTCCATCACAGTGCATCTTCTGGATACTTGGCACCTAACCAACATCTTGACATTACAGTGACCTTCATGACAGTTCAGCCTCTATAGTTTTATCCTTGCAGAAAACAGTTACATTTTCACTGCTAAATATTTACATTAACTGAAGTGTGGCTACCATGGAGAGATTAATAAGTTATATTCAATAGCCAGTGAGACAAGACTGGTTCTGTGCAGTCTAATATACAAACAAAACTCAAATACTCTCAACAGAGCCAGTGGTTAGTGTGGTTCTAAAACACCCTTTAGCTCCCCTGTTCTGCAGTATTAAAGGCTACTGACATGCTGCTGTGTGCCATGCCTACAGCATGGCCCCAAACCTCCTCAAAGGAGAGTCAGTCCCAGCCATAGTTAACCTCCACGTACTTGCGCCAAGCTGTGCAGGAGTTCTTTGGAAGGTAATTTGTGGCTGTCCACCACAATGAGTGGCCCGAAGAAACAGGGTTTTACCTGCTTGGTATAACTAAAGGCAACTGAGTGTTAGAATCTGTGCAAACATTTTCCCCAGTCTTCTCCTTAAAACTATTCTCAGCTAGGGCTGACCTTGGTCCATTTCCAAGCTCAGCAGCATCTAGTTTTCCTGATATTCCTGCTGCTGTTTCAATCCATCTCTGTTTCGACTGTTCCTCAATCTCATTTTCTCTAATTCATTTCTCCATATTCTCCTCTCTGCATACTCTTATTCTCTTCTAAAGTCTGCAATAAGAATTAATTTCACACACAGATGCTAACGTTTTGAGAAATAACTTAAAATTTGAAAAGATAAAACTTCTTCATGCAGTCGTTAGGATTCATTTGCCTCATGATTTTTTTTTTCCTTTTTTTCTTTCCAAAAATGAATTTTACAGGCACTGTCCAGATAAAAGATTTTGAAGACTTTTGTTATTTTCAATACATTGCATAATCCCCAAGGAACTTGTGATCATCAGTCCTTCCTCTGACTTTCCCTTGTGGTCCTTAGTGATTTAGCTCAGAATCTCATATCAAATACAGATATCTATTTTTTTTTCCTCAGAGGAGAGGCATAATGTCCTTCACTGGTTCAGAAAGTGCAATGCATCAGTATGGTGCTGCAGAGATAGATAATATACAACATAATCGTAACTTTATGTTTATTCTAACCTATATATTATTATTATAACTGTATCTAGATACCATGCAAATGTAGAACAATAAAAAAATCATAGTACAAAACTATGTATACACTTTCAATAATATTTTTTTCTAAAATAGCATGTATTAATAAGCAACAGACATTTTCCAATCTGATCTTGCTAAAGCTACTGATAACACATTCCAGGGGCTTGAGGACATATCAATTGCCTTCTGAAAAAACAAGTAATAGACCTGAATATTTGCTTCCCAATTAAATTCGTAAATTCTTCAGCAAAGACTTCTCCAACATACGAAATATTCATAAGGTAATGGAATTATTATTACTTTTCAAAAACATTTACATTTTGATGTGTGATTTCAAAACAAGCATTTTTTCTTTAAAAACTCAGGCCATATAATATCAGTAACGTCAAATTACATCTGACAAATAAGCTTTCTGAGCACAAACATAACTGAAACGCAGACTGATGAACAAAATGATTCCTTATTCCCTGCTCAAGCTGTACATTTGCTACGAACAAAGCTTTAGATTCAGAGAATACAACATCTCCACTCAAACCGTACAGTTAAAGAAATCTGTTTATGAATAGGTACATTTAAATAAATAATTAAACAGAAAAACATATTTAAAATCTCTGTGCCATATATAGCCACTTGTTTACCTGTCCCTGAATGGAATGTATGGAGCAGAAACTGAAGAAACCCCGCAAACATATCAGCATCAGCAATAGAATGGTTAAAAAAGAACAACTGGCATCTAGTTGTTTGCAAATTGCAGTCTGCAACTGTAGCAAAGCCAAAATCCTATCAAAAATCCACTCCAGTGTGAAGGAGACGATTTAAAATGTCCCTACGGTCCTCGTATCTCAATCCTAAGCCAAATTTTTCTGCAGCGTCAGACATTCAGCGCTGGTGACACCAAACAGGGTTATGAGAGCTCTTGTCATCCAAACAGATTTCTGCAGTGGAGTGCAAGCATTGATTACTGCATTAGTTCATACATGCTCACTGCAGAGACGAGGAGTTTCAGTCTCCAGAAACAGCTAATGATTTCAGGAATCCAGAATTAACAATTCCTCAGGAAGCAAAGTGTGTGTTGGGGGCGGGGGGGGGGGGGGGAAGAGTTCCTTCCTCACTGGGTAGAATAGGGAAGAAGTTTCTTAATGTTTTCAAGCCAATGGTACATACAAGCTGAGGAATCAATAGCACTGCTGCAGTTATTTATATTCAGCAGTGGTGTGCCGAACAAGTTTTAATGAACTGCATAAATGAAGCAATCAGATGGCTGTTTAAAGTTACATAAAAATTCTCAAGATGTGGATTTACTACAGTGATCCATGAAGATGTTACTGTATCTTTTAGAAATTAATAGGATGTTCTAATATCTATCCTATACAATGTGTACTTGAAAAATAAAATACAAAAAAAAATCTAAATTTAAAAACAACAACAAAAAAAGCATTTTGATTTCCAAAGTATATATTCAGAATAAAAGAGGAAACCGCAACATGTATCCCAGCATATAGGGGAAAGATCAGAGATCAGATCACAACAGCTAATAAAATTTTTCTAGAGAATTTGATGTAACTTAATCATATCCAAATTCTAAAACAACAAATATATTTTTTGAGCAGAAACAGCTTTCCATGGTGAAAATGTGTTTCTCAGTAGCATATTTAGATACTGTACAACTAAAACAACAGCAAACAAAAAAAAAAAAGCTAACAGTTCAGAAATCAAAGTGAAGAATACAAAACATGATGAACTAACATATTTAAAATTCCATCCAAAGTGGAATAAAGAGATAAAATGTAAGTAATTAATCTAATTAGATTTTACAAATATTTAATCTTTAAATATATATATATGTATCTTAGTATGAATGAAAATAAATTTCTAGTGAAGTAGATTCTCTGTAATTCTGGAAAAAAACCAAGTTACTGAATACTGTGTTTTACATACTCTGACCTGTCCAATAGTCAAAAGCAACAGAAACAGCTGACTGATGACTTTCAGTGTTCTAGCGCAGCATTAGCAAAACAACAACACTGTTTGCATTGGTTTTGCACTGGCATGCCCTTGTTAGGAAATAATGCTTTGAAGGAGGACAATGGACAGTCGTCACCTATTATGAAGACAACCATCAGAGAATCTGCTGGCCAGGGAACACATATACAGTTCCCTCCTAATGCTGGAGAGCACTCCTTGCAAAAGGAACAAAAGGCAGAAAGTGGCCAGTGCTACCATAGCACACACCATTCTCCCACTGACCCTCCTGTGTTTCTCTTTAAAGAGCCCCCTACTCTTTGGTTAGGGCCAGTATTGGGGCTTCGTTTCACTTCCTGAAGAACTTGGCTTGCCTGGATTCTGAATGTTCTCTCATGTATCTACCTCAACAGACAAAAAAAAAACAAAAAACAAAAACAGATGCAGATTGTTTATAGAATCACAGACCATCCCAAATTGGAAGAGACCCACAGTCACTGAGTCCAGCTCCTGGCCCCATACAGCACCATCCAAAATCAAACCCAATGTCTGAGAGCGCTGTCCAAACGCTCCCTGAACTCCCCAGCTCGGGGCTGTGCCCACTGCCCTGTGCATCCTGTTCCATGCCCACCACCCTCTGGTGCAGTTCCTGTCCCTAACCCCAGCTGCCCTCCCCTGACACAGCTCCATGCCCTTCCCTAGGGCCCTGTCGCTGTCTCAGAGCTCAGCGCTGCCCCTCTGCTGCAGCTGCCATGAGGCCTCTGCCCAGCTCCTCTGCTCTGGGCTGAGCAAATCAAGGGGCCTCAGTGCTCGTCATAAATATTGCTTTCTAGACACTTCACCATCTTCTTAGATCTCCTTTGGATATTCTCTATTTTTATATCCGTCTTATACTATGGTGCCCCAAACTGCACACAGTGCAGTGTCACCCCTCCCCACGCCCAGCCAGCAGTGCTGGGCCTGATGCACCTCAGGGTGCAGTTGGCCCTTTTGGCTGCTTTTGGGTATCCCTTTTTTGCTATCCCTTTTGGGTAGGGATGGTGATAGGAGGATGGTTGGACTAGATGATCTTGCAGGTCCTTTCCAACCTAATGTACCTATGAACCTAAGCCCGTCCTTTGCTCAGCTAGCTGTACTCCAGAACACAAAACGTACTCCTGGGATCATAGAAAATTTGGATGTAACTTAGGATGCACTTTGGCTATGCATCCACAGTTAAACTAAATGGAGAAAATATACCTACACCTGATAGGTTTAGATGCAGAGTTTGGCTGACAATAATCTAACTAAAACATTTTTGTTCTCTCTGTGTACTTTTGAAGTAGAAGACTTTTCAGTTAGGTATTGCTCAATAAAGAGATTTTATTTTTTTCAGATTCTTTGTCAAAATACAACCTATCAAAGACAACTGATGACCATTCATCATTTAAAATGGTATTCTCTTTTATATATATACATATATATATATATATATATATATATATATATATACATATCTGGAAATGTTTTTGTGCTGTTTCTACATTTTACTTTTCAACACTGTTTGGCCCATAATTGCTAAGAAAAAGCCTAAGAAGACCATCCTGAAAAATATACATAGCTCCTAAGCCAGCTTCTGCACCCCAAACACCCACCACACTTGTTACAGCTCGTCAATGTTCCTTTCAATTCAGATATGAGCATATTCTGCTTACACGCTTAGCTGCCTGTCAAAAAATGCACCAAAGTAGAAACAATGTAGTCCCATCAGCAGGGCACACGATGGAGCTACCAAGTTTGGCTTCTTATTTAGCTCAAGATAAATCTGTCATGCCATCCTTACTCCATAGCTTTTCGTTCAAATTCTGATCTGATCTGAACTAATTCAAGTGGAAGCAAAGGAACTTAGCAACTGTTCAGAAATAACATGTAGATCTCATTGATGCAGTAACTTAGATCATTGCTATCTAACTTTCATCATCCAGTAATGTTGCAATACACCTCAGTTACCTAATCTGTGAAAAAAAAAAGCCAACAGCATCTCCTCAGACTGATCATTTTCACAATCCTCGTCTGAGGAGAATCTTCAACAGTCACTGCTACAATGTTAGAGTTACATACTTCTGTCTCCTGGACTTTCTCTGAAACCACAGGTTGATGAACTATCTTTGATACAAAAATAGATTTTACAAAGTACCTATTTTTTCTTTGTGATAAGGGCGATACTTAAATTATCTAAAAAGGATCTGCTAGATAGTCTTTTTATGGTCAAAGGTCCTCTTAGCCTAAACCTAATTCAGACTAATTGCTTACCCATTCAACTGCCAATAAAAAACAGATGCTTTCAGGAAAATGGCAACTGGTACATACATACCAACTTTCTAATTTACTGAGCAATAGTGACACCAAATTTAACTACTACTTCTAAGCTGCTCTTTTAAAGTCTCCATAGAGACAGACATCTGCCAACTCTCAAGCCCTACAGCACAGTGGATATGAAAGACACACATTCAAAGATTCATCCCTGCCTGAAAGGTAAGCTGGGATGAAGCGCTGGTACAAAGTGTTGGTATGACAAGCCTACTTCTGACAGCTGTGCTCAGCAACAGGCTTGAGCTCATAACAATGGACTGCTCAGACCAATTCAATGTTACAAACTGTAGGAGGTGAAGACAAGCATCTAAACTGCACATGAATTTACCTGCCCAAGAAGGAACAACAGCAAAAGCCAGTATCATCAGCAAACTTAGGCTCCAGTGAAAACATCTGACCAATAGCAGCAATGTCATCACAGCTCCTAATGCAAGTCAGCCTCAGCACCCTACCAAAATTCCTTAATTCTTTTTTTTTTTCCTTTCAACACTTCTCAACATTTTTTTTCCCCATTGCAAAATACAACAAAAGTTAATGCTGGTCCTGAAGTGATTCATGTACAGGCTGTGGCTGAAAGGTTGTACAAGCATGGGTGAAAGACATCTAGGGATCACCAGTTCATTCTTTTTATCCAGTTTAGGACAAGTCTGACAATTCACATTCCCTCTTTTACTTTCAGATTTCTTTCATATCCTTTAATTCTAAAAAGTTCAGATTTAAACCTAGAAATGTGAGCAGTAGTACTGTATCGTGCTGATATAATTTTGAAAGACCTGTGTCTATTAAAAAGCATTTTCATTACTTTTGAAAATCTATATATCATCCAAACAAACAAATAACCAACACATCTGTAAGCTGGGCTAAACACTGAGCATGTTTTTTGTTTAAGCATTTGCTTAATGTTTAAGCCAGAAAATTCGTTCCTAATCCTTATGACAACTTTCTAGGTCAAAGTAAGATTAGGCCCACCATAGTGCACACAACTGATGTTCTGACAATAAGCCCTAAGTTAATACCATTATTTGTTGTGGGTTTATTTTGTTGTTACTGTTTTAAAACAAGAGAAAAATACATATAGAGAAAAATTTTAAAATAAACACTTGAACATAAGTCTAAATGCAAGTGATGTTTGTTTGTTAAAAATAATATCAGTTTACTAACAAAAATTAATGCATGCTTAAGTAAGTGCCTCCTTCCAGTGTCCTGTAGGAACAGCCACTCCCTAAGACTTCTTTGGCAGTGAGATGTAAACTGGGAAATGTGAACAGATTAATCAACTTTTCGTACAGCTGATCTGAGAGCATCTTGTCAGTGGAAAAGAGACCATGGCAGCTGAACCTACTCCTAAGATTCTATTTCTGTTCCAGATCCCGGAGGGCAGTTGTTCTTCTGCAAACTCTGCTTCAGCACTACTAGCAACCCCATGTGCCTGCCCCAAGAGAAATAATTAAACCTACCTGGGCATGGTGACAAGGCTCAATGTGTCTACATGAAAACAGGCAGAAACAGTGAACATTAGGAAAAATTTTTATCCATTTGAATTTGAGTTTGTGAGATCTTTTTTATGGGGTTTGTTTTTCTCCTCTAAGAGCAAGTCATCCCTACCCTGTATTTTAAATACAGCCTGAGCCCATAGAGAACGTCAAATTGCCTGTTATCCCAAGAGTTTCTAATTTAAGGTTACAGGAGTTCACAACATTCCTACAGAAAACTAGCTAAAATGCTTTACCAAGAGAATTCAGTCACATATCTGCTGCAACACTGCCAGTCATATGGCTTTTTATCTCAATTAAGCACTGGCAACTCACTGCCTAACACTAATTTAACAAGCATTTGCTTATAACTCCATAGCTATTATAATTTCAGCTACTCAAAAGTACAGAGTACTAACTGCATTGAATAAGTTTAACACTGACCAAAATTCTGAAACTAGAGCTAGATTATAGTTTCATTAGAATTAGAGGTAGATTTGATTTCACAAGGACAAGAACATAAATTTGAACTAACTTCTAAGAACTAGTAATCTCCACAGCATGAGTACTTGCTTTTACTTGAAGTTAAAACTGTCACAGATTTGAACAAATTCCGCACATTTTAAAACTTCATGCCCAGCTCTCCCAGTGAACAGATGTTAAAATACACCAGCAGATGTTACAGTAGGACTTGACTTGCCTACATTACAGATTTAAAATACCTATGTGAAAATACTCAGCTAAGAACATTTAAAACCAGCCTCCACTTCTCTGCAGTTTTTCAGTGACGCTTTTCCTCGGTTCATTTATAAACCCTGTCACATGCCCTGCTTTGGTTGCCAACATTACAGAAGAAATTGTGGAGCAGGGATTGGATTTCTGCTCCCTTTCCTTCAGGAGCATCCAAGCATGAAGCCTCAGACTGGGACTTCATCCACAAGTCTGCAAGTACACAAGTGAGATTTACTTAGGCTCTTTCCAGTTTGCTATCAATACCCGAGTATGAGGCATATTTTCAAGCCTCAACCATGTGAACAAAATACATATTGAAGCAAATAGGAAAAATGACTATGCAGAATGTAAAAGCACTACACCTATTCACATTAAAGCACATGAACAGTTTGCAGTTTACCTCCTTACACTGTCCCCAACTCCAGAACTATTTCATCTTCAGCTCTCAAAAAATGCACGACAGAAGTCAAAAACACCTCTCATAGCTACAATGCAATAAAAAGTTAAGCAAACTTGTCTGGACACAAAACTATTAGTTCTACACAAATTCTTATTTCTAAATTTGAAGAATATGGTCTTCATTCAATTTTCACCAAATCTAATTAGAAATCTGCACTGGATGACAGTGGGCAGATGTTCCGTTTCAAAATTAGGTCTGAACTGTGTTTGTAATTGTCTCATTTACATGATCCCAGTAAGTCTTCACAGAGAGTATAAATGCAGTTTATGCTTTCTAAGAGGACTTTTTGCCTTCCCAGGTTGCTGTTGTCACAGAGAACTCAGGGCACCTGATGCTCAACTACTGTGGATTTAACAATAAGGATTCCTACAGCCTGTATTAATAATAGGATAAAAATGATTAATCAGCAAACACTAATAATGTCTATTACAGGTTAAAGTATTTTTTTAAAAAGGAAATTTGAGATGACCTTTTTGGATACTGCTAAACAGTTCACAGAATCACAGAGGTTGGAACGGACCTCAAGGGATCATCAAGTAAAATCCCTGTGCTAAAGGAGGTATACTAAAATAGATCACACAGGTGTTGAATATTCCATAGAAGGACACTCCACAGACTCTCTGAGCAACCTGTTCTTGCGCCCTTACCACAGAGTTCTTCCTCATGCTTGTACAAAGTATACTATATTCAAGTTTTAGGCCATTATTCCTTGTCCTGTTGCTATGCATTACAAAGAAGAGCCTGGACACATCCATTTGCCTCCATCTTCCCTTGAGATATTTATGAACATTAATCAGATCCCCTCTCAGTAGTCCTTTCCCTATGCTGAACTTTTCTCTACTATTCTTTTCCCCCAGGTTATTCAGCCTTTCCTCATATGGGAGATGCTCCAGGCCTTTTAGCATCTTTGCGGCCCTCCACCAAACTCCTTCTAGGAGATCCCTGTCTTTTTTAAACTGGGGAGCTCAGATATTCAAACAGAGTATTCTAAATGTGGCCTCACCAGGGCAGAGTAGAGGGGGAGGATCACCTCCCTTGTCCTGCTGGCCACGCTCTTTCTAATGCACCCAGGATCCCATTGGCCTTCTTGGCCACCAGGGCACACTGCTGGCTCATGGCAAACCTGTCATCCACCAGGACACTGAAGTTCTCCACAGAGCTCCTCTCCAGCAGGTCATCCACCAACCTGTACTGATGCATGTAGTTATTCCTCCCCAGGTGCAAGCCTCTACACTTGCTCTTGCTAAACATCATCAGGTCCCTCCCTGCACAACTCTCCAGTCTGTCCTGCTCTTGCTGAATGGCAGCACAGCCTTCCAGTGCGTCAGCCACTCAAAAGTAGAAAAAATGCAACATAACTTTTTGAGTTCTCTACCAAAGATACAAAACCGCATTGGAGTGTCAAAGGCATTTACTTTCTGTAAAGGTAATTCGGGAGAAATTTATAATAAATAATTCCATAAAATAGCAAGCGATAAGTCACTTGTTAAATTACACTTTTAGAGGGTTTTTTATGCTCAGAAAACAGGCTAATGCACAGAATATTTTGTGGAGAATTAAAGTACTTAGATCAGATTTGCCCAGGGCCCAATCCAGCCTGGTCTTAAACACCTCCAGAGATGGGGCATTCATAAACTCTCTGGTCAGTCAGATTAGATGTCAGGGGAAGATTTTTAAATCTTCCCTCCTTTGTTTGAAACCATTCCCATTTGCCCTACCACTATCTACCCAAGTAAAAAGTAGATTTCCCTCATGTTTATAAACTCCTTTTCAATATTAGAAGGCTGTAGTGAGGTCTCCTCATAGCTTTCTTTTCCAGTTCATCTCACATAGGAGAGGTGCTACAGCCCTTGGTTTACCTTCAGGACCCTTCTCTACACCCTCTACAAAAACTCAGCATCTTTCCTGTGCTGAGGACCCCAGACTTGGATGCAGTACTCCAGATGTTACCTCATAAGGGCAGAATAGAGGGGGATCATCACCTCCCTCGCCCTGTTGGCCACCCCTGTTCTGACAAAGTACAGATACCACTGGCCTTCCAGATGGTGAGCGCACACTGCTGGCTCATATTAAGTTTTTCATTAACCTGGACCCTCATATCTTTCTCAGTAGGGCATTAGTTCTCCTTAGATCATTTTCCAAAGATAACATATATTAGCTGTTCAATACAGAACTGAAAATAGTACAAAACACTACTGTGATTAATGTCATAGAATTACAGAATCACCAAGGTTGGAAAAGACCTTAAAGATCATCTAGTCCAACAGTTCACCTCCCACCAATAATTCCCCATTAAACCATATCCACATGTACCACATATAAACATTTCCTGAACACCTCCATGGACAGTGACTCCACCACTTCCCTGGGCAGCCTATCCTATCACTTGATCAATTCTTTAACTTGAGGCCATTCGCTCTAGACCTATCACTAGTTATGCAGGAAAAGAGGCCAACACCTCCCTTACCACAACTTCCAGGAGCTGTAGAGAGCAATAAGGTCTCCCCCGAGCCTCCTCTTCTCCAGGTTAAGCAATCCCAGTTCCCTCAGCCAAACCTCCTAAGACTTGTGCTCCAGACCCCTCACACAATCGAGGGCCTCAGTGTCTTTCTCGCAGTGAGGGGCTCAAAACTGAACACAATATTCAAGGTGTGGCCTCACCAGAGCTGAGTACAGGAGGCTGATCCCATTGGCTATGCTTATCGTACAAGCCAGGATGCTACTGCCCTTCTTGGCCACCTGGGCATGCTGCTGAGCTCATGTTTAGTTGGCTGTTGAACCAACACCCCCAGGTCCCCTTCTTCCACAGTCTTCCAGCATCTCTGCTCCCCAGAAAAGTGCTTGATTTTTACTCAGTTGCCAGCTGTTCATTTTATTTTGTAGGGGTTTTTTTGTCTGTTTGATTGTTTTGTTTTGTTTATTGGCAGTCACTAAATACAAATATTAACCTTAAGATATTGGATTTACTGGTAAGGGTTTATCAAAGTTCAAAATTTATTTGCAGTAATTCTATCATTCCAGCTCCATTTGTATTATTTTGGCACTAGATATCTGATTGAGTAGATAACTTAGATGAGAGGATAGATTCCAGACGCTTCAGGGCTTTGAACCGAAAGAGCTACAAATAAAGACCTGTGCAGTAATTCCCATAAATTACCAGCAAAGCACTAATGGAGTGGTGGATGAAAGTCTGCTTTAATTATGCTGTTAATCACAGGGGATAGGTTTCTGATCTCAGTTATTATAGTGATATTTTTTCATCATTTTGTATCTTTTAGTAACTACTGGGATGTTTATTTATTTATTTATTTAACTTTAAGATATGAAAAGATTTCTAAAAGATTTTGTTAGTCAATAAAAACATCCTGCCTTTCCATCTGTCCTTACAAAATACTGCAGGTTATTTCAAGTACTGATGAAAATTCAATTCTAAAAATAATTGGATACCATACTACCAAAAAAAGTTCTTGCTTTCTCATTTGTATTCACACTGCTTAGCTCTTCTTCAGTACTACAATGCCCTCCTTCAAAGGCTTTCCACTTTTTCAGTTATAAGAACAGCAGGCCAAAAACACAAATGAATAAAAACCATAACAGCTAAACCTCATGCCTATTAAATGTGAAGACATCCTTCTGGTATTATGTGTTGCATACACATACACCCATGCACATGTAGGGATCTCTGAGGGTCCCTAGTTCAAATACTTTTGCTTAAAGTTGGGTCAATTAGAGGAAACTAGAATAAGTTGCTCAAGGCCTCGTACATTAGACTTTGAGTAACTCCGAGATTCAGATTCCACATTTCCAAACATCCTTCACATGCAAAAAGGGGTGTTGTTTTTTTTGTTTGTTTTGTTCCGCTTTCTTTAGTTCTTTTTTTTCTTCCTGAATTTTTAATGTGTAATTGAAATCTAGATAAAAATTTCAGGGGCAAAATTTCAAGGTCACCACCTTTCCTTCAAAATGAGAAGAAATTTGAATGGAAAGTCAGTACTTATAGTTAAACAAACAGTTATTCAGATGGGGTAGAAAACAGATGTCTCCTTATATGCACACACCAGATCTTCAGGGGATGTCAGGAGACTACAACATCAGATACAGACAGACAGACAGATTAGCATATCTGAATCAAAGACATGTCGGGATATAAGAAGGAATGCAGATATTAAAAAGGAATGCAGATATGTCATTGGCATTTTGAGTACGAACACCTGCAGTAACCTTTAAAGTTACAAACGTAGTTAAAGAGCCAACAACTACTTCCAGACACAGAAAGTACCCAGTTCCACAAAACAACACTTAAAGACAAGCTACTGTTACAAGCCTGACAGTAATCTATCACAACCTTTTCTGGTGATGCTTATTTTATCTGCTCACCATTCACGAATTTGATTAACTTCTTTGGCAAGAAGAAAAGTTTTGCTTAAAAGTATGCAGTGAACTACACCAATTCCTTACTGCTGAGCATTACCAGCAACAAATACTGAAGTAACAGAACGTAGGCATACTTGTAAGCTTCAGACCAAAATCATCTAGAAAATAGGTTAGGTAATTCTCTTTCTTGTATAAAACTCTTTGTGCTGAATATTCTACCACTGTTAACAGTAAACTGAAAGGACTTTGATAATTTTAAAAATGTCTTAAAATGTCTCATATCTTAAAATTGAGGTATGAGGAAGATTATAACACTTTACCATGTTCTCAGATCGTTACAGAACTCATTTTCAACTTGAATTGATTCAAAGAAAATAATTCTGCATAAAGCAATGACCAGCTGTACAAATATCATCAAGAGAATAAACTAGAATTCTTAAACTCTAACCATTCTTGTCAAAGAGTGAAGTAAATTAGAAGAACTCATCAGTTCATGCTACTTCGTAACAACCTCACCTATAAATGCAAAAGGAAACATTGCAAACCAAATGTAAACAGGTATAAGAGACTTCTCAGCTGGGAAAAAAAAGAAAAGCAGAAAGGGGAGAAACAAAGGTGTATGTTCAAAAATGAGGCAAAAAAGAGAGTAAAACACAGCTGTTGGTTTTTGTTTTTGTTTTTTCCCAAAACCATGGCCATGTGCATAATATAGATAAAGGTCCTTACCTTTTTCACTGACACTTTCACTTTCTATCTCCACATCTTCACAGCTAGTATATTCTGGTGTTGAAGCCCCTTCTTCCTCTGAGCTACTAACTGACATCTGCCTTTTCTTTCCGCCTCTTTTTGCTCTATGAGGCTTTGGAGGGGATGGCCGCACTGATTCCGACTGGTCAGAGCTAAGGGAATCATTCCTTAGCATAGTCTCCATTTTCTCCCGCTTTGCTTTTCGCATGAGAATAGCAGAGCTAGGATCAAGGCGGCTCTGTTTTTTAAAGGAATCGTGGTTCTTGTATTCTACGTGTTCTATAGGAACTGGACTATGCCTGGGAGTTGGTGGACTATGATTAGTTAATTGTTTAGAAACAGAAATTCTTACATCACCTGTTCTGTCTATAGAGTACGACCTCTGAGTTTCCACAAGAGATTTTCTGTCCTGAGTTCCCTGTAATTGTGAGCGTTTTCCTAAGTTATTCTCAGGTACCTCCGCTTCCTCCATTTCTGTGTGTGGCAAAGCTACATCACTGTGTCTTCTCTCATGCCGTGCTTTAGAAACTTTGGCATGCATACGCATTTGCTGTTCCTCAGGATGTGGTTTAACAGGATATCTTGCCAGATTGGGGTCACTCCTGTACCGAGTATGATATTCATCTTCCTTCCTTTGTTTTTCATCATCAGGCACTTTGCCTTCCTCAATTTTTTCTGGCAAGTCAGGATAGTCCTGTGACTTCCCTTTTTCTAGTCTTCTATTTTCATGCCTTTCTTTACGTTCCCTATCATCTGCTGGTCCTTCTTTTTGAAGTGAGGTTTTTGGCACACGCTTACGCTCACTCCTTACAACTTTGCCATTCTGCTCTGAAACCAACGTCTTCTTCCTACAATAAAAAAGAAATTCAGTATTTAGAAAAATTTAATGCACAACAAGAATACTTGTGTAATATACATACAGAAATATGCCATATTTTGATGAACTTGCACCAGGAAAAAGCCAATTGGATTGACTTCATGACACTGAGTCTTCCCTTCCTCTTTTCTTCCACACATACATTTTTCAGATTAGATATCTCAGATGTACCCTATGGGCCAGTCAAAGTTGGATATGATCCAAATTAAGTCCTTGTCTCCTTTTTTTCCTCCATCACCATCTTCCTGAGCTGTTGGCGATATGTTGGCTCATCATCAATGCTCTCCATTCAAAAGCATTGGACTTCCTTTGAAAGTCCCAATAAAAAGTAAAGAACACTGCTATTACATTATTAATAAAACTATTTCATTTTTGGATAGTTAAGCAGAAATAGAAAACCTTTTGATGCATTAAAAGTGTCCTTCAACTTCATGATGACTGTTCTGTGGCCCTTCTCAACGTTAGGGGAAAAAAGTCAATAGAATCAGGGAAGAGCATCAGGTATTGGTTTCTATTATACCTGTGCTCAACCCTAACCAGAGTTTTGTGCCTGTTAAGCTAGCACTGACCTTACCCACACAATAGATTATTAGCCATTCCTTCTCATTTATTTTTCAGCTTCAACAGATAAGAAAAGAACAATCAATTTTTTGATCCAAGGGAGAATCTTCCATGGCAGAATCTTATTTTGTTGCCACATGGCCCCTCCTCATTTACTCCACACCTGGCACTCAGCAGTCAAAAGAGCAGCAACTGATTCATCACATTATCCTCCCTTAATGTGAGGCTCTTTGCCCAGTTCATCACAATGAGTGCAAATCAGGAATTCACTCATTTAGCCACTTAAAATACAGAATCATAGAATCATTTGAGTTGCGAGGGGTCTTTAAAGGTCGCCTAGTCCTACTCCATTGCAATGAACAGGGATGCCTACAGCTCGATCAGCTTGCAAAGAGCCCCATCCATCCTGGCCAGTATCTATTATTGTGAGGCTCTGCCAAGGCAGAAAGCCTTACCTTTCTCTGGGAGGCTCACTTCTAGACCTTGATGAAACTTGCTTTTGGTCCAGGCCCATAGCTGGCTGCGATACTTCAGCTCCTTTCCTCCGGTCAGACTGAACACTGGAAGGAGAGATCTCCTGTGATGAGGTGGCTGCTGTGCTTAAAGGAGTCTGTGATCTCGACCTCTCTTGAAGCCTGGCTTTCTTTTCCCTTGGTGCATCGGAGCTTGCACCAGTTGCTGTATCACTCAGTGTTCCATCCTGACTGGGTGATGGCTGTGGTCCACTTCCAAAAAACCACGCTCCGGATTTTGTTAAGATTTCTTGTTGCTTTCGACATAAATTGCATACCCACATAACCTAGTTAAAGACAACAAGAAGAGTCAGTGCAGCTATCCCTCAGACCATGGAGCACATGCTCACGCTTCTCATGGTCAGCTATGGCCTCCCATTTCCTCTAAACTGATGAGGTTTGTGCTCATGCCAGTGCTCAAACATGCTTCTCCAAGCGCTACCTGCACTGGCCAGAGCCAAGCATCCTACAGGCACATGCTCTGCAAGCTTCTCCAAAATATGCTGTCAATATATGCCAATATAGTAACCCTCCTCAGCCCAGCCCTAGCTCTCTCAACTCACAGTGGTTGTGTGCTGGCTGTGGTGAGGCCCCCACCAGACCTGGCAAAGCCTAGATCTGGATAGCAGAGCTCTACCCAGCTGCTGGTCCACTGCCACAGAAAACTGACATGGCATTTCCCTTCAATTTTTCCTTGTACCACAAAATATTATTCTATAAATAAGTTCAGAATTTACTGGGTGTATATTTAGCTACATCCACAACAGCTACTTACCACAGACGTAAGGAAGGACCTATGTAAAATCTACTAATAGAGAACTAAATGCACCAACAGTACCATATTTTGTACTACTTGAAAATGATTTAAAAAGATCCATCTGATTTACAGTGATAAATCATAAATAAACAAATGTATACCTGACAAATACAGTGGTGCTGCACAGGATTTTTGCCTAAGTTCCAAATACACTGATAAACAGGAGTGCATACAACAAAGCAAGACTGTGCATTTCAAGTCTACATACTGCAGAACACAGTCTTAAATATGAGAATGAAATACTGGCAAAAAATAAAAGATTCCTGAGTAGAATGCAGTTTGTGAATGTGTTTTTAATAAACGAGACAGATAAAAGGAGCTTTTGAGGTAGAAGAATGAAGACAAAATGCATGAAGAATATATGAAGAAGGAATTTTTTCAGAAATACAGATAGAGAGGGAAAGTAAGGTTGAAAACTAATGAGGAAAATGGAAAGAAAACACTGAGTTGAATGTGGAAAGAAGTAAAGGTAAAGCTGAAGTAAGAGAGCAAGAAGGATGATAGAAGTTGGAGTGAAAAATATGTTTAAATTATTTTGTGTCAATACAGAAATGATACAACTGTGGTAAAATGATACAGCACTTACAATGAAAAGGAACAGAAAAAACAATTGTTAGAGGGAGGAAACTGCAACAGGACAAAACTTTGGCAGCAAGCTCTTATTCTCCACCTTGGAAGGAAGCACATATACCTTCTATGGTAACATTAAAATTTTAGACATTTAACACATGTAACAGAGATTTATTTACAAAACACCCTAGAACAGACTATCTGTTTAGGTCTGAAGAATGCATTACAACTTCCAACACTATTTCTGTAGCACACTGAGAAAACATCAAACTTTTCCCTGTATCTGGACCACTAGATTTTCTTAAGTAGGAAAGATAGTAAAATACCAATTAAAAAAAAAACAAAAAAAAAAACCTTCAACTAACTAGGAAAAAAAACCAAAAACAAGACAAAAAAATCTACAATTATCCCAGTATTTCAGCAAAAATATGTTTGCTGTTAAAAGTGGAGAGATAGCACTCAGTAGGAGAAGAGGAGGAGCAAATTGTTCAAAATAAATACTAGACCTTGAAGAAAAAAACACTCAGATTCCAAAATGTTGTATTTCCTTCAACTAGAACACTTCTCAATATAGCAATTCTGGTTATCAAACTGTATTTTTTAGCAGAACAGGTTTCAGTCTGGCATTACTACTACAGGTATTCAAAAGAACAGCAAGGCTAAAAGGAGAAAGAATTCACACCTATAAATGCCTTTATAGGCTCTGTAAAAAACAGTTATCTCATTAGACAACAAGTGTGTGCATACACACACGTTTGTATGTAAAATTTATGTCAGTGCTATAAACTGAAGTCATCAATCAAAAATATGGTATGGCCTATATATATATCACTGATTCACAGGGAAAGTTGAAAAAAGGATTAATAAAAATTTAAGAAAGCGAAGCTTGTTAAAGGAACAGTAAGAAATACTATAAAAAATTGAAATATTCTAAATTTATTGCATATGGATGTAAGTATGCTAGCTTTACTTTAAAGGAGTAACAGACTTCATTTACAATTTTATGTATTTCAACATTTAAATATGTATAAAGGCATGTAATAAACATCAGAAATTATCATTAATTTACATAATCACTTTGATATTTTAATTAATTTTATGAAACTACTATAAAATCCAAACAAATAGGAACAGCCAATGCACAAATAGATACAAATAAATACAGAATACCAAAATAAATGCTAGACATGTAAGTACAAAAAAAAAGCATTTTCTTATAGCTGCCTTTAAATACCAGAGTTTAGACACAAAATACAAACCAGTCACCACAGATAGCACACATAGAATATCTGCATTATACTCACAAGAAGCTACACTACCATCCCTCTTTAGGATTCTCTTCAGGACTTAAGAAATGTTACATTTGCCTTGAGATATATTCAGACCAAAAGAAAAAATGAAAAAGCTTTTCTTTAAAACAACAAAAAAATCAAAACCACAAAAACTTGAGGTGGTATAACAGTTTCAGTGATAAAACTGTATACTAAAAACCGTTTTTAGAAATAAAAATGCTATATTGAAAAACATTTTTAGAGAAGTATGTGGAGCAAGCAATTTAGCAGCATGCAGGAATTATATCCTGATTGAATATACTGGGATGTGATCCAAACTAATCTAAACGAAAGCAGGTCTGTGTAATAACTTATCTTAACAATCCACAGATGTTAGGCAACCAAACAAATGCTCTGATGAAGGATTACTGCTCTCTAATGTGGCTTCTGGGCCTCCATGCGATGCATCAGTAAAATGAAGGGTGTTAAGATTATTTTCCTCTGGACTGTCACGTCAAAAATAGTTTGCTTACTCTTTTCTGGATGGTGAGCTCTGATGCAGCACTATATTAAGTCAACCAAGGCATCTATAGTTTTGGGTTGGGGCTTTTTTTTGTTTGTTTCTGGGTTTGTAGCATCCTCCCATAAATCAACACATACCTGCACATGAAGCTATTTAAGTGAACCAAGAAAGGGGTGCTCCTCATCCAAAGAGTTCAAATGCATAGCTCAGGAAAAATGTTCATTTGCACTGCATAGCAAAGGGATCTAGGCTTTACTGCTACACAACAGAAACAACGTGGCACATACAGAACTAAGCAGAGGTGGGTCAACAACTCCCACACAGATTCACATCAAAAACTTTACAGGCTGCGTGATAACATGCTAGAGGGATTCCATGCTTGCCTTCAAGTGGAATATGGGGTATTTCATTCACAGAAAAAATATTCCCCAAACTTACTCTTACAGGTACTGGTGATCCACAATGAGTAGGAACAGTATTCCTGTACTAACACAACATGAAATTCCAACTTGAAATAGCCCATAGTAAACAATATATACAACCATGCACACAGAGAAAAAGATAATTTTCAATTATGAAAATAAGAGCACTTCTTTATTATTAAATATTTTAAAACTGTGTTTTAAAGTGAAGAAAAAGGCTTTTTTCATATTCTAATTTGGAGACTTCACTCCAAACATGCACTGTGAGGGTAAGATCATGTTAAAGGGAAACAAACCTTAAACCAAATTTGTGAGCCACTTGCCAGGCCAAACTCACACTGAAGTTGGAACAAACTCCCCAAAATCCCAAGCCCAGACATTTGTGAGGCTTTATTGTGAGTACAGTCCTTCACCCTTCATGAGTTCAGAAATGGTAAACTCACAACTGCACAAACACCCATGCATCCTGCTTCATCTACACACAAGAAATTAAGTATAATTAGTTGTGTTAATATAGCAGACCACAAGATATTCCTTACTTCATCCAATCAGAATATTTTCACTCATGAAAGATGTCTAGACAACGTCTTTTCTGTTTATTGCTTTTGTTGATGTTTCTTTAGCCACCTTCTTCTATATATATAACTTCTAGAAGTCACAAGGTATTTCAAGCAGATCTAATTAGGCAGACCCTTTTCTCTGCTACAAACACTATTAACTTCAGCAGAGCTAAGCCACCATCCTACATCACCGCTTTAAAGTCAGAGGGAAGGAACGCCATCAATTTTATCTCATGATACTTTCCATTCACACACTTTAGTTACATTACAAAACACTTCATTTTTCTCAGGTAGCAGAAAAGAAGCAGCAAAACAAATCAGTCAGTAGCACCGCATTCAGCTATTACTATATCAAAATGAATTACGTAATAACACAGTAGCTATAGAGTTGTAACTCCTACACTCCATGAAAATATAAAGAGATGAAGCTGAAAATCTATTTCAATCCTCACATTCAAAAGTCCAAAATCTAAATAAGCAAGCAAACCTATCTTTGTAATGAAAATGTACTTGTGAAACCAAGCTTTCACACATTTTCAAAATTATATGGGCAGCTGATTACCTCTAATGTCTCCCTATCACCAAAAGCGAAGGTCTTCTCACCACTCTTCTCACCGTCACTTGCTCTTCTTCCCTATCCTGGTTTGCTCTCCTACTCTCTTGCTTCTGGCTTCAGAATACCACATAATCCATTGCATCTTCTTTGACTGTCAGATCAAACCAGCTGAACTTGAAAACATGGTAGAAATTTATCTGTATTTTTTAGTTGGGTTCATTTTTTGTCTCAGCAATCTTTCTCATGGAGGGATACGATGAGCAATTACATAATGCTGTCAAAAATGGAGGCGAATGGAGGGAAGGAGATGTTTCTCCAATGCAGTAGCTTACTCTCTCTTGGAAAACTACATCTTAAAACATCTCAAATACCAGCACACAAACATTTTTGAGCACTAAATGACATGAAACAATCTGCACTTACAACTAAAACCGATTCAAAGCAAGGTGGCTGCATGCAAACTGCTTCCTAGAGATGATCTCTGGAACACCTCAATTCAAAAACCACCAAGAAAACTTAACTGATGAGAAAGCGCTAGTGGCAAGAAGACAAACAGTAAGCCAAGTAACCCTCTGTCAGTTTAACAGCTCAGGAGCAGACTCAGACTATGTTTGATTTGTTAGTACAGAAGTAGCCTAGGAATCCAAGTCTTGCTTTTGCTGCAGCCTCCTCTCTGGAACAAGAGTTCAGAAGGACAGTTAATTATGTTTCTTGTCTTTCTGAGCAGGGGTGGGACTTCTTTGCCCAGACTGATGCTCATCAGACATAAGGGGCTCAGACATTTCAGGACTGTGATATATCGCCATTTTAGCACTCTCAGTTCTTCTACTCTGCACAGAGCAGACTTTCTTCATAATTCAGGATTTCAGCTAGATATTTTTATCTCAACTTTCCAAGAAAATGAGGCTTATGCTGACAGCCAATTGCTTTCTTCCCCCTTTTCTCCTCACACTCTCCAACAGCATTTTCCCCAGTGGACAAATGCAATTAAATTTTGCAAAGGCACAGAAGTTTTCATGAGGTTATATTCTTTTACATTTCAATCAAAAAAAAGCAACTTTGTAAATGCCCTATAAACATCCCAGTGCAATCTTATATCAACATCACATAGCAATTGCACTTCAAGGTATGCCTGAATGGCAAGAGGATCCACTGTTAACAGGACAAATCGCCATCTTACAATCTGCACTGCCACTTAGATATTTGACTGACAGCATCCACAATGTATGTTTAAAAGCCTGCCTCACCAGATTTTCCCACATGTACCAGGCATAATGTTTTTTTTGCATTTCATAGTTAACTGAGAGGTTAACTTTACAAATCAAAACTCATGTGCTAAGGATATAAACTCAGGATTACAGGAAGACTTCAGTGTTTACATGGAAATGTATATAGGCATGACAGTTAGATCTAAGTTCTCACTCTTGTCAGTGGATGTCTAGTCAATATAGCCAACAGGATACAACGAGAGCACACTAACTCCCAAGCAGACACAATGAAATAAAGTGAAACATCATGCTTGTCCCACTAGAGAGAAGTCAGCACATCCCACCTGCTGCCACAGAACAATTCAGAGGGCATAAGCCTGCCACAGCTATTATAGCACATCTACCAATCACATACACGTCATGTACCATAGGCCATCAAATAGTATCAAATGACTACTTTCAGGTAACTAAGCCTTATATGAATCTCAAAAATCACAATAATGCCATCCTAAGTTTCTAAATCAACAGGTACAAACTGTCCAAAGAAACTAACAAAAAATGTACAGTGGAGCCACAAGTCCAGCTAATGAAAGTCCTTTCCATGTCAATTTTGTTGATACTGCTGCTACCAACGTTATTACTAGTTGTTTTAAGATAAAATTAAAATTAAAAGAGAATCAACTTTCTTCGCATGCATTGCTGCCAAAAGCTCTCAGATACAGCTGCCAATCTTTCAGAAAACTCCTGACAACTTCTACAGAAATTAAACATTTCTGAAATAATCCTGCAGTAAACTGAGTACTCAAAGTGATAAATTCAGGCAATTATAAAGTTACCATATGAAACATCTCTAAAATAGAACATATCCAGGACTCAGTCGGTATCACAATGTACTTGTCTGAGAATGCCTTTGAAGTTCAAGTCAGAAAGAAACTATGTTCACTAGTGGAGAAGTCAGAGTTTTTGTTTAAAAAATCCACACCATTCCATTTACAATAGCTTGAAATCATCTTTACCTGCAAATAAATCTGTTAAAATTGTGATTGCACAGCTTGGACAAATCTGTGAAACCTTGGATCTGAATTTCCTTGTAGCAATAGCTTTGAATTTGTTTTTAGTTCTAACTAAACCAATCCAAAATGTACAAAACTTATGAGTCTGACATAGAAGGCTACTGTAGCAGGAGAAGAGAATGGAGGAATGAAGGAAAGTATGACTCACCCTGACTGGCTAAATATCAAAGGGGTTCAGGAAGTTATAAACGTTTGAACTGACTTCATCTGGTCTTCAGAATTTCATTTTTGGAAACAAAGAATAACACTCAAAAAAGTCAGTGTTAGGCAGAATAGTCATTATTCATCCACAGGTCACAATAAGGGTTTTTCAGAAAAAAAAGAAGTGATATAACAACAATCTAAAAACATTACAGTGGTTTGATTTCTCCACAACTCCTGGGGAGGAGAAAAGCTGATTAGTTTTTGAATATTGTAGTGTTCGCTCCTTCTATATTTGTCTGTAGTATCTAGTCCCCTTTGGTATTTTTAGAATTCTTTGGTTATAGAAGAAGTAAGTACCAACAATAATCATAGCTTCAGTATAGAATATTCATTAGAATACACTAGAAATCATGATCTCATCAATTATTTTCTGCCTTTTCCTAACCCTCCTAAAAAATAAAAGAAAAGTTGTGCCTAATTACTAGAACATTTGGCTGTCTTCATAAGCCACAAAAGTATTCTTACTCACTTCATGGTTTCCATAGATACAGATATACATGGAACACACAAAAAAAAGTAAGAATGACAGAATTCCAACAAAATAAGGTAAATGGCATGAAACAGCTTACAGCTAGGACTGGCATCAAATTTTAGTTGTCAATCAAAAGGCACAGAGGACTAACCAGGAGCTTTTCACACCATATATTCACTTACATTATTTTTATTAACTGTAGTAAAAATACACAAATGCACAAAGCCAGACTGTCCTTAATAGTGCTTGAACATGGACATATTTTCTGCAAGAGGCTGCACTAAATATTATTATTTTTACTTCTATACTTCTACACAAACTTCTATACAAATATTGTTTTATACAAACTGTATCAGAAACAGAGAGGCAAAAGAGAATTTTTGTATAGAACGGAATATAGTTTATGAAAAAATAATTTGGAAATACGTAGATGTAAAGAAATCGAAAGTTAAAATGGAAACATTGGTAAGCTGCAGAGTAGGATTCCTGAAGTCAATAAATCTCTTGGAAGGAACTTGAAAGTGGGTCAACTGATTGAGGCCATAGATGACTTGATGGGGATAAACTCAATCTTCATTTTATATTCTCAAGTTGAAAGAAACTTAAATGTAATATTATTAACTCTATCCTTGGAGATATTCAAAACCCAACAGTACATGTCCCCAGCAACCTCATCTACTTTGCACTGAGAAAGAACTTGGACTTGAACTCTGGAGTCCCTTTCCAAGACCAACCATTTTGTGATTCTGCAGGAAGTAAAGCACTGAGAAATTTAAACATTGTCTCACTGTGGTTCTGCAATTACATTAACTATTACTTTGCTTGCAGTACTTCACTACTAGAATGCCTGCCTCTCTTGCCTCAGAACATACATAGGTTCCTGCCTTTAAGCAAACAGTGCATAAAATCTGATAAGTACTGAGCTGGAAAAGCACTGTACTAGTACCAGGGTCAATGCAAAGCCCATTGAAGTGAATAAACTAACTTATTTTCTCCCAGTATTACGTGACAGTCTACAAACACAGCTACTTTCCTCAGCTATCCAAGAGCTTAAGATTACCATCATCAAATGCTGGTGGAGTGACTGAGTACTTGAAAGCTTTCAGCATGAGTTACTGAGAACCACTTTGTCTTACATTTACTTCATACATATGCATCTCTAGAGATTTCAAAGGTTATGTTTCTTTACTCTGTGTTGAAGGTCTTAACAGCTGAAATCGTTCCCTCTAGATTCAAGAGTCTCTGTCTAAAATCTGCATTAGAGGTTCCCAACCTGTGAAATCCATGCCACTGTTGAGTTACTCAGAAGAATATATTGGCCTTGACAGCCATTATGAGCCACTATGGGATGACAAGGAGATCTATTCCAAGCAACTCAGTCTGCAGGGACAATTCAAGGTAAGGAACAATGGACACAGATGAGCAAAATTTAGAGACTGTTGGGTTCTACAGGAGGAGACTGTAGGGCTGAGAGTAACAGAGAGCTACACAGACACAGCATAAAAATCAAATAGCTGTGAGGAACAAGAGGATCATTACTGGCTGTGAAAATAGGGATGGAAGGCAACAGGGGAAGGCTGGCAATCCAGGAGAATTCCCAGTGGGAATATCTCATGAGCTAGATAGACAAGCAGAGTGACAATTACATTAGGATAAAGATTTTTACAGATGACAGTAACTAGCTGCCTAGGGAACATAAGGCAGTTTGTGCAGTGCATTCAGATCTGTCAGTTCAAACAAATGCCCAAAAGCATTCCGCTTGAGAGGAGAAATGGCAAATTTTTTACATACTGCAGGACAATCCCACTGTAATGATCACTGCTGTTCCAGCTGACAGAGGGTTTCTGTAACCACTGAATTGCCTATCTACATGCTGCCTGGAAGACAGTCAAGGTGGATGACTACCAGCTGTACTTACCCAGAACCTCCCCCATGTTCCCCACCAAATCCTATGCTAGGGAGCTCTGGCTGACGACTTTTCTTTACAGTTCCCACATCTCCAGATTCACAAGAAGCCTACAGTAACATCATCAGAGCCTTACAATCAGGACATAAAACTAGGCCTCTAATGTGCATGTAATTCAGAGAAAACAAGGTAAGCTTCCTCCTGCACCAGCAGCCTTATTGCCCTTCTTCTAAGACTGAAAGGAAAGAAAGATGTGAAATTCTTCCCAAACAAACCTGGAAATGAAAGCTTAAATAAACAAAATTTTGGCAGACAACTTCCAGCTTGATCCTTCATGCTTTAACATTTTTCAAGCAAGTACATTTTTAGTGAAAGAGTAAAATTCATATTAAATAACCATACTATATTTTTAAATATCGTCATGGTGGAGATATATCTCATAGAACTTGGGGGATGTTGGTATCATATGGTACCTACTTACAAGCAAGTATTTTCCACCAGTTAGTGCTGCCCAGAAAGGGCTTTGGCTTAGCACAAAGTAGACTTACGTCCTACACAATAAACACATTTATAATCTATCTCAGACTCACATTTAAGGCTGTTGCTTTCTTCTTAGAATTAAAAACACTTCAGCTTTATATTTATGTTATGTAGGTAACTGCATCAAATGCTTATATTACAGAAAGTGTATCTTTCCCACTTTTGTTATTATCACTAAAGCTTATCATAAACAAACGGACTTTTTAATGCAACATTCTGCCTTACAAAGATCAGCAAGCTGACCTCCACTTTTGAAATAGCGATCTGACTCTCCAGAGATACCATATGAGTTGGCTCAACATGAGATTTTATGGCCCTACCATAAGAATGACAGTTTCGGGTTTTTGGGTTTTCACATTTCATCTTTGTTAATCCTACCTTCTGGGATGTCCATGGTCCTTTGTTTTAATTCTCCCACCTCTTGCTCCAGGTGCAGAGTCTGAGGCTAAGTTGGTTAAGTCTGTGCTATCTGTGCTACCAAGCTCGAGCACAAAGGAATCTCAGTATATCTGGGATGGAAGATTTGAGGAAGGGGAAGAGAGAGTATCAGTGTTCTACAACAAATTTGAGTTGATATCTAAGATTCTTATTTTTTTTAGTTGGGAAAAGCAATATATTTTTGGTAAGGAAAACTAGATTTTCAGGGTGGTAAAGACTACAGAGTGACTGAAAAAGGGATAAACAACTGTGAGTTTGAACATGGAAGATTAAGAAGACAAGGTTAAGGAAAACAGGGCAGGAAAATGCAATAGGAGATTCGTGCCAGCATAAGAATATAAAACATTTTTAAATCAGTCTAAACAACGCACTGTTACAGCCAATTCAAACCACCACTGGTATCAATTTCAAAAGGTTATCATCCTGAATTTGCAGTACTATTGGAAGATTACACAGGGAAAGAGGTGAGTTTCAGTAAGGTAAGATGATGTGAAACAGTGCAGAGCATTACAGCAATGGTATTTCATTATTTGATGTAGCTAATGTTACAAAAACAGGTTCAAAAACTGAGATCAGAACTTTGTTAGATGATCATAGAATCATTCTGATCTTCTGCACTTACCTGTACATTCAGATATCTAATGAGGCTTTGCATTTCCTAAACAAATAAAAGACATATAGCGTAGTGATGACTTAAGGGTATGAGGGGAAAAGCAACAGTTAATTATATCCTGCCTCTTTAGCATCAGAAATATAGGGATGCATACTGCATGATGATACAAATATAAGGACAATGAGTCCTTAGTCCAAATTTACATATCAGTGAAAACTTTGTGCTCAGATCTATAGTTCAAACATAACTTTACTTCCAACAGAATTAAGCAGTCTTTTCAGCTCAGTAACTAATCTGTGTGTCCCAGGTTTCTGTGCAGATTTAACACCTGGCCAGATCTACATTACATGTTAACTCCTGATGCACCTGAACTTCATTCATATAAGGGAAAGAGAATCATTTTGGCAGCCAAAGAAAGAATTTCTTTAGTCCATGCTTTACAGATGGTTGCCTTCCCATAACAACAGCTTCCAGAGCTGGTGATGCCCATCTACTATTATCTAAGGTTGGATCACCTTTCCTGCATACAGATGGTTAGCTATATTTCAGGTGCTCAGTACTCAGCTGTATTTGACACAAGTAAACAGTAAACACAACCTCAGGGTTGACAGAAGCAGGAATATTTCTGATTACATGATAAATCTGAAAATAACCTTCATATATACCAGCCTTTTGCTGCATCCAGGCCTTTGCCTGACCATTTATTGAACTGAGAAGATCATTTTGACCAACGTATATGATAACGTCTCAGTGAACAGTACCATTCCTCTTAGTTTTGACTCAACCCAATCGTGGTCTCAGGAATCCAGCTTTGAACTTTTATTTATTCACATTATATAACATAGCCACCAGAGTTATCCCAGACAAATGAATCAACGTTATTATTTAAATCCAAAACAGATGTAATAGACAGACCAATTTAATCTTCATCCAGTTACAACTTTTATGTAGTTGGTAAGACTATGCCATGCCACCTGGTCTGCAAGCAGAAGAAAGTTTTCATTTTGAAACATTTCAAACTTTTGCTATACTTAGTCATCCCAAATAGTTTACAAAACAGAAGCCTTCAAGTTGCTGTACACTAAACTGATAATAAGCATTGTTTCCTTTACTCGTTTGAAGCAAAGGAATAGTAAATTCATTGCACTTGTTTAATCATTACACAGTGCAACAGCTAAGGTCCATACAAAGAGCCCTCAGGCAAATAATGAAAATAAATGAATACACACCTTTCAGCTATTCGATAAGAAAAACTGCTAAGAAAAAGTGATTACATATATGCTGATATACAATAAAATAAAACCAGGAACAGAGAAGAGATGATCTATCAACCCATAAACATCGTAATGTCTACACTAATAACTCTGACAAAGCCAAAGAAAGAGCTCCATCTGACCTATGAACTGCTTTAAGCGAAAACACTAAGATGCAAATTGCTACCTAACAAATTGAACGCTGTACCAAGTGAAAGGGTAAACAGTACAGGGTGGGATATGACTTTTGAGAAAACAGCCAGAACATTCAGATTACAAGTAATGTAAGGTGTACATCAGGAAGTTATTGCCACAATTTAGCATTCCTCAAACAATTGCTTCTGGAAGCAGCTGTCAAAGCAAGTAAATCTCCAAATCTGATCCTCCTGGGACTAAAAGAGAAAGACGGTATTTTTATGTTGGCTTTAGTTCATCATTTAACTACTTTGCATCAACTCGGTACCTACAAAGTGGCTCTTCTGTCATTCTAATTTATGAAACAAGGTATAAACTGGTAGTGTGGTGCTAAGGGTAGTGTAACTACAAAATACAAAAGTATGTAGCAATAGTGACTCTAAACTTACAATAAGCTAGTTGAGAAATTTGCAGATAACAGTAAGAAGTTCAGACTAAAATTAAAAAAGCAAGTTAATAGAGATGTTGACCAACTGTATGTATAAAAGATTAAAGGATCATCTCCCTTGAGAAAAGGGGAATTAAAAAAAAAAAAACTTTTCAGAAGTACTGTTCCTAAAATATACATGCTTTACAGTAAATATAAGCTGTTACTTCATGCATTAAATCAAAGTATGAAATCCTGCAAATTCACTGAAGAGAGCAGTAGCTATACGTATTTATGGTCAAGGAAAAAAAAACTAATTAAGCAGTATGTGTTAGCTGATACCCTGCCACTCGGAGTGACAAAAAGAAATGGCTAAGAAAGTGAGAAGATAAAAGTAATCTAGTGGGATTCAGCTGCCTATGCACCTGGCATTTAGTTCTACCTGCAGTGCCCTAATGTTTCCAAAATATGGGTACGGAGCCATCAGACATGACACCAGAATTACCCAGATTCACCTACACTCTGAGGAATTGCTGGAGTGAAGCTCTGCAGTATCCAAATGAGAGCAGTTGCCAATTCTGGCAAGCAAAAACCCCAGCTGATACAGATCAGACAGCGACAGAAAGATTCAGAGCAGAGTGGGCCCCATTCAAAGCACGTGGAATGTCTTTGAGGCAAAATGACCGGATTTACTGCAGTTAGTATAAAGAAAGTGCAAACACACCCTCACATGTAATGCAGGGGTTTTTATTTGGGACTGATTCCCATGCAATCTGAAAACAGATGTACTAACCTGGTCTCTCCTGTACCTTCAGCAGCCTCCTCTTCAGCAGTCTGCAGAAGGAACCAAGAATGAAGCTCCTCTAAAGTGAGTAACAAGCTCTACTAAACACTAGCTGCCTGAATAGAAAACCATATACTTAAGTCTACAGAGCAAAGATGCAAAACCTACAATGTAGAACGTACAGATATACAAGGATAAAGTTGTATATATAGGCCTTTGTAGAGGCCTTTGGCCTGAAAAAAAGAAAAATCTACAGAAGAGAAAAATGAGTCTTACTGATGCATGTACGTGTACACAATAAGAGATCACAACACAAATGTTATATCACATGTTGCAGAGATGCCAATTGCACTACCAGTAACATTATCCCAAGAATACATTCCTTCAGTCACAACAACACAATTATCATGTGTTAGGTCATCAAATGTTTTTGCAAGAAAAAAAAAGTGCTAGTAATATCTACTCATCTCTACGATGACTAATAAGTCCTTCTTCATAATATTTCTTTTTTTTTTTTTTTTTACTAATACAATATCTCCAAATCACTTTCAATAAGCTGAATACAATGATTTTTCTATGGAAGACCGTTATTTATGGGCAAATTAATTCTATGAGGACTGCTCCAAAAGTAATCCCTCCTGTTTTATTATATTGGCAGGAGGTGGTACAGTAGTAGTGGATGAACCATCATCCCACCAATATCCTGTTCCAGGTTGTTACTGTATGACAGGTGGCAGCAGAAGGGCAGTCTGACAACATGGTACCTAACATGGAAATGCATATGAAGCAAAGGCGTGGAAATGAATTCCTCCATGAGGAGGAAATGGCATCCATTGACATTCATCAGTGTTTGCTGAATGTTTATGGTGACCAAACAGTGTACGTGAGCACAGTGAAGCAATGTGGTGGTGCATTTCAGCAGCAGTGACCGCAGTGTGAAAGACAAGCCATGTTCTGGAAGGCCATGCACAGCTGTCACACCATGAAATGAAGGGCATTTCAGTCAGCTCATCTGTGCATACTGCCTACGGTGGTAACTGTATTGAAAAGTAGAATTTGTAGCTGAGAATTTGCTCTATCAAATAGTGTTATTGTGTTCTTTGCACCTGTTGTAGTTTCCATGGAAATAAATAGAAGCTATTACTTTTGGAGTGATTTACATATATGATGTTAGAATTAACTGTTGATAAAAATAACATTTAATTCCAAAGTAGTCTGTGAACTTGCTGCAAATAAATTAATTGATGTGTTTCATTTTGCATACAGAAATTGCACAGTAAGCAATTAAACCTCAGACTAAGTAACTTGCTGGTCATTAGAAATCTCTGTCTAGATTTAAAAATTAGTTGGTTTTATCACCTCCTTAAATCAATACAGATAACATTTTGTTCAGATTTTCACTTATCTTACTAGTCATTAGGTAACTAGCAACATATATTTTATAATGTTTTATATAGCAGTTTTAGAAAAGAGTCTATATATCTTCATAGAAAAAATGAAATGCAAATGGACCCAAGAACTCTGCATAATCTTGCAAAAAATTTCTCTGTAATTATTCTTACTATCCTCAAATTCATATACTACATTTATAAGCCTATGTATCTCAGGTATATCTATGACAAACTATCACTCACTAATTAACTGAAGGTACACAGATGGAAGTATCATTCTGTTAAGTAAAATCATAAAATGCTCCAGAATCCAAAAGGTATAAAAGATAAAGAATCATAAATAGAAAGTATCCTTATCTAGGACACACCACTGCTAAAAATACACTGAATTTTAATCCTGGATGAGGATTAAGGTTATTTATAATAAAAAATAGAAAGAGAGAGCAGGAGAGCACAGATTACATCTAGCCCTCATAATTACTGTGTTCCTGAAAATTTTTTTTTTGCTATTTGCCAGTTCCACATAATGCGTAACAGGTCATAATCTTATCTTGTCAAATGTTTCTTTGCAGCAAGATCTCTTTTTAATTAAAATATCTCTGTGTTTCTGGGATGACAAAATGCCCAAAATTAATTTTGCTCATTTTACTTGTATTCAGTTATCAAAATTCTTATAAAATCCTTTCTGTACAATCAGTCTTTGCCTGTCTCCATAGCTTGGCTGCATCTCCTCACTTTCTAACAACACTGAGGCCTCCTGCATCTTATACTCCCAAACAGCCCCAGCTGGATACACTCAGTCTCCACACAGACTTAAACTGCCCAATTTTTTCTCCATCCCAGCTGAAGCTGTGCACGATAGAAAACCAAAATAATCTCACTTCATTTGCCAATAAATGGCACTGTGAATGTATGGCCCACATGCATTAACATGTGAATCTGGAGTACGTTTTTGTGAAGCATTCAGTAAGTTGCTCAATACTGTGAATGTCAAAGGATTCTGACTGCCAGAAATCCATCTCCTTGATCAACAGCCTTTCTCAGATGTGAGCAATGGCTGAGAAGTATAGTAGCAAGCTGACAAGGCACAAACATGTGCATTACCAGTGTTTCACAATGGTAAGAAAGGCACTTTTATTTAACTTCTGTTTTCAAAGCATTGCACAACATGGAGTAACTTCAGTGACAAGAATTGCTGGACAAATATTCAGTGGGAAAGAGAGCATCAGTTCACCCCATCTTTGCTCAGCTAGAACATGCTGGCTTCCACACTGTACTCTAATTTCAGAGTTGTAAATGCACGTGACAAAATGAATTTATAAAATACATACAAGGTAGATTTCAGAGAAGCTAGATGTGGACCAATTCAAGTTACTTCTATCAGCCACAGTTTGCAGTCTCTGGTTTAGCCATCTCTTTTACCCTAGAGCACCTGGTTTTATAGTCAAAAGTGATACTTCCACACACTGAGATTCAGTATGCAAAAAAAGATTACCTACATCATAACTGAGACAGCTAAATACTACTTTTATGTATTTGAATGTATTTTAATACTTCAAATTTTAAAGCAAATGTTATGAACATACTTTCTCCACATCTTTTTTCTTTTTTTAATTATACTGTATTACCTCCTTAGCTCTGTATTCCATAGCACTAAGAAAATAATGTGTTTATTAGATACAGTGCATAGGGTTTTAGAAATCTGATACCAGCCATTCCTTTGTATGCTGACAACCAACGAATTATTCTATTACAGAAATTAATTTAACAGAAACATGGTAAATACTTTGCAGAATATCTTACAAGACACACTGTTTGCTTGAAGTGTAATATGGCAAACCAAATTCAGAAATAATAATGACTGCAAGTCTCATACGGCTATGAAAAAGTAACAGTAATTTTGGGCTTTAAGATACCAGAAAGCCAAGAATATTATCTAGACTAGATTTGTCTTGTTATCAAAAGGTAATAAATAAGTCTACGCTCAACAGCTAAGCTAAAATGGTGATGACCACCACCAACAGAAGAGATCTGCTGAAATCTACTGAAGTTAACTGGCCTGAAAGAGAGCTGAGTGAGCTGGCAGTGTTCCCAAATAACTAACCTCATTATTCTAATGTTCAAAATCATCTATACAGATACCCTGTCAGCAGTTATCTAGCCCTATTCCCTAATACAGCAGTATGAGACATGACTCTGAATTACTGACTGTATAAGCTTTAAATATTTATTTTAAAAGTCTGAGAATTTACTGAATCTTAATGATGAGTCAGCAGTAACAATTTGTTTTTAAAATGTTCCTATTACAGGAAATCACTCACTAAAGGAGAAATGCACTATTTAAAATTAGAATCACAATTCTATGCATCACTATTACTGTAGGTATCTGCAAATCTTCCTGATGGCACAATCACAAGCAAAAAGGCAATCAAACTCTGTTAACATATTTTCAGTCTCTCACAATTAATAAACAGATGCAATGAAATGTAAAAAGCAAACTGATATCGTGCGTCATTTCTGTCTGATTCTTTTGTCTTATTGTTATGAAATTATGTGCATTTATAAAGATTTTGACAGATTAAGAATGATCAGAATTGTGTCCATTTCATACCAGGCAGCTCCCTTGTAGATTAGACCACACAAAGCTAAGTTCATATTGGATTGCTTTCAAAACTGCAGTGCATTGAATAGATAAGGATCAGAATTTATTACAAATTTATAGTTTTTAGTATAGTTTACATTGTTTTAATGTATATGAACAGATCAAACAGAAATAGACTCTTCTCATGATTTCATATTGTGTTTCACTGTTTATTTTTCCTACTTCCTTCATCCTCTTACCTAAAGAACAGCACACACAAGAAATCTCATCTCTCATTTACACAACACCCTTAAGCCATGTAAGAGACTTAGGGAAAAGAATCAATACATCTTTTGTCGGATAAGTGAATAAATATATTTCTGTATTGTTTCATTTTCTGAAATAAAATTATATCTCAAATCCCTAATATCATCTTTCCCTAAAACTTTTGAAATTTCTTGGATCAAGCAATGCAAGACCACAGTGAACAATTATTATTACACAGTAATAATAAAAAAGACAAGACCTCTTGGCACACAAAAAAAAAAATCAAGAAGAAACAAAATCTTATTTTACTCCCAGGGCAAATAATTCCAAATTCCTATGGAAAAATGTTCAAAAGCAGAGATTCATACTACAATATTTTTTTAATCTTATTAATCCTTAATAATATATATATTTTAAAGGTTTTTTTAATCTTTTGCTAGTATTAAATAATATACATCTGGGTAAATAGCATCAGCCTGGGAAACAAACAAGAAGTGTTCTCTTGTTTGACTGAAAACACTATGCAAAACATAGGCATTGAATTTTCTTTCATAAAAATAAGTGGAAATATAAAAAATGATTATTGAATTGCCTTGAATGATACACAGATTTCAAAAGACATTTAGATGGTTTATGAGAGCTGTATTCTGCCCTGTAATTCCTGTATTAGTATATGTACTAGGGGTTTGCATATACATTCATGTATGATATATGCAACAATATAGAGAAGTCTACACAATACATGCACATGCATATACTGTGTACACAACACATAAGAAAAGGTGGAATAATTTGTTTTGTAAAGCTTTACTGACTTTTGGGATCTTATCAATATTTAATTTCCTTAACAGAAGCTTTTGCAATGGGAAGAATGATTACAATCAGAGGTACGACTGACTTTTTCTTAACTAAAATTAAACAATATAATTCCCCATACTCTTTATCTTGAATCAGGTAACTTCAAACAAAGGTAGTCAAAATACAAGGCAAACAAACAAACAAACAAACGAAATCATGTTTGGTTTCAACACTGCAGGGAATTAAAAGAGTGGATTTTGTTATTTTAACTTAAGCTCCATTGTTCTACATGGAGTTTCCAGAATCGTTACAGTGGTGTCCACAGATCACTCTGTGATCCATCTTGCATGGTAACAGCAAAAACAGCAGTAAAAGACTCAGCAACCCATAATCATAGGTTAAGAAACAAGGTTGCATCAACAAAATTTTTTCTTGTCCATCAGCAGTAGAAAATTAGGCTGCTTAAGGGCTTGGATAACAGGTAAGCAGAGCCCGGGTACAGCAACAAGTAAAAGACCATAGTAATTCATTTAAAACTGCATTAAAGCTATAAGAAAAAATAGAACAGCACTTCAGTGACTCTGTTGCAGTCAAAGCACTTATAAAGAACTCTTCAGAGCATGAGCCTGCTTTTTTTTTTTTCCCTCCCAAATACAAGTAAGCAAACTATCATTTTTGCTAGGTAAACACTGAAAAATAGGGCAACAGTAAGATGAACATGGTTGCTTCAGCAAGCTTGGTGAAGGAGAAGCTAATTTTAAGGATTTAAATGAAAATGAGTAATATTTTGTTTGACAGTGAACTTAAGTTGCCAAAAAAGGAGACAAAAGGAAAGAGCTCTGCATTTTACTTGAAGTAGTATTCCTCAGCTTACTGAACGGCTTGGGTTTCCCCCTCTATCCTTGTTTCATCTGCAGAAAGCAGCAGTGATTACTGAAAAGCAATGATTCTTCCCTATCACATCTCAAATTTTCACACAATCTCAAACTTTTTTTTTGTAGACAAATTATGCTGGCTGACACAGAGATTGAATTTATCCACTACCACTTTCCAATCTACCATGAAACTTTACCTACTTCTGAGGCAACTTTTCTAGTGCTACATCTGTATTAGTCAGAAGTTACATAAATTATCCTTTTAAAGTACATAATTTGGCATAACCAATCCATGAAAGGAAATGTAAAAACATTCCTGACAATCCAGACATTTTGTCCTGACAATATTATCAACTTCTGTTAAAACCATCAATACACAGCTGAATTGCACGGCGTATGCATTCAAGTTGTTAAGACTTAAATTAGCAGCCATTATGTAAGCAGCTTTTAAACATACTTCAAAGGAACTGAATGATAAACACTCTGTAAAAACACCTGATGCAATTATAGAAGCGTTCCAGAGTCGTCTGTCTTTCAGAGTGTAATTCACTGACATTAGAATAAAATGTACACAGTTTCAGTGTAACCTAGATTTGAAATGTAAATCTCTGGTATTTCACAGCACTGACAATGACCATCGCTTTCTACAATCACATACACTTTAGTCCAGTTGAATTTGTACTCATGCATCTATCCATAATGTATTTTACATCCAGGTTTCCTCTCAGCCATTCTTACATATAAATAGAAGAATAAGTAGGCAAACTGCTCTGCACAATATTTCTGAAAAACAAAGGGAAGCAGTAATAAATTTATTTTTCATCATTTGCTCTGAATCCTTTTCACTATAAATTAGACCAAAAATCGCTGTCTGAAGGAAGTCTATACAATGGTAGATTGGTAGGGATAAGCACATAGCTTAAGCTGAAGCACTGCTCTTCCACTTAATTATACTGATGTTCTACAAATATCAGTTAGTTCAAAACACCACCTCCCCCCCCCAAAAAAATACTTCAACTGGTTTAAAGAAATTGTACTCACTTATTTAAGGCTACTTTTGTACCATACAATATGTCTCACTAATAAAGAGAAAGAAAGAGAGTTGTACAACTTTACATATCATCTGTCTGCAAAGGAAACACACCTTTCTACAAGCAAGTTTTAGGAAAAAGCTTTTATGGGAGTAGTGCAAAGAAGGGAGTCACATTATCAGGTGGTTTTTGCTATACTGTGCTCTGGTACAACTGCAGTAAAGAAAAGAATAAGCAGCAGGAGCCAGGATGTTGAGGGGCCAGAGCAAAATTGGCAAAGAAATACTAGGCATTTTGTTGCTTCTCCACTGTCCTACTTATACTGATAGATCACATCAGAGAGAAGAGTAAATAAAATAAAAATAAATGCATTAACAAACCCACCACTATTTTGGCAATTAAATTGACAAGTAGTTTATAGAGCAGAAACATTAAGTATCCAAAGCCAAAGCACTGACACTCTGTAAGGAACTAACAAAACCTAGAAAGTGATCTGTCTAAACAGAAAAGGTCAGACTGGCCCAGTTTTCACTGAGCTCTTCCCTACAGTACTTCCTTCAAAAACGCTTACTCATAAAATCATTTTACTAATATTCTGCTTTCTTAAAAAGCACACACAAATTTTCAGTGCACAGATGGCAAAACAGACTGCCATAGTACAACACTACTTTTGAATACTAAAGGAAAACACCTGTATTTCTTCAGTATGCCATATAATCACCAAATATTTTTACTGAACTCAGCCACTACTGGTATTAGTACTAACATCATTAACACCATGAATATTCTCACCACACAGCTGTATCTAAGCCTGATTTAAACTAAATAACAGTCTCCCTCACTGATAATGTGTCAATTTAACACTGCCTGCCTGCAATCACATGGAGAGAGAAGGCGGCACAGGTCAGAAGTATGAAGAGCTAGCCATACTCAGGGGACATGGAAGAGTTAAAAATACATACTTATTAATGCATTTCAACATATTATAATAAGAATTGTTGAAAGATATGTGCCTCATTATTGACTAGGTTGTACCAGTTATTGCCAAGTAATTCTGTAAGTGCACTAGAGTCACTGAATTCCCATAAGCCTATGTTACCAACTAACTCCCAGCACAAAGGATTAATGCTCTGGGATGTACTTCACTGTTTTAAAGATGGAGAGATGGAGAGAATATATTAAGTTCTGCTATACATTTTTTATACAGTCCTTGAAATACACAAAATATCTTAGCTAAAAATGGCAGCTGCATTAGATCACTTATATATCCTACAGTCAAAAGCACCCAAATAACAAATTCTTTCTTGAACTTACCAAATTCAACCCTTACAATTTTATTTTCCTCCCAATAAATGATTTTCCCAAATCTTTCCTCCAGTGATTGTGAAAATCTTATTCCAAGCCAAAAGCATTTATGGAGAAGTTACATCCACTTGGTCTGATATATTCACTGTCCTTTAGATTGAAGGTTCTTTTTATTTTTTTTTAAATTGTATTTCTAGGTATCAACTGCAATTTCTCTGCCTTTTGTTTCTCTGATCTCTCTAAGTCTTCTTTATACGATGAATTCCCCATTTGTTGTACCATCCTTCATATGAATGTGCCTCCCACACCTTGAATTATGAGAGATACATAACACATAGTACACAACATCAGGTGGGGTCTCAGTAGAACTACCAATGGTGGCTTAAAACAACAGCACTAGGGGAAATAACCTGGAATCTAAGACCATGCTTGATTTTTCCGATAGCTCATGCCTCACTGTCCTTTCTAAGCAATGAGCTCCTAACTTGTAGGAATTTAGTACATGCTTAAATATCAATATCATTTATAGCATAAAAAATCACTTAGAAAGAAAAAGGCTCGTGTAAACATGTTGAAAAAGTCTTTACCATCATTAGACTTGTTAGATTAAAAAGGAGGCTGTCCCTGCACATAACCTAGTCAGGAATGTCAAGCCACTGAAAATAAAAAAAGAAATGGTATTTTTTCTGGTGTTGCCCTGTATAAATTATACAAATTGCCGTGCTTACTAGAGACATTATTTCAGGCAGGTAGTCATATGTTTTGAATTAATTCATATCACATGGTCTGTTAGCTTTCAGAAGAAAAGACATGGCTTAAGCAACTGTACTTCATAACAAGCTCCTCACACAATGAGGCCTAATTATTAGATGTTCTCCCTCTTGACTACCATGACTCTTCAGCTGTTAGAGGGACATGGGCTCATCTTCACCACAAGGTTAAAAGGACATGTCCTTCTATGCCACTTTGGCATTTTCTTGGCATGGTGAATCTTGGAGTTCAACACAGCAAAATCTAAACCAAGGCAAGTGTAAACAAGAGTTATCTTTAACTGAGTTTCAGACAATCTAGAGAAGCCAAGTATGTCTTCAGCACATATTTCTTCAGAGCACTTTAGTGTTGTGAAGTCTGTTTTCTGGAATCTAAATGACATTATTCAAAAACAGACTCCTAAGCTGTCACCCCACTGAAGACACAGCCTCAAATGCACGTGCGTACTATCACAGCTCCAACTATGCAGCAAAGCTTTTGTTCCAGACTGAGGCGTGAAGGACTTCTCAGTCACATAAGAAGGTGAGGTGTAGTTCATCTGAATTGCTCTCCAAAAATCTATGTGGTTACACTTTACTGAAGAGCCACTTTCTTCATTTAAGAGCTTTGCTGTTTCTTGTTGCAAGTGCACTATTCTTTTAGTGCACCCCAGTGGATTAATCAATGATGCACTGCTTCAGTAATAAATCAATAATAATATGAAACTTCTCACACTATGCTAATCAAATTCTTAGAGAAGTAGATTAGAAAAGTCCTGAATTACTTCAGCACTTTCTTCAGAGAATCATACATTAAAAGGCAGAATAAAGGTTTATCGAGTTGTATTTCATAGCCATCAAAACAAGAATTCTGGTCCCATAATACAACTGCTTATGAAGAAAAACAAACAAACAAACAAACAAACAAAAAACCCACTACATTATGCAGGGACAATAGAATTCAGTCTCTCTAGGTGTTATGCAGTCATAATTGCAGGTTATAGCTGTGCTGTGATGTTAAGTTGTGGCACGCAACCAGTTACAACACAATTATAGCACCGTCACCCTCGAGTCAAAACCAGTGGTGGACTGTAATCACTTTACACTCATTCCAGTTGAAGTGTCAGGGTAATTCCCATTACTAAGCATCCAAGTTAAAGTCTGGAATACCCCCTCCCGACCTGCACACAGGGCTCACACAAGTACTGCCAGCCCTTTTTCTGTGTGCAAGATGCAGAGATGAAGTGGGAAATGCATGGGCACTAATGATGTACACATCACTATTAGATCCAGGAAAGCTTTACACTTTCATGAAATAGTAGCTGCACAGTCTCAAAAGATTCACTCCATCTTGCTCACTATATCTATACACAATTTCAAAAGGATAAGTTATCCTTTGATTAGGCAAATTACTTTAAATGTAAAAATCAGAAAGATAACTTTAAAAGAATTCACTGATTCTCTGCTGCAGTCAGAAATGAAACACAAAAAACTATATAAATCAACATAAAGTTACATTTTAATTTTCAATTTCCTGAAGCTGATGAAAGGACTTTGCATGCAAAAAGTCAAATTGTTAACAAAAGACATTATTATGAAATAAAAAGTTAATACGTTTTATTATCTTCTCTATTTTTTAAACTATCAAGAATTCTCAATTTCTAATTAATTTCTTATTTTGTCCTAATATAAATCAACACCCTTGGGTTTCTTGCTGAGCTACCTTTGAAGGATATGTTCAGCTGAGGGATGGGGGGGGCCTGGTTGTTAGGTTTTCTGCTCTACCCCCCTCCCCTTTTGATCATTTTAAGATTTGGTTGTTTTTTGTTGTTGTTGCTTATTTTTTTACATTAATATTAAAGTTTCCCAGTTAACTAACAACATCATAATAATAAATGATAAAAAGCATGGATTCTAACCACTTTGTCCTCCTTTGGGAAAGCATCCAAGGAAGCAGAAAAAAAAAAAAAGAGAAAAAGAATAAAACAGGCAAGTATTAATAAGCAGATTACAAATAAATGCAAATCTAATAACTCTTTACAAAGAGCTAAAAACATAAAACAAAGAAAGAAAAAGCTTTAAATAAAATTGTTACACTACTTCATGTGTACAAAACATGTTTTCCCACCCTAACCCACAGAACCATGAACAAACAAAAAATAAGTTACAAACCAATGGCAACTTTCAGTTTCCATTTCTGTATCTCAAAACAGTAGGTAGAAAACAATTAATGTATATACAATTTCCTTCTGAGTAAATACGAACTGTGTCATACGTACTTCAATTAACAGTACAACTTATCAAAGTAAACTGTATTTTCACAGACTTGCTCTAGTGATACCACCTGCAGGTGATACAATATAATGCATCCATTTATCTTAAAATATTAATGTATGAAAATTTTTGCCCAACACGCATTATTTTTTCAGACAAAAAGAATGTAATGCATTGTACTCACAGGTACATGAGGACTATGGAGAATTTCCAAAATAAATGATGCAATCGGTATTTTTCTAAGGGGTTTTTATTTGTTTGTTTTACATCTAATTCCAGATGCCCATTTCAGTTGAGTTTTAGTGCAAAGAAGGTGAAAAGGCCATAAACTAATTCTGCTGTGAACGCATTTATCTGACACAGAACTGATGGCCACTTTTAACTGAATTTGCATTGATGGGAAGAAGTGAAATTTCACCTACAAAAGATCAGCATTTTAAAGCCATATTTGAAAGTTATCACCTCATGATAGCCAACAAAACCATGCAGTGCAGTAAAAGAGTATTTGTGAAACATTCTGCGACACACTGGATAATCAGTCAAAAGCAGTCACTGGGCAATGGACTTCCAAATACAGATCCTCCCAGTCACATACAGATGACTGACCAGTTCTTCATAAGGATCTGCCCCAACAGGGCATTTGGGGAAACGCTCCCATTTTGTGGGGAGTTACTGCACCTTACAGGTGAAGATTTACCTCACCTTTCTGAAAGCAGGATACCTAATCCACATTAATCTATAGTTTTATTTCTGAAATAAATTTTAATTAACTTTGCATAGCATTCTTAGTGGTAACTAAGAATGCTTTTTGTCCTAACCAAAAAATGGACTTATATAAAATAAGATAAATCTATTATGTATACAAAAAGCTCTATAAAGAAGAAATCTGAACTCAAATGAGTTCAATAAGAACTTCTCAATGGCCTCAGCAAAAGGGCTGTTTTTTCATTCTCCCCTAAACAAGCTTCCTTTGAGCCACCATTCAGTAGAATTATACACTACATATCTTTTCTGTTAACTCTGTGAAACATGAGTATCTATAAAGTTATTAAATACATTGTTCTACTTCTTATACACCTCATAATGAAGTGATGAATAAAAAACTTAAGTAAAAAGAAGCATGAAAAGTCAAAATTAAGGTGAAGAACCTGCAGCGTGAAAACGTTAAGGTCTTTTCTTAAGAATACACATCAGAAGACTTACATTGTTCGATCGCAGAGAGACACGACCTCCACATCGAGCACAAAACTTGGTCCGGCAATAAGAGCATAAATGGCCACAACCATCTGCAAACTTTGTTTTATGACAGATTCCACATGTTGGAGCATCATCCTTGTGCTCTCCCTGGTAACGGCGGGCTTCTTCCCCTATCTTTCTTACTTGCTCTTTATAGCTTTCAAATTGTTGATGCAACCTCCTGCATAGATGAGAAAAAAGTTTATATAGCAAGAATAGGAGGAAATACTACTACTGCATCTTTCTTTCTTTCAGTTTATAACTAAACCTAACATACTCAGCACGTTCACGATAATACTATACATCATATCAAATAGACACCCCATTTGGTAAAGGAAAAAATTAACAGACATTCCTGTTAGGGTTTCCTTCAAAGCTGGTGAGCATATCACTTGACCACAAGCTGATTAGAATATATATAGATGGCACAAAATGCGTAGATTTACTTAAAAGCATTTACTCTGTGCAAGATAAAAGCTGGAACATAATTGTCTGTGCAAATCTGCATTGACTTTTAACCAACATTATTTATACAGCAAGTACTACCAAAATCAAAATAAAGAGAGAAATTCAATATTCACTTACAGCATTATGTTTCTATTTTCAAAATCAAAATTACTAGCATGTGTAACTTAAAGATTCCAACGATCATATTACAGTGACACAAGCACTAGAAGAATCTGAAAAAAGTTTTCAAAATCAAATCAGAAAATTAAAAAAAAATGTAGTGTTCCCTGGTTAGTGTTAATTACAGAGATCTCTGACATCAAGGTCTGCTCTCCTTTATTACAAAGATTCCTTTCAACTTAGCCACAAGTAGAAAGATTTTTAAGATGAAGCAGGATGTTCAAAGGAGTAACACTTCTCTTCCACCTGCCCCACATAACAAAGAATGAATCACAGAATGAATAATGTAATGGTTTGGGTTGGAAGGGACATTTAAGGTCATCTAGTTCGAACACCCTGCTATAGGCAGGGACACCTCTCTCTAGGACCAGGCTGCTCAAAACCCCATCCAGCCTGGCCTTGAATCCACGCTCCCCTTTCAGGGAGGGGGCATTCACAGCCTCAATGGGTAACCTGTTCCAGCGTCTCACCACCCTCACAGTAAAGAATTTCTTCCTAATATCTAGACTAAGTCTACCCCCTTAGTTTAAAGCCATTTCCCCTCATCCTGACGTTATCTGCCCTTCTAAAAAGTCCCTCTCCATCTTTCCTGTAGGTCCCCTTCAGGTAGTGAAAGGCCACTACAAGGTCCCTCTGGAGCCTTCTCCAGGCTAAAGAGCCCCAGCTCTCTCAGCCTGTCCCCATCCAGGAGGTGCTCCAGCTCTCAGATCATTGTCATGACCCTCCTCTGGACCCACTGACAGCTTGCCAAGCAACTTGATAAACTGTCCTGCTACCTGAAAGACTCAACTTCTAAGTTCACTGAAGCAAGCAGTATTCATGCTTCTATCCTTGCTTCCCCTTCTGTAATTCAAGCATAATAATATAAAGTAATTAGCAATAAAAGTTCTCATATCACTATGGTATGAAGACCTATGTTACAGTTGCATAATATTATCTCTGAGGAAAATTTCTTCTCATTTTGGTTTCTGTAGAGTGATGACAGCAATGACGAGGCTTTGGTAGGGAACCAGCTAAAGGCTGAGGACCAAGGGTAGTCCAGCAGCTCTTCTCCTGGCAGCATGTTATTGTTGCTCCTTGTGACATTCACTAGGTCCCTCCTATTCCACAGACATAAACCAACAGAAAATAAACTCCAAAACAACTACAACATAATAAAGCATCCTTGCTTAGCTTCCTGAATCACATCCCTGCTAGCAGGCCGCTGGGGACCTGCGGGGAATAGAGACCATGGGCTCCTGATGTCAGAACCAAAAACGACAAGGGAGACAAGGGCCATCTTTTTTATTTTCTCTCTCTCTCTTTCAGAAACAAGCTGTTATATCAGCTCAGCAGCCATGTGAAACCTCACCCTGGTGCTTATATAAGAGTATCATATTTCAGCTCATTTAAATACCTTACAATTTGAGAAAAAGAAAGAAAATTTTCCGCAGGTGCCCCAGGAGAGCACTGCCACTCCTGACCTTCATTTTCATTACCTTGAGCAAAGACTTCAAGCAGACCAAGTGCGTGAGTACAGTAAAGCACATACACAGTTAAGGCTTTTCATCATGCTGTAAGGCACCTACCGACGCTCTGCCCACCTTTTCAGGTGTTGCTTTATATCTACATCTCCACAGATAACATTAAAAAAGTGTGAACAATTATTAATAGATACAGGATTCTTGAGTTTAATAAATGGTACATGTAGGTGTGCTGTCTACAGAGATCTTGATAACTCTGCCACTTGCTTTGAACTACTTACTCTCTTAATTAGCACAGAGACTGACAGCATTTAACCAGTGCATTACTAGTGAGAGCATTCTCTTTCACTGCAGGATTATTTTTTCAATAGGGTAACCTTTTGAATTTTAAAGAAATACGTAATCAGTGTTATTTACACATAACACTGTTTTGGTGAAGTAGATATTTTGATTTTATGATGACATTCATACTTAGAAAATGATAATTCAACTATCAGAAATCACAGTAAAATATACATTCAATTTGGATATGAATATCACTGCCTGTACCAATTTTCACACTCAAGAATGATAATCTTATGTGGACACATTCTACTGATGCAGCAATAGTTAAAAGAAAAGCTAAGAATCCAAATACGTTATTCTCCCTCAGTACAAAGATGATGTATTACACTTAGTACTTTATGCTAATGAAAAACTTGGCAAGAGTAGCAAAGGGATTTTTTGTCTTATTTTTATTGCTTACTAGCCTCCTTAAAAAACCTTTGCAGCGATGAGTAAGATGAGGAAAGTAGGTCAATAGAATTAGGAAAAATACTGGAGAAACTTAATACTTTTGGCCACATTATTGGATTACGTGTATGATTTAACTTATTTTACACTGCTGATCACTTAGAATGCATAGAAACAACTGAAAACATTCAGGAATCACTATCATAACCAGCTCAAGGAATGTATTTAAATAATGGGGGTCGGTAATTAAATTTCTCTTTATATAAAAATACATTACTGAAAAGTAGAACCATGGAAACTAAATTCTGTTCTTTTCCACTACAGCAAGATATAAAGCCCTGATTTTTAATGTGGAAAGGGAAGGGAACAGAAAGCAGCGCACCCATTCCTGCTCTTTTCCAATTACACAGTGTACATCTGATTTTTTGTTGATCTTTTATAAAGCTTAAGAAGCACAGTAATGTAATGTTTTACTCTTCTCTGTACACCAAGGGGTAGATGAAATTGCTAGCAACTAAGCAAAATTGAACTGAGAAATTTATTTCTAAATAAGTATTGCTTACAAATTTCTTACTTTCTGCATCACTGTACACCCATCCTTTTCATACATAGGGTTTCAAAAACACCTGCTTATCTTCCACATACACACTCCGTATTAACTGGAAAAATCCGAACATTTTATCTACAACAGGAATGGAACTGAAGACAACGGCTGCAAATCTCAGGAGCCAGCACACAAGGTTCTATGAATGCTATTGGCTGATGTTGGAGACGAGGAGGCCATCAGAGATGTGCTTTACTCTTCAAGCTTTCAGGTCATTAATTCAGGCTATGCACAGAGACACAGTGCTATGAGATTTCCAGGCCTCCAACTATGCTTAATTTAAACAGAGCTGTGTAAATAACTGCTTCTCTGCTACTGTGCTTGGTGAATGAGCTGTAGGGGAAATCAAAGGAATTTTGTTCATCAAAATCTGTTATTTTTCCAGAGGCAAGAGCTAAAATACAGCTGGATCTTTTTCAAGGTTGCTCCATAAATTATAATGCTCATTTTCACCAGATGCAAAAAAACTTTAAGTCTATTAAATATTCCTCAGTGTAGTCAAACACCTAAATGTTAGGTTAGAGATTTAACAACAGTACATAAAGCAGTTGCATGAGTTCCTCAAGCATTAAATACCTATTCATTACCTCCTGACAAGACAAACAACCAGGCTTTATATTATCATGCTATAAGAGGAACACATGCATGTATTTATACTATTTTTCATCATGCAATCCAAAACATGGGATAGTTCTACTATTGAGGTCCATAGCATAGCCAAAAAGGGGAGGTCTCCCCTCCCAGACAGCCTCTGAAGGGAGAGGAAGAACATTAAAAACAATACTGGAAACCATTGCAGTAAACACTGATGACTGAAAATACATACGAATTTGTATGAAGAAAATCCACATAAATTTTCCTTTTTAACAAAAACAAAACACATTCACAACACCAAAATCCTCATTCAGTTATCTTCTATAATGTATACCATAAAAAAGACAGTCAAATTCAGTATTCATTTTTATGGTATTTCACATTCATAGAGTTGGTATGCATGAATGCAGTCAAAAAGATTGGTGTGTAATTTGGGGCACATCAGATCTCATAAAAATGAAAAATATCTTCTCTGTTGCTGAAATTCTAGTGGAGATTTGGTGACGCATATCGTAGTACCTTGGCCATTTCTGGACTTGTAAGCATCACCCTTGAAACCTTACCACAAATACACGAAGAGTTGACACCACCATTGATAATGCATGACAAGAGCCAACTCACATTTTCATGACTACAGATTTAAACTACTAACTTTTACAGCATGATCATAAACTTACATTTAGGTTTTCCTGTTTTTCTTTACAAGAGAATTTGTTCATATGTCACATATGTATGTTATCATTTGAAATGCAGTATTTCACACTGACATAATAAATGGTTGAAAAAATACCAGTAGGCAATTCTGCAAAGCTTCACTCATGTATTTACGGGCTACTAAAAAACAGAAGCCTTAAAGGACATTTGTTGGACACGTTTATATGATTGGTAGGACAGACAACAGACACAGAGATACAATCTACAGTATTTACTGAGCAGAATGCAGCATGTCAAAGCACACAGAAGTTATCATTTATGGTGAGGTTTTTTGAGCTGGCCCAAGGTGTACACATATACTGCTGTCACCATCTTCACTAAGCGCATCTTAAAATTATTATCCAAGAATGTCATTTTGATTAGCAGAATGTTATGATTTCTTAGCTATTTTACTCTTAAATTCCTGTAGTATTTGAAATATGTGCACATCAACACTGAAGATTAACAAGTGAAAAAATGGTCTACATGTGTGTACATATGCTCTCTTTGCACAGATTTTTTAAAAATGCCAAGATTTGGGTCACCTGTATGCACAGCTACATTTGAAATTATATTTTAATGTAGTATGAAATCATGTTTCACTTCCAAAAATATCCAACAGAGGGCACTAAAGACTGCGTTTTCAATCCCTCTGTTTATCTCCAATGACTGAATCTTATAATCTTATAATCTTTTGATGTAACATTATAAAAATGTTACTCTTTCTTGTGTGTTCTTGTTAGAAGAAGCAGTGCTGCCTTCTAGGTGACATAGCTTAAGAAACCATAAGTGGCTACAGCACAAATGAAGAAGGAGCTTAACAAAAAGTAGTATTTTCCCCCATTCACCATGCATACTTGTTTTCACCCATACACACTCAGAAGCACATGAAAACATAATGTTTTGAAGGACATCCATGAGACTTTAAGAAAGTTATGTTCTTAGCATCCATTTTTAAGACAAAGAACAAAATACTTCAAGAGTGCAAATTCAGATTCTATGCACTAACTTCAGTTACAGAAATAAAGGTACAAAAGACTAATTCTTCTTTAGCATGCTAGTCTGATAACTTGAAAAAAAAATACACAAAATACTAGAAGTTCTAGCGCCTCTGGTTATTTAATATGCCCATGAAAGCAACCAGAGCTAAACGCCTGCAGGTAGATGTGTCAAAGGATGATCTGAAAACCACTGCTCAGCAGCTCAAGGAACTCTGGGATTACCACAATGTCACTGGGTTTGTGCTGCAGGTCCTCATTTCTGATGCCCACCTCATACAGACGTTCCCAGAGTGAGCAGCAAGGCATCAAGCTTTTCCCTTAAGCACCAGCAGCACCTGAACTAGGAACAGCTGTCAGCCTGTGATGGCTTCAGGGAATATACACTTTAAACAAACAGAGCAAGATGCTATATATTGTATTACCTGAATAACAGGAAACAGGTTGAATCTGGGATGTTGACTAGAAGAACAGCTTAAGTTAAGAAATCTACATAAATCTTGTGGTTACATCATATATCGCCACATCACATATAGATCTGTTACTAAAATTTATTGCCTTACGTTATCTGCACAAGTAGGACAGATTTAGGATGCACATTAATTTCCTGATTCCAATTCCTCAGTGACACAGCAAAATGAATGCATCAGCATACCTGAAGTCCAGGTGTTCTGCATGTTTGAGGTGTGCTGCTTTTTAGCATGGTTTGTATCTATTTTGCTGTGTTGTGAAGATCAAATAACTGTTAAATGTATTCATACTGCAAAATATTGTACCCAACACTTTGGATTTTTTGTCAATATTCCTTAATGTTGTTAATGCTGGACTTTTTCTATTCTGAGCAAACTGTCATTTTAAGAGCAGAGTATAGTATTTGACTAGAAAAAAAAAACTTGTCGAAAGAAAGCAACGTGTGAATGGATTTGAGTAAATTGTGAAACAGGTAAGAACCTAATCCATCACTTCATCTGAGAGTAAAAATAGGCCTTATTTGCATAAAGGTAATATAAGCACTACCTGCTGCTTCTAGCCCCTTTGCCATTACCTACTGTCAAACCCTACACTTCGCTATGACTTCGCTTACCACCTTCTCTCCTTCCCTACTTTCATTTCCCATAGATTTCATCTCTCTCTCTTATACATTTTTCTTATACATTTTGCATATCACAATAATTATTATATACTACATATATTGCATTGTTATATATCCTTTAACAAAATACCTCACGATTCTGCATAGCTGGAAGTCGTCAGTCTCTTCTGCTCATACAACGCACAACTCTGTTTCAATTCAACTGTTCTTTCAACCTTCCAGCCGTGATATTTTTCGCCTCACCAGCAATCGCCTTGAATCCTGTTAGGCATCAGTCCCTTCACCTCTACACCCTGCCATCTCTTCTGCCTTCCTGTTTTTTTGGTTCAAATACAAGTTTGGCCATGCTTGTAACTCACAGACCTGTCCCACTAACTCATGCTTGTTCTGTCCAATTTCTGTCTGACTCTTGGTTCCTCTGTGGATGGCATGTATGTCAAACTCCATTAACTGAAACAGGGATTTCAGTTAACCACCACCATCTCCTTTCTGTCTGCCATTCAGGACCACAAACTGTTGTGTTATACTACCTCAGACCTATTAAAACCTTTACTTAAAAATGCTGTATAGGCCCCACAGATTACTTTTGAACTTTTATTTAAAGTTCAGCTAATTTTGTCTCCATTCAGATTAAATATTCAGCTATCATCAGCTCATCCATCAATTCCTTTTCTCATCAGTACAAGTCTGTCCTGATGACAGACTAAAAACAATACTGCAATACGGTTTAATTTATTTTACCTCATTCTTTCCACGCTTCCTATGAACCTGCTTTTCTATTCATAAAATATGAATGGTTTATCTTCACCTTCAAAGACTTTCACAACCTATTTCCACATTACCTATCATTTTTTTTCCAGTATTGATAGCTCAGCTGACACTTTCCCCCATCTAAACTTTCAAGCAAGAATCTTCATTGGTTTCCCTCTTGTTGCCCCTAACTTGGAAGTTTTAACATCAAAACCATCTCACCTTCCTCTTCATAGGTCTCAGAACCTTCAAAGATCTTGACAAGAAATTAGGTTACTGATATGTTAAAACTTTCACTTACCGGGCCAGGCAATAGAGATGGCCCTGCCTGCTCATATTGTTTTGTTATTTGCCTCTTACAACATGGGCTGCACCTGTGGAAAAGACTATTGGGGCTTTTTTTGTTGTTTTTTTTTTTTTTCTATTTCCATAAAAGCCCTCACTTAGGATTATGCTCCATCATAAGCACTTCCAGGCAAATATGGTAATATGATCCCCCGCCATTATTCAGAAATTCACAATGTTAGTTTTGTATTACTTTTTAATCACTTTGTGATACTTTTTGTTTCTGAGCCTTCAGGCAATATGCCTACACCTCCCCACATCCACAATGGGCAAAACATTTTCAATGGTATTTTCCTATATGCACAAAATCCTAAGAACCAAGAGCAATGTACTCACAAAGTATTTCACTATGACTTCAGACTTGACCAAGAGAAATGTTTTGCTCAGAGACCTCATACTGGAGTTCAAACTTAGCCACTACAGTTGGAAGTAAGAGCTGTACACAGCTAAAAAGTCATATCTTAATTCCAGTTCCCCCAAATAATCTGTTACAATCACTGTAAGGAATAGCAGCACCATAACAGGACCATAAAGGCTAAAACAAGAACGTCTCACCAAGCTCCCCTCCCCATCACGTCAGAGCAGAGGCTCCTTGGCAAAGCAATGTGGGCTGTGGCTGCCCCCACAGAGCAGGTGGCTTTATCACTGGGGCTTTTTCACCAGCAGCAACTTCACACAGCAACTTTCAAATTAAAACTTTACCAAGTGTATAAAAGATGCAAGTATATGAAAGATAGCCTTAAATAACTAGTATAAAATATCACTTTACAGTTTCCTGGAAGCTTCCTAATGTAGGTTACTGGAAAACTTTATTTCTATATACCCCTATTTGTCTTTTTAAAATAATCTCAGCCCACAAGCAGACTTCCTCCTTACACAACTGTGAGTCAGAAATGTGCAACATCTACAATAAGAAGTTTGCATTCTGGCTTCCCACAGTTCTCCCCAAATGACCGTACCCTTGCTGAGGTATACGACAGAAACCCATTAACCAAGCAAACAACACTCAACTGTGTTAAAACAGATACTGGTGAGGAATTCAGAATGAAACCATGTAAGTCTTGTATTAAAAAGCACTCGCATGCTAAGATATTAGTAAAGAAGAAATCAATGCCCTTCTGTGAAAAAAAAAACCAACAGTTACTGATTATCCTTTCTTTGTTTATAAACATACATGCTTATATCTCATGGCTTTTATACAAAATAATTTAAATCAACTTTTTAAAAATGGAATTAATGCTTTATGTTGAGATTTCATAACAATACAAAAAAGAATTCTGTTGCTAAAAATATGTTCTATTTTTCTCACATGGCTATTTCCACTGAAACAAGAGTATAATTCCTATGCTTAATGATGACTGCATGCAGAAAAACTTCTGGTTCAAAACTTCAGTCTCATTCTTCATTAAAGGTGACTCAGTAGTATGAGAAAAGTTTTGGACTTTTTTGAAGAGAAAAGTGTTAAGTCTCCATAGGAAAGAAGCAGTTGCAGAAGTCCACTAGTTTCGAAGGATCATGAGACCAGGTTTCACACAAAGCTCCTCAAGTCCTTCACAAGTCCTCCTTAAGACTTAAAAATGTCAATCAGTTAAGGCAACAGAAATATGATGGGGAGCTGCAAATGCTGGCAAGGAGCTGCCCACTCTATCTCCTACAGGCAGGAAAATGATACAGTTTCACTGATCTATCACTGATCTATAATTACACTCTCCATATTCACTGACACAAGGTAAACTTACCTTGCTTGATATAATAAGAAGTCTCATCAAATTAGTGAGTTAGCACCTATTTCTACACCAACGTGTTATCCATAGGCATTCCCAGCTAAGCTCTCTGGAAACAGCATGCTGTGAACACTGCAAGCAACATCCACAGTCCTCTTGACTCATATGTGAACATCAAATTCAACAAAACCTTCTTTTGTGAAATGACAAGTCGTGGTACAACACCCATCATCCTTGGTCTCCTGAATCAGAGTCAAACACGAGTCTAAAAAGCAGACAGCCTTTGCACCTTAGGGCTGACTCAGTACTGCACTGCAGAAAACATGCTGTATTTGCTAAACGTTCAACCCCTGTACTTCTTTTATGATCCTATTTTAACTATAGTGCCTGCCCTTCCAGCAATTACTTGAACTTCACTTACTCATCATCGGTCCCATGGGTCAGGCTTCTCTCTCATCTCACTACTGCAGGCTTCTCAAGCTGGAAGACTCCTGTGCCCTGAACACAGTCAATTCAGTGCTTTGCTAGAACAACATATAACAAATATAAAAAGGTCCATGCAACGGTATCATGCAGAGGAGGCATCTATCTGCTCACTTGTCTTGCACTTGTACTCTTCTGTGGCAGACCCAAAAGACTGCTGCTGGTACTCCACTCATAAATAGGACCTAAAGAAAACACACTCAACAGGGTGGAGCTAAATACCACCACGAAGCTGGCAAACTTCTAGAAAGTTCCTTAAAGAAAGTTTCATCGAGATGCAGGAAGAAACAAGTTATTCACTTTCCCAGCCAAATCAACCCCTCTGGATTTTCTCTTGGCAACATGTTCAAACACTGTTAGTAAAGTAAGTGGCACATCAATATGCTTGAGAATTGGAAGTAGGCAATGATCTATAATGCAGAGAATGAGTATAAAAATCACTCTGTGGGGAAAGAATGAATGAAAATACCAACAGAATATGACTAGTTTAAAAATACATGAAAAACTAATACCTACTCCTGGGTGGGTTTTAGTTTTACTTTTTATTATCGATCTGTCAGCTAAAAAGCGCAATAAAAAGTAGAATATTTTAGGAACTGGATTCATATTTCCCTTATTAACTACACAATATCTTTGTTTTCCTCATTTACCTAAATATTGTTAATCTTACTCAGGACCATGCTCTCTTCCACACATTGTAAAAAAGATATGCAAAACACTTCTGCTGAACAAGTCAACCTGTGTCAGCACGTGATTGCAAAGCATTCCCTTAATGCCACTCCGTCTCTGAAAGAAGAACATGCTGGTGTTTGGAGCTGTAGTCTCCAGGCCCCACAGGAAATTGTTCCCATAAAATCATGTCTTCTGGAGCATCTAGGCAGATAACATCCCTTGAAATACATTAAGTCAATGCATAAGGAACCATTCGGTTTCTCTTCAAAAACACTAGCTGCATTTTGTTAAGTAATATGAACATAATTTATTTAAGCTAAACTTCAATGAAATCACATTTTTGTGAATAAACAAAACCTAATCTCTTTTCAGAGTGAAGGAAAGGAGAAGTCATAAATAAAGAAATGGTTTTCTCTTTAATTTATTGAATCACACAATATGCTAATGCACATACTTTTTTCTAAGGATGGTTATCACATGGTAACCAACCAGCCATAGCATGAAAAATATCTGCAAATAACGTGAAACAAAGTGCAAGAAGGCTGAAGGAAACTGGTGGGGGGATGGAGGGCAGGAGTTTACAACAGAAACACTAAGAAACGAAGTACTGTATGTGAAACAGAACATAAAAGAGGACTATTTATCCAATTGAACAATCTTATAATTCGTAGCATAGAATTACAGAAACATTTGTATTGGAATGGGCTCTTAAATGCCATCTAGTCCAACTCATCTACAACAAATCGGGACACCTACAGTTATATCAGGTTGCTCGGAGCCCTGCCAGCCATACCTTGTATGTCTTCAGGGACTGGACATCCACCACCTCTCTGGATTAATCACACAGCACAGGAAGAATTTGTCCTGGTCAACCAAGCTACCTGTAGCAAAGACAATTCAGGTCCATACAGACCAAGAACTGCACATAAGGTGGGAATACATGAACTTTCAGTGATCTGTTCCCATTTACAGTCAGCTTACTCTACAGGGACTTACAGTTCCTGGCTATTAAGTCGGACTGGAAAACCACACACACAGCAATACGCAGGAAAACCAACAGAAGACAGTGACTGAGTTACAGAGCTTTGATATGGGAACACAAAAGACAATCACTGTTGTCCCATCAGGAAGCCATGGGAAATGAATTTATGAGCACCTGTGCTAAGATTTAAGCTTAAGAGCTCCTGGCAAATCAAGATTTTTGCATGTTAAAATACTGCTCTCCTCTGAATGAGAAACTCATTGTGCCTAATACCTCAAAAGCTCTCACAGGCTCTTCTACCTCCAATTCAGTGTTTACAATTGTTTTCATGCTTTCTGTTCCCCTACTCCCCAAATTTAATTGTACATTGATTAATTACATGACAGACAAAGATGTGTGGTTTTTTTTTTTGTCAATATTGAAAGAGATGTTGTGTTAAAACAGCATCAGTCAGCACTTAAAAATGATAATGGATTTTGTTCATCACACCACTTTCAAAAATAGTGCAACCATATAGGCCCTGCTATGCCTTAAGAATATTGCTTTTGTTACAGTCACACAGTGGGAAAAGATGCTTAAACACACTGCAGCCTGTTGCTAACACTGCAAAGCACATGAGCAAAAAAAGCATCCTCAAAGCTGCAGTATATCATTTCAGGCAGCTGGCACCTGTGACAAAGTTTGGAAAGTTGGGACAAGTACATACTGGCTGAACATAACAGGATATTGCTTCGGAGCAATGCTTATTAAAACAGCTTTTTGAAACAGCCTTTCTCACACATACATTTGAAAAAAAAATCTGAATATTTTTGGCATCCAACGTGTTAAACAGATGATAGGTATCAGATGGCATTACGGGGTGAGCAGCAAAAATATGACAAAGCACAGTGGTCTGTAAACAGAGCAAAGCAACTGAAATTCTAACTACCATATGGTGGTAGCAACCAGGACACGTGCAAAACAGGAAAAGATCTCACAGTGAGGGGTGTGACAGAAGCCAGCAAGATGCAGAACAGAAAAAAAAAAAAATGACAATAGGGCTGGAAGCACAACAGTGATAACATTTCAAATTAATTATATTCAACCAAGTCCCTGTGTGTACAGTATGTCTTCTACCTAAAAATAATTTAAACAGCCTCGCTGAGAGCATCTCTAATTTATCATCGTGTTCAGCTTCTTTTATAATATCCATATTACAAGGAACAAAAAAGGCTTGCACATCTATTTTAAATATACCATCGATGTGCTTGAACACAAGATAATGATTAAGCTTGTCTCCAGCATTATTTAATTCCCTTCATTCTTCAGGATGCCAAAGTAAACACAAATGAAAAGCATATGGCAATTTAGTGAATTAGAAAATGAGAACATTACTGTTTTTATTTTATGCTTTAAGCACAGCACATAGCAAAATTAAAGATTTCAAGGCTTTTTATATTTGTAATTTATTTTATTTCCTATCTGAAATGTAGTCTTGACTGAAGGTAAATGTTCTTCTCAAGAATAGTTTACTTTCTTGAATAGTAAGCGTGCTCTTTCTATATTTTTATTACCTATTCTCCCCCCCAAACATCACTGATTATAACTGTTCTAAGAAAATTGTCTTGAGCTTGAAGTTACTCTCAATGGGAAAATGGAGCCTCTAATATGGTGAGAATCCTTCCCTCAATGCTGAGAAGATGCAAGTTAAGAATTAAATTAGTGTTAACAAAAGAATTTTATTTTATTTTACAAAACTCTCATATCTGAGGAAACCATTGATTGAAAAGATATGAAGGCAAATTTAAAATAAACCATTGTTTTTAATCTAAACCTCTAAAACAAGGCCATGTTTAAAAAACAAATTAAAAAAAAATGACATCCAATTTGGGATCTTTACCTTCTTTCCTGCTACCTATTTTGACTAACTATTCAGCTTAGTATGAGGGCTGCTCCCAAGCTAATGCCTCCTATTTTACCATGTTGGATCATAATGTCAGAGGCAGATGTTTGTGGTACGGCAGCAGAGGTTGAATCTTCCTGCCTTTGTTCTGTTCCATGTCGTTTCTGTGTGACAGTTGCCAGCAGAGGGACAGTCTGACAAAACAGTGTCAGACGTGGAAGTGCAAATGAAGCAAAGGTGTGGAACTGAATTCCTCCATGTGGAAAAAATGGCGCACACTGACATTCATCTACGCTTGCTAAGCATTTATGAAGACCAAACAGTGGATGTGGGCACAGTCAGGCAGTGAGTGGTGCATTTCAGCAGTGGTAACAACAAAATGAAGACAAGCCACTTTGTAGATGGCCACGTAGATTTCTACAAGTGCAGCATGCAGGCTCTTGTTCATCACCAGCAAAAATGAATAGCTAATGATGGTGACTACATTGAAAAACAGTGTTTTGTATCTGATAGCTTTCCCTATTGAATAGTGTTATTACGCTCTTTGTATCTCTTGTAGTATTTATGGAAACAAATAGGACACATCATTTTCAGAACGGCCTACATTTTTTAGCCCAAGCTATTCACAAAAGTCAGCCCCATACACAAATTTAGTCCACAAAGCTTAGTACTACGAATTTGCTCACATGTAAAAACACATTCAAAAATGATACTATAGACAGAACATCCAAAGGACACCATGAGAAAGGCTTCACTGACAACGTGCTCATTAATCACATCCAGCAGTCACTGGCTCTCTCTCCTGCATAGTCATAGATGTGATTTTAAGGGAAGGAAAGCTTCTGCCAACCCATGTGCCATTTAAGTCCTGACAGAAAAACCCTAGGGCTCATTTTAAACCACTAATATCTTAAACATCACAAATGTGTGTCCTTTGGGAAACACTGAATAAAGCCTACTAAGCTGCTTCACAGTTCTGTGTTCTACTCTAAAATCTCGTAAATGTGGCAGAGAGATGTTTTCCCAAATGTTTTCCTTGGTGTTGTGCTGCTGTTCTGCAGTGGCTCTCCCAGCTGCCCTTTAACCAACATGCAACTCACAAAGCCTCTGGTTTCCCACTCCTTTCCAAGTGCCACAGGAATCCATAGACTGGGAGCAGTCACATGCAGTGAGGTCACCTGAGCCACAGAAGGCTCCAGGTACAAAACTTGGTGCTCCAGTATGGCTACGTCGGATCATTTTTCAGATGACCAAATCAATATTTATTTCAGAATACTTGGAATCAACCCCAGAATAACGCCATCTGCTAGTACTGGGAGAACGGGTATTATTTCATAGTTGCTTCCCCTTGGCTAACCTTTCAGAGAACCAAAAGCACTAAGGACTCACTCAGTATTTTCTTAATAGAAATCATAGAAACCAAAGTGTAGAATCACAGAATGGCTTGGGTTGAAAAGGACATCAAAGATCATCTAGTTTCAACTCCCCCACCATGAGCACGGTCACCAACCACTACAGCAGGCTGCCCAGAGCCACATCCAGCCTTGCCTTGAATGCCTCCAGGGATGGGGCATCCACAACCTCTCTGGGCAACCTGTTCCAGTGCATCACCACCCTCTGAGTGAAAAAATTCCTCCTAATATCTAACCTCAATCTTCCCTACCTTAGTTTAAAACCATTCCCCTTGTCCTATCACTGTCAACCCATGTAAACAGTCGCTCCCCCTTGTGTTTATATGTTTCCTTCAAGTACTGGAAGGCCACAATGAGGTCTCCCCAGAGCCTTCTCTTCTCCAAGCTAAACAAGCCCAGTTCTCTCAACCTTTCCTCACAGGAGAGGTGCTCCAGCCCTCTGATCATCCCAGTGGCTCTCCTCTGGACCCATTCCAAGAGCTCTGTGTGTTGTATATAGAATACAATCATTATTTTGTAGTTCTGCTCTGTACCATATTTTGCTTTGTGGTTGCTTTTTGTTTGTTTTTTGTTTTTTATTTAAATAGAATTCACTCCCTTAGGGTATGTGATGTAAAATCTAAAGCACTAAATGGCATTTTTATCTAGCATGCCGTACAACGTTCTCTACAGCTTCATTCTTTGCCACTCTGTTCAGCCTCTATGATTATCTAGAGTGAGATCTTTCCAAACAGAAAATAAAGATTGCTTATCAGCTCTCTAGGAAAATTCAGGTGGAATTACTAAAAATGTCTTCCCATTAACTATTATCCAAACCACCTCCTAGGCTGAGGGCTTTATGAAAATTTCCAGAGCTGGCCAATAGCACAAATACTGAGACTTCGTTTCAAAGAAAATCACCTAACAAGCCATCTGTGCACTGCACCATGCCTTGGTCTAAAGCCAGAACAGCCAAGGGGTGTCCTGGGCCCAGAGCACTGACATCATCCAGACACGTTATTAATGGGGCCTCATATCTGTGAGCTGCTCAAAAAGTAGGCAGCTCAGTAAAATCTGCCACACAAATTTGTCATGTTAAGTGACCAATCTCAACAATTCCAGTACACTCTATGAGAGCATAATACTCTCTCTGTGAGAGGTAATACTTTTCTTACCTGAAAACTGAAAAGTATTTCTGGGAAGCAGCAACTCACATCTTTTCTTCAACTCGATGAACTGCCATTTACCATTATCCAGATAATATTCTGACATGTACTCTATTACGTGTATATTCCCAAAACAGCAGAAAGAAAACATCCTGCTAGGATTACACCAGTATGAAATACTGTCTCTTACACTGTAGGAGGACTTGACTTACTCAAGGACAGACAGGAATTTTATTTTTTTTTTCTTCTGTGATGAGGACTAAGACATAAGAAACTTTAATTTTGCACTAGACTATCCACTTATGCTCACTGTCACTGCCACTGTAATTTATCTACACCACAGGTTATTAAAGGACCAAAATATTTGTAAGGAATATCAGAAGGGAATGGAGCATTAAGAAAATAAATGTTAAATGTCCCTAGATCAGAAGTGTGAACAGAGATATCCACTAGATATCCTGTTCCATACCCTTTTGTTTGATGGAGTCATCTGGGGGATAATTCGGTATTTTATACAGGTCCTTCACTCAAACCATTATGCATTTGCTGCTTGGAGGCTAACAGATTTACTGCTTTAGCCTGGAGGAATCTGGAAGCACAGTTCTATGCACTCTACACGAGTAGACAGTTATCATAGTTATCATAACTAGCTGAATTATTGTAACTAAGGAGTTATGACTGGTGTTCCATACAACTGATGAGTGAGAAAGAGTAGATTGGTTGCAACCATTATGTTGGAAATATCAGCACATATATTGAAAGACATTAAAGCAGCAAGTCTAGGTAAGCCAATTTTACTACATTATACAACATGTGAATTAGTTCCTTTAGGAAATCTGTTTCCAACATGGAAAGTACAATATAAGCCTACCACCTCCTTGCAACATGGCAATGTTAAAATCTTCAGTAATTGAAAAGAAATAAATAATTATATCTGTAGTGAACTGGTACAAAACCGGCCCAAAACACTTCTGTTCTTCCTTTGGAAACAGAAACAAACAAAAAATCCACACCAGAACAATATTTAAGACCTGGAATTCAGGTCACGTGCAACACTGTACTCACAGGCTTTAAAGCTGTATGAGGCATTAATTTTAAGATAAGAAGCAAGTCTTGCTCTGGGAATACTGAGAGAAGATGAGCACCTGCTAGGTGAATCACTCTCATCGTGAAAAATGCATGCCTTATTTCCAAGGACAGCCCTTTCAGCTCCCATCCTTCAGTGCTGGTCCTGTCTTTTACCACTAGATTAAAAAGCTTTTAGTGGTGGATACCACCTGTGTACGAAAGTGTTTATATTTTACAATCAAATCATCTCTTGATCTCCTTTGTGATGAACTAAACAGACCTCTAAAAAAAGGTATCTTCTCAAGCATTGTAAACCTTATAATAGCTCATAACTGAACCTTTCATGACCTTACAGCAAGCTTTAAAAATATAATGCCCTAAGAATTGTATCATTCCTCCATTTGTTTTCAAACTCTGCTTTACAAATGCCCAGGATGAATGCTAGCTTCATCGACCCAACAGCCTCACCAGTGATCCAAACGTCCCTTTGGAATGCTAGCACTACATGAAAAGTCATACATTTACTGAATTTTCATAATACTCCAACATGGAACAGTGAAGAAAAAGGAAAAAGGGAAAGGAATCAGCTGACTTCAGACTTCCACAGCCAAATCTTTTGCACAAGTAACTGAGACCTGTTTCATTTTGAATACTTAGCTAAAGCAAAAGATGGTCAAAGTTTTATTTGGTTACTATGAAAATAGGAAGCAACTCAGTCCACAAAGAATTCAAATATACTTTTCCTTCATATGAACAGAAATATATATGTAATGTTCTTACTTTTTACACATAACAGCAATGCTAGTATGTCCATTTGAACATGGGTCTGTAACTCCCTTAAGGCATTAATATCTAGAATACATTTCCCAAGCATTCTTCTACTGCCTTTAGTACTGGATTTCATCCTCATTTATTAAGTATCCAGTACTAATTCTCTGTATCTCACAGCCTGTAAGTCCGAACAGTTTTTAATCTGTGTTTACTTGTACATAATTATTCACAATAAAGACAACTGAAGGTGTATCAATGTCTGCTATTCAAATAGGTTATCTGCATAAAATATCACCTTCTCGGGAACATACTCCTATTCAACTTGACTGTTGAATGCAATCAAATGAAACTTCCAAAGTATTACATTAGCTTTTGCATCTCTGAGAAACGCTAAACAAACAAATAAACAAATAAATAAATAAATAGCCATATTTCCTTTCTCAATAAGCATATCTGCAAAGTTAGATGTACAAAAATGAACTTGTATTTTTATGACAGCATTTACAGATTAAGTGTCCCAAGTGAGTATTTAATAATAAAAATAAAAAATGGCAATTTATTAGAAATAAAAAATAATAAAAAAAAGAAAACACTTGTTACATTCCAGTGAATCTTTTTCACTTGAACATCTGTACTACTGAAAACTTTTCAAATGCATTGAAAACAGCTGTACCTCTTCAAGAGAGAAGGCTCTCACTATTTCACTATTCTAACACAATGCCATTATCTCCCCCTTCCTTTCAAAAATTCAAGGTAACATGAACTACAACAATTTTAAAAACTAAGCCTTATCTTTCTTCCATCAAAGAAACAACAACAGCAACAAATAATTGCAACAAAATGGTTCTACATGTTGTTTCTCTATTTTCTTATGTTAATGTCCTTAGTTAAATCCCAGTCTTCAGCCCGGGGAAATTCCTAAGAACCACTTCTGAAATGTATAGTTCTGAAACACTACGTACTATTCCTAGCTTTCAGATGTTGGCAGGTAAGAAAGTTGATTGCTTGCAAGTACTGAACTTAAGCAGAACTCCTTTGATTTCCTTCTTCAAGGATGTAACAGACAATTAGGATGTCCCTGCTGTCAGGAAAGTTTCTTAATTAAGTTCATGAAAAGGCTTTTGAATTCTTGACTCAAGTGGAACATTCTTGTTTATTGCTTGTAGTGTCATCAATGCCAAGGCTATAAATACCTCTCCTGCTTTGCCTCACGCAACCCAGCCACTCCTCTCTTGGGAGCTATGCTATCAAGATGGGTAGCAGTGGCAGTCTTTCCAGGAACCTTGCAGAGCTCTCCATGTTTCTGTTAGGTTTTGTCTCTTCATCTTAAATCACAAGCATTCACCATTTACAAGTTCCAATACATTACCATAGCAGGAAGAAAAAAAAATCCAAGTTTCTTCTGCTCACTTATTATCACATTCCATTGTGACCTGAAACTATCACGACAAAAAAAAAAAAAATCTATAACCCTACTTCCAAAGAAGAATTTTGTTTGTGATGAAATTTCATCAATATTACACACATTTTCAGAGTCAAAGTTATACAGCATTCCATGATTTTCTCAATTAAAAAGTGAAACTCAGTTTTAACCTTCAAGTATTTATACTGATTACACTTAAGTGTACAGCTCTGGCAAAGATATGATTTGCATTTCATTTGTGAGGAGAGCCAAAAGAGATTCACACAACAGGAGACATTTAGAGTGACAAGGTCTGAGACAAAAGATAAAATTTCCAGCTCAAATCCTCACAAGTGCTGAAAATAAAAAGGGAATAGAAAATGGCAATACAAACACTGTTCTAGGAAAAAAAGAAAAAAATGAAGCGCAACTTCTGTCCCATTTTCATTTTTAGCACTTTCAGAATCTCACAAATAGGCTGTTTAATTTTCTTCTTCTCCATTAGGAAAATATGGAACGCATTAGCAGACTTCCACTATGGCAAACCAATATTGCTCTATTTACTTCCTTCCTTATTCATTAGCTGAAATGATTAAGTCAAGAGGATTAATAAGTATGTAATTTTCCATTTCTAGATCTCACAGCGCAGCAATGTCTATAACGTACGAGATCCTTCTGAGGCACAGTTGTTTTAAAACAGTTTTTTGAAACTGGTCAACATGCAAACAAACAAAACAATCCCTGATTGACTCTGCACCTTTAAACCTCAGAAGTTGAGAACCTTTCAGTAGAATCATCATCCCAGCAAATCTCCATCTGTCACTTCAAAATTATCAGGCCCACATACTCAGATGCCTCCATATTAGAAATACTAGAAATCATCTCAGGTAAGACTAGATGCCTACAGATACATTTAGGATTCACTTGCCTACTTAATAAATTAAGTCAGTAGAGTCTACAGTGTGGTTAACTTATACTAAGGCAAAAATCTGCCTCTGGTTACACTAAAATGGCTCCCAATATTGGTTTTGCTCTGCATTTCCTAATTTTTTTTTCTTTAAAAGAAATAATGAATAGTTGTTTATTCTCTAAATATAATTGAATACTTCTTAAATATATCAATTCCTTTGGCAATATGTTTTCTAAATTAACAGCTTGTAGGGAATTTTATACTCTATCTGCTATAGCATTATTGGGTGCTTCTATCACATTACAGCACATCACAGACTTTAAGCAGCTTTCCAGTACCTGAAGGGGGCCTACAGGAAAGCTGGGGAGGGACTTCTTGGAAGGGCAGGTAGCATCAGGACAAGAGGAAATTGTTCTAAACTGGAAGAGGGTAGATTTAGACTAGATGCTAGGAAGAAACTCTTTACTGTGAGGGTGGTGAGACACTGGAACAGAGCTCCCAGTGAGGTTGTGGATGGCCACTTCAATTGTGGAGGCATTCAAGGCCAGGCTGGATGAGGCTTTGAGCAGCCTGGTCCAGAGGGAGGAGTCCCTGCCTATAGCAGGGGGTTGGAACTAGGTGATCTTAAAAATCTCTTCCAACCCAAACCATTCTATGATTCTATGATTAACTCACATCTAAAAATAAGCCTTTTGGATTCAGTTATCTTCCAACTGAAGTCCATGGAATTTTTGCTATTAACTTGGAAAGAAATAGGTTGGACAATTTTGTTGATGGGCTTATCTAATGGAGGTGTGATTACTACACTGGCTTGATCACACCATATATTTAATCATAGGATCACACAGAGTCACAGAATATCAAAGAATGGAAAGGAACCTCAAAAGATCATCTAGTCCAATCCCCCTGTCAGATTAGTAATACCTAAATTAGGACCCTCAGGAACACACCCAGGCAGGCTTTGAATGTCTCCAGAGAAGGAGTCCTCACAACCTCTCTGGGCAGCCTGTTCCAGTGTTCTGTTAGCCTCACCCAAATTCAGAATCACAAAGTGAACAAAATTGAGGGACTGCTTGTTTGTAACGTGAAAGACAAGCTTCTATAATATGTAAAGTAGATAATCATCTGACTGTAAGTGAGAAGGATTGCCAGAGCTTATTTCAATAATGATCTGTATTGCACTGACAAAACAATTTCTTTGGTGTTATTATTCAAAATAATAATAATATATCCCAAAATGCTGTGATTTCATTACAACTGACTAACTACCACTTAAGTACTGGAAAAAGGAGTAGACTTTCTCTTCAAGGGGACACAGGGAGAGGACACAGGACAGCGGGTACAAGTTACACAGGGAGAACTTTTGTCTTTACACAAGGAAATATAGCAAGAAAATCAACAAAACTTTCCAGTGATATGATGGAGTCTTCATGACTGGAGATTTTGAAGATGTGACTTGGACGGGGTACTAGAAGCTCGTCTAGGCATTTTTTCCATGAAAGAGTTCAGGCCAGACGATCCTTCAAGGTTCCTTTCCAAATTGGGCTGTTGATGATCTTATGAAAACTTACACAGCAACCTTAAACACACCAGGTGAAGTGCTACCCTATCTAATGTTTCTTCTATAGAGGGTAGTAGGAGTTTGAACAACAAAAGCGATGAACATCTTTGTTGCTTTTTAAACGACAAGATGTTGAAAATGAAGGAAATGCTGAAGATTTCAAAGAACCCAAATTTCAACGCACTGTCGCAGATAAAGTGCTCAGCTCTACATGTTAACAGCAGAATTCTCAACCTCACTTCAGAAAATCAAAAGGTTCTTTTAGTAAAAATCATTTTTTAAAGTTAGCAAAAAGTGCAATATTCTATTAAAGGCATGCCACAACTCCATACAAAATAGGGACAAGTGTAGAAAAGTTCATTCCATGTGTAAATTGCACATAAAAGAAACTTTACTAAGAATGTATTTAAGTCTTTTCACCCAGTATGAAAGCAGTCAAGATTCCAATTACTTTGATGTACTTAAAACTGCTTTTAAGAGAAGCTAAATATTTAGTTTGGTAGACATGATAAAATTTAAATATATAATTAATTTGCACTTGGGCTTGTCTTGGCACTGCTTGAGCTGATTTTCATTTGTTTTAACTCTGAAAGCTATTGTCTAGCAGTCAGATAACTATCGCTTAAGGCTGTTTTGTTCGGCTCTAGCTTAAAGTAGCAATAAGTAGCTATCCTGTGTGGATTAAACTGCCTGTGTTGCGCATGAGAGTGCAGACAGAGGAGGATATCAGAAGCTTCAGACTGCATATGGAAATGACAGTGGTGAAACAGTGGACACCTCCTGAGTCAAGAAAAAAAAAAAAAGCAGTTCTAAGGACAGGAAAGAGAATATAAAATCAGAGTAATTCGGGATCAGTGAAAAAGAGAGCAAGACTGAGTTAAGTAAAAGTACCAAAATTAAACTTCGCTGACCAAAACACCTAGAACGAACAAAAGCATTAGCAGCTTCATCAGCACACAGAGAGAAGAAAGCCACATCCCTCCTGGTGAAGAGATTATCTTATCAGTCAGGAGAACAGAAGGCTGCAGGGAGACCAGGTAGCAGCCTTTCAGTATCTAAAGGGAGGCTTTAAGAAAGTAGAAGGCAGACTCCACTGAGATAGGAACAAGAGTTTCGGTTTCAACTAAAACAAAGGATGTTTAGACTGGAGGTGTGGCACTGGAACAGGTTGCTCAGAAAGGCAGTGGAAGCCCCATCCCCAGATACATTCACAGTCAGGCTGGAGCAGGCTCTGAGCAACCTGATATAGCTGTGGATCACTGCAGGAGACTAGATGACCTTTACAAGTCCCTTCCAACTCAGACAATTTTATGATTCTAACTTCCTCATGTCCGTTCTGCTCAGGAAACAACAAAGCTGTAAACCTTCTGACCCTGAGGAGCACCAGTGAGCACAGCAACAAAGAAAGGAGGTTTTGCGTGGTGGATATCTTTCCTTTATAACAGTATTATATTCATTATTGAGTTTCTCCTGTATTAATTTGGACTGTAAGTATGTAGTATTATAATAGGAGTAGTCATTTGAAGTACTAGATTATTAAAATGTTAATAAGGCTAACAGTAAATTTGTATCTCCATAAAGCCGTGCTTGTTTTTACCCATAAAATTTTTAGTGTTGTATTATATACAGTTTCTATGGGAACCTCAAACACATAACTAATTTAAATTATAACTACCCTTTGTACTCATATTTGCTTATAAACTAATTCATTTATTAAATCTATCATATAATCCTATCGTGCTGTTTCTCCAAGACTAATCAGAAACTTCTCAGAACTTTTATATTTCTTGTCTCTTTTCAGTTTGGACAGGGTGCAGGGGCAGATTTTTCACTCCTAGCCAACTTGGAGTGACAGGTGATTAACCTCCGCTTCTGTCTCAAGTCATAGAATCTATTGGAAAGCAGAACTCATGTCATGATCTCACATCAACATCCTTCTACTAAACTATTTTCTGTTACTCTCTTTAACAAGTACCCAGCATTTTGACTTATTTCCTCTTCCACTCTGAAGTGCATCTTTTGTCCTCTTATATATCGGTGTTGTCTGTATCTGTTCCCATACTAACTCAGGTTTCCAAAGGCAGACATGAAAAGCTGTCCTTGACATGACTGCCAAACTGAGGATACCACCCCATGTTCTCTGCCTCAATCCCAGAGAACGTCTCTCCAACAGCACTTGGGCCAGAACATCTCAATACACCCTTGTCTTAGCTCATAAATGTAAAAGAGAGCTTCATTTGCTATTAATCAATACTCTTGATTCATTTTTTAAAAATGCAGTAATTCCAGTCTTAGTTTGGACAGGTTGTAGTCAAATGTAAGCCACAACCACGATAAAACAAAGTATCTTCACTGGTAAGAAAGACAGAGATGATGCTTTTTATGCCATTTAAGAAGTTACTTTATCAGGAGAAAAAAATTGAGAAGATCTGCTCATACACATGCATACATACACAACAAGAGAATGTGTACAACTTGACAACACCTCCAGTTCCAGCCCTAATTAATGCTATCTGCTGGGAAGCATCTCTTGAAACAGAAGTATGGTGGGATCTTTAGATACTTAAATTATGTCAGCACTTTAAATACTTACAAATACTTAAAATATTATTTGTAAACTTCATGAAAATGAACCACAGTAGTAACATTTGTGCAACTATAGCATAATCCCAGTCTCAGTTACCAAATCCATACTATTTTTCCTGAAATAACCTGAATTCATATTTACAAGCCACAAAACCACAATGAATGTAAACTGAATCCTTCTGGTTATGCCTTAACAATAACCATATATCACGTTCTCCATAAAATTGAAAGGAAGAAACCTTTTGATAATAACTTAATAACGAGGGAGTATTCTTTATCTATGTTGAAATAATTGTGCAGCAAAACAGCATGTTGATTCATTCAAATGAAGAGATTCACACCATTTAGAACTTTATAAATTTGAGGTACTTATACTGTCTTCTAGGATGTTGCATGTGAAAATTTCATACAATTACAAGATTTTCAGGACAAGTTTCAACATTTTTCCAAGCACTTCACCAGAATGGCCTTACTCATGTATATGATTAGATACAGCTATAGTTTTATATACCACTCAATCGTGCAGTTCCTTCTTGGTATAAATGCTTTAGTAGTTCCTCATTAGAGGTCTTAAATTTGCATACATCCTCACTAACGAAAGTGCTTTGCAGATAAGTCTCTTTTCTGATTACTAGAAGAGTAACAATAGGCAATTACATAAAAACTAACAAAATATCTGGCTCAGATGAAAAGGAAGAGAGCAATCTCACAAAATTCCTAAACTAGAATCCAAGTGCTCAGCTCTTCAAGGTGTTCTACCTAATGTATTTTCACCATAGTAGCATATGCTGGAAATTTAAAATTATGATCGTTCCCTTACTCCTCACATAGGATCTAGAGCCAAGATCGGGTATGCCATTTGAGAATGGATGGCTTTACCACCACCTTTAACTACCACTATGATACAACTAGATCAAGGAACACATAGCCTAGAAAAAAATCTGCCATATTTGTTTTGAATTCAGCTAAGAATATCAAAAGCTGGAGGTGAAGAGGTGGTAGGTCTGCTCATATTCAAGGGGAGGATGGTAAGAATAGCAGTTTCTCATTTTGCTACTGAGTCACACAATACAAGTTGTGCATTGTACGTACAGTAAGAACAAGAAATACCTACAAGACCACTACACTGGACGGAGGATGAGTGCAAAATAAGACTTGAGAGTTAACAAATGAGGTTTAATTCACAAAAGTTTAGTTTGCACTGAAAACATTCTACTAATTTCAAAGCAAAAGGACTAACAAATATAAATGTGTGTAGGAGCAACTTCTAGGAAGAGGCAAGAAGCTGCACATTATCAGCTAGAAAGTTTAAAAACAAGCAACTCCTGCAGCAGAATGGTCTGGAATTAGACAATGGACCAAGTAGCAAAATTAGGAAAGATGAAAGAAAAAATAAAGACATTTCCACAGAAAATGCTTTTCTTATCTTCAATGTCAGAAGGGGTATTTACGTCCCACAGAAGATAAAATGTCAAATAATTCCTTCCTTTTTTATCAAATCAACACCAGTAAGAGTCTTCAAAAAGTTGTATTTTCTTCCCTATGTGTACATCACACAGAGCTCATACCAAAATTAGGAGAAACGTTTAACAGATCAAATTTAAAATGAAAATAAGCAGTGGACATCATCTCAAGGGTTTTTTCTCTGTAGCTATCCTTCTTTTATGCTGTATTAATCAATTAAATGCAACGCTATCTGTCATATTAAGTCACTTTTTTGTGTGATTTTTAGCTAGTTTTACTTCTTTATACTGAAAGACTGCTTACGTAAGGTTTTATCTAAATTTTTTTCAATATTTTTCTTCTATTATACAAGAACATACAAACTAAGAAAGGCCTACCTTCCGTCAAAGTTAATTAAAAGACAGAAGTGTCAGATGGGCTCATCTTCTGAAGTTCTCTTATCCATTCGTTATATGAGAAATTTAGTTGAATATACCAGGTCAAAGTCCAAGAACAGGTACCTAATATTTTGGCGAAGCAATGCCTACTTAGAAAAAGTCAAACAAAAGAATTTCAACAGCCTAAATATCCCTTTTGTTGCTCTTGACTGCATAACTCTTAGGAAATGAACATCTGCCTATTTTTGGAAGTCTTGTTGTTTCCCTTAATCTTTTAATTCTCATCTTCAGATTGCCCAGAATGATAATGCTTTTTCTGTTCAGGAAAATCTTTTACCTCTCCCAAACATACTGCCAATCACAACTTCTTAAAATTAAACAAAATTTGAGAAACTCATTAAACTATGCATTTTTGATCTCTTCTTCTTTAACTTAGCTCTCTCTAAAACTTCTGCATAAAATTGCAACTTCAAAACAGGTCTTCGATACTTTTTTTCCTGCTCTTTTTCATTGTAAATATTCACAAGAAAAAATTTCCAACTATCCAGTATCGTGTAACATCTAGTCTGTAATTTTTCTTAAAGCAGTTCTGAACACAGGATTGTGATTCTACAAACTGCTAATTTCCAGTAAGAAACACTAGATAAGACAGCAATTGGTTCCTATCACCTTCACAAGGTCATGGAGAGCCCACAGTTGGAACTCCAGACTTACTACTTTAAAGAACATCACTATGGCAAACGTCTCTGAGGAAGAGGAAGGGAATATTGAAAGGAAGGAATCTGAGACTAGGCTGGCTTTAAGACTATAATGGGCTAAGTAATTAAAACATTTTATTCACGTTCTTTCTTCAAATTCTGTTGTGGCACAATGCCTGTAAGTTAAGTGAAAGTGGTAAAGGCATAATTTTTGAGATCAGCATCTACTATGATAAATAGAAGATTCATACTCTCACATCGCATGATGTTTGTCTGTTCAGACTATAAGCTTTCAGACATTGACTGTTTTCTGTGGGATTTTCTGTGCACAGTTCCAGTGAGGACTGCATTCAGCACTTACAGTTCCTAGATTTCTGTAGCATCTAAGGAACAACTACAGATATATTCCCACAAGTATTCCACACAAAAAAACAATTAATCTCTGCTTAGGCCCAGTTCGTGAGAAATTTCTGTTCCCTGGTTCTGTTCTTTCCTTCACGAAGGAAAAAGTACTAGAGGTTGTCCTCACATCTTCTGCTGCAGAATCTCCCAAAGAAGCATACTTAAAGCAGAGTAGTTTATCTGATGGTTAAAGAATATCACAATTTCACCCTTAAATAAGATTTTCTTTTATTCCTCTTTCACCACAGCAGAGACAGGCCATGCTGGCTTCCCACCACAAGTTAGTATTGGGAAAAGTATAAGGGGAAGAAATCAGTGCCTTCTACCATGAATATTTAGTATATCAGCCCTAACACATTCCCTCAGTTGCACCCCAGGATATGAAATGTATTCCCATGCACTTCTCTTTGACAGATTATGCACTGAATATGGCAGCTCATTAAAACGTTTTTAAATAAAGTCTAATTTGGGGACTTCTAATGTGAACATTATTTCCTTATTTTTAGAATTACCTTAACACAGATTTCTCCACTGCAGTACTTCCCCAGACATCTTTGCAATTACATAAAAGCAGAGCACCAAAGCACACTTTCCATTTTAATTTCTATTTGCTCAGCATCAAAAAGTTGCTTCAGGACACCTGGGGTAAACAATCGTTTGATGCACATACTCAAAGAAATCCTTACTATCAGCTACTGAAATCCAGTCTGTATTAAAGGACAAAACAGCAGCTGTAAATGATGAGCTGAATGTCCCAGTTGCTGCACAACACAGAACAAAGCAAGGGAAAACACATGAAAGATGGATCAGCAGGGATGGGCAGAATCATTCCCGAGATTGTCTGCTATCTCTAACCTTTTCTCAACTGCAACGCTGACGTTAAACTTTCATGACCAGAAGGCCAAAAACATATGGTTTTAAAGAGAAGAACAACAGTTTGTGAAGCACCACAATCCCTATTACATCAGGAGGACTAATGGTGATTTCCTTCAACTCTCCAACCCAGAGGAAAGACTAGCGTAGAGACAATCACAAAGAGAAGGGCAGGGAGGGCTATGTGGAGGAGCAGGGAAGGCGCTAGGTTCCAGGCCTTCCCCAAAGCTTACTTCCAACAGGCAAAGTCTAAGAGTCGCCAGAAGTCAAACCTCACCAAATAAAAGACAATAAATAGTTAACTACATTGCAAACACCCTTTTAGCTTTAATTTACTTCTTTACAACCAAAAAAATCACAGATCCATTAACAGAAAAAGGTAAACGACCCCAGAGATATTTCTCCATACTGATCTGTGGACAGGACTATAACTTTCTTGACACAGTAACTGCAAGTTATTCACATTTATCCCTTTTTATGACCCCATTTCTAAGCTACAGGTAAGAATTAAAATAAAGCTGATACATTCATGCCTTTGGAAAATTAACCAACTGGCAGAAAAGGTTCAGGACTGATATTTGTTATAATTATTCATCCTGGGAGCAGAAAAAAAAAAGTCTGCCCTATCTCCAGGGGAAAGTCTAGGAGCAGAGTCTCTCCCACTCGCATGCCCTCCCTATTTAATCTCTCCTTTTGCTCAGCTGCTACCCCTCCTTCTTTGTTCTATTTTCCATTTCCATTATCACCTCCCCCTCACCTCTCACATTCTCCCTTTTGTCTTCCCCACTCCCCCTTTCACTTTCGCTCCCCCTTTTCTACTCCTCATCCCACACAGCCTCCTCTGTTAGCTTAACTGTGTGAGAAATTAAGAGGAAAAGAAGAAAGAGAAAAGACAGAAGGATTTACGGAGGTGGAGAGCCACAAATAAAGAGGCAGAGACAAAAAAAGAAAGATGTGTTAACCCATCTCAGTTGTGTCAGCATAAGCGAGGATGTGAACACAGAGACCCTGATCCAGCAGACAGATGCTAACTGGTAGGAAGCACTTCTGCTGGCAGGGACACCATTTAAGAACTCAGTCAATAGCTCTGGTGAAAACAAATAAGCGTGTAATATTCAAACTTATAGAATATTCGGTTTTAGTGGCATAGTCAGAATTAGAAATTGTAGTACAAACTGAGTAACTCCTTACATAGAATGGTTCCAAAGACAAAAATGTCTGCACAAACACTAACTGCAGTCATCTACTTCAGTACAGACCACCACATGGACAACATCTATTTATTCAGATAAACTACCTGGAAAGCACACTTTTAATACCAATATTTTACTGAAAATATCCATAACAGCCAATCCCATTTGTTTGTAGGCATCCTCCCCCTAGCATTCACGAACTGTGTGTCAGAGTTTGTGACAAGAATCCTACAGAATTGCTAAACCCGACTGGCTTTCACTGTTTCATGGCAATAGAATCAATTAGGCAGTACGGAGAGTGGTTTTTAATTGGATCATATCAAGATTATAAATAGCATTGTGTAGGAGCAGAGTTAGGGTAACACAGTGCAATGTAGAACAATTGTACCCGGCCTGATATAGCTAATATCTGCAGTAAAACAACTAATAGTGTCTGCTTATTTTCTGCTTTCTGCATGTGCCTTCCATTTCCTTCACAAGCCAGTGAAACCAGCTCTGAGAGGACCAAATGAGCTCCCACAGAGCTAAGGGGATGCATGGATTGTGTGATCTTCCAGGAGGAGCCGCTGAAGTGCTATGCAGTTCAAACTCTGAATTCAACATGATGTGAAACAGCCTACTGGAAGGGAGTCCAAGCTATTGGAAGTAGGTCTGTAATAGCAGGAAGCACAAGTTCAGCACAGCAGATTCCCTCTGCCTGACACTATTCCACAGTGAGTGCAGCCAGCAGCCTGACAGAAACACTCTGAGACTAAACTTTTATTTTTTATTCTCTCAGGATAGGTATGAGATTTCACACAGTATGAGAACACGTATGGCAAAACTCACTTGTTCTTATGAACGAGGAGAAGATTAGGCGTTGTGGAAATAAAGCTCTGCTAAGATAACTAGCACCAGTGATCTCAACTTAGCCTGGTTTGCAACCCTTGCCCTTTCAACTCCAGGACAGTGAGAGGTTATCCCTTCTGCAGTCCTCTTCAGGCATATCCTTTGAAATGTGATGAAGCATCTCAGCTGTCCAGTCCCTCTCTTTCTTTGTCTGCATCTTATGATGAGAGAAGCTAGAATAAAGTTCACCATATTGCATTTATCTCGATAAAAGGCTGCTGCCTAAGATTCTGTATCCATAATAACAAAAATATCAACAGCAAAGGGGCCACACAGGGACTCATAAAGCAGTCAATACAATTTAGAGCTCCATGAATGCCGTAGGCAAGGAAAGCTGGAGCACAGCCACATTTCAGAGAGTCATGTAGGCTGCAAGGGATCTCTGGAACTCGCTCAGCCTACACTCTGCGTGGAGCAGCCAGCCAGAGTACTTCTGCAGAGCAAAGGAGCCAACCACTATGCATGGGAACAAAGCAGGCAGCAGAGCAGCCTCACTGAGGGTCGGTAAGCCCAAAAGTACCCTATCTGAAAAGCAGAACAGCTATAGTCATAGTAACCAAGCTCAGCCAGGGGACTGACAAGGCAAGGCTTGATTGTAGTAAAGAGGCTAGTCCCAGGTCAAGCCACAGAGTAGAGATCACAACTCATATCTAGGACCGGAGCAAACAGGGTAAGCAACTGACCAGTGATAATCAGCAAAGTCAACATTTGTTGCTGTTTTTTTTTTCCCCAGCACTTAGTGATCTCCCCTGATTGCCATGACCTTTTCAGGATGATAAAAAGCTGGCCTGTTACAACTGCCAGAACCCTCCACAAACTTACATGCAACTCTAACAAGATCTGTAGGAAAAAAAAAATAAAAATCTATTAGATGTGTTCTCAAGTATGCTCAATATTTAACAAAATTTCAGATCAAGCCCATAAGCTGCACAGACTGTGCCTGACCTGGTATCCAGCAGATGTCATTTTCACATACTGTTAGAGTCTTGAAAATGCTATTGAAAAAGCTAACATATAGATCAACATTAGATCCATGAACAGCATTTGCAAAGACCACTTGGTGCAAGGAAAAGGACTTTTCCCCTTATGTAATGAGGGGGAAACAGTTTTTTCCCCAGCATCATGGCAATTCCAGTGAAACTGGTTAAGTTGGCTTTAAAGAAGTTTTCTAGCAAGCAGAAAATCATCTTCCAATAGTTTAGATATGATTAGTCCACATTGGTGTGCAAACAATGCTCTACACCCATACATACACCTTCCAGCTTACTTTAGTCTCTTGCAGGGAGCATCTTCTGTATGTTCAGGGAAATGCCCCATGCCTGGTCTATCTAGTGTGATTCAGTTCCTGTGGACTTGATATAATGGAATTTCCATAAGGCACAGTACTTTTGCCAGATAGACAATTTCATAATCTGCCATATTTTTTTTTCCAACTCACTGCAGCTGGAATATAGGCATTCTCTCCATTCCATGGGGAACTGGCTGCAGCTTTCTTGCTTCTGATCTACCTTCACTATAAAGGGAATTATATTACACTGGTAGTATCAGTCTCCTGGCTTATTAGTACTTCCGTTGCTGATCTTTAAAAGGTTGCATCCTGAGAGGAAGAATTCAGCAGCTAGGAAATGAGCCAAAGAAACAATACTCGAAGGGAGTATTCTCCCAGTCTGAGAACTGCTTTAGCTAGATTGACTGAATGCATTACACACCCTATCGTGTCAATGTTGAGAAATCAAAAACTATCAAAATGCTTATCAAGACATCATCATTTTCTACCCGAAATTCATTTCCTGAAGATACCTCTGAAATTTTCATTATTTCCCTACACCCTGGTTGTATAAGGATACATATCTGCATCCTTAATCCGGACTACAGTCTTAATCTTGAAAAGAAATAACCAAGAAACATACAACATTCTAGTTTTGTGTGAAGTTTTCCACTCATCCTGAGATATCTACATTTTTACAGAAATGAATCAAAACACAGCTCAGGTAGTACAAAAGCAATTTTAGAATCATAGGTTGGGAATGACCCTTCAAGATCACCAAGATCAACCATTATTATATATGCATATTATTTTCCTTAATATTTTCAAAATACTTAAAGAAATTAAGACATGCTACCTGATTTCTACAATCTCAATCAACTGTACGATCACATACATTTGGTACATTTCAATACAGTATTTGATATGTAATATTTCATTTATTTTAACTCAGTTTTATAACCACCCTCAAAATTAAGTGAAACTGACTCTCAATTACTTTTATCCCACTTCCTGACACTTGCCAGGAGGGAGAAATGAAGAGACGGAACTCTTGCACTTGTCTTCTGGAACAAGTCATGGATATATGGGAATGAGGGGGCAGTTCTGCTCTTTGGCTCACATCCAGTAACCTGAGCACCAGACACCTAATGGTGTACCAAAGGCTGGGTTGTGGGCCACTGCAACAGATCCTCCAGCATTAGCATTTGGTTGTCTCATAATCAGATGCTGAGATACACCTAAGTGGTATATTTAGAGTGACACTTCTTGTTCACTAAGGCACGCACAAATTTCAAGGAAAGAATGTTCTCCAAATTTGTTTCAAGTAAATGAAAATCAAGCAAACCCTGAACCTCTGAACATCTGGCTTATCTTTTTAGCCAAACGTTTGCATATGTCAGACTGGCATGAATCAACCTGTGAGCCAGTATGTTTTAACTTGGGTCTACTCATTTGATTAAACACTGGAGGAAAAAAGAAGAGAAGGGGTCTGAATGAAGAAAGAATTGACAAGTATTACTGGGAAACGTTGAGCTCTGACATTGTCTATTTCCTTGGTTTTTGAAAGGACTTGCAAATATCCATCTGCAGACAGTCTTTACAGCACAAGCCATTTTCCCTATTTTCCTCCAACATGTTGGAGAGGACAGTTTATGTACTTGATGCCAAGACCACAATTCAAAAGGATAATTATTTGTCATCGTTATACAGAAGAAGATAGCCTAAGATCGGCTGCACAATTTGTACCCACTACAGAATACAATATAAATTGTGCTCTGTTTGATTCACTGAATGATCAATATGGAATTAAATAGTTTTCTCAGTCCAATGGTGAAAAGGGATGAAGAAGTCACTAGGCAGTACTGGTACCACCCAAATATAAGGACAAGATATAAGACAGAACCCAAAGATATTTCTTCAGACAATTCAATGATACTATCAGGTCATAGAAAAGCCAGTGTCAAAGTAACAATCTCAAATGGAGGTTGATTAAAATATCTTGCCAACACCAAATGTTCTCTCTATGCTTTTGTATGTATAGTGATTTTGAAAAGCTGAAAGATCAAGGTTTTGTGATGTAAACTTCATACCTATCTCAGTTAAAGCAGAAGCTTTTAAATATTTAATGAAAAAGAAAAGAAAAAGAAACTTAGCAGGACATATTGTAACTTGTAATATGCTCCCCAAAAAATAACTTTTCAGTGCTGTACTGTAAATTGGGCTGTTGGCTAAGCAGCATCAATAGAACAGCAGCTCCAGTGGAGGGAATTAAAACTGAAGAAAGAATCCCTTATTCAGAAAATTCATACTTTTAATTTTATGTATACACCCTCCAAAAAGAAAGAATTTGAGAGGTGCCTTAAATTACACTTCCAATGCACAGATCTGCAATCCACTATGCTACATTTAGACCATCCTCTGTGTGTCTTATACATAGAAGCCAGAGAAATGGAATGCCATTTTCAGGTGCATGTGTGAGAAGCCAACAGTAATACCAACTTCATGATTTTCTGACAAAAACCAACAAGTGTGATTCAAGTTCTGCTACACAAGAAGGTGGGGGAAGCAGCAGATGAGATTTCGGCAACACACACCCAGCCTCCAGAGCTCAGCACTAATGACAGTGAATATGCTCCACAGCAGCACCAGCAAGATGGATCATTCAGTCAAGAAGCAGAATCATTATTTATACAGCCCATTAACTGGCTATATATACACAGAGAGAGACACGCTCAGACACATGGAAACCTTTTCAGCTAAGGAACTATGATACAATGAACTTGGGGAGAGATAGGGTTTCACATGAAGTCACAAAAAGAGTCTTTAAAAGGCCTTTTGAAATAGATATCAGGACATCTATTACCAACCAACTTTTACAGTTAATGATTTTTTACTTCCCTCAATGTCTATTCCAAAAAATTCTGCTGCTATCACTGCCTCAAAGAAGCTATGTTTAGAGCAGAGAAGACAATTCCCTCAGCACAAACACCATCCACCAGGAGAAGCCCTCACTATGCTGCACATAAGAGAGGCCAGAAGAGAAGCCTCATCAGATTGCACCAGCAGCCACCCTGCATGTCAGCCTTCCCCACGCTCACAGAGACAACACCCACTGCTGCCAGCTAATGAAACAGCTTTATATTAAACCATAATTGATTAATTTTTAAAAAATAAACTTTCAAACATCAAACCGTCTTTCCCAGTCATTAATTCAACCCTCTGAATATTTTATATCTCCAGACACTTCTACTTGTGCATGCTTATTTTAAGAGCACTTCAATCACAGCGCTGATTCCACTTACATACATCCACCACTTTTCAATTTTATTGCATGTGTAAACAGAATGAGATCTACAAAAGTACGCATACAGCAAAAATAAATAAATGCAAATGTTTGGAGTTTTATGTTATAACATTGCACAAACTATACCAGAAAGACACAAAGCCATTTTACTAACAACCATGAAACTTACACTTCTAGCATTCATCTCATTCCATAAGCAGAATATCCACGCCTATTTACACAAAATTAATCTGGCAAACAATCTTTTACTTTTTATTTTTATTTTTTAATAAATCACAAGTAACAACATTTCTGTTTGAAAAAAAAATACCCACAAAAATTTCAGTGGCATCTGATTGTGACAAATCTACCTTAAGACTTCTTAATTCACAGCATACACCCGGTGCTTTCAAACAAACAAGCATTTACATTATTAATGCTCTCAGAATAATTCACGGGAGATGACAGGTCAAAAAGCTGACTGGATAACAACAGCTTCTTCTGGATTTTATTCTCCAAATATTATACAATGCATTACCTTTTCCAAAGACTACTGACTCAATACTCCATGTCACCGACATAGCCAGCCTACCAGCATCACACCTTGTAAAAGTTCTGCTACCTAATTCAGGCACCTGTGTGGCATACACACTAGAGAAAGGGGCCCAAATGCTTCTCAAAGGAGAACAAAAAGCTAATACTTGAATTCAGGCAGAGCCAAACCTATACCTTTTGGGGGTGCTCAGCAGCCACTGCAAGGCAAGATTCTGTCTTCTTGAGGGACACCCAAAATGCTCCATCCAATTAAGACCAGAACTGAAGGGGAAACAGTTGTAACCAGCATAAGCTTCCAGTTCCTGGCTCACTTCACATCAGGAACTCCTCAAAAACCTACTTCTGAAGAAAGGGGCTGTTCCCCACCACCCTCAGCTGGGAGACTGTTTCCTTCAGACTCGAGACATCACTTCCCCAAGAACACTTTATTTTACTTCTGCTTTGGTTTCCTTTCAAAGCAGAATGTTTGGGGAAACTGCAGGCCTTTGCCTTTCAAAAAGAAAAGTTTCATCTCTACGCAATTCTCCTCTGTTCTTCCTGCATTCATAGCTCCTAGACCAAATTTATGAGGATCACATCAAATGCTCACTTCCACTCCCTGTCCCCTTGTAGCTCAAAATGTACTGGTTGTTGATGGGCTAGAGGCAGGGATCGTGGTCCTAACTGGATTATTCACTGTTAGCAGAAATATCGTGCACTGTTTGCTTGATAATCATGGAACTCCATACCCAAAAGGATTACCCACTGAATTCACCTGTCAGCTTTTCTTCCGAGTCATCAATTCAATTGCTTGCAACTGCTGTCCCAACTTCAATCATATAAGTTGAGGCTCAATGAGCAAGAAGAGGAGCAGATAAACTGAATATGTCCCATAGTTGCTGCTGCTTAGATTTTTCAGAAGTCTAGTTCTAAAATCAAGATGGCAAGAGATGCACAAACGACAAAAAAGCAGTGATGGGAAGCAGGAACATAATTTACATTTTCTTTTTTCCACCAGTAAAATCAGTTGTTTAAGATCCGTAGTGCTTCCAAAACCTAAAGTTGATAGCACAAATATATATTGCAGTTCTAATTTTCTGCTTTTTAGAGCGGCTTCTCTCTGAAGGCATCAAAATATTGTCAGCAATAATATAGGCTCAAAGCACAAGCGTTCCACTCATTTTTCACTGGTCTAATGCTGAACTGAAGAATTTAGTGCCCTACTATAACCTACGATAGGTTATAATATGCTATAGGCTACACAGTGCATTCATCTGCACTGGTAATAAGAAAACATATCATGATGAGGCAAACTGGCAATAAGAAAATACAACTGAATGCCAACAAAGGCAGTAGATTGTACTAGATTACACAATTGTTTCAAGAGACTAAAGGCTCGTAAGCACTTACATATTTTCTTGTTAACAAAGATTTACATCAGCTCACTGACAAAGCCCCACGGAACCTACAGTATTCACGACACCAGTATGCTCACATAACAGCCTTGCAGTCTGTCAAAACTAGAAGCAGGAAAAATGAAAACAAAAATCTCATTTGAAGTGAATATCAATGTAATTCCTCACATTGATCAGCATATTCAAGATCAATATTTTAAAAGCTTTTATTATTTTAACAGAAAAATGCAATCAAGTTAAATGCAGTTTTTTTGAGAAAAGCATCAAATATTACTGTTTATTCAGATAATTTAAAATATTATGGGGTTAGACACCATCTTCTTGCTAATGAGACTACTACAAACAGAGAACTGTTAAAAGACAGACTTACAGATTTTATTTTAATGTTTTTGTAGAAACGGCCATTTTTCTATCCTCCTTAGGGCTTTCTCTCCCCAGAAAACATCAGAATTATCTAGCACCTAAGATGAAGGGAATCCTGTAGTGCAAATAAATGTCTAAAAAAGAACTTGCTGTGAAAAGCAGTACTACTTTTGCAGGCATTAAATACACTTAGATCACGCACTGAAAGCTGACTAATCTTTGTCAACTGAGGTAAATCAAGAAACTTTGCCACCATTTTTTAAGTTCCTTCCCCCCCTCCCTCCCCCCAAAACATAACATCTTTCCATGAGACTTTCTAAATGATCAGCATGGCAAATTTTGTTCAGAAATGGTCTCCAGTGAGGAACAGCAATCCTGAAATCCACAAATAGCTGAAGTTTTCAACAGATGGCAGGTTGATGTTCCTAGCTCTTTCCTACATTTGATACAGCCATCAGCATCTTCTTCCTCCATTAATTATTCATTTGATTTTCAGTTGTGCCCCTTCTCATACTTTCTACTACCACTTTTTGTTCAATTCTTCCACGGTCTTTTAAACTTTTTGACTTTTTTTTTTTTTAAGTCATTACTTCAAGATTTCCAGTCTAATCTTAGCAAGGCTACAGGATACACCTACTCTTAGGAAAGCACTGTAAAGTCTGAGAGAAAACTTGTATAGAATTACTGATATCCATGTTATGCAAATACAAATATCCAACAGTTCTATTTTGCTATGTCTTCTTAAAGCTTACTTTGGTGAGTCATGTGTATTCCATTAGGAAATTCCACTCATTTTGTTTCCCCTTCTTCTGAACGATGCTTTAAAAGTCACTGCATTCCTGATCACTGTAGACCATTATCTTCCATTACCTTCTCTACTTTCCACTCTTGCTTTCCATGCCATCCATTTATCTCCTTCCTATAGTTCACAGCTGTACCTGCAGTGCTCTTGCCTCCATCACCCCAATGATACCTTCCCCTTCATTCCTACTAGCCCCCTCACCACAGAACAGAATGAGAAAAGACTCAAGACAAGGAAGGCAAGTAGTATTGAACAACAAAGGTCAGGAGAAAATCACAACTGACTCCTTCAGTTTACTGCAGTAACATTGTTTTGCTCTTTAGAATCAAACAGCAGGTTAAAAAAGAACAACAAAGCAAGCAAATCTAGAAACTCCACTCAGAAGCCAAGCAAGTCTGATTTCATAAGAAGAAATCATCTAATAAGGAGAAGTATGAGGGCTGTCAAAATAGGAGACCTCGTTTTTTATGCAGGTGCTGGTGGTACAGCAGTAGAAACTTTTCACCATTATTGAGTTACATTCTGTTGCTGTCAAACAGATGGCAACGATAGTCTGACAACATGACATCATAGAAGTGCATGTGAAGTAAAGATGTGTCACTGAATTCCTCCATGCAGAAAAAATGGCTCCCACTGACATTCATCAGCACTTGTTGAATGTTTGTGGAGACCAAACTGTGGCTGTGAGCACAATGAGAGAGCTGGGGGGTGAATTTCAGACAGCAACAGTGAATCGCTTCCGCTGGTACAGATTTCTACAAGCATGCCATCCATGTTCTTGTTCATTGCTGGTGACAATGCACTGCTAATGTGGTGACTGTCGAAAAATAGCCTTCTGTAGATGAGAATTTGCTCTTGCTCTATCAATTAGTGGTATTGTCAGCTTTTCATCTCTTGTAGTTATCATGGAAATAAATAGGCGGCTTTACCTCCAGAGCAACCTCCACAAATTTTTACATCCCTAGAAAGGGAGACTACAATAGCAAGAAAATCCAGGGCCCCTGGGCTCCTTCCTAATGTTCTGAGACAATATCAGCCACTTCTGTGTTGCAGATGAGTTGCTGGCTTACGACCAGCTTGTTGTCCACCAGGACTCTTTCTACAACACTGCTCTCCAGATACTAAGCCTCCAGCCTGTACTGGTGCCTACTGTTATTTTTTCCCCCAGATGCAGAACCTTGCATATCTCTCCACAAGTTTTCCCTCTCTGTCCAGTTCTCCAGCCCATCCAGGTCCTTCTGAATGGGAGTACATGTGATATTTAACATCCACTCCTTCCAGTTTTGTGTCACCCATGAACTTGCTGTAACTTACAGTTACTACCTATGAGGGACTTAGGAAAAATACCTTCAGACTAACTGCTTAGTAGCTTAGCTGAATGAGATTTCCAAAAATAACCTACATGCCATTCACATTGAGCGACTACTTACTAAAAAACTGACAGTATAGTGTCAACCATGGCAGTCCTAACATTGACACTACTTTTCATACTGTACTGTGCAATGCAACTACATAATAAGCTGGCATTTTCTATATAAAGACAACTCAAGAGTGAACTCCGTGCTGCTGCAGGAAGTACACTGGTGTAAAAACAAAAGAGTTATTCACACAGGCCAAATACTATGTTCTTGCCAGATGTCCCTAAGGGCATTTAACTTTGAGTTCATCCTTCCAAAGGATTACTGAAATCGGTGGAACTGAAGGCCAGCTTTTGCACATCTGTAACCTTCTGTAAACATTACAAGACAGTTGTATAGATCACCTCCATCATACAAAACACCTCCATCCTTCACTTTGGAGAGACTGAAAAAGCAGCTCCTTTTAATTAGAAGAAAAGCCATAATTCTGGGCTTTTTAAAATCATTTTGTTTCAATTGAAGTCTGAATTCTTTATTACTGGCCCGTTAGGCAAGTAAGTTTATACTTCATAAGATAAGCACCAACGTTTGAAGATCTAGTGGATAATATGAACAACATAGAGCACATTAGGTCAAAAGCTTTTACCAACAGCACATTGTTACTTATCACAACCTCCCTTATTTGCAAGTATGATGCCACTTGATTCGGTCTCAACTTTCACACCACCTGTTTTTCAAAAGATGGGTTTTAATTCATTAAAAAGATGTGCTTCTTTATTACAGTGAAATAAATAGCCCATCTCATGTACTGCGTGAATATTTTTTTCCACAATCTTATAACAAATTTTAGCTATTAGTTATTGATACAAATGTTATCAATAAGAAGGAAATCCTCAAAGGGTGTTACACCCTTCTCAATGAAGCACAACTAAATCTACTCAATTAGGTAATCATGACTTAGTAAGTACATTCCATAAACTACCAATTTTGAAATTATTCTGTAATACAAAGGAACAAATTTCCACATTAATTTATATTAATACAATGCCTTAAGATCAAGAATTCTCCTCATCCTGTTCTCACCAACCGCAAAAACACTGTCTGAATTCCAGAAAAATCTAACACTTGAAAGGAAAAGCCCACAAAAACTCCCATGTTCTAAAGAACAGCTTTCACAAACAAGAAACAAATGTATGTTATTTCTGTCTGAATCCATACTACTCATCTGAACACATCAGCTCAGGAAATAGAAGTTACTGTTGGCTAAATTTTATCTTCTGATCAGAATCAATTCAAAGAACTTCAGAATTATTTAACTTTTTTTCTGCACCAAAATAAAAACTAAAGATGTAAATATATATATATATGTTATTGTCCCGTAAAAGAGAAAGGGAATGTAAAAGAGTTTGGTGAGTAAACAGTAATTTGGTTAATAAGTCCAGTCTTTCTAAAACGCCCTAAAAGATAAGTAAACGTATTATAAATGAATATTTGCCTGAAAACCTCAAGAGATATAATCTTCCACCATTACAGACCACATTTACCCTCATCTGAGGGGTGACTGCATATAAAGTCCCATTTCAAAAGTCCTTGTCCCACATACATTTTTATTTGCATACACTGTATAATACAAGAACAATTTTTGCATCAACTATGCACGTTTACAATGCGTCAAGTTCCTTATCGTAGGTGTGGCTTTCTGCACCACTGCATAGAATGGCTTCTACAGGGAGTGAATTCAGTCATAATAAAAAAAAAGATTAATTAAAAACACTAATTTATGAAACAAAAGAGGCAAGCAATAAGCATATACATACACTGCACTTGTACATCTGTTCAGAAAGAAAGGCACCTGCAGCGTCTTACTTTGCTCTATTATGACAATGACTCTTTGAAACACTATCTGGATAAATTTTACCTATTATATTTAAAAAGCTTTAAAATCATTAGCACATCAAAAATATACAAAGTCTTTTCACACCAAGTTGCGATACATAAACATTCACCTTCTTTCTTTCCAGATTGAACTGTATTTTCTTGTTTTATCCTACTTCTGCTTTGACGACTCACGACAGATGGCAGAATTATTTAGTTTGTTTTCAGTTTATTGTGTATATACCTTATACAGAAATGATGCAAGTAAAGAATGAGAGGAAGGCACCCCATCTCCCTGAATGCTTCCCTGGGGCAGGAGTGGAGACTGCTTTGTTTCTTGGCATGTGCAGCTCCTTCTATAGACCAGCAGAAAAGGAGGGTGCTGATGAAGCTCAAGTTGAAAAGCTGCAGGAAGAATAAAAGGATCACAGCAAGAAAGAACGGAGAAGAACTGCTCTGGAGACCAAAGGAAATTGGAGAGTTCACAAGACTTGGGGAAATCTCTGAAGTTGGACTGATTCCCTCTTTCAAGGAGGCTCAAATAATGGGATTCATGTGAAGACTAGCGTTTCCCCTAGTTAAACATCTAACTGCTTTAGACTGTGTTCCAGTAAAACAAATTTACTTTTAGGAGGTTCCTGTTTTATTCAACCTGAAGAAAGAAACTTCACCTAAAGACTCAACTCTACATCTTGTGATACAGCTTTCGAAAGCTCTTGAGATGAGAGATAAAGAGGCAAATGAAGCTATATAAGTGTTTCCACTAACAGTGCTAATATGCAGGACTGAACCTCAAAGTCCTCTGGTAAGAGGGGAAACTGAGATTAAGTTCTTCAGAAATAATTTTGTTCTCCAAATGCAAAGTACTAGTCACTTGTAGCTTCACAACAATCAACAGTGGAAAATTAAAAAAAAAGATGAAAAATAAAAGATTGCCATTCAACTTATCACAAATGTATACCTGCACTCTGAAAGTAGCTTTCAAATGCTCAGAAGACAAGAAAGATTAAGTGAGAAGACTCAGCCCAAACCACCTACAGAGCTAAGAGATCACAGCTGCTGAGTTCCCTTTGTATTGCCTGTCAAATGCTGTAAGCAGAAACAAGGATCTACCCATACCTGTGGTTCCAAAACTGTCAAGTGCTGTATTTGCTGTAACTTTCAAAAGATGAAATCTCCTATGGGCAGTTAAGGCCCTCTAAAATACACTTGGTTCATCTAGTAAAAACTATTCTGGTAATAAGGAAAACTGTTCTGCATTATTGAAACAAATATCTTAAAATATATATACCTTTATGGTATGTTTTATGTTCTGCCAGTTAGAAGGTTTTGTAGGAGGCTCAGAATTACTGCAACAGGACTTAACCATAATGCAGACCTGAAGAAAAGGTCATTAAAGTGGCCACTCCGAGTAGAAGCCACTCTAAGGAAGCAGCCCAACGAAGAGATGATCACTTTCAATTCCAACATTATTACTGTCTATCAGCACCACAGCTAATGGCATCACCTGTCATTTTCACCACTGTCAAATGTGATAGCCAATTAAAGTAACTGGTTTATGAACCTTCAGATGAAAGTGAAGCTGGTTGAGTAAAATGATTATGCATTACATGAATTCAGAGTATAATACATAATGCAGTTGCAAGAGAGACTATTAGAATCATAGAATTGCTCAGGTTGGAAAAGGCATTCAAGATCAAGTCCCACCGCAGCCAAACCATACTACCCTAACTAACAACCCACCACTAAATCATGTCCCTAAATTACTGAGAGTTCCCAAGAAATAAAGCGTTTATTATTCATGATGCCGAAGCGTTGTACTTAGAATCATAGAACCAGAATCCTTAGAGCTGGAAGGGATCTTTAAAGGTCACCTATTCCTGACTTGCAATGATTTCAGAACATCAGTACAGAATTCTAACATCTTTAGTGTATTACTGATTATACACAAACTCAAACCAAATCAATATCTAGAACTTTGTTTTTACAGCTTCATAAGGATTTCCTCTGTTAAGAAGAAAGATCTATGACTATGACTCCGTGACTCTATGAAATGTAACATATGTATGTCCTGATTTGGAATTCATTTTTCTGCTAAATTTCATTTTATAGAATCACAGCACCATTGAGCTTGGGAAGAGCAGCTGGTGGTCCCTGTTCCCACTCCACCACCTACCACCCCTGCTCAAGAAAGGTCACATCAAGCAGGTTACTCAGGGCCGCATTTACTCAAGTGTTAAGTGGAGACTTCACAATCTCTCTGTGCAACCTAGTACACTGTTCGGCACTGCAATAGGTTTTTTACTTGTTTACAGAGTAAACAAGTGTTTTTCTGTGTTCAGACAGAAATTCATGGGTTTTTAATTTGTTCCAATTCTTCTTGTCCTGTCACTGCATGCCAGGGAAAGGCATCTGGCTCAAACTCTTACCTCCCTCTATCCCAATCATGTACTTAAACAATGATAAAAATCCCCCCCAGCCTTCTCTTTTCCAGGCTGAGCAATCCCAGCTCTCCCTGCCTATTCTCATAAGGCAGATACTCTGAACCCTCCACTGTCTGTGCGATTCTTTGCTGGTCTCCAGTTGGCCATTGTCACTGCAAGGAGTGCAGAACTGGACATGGCTGTTAAGATATGTTTTCTCGCACACTAAATTAAAAGATCACCCCTCACAGTTAGCTAGCAATGTTCTCAGTGTGTTCCAGGATGTTGCTGGCCTTCCTTACTGCAAAGGTAAATTGCTGACTCGTTGGCAACACAGCGTCCCCAGCATCTCCACATCCTTTTCTGCAAATCTGATTCCCATCTGTGGGCCCCCAGTAAGTATCAGTTCACAGAGTTGTTCCTCTCCAGGCACAAAACTTTGCATTTCACTTTGCTGAACTTCACATGGCGTGAAGTTCACAGGCATTTAGCCTGACTGGCTGCATTCAGCTGAGAGGCTCTTTCATTCTTTGGTAGATGAGGCATCACGCCAACCCCAGAGCACCACGCACCACACAGCACGCAGTTCCCAGCAGGGGAGTGAAGCACGACGCAGCCCACAGCACACTAGAAGGCTGGCAAGCCCTCACTTCACAGGGGTGGGAGGAAAGGAAAGTGGTCCAGGAAAAACCCTCTTCTACTATTTTCTACTTTATCATTAAGATGAATTGAAAATACGGCTTTCATTCAGAATCTCTTTTCATGTTTTTAATTTAAACAGCAAGAAAAATCCTGCTCTAACCACAACCTTTTGCTACCAGAATCAGCCCAAAAGGTTCAAAATTATCTATGTAAAAAATAAATAAATAAAGCTACTGGAGCTTGTAGTTTGTGTTGTCACATTCTATACTTAAGGCTTAAAAAAAAAATTTGACTTACAGCAATGCAAAATAAATCCAAATTATGTTAAGATAATTTTTCAAGATTCATATTGCTTAATGAGGCAATTAAATTTACCTGAAATGTATATTCTAATGGGAGAGAGAAGTACATTATCAGACCAAGTAATCTTATTAAAAATCTCAGCAGCTATAGAGTTTAAATTACTCCTTTCAAGATTTATCAAGGTGTTCAAAGACAAGACAAAGACTTAGATACACCATATACCGTAATATAATTATAGATAATTTAGCACACTGAGAAATCCAAAAGAAAGGATGGAAGGAAGGAATAGCATTCCTATTGTTATTCAGTATTGCAAATAGTTCTTATTTCAATCAATAGACTCCGACAAGCTTTATTATGGAAAAAAAGAGAAGTAGAATGACTTTCATTTAAACGATAAGGGTGATACAGTCCACAGGAATAAAAGGAACTGATACTGCTGATCAACAAAAAGGATGGGATTACCCAAAAGCCAGGCATCACTGCAGGAAAAGGAAGAGTACTCCACACACAGACACCATGGGTGGGAGTTTTCCTCCTCTCTTCTGAAACACTGCCACTTGCTTTACTGGAAGATCTCAGCAGGCAAAAGGAAGCACAAGATGAAATCAGATCACTTATTCAATGCAATAATGTGAAGTTGTAAGGATTTCTGAACAAGTAGTTTAAACTTAATATATCACTGGCAGCCAGAGTGCTTAAGCCAATGTAGAGTACAATGTGATCTGATAAACAGACAGATAAAAATCATTGGCTTAGGACAGTAGCTGGAAACAGTAAACTGAAGTACTCTCCACTACTTATAAGTTATGTCAGCAAAAAATTTTGCTTTTAGTTTTGATTTTAATTATTTATATAACTTTAAATACTTATTTTTCTGAATATTTACATGTCATGATACTATGGAATATGCATATTATTGTGCATTACTCTGAATTCCATAAGCAAAAGAGTAAAGTACACATTAGTAGGTTGCTACTGCAACTTAAAGCATTCTTGAAACAATAATGGCAAGATCCAGAAATTTTAAGTACCAAGATTTCACATTGAGTACTTAAGATTTTTCCTCAAAAAAAAAAAAAATAGCATATAATATGATTTCTCACTTTGGAGAGGACATTCTCCACTTTTTTCTACCGAGTCCCACACATCCTGGACTCTTTTCCTGCACACCTCCCTTTCTGGGCAGAGCTCCACTTGGTGTCATCACAGAATTAGTTCTAGAAACTGCTATTGAGAAGCATCGTATAACGAAAAGGATGACAAAAGAACTGCTTCTATTAGTTTCAGATAATCAGTTTCCCAAAATAAGAGGCTAATGACACTCACTGCAATTCAAGGAACATACTCTTTGAATTCCAGTCTGAAACGGTACTAAAGAAAGGACTGTTGATATTTCATCTACCACCTTCCTTTTACTAGCTTATAACAACAAAGGCATATGCTACCAGAAGTCTCGCCTAGTTTCTCTACACTGGAAGACATGAATCAATCCAGGACTATAAGAAAGAAAAAAATATATATCAGAAATTACAAATCAAAAATTCCAGAATCAAGTGGGAAAAAAAATCCACATGAAGGGAATGCCACATTCTCCCACTTCAAAACACAATGTAATACAATAATTCATCCTCGGGATGTAGTCAAGCAGTATTTTGATTCTTGCCTTTCAACTGTTCCAAACAACTATCATCCTTTGCTAAAATGAATGAATGCCAGAGGTTTTATTCTCTGGATACATTTTATGTTGTGCCTGTTTAATAGTCCAATGCAGTAAAGCATGCTGAACTGAACCTAGCTTAAGCTTTTTGCTTGGGCAGTGATTTTAAGATTTCTAAATAACAACACAGAAATGCAAGAGGACACTTTGAAAAGATATACTTGAAATAAAATTACTGACATTTGCAAATCTTATACAGAAAACACCTCCTTCAGATTACATCTCTTCCAGATCAGCTATATTGCACCAGTTCTTCACTTGTCCTGCCGTGTGGAACATAGTAACCAGAAATCCTTGGAAAGCACCAGAACTTTTATTAACTAATGAAATTTGTTAAACGATCACTGCATTGCAAAGCAGTTTCTCTTCCTACGTGAAGGCTGAGTTTACCTGTAGTTTACAGCACAGATTAATCTCTTGTTTCCAAAGCAATATTTGTACATGAATGGGTATATTTACTGTCACTGATTTATCTTACCGATCCATTTTCGCTTCTGCTTCCTTCTATCATGTGATTCGAAATGACAGCCTAGTACAGACTTCATATTTTCTGCCTGATATTTCTGAAGTTTAGATTAATAAGTCTATTTGTAATAACTATTTATGCTCCTACGTTGAAATTACATTTAACATCCTTCAGGCAACCGTACACATTTATCTATGACAGCTCAATTTTTCTGTGTAAAATACTGATTTCCTAGTACCTGCATAAGAAAAGACAGAACTTTAGAAAATTAATTTCTCTACTCCCCTACCGTTTACCCAGGATACTCATAAAAGGCATACCAAGTTACAAAACCAATGGTGTAAAAATAGACATGATCATTTAAATTATCTTCCCTTCCAATGTTCTACACTCATGATAGATGAGAAATCACTTCTATTCTGTGATTGAATCCAATTAATACACCTATAAATAAACTAGAATTACTAATTAATTTATTGGTTTAAATGTTAATAATATGGAAGTAAGAGGTCTGAACTAAAACCAGGTTTTAGAGTTGCATGTGTATTTAACACTGTGATGCAAAATTCTGAAGTATGCTTCCTCAACCAAAATAGTTTACTAACACATTATTCCTATGATATTGGTCACATGCTGATTAAATATTACCTAACGTTTTAATGTAAACTAATGTTAACCTTCTAATATTTTTAAAATGCTTTCATAAACACAGTCTGCTTTCTTTCCCTCGTGGCTGTGGTAGAGTAGCTTTACACTTTGAACTGCTGTCTCCCCCAAGTAACATAAACTTTGAAATTAAGTAGTAGTTGCACTTTAAGGACTTATCTGTGGCTTATGAAGTTATTTTTGTACACAACTTATCCACAGAAAAGCTGAAAAATTTGTTTATCGATTGTGACAGTATTTTGATGCAGCAGTGTATGTTTCCAGCACAGGCATGTAACAGGCTGTCATCGTTGTCAGAATCAAAGCTCTTTTCCTTCAGATGAAAATCTGTAGGATTTTATGTAAAAGAGTTTGTTAAGTAAGTTCCAAGAACGTTCAGTTTCCTCATTTAATTGAGTCAGTACTCTTGCCTTCTTTTTTTAATTGGGAGAGCAGGTAGAACATAGATAATGCAGTAAAATTATATGCTGTATAAATTTCACTACAGAAAAAAAAATTGTTAAAACATTTCAACTGTATAATAAATAAACTTCTCAGTGACATGCACGTCTCCCTTGCCTAGCACGAACAAACAATGGAACAATGGTTATATTTTTTGATTGATTTGCACAGTTTGGTCACCCAAAACAGCATTAACTCTGCCCACTGAAGATGACAGGTGACAATCATATCAGTAAGTCATTTTCTGCATTAGCAGTCTAAGAAAAGAATCTATTTGTTTGGTTTCTCTTCTTTTTGCTTTTTTCAGGGGGGGGGGGTTATTTTAAATCATTTCTCTTGGCTTCTACCACTATATGGCAAACTTGCAGAAACATCACTCAGAAACCACACAGTCTAAGTTTAAAAAAAAACAAAGCTATTTAAAAATGTCATATTACATCAAGACATGGTAGAAAGTTGGTGATAAAGGAACCTAAAAAAAGCTCTAAGAACATAAGTAGTACTTCAGTAATTCCTTTACTATCTCCTATGCTACAACATTGAATAAATGTGGCTTTCTCAGATAATAAAAAGCAAGTATTACAGTCCTAGAAAACTTAATCAGATGCAGACAGCATCAGACACACAGAACATCTTGTAAACTAGTTTACTGCCCTGGAAATAAAGAAGAAAGGTCATCAGTCCTCTGCTAGAGCAGTAGTAAAGTCACACTTGACAGAGTTCTCGAGTACAACAAATCACTCTATAAAATCGGACTCCTCTCTGTTCATTCACTGAACACCATGCCACCTTCTACCAGGAAGACACAGATAAATCTTAGACAGTTGGGTAACAGAGATGCATATAGTGGGAGTATTTAGCGTTCTCTGTATCCAACCTCTATTTGATGTTTTCCAACATCATCTTCCTAAAAGGGCCCAGTACACTGTGGCCAAGTAGCCCTGGACATGATGAATTAAAGAATCATCTAGGTTGGAAAGGACTTTCAAGATCATCTGGTCGACCATGAACCTGACGTTAAGTCCCACTGCTAAACTATGTCCCTTAGTGCCATGACCCCACCTCTTTTACATACCTCCTTGACTTCCCTGGAATGCTCATTTCAGTGTCAAACCACCATAGTGGTGAATAAATTCTTCCAAATAACCAAACCTCCCCAGCAGAACTCAGGACATGAGGAAATGGTCTTATCACTTGTCTCCTGAGACCAGCCCCCACCTTGCTGCAACCTCCTTGCAGGTAATTGTAGAGAGTGATAAGATTTTCCCTCAGCTTCCTCTTTTCCACGCTGAACAGCCCTAGTTCCCTCAGCCACTTCTCATAACTCATCTTCTAGTTCTGCACCAGCTTTGTTGGCACTCTGCACACACTTAAGCAATTCAGTGCCATCCTTGCAGCAAGGGGCACTGTCAGATGCTTGTGTATGCACACTTTCATTATGATATGAAAGACTGTGGCTACACGCACCTAAAACCAAAATGTGCATCACAGAAAACTTCAGTCATTTCTTCTCCTTGACTTCTGGAACAGTCTGACTTATAAGCATCCCGTATCTTCATAGAATCATCACAAAATCATAGAATGGCTCAGGTTGAAAAGGACCTCAAAGATCACCTCATTTCAACCACCCTGCTGCAGGCAGGGTTGCCAACCTCTCTACTAGACTGCTTAATTTTTTCTTTAAACCTTGATTATCAGATTATATTCACAAACTGATTTTCTTGACAGAAAACTCAAAAAGTCTGTCCAAAAAAACATTAAGGAAAAGAATTTGACAGTAGTTCCATGCAGCGTAGTATTTTTTTCCTCATTTTCTCTTGCATATAAACAAACTGTAAATTCGGTAAAATATCTTAGAAACAAAACCAAACATTATCACGACTTCACTTTTCACATCTAAACAAAATGCCCTATAAGCACACACACAAAAAAAAATTATAGAACAATATTGCGGCATACCTGAGCACAGCTTCAAATCCAGACAGACACAAATAAATGGCCTGCTTTTCTGATGTTTCTAACCCATTAGCCTTTACCTTCACAGTAACAGCCCTGATACAGAACAATGATTTCATATAAAGGAGCCCAAGTCCAGACTAAATTTATTTAAAGTGCTTGCTAGTTCAAGAATTCAAGTGTTTTCTGTGTGGACATACGTGTGAAGTGAAAATCTAGTTCTACTGATGTTAAAAGATTTGGTCATTTTCTGTGCATCATGGCTCAAATAACAAAATTTCACATCAATAATGAACACTATATATTTCCAACTTTTTGGTGTTACCTATTTCATATGGAAACATTGTGTATTTTAAGTTGCTTACCCCTTCACAAGGGAAAGATGGCAAAATATTCCAACCATGTCACTTCACTGCAGTTTATCTTTTCATTTCATTGGGCCTCCAAATCAACAAACTCACATGCTTTATATAGTAAAAAAAATAAAGAAAAATGTAGTTCTAGGTGCCAGCACCCTAAGACTTAAAAGTATTCACAGTTGAAGAAAACAGTTGAAGAACCACGTAGAAAAATTTTCTTCAGCGTATGCTTCCCAGTTACACTAATGGATGGGAATTTTCTGTGTGCTTTAGTGCTGTTATTAAAGGCCTACTTTATGCAGATGGACAACTTAGGTACATTTAAAAAATAAGAATTACATCATGAAGATCATTATACAACCATCTGCAAAGTTTCAAAGCTTTAAAGAGCAAAGTAATTTAAAATGCAATAACATCACATTTTAACTAATGCCACTATCATTTTAAGACAGAACTGCCCGACCAACACAAAGCAGTTTTCCCCCCGCAAGCAGTTTTTAAATCATAATGAGAAGGGTCACTAATTCTTCAGGTATCCAAAGCTGAAAGAAAAAAAAACTGCTTATAAACTCCTAAACCATCCTTTAAGCCAGAGCCAAAGGTTCGTACTTCCATTGCTAATGATCAAAATAAACCTTTCACCTTCCATCTTCTAGGTACCTTCCACCATTTGATTTCATTCTCATTTGATCGTAAGAATTACTCCAGGAAAGGGATTATTTTCAGAATCTATGAGGTGCAGAAGCAGTTCCACAACAATCAGTGTTCACAGATCTTAATAAAAGTCTGCTGTAAAACACAATCAAGCTGCGTAAAAAGGAAAGTTGTTAGTGCATGTAAATGAGAATTCAGCGTCTAACTTACAATCCTCAAACCTAGTAAGAAGTAGTGAATTGAAGAACAATTCAGGATATAGACAGGGCAACTTCTCTCAAGTCTTCCACACTGCAAAGATACACTGACAATAAGAGGGAAAAAAAGTTTATTTTATATAAAGAAGAACTAAAATTATATATATATGAATCTCTCCTACCACCTCCTCCATCATACAGACAGCAAGATGGAGATACGTGCAATAGGAGAAGTGATGTGGGCACAGATTCCAGGGATAAATATAATCTAAAAGCATGAGAAAGCTACCACTCTTTGCCATACTGTGTTAGGGTACATTTAGAAGAGCAAGAGCTATAGATCTGCCTGGATGACATATGTTCTTGCTGCCCAACAGAAGAGCTAGAACAAAAAACTTGTTTTAAATATCTGTTAATGTGCCACTGAAGACTGAGGAGGCTGTTAAGGAATCTGTCTTAGGTCACAGTGTACACACCACACTTTATCTGAAGACTACGGCTGTCTCAACTGTTCAAATTTATCCTGTTCTGAGATTGTACATCTCAGAAGTTGTACATCCAGATCTGGACCTCTAACTTGGATAAAGCTTCATAAAATTAAGCCAATACAACTGACTGTAAAAGGATGATTTCTGTTTAGTACAGAGGCTACAATCAGAGTGAAAATAATGGATTTTGTTTAAATTCTTTCACATTAAAAGGAGTTGTGCCAGCAGAGAGCTTAGTTGCCATAAGGCAACTTCTTAAAAATTTTAATTTCTTAAAATTTAAAACGCATTTAAAATTCTTCAGATCTAGAAGATTCTAAGCATTGGTATAATTGCTAACATAAGACCTTTCAGACCCTGAATCACTGCATAACAACAATGAAAGCCTTAAAACTAATCATGCCAAAGATGCACAGAACCTTCGCTTACTGGTTAATCCATTTGTTTGGGAATTTGCTTGCTACATCTTGGTTACTAAACAGGTGATGGTTTCAAACCAATTCACTTTAGTCCCAGCAGGACTACATATAATACCCAGCAGTATTACAGACAGTATTTTCAGAAGCACAAGTTCCTGTATTCACAGGTAATTCGTGCCACTACAAATCTAAAGTAAAAATTATTTTCACCAAAATTTGAAAATCTCTGGGCTATGAGTTGCAAAATAAACAGTAAATACATTTGTACTGACTGTACCCTCCCTCTTTTCCTATCACACACAATTACAATTAAAATTTAGTCATTTCTAATCATGTCACTGAATTAACCATTGCTTACGCAGATTGTTCACGAATTGTTGATCACAGACTTTATTTCCATGTTTCCCATGGCTCAAACAGTTAATAAACAACAAAAAAAAACCCATTCACACAGCACGTGCCCTCATGCTTCCTACTTCCTATATCATCTTCCCATTTTCTCATGTCCTCACTGTTATGCTTTTCAATCTAGCAAATATGCTCTTTCTCTGCAACTAAACCTTTTATTTTAGTTATTCACTTTTTTCATGTAGTGAAGAACTATAAAGATGGCAGTACTTGTTACAATAGCCTAGTCTTAAAGACAGGCTAAGAGGAGCAACACAAGCTAAACAGATTTTTGTGTGCTTGATGTTTGTCAACATTCTCTGAGCTCAGACAGCATTATTACCTTCTCCCCCATCACCCTAGCAAAGCGTGGCTTGAGCTTATTCTTATGTCACTCATACCAAGAGGAAAGCCTGGCTGTCACTCTCTAGCCCGGTACATTTGTAGAAAAGCAGCTCAAGGTTTCAAAAAACCCATATGCTACAGAAAGAATAAGCTCTGTGCTTGTCAGAAGTTGTATAATAGTAGATATAAACAGAAGAAATCTCAAAGGAATGCAAGATTTAGCCTGCCTGACACTATGGACTCGCAACAGAAAAGGTGCTTACACAGTGAATGCCAGGTCAGGCACTAATTTCTGAACTCAAATTGGGCAACGTGCACCCTTCCCCTCCTCTGAAGCATCACTATGGCTGGGGGCTAGCAGCAGGCTGCATGGAATGCTGCTGTGGCACACACATTGTTGCTTTCTCCCAGCAGATATAGCACCCTCCTACCTGTGTCAAAACCTCCAAATCTCTAGTTCTGCTTGACCTGCTGTCAGGACCTGTGATGCAATTATGTCCTCAAAGGATGGAAATACAACAATTCCACATCATCTTCTGAGATCAAACCCGATGTTCTAAAATTAAAAAAAATAAATAAATAAAAATGCAGGTGCCAGACTACTGCAGAAGCCTCCAGCACCTTTCTTCAGAAAGCCACACAGGAAGATACCAGTTCTCTCAGACTCTGCCTGTCCTACTGCAATAAAAGAAGAAATGCTCAGTTTCACAGGAATAACATATCCTGAATCAGACTTGGACACAGTTCCACCAGGAGCTAAGAGAAGAGCCCCTAGCATGGGTGGTTCTCTTAAGGTTCTCCTGAAGGCTTCCAGACATATCTTTCCCAAAAGTCTCAGTTATAGCTATCCAAGACAGCATGCTTAAATACATACTACCTCCATATTGAAACAGGCACTTTGGGAATTATTTTTGAAAGCATCTGTATGAAGGGAGAGTTTTAAGTTGGCTGACAGAGTCTTATTAGGTACCTGAGAGATTTCAGTAAAGAGACTACCTGAATTTTATAAGTTCTCAAACAACATCTAGTCTTTTGTCCTTGTATCTAGGTTAGAAGTAGAGGTAGAACACGCAGCTATCTAAAACAGACAGAAAAGATAAATATTTGGGTTAGGAAATAAACTTGTCTCCAGGAGCATCTCCTCCTTACAGAGGAAGACTTGACTCACATAACCTGACTACTCACACCTAAACCAGTCACCCCAGTTTTCCTTCACAGGCCAGAGAAACAAGCATGTCAAGAAACACCTCATTTGTTTTATAGGCTTACTTTAGACTGAGCCATAGGGCATAATAGATGTAGACGTATCTATTCCTTTCAATTAACAAGCAATTTCTCCATTATCAGCTACTCTTGAGGAAGCCAGTGTTGTAGATGTACATATGAAGTCAGATGCATCCTATTTTAGGGTAGCAACTGTCTATCAGTCAGTTAGCCAGTATTAACAGCTCTTTAACAAACAAAAAACAAGCAGAAAATGAGAAGAGAGATGAGGAATGGGGAAAAGCAACATTACGATGAGGTACTGACTAGAAAATATTATTGCCATTAAACAAAATAATACATCGAAGTTCTTCTGTGGGTACAACATGCAGCTATGTTACTTATGTCACAGACGCATGTTGTTTCTTCAGTGCCCCAAGAATCAAATTTGTGCTTATCAAACATGAATCAAAATTCTTATCAAACAAGATTCAAACACATTTCTGATCAAATCACTTGTTCATACACTTGTTAATATTGCAACGCAAAAGACAACATAAGAACATGAGAAGCACTCTACCAGCTCAGACCAGTAGTCCACCCAGCTCTGTATTTTCATCCTAAATGAGGGAGAGCACATGAACTTAACCATTTTGTATAACCCTTTCCCCTCACTCTTCAGAACCATCCACTGCTGTTGTTTGGATGAGACAGAATAACACGAGGCAATTTTTTTTTATTCTGGAAAGACACGCAGTGCTACACATTTTCATGGCCAAGCTGAGGAGCAGCTGACAGCAGAAATCAGATGGTCACTGAGAAACCTTTACCTTATCAGAAGACTGTGACATAGACTTAACCAGTATTCTCTGTTAAGGAAACTGGAAAAACAAAGGAGAGATCCCTAAAGATTCCTGCTACTGCTACCAAGCAACTAAACAAATTGTGGCCAGGTGTGGCAGAAGAGAAGAAGAAGATGGAGTTGCAGGGGCTTACTTTTTCCTTCCTTAAGAGATTCCTTTCAGGAAAGGCCCCAGAACAGCTGCTGTCTGAGATAACTGCCTGAATATGAGTAGATAGCCAGAGCCAAGTCGTTTTTCTTCAGACAGGAGAGAAGGAGCTGTACTTCTTTGATCGCCTCCCTCATTTAATCTTTCCATGTTAGTAGTCTTACCATTCCTTATGACACATCTCCTACCTTAAACAAGCTTCAAGATCAGTAGCTTTTTCATTAAGGCATGTAAGACAAGTGTTTGCTATCCTCAATCTACACCTGAGACCCCACCCCCGCAAAAGAATTGAGCAGATATCAGCTCTATCTGAAATGACACTGAAAGCTGTAGCATGGTACAGGGGCGAAGCTGCCAAGTTAAAAATAGAAACTGTCATTCTGAGTACAGCTGTGAGATGCATTTCACTGATGGGCTGGTTTTTATCTGTTTTACATTTTAAGAGTGTCATTCTTTTAAACAAAAAGAAATTTTGTAAAATGTTACCTACTCCAGAACACCAAAATTTGTAGTGCTGACTGTGGACAAAAGTAAAAGCAGCCCAGTATACTGCAACACTTGTGCTACCCGTAGCAGGTCAGCAGAAAGCACAGTGATGAATCTTGCTGCTGCTTTTCTTATTTCTGACTGTGGCAATAAAAGACACTGTTATAAACCTAAGAAGTTATAACAGCTACTCTCTGAGGATGCTCAGAGTCACTAAAGTGAGAAAAGTCTCCTTTCAGGGCTTTGTATTTCCGCATACAACATTTAGAACTGCACACGGATAGCTACGTACATACTGTAACCAAACATATCACACCCACTCATCTCTAATAACAACTGCTCTCCAATAATAGAGAAGGACTTCAAATGAGACTCCAAAAAAAATCACCTGGATAAACGGCCTTACTGTAAGCAGACAATACGTTACTTGACATATCCAAAACAACAAAATACTGCCAAGGTGGAAAACAAGTTCAGTACTTTCAATTTCATCCTTCCGATGTGAAACATGTCTTCAAGAAGAAGTGAGTTGCTTTCAAAAAATTGTGTCCCCACAGAACTTCATTTTTCAAAACATGAGGAACTCAACACCAACACACCTTAGACACCCATAAATCCTTTTGCTTGTATACGGTCAATTAACTGCATGTGCAGATATGGGTAAGAGAAACTTTACACTCCATACCCTCTGCTAGACTTAAGCATCCGGCTAACTGTCCATCCCAGAAGAGAAATAAGGTCTGTCACAGTAAGGGATATTTGTTGGTCCAGTAGGAAAAGCAACACTCCCGAGAAAGTCATATCTCCAGACAGACCTAGCAAGTACTAATCTCTCAGCAGTCATATACAGTGTTCTTTCTTTGTTTATTTTCCTTTGGCGTACATATATATACTCACTAATACTAATGAGAGCACCAAGAAACTTTAAAACAAAGGAAAAACAGTGCCCCAAGGGGTCTGTGCTCACTCCTGGTGAAAACAGTGACTGCAATAATTTGAGCTGCCTGAACTACAAGAGATCTCCTGAAAAGACTAAGCATATCTGTATTTTCACTGGAACACTGCCATAGTGAAGTTTATATATATTTTAATCAGGGCTTCTGAATAAGCTTCAAAGAGACTACAATGTACAATTTAATTAGCTGATTGTTAGAGAGAAAGGTTGCTTTGAAACTCTGCCATCTGATGAAGAACAAGTGCATTTAGTCTGAGGTGCTATGTAAACCATACACGTACAGTGCTTCAGATCTTCACTTAGAAGAAAGTCTTCTAGTACACCATTACGATCTTCCAAACTGTATTTAGAGTAGGATCAGAGCGGGACTCACCTCCAAACAGGTCAAACAGAGGGAAACTCCACTTCTTAAGGGCTAATTCTTGTTGGATATTAGAACAGTGTTTTGTAATTCCACATGGTTAAGGCCTGACTCGACACAAAGAATCTGCCACATTCAGGTTAATTCCTTCTATTTAAATGCAAACTGGACATAAATGCTGCCTGAAACCCCATGTCCCAGCTAGTGCTCAGTCAACCTGCAGCAATGCACAGAATGCAGGAATGCAATGCAGGAAGCAGCAAACCACGTTTGCCAAACTACCAGAGACGATGAGGCATCTGATACAACAGCATTTCTTTACATCTACTTTCAAATAAATCAGTTCTATATATTTAAAATGGAATTATCTCGACCTGCTACAACTTTCCCACTTGGAGCACATCGGTGAAATAAAATCTTGTCAAAACCACCTATTAGACTAGCAGTCACTGTAACAAGGAGAAAAATACAGAAATACCAATATTAAGAGTGAGCTCATGGAGGATGGTTTGCTTCTTCCAACAGTATTTCTTCTCAAAATCATACTTTTGCTGCCATTTATGCCTAAAAATGATGCGGCCCAAGAATGTTTCCAGTTTACTTCAAAATTTCCATTTTGTCAAGACATTAATTTCCAAAAACTGCTTGTGTTAAAGGTAAAAGAAATACTCCAGATGGAATTTATTGTTTTTAGCTGAACTGGTAGATGGGTTTGAGGATGAAGGAATTAAAACATTTTGCTTTATTCTAAGCAGCATCTTTAAATTAGATGCATTCGGTATGCATTTCCTCATTATATTCATCACACTGTATTTGAGCAGCTTCTAGAAGCACTTGTGCTTACACAAACATGTAGCTTCTGCTACAGCCTGAAAGGCTGCTGCTGCTGGCTCCTCCTCCTGGCTCTGCAGTTTTTATGAATGACTAGCAATCACTGACAGTGAATGACTGCCAACTGCCCACTCAACCCTTTCTACTCTTCCCTGCACGTACGTACTAGGGAAGCAAACAAGCCCCATGACTGCAAATGAGCCTTCAGTACACTTCACAATGTATGGCATTCATCTTTCAAAACAGGAACTAAGTGTTCTTCCGGATACTTAGAGTATAGAAATTAAATATTAAAAGCTTACGCAACATCCCCCCCCTCCCCCCCCCACCAGACAACTTTTAGGCATTTAATCAAAGTGAAATTGTCTGTGCTTCAGCAACAAACAGGAAAACTGGAACTACTGAACCTCACCTACTTCCAGCAGACTGAGATTTATCCGGAGCCAATGCATAAAATCTCTGCTGTTTCATAACAACCTAGCAGTCCTATCTCAACATAAAAGATACTTCCTATCCAGAAGGCAGTTAGTTCTGTACCACCAATTTCTTCAAGTAATGGATACGTGAAAACAATCAGTACAATTTTCCTAGTTTATTACAACGAGAATATCCTATAAAGAATGCTGAATGTGACAGCATTCAACATCAGAGAGCAATCAATCTATATTGGTGACTGTAAGCAACCAGTGAAGCACTCACACAGGAGAAATATTTATTGCATTTCAGTTACTAAGGCCAAATATAAATCCAGTAGCGCAATGCACAGACGTTACTGTTACAACAGAAACTAAGAAACAAGCTATGCTCTGTTGCGTACTGTTCAAAATGCATTTTTACTACTTGCAGCCCTGTAGTATTGCCACAAAGAAGCAGCCCCAGGCTCTGCTAGACTCAGGCCCACAGTTGGCCGGTCTTGCACTGTCAGAGCTTTCACTGTCCTCTCTTCTGCTTCATTTCACTTCGTGCAGCTGTAAGAGCAAACAACAGAAGTTTGTTCCTCCTGGTTACCTAGAAGAGAAATCAAAGGCGCTTGGGATACATAAAGAGTGAAGCTAAGCAGCTTGCAATTAGTACACCCAGAAAATAAAAAGTAGAAAAAAAATAATGTGATCCAGAAGAGACACATACCAAAAACTTTCAGATGAGGCAGTATCTGCTGTCCTGTGCATGCCTGAAGTTCAGATTCAGATAAAACAAAGCAAGATTTAAGAGACCTGAGCACAGCAAACTTATCTAGAACTCTACTCGTAGCTTGAGCATGTCAAAACTGGAAAAGGAGACGCTGTCAGAGACTGTTGATGTTGAAGCTTAACCTCATGTCATAATGCATAACAAGTCTGGAGAGAGTTAAAGATCTAATATTTCACATAGGAAACGTGCATTATGTTTCAGTACAATAATGAACAGCACAGGCTCAGAAAAAAATAAAGGGATCTTACCAGTATATTTAAAGTATCAAGAAATTAAAGACATTTCATGCACTAGCATGTATTTTTAATGTAAAACGTGTTGATAACCATATAATAGTGCTAGTTCACAGCACACTAATTACCATGTGGAGAATGAGATTTGTAATGCAGCTATGCTAAATGCACCTCAAACTAATGCTCTGTTCCCCTGAACATGTGAATTCTGGAAGTCTGAAAAAATGTAAGCAATGATGCATATGGAGACAGAAGTATTTCAACATCTTTATTTACATTTAAGGCACTTGTCTTGAGCTGAGACAAACAGGTACCACAAAATTTATCAGAAGTTTATAGTGAATTCTCTGTTAGGTGCTGTGGCTGAAAACAAACTGCTTCCTGTCCTCCAGTTCCCAGTAAATACTGCTATTGGACACAGGACACGTAAGGAGGCATGAACTGACACTGGATAATGGAGGCAAACTTTCTTTTGCATCCTAATAAACTGTATTAAAACAAACACTTAGCAGCAAGATTTTTTTATTATTATTATTCCTTGCAAAGCAAATGGAAATAGAGAAACAGTGTCTCTCTACTTCAAGAAAACCAAATAATTGCAAAGGAACAAAGGTTAAGGAGGCCTGAAGCCAAGCTTGCTCACACCCAGATTGCCTGTTTCTCCAACAGCATTATATAATCTAAAAAAGATCACCTACTGTAAATCTTGCCTTGCTTACTTGTCTCATTATACCATTACAAGCTACCACAAAACTGTTATCAGAAGAGCAGAAAGTGACAGTGTCTGAGACACTCTTGGAAGCTGTCCAGCTCCGTCACACTGTGCTGCTTTTTCCATCCCAACACGCTGATATATGCATTTCCTGCACCTAGATGTTTGCCATACAGTTTTTGAGAAAACTGATCAGTTCATATTAGTTGGTTTCTGGGAACGGGTACCAAAGGGGAGCAATCTATGACTCTGACAGTCAAGTAAGATTTTCTTTAAGTGTAATCTGCTATCGCTTTTGCTTATGACACAATAAAAACTCAACAACACTTTCAACTTCTCACTCACTATCCAACAGAAAGGAGTGAACAAAAGGGCAGGAGATTAAAATTAATGTCCAAAGCTGACATTGTGTCCCCAAATACATTTGCATTTCATATTGATCCCCTGGATCTTTTGCATTTCCAGCACAGAAAATATTCAACATGACTGCTTAATACATTCGCACCAGTGCTATTCATAGCACAATAAATCTCAGCAATTCTGCTGTTTCTTTTGATCTATTTTTTTTAGATATTCTGATGCTGACATGATTAGACTGAGAGCGTAATGCTTTGTTTGAAAGTAATTCTGAGGCAACACCAAAAGACCTTTATCACTGCAAGATCTGAAATACCTCCAGTTTTCAAGAAGCAATTTGAGATTTTTCATAAAACTACTTCAAATTCTTACGACAGACAATGACTAAACAGTGCTAACCGTTCTTTCACATAACTAAAGTTGTTTGAATTAGATGTGATCACACGTTAGACATCTTAACGTATTCAGGGAGACTGACAGTTACGTTCACATAGCACAAAATCAGCTCTTCAATTATTCTTGATTACATCTGTGCTGCCACACAGTTGAAAGTAGCTGAGAGCTGCATTTAGACTTCAGTAGGGAACATTCATTGTACAAAGTATTTGCTAATTATCAAATACCAATGTTATGTTTACTTAGATGTGCATCACCCTTACTGCGTGTCTTCACTTCAATAGATGTAATAATTCAGCATTCAAGCATTGTCTCCAAATAGGACAGCTACAATGATACTTTGAAAACTCTCCAATTCTCATGCCCTAATTCTTCATATAAATGAAATAAATAGTAGTGATTTATTAAATCCTGGAGAGGATTCAAAATGAACCCAGGCAAGGTACATGTGCATGAATATGGTGGCAATTAACATTTCAGACCTTCCTGGTTCTGGACTAAAATAGAATCTGCGAAGTACCGGAGAGGTGGAGAAAAGCAGATACTCCATTGATTTGCACTTTTATTTTGTTGGGTTTTTTGTTGGTTTTTTTTTCTTTTCTCCATTGAAAAATAAGTACTCCTTGTTAAATATACATATATATAGCTTAATAATGAACTACTTTTGTGGTCTGTATATCCCTATATGAAGGCATATTCCATCTACTATTTCCCACAGAACTCATTCTGTATTTAACCCATACGTGCATACTCCTGCACACACATAGAATCACAAGATATTTGAAGTTGGAAGGTAGCTCTAGAAGAAAAAAAAAGTGGAGCCCAACCCACTGCTCAAAGCTGGGTCAACTTTGACATTAGATTGGCTTCCTCTGGGCCTTATCCATTTGGTTTGTAAACCTTCAAGGATAGTGACTACACAGCCTCTCCATGCAACTGCTCACTGCTTGACTGCCCTTCTGATGATGCAGCCTCCCTCATCCTCAACACTGGAAGACTGCTAGCACATTCTTCCAAAGCCTCCCCTCCAGGCTAAACAAATCCAGGTCCCTCAGCCTCTCACAGGGCAAGTTCTAACGAGCCCCACACTGCCTTCAGTGGGTTTGTGGTCCCCTTTTGTGCAGTTACACAGCTGCACTACTTGAATACATCATCTTTCAGAGCCCGCACAGGAACACCAAAGGCCCAGCCTGAAGAGGCTCTCCTGCACCACTTCACTGGAGGTGAAGAAAAGAAGGTACTGTGAGTTGGTTTTCAGCATCTTCCTTAACTAAAAACATCATCACAATCTAGAAAGTATGTACCTTTTTTTAAGCAACATTACCTTCCTGAAGCATAATCTGAATTGACAGCAACCTCAAGGGAATTTTGACTGTGTGCCACATAATGAAGAGCTTCCTCACAGCCATGAAGGAAGTGGGCTCACAGTGCTTAAATGCAGAATGTAGAACTTTTTTAACTAGCTGACGAGACACTTCACCTCAGAGATTGTAATGAATATTATGGGTTTCATTTTTCAGTAGCGTATCAAGTCAGAATCCTTATCAGTCAACAATATACTGAATAACAAAGTAACTGACAGAACCATTCCACCCAGTCCCATAATGCTTATGGAATTTATTTCTCTGCTTTTCGCAAGTGAGCTTGGCTGTCCACCTGTAAAACTTTGTTGAAGGTCTAGGACAATAAATAGACCGACAGTAAATGAAAGAGAATGAAATAAAGCCAGGCAGAATTATGAAAAAAAATATGAACAGGTAACGATGCCAAGTGGGGAAGGACGCAGAGGAAAACTTGCTCTCTTGCAAGTCTTCAATAACCATACATTCATAATTTGTCATAACTGCATTTTGGATTTGGAGGCTACAGAAGGGCATATTTGTACTGCCTAACGATGTATGTCAATGTCTTACCAGCTCCAGCAGGACCTAGAGAACATATTGTAGATTGGGTGGAACAGCAAATAGTGCTTAAGGAAGGGAAAAAATAGTCTGGAACACTCAGGTCCTTAATTATCCAACGTGTGGATAAGAGCATCAAGACAATTCCTGATCATATTCTATCATTGACTAACTGGGAGCATATTATAATTTAATTTAAGCTAGTTTAATGCTAAAACTTAACTCCTGTGAAGTGAAACCAGACAAAAGATACTAGAGCATATAATCTTCACAAAAAAAGTCCAACATCATCCTGACATGCAGGAGGGAGTCACGGCCAGCACGTCAAGGTAGGCAATCCTTCCCCTATGCTCAACAATGGTGGGAAGCCCCAGAGTGCTGAGCTGAGCTCAGCAATCCCCAGAGAGAAGACAGACTGGAGAGACTGCAGCAGTGCTGCAAAGATGACTGAGGATCTGGAGTCTATCATATAAAGCTGAGAGGGCTGGAGATCTTCAACCTGGAGAAAAGATACCCCAGAGAAAAACTCATCAATGTGTACAAGTATGTGAAGAGGGGACATAAAGAAGATGGAGCTAGGCTCTCCTTAAGTCCAGTCCACCACAAAAGTCAATGAAGGCAAGTGTTTATTTAAACATCATTTTCATCACAAGGATGATCCAACACAGGATGCACAGAAAGGTTGTAGAGGGTCCACTCTTAGCAAAACTCACAATCCACCTGAGGAATCTGTTCTAAACAACCCTGCTTAAGCAGAAGAACTGGTTTAGACAGCCTCCAGAAGCTCCTTTCATTTCCTGATATTCTGTGACCCTGTGGATACCATACTACCTTATGAGTTCCACAATAATTCATGCTGTTCTAATTTTTTTCTTCACTTTCAGTGTATATGTTTCATTACTATATAGAACTAAATCACTGAATTCAGTACGTTAAAAGTTGTGTTCATTCAGAAAAACTCCAGAAAAAATCCAGAATCAATTCATTATCTAACAGTACCTTCAATAGCGCATAAAATTCACTTTTCACAAATATTCTTCAACAGTCATGCAACAATTGCTTATACTTATAGAACAAGAAATACCCAGAACACTACCACCAAAGTTCCCTTCCTGTTTGGCAGCGTACTAATGTTTGTCATAGCTTTTTTTTTTTTTTTTTTACTTAGAGAGTAGTCACATGCTGGAACAGACTGCCCATAGAGGTCATGGATTCCCCATCCCCAGAGATGTTTAAGGCCAGGCTGGATGAGGTCCTGGGCAACGTGACCTAGTACTTGACCTAGCAACTGGCAACCGTCCTGTCGCAGGGGAGTTGGAACCTGATGATCCCTGAGGTCCCTTCCCAGCCCAAACCACTCTATGATTCTACACTACACTTGTCATTGTAGGGGAAGATGAGAAACTAACTAAATACATTTAGTAGTTTTCTGTGCAGATGTATCTCAGGCACACAGGCCAGGAGACTAGCTTGCTGCTACAGCTAATAAAGGTACACACTGCAAACACTGTTCTGTATGCTATTTTCTGGTTAATGACAGGATAACTTAACTGTTCTTGGTGGGTAGCAGCAGAAATGAGAAAATAGAGAAAAGCTTAGAAAGCATTCTACACATTTGAAACTACCTGAAAACCTGATCAAGAAGAGAGTTAAAAACATAATCATTTTAAAAGAAAAAAAGGCTGTGCATGAATAGGACTCAAATTATGACATGGGTTAAATCTATTGTGACAAGTTCTATAAGCACTGTCTTTTTCCAAAGGTAGTGGGTGCTAACAGAGCCTTTGGATAAACAAAGTCTAAGCATACACAACTAAGAATTTCTGAAAATGGGTAATAAACCCAGGCTTCTACATAATTGACAAACAGGTTTTAGGTCTTAAAAAAATATATATCAGTGTCTTCCTTGCTGCTGACACCAACTTCATCTGTTGGTAGCAAAAGGCAGGAACAACGTGTAATTTAAGGTTTTCACTAAATATCATTGTGACAAATTGTCAAAGGTAGAACCAATGTAATCTCTGAAAGCTACGTGTCAAAAACGGCTAACAACTTCCTTTTTAATGAAATCCAAATATAGCTTTAATAATTATAATTTTTATAAAAAGGAAATCATCTTCCAAGCAGTGATTGGCACTAGTTCACGTTGTCAAACTTGACAGCATGAAATCATTGAACAAATGACGAGATTCTGCAGCTGTTAAATAGTGTCAAACATACTTCACAAGTTTCATTCTTATGAATTCATTAATAGGAGGCCCTATCTTTGCAAGAAACTACCTCTCTTCCTAACGTACAATGGGAACAAAAATGGTTCCAAAACATTCCTCACTTGCTCAGATTGCTTTCCTTTCATTCAACATTTAAAAGCCCTCGTATGCACACAAAGCCATATCATAACCCTACAGAGTCAACAGACCATTTGGAAACAGCTGGAACAGTCTGCAGAGCAAGTTCCTACAGCTGTTCTGATAGGGATTGTAAAGATGCACAAACAGCTTCACTGTGAAGACAAACAGCCAAGGTATAAAAGAATCCACCCAATGACAGCAACCACAATCCACTCATGCTGCTCAATTGCTGACTGTAACCTTCTGCTGACAGGGAACAGCTATTGAGGAATAGTGTTCTGAATTACTCCAGGTACATCTACTGGATTTCATTTTCTCTACGCATAAATGAAAAACATTAAGTAAATCTGTGTAAGGAAATTGTGTACGAGGATTCACATCAGTATAAGCACCGATCCAGCTTAAAATCGATGTAGCTGTGCGATCCAATTTAGCACTTATTTTTCAAAACACAATGAAAAACAACATATATATTAATCAATAAGGCACAAATCCTTTGAATACTGCACATAAATACTGCTTAACATTAGAGTGGCAAAAAAGCATTATATGAATTCAGAAAAGCATGAAAGTTACTTTCATTGTCACTGAGGAGACCTACAATCAATTTGACATTAAAAATAAAACTAATTTAAGAAAATACGTGCTAACAGAAGTTAGTTCAGTGTGTATTTAATATCTGACTATTGTTTGCCCTGCATTACATTGATTTGTTGAAAACAATGCACAACTAGAAGTTCAATAACACAATTACACTGTAGGCATCTATGGTGACATGGAGTGGTGTTCCTGCCGTTCTTTAAAAACACCTTAAAAATCCATATTATTTGGACACAATGAGCAAACAAGTCCTACTTCTTACCATCACTGTGCTCTGTGCTATCTTCAGCAATTCACTTGCCAAGACCAGGACTGCAGACAAAACATGTTTTTTTGCACACCTCATCACATAGTTTATGTTAGCATATACTAACTCTTCATTTCTGCCTCCAGATATCATTGTGGAACATAAGACAGTGACTAGACTGTCTCAAAAAAAAAAAAAACCCACCAGTGTTACTTTAGATCAGTTAATATTGGCAATGACTTCGATCACCTGGGTCTTATTGATGCTTTTCTACCACCAAACTCTAGTCACTCTCATAGCAGAACTCTCCCAAACATGAACTGCCCTCACTACATACTCAACTCAGAGAAGGCAGCTCCTCACAGTAATACAATTTCATTCCAAAATGAATTAAGACTACTGTAACATGATGGAAAGCACAGCAATAACAGCAGAGTAGTAAGGTAATGGACTACAGTAAGTGAGAACTTACTCAAATGCAACATCTGTGGGCACAAAAATAAAGAAGCTGATTTACCTTCAGAAGTCCACACGTAGGCAGGGATCTCCAATAAGATACCCTTGCCTCCACTACACACCCTTAAATGAGGTCTGGGGAGGAGTGGATCCTGGTTCCATCCCTTCAGGTCACTCAGGTACACTGCATGCACCTGAGCTCCCCTGGGTTGGCCCTGCCTTCCTACCAGGTGCTCAGTCATTAGTTCAAGCCATGACTTAGCATTCCCACTACAAGCATATTTCAGTACAGCTTAGACATGGAGAACTCATTTGTGATACTAATAAGGAATGTGTTGGTTTCTTGTAGATTAATGAATAAATAAATAAAATGTAGAGGAGCATCTGTTTAAATCAAAAACTCAAGTTTTACATATAAAACAGCAGTCATTAATAGATGGGAAATAATTGAGGAATAAATCTTACCAAAATCACATAAAATCAAGAAAAGTTTCTTGGCCTCTGTCAAGTAAAAACCCAAATATGAAGACTTTTCCCAAAATTTTTTTAATTATTATTTTACCCCCAATAAGTTAATAGAACAGTATTCTCTTCTGTTAAAGCATTTACATATCACTATCACTGACCTTTACTCATTTTTCTCTGGATCAAGATATCTAGTACCTTTATAAAGAACAGCTATTCCTAAGAAAGATGAGCATGTCTACATTCTGTCTGTGATCAAGCTTACCTACTATTTATATAATATCTCCTACACTCAAAGTTACATTGTACATATACTATCTATAAACATTTTATTCGTCCTTAGTCAAGTTGCTGTTTCCACTCTTATAATATTCTTAATGCTGTCATACATTACAACCAATTCCTTCAAATTAACTGATACTTTCTGGAGCCCCAAAATACTCCAGTTACTGAAAACACTTCAGATCTTACATAGCGCTTCTCCATTAGGCTTCACAAAATACTCTGCATGGAAGTCCGTGTCATTTCCACGCTACATTTACTGGGAAACAGAGGTACAGGGAAAATAATAAACATTTTCATAGACACCATTAAGAAACTGGAGAGCCTTCCAAATCCAAAAATGGTTATTTATTGATAGTTCATGTTTCTCTTCATTATAACATCACATTCAATTCCAGGCAGTCCTTGCCAGTTCTGAATCCACAGTCTTGACTTGAAAGGTGAATGTTTATCTAAGAGTTGTTTCTGTATTTTCCTTAAGCATCCATTATCACAGATTTTGGGGCAAAAATCTCTTCCTGTGTGGCAGGTCTCCAATGCATAGAGCTGCATCCAGAAACAGCCTCCATTTCTTGATTCTGAGAAAAAGGACTTAGTTCCAACACCTAACTGCTGCCAAACAGCTCCATGACATGAGGAGTGGGATTCACTATACCTGCCTTCACACACTCACAAAAAGATAAAACAACTTATCTGAGCTTTTCACTCTAGGCTCCTTTTATAGTCAGTATAGAGAAATGTGTTCCTTTAAGGCATGACTCATGCATTTTAGCATCTACCCTAGGATGAGAAGAATTATCACACCCCACGAGCTCTCAAACAATCATTAATGGGAATTTAGGTTGAATAACACAGACAAAACTTTCAGATACAGAATCTTTTACATTTGTTAAGAAGTATTCCATCTGTAGCTTCTAATTAAGTTCATACTAACAGGTTTGGATTTGGATAGCCAACCTACCTTTAAATATATGTGACCAAATTTGCTACTTTAGCAGCAGAGGTTATCTTGTAAATACACCAGAGCACTTGATTTTTAGCCTGTGTTATGCAACTTCTCTCCACAAAATTTGGAAACTACTGCTGTGCCAGACTGAAAAAGACACTTGCCCTTCCATGCATCACATCCAGCACCAAATTTCAAACACGTAACTCAGCTCCCAAAGCCCTTGATTTCAATGTGAACCTGCTCTCAGTCTGGCTTAGAATTATATATCCTTGGACTAAACAATCTGTTAGAAAGCTGTAGAGCTGCCCTCCAACTTTGAAAGATCATCAGCAGGCTCCTCGGTTGTCTGTCAATACTTCTGCTATGTACTGAGAAAAACAGGACAGCTCATTCAAATGGTTATTCCCCAGTACTGTGTGTGCTATGTGGTTTCTCCCTTCCCTACTGCCTAAAGTGATCAGAATCTACATTTTTCCCAAACAAATAGGCATCTTCTGCCTTGGGGCAATGGAGAGAAATACTCACTGTATGTAATCCCCAGCCACCAGGCTCAGAAGTCAACCTCCTTGGAGGCGAGGAAAAAAGTGCCTATTCAGAGCACTCGGACACAACCAGAAACTGAAAACCAACCCATTGTGAACACCATAGGTCGTGCAGAAGCAGCACCTGACACCCCACACAGACAAACTACCTTTCTTCATTTCCCAGCCAGTGGAAGGGTGTGGTCCTGCACCCCACCAGGAACTAAGTACAGGAATAAGAAAGGTGAGGAGAAAACCTTTTACTCCTCAACCCTCAGTTCACTAAACTGAGTTCATTTTGACCTCCGCCACTCCTATTTACATCAGACAGAGGCACAAGCTGCCTAGTTTATGCACTGTATTTTTAAAATCAGGATTGCTTTCTGTTTTTTCAGGTCAAGACAAGCTGCCCACAAGTCTATTGATGCTCCATATGTTGCTGAAAGATGAGAGGAAGAAGGGTAAGCGAATGCTGGCAGAGATCAAGCAAGAGTGGTTGTTATTTCAGTGCCATCACATGTAGCTGAAGATTGAAGTCATTCTCAGTCAGCTCTTCCCCAGAGGAAAATTTCTACTTTTAAAGATCCTACATATAAATCCTCAGTCAACACACTGCATTTTAAAAAGTAAATCCTGGACACTGGAGGACTATGCCATACTTTCCACATTAAAATAAAAGTACAATTCCATTCAGTAAAACCTGTAAATATGTATCACACTGGAATCCACCTCCATCTTATTTCTAATGCAGGTGTGATGTGAAATGTGAAGGAGAGGGATCGATAGAACTCTAAAACAAAAGTTGCTACCGCTGTCAATGGGTGGTTAGATCTGAAAAAGAAAAGACTTTTTTCAGTTGGCTGCAATAGAAATCTCATGAGAACAGCTGCTGTCATTTGAGTTCAGGCCAAGATGGTAAAATTTGAGAAAAACAAGTGATCTTGTGAATTTCTCACTACTTGGAATTGAAATGCAGAGATGCATATCGGATATTTCACAATTATAAAGTCCCAACTCAGGCAGGAAACTGAACCTACCAAACATCTCCTCAGCCATCACATTTTTTGCACTCTAGCCCAGGTCTCAGCCCAAGAACTCCAGGAAGCTCCATGAGTCCAAGTGGTGGCCAACAGCCATAACATCGCAAGGGTTTATGGGTTTTTTATGGGTTCCTTCCAACTCTTGATTATCCTGTGATTCTATGAAGCTTCCACTTCAGAAGGAAAAGCTCAAAAAACAGCTGTCTCATAGATCAGTTGAAATAATGACATTGTCTCACTCAGTATATAAATATTACCATTGCTTTCTGCTTCAAGTACACATCTTCAGGTTTGCCTTTTCTAACGGAAGAACAAAAATACATTTCCAATGAACTCTAGTAAATTACAGTTCTACATACCCAGCTTTCTAAAGCTGACAATGAAGAACATGTTATTCGTGCCACTTACTGCAGGATCGGCTGGGTACTGTGGTAAGGTGGGTGGCTTAAAAATGACTATAATGCCAACTTACAGCTGCACAAGTAACTGAACTCTGCCACAGTTATGACAACAGATTTGTTGTTATTATTGTGGATTTAGGCATTTAGCAGAAAGTGCCTCTTAAAATTACCTAATGCCTAAAAGTATTAATTAAGCATTCAAATCAGTACTGAAGACACATTTTATGAGCCTGTTTTTCAACATTACCAAATACTAAGACTATATTTTAGTGCCTACACTTAAATCTGTATACTGGCTCCTTACAAAGCCTGAAGAAAATATCACATCCCTTAAAAATAAAATTCACTTCAAACAAAATGCTAATTATCTTAAATTTGTGTTATTTGAATAATGAGGATGCATTATATACTTCCTCACTGAATGAATGTAAATCTTTAAGACAGGGACAAATGGTTGTGAGAAGTTCACTTAATATTTGTAGCTTTTTCTAATAGGTATGCTGTGCTCCCAAACAACCCTATAAGTAAAAATGCATGGAAAGCAAAAATAAAATGTGAATAAATGCAGTGAAAATTTGCTTTTAAATGACACTGAAAACATGTAGAAGACTGTTCTGTTTTTCTAGTTCCAGGGTACTCAGCAGATGTTCAGTGACAAAATGTATTTGAAATAGGAAAGGATGTAACACTTTTTCAGTATTGCAACTGGAAATTTGCAAAAGGGTTAGCAGCTATATGGATATTCCTTCTCCTGTAAATGCTATCCTACATTATGTTCCTAGAGATGCTAGCACTGGCTTTACTATAATATCTAATTTAGAAGTTAGAAGCAATGGTAAGATTCTGCATTTGGGGCCACATTCTTTGATCAATACTGCACCCATCTCAAAAATCAAGCAATTTAAACGATAGCTTCAGTTGCTTTCCTTGTTATAATTTTGTGCACTTGCAGAAAATATCAGAAGTCCGTCATCTGACCACAGCTGGGCAAGAAATTCAGTTTTACATCCTATGGACTGTACAGCAGAGCATAACTAAATTACAAATTTCAAATCATGTTACACCATAAAAATTTACTTCAGAACTGTCCAGCTGTCTGAAATATAATAATTTCAAACAGTGGTGGGTAAAACCCAATTTCCTTTCATTAGAGGAAAGGCATTAATATTTTAGTAATAGATACTGTACATCAGAACTGACTGTATTAATCTGATCAGTCACCTGACATTTTTATAGATTTTCAATCACTATTAAAAAATGGCTAACGTAAATCACTTTGTAATTGTCCACATATGTTTTGTTTTTAATGTTTATATCATTAAATTCAATATAGCAGAAAGATATCCGGGCTTAAAGTATAAGAAGATATTTTCAAAAATCAGTGGCAATTAATTAGGCATGAACAATCACAGACTGTCACACCAAAATATTTTCTTAGTAAAAAAAACTCTGATATTTGACACTGCGACTGGTTGGGAGTTTTCTGTATTTATTGTCCAAATGTCAAATGACTTACTATCAAGTAGTGACCACTGCAGAACTGTATGTGCAAAATTGTCACACATTACAGCATCCATTTCCCACAGAATACTCCAAAGAGCTAAAACTTAGAGATGTAGCTACCATATACGGCTTGAGTCTCTATCTTCAATTTGTGTGGTCGAAGTGCCACTGAAATGTCTGAGCTTGTGATATACATGGCAAGGACAGGGCATTTAACATGTGCATGAAGCTTTAGTATTATTTTACTCTGTTTAACGTAATTGAAGAAGAATGAAAGAGAAATCTAAAAAAAAAGTTGGAACTTTTTTATTCTACACTGGTAATTTACAGGGCTTGATTCAGTGAACTGCATCATAACCCATCAATACTAACTGAATTGTTAATGAATTGTTCACTGTCTTCATTTAACTCCATGTCTTATAGAAACAGAATCTGCGAATGAACAAATGAAAGCAGTTTTTAAAAATACAAATTAGAGCAACATTACTCACTGTCACACACACTAAGCTGGTACTCCCCCCTCCCCTTATGGCACTGACACACTGCTCTGCACTGTGTGCTTATGCTCAAAGCCATTTGTTCGTCACCTGACAAAGTGACTGCAAAACTATGATGCCCTAACTTTCAAAAATCCAGTCAGGAAAAGATACATTAATCCAATAGCATATTTTTATTCTTGCTTACAAAGTCAGAATGTTTACTATTTAATTTTTGTTGGTGTTGGTTGTTTAACTGAACTGAATAAAGTGCAGGGAAAACAAAGAGGTTCACTGAAGAAGTAAAGCACTGTGAGCAATCCCTTTTAACGCATATTTACATTAGTTCTTCGTAAATTACCTGGTGGCCACAAGGTTTTCTATCCATTATTTAAGAAGTCAAAAACATGTTTCCTCTGCAGAGTACATGAAAGCAAAGGGTGAAATTTCACTGCAGTCTGTCTCTAAGACCAAGCTCAAGCCTGTCTAACAGAAAATCCAAAGCTCTCTCTCCAAATGAGTTGTTTGAGGTTTTATGTCAGCATCCAGAAGAATATCACAATTTTGAAGCTCATCAGAAGCACTTTGCTTACTCTTCTTACAAATCAAATGGGCAGCATCATCCTTCATACACAACATCCAAATGAAGCACATGTGAATGAAAGATGAACAGGGAAGAAGCTGGTGTTTAATATAATTGAGTTGATTCTTTAAAATCCATTCCTGTGTTTTAAAATCCAGAGTTAATGACAACAGTAAGTGCCACCATACATGACAACCGAAGAAAACAGCCTACATGTCTTGCACTCTGCCACTTCCTGAAGGGGGGTTGTGGTGAGGAGGGGGTGGGCCTCTTCTCCCTGATAAATAACGACAGGACGAGAGGGAATGGCCACAAGTTGCGCCGGGGAAGATTTAGATTAGACCTGAGGAGGCATTTCTTTTCTGAAAGAGTGGTCAGGCACTGGAATGGCCTGCCTAGGGAGGTGGTTGAGGCACCATCCCTAGCGCTGTTCAAGAAGTGTTTAGATGAGGGGCTAAAGGATTTAATTTAGTAGTTGGGTAGAGATAGTGATAGGAGGATGGTTGGACTAGATGATCTTATAGGTCCTTTCCAACCTTATGAACTTATGAACTTATGAGATAGACTTTGCATGACTGACATGTCTTAGTGAATACAGTACACTTCTGCAAATAGAGAAGGAAAACAGAAAAGCTGACAAATCTTTTTCCCCTCCTTACTTGAATACGGTGTAACAAAAAAAATTATTTTTAATCCACGAATGGAAGTGACAGAGAAGCTTCTCAACCACTTTAAAAGAACGCCCTGGCTATACATTAGACCCAGTAAGAGCATACTGTTTAGCAGGTAAAATAACACCACATTTGCTAATGCAGTGTTAATAGATATGTGGGATTTGCTGTTCTTTGAATCATGGGTCAAAAGGAGCATCTATTTAGTACTATTTTCCAGCAGTGATGCAAAATGGATGGGGCTATTTATAGTATTGTCTTCATTTTTAATGTAACTAAGGATTCTGAGTGCCTAATTACAGTCCTTTAAAAAGAGACAGGTTTTCAAACAGTGCTGACTGAAAATCCTCCAAGGTGTTTCAAGTTACTCATCTGACAACCATCAAATTTCAGCAGCCATTTTTAAAATTAAGGCCATCATTTTTTTTTTTCATTACTGGCCTGGGAAATGCTAAAGGAATGCAAGGAAATGTTAAAAACAAATATGCCTAACAGATAACAGATCACAAGTACATGGTGAGGAAAACCACACAAATTAGGCTAAAAGCAGAGACCAGCTACAGCTGAGAGTGAACTCAGTAACATCATTATTTAAAGTAGCTAATGGTAAACAGCAAAATCAGGTAATATAAAATGTTTCTGTGCTACTCTCTGCTATTCTGTAGCATAAGAGAGGTAAATTACACTTAAGAAGACGTGCAAATAATGATTCATCCTAACATGTCCATTTCTTAATTTCGTTTCTAAACCAGTATTTTTTCAACACACGTCAGTGATATAGTAGTATGACACAGGGGCTGCAAAGGCTTGGCTGACGAAGAGATGCACAGCTAGGTTAAGGCATTACAAAACTTTTTCAGCACTGTCTTCTAATTTTAAGTAAACACACATTTTGTTTTTACACCTAACTCCCACTTACCAGATTTTCTATACTAAGAAGGGTGGCATTGGCTTCACTGAATTCAGTAAAAGCAGCAACTAAAAAACAATCACACTCGATAACAATAGGTATGTTTTTAAATACATGTTTACAGAACAAATAAGGAATTGCCTTGTTAATGAATTTCTATGACTATGAGACAGATATCACTGACTGTACTTACAGAAGCATTCAGATTTTGAGCAAGTCTCAATTGTTGTCCAGAGAACATGGAAAAAACATTTCCAGCACAATTTATTTGTACTGAGGTACCTTCTGTTACCAACCCTAGAATGAGCATTTTTTCTTTCATCCAGAACAATATTTCTTACTTGAAGAACATGAAGCTTCAAGCTATTAACAGGTATCTGCCCCCTCTGTTTTAGGAACTCAAAGACAACGTGTGTATGAAAGGAGGAATAACCCAACTTCATGCACCATTACCCTACAACAGCTGACATCAAATATACTGGACAAACTACTTTTGCCTGTTTTAGAAGGGGCTCCTAAGGGAACCAAAAGCATCTTCAGAAAGAAAAAAATAAAAAAGTGACAAACAGATTTTTGATGGTAGGTACACACTTGACTGTTATTGATTGCTTCATTTTAGCTGTGGATGCCTTGGATGCTGGCTGCCCTAGGTGCTGCACAGCCACGAAGAACAATCCCTGACAGCTGATTATCTGAGATTAGGACATGCCACACCACACAGGTATTGACAGATGGGAGAGCAGAAGGAAAGAATGAGTCAATGTTGGTCTGTGAGTCCAAAGAGCTGGCTGGCAAGGGAAGGACCGGGTATATGCACAGGTCCACCAAGGGACAGTCACACAAAAAGTAGAACTAACAACCATTTATAGAAAGGTGATTAAAGCACTCATTAGCATGAGTATGCAACATTTTGATTTACATAATACATACAGCTTCAGTATGAGACCGGTTGTATGCGAGACTTTTGAAGGAAAAGGAACAAAGACGGAGGTAAATCTAAGAAAACCAAGAAAGAAAATGCATGTCTTTGTAATGGCAACAGGACTGACACAATGTGAAGGTGTTACACAGAAGAAGAAAACTGAATGCTCACCCATCTCCAAGGATCTAGGCTTGCAGGAAAAACTCCACAAAGGAGGGATCTCCAACAAGAGATCCTTCCTCAGTGGCAGTCAGCCCTTAAATGAGGCCTAAGAGGGGTGCAGCCCAGCTTCATGTTCTTCAACTGCTTTCACCTGTGCTCCCAGGGCTGACCAGGTCTTTTCTCCAAGTGCTCAACAGTAGTTCATGCTGTGACTCAACAGTTGCAATACAGTCTTCCAATGAAAGACTTGTGGCAAGAGCATTCATGGATAAGCAGGCTAATTTTTCTAAGCAAAGAGAAACATCGTTGAAATTTAATTCAGTATTTGATGCAGTGCAATATGGTAAAACGAAGTTTAAACTGGAGAAGTTTTGGGTTAGCAAAATAACTGGCTGAATAAAAGGTTGGCAGCAAACAAGCTAAAGAAAAAGCAGGAAAATATACACCTGAGAGGGATGCTACTACACTAGCAGAGGATAACTAATCAAACTTTGCAGAACTGAGATTGAGATTGCCTGTATTTATTATTTACCTGAAAGGTCTTTGTACAAGAACTGGAATTGTGATGAATAAAATTTTCTTGCAATACAAATTCGGAAGGCAAGGTCAATTAAGAGAAAGATTGAACTGTACACAGAGTCAAGGGATCTTGACTAACACAGTAAGATTACATTCAGTAGTACAAAATGTAACGTCAGGCAGCTACGGATTAATAGCATCTATTACAAGTACAAGTTCATTACCTGGAAATGAGTGAGGAAAGCAAGAGACCAACCAGCCCAAGCCTGCTCATTCGTCACAGTATGACTGTGAACAATTAACACAAATCCAGGATATGTGAGTTATCATGCATTTCTGATGGATAGCCAGACTATGCCACTGCTCTCCCAAAACTTCACCTGTACTTAGAAAAGCTGTAGACAACCCAGTGAAATCCTCATGATTTCATATGTAGCTTAAAATATTCATTTTTTATATGATGCTATAGAAACAGGCTGACAACAACAGCCTACAAAACCATATTGGAGTGTTTTTTTTTTAAAGTATTAACATGATGTTATAGATTTTGTCACCTTAAGCAATTTATATGCTGTACATATTGTAATTATATATGTATTAAAGTTTCAAGTAACGACCTTCTAAACCTTGTGAATGGAAGGTGTATTGAAAAATGCCAGAAAAATAATAAATGGGAGAGTGCAAAACAGTGGCTTGTGATGTTTTACTGAAGAAATGGTACAGAAAGGTACCCCTCATTTTGTTAGGTCAACACACACACAATATGTATATATATATATATATTAGTAGCAATTGGCTTTAATCAGTCCTTAGGAATTCAAGGATTAATGGACATTAAAATGCAACAAACTAAAAAAATGGTAAATGTATCAGGAGGTAATATTCAACTGGAATGAAAGAAGAGAAACAAAAGATGAGAAGAATGATTTAAGAGGAATGAGCTTCCCTATCTCCCAGAGAGCCTATTCAAGAGGCAGCCATTTCAGTATAGTTAAGCTTATCAATCTGTCAGTAAGTGCTGAATCTTGGTAGCCACCCACTGAAAATTTTTGAATCTTAATTATAAATTATGGCTCTGACCAGACTCCCTCCCCCTGAACTTGTAAGAAGGGAGAGAGAAAAACCTCCTGGAACATTCTGCTGGAGAAAAAGGTGCTCAGGAGGATCTGGGCATGGCACAGAGGGGACTTAGTCATCCAAACAGAATATGCAAGCACATAACACAGATTTCTTTAACTACATCAAAGTTAGAAAGCACAGAGGAAAAAGAACTGAACAGTAAGATGTACTGGAATTTATACCATCTAACTACTGGGGCAGATCAGGGTTGATCTCTCCTCCCTGGCATCTGGAGGCATTATGACAGAGGAATCCCTTTGCAGAGATTTGAATGCCTACAAACATCACTCTTCCTGACACATATGAATATTCAGGCTCTTCTGCAGCTGAATACTAGAAAAAGTAATTTTATCCACTTTCCAAAACCATCCTGGAAACATATAAAAGTAAATAAATAGAAAAGAAAAAATAAAAGTTACATATCTACAAAACAGCCAAGTCTCTTCTATTTTACTTAGCCATAAGTGCATAAGGAGCTTTTAGTACACTGCAGACATCACTCCACTCACCAAATGCTTACATCGAGCTTTCCAGGTCAGGCATTAAATACTGAGAAGATCCAAACTAGGCTGAAGCATGCAAGAGGAGGAGGACTGAAAGAACACGAGAAACACCAAGAGAATTATATGGTTACTCAAATTAGACATAAATATTACCCTTCTGATTCAGATGTGTGATCATCTTTCTTGTTGCAACTCCTTTAAAGTGCAATTGCACATAAAATCCTGAGGTGGTATTTATATAAGCTATTTCAATTATTTGGTAGCACTGTGGCATCTGAATTATACAGGAAAGTGCTCCTAAAAGCCATTTTATGAAATAAAGTGTTCTGAAGTAGCTATAATCTAAACTGTGACCCACTGATACATAAAAGTAGGAATTTTAGACAGGAATCCTTATTTGAAAAGCATCAAAATTGAAATTGTACACGTGTCAGTGTGCATCTGTACATATACACAGGGTTTTCTTTCAAATGCAATTCCCAAACACCAAAAGTAACTCAACAGCTGTACAGTGGGGGCTAACCTAGGAGATACTGTCAGAACACTACATAAAGAAGTCCTTCCTCAGCCTCCCACAGACAGAAGAACATGAAGTAGATCCCAGGAGTGCCTTTCCCCACTGCAGCACAGAAGCAGTACATGCTTGTTCTGCACCATCTGAAGCTCACGTGCCCATCATGAGCATCCACACCAACCCGTGATGCCCAGCACACCGGTTCTCTCCTGAAAAAGGAATGCTGAGGAGCACCAGCCCTGCTTTCTTAGGCAGTCTCTGACACAGTGACACAGGAGCTTGAGCTGTTTGATCCAACAAGCCAGCACAGTGTGCCCTAAGGCAACTTCCACATAATGGTTTGCCTGCCTTTCTTTTGAAAGAAAGGTGAAAAGCCACAAAAAGCAAGCTGCTCATTGGTGACCATTCTGCTGAAACCACTTGTGTGTGAAGCACTGACCAGTGCTGACAGAACACTGCCAGCTGGGAGATATTCAGCTGTGTCAACAGCCTGCCACTACCTCCACAGTGCCACTAATTTCACTTACAGCATGCTTTTAGACTGCTCCAGCCTGAAAAGCCAGTGGGGACGATAGTTCAAATAAACTCTGTCACTTGATTCAGAAGGATAGCTTGAGTTCCTCAAAGCTACATTTCATAATGGTTTCATGACACAGACACTGCACCTCTCTGAAGAAGTATGTTTTGGGTTTCTTCACAAGGAAGGGGACAGGAATCTGGATTTTGTTGGATGAAAACAGGACGGTGATGAATTCAGTGCCCATATGTGGCTGCTAGGCTACAGTCAGGTCACATCTTATTTTCCACTGAAATAATCCTGCACATTTGGCTTCAAAACAGTCCAGTTTCAAAAGGACTGAGAAAGCAACATGCCTCCTATATAGACTGCGACTTGGCAGGGAAGGAAATAATTTGAGGGATATGTATTGTATGGCTTACACACAAACACACCTATCTCTGATTTATACCAGGAGCTCATAGCTCCACATCAACAGCAAAGCACCTGCACATTTCTGTAAGTACACAGGATGTACAGTTTTCAAAGGCTGAGTAAGCAAACTGATCATAATGTAACCTACCTCTCAGTAATTTGACATACTGCTTAAATTTTGAGAACATACATAGTAGGATTTCTTTTATTTACTGACATGTATTGCCTTTTAGCAATATACTGGTGAAATGTGCTAATTCTACTTACATGTTCCTTCATTTCTGAATTCTCACACGTGGAAGCTTGAAGTTGTCTTTAGTTTGTTGTTGGAGTAAGCGTTCTGAGGACAACAGTTTGTCAAGGGATTTCTATGTGGAAACACATTGGGCTTTTTTCTAGTAACTCGAAGCTTGCATAGCACAATAAAAATCCACATGCCCACGAGCACATAAGCACACACCAGCGACAAACTTCCATGTTCATCATCCAGCTTTAGGGGTGCAAAGTGCAGGCACCACATTGCAGCTCTTACTCCAATCTCCTTTACTAGCCAAACGGGCACTTCCAGGCTATGAGTCATTCTGTCTTAGCACAATGGTAAAAAATAGTTTTTTCAAGGCTGTGACTCATCTGTCCTGTTTCTCTCCATTCCCCACACACAGGGAGCCTTGGGTGACTAACCCCAGTGTAGATGTCTACATTTTGCCATACAGATCCCACTCACAGTCTGTAATTTCATGAGCATTTGACAGAAGAGCATGGAACTCCAAAGCTGAACAGGAGAGGTAATGGAGACAATTTCCCTCTCCTTCCCACCTGTTCCAAGTTAATTATATATGCTGCTCTTATATTGTGTGTGGTCGCTAAAGAAACCTGATAACATACCTTGAATTATAGGACTAGCGCAATATTTTCCACGTACTACTTTTTCTGATACACAAGTTGAAACTTTTTATGAAGTCAAGAACAAGCCACATTCAACGAAGGATGGAGTTACATGGAATAACAGTATTAACTAAATAAAAATTGGTTCAAGGGAAAGAAATTGGCATCTCACAAGATCTGCAGATTTTAGAGGAAAACCTAGAAGAACAAGAAGTGGGAGGAGTTGACTTATATTCTCACAAACAAGCAGAGGTAATCAAATTTTCCTAAACTGATTAATAAAAATGAAGGAAGAAGTACAGATCCATAAAACTGGGCTGAATATTAATTTGGAAACTGTAGCATCCAGCCAACCTTGAGGATATGCCTTTGGTAAGGGGTCCACACAAAAGCCAAACTACCTGTGGCTCTGGAAAGCCTCAGGTGGGCATTTTTTTTTTAATCTTGCCCACAAGTGACAGTGAAGGGAGAACAAAGTGACAACTCCAGTGGCTGGCAACCCTGCTCACAGACAGGAGGGTAGAAACTCGGTGATCTTTGAGGTCCCTTTCAACCCTGGCCACTCTATGATTCTCCAAGAAGCCACTCTTGACTTCACCCTGAGCGACCCTGACATGGGAGGAAAAACTAACACAACACCACTGTGTGAGAAAGAACATGGGGTAGTATAGAGAAAATTGGGAATCACCACATTTTTATTTACACTGGACAAAACAGTTATTCCTACTATCTACAGTACAGCCATTTCTAGTAATAGAGGCAAGGTCCACTTGAGCAGCTTCAGCTGAGAAAAACTTAATTTCATTTCTAATTTATCTCTTTCGCCTTTGATGTTTTTCTCATGCAATTTCCACCTTTCTCCGCAAAAGCACAACTTTGTTTTTCTGAAATTGGCACTGTTGTTTCCACTTCAAACTCAGCCTACTGTACAAAATCAATCCAGATAACAGACACTGAACATACTACTTTCATAGAAGCAGAAGTCCAAACAAAGCAGTGCTGCAGATAAAAATCTTTGAAGTACCTAAAAATGAAGACAAATCTCAGGATCGCAACAGCAGGATCTCTGTGTCAATAACCTACAGGCTTCTGTTTGAGGAAAGGTGTCAGATGAAATGAGAGACACCTATTAGAGAGTTATTTTCAGAATTTCCCCTGGGAAGAGGCAGACAATGAAATTACTGTTATGACTTCGGTAAAACTGCTGTCATAAAGAGTTAATAATAGTACAATCCTGCATTGTACATACATATTAGTACATTACCTACAAATATACTTTACAGAATGAAGTACTGGATGACCACAACAGCGTACTTAACGCAAATTTATTCTGCAACCTCCTGAAGATAATAAGCCTCCAATTTTCTTTCAAGACATCAGTTTGGGCTGCATGAATTGTATTTATTTATTTCTTAGTTTTGTCATTAATCTTACAAGAATTTTAAGAGAACTTTCTGTGTTAAGACACCTGTCTTTTAAAAACTGAAGCACAAGGACATTCCTGTCTTTTAAGGGGCTTTCTTCACAACCAAGAGCAATCTATTCCTTCTATTAAAATACCTTGCAGGCTCATTTTCCACCAGTACGCATCTAATACATTTAGGTCCCAAACCTGTAATGAGCACAGATGCAGAGGTCTGCCCACACACAGCAGGAAAAGGGCCATAATTCTGACTCATCTGGTAATTTATGCTTCTATACTGGTGTTACAATAATGTTAATATTACATGAAAATATTTCTATAACACTTAAAATATTTGTTAAAAAATAGTATTCCGAGACTGTCAAAATGCCTCCATGTTTCTTACTTGATCAGAATGCATCATCCTCCAGTAGACTTTACTGGCAAGAGCACATGAGAACCTAGCACAGGAGCTTTGGTACTTCTACAGTTTGCAACAACTGAGTTCAGAGGGGAATATGGAGACAAATGAAAATATTCCACACTCAGTTGTGAGAGAGACAAAATTAAGTGCTTTAAAATGACTCTCCTGGTGCCAACCTATATTTATCAACAGTTCATTAAGGCTTAATCCTGCTTTCTCTCATTATACCATACATTCATATCATATTTCTGTACAACAAATGCAAATAAAGATAACCAAGAATATCAGAAGTGTAAAATAAGAAATTAAATATATTGAGTAATCACTGGACCAGAAAGATCTGATGTATATAAATGCAGTGTAAGTGACATGTAGAATAAACATATGGAAGTTTTACATTTTATGTATGTGCATTTCATGTCAGGTAGGATGGGCTCAAAATTTGAGACTGGAATTGAAACTTCTGGATACTACTTTCTAAATGTCATTTCATCAAATAGATAAAAAAATCCCAATTTTTTTTTTCCTGTGAAAAATTGTAACATACATCACTGATGAAATGTCAAACATAGAAAACACAGATAAGAGCTCTACAGTCTTGAATTGGAAGAAACTCTGATTGAATTGGTGCTCTGATCTACTCCTTCCTACATGAATTAAATCAGCAACAAAAAGACCCTTACCCCATTTCACTATAGGACTTATCTTCTTATGTGCAAACACAAGCAGTCTCATTGTACTTTGAGGCTCCATGCTTATGGGGGACCACAGTGTGGGATGGACAGAGAGAAATGCACCTACAGGCTCATCATTCATACAGTAAAGGATGAGAAGTGGCAGGTGGAGTTGATTAGTTCTTCAATCACTGAAAGTCATTACTGCATTAAATTAAGATTGCTTGAAGGCACATAGAGCAATTTACCTCACAGAAAATAAAGGAATTAACAAATTTCCATGTAAAGAAACCATTATCTGATCCCTCAACAGCAATACTTCACACTTTCTCAGCACCTTTCATCCAGGGATCTCAAAGTGTTCAGGTGCCAATTTTTTCTAAAGATGCGATCTATTTTTTTTTCTCCTGCTGAGGGTACAACTTGCACAGATTTTTGTCCACCTCAGATTGAAGGTAGCTATACTGCCCAGTCCCACACTGCATTCATGAGAAAAATCTCCAAGACTGAACATGGCAGACCCGAAGCAGCACAGCTTTGTGCATGGCTGGAAGGCACATGTGAAGTCACACCAGACCCACAGCGTACAAGCAGGGTGTTCACATCACCACATCTCCAGGTACGCTTGGATAGATCTTACGGCACTTGACAGGAAAAGCACTCCAGAGCACACTCGCTGCAGATGGCTGTATTTGAGACTACTCACTTGGAAAAGGGAAATAGAGCCATGCATTGTGGTTTTCCCAGCCACAAAAACACATCAGTATTGCTCTGCCTCTTTTCATTTCCCACAAACAAGTTTGTGCTTCCCCTTACACAGTGTACTGTAAGAAGATATAATTCAAAATTAACAAATATCAAAAACCTACTTCCTATGGTGGTATGTTCACTAGCACGTCAAAACAGCAATCTCCACCTCTGTATGCTAGAGAAATGAAAGGGATAGTACCACAAAAATAAGCATTCTTTCACAAAGCAAAAACAGGGAATTGGATTTGGTTTTGTGCACATTTAACTGCTTGTCTTCTGGTGTTCCAACACACAGTTTCTAGTTAAGAGGTAAAATCCTCAGGATATGACAATGCAGAATCAGGGTGGTGGCAACAGAAGACAAAATCTCTGTAGTTCTGACTGCCCATAATATGTCCAAAGGGTTGACTGCAATGTCTGGAGCATCCCAGAACTGCATGGGTATAATCCTGATGTAAAACTAAACTCATTTCCCTTCCCTTTTACGTGCAAATTTTCTTCTGCACATCACAGTATCTCAACAAAAGTCTCAATTTTACACACATTTCTGACCCGACTAATAAAAAATACACAGGTATGTACACATAAATTCACATAGATATGTACCCTCATATAAAACACACCACAGAAAGACCCTATAAATGACCAGTAAGGAATGGTCAAGACCCTCACCTGTGATGTGATTCTTTTCCTTCAAAGAACTTGCTTTGGATTCAAGTTTGCAAGGTTACAGGTTTTCATAAAAGTGCCCTAGCCATCAGGACCAGAGTATTTCAGTAAGTTCTCCCCACAGATGATTCAGTCAGTAAATCGAGACATTTGGAATTACCAAATTAGCTCAGTAATTAAGGCATGCTATGGAACTTGACTGGGTAAGTTATGCTCGCCAACCCAGCAAATGTTTTGAAACACGCAGAAGTATTTGGTTCATTTATTGTTTTCTTTTTCATTTGTTGGTTGGTTTGTTCATTTCTTTTCTTTTTACCAGAGGGGAAAATGAAGGAGAATCTTCTCATTAAGAAAATTTCTGAAGAAATTTCTATTTCAGTCACCCTCTAATACATTTTTTTTCCACTTTTGGGGCTGCACCCCAAGAAATAGTGGTGAGCTCACACACTGTGGTACTGACCACAGAGCACAACTTATTCCTTACAGTCTGCATGTTCCAAGTAACACAACAGAGCAAATGATCAGAAGTATTCAGTTTTCTCTCACATACCAACACAATCTTGTGATTTCACAAGGATCTAGGTGGCTGGGTGAGCACTGGCAGTAAGTTCTTCTAAAAACAAAGACAAGAAAATACAACCATATCTACTTGTCTGCTAAGTTCAGCAGCCCCTACACAGTACAGGCTGTCACTGGCAGTTCACCACCATGCACTCACCAGTGCACCATGACTGCTGCAAAGATAGTCAGTGCTTAGATACCATATTGTCAGGCCAGTAGCAGCAGAGGTATTCAATACATTCAGCATTTCAAACCTCTATCAGAAACGCTGCATCTGCATTGAAGTCAAAGGGAGCAAGGATTTCACCATGAAATTCTATGGACAGTATCACACCAAGCATACCACACTTCATATTTGTCATAATACATCACAGGGTAAATTTCCAGTGTTTATTCAGCGTTATATTTTTCAGAGAAAAGAAATACAGTTAATAAATTAAATCCAACAGAGAGTCCTTTAAAACAAGCCTAAACAAATAGCAACTCTTATTAACATGACGTTTCTTTCCTTACACAATACCATATCCCAAGAGCTCTTCAGAAATTTCAGTCTCCACCAGTTTTCATTAAAATGGAAGGCTCCAGAGCCTCCATAAACATTGCTAAGAACATCAGAGATCAACTATGCAGCTCCATCTGCAATCCTTTCCTAAATAACTGAAAATTTTGTTTTAATGTGGTTTCAGTTTAACTTAAAATCTGTGAAACATTTTGATTTTGAACACATTTGACATTTAATTCTAGGCATTCCTAGTAATTTTTGAACTCTCACAGGTAGACTGCTACAGTTCACCACTCATACTGTTTCAGTGGAATTTAGTGAAAAGCTGTGAAAACTCTTTATCCTGCCTGGCTGAACACATTGCATGTTTCTTACCAGTTAGTGATGGGGAGATATATAATCTTGTATACATAAAATGATACATGTACTGTGGAGATAGTTTAAATTTCTATTATTTTCATCATCTCCATTTGTGAAGAGAACAGCTTCTTTACTAGGGCCTGACAAACAAAATCTTAGAAGACTGATTCTACACAAATCTACTTGCCTACATGATTCCAACAGCACACTGACACCCTGGGAACACAGGGGCATCACTACTTGCATCTGCACTCATCAACACACCATCAGAGACAATTCTCAGAAGGCAGAAATCTTCATGCCATACCTTCAAAGCGGTTATTCCCCTAGTTTTTGAAGTTTAATGCAATGGCCTTGCATTCTCTACTCTATCGACTTACCAGCTTTGAAGAAGCAGAACACTCTATGCTGAGAAGTTTCACAAAGATTCTCCTTCTGTGTTAACGTAAGACACTGCTTTTGGTTAATATATAACTTAATAAATAAATGTAAGTGAGAGCTTAGGGAAGAAGAGGAAGAAAAAAAACCTCTCTTTATCCTAACAGTACACCTTGGCAGATAGGTCTGGGTAGGTAAACACAGATGTGTTCTGATGACCTGATGATCCAGTGTGGGACCACGTACTTTAGACCTGAAAAAAAGTCACATCTTACCAATCACAGCATATAAAGGCTACATAAATACACAGGATTACTTCTAGAACTGCCTATCAAGGCATCCTCCATTTTTATTTATTTATTTCAAACAGACATGCAATTGACACAAAGTGGAATGCAGGAAGCTCCATATGAACATGAGACAGATCTTCTTTACTTTGAGGGTGAAGAATCACTAGAACAGGCTACCCAGAGAGGTTGCGGCATCTCCTTCTATGGAGATATTCAAGACTCACCTGGGCACCCTTCTGTGCAGCCTACTGTAGGGTACTTGCTCTAGCAAGAGGCTTGGACTCGATTTCCAGAGGTCCCTTCCAACCCCTATGATTCTGTGATTGTTGGGATCAATTCCATCAAGTCAGACTGTAAATTATTTACACAGAGTTCAATTTATGTAGAATTCAGAAAGAAAACAAAGAAAATAAAACAAAAACATTGCAACTTCAAAGATATAAGAACAGACTTCAAAAAACTCAGTCTGCTGAGAATATAAATATTGAGCTACACCCAATCTCTTCTACCCCAAGCACCTTTATGACACAGAATATACAGTGACTGAAACGAACAGCAGCCATCGTGCCTTAACTATCAGTTCTTGAGTAGAGAAAAAGCTCATGGGTCTGCTACCAGGCACCAGTTAATTTACATTAAGCTCCCCAGAAAAAGAAAGTAGTTTGTGTTCTGAACACAGCTTGAACAAAGATCTGACCTAAACAAAACTCACAGGCTATCCTGACATAACCATTCAAAACTATTTCTAAGCTTTTTGGATTCTTATTCATTAAAGGTTGGCTTGCAAGTTCCATGCGGGCTTTGTTTTGTTAACCTCATCAAAACAATACTTTTTAACATCTTTGGAAGGTGAATATTTGAAATGTTTTATTTGTATACAATTAAAAGAGAATGATGGATTCTATTAAAATGTATGTAACAGTGGCTGTTGGTTTAGCTCAAAGGTTGGATATGGATGAGGAAGGCGAGACATCTCACAAATAACTACATCAACAGGTCCTCAGGGCAGCTGGGACAATACAAACACAAGTAGAAATTGCTAGGAAGCAAAGGAAGGCCAGGTGTGCTTAAGCTCTGATGGGAAGAGAACATGACTTGGAAATGAAGAGGAGCAAATGGGGAAGAAGGGGAGCACAGACAGGACATGGACTGACAGAAGAGAGGATGGATGCGAAGCAAGAGCAGCATAGCATGTTTCTGTATCGGCAACAATTAAGAAAACATTGTTCCTAGTTATATTTGATATATGACCACAGGAAAAAAAATGCTTTATAAAACATTTAAACATATGTAAAGACTTTTTCAGATCCCTCTGTTCCTTCAGATAGGTGTTAGGAAGACATGTTACTGAAGTAGGCTTTCACCCAAACATCTGTGGTAGCAAGTCCACTCCTATGCATATATTACATGCTGTCTAAAGGAAAATTTAATGCTGAATCAGAAAACACAGAGAAGCTACGAACAAAAAAGCACACTAAAAATATTGAGCAAATCATGAAGGACTTTCAGAACAGATCATCTAGAATCAATTAAAACATTTCTTAAAATTTTTAACTTAAAATAGTTCAATATAAGTAAAAAAATCTGGACAGGAACTACTAAGAGGCTCAAATAGTTCCCATTCCTACAACATTCTCCAACCCCTCAGCATAGCATCAGCCAGTCTTATTTCTGCCTCTTACATTTCTAGAAATGGATGTAAACAGTAATGGAACAAGTGAGTAGGAAAGTACAGAATCCAATTTTCCTGCTTCTAGTACAAATTTCCAATACACCAACCACCTATGCCATGTTACCACAGGAAACCTCACATTAGCTGCTGCAGAGTGCATTTAAAATGACAAACTTGCACCTGTAAAAACTTACACAAACATATACCACCACACGCCATTGGAGACCGAAGATCAATAACTACTATCAGAAGGCCCGTAAACCGTTGACAACCACACTGTGCATTAAAATAATAAAATTTAATTCTAGTATGATGTAACATTTCAGATATTTTGTTTCTACTGAGATCTCCACACCATCAGAACACACCCAATAGTTCATCTTCATTGCAGAGTAAAGGCAAAGAGAAAAGGAAAGCGTGAGTGGAAAAAACAAGCAGTGGTACTGGGTCCTGCAAAGGTATATTTTCAATTTCACAAACTGCTATTTTCCATGTGGCTGAAATATATTTAGCTTAAGGAACAACTTTACTACTCTTCCACACGTTCCTGTTCTTCTGGGCATTCATTTCCCTGCACATCACCAAACAACCTCTTCTAAAAGTTGAGGTAGTTATGGAGCTACTTTCAGAAACTCTGAAGGACCGAATTTTTATTTATCTTAAGAACAAAACAATTTGTCACAAACTGCCATTGTGTACACACACACACTCATCAATGCATAATTGCATGTATATTTATTAATCAGCAGCATGCCCTTCCCCTTCAGATTAAACAGGAAAACAAAGGACAAAAATCCCTTGGTATCTGCAGAACTCACGGCTAGAAGGAAAGAGGAGACACTTTTTAAATACTGAAAGCTGACTGCTGCTTAGGATCTGTGGCCTCTAAAACAAACAGATTTTTCAGAGCATCCTGGACTTCATGGCACAGAAAACTGGCTCTCCTGCTCCAAGAAAGAAAATTATATTTTGGAGTTCTTTCATTTGCACATACACTGAACCAAGGTTTATTCTGCCTAATTAAGGGCCAAATAAGGTCTAGAAAGCAGTGGACTTTTCATTCCAATATAATTTGAACTCTACATTAACAAGAATATGATTTAAATACAGCTTTACAGTAAGATACAGGGCTTACAGAAAAAGAATATTACAAAATTCAGAAGGCCCCTTTGAAGAACTATTTTAGATTTTCTTCGCAAGTAGACAAGAAAGAATTTCATATTAAATGCCTCACAGAGAAACATTTCAGTCTTTAAATGAACTAAAACAATTGAGAAAATTAACAGAAGATGTAAATAGGATTTTAAAAATCTCTTCTGTTAAAGTTGGAGCTCAATTTATTCTTTGTTATATGCAGCTCCTATGTTAACTCAAAAAAAAGATTAAAATAACTCTTCTGTGTATTGATTGCATTTGTTTATATAAAAGTCTGACAAGTAGGATTTGCAAAATTCCCTTCAACGTTTTTTTAAATGTTTTACAAATCACTTAAGAATCAAATGACATCCAAAATATGTAAAAACAGGTGCTGAGAGAATTTTGGAAGGGAGACTGGAATAAGCAACATACCATTTTTTAAACAATTACATAGCTGCCTTTCCACTTGAGCATTTATGACATTTCATGGGTTAACAGCTCTAATACTAGGTCCACTTGTAAGAAAGAAAGACCAGGTGACATTTGAACATCCTATTCACTCATCTACTCCTGGTATGTATTTTTATGCAAATACAGGTTTGTTAAACACACTCCCTGTTCATGCAAGGAACAATGTTTGCTGTCATCAAACACCAAAGCATGAAATTTCAACATACGAAGAAAAGCTGGTCGTTAAGTGTTTCAAATCTCAATGCAGTCACAACATGCAGGGAGCATGCACATCAAATCCAAGCAATGGGATCTGTGTTTCCCTATTAGAACCTGGAGACTGCAACAGTCTGATGTAGTCCTGGCAAAGAGCTGCACAATTAGTCAGCATTTGGATACATCACCTATCTGCGTGATGGATTTCGGACACTAGAAAACAAATAATGAGATTCAGGTGTATTCTCAACTATGTTTTAATAAGTGATGAGCTTGCATAGATGATGCATTACCCAACTGAACTAACTACATCAAATTTCCAAGTCTGAGAGCAACAAACACAAACCCTTCTTGTGAGCACAGAGTGTGTAACTTGCTGTTAAACTAATGTCGTCAAATAGTTATTCCTTGCACTGTGTGTTCTAGGTAATACTTTCTTAACCTCCTTTGACAGAATGGTACGTATTCATATATGATCCTTGAGAAATTATCACCTTCAGTAAAGGATAAGGTTCAGCTTCCAGCAGGCAGCAACCCCTGTAACAGAAACCTAAACACAATTTAAAGAGAGAGAATGAAGTCAAAGCCAGATGTCAATGAAGCCAGATACTGACCCAAATCTGGACACTGTCTATTAATCCAAATAAAACGGCGGTTATCTGGACTTATAATTACCACTTCATCTTGCAGCATCATGCCCTGAGTCCTCCACAGGGACCACAGCTTCACTGGAGCAAAGTCTGGAGATTCTCCAAACATACAGGAAAGGAGTGTCAGTGAGACAAAAATAAAAATAAAAACAAGCTAAGGAAAGAGGATAGACATTAGAAGGGAAGAGAAAACCATTATCTCACATTAGAAAATACCGAACTGAGGTAGAGACAATTTCAAACTTCTCCAGATCAGGGGCACACAAAGGTCAGTTGTATCTCAACTCTGGTTCAGGGCAATCCCAAGCACAGACAGAAGTTGGGCAGAGAATGGCTTGAGAGTCGCCCAGAGGAGAAGGATTTGGGAGTACTGGTTGATGACTCAACATGAGCCAGCAATGTGCACTTGCAGCCCAGAAGGCCAAATGTATCCTGGGTTGCATTAAGAGTAGAGTGATCAGCAGGTCAAGGGAGGTGATTCTGCCCCTCTACTCTGCTCTTGTGAGAGCTCGCCTGCAGTACTGTGTCCTGTTCTAGGGCCCCCAATACAAGAAGGACGTGGAGTCGTTGGGAGTGAGTCCAAAGGAAGGTTGGGAAGATGAGGGCTGGAGCACCTCCTGTACAAGGACAGGCTGAAAGAGTGCAAGCTCCTCAGCCTAGAGAAGAAAAAGCTCCAAGGAGACCTCACAGTGGCCTTCCAGTACCTGAAGGGGGCCTACAAGAAAGCTGAAGATGGACTTTTTATAAGGGCAGGCAGTGACAGGAGGGAAAGGAAATGGCTAAAAAATGCAATAGGGTAGATTTAGACTAGAAATTAGGAAGAAATTATTTGCTACGAGGGTGGTGAGACACTGGAACAGGTTGCCCAGTGAGATTGTGAATGACCCCTCCCCAGAAGCATTCAAGGCCAGGCTGGATGGGGCTTTGAGCAACCTGGTCTAGAGGGAGGAGTCCCTGCCTATATAGCAGGAGGGTAGGAACTAGGTGATCTTAAAGGCCCCTCCAAAGCAAAGCATTTTATGATCTAAGCCTCTGCCCAATAATTTAGCATTCAGTCTGATTATTTCTTAAAGTGAAATCAAGACGTACAAATCTCAGAGTAGCACTGGCAGAACAATTTTCTGGATGACAATGACTGATAATTACTGCGGACACACATCAGAGGACTGCTGGCTACAGTTAGACTAAGCATCAAGGCAGCTCTGTGCAACTTTGAAAAAAAAATCAGATACTCTGTAATTTCTAGCAAACAAGTAGCTGAATTAGTATGCTTCCATCACAGTCAGCACTTCTGACAAACCTCTAGCCTCAAAGTTCAGCCAAAATCACTGAAGACTTGCGAAGTTAAACCTCATCTTGAAGTGATGTCTCCAGAACTGCTCGACTCTGGCACATGCTCTGTATATTGCATCTAAGTTGTGATTAAATAACTCAGTATGAAAGGTTGGTTCCTTTCAGGTATTTTATTTTAATTGAAAATAAATGTTTCCAGAATAATAGTAGCATTCATGACCTTGCTCTTGTGATGTATGACCACCAGGACCTATGAACTGTGACTCCTACCACAGCATCTATTGTGATAGCTGTCACAGCACCGTGCAACAATAGGCAGAGAGGACTATGATGTGGTTGATTCAGAGGATGGCACTGCATTTGCAGGAAGCAGTCATCTCCATATCCTGACTGCTTGAAATTGAAACTTTGAAGTTGAAATTAGCAGACAGACCTCAGCACAGAAGGAAGTTATCACTGATAAACCTAGCAACTGATACCACCATTTTGTTTCCATTTGTGTGCTTATTCTGAAATTCTCTAAAGAAATACAGAACTGTCAATCTCAAATTACTGCATATCTCAGATCTGAAATACCCATCCAAACCTGCTCCTCAAAAATCATATGGACAGGACAGACCAATTGCAGCGTCCTGCTGGGAGAACCAGCACAGCCTTCTTCCTTATAACTCCAGGATGGCCCAGCTCCCACAGCCCTTTTCTGTAGCAGGTCTACTTACTTCTGGCTCTCTCTCCTGCATTTCCCACCCCTCCCCCCATTTTCTGTGGCAAATGAATGCCATACTTTTGAAAGTCTGATGGGTTTTTTTGGCTGCTGCCTCTTTGTGTCTACACTTATGGCCATCAACAGTCTCCAAACAATTATATTTTGCTTATATCATCGTGAAGACATGACTGTATGCACTGCAGTTTGAGATTTTGTTGTGTATCCCTTAACAACTACACTGGGACAGATACTCTTCTGTATTAAAGTCCACATCCTTTTACCTTTGTGCCATCCAAATCAGTCAAACAAAGCTTAGTCCAAGATTACTGCAGTCATCCTTCCCAAATGCAGCATCCATACACTTTTTTTTTTGCCACTTTCATATCTCTCTTTTGTCTTCCAAGACACAGGATGACACTACTGCTTATCTGATTTGGAAAACATATTTTCTACAGCATCTGGAAAAGAAAGAGCTAGAGCATCCCACGAGAGCCAAGGTTTAGTTCTGTGTTAACCACAGCATTGCTGAGTCTCTGGATTTTTAACTGTGAATGTAAGGTTTGTACTACAGCCAAATTGTTTCTTCTACCTTAAGAAAAAGGGTAATAAAGAACCCAGCTGTAAATGCTCCTTTACAGATTCTACTTCAGGCTCCTCTGCAGAGAGCTCTTTATTGGTCTCCATACCCCTTTGCACCTCAGCCATTACCGGTTAAAACTGAGCACTTATACCTATTGCAAAGCAACTAACCAGTTTTGCTTGCACAAGCCATTTATTGTTACTATTACACAGACACACAGAGGAGTGCATAATCATATGTATAATACATTCTAGAAAGATCTCCACACACAGTCTATAAACTGAAGAGTTATCCCTGCCCACCGCAGTGTGGTACTGGGGAAAAACTAATGAAAAGTACCAGAAAAATTCTCTGGCCAAGGAGCTGCTGATTCAGCAAAGCTGGGACCTTTAGATATTCTGAGCACTCTCCACAGTTTAATCTAAACTCTCTGCTGCGCAGTGATCTATTTGTCCCCATTGTTCTTTCTCCTCACCTGCTTAATCTTCCAGCTGTATTTGCACTCTCTCTTCAAAATTCAACTTCCTTTACTCCTTTTTCTTTCTATTCAGCTGATCCCTCTTAACTCAATTCTTTACCTACCCAAAAAGCAGAGATGCCACCTTTAATTAAAAACAGAAGCACACAAACACACTATTCCCTCAGGCACTGTGCCTGCACAGATTAATCTGTACATGCACTGAACCTCCAATATGTCAGGCTGGAGAGACAAGGCTGGACAGATACAGGCACATGGCACCCTGCCTATAAACTTTGAGACTAACGTAATATTTAGTTCTGTCTTATAGCTGACCTACTCGTGTTCTTCATATCTCATCTCCCTTTTGTCTGTTTACACCATTAGGAAACTAAATTTCTGGTATGGAGCCTTTCTACAACCATCCTGTGACAGCAGGGATTCTTTCATAACCAGAAACAGCAGTCTTTGTAGAAATAACACAATGGAAGTAAATTTCAAAAATTCAAAATCATAAAGGCCCAAAAATTCTAAGACTCAGTTAACAGAGCAAACTGCTTTGAAAAATGGCAATTTGGATTACTACTATCAGATTTAGGAACCTTGTCTGGTCTAAGTCCTCTGCTACAAACTTGAGACCTCCCTACCCTCCCTCCTTGTCACACCAAACCAGTTCTCTTACGTAGAAGAGATAGTTGTTCATTGGAGTTCTTGGAACTCTCATGTTCCAATGAGAAGTTCAGAGGCAGGCCAAGAACAGTTAACAATACCATAAAATGCTGAGTTTCCAGGAACAACAAATTCAAATGTACTGAGAGGTCCTGCTCTGTTCTTGGTGGAGCACCCCTGTGCTTTGGGATGCCCTCACTATGCCATCCAAGCTAGCAGAGGGACAGAAAAGTGTCACTGCCAAATCCTGAGCTTCTGAATCAAATGACTGAGGCTCCTCTCTTCACAATCATGAGACTGGTTCACACACTGAGCATTTCTCAATCTTTTTATTTTCTGCTTGCCATTTAATTCATTTATTTCCACACTGCAAATAAATGTTCACCTTCTTATTTGTGTGCTTAACTAAGTATAGTTCAAGTCCAAAAAACAGACACAAATACGCAGGTTTTGGGTCTGTTACCAGAGGAGCCATCACTTTTCATTACCTAATCCTCAGTGTGCAGAAGTGCTTTTTAATGCTTGCTCTGTATGAGACAAATAGGCATCTGTATCACTCACTGCCCACTTTCAGGCTTCCATCCTAGCTAATTCCAGCTCTTCCTTCCTGCCTCTCTTCCATCATACATTCTTCCTATTGGATCCCTGCAGACCTGCCTATACATCCTATGAGTTTAACCTTCTCTGTGTATAAGCAACATGTATTTTCTTATGGATTCCCACTTGTTGTATATTTTCCCCATTCCTGCTGTCCTTACCGAGGCCATAATCTGCACTCCCATGTTCTCCTCTCCTCATTCTTCCTCTTCTGTGGCAACTAAGCAACCACAGTTTTACTAGCCTTGCCAACCCAGTGCAAAATACCAACTATTTTGCAGTCTTTTCTCATTAATCCAGTGAGGACATTGAAAACCTTAGCTATGATGTGGTTAAGAATTAAAAAGATTAAAAAAAAAATATGCATTATGCCAACATAACTCCATTTTACTAACCATAGGGCAGCCTCCAGATGAGAAGTACCTACCTATGATATGCCTGAGGAAACCTAGTGCCAGCCAGCTACCAAAACTGCAGCCTGCTCTTGAATTCCCTGTTATTTAAAACAGTAACCAGCTTCCCAGCTCTTTCCTCCTATACATACACTCAGATTAAGAAGGCAGAGCAGGGAATCAAACACAGGACACAAAAGCCTAATAAGTGGTAAAAGCAGTCTTAAACACCACGTGGGGCCCAGGTCAAGCAAGGAGGGTACCACTGGACTTCCCTGCTGGTAGCAGACACCCATCTTCGGGCACACATCCCATTCTGAGAGAAAACCCTACAGGAGGCTGCCTCTATACATCCATTTCCTCTGTGGACACCATGAGGGAGGGAAACCAGGCTGTATTGCACATCAGTCTGATCCAGCCCTCTCTCCATCATGATCAGTGTTAACTAGGTCCATGAGAGCACAAGTACTGTTTCCTTGCTGTTGCCATTCCTACACAGTTACCAAATACAGACCCTCAGTCCCACACCACAGTATTAAATCCAAAAACATTCATACTGCTGTATTTAGACCAACTATGGTAACACATGAAAAAAGAAGCTTAACTATACTCTCAGTGGCCCCAGTTTTAACCTGGAAGAAACACTACTTTTCCTCTTCTGTCAAGGAAAACGGTTTTAATTTTCTTGTTCACTCCATTCTTGGCCTCTGACAAGGGAGTCAAAAGGCTGGCAGTTACAGGAGTTGCTTATTGATTTCCTTGGTTTATTTATGAATGCCAGACATGCAAGGGTCTGTCTTCAAATTTAACACCTGGTATTTAACGCTGTTAAATAAAATGCAAAGAAGATTAGGTCCTATCCACCTCTGCAACTTTCACATAACAAGGGTTGCCCTCACAGAAAGTTCATCACCATTTGACATCCATAAAATTTCTCAAATTTAGAGTCCCTCCACTAAAACTATACATGGAAGTTCCCTGCCTTCTCTACTTTAAGAATGCCTTCTGTGGTTTCAGTTGACCTCCATTAATCTACCAGTAGACAGAAAAGAAACCTTTGCTCTAGCCTGAAATACATGCAACAGCAAGCAGAGAGGAAAAGAAAAAAAGTGTGATATGACATCAACAGGACTGTCTTCAAGGGTAATTCCATGGATGTATGTATGTTGTAGTAATCCACATCAAGGTGTCAGAAATGATGTACCATTCTTACAAGGCCTTGATTTGAAAGAAATACAACAAACAGTTAAATGCAGGCAGAGAAAAAAAACATTTGACATCAATTCTACAAGGACAGAGCTGAGGGAGGTTGTAGGGAGCTGGGGGTCGGCCTCTTCTAGTGACAGGATGAGAGGGAATGGCTTCAAGTTGCACCAGGGGACATACAAGCTGGGTATAAGGAAATTATTCTCCCAGAGAGCAGAGAGACACTGGAATGGGCTGCCCATGGAGGTGGTAGAGTCATGACTCTGGACGTGTTCAAGGAACATTTAGATGTTGTGTTGAGGAACATAGTTTACAGAGAACTATTGGTGGTAGGCAGGCAGCTGGACTGGATGAACTTAAAAGGTCTTTTCCAACCTTGGTGATTCTATCATTTCATGACAGCACTGCTGTATTACAAAGCCCCCCCAAAATAAGTGAACAAACCTCTGCAATAATAGGAAAACACTATAATCATCTCTGTTGTGCTCAAGAGTCTTCCCTTGTCTTCACTAATTCTAACCTCAAGGAAGCCTCAGCTTGGATACGTTTGATCCCATAAAGGACAGAAACCAAAAAAGGAAAAATCAGATCACTGTGATTAGATGAAAGACAGAGCACTGTGTCACCTGGCTTGTAACCAGAACTTAGAGATTCCTTTTAAACATGAAGCATTTAAATCTGCTCAGACCAGGACAAGATTAGAACTTGAAACACTGCCACTAGAAAAAAATTTGAAGCAACCAGACTTGTCAATTCTCTGATGTTTCTCTGAACTGGTCAGTCCAGTTCGAACAATCCACTATTAAAGTTATTTTACAGTGAGTGATACCATTGTTTGAGAGACACTTTTTAAAGGAGAGAAGCATTGCTTAAATATAATGCAGTCTTACCAAGAATTTGCAAAATAAATTATGGAGATTTTGCTTACAAATGTGAGAGCTTTTAAATTTAAAAACTATAATCAATATCAAATCATCTGAAACACAAAAGAGAAGAGTCACAGTATGCTAGTGATATATTCTTGAATAGATTTCACATTAAAAAAATCAATATCTAATTTTGCTCTAAATGCAAGAAAAATGTACTCTGCATTTAATCTCAAAAGATTCACATACTTTTTACGTATACAGTATCAGAACCAATTCATATAACTCTACAATCTCCACCTCTGAGTGAATATAGTTCCTTTATGTGAGTGTATTGAAAAACAGCTTAATGAAAAAAAAGAAAATACACAATTAAGACTGTAGAAATTTAGGAGTAAAAAGAAACAAAAAGTAATTTAAAGAAATAAAAGATATGCTTTTGTACAGCCATAAATGTTTTTTGGCTTTTTTTGTGTTGTTGATAGTCATCTTTGGGTGGTTTTTTTTGTTGTTTTTTGTTTGTTTTGGTGTTTTTGTTTTTACATAAAGCGTGTGGAATAATAAAATGGTTACTGAATGCATTTGAGAAAAACGGGCTTCTTTCTGCAAAATTGAAGACATACAGTGAAGCATCCCATCTGAAAGACTCAACAATGCTCAAGTCTTACCCATCGAACAGATGTACTTTCAGTGACACTTGTTCTGAGGCAGACTCGCTGAAGTTTATCAAACTCAACACAGGCACAGGGCCACAGCAATGCAGCTGTTTGTTGGCCCGTCGCATCAGCCTGTTTAACTATGTCACCTGTCACAATACATGATTCTATCATCAGCAGGCAAAACTGTTCCCCATTTTCAGCTCCTGATCAAACTTCACCAAGGCACTCCGCATATATCAAGCAACATAATATTGCATCTAAAGCCTATAAAATAGCTTGTACACATTTCTGCACAGTTTGGTTCCATATTCTTAGGCACAAGCACATACAAGCATATAAAGTCTCTTGTAACTCACATCCATAAGATGTAGACCCATTACCCTGATACTTTGCAGGTGGCATCCAGGGCCAAAATCAATATAGTTAAACTAGGATAATCTAGAGTTCTCATAAATTCTGTCCTTTCTTCTCAACTGCCTAGCCTCATGCAATAGGCACTCCATCAGCCAGCTGTCTTGATGTTCCCCATCTATAGCTAAAAACATACAACCATTTGGCAGAACATTTACAGCTTAAGCTTTTCATGCAGTATCAACATTTTTGCAATAAACAACAATACCAAGCAGACTTATCACCTAAATTAACTAAAATATCATAGATTGTTCACGTCCTTTCACAGCTCAAGTTCTCACATTATGTTTTCATTTACAGCTTTGCAATTTCATTTAATCAGTACAAAAATCTAGCCTCCTGATGTCAAATGTCAAAACGACTCTGAAGTTAACAAAGTAATATAGCAAACATGCGAAAGTGCATATTTTCACATGAAAAGATTACTAAAAAACTAGAGAATAATAAATATAAATGAAAAGAAAAAAACAACTCCAATTATTTTATTTTTTTATTTCATCTCCCCCCTCTTTGGTCAGTCTCCCTCCTGCTTATAAGCTCTTCTCAAGTACTGGAGGGCCACAGTGAGGTTTCCCTGAAGCCTTCACAACTACAGGCTGAATAAGCCCCCAGCTTGTCTTTGTACAAGTGGTCCAGCCCTCTGATCATACTTGTGGCCCTCTTCTGCATCCACACCAACAGCTCTACATCTTTCTTGAACTGAGTGCCTCAGTCCTGGACACAGTACTCCAGATGAAGCCTCACAGTGTCAGAGTAGGGAGGGACAATCACCTCCATCTGCTGACCACCTGTCTTTTGATGAAGCCCAGGATACAGCTGGCCATCTGGGCTGCAAGAGCACACTCCTGGCTCATGTGCAGCTTTTTGTGCATCTTGGACCTCCAAGTCCTCCTCAGCAGGGCTGCTCTCAGGCTCTTCTCCCAGTCTGTACAGGTACCCGGGATTGCCTCAACCCAAGCGCAACACCTTGTACTTGGCCTTGCTGAACCTCATTCAGTTCTCTTGAGCTCACTTTTCAAACCTGTCCAGGTCCCTATGGATGGATCCTTTCCATCTATTTTATCAGTGACACCACTCAGCCTGGTGTCATCAGCAAATGTGCTGAGAGTACACATGATTCCACCATCTGTATCACTGATAAAGATGTTGAAGAACACTGATCCCAAAACTGTCCCCAAAGGACACTACTCATCACCAACCTCCACCTGAGAGATGCGGGAAGTTTGACTGTTAGTAAAGATCATGAACCTAGTTCAAAATTACTGTTTCGAAGCCTTCAAAGTATACTCATAGACGTTAGAATGAACACTGACTATTAACATTGTAATGCTTTCTGTCCTCTAGACCAAACTAGATTTGTATCTGGAGGGTGAATAACCCAAAAGAGTATTATTCACAGAAAATAACGAGGTGGATGGTATATTTTGCTTGACTTATCTGGGTGGTAAACAGACAACCAGTAAATAAAGGCTCACCTTTTGCAGATGGTTGAGGCACACCGATAACTCCACACGGGATGGATCTCCAACAAAAGATCCTTCCCCAGTGTGGTCAGCCCTTAAATGGGGTCTGGGAGAGGTGGAGCCAGACTCCACCCCTTCCAGTCACACAGGTGCATTGCCTTCACCTGTGCTCCTGCAGCTGACTCAGTGCTCACCTCAGGTGATCAATCAGTGGTTCAGGCCATGATTCAAGAGTTCCCATACATTAATAAGAAGTATTTTCTACTAGTATAAGTAAAGATATTTACTTGTAGGTACATAATTTTTTTATCAGCTCAGAGTACACAGTATTGGTGACTAAGAGAAACACTTGAAAAGATACTTCACAGTCAGACCGTTCAAGCACCTGAAGACTTCCACTAGAAATTCTCTAAACTAAGAGTGAGCATTATTTCTCAGTAGAACAGTGGTAGACTATCTCTGCACTGTAATTCCACCAAAATAGCATGGTTGGGCCATGTTGTATTGATGAGAAATGTCCTAGTAGATTTCACACAACAAAGTCTAAAAAAAAGTAGCTCTCAATTAAAGTGCTTACAGTAAGTACTTATATTTTGATACAATGCACTCAAACCACCATTGTAACTACGAATTCATCTTTGGATAAAGACCAAAATACAGAGGAAACTATTCTTTGCTTACACTACAGATCTTCAATATTCAAAGTAGTTAATTTGCTGGATCCACAGCCGTCATTAAAAATTTTAGTTCTACCTGCTAGGTTCATCCCTAATCAAAAAGCAGCAATCAAGGGATACTCTGATTTTCAGTGATTCCAAGGCAGCATATTACAAGAAAGAGCAAATAACAAGAAATTAGTAGATTTCAAGTACTAGCCATTTTTATTACAGATACAAAAAAATCACACTAACTTCTCAGTCTTTGAAGATTAACAATGCTTTTTTTGCTATCTTATCATAAGCACAGTGCACAAAGGCCTGACACTGAAAATACGAAGACACTTCATGTGAACAAAGTCAAATGAATGCCAAAACAGATGTTCTAATTCAATCTAGAATTGACTGGAAACCACTATTTATTGTGCCACGTCTCCTCATGTCTTTGATGTGGCCAGTGTATAAATGGCATTGTGTGTGTCATTTTCTGAAAATTGCAAGTAGCTTTTCTTGCCAGAAAGTATATTCGGAACATGGATTTCCTGTTTAAAACTCTCTCTGGACATAATTATCTGATACGCAATCAAATTCTGAGAATGATTACTTGTGTTGTAAGTACAAAGAATTATCCTGCTATCCCATTGCCTCGTGCAAACCGCCTTACCTATAAAATGATGACAGCAAATTGATAGTGGTATTCTTTTCTGTTGTTTGTTGTGAAAACTAGAAATAACTCTGAATAACGTTTACTGCCTAGATTCCAAAACTAAGCATCACAAATACTGCATAACACTCTATCATACCTGTGACATTTAAGAAAAGGGTTAAACAAATTTATCTCTTGACATGTGCAGAGATCTGATAAGATACCTACATCCTTAGACATCGAATAAAGGACTTTGAGGTTTAAAAAAAATAAATAAACCACACTGAGTTTGTAATTGATTACATAAGATTTTCACACATGTTTAACCACCACAGGGAAGTATAGTGTGAAAATGCAGGTATTCAAGTTTATTTTTCCCAAAAACATAACTACATGCCAGTGCTGTAGTTCCCTGGATGAAAAAGAGGCTGAATCTGAGTGGAAATTAATATTGGCAGGTGCAGGTACAGTAAACCAATGCAGTGCGCATCAGTGGGAAGAGAAAAGGAGAAGGTAACAACATAGAAATTATAGCTGGCTCTGTTGGCAACCACAAGTAAAACTTCAATTCCATTTGACGGTTTCTACCTTTAAGAAAACTCTGCATCCCAAAAAGTCTGAAATCAAGTGCAGCAAATATTAAGCCAATATTTTTTAAATAGCCTTTTCTAAAAGCATTAACTTCAAATCTTAAAATGCTTACTAACTGCTAGATGAAGGGAGCATGCTACATCTCTGTTAATTCCTCTGTATTTCAAAATTTCCAAAGTCTCTTAACATTATTCTCCTCCATGGAACACTACTATTGTCCAAAACAAAACAAAAAACAGAACAAAAAAAGCCCAACCAAACCTACCAATCTTCTGCAAAATTCCTTTTAAGATCTGGATTTATTACAACTGTGTACTCAGAGAAGTTTCCACATAGCAATCATGTTATTTTTACCCACCCAGCCTTTGCCTTCACCATTCTGCAGCACACATATAATGCCCAAGAATTTGTAGACTCATGGACTTTTAAGTCAGATAGTTCTTGTGCAATGGCATGCTTCCTATATGGTAAAGCCAGGCATGAAGCACGGAAGGATTCTTGTAGAAAATTTTGTGGGAAGACACGTGCACAGAAACAGTCTTCAGTATATCCACTGAAACAGGTATCAGAAAAGAACTCAGGATAAAAGTTTGCACTCCAGTCCTTCCTGAATTTCAGTATGTACAGATGTGAAGTCAATTCCTAGAACATGGCAGGGATGTTTATTGCTGTCTGTCACACCCAGTCACCTCTCATTCTTCCACGTCTTTTAAGGAAGTCCCTACAGCTCTTCTCTGCTGACAAACTCCTTCTCCTGCCTTGGTGGCGAGATGTCCTCCCAGAAGAACAGTCGATTATTATCCTGTAATTACCACAACTAACTACAGTTGTATATATACATTCTGACCGCAGATAGTAGTCTCCTTGTACTACTCAGTCCACCATCCTGCTTAAAATAAAAACAAACGCTATCAATCCTACGTAATTTCCTGAAAGCCACAAATACTCTCCTTGCCGCCCTGTGCTCCATGCATTTTGGTCTCCTTTGATGAAAGAAGGAAAAGTGAGATTCATGGGACCACATGAATAATTTCATTTCTATTTCATCCTCCAGTTCCTTATTTCCAAATGCACATACAGTTCCCAGAACTCTTGACTCTTCTTTTGTCTTCCCAGTGGGATTAAAGATAGACATTAGAATCTTTATCCTAACATCAGTATAAAGATAGACTTCCTCATGATGGTTCTACGACTCTTGCTTTTATTTCTGCAACATGTCCCAGTTTCAACAGAAAGGATGAGGAATGATCTTACTTCTTTTCCTCATGTTGACAGAACATTCAGCAGGTTTACACCATTCAGGCTAAGCAGCTCATGGAACCTTAGTTCCCTATTTTGCCTGTGAATACAATAATAAATGAAGATGGCAGCAGTTGCCACTGTGCGTCAAGCCGTGTTCAGTGTTTTTTGCCAATGTTAGGTACAGTCCAAATGTTAGAAATGGAGAAGAAGCAAACTGTCTCCTGGAAACTGGTGAAGAGAGAACTGGTCAATCTGTTAAGTTCAGCTATGCAGCTAGTAGTTCAGCATGGAAGCTGAACTTGTTGCACACAGTAAATTATATGGCCTATCCTGAAACCTGTCTCGCCACATCAGATTCTAATCAAAGACAACTGACTTCAGGATTTAGCAGCCCTAAGAATAGAGCGGCTCCAGTACCCCTGAATTCTACTAAAACGAAGTTTGTGCACCAGATAGCCAAAATACAGTGTTAGAAACAGTTTCTCCCTGATTATTAACCACCAACCCATAGCAATTCTTGAAATAACTCTCAAGAGCTAGGATAGCTTTGAGTGTCTATTGGCTTCTCTTTTAGAGCTATTCAACTAGAGTTACAAGTAACAAGTACAAGGAAACTTGTAAGTCTCAGAGTTAAGTTTCCAACTATTCTCAATATATTGAAAAATGACCCCTTCCGCCTTCTTGTTAAATCCCATCAGAGGTGTAGCAAGAGTTTTCATCTCCACTTAAAAGTTGCTTCAGGAAATGACTGCCATGGTAATTAGGATGCCTTTTCAAATTTATTTTTAATTAAATCCATCTAACACTAAGTTATAGTTGTTCCCCCTTAGATAAGCTACTTTTCCACAATGAGAGGAGAAAAGTACTCTGGCCATCCTAATGCATGATTCTTTTGGATTCTGAAAGTCCACAGCTGAACAGAACTGGAGCTCAGCTATCTGTGTTCACAGCTCTCATGCTCTGCACATAGTACTTAACTATCCCAGTGAGATAAAGCACACAGTTGCACATAAGCAAATTTAAGCTTAAGTAGATATAAGAATACATAGTTCTGTGATTTGCCTATGTCTGAAATTTGCTACGTATTCCCTAGGGTTATTTACCTTCAAGGTACCTTACACACACAAACAATACAAGTTTTCTCAGGCTGTCTAGTGTTCAAATGTACAGTGGAAATTTTTAATCCATTTTACCTTAAAAAATGGTGTGGATTACAGGGTTGGGTTTTGTTGCTGATTTTTTGGATTTTTTCTTTGTTTTTGCAAATGACTGGTTGTTTCTTTCCTTATCCTCACTGAGAAGTTTCCTTCTCTTTCATCCCCGTAATTTATTAGTCTCATCAGAGTCAACACCTGCACTTCAAGTTAGAAATATTATCCACTCAACTCAAACCTCTTCTCTTTCAGCTACAGGACTACCTACCACATAAAACACCTTCCACATGAATGAGTTCGCAGAGGAAGCCATTGCACATTCTACCACTGTCCTACAGAAACAGCACAGCAACAGTGAAGTATGGGTCTGGAAGACCACGCTCCAACTGACAGAGCTGCTAGAGACTAGAATGTTCAGAGACATCCCCAAAATCTGACACCATCAGTGTGAAGCTGGAAGAAGAAGGACCTCCTTCTTTCTCCCAGAATACTTTAAACTATTCTGACTCTTCTAAAAAAGGTTATACTAATAGCCCTGATAACCAGATGAATGTAGCACAAGAGCTTCACTTGCAAGGAGAGCTCTATCAGTATCATTACTGAGTTAAGTCTCCTGGGGTCATAAACTTTTCATTCTTCTCCATATAGGGAGCCAAACTATTGAGTAATAAGAAGGTGGCACTTCTCTAGGACACAATTTCATTAGACTGGGAAGTGCACTGGGTTTAGGTAATCACTTTCTAGCCATCAGGCTATTTGCACCTGTAGTAGTCAGAAGTAGTAACACCACCTACACATTGCTGTGATACTATCATTTTGAGTTAATGGTTGAATATCAATACGCACTATACACGCACTGTATAATCATCAGCTCTTTCAGAGGACTTAAGCATGTGACAGTGTAGTTTGTGACTCCCAAACAAGCTTAGGCAAACATACCTGCAGCTAAGGCACTCAGGGTGCCTGCACATGCTCAGGAGCTATACATGCTCTGGACGTGCAGGGACACCCAGCTTCTCAGGTGCACCATTACAGAAAGGTCTGTGAATTGCACTCAAGGTGCCTCAATTTCTACTCTGTGCCAGGTTAAGTATCAATCTTTGTGTGGATTTGAGTCTCCAGAGCGATACACCAGGCTGGGACTACATTCCACTGCACAAAGGCAGAACTGCATTCTCAAGAGCACCTAGTGACACGGTGCAAAAATGCTGATGCCCTGGGTGCAACAGTAATTTCAAGGCAATTGGCTAATATTAGTAAAGTGCTCTTCATTGCTAAGGTGAAGTTTCTGTAAAAAGCAGAAGGGAGAACTTTCACAAAAACCCAAACTCCTCAAACACATCGTTCCAAGATTTTCAACAGAACACAAGATTATATTTTGTGTTATTATGTTTTATTATTACATGTCCCTTCCAAAAGTACCACACACAGCAGTTTGAAATCTGATGTTGTAAGGATGAGGGGATGATGAGGTCTCTTCCATCAACTGGGGGGGGGGGGGGGGGAACAAAAGAAAGAAAAAAAAGAATTACACTGTATAAGTTCCTTGCCTTTAACGTAAGGGCCTGACAAGTTTTTCCAGTCCTTGATTGTTGAAGAAAACTCAGCATGTCAACAAATTGACAGACAGTGTAAGCTCCTGGAAAGAGGCAAGCAGGTTTCAAACAGAAGGATGCGCTTCTGCCACCCTCCACAGCAAGCAGAGAAAGTATTCCACTGTCCATTATCCTGTTCCCCGCAGGAGCACCCTGCTCCCAGGCTGGCACACTGCAGTGCGTGCTGATGTCAGCATGAACTGACAGCAGGGTTTTTTACAAGAAGGCTTTCAGCTCAGAGTCAGAAACAGGCTCAGGAAGCCACAGAGTTACAGACCTGGAGGAGAAGGACATGGTCTCTTCACTGATGACCCTAACATTTTCATGCCTCCTAAGGCCCAGATAATCTACTCAAAAAAGTATCTCAAACTTCCTTGGACCTGCAATGGTATGATAATCATCTGAGGAACAGAGCAGCTTAAATAAACAGTAATTTTTCCTTACAGTTTTCTGCTACGAGGAACACTGGAAAGTGTTGCAGAAACTTGTATTGCAAACTATCAGGACATCCAGAACACTCAAGAAACACTGCCCCCTCTTTATCCCTCATGATGCATGAGGCAGCATGTAACAGACCTATGCTTCTCCGAGAGCTGGATGCAGCCTAGTTTGCTATACAGATCAGCTTCATTTCCAGGGGACATTTGTAGGTGGGTGTTACAGGAAAAATCATGTGTCTGCAGGTGGTTTAAAGCGGCAGCTGGAGACAACTGAAAAATTGGAACAACTTTTACTGAAGATAATAGGAAGAGATGGTGATGATGTATGACTTTTATAATATAGCTGTGTCATCTGGTAGAATCACTTTGTATTTGTAACAAGCCTCCAAAAAACTACCAAAGTTATTGCCTCAGAAGTCAGCCTCAGAAGGTAACTCTCTGGAAAGATGTGTCCAACTCTTACCCCAGGAAGAAATTAAGTGCTCAGCATAAATAAAAGGTAAATGATCTCAAAATCTAGTGGTTCTTTGTTTGCCATGGCCTAATTTCATGAACCAGCTCTCTCACTAAATTTGAGTATGAAGGTTTACAGGTTTCCCGATGTACTTTCAATTAATTTTTGGCTCTTTCTTTAAAGAAATATATATATAATCATATACATTACATATATTACATACATATAAATACAATTTCTCAGGCCTAGATGGTTATTGCCATGAACTACAAGAACTGTTGTAGGAAACAAACTTTTGAGTGTCAAAAACCTTAGAAGACAGCGTCAGGTAAATTCAAGATGAACTCACAAAGTGCAATTTTTTTCCCTCTTTAAAAATCATATTTAATTCCTTTAGTGAAACTGCTGAACATTCCGATAATTTTACACAAAAGGAAGTAATAGTCCAACATACAGAAATGCTGATATGAAAGTAGAGCATAACAAAAAAAAAAAAAGAAAAAAAATTATCCTCTACCCCATGTTAACAAGAATAGGGCTGAGAAATTACCATCTTGACCGACAAAAGTTCATTCTTGCTGCAAGATTTACAGCACTGCTCTACAGCACCACAGAACCAGTAATCTTCTTCAAGGAATAAAAGCTAAATATTTATAGGGAGGTAGCTGCTCTAGAGGACAAGAAATGGGAGAAGGATAAATGTAGCTTAAAGCCTTTGAACTATTTCTCTATTTAATAATTTTCTCCTGATAAATAGAATCTACAGAGGAATCCTTCACTCACATTTCCCCACGTTGACAAATACAGAATGTCTCCACAAAAGCACACCTTAGTAGCAAGCCACACCCCAGGGTAAGGAGCAGCAACCTGCATCCACTGTCCCAGGCTGAGACCCCAGCGTTGCATTCCCAGCCTCACACTGTCACTGTTGAGACGCAGGGCTGGGCCCAACACACGCTGCTGCCCTCAGCTCCAGAGCCCATGTAGAACTGAGAGCAGGACGCTGACGTGGAAGGACAGAGACAAAAGTGGAACACAGTTTGTGAGGCCTGAAGTCAGGAGCCTGAAGGATATGCGGTGTCTCCATGAGCCGGAGGCAGGCACGCCGTGTCAGTGGGTACTTCCGATGCCGCAGAAAGAAGCACCCAGGGCTGGTGATGCCTTGGGAGCGGCCCTCCAGAGCACAGCGGTGCGTCAGCAGGCATCAAGGCAGCGAGGTATGTCCTGAGTCACCCGGGGCTTTGTGCACACTCCTCTCACCTACCTGCCGCGACCCCCAGCAAGGGAGCAGGCCTGAAGGGGAGCTGGGAGGAGGGATCCCGGCTCTCCCTCCACAGGCCACGGCTTCAATCTGTTTATCCTCATCGCTCACAGCGGGCAGTGCAGTAGCGTTACATTCGAAGCCTCCTCTCGACGGAGGAGACTGGAAAACACGGTCACATGTGACTCTTAGCAAGGGCGAGGGGCGAAAAGCTTCAGAAGTGGCAGGGACCTGATGTGCAAACATGGCACCTACCGACACCCCTCTGCGCGGCCGGAGAGCCCGAATCCCCCTGTCCCGCCAGCACGCGTGGCACGCTTCCCCCCTGCGACGCGCAGCGCGACTAATTACATCCATTTCCTCATTACGAACGCCTCGCCGTCCCCACAGCGAGCCGCTCCCAACTGCGAGCCACCCGCAGCCGCGGCCGCACGGGGGACCGTGGCCGGGGCGCGGGGCGGGGCCGGCGAAGCCCTGAGCCGCACGGCGGGAGGCGGCCGAGGCCGGGCCGGGCGGGGGCAGCACGGCCGCTCCGGTGAGCCGGACAACCCCACCCAGCGGCCCCTCCTGGAGGAGGCGGGGTCGCGGGGACCCCAGAGGGATCGCCCCTCGGCCCCGAGTCGGGCTTTCCGCCCGCTCCCCGGGGGCGGGGAGGGCCGCCGTGCCTCTCCGTCCCGCGGCGCCGGGCTCCCCCCTGGGCAGGGCCCCCGCAGGAGGGGCTGCCGGGGTAGGGGCGGCAGGAAGCCGGGGGCCGCGGCTCAGCAGCTCCGAGCCGGGCACGGCCCCGCGGGGCGGCCCCGGGCAGCGGCAGGCTCCGGCTCCGGCTCCGGCCGTGGCAGCGCCCGCCCGCGAGCGGCGCATGAATGAGCGACCGAATGAATGAATGACGGGCGTCTGCTTACTTGAGCATGGCCTCTTCCTTCTCTTCTTCCTCTTTCTGCCGGTCCATCACTGCCATGATAATGTTCCTCTCCTCCTCTGTCAGGTGGCTCAGGTCGGGCAGCTCCTGCATCGGGGGGGGCACCGTGGGTGGGCGAGGGCCGCGGGGCCCCGCCGAAGAAGACATTTTATTTCTGCCTCTCCCTTACACCTTCTACCTCGGCGAGGCGAACCCCGCCAGCTCTCCTCCGCCCCCCCTCACAGTGTAGTCCTCCGAGCGGCGGCAGCCGGCAGCGCTCTGGCAGCAGCGGAGGAGGAGGCGGAGACGCAGCCTTTCATGGTTGCTCGCATCCACCCCAGCCCGGCTGCGCTGCCGCTCGCTCCCTTTGTCTCCGCGGCTTCATGGAGCTCGGGGGCCGCCGCGCCGCCGCCCGCTGCCCATCCTCCCGGTGGTGGGCGTGCGGGGCGGTGCGGGGGTGCCGCGGCGCGGGGGCTTCCCGATGGCCGCAGGCGGGCTGCGAGCGGAGGGAGGCAGGGAGGCGGCGTGTGCCGCGGGTCGGCCGGGAGGGGCGGGTGCCGCCGCCGCGATGAGATGAGATGCGATGCGATGCGATGCTCCGCTGCCGAGAGCTCGGCGCCGCCGGGAGGGAGGGGAGCTCGGGGCCGCTTAGGCGGAGTCCGAGGCGCGCCGCCGCTGCCTCCCTCCCAGGCGGCCGTGCCTCGCTCCCGTCGCTCTTCCCGCCGCCCCGGCGCTGCCTCTCTCCTCGCGTGCCCCCGCGGGCGTCCGCCTCTCGAGGCGGGGTCGGGAGCTCGTCTCGATCCCCGCCGGGACCGCCGTGTCACCGATAGGCGGGAGCCGCCCCGGGGAACGAGGCAGCGCTGAGGGGTCGTGCCGCGGGCTTTCTGCGGGGCGGCCTGAGGCTGAGGGCCACCCAGCTGCCGCCCAGCCGCCGCTCCCTCGCACATCAGCCATGCTTGCCTCAGCCCCAGCTGCACGCCCGTAACCCCGAGCCAGCGCCATGACCGGTCGAGTGTCCCTTCTTAGGATCCGATACGAGAGCGCTTTCTGTGCTTCCTGCAGCAAGTAGCACCCACAGCAGCGGATCCCTGCGTGTTTCTTTAAACTCGCCTCCTCTCTATCAAGCAGACAATTTTTTTTCATAGTTGAGACCCACCGAAATGGTCACGAAACACTGTGCATTGGTCAATTGAAAAGGAAGGGGACAATGAACAAAATATCATTGTAGATACAGGAACTTTCATCGGTCAGCTCTGGGTAACTTGGTTTGTGGAATCTGGTAACAAATTCAACAGTCCTTCTCTAGAGATTGATTACCTGCTGGTCATCCACTGTCCAGAAACCCACGCTTACAGCTCTGAAAAGCCCCTTGTTTGAGCACGTCTGTCTGTGTCTGGATGTACACAACTGAACTACGGAGAAAACTGCACTTCAGATAAAATGTGCACTACTGGCACATTAAGACCTCTCAGTCATGCTTCTGTTGAGGTCACAGCGTGGAAACAGCTCTGGTTTCTAGAGGGATCATCTGATGAGTATGAACCAAAGGAAAAAAAAAATCTGTGCTGGCAATGCTTAATGCTTCTTTCTGCCAAACTTGCTGGGTTTGCAATAGGGAGAGAGACCAGCTTTCAGCCAGCCATGCTAATACCTCACGCAAATCTGAGAGCTATGAACCTTCATGACCCTTGGAATTTGAGGAGCATTACTGTGACCATCTGCTTGTGCCCTCTCAAGAGATTTTCTGCATGAAGTAGTTCAGTACCATAATTAAAAAGAAAAAAATAATAATGATAAGCACTACTGTGACTAAAACTTTTGATTGGTAATGGGTAAATTCAGCCTCTTCCACCAGCTCTGGAAGGGAAGTCTCAAATCTTCCAGCACATGAATGAAACAAACTTGAATGACCAACAGATGGCTCAGAAAGATTAAAGTGGTGTTAGTAAGTAAAGCACAGCAAAGAACTGGTAAATATCATAATGTCATACTCAGTTAAGGATACAGACCCTCCACTAACTCACGTGGTGCTTTCTCCCAGGGTCTGGCCTCAGTATTACTTACAGATGTAGTCATTCAAGCTTCGTACTAACAAATCAATAAAATCACTTTCTTCCATCTGTGACCAGAAGGTAAAGTACCCATCCTATTACAATCTGATGCTAAAAAATTATCCATTCAATTCCAATAAGTAAAAGTATGGCATCTAACTCGAAACCTAAGGGAGCAGGATTGAAAAGAATACAACTACAAGAAGGTGAAATATCACCTTAGCATCATTTGTGTGTCACAAAGAAATAAAAGATGAAATATCTGGAATTGTAATACAGGATTTAAAGATTATGGAGTTACAGGTATCCACAGACAGCCCACAGACCTTTAGATTATTTGAGCCTGCATGTGTCATTTAAAAGATGTAGTTAAAGCAACTACAAGAACTGATTCAGTTGCAGCAAGTGGCCCTAGTGTTTCTGAGTGACAGCCTTAAGGCCAACCAAAAAAATACTGATGGTCTAAGTATAAGAATCAAGTGTCTCCATGATAATTTTTGAAGATAATATTAACTGAGGTTAAGTGAGCCTACTTACCTTTTTGCTTGTTAATTACTGACACAGTCATGTGTGTCCTGTATTATTTTGTTAGTTGCTGTACATTCAGTCAAGCACATGAATGGTGTTGCGTGATGACTACCACGTAAACAGAAAAAGTGTAAGGGGATTTTATTTATACTTTTTCTTAACTTAAAAAGAAAAGCTGAAAGCTTTTGCAGAGTAATTAAAAAAAAAAAAGAGGAAATAGTGTGAAGAATTCTGTTATTGAAAAGCACAGAATGATAGAATTGTTTAGTTTGGAAGGAAGCTCTTGAGATCTTCTAGTCTAAGCTCCCTAGTCAGGCAAAGTCAGCTAGAACAAGTTGCTTAGGATATTTCCAGTTGGGTTTTGCATATCTCCAAAGGTGGAGGTCCCACGAACCACTGGGTGATTTATTTCAATGTTCAACCACTCCCACAGTATAAACATTTTTTCAAACAAAACATCTGGTGTTTAAATACACATCCATTGCCTCTTTTCCTGTCAGTGGACACCACTGAGGAGAGCCTGGCTCCATCTTATTTACGCCTTCCCATCTGACATTCATTCGACTTAATAAGATCCCTTGAGCCTCCTCTTCACCAGGCTGAAAAGCTCAGGCTCTCTCAACTTTTCCTTTTATGATAAGCCTCAATCCCTTAACCATTTTCACTGCACCTATTCCAGCATGACTTATGTTTTTCTTGTACTCGGAAACCCAGAACTAGACCTAGCACTCCAGGTATGGCTTCAACAGAGTAAAAGGCAAAGATCACCTCTCTGAACTGCCAGCAGTGCTTTTCCTAATATCTGCAACATCTTAGGCACAACAAATGATCTTACATTATTTTATTTTTTTTTATTTTATTGTATGCACTGGGAGTTAAAACTCCAGTTCTGTGGATCATCAGTATTTCCAGGTACCTGGTTCTCAGAAGAGAAGAACTACATATCTCAGAAGACTGTTCCAGAGGGAAAGATAAAACTGCTCACAAGTCACGAGATATTTCCTTCTTTTACTGCTCTTATCTGCAGTATGTGCCCCCTCACCATCTGGTATTCAGTGGTAGAATGAAGCCTTTTGTTTTGGGCACTCTCTCTTTATTTGATTTATTAGCTTAAATTCCAATTATATTGTATTATATTGTGTTATCTCACATTCTGATATCATATTTAATAATTACTTTTCTCCCTTAGCTCGTTGCCACTGTTTAGTTTTTAGGCCCATCTTCTTACCTTTTCCCCTTTTTTCCCCTTCCTCCACTGCATTACGCATGGAAACGGGCCGAACTGGCCTAGAAACTGTTGACAAAAGTAGACTTATCTAGAGAGTAATACAGAAGAAGCCATAAAACCTATCTCATTTTTCATCAGGCTACATGAGGACACTCAGTTTTTACTGCTAAACACTTCAAACCCTGAGTGGTCATTTTTTTATTTGCCCATTTTTGCTTTGTAAAGATGAAATATTTGGCACTGTCATCCAACCAAAGATGCAAGGAAAGCCAGTCTACTTCAATACAGCAAATCCTCAAGGAGGATTCTGTCACTCATGTATCACTCCTCTCTATATTGTTTCTATTTGTTCTCTGAATTAAAATCTTCTGAATTACTAGAATTAATAATATGTATTTGTATTGCACCAAGTTTAGCCTCAGTTACCAAGAAATGAATTTGACTTGCTACCTGCGTGAGAAGATAGTTATGCTATGAAGCTGCCAACCTGTAGAAAAAAGAAGGTGTACTACCTACCAAATTCTTGTTCAGAAGAATGACTGTGCAAGTTGGACTACTTTGGAAATACGTTAAGCTAAATTTGGCAGGAGCACTGAATGTTTAATAAGAGAGCCTGTGTGGGGAGTTACAGAAGGAAGAATTTTTTAAATTCAAGAACACCCTTTTTCATTCACATTTTCTTACCTTACCAATTAATTAAGTGTAGTAATATAGCTGAGACCCACAGAAGTCTTAGCTGAATAGAAGTTAGTGGCATTTACTCCAAATATATGACCAAGAGTGTTAATAGTTTCACAATACACGGTATATTTAAAAACTTCTGCAACTCCAGACTTCACTGAGTTTAACTGATAGCTTAAGAGCATCTCTAAACTTTTTAAATTCTAGTTATCAAAGATCTTCATAACCTCATAATTTGGTTGATCCATACAAAAACATTACTGGAAAATAAGAAAGTTTCACATTTTAAGGTCTATTTTCTCTTTTGAAACAAAAATCTTTTACACAGAATAGCAGAGAAAGTTATGCTTTTCAGGAGGACTGTAGCAAGATCTTCAGTTATTTCAGATATCATTGATGGTGTTAGAAGCACCCATGCTGTGCATACAGTTATTAAGTGCTACCAGTAAAACATTCTTATTTTTCATCTTGTAAATCTTATTTATACATATCTACCATTGTTTGATGGTCTTTCATTTCTGAAGTCCAAACCTTAGCTTATATTCATCATCATCTTTCATATGTTTTCCTTTCACTTTGTTCCCTCCTCCTTTTCTCACTGATGCTTTACATTCTTCCTTCCTACTTACAAAACAGTCACAAGCAGCTTGCCACTTACCTCTCCCCATCAACCTCAAGCACGCTTTTCCTCACTGACATCAGGCACGTTCCTGCTCTTACCCCTCACCACTGTACAGTTGGCTTATATACAGGACTCACCTTCCCAGAGTATATCCATCTACTACATCTATTTTGACTTTTCACAGCTCCAGGCACGACATTATTTTTTATACATGCATCTTTGTTCACACCACATCATACCTTGTTCACCACCATTCATTCTTAAACTTTTAATCTTTTCTTGCATATGAACAGAGATACTGACAGATGTCCACCTATGTCCCATACGTGACAGATGCATTCTTTATTTATGGTTCCAGACCTCCTGTCTCTCAGAAATTTTCCTTCATTCCATATCTTTCTTTCATACTATAGAAAGCCCGTGTTCTACATTTCTCAATTCCACCAACACTTTCTTTCCAAGCTTTTTTTTTTTCCTTTTGTTAGCCTAGTTGTAAGCAGTAAAGAGCACCTATTTCCTTGTTCCTTCCTTTAGAAGAGTGATGCTGTTTGTCAGACTCGTGGGATACTGGGGATAGTGAAATCTGCAGAACAGTTTTTTAGTCAGTTCAAGAGGGTTTGATGTTTGAGGGACAGTTATGAAGAATGAAACGTACTGTAGCATCAAGGGCTTAAAGTCATTTTTCACAATAGGTTAGTAGAAGTGGGGCACTGTGACTTCTCACTCACTTCAGGCAGTTGAAGGAATTGAAAGCATTCAAAGAGAGTCCAACATCATACCAAAATCTGTTTTGTTATCACTGCGTGACTTTTCATGAACACTTTTTTGTTTTGGAATCTGACTCATGGGTTTTTAATTCCTGAAGTTTGGAAGTAGTACAGTATTTTAAGAAAGGGAAGGTCAAAGCTAGCTCTAGCATGAGAACAAATGGAAACTGTCTTTCTCAAGGCAGCAGAAAAGACACTGGAACAAAGTAAGTTTATTTCAAGAAAGGAATTCGGGACGTGATCTGGACAAAAATTATTATTATACAATTTTTTAATAAATGCCTACATACTGTAGGCATTAAAGTAGTCTTGGTCTTCAAAAAAAGAAAAGTATATTATTTATATATATATATATATAACAAATCAGAGAATTAATGGGTGCTGGAGCTCAGTGGGTTTTGACTTTTTTTTTTTTTTTTTTTTTAAGAAAGTCAAAAGACTTCTTTGGGAGTAGCCAAAAGATTCAGGTATTATCAATTGGAAGGTGACAGAAAAACTGTGTTTGCATAGGTTGGTTTCCTTAAAAAGTAGACCAGAAAACCAGTTCCACTCCCATTCCCATAGGTCTCCAGTTATCCCCTTTTCCTCTTCTTAGCTCCCTCCTGGTTAGCTGTGAATTTCTGGACTGGTAGTTTCCAGAAAATCAAGCCATCCTTCAGGTGCAGCTTGCCAAAATTGCATGAACAGAAACTGTCAGCTTCCTCCTCCACGACATGATGCTGTCTGTGAAGCTCCAAATCATGAATCCTTTTAGATGCAACAGTGCATGTACAAACTCGTATCTGATTAGAATCTGTTATGAGTCAATTCTTATTCAGTCTGACTACTTTCTAAATGTTAATATTTTTGGAATTAAAAATATAACACAAGGTTCTAAGTTTGTATTTCTACTCCTCTAACTAGAAAGAAGTGTAAAAATGATATAATGATACCACAACTCCCAAAGGAAGAAAAAAGGCATCATCTGCTCTCCCTTGACTCGTGACTGCATTGTCTAAATCTGATAACAAAGATAGCTTCAGCTCCATTCAGTTCAGGTGAACTCCACATAAAGCCACTTCAAAGAGGGTCTGTAAGCTGTAATATCCTTTTACATTTGTCAGGCTGAGCAGTGTTATGGCTCAGATAGAGGAAACTAAAGCCCAGTTCTCTTAGTCAGCAATCTGGCAAACAGAAAAAAACAGTGATTCAGTTCAAACATTGAAATACCCCAACATTTTCTACAGACCATATCTTTTTGGAATAAAGGTGTTACTGTTGCTCCAGTTGTTCTACTGAACACTTTTAATGCTGTTAGTAAAGCAGTGCTCAGATATAATGAGCATTTAATGCATTTGTTTTCAATTAAACTACCTTATGATTAATTTTTGCTCCAAAAGAAAATATTTTAAAGTTTTGAATGCTTTACACCATGATTGCAGCGGACAATGAAGTAGAGGTAAGATCTAAATAAACAATGTCTAGCACACTAATGCTGTATATGTCACCAAAAGCCCTACAACAGCTGCCAGCAGTCCAGAAATACTCCTGTATAGAGAGTCTGAAAAACTCCTGCTGTTTTTATCAGCTCTAATTGGAAGTAAACACCCGATTCCCTAGGCAGGCTGTAAAGAAGCAGCAGGTAAGATGACTGCAGTGAGCAGAGGAAAGGGTCACCCTCCAAAAACATTCCTGCATTTGGAGTATGCATTATGGCAAGTTCTGTCTTATGCTATATTTCAACAAAATAATACACAGTTCTCATGCATCTCTTTTCATAAATTGCAAGATTCTTTGAAAAAAAAAAGTCAATATTATTATTAAAACAGACAGAAAAGTTTGGGTAGAACAGTTTGCCTTAAAAAGTAGTGACACAAAGTCTGCACAAGACTATGTCTTTAATTATCCCATGGATATGATCAGAAAAAAAAAAGAATAAGCTTTTAGGCACACAAACCCTTTTAAGTTTGAAAGGGAAACAGCAGTATCCAGCTAAACACAGCCTGGGAACAGTTGCTTTGAGCTAAACTTTATTATTCTAATTAGCTAAACAATCTGTGAGAAAAGAGTACTTGGAATATGTGGAATAGAAAGGATTTTTATAAGAGCAGCGATGTATTTGGGCAGCAGAGAAGGAAACAGAGGGAAAGAGAGAAATACAATTATTATCTGTGAAAGAGGAAAATGAGATGTGAGAACAACCAGATGTCATAAAACCAATGTCTGTACTGAGTTCATGATTCCAAATAAAGTGTAGTTTCATTAAAATGAAAGGCTTTGTCAGAAATGCGTCAGTATCTACTGCATTACTGAACTGGGAAAAAAAAGACTGTTTTGTTTCTGCAGTATAGAACTTCATTTTGATAACACTGTTTTGATTCTTTACATTTTACTAAATTATTGAAAGAGTAACCACTAATTAAAAATGTAATGTATTTAAGAAGTCAAATACTGCAGTATAAAAGGCACAATTGGATTAAAGAGAAAGCTTGGCAAATAAAGTCATGGGAATCCCAAATTAACGTTTTGGGGATCACTTGTTTCATAAAATTTGGATTCTTGCCAGTCAGATTTCATACTCTGTGGAAAAAAAAATGGGAAAAATAAATTTTCACAGGTCATAATCCAGTTCTCATCTCAGTGTACTACTTTCATAAACTGAGAAGATGAGGCACAGATTGAACAAGTGATAATATTGAAGTAATGCAAATCACTGGAAGTGATGAAAAAATAGTAAAAGGTCAAATCCTATTTCCATGGTCTAACAATTCATCTGCCTCCCACATCTTAGGTTGCTCTTGCAATTAATCAAGCTGAATAATTGTAGGACTTTCCCTTGGTCTTCCCTTAGTTGCTATACTCTGAGTCACAACAAAGACTGAATGCTCCTAGTACACTGCAACATAGAACAAGCAGGTGAGCTAAGACAGGCAATTTAAAGTACTCGTTTCAATATGGATCTGGAAAACAGTAGTTTCCTTTCTCCCTCTCAAAATATTATTTTTGTTACTAAAATGATGCAATATTTTATTTGTGTTAAATTTTATATACATAGTTCTCTTGATTTGTTCTGAATCTGTAGGTACATGATATAAGGAAGTACCAAACAATGAAGAGAGAAAATTAGGAACAGCATTACCTAAAGCAGTGGCTAATTACCTGAATCAACCTGTTTCAATGTTATAACAGACTTGTGACAATACTATGCAATGAGTTGAAGTTTATATAATTTCCTTGTTTCAGAAATGAAAATCTTAGGAGGAAGGCTAAAGATGCCTGGAGAGTGTTTCTACAATGATTTTTCATTGGCCTCCAATACTCATCCTGTTGCCAAATAATTGCATTCTCAATTTATTTTGCAAGTCACCTTTAAAAGCTGAAATACTTGAAGAAAAGATGAAACTCCACCTAGCTTTTTCCCTTTCTCCAACTACGTGACACTATGCACTCAACTCCTGCAGGAGAGGTCAGTGGCAGACCAATATCTGATGCTCAACTTGGAGGAGATATCTATGTAAGTTTATTGTTGTGTTAAAAATAGAATAAGAATTCCATTTGTTGAAACACTTTTTGTGGTCAAGGCATAATTATAGAGGAAAATGTTTCTACAAGTATAAGAATGTCTTCAGTTAGAGGCAATACTATAGCCCTCTGTACTAAAGACATAAGTGAAGTGCCAAAGTAGAAGATTGTCAAGATGAAGAAAACGGAAAAGAATTAATGAATTTGCAAAGAAGGTGAAAGCATTGTGTTCAGTGGAGTAACAGCGAAACAGAAGATGTTGGTTCAGAGTTGGAGCTGGTAGAGCTGGTTCAGAGTTCAGATGTTGGTATCAGTAGAGCGAGCGTAGCAGGTTCTGGGGTGAAAACCCAAAAGCATAAGCACTGCTTTAGTTCTGAAAGCAAAATAATTTTATCTAGAAGTATGATGGCATGACAGAAACTATCAAATACTGCTGCTTTTCTTCCTTTCACCTTCTTCCTTCTTTCCTCATGGAAGAAAGATAAGCCAATGGAATGTTATAATACTAACTCAAAAATCTAGCAGGATGAGAAAAGTGTACCATGTTAATACTGCAATAAAATATGTACTTCATGGGCACTTGGAATTAGATAAAATAAATTAACAACCTTAAGAAGTCACACAAAAGCCGTATAGATTGAAACATCAAACACAAACAAGAAGACTACATATAGCATGGGGTCAATTCTGCCAGCTTCTAAGCCAGGAGCTGAGACAGGTTAAGTCCATTCCATGTGAAATTCTAAGGAAAGTCTGCTTCTTTGTTCCCTATATGAAGTAGTCAAATATAGCAAATTAGATCTCCTTCTAGCCTTCTCTTCAAGCTGAATAAACACAGGTAGAATGAAAACATGGACAACAGAAATAAACAGTGAAAATTCTCTGTGAAGGAAAAGGTATTTGGCAGAATTCTGTGCACATGCTTTAGCATAGCTAAGAATGACCTGGAAAACAGGGTGAGCAATGTGATTCAAAATTTTTCTGAATATACAGTTATCAAGGTTAGCAAAGACAAGATTTGACCGTACAATTGCTGTAAGATCTTATGAGGCTTTATAACTGCAACAGAATGACTTCATGACAGAATAATAAAGTGTTTTGTGAAATGCTGTGTTGAAAAACAATCTTGCTTCATATATCAAATACTGGACTGTGACCTGACCATTACCACTCAGAAATGGCAGAGATTTTGGGGTTGAGATAAATAGTTCCAAGAAAACATCACCTTCAGTGCACAGCGACGGTCAAAAAATAAATCAAATGCTAGAAACTATTAGAAAAAAAAAAAGAAGAACAAGACAGAAAACAGTTATATCTCTGGATAAATTCACATTTCTTCTATCTTGAATACTGTCTGTGGGTGTAGTCTCCTGATTTGAGAAAGTACGCATTAGAACTTATAAGCAGTTCAGAGGTGATGGTCAAACAGTTCAGCATGGTTTCTGTACAATCCATAATTTGGTGGGCTGGGATTCTGCAAAAATGGTGATTTGTGGGAACGTGGCAGAAATCTACAGAACTGTAAAAAGCACATCCAAAGTGGATAGAGATCCTATAGTCACTGTCCTTTCCACAGACATTCAGAGTCATTAAATGAAGCTTGTGATGGTGGTTCCTCACACATGAGGTAGCAGGACTTTAAAAATCCTTGCAAAAGACATCATGAATGGTAGAAGTTTATATGAGTTCAGGAGGAGACTAGGCATGTACTTGGAAGAATTATTCATGAAGAGCTGCTAAATAAGCAAAGGATAAAGGCTCAGAAAACCTTGACATTTAAAACAGCAAGAAGATTGAAAAATATTAAGGGAAACTGTAGTAAGTACAGATGTTCTCATTCTTCCCAAAACGTTGACCAATGAGCACTCTTAAGACAGAGCACTGACTAGAGGAATCTTGCTTTGCAACCAGCATGGCAATTCTTACCTCCTTACTAGCTGTAAGATGTTTGTTAGTTTTTTAATAATCCTGCCCAGAATTAGCATCACATTGCAGGTGCTACACGGTTGCCAGCCTGGCTTGCTCTATTCCAGCATTAGCTCAGATGCAGCTTAAAAATCTCACTCACTTTATTAGTGTCCAGAATGAAGAAATATATTTTCTATCACAACAGAACAACTTTGCTATGACCACAGAAGGAAACAAAACAAAACGAGGTTTTGTCAAAGCACGGTCTGCTACTATACACACTGGGAACAAAGTTACATTCAATATCTCACTAAATGCAATGCTTAATATTTTTCTGTGTTTACAGTCTGGAAACAAAACATTTGCTAGACTGGATATAGGTGAGATTTCTTTTTTTTTTTTTTTTTTAAAAGCTCAAGGCAGTCCTTAAAGGAATGTTTGTTAAATTTTTTATAGTGACTTGACCCAACCAAGGTGCACTGATGAAAACCCAAGAGGAATCTACCAGCTGCTGCTGGTAGAAACTAGATGAAAAAAAAAAAGTCAAACAAAACAGCCCTTACGCCTGCAGCAGAAAAGGGTTAAAAGGCATGTACAGTTCTTTATCCTTTAAATGGTTGTACTAGAGCATATAGACAGACTGATGAAAAACTCTCATCAAGACAAGCTTTGTTCAGCGAGGAAACAGCAAATACAAATTTCAGCTGTTGGAAAAGATTGTTGCTGGCCTTCTCACCTCATGTTAAATAATCTATGTTTTTTCCCACTTTGTTTTAAAAATCCACATTGTTTTCAATGTAGTGGCTATACCACAAAGGGAAATAATTTCAAGAAACCAGAAGTCAACGCTGTTAAACTTCAAAATAAGATAACTTATTTCTAAGGGACAGAGATAGTTGTCAAAGCAATGGTAAATCCATTCCTGTTGTAAAAGTTGACAGGATCAGCCCAGGGGAATTAGAGTTTACACTAAACCTGTGTCAGTAACTATCCACCATTCTGGAGCAAACCTGTAGAAAAGATGGAGTGTACACATAACACATTGCAGCCTGAAATCTTACACACATTCAGGTCATAATTAACATTATTGCAACATATTTGCCTTTCTATCTGTTCAGCTCTAAGGGTGTCCCTGAAACAGGCTTTTCAAGGGAGTTTTCTGCTTAGGTACTTCTTTAGAGGCAACAGAGCCTGTGTAAATGCTGCTGCTCAACAGAATTGTGTCCCCAGGGATGAAGCACACTAACCAAATAACTTCAGGTGTAATAGTAATTTAGGTGGCATGAATCACGCCATAGAGCACCCTTACAGGTAAGTACTATACTACTTTTCTAAGGTACAGTAGGGATCTCTGTTTAGACTTCCTATATTCTTAATGCTTTTTCCTCAGAAGTCAGAGAAACAATTCATTCTAACACCTCTCTCTACTAAAGTCTTTAAGAGAAATAACTCTGGTGTGCATCTCATGAGATCCTTTTATTTCATTGAGGTGCTTCTTCTGTCTCACATCCGTCTTATCAGACTTCAGAAGCTCGCTTTTCCTGAAGCTTGAGACTGACTTCCAGCATGGAGCGTTACCCTCGCTTCAAGGCTAGTACCACATCTCTCATCAGCTATTCAGAGGCTAATAATAATAATACTACTCCCTAATAATAATAATAATACTCCCTAAGTAGTGTGGCATTTAAGCATAATGCCAGAGATACCAACCAGGTACCAGGAGAGGGAACATATCAAAAAACAGTGCTCAGGTACTCAGCAGCACTGGGGTTGATGGTTTCAGGCAAGGAGCTCCTACGGAGCCACTGTCAGTGTGGAAAAGGAATTAGGGGATAGCTTTGTGGCTTTTCAGAGCTTTCTCCCTTCGTATGAAGGGCAGGATGGAAGAATGCACAGGTGTGGGGTTTTGTTTGTTTGTTTTAATCTAATAGAAAATGGAAAGTTGCAAGTTGTTTGGAGAGAAGAAATAAAAGGCTGAGTCTTAGCACTGCTATCTGGAATACATAGCCTGGTATCTTTTGGTGCAAAGACAAATGATACAAAATAGCTTTAATATTTCAGTACATAAAGATATCCATTTGAATTATTTTGCTTCCAGGAAAATATTCCTGTATCTGAAAGCTCTACCTAGGTCAAGACACCAAGACAGCACTTTTTTCTACAAGCTGCTTCTAAAGCTTGCAACTAAGAAGCCTCAAAGGTTTCTTTTTGTCTTTTTTATCAAATGTAATTCATAGAGTGCATATAACCAATGGACTGAATGACCTAATGCAAAGATACCCTCCCTTCCAAATGTGTCTATTAGAAATAAGATAAAAGTAGGGCTTTACGTACATATCAGTGAATTGATTCATTGAATGTTCTCAAACTTAGTTATCTTCCAAACTGTGAGTAAGCAGACTGGATGTAAAAAAGGATGAGCTACCCAAACAGTCTGGATATTTTAAACTAGTTGAATAATCAGCCTCCATGTTTTGAAAGCACAGCTCCTGTTCTTACAAAACGTTCAAAATATAGAAGTGTTCCTATTTTGGTTTTAAAGACTTACAATCCCCTGGAGGTTAGGTAGAATTAGAGTGATGGAGAGATAAAATGACTGGATCAGGCTGTATGCAAAACATCAGAAATATATTCATGCAGAACTTGTCAATCTCAGAAGAGATGCTGGTCAAATGTACTCAGTGAGAGAGAGAAAAGATCGCTCTGCCAAGCCTCTTGTCTTCTACTGAAATACTGGAATATCAGAATTGAAAAAAAAAAGAAAAAAGAATGACATGAGAAAAGATGTTAACTCAGTTTAAGAGGACAAAATGTGACTGAACAGAAGGATGAGAAAGATAGGCATGGAAAAAATACCTAAGAGAGTAATCAACTTGTCACCATTTTCTCACAAGTTTAATCTCTTGTCTATTCTAAATGATTTTGACAAGCAATAAATATTAGTCTCTATAGTACCCCTAAGAATAGATAAAAATATAGGCAGAAAGAGACTTGCAGAGGTCACCTGGCCAGTCCTTCCACCCAATACACAACCAGTTACTAATTTATGATCAGTCATCATTACTGTAGACATATGCCCACCCTGCTCCTCAGGAATGCTAATCTATTCCAGACACTGGCTTTCTTTACTATTAGAAAGATACTCCTAATGTCAAAAACCAGCAGTGCTGCTGTTCTAGCTCACTGTTTCCTGTTTCATACACAGGGGGCATTCTTGTCCTCTTTACAGCAGCCTTTAATGCATCTGAAGGTTTCTATCATGTCCTTTCTCAGTATTCTTCGACAGTGTTCCCATCCTGGCAGTTTCAGATGAAAAAAATAACCAAACTTTTAGAAGACAAAAATATTTATGCTCTCTCTCATTATTTGCTTCTTAAAGAAGGGTGTAAATTATATTCTTAATGCTATACTGAGGGAGGTGACTACGCAGTTTTTCAGAATCACTTGAAAGAAAGAAACATGAAAGTCATGGACGTACGAAATAGTGACTGTACTTCAGTTTCTCCATATTTCTTAGAACAAAGTTTCAGTAACTTAATTTCAAGATGTCATCCAAATATACCTTGATTTTGAGAACTGGATTTAGATTCTGATTTTAGAGTCTTGATTTCAGTCTGACCTGTACAGATGGAAATGAGGTGAATTTAGTAGGACCTCACAGAGATGTAATGAGATATTTTGTAAGGTTCATTTTAGAGGTTTAAATTGTGTTCATTTGTGGCTGAGGTAGCTCCAAAGAATTAACAATTACTTAAGTATTTTATAAATATTAATGTTATAAAAATCTGTTATAACTTGTTTCTATAACTGTTTTTTTTTTACCAAAGGAATACATAAATTATTTCTTTAATATAAAATAGTATTTAAAAAGAAGGAGCATAATCATTCTTCAGATTAATTCATAAGCAAAAAAAATAGTTATGAATTTCACACAGAACTGGGGAAGACTAAATCTGATATTGTTTGTTTATTTCTCACTACAGTTATAGATAATTAGACAAGGAGTCTCTCTTGCTGATGAAGGCTACTGCTATATTGTAGCAAGATAAATGCAAGGGTCAGCAATTGCTAGACCATACAATCTCTTGCCTCCATTTATACTCTTGAAAAGGAGAAAGAAAAAAAATGGTAGAAAGATTCAGTTTATGTTCTTGTTAACACAACAGGATCCTGCATGCTGTAGGTGTTGCTAGGAAAGTATTGCACAAGCTGGTCTGTCTCTTTTACTGTACTAGCTCTCTGCCTTCTACCAGCTGAGAATGCCATGGAAACAGGTTAGAAAGCAAAAGCTGGTCAGGCTAGAGATTTAATTTATTTTTTTTTTAGTACATGCATCAAAGGATACTTTCTTCAGAACAGCAGTGTGAAACATCCTGCTCCATTTCTAGTGATCTCTACAGAGAGCAGCAGCATTCCCACTGGACAAAGACTTTTGTACGACCAGGTCAGTGCAAAGGGCTCCTTGACTTGGTATCACCTAAGCAGTAGTGAAAAAGAATAACTAGAAAGCTGAGGCATGGGAGTGCAAAAATAAGTGTAAGCAAGTGTCTGTGGGTTGCTGTGATTTGAGCATTTCTCCTTATCACATACTGCCAACATGCATGGTTTAACCTTTAGCAAACGTGGGGCATCACATCTTGTCATAGGCTGCAAGAATGATCAAAGTAAATGGAAAAGCTTTTGAAATTGCTGGCCAGGAAGATAAAGAGCTGAGTCAGCATTTTTTTCAGAATTAACCTCCTACAAGGCTTGTGAGCACAGACCTTCAGGCGTGTGCACAGTTGGTGTAGAATTAGTACAGCATGACTGACATTCCCTAACCTGTTAGGAACCACCTATGTGAGCACACGTGACATGTCAAACAGCTCTGTAACTTGCTACTAGAGTCCCCAAGCATTAACCAGGTTCCTAGTAACACATTTGTAAGTAAAATAAAGCTAACTATCCAAACAAAGAACACAAACTAACAAGCAAGGCCCTAAGAGGGCAAGAAACACTGTGTTACAGCAACAGCTATTAAGAGATCACAGGCCTAGATGCATACCAATTCACACACAGCTTAGCAAGGCTTAGTCACACCTGACATAGACTTAACTCTGCAAAACTACCATTCTCACATCAATATTAAGTTGTTGCGGTTTAACTAAGAGAGAAGAGTAAAACAGGAACAAAAGCACAATAACAAGATTTATAGCCACAGTACCATTACCTGTCACCTGCTGAGCAGTGCACAGCAACAACACGATGCCCCACCAAACGCACTGCTGCCAACTAATGCTAAGCAACTCCCCCCAAGGAGCATCAGCTAACCCCTACCAACTGCCTCCAGCTTTATGCTCTTCCCACAGTATCACACGATATGGCATAAACCCCCCCACCCCTACCTGATAGCGCAGCCCCTCTCCCTGCTGCCTCACATGAAGGCAGCAGCTCACAGTGGGGGACCTTTTGCTTAATTGAGCCCTGAGTGTGTTCCTGTCTCTCAGCAGCCACCAAAAGATTAATGGGTAATCAACTATTTCAGCTGAAGCTCCAGCATAAATGAATGTAAGATTGTCCTATAATATTCTGTTGTAAATAACCATTAGTTAGTGACCAAGTTAGATATGCTTCATAAGATAGCTGTGACAAAAAATAATTATCCAAAGCTAAGATCTTAGTCTTAATGATTTATCCACTTCTAGCCAATGAATAGCTTGTGCTAACCATGTATCAGTGTAGTGTTTCACTGATCAGCAACGTCAACCAAACCACAGATCAACAAGAAGGAATGGAGACTCGTACCTGGTAATCTTTGGGGCATTTGCAAAGATCCAAGGCCATAGATCTGAGATATATGAACTGTTCGATGTATAAGAACTCCAACCAGTTAAAGGGTTGTTTAAGACATTCTGGTGGTTTCAGTTGATAATCCAGAAAGATAACGATTTAAATCTTTCTAGACAGCAACCTTCGTCAAAAAGAATGAAAATAAAGTGCAATAGCACTTGCAACAACTTTTTATGCAGCCAGACTAGAAAACGCAGAGATGAAGTGACTGCCTTGGAAAGGGATACTCAATGACAAAATTGTGACTGAACTGACAAGAAATTTAATTCACAGACCTCTGTTTTAGTTAGTATTTGCCATATGCCATAGGTGGCAAAGGGGGGGCCACTTGAGAGAGGAGCTGACCACAGTGCAGATACGTTGGAGCAATGGCCTCATTGACAAGGGCACAGTCTCACAGTACTCAAGCAAGACAAAAACAGCAGTCCTGGTAACAGGCTCAGCCAACAGGTCAGTGATCAGCAGTATGCAGTGTGACATGTTATGTTTGTGGTTCAATACAGAAAGTCTAGTCCAAAAGTTGGGATGATCAAGGAACAGAGATAAGCCACAGACCTACCTTTACTGTAGCTCAGGTGAAGATTAGGGCCTGAGCTTGAATGGAGCACCTGGACCAAGTATACAGCTTACACTGTATAGGCAGAAGTCCCAGGTGTTCTCAGGGCAAGTGAGTGCTATTAGAGCACTCAAGGCATAATCCCTACACACTGAATTTACTGCTCCTAATGTCTATCAAGAGAAACCTTAAGCACTGCTACTTCTATTGAGGTGACACTGTCATTGAGTGTAAAGATAACTTTGTTCTTACACTGTTTTAAGAACTAGCTTAATATGCTTTTGTAGCTATTTCCAATTTCAGTTAATAGGATGCTACAATTAGAAAATTATTCTTACAGTGCAAATAGAGGCAAAACAAATCCTCATGTGCTTTTCTTGAAAGATACTGTACATTTCTATAAATGATAGAGGAAACCTATGATGGTGCTTCCTGAAAGAAGCATTTTACCAAGACAAAGTTTTCTAACCTTAGGATTGTACAGTTTTGTGACAGTGCAGTGAGGTTTTTTTAAGATGAGAGAGATGTATGCTGTCTTGCTTGTCACTGTAACTTGTGCTGTATTTTTAATAATAACATTTGAATAACCAAGCAACTGCAAATATGAATTAGAAAAAAATATTAATAATCCAGTAGGTACTGGTCAAGTGTTTACATGGAAAGTGTGAGAGTCAGAGACAGTTTATCGAGTTCTCTTCATGCAAGACTATTTGATGCAAACTACTCCTTTCAGTCTTCTGATGTGCCAGCTGGAAAGGGTGAGGTTGTGACCTCTTCATTTCACTGGCAGAGCTGATTGACAGCAAAGGGCATGCCAACACCTAAACAAAAATAATAACCTCAAAACCACTCTGAGACTCAGAGTCTGTTACTACATTTTCATATGTTTTATGACTTCCCACTTGCTAGAGCTCATTACGTAAAGAACAATTGTGCACAGAATATTTCTTAAAGAAGAGTTTGGATAGAGTTTGGTACAGATGTGAAGGCATACTTCACTGAAGTATGAAAATTGCACTCAGTCTGGGAAACCTCACTGATTCATTCATTTTTGTTTGTTTGTTTGTTTGTTACAGCTGTAGAACCAAAACTGTAGTTAAAACTTTGACTTATGGAAGAATTTGTATGCTTCTGGGTGGTCATCATCAGTGCAGAGTTTGGCTTGGAGGTATGTGTAATCAGTGGTGTTCCCCAGTGGTTGGAGCTGTGCCTGGTCTTGTTCACCAGTGACCTGGATGAAGGGATAGAGCCCATTCTCAGCAAGTTTGCTGATGATACGAAGCTGGGAGGATTGGCTGACATGCCAGAAGGCTGTGCTGCCATTCAGTGAGGTCTGGACAGGCTGGAGAGCTGGGCAGAGAGGAACCTGATGAGGTTTAACAAGAGCAAGTGTAGAGTCTTGCACCCAGGGAGGAATAACTGCATGTATCAGTACAGGTTGGGGGATGACCTGCTGGAGATGAACTCTACTGAGGGGAACCTGTGGGTCCTGGTGGAAAACAGGTTGGCCTTGAGCCAGCAGTGTGCCCTGGTGGCCAAGAAGGCCAATGGTATCCTGATACATTAAAAAGTGTGTGGCCAGGAAGTCATTGGAGATGATCCTCTCCATCTACTTTGCCCTGGTGAGGCCACATTTAGAGTACTGTTTCCAGTTTGGGGCTCCTCAGTTCAAAAAAGACAGAGATCTCCTAGAAGGAGTCCAGCAGTGGTCCATAAAGATGATAAAGGGCCTGGGGCATCTCCCATATGAGAAAAGGCTTAGTAACCTGGGCCAGTTCAGTCTGGAGAAAAGGGAGGTAAGAAACTAATGGATGAGGCCAGGCTCTTCTCTTTGTGCAGTGATAGCACAAAGAAATAATGGCCTAAAACTTGAACATAGGAAGTTTCATAAAAGCACATGGAATAAATTCTTTAAGGTAAGGGCGATAGTGCACTTGGAACAATTTGCCCAGAGGGATTGCAGAATCTCCTTCAGTTGAGATATTCAAGACCCATCTGGATGCCTACCTGTGCAACATATTGTGGCTTATATGCTTTTGCAGAGAGGTTGGACTCAGTTTCTTGACCTCACTTTCAACCCCTGCAGTTCTGTGATTCTGTGTCAGCTAAAGTTCAACCCTGCCTAGAGTTTCTAAAAACAGAAATAGATAGAGAGATATGAAAACTACTAAGGGGACAAATGCTTCTCCATAAGTGTGAAATTGCTTACAGTGAAGACAACTATAATAGCAAATATTGGGTTAAGTACTGATTCTATTCTTTATAGGCTTCCTCACCTAAATTATCTAAAGCAGCTGTTGATGTAGGTGCTTCACCATGAAGTATTCAAACTGAGATGCCTCAAGCATTTTTAAATTTCACAGTGCTTGAAAATTTGCTATCTGGAAATCAGGTTCCACAAGGTTTTTTTTGTACTCAAAACAAATTACTTCCTGAAGTTTTAAATATATAGCATATCACATGCAATGAAAGTCATTGTTCCAAAGCATTATGTAGAGATCTGGTGAGACTCTGAGCTATGAATGTGTGAATTTACAAGTAATATGCCAGATTAGTTCTGGTCATGGAAGTGTTCCTTGCCATATTATCACACCTTTATGGGTACCACAGATAAGTGCTATGCCTTTTTATGTAGTTCATAATATTAGCTAAGAGATAAAATATCAGAACTTCCACATCACTTCCTTTATTAGTCACTCTTTGCTTTTGTTGTATCTAGGTATAATCATTGTCCTAATGAATTTCAAATAATAAAATGGATAGTAAGCTAATAATCCATTTTGAAAGTTTTGTTTCAGGTAGGAAAACTGTTCCTATTTATACTTTACTCCTGATAGCTAAAAGGCATTATTTTAGTGCCACAAGAATGCAATTAAATATGGATGAAATAAGAAGACACTGGTATTGATTAAGAATAGCAAGGTAACATTAGACTTTATTATTTTATTATAGCATTACCAGAAACCCAATCATTCTTTGATACCACAGCACATATGGTACATAATATCACCCACTGTTCTGAAGCACCCTGTTAGACAACCATATGTGCTCACAAAAGTCTCTGGTTATTCAGGGGCTTATTCAAGATATACTGGCTGCTTTTTCTCAAAATGTCCTTGATTTACTGTTTTACATCTAAACCAGAACTTTTTAACTGCAAATATTCATGCTCAGTTTTAATGTGCTACAGCATGTATAATTTTAGCCTGAAGTACCAAGCCTCATTTCTACCAGAGAAAAACAAGGAAATCCTTGAAACTCAGGAAGAAAAATTTTATTATTATTAACATTCTTGCCTAAATATTTTTCCCACTTTATTTCCTAACAGTACACCGCTCTAGACGTGACTTTCTTTGTGATGATAAGATCGCAGTCCTCATTTTACCTCCTGTATTTTAGTATCCAGTTTACATACATGCTGAAAGTTCTCTGTGATTTGAAGAGTGGAAACCTCCCATAGGAAATGTATGTAAATACCAGCAGTTATGGCACGACAAATAATGAATCTTTTGTGAGTCAGCTTTGGCTGTTCTGAAGTGTAGAAGGGAGCTCATCACAATAAAAAGGGTACTGGAGGATATTTTTTGAAAGGAAAAGTAGAAAGTATGGGAGTATACACTGAAAATAAGACTGCAAGAGTATTTTGCAAGGGCAAGTTAGATGGAGAACAGTGCAGAATAAAATCACAGAACATTTCCTTTGAGATCCTTAACATACTGTCTTTTTATTAATAGGAATTAAAAAGCAGGAAGATTTGAATTTCAGTTAACACAAAATCGGGTCGTTTCTTTGACATAAGAATTCTTTTGGTAATGGAACTGGGATGATTTAATGTAGAATTTAGGAAAGTTTGACTTAGTTCCTCATGACTTCTGTTGAACAATTAGGACCACACAGTGCTTGTGAAGCTCATAATAAATGGCCTCATAAATAAGTCTGCAATTGTGTCTGTCAATAGGGAATCATCTCTTGGTAGTGTGTCTCTGATGGATTTTCATATGACTAAATTTTACAGTATTCATCATTCTCCTCAGTGACCTAAAAGTAAATATAAAATCAGCACTAATAAAAGCTGCAGAAGACATGGGAGTTGGCAGAGTTGTAACTAAGAGTGAATATAGATAAGTCAGTGTGATTTGGGTCAGCTGGTAGACTTATCTATTCAAACAAATTGTAATTTAATACATCAAGATACAGCTATCCCTGCAGAATACTGAACTCTAAACTGGAAAAAAAAAAAGTTACTTGAAAATAAATTACAGAGTCATATTGAACAATAATCTGAATTCTTATTGTGATGCTATGGCACAAAATGGTATACAGACTGTGAATGTGCAAAATGAGAAGTAGTGAATGAAAACAAATATTTTTCACTCTGCATGTGACATTAGCAACAGTGATGTGCTATCTCCAGGTGTGGAACATACAACTTAAAACTGGTGATGAAAAAAAAAAAATAATAATAATAATAACAATAATAATAAAGAGCAGGAGAAAGCTGCAAAAATTGTGAAAGACTTAGAGCTTGATTCTTACTTTAGGAAGGAGAACATCAAAAAATTACTTGGATATGTTGTTTTGCATGCAGAAAATATCAAGTTCTCTATCAGAGAAGCAGTAATACTAGGGGAAGATAAATGTTTGTTCTTGTGGAAATTTTTTTACTAAGAGAGTGGCGACACACTGGAACAGGTTGCCCAGAGAAGTTGTGGATGCCCCATTCCTAGAGACATTCAAGGTCTGGTTGTACGGGGCCCAGGGCAGCCTGATCTAGTGCGTTGACAACCCTGCCCATGCAGGGGAGTTGGAACTAGGTGATCTGTGAGTTCACAACAGAGGTAAGTAGGCAAAATGTGATGATTTACAAAAGACAGAGCATCAGGCTTAGTAATCTAGCACCTTTTCTGATACTAAACAGCGTGGATACATAAAACATATTCTACCAGTTCCTTTTGGAACTACTCCCATTTCTTTCCAAAAATACTGTCAATTTTAAATGGGAAAAATATTATTTAAAGTAGAAAGTCATAAAATATTAATTGTAATGGTGATATTTAAATCACTTTGAGCGAAGTGAGTAGGTTTTGACGTTTATGTGTAACAGCATTAATATAATTGTTGAGCATAGTAAGGAAAAAATCACATTTATTAATAGATAACAATAATAGAGTTGGTGCACCACTGTTCGTATAGCTGTAGGATGCATCTAACATCTAAAAGATTTTGTATGAAGCATTTGTCTTCTTCGACTACTAATTGCTTCAATTTCTGTTGTTAATCTTCCTCAAGATTGCGCTCCTTGAGCTCAGGGGCTCACCGCGGAGCCCTTTCAGTACCATGGATAGCTCCCACCGCCTTGGCCGGCTCGTGTACTTTTTGATTCATAGCACAAGCCAGTCAAGGGCCTTATACTTTTCGGAATAAAAACCCTTTAATTCGTAAGATTAGTTGATCAGTTTCATTATATTTTCTAGAGAATTCAGAATAATTATAGACACGGGAAGAGACTTGGGGTTTTTTAGGTGATTAAGGATGCATACATGCTTGGCAAGCCCAATCGAGCTGCACACCGCAAGGCAAGTGAAAATCATCTTCTGTGATTCTAATTCTGAATGCACTGTCAAATCTAATGTGTGCTAGGTTGGCTCTGACCAGCAGCCAAGTACTCACATCTGCTTGCTCACTCTTTCTGCTCACTCTTTTTGGAAGAGGTCAGGAGGTTAGAGTGGGACTCAGTGGTCTCATTAGGTAACAGGAAATGTCTCCTAACTATTTCTATGTTATTCAGGTCTAGAAAAAGGAGTATTTGGCTTGGTGTGTCTGAGACCAAAATAAATCAGCCTTTTTCATTTGCTTGATCATACAAGAGTCTCATGGATTTATTCCACATTTAAAGCACCTGAAGTTAAAGGAGCATGGAGCTAAATGTCATTTACCATCCTCTTTTATTAATAATTTCCAGATTTTTACATTAGATAATTACTTACAGATGCGCAAAGAAAATATAGAATGCTACTTTACTAATTTTTGAACACATAAAAAAACTATTACGACTTGACGCACTTGGAAATGAGGTCTCTTTCACCACTGATACAGGAGAACTCTTAAGAAGTATAACAGATGTAGAACATGACACCAAATCTGTTAGATTAATCTAAGTTGCAAGGAATATGCAGAATCACAACGCTTTTGAATCTGCACTCAAAATCTGGAGAAAGTTTGTTACACAGGTATTAGAATGCATGGAAGATCATGCTATTGTATTCCCACAGTTATACTTTGTGCTAGCTGGGCTAAGCTCATATTGGCACAGTTGCAAATGCCAAATCCATAATTTCACTTTGTTTTTAGATTCCCACCTACCAGAGATTGGCTTGGCACAATTTCCTTTCCATTTTGGATTCCTTTGACCTAATTTCCTTGGGTCTGATATCACTGCAGCTTCATTGACTGCAGAGGCGTAAATCCAGACTTACACCAACATAAACTTCAGATCCATATTTATAATGATATCCATATATTCTTCATTATATTCATGGATAACAGCCTACTAACAAGTCAATCAACTTCCTCTCAAACAGACAGACTGAAACTTACCAATATCCAGCTACAGACAGAATGAGATCACACAAAGCAAACAAAAAAGCCTCCATCTTTCATTGTGTCTTTAACACAGTTTACAAAATTAAGAAAAAAAAAAGCAACTTTTCTGTTATGGATCCATAATTGCTTCCAGTGAACTTTATGATTTTAATAGATCTTATTATTCTGCAGTGGTTGAATTAAACAGCAATTTACTATAATTCTAATAATCATAAATGGAATTTGTCTGATGAGACCAAACTAATAAATAATTACAAAGGGACAATCCATCATTCAAGAGAAGGTTTATTCTACCAATAATGTATAACATGTAGTCTATATATAGACATAGGTTCTATCAAAAGAATGAAATTGCACGGAATTTGTACACTATACAGAAGGCACAAGGAGTCAAGTCACATGGGATCTCTTCATGCAGCATTATCAGGTTTCAATCACTGCTGCCATTAACAGATACTTTTAAATGCCATCTCCAGGTGAGTTTGTTAAGCCCAAATCAGTAGAGCTGGATCTTAATAGGATTTCATACATCAGTAATTTCTGTTACTTTCTCATTCCAAGTTTGAGGAATACGCATGTAACCAGTTATCTGTATCTAGAGGTTCATCTGTCAGACACTCCCATAGGTGTTTCTATGGAGTGCCATTGTTTTTCTTGTTTTCATTGTTATCAGTTTGTTTCAGTGCAAAGATTATTGGGTAGTAGACAGGCCAAGGAAAATAAAACTAATAACAGCAGAACACTGGGTACCTCCATTAACTTAAGAACTTCTGTTAACTTCTTAACTTAACTGTTAACATTAACTGTTAACATTAACTTCTTGAACTTCTGTGCAAGAAGCGTTTAGATGAGGTGCTAAGGGATTTGATTTAGTAGTTGGGTAGGGATAGTGATAGGAGGATGGTTGGACTAGATGATCTTGTAGGTCCTTTCCAACCTTATGAACCTATGATACGAAGTCCTAGAACTCCAGAGTACTTTTTCAAAACTACGCAGTTCAGTATTTCTTAGTATTTCTTTTAAGAAACAAGATATGAATAGGCAAAGCAAAGCAGAATACAAAAGCAAACATAGCTCAGGTTCTTGGAATGTTGAAGTATAAAAATACACTGATAGTACCCCTAAAAATCTTAAAGTTACATTTCTCATCCTTCAGTTCTGTATTCATTCTCCTTTCACATTATAAATAAACACATTACTAAAATTAAGATATATTTATATTTAAATATAAATACCAAAGTATTGAATTTCTTGTCATGGCTTTGTTAATTGTTGAAGGTACAGCAGAGCAGTTTTTCTGATTGGCATAGCACTTGTGGAAACATACTTCTATGCAAGAGTAAAAGGGTTTCATTCAAATTGCATCCATCTTTTATTTAAAAAGTGAAGGTTTTGGCTAAACAACATTATAAATTAAAAATAACACTTCTATGCTTTTAGTTACAATGTTTTGGAGTCCAGCTGAGATGTTAATATTATTACTAATACTAATAACGCATGCAATTCACAGCCTTCAGTATCTAACACAAAATTCCTCAATACAGTCTCAGTAGATTTTTAGTCCAAATCTTAATCTATGTTTAAAATTAGGACAGCGGATTTACACCTACTCTGTTCCTCACCTACACTGTTTTTCTTAACATTGCCTTCTTATCTTACTGCAAGCAAGAGGAAAGAAACAGGAACACGAGCAGTGCTCATGAGGAGGTTTCTGAAAAGAACACGTCCTTAACTTGTCAGGTCAGCAGGTATCTTGGGGTATGCACAGCAGAATTGTTGTGAGTAGCTGCATAGACAAAATGGGTGCAGAGATTGACTTGAGCTGAAGAAAAATTAGAAATTCCAGAACATGCAAATTTTTCTAAATTTACATCTGATTGAAAAAAGACAATAGATAGACGGTTTTGACACTGATTAGGAAAAATAGGAAATGCTGTTTCTTCCCTAGAGCTATTCCTTTTACTTAATCATAAGCTAATTTTGTCTGTTTGTTGATTCTGACCTTTCTATACTCAACTATCATCCCTTAGATCTCATAGAGGAAAGGTTTAGTCCACGTTTCTAGCTTGGTTATCTTATACTTAAACCTGTATTCATTTGCCTAATTTCCAGCTGCACAGGATACTGTATGACTCCTATGGATTCCTGTCAGCTCCAGAATTCTCCAGAATAAGTGGTTAAAAAGGTGGAAAAATAATCAAAGGAAAAAGTAGCATGAATTATAGTGCTACAAATCCCATTTTCCTATAAGATTTCCTACAGAGAAATTTAGTAACAGCTAGGCAGCCCACAACCCCTGACAAATCATCTCGTTGTTTTCTTGGGCTTTCCTATTTTCTTTTCTGAAAATCTGCCAGTAATCTTTTGGAGGCAGCTACTGCATTTTAATTTTTTTTTTTTTTGTGTGCCAGACCTAGCAACTTGGAATGTTCATTGTTTCTTGATTTTTATTTTGTCAAAAATGTTTTTATCTAAAAACATTTCTGCCAAAATCTATTGTATTTTTAGTAGCTCTTATGTCTTCTTCTCTATAATTTAGGCTACCATTAAAGTCTGGTATTTGTTTCACTGCTTCCTATTTTTCCACAAAACCTGCAGAAGTGAAGGAGGACTGTAGTTATTCCTCCTAGGTGGAATGACTTGCTCTCTTCTGATCACTGGGCTTTATCAACACTAGCAGGAATGGGATGCCTGAAGAATTTAGGCTTTGCCTTTCATTTTGCAGTGCTGGTGGGGAGGAAGGATCATATACTTATATATCATCAGTGTATGAACATAGGTATCAGTAGGCAGATTTCATCCACATTTGTACCACTTGGAAATTACTACCAGAACCTCCTCACTTCCAGTACTCAAGACATCACTTACTGTAGCTTTATAAGCACTGTAACATTTATAATAAAAGTGGGCCAGATCCAGCTAAACATCACCAAATCCATTAAAAAAAACAAACAAACCTGGGATTTATGTACTTAAATCCCATGTAAATCATTTTCCCTGCCTTCTTTTTGCTGCTGATGCCCTTACAGTTGCATAAGCCATTGCATTTTGCCCTTCATATGCCTCACTAGTCTCAACTCCAGGCAAGTCTTGGCTGTCTCAGCTCCATTGTTGTATGTTTGGGCACCGCCTCTACGTTCCTCCTGGGACATCCATTTCTCCTTCTTCCCTTTATGTGTTGCTTTTTGGGGTTTGAGCTCATTCAGGATTTTTCTGTTGATCTATACTGACCTTTTGCTATGCTTCCTCACCTTTCTGTGCATCAGAAGGGCCGCTTATATTCTCCAAGGAAGTTCAACCAGCTTTCCTGTGCCCTGATGTCCTCTGTAGCAGCTTGCCATTGAAACTGGCCAAGAAGATCCCAAAAATCTGTTTTCCGAAAGTTCAGGGCTAGGATTCTATTTCTTTTCCTCTCTTCTCAGGACTTAAAACTCCAGAGAAATTACAACTCCACTGTAACCAAGATTGTCTTTAACCTGCAAAGTTCTACTTGTTCAAATCAATAGTTTTCAACTTAGTGAAATGTTTTACGTTCTCTCAGTCTTTTGAAATCTTCAGTTTTTCAAGGTGTGAGTTTATGTTATAGACTGATACAACATATATGTTCTTCCATTTAATAAAAACATTGACATTAGGCAAAGAGAACTCCACAAGATCTGTTAAAACACTGTGGTAAATTATTTACAATTCACATTTCACAACTTATACATACACTGGGCTAATTCTAAGTTTCCTAGAAGTAGGTTGTATCTTTTTGTATATTCTTAATTTTTACCCAGATATCATGAATCTGAATATATTGCACATTAATTTTATTAACTTTACTTTTAATCCAAATATAAAAAGTATCAGATTTGTTTGCTAAGATGGTCAACAAAGCTATGTGGATTGCCATTAATTAAACACCTTCATTTAATTCCACTCTGATTGCATTCTGTACCAGCCTTCTTGCGTTCCACTCAAAATCACTGTACAGCTGATAGACCTATTGTTTCAAGGTGATGGCACTTAGGTGAAGACAGGTGAAGGAGAGAAGGAAAAGTTGTAAGAAATGAGTACTTCACATCTGAATCTCTTAGTTTTTCTGTTCCCAGTGGCACTGGCTATGTTGAAAGGAGGTTCAGCATATTTGTTTAATGCTTATGACAGAAGGAGTCCCAGTTAGGGAGTCTCTGTAGACAGAGAAAGCAACAAGCATTTTCTACATTATTTCGTTACAAAACAAAACCAAACAAACAACAGTTTTCAACACTGGAGAAACTTGCTGACAAAATGCATGCCCCAGATTAGCAGAAACAGAAATGGCAAGGGTGATTTCTATCCACTAATGCTCTTCGGGATTATCATAGAGAGATAACTCAGCCTGTGAACAAAACTAACTGCTCCAGAGTTCCATGACGAGTGGGGCAGAACTCAAATATAGAGGATAGAAGCTAACAATTGCTTTGAATATAGGTCAAGTAGTCTTATTGCTTATTCATTAGGTTTTGTGTTTTTAAGTATATGTTATTCAGCTATGTAATTGTTTAAATCAGGAAATGAGGCTGAGCTGACATTTGCTTGATTTAAGATGTTGCTCACCACACCTCCCTGTCTACTATCTTTGTAATTTAGACTGAGCTAGACAATACTGTATACAAACACAGCCACTGCAGTCTGGCTTACTCATACACTGCCACCTCAATTTTTTTTTTTTTTACACTAATGAGCACATTGAATGTACTACCTCTCGGGTAAGGCTGTCATTTTACTTAAAAGCTGCTAGATATGCAATATTAATTTTCATTGTCAAGGGGCAAACATTGCTGAACCCCTACTAACTAGCTATATAACTGGGGGAAAATGTATTTTGTTGAGACTAAGGAAAATGTATTTCAAAGGCAGGAGAACTAGGATTTTACAGAGATGCTCTTTCCAAATGAGCTTCATTGCTGATTATCATACTTACCACATCTATCATATTACTGGAGGGATCATCATGAAAGCACAAGAGGACATAGAACTCTTCTCTCAGGAGGCAGTAAGCCTGTCTTGAATGCAGTAGATTTCTGTGGTTTCGAACTCTCCAAAGGTACCAATGGTTTTCCACAAACTTCAAAATCAGCAGGATCAGAATAGTAGTGTACAATTCCTAGTTGCATGATGCATACTGCTCGAAAGAATCATGAGCATTCATACCACTGGTGACATTTTGACAGGTTAGTTAGTGGAGAAAATAGCACACAAAGAACTGTTTGGCTTTCCTTAATGGTGGGAAGCTTTCCTCAGTTCATTATGAACCATTGTCCTTTGCTCCCACAAGCTTCAAAGGCATGTCCCAAAGATCATAGGACTTAAGACTTAAAATTTTCTTTGTTCAACAGTACTACCATCACATTCTCCTTTTTTTTCCTTCTCCTGTTCAAAATCCATGCCTTTGCTCTAGTCCCTCTCTTCTGTTATAGAAACTAATATCCACCTGAGATAACCAAAACACAGCAGACAAAGATTCCTACAATAAAAAGCTCTACCGACATTCTCACATGAAACAGGACCTTTTTTTGACCTCTATGAAAAAAGAAACAAGATCTCATCCTCTATTATTACCTTAACTGACTTTAAAACAATACTTCACTGAACTGCCATCTCATGATGCAAAAATAGCATGGGCGTTTTAGTTCTACATGCCTCAGCTCAGACTCAAAAATAAAATAACTACCACTGAGAGTCAAGTAAAGCTTTTAATTTCAAAACTTCTTGATTTTGTTTGCAGATCAAGTCATTCTTGACAACTTTGCAGCCACCATTTCCAGCTCTAAGTTCTTGGAGTGTTAGAAGGAAATTCCTAGGTAAATAGGATTATAGAAACTAAATTTTCCAGAAGGACTCTCCACATAAAGTATTGCAACTCTGCCTGGGTATGTATCTTAATTGTCTTATTTGTTTCTTAGCAGCAACAGAATCACGAGTTCTTTTATCTCTTGCTGTCTACTCCATTGTTGCAGGCATGCTGAAAAATTACCTAACCAAAAACGAATTCCAAACCTCTCAATTAAGGTGGTTTCTACTTTCTGATCTTGGAAAAATACCATTTTAAAATAAATGCCATAGAATTTTGGAGTCTGTTGTGTCTTGATTCTTCTTTTTTTTAATTTTTTTGGCTTATAAATATTTCCTTTCTGTTGACATAAGACAGAGCTCAGAGTGACCAACTCAACAGTAAATGCCTGTATCATAGATATCTAAAGTTAAATGGGCTTACTCACAGCAAAATACTTCAACTGTTCTCCTTGAAATCTCTTATACTTTGTGTTTCCTTTAGAAGACCCAGTTTAGATTCACTGACCATAAAATTGTCTAGATCCTAGGTCTTAAAAGGATAGAATGTCTGCAGCAAAGAAACAGCTTCTTCTCCAAGTGAGACTTCATGCATTTCTCAACACGGATTCAGTCTTTGGAAGCCTGCATTTTCCTCCTTGATTGGTTAACATACAGATAATAACACAGTTAATAAGTCTAACTTATTTCAACAGACCATAAACTGGATCGTGATCCCTGCTAACAAGATTCTTGTTGAAGAATTATCTTTTTGCTTAGTTACTGCTGGAAAACAATGTTCAGTTGTCGGAATGTTTTGAGTACTACAATTCCTCTATAAATTTCAGGCCTAGCATATATTTATGCCAAATTCTCTTCACCTATTCTGCGCTGCCTCCCCTTAGTTTAAAAAGCTCTCTTCCTACATTGATTGTTACATTTATAGGTGGTGATCACATCTCCCTTCAGCTCCTGATTTAGTGTACAAAGAGCCAATCACCCACAAGCTTGCCATTTCCCTATTTGTCTTGCAAACCATTTCAAAAATACATTCCCACTTGAGATCATCTTTTCTGAAGAGGACTGCATAAAGTATCTGGCATGAGGACTCACCAAACTATTCCGAATTTGCATTCATACTTGCATGTCTGTGAAAGCTGGTTTGGAGGAGTTTTTTTCCAGAGAGCTAGGCAAAAAGGATACAGTTTTATCTGGGACATACACAATAAAGCTACACCTGCTATCAAAACCAAATGGGGCTGTTACAGAAGGCAGCCAGTAAACATCAGATGCATTTCTAACTCCTCCTCAGGCCAATTGCTCATGCCTGGCATCCCAAGAGATTGTTACTGGTGCCCTCCTGAGGGGCTTTTAGTACTGCACCAGGTACTAAATGCAAAAGGCAAAGGAAACAACAGCAACTGGATAAAACTTACTTCCTTGCATATGGAAGAGAGATATGATTAGCCACGAGGAAGCAGCTCCTTTTCACAGCGCTGAGGCAACCAAGTGCTTGAATATTTTTGACAAGATGAAATGTTGAGTCTAAAGCAGTCCAGCTCCAGGATCATGAAATGTGTCAGAATATCCTTAAAAATTAGCGTTTATGATCAGGATGGGACACAAAAAGGAAATTAAATTTCCCTTATTTTACTGAAATCGTTCCTATAGAAATCCTCTAACATTACGTCTGCCCATTCTTAAATGTTGATATTTTTGCTGAATACTGCAAAGGCCGCTAGAATGGAAGGCTGTAATGATCCTACTGGTACAGCATGTATCTGTACAAATCAACAGACCCACAGGAGGAGATCTGCAGTGTTCAGAAGGTGTGGGAAAGGAGAGCAGAGCATTTAGATAAAATACTTTCATGTCTGTCAATCGTTTAAAATGGTAAGGGTCCAGTTGTTTGTCTTCACTGCATCAACCAGAAGCTGCAGCTGCTTGCTGCTGATTCATGATACGCCATTTATACCACAGCTGACATTCCTACCTGAACTACATCCAATCCATTTTATGCTTAGTCCATCCTTTCCAGTACACATCTCCCTAAGAAGTCAGCCTTTTGAAATGGAGTAGGCAGCAATACAAAAATCAATGCATAAATAATACAGAAATGCTTAAGTATATGTATCTCATTTAGGCCATGCAAAATGTGTTTTATTTAATTTTTCAAAAAGGCAGAGATAAATCCAATAAGCAGAAGTAAATATTATGCAAGTAACATTAAATTTAGACGGTTCTAAAATCTATTTAAAATGCTTGTTGGCCTTAGATTTTAAAAAGCCATGCTATAAATATTTCTCTCTTGGCTGTGGAGAGATTTGATTCAATTGCAAAAAATGCAAAGATGAAATCATTTTGCTGGGTCAGAGCACTGCCTTACCAACTCAATAGTAGTAGCCAAAGTACCAAAGGCTTATGAAAAAGTTCCTAAGAATTACAAACAACGAAGAGCATCCATGTCCCTCAGAACTTCCTCTTAACAGCAGTCAGCTGCTTTTTACTCTGGAATGGGAAGATCTTTAGACTTCAATTATTCTGTGTCAGTTATCAAGATTTCTAGAATTGCAGTGAGATCTTGACGCAATAACTTCTGAGGTCTAATTACGTACATGTGAGAATGCATTACTAAGTTCCCTTCATGCCATCCCCAACAAAAAGCAAAGTTAAAATTTCACAGACTTCGGTGAGGTATTTTGCTGAAGCGTATACAATGTTTTACCAATGCAAATAAAGAATAAAGAAAAGTATGAAACAAGGAGGGAGATGAGAACTGAAAAGAAAATAATTATCTTAAAATAATTTGTGAATAAGTGTTTTGATTATTTTGGTGACTTTAGATGTTTGATCACATGGAGACTATGTAAGTAGTAACACTATATCTGCTTAAGGGGAAAAAAAATCTTGAAGATACACCACTAAGGAAGAAATTTATTCCTTGGTCAAGTGCAGGCTAATTAGAACATGATAGAGAGTAAAGACAAGTGTCAGAAGACTGTTATAATACCTTCTATTGTGTTTATATAACTCATACAAGAAGAGAAGGAAAACTTCAGAGTAGACTGAGCTTACACTATGAAGCACTGAAAGAGTCAAAAATGAAGAAAAATATTTTGGCTAAAGTCAGGAAAAGTATGCAGTGTTAAGATGAAAAAGATAGATGAGCTGAAATTAGTGGACATTCTTACCCAGAGGATGCTGGTTAATTATCAGCAAGTAAATGAGAACTTCGTAATTTCTGAAGTTAAATGTTGTGCAGAACTTCTTGAAAGCCAATAAGCCTTGAATAAAGTCTTATCGTGACTGATGAGATAAAGACTGACTGACAAATGAAATGCTGTTTCAGCCTCATGTCTTCAGCAAAAAGATCCACAGCTTTTCATAGAAGTCACAGGTATTGTCATGGAAACACTGACAGTGTCGCTTTGCAGAAGGATATTTCAGGCCCAACAAAAGCAAAGCATATTTGCTTCTTTCAGTTATGCTAAACAGAGAACATCTGTTGTCAAGTTATCTCTGGACCTCATAATGAAGACCAGACTTCACCCAGTGGTTTAAATTTATCATTTAATACATAGTTAAGAAAAGATAAACGTTAAAAGTACTTTACATAAACAAACAGTATTATTTAATTATCATTATTTTCATCTTGTTTGGTATATTCAAACAAGTTTACTTTCTGGATTCTTAGATTTATCTTATCTTACATGGAAAGAAGAATTTGCATGTTCTTGTATTGTGGTTCAAAAATGACAGTGCTGCTTTTAAATAAAGCACACAGAAAGGGGAAAATGTTTCTCCTTGGCATTGCCTAGCCCACTGATGGAAAACACTGGAATGACATCTGAGATTCTTAGACATTCGGAAATGTGAACTAATTTGTACATTACTTGAAAGCCAAATGCTATTGCATAATAATACTGCTATGTGAGAAGTCATTTTTATCATAAACTAGTGCTTAAGATTTCTCCAGGTGTGGTGATAACATGAAAGCTGATATGCTGAGTAACAACAAATGCTCAGAGATGAAAGAAGTAGTAGTCTTACCTAATTTAACAATGAAACATGCTGCAGCCATTTTATCACTGACAGTTTGTTCACTGGAAAATAATAAGATAGAACTTCTTTAGAAGACAATCTGTAGAGAACACTTCACCAAAGGGATCTGAGTGGATCCACGAATTCAAAGGAACACTGCATAAATTCATGGAAGAGAAATTCTCCAAGAGTTACAATAAGCAGAAACCATAGACAGCACAAGATGTCTCCAAGATGGTAGGTAGAAGCTGATCAATCAGATAAAGGTACCTCCCTGATTCTTATACTCTTCTTCGTTTGCTCACAGCAGCTGTTGGATACAGGAAATGAGGCCAAAGGAGCTTTGGGCCATTTCACTATGCCCACTTTCTTGCTCTTTTAGTCTCAGCACTTCCTCCTTCACTGAGGAACTTTCTTCTCATTGCCATGCTACCATCTCATCATTTAAATCTTCCAGTCAACCATCTCAAGAAAAATAATTGAATTTGTAGGATAGCTCTTCCTGATGCAAATTCTGCTTACTGCATTAAAATCATTTCTTATCCCACCTAGTTCTTTTATTTAGTATTTTTGATTCACTAGCTTCTATTGAGATGTTTGTTCATTAATAATGGTGTTTAGAACATAGTTGTGCTACGTTCACTGTGTATTCGTTTCAAAAACATTTCTCTGTTGTCAGAACACTTGTCCTTTGCCTCAAATTCCCAAATTATAACAAAGGCGATTATAGTCTCCACTGAACAGGCTTCATCTTCTGAAGTCAGATCACTCCAAAGTCTCTAATACTCTGTGTGATCAGTTTACACACAGTGTTTTCCAGCATGCCTGGATCTCTGATCTTTTCTGGAAGCCATAAGGGTATGATTGAGGTTACAGTTTAGCAGCTATATTTAGACATAATATTTTCAAAACTAATATATATATGAGCATTGAGTGCTCGCCTAATTTACTTGTGAAGACCTTTTTCAGTGAAGAGCTATTTTGAACACCCAAGGGAGTTGAAAACCCATCTTTCCATGGGCTGGGGCACTTGTCTTTTTCCATTTCAGGTGAAAAGAATGAGTCAGTCCATTTGCTCCAAAAGAGAAGACCAGCACTTGCATGAAAAAACAGCCCATGAGTACCCATGGTGAGTAGTGACTAGCAGTATTTTAGCCTCTCAGAGGATATAACGAGGAAGAATAAACATCAGGAAGCAGTGAGAGGCTGGCTACTACTTCAGGAAGTAACCAAGGAACTGCAGATGACCCCAGAGCACACTGTGATCTTTCCTGTACAGTATTATCCCATAGCAGCTTAATAAATTGCACAGAGTCAAGGTCTAGTAGCAGGGCCCATCAACAGACTCAGGCATGGGAAGCAACACACCAGATCCAATGTTCACCTTAGATAGCAGTAAGGAGCAAAAGTAGACAGAGTCAGAACAGAGACACACACGAGTAGAGCAGAGGCAGGGACTGATAGTCCCCAGATGTGCAGAAATAGCTGTCCCAAGAACAGGGATGGGATGACCCCAAGGAAGGCAAGGCCAAGACACCCAGACCTGCTTGTACACTCAGGGCCTCAACAACACAGATCAGTGCAGAAGCTGAGTTTAATGGGGTATAACATAATGAAAAGCACAACAATGACAGCAAAGTAGTAAGATCCCAGGCTACAGCAAGGATTAACTCAAATGCAACAGCAGAGAAATAAAACAAAGAAGATGCATACTTCCAGAACACTTCAGGTACAGAGAGACCTCCAGCAAGACATCCTTACCTCCACTGCCAACCCTTAAATGAGGTTTGGGAACGGGTGGATCCTGGTTCCACCCCTTCAGGTCACTCAGGTACATTGCATGCACCCGAGCTCCCCTGGGCTGGTCCTGCTTTCTCACCAGGTGCTCTATCACTGTTTCAAGCTGTGACTTAGCATTTCTGCTGCACATGGTGCCCACTAAATATTGCAGTATTATGAAAATGAAATGTACATGCCATAGGGTAAGAATAATACAGCATTAAGCTAGGAACAAGAAGCTCTGTTGGTGGGTTTTTTTTTTAGTTATTATGTTCTTGTTAATTCAATCTGCTTTTATTCTGACAAAAATGATATAGAGTTTACAAGCAGGTAACATTTTTTTTTCCCTTCTGGTTTGTTCAGATATGTCACAGTCAGATTCTTCCTAAGTAGAATATCATGTATGTGTTTCAACTTTAATTCCTCCAACAGATAGCCAATTAGTCTATAGAAAATATCTGGCAGTGAATTAAATCCAAATGGCTGATGGAAAACAAAATCCATATAGCCAAAATGGAATTATACGATATTATCTTGATAGTGGTTTAATTAACCAAACCCTGAGACTGCACTTAAGATTTATGAAAGGTGCATTTTAAACATTTGCTTCCAAGCTAGTTAGCCTAGACTTCCTTTCTGATCTGAGGAGACAAATGTTTCTTAAGTGTGTTAATCCTAAAGAATGCATTTAGAATGTACCTTAAAAATATTTACTTCTCTTTGTTGACTATTAAAAATCTACTATCTAGTGCAAATACCATGGAGTAGACAGTTCATCATTAGGTCAGATGAATCCTAAATTATATGTCTGAACAAAGTTTAAAAATTATTCTTCTGTCTGCTTAGTGAGTAAATCATTCTATCAGAAAGACACTTACTGATGTGTACTCAACTCTGTCTAGTTCCATTTAGCATCTGTCCCTCAGCATCCCCAGAACATGCCTTGGAGAAGGAAGCAAGTTAGCTAGAAGACATTTGTTAGCTTCGATGTCTTCCTTCTAGACACACAGTTCTGTGAAACTTTCCCTTATTCAGTTAGATTGTCAGGGCTCATTATTGTCATAGCATAGCTCAATGTATTAGCTTCACAGTTTCAGATAGCTCGATATCCATTATAAAATCCAAAGCCCTAATTTAATGGGGAGATCAGAACAAATTCTCTTTCTCACAGCATGGATTTTTTTTATTGCTAGCACTTGATCGTGTAAAAGAAAGGCCCATATGGTACTTATGTCTATTGGTCGTGTCTTTCAACAAAATCCTAACAAAATAATAGAAGAAAAACCACTAAGACTATTTGCCTAATTATTTTACTTTTATTAGAAGGCTGCTTGTATAAGGTATATCTCAAAGTTATGCCACAGTTAGGCCTTTAAGTAACAGCTTCTTTTTAGCCTACCTTTGTTAAGTGGAAAAATACTTTTTTTTAGAGAGAGTCTTAAAAAGAAGTTTATATTACACAGTTCTGTCCATTCATACATAACTTCTATTGGTAGTTGAGACAATTCAGTGGTCACTTTTTCTATAGAAATGCCATTTCACTGAAATAAAAATGTTCCCTAGAAAGAAGCCAGTTTTGCTTACCTTTCATAATACAAAACCAATCAATTGAAGCACCCTAATGGATCAAAGCTCATTTTACCTCATTATATTTTTATTTTTATGAAAACTTCTTTTCATTTCCAGATGCAATTTTTCCACTATGAATTATAAAATATAAAATGAGAAAACATGAGAAAAAAGCTCTGAGCTCTACTGAATGAGAGTTAATTTTAAATGCCATTCTCTTGAAATTCTGAATTTTTTTCTCCATTTTAGCATTGAAAAATACAAATTTTTCAAGTCCATTTCCCCCATAATATAAATTCCATTTCATGTACAACTCATCATTTCTGTGGTATATATTTTAGAAAGCAATCCTTCTCTATTTAACATCTCCTCTAAGACAGACAGATGAATCACACCCTGGAGGTGCCTATTTCTTTCAGATGGCTATAAAGGGAATCTAGGTTGATGAGTCTAGACATCGACAACTAGCTTTCAGCTATTTACCCTCAGGCAAGATGACTCCATTCTATTGAAAAGATGAAAATACTGTACAATTACTTTTTAGGAAGCATGATTGAAAATCATTTATCAGGATTTATCAACAGTTTGTCTTCTAATTATAAGCCTTAAAAGAGATTAGCAAGGGACATGGTAGAATACCTCTCATTCAAGAACATATTAAAAATATACCTGTCAGCTATGGGCTGTGCCAGTGTGGTCTAATTTGTTCATCTCTTTGGCTTTAGTCTGGGATAGCTTTGCAGGTCACATACAGAAATAAAACACTCTTGCCCATTAAGCATGACAGAAAGTCTGAGTGTATGGATCAGTCTGTGGAGGTGACCAGGACCCTTCTAAACACACTGGGCTTTCACAACTGTTTTCTTTGCTCACCTTTGCAGGCCAAGGTCACATCAGTAGATGCTGAGAGAGATGAGATTACTCAGAGGTATTGAACTTTGTTGCTGGTTTCCATGGACCTTGATGGTTTGTGTATATTTAGTCCTGCCTCGTAATGGAAAAATGGAAAACCTGTATCATCTCTTGAGATCTCTGCTACCTTTTACACTTCAGAGTCATATATTTGCCAATATTTGAGGCAACTCACTTCTAGTGACTACAGATGGAATTTCACACTTCGTGAGACCTGGAATATTGTCACTGTGTACCACAAAGGATGCAGTAAGCCTGCAGAAATTCCCACTGCCCTGCTCTGCACAAGCTGAGCAGCATGAGCTGTGCGTCTGAGAGGAGACATCAGGGGATGTTATACACAGGTGAAACAGGAGCTTCTCTTTCAGAAACTGGAGTGTGATCAAAGAAAAAAGACATGCTAGAGCCTTAACAGATGAAATGTACTTCATGGGTAGCAGTGTGGCATAGTTACTTTATGTGCTTTTTGGCTGTAATGCTTGTAAGGGATGAAGCTGGAAATTAATGTAATCTGGTTAGTGGCTAATGGAAAAATAAAAAAAATATTGAGGCTTTGCTCATTTGTACAAGGATAAAGGAGTAGGAAGAGAAAGGTAAGGCAGCTGTGAATGTACTTTTTTGGACAAGTTTGAGCACAGGAGATATAAGTAGCTTCTCTTTCATTACAGTTTTCAGAACAAAGAGAAAAAAAAACGTGTTTATTGGGTCATTGTTCAAATAAGAAAGAATCAAGGTTATTTGAGAACTTAAAATAACTCTTCATTTCATGGTTTTCTAGAAGCCGAATATTTGTTGGCTTTCCTATTCTGAAAGGGCACATTATATGCCTGGGATGTATCTACTGCCTTAGCAAGTCTTCTAGCATTTTAGCATTTTACTTTTTCTTGGAGATAGTGCATCTAAAGCTGGCTAGTGAACTTTTAAGCAACTGCAGATATCCATTTAAGATGTGGCTGTAGTAATTTAATTCAGATATGTGAAATCACACAATGCTTTTCATTGGCATTTTTCCCCTCAAGGAACAAACAGCACTGCCAGTATTGGAAAGGGTGAAAGGGTCAACTCAAAGGGTATGGTCACAAGTCCCCATCCAGACCAGCAAGCGGATCTGGATATTCCACATCACTCTTCTCCCCATCCGCTGCAGAGATGTTAGAAGTGCCCAATTCTTAGCCCTCAGCCACTGATTTGTTGCAGCATAATGGAGATTACAGTTCTGCCTGAAATACTCTGTCTGAAAATGCAAAAGAAACTCAAATCCATAGATCAGGATGTCACTGAGATTTTACAACATAACAGTTGCAGTGACACAAAACATTTAAAGCAAATTGTTGCCTCTTTCTCTCATTATTTCCTTCACTATTTCAGTGACCAAGTTACTCTATCCATCTTGGCTATCCAGATCTTGTTCTCTCTCTTTTTTTTTTATTTCAATACAGCAATTGTATTTCTGAAGGGAAAACAAAACAAAAAACATTCATGTAATCTGACAGTTGTAAGAAAGCTTGCTCTTTCTTTCTTTCCCAGAAGGCTCTCTCTGAAGAACTCTTAGCTCAAAAATTCCTAAAAGCATGTATTTGGATCTGCATCACTACAATGCACTAAAAATTGAGTAAGCATGCAGTTTTAGAGCACTTAAAACAGCTGTGCTTTGCCAAGGAGAAGGTTCTCTAGGTCATTTATCCAAAAACTATCAAATGGATGCTCATGGAGCAGAAAAAGCCCGGAACAAGAGCTCTAATGAAATCCTCCAGATGCATGGATGAGGTCATTCATAGCTCCTTTCCCTCAGCTTCTGTATAAGAAAGGTGAAATTCTTAGAGCTGTCTAGGACAGCAATACCTCATTCACACATCTGCCCAATATGATCTCCTTCAAAGGCCAGGTGACAGAACTGGAGGATGAGCAAAAGGCTGTTATGTAGTCTACCTAGACTTCAGCAAAGCCTGTGATGCAGTATTCTTCTGGAGAAGTTGTCAGCCCATGGCCTAGACAGGTACGCTCTTTGCTTAATAATGGAGTGGCTGAAGGACTGAGCACAGAGAGTGGTGGTGAATAGTGTTAAACCCAACTGGCAAACGTTCACAAGTGGTGCTCCTCAAGGGTAGTATTGCAGCCTGTCCTGTTTAACATCTTCATTGATGACCTAGTCTAGCGCACCCTCAGTAAGTTTGCAGACGACACCAAGTTGGGATGAAGTGCCAATCTGCCTGAGGGTAGGAAGACCCTACAGAGGGATCTGGACAGTCTGGATAGCTGGGCTGAAGCCAACGGGATGAGGTTTAACAAGACCAAAGAAAGGCAATGAAGCTGGTAAAGGGTCTGGAGCAAAACTCTTATGAGGAGCAGCCAAGGAACTGGGTTTACTCAGCCTGGAGAAGAGAAGGCTCAGGGGACCATATAGCTCTCTACAGCTACCTGAAAGGAAGTTGTGTCGAGGTCAACCTCTTCTTCTGCATAACTAGTGATAGGATGAGAAGGAATTGTCTCAAGTTGAGCCACAAGAGATTTGGATTGGATATTAGGACAAATTTCTTCAAAAGAGGAGTTGGAGACTTGAACAGGTTGCCCAGAGAGGCGATGGAGTCAGTGTCCCTGGAGGCATTCAAGAAACTTGTAGATGTGGTACTTAGGAACAAAGTTTAGTGGGCAATACTGGTCGTGGTAGACAATTGGACTAGATGATCTCAGAGGTCTTTTCCAACCCTAATGATTCTATGACTCTATACTACAATTCTAAGAAACCAGAAAACTCAGGAAGACCTCAGATTTCCAGTCTCCTATCTCTGCTCCCTCTCAGTCCTTTCAATCCTCCCTGACTTGAACTTCACTATCCTCTTTACTTCCCCAGTATGTCACCTGCTCTTGCCTTTTCCTTTACTTCAGTCCTGTTACTGTTTCCTGTTTCCTGTTTCCCTGGCAAGCACATACTTGCATAACCTGCCTTCTTTGAGAAAGCACCTTCTGAATGTCCATCTGTGCTCTGTTCACACTTAGAGTAAAAGCTCAAAACTTCAGCAAGATGACATAGCAACAGTATTTCATCTCTAAACATGGAGTGGATGGCTTGAGTTCTGTAGTAGGTGCCATCCAGTCAATTGATCTCAGCTTATACAAAACTCAGCAAGCTGACATCGCAACCAAACTACCCACATACATTAGTACTGCAGACTTTCTGAGGTTGCCTCTTCACACGGTCAATGAAGGAAACTCACTGACCAGGATAAGTATGATATTCCGAGACTTAAATAAAACTCCAATCTATCTCTTTGGTACACTACACTACTAAAAGAGAAGTATTAGAAGTTGTCAAACCCAAGAAGAGATAGAGGGGCAAGACTCCATTTTTTTTTCCTTTCATATTGGACTCTGACCAATTTATACAAGAGATCTCTGTGAGCTAATAGCTTTTCTCTTAGACTCAAAATCTGAAAGAACTTCTAATATTAAAAATCTCTTTTCCATTCTGAGATGTGCTTAGACATTTGTTTTTGTTCCTTGGTAGTGTTTTCATCTCAGAAGAAAATTAACAGCAGGTGAAAGCTTATCAGGGTTCTGTGGTACATCTATTCAAGATATGCATACTTTTTTCTCTAAATTTCATTTGCACATACTATCTATGAATAATTAATTTTCCATGTACATACCTCTGAAATACTTGTTTCTTTGATAAAGATATAAAATTAATACCTGGTCGTTATATCAATTTATATTCTGTTAAAATGCTAAAAATAACTATTTTTTGTTGTTAAATATGATGCAAACAGCTGAGATTTATTATGGAAACCTTCTAGCACACCTTCACCTATGATAATTATAATTAGAATTACATAAAAACATTCCTATTTGTTTGATTCATTTCACCTTTTTTATGTTCATAAATTGTTTGCACAATTTATAGTAGGTTTAATTTATTTTGTCTGCACAAAATAGTCTGGACTAGATCAGTGCTCCTCAATACATGATGTGTAGACAAGAAAGCACGTCATTTTCAGTGAAATCCTGCAGTGCAGAAATAGGTTTCACTGCAAGCAAAGCAATCAAAGAAAATATATTTTTTCGAGTTTAAACTTAATTTTATTTGGCTTTAAATTAACATGTGGGTATATTAGATGGAGTGTGGATATTTTCCTTGTCTACTTCTTACACTGAAAATGGTAGAGAAAAATTAGATGAGATGTTCTCGAAATGGATCTCCGAAGTTGTGGAAACAGTGGTTCTCACACTGATTTACTTCTCCCTTGTGATTTCTAAATTTTATGACCAGTGCTCTGTTTTGGACACGTTTTTAAGCACAACACTGTTAGCCAGAGATTATCACCTCATGGCGTACAGCTCATCCCAGAAACGAGTGCTATTAGATTCACTTCTTTCCAGTTAGAGCTTGATGCTGACTGATCTATCCAACATCAACAACCTTTGGAAGTTCTAGCACCGCTGTGGAACGATGCTGTATAAGTGAAATCTCATCACTATGAGAGCACTTCATATTATTAAAAGTGCAATTAAACCAAAATCAAATACTTCCATTAACTGCAACAACCAAAAATGATACTCCCAGTTGCTTCTTTCTCATTAAGAACATTTGCATTTGAACAACTTTTCAACTGTGTATATTTGTAATTAATGCAATTACAAGCCAGAGATCTGTTCCCAAAAGTAAAGAAAACTTCATTATCAGTTTTACCATTTTAATTGAAATAAGGCTTTGTATAGTGAATTATTTAATGTCTGTTATCTAGAAAGTACATATACAGATAACGAGTCAGACTCACGATTCGTGACTGTGCCCATTTATTTTCGAGATGGTATAAGTTCTGGTATCCACAAAAGATGAATTGCCACATTCAACTGCAGAATATTGAGTGTTATGGCTTTGTTGGTTTAAAAGAGAGGCCTATTGTTTATTTAACTCTTCAAAATCATCTTCTTTTGTTCCAGATTTATATCTTGTGTATAGGAAAATACATATTCATAGCAGGGGAAAAAAATAGCTATGTGGAAGGATTAAAGGAAGATTAAAAACATTAATGACAAGAAAAAAGTGAAAAATGATACAGTTTATAAATAACATAATCTGGGGTTGTGCTGTACAATAACAGGACAAAAGACCTTTAGGCCTAATCAACATGATATTGTGCTAGATGCTGCACAAACACATAGGGCTTCGAGTTTTTGCATCAAATAACATATTAAATCAATTTTCAATCCTGAAACGCTTTGTTGGTTTGTTTTTTTGTTTTTTGGTTTTTTGGTTTTTTTTGCAAATATCTTCTCACAATCAGGCCTCAGTATCAGTACACTTTACATGTAAGCATTATTGTAAGGCTCTGCATTTCTACGTTTGCAAAATTCAGTGACAGAATCTTATTTGAAATGAAAGCCACAGATGTGTATGATCTGTAAATTGACATGGGGAAATAATGGGTATAAAGATATATGCAGGTAAAATGGACAGATCACAAACAGCTTCAAAGGTTTTTAATAAGGTGTCTCTACTGTTACACAAGTTAGCTGTTATTGATCGGATAATTTCTTGTCGGTAGGTCCCTTTAAAGGAGGAAAAGTGGCAGACTGAGTTGGAGAAAAGTTATCAGTACAGTGGAAATTAGCACAAAAAGCCCAGCAAATGCAGCTCTGGATTAGGTTTAATGAGATATGAAAGGGAAGTACAATTAGGATGGAGATAACAGATTTGTGAAGAAAACACCACGGTACTTTGATTGTGAGCTCATAATTAACACAAAAAAATTCATCATAGTAAAAAAAAAATTGAGTTATCCATCACAGAGTGTCTGCTCTGCTTTGTCTCATTCAGCTACTGCCATGGTCAGCTCTGTGGGACTGGACCAGCAGAAAGGAGAGGGTAACAGTGGAAATATTCTTGGCAATGAGTGCGGTGATGCAGTGTGCCAAGAAGTGCTCTTAAAGAAGTGTATCTTATAGAAAGAACAGTGCTGCACCTCATATTTCTAGACTGTGAGATTCCTGTGTTCCTTAAATATGTACCAGAAATACACTGATCAAAAGGAGGCAACTTAGCATCCAATGCTCCATCCTTTTCACTCACTAGAATTAGCTGGGTACCTTAGGACCACTTGGCCAGAAAGCTCATTGCCCTTTCTAGGAAATTCTACTAGGCAATTCACCCAGGTTGGTTTACTCAGCTAGGCATTTATCAATGTTCATCAACCTTCCTTCTACTCCTCACCAGTATGGGGTTTACATCAATGTTCTCAACTGTCTTCTAGCTGTGGTTCTTTGTTTAAGGTGAAGAATTTGAGGTTCTTTATTTCAGGTGAAGAACTGGAAAAAAGAAATTGTGTGATGCAACCATATGTAATTAACTAGAAGGAATCTATTAAATTTATAATCTAATCCAATCATAAACTGATTCAAGAATGTCCTTCTGCTGCAAAGAAGATCAAACAATACAGTCACATTAGATCATTGGTTCCCTCAGGATTATACATCGTCAAACTAGGAATTTGTTGAACTACTCCTTGCCTTCGTACAGGAATGTTCACTAACAGCCATTTTCTGGTGATTCTCCATAAAGGGAGACTTCTTGTTTCCTTGAGGAGCACTGCTGCAAAGAACAAATACCATCAAATGCAACCGAACCCCAGAACAATTTATTTTTTCTTCATTTCATTCTCAGTTCCGTATCCTGTTTATTGAACTACATAGCTCTTCTCTTTTTATCTGCAGATGCATTATGATATGTTCAGACATCAGGCAACCGTTACTGACAGTTAACAAGAAGAGTGACTTTGAAATTCTGAAATTAAAAGATGAAATTTGAGAGTAAGACAAATGGAATGATGCTCCTTGATAGATTAAATAAGAAAGATGCAAATATGCTTTAGCGGAAAGTAATTATTTCAAGGCACATACCGTTCAAAATAAGATAAATTATATTTTAGAATAATTCTATAAAAATCCAAGGAAGAACCACTAATAAGGAAATTGACAATTATTTTAAAAGATGAGCCTGCTGTCAGTTACATATAATGGGAAAAATCTCTCAGATTTCTCACAGGAAATTGAGGAAATGAATTAAATTTCTCAGATTTAAACACTTTCACTAATGACAGGTTTCCAATAGTGTTACACAGACACTGACTGCTCCTACTTCAGCCTTTAATTCAAATATTTACTCTTTGTAAAGAGTTACTTGAACTACTTTTGTGCAGACAGAACTAGTCTCCAAACTGCTTAAAACAGACAGGAGTCATTTGTACTGTAACAGTTCGTAAGGAAAAATACTTTCTTATTAGAAGCTGCCAATTCATTGTTAACCCTTTTAATGTCTTACATTACAATATAGGAAGAAAGTGAATTTGACAAAATAGGCTCTAGGAAACAGTTTATTCATTATGAGAAAAAAATAAATAAAACACAAAAAGCAAGTCTCAAAATGTGCTCTACAAACTACGCAATGCTAGTTACCTAAACTTCCTCTTTGTGGAGATACTTCAATACTCTCAAATATCCTTAGATTGTACTAAATAGCTGTGCATAATCCTGAGTCACTTAAGTCTGGAAAGACTTCTAGCATTGGACTAAGGTAGGTAGTGCTGTGAGGTATCCGACACTACCTCAGATCTGAGAGCTATCAAATGAGATTAGTCTTATTCCTTTTAGTTTGGATACACCTACTACACTTTAACACCTTTGTATTTATGTTGGTGTATGAATGTGAAACAGGCAATTCTCAGAGTCTTTCGTTAAGCAATTGGCGTTATCAGATATATAGATGCTGGAGTCAGATAAAACACAGGTGTTTTGAGGTGGAAACTAAGGTTTACACGCGTGTGTGACTCAGCAAAGTGCAGCCTGTCCTAACTGAAGACTCTGGTGGTTACTGTGGCAATATAAAATAAAGCAGAGTGAGATCTTTAAATTGTCTCTCATGTTCTTTTTCAAGTGAACTGTGGACTGGGAAAAGTATTTTGGATCAGTGAGCTATACAGTATATATTTTATGCATATTCTCATTTTGCAGCTTAATCATAGGGTTGTTGGACTATAAATGAATGAATACAAAAGATAAACTGCCTTATGAAGCCTGTGTTGTGTGTGTAGCAGAGGCAACCATCCTTCACCAAATCCCAAGTGAAGAAAACACTACATGTGTCCAGTCAGGCCTAATAATAAAATATGGCGTTCTGACCATATTCTCTTTCAAAAAACAATCTCTATGGTACTGTGTTACATTTTCTGACTGTGATAAAATCTAAAAGCACTACATTCTGGAGGCTACACTTCCACTGGCTTAGATCTTCTGTATGCAGTGACAGAATGAAAACAGGAAAAAAAAAAGCTGCAAATGCCAAAAGCAAACTCTATAAAATAATAGAAAACACATGAATTTAGCTTTGAAAATGTCCCAGAATAGAAATAGATCTGTTGAGAAGAAGATCTGGGCATCTTACAAGATATTTGGGCAGCCTTTTTCTATAATTTACCCATAGAAATGTTAAAGAAGCTACAATATAATGGAGGTTCTATTGCTTTAGAACTATTCTCAGCTGTAAAAACATATTAAATATATTTTTAATAACAATTAAACTACTATCTTCTCGACTGATAGCTCTTGCCTTTATAACAGCTTTTCCAAGAGTTAATGTCCTTCCTTTAAGAATGCTCTTTATAAGTCTAGATGCATACACATACACCTCACTGAACACTAAATCTCTTCACTATACACATACAGCTGAAGTGCAAGTCAGACACTTAAATGAGTTCTCCACCTCCCATGTCCAAACTGCATACTACTGTCTATTACAGGTCATATTTTCTAGGATGTTTGTATTTATTGCCCTCTCAATTCTCTCTAAGACTGCTGCCCTACCGTAGCCCAGCTCATATACCCTATCAACATCAAGTAGGGTGGATCAATTAGTTCCAGTGCATATGACATTTATTTAATCCATCACATAATATGCTTTGCCATTTCAACAGCAGCGTTGCATTGTTGATTTGAATTGGGTTTGAAGGCCACAGTAATTTCAATTTCATTTTCTGTGTTGTCCCAACCTACCAAGCCTCAGGAGGAGGAAGGTGGCAAAGATGTTATCCTGATACAGTAATCTATGGGTAAGATGTGATATTATGAAGAAAAAATGACACGAGATAATAGTGTGAAATCAAAGCTAAATTAGAAGTTTGAAAACAGAAGTCAATTTGGTGTTGGAGGAAAACTGCATGTCTCATGAAGTGCTTAGACCTGAAAGCTTTTATATCCCCTTTGAATTGTATCTCCATGCATATTTGCATGAAACAACTTAGGAATTTTTATTATCATTTTGAATAGTAGGATCCAGAGCTGATAAGAAATGAAAGATGTATCTAGTTCCAAGGCAGAATCAATTCTATGTCACTCCTGACAGATATTTGTCTGACCAACTCTTTATATAAAGAGGCAAGCAGTGAAACATTCACAGTCCCAGTGCTTTCAACTTTTCTAGCAAAAATAATGTGATGATAATTTTCAACATGAAAATTTCCTGTGATTTAAGCCCATTTTATACTTCCCAATTCCCATTAGCTGGGATAATAACCTACTCTCTTCCAATTTCCAAGTCATCTCAATACTTGGAGATTTGTCATTGTCTCCCCAGCATGTTTACTATTTTTATAGTAATTCAATGCTGTTGACTCACACTTAACCCAAGTACCACTATCCATTCCTCATGCCTACACTTTAGATAAGAAATATCATCTAAATAGAGTAGTACTTTGAATTTATAACTGAACTGTATCCTACTTCTTAGAAACTACTTTTCCACCTCAGTATTAAGCTTCTCTTGGATGTATTTCAGTTCTCCCATCTCTGAGTTGCCTTCAAGCATAACACACCTGTAATCAATACTGAGAAACTTTGCTGATGGATATTATGTACCTGCAAGCCATTGCATAGAGGATTTTTTTCTGCAGTTTGAGATCACTATGAGACAGCAGAAGTCACACCAAGCTCATTTATTTGTAAATGAAAATCGGTGGAGAAGCGATTCATGTAAGCAACACTATCCCTAAGCAATTCTAATTTATGTATCTTACACTTACAGAACATGGCAGAAATCCACAGCTTTAACAGTATGCACATCCACATGCAAGCCTATCTTTCTCTTAACTATGTTCTTAAATCTCTTTTGTACAGATGTTGTAGGAATATCAGATATTTTGTGCTTTTCTGATGTTTAAGTTTAAAAACTGAAGCATTAATGTTGTTTCAAAACAGAATTAATCTACTTATCATTTCTTGTTGCATTAATCAAACCATTATGTACGTGTTTAAAATGTTCACTGATAAATCATTTGGGCCTCTTCTCTATGTTCCCCAAACCAATGTCTATTCCATGCTGCACAGTCTAAGGCTGCTGTTTGTCTCTCCAACCATACACACACAAACACATCCATCTGAAAATGCAGTGTTTAGTCCTCAAACACTGTTTTTCAGTTTGCACTCGCCCTTTACTAGTCTTTATATAATCAGCGCAGAATGCTTTTACATTTCATTCTGAGATAACCATGGAGACCTGAAAGGGTTGACATTTCTAAGCAAGGAGGAGTAAGGCACTGCTGCAGAGCCTTTGTAGAGAAAGTAATCCTAAACTAATCATGTTTATTTCAGCAATAGTTTTTCTATAGCCTTTACCAGTCAACATTGTTCAGAATTTTCAGAAATGTTTCTTAATCTGAAAGCAGTTAGAAGAAAAAAAGGAAAAAATATATTTAATTGTTGTGAACAGTTACCAACATGATCAGCTATGTCAGAAAAACTGCAACAGCAGCTTCATGTGTTGCTCGCAGGCATGTTAAAGCAAGCTAATTTTAGCAGTCCTTATGTATTCTCAGAACATGTGTTCATTCTTTAAGAAATTGTGGGATATCTTAGTAGAGGGATTTCGTGTGAATTATTTATGATAAATCCTGTGGCTTGGTTTGGCTTATGTCCACTCTCACTGAAAGAACTTTAAACTTCTTAAGTGGGAGCATGATGTGAAATATTAAAGAGAAATATTTATATATACATTCGCTTTCTATCTATGGATTGCAGGCATGAGATAAAAGGTTCCTATTGTTGATTATTTCATCTCTCTGGGTACTACTGCAGAGCACTCACTGCAGAGTCTGAAGCTGTAGCTTGGGGATTTCAAACTGACAGAAATGCTCCAAACTAGCAGACTCCTTTGAATTTGCCTAAAAGTCTTCTGAACTAGCAGCACCAGTATTTATATGGTACAGAAAAAGATCAGATATAATGAATCCCATTCACCACTCACCGGAGAAACAATTACATTTCTTGATTAAAATAACAGCAGTTTGGATGAGGTAATGACTGCAGGATACCACACCCAACTCTAACTACATTATGCATCATTTAAAGCTTTGCCTTGGGTAAGGGAGATGCTAGCTGACAGCACAATCAGGTTTATATTCAAAACCAGCAAACTTCTCACAGTCCGTTTCAACAGATGCACCCAGGTACAAATCCTGCCACGCTGTCCAGCCGGTTGTCATCTTTAAACAATAGCATGTTTAAAATGAAAATTAATTCAGTAGCTGCTCAAGTAACTCCCGTTACTCAGTTTAATGCTTCCTGTTATAGACAAATCTGTGTGGAACCATACAGTGACAGATCGGCTCTTCCTTGTTATCAGGTATCAAGCAAGTAAGCCTCATCAAACTCCGGCAACTACCAATGATGTTCTTGTTCCCCTGGATACACCCTTGTGTCCTTTGCAATTTTACCTTACTTTGTCTTTAAAACAAGAATAACCAAAGAGCAGAATTTGAACATACCCAGCAGATTCAAGGTTGCTTAGTTTCCAATGGATGCATCCACTCTTTCTTATGGTTACCACATTATAGTAATTCTCTCAGCATAAAGCCCAGTGTAAAGCACTTAAAGGTCTTGGTCATCTTTTTGTAAAATGCCTCTTTTTCTCCTGGAAGTTTGTGAAGCACCTCTCCCAGGCAATAATATATCATTCTGCATCTTGCAAATTTCTCTTCATATGTAACAGAGCTTTACCAAGGCAGGTCTTTGCTCTGTGTTCTCTTCACCCATCCCTGATTTTGTACTTATAAATTTACACTTTAATATTAAAATAAAAGAAATCCATGGATATCATTTTAACATGTTAATATGCTTCTAAACTCCGTAGATCATTTCTCAAACCATAGCAAATCAATTCAACTAACTGAATTTATAAGCTCTGTGCAACCTGAATACGGTAATGTATAACCAGAGTATCGCACTTCCAAAGCTATAGTAGGAGTACAGTGCTTTAGGTAAAGCTGTCTGAATCAAAACACTTCATTCTAATGCTCTGAATACAATGTGAAATGGAGAGTCTGACGGTGTCTGTGTCAGTCAGCAACTCAGTACTCAAGACCTTGTAGATACGGTGGAGATGAGCATTATGATTCAGCCAGGGAGCATCCAAAATGAACTTAAAACTTCGTGAGAAAAAACCAAATGTATTTTGCTGACTATTCTGGGCACGTGGGAGGTGCTCAGTCAATTAAGTTAAAACAGATAAATGTTGAAAACTGGGAATGCTATAAACATGAACCATGCAATAACCACCTGTAATGCAAACTAAGCCTGAGATTCATAAATATATTCAGAAAGGTATTTTGCTTGTTATTTGTTATTATACTGATGTACCAAAAATTATGATAGAAAACAGTGAGGGTAGTATTCATGGTGCTCACTCTACTGACCTAGGAAACCAGGCTAGGCTTCCCCTTATAGCAATTCTGGAAGGATAAGTATCTCAAAGGTTATTTCAGAATATCCAAGTCAAGCAGTAATGCAAGCCTTCAAGTGCATCAATTTATTGCTTATCTTAGTTGCTCTGAATTGCTCCCTGGAAGTGCTAACTCTTCTCCACTGGTTTCAGAAGGTGTCTAGACTCTTTATTTAGAAACCTACGTCAGTATCTAAAAGCAAGTGCTGGTAATACTTCCTGCATTCACTGGTACTTCACTAGTACTTCCAAATTGGCCAACTCACTGTATTTCATTAAGAACTACGGAATTTCAAGTTTAATTTTTAGAAGTTTTGCAGAAAAAAGTGCCCTACAATATTCAAAGCACCTGAAGTAGTAAATAAATTAGTTGATAGTGTCATGTACATACTTCTTCAGACTGCAGATCTTCAAAGTCTATGCTGTACCTAGGCAGCATATGAACAACCTTTTACTATATAAACATCAAATGTAATGGATTTTACACTTAACTCCACTGGTGTAAATACAAAGCAATTTCAACAGTGGGAATTGATGAAGAATAAATATCATGCCCATTGCCCTGTTCTTTTGTGCAACATAAATAACACCTCTTTCCAGTGGCGTTTTTAAGACAAGTACTCATTTTCTTTCCTTCCTCTTGGTGTAGATTAATTTAGCAAAAAATAAAATCAATGTCTATGAAAGACACAGCAGCCTCTTCTTCGGAATGTACTGCATGACCAGTGGTCTTATGGACCTTTTCATCATGTCTATATACTTAAGCCACCTTTCATTAGAAGAAAAAGGCATAGGTGCCGAGATCTCTCTCATATTACTTAGCAGTCCAGAATTTAGCTACGTAAGGGAAGTTAGTCATCTAGGTCTCCCTCTGTTGTCAAAAGAGTGACAGGTACTTCCAGAGAATGAGTCATCTCATCTATTTTAGACACATATCTTAGAAGATTATGAATCACCCTGAAAATCCCTCTCCTATGGATTACAGAAGAAGCCTAACAACTATCTTAGCCAGGACACCTAACTTCTAGGCAGCTAAGGCAGGCTACTCAGTGTTCCCATTAAAGTTATAAGAATTAGAAAGGAGTGTTTCTTTGAATATAGACGCACTTATTCTGAATTATCAGACCACAGCACCATTAAATCATTAACAGCCTGCCCTGATTCTAACCAGTGACCTTTAGGTGAAAAGCTCCCTATCTCTCTGCCAACCTCGTGCACTAATTTACATTTGAACAGTTTGCTAAAACAGGTGCAGCTGGGCAAATCCCATAGTGCACCTATAAATCAGTGATTGAGAACTAAGTACTTTTCAAGCCAATTTGGCACTTTTTTTTTAATCTCCACAGGATAATACTGCTTGTTGATTCTATGCCCACTTCTTTAAAATTCCTACAATAGTATGTTCATAAAAGCTGCATTCAAAATATGTATTCAGGCTCTGAAAAGAAGGAAGTATGTTCACAATGGTAAACGTCTAATCTTTTTTTCCCCTTCAAAATGAACTGGATGGGGAAAAGAAATCTGCTAATTAAATTACAACATTTTGAAGAGATCAAAACTGTAGCACACACGAAGTTCTAATTCAAAGAATACAGGAAGCAGTGCAATTCGCATTTGTCATCCTTTCACACAGATAGTAACAATATAAGTAGGAGTTTGAGAGAAACATACTTATGTCTTTTTCATCCTTTTTCTCCCTCTGGGGTCACTGCACTGTGATCTATTTTTACACAGGAAAAAAAAAGTTCTCATTGTTAAAGCAAGTTGGATGCTCCCATATCTCATATGCAATCAGAAAGCATTTCAGAAAGCCTAGCATCCTCCTTTCAACCTGCTTTCAAGCATTTCTATTGGTTACAGTTATCATTCATCCGCAGTACTGAAATCGCAAAAGCCCTTTTTTTTCCTAGTAAAAAAAAAAAAAGAAACTTATGAATAAATTGTTTATATTGAAATACTTGCTTTAAAAATGCAAAAGAAGAAAAGGAACAAAGTGAAGCAAGCAGAAAGATAATAAATCTAACTATAGGCCTACAAAATTCTTGGGGTACTGATATCCATACATTAATGACCTCCCTTTCATTTTCTGTCTTTAGCAGGGTTCATATAAGGAATCAGTCTGAAGAATTATCCAACCTAATGTGATGAGACTGATCCTTTGTTATGCTCTTTAATTTTCCATCATTTTGAAATGGTGAATTGCCAATTTCTTCATGAAGCCAGTTGTTCATGAAAAAGGAAACCTGGGAAATGTGTGTGGGGGGGGCAAGCTAGTGAGAGAGGAAAAGAGGAGGGGAAGGGATGGCAGGGGAGAGAGGAAATAAAAAGGAAAGAAATAATAAGCTTCAAAAGCTCTGAAGGCTCTCTGGTGTGATATGGTAGGTCCAGGCCTCAAACTTGATCCTTCCCAGGTACTGGTATGAACACAACACCATAATATGAAACATACAATAGCTCCAGAAGACATGTTTTCTAAGATTCTCCTTTCCTTACTGATAACACTAGAACTGAATACTAGAATTGGTTGATTAAATATGTAACCATCTGGATGAATAAATCAATCTCCTTTGCCTGTACAGTCCAGAAAAACCTCGGTGTAACTTCAATGAGTGAATGCTGTTAACATCTGTTTCATACTGAGCCACAATACCCAAATGAACATGCCTACTGAATGTAAAGATACACATAATGATTTATTTCACTATTTTCTTTTAATATTGCTTATATTTAATAATCCTTTTAATATTTTAAATTGAGACTGTATTAGGAAATAATAGTAAATAGGGACTTATCAAATAAAGGAGAATTTTTGCTTTGTAAATTGTTTTGATTTGCACTTCACAACTCCATCCAAACTGGTAAAAAAGCTCTAAAGCAAGGTTCTATTTTTGTTTGTTTTATTTCTCAACACACATCACAGTTCTGAAAATAGTACAATGGTGCCTACATTTTGATTCCTAGCAATTCTTTTTTCTGTCCTCGATTCCTGTCTTACTTAAAACAGTCATAATCGCCTTTTTTCACTTGTTTACTCCTATGTTGTGAGTACTGCAACAGCTTCAGTGCCTTCAGTAAAAGACCCTGCAAATCCACTCCCATTCATCTTCCTTTAACCACCAGTTGTCAAATTGCCTCCTTCTTTTACTTCAGAACAATACTTAATCCTGAGTTTCTTTTTCATATGAGCTTATTTAGGAATTCGCTAGCAGCAGCAACATGATCAAATCTTCAGGAAGACATCTAGTTCTGCAGGCATCTAACAGTCCAGCATGCATGTGTAAGCTGTATTTTTGCTTACTAAAAGGCAAATGAAGTCTGCTGCTTTCAGCATTTTTCAGAAGTTTTACAGCCAATAGTACCAAAGCAAACAATGTTCCCCACCTATAATCAGCACAATTGGTGCTACAAAAGTTAATCTCTCTGAGATTACATATCTTGAATTCTTCTCAACCTCTCATGAAATAATTGCTGTGCTTCAGACATCATGTCTTCAGAATGATCTGTTAGTACACTATTTGTGGTCTTGTTGATAAAGTATTCTTTCATTCTGTAAACAATTTGGCAATCATCTTAGAAAATCTGTCCTTAAATGAGGATTTCAGATTCATAGAATCATAAAAATCATAGAATGGCCTGGGTTGAAAAGGACCTCAAAGATTATCTAGTTTCACACTCCCCTGATGTGGGCAGGGGAGCTGCCCAGGCTGCCCAGAGCCACATCCAGCCTTGCCTTGAATACCTTCAGGGATGGGGCATCCACAACCTCTCTGGGCAACCTGTTCCAGTGCATCACCAACCTCTGAGTGAAAAACTTCCTCCTAACATACAACCTAGATCTCCTGTCTTATTTTGAAACCATTCCCCCTTATCCTATCACTACCAACCCATGTAAACAGTCGTTCCCCCTCCTGTTTATATGTTCCCTTCAAGTACAGGAAGGTCATAATGAGGTCTCCCCGGAGCCTTCTCTTCTCCAAGCTAAACAAGCCCAGTTCCCTCAATCTTTCCTCATAGGAGAGGTGCTCCAGCCCTCTGATCATTTTAGTGGCTCTCCTCTGGATCTATTCCAAGAGCTCTGTGTCTTTCTTGTGCTGGGGGCCCCAGGCCTGGACTCAGTACTCCAGATGGGGCCTCACAAGAGCTGAGTAGAGGGGGACAATCCCCTCCCTCTCCCTGTTTGCCACCTCTTTTTTATATTGATATGCAACAACACTGAAAACTGCTTTATGTCTTTAGTGTCTTTAGTTACTCCAGTAGAATCAGGGTCCTGACTTGGGAACAAAAGAAAATTAAAAAATCAAGTTTTCAAAATAAAATTGCTTGCTCCCTATTTTTCCCTCACAGTTATCTTCCATATTGAAAAGGATAACCACAATGGTTTCTTAGTTGTAATTTTTGCCAGGTTCAACTGTGATCATCATAATAGTACTAGAGATGCTGTACTAATTATACTTATTAGAAATTAAGAGAAAGACTATTATAAAGAAACAAAATCAGATGCTTGCCCAAAACCAGCCTTAAAACATAGGATAAGGAGAAAGCTGCAGTTTTCTTAGCAAGTAAACTGACAAAAAGCTCTGTTGAATCACTTTCTATGTGTACCTTTTGAATCCTATTTTATATACTTTGCAAATACTTTTTCTAAGCATTTGGTAACACTAATTACTATACCAACCTATCTTCACCGCTGAAATTTTCATGGCTCTACTGCTGACACAACTTTGTATTTCATTACATATAAAATAATTCTAACAGATGCAAAACATTTGAACTAAGCAAAATAATCATGCCTTTCCTTTCCAATGGCCATTCAAGGTCATTACAATCCTCCTGGTAGCAGAGTAACTTCTATATATAAACATACTTGCATTGTAATGCACTTAGGCATAACAAACTTCTAAAGTTTAATTTTTCCCTGCCTACCTTATGCAATATTAAACTATCTCCATGGGGGCTCAACAGAGGTGGTGAGGATGAACTCTTTACATAAGGCCAAGGAAGATGCATTTACTAAGTTGCTCTGGAGATTTGTTGTTTTATAGTATCACTAGAAAAGAGTGAAGAGTAGATGGGTCCTAGGATATTCTCTACTTGGTAGCTTGGTTAAGACTTTATGAGTGAATCATAGGACAACCCAAATTGGAAGGGATTCACAAGGATCATTGAGTCCAACCCCTGGCCCCACATAGCACCAAAATCAAACCATGTGTCAGAGCACTGTCCAAATGCTCCTTGAACTCTGGCAGCTCGGGGCCACACTCACTGCCCTGGGCAGCCTGTTCCAGTACCTGATCATTTCTGGTGAAGACTGTTTTCCTAACATCCAACCTGACCCTCCCCTGGTTAGTTACTAAAGTTATATTACTAAAAATTAAGTTACTAAAGAATATTTTAATTCTATGACAATAAAACCCAGTCGATGTCATTTTATTCCTATTTCAAACCTCAAGTATCAGAGCACTTGTTTTGTAACTGCTACGCTGATGCCTTTTTATTTTTTTTCACTCTGTGATACACTGCAGTTAGGATCAATTCACAATTGTACATTCAGATGACAAGTCATACTGGAGAAAGAAAGAACTTCATCAGACTTCCATTTCCCATTTTATTCATTTCTTTTCTCCTCCAACTGGGAGACAGAAAAAGCCTCTCTGAATTATTTTGAACTTTAAAAAAATTGGGCTATCCTTTTTCCCCAAGGTGTTTTATATATATCGACAAGGCCTTTAAACCTTGGACTTCATTCTAAAATCTGTGCTGTGGAAACTTCTATCACCCTCAGGAGGATTACATACATGACAAAATACCCATGATTGAGCTTTAGTTACTGCTGAGCTACATTATAAATTTCACTGGAAACCCCTGGAGTGTTCTTAAGTCTGAAGCTGTACCTCAAGTAATATTTAAGCAAACGTATTCTAATCTATTTTAGCAGGTAAAAATGGTTTTTGTCTCAAATACAAGCTTATCACAGGTAAAATCTTTAATTAATTTAGCACGTTAACTATATGCTATTAAAAGGAAAATGAACTACATTTTTCCTGATGTGATCAAAATTTAAAGGCAAAACAAATGTGAGAGGCAGGTAAGAAATATCTCCTGGACATGTGCTTTTTCAGTGCTTGCAATTGTCACAGCCATGGAGCTTCAAGCACTTTTAACCAGGAGAATGGGCTTTTAACCAAGGCAACAACTCTTGCAAGCTCTGAGAATGCTGTCTTCTTTGAGCTGACATCTCTAGTAGTTCCCTCCTCCTGTTAGGATGATGTGTAAGCTTCTGTCAAACATGTAGATATGTTTTTCAACACATCACACATATATTCTATGCTGACCAGATAAATAAGAATGATCAAAACGGTTTTTATTACTTCAGTACAGCCTGGAATAAACAATAAGAGAATTGAAAACAATCTCACAAAATTGACCTTGATCTGCCTGCTTTGAAGTTAAAGTCAGTAGAATGGGGCAGACATTTATAGACTGCAAAGATTGTGGGCGGGATTTCAAAAGCACAAAGGTGATAAATATGTTTCTTCAGAAGTGCAGTGACAAGAATGTAACATGGCTTCAGGGCTTTTTTATCACAATAAAAGGAAGAAAAGGAAAACAAAAAATTCTAATTTTGGTCTTTGTCAGTAAGCCGTGCTGAAATTTTAGGGCACAAAAGGGTTAAGTGCACTGAGTGTAGGAAGGCCTTGCAGAGGGATCTGGACAGGCTGAACTGCTGGGCTGATGACAGTTGTATGAGGTTCAACATGACCAAGTGCTGAGCCCTACTCTTTGGTCACAACAACCCCATTCATGGCTCCAAGCTTGGAGCAGAGCAGCTGGAAAGCTACATGGAGGAAAATGAAAATGACCTGGGCATGTTAGTTGACACTCGACTGAACATGAGGCAGCAGTGTACCCAGATGGCTAAGGCCAAAAGCATCCTGGCTTCTATCAGAAATGGTATTGCCAGCAGGAGCAGGGAGGTGATTGTCCCTCTGTACTCAGCTCTGGTGAGACCACACCTCAACTACTGTGTTCAGTTTTGGGCCCCTCACTGCAAGAAATACATGGAGGCCCTGGAGAGTGTCCAGAGAATGGTAACAAAGCTGAGAAGAGTCTGGAGCACAGACTCATTGTTATAATATGCTCTACCCCAGCAAAGGGTGTTCTCAAAGAGCTGCCCACTTCAGTCTGTTGGTACCCGTTTGCTGCAGACAAAAAATACCAATACTGTGCACAGTAAAATGCTGAAACTTCTTATGTGAGGAACCTGCTACATGAGGAACATCTGAGTTTTGGGTCTTGCTACAAACATTAAAAACAGCATCAAGAGAAGAGGACAGAGAGTGAGATGGACAGGACCACACCCCTGAGTAAAGTGAGTGCTCATGTTTTATGGAAAGGGAAAAATGTTCCGAGTTAAGATCTCATCAGAGAAGGAGAACAAAACTATCTCTAGTTCAGTCTAATTTCTGGGCAACTTTCACAAGAAAATTTTTACAAAATCACCTGAGCACCCAAATGCCACAGAGATACCCACAAGTTCTGCCTACATTTAAAGATTCCAGTTTGCAGACTTCTTGAATTAGTGCCCTGTTTCTGCAAGTTTATCGTGCTTGTTCAAGCAGTGTCACTGTTGATCAATGACGCGTGCTCCCAGAACTCTATTAAAATACAGAACAGTGCTTTCTGTTCTATGCCACGTTTTAAATATTTTCAAATAGTTTGTAGATAACAGTCAAGTTTCCACATGAGCATTTACTCTAAAAATAAAGAGGATTCATAAGGCACATAAGGCACACATATTATAGGAGCTACTTTTACATGTGTTTTACTATTTTCTTGGTTCTTAAAATCAAATATTCAATGATATTCAAAGGGAATTCCTTCTCTAGAAGCAGGAATGTTTGTCCTTAATTATACAGGTTTGGCAGGAAAATAGAAGCCTCCATTAGAAAAGCCTCCATTAGCCTCCAATAGAAGCCTCCAGCTGAAATCAGCCCTTTAGATGTAAGGTGGACTCCATGACATATCCCTGTTGTCACATAAAAGTGTACCACATCCACACAGAGTGTGACCATCCACTCCATAGTTTCAGCCTGCCAGCACCCATTCACTGTATTACATTCCCACCTCCTTCAAATGTATTCAATTTAGCATATAAGTAAGAGAGCTAATCTCCACAGGGCTGCACATATAAAGAACTCATTTATTCCATATATATTTTTAAGTTGCTTCTCTGGCAATTAAAATATGCAAAGCTCTCTTAAAAAATATTAACAAGAATGAAGTCAATAGGTTTCTGTAGTAACTACTTGAAACTTAACAGTTTATGTAGTCTTTGGACAAGCAACTTCTTCAATGTACAGTGTTTTTCTCATAAAGCTCGTAGATATCCTATTCCTACCCAGAAGTTTAAGAGACCACTGTCTCCCAGTGAGATGCAGGAAGCAGTGCAGTGCTAACTCCTAAGGAATCTCCATCAATTGCCCCTACTTCTCCAGCTTCCCCAGTAATTAAGATATTATTGAGGCTCACTCTAGACAGCAAGGTTATCCTCTGAACTGTTCCAATGTTAATTAGGAAACTGCTTGTGACTCAGTTTAAAAAAAAAAAGGTGGCAAAGAAGATGGTTGGAAGATCCTTAGAGTAGAAACCTGATGAAGAAACTGATGTCCTGCAAAGTGGCACACTTGCTGAACCATGACAATGTTAGGCAATTAATAATTTCAATATTAATATAAATTTAATGTCCAGATGTCCATGCACACAATTGAAATTATAATTTTCAAGTATTTCATCTGGTCAGTATCATTTTCCATTTTGATACTACCACTGGAAGCAAGGCAAATAAAGATGTACTCTCAAATAATTCACACACAAAATTTAAATTCCTCTTGGTTGATCCTATCAGTGACAATGAAAAAACGTCCTCCTTCAAATTACACCACACCAATTAATTTTAAAGCATCGCCCAGGAGCACAGAATCACAGAATTGCAGAGGTTGGAACGGACTTCAAGAGATCATCAAGTCCAACTCCCATGCTAAAGCAGGTACGCTACAGTAGGCATCTAAATGGGTCTTGAATATCTCCATAGAAGGAGACTCCACAGCCTCTCTGGGCAGCCTGTTCCAGGGCTCGGCCACCTTCCTGTAAAGAAGTTCTTCTGCATGTTAGTATCGAACTTATTGTGTAAAGTTTTACGCACCACTGAGATACTGTATATTCTCACCACTGAGAAGAGCCTGGCCTCATTCATTTGCCTCTCATCTCCCTTTAGATATTTATAAATGTTTATCAGATTCCCTGTCAGTCTTCCCCAGGCTGAACAGAGCCAAGTTACTCAGCCTTTCCTCATATGCGAGATGCTCCAGGCCCTCCATCATCTCTGTAGCCCTCTGCTAGACTCCTCCTAATAGATCTGTCTTTTTTGAACTGAGGAGCCCAGAACTGGACATAAAATATACCTTCATTGGGGTGGCTGCATGTTGTCATAAGTCCTTGCTGTTCTGCAATGCCAGTTGAGCTCAGCTCACATGTCCAGGGCAGGTTGCATTCACCATTCTCCTGCAACCTGGCTTGGAGCAACAAAAGGAGGAAAACGAGAGTCAAGAGATGTTGAAATGAAGAGAAACAGTGGAGCAAGAGGGGCTGAGCCTAGAATTTGCAGAAATTCTGAGGAATTCTTGTCCTTTTTCTTCTTTAACCATAAAGATAAGGAACTTTAGAACTTACTATTTATTTTTCACTGTATTTTTGAAGTATTTTTCATTTCCAGCAAGATTTTCTTGCTTAGTAGCTCTTTTTACACCAAGTAATGATGCGTCCCGCCAGCAGCTCAGTATTAAATAACGGCACACTTCTTATCTTTTGGAACCCGGACAGACATAACACCGCCCGGCACCACTTGGTCGGTGGTACAGCATTGCCGGGTTTGGCTTTGGGGAAGAAGGAACCGCGCTGCTGGGCACTGTTCCCGACTTTTGTGGGTCTGAAGGGGCAGCCATTTCTCCGCGGACGCCTCACAGGGCTACAGGGAGGCTGGCTGACCGGGCCGGGACGCACAGCCGCTTTCCCAACGCGGCGGCTGACGCGCTCCGTCGGCACGCCCTCTCCCAGCGGCCGCGGTGCCGCCTCTCCGAGGCAGGGCCGGGCGGGGCGGCCGCCATCTTAGCTGCGGGCATCCCCCTGAGCGCAATGTCTGCGGAGCTGCCCCTTCTGCCACCTTGGCGACGGCGGGAGATGACGTTCCCCTGCGTCCAGGGATGCGCAGCAGCACGTGGGAGGCAGTGAGGAGTAAACACGGTTAACTGCCAGGTTTTGCTGCCTTGTTTTTCTGCACAAAGTACAAAGTTTCTTAAGGGGTCGGAGGTTTGAAATCCAGGCTGCGCTGTTAGGCTGCTGGCTCGGGTTGGACTTTTATCTGTGCTTATACGACTGTACTCAGAGAGCAAGGTTACTCATGTAATGAGTGGTTTGCTGGACTGAGGCTCGCGTGCTTGTTTCTGTGTAACCTGTAAATAATACCATTTTCCGTGCTGAGATGGTGGCATAGCTGTGCTGCAGAGGTCAGCTCACCCCATGCCCTGCTGTCAGCTGGCCCCACACTGCTCCAGGTTCCTCAGTGCTTGGTGCAGAGGGACCTGAACTTGCTGTAGGAACTCTTTAGAGGGGGTGTTTGGCTCCTCAAAGGTGAACTCATGGGAGTCAAACAGCCTATCTGCTGATCCATCTGCAGGGCTGTCTCCATCTGGAAGGGAACAAATGCTGAACAGTTTTTTTTTTTTTGTTTTGTTTTTTCCAAAACAGGCTAATTAAGAGCAACCTGTTGGCACAGCTGGAGGAATTTGGCAGGATGAGGCCTGTCATTGTGGTGCACGGTGGAGCTGGCCGGATCTTCAAAGAACGAGAAGAGGGATGCCGTACTGGTGTTGTCAGAGCTGCGCTGCGGGGTTACAGTGTCTTGAGACAAGGAGGCAGCGCCGTAGATGCAGTTGAGGAGGCAGTACGGTCAATGGAAGATGACCCTCATTTTAATGCAGGTAATTTGTTGGGAATTATATGGGTTAGGTACGTTCAGTGCTTGGTTCTGATTGTTGTGAAAATACTGGCTTGCATTCGCCTTGAATTGTGTATTGTAGTGGAATAACTGTTGGTGGTGCAAACACGAATAATTTGTGTACTGGTGTAATAAAATAGCATGGTATGTGCCGTAGTTTCTTGTGAGCACACACAGGCAGTGGGGTTACTCTTTATTCTTTCTCAGCATTCTGTACCTACTGATTCATACTTGTTCTCTAATCTTACTGTTACATAAATCTTCCCCATTCCCATGCTGTGTCTTTAGTCTTAAGACATAGACTCCTTAGTGAAGTATGGTCAGTTAATATTCGTATTTAGGTTACTTGAACACAGCTTGCAGCAGTATTCATGCCTTAATGCTTGAGCTTGACCTTTTGCTAAAGGAAGTGTGTTTTGGGAGATTGTATAAGTTTGTCTTTTCATTAATGATTGTAATTAGTGCCTTTGTCAATAATATTATAAAAATCATGCACTACTGATATGAATTGTGAATTTATACAGCAGAGGTTTTATAACTGAATTTCCTAGCGTTTAATGTCAATTGATGTGAATGTCATTAATAATCCAATATTTTTCTCCTATTCATGTAACCTTAAGTTTACTATTTAGATGCATTTCAGTGAAAATATTTCACCATTCCCAGCAAGGTATGTCAGGATTGAACACGGGAAAAAAAGACCTGTCGAAGTTCAGTGTCTTGGATACATACCTCTTTCTTGCGTGGATGTTTGATTTGCAGAGATTCACTTTTTTCTTCTCACCTTGAAGTTCAGAAAGACGGGAAGACTTTTTTCCATATGAAAGTTTTAAGTGTTTTGTTGCTGGCTTGGGTTGAACTTCCTGATTTCTAGAGAGTTAAGCAAGAGATGTGTGTACCATGAGGCAGTTATATAATTAACATCAAGCTGGTGTTCTTTTATTAACTTTTACTTCACTTGCTGTCTAGATTGGTCACAAACCTTTAGGACTGTGTTTTGCTCAGGTCAATAAATCTGTATCTATTTGACCTTTGGTGCTTTCTGTAATGGTTCTATCTCTACACATACCTCTGACCAGGAAGCTTACATTTGCTATTTCAAAGCCATCAGCTTTCTTTATTGCAGGAAAAAAAAAAAAAAAAAAAAAAACCCAAAACTTATTTCTTTAGGAGCATCATTTTCCTGCCACCATTAGCTGTCCAATGTTACTGTGGAGGCAAGTTCAGCATAAACTTAAGTTGAAAGATAATTTACATCTCTTAATGATTCAGTGTAAACAATTTCATACTTTCTTGGCTTTTTATATGCTCGTTTTGATGGTTCTGTAAATCAGAACTATGTTAATGGGAAATATATTTTAGCTGAGTGGGATTCTCTGTGGCAAAAGCTTACTTTATAGCAATCTAGTTAGGCTTATTTACTTCAGTGATAAGCAGCAGTCTGTGTCATTTTGTCAGTTATCCTAGTAAGTAGGATCACAATGGCAGTATTAATACAAACTTTTTTTAACCCTTCGTTTGCAGTCTTGTCACTAATCCTGTTGTTTCTGAGGTTGGGAAGTGGGTGACCAGAAGTGAACTGAGATATGACAGGACATGTTTCTCTTAGAGCATCTGCCTAGCTCTTCATATGGAGATGTTTCCACAGTCTGTTTCTTGTTTCCGGAGTTGTAGAAATGAAGTTTGAGCTGTAGTTCAACCATACTGGTCTTTCCCCAGGATGAGAACTGCAGCCTCCCTCACAGTGTACAGCCACTTAAAGGAGCACACACTGCTCAGCATTCAAAGTGATTGCACCACTTGAGAACAGGATCTTAGAACCTACCATAGCCAATGCCTGCTAGTTGTAATTTTACATTTTCTTAACACACAATGTGCAGTGGCAGACTTTCTCATGATCTGACAGCATATCCTTATTGAAATATGCATTAAATTAATGTTTTGTCTCAAGATGTTTACTTCAACTTCTAACAATAATTATACATTGTTTATAGTAGATTAAGTGAGCAATTTTTTAGCAAAATTTGCTTAAACTGGGCTTGAGCCTTGAGTCCTTGTTAGGTCTGACTATGCTGATCTATGTGGCAAGTAGTCCTTAACTACTGATGTACACATCCTGCTGTGTTATTCCTCATTAGATACAGCTGCTCTCAGTAGCTGGCAGAGGTGTGCTGACAGCCATGTGAAGAGGGCCCTGATTGGAGTGGCTTTTTAAAACTCATGATGTTTATCTCTGTAAAATAAACATCTGTTTTGTTGTAATATTTTCTGGGAAAACACAGACGTTGCTGAGTGGTAACAATAAATGTGGGCAGGAATGAACTCAATCAAGTTGTGTCCTGCAGTTCTCTGCAGAGGAACATTTAGGAAATCCTTACAGATCTCCAGCAGACATGGGAGGTTTCTAATGGAGTGATGCAGAGGCTGGTAGAGCATCCCCTGGGGCTGAGGTTCTGATTACTGCTATTTATGAAAAGTACACCTCATTCTAGAGGGGATTTTGTAGCATGGGTGAGAGAAGAGCCTACCTTGGCAAAGGAAACTAGAAGAACATGGCAAGGCTTATCTAAGAAATAAAAGAGGTCCTATTTACATCAGAATGAGGGAAATTCTCTAAGAATGATTTTAGCACAGGTGTCTGAAAGGAGGAACGTGTAAGCTTTCCACAGGTCAGCGTAGCGTAGAAGTAACACATTCTGAATGATGTGGCCCTGAGCTCAGAAATAGCTTATGTGGTTGGAGGGAGGAAAAAAGTAACTGTTCATGGTGGAGTGTGGGCGTGTGTGTTAGGTGGAGTTTTGGAGTACAAGACGAAGATACAGAATTTTGTTGCCTCCTGTAACTGAGGATTTGACATTATACTCATATATTCAGGCCTGAAGTGCATAGATAGAATTTCCTTATGTCAGCAATTAGCAACAGTAGTTTCTGACTTGCTTTAATGCTGTTTTAACAGGAAGACCAAACAACACAAACTGTTTTAGTTCTGTATGTTGTTTGAGTATTTCCACCTGAGCTACTCTGTAGTTCTACCACAATTTTAAAAATTTCTCCTTAAATTCAGTCTTATCCTGCCTAGTTAGCTTGCACACTTGTTGACTTGAAATTTAACATTCCCCTGTGAAGCAGTTACTTAGTTACTAAAAAAAAAAAACCACACACCTATTTGCATTGTCTCATCTTGTATCTCATTAATTTTCAATTATGTTAATGTTAGCGTTGATGATTGCAGAAGAAAATTACTACCCAGCATTTCATTACTTTTTCTTTCTTTATTTTAAATTCCTCTATCTACTGTTATTTGACAGTGAAGACCATGTTATTTCAAGGTTTTGAGCACTGCTGTTGTGCTGTGTCAATTTTGGCAACAATTTCTTGGAATGCTGTGTGATGTTAATTTTTAGACAGGATTGAATGCTGTGCAGTTGTGTTGGGTGTCCTACAATAGGAAGAACTGTAAAGGTAAAATAGATACCTTTATGTGCATGTGATGTGACCTGCAGGGGAAAGGATCTTGTTCATGACTGTCATTTTATCTTCCATAGTTGGTATTTCATTTTGGATGGAATTGCACAGATGGCATTCCATATACCTTCTTATGACTGAATCCATGATTTGTATGAGTTTCAAGTGTGTTTTTCGTCATACAAAAATAAAACTCAATTTTTTAAGTGGCCATTGGATCCTGTCAGATTTTTTGTCTGTGGTTGGATTTTGTAGTTCCACTCAGCAATGTTTCTGCTGTTCTGAGTGTACTCAGAAGGTAGTAACTTTCAGTAAGTCAGACATAAAATTGGGGAAGGGAATTTTTTCTTGATGAGATGCATTAATTGAATCAGCTGCTGGTTAGCTTTTAATGGCTTCTTTCTTTTTGCCTTACTTCTCCTCTCTTTTTTTTTTTTTTTTTTGTCTTTAGGCTGTGGTTCTGTTCTTAATGAAAAAGGTGAAGTAGAAATGGATGCCATTATCATGGATGGAAAAAATCTAGCCTCTGGAGCAGTATCTGCAGTTAAATGTATAGCAAACCCAATAAAACTAGCTCGACTTGTCATGGAAAAGGTATGCTGAATCTCTACTTGAATGTGAAATGCTTTTTCCTAGAACTTCATCTGACATGTTGGTACACCTCACTGATGCTGTTGTGAATCTGCCCTTGAACTACGAAAGAACGAGAATTAGAAAACGGTAGTGCTTAGAGTCTATGGCTGTGACCATGAAGAACTTCTATTTTAATGTTTTTGAGGTTTTTTTTAATTTTTGAGTGCTATTTATTATTAAAAGATCACACTCTGAAAAGATCTGAGTTCTGCTGTGTAGTCAGAAGGCTAGGGGAAAGACATCTTCCAGTAACTTAAGGGGAAAAAGTTGTATACATTTTTTTTGTAGACAATTTCAGTGACAGTGAAGTTAGAAAGCACTGACGGCATCACCTTCTTTATGACAAAACCTCATTTAGGATAAAGTTAAAACAGTATTTTTTGGACAGCGTAACTTTCTAATGCATCCCAGCCACCGCCAACAAAATAAAAACAAAACCAAAAATCTGCCCTCTTGTCTTTCTCATCTGCTGTAAAGATTTTCCTGTCATTGAGTGGTGTTTCAGGTCTTCAAAAATGTTGAAGCTAAATTTAGAAGTAAATAAAAAATTCAGCTGTGTAAAACCACGTATAATGGTTTGGCACTAACACCACAAAATGAGAAGTGCTTCCATTTTGTGGTGCAGTGTATTTCTGTTTGCCCAGCTGCAATAAATTCTGTAGATGACAAAATTCAAATGTAGATGTCAACCTAAATTGCTTGATATATCTTGAGGTGAGCTTCTGCTGTTTTCCTGGCAGATACTACAAATTGGAATACAAACCAGCCAGTGTTGCTCTTCTGTTCATGTTAGGAAGGAATTTTGGGACTCTAACCCAGTCTGTTTCACAGTGCTTTTCAGAGTGTGTTTTGTTTTGTTTTTCTGTAAATAATTAAAAATTCTTTAAGCTTGGTGACTCTTGGGTGATATGACTGGTGTTTCCTGTGGTCTTGAGGATCTTAGGTTGCTTATTTCCCAATGGTTTTGAAAAACATCACTGCCTCAAGGAATTTTAAAGCATCCAGTTCCTGGAACAAAAAACAATTAAGAAACAGAAGAGCTCCCCACCTGCTTGTAGTCTTGTTTCCATTCCTACTATGGAACAATATGGGCTCCATCTGGTGGTCAGAGTAGCTCTTTAGGCTGCGGTTGTGCACATTTATGTTGTATGTTATCACAGCCTTAATGGGCTCAAATTTACCCAAATTCGTGGTACAGAAGGAAAGAAATGATTCACCAGAATGATTTCTGTTCATGTCTTACTGAAATACTGAGCACATCAGTCTCTAGAGGTGGAAGGCTTAGTACATTAACTAATTAATCAAACAGATACTTGAGAAAGCAGTTAAATTCCCATTAAATTATTTCTGTTTGTAGTGAACAAAAATGGAATAATGCATAGAAATGACTTGTTTTTCTTAATGGGGCATGTAATCCCCCCTCAGCTGCAGCACTTCATTAGATGGATGTCATGTGAACGTTAGAGCTCTGATTCATTGGTCCCCATAAACTGGTTGTGTATGTATTTTTCCCTTATATCATCAAGCTCTTTAAATTAGAGGAAAATGTAACCTATGACATAGGCCTCCCAAGGCAAAGGTAGAAACTTCTGCTGTGCTCTTTGCACTGCTGGGCTTGTTAAATAATGAGCTGGTCTGAATTCTGGGCCAGAAAGTTGGGGATTTTTTTCCTTGCTTTTCTTAAAACGAACTAAACAGAAATTTGCCAACATTTGTTGTTTGTTATCAAGGTCTCTGGAAACCGTTATTACTTTATTTTTCCTTTTGGATGATTCTGTTTTAAATGTGTCTCAGAAAAATGAGGCATCTAAGAAAGTTAGTAAATACACCGATGAAACTGTAGAAGGACAATGAGGCAGGAAAATAGGTTCTTTTGGTTGCTTAGCAGTGTTCTACTGGCTCTTTTGATGGACAGAATATATTGCAATCTCTCTAGGATGCTTCATTTTCAGTGAGGACTGCAGAGAGCTGTCATAAAAGCTTATTGCTCTGAGTGCAAGTATTTCTTGCCTGTGGAACTTGTGAAGGTTGTATGTTATCAATATGGGATACTCATTTAAGAACTTTTTAAGAAATTGCTTTCTTTAAGGTTTTATTACATTAAAAAAATCTAAAAAAGAAAAAAACAACAACAGAAAAAATTGCTAGAAGGGGAATAGAATTGCATTCTTGAAGAAATCAAGTGATTGAGGAGACTACCTCAAAAAAAAAGTTGAGTGGAATTTTCTATAAACATAATTGGAATTATTCAGTCGTGGATTTGTTCCAGTGGCAGAGGGGGGGCAGTGTTGCACAGAGAAGTTCCCTTCTAAGTTGAGGAACTCTGCAGCTTTGTTATAAATAGGCAGGGTCTTCCATTGTCAGGTACCAGTTGTGTAAGGTTGTTCTCCACTCTTTCAAACATGGAGCAGACTGTTCCTCTTGTTCTCTTGAGTTATACTGTGGTCAACTGAAGAGGTAATTTGTTAAATATAAAAGGTATTTGATGTTATGGCCGCCATCTGGTGAATGACCATTCAGGAACATTTTTAATATGACATCACATTTGCAGCTTGTGTAAGCATTAGGAAGGACTAGTGCAGAGATGCAGCAGGCTGAAGCAGTATCTGTGATTTGAGAAGTTTGGGCTCCAGTTCTTCACGCAGTCCAGTGCTTTGGCTTCCTCATGGGAATGACTGCTTATCATTGCTTTAGAAATCAGCAGAAGTTGATGGTGTGCAGCATCCTAGTCTGAAGCTTTGGGACTGTTTGACTGTGGAATGTGTCAGTGCAGTGTGTCACAGATATAAATACCAAATTTGGGAATCCTCACTGCAGGTTGCAAAGCACGGGTACCCTGCAGGGTTCTGCAGGCCTGCTCCCTGCAGCATCACCTGAATTTGCTTTTTGGATGTGCTGTGTTGCTGCATGGATGTACAAGCTTGTGTGAAGTTAGCTGCTGTTTTCTGCTGTGACTCCTGTGCTGTAAGTCCACTGCTCCTGCAAAACCTTCCTAGGTTCTGCTGAGCAATGGGCAGCTGTGTGGTGATCCAAACAGCTGATGCATAGTTTTGGACACAGATTAAAAAAAAAAAAATAGATGTTAGAGAGCCTGCTAAAGCATAAGGATTAAAGAAACAAACTTAATGGTCAAGTTTCTCAAAAATAAGAATTAAGCAAGCCATACAGACTTGGAAGTGTGGATTTGACCAAGGTTGTTGACTTAAGATCTGGTTTAAGTGCTTTGCTAAATAAAGGAATAAGCTTCTGCAAGTGCAAATGTTGTTTGAAGAGAGCAAACAATTTTAGTCAAATCTATTAGAATGATATTCAGCTCCTAAAGATGAAATTCTGGGTCTCCAAGAATAGCAGCTTTTTGAAAAAAGTAATAAAAGCAAAATGGTTAAGAAACAACTGTATCATGTTAAAATTTTCTGAATGTAGGCACAGAAAATAAAACAAAATTTGCTATTTTCTTTGTGTCCATACTTCCAAAAATAGTGACAGTACTGAGTGCTTTGTATAAGGAGGGACAAGAAGTGTCAGTAATTTTTTTTTGCCTGTCCTCTGCAGACGAAGCACATGCTGCTTACTGACCATGGTGCACAGCTCTTTGCTCAAGCCATGGGTGTTCCTGAGATTCCAGGTGAGAAACTTGTAACTGAGAGATCTCGGGAGAGATGGAAGAAGAACCTTGAGCCAGATTCCAACCCTGTGGAGTTCCAGAAGTAGGTTTTTATAACTTTTTTTTTGTTTTAAGGTAATTTACTTGGTACTATCAGTTCACCTCTCCACCACTCTCCTTCTCCCCCCCCCCAAAAAAAAAAAAAACAACAACAACAACAAAAATTGTAGAAAGTCCCAAATATTGAAGTTAGAAAGTCTCCACTCCACTATTTAAAATTACAAAGTCCATGTAAAAAGTGTAAAACTGGTCTTGGTTAAGTAGACTGTCTGATTAAACATGTTAAACTGCAGCGTATTTTGACCAAGTGACTCCTACTGAGTGCTGATTATGACTATTGCTTACTATAGATAGGAGGAGAAAAACTTGACTGAAGTTTAGTGTAGTGGTGGGTGTGAGAAGAGATCTTATCAAATGATATTACACACCAGCAAAAGGAAAGTCACCTGAAAAATAAGCAAACTTCACATAACAAACCAGAGAGGAAGACAAGGTGGATGAGAAAGGAATGACACTCGTGAGGTATCAAGTGTTTATTTATGCCTGTGAGGTTGGCATAAATACTAAATTGTTTTGAGTTTGTATTAATATGGCAATGGTTGCTGCATAGGAAAATGCTGTACTGCATACTGCTGCTAGTCTGCTATGTGAGGTAGGACTATTGAGTGAATCAGAGCTAAAGAATTTGTAGATCAGAAAAGGAAGAAGCTTCTTCTGTGGGTATGTTAACTAAAGTTTATGAAATTTGGCCATAATATATATAAGCTATGTATTATTTTCATTAAATTGCTAGAAGGGAAAACATAGTCTTGAGACAAGTGTAAATACAGTCTTGTAAACAAAATGACTTTATTCCATGACCATGAGTCATAGTTCACCTTGTATCCCTTAAAAGTTTCAGGTGTTTTTAGTCTGTGTGGTATGCAAGGACTCCGTGGTGTCCCAGCTCATTGCCAACAGTTCTGAGAACAGCATAGCTGCCAGTGTCCCTAGGCCTCCTGAAGAAAGGAGTTGGAAGCATGGCATCTGAGTCTCTGATTGTTCTTTGTAACTGCTTAGGTTATTTTCTTGTTATAGTTAACAGTGTTAGGCATCTTTAATTTCAAGTTTTCTTATTTTGGAGTACCCAATACTTGAAGGTTTGTGTATTTCTGTTGAGTTTGAGACCTCTTGCCTTAGCCACACCATGCTTTTCCAGGTATTGCACACAAACATAGGCATAAATTCACAAAGTCTCTTATGCCAACCTGTTTGTTCTTGTGCTGTGTGTGGTGGAATGTTCTTTTTCCTCATTATGTCCATAGTGATTATGCAGAAACTTGCCAGAAGCAAATGGGCAGAGGTGAAGTAGTACTGGTCACAGGCAGCCTAACACCAGCTTATACTGGGAATGTGAAGGTTGGCTTGTACTTAACCCTTAGTCCTCAGGTTCTCAGAGTGTATCAGCTGTTCTGGAACCCTTAGGTGTTCAGTGCTTTCCAAGCACAGTTTGGTTTGGAAGACAGATCTTTCTCTTTTGCTATGTAGAAGCCTGCGTTCATTTACATTCAGAACTTATGATTCTGTTGCACATGCAGGCTGGTATCTTGTACTCCTTCTGCTAACAATAAAGTGTGGGGTTTTTTGTTTTTTCTTTAATCTTCAGTGCCTCAGTGCAGAGATTCTGACCATATGCTTTCTAGAGTTGCTGAAGATTCCCTGAGAATCCCAGCATTGCTCACACTGTGGCCCGGCCTGGCCCTGGGACACAGGGCGGGTGCTGTGCAGTGCTGACACATAATATGGCACTATGCTTAATTTACAAGGAAAATGTCTCAGTTCTCAAATATTGCAGTTTGAAAGGACATTGTATGCAAAAATATGCTGCCAAACTTGTTGCATACCAAGGAATCATAAAATTGGTTGGAAGGGACTCTTAAGGGCACCTAGTTTTTTTTCTTTAAGATCACCAACCCTGCTGCTGTAGGCATGGATGCCTCCCTCTAGTCCAGGTTGCTCAGAACCCCATCCAGCCTGGCTTTGAGTGCTTCCAGGGAAGGGGCATCCACAGCCTCTCTGGGCAACCTGTTCCAGTGTCTCACCACCCTTGTAGTAAAGAATTTCTTCCTAATATCTAGTCTAAATCTACCCTCTTCCAGTTTAACACCATTTCCCTTGTCCTGTCATTACATGTCCTTGTAAAACATCCCTCCCTAGTTTCCTGTAGGCCCTGTTAAGGTACTGGAAGGCCACTATAAGGTTTCCCCAGAGCCTTCTCTTCTCCAGGCTGGCAAGCTGCAGTGCTCTCAACTTGTCCCCGTCAGGGAGGTGCTCCAGCCTGCATCATCGAGCTCCAGATCATCAGATGCTTCGTAAAGACAAAACAGTGGAACTGAAAAAAGTCTGTCAGCTCAAGAAAATATTTTTTCAAAAGTTAAAACTCAAATGGACTCTGTTATAAAAGCTTATTAAGTGACAGCAAATTTCATTGCAAAAAAAACCCCAAACTATTTCCTGATGGTGACTTTGTCGAGAGATGAATGGAAAGCACGACAGATAAATTCTGATTTAAAAAACAAAACAAAAAAAAGATTTTTTCTAAATCAGTTTGTGTCTCCAGGCTATAGCCAGGTGAACTGAAGAAAAAGGAACATCTATTGAAAGAAATTTGGAGAGTAAAGCTGCTAATTTCAAATTCCATGCAAATGTACTAATGCTACAGACAGGGCTCTACTTGCTGTTTTCATTAGAGGTAGTGGCATTGTGTTAGTTACCAATGATGAAATGGCTTCTTTGGTGCCACTGAAAGACACAACTGAATCTCATGATTTGTATGAAGCAGTTAAAAAAAAAGGGACTTTATTTAACCTTTATCAGCATATCTGGTATAGCTACTGATGGTGCCCTGGTGATGGTGGTATAAAAGGGGGGCTGAGACAACTTTGTAGAGGATGATGCCATTAACAGGTAACTCAGGCTTGATGAAATATCACTGTTAGGCAGCAAAAACATTTATGTGGTTAATCTTTAAAATTGGATTGTGTCATGTAAATTGTCATCAAGTCCTTTATAGAATCAAAAGGAAAATTTGTGCCAAAACCTGGAGATTAAAAATGTCTCAAATATTTAGCATCTTAGGTGCATGTGACTGCTCATTTAAATGAGTGAAACATGTATCTTCAAGGTGAAAATCACCTTATTCATGCTATGTTTCATGCAATAGGTGTTTGAAAGGAAACTTAAATCATGGCAAGCTCAAGTTCTGGCAAGTAACTTCATTCATTTTGAAACATCAGCCATACGCAGTCCCGTGAACAGTCACAGATGTACAGCTTTACTTTCCATTTTGATAAATTTGAGAATAGATTTCAAGATAACAAAAAGTCAGTTTTTTAATGTATTTGCAACTCTGTTTTCAGTTGAAGTAAATATATTACTTACAAATTTTCACAAGGTCAAACTTCTCACTAGTTTTGTTGTTCTCTATTTATGTTTTAAAAAAAAATTATTTAAAAAATAAGCTCTGTCATTTAAATTCATTATATTTATTGTGTATTTTGAACATGGCCCAAGGCAGTTCTTGTTTGCTCAGTGCAGCCTAGGCAAGCTGAAAGGTTGGACAGCCATGCTCTAGTGCATGCCACAACTACTTGCATAGTTTTGTCCTACCGATGCTAACATTAAACCTACAGCTATAATACACTATTTCTACTTGGACAGTTTGCCTGCTTTGTTAGTGTTTCTGAGTCAGTGGACTATGCAGCAGATCATTGCATGTCTGCCTTCTGAAGGTGAAGGAAATGTGACACTGAAGTAGTCAAAAGTTTAAAGGCACAGTAAGTAGAGTCCAGTTTTGTGTTTGCTCCACTCCAGCTAAGATGTTTTTAATGCACTCACTTTGTTATTTATTGTATCTATATAGACACCTGCTGCATGTGTAATCTCTGTATTTCTGTTGTTCTCATGGCAGTCCAGAGAAACAACTGGATGCTGGGCTGCACCAAAAGAAACATGGCCAGAATGCTGAGGGAAGTGATACCACCCCTCTACTCTGTGCTGGTGAGACCTCACCTGGAGTACTACGTCCAGATGTGGAGTCCTCAGGACAGGTGTGGATCTGCTGCCACGTGCCCAGAGAAGGGCCACAAAACTGATCCAAGGGATGGAACACCACTACAGGGACAGGCTGAGGGAGTTGGGGCTGTTCAGCCTGGAGAAGAGAAGGCTCCAGAGAAGACCTGATAGCGGCCTTTCTGTATTTAAATGGAGGCTATAACAAAGGCAGCAGGCTCTTTAGCAGGATGTGTTGTGATGAGGGAATGGTTTCAAACTAAAATAGGGGAGAATTAATTAGATATAAGGAAAAAGTTTTTTACTGGAACAGGTTGCCCAGAGAGTTGGTAGATGCTCTGTCTCTGGAGACATTCAATTCAGGCTGGATGGGGCTCTGAGCAGCCCGATCTAGCTGTAGGTGTCGCAGTTCATTGCAGGGGTGTTGGACTGGATGACCTTTAAGGATCCGTTCCAACTCAGACAGTTCTGTGATTCTAAATACATACCTTGGAAAATGTACATCTGGGCATGTGTTTCTTAATTTCTCAGGAGGATCTAACTTTAGTTGATTGAAAGGAGCTATATGTGTGCAAGGGAGCACTGAGTTTCCTAATATTCTCTTCAGCAAAGCATTTGTAACAGATGGATGGGTGGGAAGCCCATCTGCACTAGCATACCAGTTTGAGATTAGGTTCGTCTCCATGTAAATGTCAGAGCAGTCTGTAATTCCTCTGAGTCATCAGTCAACTTTGAATTGCTCTGAATGAAGTGTGGGGACTGACAGTTAGATATTTTACGTAAACAGGAAGGAACTGGAAGTTGGTTCTGTGAGAAATTGACTGGGTATCATAGAATCATAGTATCATTAAGTTGAAAAAGATTTCTGAGATCGTCTCGTCCAATTGTCCGCCTGGCACCAATGTTATCCACTAAACCATGTCCATAAGTAACACATCTACACACTTCTTGAATGCTTCAAGGGACAGCGACTCCACCACTTGCCTGGGCACCCTGTTCCAGTATCAAACCATTACTTTCGGAGAAGAAATTTTTTCTAATACTTGACCTGAACCTCACCCGGAAAAACTTGAGGCCATTCCCTCTTGTCTGATCAGTAGTTACCTGGGAGAAGAGGCTGACCCCCCCGCCTCACCACAACCTCCTTTCAGGTAGTTGTAGAGAACTATAAGGTCTCCCCTGAACCTCCTCTTCTCCAGACTGAACAATCTTCACTTGCTCAGCCCATAAGACTTGTGCTCGAGGCCCTTCACAGCTTTGTTGCCATTCTCTGGGCACCCTTCGGGGCCTTGATGTCTTTCTGGTAGCGAGGGGCCTAAAACTGAATTCAGTAGTTGAGATGTGGTCTCACCAGAGCTGAGTACAGAGGGACGATCACCTCCTGCTGGATGCACTATTTATGATACATGCCAAGGATCCTGTTGCCCTTGGCTATGTGGGGCCATTGCTGGCTCATGTTCAGCCCAGTGTCAACCAGCAACCCCAGATATTTTTCCACCACACAGGTTTCTGGCCACTGCCCCAAGCTTGTGGCAGTGGATGGGGTTGTGTCTAAAATGACCTTAGCTTTGATTCTGGGGGTTACATAGAGACCCTCACCAGTGCTCAGACAACATCCAAAAGTAGTTGTGCTGTTCACTGAAGGATTGCCACAATTTCTTTTCTGGATATAGCATTCCTAACCAAATACGGTTTTATGTACTTATGCAAATTGCCAACATTGGAATATGTAGCCCCTCAAACTATTGCTTCTCAGTACTGTCTTGCTTCTGAATGCAGCAACTCTTATGGTAAGTTTTGTAGCCTTTTTCTAGCAGTATGAACCTAGGTGTATATTTTAAGCAACCTATTACATGTGGCTGCTGAAGAAATCAAGCAGTAGTTGGCACTTGTATTTTCTTCAGCAAGTGAAGATTTTTAATCCGGTTAGCAGTTTCAACATTCTTCTGACCAAGTGATTAAACCTCAAGATTGCTTAGCTACAAAGTACAGAGAGGCAAATATGTATTAACGATGCATTATGAACATTAGTAATTGAAAGGCACAGAAATAACTTTTTTTTTAATGGCATTTAAGCATTAAGGGGAATAAGGAAAAGGAAGGAGGAGGAACAGGAAGGAAATGATTCAGTGCATTGTAACAATGCTCTCTGTTTATGTATTCACTTGTTTACATGCATTGTCATAGATAATTGGAGTTAACTGCCCATTCAAACACTGGGAGACAATTCTTGTGCCTTTGGGTTTGACACAAGGGGAAAGTTGTGCATCAGGTGTTGCCACAGTCAAAAAACTGTTCTAGATCTGCTGATTGTAAATAAGTCATTGGGAGACTGTTTAAAAAACAAACAAACATTAAGAGCTATTTAATAGCACAGAAAAGAAGATCTGTGAGAATTGTTGTTTATTGGTTGCTATTTTCGTAATGAGAAGCACGATAAAAAATGGCTTCTTGATGAGCAGTAATTTTTTGCAGTAATCTTTTTCTGTTTTTTTTTTTTAAGCAACATGCTTTGGCAGGTATGTTTTAATTCCACCTAATTTTTGTGAACTGTTTTTCTTGGCAGAGACCTGGGAACAGTCGGTGCTGTTGCTATAGACAGTGAAGGAAATGTAGCTTGTGCAACATCCACTGGAGGACTCTCTAATAAATTGGTTGGCCGTGTTGGTGACACAGCATGCATAGGTAGGGGCTGTGGGGACGTGCCTCTTGTTTTTTGGAGGCATTTCATTAAAAATAAAAATGTTAGTGTTTGTCACACATTTCACATTTCCACATTAGTAGAATGAAAGAAAATGTGATCCATCTGAAACCAAGATCTGGCATTCAGATGTATAAAACTGAAGGTCCTTGATACAAACATGAGTTTGCAGATAGGGATTAGGAGTAGAGATGGCATTGTCATCTAGCACTTTTCTGTTTGGAAAATGGGGATTGGAATTTGGATTTTTTTTGTCCTTTTCTGAATAGTAATTTCTGTGTGTCTTTTATGTTAAAACTGTCAGTGTGTACATCTATGCTCATAGCTAGGAAAAAAAATATGGTCAGTTCTGTACTAAGATGCTGTTTTCTTCATACTTAAGGTAGGTGTAATTGCAATGCCTGTTTGTTAGTGAGCCAGAAATGCCAGACAACTCACAAGTTGGAGTAAATTCCTGTTCTTAGAGAGCCCAGATAAGACTGCCTCAGAGCCTAATAGATATGGTGTAGAATAAAGGAAACAAAAGTTATCTCTTATCGGAGTATAAAGAGACACTTGAAATCCCTTCCCCAGACTTGTTTCTCTTGTAGGACAAACTAAACCATTTGATTGCTTCAGGACTATACTATTGAGTTGGGATTTGGAAAATTATTTTTAGTAAAGCTCAAATAGCACTGCTGTTGGCAGTACATGATTATTTTACAGAACTAACTTTTTCTCACACCGAGTTACTAACATTACCTCTGCTTTGAGTACCATTTTCAGCTCTGTTTCTTACTGCTGCCTTCTGACTGCAAATGCCTTTATCGGGGTCATGGTCATGGCGTTCATAGTATGGGAAACATTTGTGGGGAAGAAGTGAAACTGGCATCATTCAGTGTACTGCTTTCAACTTCTGTTCTTACTGGAGGTCTGCAGAACTGGATCCTGAAGCGACAGTTGTCCTGTTAAAGATTTAAATTTATTGAAGGGGAAGGTGACAGGTCGACTGTGGCAGCATTTTTCCACGTGTAAATCATAGTCCGTTGAAAGAGAGTGATCTGATCAGGAAAGTAGGAAATGGAAGAAAATTTCATGGTCCCCAGCCCCACCACAAGTACCTTGCTTATCCATGTCATTCTGTGGTATGCACCTCCCTAACAGCTGGGAAATGTTTTTCTTAGAAGATATGCTAGAAACATGGGTGTTGAGCAAGTGGAAGCTTGGTGTAGAACAGGGTGTGGAATGTGCAAGTCAAATGAAGATGAGGGGAAAAAAAAAGGAGTGGGAGTTCAAACAAAAGAAATAGTCCGTCTGTGGTGAGGGCTTGAGAGATTCTTTTGGACGCTTCATGATGAATCACTGGAGCCCCAGCTTTTCAAATCTCTGCTCTAATTTTGCTCTTGGAGTTAAATCCCCCACAAATTTTGGTCACTTCATCATGTCCTCACAAGGTCTTCTGTCATTCTGTCTGTCTCTGTAATATTGTGTGACCTGCCATTTATTATCCTCTTCCTATCCTAATGATCCTCAGTATAATGTTCCTCACTGCTCTGGAAAATACTTTTCCCCTTTCCTGGTTTCTGTGCCACAGCCAGCTCACTGGTCTTCTGGTTCTTATAACTTGGCAGCTGGCTTCATCTAGCTGTTGCTGATGTCTGTCATATAGTCAGTGTTGAAACTGAGGCAGAAATGAGAAAGACGCAAGTTACTGACACTTTGCTCTCAGAAGTGCACAGAACTTCTGTACCCTTAGGAAAAGTGTGTTACTGTAAATAATGCAGAGCTTGTAAATTGTGTTATACCAAATATTGCTTTTTTTTCTCTTTGAAAAGGAAGTGGAGGTTATGCTGATAACTGTTCCGGTGCCACTTCAACCACAGGACATGGAGAGAGCATTATGAAAGTAGTCTTAGCCCGACTGATCCTCTATCACATGGAGCAAGGTATATTCCAACCTTTTGTAAGCTGAAATAGGGAGGGAATAGGATGGGAAATGTTGCCTGATGACAGATGGCAGCTTATGTACTGGCACCTCAAGGCAGCTGTCAAAAAAGTTGCTACAAGGGTGCATGTGGATTGATCACCTCTTTAGAAGAAACAGAGCAAAGTACTAAAGTGTTGATAAAAGTTAGCATCACACTAAGTGGACAGAAATATCTGTGCTTCTTGATGTTAAATCACTGTTAAATGAATGTATATTAAAATATACTATTTAAGTCTACTTTGTACTGTTTAACTGAAGTTTTATTTTATAAAGTGTATCTCAATTCTAAAATAATTTTTTGAACAAAGTTAAAAAAACAAAACACTTTTAAGGAAGCAGTAGGAAAGAATTGGAGGTAAAAGAATCAGAGCTGAAATAAGAAAGCTTGGAATATCACCTGTCAGATAAGCTGTGATTATTTTTGTTTTAACAACTCTGATTATAGCAACAGAAACATTTTTAAGACATTTTGACTGTGATTTACAATTTCATTTTGTTTTGGAAAATCTACCGAACCGGCTGGGTGGGTATGTGGCAAACAGCTGACACAGTGTGTCTGATGTGACTGTAATATAATCTGACTGTGGGATGACCCTGTGAAGCTTTACCTTCATGGTTTAGCCTCTCATTTAAACCCTTCATTATGTTACAGCCTGTAAACATTGCCAGACAACATTCTTGTATTGCACGCAATTGAAGAACCATTAATATAGATATCACTATTATTTTTAGAGAGCCATAGCTCTGGGACAGTACAGTGTAACTCACTTTGAGATCAGATGAACTGGAAATAGTTGGAAAACTTTCCGTTTACATTTTTGTTCGAGAAGCAGTAAGTAGAAAGACATACAACAGCTGAGAATATTTTTGTTATGCTTTGTGTTATGCTGTTGGCGTATAATGGATGCACTTTTCTGTAAATCTTTGGTCATGTGACAGTTTCAGCATAAAATATATCCTACAGATTGTTTCCCAAAGCTCTGTCACATCGTGGTCTCCTCTTACTCTCTGTATTATGTCCCTAGCCATTCAGTCTGTGAATGGCTTTCTAAGCTCAGTTTCATCTGAACTGTGCAATCCAGTTTTTTCTCTTAAATGGAAGTTCACTCCACTGCAAAACCTCTGCGTTGATAGATGTCTGGGTCATGACACACCAGGCAGATGGGGCTCAGATTAAAAGCAAAAATCCTAATAAAATAATCAGTCCAAATGTGTGCATGCTTAAAAAGAGTAATTTGCACATACTCACCTTGCTCTACCTTCATTCATCCTGCCCGCAAATATAACTCAGTTGCCAGGTAAATGCATCAACAACAGGTTTCCTTTTTTTTCCACCACATTTCCATGAAGATGCTGAAAAGAATCCCCCAAGTTCTTAGAACTTTTTGAGTCCTTGAACGGTCAACTGAAGTTGCATGTTTAAAAACAGTGATGAAGCTCTTCTGTAATTCTTCTCAGCTATTCAGTAGTTCACACAGCAGATACCTTCTTTTGCAGCCAATGCTCAAAATTTACTTTGCTATTTTATGAGGGAATGGCGTTGCCAGTCTTAACGACTGTTGGAATCTCTGCCTTATGGCAGCAGCTGTTGTCTCGATGAAAAATCAAACAGCGAAATGCTGACCCTTTGAAGTCAGTGCCATTGACTTGAATGGTCACAGTGTCACCCATAATGACATGGAATGGAGCTTTATGCTGTCAGTCACCGGTGCTGTGAGTAATTCTGATTCCACTGGTTTTGTTTGGTTTTAACTTGATATTTGCAACAAAGACATGAAGGTCATTTTGTATTCTGCATCATAAGCTGCATAACATTACTGATAGTCTGCGTATTCAGACTTGCAATGAAGAAATACTCTGCAGCTATTACAGGCTTGTGTGTATAATATGCACAGAAACTTAAGAATACTTCTAAAATAAATCTGTTATGATGAATTAAGTGTAAGGAACAGATACAGTCGTTTTGTTGGTGCTTTCTGGTGTCCCCATCTTTGTCTTGATACTTCCAGAAGTTTCAAGAAGGGTAATGCTGATCTCTGTGTTCAGTACATTTTAGAAATGCAAAGTAATGTGCTTTGGGCTCCATTATGGCTGTGGACTTTGCAGATGACAACTGGCATTTGTAGTTGTTTTAATATCTTTCCACAAAGTATAAATGTAGCTTATGGCACACATATGATAGGAAACTTGCAGATTGACATTTGAATGGTGGCATAAAAAATGTTGTGTCTTGAGCACAGAGTTGATTTAGTTGAAGAAAGAATTAGATTTGGCTGGCCCCAATGCAGAAGGCAAGGGAAGAGTGTGAATCTTGAAGGGAACTTTAAAATTGATTTCAAGGCAGATACTGTGAAGTTATCTTGTTCTTCTTTTCAGGAATGTCACCAGAGATGGCTGCTGACACTGCATTAGAATACATGAAGACTCGAGTTGGGGGCTTGGGAGGTGTCATTGTTGTTAGCAGTTCAGGAGAGTGGGCAGCAAGGTTCTCCACCAAGCAGATGTCCTGGGCCACTGTAAAGGATGATGAACTACATTATGGGATTTACGCTGGGGAGAAGCATACAAAATCTGTTGTTGAAGCACTTGCATCTGAAAGCGAGGGATTCTGAGAATGAAGATTTCCATTTTTGGTTGGAGGACAGTTACAACCGATTTAATCTTCCTTGAGAGATCTATACTTTATTAATTGATTTGCACACATAGATACACTTAGACCCAAATTGAAACCTGGACATAGTGGTCACGAATATATGTATAGTGCCTTTGCACAGTCAGGAGATCCTCTGGGAGAACGTACAGTTTGAGGGCCATATCTTTCTGTGTTTGCATTCTTTAATCCTACATTAAATTTCAGGAATAGAAAAACTCCTGTCATGCCTGCTCTCAGATGCTGCTTCCAGGATGAGTAGAGAAATTTTCACTACCTAAAAAGAGAATTTTGAAAATGACATAGCTCTCCAATGTATCTTGAGCAGTCATACCTTGATAGCAAAGTTCTTACTGTCACTGTAAAATCATCAAACAATTGTAAAAGGTAAGACTTATTTCTTGTCACAGGCAATAGGGTGTGCTATATGCTGTTTCCCAACTGAACTAGATTTTTTTTTTGGAACTGTGTTACAGTTTAATGAATTTCAGCAGATGGTATCCTGTAGGTTTCCTTTGGGGCCCAGTATATGTGTACTGCATGCCATCATACAGTGGAATGTTTTCTTTATAAGATAACCCAAATAAACGTAGCAAAAATCTTAAATTAGATTTTAAAACTACTTCTGCCTGTATCCTTACCACAGTAAGCTGTGTTATTGAGTTGGCTTACACAGAACAATAAGCTTGCCAAGACTGTGTAACCCGCCTTCTACTTTAATCTGTGTTTTATTAGATGTTGCAGATGACTGAATGCAGACATCGGTGGCACAAGCATAGACAGCTTGTGCAAAACAACCATGGAGTACTTGCATACCTTTTTCCTTAGGAGGTAATGTAGAAGATGGCTACTCTCTTTAACTGTTGGTGAAACAATGAAGTGTTTAAGATGTGCTCATCTTCAGAGGAAAATAGCCATCTCAGTAAACATTAAACATCTCAGTAAACATCTCTCTGCTTTTACGCATGAGATACTGATCTACAGGGCCAAACTGTTCTCTGGAGCAAAGCTGTATTGTCTTAGCTTCAATGCCAGAACACCAAGGCAATCCAAGTTTTGTGGTCAGGATTTTTCTTTGTTTAACTCACCTGTCCCTAGTGCTATATCAAATTTAGAACAAGTAGAAGAAAATACTGTCTCTGTTTGTTCTACCAAATATTTCCTCGCAATATTGTTTTGATTAAAATAATAACTTTTTAATGATTAAAAAAAAGCAACTTGGATGTTTCTAGCATGGCTGATGTTATGAAGAGTACAGAAATCTTGTCTTATACTTACTTGCTTTTAATCAGATTTAAGACTGATTTAAGAGCATGTTCCCATTTACCCTTTCCTTACTTGCTGGGTCGATGAGCACTCCACCCACTGACACAACAGCTGGTCAGTCAGCTCTCTTCTTAATGTGCAAGCTGAGTGGATGCAAGTCTGTTCTGGTCAGGCTCCAGGTTGACCAAAACCCAAGTGATTTTTGGCATTGGAGCAGGTATAAACTTATATACCTGTGGAGTGGTCTGTTGATGAGGGTTTGGCAGTATGCTAACCTGAGCAGTTGGCCTTAGGTTTGCTTTGAACAAGCTCACATCTGCCCAGAAGGTAGCATCAGCCGCAGCAGTAGTACAGATAGTATCTTAGGGCTGTCAGAGAGAATAGCAAATGGTTACTGTGGTTAATTCGCCTCAGCTGTTCTCAGAATATAATGTAATAAATAGCTGGCACTTAACAAAGAACATTATTCTCTATAGGTTCTTCTGTCACTCATCACCAGGCTAGCTGGGCACCTTCCAGCAGTGCATTAAGCAGTGTGACTGCCATCTGGGCTGTATGATATGTTCTCCCACCAGCTCCTTGGTAGTGTGCTCTGTATTCCTTAGTGAAAAAGCATCTGCTTTTCAAAAAGAGGAGTGTCCTCTCTCTGTTCAGCTGAGGCGTAGTTAGGCATGAGGAGGCCTTGTGAATCGCCTGGGGTCATTTGGTCTTCCTTAGGCTGTGTCCAGCTTGCTCCATGAGCTCTGGTGAGGGCTGCAGGCTTCCCTCCTGGCTGACTGCCTCAACCAGAGCCCAGCAGAAATGTATGTGATTCCTTCATGTAATCTGCCCAGCATGCAGCACTCCCCTTCAGCGTGAAAGGGTGTGGTGATAGCAAATGATCAGTGATTGGGTAGACATAATTTTTGAAGAAACTGGAGTCAAGTGTTTTCCTTCTCTCCCTTTTTACACTTTCAGTCACATTCTTTAGCTGGAACAAGACCAACTTCTGCTGATGTGAGAAGCTGCTGATATTGCACAGGGCTATCTAATTTTTGAATATGCTTTTGAATATGAAAGTCTTCCTCACCTTCATGAATATTGTGATGTTCCCCTTCATAAGGGCTTTAACAGTTTTGATAATTGCAAATACAGTCAGTATGTAGTTAAAAGGCACTGAACATTGGAGTAAAGCTTCCACTAGGACAGAGAGCTGTGTGCCATTGTTGTGTTCTGCTGGAAATGAGCCTCTAATTCAAATAGCTGTGACCTGGATATCAAAGAAGGAAAATTAGAGGCCTGTTGCCAAGAAACTGAGTGTCCTTGGCATGTAGCAAAGCAGCAACAGAGTTTTAATTATCTAATTAAAGTGTGGTGCCCCATTATTTTATATTGTCCATAAAGCCAGTTGCATGTGTTGTTCTTTTTCCTCCTTCCTGCTGTGCAGACACAGCTCCTGGCCCAAGCAGGGAGCTGCAGTGGGTGTGAATGGCACAGTGAAGGTGTTGGCTAAAGCAGCCCAGCAGCGAGCACTGACTTCACTCGTGTTGTTAGTTCTGTGCAGGCTTTCTTAATCTTTGCTAGTTATAAGTAATTACAAATGTTCTGTGGGGTCTGTAGAACATCAGTGCTTGGAAAGTCTCGTTTTTTCAGGGTGCTACTTTGTTGTATGTTCTAACACTGTCACAGATGGTTTCCACTGACTTTGAAACCTATCTGGGCAAAATTTAGCAGCACTCTTTTTCTTGCTTCTCTTCTGATATGGTTCTTCTTTAGCATGCTTTGATAAATCTCCACTGTAGGGCAGATTTAAATCTTGGTTACAACAGTCTGAATTAAAGCACCATCACTGAGGTCTGTGATTGTACTGGAGGAAGTGAAAGCCAGACATGGGCTGGCCTGGCTGCAGCCAGCATCTCTGTGAGCACTCTGCCTTCGCTAAGGCTTGGGGAGTACATGGGACAGGTGGTGCAGGTAGCAATGGGAGGAGGACAGAGCTCTGCCCTCAGACACCATCCAAGTGAGGAAGATGCCCAGGGAAACTTAAATATGTGCACTGGGAAATAAGTAGGAACCTCTAGAGATGATCGAGTCCAACCCTCTGCCAAAGCAGCTCCCTAGCCCAGGTTGCACAGGTAGGCGTCCAGGCAGGTCTGGAACGTCTCCAGAGAAGGAGACTCCACCACCTCTCTGTGCAGCTGTGCCACTGCTCCGTCACTGCACTGGGAAGAAGTTTGTGAAGAACTTCTATGCTTCAGTTTGTGGCCATGATCTGAGCTCTGCCAGTTAGCCAATTCTCAACCTACCTCACCATCTATTCCACACTTCTCAGCTTTGCTATAAGAATGCAGTGGGAGACAGTGTCAAATGCCTTGCTGAAATCAAGGTAGACTATATCCACTGCTCTCCTCCCCTCCACCCAACCAGTAATGACATCGTAGAAGGCCGTCAGGTTGGTCAAGCCCAACCTCCCCCTGGTGAACCCATGCTGACTATTGACAACTCTTCCAAGTGCCTGGAAATGGCACCCAGAACAGACTGTTCCATCACCTTTCCAGGGATGGAGGTGAGGCTGACTGGCCTGCAGTTGCATAGAATCTCAGATCATGCAGATAAGGGTGAGCAAAAGCTCATTTTGTTTTGAACACATAAACTAAGATCAAGGAGAATCTCATTTTCCTTTCCACTGTGCTCCTCACTCCCACCTTACTGGTCGTACATCCGTACCCCACAGCCTTTGTGCAAAAGTGCTTTGCTGAACCAGGTCACACGGGTTTTATTTAGAGAGATTTTTAACATTCTCGCCTTTTGGCCTTTGAAATTCTCCTTGGCTGGCGTGATCCTGGTTTTCTTGCAGTTCTTCCACTAAGTGCTTTTCTGCTGAGGACATTATCAGCTACTGTGCAGTCAGCGTGGGCTTTAGCTCTCAAGCTTTGCACTTTTGACCCTTCCTTGCCAGTGCTTTCTTCTAGTGTAAGCTTTGTAAATGTACATAAGCTATGTAAATGCACAGCAGCATGCAGCTCATTGAGGGCTCATTGATGCTTCTAGCCTGATGGCCTTGCCCTGTCCTGCCTCCCTGGCATAGCATCCCCTGTGCTTAGCAACCTTGAATCGGCCCAAGGCACTCCCTTGCTGGCTCCCCATTGACCACAGTGAAGATTCCATGATTTTTCTGATCATTTGCAAAGCCTTGCAGAGGTTTGTGTCACCAGCCAGCCAGCCTGCAATAACAACCATACCGCAACAGAACTGTGGGGCTGGCTGACAGCGGGGATACCAGGGCCACAGGAGATGCTGGCTGAACTAATTTCTACAAGTACTAATGAGTGCAAAACTTATGGAGCACTAAATGTAGACCTTATGGTTTTAGCACTTGCTTTTTCTCAGCAGTTTCAACATGTTCACTCATAAGCAGTTTCTGGGATAATTACGAAGCTGCTGCTCCTCTGGGCACGGGAAGAGCACAGTTCCTGGGTCATGAGTACTCTCGCATCCTCTGCACCTGAAACTCATTTATTTCATGGAAGAGGGATATGGTCGATACTTCTCCTCTTTCCTCTATTACAGGAGATAACTTGTTCTGTTTAAAAGCAAACAAGCTAGCTAAAAAATGTTCTTGTGGCTTTACTCAGGGGGCTTTGTCTCACCTCAGGTGACCCCGTAGAGCTCCTTGGAATGAGTGTGGCCCAGCTAAGGCCCCAGTAAGAAAATGGTTCAGAGATGAAGATACTAGGGAAAATCAGTAGGAGATGAGTTCTAGTGTGTGTTTAAGCATTTTCAGCCATCTAATTTATCTTCCTAAATAAACAGGCCATAGGTCCTTCTCTCTGTTACTCCTGCATTAAGCCAGTAAGTTGAGGAAGTGGGCTATGTCCCTGTCACTGGCAGAATGATAATGCAGCCATTCGCTGGGTGAGAAGAGCCAGACCATTTCTTAAACACCTTAGTTTTAACATATTTAAGAAGGACTAAAACAAGGCCATCATGGTAGTGAGCACCCTGGTGGCTTTTGTGCTGTGAGCAGGCTGCATCTGCAATCCCCATGGGGCTGGGCCTGAGGCCTGTTGCCAGAGCACCGGTCTGATGCCTCAAATCCAAGCTACACAGTGTGTGTTTTCTGGGGGACAGACGTGAAGAGGTCACACATGTAATTCTAATATTTATGGGACTGTTCACATTGTCAGACAAGCATGAAGAAGCTGGGAGCAGACTGCCCAGCTCCTCGGTGCAGCAGACAACTCAAGGTGCTGCTCTGGTGAGCATGCAGGGAGTGAGGCTGCTGCTCCACGGCCACTGCATACATCTGAGGCAGGGCCATGATCAGAGTCTCAGAATCACAGGGATTGGAAGGGACCTAGAGAGATCATCAAGTCCAACCCCCTGCTGAAGCAGGTACCCTACAGTAGGTTGCACCAGCAGGCGTCCAGATGCGTCTTGAGTATCTCCATAAAAGGAGACTCCACAGCCTCTCTGGGTAACCTGTTCCAGGGCTCTGTCACCCTTTCCATAAAGAAGTTATTCTGCGTGTTAGTACAGAACTTCCTATGTTCAAGTTTTATGCCACTATTCCTTGTCCTATCACTACACACCACCAAGACGACCCCGGCATCATCCATTTGCCTCCCAGCTCCCTTTAGATATTTATAAACATTTATCAGATCCATAAACAATTATCAGATCCAGGAATATCGATTCCTGGCCTTACAACCCAGGCTCGGTGCACTGCATTATGTTGTTTTTCCCGATAACACTTAGACAAATAGATCTTGACATGCCAGAAGCATAGTAGGCTCTCAGTAAATTGAGCAGGGCTTTAGCTGTTCAATTCCTGTGATTTGTGTGTGCCTGGTGCTTGCTCCTAATAATCTCAGTGACTGTTGTGTGTTTACTGTGGAACTCACAGCCTGAAGCACGCTAGACTTCTAGTAAAGCAGAAATAAGCCCACTTATCGTACATTTTCTTCTTGTCAGATTGAGATCTGCAAATACATTACATCAAAGAAAATTTGCTTCATTCCTCTTAAAAAAAAAAAAAATCTTAGTCCTCCCAACTGTAATTTGTTCCCCCACTTGTTTCCTTGTTTGATTTAGAATTCAAAAAACGGGAAAAATCCAGTGGACCAAAGTTCAAGTGCAGTTGCTGTCAATGAAATTACCAGTAGCATATTCTCGTAATCAGATTCTGATATCTGAGTATCTAAAAAAAAATATGCAAAGATGTACCTGAAGGCTAGAATAAATTCTGCCAAGAAAATAATTCAGGCAGTTCTGTGTTAGAAAACTGGTTCCTCAACATCTACAACAGTGTAAGGTCATCACCATTGCTATGGCCCAATAAACCTCAGAAATACCTGAGCATGGTTCGATGCAGACCAGAGCCTTTTTTTCTGTGTTTCTGAACGTCAGGAATCTCATTGCAGCTAACAGAGGCCCCTGCATGCTCGCATGGAGTGTCCTTGAAGTTGGGCAGTCCTACAAAAGCTGTACGAGCGCTTAGAACACGTCAAGTTATTTAACAGCATTCCCCACCCCTCTTTGTTACTTGATGGAGTAGCACAGTGTCATTTGTCAGAGAGCCAGAGCTGGAGACATGCTGAATATGTGAATACCAAGGAAGTGGTTTCCTTAGCAATAACCGGCATGTGAAAATCAAAACTTCCTTTCCTCCTCATGTGACCTTTTTCAAAGCAATTCATATTGGAGACAATAGACGTGAATTCCAGGCACCCACAGTGTTCCTGCATTGCCAGACAGTGATTTGCCAAACAGCCAAGTTACGTTCCCCTTTTATTAAGGTATAATTACGTTTTTCTTTAGCTGAACTCCACCAGGCGTTCTGTGTGCTTGTGTGTACGATGTCCATTTTCCTGAAATAAAAATTGCCTAAAGCCATAAAAGCAAATACATAGAAAGTTGCTTAGTAATTTTCTTAACAGTGTAGATAGAAACTTACGCATGACACCTCAAGTCCTTTCTGTTGAGAGGAAGTGATGGCCTGAAAACTCTTAGGGGTTGATTTTGACAGCTGGACCTCTCTGGATGCAGCAGCAGTTAGAGAAGATTGTTCATCTACTTTATATGAGGTGAAAATCAGTATTCCTTGTGAAAGTCTGTAAAAAGAAAAAAGGGAGAGAAGCAATTTATGAAGACAAAACAAAGCGAGATGGCATTCACCTCACCCATCCCACACACTGCTGTTGCTATCCCAGAACTGATGGAAGCTCAGTGGGAAGAGCCCTCTGGCAGCCTGAGAGCACACCCCTGGCAACCAGCTGAGGGGTATGCTCCAGTTCTCAGAGCCCATGGATCTCCATCTTGCTTTAGCCACACCTGCTGGGCTTTCATTTTTTTCCCTCAGTTTCAGTATTTAGCCCGGATACAGTGATTTTTTTTCAGGAATTAACTATGAAATGTGGATAGCTGAGTTTGGAGCCAGTCCCACCAGGCAGGAGAAGAAACCTGATGGGAGACTTCATCTGAAAGTGTCTATGAAGCTGGGGCAGGGACATGGCACAGATTTCAAGACCTGCCTGGATGCCTACCTGTGCAACCTGGGCTAGGGAGCTGCTTTGGCAGGGGCTTGGACTGATGATCTCTAGAGGTCCCTTCCATCCCCTATAGTTCTGTGATTGTGTGGTTTGGTGTGATTTGGAGCCTCAGTGAAGAAAATAGGCAATCTGCTCTTACAGGGCCTGGTGCATCTCTGCTGCATTCCAGCTGCACCAAGGCACGGGTCACTGCCCAGCCAAGCATCTGTGTCCTGCAGTGTGCACTCACCTGCAGTGAGTTGTCACTGAAATGCTAGGCCTGCCTTAGCAAGCTATCACAGCAGACGTGGTCGTACCCAGTGCCAGGCTCCACACAAACACAGTGATGCTCCTGTGGCTGCTGCAAGTGGGCTGTCAAGGAGACACCTGAGGAAGGATGCTGGTGTTCTGTCTCAAAAAAGAGGTGGACTGAAGGTTTAGGAACGACTTGGGAAATGCTCCCCTGCAGAGGAAGGACAGCAATGGGCTGCCCACGAGTTCCCCTCCAAAAACCATGCAGGAAAGGATGAGGAGAGTGGGACTAAGCCAAGCGCTGTACCCTGGTACCATAATAACCAGGCTCCAAACAACAAACCACACTGATTTTATTTGTTGCCAGTGTCTGAGCTGCATTTGTTCTATGGGCAGACATCCCTGTGTTGTTTTCTTTTAATTCCATTTTGCTTTGGACATGTTAAAGCAGGCTATCTTTCTTCTTGTGTGTCATTTAGCTTGATAAATATCTTCAAAAAAAGGCAGGCATTTAAGCAAATATTCTTTGTAAGTGTGTGTTCCTTTTGGGGTAAATCTGTCCAAATACATTCTGATCTCTTCTTTCACAGGACGGGTAACACATTCAGGATATGCAGGCACCTCTTGTGTAGTCCAGTTATTTTTTCCCCTTTCTTCTTGCATTTTCAGTTTTAAAATTGTTCCCACGGGCCATGATAAGTCAAGATATAAAGAAAGTACCTTTGACATCTTTTGAAAAATAACAAGCTGTATCCTTTACAGGAAATTTGGGTCGATGCATGCTAGATAAACTTTTGTCATGTTCTTTTTAATCTCACCTAAGAGAGAGACGTTTCAGGCACCGGAGCACTTGCTGAAATGGTTTAATTAATTAAAACAGTTTTCAGATTCTGTAGCTGCTGCAAACTGTGCAGCAGCAGTCATTTTGTCAGTGCTGCCTTTCAGCATGCTGTGCTGCTGTTGAGGGATCCATCCAGGAGCCCAGCGATGGTCCCAGACAGTAAGGAGCATGATGACCCAATGCACGTGCCACCTCAAGTTCCTGCCACCTCAGCCCATTCACAGCCTTGCTGATGAAAAAGTACAGTTCACAGTCAAATCTGTGTATTAGAAAGTTTCTAGGCCTTTTTTTTATTTTTTCCTTTTTAGTAGTACATTTTAACACAACTCCGGTATCAAGAAGGTGGGAATTCAAGCTCCTGTGTGCCACAGGAGTCACCCAGCTGTTCCACTGCATCCAGCTTAGTGCACTTGTGAAATGTGCCCAGAAATGACTGTGAGAGTCATGAACAGGCATATCGCTCTGGGTTGGAAGAGCTGCTCTAGCTGAAATCCCAGCAAAAGGGATTCTCCAGCAACCACATATGAGGATGGAGCACAAAGACAGGAAAGTGGATATGAGGGTGGGATGTGGGGAAGAGCTGGGATGAGCTCTGAGCGCCACTGCTTGCAGCCTTCCTCTCAGCACACAACAGAAGCACAGAATTGTAGGGGTTGGAAGGGACCTCTAGAGATCACTGAGTCCAGCCCCCTGCCAAAGCAGCTCCCTAGCCCAGGTTGCACAGGTAGGCGTCCAGGCGGGTCTGGAACGTCTCCAGAGAAGGAGACTCCACCACCTCTCTGTGCAGCTGTGCCACTGCTCCGTCACTGCACTGGGAAGAAGTTCCCACACACATTTGTGCAGAATTTCCTATGCTTCAGTTTGTTTTTTTCATTTCCCCTAGTCCCATTACCATGCACTGCAGAGTCCAGTCCTTTGCCTTCCACACCTTAGATATTTATAGATGTGGATCAGATACCCTCTGAGTCTTCTTTTTTTGAGGTTGAAGAGACCCAGGTCTCTCAGCCTTTCCTCAAAAGGGAGGTGTTCCACACCCTTTATTGTTGTAGCCCACTGCTGGACTCTTTCAAGGAGATCCCTGTCTTTTTCTTGGGAGTCCAGAACTGGACACAGTACTTCAGATGAGGCCTCACCTGGTGGGTCCTTTAGTGTCTGAGAGCCACCAGACACACCTAGCAAGCTGACATAAGTGAAAAGTACCAGAACTTCGCTTTCTAATGATTAACTTGAAAGCATGCAATTGCTCATAGAGCTTATCTTCTCTTGCGGACAGCTAAAAGGCACACAGAAATTCAGCACCTCTGCCACTGCTGCTATGGAGACCTGAAGAACTGGTTCATTACCAGTTCTGCAGGTAGAAGTGTGGATATGGGTCTTGCATCTTTGGTTTCACTCATTCTTGGTGCCAGTTGCTCCACAAGGCAGATTTTTTTCTTGTCCTTGGTCCATTCTCTCCCATAGACAGTCTCTGGGAAGAACATCTGCCCCTGCAATACCATCTTGTGTCAGCAGATCTCACAGAACTTTACAGAGAGGAAATGGAAGGAGTGAGGTGGCTGTGGGGCAGCAGGGAGGGCGGGTGGGCAGTGCTGCAGCCAAATGGGTCACACTGCAGACAAAGCACTATGTGGAACAGTGTGGTAGATCCTGGAGTGGTTCCCAAACTTTCTAAACCCTGTGTGGCTGCCATTACCGCTGTGTCCCATGAGCAGATCCTGGTTTTATCGGCATTCCGTATCATGAGAGCTCTTCTTGAGCTGGTCCGCATATGGAAAATGAGCTGCTGCTGCTGTAAGCAAGCAGTTTCTTTGGGGAGCCTAAAGGCTTTGCCTCCTGTGTGCCAATATGATACAAGTATCACCACGATCACTTGGGGAAAGCTTCATTGACAGAAAGCCATGACATCAAGCACTCACATATTATGAAATGTGAGAATTACAGTTATGGCCTTTAATCCAACTCCTTTTTTTGTCACCACACGATACAATCTTTAATTACATTCTACCAGCTAGACTGTAAGAAAAATGTTAATGCCAGCTTTTACTGGGAATTTACTGTAGGAAATAATATGCTGAACACAAATGACATATTCAGCGATTTAATATTACCAAAGCAATAATGCAGTAAAATATTGTGGTGGTACTTGTTCACTCCTCATACGGTGTTTACTGTAAGAATGTTCTGAGCTTGAAAGCATATTTTGTTAAGGGAGAAGATGCTCAGTCCTTGAGAAAAGCAGTTGCAGGCACAGGCAAAGGCTGTGGACTAATTACTTTGCTTTCTTGTCCCAGACATTCAACTAGAGAAGAGAAGCTTTATGAAACTCATTTGATAAGTAAGTGAGAACTGAGCAGCCTGCATTGCAATGCAGAATTATTAGTTTGTGCTGTTTGATGTTCAGTGGCACCTCCCCAACACACAGAGGGCACTGATCCCTCAGAGCTTGTGCACAGTGCGTATGCTAAAATTACACATGTGAGAAAAGTGCATAGCAGGGAAAGGGCAGCGCTCCGAGCTTATCTGCTTGCTGCTGCCTCTAACTGTCCCTGACACCATCTGAGTCTCAGCTCAGCAAAGCTGAGCATGTTTATGGCAGTCTAAAATTGAGTAAATCACAGTTCTTGTGATACAGTGTTTCATGTACTTTCTTCTTTTGCTCCTGTGTTCATCTCTACTCCAAATGTCCCCTTATTAGGAAAAGGTGCAGAGAGCTATAGGCTTTTACTGTTCTCTTATATTACAAATACAATTCATTTTGAATTGAAATAAATACCTAAGATCTTGTATCAGGAGAACATTTCTGTATCTTCAGAGACATTTATTCTAGTTATAATCTGATTGTTTGCATTTGAGTGCTACATTCTCTTGCTCTTTACTAAAACCAAATGGCAGTAACTGAATTGTTCTGTTGCCTTTGGCAAGATAACTTAAATCACAACCAGGCTGTTGCTACTATTTTAACCCCATGGCAACACTGTTAGATTGGTGGCACAAGGACTGTAGTCTCAGGTACAGGAGCAACACAGCAAGGCCCTTCATTCTTCAAACAACGACTCAAAGTCATGCTGCCCTTATTGTCAGCCTTCAGTACTCAAGATTTCCCTCATGCCTGGCTTCCCTTTGACTTCATGGCTAAGGTTTCAGCTAACGATGCTATCAGACAATAGCAGAACACAGTTCAAAACAACTGCTGGAGTATCTTTACCCTGTTCCAGAGCTGCCAAGCCAGGACAAAAGCAGAGCTGCAATACTGTGCGGTGAGCAGAGCTGCTGAAACTCCCAGGCCTAGAGATGTACATGCATCTGCTCACTGAGGTTTTTGTTCTTTCAATCAGGGATTGCAAAGAGCTATAACATGACCTGAAAACATACAGAGCTTCTGCATCTTTTGAGAACTGTGATCTTTTTTTTCCCCAGATTTTTTCAACCACAGCATTTCTCTGAAATTGAAAGCGATCCCTTCATATACAGCACACCAGCTACACCAGAACACTTCTTTTGTTCTGGGTAAATTCAGTTCAAGCCAACTTTTGGACACATAAGTTGTCAAACCTGTATCTAGACTGAGCACTGACTGCACACTGCAGTAGTCCCTTTCTATCCTAGTTAGAAAGCTGTCTATCAGCTTAGCAATCCTGGATTTTTTCTTGTGAATGAAAAAAAAAAAAAAGGAGGAAAAAGAATGAAAAGATGTCTGAGAAGATCTAGTTACTCTCTATGTAAACAATAAAATTCAAGTTGGGAAGGGAAACAGAAAATTACGATTTTACAATTGAATTTTTATTTGGAGCAAAGAGTAGTGGGACATCATCTCAATGTATCCATCAAGATTCAACTTGATGCTTATAATGTGTGAGGTTAACGCAGTGAATAATACCAAATGGTATCATAGTCAAGGTATTTTATAGATGGTATAGTTAGGCAGATTACTGTGATGGAAAAGAGACAATTGAAACAAAGGGAAAAAAATACTCACTCACGTCCTAGGCTTGCAATAGGAAACTCCAAAGGAACAATCTCCAACAAGAGATCCTTCCCCAGTGGCGGTCAGCCCTTAAACGGAGTCTAGGAGAGGTGGAGTCAGACTCCACCCCTTCTGGTCACACAGGTGAGTTGCCTTCAGCTGTGCTCCTGCAGCTGACTCAGGCCTTGCCTTGGTGGTTCGGGCCATGATTCCACAGTTCCCATACATCTTGAATACAACAAGAGAAATATTTTTGTAGTTGAGACCTGAAGTTAAAAACTCACTTTTGATAAGATTGCTAAGCAGTGTTTTCTACGTGGTTTTAATTTTACTTTAAACAACAGCAACAAAAATGTAAGACAGCACTCCCGTTACTGTGATCATCTTTTAAGGCTATACAATGCATAGTATACTGTTCCCTAACTGTAACTCATCATGAGCATGACAGAAGTATGGAATTGGACATCTGCTGCTGCCCTGTTTACCATTGTGGTCATTTGAGAAAACTGATGCTTTTGAACAAACCCATTGCTGTGTCCAGCACTGCAGACAATAACAGAGGACAAAGATCTAAGCCCTCTCACCCAAAAGGTACATGTTCTCATTACTTGACCTGCAGATGAAAAGCCATCACTTACATGGAGAAGAAAATGAAGTCTGGAATGGTATGTTCTTTTGCTCTTGTTTCCACCAGAAATGAAACTGCAGAACTGCACATTTTTAGTGCAACTTGGAAGGGGATTGGTTTGCAATGGGAACAGAGACACGGCAGAGATAGAGCAGTCACACCTGCAAAGGAAGGATGGGAAATGCTGACATGAGAGAAACTTGAGGAAACTTGGTGGTAGAAAACAGGCTGGGAGGAAGTTGGGAATAATGAATGAGTATTGAAGAAGGTGTATTCTTCTACAGGGAAACAGAACTCTGTCAGTGACATACCCAACACTATCCTTAAGTTGGCTTTCTGATGGAAATAACCTTTAAGGTCATGAGTACTCACTTGAAAGAGATTTGAGTCACATTTCATGAACTTGGATCAAAAGAGGCAAAAAGGCATCAGTGCTTTTCCCCTTAATGTTCCAGTGTGCATATCCTTCATTAAAAAAAAAAAAAAAAGAAATAATAAAAGACTGTGCTTTTTCTTTTTCCCAGCCTCCCACACAGCAGCTATGCCACAAATCAGATGCCACGTAGGGTAGGTTACTCTGATTTCCAAATGTCTTGTTTAATCTCCTCCTTCCCTTCTGTTCAGCTCCCCTTACAGTACAATAAACCCCAGACTTTGTCCGCCGGTCTGTATGTATGCATTAGGTCCAGAACCTTGTTTGTATTTCTGATGACCTCTAGGGAGAATATATCAACACTTCTTCATCTCAGTACAGCAATGAAAGTGAGTAAAACACAGTTGTTATGTCTCTGAGCAATGGGTTGGATGGGGAAGTTATCTTCGTAATTAAAAAAAAGCCCAGCCCCCACAAGGGCTCTGAATGGCTTCTCTATTAATCACTACAAGGACACCATTTACTTACTGCATTTGTGAGAAACATGCCCATAACAAAGTAGTCACTTTTTGTAACTCAGAGGGCATTTCATTAGCAGTCTGTAACAGCTTTCATAGATATCTTATAGATATTAACAGGAATAAAGTGAGCCTGAAAACACTCAGTAAATATAACCCTGCACACCTTAGGTATGTAACTGAACCTCGTACATTTACCAAGCTATGTGGAGTGTGAAACAGTGCTCACCCAGCTCCACAGGGACCCAGATGGCTGCCACCATCTGAGCAGCTCTCACTGTGGCCGAGCAGCAGTGCCATTCCAACTCTGAGCCGACAGAAACCTCCCCGCGCAAGAGGCGTGCAAACCGTTGCTCCTACATGGAAACAAACTGTGAGCAGGAACGTGGCCAACTACCAGCGCCCAGCCCGTGGCAGCTCCTACTGCTGCACGTCACCTGTGGGCCTGCTGCGATGGGTGGACACCTTCCATCCATCAGAGCCCTCACAAGTGCGCCCACGAGCCCACGCGAAACGAGGGCTGCACCGCTGCCCACAGGCGCCGCGGACCGGCGGGAAGGCGGGCCCGCCGTCCCCATTGGCTCTCCCCGCGGGACTCTCGGCGCTCCATTGGCCGGGCCGCCCCTTTCCCCCGAGCCGATTGGCGGAGCGGGACGGAATCCCCTCCGGCGCGGGGAGGCGGTGCTCGGGCTCCGGGCGGGGGCGGGCACCTGCGGCCGGGGCGGCCCGGGCGCGGCGGGGGTTCGGCGGCGGGGGGAACAAAGAACATGGCGGGCGAAGGAGGAGCTGGGCCGGCCCCGCCGGGAAGGACGCTCCGGGGGAGGACAATGCGCGGCCCGGCCGCGCCGCGCCTCCTCCGCCCCTTCCCCGCCTCCGTGGCGGGGCGGGGCTGGGTGGGGCGGCCGGGAGCGGGGAGCTGTGTGCCGCAAGTTTCGCACGGAGTGCCAAAGTTGGGCTCAGCCCAGGTGAGCGGCGGGAGGGCGGCGAGCGCGGGGCTAAGGGGACCGCCGGGACCGGGCGGGAGGGGCGCCGCGGGGCGAGAAAACTTTTATTCCTTTATTATTATTGTTAGTGTTATTACTTTCTTCCCGAAAGTTGGGAATTTGGGCAGCGGGCGCGGCTGTCACGCGGGCTGCAGCTCGCGGAGTTGCTCGCCGCCGCACCGTTGATTAACGCGCTCGGAATGAACGCTGCCGGAGGTTGGGAATCCCTCCTCCCTCCGCCGGGATATGTACATCCGGGCAGCGCCGCGCGGATCGAAGCCCCTCCGCGTTCTCCTGGAGGAGCGCGCTCCTTCCCGGCGCTCCCGGCCGAGCGCGGCCGGGCGGAGCGGGGCGGACCGCCGCTGCCCTCCGCGTCACGCCGCGCTCCCTTGTCATCACCGGGTCTGCTGGGGACCGCTGGCCGCGCCGGAGGAGGATATCTCTTTAAAACGTGTTGGCATTTGGTTGACCTTTGGAAGTTGGTTCTGTTAATCATACTCAAAGCGCCGGCGCTATGGTTGGCTGATCCGGTGTTCTCTCGCTCGGCCGTGCTCGGCATATAAATCCTGCGGCATAATTGCTACTTACTGAGCGAGAAGTTCTTTTCTTGTCCCGAAAACGAGCAAGTTTTGCTGTGCCTCCGGCTGGGGGCAACTTGTGGAGCTCTGAATTAAATGCTTTCCCGTCGTTAGTTCTCGTGTAGAGTGGGACCTGGGGTGAGAGAGAAACTCCATTAGTGTAGCTGTGCTTTTCTCCTTCCTGAGGCCTCAAGCAGGGCAAAGTAACCTTGAAGGTTACTTCTGTGTCTGCTGGGAATCAAAGCACACCGATTCCTTCTCCTTTTCTTTTGTGTGTGCCCTTCTGCACTGTGGCTGTTTGGATGCAGAAGCCCGAGCCAGAAAAGGTTATTGTGAGGCACAGCCACCCCCCAAAAAAACACAACTCCAGAAGTAAGTGAACCAGGGTGAAACGCACGCTGCCCGCGTCACAGCTCTCGTCCCTAACTTTGTAATGAGCTCAATTAGCACATACTGGTAATTGAGGCGTTAAGGTCTGAGAGGTCTGCACAGACATTGTTTTGCACAGTTTGCATTCTGGAGGGTGCGTTTCCCAGCGAGGCTGGTGCCACTGGTGGTGCTTTTTATGGCTTGAGACCTCTTGTGCCATACGTTGTATTTGTAAGTCTGTTTTTCATGGAGGGTGGGGGAAACACTAGAACTTAAATGTAGTGACAGCTCTTTGCTGCTACACTTAAAACTGATGAATAGCTTTTGCCCCATCCCTGGAGGCACGCAAAGCTGAGCTGGATGGGGCCCAGGGCAGCCTGGTCTGGAACTAAACAGGCTTTAAGGACCTTTTCCAACCTAAGCCATTCTGTGATCTTAGGGTTATAAAGCTCTGGTGGTGCTCCTGCTGCAGTTCCCTCAGTCTTTCCTCGTACTGCTGTAGCCCTGCCCAGCTCTGGAGCAGAGCTGATCACCACACTGCCCAGCAGCTTTCCTCGTGCACTCAGGGCAGCATGAGAGCTCATGCATGCGACTGCCTGGCTGGCAGCTGCCCCGTGCCTGCAAGCCCATAGCAGGCACCTGCACCTTCTGTGGGGGAAGCTGACAGGCAGCAACCAGGATCTCGTGGTTCTGTTGTCAGGATGAAGCACGGACCTGGAAGTCGTGCCTCATAGCACTTCTTAATTTCAGCAGCTGGGGAGTAACAGCAGGAACTGCTCACAGGTTGGTGATTTGGGCAGTTCTGCTGGCGCACACAGTCTGTGTGCCCTGTGAGCTGTAGGCGCTGCAGGATTACAAGGCAGCCAAGCAGGCATGCTTGGAGTTCTGTTCCTATCTAAAACTCTATCAGGCACCTAAACGCCTGAGGGTTAAGGGAGAGAGAGTCTCATGAAGGCAAGGTTGATGTTCTTTTTATCTGCATTCCTAGATTACTCTGAGAAGGCTAACATGAAGTCATTCACTGAAGATCACGGCATTGCATGAAAGGAATGTAACTGGGCCATAAATTAACAGAAACTGGAGGAGCTCATTCTCAGCCCTTACTCATTCATCCAGTAGTTTGCGTGTGACCCCTTTATCCCAAGCACTTATACTACAGAAATGTACCTTTCATAACAGCAGAACCGGCCCTGTCATCTACATTTTGTGAAGGTTATGAGCTCCCTGTTCTCTTTTAATTTCAGATGTGTAAAAAATGAGGGTTTTTTTCAATGACTGTTGTTGCCTATATTGCTTCATGTTGAGTAAAACAGAACAGTTGTTGTGGCCTTGATCAGTGTGAGCTCGACAGATGCCTTTTCCCTGTAACACTGCACAAGATGGAGTGCTTCTGTAGGTGGGTCTGGTTGCATTTTAACATACCTGCTGGTCAAGGTGAGCCCAAGCCGTCCTAATGTAACATGCATGACATAATCCCGAGGGGATTAGTTATTAATACTTATAAAGGAGAAACAAAAAAGAAGTCTGTTCTTGCCTCAGTGTTTCTCTCCAGTGACACACATGCTAAATTAAAGATTTTGTGAGAAGTTGAGTATAAACTTTCTCTGTGTCTATGTGGCAGCCCTTTTCTTGGAGCTGTCAAGATACATTCTCATAGCTCTAATTTTTCACTGACTGCGAAGCTATATTTATTCACCAGGGACTTTCCGTGCTAATAAACATCAGGAAAATTTTGGTTAAGAGACCTTTTTGTAGCTGGCCTTCTGTCCCCTTTTCTCTAACTTCTGGGCAATTATTTCTAATGATCAAAAGCAAGATGCGTTTAAGTCCCTTGTTTGTGTCTGCAGAAGGCTGTGCAGGGATAGCATTTAGAATAGAAATTCATGATTTTCACTGGGATTTTTTTTTTTCTTGGGGAGGGGGGATTCTCCCTTGGCCTGAAGCTGATGAGGGTCTCTTCTCTGTGTGTCTGTTTTTTCCTCCCTGTCCCACAGCTCTGTTGTGGCCACAGCAATCTGGGGCTGGTTCTGCTACTCCCTCCCATGCAACTTTCAATGTGTGTGCTCCTGGGCATGGCACTGCTGGTTTCTGTGCAGCGTATTCCTCTGCAGGTTGCTCACAGGGGCTTAGCAGGGGTGTTTGTGTTGGTAAGCCCCAGTCACTGCCTTAAGTGGTTGGTTATTGCACTCTCATCTCTTCCTGAGGTTGAATTGTGTCTTTGTAGTTTGGTGGATGACTTTATCAGTGTGCATCAGTCTGCTTGGCCTCTTGCTTCAGAAAAGCTGGGAGGAAAGAACTTTTCACGCTGAGGTTAAGAGGAATCTATCTAGAAGTTTAACATTTCACAGTTTCAGGTTTGTGACCCTGTCAGTGTGATATTAACATTTTTCCCAGTAAGTTGGAGTACGTAACTACGATGGGAACAGCAAGCATTTTGCTACCTTGAAGGTGTTGCTTGGCTTTGTGCCATAAGCCTGGTCATGGCCAGGGAGAGGGGATGCTGCTGGAAATAAATGAAGGGCTGGATTTCAGTAGGTATATTGCACCTGGTCTGTTGCGTACAAAGGTTTATGCAAGTGCTGCACATAAACTGTAGTTTTGTTCCTTACATGTTATTTTTTTAATATATTTTACTTGCATAGTGCTATGAATAAATAAGCATTTTCTAAATTACTATAGCACATGGTGTTGCTAACAGAGTTGCGTTCTGCACATTTTTAGTGGAAGCATTGCTTAACATAGCATCCAGAATTTCTCTTGCATTCAGTGTAAATTTTTGGCAGTCTTCATGAACCTTCAGGATCAATGCTGCACAACTGTAAGTGTAAGCCGAAGTGTGGCAAACTGGCAAACTCTTCTGCAGCGTGCAGGGCTTTGCGTTTCTCTCTGTAACGTGGAGTAAAAATGACTCCATGATCAGAGATTGTATTCCTGTTGATGTACCATGGAGATGAGAGGCAAACGTTTCAATTGTGCTCATTGTTTTGGAGTCCTTATGTCCTAAGTGCATTTGAGCTTTGTAGGAGAGTGGTGATGATGGCAACAGAGAGGCACCCTTCCCTGTTTCTGCAAGGGAAGCTTCCCTTCTCTTCTGTCCTCACCAAGTTAGTGCTTTCACCCTGGCTGAGGGCAAGCAGAACCAATTCCTGCCCCAGGAAGCAGAAATATGGGGGTAAACATGCTGTGTGTGAGATACAGGTCACTGGGCCACCACAACAGTCAGAGCTAAGTTCCTGTGTTTCTTCAAAACTGTGTTTCCTAAATGAAGGATGTGAGAAACGTGAGTTGGGAGACTGTTTCCAAATCACGGGATGGAAGTTAAATGTTCTTGTGGGATGGTAGCGTGAGTTTTGTTTGGAAATTGTTGTGGTCAGCGCAGTCACAGAATTGCCAGGGTTGGGACTTCAAGAGCTTGAGTCCAACCCTCCTGCTAAAGCAGGTACCTGACAGTAGGTCACGCAGGTAGGCATCCAGATGGGCCTTAAATATTTCCACAGGAGACTCCACATCCTCTCTGGGCAACCTGTCCCAGGGCTCTGTCACATTACTGTACGTGTTATTCTGCATATTAATACAGAACTTACTGTCTTCAAGTTTTAGGCCATAACTCCTCGTCCTGTTGCTACACACCACTGAGAAGGGCCTGGCCTCATCCATTTGCCTCCCAGTTCCCTTTAGATATTTATAAACATTTATCAGAACCTGCTTCAGTCTTCTTTTCCTCAGACTGAACAGACCCAGGTCACTCAGCCTTTCCTCATATGGGAGATGCTCCAGGACCTCTGTCATTTTTGTAGCCCTCTGCTGGACTCTTTCGAGGAGATCCTGGCCTTTTTTGTACTGGGGTGCCCAGAACTGGACACAGTATTCCAGATGAGGCCTCACCAGGACAGAGTAGAGGGGGAGGATCACCTCCCTTGACCTGCTGGCCACGCTCTTTTTAATGCATCCCAGAATGCCATTGGCCCTCTTGGTTACGAGAGCACACTGCTGTCTCATGGCCAACCTGTCATCCACCAGAATCCCCAGGTCCCTCTCTGCAGAGCTCCAGCAGGTCATCCCATAACCTGTACCGATGCACGTGATTATTCCTCTCGTTGGTGCAAGACTCTACACTTGCTCTTGTTAAACCTCATCAGGTTCCTGATGAGGAATCCCAAAGATGATTTTCTCTGATGTGGCCTCCCTCTTCCTGTAGGGTGTCTGATGTGCTGGAGGCTTGTTGCTTCGGCAGGAGGGTGTTGCCTTTAACACAATATCCCTTATGTGGTCATCTTGCCTTTTCTTTGAGTATAGAAGAGAGTTCCAGTGTGTTGTGTTACAGCTGACTTGATAAATCTCAGTAAGTGGTTCTTGTTGAACTTGGGAATTGTTATGTTAGGGGCTATTGGGAAGTGCTCCTCCCAGATACTCATGGGAAGATGTTATTGCTAGTGGGGGCTGTTTTCTTTTCTACTCTATGCTCTTTATTTTCATTCAAATGCACAACCTTTCTATTTCTTTACGTTGCATTCCTCTGAAATAGAAAACTGCTGCCTGGAGTTGCTACTGTGGAAACTGGTACAGGGGAGCGAACATAGCATAACCTCAGCTGGTCCCGTGCTCTGTGATGGCCCCATGACTTGCACGTGTCTCTGTTGACATGTGATCATGTGGTTTAATGCTCTGAGCCACCTGGTGTAATTCTCTTCTGCCAGGTGGTGTCAAGGGAATGGTAAGCGTATTTCCCCTTCCTTTCCATCCATTGGTACTTTAGGACGTAAGGCTTTTGGGTTATGAAGAAACGCTTTTGAGACCCTGAACTCAACAACTGTGTACTGTTTCTGATTTTGCAGCAGAGCATAAATGTTGCTGATATCTGAACTTAATCTTTACTCCTTGCTGGAGCTGACTGACAGAAAAAATACCTCTATCAAAAGCATACTCCTTTGATGTGGCCACATAAAATAGCTGTTCTGAGTGCCTTCAAAAGGCGTAAGGAGTGCAAATTGATAAACGCTGTATTTTGATTATATATGTATTTCAGTTAATAGGCTCTACTCACTGCATTTCTTTCATTTTTGTTAAAACTGAGATTACAGATCTGTCGAGCATATATTTTTTTTCCTCTACAGAGGGGTTATTTTAGTTCCTGTTATTATATTCTTTTCATGCTCTTCTCATCAGAATCTCTTTCTCTCTTTCTTTGTTACTCTCCTAATAATCTGATTCTGTCCTGTGTGTTCATCCATCCGTCTACAAAGGGGTTCTGTATGTCCCTTTTCTTCCAGAAATGAACGTGTAAATTAATTCCTTCTCTGCGTTGAAGACTTAACTAAAAGGAATCTGGGGATTTTTGCTTTTCTAAAGTGATGCTTGGTCACAGATTTATTGTGGTTTGGGTTATACAATCTGTTTATTCCTTGAAATAATAAAAAGGGAAGTTTATTATGCCCCTCTCTGGTGAGAAAGTTAACTTCTTCAATATAGTTTCTTCATACTTACGCTGCCTAGGCAGTTAATCTTTATGTCCTCTAATTGAGGGAGAGCTGTGAGCAGAAGTAATGTGTCACTTTGAGCGCATTTTAGGTTTTAAATGGACTGCACCAAAAAAGGACGTGGTTTTATTAATTGTTGTTAAAAGCTATCTAACTTCTTGCAGACAGTCTTAATGTGAGAATTCTGTGATCTGAACTTCTGGAATTCCAATAAGTGCTGATAATATGTGTGATGCAGATTCCTGGAAACTTGAGGGGCAATCTTCTGTGCCTGAAGAATGCAGTTCTTGCCGGATGTGTGTATCCTACATTAAGGGGAACAGAAGCAGGATCAGCTGGTGTGCAGGAAGTAAGTTCTTGTTCTTTCTCCAGATTGTTTCTGCTGAGGTACTTGTTGTTCCAAACTATGTCATACGCAATTGTGGTCCTTCACCTCGATGTGCTGAATTAAAAGCTGATATTGATGAGGTCCCGGAAGATGCACTACCTGTTGTTGATGCTTTTACCAACCTCTAGTTTTGACATTTCTTTTCGAAATGTTGAATGTCCTGTGTCTCATTTTGTCTGCTTGTCTGCAACTGTTGCTTTCTCATTGCTGTGTGCAGGGGGAGCTTCTTTTGGCATTTCACAGGCAGCTCAAATGCAGTTGCAAGAAGTAGATTCATCAGCAACAGTTGGAGATACTCATGCTGTATCTAACAGCTGTGAACTTGAGTTCATATAAGTAATGTGTGCTTAATCTTCTTGTCCTGTCAGAAACAGGAAGAGAAGGAATGATTTTTTTTTCTCCATACTTAATGAAGATCTTTAATAAGGTTTTTGATGGGCAGGTTTTGAAAATCTTATTTATGAAGCAAACTAAGAAAACAATTGTTTGTGAGTGAAGTTATTTTCCAGTTTTATCTGGCTTTCTTTGAATTTGCATTTTTGTCTGTTGATGTTTCAGTGTTTATTCAAATAGGATTAAAAACTAATTTACCTGGCTGAGTTTGCAAATTACCTCATCTGCATGGAAGGTGATGGCAAGGAGGTGCTATTTTTTGGAATTTGAATTCCATCTGCACTTGGAAAATTTTGTTTCAGTTGCAATTCTGTTGTTGTTGTTAGTTGGGTTTTCTTTTCTCAACTTTTTCACCAGTAATTCATTTCATCTTTCTTGTAAATTTCAGGAGAGTTAGGGAAAAGCAGCTGAATTTTTTATTTTAGCTGGAGAAAGCTTAGGGTCCACTGGTATGCACCTTTCTGCTTCTATGACATAAAATATGAAGACGTTGAAAACACTTTTGAAAGAATATTAATGTATTCATTCAAGGAAAGTACAAATTAAATAGTGCAGTAGAGATAGCTGATACCATTCTCTTGCCTAACAGTGTGATAAAATGCGTCTCAGTTGTAGGTTGACCTTGGCTTGACTTTCATTCAGATATAATCTGTTTGATGTCTTTTAAAAGCTGAAAGGAATCCATATGTGGAGTGACATTGCACGATGTTGCTGACATAATGTCCTTCATCTAATTCATTCAAAGTAGTAGGCTTTGGTAGTATCTCTACTCCCCTCCCCTTTTAAGTTGTAGATACTAGATCAGTACATTTACAAATGAGAGGCTAATCTCTGTTTTATGACCATGTGTAATTAAACTCAAATATTTTCATTTGAATCCTGGAACTTTTATTTTGTTTGCTTTTACAGTCCATGTAGATTGTCTTGCAAGGTGACTTCATGTATTTCTTGCCTGGCTTGTGACAAACAAGATGGAACTTGCTGGAGTAGAAGTTGTTTTGTTCTTTTTTTTTCCAGAATGTCATTCTAGGAAATACACTTTCTTTCCCTTGTGCCCTTTGGGACATCTCCCACAGAGTAGGGAGTACCTCCTTATGTTGGCAACTTTGTGAAGCCAAGCACCTCACTGAGAATTTCATAGCTTTTCTTGGTAGCTCTGAGAGACAGAGGGAGAGTTGATCTCGTGCCTCTGGAGTGGTATATGGATGCCAAGCGGTAAGAATTTCTGGAATGTAGAGTTGTGCAGCACTGATAAAGTTTGCTTTGTTTCCTTAGTGACTTGATCCATTGAGAAAATGTGGTTCCCTAGGAAGCTTTAATAGCTCAACGTTGGTATTGAATAAAGGGAAAGGCCCCAGCGTAATTCTGCTTGTTTTCACCTGCTGCCTAAAAGATTAATTTTCTTAACCTAGGAAGAGAAAATACAACCCTGAGTTTTAAAAGTGATTTATAGACATCCTTCACACTTATCAGTTTGAGTAAATACGCCACAGGCTTCTGCGTTGCAAACAACTGTGGTCTTTTCATAACCTGCTAGGTTTACAGTACAGTAATTCCATTTGGGGGCAAAAAAGTTTCAAGGAAAAACACCTTCTAATTATAGTGATACAATTGCTCTGCTTGCATGCTGTGGTTTCGTATGACTTCAGAAAAATAGTTGAGTGATTAATCTTTAATTTTACCCATCATTAACTTAATAAGGAAACTGGAAGCAGGATGAAAAACGAACGGCAGAACTGTATAACCGGGGCATTGTGCCAAATCGTTTTGGCTTTTTCCTTTGGTAAGAGCTGCCATTCTGCAAACTATGTGAAATGTGGCAGCAACTGGTTACCTCAGATGATTTGTAGAATTTTTCAAGTGTGTTTGAACTTTATTGAAGCCTTTGCAGAGCTTCCTCCCTCTTCCCCACAATCCCCTCTGGGTGTCTTTTCTTCTATGACTTTATTTGGAAGCAAATGTTGCATAAATTAACTTCTAGTATCTCATAATTCCCTCACATCCACTTTTCCTCAGGGAGGAAAGCCATCCCAAGCACTGTAGTGAAATGTTCCTGAAGTGGGTTTGGTGCTATTTTAGTGCTGTCTGCTATCTTTAGTCATTTCTCTGATTAGTTAACTTACTGAGCGGAGCAGTCGAGCAGTTTCTGCAAGAAGTGTGATAGGGTTGCTCTAGTGTTTCAGAGAACAAAAACAAATGCAACAATGGAAACAAGTTGCTTTATTTCATGTCTTTTTTAATTCTTACCAGATAGTAAGAAAAGTAAAGTAGGCAACATCATTCTCTAAATGTAATGCTTGAGCAGGAAAGATGCTTGGCTGCTTGAAAGTGTTCCTCTGTATGTCAGACTTCCTTTATTTCACTAGTAAATACTTAGAAAAACTGCTCCATGCACTTCTGCATGTAACAGTGCAGCAACAGAAGTTGTAGCAATCTTAACTAACCTGCTTGGAGGCCTCTGCATGTTCATAATGTAAAGTAAACAGCTGAGGAATGTGTATTGCTGTTGACAGTGAGCGACTGTAAACATCCTCGACTGGAAGCTGTGAAGCAGCAGATGGGGCTTTCAGTCGGATGTTTGCAGCTGCCAACTGCCACAGACGTCAAGAAATGTTTGATACCTAAAGCATAGATGTCTGTTTAAAACTTCTATTCTATTTGGTTTATCACAGACATATGAGTTTAGGCCAAACCATTCTACATACTAGATGTGATGCCTGTGACTATCTAGAAACCATCCAGTTCCTTGTAGGAGCTGTGAAAAGCTTAAAAAAAATTGAAGCAAACCAGCATAGAAAGTAAAAAAAAAAAAAAAGAAAGAAATTAGCCTATATTTTTAACTACAAACTTTCAATTGGATTTCCTGAAGCGAGCTGCCATGCAGCTTGCTTGGCTGTACATGTTGTTTGGCTTGGTTTCTAGGCTCTGCTGAAGTTACAAGATTAGAAGATTAGTACGCACATGCAGCATCTCTGTACTAGTTCATTTAGAATTTGAAATCTGAAGCCTTGTAGGAAACAATCACTTACAGGGCTTTTGGAAACTGGAAATACACCAATTACAGTGACACTGGAAAAAATGACTAAAAATATTTTTTCCTGGAAGAGGCCAACCCTGCAAAATGATGGGGAGGGCAGGGAAGCTTTATTTGATTGCGCTTGTGTCTGATATGTATCACAGCATCTCAGTCATTTGTGGCCCAGCAGTTCCTCTCATTCTCTCTTTTCCATTTATCCATTTTCCCTCTTCCCCCTTGCAAAATAGTAGAAAATGCTGAAGGTTGATTCGGATGTTTCTAGAAGTCAATTGAAAGGATTTGAAGACTCCAGTCCTGCCAGCTAGTTTATTGTGTGGGTGGACTCTAGTAGTTAAATTTGACCCCAGAAATCTAGCTGGAAAGAACAGCTTATGGGATTGGGAGGGTACTCGACTGCCTTTGGTCTAACAATGACTGCTGTCACATCAGAAGAGCAGCAAGGCAGTAGCACATAACTGTGTCAAGCAGACACTGAAAGCACTTGTGTTCGCTTTTGAAAGAAGATAGGCATCTTGTTGGCTTGTGTATGTCTATATAAATGTCTACACCTTTGGTAAAGAGAGCTTTGTTACCAACTTGTTTTTTATTGCTCTCAGTATCCTTTTTCAAATATTTGTATGTACAAAAATACAGTGGCTTAAAATGTGTACTTTAACACATCTCTTACATTTAATACAAGATACAGATAACCTGAGAATATCTGGACATGCTGATTTTTGTTTTTTAAATGAGCTGTTTTCCCCTTGAGACTCTCATGAAATGTTACTGATGTGTCTACCCGAAGCTGTATGTAGAGGGTCAAGAAAATGTGCTCTGTTTGAGGGGACTTAATTAATCCATGTTTTCCATATCCCTTTTAGTGGAGATTTGTGGGCTTGCCCTAAGTTCAGGTTCTATTGTGTTTCAGTGGTGCTTGATGGCTCCTGCTAGCTTTAGTACTGAACATCGTCTTGAATGTTTTACCATCCTGACAAGGGATCACAGTCTAATTCAGGACTAGTTGTGAAGTTAGAAACTAGATAACACAGATAGGGGACTGTAGGGTGAATTACCCAAAGAGTAGTATTCACAGAAAATAATGAGGTGGATGGTATATTTTGCTTGACTTATCTGGGTGGTAAACAGACAACCAGTAAATAAAGGCTCACCAATAACTCCACACAGGAGGGATCTCCAACAAGAGATCCTTCCCCAGTGGTGGTCAGCCCTTAAATGGGGTCTGGGAGAGGTGGAGCCAGACTCCACCCCTTCCAGTCACACAGGTGCATTGCCTTCACCTGTGCTCCTGTGGCTGACTCAGTGCTCAATCAGGTGATCAATCAGTGGTCAGGCCATGATTCAGCAATTCCCATACAAGGACAAATGTGAAAAGTGGAAAACCAGGGGGATAAAGGGACCTGCTTATGTCATGACCATACAGAGTGGCTGTCTGTGCATAGTTGTTTTCTGACTGGAAATAAAGACAGAAGTGATAGCTTCTTAGCCAGTTATTTTTCTAACTATATGTATATATATCCCGAAAGAAGACAAGTTTGGTAGGGTGGTGTATGGGACTGAAGTTAGAATAGATACTGATGTTTTTTTTTTTTTTTTTGTAAGTGCAGAGGGAGCAAGTTAAATGGGCAGAGGTTTCCAGAAGCCTTTTCTTGCAAAACTAAGAAAAGCTTGTAGTGAACTCAGAGAAGGAAGGGTCTCAGGAATCCACATTTGATATTGCTGTCAGGATCCGAAATAGATGTCAGAAACAGGGATTACATCTGCTGTAAAAGTAACAAGAATGTTCTGTGAGTATTGTCATAAATGTGACTTGGCACCGTGGCTGTGGAGAAACCAGGACCAAGGCATGAATTTACAAAGGTTTCACTGAAATTTCACAGTATCAATGACGAAGGAGAAATGAGAGTTACTGACAACAGTGGGGTTATGTCTGAGTGGTGAGTATGGGTGTCACTGCTGACGACGCAGAGCAGTAGTTACAGAGAGAGATGAACAAAATGTGTTTTGGTGGGTGCTTCTGCAACATTTCTAGGTTTAAATCTAGCTTTTCTGCTAACCCTGAGAATTTCCCAAGTGACCTTGTAATGAAATTCATGGACTTGGACACCCTTGTGAAACACGATCTAAGCCTTGCATTCTTAACAGACTTGTCATCTGGAAAGCCTTTCTGTGTATTTGAAGAAGGGGTTGAGCAAGAGGAGAGAACTGCATAGGCAAAGTATTTAATATCAAGATCATTTAGTACCTACTTTGAAGGTTTACATATTGATAGTATTTGTGCATTGGCAGGAAATCCTTTCAATACCTATTCTATTACTCTTCTTCCTGAATTACGTATTGTCTCAAAGCTTGTCTTGTTTTCTCTTGGGAAAATGTAGTACATTGTGACTGATTTCTTCAGCCTCTAATCTCATTAAATGCACATGAGGAGTTTTCTTCCAGAAAAACAGCTTCAAACAAGTTGCCTTCTACCAGCCACCTCTTAAAATCTGCTAGGATTAAGCTTCAGAATAATGTTAGAGTGATGATCCTAATTTCTGTCTGCAGAGGAGGCAGGTTCCTGATTTTATTTTACCCTCTGTGCTGTTCGTGGGGCCATTACTGTATCACTTGGATGGGACTTGCATTCAGGATAGAGGTATTCAAGTCAAGTCCTCTTCACCCCCTTACTGATATAAAAGATGCATTCTTTAAAAAAGCTTCTTTGTTGTCCGAATCTCTTAAGAGCAGCTCTTTTCTGAGTGTTTCTAGAGAAGTTCTATCTGCTGCTGTGGAAGGAGGGAAGATGAGAAAGTTTTATAAAAAAAAAAAAAAAGCCAGTTACGCATACATACTGTTTATGGAAATCATCTTGAAAATGATGGGACAGCTGTTGGAAAAGGCACAATCCATCTGCCTACATATGCACTTGTTACAAAGAGAATACAGCTGATGATATGAATGGAAAGCTTTCAGTACTGAGCTGCTGTTCCTACTCAAGCCACTTTTGAAACCATAAATTGTTCAAACATGTGCTTTAACTCTTTGCTTGAAAAGTGAGTGTTTAATAGCCTTATTTATTAGGGAGTTTTCTTTATTACTGAGAAATGGAATAGAGCTAATACGTTTGTGCTCAATGTGCTTTTGTTTACAGATACAGCAAGACAAGATGAACTAATCCTATCACTGTAAGAAATGGGAATTGGAAAGGATTACTTATAAGATGAATTGAGTCTGTAAATTTCTTCCCATAAGTAGTAATTTATTGACAACATGTATGAAATCACTCATTTTTGTGGTAGTGATATATAATGAAACTTTATGCAGACCATTCTGTTTTTTTTTTCCAAAAGCTTTAAACAGTTGTAATGAAACAAATGAACAAGTGATATGAGAAGGAAGGCACGTGCAGTGCAGTGGCATAGTGTTTTTCCAGATGATGTCTTGGGGCATCTTTTTAGCTATGGATGTAAATATAACTTATTTTACAGCACTTCTCTTGATTTAATATGGATAACCAGTTCAACCTTCCTTTCACCGGCCCTTGTTTTCATTCTTGTCAGTAAGTTAAGAGATGTTTTCAATAAAAACATTTTGTATTTTTGTATTGCTGCTGAAGTTTCTTTTTTCCACCTCCTCTTATGTCATTTCGTTAAATACATACCTCCTCTGTAAATGGAGAGCAATGCAGATGAGCTCCAGGGCTTCTGCTTAGCAAGGCAAAAATATCATTTGAAGTGAAGGATATTACTCAAGAGTTTTTTGCTGTCTCTTCTGGGCATCCAGGTGTACTTCAGTTGATAGCTGGTCTTTCAGTGAGTGCATGTCCTTGGCTTCTTTATTCTTGTGCTGTGTAAGGGCTGAGAATTTGCTCACAGCTCTACAGAATGCTGCACTGAGATCTTTTGTTGCTTTGCTTTGACCAGATCACTCATCTCTTTGCCTTCCTTCACAGACTCACCTTTATTCATCAGATGCAACTTAACCTGCTTTCTTTTGTCTTCGAGATCATCACAACCTATAGTCCCACAAGGAATTGTCTTATAGTGCTGTTCTCCATTACTGCCTTGACTTTCTTTTTTCAAACTTTTCAAAGTTTTTTTTTTTTTTCTTAATTTCACAAATAAAAAGCTGATCAATCAACGCCTTTTTAACTACTTTAGTGTAGTAAAATCCTTGGAAGAGTTTGTGTACTCTTCTGAAGGCTACAGGCTGTAGATATCTTCTTACAGTCATTTTTATATTACTTTTTTCCCTTTGCCCTCATCACCTTCTTTGTACATCAAGAGGAGGGTAAATATTTCCTTACTGCATTGCTGACTTTGCTGAGTTAATAACTGCACTCCTGATGCGTGCTGCCTCTTATGGGGAAACTATCAACTTTCACCTGAGCAGAGTGGCAAATGCATTTCCTTATCCTCAAGAAACATTTTTGCCATTCAGCATAGGGATTTGCCTATTGCTTGTGTTTATTTATATTTTTATATGTACGTGTATTCTCAAAACTAGATATATTAACAAATTTTGCTATACAAGGCTGATATACTCTACTTTGTATTCTTTCATTTACATGTCTGTGTACGCACGTGCATGCATACATGCACTAGCCAAGCTTGAAATAATATGATATGAATGAGGGATGAGGGGAGTAGAGAGGCACAGCAGGCTGTGCAAATGACTAAGTTCTTTTTCCATCAGTTGCCTAGATGAAAAGCAAAGCAAAGAAATCAACTCTGTTTCTAGATTTTCTTTAATACAATTAATTTCGAGCACTGTAGCTGTTTTTATTTATGACATTATTCCATGGAATGTATACTCATCTGAATCTCTTGCTTGACAGATTAAAAAAAAAAAGACCCTCAACACAAGCAGTGGAGTATCTAGTATGCTTACATTAGGAACAAATGCTACTGTTCATTTAGAGCAAGGATCTTATTAGAATGCCGTCAGTTTAATGTATAGAGGCTAGACTGAACCTTGGAGTTACTCTGTTTTGATTGCTGAAAGCTATTGAGTGTTAAAGTCTCTCTGCTAATCTGGTACAACTCTTAAGATTCATAGTGGTGATTAATACTATAGCTATAAACGTTCATCATCAACTCCCTGAAATGTTTTCAAAACATATGGAGGGGTTTTTAACAGCGTAACTTAAACAGCAGTGATACAGATGAAAACCTTCATAAGATGTATTTGCAACAGTGCTTACTATCTCTTTGAAATTGTACCTGCTGTGAGGATTCTTAGTCATTTGTACAAACAGTGATGTCCTTCAAGAGACCGCAGCCAGTAATTACAACTTCTGTGTAATGCGAGGGAAGCAATGAAAGGAAGATGGATCACAAAGGTCCAGCCAGCCCTGCTGAGAGTAGTGGGTAGGCATATAGTATAGTAGGTAGCACGAATGCTAGCTCCTGCGTGCTCTCAAATCCAGCTCAGGCCCTAGGCTCACAGTGCTAGGCCTCCTGCTCCCGTGGCCTGGGACTGTGGGCCGCCGGGTGACTCCACTGTCCTGTGAGGCTGGCACAAAGTCCTGCCTTATGAGCCTTCCTAGAGCTGCTTGGCAAGTACAGCAGCATCTTCCCAAATATATCCCAGGCACAGGGCGCGTATTTGGTATGGATGCATGTATCTTCAGGCCTTGTTATGCTAGGCCCGGAGCTGTGATGCTGCAGATGTGTTGTTTTCTGTTCTGTGCTGACCTTGGAAATATTTGGCAGCCATTTGGCAGGTCACATAAATACAGGCATCCGTGGACTGGTGAAGTACCTCAAAAATTGTAACTTTCTTATTTTCTGAGCAATTAAACAAGGACGCAAAGAGGAATTCAGAATCAGAACATTAATGTGCTGTTGACTTAATGTGAAAAATGCAGGAAATGCAGTTTCTCTTTCCCACATTGTGTTTGTGGCGTTATCATAACCTTTGAATATTCTGTGAGGATCTGATTGTTCGTGAAAGCTGGTAAGAAATGCTTGTGGGAAGGGTTCATAGTGCTGAGCTTTCTACAGCTGTGGTGTAGTTGGTTACTTCTGAGCTGGACCAGTTCAGACATAGAAGCAGAGGCACTTATGTGGCAATTTATATGATTAATTTTAGATACGTATTTAGGAAAGGGGTGAATTGTCCCCAGCTGCTATGCTTGTCCCTCTTTATCTTCAGAAGTAACTGTAGGATAACTAGCTCATATGTGGGTATCTTGGCTTAGAAGTCTGTATGTGGTCTGATGAATATAATCTTTTGCTCTTAAAGGAGGATATTCAAAAGGTAGAAGACTTTGAACCACACAAAGTGAGAGATGAAATGTGAACAGGAAAAGGTGGAGCACTTTTCAATAGCTTACAAAAATCTTACTAGTTGTAGAAGCATCTACAATCGAGGGAAATATCAAAGATTAAAAAAAAAAAAAAAAGACCAAGAATAGAAGTAGAAACTGCTATTAAAAATACTGCCTTTTCCTTCTTCCTGCCACCAGAAATCCCTAAACAGATAGCTGACAGCATTTATTCCATGAATATAAATTAGCAGATAATTAAGCTATGTATAAAAATAGTAAGAAAATGACATGAGTGGAGGGACAGCTGGACAGTTAGGGATAGTAAGATTTTATTAGGAAGAAAAATAGCTTTAATCCTGGTGTTGTGTGACCAGGTAGAAGTCACGGGGCAGTGCTGAAAGACAAAAAATACTTGATAGATTTGTCAGCTATGTGCTTGAAAAGCACAATTTCTGACAGATCGGTGTTGATGTAATTTTTTTTTTCATGTGAGCAACCTAGGAGGATGCTTAACAGTAGCTTTTAAAATATGCAAATAATTTGTATCAGGGAGCTAGAGGAGAATAAAAGGAGAAACTTTGCAAAATGCTAATCTAAAATTGAATACTCCAGATTACAGATTGAAACTAGTTTGTGTCAGTGCTTAACTGTGTAAATAGAGTGTGTAATTACTTTATAGGCTGTCTGCTTGATCAAAACAACTGAAATAGGGTTTGGGTCAAAGCAGGTACATATAGTAGATCATTGTGAAATTCCAGGAAATTGAACTCATCTACTGTGTTGTCTTTTTATTTTATTTCTTCTGAAATCAGGCAGATTAGTAGTGTCATAAATAGCCTCTGTGTTGTAATTCAGGATATTTCATTTGGCAATCAAACATCCTGATGGAAAAAGAAATTGAAATAGTAAAAAGTGTAGAAACAGTGTATCAGTGGGATTAAAAATTGCTCAACAGACTTAAAACTGTGAGTGTCAGTGGAGTATTATCTTTGCAAGGAATGTTTCCCAGAGGAGGAGAGAGCTAGGCAGTTGTTTTTTTTGTTTTGTTTTGTTTTAATATATTATTAATCTCTTCTGGTATTTGTGATGTTTTGTTTTAGTTTTTATTTATTTTATTTATTTCTATTTTTTTGAGGGGGTGGGGGGAAGAGAAGCTAGGGTGGAAGGTATTATTTGTTTTGTAGTTGGCTTATCTGGAGGAGATCAGAGGTGTTCTTGTTAGCTTGCAGATGATCTAGTCTTGGGAAGGTATAATGAAAATGAGAAGAGATCATGTAGCAGGCTACATGCATTTCTTAGGAAGCAAACTGATAACATTTATCTTGAATGCAGCCCAAATGTGTGTATATTTAGAAATCAGATAGCTGGGATACACTTAGCTTGAAAAATGCCATGTAGGTGCCTACTAGGTAATGGGTTGAGAAGTTGTTAGAAAGTACTTTTTAAGGTCAGGAGAGAGAACTAGATGAAGTGTTCTGCTTCCAAGATGGCTTTAGATCCTCACTGTTACAATATAGAAGGAGAAAATGACATTGGGTAACTCTGGGTGTTATTTTGTGCTTTTCTCCAGTATGCTTTGAGAATAGCTGGACCATGACTGTGATCTCGTGTGTAGCTTATGTGTTGGAAAGAAGATAAGATTGCTGGTGTATTGCAAGATAGTGTGCAATGTTAGAGGAATAGAGGGAGACATGAGAAAGGAGTGTCTTGGTCAGCAAAGAAGGGTAAAACAGAGGAAGGGAAAACTGAAAATGTGTAACTGTCAAACACTGGTAAAATGGTGCCAAAAACTTGAAATTGGGTGCTGTAGGTAATGCTTTTGAAATATTCAGATTTTTTTTTTCTTCTCCAGATTTCAAGTTGAGCATTGTTCTGTCAGGAAAAATATGTCACCACTGTACCTCGGAAGCATCTGATCAAAAGTGGTTTTGCATGCCTGAGTGACAGGGTAGGAAAAGAGTATTGACCGAGGCTCTGGGGAGTGAGGGTGGGAACAGTATTTTCAGGAGAATGGCCTATAACTAGAAGTGTCCTGAAGGAGTATACTTTATTTTATTTTATTTTGAAGACTTTAATGTCTTCTGAAAATCAGATCTTTAGGATATGTGTCCTAAAGGTTGCTGTCCTGCAAAATGCAGTTGTGCTCTTCAATTTCTAAAAAGGATCTTCAGGGCTGTCTTATTGCTTGCATTGGATGGTATTTTTGAAAGGCATAAAATTTTGCTGTATTGAAAATAGCATATTAGAAGTATCGTTTGAGAGTTCATAAAGTTATCTGGTCTCACAACTCAAGCAGCTGAGTTGTAGCTTACTTCTGATGCGTCAAGATGCAACATGACTATGAGCTGTAGTTAATGAATCAAATTCCTAAGTCAAACTGTCTGATTCATCTTTTAATTGTTGTTCCACATCTTCAAAGTTAGCCAGATTCTCTACAGCAACAAATATTTCTACTTCTGCAGGCTTACTGAACAAGTAAATAAGTACAGCAAAATCCAAATGCAATTTGGCAAGCCAGTATACTGCTGGAAATGCTTGCCAAAACTGCTTTGGCAAAGCTATCCTCTGCTTTCAGTAGATTTGAAATAAAATCAGATGAGATCTCGATTCTCTCTTCATGGAAGCTTAGTGACAGTCTTAAATATTGCTACTACTGGGTGAACTGTGTGCAGAGAATGCAGCTGTGGAAGTGCTGGATACAAACTGGTTTCTTTGCACACCATCCTGGTCTTTGAACTGTGAGAACTGGGTTATAGCTGCAAAAGTGGAATCGTTCACATGCTTGTTAAATAAGTGGGAAAGAACAACCATGTGTGCTTGTAAACTTCACATTTATGAGGCAATACTTTCTTCACTGCTTAAAAGTCTGTTGTTCTTTTTAAATCTGGCCTTGGTGAAGTTTTGAATGCAGTCACAGGGATTTCTGGGTTAACAGCCAGGAGATTAATCATCTTCTCTTGGAAACAAACCTCAGGAGATGGAAGAACCAAAAAACAATGCAAAGAAGTCTGTATTAGTAACAGCTAATGGATGTTCTGTTTTCTTCAAACTTCCTGAAGTGCTGATACTAGCACAATACAGATGAGATGCTACTGTTCAGTTTCAGCACTTTGCTACTAGTACAAGTGAAAATGGATTGGGGCATTGGTTACAGGTGTTTGTGGTGTTAAGGAACTTTAGGCAACTGGAGAATGGCATTTTATGCATAGTTCAAACAGTAAACAGGTGAAGGAAGGTGGTAATGGATGGTGGCAAACAGTAGAATTAGGGATGAGAGGGGGGATGAGTAAATTGCAATGCAGAAAGCCTAAAAGAAAATAAAAACAAAAAAACTGTGTTGGTTTTTGAAATCTGTTGTATATTCTATTTATTCTTCTACGTATTTCTTAATTTTTTATCTTTGACCTGGCACAAAGTTGAATATGCAGGCTGCAGTTAGACGTTGGCGTGGCCCGTAATGATGCGTAAGATGGAACAGTAAGGTTGCAGATGACACTGCATAACGTAAGTTGGCTGGAAGCTTAATCTGCCTGAGGGTAGTGAGACCCTACAGAGGGATCTGGACAGGCTGGATTGCTGGGCTGAAGCCAATAGGATGAGGTTCAGCAAAACCAAGTGCTGGGTTCTGCACTTGGACCACAACAACCTCAGGCAGTGCTACAGGCTTGGGGCAGAGTGGCTCTATAGAGACTCTACAGAGAAAACAGACCTGGGGGTACTAGAGTGGCTCTATAGAGACTCTACAGAGAAAACAGACCTGGGGGTACTAGTTGATGCTCAGCTGAACATGAGCCAGCAGTGTGCTCAGTTGGCCAAAAAGGCCAATGGCATCCTGGCTTGTATCAGAAATAGCACTGCCAGCAGGAGCAGAGAAGTAATTTTCCCCCTGTACTCAGCACTGGTGAAGCCTCACCTTGAATACTGTGTTCATTTTTGGTCCCCTCTCTGCAAGAAAGACATTGAGGCCCTGGAGCAAGGGAAGGACCAAAGAAGGGCAGCAAAGCTGCTTGAGGTGTCTGGAGCACAAGTCTTAACGAAGAACAGCTGCAGGTGTGGGGGTTGTTCAGTCTGGAGAAGAGGAGGCTCATGGGAGGCCTTATTGCTCTCAGTAACTACCTGAAGGGAGGTTGTAGTGAGCTGGGGAGCTTCTTCTCCCAGGTAACTAGTGATAGGACAAGAAGGAATGGCTTCAGATTGTGCCGGGAAGATTCAGACTGGATGTTAAGAAATTCTTCTCCAAAAGAGTGGTCAGGCACTAGAATGGGCTACCCAGGGAGGTGGTGGAGACACCAACCCTGAGGGTGTTCAAAGAACATAACATTTAGATTTTGTGTTGAGGGATGTGGTTTGGTGAGAACTATTGGTGATAAGTGGACAGTTGGAATGGATGATCTTGTAGGTCTTTTCCAACCTTGGTGATTCTATGTTTCTCTTCAAAAGTGTTCTACATACAAGATTCAGATGCCAAAAATTAGACAGCATCTCCCTCTGGAGGTCTTTAAAAGCATCTCTGTGCAGAGAAATTGATACTTATTTTAGGAAGATGGCATTAGTAAGTACCTAAACACTGGAATTATCCTAGATAGTGTAGTGACTTTGTCATTACTCTGCATGTTCAGTAGAAGTAGTATATATGGCAAAGCCAGGCTAGTCACTGACTGAATAGGAAAACTAACCTGGTCTGTAAGAGTAGGTTTTATGCACCACAATAAAGAGAAGTTGATTAAGGAAATTGATGCAGGCAGGTTGTGTTAGAAGACTTTGGCCAACAGGTTCTAGTCTAATCGTTTGGCATAGTGAATAATGAATCCAGAAGAGGAAGTGCACATGGCTGCTTCTTTAGACGACTGGATCCTAAAGAAGTGTCTGCATAGCCCAAAATTGATTGTAATTTGCTGTACAATGCTAAAAAAAAAACTCCCACCCCATTAATGAATAAACTACTGTATGAGTAATGTTTTGTTGTCAGTTGATAAAGGAATGAGGTATGCATTCCACTCGTATTCTGCTTATTCCACTGAGTGATGCAAAAACTGAGTTTTTTTTCTTGTTGCATGAAGTGTCTCTGCTGTGTTCATAGCTGGTAAAGTCTCAGTAAATGTAGCCAGTAGAGCTAGATAGTAGTTTGGCTGGTCATCCCTCAGGAGCATAGGTCACTTGTCTATACCTGGTGCCAACTAGGATCATTGGAGTATTAGTAGAAACTGTACAATGCTGCTAAGTACAGCCTGAGACTTGCAGGGTCGGGAACAACTGGAAGTGAAGTGGGACATGCCAGAATGTGTAAAGTGATAGCAGGTACAAGGTGAACGAATTATGCTTAAACTGTCTACTATAGGATAAATCAGATCTTTCTGTAGACTTTGACTGGAGAAGTTTGTCTTCATATGGCTTAAGTATCTTACTAAGAGTTGAATTCTACCTTAAATGTCGCTTTCTTACTCTGTAAGTAGCCAGTCATACCTGTCTGGATAAAAAATGTTCAAGAAGTTCTTGAAAGAATCAGGATGTCACCAGGGAATGTCAAAGCAGCATGCTTTTATAGATTCTTGCAATATTATGTTATTATCAAGAGTTGAGAGTTATTTGAAGATATTCAAGGAATTAAGTGACATATTAAGTTCTTTTTTGTCTTCAGTAAGTCCCTCAGCATTTCGTATTGCTTTTGTTCTTTTGAACCTATCTCATCTCTCCTGTCTGACATCTGATCTGTGGATGTGTTTCTTGAGATCAAGGCAGAACATGTGGGAGCTCTGTAAAGTTACACATGCCGTGTTTGTCCTCTGCCACCAAGAAGCCTAAAGACAGGAAGCTGAAGGGTTTCGATTTCGAGATGGATCAAGAGGAGCATATTGGAAACCTGTAAACAAGCAGTCTCATTTCCCTTCTTTTTTTCCCTTTAAATCTACACCCATAGCAACTATTCATGCCAAAGAATTTCTGTGGAAAAAGGAAATTTGTAAAGAAGCCTTGTTCTTTTGTGTCATAAAGATGTATCTCATGAACATGCCTTGTGCTGGCTTGGAAAGTCGGATGCTTCATTCATGGGAGGAACCAATTGCAGATACCAGATTAGTTAAGATTTATTTTTTCCTTTTCCTTCCCCATCGGTCCACAAAGTTGAAAATCTTACTGTAAAGGATCTGTCATGTTACCTCAGAAAAATTAATATCTTTTGTTAATATTGCCAATTCTAAGCGATTCTGGCACCAATTTAGCAAGCAAAAGTGTATTGGGTGTGGGAGGAAGGAAGGAACGGTTGTTTCTCTTTAGGATGGACACAAAAAGCAGTACTGTAAGATAAAATAAAAGGCATGGAAAGCATCTTTTTTTCAGTAGTGTCAGCTGGACCCAGATCTCATCCCATATGCTACCTTTTAATGTGATTCCACGTGTTCTTTTCTATTGACAGCTGTCTGACACTGTGTTTGCATGGTGGGTCTGAAGCTCATATATTCCTATCTGGGTACTTACCTTCAGGTGCATGCTGTGGTTCAGAAGTGCTGTTGTCTTTCTTCTCTCAACTTCAGTACTTAAGTGTACACACTTAAGCTAAAATAGATCTAAATTGTTAATAGGAGAAGAACCTGGTGCTTTTAAGTCCCTCTGACTTGGCATTTGCTGTCTGATGTCATGGCAGGCTGTGCTTGCTAGGTGTGTTATGTTACAAGACAGTTACATGCAGAGATGTTTTCTTCTCCATGAAAGCTGTAGTAAAAGTAATTGCTCCTAACTGCATCTGCAGACTGCTGTCTGTTTCTGATGCTGGTAAAGTATCTTTACTCCTCAGGAGTAATAAAACCCATACTGTTCAACTACTAATGTATGGATAGAGCATTTTTGCCTTAAAAATGAGTCATTTTGAACTTTCTAAAGATGTTTCATGGCTGCAGCAAATCTTTTCTGCTATGTGAAGTATGTGAGTGGAAATGTGCTAAAAACTGCATCATGAACTAAATCAGGGTTGTGACATATACCTCATATATTGAGAAGTAGTTTGCTCTGAATTCCACTTGCTTACTGTAAAGAATATCTGAAGGTATAAAAAAAGCGTAGATTTCACCGTAAGCAATAAACAGGACTCTGCCAACACTGCCTTTTGTTGCTAATGTTCTTACTTTGATTTGCTGCAATCCTTTTTCTGCTCTTAGGAGACAACTGTCAGCTGGTAGGAGTTCCTCTGAGCTGACCAAAAGAGTAACTGACCTTCTCTTAATGCAGTAATTTTTTAGGTTAGTGTTTGTTATGTTGTTATGCTTTTGGTTTTTGTTTTACTGTTTCAACTCCCATTTTCAGTTCCCAGTCACTTTAAAATTAATAAAATGACTTGTTTTCCAAAATGCAACTATATGCTTTAAAATCTATATAGTTGCAGTAAACGTTGCTGAATGTATGCTCTCTGCTTTCTGAAGAATCTGAAGATGTGTAATATAAAACTGAGCATCGTTTAATCTCAAGTTGCAAACTGATCATTTCAAAATTGAGGATTTCATTATTTTTAGAAATGAAAATCTGAACCTAATTTAACTTTCAACCTCGTGCAGTTCCCGTTAAAGCATCTGTTGACATGACTGTTGTGTTGGTGGGAGGTGTCATGTTGCTGAGCTCTCGAGCAGTTTCCCGGCACTGGAATGGGCAGCACTGGGACAGATTTTACATTAGAGGAGGGTGTATATGTTACCATGCTTCTTAAACGTGGGTTTTGATCTCTGTGGAATGGCTAACGGTGATGACAGAATTGTTTCTGAAGGTCTTCTTCAGTGGCTCCAGTGCAGCTTGGGCTGTGAGCAGGCAAATGTTGGCAGCCGTAACTTAGAAGAAAAGAGAAGGGTATTTCTAGCCAGAAATGTATGGCAGTATAGGCAAGGAAGTAAATATCCCTGCTGGTTCATCTCATCACAAGGCAAATACAGGCTGTCTGGTTATTTTGTGTAACCTCCAAGCAAAACGCCTGTGTGGCCCCGCTGTCATTCCTCTCTTTGGTTTTGCTTTTAGTGCACAGGCTAAAATTGGGATGTTGCTGAACCCTGTCTGACAAGCCAGTTGTTCAGATAAGACCCATAGATTTGCAGCACTGGTCAAAAATATCTTCAGAAAGGAAGTGCCCGAGCTGCTTACATCCCTTTCTTCTCCTTTTAATACTTGGCAGGCTTTCACTTAGCTTGGTCAGGAAATTAATATGGTGTGGTAGTTGGAGAGGTCACTTCCATCGAGCAATCTGAAATACTAGCTGCCTGCTCTCATCTTGGGCCAGGAAGGCCACAGGCAGGACTTTAGGCAGTCACTGGAGTTCTATGTTTAATTTATTTTTTTTTCCTTTGGTACTTCTAAGATTTCCTGGTGCTGTCAAACTTGGAAAGGCAAGTTAATCTTATTTCCACTGCTGGATGGGATTTCTCACAAGTGACTTTTTTTTTTTTTTCTGATAAGTAGTCTGCTAATTTTACAAGTGAAAAGCTGGGCTCTGGAGGTAAGTGGCATCAGTCCGGGTTAATACAGTGATTCACAGCCCTGAGTTAGGGCAACAGGATGCAGGTTAGCAGCCTCTATCGGGGAGGAGGCATTGATTTTATTTTTAAATTATTACTATATTTTCAATTTTGTTTCTACTACTGGATCATATGTTTATGAAAATCACTATGCCAGAGCCTGCCTTTGTCAGTCCTTACCTGCTACTGAACCTTGAGTTTCTGCCATCCTGCTGCTTGGACACAGGGTGGATATCCTCATCTTTCTGGCACTGCTTTGCTTCCTCCTTCCTGTCAGGTGGGGCTGTCTTTAGTCCTCAGCTGGGCTGTGGGATTGGAAGAGAGATAGAAACAAGAATGATTGTGATGACCTTTTCTCAACTGCCTGCTATCCTTGTACTGTAAGTTGACTGTATGATGTGAAAAGTTGGATTTGTGGGCCAGTGGCACGCTGAGTGCAGCTTCCTGCTTCTGTCCTGGGTTAGTAACTAAGAGACTGAAAACACTTCAATTACCAAGTGGAATGGTTTTTTCAAAAGTTATAATTCGCTTGAACTTTGTGAAGCTTAAAGTTTGTGTTTATATATCCTACTCTTGGATTATAGTTGAATGCATTTATTTGTTTAAGTATGGGTACGGCATGGTTCTATTTTTGGTGATCGCTGTATTGCTCCCCTTCCCTAAGATAAATTAAATGAAAATAAACTAATATTTAGCAGTATGTCAAGTGGGGAAGGGTTAATGATGATCATACTCAATTATCTAAGTGTGTACATGAGGAATTACAGTGGATGTAGAATCTTTCTAAATAGTTCAGCTACTGCTGCCTCCAGACTGACCAAGCTTTGTGGGAATATAATTTGTTGTTGTTTTTTTTTCTTTTTAAATGCAACAAAGCATTCCTTTATTTTATATCAGCATTGTATAAGTTGGGCAGCAAGAGGAGGAGAGGAGGGGATGGAAATAGAAGGCTGTTGCTAAATTGGTACCTTTCAGTTCCTTTGTTCAACTTAAGATTTATTTTAACCACAGTAAAATAGATGTGGTTTTTAAAGAAGCCACTGTCTGAAATAACTAAAAATGTATCATCATTTGACTAATGTATAATTTACTACTATTTCATTGTACTTTTTTTTTTCTTAGTCAAACTTTTTTGTTACACGGCATCAGAAACTGTCCTATCTCTCACAGTGCTGTTTCTGTAAACACCATCCGAGGGCTGGCTCCAGGACTGTGTTTGTTCAGTTAGTTGGGAGACTCCCTTCCAACAGAGGAAATGGGCTGTTCTGTATGAGCTCTTGCTGGAGATTGTTCACATCCATAGAAGCCATATCCTCTGCAGGAAGAGAGAACTTGGACTCTTGCCACCATGTGTCCGTGATGTTAATGAGTGGGAGAAGCCATGTGTTCATTGCCTGCTGCAGCAGTAATCTGCTAATTCAGGGAAGGGGTGAGAAAACAAAATGGGGTTGGGATGAAATTTAAATGTGACGCTTAATCCTACTGTAATTGCACACGGAGTCACGAGCGTTGTGTTGCAGCCCGTGGGATGAGGGAAGCTGTTGAATGTACCTGAAATCTATGCATTGGGAAGAACTAGACCAAATGGGATCTGGATCCAAGCCTCATCGCAAATATATTGTGTTTGCCAAGCAGAAATCTCAGCTGAGTTTCTGTAAAACTGAAGCCCTCCTTGTTTTCATCTCACAGCAACTGTTGTTTAATACAGATGAGCAACTTGATCTCCTTTGGTTGCTGACATACCATAGTGATGAGCTTCAGTGAAATACTTGTAAAGAAGTTTGGAACTTGCTGCCTATTTAGGAGAACAGAGTAAGCCCAGGTGAGTTTTGCTGCAGTCTTTCTGTTAAGATAGTAAGTTTAAATCCTTTTTTCCATGTAAAGGTTGCAGCTTCAAGTAATACCTAGTAGTGCACTTAATTTTCTTTGGCCTCCCTACTTGGGCAGCCCAAGCCTAAGGCATGTTCTGTTTTTACTGACTAGTTGAGGGATTGTATAAGTGGTCAGTTTGGTGTTAAATGCAACTGCAGCACATAGGCTGAATTTGGGGTGCCTGGGGATTGCAGTGAACTCCCTGCCGTAGGTCTGGGTCGCAGCAGCCAAGCTGAGGCATGGTGGTAGTGCTGGGCCTGGAACACCAGCCATGCCAGCTCGCTGCCCTAATTTTCTTGTTGAAGGCTCTGAGTTGTAGCTTGCCTTTCTGTTGAGATGCAATAGAGGAAAAGTGCAAACGCAGCTTTATAGAAACTGTAATGTGATAAAGGCTGCCACCACGTGATAACTGGAGGTTGAGAAGGCTAATTAGTAAGGTGGTGGAACGGTGAGTGTAGGCCTTGGTCAGCCCAGTGCAAATATCTTCAGACTTTAGCAAGAACACCATAAACTAACATGAAGAAGGTTTATGGTGGTACTGGAAGAGTGGAACTAGATGCAACCCCTGTGCTTAGGGGTAAAATGCAAATCTGGGAAGTGAAAGAAGAGGTGAGGAGATTGAAGTATTCAAGGTTGGAGAAAATAGCTAATGTGTGGAAACTCTCTGCTAATGACAGCTGCATACTTTTCCATAACTTGCTTGTGAATCCTTCAAAAAGGGAGTTAATAAAAATAACCACGTTAAGCTATTTTTTGTTTACCGTAACTGTTAGGAAATGTGTACTGCTGTTTTTCAGCTCTCACTCTTAATAGCACCGTTTGTAGGGTCATTTTCTTGTCCTGCTTGTGTTTTTCAAGCCTTCTGCTAAACCTCATTCCTGGGTTTTGTGAGTCTACTTGTCCACGTAAAAATGACAGAATTTTACATTGGCAATATCCCTTTCTCAAAAGCATCTTTATCTAGAATTTTTTTCAGTAGAGGAAAAAAATGCATCCATCATACCCCATCTGCTCTGTCATGCAAATAGTGCCTTGTCACTACTGAAAGGCCAGCCTGTCTCAAAGCCTCACAGATTGAATGCCATTTGCTGCAGTTTATTCAATAGCAGAGCTGGCTGCCTCGTGGGTGGAGGGAAATGTTAGAGGCTAGCTGAGCATATTTTGGGTAGTCTTGAGAAAGACACCTTTGCTTTCAGCGGAACTTCTACTTTAAAGATAAAAATCTAATACTGCAACTTAATTTCTTACAGGCTATTTATACAGCTTTTAAGTTTCTTTCTACCCAAATGTTGTGGCTGCATGAGCTAAAAACGCTTTTTACTACTGTAGAACTTTGATTTGTAGAGATGAGAGGACTTTGAGGGAAGAGGGCCAGCTATTCTGTTTCCTGGCACAGAGTGCAGGCTGGCTCTTGGGTCATGTGCTCTTCGTGCTGCTAATGCTCTCAATTTATTTTCTGAAGAGTGGCTGGAACAGCACTTGTCATCTGGGCATTTTAAACTCAGACAGGGCAGGCAGCGTATGTAAAACCATTGCTTTTGGGGGTGTTCTTTGTATGCTTTTAATGGAGGATGTGGGGGGAGAATGACTTAGGGAGGAACAAGTGTTTACATGTAGAGAATTTGCAGGAGAGAGGTTAACACAGAAACTATGAGCCTGGAGGGTCTTTGTTACGATTAGAGCCAAGACTAGTAAATTAAATATTCCAGTTTAAAGAGTGTACATAAATTACCTCTTGTATTAACCTGACAAAGGCTTGCAGTTGTATGGAACAAAATAGAAATTGTGCAAAGGTTTGCTGATGAAACTCAAAAGCAAGGTGAAACTTGCTTGTCGGTTTTACATTTAATTAAGCTGGTTTGCAACAGAACTTGCTTTCCTTCTTAAGTCCATGATCAGCCTCCTCAGAGAGAAACCTCTGTGACAGTAGAGCTCATCTTAACCAGGAACGAGGTTCCAAAGCTTATTTTTTCAGATGTGAGAACAGAGGCATTCTTTTTTCAGATGTAGTTTTGATACCGTGTCGAGTGATTTGGGAGCTTTCTTTGAAGTGATTTACTTCACATTCATTTTTTGTGAGATGTTGCTGCTCCACTTCTAGACAGGTCCTTCACCTTTCCTTAAACAAGGTAAATCTATCAGGATGCTATCTGCCTCTGAATTTTATTCCTCTTTTTCTTATTGATGCCCAAATTGCGCAGCATCTGTATTAAGAAAACTGCTCCCAAAAAGCCACTTTGTGTCTGTGTTTCTGCAGCTCTTCCAGCTTTGTTCAGCTGACGAAGTCATACAAAGGAGAGGAAGAAGGTAGACATTGAATTTGAAACCTCAGGGTCGTGCTAAAGCTACTCTGTATAACATGACAGATTTTTAACTGAACTCATCCTGGCCATCAGTCTAAAATGTTCATTTTCTGTTGGCTTCTTTTTCGTAACATATTTTTCTTTTTTTTTTTTTGAAGTCTTTTACAATGACTGCCTTTAATGTGTGCTGAGTTGACTGCATTTGATAAGAAAAATCAAGATGTTCTTGTAAGATGGTGCAATAAGCCAGCATTAAAACTGTGAACAGTGATCCTTCTATTATTCCTGTATCTAAGAAACAAATTGGACGTGAAGTTGTCCTAATGTAAAATTCCAGCTTATTTCTTAAAAAATACCAAGCAATCAAATGTCTCATCAACATCCAATGATTCTGTGTTGAGCATAAATCACGTTATTTAGATCTCTTTTTCGTTTGACAGTTTTCTTTCCTTGGTTTCTATGAGTTCTGCTGTCCTCTTAGTAAATGTTTTTGCTTTAGAGTAAGACTTACTAATTTTAGTGTGACAGAAGGCTCAGCCTATAACTAGTAAGAATTAGCAGCTTTGCTAAGTCTAGATAATTGTACATGTTTGGGATGGCTGAGTGGTTTCATTCGTCTCTAATTGTTTTCAGTCTTTGCATTAACGACCTGGAACATGTCCTGCCCTTGTTGGCATCATTAATATTGAAGTGTAATTGTATTTGGACATAGTGCAGCTAAAAATGTTTCTGTGACATGTCTGTCTTGCTGAAGTCAGCAAGAAATTGTAAACTTTGGTACTTATTTGCATGAAGAAACGAGGTGAACTGTGCTATTGGAAGTTTCTGACTAAAGCCATCTCAACCAGATGCACTTAGCAGCACTTTCCTTACATCTCTTGTCAAAAATTATACAACAGGAGGAGGCAGAGGGAGCTTCTGCTGTAGCACAAGGACACTCCTGATAATGCTTGTTTCGCAGAACAGCTTTATTTAGCTTAGCAACCTTGTTGCTGAATATTCCCCATCCCTTAGCAGCAACATCTCATAAGACAAGCTATTTGGGATCAGAACTGAATTGGAAAAGCAGGGGGCAGAGATGCGTGCCGTGGCCGTGGTGTGAGGGGCCTGAGGGAGGAGGGGATGGAACCTTAATTAGAGGGGGCTGAGTATAGAGCTGCTCCTTAATGTCCTGCAACTGTCCTTACAGCTTTGTATTTCAGTTTTTGCCAGTCTTGGGAACATGCAGTTAGGACTATATATCGAGCCCCAGTGGCTGTTTCTCTGTATGGAAGTGAGATTTGCTGTTTGGTTGAACTTGCTTGACAAAAGCGTGCACCCTAACATTTGGGGGTTTGAGTAAATATCTATATTAAACTGGCATCGAGCAATTCTCTAGGTTGTACTGACATCTGCTGGCAGTTTGTATGTTGAAGTTGTATTTGAAATTTTTTTTCAGAGGTGGGACACTTATTTACAGTCTGCTTTTTTTGTATTTCAGTGAGCTGACAAGAAATATGGCTCTGGATAGTGGCTGCTCATCTCCCACTGTTCTTCTCCCTACTAGGGAAGGGAAAAAGTTTTAAATTGCTGGAGCTGTTTGGTTTTTCTTCTTTGTTTTAAAACCAGTTTAAAAAATATTCAGAATGTTAATTTCAGATATTTGTTAATTTGTGTGTCTTATGCAAATTGCATGGAGGACAAACCTTTTAATTATTATTTTTTCTCACCTTGAAGTGCTGTAATGGGACTGTTTTATGATGGAAGTGCATGGGGTAGTTTTTCTTTCTTCTAAGCCTCTCACCAGTTGCTAAAGGAGAGCCCTGAGATTCATCTCCTTTTTCTGTCTTCTCCATTAGAGATCCTGGGGTTTCTCTTTACATATCCAGGTATCTAAGTGCACAATTCTAAAATGTAACTGAGAATGCTATGAGCAGGGGAAGAAAAAAACATGAGAACTCATTGAGGTGATCTTGAAGCAGTTTAGTAAAAATGCCAAGTGTTTGTTCAAGTTACCAGGAACAAGCCAGAAGACTTTTAAATACCTTGAAGCTTTCCCCGGGACTGCTGCTTTGTGTGCTCTCCATATTCAGGATTAGAATGCAGCTCAAGAATTTTGCTCCTCAAATGCACTTCTTCAAATGATGTAGTCAGTTTAGCCTTCCCTGTGTGCACTATACATGAATTTTGAGAATGATTTGGGACACTAATTTGAGCTTTCATTTGTGAAATATGGTACAAGTGAGCTTACAATATAAACAGCTTCTTAGTAGATTTGCTAATGCTGTCGTGTCCCTAGTGTCCCCATTTTAGTGATTACAGGTTATGGGAACTGGCAGATGTCAACTCACGTGGTGGGCTGTAAGAGCATTATTTTGCACATGAAGAAGTGTCTTTCTTCCTTACAGACTGAGGATCATAGTTTTTCTTTATTTTGATGTCATCTGCTATCAGGTGATATAATCAAGTGGCAGTGCTTGACTTGAACAAATATTCAGTGAAATGAACAGCAAATAATTTATGCCCACTGTCCCCTAGATTATTGTTACTGCAAGCAATTAGATGTCTAAATTACTACAGAGGAAATAAAATAAGTTTTCTTTTCAGTCATAAATGTCACAAAGGGAAGGCCCTTCTGTGCTTCACTGGGGAAATAAAAAGGGTGTGTACGATGGTAGTTTCTTCATAGTGCAGCCTGTACTATGTAGTTCCAGGTGACAGCAGTGCACTCCTTTTGTTTTTTGGGAATAGTTTACCTTGTTGTTTTGATATACTAAATTTTTCTAGCAGCTGCTTCAGTCATAACTCCCTATATTACTTTTTACAGTCCTAGAACACCAAGGTTTTCACTAACCCCTTGCCTTTTCAAGATCTGAGAAAGAGAGAAAACTCCACTGCAGCAATTGGTTCTTAGTGTTGTGATAGCTTTGCTGAGACAGCAGTCATCCACATGGCTGGCTGGTAGTGGTAGTGCTTTCCCTTATCTCCCATAGCTTCTCAAGTCCTGCAAGGCTTTGCACAGGACTTGCTGGCAAATCACCAGTTTCATTTCCTTCTCAGAATCCTACAGAATGGCATGCATTGCAATGAAAGCTGGTTTTCTTTGCTGCTATCTGAATTTCTAGACACAGATGAGGAGCTATGCCTTAGACGCGGTAGGTATCTACCCCTTTGGCTGAGGGACGTAGTGTACTCAACTTGCTGCCCTTCCCCAGCTCTCTGATCTTAGAAGCATCATCCAGACTCTGTTAGTATTGATTAAAATAAAATAGACACCTGAAATAACTTGGAAGTGAAAAGCAGTCAATGGGGAAACTGCAGAAATACTGAGTCTGTGCTTACTGTAAGCGTTTAATTGCTGTCATGTTCTCCTGTTGCTTGTTTTGAATATAAGCCCTTCAGAATAGCATCACTACGTGTTGAGTATAAATGCAGTGCTTATCAAAAGATTTCCTTCAGTTGTCTGAGGTTACAAATATCCAATGGACAGCATATCTGAAATGCATGCACAAAACTGACTTTTAAGTCCTAAGTCATTCATATCATTCATTTAAATGGTGAGGCTCAAGAAGAACACACAGTAAACCTCAGAAGGCATTGTGGGATTTCACAGTAGTATGAGACAATAATACATTCCTTGGTTTTTATTCTGATTTTTTTTTGTTCTGAATTTCATGGTTATTTTTTCCTTCATCTATTTGAGTATTTCACTGCCACTGTATCGTTTGCCTTGATGAGTTTTCATTGTGTGCTGACAGTGTTTCCAGCTATTGAGCTGGCTGTCACAAATTTTCTTAGATGCGAGGCTAACAGCTACACAGGCATATCTTGAAAGCAAATTTTTGTCTTGCTCAAGGGGAAAAAATAAAAAAAAATAATAAAAAAAGCCAAAGCAGGTTTTATCTACTACTTTTTCTTTCACAAATGTGAAACACTGAACAACAAGGATTTTATATGTTAGGGTGGGGTTTTGGTGTTAGGGTTGTAGTAGATGACTGGGAGGGATTTCTTTTACATTTCCATGAGTTTTCAGTTAATATTAAGTTTTGAAAGATGTTTTCTGGATGTAACACAGGTTAATATTTTCAAAGTAGTGTCTGATCTTAAGTTCCAAACTTTGAATTGTACAGGGAAAAGAAAACACTAGTAAGCAGAAGTTCATTACTTGAGTAAGATATATAAATAAGAGTTTCATCGTAGCCCTTAAAGGATCTATTAACAATAGAAATATCAAATGCCTGTCTGCAAAGGACAAGAGCATTGTAATGATTTCAGACAGAAACCAAAACAGTATTATTTTTTCCACCTTCTCTCATCAGAGGTTGGAGTCCCTTCTGTATATCATACTTTTAACTGGAAAATCATGAGTGAGGAATGTATGAGCAAGCCCCATTCAGCACTTAAAATGTTGAGTGGAGTTTTTAGAAAAAAGCAGCATCTTCTGAGTGTAGAGGTAGTGTAGGTTATTTAGCTGCACACCAGAGAACACATTTATTCATCATGGAAAGCTTGAGAAGGGGACTTTTTTATTCTTGAAATTCCTTGGTCAGAGAGCTTTAGCCTTTTTCGTCCTTGCAGTTCCCATTCCTTTGTAGCAGACTGAAGGTGACCTGTACCTTCAGATTTATTTTATTTTTCAGGTTCCTGCGAATCTGTGACCCTTCCTGTGAATTAAAAAGTAGGGCATGCAATTGTGTTGTCCCTCTCTTCCTCTATCCTGGTGCTGTAGTTCTTTGTCTTGACCAAAGCCAATAGGGGGGAAGGTCTGTGACTGCAAGAAGTGGGCTCTTTGCTATGTGACCTGATTTCCTAAAGTACTGCAATGAGGTGCAGTTAATGGTTGAGGAGAAATGTTACTGTGCATGAACAGTAACTTCAGTCCAACTAAAACAGGTGTTGACCAAAGGTAAGCTTTCTTCAGACAGATGTCCAGTATACTGGGCTGTAAAAGGAACAGCTTAATGAGAACAGTACCAGTGTTGGGGCAACTCTTCTGTGGGGTTAAGCACAGATAAAGCTTCTCTGCCTTTTCAGTAGCAAATGGACTTTTCTTAACTCAGGTTGTTGTGATTCTGGGAGGTGATTCAAGTCCTCAATTGCTTGTGTAAAAAGTACCTATGCTCGCATTATTCATTTTTACTTTTTTAAAGTACAGACTGATCTCATCTCAGACTGTTGTTTTAGTAAAACTTTTTTTCAGTGGATTTTTTTCTCTTGAGAACTATGGCTGTTGTCTGTGAGCAAACCTTTTGGCTATGTCCACGTGTCTGATTAGATAATTGTATGGCAACTGCTGAGTCACAGTCTGAACCACTGATTGAGCACCTGGAGAAAAGACCTGGTCAGCCCTGAGAAGTTGAAGGCAAAGCACCTGTATGACCAGAAGGGATGGAGCCAGGCTTCACTCCTCTTAGATCTCCTTTAAGGGCTGACTGCCACTGAGGAGGGATCTCTTGTTGGAAATCCTACCTTTGCAGAATTTTTTATGCGTGTTGAGATGGATGAACCTTCCATTTTCTTCTTTCTGTGTAACCTCACTGTGTTGGTCCTGTTGCCATCACATCATTACAGTTGTCTTTTCTCTTGTTGTTGTTTTTCCTCATTTTTCTCTCCTTCAGTGGTAGTATGTCCAAGGAAACTGTGAATAGTTGGTAAGTTTTGGAGAGGAATCCATAATTTCAAACGTATCTAGTCTGCTGTGGCAATTATCTGTTGCTGTATGACTAGAGTCCTAAGTCTATCAAACCATACTTTTTAAATATATCCTTTTCCTCACAGTATCTTAAGGTGCCTCAGAACCATAATTTCTCTGATAATTTAAAATGAGAAAGATATTGTATATATTCCTCTAAGCCAGCACTGTAGGATTTTGCTCTTAACCTGCATCAAAATCTTTGGAAAAATTACACAATGGCTTTTACTTGTGGAATACAAATGAAGCCATTTCTACATGTTTATTTTATTATTGTTTAGTGTGTATTTTTGCACACTCATTAAAATGGTGAATTCTCTCTTTTCTGTACAGACAACTGCAGGAGGTTCAGGAGCACTCTGGAGTGAACCAGGAGGAAGCCTTGAACTACAGTTGTGTTAATAAGAGTGGCTGTCTTTGGGAGTTGCTGAAGCTCAGCTTTTACGTGAACTTTTCTTACACCTCTCAACGTATGCACAAAGGATTTGATTTTGTTTTGGATTCATACTGTATGAAATAGTCGTGGCTGTATGGGTTTTTTCTCCTTTCACTTGATGCCTGTATGTTTCTTGCAGTGAATAATGAAGTCTGTACTAGGTCTGCTGACATTTGGTCTGTTTTCAAGAGCACTGAGTGACAGGTACTGTAAACATCCTACACTCTCAGCTGTGGAAACTAAGAAAGCTGGGAGAAGGCTGTTTACTCTCCCTGCCTTGGAAATCATCTGGAGGGTGAGGATGGAACGTTGTGAGCTCCTTTGTTCATTGTATTTCTGACAGCCTGTATTTCTTATTTTATCTTTGATGTCAGTAAACAAATAATAGCATTATATCATGCCATCAGGCTCTTACATTCTGACTGTGGCTTGAACTCATAAAATAAAAATAAGCCTTCTGGACAGTATGATTACCTGCACTCCTGGTTTGAAGGAAGCATAAATGGTAGCAGTAAAATGCATAACAAGACCATCATCCTTAAACACTGGGTAAAACAGACCTATTGCACTGTTTGTTCATAGGAGTGGTATGTACAAGTTAGTGTGGCCACTTTTGTGTTCACGCATCAGTGATGTACTTTGTTGAAGTCTTCCTTAAATGTTTGGGACTTGTGTTCCATCAATTTATGGTTTCCTACTTAGGCTAGAAACAGATGTCTGAAGGCAAAAATGAGCTCTAGGGGACTTCAGGTTTAAGTTCCTATTTGGAGAAATTGAGATATCAACCCCCATTAGCTCTGTGTAAATAAACCCAATTAAAAATGCAAAGGTACTTAGCTAGAGTTTTATGCTAGCTCTTCTCTGCCACTTGCCATCCAGTCTGAATTATTCTTTGTACTTTTCTTGGCAATCTCTCTTCCTTCTCATGTTTCTTCCTATTTCCCATTAGTTAAGTAGGGCTTCTTATTTTAACTGTAGAATAACCTCTTTTTTATTTCCTTTTAAATCGAAAATCCTACTGGCATGATCTAAATCCTCATAAAATGTACTTTTACAGCTATTCTGAAACAGCGACATTAGCAGGAATACTATTCTTCATGCACTTTCTTTTTTAAACTTATTGGAAGAGGCCATTTTTGTGCTTTGTGAGAAATTTTTTGTAATGCGGTTAAGTTCAAAGATAAACTTTTGTGCTCTGTTATCATGTTTAAGGATCTGCTGCTTTAGGTTTTTAGCAAAGGTATTTAAATAAAAATCTCTGATATAAGAGGGGTCCTAAAGATTTTAAATAAATAAGTGGTGGAAGTGGAAAGAGAACAGCATGGTAGATCTTGTAAGGATTTGAAATAGTACTTCTACAAAACAGTCAAAAAAAGGAATTCAAAAAGTTAGGCAGATCTCAAAAGAAAAAAAGGGGAAAAGAAAGTTTGTTTTGAAGGAATAATTATTTAGGAAAAGGATTTGGAGGGAAAGTCCTGGGATCCATTAAAGTGCTATAGACAAAGAGTAAGTTGATGAGTTGATTTCTGGCTGTACGTAAGCCTGAGGAACAGGGGTTTGTTTATGAGGTTTGACCTCTTAATATGTATAGTGATATTGCAAGTGAGGTTAGTCTTGTAAAAGATGGTTTTGTGGAGAAATGAGCTGTTCAGACTAGTCAAACGATAGAGGGTAGCATTTGCTAACGCACATGATTCCCTTGGCAGAGAGAGATTTCTAAGAGTGATGGAGCACGGAATTATATTCTCAACCGTATGATAACTCTGACTGTAGGCTGTGCTGTTGAGGACAGACAGTTTCTTGAAAGGAGGTATCAGCTTGAATCTGTTTTATTGTTTTTTTTTAATTTTTAATTTTTTTGTTTTCTGTCAAATGGAAGAGATGTTTAGCATTATCTATTTGTTGTCTGATGGGGAAATTCCATCTTTGATTTTATCTGTGTAAGTTGGGACTGTTGAAGCTTCCTCATATGTTCTTCCTTGGCTGTTCTTTCCTGTGGTTTCACTTGTGCTGTTGTTAATGTTTGTTTAAACAGTGAGCATAGTTCAGTGGCTTGACTCAGCTGAAAATTAAACAAACAAACCAGCTTTAATTTGGACCAGATGAGTAATAGCTTGCTGCACTACTGTGGTGCTGTGGCATAAAATACCAATGCCTTCAAACATGACCACCCTTATGAAGGGCTGCAACAGATTTTGTTGTAAATAGACCATCGAATCCTAATACAATAAGAGGGTGAGGATACAGGATTTTGTATGTTTTTGTATCTGGCAATAGATTGTTCTGTTAATGCTGTTTGAAAGCAATTACAAGCATGGTGCTGAAATAAATTCAGATTAAATTATCATGATTAAAACCTTTTATTTCTTGAAAGCTATTTATGCTTCTGTGCCTCTGAAAGATTTGTTTGTGGAGTCTAATAAACAAATAGTGATGGTAATGAGGAGCTACCAGTAATTTTGCTGCCTCCGGATCTTTAATTGTAAAGGTATCCTCAGATTTATTTGCACCAGACAAAGGGTTGTGTAAATTACATTATTTCCAGATCATGTTTTGGTCCTTTTCCTCAGGTATCACTTGCCAAGCTAAATGTTTTCCTAGTGCTAAACTCAGTTTAAGATTCTTTCCAATCAACTAAATATAGAACTTTCCTAGTGTGAAAGTACATACGTGGCTTTTTCAAAACTCTGTTGCCATTAATGACTTTTGGATTGGGTCCTTAGAGTGGTAATCTGGGAAAGCTACCACAGCAAATCATCTGTGGGAGATCTGTGATTGAAGGCATGGGCATTTTGCTGGTTTTTTAACTTAGCACGAATTCTTCCAAGGTGTAAAAGTGACTTGCTCCATGTGATTCTTGTCATTGTTCAGGATGGTGTCATTCTTGCATGCTAAGCTCAATGTGTTCCTTGGATTGATTGACTTTTGAATGTGGAAGAAGAGATCTTATTACACTGTTTCCTTATTGCTAAACATTAGAGTTTAGAGGGTGAAAATTACGATACCGAAATTTAACACAGATGAAGCATAATTTTTTAATTTTACTTCTAGGCTGCATTTTTGATTACGTAGTCCCTAGAAGAAATTACCTAACATCCAGTTCTGTAGCATAGGGAGTAACTGCGGGAAGAAAGAGTGCTCGGGAATCCTTCAGCGAAGCTGTCTCCTGTTTGAAGATTGCAGCCTGACCTTGGGTTTTACACATGAAATAATAGAAAAACATTGCGTTAGAAGTTTCAAAGAGCTGCTGGTGGAGGAAAAGGGAGATGAAGGAGAAAAAGAGGAAGAGATGAGCCTTACTTGGCATCCAAAGGGGGTCGGGTGGGGGGAATAATATCCTGTTCATTTTCAGTGCAAATGCTGACTTGATAACACAGCGAAAGAGCAATAGTTGTCCTTGATCCTTATACAGAAGTTGAGGATTTCTTCTATGCAGTAAAACAGACTGTCAGGGACTCTAATTCAGTGTGTGAGGACTGAAAGGTCTGTAACAATCTATTGTACTTTGAAGACCTCTATTGTAAATTCAAAGAAAAAAATTGCTCTGCATGAAAGAGTGGAAGAAAAAGGCATTATGTGGGCTTCAGTAATAACTGCCCCTGAAATTAGTGGATTCCAGACTTCAGTGTTCTCTATGCTGTGATTGAAGATAAACACATAGAAGCAACTGTTGACAAGAAGTAAATAAGTGTGTGATATCTACATTTGTAATGCATAATAGTGTTTGTATTAAAGCTTGAAATAGATCAACTTAGTTAACTTAAACACCTTTGCTTTGGTTCATGCTTTCTTTGAACTCAGGTTTTCTCTTTTGTAAGCCTTCCTGGATGCTTTGTCTTTTTAAGAAAAGCTCTTCTACCAAACAGAATGGTGAAGCTTCTTTTATTCTTGTGTGCACCCTTGCTTCTTGTCAGCTCTGGGCTCTATCCAAGACCCACTGAGCTACAGTTAGGCTTTTGTTCCCTTATTTTCCTTTGGTTTTGTGGATGTTAATGTGAATTAAATGGTAATAAGCTTTTGTAGCAATCGCTTCATGTAATGAGCACAGTTAAACTAATCACTGCAGTCTACGGCTATGAAGTGTCTCCGAAGAGAAGCTTAGGGCTTGCTTATTTAAAATAGTGTGATATGATGGCTAATTGCATCTTATTTAACTCTCCAAGAGGGAAAGTAGAGTGAGGCTGTGTTGTCTTAGCCTTACTTTTGCAACACTTAACTCCCCTCCGCGGGAGGAAATAGTTCTGTTCCTGCTGCAGTTAATAGCAAGTTTTCATTACTGTCTCTATCCTATTCTTGAGGTGCTGAAATAGGGTAGAGTGAAGGACTGCAATCCGGGCTTTGGAGAGAGCCTTTGCATTTCTTTTGTGAAAGATGATCACAGAATCACAGAACTGCAGGGGTTGGAAGGGGCCTCTAGAGATCATCAAGTCCAACCCCCCTGCCAAAGCAGCTCCCTAGCCCAGGTTGCACAGGTAGGCGTCCAGGCGGGTCTGGAACGTCTCCAGAGAAGGAGACTCCACCACCTCTCTGTGCAGCTGTGCCACTGCTCCGTCACTGCACTGGGAAGAAGTTCCCACACACATTTGTGCAGAACTTCCTATGCTTCAGTTTGTGGCCACTTCCCTTTGTCCTATCACCACTCGCTGAGGAGAAGAGTCCAGCCTCACAGCCTCGTCCCTTTGCCTCCTGCTTTTTAGATATTTATAGACCTGGATCAGATCCTCTGATTCTTCTTTTCTCAAGACTGAGCATACCCAGGTCTCTCAGCTTTTCCTCATAAGAGAGGTGTTCCAGGCCCTTTACCACCTCTGTAGCCCTCCACTGGACTCTTTCGAGGGGATCCCTGTCTTGATGGCTTCTCACATGGGTATGGTAAAAAAGAAACAGAAATCTCTTTTTGAGATTGCCTAAAATTGTATCATCGCATCCTGTTTTTTCGTCTGTTCCTACCTCTCACTATTCAGTTGAGAGAATGCACTGCTGGGTTGTATTACTGGGAAAAAGCAAAGGCCCTGACACAGGGTTATCATCTTTAGACTGCTTGTGCTGCTGGCATGTTGCCCTCCCACCAGGTCCACGTTGGCATGCAGCTCCTCTTCCAATGTTAGTTCTATGTGTGTACAAAAAGGGCAGCCTGCATTTGTCAGACCCAGGTTGCTGGGGCTGTGTCCTATCAATTGCAGTGCAGAAGTCAGCTCTAAGCTAGCTTCACCCCACTTGCTGAGACCCTGGGCATGCTCTTACACTGGGGTAGGGTTCAGGCAACTCCACTGCGTTATGTAGGTCAGCTGGAGTAGACTTGACACCATCACCTTCTGAGGCCTGAGACCTTCTGGGCTTTGTGTCATTTGTGGCCTTCCTCGAGTTGTTTCTCAGCATCATAAAACAGCACTGAAAAAATGCTGCTGAAATAACTCAGCACCAGTGGGGCAGTGGAATTGATATAGAGAAATGAAGTAACTTAAGGATCTGCAAAATTCCTGTTCTTTAGATGCCTCTGTGTAACTATGAACTCCATGAGTAGTTGAGATGTGTGCAACTTGGCCAGCCTGCAGATGTTTTTTGGTGAGGATGTTGAGAGGCCGTAATCTAATGCTTAGCTGACGCAGTGCAGGTGAAATGAACGCAGTGATAGATTTTCCTTCTCCTTAGTGCTTTCCACACTCACTGCTTTGACATTAATGCAGCTTCTAATTAAGATCTCACAGCTTCAATATGTGCAATTGATGAAATGCTCCAATATGCTCCTCGCGCAGATTGCATGGAAGAGCAGATCAAATCTAAACGGAAGGTTTTATCACCTTGGGGTAATTGCAGGTATTGTGCAGCCTTTGAAATTAGATGTGACAAAACCGGTTGTCTCTGTTGTCACTCAGAGCAGGTGCGGGTCACAGGGCACAGGTCTGCAAAAGCAGGAGTGACCAGGCCTGTCTGCTCCTTAACAAACAGTCTGAGCTGAAGATGTTTAAGCAAAACATCAACCTCATTTAGTGATGGTTCTTGCTGCAGTTTGCACATGATCTGTAACTCTCAGCAAGTATCCGAACTGAGGATACTTGGTGGGAGGTGAGCCCTGTTGCTGATACGAATCTCTTTTCTGATCTTTCCAGTGGCAAGCTTTATTCTGACCATGTGTTCTCACCTGTGATTTACCCAATGTTCATCTTTCCTGCAGAGCTGTATGCCTGTTTGTCTAAAAGCTCCTCAGTGAGGCTTTGTTGCTCTCCAGCTCAGAGCTGGTAAGAGTTTTGGGAACTGGCTGCGCCCTGGGCCTGCATTGCAATAGGGAGGGAGTGCAGCTAAACTTAGTGGACAAAAGAAAATGAATGGAAAATATCTAGTCAGGTTTTATTATGAACTGCTGTGCTCTTCCAAGTGGGGGAGGAAAAGGATTAAAATTGAGGAATATTAAAGATAAATTGCAGTTGATGTTTCAGCTACTAGTCCAAGAAACTCCAGATACAAACTGAACAGAAAGTTTTCCACTGAATTCCACAAAGAATTTTTAAAGACAAATCTGAATGGAGAGCAGCAACGGTTTACATCTCTGTGCACCAGAACGGAGTAATTACTGGCAGCCAGAAAAGAAACTTCAGATTCTTGGCAGTAAGTGGTCCAGCTCAGAGACTGAGGCTGAGTGGATTTAAAGCCTTTGAAGGACAAATGTAATGGTTTGGATACACACAATAGGACACATTGGTGGAAGTGCTGACGTGAGAAATGAAGCGTATTAGTTAGGGCTTGAAAATATGTATACCTGCATTTGGGTTCTTTGAGTACATTTTCAGTCCGGAATAATGTCTGAAAATCTTGAATGCATTGCTTGCACTTCAGATTGCAGTCTGTCACTTAACTTGAATCACAGATTATATGCTCTGAGGTTTATAAAGAGCAAAAAGTCCTGGAAAGGCAGGTGCTAGGGCTGGGCTTGTGCGTCCTTGAAGTGCACCCCTTCTGCTGCCTCCCTTCCTGAACTTCTAAGAAACTCCACAAGTACGGATCCACTTCAGTTCAGATTCACCTGGAAGAAAGGTGAACGTAAATGGCTGTCACCAGCAGGGTGAGATCATCTGCCTTAGCTTCCTAGGGTGGTTTTTAATGTCTTAATTTGGACCAAGACATCAGAGGAGATGAGCAGGGGAAGAAAGCTTCCTTTTATTTTAAGCAGTAACATTGACTTTTTGGTTAATTGTCTTCTAGGACTTAACCTGTACAAGACCTAGTTCTGGGAAATGTAGACAAATAAAGCAGTTTCCAAAAATCATTTGATTTTGAAATTTTTTATTTTATTTCACGTTTGCAGCCTGTTTTAATAGTAACATACAGGGTTTTAGGCATAGACAACTACTTCACATTTAATTGAAAATAAAATCCTTTTGTGGAAATATTCTCTACTTGCATGAGCTGTTGAGAATTGTGGTTGGATCCAGACTGGGGTTTGCCCGTGGACAATGGGGCCAAATCTGCATCACAGGCTCAGGAAGTCAGGTAGAATACGGGAGGCTGAGTCTCTGTCCTGCCTGCTTCCACAAGGAAAGCAGTTCTTGAGATCTTGACGCCTTTTAATAAACGAGGAAAAAAAGAAATCAAATGTTTCCCCCAGTTTTCTGTAGGGCCCTTTAGGGGGAATACTTGTGGTATGGAACCCCATGCCACCCATCCTGCCCTGTGGCCACGTGTAAGTGCAGGTGCGTCCCTTGGTTCCAGTGCAGTACACTGACTCCAGGTAAAACTGAAAACAAATGAAGGTAATATAGTAGTAACAGCTAAAACTTTTTGCATTCCCAAGCAGATACAGGTTGGGTAGAGAATGGCTTGAGAGTATCCCAGAGGAGAAGGATTTGGGAGCATCAATTGATAAAAAATTCAGCATGATCCAGAAATGTGTATTTGCAGCCCAGGCGGCCAACTGTATCCTGGGTTGCGTTAAGAGAAGTGTGACCAGCAGGTCAAGGAGGTGATTCTGCCCCTCTGCTTTGCTCTTGTGAGACCCCACCTGGAGTACTGCATCCTGTTCTGGGGTCTCAAACACAAGAAGGACATGGAGCTGTTGGAGTGAGTCCAAAGGAAGGAGGGCCACAAAGATGAGGGGGGCTGGAGGATCTCCCCTGTAAGGAGAGGCTGAGAGAGCTGGCACTCTTCAGCCTGGAGAAGAGAAGGCTCCAGGGGGAACTTCATAGCAGCCTTCCAGGACCTGAAGGGAGCCTCCAGGAAACCTGGGGAGGGACATTTTACAAGGGCATGTAGTGACAGGACAAAGGGAAATGGCTTTAAATTGGAAGATAATAGATTTAGACTAGATACTAGGAAGAAATTATTTACTGTGAGGGTGGTGAGACACTGGAACAGATTGCCCTGTTTTCTAATTCAGGACCATGTTGCTGGAAAAGTGATTTTTCTGCTTTAGATCAATGTGAATGCTGTATTCTGCCTCATCTCCCTGTTTGTTTAGCATTCAGGCAATAGTTAAGGCAGTCTGAAATGTTTTTGCAGCTAGCTAGTCTATGGAGTACAGCATATTTGGCCTATTTTTGGAGGGGTTTTTTTTGAAACTGAGATGTTTACAACAGTTGCATAATGGACAGGACTTCTTTTGTAAAATCCTCCTAACGTGCCAGCATCTGGTTACTGCAATCTCACTGCTATTTACCCTGTAGGTTTTAGAAACTTTCCTTTTTCTTTTTCTTTTTTTTTTTTAATTTTGTCAGTCACATTCCCTGTTTTTGGAGGTGGGGAGAGGTGAGGCCTTCAAACCTGGCAGTGGCACAAAGCTGTTGTTTGCATTTTCAGAGCTCTCTGGCCCCAAGCAGTACAGCTGACAGAGGCCTGCTATGTTTGCATCTTGCATTTTGCTGGCACTTCTCAAGTTATTTTTGTCACGCTTCGAATATCCCCTTTGCCCCACTGTGTTCTAGAGGGCACGTTAGAAAAGCGGCACCAAAGGACAAGAGGATGAAGTCAGACCATCTTAGATGGTTTTCTATGGAAGGCGCAGGACTCTATGTGATTCCTTTGGTAGAGGAAAGGGCAACCTTTTGTTTGAAGAAGGCCACAGAGAATTTTAAATGCTAGAGCTTTGGAGAGAGACTATTTCATGTTTTCATTTTGCTTAAATTTAAAACTATTCATTTTTCTATCAAAATTGATACCTTTAGGCAATGAAGTCAATATGCCAGGAGATGTGGATCATTTCACTTCCTGTGGTTCTTACAATGAAGGGTCAGGAGGAGGCAAGGCTTGGTAGCTGACAGTATAGGGAAGTCCTGGCTTGTCTGGCACTGCAGTATTCCATCCATGTGCCCAGGATGTCTGCGTTCAGCTCAGTTAAGCACTGTGACTGTGTTGATTTCTGTCTGCAACAGAGGGGATTGCACTGGGCGGGTATTTTGTCTTGTGTAACTGTTGGCTTTTTTCAGTTGCTCTTTCAGAAGCTCCGAGCTCTTGCTCAGGTTAAACAACCAGCTGTGCTGCTGAGTACTGTGCTTGGAGCCTTCACACCTGAATGGAGTCACACTGAGAAACAAGTTTCCTCTGTGGACAGACTCCTTCTGTGCGTAACAGGGTGGACAGAGTGACAGATTAACCTTGAGCTATACTAAAACAACTGTAGGAACAATAAAATGAGTTTTCACAGCTCAGGAAAATCTGGAATTTCAAATAAACCCACTGCATTGACCCAAGCACAGTTTGGCAGACATTGCTACAGGGTATTCAGATTAATCAATGAGGTTCCTGGTGTGATGGCTGATGGAAGAGACTCTGTAAAGCCCATCAGTTCCTCCAGGATCCAAATGCATTTTTCCTTTCCAAGGGAAGCTGTGAGCATTTGGATCCTTGCAGAGGCATTTCTGAGGCCCTAACACTTTCAAGCATGTCCTTAAGCGCTTTGCTCATGAAAGGGAGACATGAACTCTTAATTATCTGTGCTGCATAATAATCTGAGAGATTACCTGAGTATCTTTTCAAACACTTATACTCTAGCTCTGCCCCAAAAGGCTGAGCCCAAGAAGCCAGTGCCTTACCCTCAGGCTGCATTTGCCTTCTGTGAATGCACTCACTATCCTTCAAGTGAATGGGGCTGATATCCAGCTCTCTGTAGGAATTTTGCCTGTCCTGAGTGCTTACCAGGAGAATAGACACGATGCCTTATTCAGCTTTAACTGGAGCACTGTCCATCTTATCCAAATACTACCGAGTGGGGGATTGTTAAATCATCTGAAGGAAAAATGGAGAATGAAGCTAGAAGGGGAGATGGCTTTCCTTTTCACACGCTCGCATCTGTAGCATAAGGCGTTGGTGAATGCCTCAGCCTTACGGCGCAGCTGCCACTTCAGAGCCCTTCACGGGAGGCAAAGAAAGAAAGAAAAGAAACACCCCCGTTCCCCCACCAAAGCAGCAAGTGATTGCAGCTGTTCTTGAGAAGAGTTGTGTCAGCACAATGTGCATAGCCCTGCTCAGAAAGTTGGTGTCAGCAGCCGTGAAAGCTGGCCTGTCAGCATTTCTGTTGTATTTCATACACAAGATGCATGTAACTGAACAATTACACCGAAGGCGGAGAATATTCCTTGGTAACACAACTTGGAAGTAGAGTCTTCCTGTGGGAGCAATTCAGACCATGCGTGGTTTGGGTGCAAAGCCAAGCTGCGTGGGGTGCCAAAGTCATGATGCCACAGCCCAGCCAGGAGCCTCAGCCTACTCCACAGCCCATGTAATTAGTCAGGTCCTGCTAATTCCAATGAGCTTCTGATCATGCCAAAAAACCCCATATTCATTGTGGAGGAAGCTGGGTGATGCCTAGGTTTGTGGCCTCCAAAGCCTTCTGAGGGTACATAAAACTCTAGCTTTTTCTGCCAGTCTCAGTGTGTCATTGTGGTGTAACCACTTTAAAGGGCAGGACAGAGAGCTGGGATGGAGTTTGAATATAAACTTATTTACTGCTTTAATCTAACTTCATTGCTCCATCTAAGCCACCATTACACTGTTTTGACTGTCCCTGAAAAACAAGGAGCTTTTTTCTCCTTGTCTGAAGGTTGCAGCTCAGAACAAATATTTTATTAAATAATGTAGCTAGAGAAACTGAGCTGAGCTTTGGTTTTTTTATTATTTTAATTGAATGAGTCCTCCTTTTCTCTCCTGCGAATGGGCAATGACTTGCTACACAGTCCTTATCTCTACTTACTTGGAAGCAGAAATTATTGAAGATAAAAGCAAAACCAACCAACCAACCAAACAAACACAACAAGCAAGAAGTCATGCTTAGAGTAGTTAGTAAGGAAGCAGGAGAAAAGGAGCATGAAATCCCCAGGCGCTCGCTGTTGATTTGATCTCTGTGTACGGGAGCTTGACTAATTAATTGCACGTGGCTCCAAGTCTGTTTTCTGGATCTTGCAGACCTCTGGATGCTGAGACTGCAGTGATCCCAGTTGGCCTAGAAACCGCTGTGATGCAGAAGAGAGGCTCCTCACCCACGTGTTGGTTGGTACCAGCCTGCTGCTGGAGGCTGCCCGCTGCACAGCACAGCGTGCTGCGTGAGGCTCCCCTTCCTCAGCAGCCCTCAGTGGTGCTCCTATGAGTTAGGGTGCTCGTGTGAGATAGTGAGAGCAAGATGAAGATGAGGTGTGCTGTGTTCTGCTGGGTCACTGGTGCTGGGCAGAAACTCCAGCCCTAGTGGGGTGCAAGGCCTTAACGTTACTTTTTAATATATATACATCTAGGAAACAAACAAAGAACCAATGATAACAAAGTCTGAACTGAGTGCTCTGGAGCAGGTGTCTGACCGCAGCTGTAGCCACATTTAAAGCAAGGCGGTGTGTCTCTGTAAGAGCTAACATCAATTTAACAAAGCGATGCCAGAGGGAACAGGTTAGAAGAAACTGGTTCAACATAGAGTGGCAGTTGGTTTCTTTTTTCTTTTTCTTTTTTTTTTCACCTTCCTTTCTCCTTTCTTTTCCCTACATCTCCCTATTATTTTTTTTTTATTTTCAGTTCATACTTAAACCCTCTCAACCTTTCTGAGCCTCTCAGAAAAGGTCAGACAACCCAATTGCACAGTATTCTGGTTTTCCCATGAGCCTTCCAGTAGTATGGCACTCAGCCAAAGCAAACGTGAATTTTATCTGTCAGAAGCATACTTTAAAGTTCAGTGATGTGTCTGTAACTTAAGGTACTTCTACTTTTTTGTGTATATGGGTTTTATTTCTCTCCATCAGATGTAAGCTGTCTTTCGTTCTCCTTCATGAGCCTGATCATTTTTCTATACATTTCAAGAAGAGCATTGGGCTTCTCACTGCCTTTAACAAGGCACCATTGATCTCCTCTTCCATTTTGGAGGGAGGTGAATGGATGTGACAGCTTTGTCTAACTAGAGGAGCCTGTCCTTTGTGTTTACAGCTCATTTCAGGATGTCTTTCAGTATAACTGCTTGTGAGTGAGGTGGGTGATAGAGGACTACTATACTCTTGCAGTTTATGTGTAGGCAGTGTATATTGCTCTTCCTAAGGTTAATAACAGAATGACTGGTTTTTGTTGTGTTGCTCTTCTGAAAGAGTGACTCAATTATTAATTTGTAGTCATTTATGCAGGCAGAATCCTGTTCATCTCACAAAACAGAAATAAATGCTCTGAGGGCTAACTGTACGTTAGTATATATAATAGTATAAGCTTATATTATATTATTATTATATATAAGCTTATACTATAAGCTAGAGTTTAACTCTGTAGGACCACCTACTCCCCACCCACCACTCAGAAACCGAGCGGATCATCACGGCCCAGTGTTTGTTCTCAAAACCTCCTCTGCAAAAGCACCTCAGCACATCTGACTTGGAGGATGCTTTCTCCCATGTAGGCTCACAGCATCTCGCTCTGCCCAATTAGAGTGCTGGGTACCATGGTGTTTTCATGACCTTCCTCATCTGTCTGCATGTTCTCCCTCAAGTTATCTAGAAGCTAAGATCTCTTCTCTATTGGTGTCCTTGAAGTGGGTTAAACTGGAGGACAGGCTCCTGAGAGTTTCTAATTCTGTGGTCTTCCAACAACTCAAATAATTGTGGTGACTCATGAGGAGACACAATGGCCACCTTCTTTTCTGACTGTGAAAATCGGATGGCAAAACCCAACAAATTAGGCCTGAAAGGACTGAAAAACCTCTCTTTAGTTGCCTGGGAGGGAGGAAAGGAAGGGGATCAATGGATTCACTACAAAAGCAGTCACAGTTTCCTTTCTGTCCCGTCATCCACAGTGTCTTCAAAAACACTTCTTCCTGAGACAGAGCTTCGACTGGTTCTTTTTCAACTTCAGCCCTTTACACTATTACAATTAATCCCCAGTGGAAATATTTCTTTTCCTTTCATTACTTTCTGTGCGAATATTTATACAGTTATCTTGCTGTTTCCTTTAATTCATATCCCTTTAGACCAAATAAATTTAGTTCTTGTCATCTTACTTTCAAAGTTGTATTTTTAAGTAATAAAGCAATGTTAAATATAGTTGGAAACAGACAGCATAATGCATCTGAGATTTCACAATAATTCAGACTTCTGGAGACAACAGTGTCCATTTTACCAAGACCAGCAATCCAGTGTTATGAACTAGTCCCTTGTCAGGAGTTGTTGAGCTTTTGAAATAATAACTGTCTTTTGAAGTAATTTACGTGTGTGTGGCGTAAAAGCCTATTTTTGAGACTTTATGTAAATTCTCCATCCTGTCTTAACACTAATTACAGTGAGAACTTGGATATTCAAGTTTTAAACACGGAATCAATTTTTCCTTTTTCTTGTTTAAGCACTGTGCAATAGCTTGGAAACTCTCGTGACATCTGACAAGGGACTTCACAGTGCCTGATGGAACGTGTTGCATGCTCCCTCACATCCTGCTCTGGCAACAGTAACGCCATTCATTCTCCAGCAAATGGGACTGGGAGGAAGTCCAGGTTTATCACTCCGTTCCTGGGGGAACTGGACAGTTCAGGAAATCACGGGATTTAGAGATTCTTAACTTCTAAAACATTTGCTTGAATGCTCATAACTGAAAAGTTCAGTATGCCACATACATTTGCAGAGACTCTTGCTTACAATTTGTGTACCAAATGGTATCCTGTAGTGGTCTTTTTAGCTGGCTAACCTGGAAAAATAGTGTAGAAGTTAACAATGATGGAACCCCTAGAATTTGACAGAAATTAGCTCCTGTACAGCTACAGTGCATCAATTGATATTTGATTTGTCCACTGTAGTTTTTACACACTGTATTGCAAAGTCATTACCTGGTAGTTCATGCAGGTCTTCTATTAGCTTCTCTTCAGAGGTACTCTTGAAATGAAAAGCAGATGCGATGAGCACTGGGGGTTTATCACCAATTCTTCCATGAAGATCATGACTGCCACTGGTTAAAACTTGTAAATGAACTTCAGGCAGAGTTATTGAGATGATTATGCTGACACTGGCTAATAGTTCCAAACGTTCGACCAGTAATTTGAGCTTTGCAAACTCATGCTTTTAGCCCTAAGCTCTGGATATTTTAAAGCAGGCTCATAATGAGCAATAGAAGGTTACCTTTTCCAGGTGACACTCTAGACACTTTTTGCCTATATACTTAGTTTAAATTTACTAAGCAAGTAAGCAATAAAATAAGGTCCATAGGGGTATATAAAACCAGAGTTGCTTGGATTGACTGCCAGGAGATGCATGATGAGTATGATTAAGAGGCACTTTATGCTGACTTTCTAATAACTCTTTGCTAAAATACGTACTTCAGACAGTTCTGTCAGCTTTATTGTTACTTTCTAATTTTGGCCTAAAGATTTTTATCAGATGTAATTTTTCCCTTTAGGGATTATAGGATGCATAAATTTTTCAAGATGAGAGAGGTTCTGTGATTCATTCCTGGGCTCTAGTGGTTAAGATGAAGCTCCTTACCAGTGTCCATAGGAAACGTTGTTTTTTACTCACTCTGAATTCTTTTCTTAAATCTTCAGATCCTCAGTTTGTTTTAATATTATTTATCATGTAGAAAAAAAAATCCTTTATGTATGAGATCGGGGGGTGTCTCCTAGTGTGAATAAAGGAAGCATTATTCTTCTCATTATTGGAAAGAAATTGAGCTGAATTCCCATAATTTTGCTTGTATTACAACTGAGTTCAGATTATGATTATGCTGAAAGAATGTAGAAACTGAAGTCATCTTTGGAAACCTACTGCCCTAAAGCTGAATATATTACGTTTTATCTTAATTATATTATGGTTTTTTTAATTTTTCTTTTTTTTTATCTTAATTTTCATGATGAAAATTATTTCAGTCATATCTTTAAAATAAATATTAAAACTGTATTCATCTTAGCCATGAGTGAAATGTGTTTTGGACTTGGCTCACTTGCTCAGTATAAGTGTTGCTGCTTTTGGCCTGTCTGGCTTCTTGCTTTGGTCCAGAAGGGCACCAGTGACTCCCAACTCCAGCGTTACACCAGCCAGACCTGCATAGATGTAACTACACCAACCCTAAATGTCTAGAAGGACCTTACAGGAGAAAAAAGTAGAAAACTAAGCTTTGCTATTTCTTGGAAACAGGTGGGTAAAAACTCATTGAATTTTTATTTTCTTGTAAAATATTTTGACTTTCCAGTAACAGTTCACAGAGGCAACATGAATCTATGGGCTCAGTTCAGATCCATAACACAGGTGTCCAGTTGTTTACTAGTAATCCTGCCTGACCTCCTGTATTCTATTTACCAACCTTGTGAGCACATTCTGGTTCCAAAAGTGCCTGTCCATTGTCAAGATGAATCTATCACCAGGGTCTTTTGTCTGGGAATTCTGGGGGAATGTTGGCCACTCAGTCATCAGACAGAAGCAGTTAGGTGTCCAGTGACAGTGAACATGTCCTCATGCAGTTCTCCTGGCTCCCAGGTACAACTGAAAGGATGAGGGTCTCACAAAAATTTGGTTTCCTGGCTGATAGCCCTACCTGGGCATCTGTGGTATTCCAGAGTATCTCAGTGGCATTAGATGCTATTTCACCTTGAAGTTGGAGTCAGAGAAGAGGACTCTGCTGTACCTTGAGTTATCCAACATCCTTTACTCTCCACTTGTCCTTTTGAAGAACAGGATAATAGGGACAAGTTGGTAGCAGTCCATTCCCCACCTTCAGGAAACCTTATCTGGTAAAGGATGAGACTCATTTCTCCTAACTGTAGAGACCAAGTTCTTAGCTAATTTACAGAAGGAGTCTAGGTTCCTAGCTTAGAAATATAAACATTTTGAAATAGGTTTGTGTTGAGGAGCTGCCTAGGGTGAGCAAGGTGATGCTACCTGCTTCTTACTTGTGACTGAAGAAGAAACCTAGGTGACTAATTTGAACTGCAGCCTCAGAGGGTATATCTTCACAGGGTGCCATGGAAACCGGAATGAGCCTGCAAGAGAGCACAAGGGCATGGCCAGGTATGGCTTTAGCACACTGCCACTGAAGATGGGAATACAGCTTTGCAGGTGTATCCAGATCCAAATCCATGCCTCGGGGTGGCCATTGCTAGGCTGTTGGCTGTAGGGCATACAGCACTTGGGAAGCAGTGCAGTAGGTAAACTCCACTGCAACATTCACCATTTGGGCTGGGTTATGGACCACCAAACTATCCCAAATTGTTTCAAAAACACCTATTAATTAGACCAATGGCTGTGTAAAACCATTTTATGAACTTCAGTGTGGATTATTTGCTTAAATATTTACCCTTTTTCTCAGGTGTTCTTTGTTTGTTTTGGTTTGGTTTTGTTGCACTTGCCAAGTTCCACTTACCTGCTGTATTTTAGGAGTATTTATGATCATTAGCCCTAAAGTTAACGTGATCTTTTCTGGGAGGGTTGTGCTAAGCCTGCAGTAAACATAGTTCCCTTTCAGGGAGCTATCTGTGTCTCTTTTGAAATCCTAGGTCAAACTGAAGACACCCATTTCCTCTTTGTGGCAATAGAAATTCCCTGGGGGAAAGTCCCCAGACATTGGCCCTGAGCTTTCAAACCAAACACACAGCACTTCTTCCTCTGAGTATATGATGAACTTCATAGTTGCGTGACTCTTTTTTATGTTCCCTTTGTCTTCACCTCATCCTACTATAGGGATATATACATTCAGACACACACATACACATACATACTGTAATGGGGAACGTAGGTGGGCTGTGCTCCTACTTGTATTTTGGAAAGCTAAAATTAGGCTTTTGGTGTTAAAATTGTATACAGTGCCCAGAGCTGTGGTTCAGCTTTGCTTTCTCTCTGTTTCCTCAGTAACCATAGCTACCGCACCTTCATTACCATGAGTCTATCTCTGAGATTCCTTCTTTTAGAATTATGAGTGTAATTTCTTACAAATACCAGCAGAAAGCTCCTGCAATGAACATCCCATCTCCTCCTCTGGCCTCAATACCCTTCCTGGCCTAACTGCTCCACCCATAAATAAAACCTGCCCCAAGTTTGCTCTGTGCTTGGCTTCCCACCAAACAAAATTGGTTAGTCACCCATTTACCTGTACTCTTTTTGGTTGATGAGAGCACCTGACACCACCTGTGTCTAATCTAAAGTAAATAATAGTGCTTCTGGCTCCTGCTGAGTATGGTGATGCTCAGCGGTAAAGCTTAAAAGATTGATTATCCTGAATCATTTTCACCAGATACTGGAGCTGCTAGTATTTTTTTTTTTTTAATATATACTTGCAGTGCCTCTCCTCATAAAAAGTATGCAAGGATTTCAGATCTTTGGCTAGCAGGGGAGCATAAATCATCACAGACACTGTGATACTGATGATTTGTATTCTTGTAGCACCTATTCCATAGTCCTGAACAGCTACAAAATAAAAGGCATTCCCTTGTCCCAGATGATGGATAATCTTGGCATAGAAGAAGGAAAATAGCAGATGGATATGGATGCATGGGGGAATACAGTCGGTCTGGGTCAGGATGATGCCAATCTTAGCAACTGTCTAACTGCAGTTGAATTTTTGAGGCATTATGACTGGATCGTTTCAAAGGAGAGATACGATGTAAAAAAATGACAGTTACTGTGATATCATGAAAGAAAAGGAGGAACATTTTGTAACATTTCTAATAAGTAAGAAAGTCATTCCTTTTTTGTGTGATACCTGTTTACACTGTGGACTTCTACACCACTAACTCACTGCTATAGTTGTCACAATCCAAACCAATGCACTGCCATAAAAACAAAACCTAGACAATGATGCTGCTTTTTATTTATTTGTTTGTTTTAATTCCGATATAGAACATGGCTCTGGTTAAATGATAATGCTCTGGTTACATGAGCAGAATCCAGTTTGAGATTGATGCCTTAGTGCAGGTGACTACAGGTCTTTCTAGTGTTGCACACTCTCATTTCAGTGAGTGTAGAGAGCCTCAGCTAAGCAGCCATCAGCTGTCTGCTCTGCAGTGAGTCCAATTATTCTTAGGCTCCCTGAGCTGCACTGGTTGGGTTGTCATTAACTGTAACGGGGCTTGTTGGTTCATTTCCCACTGACTTGGAGCTTCCCTAAATTTCCAACCTGTTCCAGCCTGTTGCTCTCTCATAAGTGGTCTGCCCAAATGTACCTACCAAATGAGATGTCCTCAGCTTGGCCAACAGATGCTGCTTTTTAGGTGTACATTTACTGTAACACTGCTATGCTAGACATCTCTGATTCCTTTGAACACCTTAGATGTCACCAGACACCAGACTTTGGGTGACTGATTCAACTGTCCTTTATATTTAATGCTAAAGAAGCCTGTTCAGAGCCTGCCAGCATGATTCATAGGTTCATAGGTTCATAGGTTCATCATGATGTATGTCTTCACATCAGTAAGCTCGAGGGCTCATGTGTGAGCAGTAGCTAAAGGATGATTTGGTAGCTTTCTCTTTCCTAGTGCTGGAGGAATAAGTAAGAGTGACAGAGCAGTGGCACAGCTGCACAGAGAGGTGGTGGAGTCTCCTTCTCTGGAGACGTTCAAGACCCACCTGGACGCCTACCTGTGCAACCTGGGCTAGGGAGCTGCTTTGGCAGGGGGTTGGACTCGATGATCTCTTAGATTCCAACCTCTACAATTCTGTCCTTCTCTGAATGCTCAGCCTATATCTGTGCAGAGGTAGCATCCCACTAGGGACAAAGAATTTGACATGGGAGTGAAAGAAAGCTAGTAGGCAGAGATCCCACACAGCATGTTCTCCAGTAAACTCTTTAGGTTGCCATGGCTTTTACTACAATACATTGTCAGTGCTACATTCTTATTTTGAATGTCTTGTCATGCATTTCACATGAACTGATTGCTGTCTCTGCACTTTGTAGCAGTGACTCAGCTTTGCAGGGAACAGATACAGCAGGAGCTACCCATCAGGTAACAGCAGTGTGGCACCACTGGCACAGGGGTGCAGTGGGCTTTCTGTAGCCTAGGTGCTGGCCTCATGCACACTATCTGACTTGCACCAGTGCTAACACGAGCTGATCCCAAATGAGTTACTCAAGGTCAGGGACATAGCTATGGCTTTGCTATGTCTTGCTATGGCTTTGTACAAGGGGCTGTACAATAAGTCCTTGATTGGGACAAGCAACTTTCTTTAATGCAAGAAAAAAAAATAAAGAGGTTTATTTGCAAGGAGAACAAGACTGATACTGCTGTTACGAAAAGCAGGCATGAGGAAGGATGTAAATTTTTGTTCACAACTAAACATCTATATTGTTACATTGATTAGCTTTGCTTCTCCATTCTCAGAGGAGATAAATGCTTGCGGTAGAAGAATTCTTGTTTATTTCAGCATACACTTCTTTTGCAAATGAAAGGAAGTGTTAGAGAATGAAGAAGCAGTACTGCATCAGTGTATGAAACTGTGTTACATGCAGAGACATCCACAGAGGACCAGAACCATCTGTGTTGGTTTCTTGCCACACAGGGAAGCTGCAATTGTATTACTCTATTCTTTTACTGAAGTGGAAATAGGAATACTTTTTGACCAAGATGACAATGGTTGCTTTTAAATGTAAGTTTTTAAAGGATATTAGCTATTAAGATATTGGACACTATTGGATAGTGTCACCTCAGTTTTGAGTATTGTATGCAAAAATAAAAATGTTACTGTTCCTTGTAGCAGGCTGTATTTAGACTTTGTGGTGGTTTTGTGCAAGGTTCTGTGGTTCTGTATAAGGAAGACCGTAAAGTTTGTGAAGCAAAGGCAGCACTACTTGTAAATGACCACTTGTAGTGATTCTCCAAGGTGTAGCCATCTGGCTGGGATGAAGTTGTGCTTTTTCACAATAGCAGTATATGGTGCTGTGTTTCAGATTTGCTGAAACACTGCTGGCACACCAATAGGCTGCTGCAAAGCAGTGATTGCACAGCATCAAAGCTTCCTCTTTTTCACGCCCAGCCCCCACAGGAAGCAAGTGGACAGGAGAATGGGAGGGCAACACAGTTGGGACAGCAGACCCAAATGGACCAAAGTGATATGCCGCACTGTAAGGCATCATGCTCAGCAAGACAAGCTGAGACAGGAGAAGAAGGGGTGGGCCAATGTTCAGAGGCTGGCAGGACATCAATCTGCCAGTGCAGTTTCTCTTGTTTTACTTCTTTTTTTTTATTTCCTGTACCTATTAAACTGTCTTTATCTCAGCTCTGTCACTTTTGTTCTTCCTATGTTCTCCTTCCATCCTCCTGGAGGAGAGGAATGAGCAAGCAGCCCATCACGGTCCTTTCTGGTGCCCTACATGGGGCACCATTGTTCAAGACAATGAGAGAATTTGATTGAATATCACCTCCTCCTTCTTCTCTGGAACAGAAATTGCCAGCCTTATGCAATTACTCTTTAGTCTTTCAGACATCCCTGCACAATAAGGGCTGTCATACCACTGTGGGCAGGAATATGGCTTGTCATTGCTTAAGGGTAATCAATTAGCAAGGGATATGGCACAGGAACCTGCTCCGAGGCAGCCAGTTCCTGGGTGGCAAAGTGAGAAGGACAGTCTGGACCCTGTCCTGGGTCCAGCTGGGATGGAGTTAACTCTTCATAGCAGCCTGTGTGGTGCAGTGCTCTGGATCTGTGACTGAAGCAGTGCTGGTAACACACCAACACCATGCTGACACAGTCTGCCATCAAAGTGCCATCAGGTCTGCTATCTCCAAAGGACAGCAAAACCAATGGAAATTCAGAAGCATCTTTAAGTATACTTTGGTGTGTTCCAGGCCATCCTGGTAGTGCCCAGTTTAGTGATATTTTTAATCAGCCTCTTGTGCCATCTTGTAATTAACAGATTAAACCTAAAGAGTTCTCTTTTTCATTAGGACTCTGATTGTGGTGGTAATACTTTATTATCAGGTGTGTAATATAACTTCTTACTCTAAAAACTAACGCACTTGGGACACTAGTGCTAGAAATAGTCTTTATGCTTTGTTTTGCAGTTTGTTTTGTACTTCTTCAACCACGTAAACCTGTAGGTAATAACATCATAGTTAGCCTACAATAATTTATGTTTGGATGAAGCCCTGGAGCCATACTGCTATAAACAAAACCCCACAGGGTTTTGAATTTACTAGCCATCTCAGACAGATATACTAACTCTGGAAGCCCGGAAGAGCAATCAGCAATCAGCAAGTACATTACATTCTCAATTAATTCACTACAGCAGGTCTTCTGAAGGGCTTGTTTCTGCCTATGTTTAAAGGATGCTTCCTTTTCCTTAACAATGTGTTTTGTAAAAGCAGCATAGGGTCCATCTGGAGGCAATTCATTTCATTCACTTTTGAGTCTGCTAGCATAGCCATCTTGCTTTCCTAAACTTCTCCAGCAGTTAATGGAGCAAGGACCTTTTCTTGGTCCTTCTTCACTTCTCCACTTTATCTTATGTTAGAAGACAGTGAGAACTGACAGCAGTTGTAGAGCAAAGCAGTCAGAGCTGAGGATCTGGCGCTCATAATATGAACATTTTGGACATCTTTTTCTTCTTGAGACTAGCCCCAGCCCGCTCCTGTGGACTGAAGGCCTATTGCACCTGGAGTGCAGTAAGTGCACTCCTGTATTTTATCTTCCAGTTCATTTTATCTAATGTAGTTTGAGACTGTGAATCATAATGTGAACCAAAGCCCAGTAGGTGGAAGGACTCGGAGGTTAGTGGTAAAAGCACTCTTCTGATCCAGACTAACACACTAACAGATGCACTCTCAAAGAAAAAGAAAGAGACACTTCTTCAGGACTAAGTTTAAACATTTATGCTAGGATTAAGTGAATCACAACCTAAAAGTTCCAGTTTTTCTCCAGGGGACTCTGAACAATTAGTTAGGGGCACACATGCTGAAGATGCCCAGTGTTTCACGAGAAGCCATCGTCTTTCTGTATCTGAGACAGATGACAGAGATGCACTTGAGGATTCCTTTTGAGTTCTATTTTGTTATGCTTTTTGCTGTTGTTTTTTTTTGTTGTTGTTGTTTTTTTCATCAAATTGAATCACTTCTCATTTTCCATCATTTTCATACCCAGTAAGCTAATCATGATTTCTTTCACAAGTTTTATTCGGTTCCTGATGTTTTCTTCCTGGCTCAAAACATCTCACAAACACATCCAACCATCACTAGCTTTCACCCCATGATCTGAGCTCCAACCTCATTAAATCTCAGGACTGCATAAAGGAATACTGATGCTGGAAGAAGGTTTAAATCATATCTTGCTGGATGGCTGATGGCACTGAGAGCCCGTGGTCTATGAACATACTGAAATATCAAGCTCCTTAATGAAGTAATGAATAATGCTCACGCTATCTGCCACAAGCATTCCTTTGTAATGTAGATGAAAGGACACACCAAAGCCACGCTACTGGAGCTGTGTCTGCTCAAAAAACAGTGCTGAGGATGATATCTCCTACCCTGCGTTTTTAGCCCTAAAATTATGCCGTGGGGTTTGGTTTTGGTTTGTTTGTTTGTTTGGCATGCTTTCAGAACTGCAGATTATTTTGTAGCTGAAGGCCAGCTATGAGTTGTGTTAAAGGGTGACACGTGTCACAGAAATTTAGTGCAAACAGTAATCATTCTCATCAGGAGCAGAAACGGGAGATCTCTCACATTTCTAGCAACTGTATACACCTGTATGTGAGTGAATTGCATGAGAGTGAACTGCCTGTGTCAAGCCAGTTGCAAAACATCCAGCAAAATGGATTCTTTTTACAACAAAATCAAAAGTACTGCTCTTGCATCCCTGAAAACCTTTATTTCATTTTCATACCCTTTCCTTTGAAGAATTAACGAGTGCATACAAACGTAGCACATTTTTTTAACCTGTGTTTGTTGCAATGTTCACACTATCTTAACCCATAGCTTCCCATTACAAAGAAACATCACCATAAAACACCACAAACCAAAAAATGCCGTCATTTTAATGTTCCATGAGTGTGCTGCAAGTAAACTGCACCGTATGGAACTCAGACAAAATACTCAATGCATTTTGAGCACACTACCACCAATTTATTGCTGGCCTGCTTTGCCACATGCGGAAGGACAGTGATGTGCTTATTGTGCTCATCTAAGGAAGCCTGTGATAAGGAGCAATACGTAAGATAAAAAAATGATTTCTTTCATTCCAGAAACTGTGTCTGTGTATACCAACTGCTCACAGAGTTTTCTCTGAAGCTCGTGTTTGCAAAGTGTTGCATGCTTTAGCCCCATCTGAAGTGGTTTCACACCACAAACCGTGGGCCATTTATTGCTCATCACTCCAAAGCCATTGAACTCCACAGCTTCACAGTCTGCTCCCTCCAGCCCTCCTGTGCAAATAAACAAGAGACTGGCAGGGATGGGGAGTGGGGTACATCGAAGGGACACTGAGGGAACATCAAAGAGTGCCAGGCAGGGCCAACACAGAAGACAGCTCTGCCCCATGCAGCCAGGGCCTGGGATGGAGTTTTAGTGCTGTGCAGAACAGTTTAATTATGTGAATTAGCCCACACGGCCATAAAAATCACTAGGCCTGTGATAAGAAAATGGAGGACAGTATTGCTGATGGTTTCTGGTTTTGCTTGTTTGCTTTTGTATCTCATTCTATGTACATCTATCTTAATCACAAACTAAAAGCCCTGTGAAGGATCAGTGACCTAATTAAAAGCTATATATCTGATGAACTTCACCAGCTTTTTTTTAGTTATACGGGTTTCCTACAGGTGATACACAAAGCATGATACAGACTAGGATGGAAAGCAGGTGGTGGCAGTCACTGCCTGCAGTTAGTTGTTCCACCTGCACTGAATGACCTTGTGCCACCTTCAGGTGGGACTTACTGCTGTGGAGTTTATCAGAGGTAACGGTGGCAGGCATCTCCAAATTGTCCATGGTGAACCAGATGAGATCAACGATTGTCCTCCTGAGAGCAGAGTACAGAACTGCACAAATGTCTATCATTTAACACTGACAGTTTTTAATTTGTAGGAATCCAGTGAGTTCCATGAGTCATGTCAAGCTTGACGCCAATTAGATCTTTGAAATAGCTACATTGCACCATCCTGACTGCATACATTCACTCAGTCGCATGCAAAAACTCAGTTAAGAAAGATCAGAGTTGGTTGTCTTGAAAACAGACAAAAGATTTGCTGACAATATCCTTTACAAGGCTACAGTGAGATCCTAGACTAGACAAATGAAAGTGCCACTGGTTGAGTCTGTTTCTTTTTCAGCTGGCAGGAGCGGGCCAAATTTGCCATGTTGCTACTGCTGGGCTGCAGTCGCAGGGGCTGCCCCTGCTTTAAGTGGTCTAATAGTCAGGCCATTCAACTAGAGCAGGGTGGGATCTATTACTGCCTCCTTGTGATGGGTGGGGAACAAGATGCAGGTCAAGAAATAACACACACTGTCGTGATGTATCAGCATTGCATGACACCGTCATCTCCTACTGTTTCATAATCATCTATTATTCATGGAGCATGAGACTGGCTATTCATTTAATGACCGCAGAGAAGGCAACTTTCTTGTTAGTCTACTGATTAGAATCAGCAGAGCTCTCATCATTGCAGCTCCAAGTGATTCAGCCAATCAGCCAGGCACATACAGGCACAGTTCACTTCAGGTAAGCCTATCACACCCTTTGAGATGTTCTAGAGCAGCCAAGACATCTGCATGGAGCTCACAAGTAGTGAGCTGTGGAGCTCTGATGCCCTTTCTGCAGCAGCAGTTGGATACACCAGGCCATCTCCAAGGGCATTTGGATGCCCATGTCTGGCCATCTGAACCGCTCACCTGGTGTTTCTCTCAAGAGGAAAGAGTTCCCTTCAAGGCTCTACAGCCAAATATAATGGCTTTCCTACTGCAGTTCAGGAGCATTTCAGCAAACCTGAAATGGGATAATCTAACCTTGCTTGAATTTCAGGCATGGAAATATCACTTCTTGTCAGTGGTGTCAGGCAGCTGGCTTGCTGAAGCCCTGCTGTAAGAAAGCTGAGTGCTGGGTCAGGCAACTGGCTTCAGTCCATCATGGGACTGTGGAGGACCCTAGCTATAAATTAGAAGTCTATGCCCAGCAGCTTACTTAGACCGTGTTACATCCTACGGATGGATTAATCCCTCTCAAGAAACTGGCTGCACCCTCATGTGATGTTTAAAAACTCAGTAACTGATGCAATAGCAGTCTGCAGTTCTCAAGGTCTTCTGTCTCTCTTTGAAGATTGCAGGAATAAGAATTTCTCTGACTTGTGTTACATAACAGCCAGATTATTTGACTGAAACGGGTCTTCCTGGCTTCAGCACTTAGTATGCTCTTGTACTGGAATAACTAGGTGAACCCAAGGCCAAAAGTTTGCCACTTTCTTAATGTGACCACCAATTACGACTGTGAGATGACTGAAGTTATTTTTTTGTTATTAAGATATGTTTTGCAGAGCTCTGTTTAAGGTCTCACATAACCTCTGAAGCTAAGTAAGGTGCTAAAAAGTCTTCATGAATCCTGGCTACCCCCAGACACAACTGGAACCAGTGCCTGTGAAAGAAGACACTGTTCATGGGAAAAAATGTACAAGCCTGGCAAAGTACAGATCCACCCCACCACATCCAAAGCTTACTGTACTGTCATCTCAAAGACTCCAGCCCGCACCCTCTGGGCAGCTGGGGGACAGTTGCAAGTAACTGATGACAAAAATAGGAAATGACTCATTCAGGGAAGGAGATCTTTCTTTCTCATTCAGCCGCATGACAGTGCAGCCAGGTCCTAAACCAGCTGTCCTCTCTCTGCCCAACTAGTGGTTCTTGCTGGATGTTGATCTACATAGGATTTGCTCAGTCCTCTTTTTCCTCAGCAGACTCAATTAGAATCTAGCATGTGTCTAGTGCTAAGCTAAAGGGTGAAAACCGATTGCATGAGAGTTGACTCTAGCTAAAACATAAATAATTTAGATGAAGATTGGGGTTTTCTTGTTTGGTTGGTTGGGTTTCTTGTTTGTTTGTTTTTCTTTTGGAGTGCTGTACCAACAATCACTCAATTCAGTTGCAATTTTGAGAATTCTTTTAGTCCATTTGCTGATAAAACTCCTTCATGGCAATGACTAATGCCTTACAACACGTCTGGTTGGCTGACAAAACATGTACTACCCCGGTGACCCAGGCCTCAGCCAGCCTCACTTCTGTCATCTCTTGCATGGATTGCAAGCGATACGGCCTCCTTAGTGATCAGCTCTTAAGAAACTACAAAAAACACTTCCCAGTAGTTCAGGAAACTCCATTACATCACTTCAATTACTTGGATTATCAGAAGCAAGTCAAAGCAATTCTCTGCTCTTGACGCTGTCCAATGGTGACACCAAGTCAATTAATCTGATTCCCAGTTCTTATCGGTGGCCTGATTTTCAAATCATTAAAAAATCCTCCTAAACCTCTGTGATGAGTTAACAAAGCAAAGCTGACAGCTTTGCTCTTTGGGTATAACTGAGCTTTCTATAATAAGGTGCAATTATTTGTACAAGAGAGGGCTTTCTTACAGGAAGACTTGTGTGTGCAGTCAATTGCCATACAAGCTGAAGATTAACAAAATCTTCACCTGTCTGTGCAAGGCACGCTTGTGAGGTTCAGCCATCCCTATTGTAAGCACAATTGATGTGGGAGGGTAAGCCGAGCTGGTCAGCACTAGCCAGCAGTGCACAATACAGCCAGCAACAGTCTGCAGGGAAGAGGGCAGAGATTCGTGAGCCCGACAACTCCGGTTAGAAGCAAAGAGCACGTTTTTAATCCCAAGGAGAGTGCAGCCACGGGAATAATAGGATGAGCCTTTATCTCACCAGCTCTTCACTCCAGGCCGCGCACGCTCAGGCCCAACGCATGCTCCAGCCAAGTACAAAGCACTTTGCCTTGCCCTGCCAAACCCACCGTCCACGTCAGTGGTGAAGCCTGAGGGATTTTAGGAAGGGCTGAAGCCCCCCCAACCCTAAGCACTCCCCACAGGAGCCCTTCCCACGTGCCGTGCAACCCGCACGCTGCCGGTCACAAAACGCGAGCGGCTCCGCGCAAGGCGCTGCCATCTTCTCGACGCGCAGCCGGGTCGCCTCGCTCCTCGGCGCGGTCCCGGCGGGCACCACCCCGCCGAAGCTCCGGAGCTCACGGCTCCGCCCCGCGCCCGGCTGTGGGCTGGGGCCGGGTTGGGGAGCGGCCCCGGCCCCGCCCCGCCATGCCGCAGCCGTAGGCAGCCGGCGGCCGCTCCCAGCCCTCGGCCTCCGCGGCCTCCGCGAGGCGCGGCGCTGCCCGATGGGCGGCCTGCTGAGCGGCGTCAGCTTCAAGGAGCCCACCACGGTGGAGGACTGCGACTCCACCTGGGAGACCGACTCGGAGCCCGAGGCGCCGGAGCCGCGGCGGCAGCAGCAGCAGCAGGAGGGGGTGTGCACCGCCGCGGGAGGCGGGGAAGAGCCGCCCGCCGCTGACGGCCGGCCCGAGGAGCACCCGCGGCAGCCGGAGGAAGGGGAGCGGGCGGAGGGGGACGCCGGCGGCCTCGAGCAGGTACCGCCCGCGCCGCGGCGGGCAGGGAGGAGGGACGGAGGTGGTGTGCCGCCCCGCTCTGCCGAGCCAGCGGCGGGGAGACCCGGCGGAGTAGGCTGCTCCCGGCCGGAGGCGTCGGGGCGCGGATCTCCGCGTCCCCGCTGGAAGGAACGGCGCGGCTGCTCTGGCGGGGAGGAGCCCGCCTCCATCCCTCGGGCATGGCCGCTCTCGGCTGCGGTCGTACCCCGCCGGCCCCGAACAGCCCTGCTGAGAGGAGCGAGGCCTGGACAGCGTTGCTCCGGCTTCCTGCGGAGGCACTGCGTTAGGCGGCGTTTGCTCTGGAACTTGGCACTAAGTGGCTGTGAGCGCGGCTCCTGGTTCTAACGCACCGCAGCCACTGCAGTTTGACCCGAGTGCGGGGCGGACCGGCCGGGTCTGGGTTTTGGCTTAGGAACTGCCACTGTGCAGAATTATACAAGTATAAGCGTTCATTTTTTTTTTTTTTTTCATTTCTGCTTGATGCGCGGTACTAGTGGTTTGCTGATGCCTGTGTCAGGGGCTGTTGCTTGCTTGGGTAAGCACGTTTTGCCTACAGTCAGCGTTGGGCTGCGTGGAAACAGTTTGTCAGTCGTGTCATACTGTTAAGCAGTGAGTGTAGTCATACAGGCAGTTGTCCAGTGTGGTCACAGGGAACTTCTGTTTTTTAGACCTCATTTTAACCTACTGCATGCATATGGCCTTTTGTAGAGACTTACTTCATTAAATTAAATAAACCATATCTCTTTGTTACAGCGTAAAGAAATTACCTAGGAAAATAAAGTGGTCAGAGGCAAGTTGAATTCTCTGTAGAGCAGTGCTCCTTTTCCCCCAGTACGTGCAGAGTTCTGCCCAGTCAGTGGGATGGTTTCCATTGACCTTGATGTGCTCTGGTTGTTTCAGGTCATAACAAAGAGCTTCTGTTCAGGTCAAGGCCTCGTACAAGTGCATTTTCTCTTGGCAGGTTTTCCCTTGGGCGTACTTCTTCCTAGGATTTAAACTTAAGTTCTAAGGAAAGAATAATACAAAACAGTGAAGGCATTTGACTATGGATTGGCTGGTCTGTGACTGTGTCTTCTTTCACAGGATGCAGCAATAGCAATTAAGTCGAGGTACACATGACAAACATTATTTGCAAATAATGTGGTTTCCTGCTCAAAATTAGTGATGTCTCTGCATTTTCACATTCATTTACTTATTTAGTCTTCTATTAGAACCATCTTGGTTGCTTCAGAGTCTTACTTTCTAAATTTAGGTCTAAGCATGTGTTGTTAAGTATTGAGCAGAAAGTTGTTGAGTGTTTGACCAGACAGTAGGAAATACGTGTACTTGTGTATGTTTACATTGCTGAAATATGATGAAAAATAATTAATACTCTTCAGGTTTAGTATCTGGTGTGTTTGTATACCATTATTATCTACTTCTTAAATGTTTCAGAGCAGTGATGGAACTGAGCTGACAGCCAAACCAAAGAGAAGCTTCTATGCAGCAAGAGATTTATACAAGTACCGACATCAGTATCCAGTAAGAATATTTAATGGTTTAAAATTCTCTTTGTAGTAGAGAGCAGCACACATTTTTGAAAATCCTGAATGTAATGATGCTTAATAAATATGAGGGATAAGAATAGTCATAAAGCTGCTGGAAAGGCCCAGTGTATGCTGGTGGGAGAGGGATGAAACAAGGGTGGCATCTTTTTGTCCTAGGTTATGTGCAAACATGAGAGATGTGTAAACCTGAAAGTAGGGACAGGATCTCAGAAAGAGATATCACTGGTAGCCATCCAGGCAGGTCTTGAACACTTCCAGAGAAGGAGACTCCATAACCTTTCTGTGCAGCCTTTGCCAGTGCTCCATCACTGCACTGTGAAGAAGTTCTTAACGTATCCTTGAACACTGAAGAGGGTATGTAGAGTCTGGATAATGTGTTGTTTGTCTCTTGGAAATTCCTTGAGCCAGAAGTCCAGGTGCTGCTGTGCTTGCCTTTTCTCCCCAGTAGGAGAAGCAGGCAACCAGAAGGAACTGGCAGATCTTTAAACTGCTTAACTGAGCTGAATCTTTTAAGTTCTTTCAGTTTTTCTAAAATGATGAACCTTTATTGTCATCAAATGATTCAAAGAGCAGAATGTCACCTTGTAGATACTCTCAGTAGTGGGTTGTATTTTGTGGACTGATAATGCCCTATTTTCTTTCTTTCAGCAGAACTTTAAAGATCTTCGATACCAAAATGACTTGTGCAATCTCCGCTTTTACAAAAATAAAATCCCTTTTAAACCTGATGGTGAGTAATCTGTAACAATAATAGTGATAACAGTAGAATGTTCACCCATAACAATAACAAATCGAAACTGTTATTTTACAATGCTGATAAATTAGAGGTGTATAGCCATATATTGTATGATTTGAACCTCCTGTGTTGGACTAGCACGTTGATAACACAGAGGCTGATACTGGATAAATCAAAGTTTGCTTCTACTCTAGACAGGTGGTGCTCTTCTTACGTGCTAAAGGGGTATGATGAGACATTGTTAGCACAACTTATTTATACTAGTGGTACTGCCTTTCGTTAAACAAAGATAAAGCTGTTCCACCGTGCTTAGCAAACTCTTACTGCTTAAAAAGGAGTGACTTGGATCAGGGTGTTATTCCTAGCACCACGTGAGGGGGAAAATGAATGTGTTGTCACTTCCTTGTGTGTGAGAAATTGTTTTGTTATCATTGTTATAATAATCAAAGTCCTTGGTGGTTTTGGTAATGGAGCAGGACTCTCACACCCAAGGTACTGTGCAAACACAGAACAAGCTGGAAAATGACAAACCCTGCTCTAGAGAGTTTGCCTTCCTCTTGTCTCTCTTACTTTGGCTGCAGGCAGATGGGAAAACAGGAGACAATAAAACAGTGCTGGTTAGAATGATAGGCAGGAGTCTTGGCATGTGAGAGCTCAGCTACTGACAGAAAAAACCCAAACAACTTCAGCAGTTTTGAAAGAATGAGGATGTTACTTTGAAGGAGTTTGCAGAGACGTTTTTCTCAGCATGAGAGTAGCTGAAATACAAAAGTGTGTATTTGAATACATAAGGAGTGAGAAGTGGAGGCTGCTGCTGAGGGCTGGTCAGAGGCAGGAATCAATCTCCTAGCAGCAAATAGGTTGTGACACTGTAGGATGGGGCAGATCACAAAAGACTTTGGAAGTGAAGGCGTATACTTTTTTTTTTTTTTTGATGTTACAGGAAAGGACTTCACAGATTTCATGATAGAAGAGCACAAAGCAAAAAAAAGAATCACTGTAAAGTTTAAAAAAAGCTGCTGTTGTCTAGAAATGTTCTCAGCAGCATTCAAAGTAGATGTGAAGGTGGCAACAGTGTGCTTTTCAAGGTCAAGAAAAACAATGCTGAGATGAAATATCTAAATTCTCATGGAAAGCTGGAATGTTATAAAGAAGCCTGGAAGGTTGAAAATGACAGCTGTTTATAGATAGTGAGCAATAATAACCTCAGTAAGTGAGAAGATAAGTCAGGTTATGCGAAAGAAAGATAATAATCCTGATTTTTATCTAGATATACACAGGCAAATGCTGAAGACTGTATTATTAGTTTGGCTAGATGAAAAATTAGAGCTGTGAGTTACCAGTGAGCCATTACACAGGGTGCAGGTGCAGGAAGAAAGGAGGAGGTACTGAGGACCATATGAACCTGAAACAGAAAGGGTTTGGGGAGATCCTTTAAAGGTCCAGAGGACAAGCCAGGAGAAGAGTCTTGGAAGCTATGGGAGGCCTTGCCTCCTAAAACAAATTTTAGTTCTTGCAAGTTTTAAAATTTTCCCTTTCAGGAGAAAATTCTGAGTGGTGGTGTCAAAAGTAGCTGACAGACCATGAAAGATGAAGTCATGATGGCAGATTTCTGGCTGTGGAGGTATTTTTGAGAATGAGAAAGAACGGTCACCACCTTAACCTAACCCTGGGTCTAACCCTGAGTAGGGGGAGCTTAAGCTGCCATGTTATGGACTGAAGTAGTGGAGAATGCTACTGGGGAGAAAGAAAAGATATTTGTGGAGCAATCCTAGATCTGAAGTTTAATTCGACAACTGACTGGCTCTTGAATTACCCTGTCTTTAGTCCTTGGAACCGAGCAGGGAGCTTTCTGGTACGTGAAACATAAGAAACTTCACAAGTTGTATGGGATGTTATGAGAGCAGGAGACCCTCTTAGTCAGATCCTTTTCCAGTCTTGCCTGCACTGTAAACTTCACGTTGTTATCTCTTTGGCTACTTTCTCTTTTTGAATTACAAAGGGAGTTTTCACTTGGTATTGGGACTGATGTGGAAAATTTCACTAGGCAAACCGATACCCCATGTGTAATAGAAGACTACTCGAATAGGGCTTTGGGCTTTTTAGGCCACTCCTGTGCTATTCAGATTTGGGAGAGGCCATGCTGCCATGGTTGAACTGCTGGTTTCAGGCTGAAAACCTGCTAATTCTGGCTGTTCGTGGAAAGAGAGCAAAGATTTTGGAGCAAGTAATGTCCTTGTATGCATGTGTGCAGTGCCTAAACACATGCTCTGGTCTGTAACTGAGTTTCATGTCTGTGATCTTGATGTGAAGAATGATTATTTTTCTTTCAGGTGTACTTTTTCTCCTTTTTCTATTACTCTGTCATTGCAACAGGAACTGACTAAATGCCACAACTGTTGTGAGACTACTAAAAGCTGAAATTTCCATTTGATGGGCTTGACCTGAGGCTTCAGAGTCCGACTTGTAGCAATGGCATCAGTACTCTTGGCCACAGAAAATTGCCCAAGATTATAAAATCTTAACATTAGTTGCAGCTGGAGAGATTCCTGGAATGAAAAATTTATTGAAATATTGAGGCCTTATTCTACTAAGATGATATATATGCAGAGTTTTCTTGTGTTAGAGCAATGGCAGTTGATTAATGTTTCAGTAATTTACTTAAGTGGTTTGCCAGTTACCAGTCGATGTGATAAAGAAAACTAGAAAGTGAGGGTATCTAGAAAAGTGTAATTCTTTAAGATGTTGACATGTACCCTCAGGTGTTTTAAGTCAATTGATTTTTTTCTGAATTAAAATTTGATAAAACTCTTGATTTTATTTAAGTTTCAGCAACTAAATAAATTAGTTTTTAATAGACCTTATTTTGCCCAGTATGTGAAAGAAAATTAAAGCATGTGTTCTGTCAATGCACTTGACGTGTGCTTTCTTTATGTAGCTGAGAGCTGTTTTTGATGTCTGCCTAACAGTTTGGTTTTTTTTTAATTATTTTTATACAGGAGTTTATATTGAAGAAGTCCTAAATAAATGGAAAGGAGACTATGAAAAGCTGGAACATAACCACACGTACATACAGTGGTTGGTCACTTACTACCTATTTCTATTTCAAAGCTTGAAATGGATGAAGTGTTAATGTACTGTCAAACGTAATTAATTGTTTCTTTTAACAGGCTTTTCCCACTGAGGGAACAAGGTCTGAACTTCTATGCGAAAGAATTAACTACATATGAAATTGAGGTAATAGAAGTTGAGCTTAAAACAAACCATCACATTAATATTGATTCATAACTACTTCTTGTTATGTGGAGTTGTTTTATACAATGCAGATGTACTTGCTTTAATTCTATTTTGGATTTGTTCTTTATTAGGAGTTCAAGAAAACAAAAGAAGCAATTAGAAGATTCCTTTTGGCTTACAAAATGATGCTGGAATTTTTTGGAATAAAGCTCATTGATAAAACTGGAAATGTAGCACGAGCTGCTAACTGGCAAGAAAGATTTCAGCATTTGAATGAGTAAGTAATGACATGCACTTAATGCTCTAGAATTGCTGTAGAATCTCTTTAGTCTTTTGCTCCCTAGAGAAAGGGAAGATATATATTTTTCCAAAGATTGACAGGATAAAGGTAAAAAGAAATACTCAACGATGAGTTTGTGTTTGTTTGTGTATGTTTTTCTTTCCTCTTTTGTGGATTCATAAAATCATATAATAGAATCTTTCGAGTTGGAAGAGAACCTTAAAGGTCACCCAGTCCAAATCCTCTGCAATGAACAGGGACATCCACAGCTGTGTCGGGTTGCCCAGGGACCCTTCCAACTTGACTTCGAATGTCTCCAGGGATGGGGCATCCACTACCTATCTGGGCAACCCATTCCAGTGCCTCACCACCCTTACTGTAAAAAAACTTTCTTTATATCCAAATCTCCCTCCCCTCTGAGCTTGAAGCCATTCCCCCTTTTTCTGTCACAACAGACCCTGCTAAAAAGTCTGTCCCCTTTTTATAGCCTCCCTTTAGATTTTGTAAGGGTCTTCCTTAACTACAGTGCTTAACTAAAGAGCCTTAGACATGTATTGAGTCAAACTTTACCTTCAACTTTCAGCAAAAGACCATTTGTCACCTTACTTCATTGTTCAGGGGAGAGTAAACTTGCATTGAATTTTGTCCAGTGCAGATGTTTTCAAAATTTCTTTTCACATCTTGTGATCACTTTATTTTTACTCTAAGGTCAGAGGAACTGGTATATTTTTTTTCTCCTGTCTAAATGAAAACTTTTTGCTTAAGGCAGGATTGCTAGGGTCTAAATCTGAGTGAATAATAGAGATCATTTGTTACTGATTTCACTCTGAGCCAGCTAACAGGGATGTGTTGAGACAGGCTGCAGATAAAATGAGGTTTAAGGAGATCCAAATGTCACCCACTGCACATTCATACAATGTAGTTACTCTGTTGTTATAATACAAAGTAATTATATGAGTGTTTATTTGTGTACAGACTACTATGTAAGCTACTCATAATATTGGTGAGCAGCTATACTATTTAAATCAGGAGTTGAGATTCTTTTAACCTAACTTTTGCTGTCTAAATTTTAGGTATTTAAGTTATACTGTTTACTTAGATGTGTTTATGAGGGACATAGCACTGCAGAAGAAATTTCGGAAGATAAATTTATTTCATCTGCTGCCCCAGTGCCTTTTGGAGACATTCATTTTCAGTCCCAAGATTCTTGCACTGGCAGGCTTCATCAACTGTGAAAAATGAAACTACAGAAAGTTGAAGTACATATCTTGAGTGATTAAAAATGAATGAGAAATTGTATTTCCAGTTCCCTTTCTGTAAGGCTTTTTTTTTATTATTCAATGGGTTTTTTTTAACCTTTTCTTCCAAAGGTCTCAACACAACTACTTGAGAATCACTCGAATTCTGAAAAGCCTTGGTGAACTTGGATATGAGAGTTTCAAATCTCCCCTCGTAAAATTTATTCTTCACGAAGCTCTTGTGGAAGATACCATTCCCAATATTAAGCAAAGTGCTCTAGAATATTTTGTGTATACTATTAGAGACAGAAGAGAAAGGAGAAAGCTCTTGAGATTTGCTCAACAGCATTATACACCGTCAGAGCATTTTATCTGGGGACCCCCAAGAAAACAGAAGTCAGAGGGAAGCAAAACAAACAAAAAGCCAGCATCTCCAATTTCTATTCACAGCAGTTATATTTCTAAGCATAAGAAACTGAAAGAGCCTAAGAGTGCATCCACAAGTGGAACCTCAGCTAGTAAAGCAACTGAAGAGAGAAAAGTAGAACTTGCAAAAAATGGGGAAGAAAATGACCAGGATGACCAAGAAATGAACTGTGATGCTGTTAAGCAGAACAGTGAAAAGAACAGCGGTACTGATACTGATCAGCTTTCAAAATCAGAAGAAATTCAGGATCCCTCAGACAAAAAGGAGGACTCTTCTCATTCCAAAAAGGATGATGAGAGTATGAACAATGACTGTGGAAATCATCCAGGTGTTATAGATAAAGATTTATGTGACACTGAGAATTGTTCAGATAATGTGTCGTCGGATCTACAAGATAACCTTGATAAGGATACACCTTCAGGGGGAACCACCACAAAAACCAAGGATGAGGTCAAATTATGAGTCTGAGGTTAAAAGTCTTTGTTTCAGAATTGAGGTTAAAAGTCTTTGTTTCAGAATGAGTGAAGCAAATTATTCATCGCTTCTTCATTTTGTGTGAAATTCACATCTAATCTAGTATAAAACGTTCATGCTGTTGGGAATGCATCAGATTAGGCTTCTGTTATACTAATGAAGTTTGCCTTTTTTAATCTCAGTTTATCAGATGAGAATCAAGTGTGATTATATAAAACTATTGTGTAAATTCAAAGCCTAGGAATTAATTATCTTTTCCAGATACGTTGCGTAGAAAAAAAAAATAGCACTTTTTCCCATTAAATTAATCCAGTATTTATTTATTTATTTTCTTTAAATGTAACTTTCTAGTAAGTCTTGAAACATCAGAATTTTAAGTTCCTTTTAATATGCTTTCAGTGTTTATTTTGTTTTATGAAAGAGCTAGGAATAATTTCAAGAGCAAAATTTTTCACAAGTGGATTTTCCTTAGGAACCATGTTCATGTTTAATGGCATCATTTGCACAGCGTTGTTTACCTTAGATTAGCACCCTTGTCTGAGACACTCAGTGGTAGATCTTGAAATATCCTATGCAGCTGGATAATCTGTTACATTAACTAAACTCACAGTGAAGCTGTGTATACAGCTTTGGGGTACAAGGAAAGTTGCACTTTTAGTCTCTAAAGTCACCATTCATTTGCTGCTTCTGCTAATCTGAGTTGTGAGGTGGAGTCATTCTTAGATTTGGTCTCAGCATGAAAGCTTTCTGTTGTTCATCAACTGGCTTTGGCAACTGGAGGGCCCCTTTCCATAGGGATCAACCACCAGCAGCTCAAAAGCAGTTCTTTTTGTTTGTTTGTTTTCTCCCACAGCAAAACACTGCATAGCCATCACAGCCGTTGAAGAGAATGTCACCAGGCCTCTCTGGCTGGATCAGAACTAAATTTGGGTGAGGTCTGTAACAGTGCAGAATCATCTCCTATGCTGGCCTGTGATAGAAAGCCAATCCTGCTGGTCTATGAGTGAAAGTATTTTCAAATCTTTGCTCTCTATCAGAGCTTTTTCACTTTTTAATGTTATTTAATAGGTTGAGGACTGAGAAAAGCCTGTCTGCTAGCCTGACTAGAGCCCAGCAGGTTGGAGTTTCTCAATAATATCTTTCCCAATTTTGTTTGCTTAAGGGCCCATGTGATTTTCCTGAACATCTTTTTCCAACTTAAAGCTATTCAGTCAAGCAGGATGCTACCCAGCAAGTTCATTGTAAACCATATGGATTAAAATATAATGTAGGTAGGACTCAAGCTTTCTGCAGTCCTAAAATAGTCTACTATATGTATTTTCTATTTTAAAATGTATATATTATCCACTGCCTTTAATGTATTTTTGATGAAATATTATAAAGCAAGTACCTGACTACAGTTTGAGTGTCAGAGTGCTACAAGACTTTATTTGTTAGAGTCTTGTAACTCAAAATGACAAGTCTTCAGGGGTTTAGAAACATAGACAAAACGTCTTGTATTTTTCTCTATCACTGATTCCCATTGTGGCGGTGCATCATCTCTTTCTTTCCCCAGGTAGCTTTGTTTCTTGGGGTCAAACAGAGCTGTAATTAGGGATCTTGGTACCTATGGATGAAGGTTAAGCCCTTTCCATCCAAAAGAGGCAGAGGGAAGTTATGTTCCTACTTTCCCTGTGCTTTCTTGTAAGGAAAGGATTATATGTAAATATTTGTTTTCAGTTGTGGTTTTTTGTTTGTTTGTTTTTCAAAGGTAGCCCAGGTTGCTCAACAGGCATTTAGACTGTCTGAATGGAAATGTCCAAGAGAATTCCCTCACAGCCAGTGTTTCATGGAAGATGGACAACTCAGCTGGTGCTGAGAATAACCTTCAAATTGCCCTGGTCCTGAACCAGGGTCCCCTTTTTCATGTTTGTCCCTGACCTTCTGAGCAGAAGAGGGCAGGAGATGTTTAGCTAAAATTAGTCCATGTAGTTAAAGACTCCAACCCTACGCATACACTCAGAGAGTACAATTCTGTGTTCTACCTATGACTTTTTAAATCTTGAGTGCCTAACCATGCCAACATAATAGCATTGTTTTAACATAGTTATTACTTGATGGCATAGGGAAAATTTACACTGTGTATGAAGAGCAGAAGTATAAGCTTATATATACAGAACCTTCAATTTCTAGACTTTAGTATTGAGGTTAAATATTTTCTTTAAATTGCATAGTGTTCAAGTGGAATAGGAGTCAGTAGGGATTTTATTATATTGTAATTTGATTGAACACGATCTCAGGAGATTTTTCTTTTAACTTCTGAACAACAACAGGAAGAGAAGTACAGCTCTCAGACTGGAAAGTCAGTTGCAGCTTTCCATGGGATGCACATCCAAAATACTTCACCGCAGTATGTTATTCTGTTATTGTGATATCTTTTGCCTACCCTGCATTTGCTTGCTGGTTGTCCACTCTTAATTAAGTACTTAATGTAAAAGTTAACTTTTATTATTTAAGTTTGCAGAGCTGTATGCATTGAGAGTCTAGTGTGTCTGAAAATAGAACTGAGAACTTTGAAACCTGTACTCTCACTAACTTATTTTAAATCCCAAGCTTGGTATGTTCCTATCATTTTTATTATAGGAGTAAGAGTAGTAATGACACATCAATTACCTGTGAAGAACTTTGGGATCAGAAAAGTTTTCTGTGTCAGATCACAGAACTGTAGGGGTTGAAAGGGACCACTAGAGATCACTGAGTCCAACCCCCTGCCAAAGCAGCTCCCTAGCCCAGGTTGCACAGGTAGGCGTCCAGGTGGGTCTGGAACGTCTCCAGAGAAGGAGATTCCACCACCTCTCTGTGCAGCTGTGCCAGCGCTCCGTCATTGCACTGTGAAACCGTGTCTTATATCTGTATCAGCAGACTGAAGTGTCTCCCATGAGACTCTTCAACTGTAAGTGACAAATTTACTCTGCGTAAAATGTGATGGCTTATCATTATCTTCATAGAGGAGTTGTTTCTTCTGATTTTGCAAGTGCTTGAATGAGGGATTCGTTGCAGAGCAATGGAAGTGTAGCATCCCACTGAGATTTTTGAGGATCAGGTGGGTGCAATGCCTTTTATTAAAGAGTTGTGTCCTTGGCAGCTCAAAGCACCTTGTGCTTGTTTGTAAGTATTGGCTTTCAGGTTTTCAAGAATTCTCATAAATACCAATACTTCATTGTTTAACTCCTACTTCATCAACTGAGTGTATGCAAAGGAAGTCAGGACACTTGCTCACTATTTTTGTTTAATCTTGCTGTGCACTCAAATATTCAGGGATTTCTGTGTACTATCATAATGTGTCCTGGCCCAGTGTTTTACTAGGATCTGAGCTGTTCACATATTAATTGAATGGAACTTCACATATAGGGGTTCTTTCCAAACAAATACATCTGAGCAGCCTCTGCTACTGAAGAAGTGTGAGTACTCACAGGTCTGTGAATTTGATTCTAAAGTGTCCTCTGGTGTGAGGGTACATGAATATGCGACTTGACAAAATGCTAACGAACACATACGTCTAAGTGAAGGCAATTGTACAGGGCATGCAAAAATACAGCACTTTAAGATTAGTTCCATGTCTGTGCCCTACTTGCCAGGACATGTCTGTGCCTCATTTACTGAGAATGGTATAGCACAGAGGCTGAAAGCTCAGACTTGCAAGGCAGATAAGAAGAGAACTTGCACGTGTGCACATATCTAAGGGCAGAACTGAATTATTGGTGTCTATTGCTTGTATTTAAATGTATGATCCTGAAGGGTACTAAAAATTGTGACAGTAATGATTTGTCTAGTGCCTAAAAAGCAAGGGGAGAATAAAGAGCTAGTGGTTCACCTGTTGTAAAGAGGCTGCTTGTTGTAAAGAGCCTTTTATTGATGGTATTTGAGATACAAACTGAATTGATGTGGGCAGTTAACCATGCTAAGAGGCAAGTCTTTTTAGATGTGATATTGCCCAAGATGACACTGCAGGTATTTAGAAAAAATAATCTCAGTCAGAATGTCCATAGGACTGCGAAGTGTTTTCCTTTCAGAAGATACAGTATTGAAAATATCAGAAGATAAGTATTCTTATTAAAAAGCAAGTGATCATAAATATGTTAATGCAAAACTGATCACAAATTATGGTAAAATACATATTTAAGTGAATACATATCTGTTCTTATGCTATACATTTTAAGGGTAGTATTTTAAATTTTCATGTCAAAAGCAGTATTTATGGATAGGATGCAAAAAAAATTATCCATTAAGAAAATGATTACAAAATCATGGTAATGGTGTACATTAGATTATAACCAAAAATATATTGGTCTTTGTATCCTGTCAGCAGCAATGGCCACCAACCATTGTGGTGTGAAAGAAGTGATAAAGGGTTTTTTTCCTCTATAATTTTTCATTTTTTTCCTCCTGTGATTCTTTCAGTCTTGACAGTCCCTTTTGGCAGTGAGCTCCATATTTACTTTTGCCAAACAAAACAGAATTAAATCTATTGTTCATCTCAAATCTGTTTATTCAGAATTGCTAGCGTGTTTGAACACCATTACTGAAAGTACTGTAAGATGAACTGTAAGTTTCCTGCTGTTTTGAAAAGCCTTTGAAAATTCTAATAAGATACTTCCTTAGGCAGAAAATGTCACCTGTCCAGTGGTGATGATGGTATTATCTTACTGTTCCCTTCAGAACAAATGTTTACACGTAATCCTTCTGTGTGAAGTACTGGAAGTCAGATTCCAAATCCTGAAGTGAATTGCATTCCTTCTGGTGTGAAAGCAAGATCAGTCCATGGAAAAACCTTTTCCTAGCCAGTGTCTGAACTAGGTGATGGTGGATTTGAACTTGAATAATAAGAGCATAAATTTAAGCTAGCGTAAATGGTGTAGCATGAGTATGTAGAAGACAGAAATCCTGTCTGGGGTGTGCTGAGAACCAGACTCCTCATTCCGTATTTCAGTAGCCAATTTTGATGCATGTCCCCAGTTCCAATGTGACTGAATATAGTAACTGCTCAAATGGTATTCTCACTGCCAAAGGGAGCTTGAAAATGAAGAGTCAAAAAGGCCTACACATGGACTCTCTGCTCACCTTTTATGTTGCAGATGGGACCATCATAGTAGTCACTGCTCACAGGTATGAGCAGTGCTGTCCTCCAAGGAGATTGTAAATTGTGTCTCTAACGTCTGTGAACCATTTGTTTTCCTGAAATCTATTCCTTTTACAGCCCACATTCTTAGTGTACTTACTCTTAAGACTATAGCAGTGATCAAAAGTTTATTTTAGAGAATATATTTAGTACGTGCCATATGGGTGGGCTCTTACAAGACAGTTCAAGAGCTATAGAGGTCAAGTAAAGGGTGACCTCCTGTGGCTTTGCACTTCTAATCACTTTTGTACTTTTAAAAATAAATATAAAGCTTTTTGCTATAAAATGTCATATGTGGGAATTGGCAAATGGTTCTGGAAGAAGACTCTTTCTCCGTAGGAACTTGGCACTTCTTAATTCTACCTTGCTTGCAAGTCTAGTGGTATATTCATCAGCTAAGGTTTATTGTGAAATATACTGAATGTATTTACTACTGTGGCTACCAGCGTGAAATTTATTGTTTGCAGTAAAATGGGTTATGGCATTTATATTTCTGGGACCTGCTGAAGCATGCTTGCTGGTTATGAGTTGCTCCTTTTCTGTCTTAACCTATTCCTTTGTTGTTTGCCCTTTAAGCAGTTTGAGTTGAGTGCCAGATAATGAGGTGTAGTTTTGCCCTGATAGAAATTGGAGCTATTGTATACTTCACTGTTAAAACTTATTCTAAGAAAGGAAGGTGTGGTAACTGTAAAAAGAAAAAAGACGAGACCTGACGATTTTTACTTGAGAACTGAAACAGCTTCATGTCCATTTTTATGAAAGATTCTGCTCTCTTCTGTGTTCCTTTGCAGTGTTTAATTACAGAATGCTGTGCATGTTTGGTAGCACCAATACCATATGTATGTGGTAGGAGTGGTAACCAGTTTCTGGGTTTGTAACGCACTCTAAAGGTATATTTTATAATTCTGTAACTGTATGGCAATGTTATGCCAAAAGAAATTGTACAAACGTAAAAAGCAATAGTTCATGTTGCTTACTGCTATATTTTCAGTCGTTTGTTTGTAAAATGAAATACTTGGATTTCCTTTCAGGTAAATATATTTTTAATAACAGCAGCCAAAAATCTCTTAAACTAATAAAGCTTCTTCATTTAGCAGCATTGTTTTAACAACATGTACAAATACTGTGTACATCTAGTATTGTGTAATTGCTGTTCAGCGCTTGTTGTGTAGCCGTCTATAAATGTACTAACACCTGACAGTAGGGCATTAAAGGCTCTGGTCCTCCTTTTTTGTTGTCAGCGGCAAAACCACCACGGACAGCAGAGGATCGAGGAAAGGCCCAGTGTGTGCTTTACTAAAATGTGCTGGGAGGTTTTGATGTGTCTTTTGTTTAACTGGGGGGGGTGGGAGGAGAGGGGAAAAAAAAAAAAAGAAATAGTACTAGGACAACCTTGTATGAGAACGTAAAGATAACCCTTTAATTAAAAGATAAAGCATTCAGAAACCCTGCAGAGTTGCGAGCTTGCTGCCTTACCTCCAAGTTGTTGCCCTTCTGTATGGTAGCTTTGTCCCAGCCCTTGCATGGGGACCAGCTCATATGTGGGGTTGTCCTTCAGCAGTCCTGTGCCCCTTTCCTCCTGGATAAGGGTGCTCTGAATCCCCAGATCTCGGAGACCAAAATTTTCATCTTGCAAAGGCAGGTGCTGCTTGCTTGGAAGGAGTATTTTATGTGTGGTCTGTGTTGCTAATGAAGCCTGTAGTTAAGGTGGATACACTGACTGACTTCTGTGTTGACGTGTCACTCAGTGAAGGAGCAGGCAGGCAATACCACCGTGTACTTGTGTGCTGGTTTCCCTAAGAAATTTGGGCACAGTTCCCTGAAAGCCTAGGTAGCTTGGATGGTTCATTGCTCATTTGCTAAGACAGGAGGCAGTTACCTTCTCTAACCTTGAAGCATAAACTTTACGACCAAGGCTTATGGCCTGAGTGTGGACACAGATGTTACATTGCTGTTTTATCAGCAGCTTGGCCTTCTGAGCACATCTGCAGTGTAAAGATCACTCCTGCATGAGCACTGACCCTCATGGATGTCAGAGCTGCTTCTGGTGAGTTTTTTTGGGGGGATGTTTCAAGGGTGTGCCACAGCTGCAAGGCCCTAGGTAAATTCAGATAGACCAGCTCCAGAGGGGGTAGCAAAGTGGAAGTTGGGCCTGCACCTTTCCCACTGCCTGCCTGGGCCCAGGGGCACGCACCCAAACTGTGCCTGTCAGTGCCTATGGAGAGCTACCACTGGTGCAGGGAGCTAAACCACGGGCTTCTGTTCTGCTTTGGTTGTTTTGTTGGGATTTTTTTTTTCCGACAGAGCTGTGCCATAAAATGGAGATGAGGTTATTTTATTTTGGTGCATGCAGATGGTCTAAAGCAAGGCCTAAAATGTTTATAATGATCACGTTAATTGTGAGAATGTGATTTAGCTAACAAAACTAGAGAGTTCTCTTCTTAAAATTACATTTTAATGAATGTATTATGCTTTGTTTATCTGGGCTGATAATAATAATAAACTGGGAGACAAAGTATTAAACATCTTCATTCCCTGAGGTCACACAGGCCAAACATCATAACTTCCAAGTGAAACCAGTGAGAGTGATGGGAGAGCAGCTGCAGTTTGAAGTTAATCCTCCAAAGAGGCAGCAGAAATATTTACCAGAGTGTTTTGTAGCTACGAAGATACATAATAACACAGCTTTTTAAACATGAGCTTCATGTAATGCTCTAATTAATGGTAGAAGACAAAACTCTGGTATGGCTTTGTTGACTTCTTGGCACCCTAAATGAAGGTGGTACTTTGGCTTCACTGAGAGATGATTACAAATAGTCCTTAGTGTTGTCCCTGTGCTGGAATGCCAGGTCGTTACAGATAGCCATGCAAGCAAGACCTGGGATCAAGGTCTCTGCTCCCACCTCTCCAATGATACTGTAATTAAACATATTTAATTTTCACTTGAGGAGGGGGGCTGCAGAATTGGCCTTCTCAGCTCAAACTTGGGATCTGCAACAGCCAAGGTCAGGGCTGGGCAGAGTTCTGGTGCCTGCAAGACTTGGTTATGCTCTGTGTCCTCATGGAAAGCAGCTGCCTTCACAAGTGACCTGCAGCAATACTTGCAGCTCAGTCCTTCCTTTAAGGTTAATCTTGGTCCGCGTGCTATGGGAGGAATTTAAGAATAGAATGATTTTTCTAAGAGTTCTCCCTATGAAAAAAACAATTTATGAAGGTTTAATTACACCCACCTATTTGCCTTATCTGGTAAACCCTTGGGCTGCTTTTAAAATGTTGATACAGTGTATGCAAACCACTGGACATTTTTGCAGGCAACATTCTATAGACATCGTAATTTCAAGGCTTACTGAGTGTAAGAAGACCATTTAAAATTCAACTGGTTCTTTCTATTTTTATTTAATGTATAAATCAGACATAATTCATGCATAGCTCCTTCCAGGTTTAGACATTTATTGAACACTGTGTATGGTTATAAATGTTTTGTGGCAGCTGTTTCAAATTTCAGAATAGAAATAGGAAAAAAAAGTCCTCGACTTTCGTTTTTCCAGTTTCCTTTGAAAGCTTAAACAAGGAAGCTTCAGACTTCCAGCTTCAAAACTGGTGGCTGAAATTAGGGCCTTAAATTACACCTGATAACTAGGCCTGGGGAACTTCGGTGCTGTATGCAACCCTCAATTACTTTGAGGCAAATCTGTCTTATTTAGTTGACTAGAAGTGCAAAATATATAAAGTGGAAATTCTGACACGTTTTTCAGCCCCCAGCCTCCACCTGGGTCTAGACACTGAGAAGGAAATGGGAGTATTTATTCTCCAGGCTACATTGGGGACTTCACCCTGTTGCTCACAGTGCCTTTCCTTGCTCAGCTGCTACTGCCCTCCTAAAAGCAAATGCGGTCTTTTTCCAGCTTTCCAGGCTGCACTTTTTCAGTGATGGCTGATGGCCCATTGGTGCATTGTTACCTGTTCTGGGGCCACTATTCTAAACTGGTACCAATATTTTCCAAGTCTTTTGCTGTTATCCCACCCTTAAGCTGTGCAGACACTTGGCACCGAGCTGTGCTCCCCTAGTGCGTTGCTGACAAATGTGTGACCCCCCACAGCAAGGCTACACTGCCTCTCTGGCAGTGAGGAGCAGCAAGGGAGGGCCTCCATCCCTTGGGAAATAGACAAGCTCAGGTCAAGACTAGACTACGTGGGGAGTGCCATTGCTTTAAGGGTATTGGTAGGTGATTGCAATGAGCACTTCCTTGGCTTTATATGTAATTCTCCAAAAGATTACACAGATATCAGAGTTTGTTTATGATAATGAAGACCCAGTGCCATAAAGCTAGCAGCAATATGTCCCAGTAGTGCTTTTCAGAAGCTTTTCACCACTTTGGATGAAATGCCGCTGACAAAAATTCAATCTTGAAATCTCCTGCAACTGTGGGATAATGAAGAAATGTTGCTGAGTCACATTTGCGGAGGGTAAGTGCCTCCTGGGGGCATGGCTGGGAACGCCAATGCCTATTTTGGATGTGTCCCCAAATGCAGCAGATGTGAATGATTAAGTAACATGCCCAGTGGCACATTCTCTGCTGACTCATTTGCTGCACTGCTACTGAGATAACAGGTGTCCTACCAAGTAAATTCAGGGCAGAGTTTGGCTAGGACTTTGCGAAGAGCTTTTCTTCTAGAGTCAGAAAAATGATAGGTTTATATAATAAAAGTCACACTGTAGTTCAAGGATATTGCTGGGGAGAAGCTGAATCCTCTGAGAACTCTTTGCTGAAATCAGAAAAGGGGTAAATGCTGTGTCAGAGACTCTTCCATTCACACCTGAATAAGTCCCAGTGACCATCATCCACTTTGTCAGAAATAATTTGGGAGATTATATAAATCCCAGTCTTTCAGTCTAAGAACAAAGGTGAAGGTAGGACTTTGGTGCCTGAATGCTACCTTGCTGCTTTGCTATGAAATAAAAAATATCAAATGAAAAAAATGTTGTGACAAATGTGAAACCTGAGATGGAGATAATGCCAGTCCTGGGCCTGTCCATCCCTAATAGTCCCAAATGTTTCCTGGATGCCTAATGTTCCAATTCTGGGTCTCCAGTGGTAAAATTCCAGTGTCAGGAGGCTGATGGCAACTAGAGAAATGTTACAATGATCTGCATGGAGTGATGCTGAGAGAAAAAGCACAGGAAGGAGTATGTTGAGTAGGATGGTTCTGACCCCAGGATGCTGCTCAGATAATGACTTAGGGATGAAAAAAGGAGCTTCCATGCCATGGTGAGATGGGCTGTACACAGACTGGATGAAGTGCTCTGCTCTTTTCTATCCACTCTATTCAGCCAAAACTGAATGTCGTTGACTTGGAGATGAGTAGAAATGATGAATGTTTCAGGAGAGGTTTATGTTGCATTCCAAATCCCGATGCGTTTATGGTACTGTGAATCTTATTTCACCTTCCAGTAATGGGAGCTAAAAGCTTTATTGAATAGCTGAGCCTATCTTGATTGGTATTTTCTATTGTAAATTTTGGTGGAGCAACTGCTGCTACTCGCAGTTCTTGAATTTTTGGTCAGAGCATAGGATGCTGGATGCACCAACAGCTCTGCACCAGATCTATGGGTGCCTGTGCTCAAAGGCAGCTCCAATACGTGGCAGCTCTGTAACCTGGGATCAGACTGCTGTGAAAGGAGCAGTAGGAGAAAAAGCTGTGAGATCCCTCCTCGGGCTCCCCCTATTTCACTTGGAGCTGTGGTTATGCTCAGCTGGTCCTTGACTGAGCTCTGCTGCAGCCATGCCTACACCTAGCCTCACTTCTGGCTGATCTGGGTGACGTGACTCGTGGCTTGACCAGCCTTGCAATAAAAATCACCACTGTTATTTTTCAATTAGCAGCAGCTGTGAGCATTGCAGTGCTGCTGCTGCCTGCTCCTAGCAGTGCCATAGTTCTTGTGGGATCAGACTTTCTCCTCACCACCCCCTATTGTCCTCAATTCGGACTGGTGCCACTTCCCCTCCCACCTTCTCCCACTCATCCTTGTTTGTATCACTTTTCAAGAAGAAAACTCAGGACCAAAAACAATGGTACTTACATGTATGTTAATTGTATCCACGTTCGCATCTGTGTTAACGACAACGCTGCCAACCATAGTGAGGCTGTTGTCTTTCCCTGGAGGGTAACCTCACTGGGTTGGAGGCTGCCTCCAGCCTGCAGGTACCACCCCAGGCTCAGGCACGTACAAAACACTCAAGGCTAAAACAATATGATCACCAGCAAAGCTTGGGCTTTGCTATTCACAGAAATCATGGCATTATTTCAGTTTCTGTGTTTGTTTCACACTCGTTTCATCTTGACTTTGCAGTGGTAAGTGCCAGAAAGACGAGAAAACCTTTGCTTCTCTTTGAGCTGCGCCTCTTATAATTAGTAAAAATCAGCTGAACCCCTGAAGTCATCTCTTTTCACAGGTGAAAACGGGGATGCTCTCAGCATGAGAGGTCACTATTTGAAAAATAATGATTTTCTGTGACAAAAAAACCTCTTTGATTTTCTGCCCCCCAATTTGTTTTTGCTTTGTCTTATATACCTACAATGATAGTTGAAAATAACTGGAGATGAGTGGGTGATGGATGGCTTGTAAAGAAATGCAATGAGACCACAGGAAACTGATGATATGCTTTCTGTGAAAGCCAAGCAACAGGACAAGAGAGGCAATTCACAAGTGCTAGAACAGCTGGCAACTCTAACCCACACCATCTGGATTTGTGTGATTTTATAATATTTATTGTCACTAACTCTGGGAGGAATATGAATAGAATTGGCTGCAAGTGGAAATGAGCAGGCTTTTCAATGGAGTGAATTGTGTGAGGAGCCTTGGCAGGGAGATGTGGCAGGATGAGCATCTGATACCAGCTGTGTATTACCACTTCACTGGGCAGGCCGAGTACATGAAACAACAACAGGAAATGTTTCAGTCAGGCAAGGAAAGCCCTGCTGCAGAGAGTGGCATTTCAGATCTATCACTTGGAGAGCAGAGGTACAGGCTTGCCAGTTCATCTATGCTTGCCAATGCCCTGTCTTTAGCCTGAGCCTTGTGAGCATTTCCTTGTATTTTCCTTAAAAAAAAAAACAAAACAAACATCAAGGGACATGAGACTACTCAAGAATATTAACACTGTGCTAAAACAGTGGGTCTCATGGTTCAGAAACAGGCAACCCACCTCTGCCTAACAACTGCAGAAAATACAACAGCTCCTGAGTGCATTTTCTTAAATCTTCTGACCTGAGCCAGTTTGTGGGTGTTCTTTCATGTGTAGTTGTGGAAGAACTGGGATTGTCAGTGATGAGCAAATTCATGTAGGTAGCGTGATTTCTGCCTTAGGAAGCTGTTTTCTGGAGGCGTCCTTTCCACTAATGCTAAAAGGAACAGTGCTGCTCCTAGCGCTGCTGTCATGCTTAGAGGCTTTGCATGAGATGAGGCAGAGTTTAGGCTACTACATTTCTGTTCCTCATCTGTGAAGTGGGATAGCCTCTTACTCCTTACTGCAGGTCAACCAAAGGATAAGTTTTTCACCTTCTGATTTAATGACTTCTAATTTTAATGACTCCTGTGACCTAGTAATTGTGTAAAGTTCAACCTGTGGAGCATTAGGAATGCTTAAATCTTTTAGTCTGAATTTAGTCAAACCAGACTTAAAAAGGAAGACAAACAATGGTAATCTTTATCCTTTCTGCCTTTATTTCCACTTTTTCTCTCCCTTCCCTTCCCTTCCCTTCCCTTCCCTTCCCTTCCCTTCCCTTCCCTTCCCTTCCCTTCCCTTCCCTTCCCTTCCCTTCCCTTCCCTTCCCTTCCCTTCCCTCTTCCTTATTTCAAAGTCTTATGTAGTTTAGACTGACCAATTTTTGGCCATTGATTGCAGTATTGAAACAACAGTGCCATATGATGTGAAACAAAAAACAGCATTTTATTCTAAAGAAATTACTAGATTTTCAAAACTTTTTATTCATCTTTGAGATTCATGTTTTAATTATTTATTTTTAAATGAGAAAACACCAGTTCTGTATTCTGGGATTCAATCCACAGCTGAGCTGAAAAGACCAGTATTTGTAGTTCATCAATTTACAAAACCTGTTAGTTCAGCTGAAGAAAAATGTAGCAAGGCACTGAATGCCAGAGAAGATAAAGTGCCTGGCTAACCAGCACACAAAAATGCATCTTATATCAGGCTCATACAGAGTGCAGTGTCTCAAAAGGAAAAGGGCAGCTGCAGAGAATGGTTCTGGCTCTTCTGTTCTTCACAGGCAGAAACAAGTAAAAAAAGTGGCAACAGAGAAGGATACAAAGATATGGTACTGGCATTAATAAGATATCTCTAGAAGGGCCTGCAATGAAGACAAAAATGCCTTAGACACTAAAAACTATCCCTGTAAATAGCATGCCAAGAGGAGTTCAGCTAACTGAGAAGAAGACCATCTTACGTAGGTAGATATGTATCACATTCTGTACTGGAGATAAGAAATAGTGACAGAAGGTCAGCATGATGTGAGCTGGCTGTGCACCCACTGAAAAGGAGGAATTCAGAGGGAGAAACAATAGCTGGTCAGAGGAAATAGCCTATGAGAAGCATGCTCATTTCTGCAAACAGCCCCAGGGCAAAGCACACTGTGTACTTGGGATGGTGTGACCCAGGTGGGCTGTAGAGGGCCCATGCCCTTGTCAAGTCTTGAGTGAGGCTTATGGGCTTCAGCTGCTCAGAGCAGCTGCCCTCATGTTAGCAGGTTTGAATACCATTTAGAAAGAGAAATACTCTGTTGAAGTATGTGTTCAATGCTTGTATGCATTCTGTATGCCTTTCTCGAAGTGGTAGAAGAAAGCTGGTAGTGCAGGGGCACTGGGGAGGAGACCTAGTAAGGCCCTTTCAGATCTCTCTTCTTCATTATCAGGTGATACTGGTGTTCAAGAGAAAGGATCAGGAGTTTCGTAGCCAAACATCGGCTTCACCCGTTTTGCCAGTTTTTGTCCCTACCTGGTGGGACCTCACTGGTGGAGACCTTGAAAAACAACCTAAGTGAATCCCAGCTGTGCTTGCTGGACAGGGGATGCATCCTGCTCTGAGTGCCCAGTGGGTGTGCACCAGGATCTGCCCTCCCTGGGGCTTTTCCTCCATGAACTGATATAATACTTGAAGTAGATAGACTGTGAAGAGCTGTGACTGATTAACAGCATGACCAAGTTGAGAGCTTATGGGTTAAAATCAGAGATCAGTCCAGTAAAAGACATCTACTGGTTGAAGTCTACTACAAGCCACCTGATTAGGAGGAACCTGCTGATGAGGCCTTCTTGCTTCAACTGCAGGAGGTGTCACACTTGTGGGCTCTTGTCCAGATGGGGGATTTCAACCAGCTGGATATCTCTTGGGACAGTGGTACAGCGGGTGGCAGACAATCCAGGAGATTCCTGGAGTCTGTTGAGGGTAACTTCCTGGTCCAGGTACTAGATGGACCGACCTGAGATGAAGCCTTACTGGATCTGGTGCTCACCAGTGCAGAGGAGAGCATTAGAGAGGTTAAGATTGGAGGCAAACTGGGCTGTAGTGGTGGGTGTAGTGCTGGAGTTTGTGATCTAGAGGAATGCAGACCTGGCAAAAAATAGTCAGGACCCTGAACTTCAGGAGAGAAAAATTCTGGCTGCGCAAGGAACTGCTGGATGGGATCTCCTGGGAAACTGTCATTAAGATCATAGGAACAGAACAGAGCTGGCAGCTCTTTAAGGACACCCTTCCATGAGCTCAAGAGCTCTCCATCCACCAGCAAAAGAAATCAGGCAGAGGAGGCAGGTGACTGGTGTGGATGAGCAAGGATCTGCAACTTAAACTGAAGGAAAAGAGAGAGAAAGAAAGAGAGAAAAGGAAGTGGAGTCTGGGAAGAATACAGGGATGCCATCCACATGTGCAGAGATAAGATCGGGAAAGCCAAGGCACAGATGGAGCCAAACTGTGAAAAATAACAAGAAGGGGTTTACAGATACATAGGCAGGAAGAGAACAGACCAAGGAGAGTGTTTCCCCTCTCATAAATGGGAATGGAGAACTGGCTTCCTCATACACGGAAAAAGCTGAGGTGTTCAATAAGGGTTTTGCCTCCATCTTCACTGGTGGCCAGGCTCCCCATGTCTGCCAGGACTCTGCTCCCCTAGGTTTTAGTTGAGAAGAGTGGATTCCATCCCACTGTAACAGTGGAACAAGTCCAAGACCTCCTCATTAAACTGAATCTATGTGAGTCCATAGGGCTGGATGATGTGCGTGCTGGGGTTCTGAGACAGTTGGCTGATGTGATTGCTGAGCTGCTCTCCCTCATATTTGAAAAACCATGGATGTTGAGTGAAATCCCCAGTGAATGGAAAAAGGGAATCACTGCTCCCATTTTTAAGAAAGGGAGAAAGGATGACTCAGGGAATTACAGGCTGATGAGCCTCACCTCTGTGCCTGGAAGATCATGGAGCAGATCCCCCTGGTTACCATGTTAAGGCACATACGAGACAAAGAGATGATCCAAGACAGCCAGCATGGCTTCACAAAGGGCAGATCTTGCCTGACCAGTCTGGTGGTCTTCTATGATGGAGTGATGGCATCAGTGGACAGGGCAAGGAAGACGGATGTGATCTACCTGGACTTCTACAAAGCCTTTGACATGGTCCATCACAATATCCTTCTCTCTAAATTGGAGAGGTATGGCTTTGAATGATGGACTGGGGGAAGAATTCCAGGAGAACAGCCCTGTGGAGAAAGACTTGTGGTTCCTGGTGGACAAGAAGCTGGACATGAGCCAGTGGTGAACACTTGCAGCATGGAGGGCCAGCTACATCCTGGGCTGCATTAAAAAAGGGGTGGCCAGCAGGGAGAGGGAGGGGATTGTCCCCCTCTACTCAGCTCTTGTGAGGCCCCATCTGGGTACTGTGTCCAGGCCTGGGGCCCCCAGAACGAAAAAGACACAGAGCTCTTGGAATGGGTCCAGAGGAGGGCCACTAAAATACTCAGAGGGCTGAAGCACCTCTCCTATGAGGAAAGGCTGAGGGAACTGGGCTTGTTTAGCTTGGAGAAGAGAAGGCTCAGGGGGGATCTCATAGTGGCCTTCCAGTACTTGAAGGGAGCATATAAACAGGAGGGGGAACAACTGTTTGCATGAGTTGATAATGATAGGACAAAGGGAATGGTTTTAAACTAAGACAGGGAAGATCTAGGTTGGATGTTAGGAGGAAGGTTTTCACTCAGAGGGTGGTGATGCACTGGAACACGTTGCCCAGAGAGGTTGTGGATGCCCTGGAGGCCTTCAGGGCAAGGTTTGATGTGGCTCTGGGCAGCCTGCTCTAGTGGTTGCTGACTTTGCCCATGGCAGGGGGGTTGAAACTAGATGTTCTTTGAGGTCCTTTTCAACCCAAGCCATTCTGTGATTCTATGACTCTATGAACCAAAGAATCTTCCTTACAATGAGTTTCTCAAGGAAGACTTGTACAATGGTGCATCACAGAACTGTAAATTCCCTTACCTCATATTGAGTTTGGTGACATTGTGATTTGAAGTATTCAGGAAAAAAAAAAAAAGTCCTACTTTGGAAATGTCAGCATGTTCAGTCAAGAGTGAACACAACAGGAACAACAGCATCCTCTGTCTGTTCCCATTCAGAAGTGTTCACCCAGGCAACAAATGCTGCAGCAGCTCAGCCATCCCTGGCTCACAGCCAGGCTGGTGACAGGCATCAGGGACACAGGGACAAGCTGGAGGTGGCACTGACTGTGCCAGGCTTCCTGGAGATCTCCTGCTCCCCAGTCTCAGTGCACTGGACATGCAGCATAGGTGCCACAGTGCCACAGGAGGCTCTCATTTAAGCATCCTCAGACATGAGACAAAGGTATGTCCTTGAAACGAAGTTCTTTGGCTGGAAGTCATCGTTAGAAATCATTCCCACAGGTCCTAATAATGAAATTCCTGTACACAAACATACTTCGCAGCCAACTAGGATGCTCTCCACTCTTGCAAGAAGAGAAGAGCTGTATCTTCTCAAGGTCTGCTGAGCAGACAAAAGGCAATGTGAGCATTATATAGAACAAAGCAAGTAGTAAGGAGAACAACTTCTTCAACTGCTTGGCAGTAAGATTTCATTTAATCATATTCAGCTCTTTTTCTCCTTGTCTAGGCATGTCCAGAAAAAATCAATCTTATGATCTACATACCATAAGAATGTCATTTTTGAATTTGGCTCTCTGGGGGATTCTCTCTTGATCCTTTTGATCAGACAAAAACAATTATTGTGCCTCGAAGCTTTCCCCTGCCACCAGTCTCCAATTAGTCACATCTGATAACATTTCTTCAATACAAAAATAAGGTCATCTCTTCAGCTGCTTATGTCTGAATCATGATACACCATGATACCTCATTCACTAAACAGCAATTCGCTCTTCCCTATCAGCCTGGGGCCTTCTGCATCTAGCTTTTCAAAATCATTACCTTTTAAAAACCTTGGTATGGGCTGTAAGAATGCCACTGAGTAAATTTCTGTTTGCTTGAGATGTCTCCTGTTGTTTTGAGAAGCACACAGGCTATGCCAAGTCCTTGAATGCATGAATTTCAGCTCACAAATAAGACCATCTGAGATCAGCAGGATACTGACACATCCAAAATTGAGCCTGTACTTAAGTGCTGTGAGTTCAGAACTTTCTCCTCCACACTGTTCCAGTTTGTTTCCTTCTTTTCAGAACTCTGAACAATTGTGTGTGTGGTTGTTTTTTGTTTGTTTGTTTTTTTCTCATTTTGTTTGTTTTTTCTACTGTCCTTTCAGTTCTGTCATGGAGAAAGGTCACAGTCCTCACAGTTCATTGGTTTTCTTGTCTGATTTCAGTCAGACTTCAAAGGCAATATCTCACCAACTTTTGGACAAGATGAAGATCCATACTGGGTGCTATGATGCTTGAGCTTGTTGTTGGAGCCCCCTCTGTCCCCCTCAGTGTATTTTTTCTCTTTCGACAAGTAGGTTTGCTTTGGGGCTTGATGCTTGCTGGGGATTTGGAACTGGGGTGCAGCAGAGAAGCTGCAAGATCTGTCAGCTCTGGGGCTGTGGCATCCTGCCCTTCCACAGGGGCATCAGTGATGCCAGAGGCAACATGGAGCATATTGAGTGACTTCATGGCTCCAAGGGTCTTTGGGTCCAGGTGATGTCTCCTCGGTCCTATTAGTGAGGGGAGGGGCTTGAGACAGAGTGAATGGATTCTTCAGATCAGTTAGCATAATTGGTATCAACAAAGGATTCAGCTTCAAGACCTTGATAGTCTCTCTGAAAATGGACAATTCCTTGGATGAGATAGGATCCACCAGCTAAAGGGGGAGAAAAATTATTTTGGCAATATACTGGTCAACCCAGCAAGGAAAAGTTTTAAATTAGGACTGATATGAGACAGTGATGATGATATATAATCAGCTGAGATAGTAGTTGCAAGTAAAGGGTATGATATGGTGTGAACAAGAGACCTCACAATCTAAATTTCTACTTTGTGATCTACATAACAAGACAGAAGAGGGCTCATCCTAAGGATGTGAACATATAAGGGAGTCCCAACATGACAGCATGACAGGAAAAGTTCTTGTGTCATTTCTGTGAAATGAGCTCAACTGAGTTGCCTTTTATATGAGAGAATTATTCTTTGGTTCTGTGATACGAGGACAAACAAATGTAAGCAGATGAGAATATTACTATTCTCTTAGTGAGAATACTCTCTTAGTGAGAATACGAAGGAAACTCAGAACAGATCATCTAGTCATGGTGATAGTATGACTAGATATGTACAGCTATGTTAATTTAGCATTATCCTCATAGTCCGAGGAATCACAGGAAGGTACAGACCAATGAGAGTCTTGAGATGGCTTAAAGATACAACATGTGAAAAAAATTGAACAGAGGAAAGAAGTCATCTAGATTATGTTGGCAGTCTGGCAGCAGTATAGCATCCAAAATCTCTACAAACTCCTGAAAAATCAGCATGTTGTATACAGCCTTACACATGGAAAACCCCTTGTACCGAGAAGGGAAAACCCCTTCTTATCATGTGTTTTGACTTACTGAAGCAAAATGAACAGAAGTGCCATAACCTCCTGCACTGACCTGAATTCCAGCCTGGATAATTGCTTTTTGCTTGTGGCGAGGAAGTGTCCACTTGGTTTGCATGTTTCCACAGATCCCTAGGAAGCTTTCATTTGCTTTCAAGTTCCCCCATCACTTTGCCGCAATACTCTTTGTCTGGGGCAGAAGGTCAAGGCTTTGGATGTTCAACCATAAATCTATAAGCACAAATTAACATTAGGGAGGGAAGAAATTAATATGCATAGACCCACTCCCTCTCTAAAAGTCATGTAGAAAAATTAAAGCTAAGGATTAGCAGCAGTAGACTCGAAGAAGTGTTTTTTTTTGTATTTTTTTTTCTGGACTAAACACTTGGTTGGGTGAAAGATGCTGTATTTTTTCTATATTCCCCTCTGGTAGGCTGACCTTGGCTGCCTGTCAGATACCCAGCCTGATGCCCTCTCAATCCCCTTTCTTGATAAGACAGAGGAAGAAAATAGGATGAAAAACGTCGTGGATCAAGACAAGGACAGGGAGATGGCTCACCAGTTACTGTCTTGAGTAAAATGGACTCAAACTGGGGAAGAATAGTTTTATTATTTTATTGATACTGTTGACTTCTAGGAACATGAAATTTTTTCAAAGTTATCATTGAAGAAGGTTTGAATTCCTATGCAGTCAGCTCCAGGAAGCAGATGTATATAGATGCAATTGATTATAACATGTACACTAAACAGAATAGAAAACATTGTAACAATGGAATTGATATATTTCTATCATATATATTATTTCTGGCATATCGTATATAACATTTCTGACATTTTTCTACCCTGGGGAACTGACCTCATGGGCAAGAGTGCAGAGCAAACTGGCAAATCTTTAAGGAACCTTTCCTCAGGGTGCAAGAGCTCTCCATCACCACATGCAGTAGGTCAGGAAAAAAAGGCAAGAGTCTAGCATGGCTGAACTGGGGTCTGCTGGTCAAATTGAAGAGCAAGAAGAAAATGCACAGGCAGTGGAAACAGGGATATCTACCATGGGAAGAGTATAATTAAGCTGCAAGGCTATGTAGGAATGGGGTCAGCAAAGCCATGGCCCAGCTTGAACTGAACTTAGCAAAGGATGCTGGGAAGAACAAGAAAGTCTTCTATAGGTACTTCAACCAGAAAAAGAAAATCCAGAAGGGCATATCTCCCTTGTGGGTGACACAGACAAGCTGGTAACAACAGAAAAGGAGAAGGCTGAAGTTCTTAACAAATTTTTGCCTTGGTCTTCTCTAATAACTGCTCATCACACAGCCTTCTAAAATGGTGTCCCTGCATCAACGAACAAAGGAAGAACCACTCAGGTAATTTATCTCAACTTCAATAAGGACTTTGACATGATATCCTTCAGCATCCTTCTCTCCATGTTGGAAAGATGTGGATTTGATGAGCGAACTGTTCAGTGGATGAAGAATGGCTGCAGGACTGAGACCAGAGAGTGGTGGTCAATGGCTCCATGTCTGGGTGGATAATACAATATAATGGTGATAATTGGTGTCCCCCAGGGGTCAGTGCTGGGACCCATACTCTTTAATATATTCGTCAGTGACATTCACAGTGGGGTTGAATGCACCCTCGGTAAGTTGGCTGATGACACCAAGCTGTGGGGTACAGCTGACACACCAGAAGGGTGAGATGCCATCCTGAGGGACCTGAACAGGCTTGAGTAGTGGGCCAAGGAGAACCTCACGAGGTTCAACAAATCCAAATGCAAGGTCTTGCACCTGAGTCAAGGCAACATTCACTATCAGTACAAGCTGGGGGATGAAAGGATTGAGCACAGCCCTGCTAAAAAGGACCTGGAGCTACAGCTCCAGAAAGCCAATCGTATCAAAGGAAGTGCAGCCAGCAGGTCAAGGGGGTGGATCCTGCTCCTCTTCTCTGTGCTGGTGAGGCCTCACCTGAAGTACTGCATCCAGGTGTGGAGTCCTCTGTACAGGAGAGACGTGGACCTGTTGGAGTGTGTTCAGAAGTGGGCCACAAAAAAGAGATGATCCAAGAGTTGGAACATCTCTTCTACGAGGACAGGCTGAGAGAGCTGGGGCTGTTCTGATGACCTCATAGAACCCTCTGAGTATCTAAAGGGGAGCCACAGGAATAAAGGGGACAGACTCTGTAGCAGGGTCTATTTCCCTGAAAATGTGGGAATTGTTTCAAACTTAAAGAGGGTAAATTTAGGCTAGATGTAAGGAAAAAGTCTTTTACAGTAAGGTTGGTGAGGCATTGGAATAGGTTGGTCAGAGATGTGATGGATGCCCCATCCTTGCAGACTTTCATGTGAGACTGGACCAAACCCTGAGTGATGTTGCTGTGGCTGTCACTGTTCATTGCAGGGGAGGTGAACTAGATGACCTTAGGAGGTCCCTTCCAATTCTAAGGATTCTATAGTTCTTTCTTTTCTTTTTACTAGTAAAGATTTGTTTTACTGTAAAGAGTAGGAAGTATAATTATTTCTGTGATTTATGTCTGTGTTTCTCCCTTGTATTCTGAAATTTCCTCTTAACATACTGGCAGTTGAATCCATCATCACACAAAAACAGTCAGTGACCAACAAATGAAGAAATGGCTAAGTGATAAATTGCACAGGGTAATTGCAAATTGAGAATGGGATTCCTGCTATTGCTCAGCATCTTCTCTGTCTGGGTACTCTGTAGCGTGAGGGTAAAAATGTATGATTTCTGCAGCAGTGAAAGGCTAAAGGAGCTGTATTTGAGACAGCTGCAAGTTTGGAAGGATTTTTAGGATCAAAACAAAAACCAATTTAAACTAAGTTTGAGGACCAAGTAATAAGAAAATTCATGAAATATTTCTACACGTGCTAAGGGTACACATAGTTCTGGGCAAGCTGTTCCACGTGTTCCTGTTTCACTATCGAGTTGGACCAGATGACCTTCAGAGGACCCTGCCAACCTCAACCACACTGAGTTTCTGTGAAAGGAAGCTGGAGGAAGCAGCATTGCCAGAACAGATAACACTGAATCTTTTAGGTATTCGGGGAACCCATAGCCTAACTGAAACACTTAGATCATTGGTAAACCCTGTGGAAACTCTTCTTACAGGATGTTGAAAAACTGGAAATAATTCAGAGAAGTCCTACATGACCACATTATGGTCTGGAAAACATTCCCTGATTACACAACATGCTGTTGGTTTGTGGGGATTTGGGTTTTGTATTTCCTGTTTCCCATTTCTGGTTTCCGCCCTTGCCTCCACATTCACGTTAATTTCTGTGGGCACCACAGTTAGCTGGGCCTTGCTGTACACGTCTACACCAAGAACTAGTTTGTAAGTAAGACTCCAAAATATCATCCTGAGCTATAACTACAGGACTCCATAGTATGAGTGTGTGTTTATCCTGCATTCTAAGCACAAATGTCCCTTTGACTTTAGTGTGAAAGAGTTCTGTAATCAAGATTTTCCACAGGATTTGCTTATGTATGAATGGAAAAAGAAGACTCTAGACACCAGTCCTGTATTCCTAGATCTCCAGTGGTCAGTAAAGGACAGAACCCTCCGGAAACCTGCCTGAAACCCTGATCGACATCCCTTACAGATGCAAAGCTCAGCTATGAGGGACGCACTTGAAGGATATATCAGATGTACAGCCCGTGTTTGAGGCAGAGAATTGATGCTTCTTCAGCAAACTCACCACGTGGATGAGACCTCTGGCTTACTCAGCAAGTATCTGTCACTTGAGCAGCAGATGTGCAGCAGACCAGGTACACCCTGGCCATGGCCAACTCCATGGGATTCCTCATGAACCTTAAACTTGGAAAGCTGGAACAGAAATATGGCAAGCTTATAATGTAGATATATGCCAAGTAAGGGCCAAAAGTAACTAAATAACAGTGTAAAGCCCATGTTCAGGACTCACGCATTCTGGAATCCTATCTGGAGTTTTGTCAAAGATGGGATTTAGAGCACATTTTCCAAAGCACTTCCTATTTTTTGTGTGTGTGTGTTTTTGCAGTGTTTATGACCGTGCTTCCTGAGGATTGCTATTGATGTGATAGAGAGATACCACTTACTGCCTTACACAAAGCACATACAAGGTCATATAGAAGTATCAGTTTTTAAGCAGGAGCCCTGCTGAAAACAGCTGAACAATGACTGTACTAATGGCCTCAAGTGTGATTGTAGCAGTGTGATGTTTCACTACATAAATAAATAGATGTATTTAAAAGAGATCATAGCAATCATAAGAACACAGCCAGTTTGTGAGTGCTATTTACTAAATAGCTAGTGACCAATTTTCCAGCCATCTTCTTTAAATTAATGAATGTTTAAAGGGAAACTAATTTAATTTCCATAAAACCTGCCTGGTATCATTAACACAGTGGGGGGAAATATAAAATATGTATTTGAATGCTTTGCTCTTCAAGAAAAGCCATTCTACATCTTATGAGTGGGAGATTAAAAAATGTCAGTGATTAAAATAATATTAACACAGTTTGTATCACTCCTCTTATTTCCTAGTCAGAAATTCTAGCAACTAAAAGATGATTAAATTCCTAATTTAATGAGACTGCTCAGAAAATAATGTACATTGTTTGTGGAAAGGCAGTAAAAATGCATATTTTTTTCACTAAGCATTCATTGGAAGAGGAGGGCAACTTGGTTACGACAAGAGGGTAGAGCAGGCTGGGCTGTCTCCCAAATACAGTGACACTGTTACAGCCATTCTGAATGTCAACAGGCTTTGCTGTGCATAGAGACTGTAAATGATACAGAAGCAGCCCCTTATCTGGGTAGGACAAAGGAAAGAAAAACCTTTTCAATTTTTCCTAGATGAATTTCATTTACCTTTTCAACAGATTTTAAGTCTTTTGTAAAATAGTCCAAGGGGGCACAGCACAGTGTGAGACTTGTAATCAGCCTGAAAAGAGTGACAGAAAGCTGGCTCATTTGGTCCCTCTCAAAGCTTTCCTTTATTCTAACCCGTCTGTTCACAGATTAAATCACAGGCTATTTGAGTGTTTAACTCTTACAGCAGGTAGCAGAAAAATAGTACAAAGAAACTTGAACGAAATATTTGAAGTAAAATCTAGATTCAAAAGCAAATCGGGGACATGACCCACCTGCATATACCAATTACTGTACATGCATAACATTTTTTCTTGTTGATCCATAGATCAAGAGAATGCATAGAGAAAAGAAAACAAACAACAACAATAAAACATCCTTAGCCTATCATGCAGGAATTAACTGATAGGGTAAAATAAATTTGGAGAAAAAAATTACGTGTATATATTTGCTGGCTACCAGCAGAGAAAGGCTGATATTGGTGTAGAGTGCTAGCAAGAAGTGCTGGAGGATTTACATGAAGGCTATCAACCTGTTAGTAATAGCACATCTCCTCCCTCTGGCAGAGGCATGATTTGGTGTCAGTATCCCTAATCCTTATTCTTCAGTGATTTAATGATACCTCTCCTTGTTTTACACAAAAGACATTCAGCATGTACAGCTCTTTCAGAGGTAAGCATAAAAGTATTGCAAAATACATTTCTCTCATGAACTCATAAACACAGCACCCCTCTGGAGTACAACTATTCTAAGCTGTGAGCTGGTGGGTTGGGTGGGAGATTTTCAAGAGAAAGAACCTAGTGAAGAAAATGCTTTTGACTCTTCAGCAAGGCAGCATCCTGACCCCTAGAATAGTAGCAGAAGGGCTGCCCAGCCAAACGTCACTTTGCAGCAAGACTTCCTGAAAAAAAGAAATAACCCAGCAGTTTTTGGCTGGCAAGGGTATGAAGAGTTCTTCACACTTGGTATTTTTTTCACAGCACATATAGGTTCCTCATATGAGATGTTGGCATATGCCTACAGCCAGCTGATGTAGATCATGAAGACCATATTTCTGCCTCAGCAAGGGTTTTGAAGTAGAAAGGGGCTACCACTGCCAAACTGTGATTTTCATGAAAGTTTTCTTGGAACCAAAAGTGTGTCCTGCAAGCTATGCCCTTCAGGTAAGAAGACAGTCTTCTTGTGCACCTCACAGGAAAAAAGGCAGTCAGATGTTCATGTCAGTCAACTCTGTGTCCCTGGAGAAGTGTCTGCAAGGAAAGCAGACATCTCTGCCAATATGCATACGGTTTAGATCTTATCCTCAGCCTCTCGGGATGGGCACCATCTTTCTGTTCTGTGTTGGTACAATAGTTGCTCTGCTCTGTGCCTGGACTTTCTAGCAGGAACAAACTGAAAAATGTGAAGTCTGAAAATATCTGCAAAGATGAGAATATCTCTGCATATCAGGGCCCTTTGTCTGAGACTTGGACAGCTGCATTTTGCCTATCTTGGTTCCATCTGGAATTTCAATCAGATGCTTCCCTAGGGATATTTGCTTTGTCACTGCCATTCCTCTGTTGTTTCATTAAAATAGAAACAGAACTTAATTTTTAAAAAACAAATGCTGGAACCAGTAAAACAGTCTTTCAAATACCACTTTTTCAAAACTAACTATAACTCCTGTCCTTCACAGCTAGAGTATAGAACAAGAGGGTCAGGATATTGTCTTATCCCAAACTTAGATAACCTTAAGGTCTCTATACCCTTACTATGACATTTCTGCATATGGTTTGCACTGTATGTCTCTTTTAGTCGTGGACAGGCTAAGATAATCCTTAAATAGCTAAGGATTCACAAATTGCAAGCTCATTAATAATGATCTTAATGAAAGACTCATATTCTGCCAATCTGAACCTGTGCCAATGGAAGAAGAAGTAGAGCCCAGATTTGCTCAGGAAGCAGTTGTGTATTTGGTCTTTCGTCCAGTTTTGTTCAGCAGGAAAAAATTGTGCTTCTTGGCCTCTCCAGACTGCACCTAAGCACCAGACCACACCGGGCCAGGGCACAAAATGGACTTCAGCACCCCCTGGGAAACATCTCTGCTTTGCAGTTACTGGCACCCTTCAGGCAATGGTTCTGGCCCATGTCAAGCAGCATGTCCCCAGGCAGTTCCCAATGGGCACCTTAGTCAAGGTCATCCTCTTCTGGAAGGGAAAAGCCTTTTTATAGGGAACAGCCCATATTATTTACAAGCATTGACAGAGCCATGAAGAAACCAGAGCAAATGGTGTCCTGCACAGACACACGATCATCTGGAAGCAGGGAGCTGAGGCAGCAGAAATGGTAGTGTTAATGGTACCAGCACCCAAATGCTGACAGCTATTTCCAGAGGGAATTCAAGGTTGTTCTGTTAGATATTTCCATCAATCGCTTTGTCTGCTGTATCTTTGACTCCTAAAATCAAACCCAATTTTAAATGGTGAATTAAACCCTAATAGCTCAGATGCCTAGCTTCTCAACCTGACCATTTATGTAAGCAATAACATTTTTTACCTCACTGGAGGAGATGAAGGAATTAGCAATTCAAAACTGAGTAATTTTCGGTTGAAGTCAGTTTCAGTTCAGTTTTATAACAATATATTACCAATTAATAGCAAAGTGCATCAGTGACAAACCCGCTTTTCTTAAAAGTGATTCTGTAACATACTCAAAGGAGCTAATGCCATGAAATTGCTACACAGCTATCCTTTTTCTGGCAAATGAAAGTCTGGTCCAAACTGAGCTTTCTGTTGCTCCAGTGCTATCTGAATAGAATTACCCGTTCCAGTTAGGAGGGAACCTGTTTTGCAGACCATGTAAAACTCTGTGTTCTTTCTAGCTTTGAGAGTATCATTGCTGAGTGTGCTGCAGTCCAATAAAGATGTCTGAGAATAATGACTCTATAAAAAGTAGCATTTATGCACATACTTTTAAAATTTCTTCCATCAAAATGAGCTTCACTTTGATGTGGTGATTCAAGAGGTTTTCCAGCTCTGACTGATATCAATGTATCAGTTCAAAGGAGGCAGAATTCTTCAAGCCAGCTTGTTCTTACACAGAGTAATTTTAATGGCAGCAACTTCTGGTATTTTCTTCTTAAACTCTAGGATTACGTGAAAACAGCAGGAGACCTTTCTCCAGCTGTCTTGCCTGAACAAGACTGTCACAACTACAGTCTCACTGTACAAAACCTTGGATTAAGAAAAGCCATCCTACTCTGGTCAGACTTATCTGAGAGTACTCTGTTCCTTTCTGCTTCAAATCCTCCCTCACACACCTGCAGTAAGACTCTGCTCTTGGTTCTGCACTGCTGTAAAACATCTTTCAGGCTCACTCGCTGAGGTGTGCTTCTTCTCTTCACTATCCCCAGAATCAAAGTGACATAGGATGCTGTACCATTTGCAGTGAGTGATAAACACGTCATCTGATTTACTCTGTAATCTCTCCAAAGCAGGGACATCATCATGAATATTTTTTTATAGCACCATGGGTCCTACAATAGAGGAGGTGGTTGGGTCACCATTGCTGGAGATGTTTAAGAGAAGTTTAGATGTTGTTCTAAAGGGCATGGTTTAGTGGTGAAATATTGGTGGTAGGTGGACAGCTGGATTTGGTGATCTTGGAGGTCTTTTCTAACCTCGGTGGTTCTATGATTTTATGAATGCATTTTCAGGGCCCACCTCAGCACTGTGTTGCTGAAAAAATGTGGTAGCAGGAAAGTCTCACTGGTGGGAGCTATATGGATGGATTTGTCTCACAAGCTGGTCCTCTTCACATAGAATGCATTTTTTTTACATATACATAAACTGAATGCAAATATTCACACATATATATGTATATACACATCCAGAAAGTGGGACTGCATGGGTCTGTTTACAAAATGTGTGAATGTATGCTGTAAATGTGTCTCTAAAAATGGATTTAGGTTTCATTTCAAAGCGGAAAAAACTACTTCTGTTGATAGATGTCTCATTAATTGGAGTAAGGAACAAGTGGGAGGTGGTATCTTCTCTGACTGCTATGTGAATTTGTGCAGCTCTGTGATGCCATCTCACTGAGCAGTCACCATTTTAAGGCAGGTATAGAGCTGCTCAGACATTCTATGAACTCAATCAGACACTTTCACTGAGCAACCAGTTCTTCCTCGGTGCCTGGGGGGATGCACTGCCCCTGGCACTTTATGTCCCTCCTCCATTGACTGGAGGAAGAACCTCAGCCATCACTTTAGTCTGGACACCTGGGTCCTATTAGATTGTCAAAGTCCCACTTTTAATGTCCATGATTTTTCAAGGATGATGAAATGCTGGAGATGACATTTTGAATACTCTGAAGCTGCAGAATAAGCCTTTTAATGACAGTCATACAGAAGTTAAGGAATTGGGTTTATTCAGCAGACACCCAAGAGAAGATTCTGTTGTAGGGCAATTAAGTGCAGGAGAAACTGGTACTAGAAGCACATCCTTAACTGATGAGAAAGACAAGAGAGAAGGATCTGGTAGCTGTACCTGGAGCTAGTCATGCACAGTTTGAAAGCAGCCAAGATGAATATTTTATGAGCATCTTTCAAGGAAAGAGTGGCTTCCCTCATTTCCTAGAGCTTGGATTTGAGTCTTGATTTTCTGTACTCCACGCTCAAGTGAAATCCAGGCTGCCAATCTGAGAACAAACCTTGTAACTTGAAAGCACAAATGTGATCATATGGGAAACTATGTGTTTCCCCGGGTTGAGTTATTTTTTCCTTTTGGGTTTTAAAAGGAGGATGGATCTAGCCAGTCTTCTTTTCAGTTACTGCTTGCCTATTCTATTACCTTGTCAAATGTCTACAAGGAGGGAAAATTTCACCCCTTTTTTATGAAGCTGGAACTGAAAGGACACCTCCCATTGTAGTATGACCAAGCAATGCCCAGCAACAGGATGTTCTGCACAGTGTGGATGGTTTTGATTTCAAGTTTCACTGATTAATGTTATTTTAACATGTAAGATAAGGAGATGTATAATTCCAGATGCTAAAACATCAATCACAACCTCTGTAATATGCTGGAAGACTCCGTTCCACAGAGCGATGTATTATTCTGGTTCACTCACTCCTTGAGCAAAGTAGGAGAAACTTTCTGCTACATCATGGAAATAATCCGTTTTCTATGTGATATGTGGAAGCAAAGTATATATAGTCACATCAGTTCTGTTTGTTCTGTCACTCATCTTCACACTACATCAATTTCCTCCACATACATTGTGTTGCACCCTCACTTAGGCTCCCCCAAAACTCAATTTCTTGCATGCACAGAGTGTCTTTCCCTCCTGAATGTTCTGCTAGATAAAGGCTGTTTCTCCTGCAGCATTTGATGGCACTCAGAAACATCACTCTGAAACACAAAATAAAGTGTCACAAAGTCCTTACCTCAGTACCATTAATAAAGGAGTGATTGCTCTAGATCAGTCTGTTGGGACAAGCCATAAGTTACAAACCTACTTGTAGGAATTTTGCTACTTTCATGACTGCTGCCCTCTTTGCCACTTACTGCGACTGTCTTGGTAATAAGTTATAGAAAAACACTCCAGTTTGTCACACAGTCTTTTGTGCATCTTTTGATTGAAGCCATACATGTAACCCTACGCAGTCACATCTGATTGAAGATCATGTATTTTCTTAACAATTACCTTAGGTCACTATCAGGATAGAAAGGTCACAGATTCCAGTGGACTTCTTCAGGAGAGGGTTTTCATGGTGCGTGAGCCATGCTATCAACCAATTAGCCCAGAGGCCTTTTTGATTAACAGGGAAGAGGTGAGATGCCCCTGCTTAATTCAGCACGCGGTCTCTCAGCTGCCTCATCAATCATCTTCACAGAGGACTTTCTGAAACCACCACCTATTTTAGTCTGAAGTGAATTTTGTCCATAGTTTCACAGCATTCCTCAGGATATTTCTAATGATTATTATGAGTAATTCAATAGTTGGGTTAGAAAAAATTCTCCCATTGGCCTTGCCAGTTTTTACTGCTTTTTGTTAGATTTCTCATCTGAAATCAGTGTTTTTCATCCACCATTTCCAATTACATTAGGCTAAAATTTGCCCAGGCAAATATTTGAGTGAAATTCTATTTAAGTTATTTTAATACCTTTCAGCAGAGAGAGAAACTATGCTTTCATGCTTCTATTTGTTATGCTGCTGTGAGCCCTATAGAGAGTGATTTGGTACAGTGATTTGAGGTAGGTTTGGTGAACTGGAGTTTCACCACCATCTCTGGTGGTGGATGCCCTGTCACTGGAGGTACTCGCAGTTGGGCTGGAGAGTGCTCTGAGCAACCTGATCTAAATGTCCCCATTCAGTGCAGGGGAATTGGTCTACATGGCCTTTAAGGGTGCCTCCTAAGTGAAATGATTCTATGACGCTATGCTTGTTCTTGGGAAAGGCCTTTGAATTATTCTCTCATTTTTTTTTCCTGCATGGGAAGTGTTGGCTAGAGGAGTTACCACAAAACGTTCTCTCATGCCATTGTGTTGCTGTTGAACTATTTCTTCCATACCCCATTTTATCCATTTATCTGTTGACAGTGCTTCCTACGATCAATATCATTAATATTTGAAGCTATAAAGGCCTATCAACATTGTATTTTTCTATGAAGTTGCATGAATGTTCCTATCTCTTTGCAGGCAAAAGTGAAATAATAAATAACATTTACAGCAACTGTTTTTGGGGGCTGTATGATTCTACAAACAGAACTCTATCTGAAAAATATATTCATTTTTGCTTTTTATTATTATCTTCTCTGAAGATCACATCAAGTGAACAAAGAACATCTTTCAAAATTACAGTTTAGTCACAGCATTCATCTTTTTTTTCCTTTGAAATCATAACTTTGGATTTGGCCTAGACCAGCACAGCTAATTTTCTGGCCTCCAGAATGCCATTTGGGGTGGAACTCATCAATCCATATTCAAGTGCTTGCAATGCAGACATCCAAGCAGAGCTGAGGCATGCACAATCCAACTTACCTGAGAAAAAAATCCTTCTAGATGCTCCTGGATTTGTTTGTTATTTTGTTTGTTTCTTTTCCTGCAGGAATTCTGGATAAGCAGCACCTCCCCATACTGAGGATATTTACAGTTGGGTGAGATATGCATTGTGCTCATACTTCCTTTGTAAGCATTTTCATGCTCTAACTCCAGTCTCCAGGTAACTTGCTGCTTAGTTTACAATACTGACTAACAACACTCTCAGCAAACTGATCGCCAAACTCACTTTCCTCTGACAATGTAGATAGGGGTGAGGAAAGCCCTTCCTGGTGAGCACCTGCTTGGCTAGCTTGGCCTGAAGGGCAGGGAAAGTCCTGTTGTTTGCCCTTAATGTGGGTAAGAACTGTCATTCTGGTGCTTTTTACCAGCACAAAACTCATTTCGAAGTGAGAGTGGCAAAAAGGACATCACAAAGAAAAGCAAACAGTGTCCTTCTATATTAGCAGTTTAAGCTTGTCTAGGGAGAGTTTTAATCCCAAGATACTTCAGACAGTGTAACTGAAACTTCAGGTGAATAAGATATTGCAAGCAACAAGCCATTGTGTCATGTCAGTGAGGACTGAGGGCTGTGGAGTTTTCCAAGGAGAGTCCTCTCACAGAAAATGTCAACATCAACCAAGCCTCAGACTAATTCATTATTTTCATGTTGCAGTACGAAGTCCAAAGGAAGGTCTCATGGTGCTCAGATACCTCCAGCCCCCCCGCATATTGTGGTCTGTCGGGGAGTACTGCACCTTGGATCCCACTCCCCATCTGTAGCTGAGAGTCAGCAGTGGCAGAGACACCACAGAGCTGACAGGTGTCATGTCTCCCACCACCTTCCTCCTGCTCTGCTTTTGAATGAACTTGTTATTTCTCAGTTTCTTGAGTGTATGTGCAGAGGATTAACAAGATACAAAATTCCCTATGCTGAGGCTATTAAATTAATCTGCTTCATTGAAGGGGGAAGTGGACTGGAGAAAGAAATAGTTATCGCACCGCTCTGGGGCCTCAGGGGGTCGGCAGATGAAATAGGAAGGTTTATTACAGTGTGCTTTAGACTACTCTCAAACTGCAAATCATCTTTACGATTTGAAATCACTATCAGAGTTTACTCAAAGATGACAGAAATTACAAACAGGTAATTTATAAGCCTGGAAGTGTTTTGGCACTATTTAGCCAAGATAACTGTACATCACACCATCATGTTTGACACAAGAGTGTCACAGAGAAGAAGGGTAAAGATGAGGTTTGGGGCTAAAATGATGACACTGTGACTTGTCTTTCATTCCTGCAGCTGCTAAGAACATACTCTGAGGTGTGGGTCTATTATGAGTAACGGATACACAAAAGATGGTCAGTACAACAACAGTGTGCATCAGGAGCTAGGGAATTCTTCTGATTCACCCCTGCCTTGAGATCTGTGTCAGCAATTAGGTCTGCAGAGTAAATATAAAATGTGACTTCACCAGGAGGGTAATGCTGAACATTTCTTTTACAAACAACATCCTGCTTTTGTGTCTGGGCCTGTAAATGGGTTTAGAGCTGTTAATTAAACCTATTTGCTATTCTGTTGCTAAGCATACCTTAGCTGCTTTAACAGCATAGCTACATCCACTGTTGTTGTCTTTTCCTTCACTCCGAGGCTCCTCCTTCGTACTCACTGAATCAATTCTTTTACAAGGTCTGTCTTTCATTACAACAGGATCCTGAGTCAGATCTGCCAAAGCTTTATGACTACACTGACTACTGCTTGTAGTGGACTAGTGCCAATAGTAGCATTTCATGCAAAAACAGTCTCCCGATGCTTTGAGGAAATACTGAAGTTCATTCAACCCTCTTCTGGAAAGAGTGCTTGCTATCAGCTTTCTGCTTCTCCTCTTTCTGGAGGAAACTCTGTAACACTCTTGTTTAGAAGATGATTACTTGAAATGATTCAATTCAGCAGATAAGTTCTGTAGCTAACTAAAGGGAAAATATTAGGCTTTTATACCTGGCAGACAACCCACAGCTATGAGAGACTTGGCTGGAGGCACCCTGCCTTGCTGGGTCTCTAGCTGAAGGCAGCCCCAAGCACCTGGCTGTCTCGAAGGTAGTTTTGTAGAGTTGCCACCCTCGAGTCACAGTCCTCCTGTTCTCATCGTAGACCTCCAGCAGACCCTGTAATCCTGCCCCATATTCAGAGAGAGGACCACCAAATTTCTCAAAAAATCATACCTTGAAAGGTGAATATGATTCACCTGCTTTGCTTTTCAAGCTATCATCAAAAGGGTACTACACATCTCAGACAAACATGTAAGGACAGAGCTCCTGCCATGAAGAACTCAACCCCGCATCTGGCATGGCACAGAGAGTGAAGGAGATTATGGGATAAAGGGGTGGAGGAGAGGGGAAGGATGAGAGTTGCTGCAAAGGACAGTTGTGTGGCAGCATGTGGAAAGGGGTTTTTCCAAGATTTGGAAATCCCAACATCACTGACAGAATGTTTTGTGGCAGCAGGACAGACAGCCCAAAGTGATCACCAAATGAACTGGTGGCTTGGAGCTAAATAATTAATGGTAGGTGAGGGCTTTTTAATGGTAATACTACAAAACAGGAGCTCCTTGCCTCCCATCACTAGTGAGCACTCAGTGGGGACAATCTTACGGAAAATATTACTGTCCCCAGGAAGTCATGGTAGGCTGATAATTTCCCTGGCTTTTCAGCATTGTCAGTTCTATGTAAAAACTCACATGATAACAAGTAACAGTACATGGCTGAACAAATTGCACATTCCTGAACAGAACCGATTGAGACAATATTTTTTTCATAAAGATCTCACTAAGATTATACTGTGGACCGCCTTCAAGATACAATCTGAGTTACCCAAAATAATTACATTCTGTGGACTTTTGGTTAGTTCGAATGTTTTTCTTCCAGTGTATGCAGTAGCATTAAAGCGTATTGCCCTCAGATTTAAAAGTTGCATTGGCTGCATCTTTCATCTGCAAGAAGAGGTCAAACCTTACTAAGCTGAACAACTGCTAGCAGAAATTGTTACTAGGCTATAGTTAAAACTGAATGCTCACAAAGCAGTATCTGTACCCTGGAGAGATTAGAGGGGTTTAGGGGATCACTTTGTACATGGGAAGAACAAACATCAGCTCCTTTCCATAACATCTCCAGAATCTTCTCTTCTCATCAAGCTCTCTCCTAAGCTGTTTGCTAGGCAAGGTCTCCTTTCAGGGCTCTTCAAATCCTCTAATCTCTAACCACCTGAAAAATGACTTAAAAGCACAACAGCTTGTCCAGCTAACATTTCTTCAACAGTATCTGTTTCTTTAATAAAGAAGACCTTTCTCTATAAATTGTGCTTTACTTAATCACATGCAGTGGTGCAGTGGTGGAAAATCCCTTTTGGCATTACAATTTATGTGCAAAATCATCGGAAGAAAAAGCACAGGGATTAGTTTTTAAAATAAGGCATAATGTGCCCAGGATATTGTCTGCAACTGTTCAACCAAAGACCAGAGCAACTGTGTAAAAAAGGAAAACTGAACAAATAAAAATTATTTTAGATAAATAATTTGTGCGCTAGCTTTGTCAACCTTTTCTTTGATGCTGATTGGTGATGTTTGATAATGTGTGGTTCTTGACCAGTGCTAAACCTCCAGCAACTTCAAGAGGCTGACCTGCTGTTCAGCCTTAGTGGTAAAAAAGTCCTCCCAAGATCTCTCCTTGTTACTGCTCCTCCTTTTGCTACATTTTTATGTTGCCATCATGACAAGAGCTACAATTGTTCAAAATAAAGTGCAAAGTGAAGACAAAAATTTTGCAGACTTGTCCAAGAAGTTTTGTCTGTTTTTATCTAAAGAAATAAGTGAGTTTTGACACCTCCGAGATCATTCTTATGAATAGGAATTAATAAATCATTAGAAATAATAATAATTAATAACATCAGTCTGCTGTCATGAAGAGAAAGGAGTGTGAATCATCAGTTATTTCAGTGGTACATTAACTCAGAATGTTGTTATCACTATTAACAAGATGATTAAACGGATTAGTAAGGGAGAAAAAGGCTGTGCATTGGTCCAGATTGTGATCTTCTCATTTCCTAAGTAATGGCTCTGAAGGCAGAAGGAAACCTTGCGAAACTGAATCAGTTGTAAGGGCATGCGTTCTGACTGGATCAATGGGCCAAGGTTAACTGTATGAGTTTCAGTAGGGCCAAGTGTTGAGTCCTGCATTTTGGTCACAACCCCGGGCAACCCTATAGGCTTGGGGAAAAAGTGGCTGGAAAGCTGCTTGATGGAAAGGGACCTTGGTGCACTGATGGACAGATGTAACTGAATATGAGCCAGCAGTGTGCCCAGGTGGCCAAGGCCAATGGCATCCTGGCTTTTATCAGGAATGGTGTGGTGAGCAGGACTAGGGAAGAAATCCTGTCCCTGTACTCAGCACTGGTGAGGCCTCACCTTGAATACTGTGTTCAGTTTTGGGCAGCTCAGTACAGAAAGGACATTGAGATTCTGGAGCAGGTCCAAAGAAGGGCAACAAGGCTTGTGAAGGGCTTGGAGAATATGCCCTACAAGGAGAAACTGGAGAAACTGGGGCTGTTTAGTCTGGGGAATGACTAAGACTCTCTCTCTTCTGCTACTAAAGGCCTTAATTTGTGCCAGGGTAAGTTTAGGTTGGATATTGGGAAGCACTTCTTTACAGAAGGGGTTGTTAAGCACTGGAATAGGCTCTCCAGGGAGGTGGTTGAGTCACCATCCCTGTATGTGTCTAAAATCCATTTGGATGTGGTGCTCGGGGACATGATTAAGTGGAGAGTTGTTAGAGTTAGGATAGTATGGTTAGGTTGTGGTTGGACTCGATGATCTTGAAGGTCTTTTCCAACCTGAGTGATTCTATGATTCTGTGATGTGCTATATCCACAGCATTTCCCACCCCAGGAGAAGAGAAACAATACTGCATCCTCCAGAACCTCCTTGCTGCCCAGTGTCTGGTTTGACAGCTGCACATTAACACTACAGAGTAAACTTCTTCCCCAACAGCCTTTGGCATGTATCATGGGCACAGCCCAGCTAACCATGACATGTCTAAACGCTAATCTTCACACTCACTCAAAGAGTCCTACTTGCCAAAGTTCCACCTGAAAACTTCTGTTTCTTTTTTCTTATGATGAGATGAGAAATCACAATGCTGTGGTTACATAAAAGACAGCTCTGCGCTTCCAAATAGCCACTAACTGATTCTGAGTGTATTTAATATACATACATGCATACATATATATATATATATATAAGAATATGAGCTTCAGTGTGTCTTGGCTATTAATGGATGACTTGTTGGGGGTGCATGCTGAGCAGAAGGCAGTGAAGTGGCACTAAGGGACATGGTTTAATGATGGGAGTTGGTAGGTCATTATGACCATTGGACTTGGTGATCCTGGAGGTCATTTCCAACCTAGATGATTCTATGATTCTAAGTCTTGAAGAGGGCTTTAAGCAGGACCACTGTCTCACTGGAGTGAAGACAGCATGTATGAGGAGCAACATGCAAAGAAGGTAACAGTCTTGTGAGCAAAGTAGAGAAGGAAATCTTTGAAGATGGGAGCATTAGAGAGAATGGCATAACAGGAACATGATCTGAGACAAAATCAGAGACAAGTAGGGCAAGGTGATATCATGCAGAGCCTCAGCCATTTGGTGTAGTATCTCAGATTCAGTAGCAGAAAGCATGAACTTGTGCACAATTTCAGCAGAGTGGGACAGTTTATTCAGAAAGACACTGGCTTTCATCTCCTTCCAGTAGAAAAAGAGCAATACAGGCAAAAGGATTTAAGAGAAAAGAATCACAGTAGTTTTCACTGTAAGAGAGGGGGAGATGCTCAATGGTGGTGTGCAAAGCACTAGTCTACAATATGATTGAAAAGGAAAAGCTGTTGGATGTACTGCGGTGTTTGGAGAAGGGAGAAAAATAAACCCTGAGTTGTGTCCAGGGTGATATAGTGACAGTGACAGTGCCAACAGCAGACTGAAAGAGTTTTGAAAATTAGAAAGAGAAGTTGAAGAGGTTTGGTTTTCCTCAGTTAAATTCATGATGAGATATTCAAGAGAAGATGTGGCAGACTGTCTGCATTTCAGAGTCCCATAGAAGTGGCTAAGTGAAGAGGCAGTTTTAAATTCACGGATCTGTGGAAAGAAGAGACAAAACAGACTCAGACTGAAAGGCCATGTCTCTAGTTAATGATGAGAAGCTGAAAGAGGGGCAACATTTCAGAAAGAAAGCTCAGTTAATTTTCATAGAAAGCATCTCCTGTAACAGTGATAAAAGTGGAGAACAAAGACAAAAACCTTGGTAAGGACACCAATTTTTAGAGCAGACCAGTGTTTTTAATAGGACTTACTAATGCTTAATTATATCTAGGTCTTCATTAGGGATCTCAGGGTGAGTGCTCTGTGATTTTTTACTTTGGAACAACGTAATTATTTTGAATACTCAGCATTTTCATCTTTCTCTTGTGCTACAAAGGGACTGGGAAGTTACATAATTGGACGGATAAGCTATTGTTCCAGGAGCCAAAGCAAGATAAAACGCAGGACATGTTTAATGTAAGGCTACAATTAAATGAATAAAAATCTTGCGATATAAAAAGCTTTGATGGTGGGAATGAAGGAATCAGAGGTTTGAAAGATTGTAATATGTAATTATTACTAATAGCCTAGTCTTAATGTAGCACTTTTCAAATTAAATACACCAAAAATGCCTTAGAGACTAGATTGTAAAGATATGCTTTGAGGAGTTTCATTTTAAGCTTCTTACAGTTGGACAAAGCAGAAACAGTACTTGCAAAATGGGCAGTGTGAGCAGAAGGGAACCAGAGGCCATTCAAAGATCAGAGTGTGGTGCTGCTGGCTGTGCGGTGCAGCCTATTCTCTCTTCTCCCCACACTCTAGCCTCACTGCCTGCCTGACACACTCCCATCCCTGAGGCCCACTCATCTCCTTGTCCTTCAGCGTCACTCTTATAGTATTTCTCACATGATGAAAAGCACAGTTACATCCTATACCTACAGTTTTTAAATGTAACTTTTATTTTATAACAGAAAATGAAGAAACAGTACAGAACAGAAAAATACCTTTATTTCCTATTAAATGCAAAAAAAAATGACATAAAGTGAAATCTGCCCCAGCTTTCTGGCTACTATCTCTCTCTTTAACTTAGAATCATACAGTCATAGAATAGTTTGAGTTAGAAGGGATCCTCAAAGGTCATCTAATCCAAGTCTCCTGCAACAAACAGGTACACCTACAGCTCGAGCAGGTTGCTCAGAGCCCCGTCCAGACTGACCTTTAATGTCTGCAGGGATGGGGCATCCACTATCTCTCTGGGCAACCTGTTGCAGTGCATCACCACCCTCTGAGTGAAAAACTTCATCCTAATATCTAATCTAAATCTCCACTTACTATAAAAAATTTTTCCTTGTATCTGACCTAACTCTCCTCACTTATAGTGTGAAACCATTCCCCTTGGTCCTAACACAACAGATCCTGCTAAAAAGACTGTCTACTTCTTATAGTCCCACTTTAGATACTGAAAGGCTGCTCTCAGGTCTCCTGGAGCCTTCTCTTATTCAGGCTGAACAGTCCCAGCTCTCTCAGTCGGTCCTCATACGAGTGGTATTCAACTGTGTCCACAGAGGGGGGGCCCAGCCCTCCTATGGACTTGGTTCAATAGGTCCATTTCTCTCCTGCAACTTCTCCACTAGCTCCCATGTACAGCTGGTAAAGACTCCTGTATCTCACCTGGAAGATCCAATTTGCAAAAGCACCTCCTCCCCATCACAGTTGGAGTGTCAGGAAGTTGACGGCTTACAGGGATAGACCAAAACAATCTACTTTTCTGCTTTTTCCTTGCAATCAGTTTGGTGCATTTTGTTTGTTTGCTTGTTTGTTTTTTGTGATAAGCACTGCTCAGAAGCCATTAATTATTTCTTCAGGGTTCAGAACTTCCATTTCCATTACCGAGACTAATGGACGCATTTGAAAAACAGTGAATTTTTCCTGTCCTGATGTGCTACAGGTCAGATATATTCTGGTGAATTTTCAGATGTACAGCTTTTTGAAAATGCCATGGATTATCAGCAGCACACTGGGTCCAAGGCTCAAAGATTAAATTCCTTTTCTCCAAAATGGGATCTGATGTGCCAAAAAAAAAAAAATAGGCTCTGTATGACACTGCTACCTGAGGGACAGGAAAGACAGGAAAATATTATTAGGTTACAGGCAATTTATGTTTCTGAAAAGCATTTTGTTTCACATATATATAGGTTAGTCTGATTATTAATTCCAACTTTGTAATTCATTTGTTGGATCTGTTAAATATCCTCTGCATTTGAAATCTTGCACTACTACAAGAAGGTGATATTTGAGCAAAAAATACAAACGAAGAAGACATGAAAGACAACAGATCATTTATTAACAAAAATATGATGAGAATACCTCCTTAAAGCCTTTTTGTAAGCCTTTATCAAGATGGAACTTTTTAATGTTTACATTTCTGAGTTCTCTAGTAAACGAAATGAGGCTTTGGTTCTGCATGAAATATGAATTCTGATCTAAGCTGTCGTTCATTGCTGCCCTGAGATCAAACTGACATTGTGGTTAATATTCTGTGGCATGTAGTGTAAAAAGCACAGAACCCATTCTGTTGAGATGCTGAGAATCACTGATTTCAGTGGAAATTGAGGGCATTTGGAGTGCCTATGAACCTTCACTTCTTGCCATCCTATCCATTTATATAGCAGCCCATCAAACTGTATCACCTCAGACTGGACTCAAAATCAAAAATGTAAAGAAGAGGAAGAAGACAAAAATGGAAAAGGACAACTGGTGTTGGAGTTCATTTAAATTTCAACAAAAAACTTCTCACCAGCTGAGCTCCGTGCAGCACTTGAATGGCAAAAGCAAAACAATTGTAGACCACATGCTTGTTGTGTCTGACAGCTCTGGGTGCCAAAAACTCAGGGTTATGAGACCAACCTGTTACAGAGTGGTGTGCCCATGAACAAGTCTTTTTAATTTCATTTCTTAGAAATCAATGGAATATCAGGTTTATGGGAAGTCCGAGTGATGCCAGCAGTGCATTCTTGCTGCATCTCAAGTAATGTGTTCAGTTTCAGGCCCCTCACTACATGAAAGACACTGGGACCCTGGAGCATGTTCAGAGAAGGGCAGTGAAGCTGTGAGTGGTCTGGAGCACAGGTCTTGTGAGGAGTGGCTGAAGGAACTGGGATTCAGTCTGGAGAAGAGGAGGTTCAGGGGGGACCTTATCACTCTCAACAACTACCTGAAAGAGGTTGTAGTGAGGTGTGGGTCAGCCTCTTCTCCCATGTAACTAGCAACAGGACTAGAAAGAATGGCCTCGAGATGCACCAGGGGAGATTCAGGTTGGACTTTAGGAAATACTTCTTCACTGAGAGAGGGGTCAGGCACTGGAATAGGCTGCCCAGGGGGGTGGTGGAGTCACAGCCCTTGGAGGTATTCAAGGAACGTTAAATGTGGTACTGAGGGACATGATTTAGTGGGAAATATTGGTGATAGGTGGACAGTTGGACTGGATGATCTTAGAGGTCTTGGTGGTTCTATGATTCTGTGACTCAGTGAGCAGGAGAATGAACAGAAACAGTGTATGAGAAACTGGAGACAGCTATTTGAGGAAAGTGCTCCATGAGTTTGATGCATTTTGACCTTATTCAACCTAGAAAGCTGTGCTCTTGAATAAGTGAACTGAACACATGTGCTTTGAAATTAAAGTTCCTGCAGAGATGAGAAATAAGGTTCTCCTTTAAGAGTTGCAGATTTCCAAAGGTGCAGATGGAGGAAAGATGGAGAGGAAGAGTAGGGTAAGGGCTGCAATATCTCTATTATCACTTTATGATCTGCTGTAAAATCTTGATAACTACGCAGATGTTTTTCCATTTCATTTTCCATTATAATTCTAATTTCTAATAACTTGTTCCAGGAGGACATGGGGGGAAATCAACCCTGACCCATTTGATGGTTTTGCATTTGCAGAACTCCTGCATCTGCCTCTTCTTTTAATTGCATGGGCAAGAGAACGCAGAAGATCAAAGGTCTGTGTATGATGTGAATGGTACATCTGTGGAGGTGAGGAGGGATGAATGTTTGCATAGTGGCAAATAATGTGCTGCTTCACATCATTTATCAGAGAAATCCGAAGTCATGGGGAGAGAGGATACATGTGGAGCTCTTGTGGGTGATATCATCCCAATAATAGTCCTTCAATTATAAGAGCCATGTAAACAGCAGGAGGAACACAAGGGCAGCAGGAAAAGCAGATGTGTTTGTATGAGTCCTGATTTAGCAGTTTTGGCATTTTTATAGAGGATGCTTTATCTTTGTCATTGCTATGGGAATAAAGAAAAGGGGAAATAATAAAAGCCTCCCGCATTTCCTCTGATTAACCTCTTATATCTTTTCTTGTCTATTAGCAGAAGTTCAAAAATAACTGCTAGACATAACAGTCTGACAACATAAGGGAATTATCAGGGGAATTTTATATCCTCATTAGCCAATCAGGGAAAATAAATTTCTTTGATACCTCACCCAGATCACTTCTATTTTCAAATTGCTTCAGCCAGAGGCAGAACTGGGAAGAATTTGAGGCTGCTGATAACATTATGCTGTCGGAGAGAGGCCTCCTTTACAGCCAGGCCAAACATTTCCTTCCCCTTTATGTTAAGCCCAATAGTTCCCAGTATCTTTTCATATCAATGGATGTACACTTTGCAGTTACTGTGCTTCCCAGGCTCATTTGTGGCACAACGCAGAATGACTTTTACAGAACTAGGCCAAGCAAATGGGAACAGCAACACAAAGCTCGGCACAGTAACTAGAGTGTGAAAATACTCAACATTTCTGCACCGAGAAGCATTCTCTTCCACTCTCTGATCAGTTTTTCTGAATCTGCCTTGCACATCTTCTAATATGCCAAGATGGTTCCAAAACATGCTGATATCAAAGCCACATGTCCTGGACTGGGCTTGCCCACACCTTTGATAAATCTCTGCTTTGTCTCTGCCCATTGTCCTATTTCACTCTGAATTAATTGGATTGAATGAATATGGTTGGACTAGATGATCTTGTAGGTCCTATCTAACCTAATGTATCTATGAATCTATGAATCTATGAAATTTACATTTTTCTCCATGGTCGTCTCCATTCACTTGTTCACACTTTCTGATCCAGAATGGAGTCAGTGATTTGCCAATAAATCCTCATTCTCTTGATACGGGCCAATGTTTCTGCTCCTGTATATTAAGACATATTGGCTGCATGAAAATATTTTCTGTATGAATAAGTCAGCATAATGAATTATTAAGGTATCTCAGAAGACTATCTTGCCTTCATCAATATTTACAACTTTACCAGTATCAGCCAAAGTTTCTGTCAGGAAGGAGCTCAGGATTACTTCCAGATATCTGCAGAAATTTCTGTAGGATTCACTCTCCGGGCAGCACTTGCAGAACTTGGCTGTTTGTGACTGGATCCCCACTGAATATTATTTTTTAATATTCGACTGTCTGACAACACCAAATCCATTCTAAGATGTACTTTACTGATAGCACACTCTATTAATTTTTATCATAATTGTGTCTGTTACTGAATGTATTACTGTTAGGCGGTTATTTTTATTAACTAAATTTGTAAACCTGTCACAAAAGGAAATCATCTGTGTTTGGTCTGACCTATTCCTCATGCTTTCCCAGCAATAATTATGCTGTCAACTTTTAATTCTTAAGCAAACGAATCCCATATGGCTTTCAGACTCATATCAGACACAGCCCACATGTAATTACCTGGGTCAGTCTGCTCACGATGTGAATATAGCACAATCTTAGCGTGCGTCCAGCTGGGAGGAATTTTTATGACATGTCAAGGCAAAAAAACAGCAATGAGCCAGAAATCTCCATTGCTAGGATTCCTCCAACGCCACAGCTGAAAGTAATTCCAAGTTTGCAGGAGTTTCTACAGATGTTGCTTTAATTCTCTGAGTCACTGAAAATAGCTATGACAGAACCATTATAAAATCTTGCCTTTGCAGGCAAGGTGCACTGTGTTTCTGTGTATTAAAATATACAGTTATCCAATGGCTGAGCTGTCATTCTAAAGCCAGTTTACCTTCCTGCAGTGTAACACAAAGAAATGCAATGTCTTGCACTGTTATCTGCATTTTTCCCTCTGTGTGATGGTTAATTCCTGGAAACAGTCTGTGATGTCATTAAATCCCTTAACATTTTCAGCACTGTTACAGGGCAAAGCTTGTGAGATGAGCAACTGGTAGTCATGCTTTATAATGACTTAAATTCAGTATGAAAAAAATGAAAAAGGAAAAACATCCAAATCCACAGATAAAATTTATTTTCATTCCATTGGGGGCATATTTTAGCCAAAGACTCATGGTGTCAGAGTTGATTTCCCTCCATCTCCTCCTGAAACAAGTTATTAGAAATTAGAATTAGAATGGAAAATGAAATGGAAAAACATCTGTGTAGTTATCAAAACTTGAATATTTGAGGATTAAGGAATTTCAGAGATTCTGATGCAGACTGTAAAAAATGAAATGTCAACACCCACTAAGAGTTTTGGAAGACTGTTTTCAAATTCCAAACATATAGCATTTTCTGTAAAAAATTTGCAAGAAATCATACATATTTTGCAAATTTTAATCTATGTTGCCAAATTTCAAAAGGCTTCAGAGATTATTGTGACCATCTAACCTGACTTTCTTCAATACATGGAGGGCTTCCAATAATTTGTTATCATTTCTTCATTCTCCTCCATTTGATAGCAGTTGATAAATATAAAACTTTCAAGAAAGAAACATCCAGTGCTGATTTAAGTTCTCTGTGTGATATTCCACTATTAACTATCTTCTCTCATAGAGCTTTCAATTTATTTTTACTGCGAATTTCTTTAACCTCAACTTTTAGCTGTGTTTTTGCATAGCAGTCTGAAGGTCCTCCATTAGCAATCTTTTCTTCCCTTTGCAGATACTTCGGGACTTTTTCTTAACCTTCTTTTTGATGAACTAAATATATCGACATTTTGAATGCCTTGCTACAAGGCATATCTTTTAATCCTTTAATCATTCTTCAGGCTTTCTTCTTTGAGTTATGTCCAGTTTCTCAGAGTCTCTCTTGAAGTATAGATGTCTAGCAGATACTGCACTAACAACGGGAATATTTTTTCAAGTCCTGTTCGTTACTCCTTTTTTTTCTACACTCCAATTGTTTATTGGTACCACAGCTATGCTCAGCATGGACTGTGCTCAAACCATTATCAACCAGGTTTTCAGAATCCTTGTGGCTTTCCCATGAAAAGATTTTAATACCACATTCCTTTTATGATGAAATATGGCTTATACTTGTCAATATCAAAACACATTGATTATTTTTGCCATTTTTTCCCTAAGCAATGCAGATCTCTAACTGTTGTCTTTTTATTCTTTCTTATTTTTGTTCTGTCGCTTTTCAGGACTATAAACTTGTGACATCTACATGTTTTATCAGTAACAGGGGTATGTTTTCTTATTGATCACTGACAAAAATATTAAATCAGATAGGATCAAGGTCTGAGCCTTGTTATGTCCTTGTGAAAAATCGTAGAACCACAGAATAGCCTAGGTTGGAAGGGAGTTAAAAGGTTCATTGGGTCCAATTCCTACTAATTTGATGCTTTACATCAATGTTTAATGATCAGATTTGATGTTCACAATGAATCAATATTATTGCTTCTCACATTTCTACTATCTATGTCCAAAAAAAGATATCTATTCTTATTGATTCTCAGGAATTCTTGTTTCTTAGTTAAATCATTTTCTATTCATTTGTCCTCTTCTCCATTGTGAGTGTGCACTGATTTCTCAGCTGATTTTTTTATTGCTATACCTTCATAGTTTTTAACATAGCTTTTTCTGGTACAGATAAACAGCCACGGATTCCCCTTACCCTGTATGCTCTACTCACATGACTTTTGTCTGGATAATACACCTTGCAATCACACTGTGCAGTCCTACCACAAAGCCAAAGTATAAATTCAAAATAAAAGAAATAATTTCATAGTAGAGGTGAAAGAAAGACTTGAAAAAGGTTAGGAACAGATCTTCTAAAATGAGGCACAAAACCTACCAATTATAAGGAAGGAAGCAACTTGCCAGTAGAAAAAAAGAGAAGAGGGGAAGCAGGGAGAGCAGGAGCTGAGAAGAGTTGTCACAAAGAGAATGACTTGGCGAGGAAAACTCAAGTCATACCTGGAATACATAAATATTAAAACAAACAACTATAAACATGCACCCCTTGAAAAGGGAAGAAGGGCTTAGTACTTGAAATGAGACCTGATCAGCTACGTGTGTATTCAAGACACATAAGGCTTGGTCATAACTGTGTGGTGTTCAGTCTCCAGCATACAGATACCACATATGTCAACTCACATTCTAGTGGAAGTGCAGGTAATGGGCAGAACAGGCCTGAAGTAGTTTTAAACCCACTTACATTGTTTTAGTAGGCCACAAGAAATTATATATGCAAAAATATACAAGCTGTTCTTTTCACCATCACAGAGCTATGCCCAAACCAGAAGCATTTCTTTGGCACGTGTGACAGGATACCTGCAGCAGAAAGGCACTTTGAGCCTGCTTTAAATGTCAGCTGGCGAATACCTTTTACCTATTGCCTGACATATGAATTTAGGCATCCTGCCTGAGATTGTGCTGGCTGAGATGGATACTTTGCAATCAGAATGCATACAATAATATACATCAATAAATGCTTGAGACAAGACTATGAAGAGGTGAAATAAATGTAATAACAAGTGTTGGAAATAGCCAGGAGCCATGACATGGCTGTGCTTTATTAGAGTAAAAGAGCTTTCTAATGAGGATATAGTGGGGCACCATTTAATCAGCTCAATTTTTCTTATCAAGCGGATTAGCCCACTGGGACAAACTTGGCTGCATGGTTAATAAGGTACATTATAGCCCAGAATTATGTTCATTGATGTTACAACCTATAAATTCAAATGAAAAATGAGGTTAAAATTTGAAGAGAAGAATTGGTAAAACTTTTTCATTTACTCCATTTACTAGTAGATTTACTGTTTTTAATTAAGCATCCTAACTCTCCTCCAATCCTCTAAGCCATCCTATGGCTGTCTTAAGGCCATGACAGCAAACTCATCAATTTGCAGAGTCACCATCAGCACACAGGGAAAGATATTAAAATAATGTATTATTGTGTCTCTTGCTTGCTACAGCATTAGTGACATTTAATTACGAAGAAAATTAACACCCCTAACCCTGCAACAAATCCCACAGCATAGGAAGAAAAAGCAAAAGGGAACAAACGTTTTCCTACAGCATTAAGAAAAGCTATCTGGAGCTGTAGAACTCAGAGAGGAATGGAGGACACTTTTCTTTTTGAAGTTCTCAGCATCCTTAGCCTTCCCCATAAGTATAAGCACAAGAATGGCAGTTGTGTTCTAAGTAAACCCTGAGGAAAATGCATAGATCATTTTTGTTGAATTTTGTGTGCTGTTTTATGTTGTTTAACCTCTAAAATGAAGTAAAAAATGAAGTACTGGTACTGGGAGAGGTTCAGGGAAGAGTATCAGGGAGGACTAAAGCTGAGAAAGATTCCTACAGTTCTGGCTGAAGCAGCTGAGACCACCCCTCTGAAAAGATATGAGTAGGAGTAAGGGGAAATAATCTAGATTTACTAAATCATGAACAGTGCAAAAAAGGTGAACAAAGGACAGCTGTTTCCTGAAGTACATGAACTAGGAGCCTACAAATATAGCCAGTAGGAATGTGGTGCCAAGCAAAACCAGAAATAGTTGTTCACCCAGCAGATGGTAGGCTTGGGATGTTCATTGCCAATGTTAGATGAAAATGGAGAGTGTTTGCACAGGTTCAAGGAGAGGCTGCACAAATACATGCAAAAGAGAAGTCCTCTTTGGATCACTAAATACAGAAAACACACAGAGCTCAAAAAATTCTTTAAGTTGAAAATAGTTGGGGGCCAGGAGACTGCTTAAGGTATCAACTCCTCCTGTCCTGTCCCCTCTCTTCCCTGATGTTCACCCATAGTTGGAGAGACAGGACACAGGATGAGTCAAGCCCTTGACCTCTGCCATGAACAGCCATTTCAATTTTCATTAAAATGGATAAACACACTGGTTTTAAAATGGAAGAAAACTCCTGGGTAAAAAAATAATTAAGACCAAGAACAATGAAGCATCCATTCCTTTCCCATCATTAATTACATGACTCTGGGCCTTAATGAAACATGTTTTGTTTTTCCAAGACACCCAGTCCTTTGCTGAGCATCTGTATCATAATGAGCCACTGCACCTGGAGAAAAAAAACCTCTCCACTGGAAGGAAATTTTTTAGATCTTTAGCATAGCTGGTCCCTGAGCTTTGACTGGACTCTGTGGGCAGCACTTTACCATCATAATTAGCAGGAAGACAATAAATAAGCCTCATTTTCTACCGTGGCTTGCTGAATTTCAGAGAGGAGTAAAAAATCTTGGCACAAGTTATCACCTGAATCAGGCTTAATACACTAATATCCTTTAATCTGTCAGCCAAAGAGACATTTCAGAAAAAGCAGCAGTTCTCAAAGGGTCATTTGACAGTAGCCAAAGCTTCCTCTGTCTCTCCTGTCATCTTAAGCAATACTGCACATTTTGCCATTCTCCTCTTACTATCTTACAGGACTGTAACACTGGATTTTAGAAGTATTATTCAGGTCTCCCTGCACACATCCAGTTGTCTGCAGTATGGCAAGTAGCTGTCTTCAAGACTTTCATTCTGCACGCAGAAGCATAATGGACAGCTAATTAATATCTTTTTCTAACAGACTGGAAAAATTATGATTGAAGTTACTGCATTAACTTTTAATTTGACAAAATGTACATTTTTAACAATCTGTTTTGTCTCTACAGCTATGTGACTCATATGGGTTTATGTGAAACCAGAGGAATTAGGTAGAGCAATGAATAGATTTCCAGCACTGTAATCCAGTGTCTTTTGGGGAAGCAGGTCTCCTCTCTTTGTCCACTCCATTTGTGTTCCCTGACACTGCCAAATGCACATGGATGCAAACAGAGATGGGAAGGAAAAATGTTATTCACTTCTTTCCTTTGATGGAACTTCCATTACCACCCAACAGCTCAGGGGACAGCCATCCAGTGCCATACTTGGCCATGGAGAATTCACAATTGAAGAGTTAGCCGCGCTTTCAGCATCCAAACACAGCAGCACAATGTCAATAAGGTTGAGCAAATGGGTGACAGGATATAAGCATTACTCTGAGACTAACAGAAAATGGGCAGAAAAATAAGGATAGCCTGAACAACATAAAAGAATACATTCAATTCACACAGGGCATCAGAACTGCAGAGTCAATATTAATCTATTGAATTGTCCATAAGGGTAACATTAACTGATAGAAACCCTATCCCAGCCTCTTCAACTCACTTCTAAAGAAAATCTTTAGTAAAAACATGCTGTAAAACAGATTTATTGCTATAATACAGTCTCTGATAAAGCTGCTATAACTTGGCTCTCCGATGTGTATTACTGTACTGTAATTATACTTGCTGCAGTAGTATGTCCTTAGGGCTAATCTTCCTGCAAAGGCCATGAGGGGGATCTATGGCAATGGCAGAAACTGTGTTATTTTTACTTCACTGTGAGATTTTTTTCAGAGTTTCAACCTGTTAAGTTGAAATTGATACTCCTAAGGAGAAAAGTAAGGTCTCAATAGTAAGGGAAACAATTTTGGCATCTTTCTATCCTGAAATTGCTGAAATCATGTTTGAGAAGAACATGAGTCACAATGTATAAATTTTGATGATTTGGAGATTAAAATTTTTCTGTTTTCACGATAACCAAAATCTTAAGACCTGGAGATGATCACCAATGAGCAATGCTTTGGAGTGGTAGATCAATGCACCATCTTAGGCACTACTTGGAGGAGAAGCCAGTGAATAACCATGGATATAATGTGGGACAACATCAAGATGACTGTGACTAACAGATGGGATTTTTATAGTATGTACTGAAATATTGCTGCTCACTTCTCTGAGTTCCTTTGTCATTAAGTTGCCAAATGCACCTGGGTTCATTCATCTTCCAACATCATGACCTCAGATAAGGGAGATTCTTATCTCCAGACTTGGAAGATACTCTTTTTGTATCCTTGAGTAATTACTCCCCAACATGTACAGTGGGAATAATACCACTTCCTTAAATATGGGACTTATGAAGATGAACACACTGGAAAGGTAGACAGATACTGGTGTTAGGACCTGATTTTAAGGGACCTGGAGTAGGCAAAAGGAGATCAGAAGTATTTGGAAGGGGAACTGCTAAAAATGTGCACAAACAGCCATTCATTTACACTGAAAGATTTTGAGGCAGTTTATGAGTTTTGTCTTTTTTTTTTTTTTTTTTCTGCTAGGAAATATTACAAAGTATGCAAAATATTTCAGTTTGCATTTAGGAAATATTAAATCCTAAGTAACGATACCAGAATTTTCAATATAGTTTATTTTATAAAAAAAAAAAATGGGCGAGGTCAAGAACTTGTCCTGAAGCAATGTTACACCCAACCTTGGCACCTGTGATGTGTTTCTAATGGAAGAGAGAGTCCAGCTACGCCTTACTGGTGTGTTGCAGTGGATTTCCTGGTAAAGGAAGAACTGTGACTTCTTGATGATCTTTCCATGCTCACCTGCAGTGTAAGTCGTGTCAAAAGCTAAAGGCACGTACTTTGCATTCATATACTTTGCTGTGTGGGAACTGCTGAATCAGGGCCTGAACCACTGATTATCACCTGAGGAGAGCACTGAGTCAGCTGCAGGAGCACAGGTGGAGGCAATGTACCTGTGTGACTGGAAGGGGTGGAGTCTGGCTCCACCTCTCCCAGACCCCATTTAAGGGCTGACCACCACTGGGGAAGGATTTTTTGTTGGAGATCCATCCTGTGTGGAGTTCTAGCCAAGCCTTGGCTGTCAGTGACAGGTGAGCCTTTTCTAATTCACTGGTTGTCTTTATACCATCTGGATAAGCCATACCAAGCTATATTGCTAACCTTCGTTATTTTGAGTGGGCACTATTCTTTTGGGGTATTCACCCTACATACGCCTAGTGCAGGCCCTGCTGGGAATCACTTCATGCAAAATCTTTAGTGTGTAGGCATATACAAAAATCTGTTAAGAATTAAGGTCATGAAGGAAAATGCCTGTAGCCTGTTGAGGGCCCAGGGCCTTCCTGGAAGTAACATCCTGCTGCACCTATGAGTCAGGGTTGTCAGCTTGTGACAAGCAGATACGAGTTTCCAAACATGTAGTGCTGAGCCAGGGGAAAAATCATGGTGGCTTCCTCTCTTACTTTTTTCTTCTTTGTTGGTGTCACAGCCTCGGTCTGACAGTGAGCACTGTGTTCCTGTGCTATAACAGTGCCCACTTCTGAGCACTGTCTGGTCAGCAGCTGCAAAGCCACGTGTTTGTCATGTATTCATTGCATCAGACACATTGCACCAGCATTTCGGAAAAAGTATCTCTGCAAGAAGCTGTTTAAGCCTGAGAATGAAGGTGCCTGGCTGAAGTTACAGATGAGTGTAAACAAATGTGATGTTAGACTTGATGATCTTAAGAGACTTTTCCAACTTAAATGATTCTATTATTCCATGAAATTCCAGTTCTGTCTGCAATTTCTTCTTCTGCTTAAAATATAAAAGACTGGAAGGGAGGGGAGCAACCACTTTGGATCATAATATTACTCTTTTGTAGCACACTTGCTACATTTTTCCTACTGTTTCTGTAAATGTCCCAAGAAACTCTGTCAGCTTTTCCAGGAAAATAGTCTCCATAAGAATGTCTTAACCTGTGAAAGAGTAAGAAATAAAAATTAGATTTTATTTCCCTTTGGCTTTTACTTTCTAATTTGATAAGAGGCAGAAGGAGATGGAAGGAAGGCTATAATTAACAGGAGAGTGTACAACAAATGAAACATCGAAGGCTGGCATGACTTTTTTCTTCCTTTTTTGGCTCTCTTTCTCACAGATAATTTCCAGAAACCTATCATCGACATTAATAGTAACCAAAAAAGAGCTACAAAACTGACTAAAGGGAAGAAGTCTTTGAATAGTAATTAGGCAAGGTCAAGCTTGTTGAAATACTCTCCAAACTACCATACATGGGTGAATATATAGTAAGGATTTGCCCAAGAAGCCTTACTAAGAGCTTCTAGTTCAGAATTTAGGGCCTGTAATAAGTCACTTGCTTAATACTAAACTGCATCTTAGAGAGGATTTATTGAGCTTCCTCTACATGGGCAGGCATAGCTGGGTAGGATGTGGGCAGCATGTGCTGGGGAACCCTGGGCTATGGAAGAAGGAACTCTGGGAGTAAGAAAGTCATGGATGCCTCCTCCTCTGCAAAAGCTGAGATTGTTGTGTAGTATGTGAAGATGCAGTGAGGAAGACTATGGGTAGCGAGGGAGCGGTGAGAGGAATGGTGGAGCCACTGAGTGGATGATGTGTCAGGATGAGCACAGGGGTAGCCTGAATTTCATCTACAGTAATACTTGGGAAGCCACCAGATGCAATGCGAATAGCATGTCTTTGAACATTCACGATGAGTGGAAGAAATACAGAGGATACAGAAGGGCGGTTTGGTTTCTGTCTTGGAAAGGGAGTTGAAGCTCTTGAGAATTTTAGAGAAGTCAGCAGAATTTCAGCTCCTGAGATCGTGGAAGAAATCATCACAAAATCACTTCAGAAACATGTAGAGAAGCACATCATGTGGTTCCCTCTGAACATCAGGAATCAATTCCATGCTGTGCAAGTGACAGGGCACTGACACAGGATACCCAGGGGCTGTGCAGTCTCTTTGCAGATCTACAGAATCCTCTTGGACATAGTCCTGGGCCCCGGTGCTACATGTCCCTGCTAGAGCAGGAGTTGGGCCAGATGGACCCAGAGGTTCCTGCCAACCTTAACCATTTTCTAATTCTGTGAATAAAGTGATGAGAAACAGCCAGAATACATCTGTAGAAAGCAAGTCATGTCAAAGCTATCTGATTTCCTTTCTGGACAGCGTGGTGAATAAAAGTAGAGCAGGCAGTGTGACTTCTATAGTGGGGCATTTGATGCAGTCCTGTATAATATCCTCAAATGTTTCCTAGCACAGTAGGAGATAGCCTGGCTGAAATTACTGTGTAGTGTATACCTTGCTTGAAAAGATTGTCATAATTATTCACGTTATTATCAGTGTTCTCTATCAATTCTGACAAGCATTTCATATAGTCTCTTGTGCAGGGCTATCTTGAGCCAGTTCTGTTCAATAATTTCATTAGCAGTTCAAATGATGGAATAGCATGTATACTAATTTCCTGATGGCACCACACTGGGAGGAGGTTGCAAGCTCTGAGGACGATGAGTTTAGAATTTGAAATGGTCTTGACAAATTGAAGAAATGCTCTGAAATCAATAAGATGAAATTAAATAGGGACAAGTACAAAGTACTGCATTTAGGAAGGAAAAGATCAGATGCACAAATGCACAATGCACTTGGGGATCTCAAGAGAAGCACCCACCTTGCAGAAATGTAGGATCTGGGATTACAATGAACCACTGCCTAAGGGTGAGCCAGAAGGCCAAGACTTCTGCACAAAAAGAGAAGTCTTATGAAATCTATAAGCAAGGATGTTGGCTAAGATATAAGAGTTTTCCTGTTAATAGGCTAGTAAGAAACTGGAAGAAAAAAATAAGGAAATCCTTTGCATCACTTTTTCACTGCCGGTTTAAGAAGTTAGACACCTCTCTCAGGGGAAGTGGGAAAACACTTGGTTCTGCAATAAAGCAAGGGCTTGGCTTAAAACTTGAAGTTTCTTCCATTCTTGCAACTGTATGATTTTTTGGGAAGCCTAACTTTTTTTTTAAGTGTTCTCCACAACATTTCATCCTGAATAATTACTTTCCAAAGAGTTGTTTTCAAGCATATTGTCTCCAATAGAAAATGCTTGGATTTAGGGCTCTCACTGAAGTCAGCATCAGAAATCCACTGACTCATAACTGTTGCTACAATGTTTGTTTTCTTTTTTTAGAAAACAAGTCCAAGACCTTGGCCTCAGTAATGCATGATGTGATCTCTATTACCTGTCTCAAGATAAAGCAGATGTTGGCGTTTGTATCAGACAAAGCTGGGTTGACCTAATGCCTATTAGAACTGTTAATGGTCCATGATGAGAGCTGGTCTTGAAAATATTTCATCCTGTTCAATTATATTGGTCCACAACTTCAGAGGTGGATGTTGGTGGCATGGAAGAAAAGCCTGAACCTCCCAGGCAATAGCCACCACACGTTGTTGTCTGACAGAAGGCAGCAGAGGGGCAGTCTGACAAAATGGCATCTGACATGTAAGTGTGTATGAAGTGAAGATGTGTAACTGGATCCCTCCATGCAGATAAAAAGGCACCTGTTGATAGTTGTCGATGCTTGCTGAACACTTATGGAGAACAAAAACTGCATGTGAATGCAGAGGGGAGTGGGTGGTATGTTTCAGCAGTAATGACAGCAGTAGATCACCTTCACTGGTGCAGATCTTTATGAGCATGGCATGCAGGTGTTGGCTGGTGAAAATGCATAACTAATGGCAGTGATGATATTGAAAAATAGTTTTGTAGATGGGCATTTACTCTATCAAATAGTGTCACTGTGCTATCAGTTGTTCTTTCAATGGAAATAAATAGGAGGCATTGCTTCCAGAGTGACCTACACGTATTATTTACAGAGCATTACAGACCATTTATCTGGAATTGTGAACCGGTCATATTTTATTTTCTAGTCATATCAAGTAAAATAAATGTCATATTTTTCCATTACACCAACTCCCTAGGTTAGCTGCCTGCTCCAGGTTAATCCTATTAGAACTGCATCTTGGCAGAAACTCTTCTGGCAAGGGAGAGTCCATAGACAGGACAAAACTTTTCCTGTTCTGCCAAGAATGGTCTTGGCTGAGAAGGTTGCAAGGTTATTGAAAACTGCATAAGCAGCCAGGAAAGTGCTAATGTCCATCACACAGTTTTGCAGATAACTGTCTTGGCAGTAATGCTGTCTCTGGCACCAAGAGGATGTGAATCAGGTGCAATATTCAAAACAATGGCAGAAGAGCACAGAGGATTACCACAGTATGACAGAGCATCAAATATCACGTATGATCATATCTAGAATTTAAAAGATAACATGAGTGATTCCATCAAGAAATTCAAGCAGTCCCTGTAGTCTGAGGAGTGCCAACAAATCAATGTATCAAGTAAAAATGAGATGAAATAATTCTTAATCTATAGATGTTCTGAAGAATGAAGCTTGTTCTCTTTCAAATGCATTTGGCCATCATCAATTGTGATTTTTCTCAGCCAGCAGATGTCCTGTAGTAATCATCTCTTGTGGCACCTCATTGCCCTTTGGAGGCTGGTGCCTATCCCATTACTTTGGCACCAGGCGTGCCAGTGTGGTAATGCTCAGGGATTCCCCAGAAGTCAGTAGTCTTCTGCCTGAGTTTTCCAATAGCTATGCTAATATATTAAATCCTAGGAAATTTGCATACAATTTTTCATCACTTTCCTGATGCTCTCTCCCTGGGAGAGATCTGCACATGCACTCTGAAATCCCACTTCAGCTAAGGGTCTTCTGGCTAGAGGACATTTTCTCTCCCCGTCTGTTCTGGGAAAAGAGAGATGTGATAACCCTCTGAGCATGCTGCTTAGTCTGTCTTCTCTTCTGATAGATGAAGTTTTGGTTTAATTCTTATCAATGTATATTCATGCATACACATTTTTGTATGTCTACACATGTATGTGCCCATGGGGGCATTGTTCAGTAGATCCTATGCTTTCTCCCATTTATTTTAATTTATGAGATAGCTCTAGCTTTGATATTAGGAAAACAATTCTTCTCTGAGAGAGTGTTCAGGCACTGGAACTTAGGCTGCCCAGGGAGGTGGTGCAGTCACCATCCCTGGAAGTGTTCAGGAGGCATGTAGATGATACTTAGAGCCATGGTTTTGTGAGCAACGTTAGTGGTAGGTGGACAGTTGGATTAGATGATCTTAGAGGCTTTTCCAACCTTAATCCAACCTTAATGATTCTGCGATTCTATGTAAGGTTTTATAACTAATCACTGTGGTTTGGAAAGGGATGTCACAGACAGGCTGAGGAGGTGGCAGGGTCCCACTGCACTGTCCTACAGCTCATCAGGCTCTGGGCTAGGAAATTCCTACACGACTGACACCACTGTGTGGAAGTCCGTGTAGTCCATGAAAACTGAATGTGCCTATATGAGCCCATTCAGCAGAAACGCAGCCCCTTCTCTTTGTGTTCTTAGGACAGCATAGAGAAAAGCACATGGCTGGGTTTGTTGGCTTGTGGACAACCTCACAAGATTCATGGGTAGCATGGCTGCACAGGCAGTGTGAGATACCAGCCAGAAAGAGGTGTGTGGGTCTGCTTCCCAAAACATAAAAGGCTTTTTGCAGAATGCTCAGGGAGATGTACGGTAGCAGAGCAAAACCAATCAAATCCCTGCTCAGAACCCTTTGCATTATTAGCCTTCAAGGATTTATTGACCTTATCAAGTTCCTGCAAAAGAATTGCTTGCTTTATTTTTTAGCAGATGGCTGGGACTATTAGCGAACCAGTTTATGGTGTGTGTTTGACATGCAGAATTAACTTCTCTCTGAGGGCAGAAGCTGTTAAGAAAAAACCTTTCTCTTTTCCTTAATCTAATATTTACTTCTCCTGATGTACAGGTATTCTTACTAATCACTGTAATTATATCATTAGAGTATCCAAAGCCTGCTTTGTTAACCTCCTGCTTGATGGTACATTGTATTTACGGTCTGGCAAAGATGCCTTGGCCATGCTTCTTAGATATCTGCAGCTAGAAATCAATTCTTATGGATGGCATAACTATTTTGATATTTATGATTGCTTCCATGGAATCATAGAATATCCTGAGTTGGAAGGAACCCGCATGGATCATTGAGTCTAACTCTTGGTTCCACGTAACACCACCCAAGATCAAACCCCATGTCTGAGAGTGGCGTCAAAATCCTTCTTTGAGGCCATGCCCACAGCAGCATAAAAGTCTCTGCTACGGAAGCGATCTCTACCCCCAGTCAAAACTATGGCATGTTGCCAAAAAAAGTCATGTAATCAAAGACTAAACTGAATGTAAGTCAGCAAATCAATAGCAATGCAAAGCAGAAGGGGCTGTAAATACATCACTACTACAGAAGTTTAAGTCAAATATATCAAACAGTATGGGAGAAGATGAACATTATCATGGATATTTAATTGAAAACACTTTGATGGGAAATACTAATGCAGATAAAATGAATATTAATTGAGGAGGTAACAAAGAACAGTATCAAATCAAATGAAAATCAAAGTCTTCTGCTGCTGGTCACTGAAGTGCCATTTATTAATATAGAAGAAGTGCAAGGGCCAGAGTTCCAAATATTCCAGCTAAAATGGTAAAGAAGAAACTAGAAAAATGGATAGTTCCAAAGAAAAAAAAAAAGAGAAAAGGAGGATGTTATGCCTAGAATGTAGTCTTTCATATGAGAAGACTTTTTAAGTTAGACAGACATATAAGAATAATGTAAATAAAAATAGGACTGAAACTGAAGTCTACTACTGTACTGACACTTTCAACCACCCATGTAGAAATTGGAAATTCCTCAAAGACAATGCTTACCTATGCATGATACAAATATCTTGTGGAAGTTACTACCACAAACAGCTCTCAAAACCTAAGCAAGCGCTAAACACTTCTGTCAGAAAAATAGCAAGTGAACCCTATGGCTCTAGGATGTACCACTGTGTGATGGAAAGAGGTGCTGCCATTGGACCACAGTTCCTTCATCATCCCATCTGCTGGCAGCTTTAATAAGAGTATCCACTGATATATAAGCAAGGATGAAAAATACATGAGGCACATGTGCTTTCCGTGTTTTTCCTGTGTTCCATGTCTTGCCTTCCAATGGAAAAGATTGTTCCCCTTATACACACAGTAGTGCTTTGCTTCCTTTTTGGAGATACAAAGCTTAAAACCAAACATGTTGTACTGAACCCAGTTTGCCTCAAGCCATCATTGGAGGGACAAAATGGTTACAATTGGTCTGATTGGTACAGTGCAGGTTTCTGCATAGTTGTCACTTACTCTTCTGGAAGGAGCTGGGAATATAAAGCTGCTCTCTTAGAATGCTCTCTTAGGAAATTTGTTCTTATAATATACAGATTGCTGAAGTCTGGTGTGAATTTTAAATGAAGGAACTAGTGGGGAGAGTGCATTTCTTTTTGTTAAAGGTTTTTCCTTTCAAGTCTCATTATTATTCAGTTGCCATGGTTTATCTGATTTTGCAGAGTACCTAGGGAGATATGATGATTGGGTATTTAGAAATACACCGATAGATAGATATCGTATATCCATGAAGGGTAGAATAATAACATTTTTAGTGCTAGTGAACACTCACTGCCTTGGCCAGCTAAAATTAGGACCGCTTTTTTTTTCCTTTGTGTATTGAATACATTAGAAAATTGACCTCTAAGAAATGTTATGTTCTACAATCCATCCATCAAAGTTCCAGTTTAACCAGAAGAAAACAGATACCCAGCTGAACTATTTCTTCTCTATACAAAATAAGCAAACAAGTATTTTTAAAGTAAAGAACAAACTTGCCTTTCAGCTGAAAGCTTCCCAATGCCTGCTCATTCACATTGCTGTGTGCACTTTAAAAGCTGTTGTGCATTAATTCTCCTGCACTCATTAGGAAAGCATGTATGCAGTAAAGCTCTATCCACTTCACTTACCACAGCCGTCTCCAGAGCCCACTGGTCCATTGCAATCTCAACGTTTTATTTACAAGTCCTTTGGTGTGGGGGAAAAAAAACAAAGAGCATGTTTGTATTTCACACTGGGTATGTCTGTAGTACCCAAAATCTGGCATCCTCCACCCTGAACAGAGCCTTTGTAGGCGCTGACAAGGGTCCTATCTCTATGTACATGTCCCCCTGCAGCAGTCTGTAGGAGTAAGGGTCTTGAGAGGCTTCCCTGCCACCCTTCATCTCACACTGATCTCACAGACACTATGGTTTTCTGGGCTGTCATCAAATGTTAAAAGCTGCAGTACAGTGACTTGCACAAATTAGGGCAGACGCCCAGAAGATGCTGAAACAAGCTCTGGCTGGCTGCTCAGGCTGAAAAGTAGCTCATTTAACAAGAGCAGCTCTCCATCTGGCCTTTCACCTATGTATTTTGAAGAATTTTCATTTTCCCCAAATGATCTTTATATTATGACCTCAACACATATAGTTGTGTCCTGTGCAGCCAGCCTGCTGCCTTGCTGGGTGGACTCATACTGCAATGACAAACGCCATCCATGGACGTGCAAAGCCAGTGTCCAACCCTGCAGGTGTTGGCTGGGAGACTTAGAGGCTGAGGGGAGGCCTGATGGAAGCTGCAGCTCTCGCAGGGAGCAGAAGGGCAGTGCTGAGCTCTACTCTCTGTGTCAGCGACGGGGCCTGAGGGAAAAGCATGGAGCTGTGTCAGGGGAGGGGCAGCTGGGGGTTAGGGACAGGGGCTGCACCAGAGGGCGGTGGGCATGGAACAGGATGCCCAGGGCATCAGGAATGGCTCCAAGCTGTTGGAGTTCAAGGAGCATTTTGACACCACTCTCAGACATAGGGTTTGATTTTGGGTAATGCTGTGTGGGGCTAGGAACTAGTCTCACTGATCTCTGGAGGTCCCTTCCAACTCAGGATATTCTATGGCCATCCTAAATGGGAGTGTCACTGCTGAATGGGCGTGTTCCTGCAGGGCTTCGGGCACCTACCATCTCCCATCTTGGCATAATTTTAAGTAATAAAATTGTGCTTCATGTTTGGGTGAATGATCAGCATGGTTAAGGTGTGGGATAGCATTGTAGAGCACTGCTGCTTATAGCAGCTTGCTCAGTGTTTGGCACTGGGTCCTGGGCTCTTGACTGATAGCATTGCTTAAGCCTGCACACCAGGTGGAAGCAGAACTTAGTTTTGTAAGCCATAAAAATGGTGTCATTTCAAAATATTTATATTAAATACATATGTAATGTACTTAGCTAACTACTGACTCACAGACTCTCCAATACTGACCTGCTGTGCTTTTAAAGGAGGAGCTGTAAGTATGTATGTACCTAGTTTTGTGACACCTATATTCATCTACCCACCCACACAGAATAGAATACTCATGGTAAAAGACCGTAGATGTGGTTTTATGTTATTCTGTAAAACCATTAACATGATCAGGTATTTTTACTATGACTTACTTCCTGGAAACTGCAATCACATTAATGCACGTTATTATATCTTTCAGCTTTTAATAACTGAGATTAAAATAAAAGTAGCTGCAAGTAATTCCAAGCATAGAAATAGTATGCGCAATAATCCATAGGAGGAAAACAGTTTACAAAAATCTCCAAATATATAGTAATGTATTTGCTAATTCAAATCTAATTTACTGAAGTTCCTTTCCTCTTCTGTTTGTAGTATGTTTCTTCTGTTTGTAGTATGTTTCTGTTTATAGTAAGCTCTGAGTTTAAACTCAGTGAGATATTCACTTGAGACAAAACTCTCTTCGAAACTATTTTGTATTAGCCACAATATTGCCCATAATATTATACAGGCACAGAGCCCTTACAGAAGGAGTTACAGAGCTCATGGCCTCTGCACTTCCCAAATGGTTCAGGAGAGACTGCAGAAGTCACAGGCAGTGCTCTTGGTTACGCTTGGAAGATGATCCAGTGTTTCACCAATGGAGAAAAAGTCTGCCTTTTTCTTGCTCAGGCAAAAATATTAGAAAACAATATTCTTGTAGTCTGTGGTGCGTGTCAGGCTCACATCCTTCCTCTGCCAAAGCAATTAAAAATAGGTACTGCTACACTGGAAAGAACTCAAAGAACGGCAACAAAGACTTATAATTACAAAGCAGAGCTATGGCCCCCAGGGCAAAATAATATAAAATTAATGCAGGACATGTGAAGCCAGCATGGGAGAGCAGCTCCAGGGAAACAGTGTAATGTATCCAGAAGGTAACATCAAAAGAGTAGGAATTGTTCTGGGTTGCCAGAATCAAGCCTTTTAGAAACAACTTTTCTGTTAAACCCTGGGATTTTCAGGGGTGGAGCTACTTAGCAAGACTCCCTAGAAGAGCATCCCTTCTGTTAAACAGTTGATGATTTTCTAGGGAACCTTGGTGAGGCACTGAAACCAGGTGCACCTGGGCAGTTTAGGTACAACACAAAAGCCAACAGAGTGATACAGTAACAGAAGGACACAGGGACCTGCAGGACTGGGAGAAGATGGATGACATGGCTGAAAAAAAAAGAAAAAAAAAAAAAGAAGAAGAAGAAAAAAGTTTGAACTGCTTGGGAGTATTGAGCTGCATAGGAGTATTGGATGGAGTGATGTGCTCAAGTATCAATTTGCTTTATCAAGCGCCATCCCCCAACTCCTGCTGTATCCACCTACACGTTTAATGTGCTTAGCTTTCATGCCTCCCTAAATTCTTTAGCATGGCCCAAAAGGACTACCCTGAAAGATGAAAGTTTGAAAATGAGGATGGCCATGGAGAAGCCTCAGGAGGCACATTGCTCACGCAGAGCTACTTGAGTGGTACCAATACCTTCAGCTGCTTAAACATAAACATCTAGTGCCACATGAATGCCTTAAGCCATGCTCATCTGCTGCTTTGAAGGAGCATAGAGCTCCTATAAGTCCCAGGATACATCTGCTGGCTGTGTGTTGATGTCCTGAAGGTACTAGAGTTGTCTCAGACAACTGAATCCTGCATCCCATCTCTGGTGACTGCTGGGAGCTGACACCAGCCCTAACGTTGACACACACGTGCAGGGACCCCAACATTAGTGGGTTAACCTGCTCTTCATGTCCCTGCTTGAGTACAGGGTTGGAGCAGTGGGACCTAGAGGTACCTGCAAACCTCAGCCGTTCCAGGATCCTGTGTGTGTCTGTTTAATGGAATCTCACTCTGCACCAGCGAAAGGCATTGGCCACTTCTAGGTTTCTGTAGCAGCTGAGTGGACAGTTTTAGGATATACAGCTGCCTGGCTACAGACATAATTTAATCTGGCACATCCCTATGGCTGGTATAGACCTACAGAACAGTACAGGTACCAGGATATTGAACATACAGCCCTGGATGGGAGACAACAGGTAGCATTGCCTCAGGAGATGCAGAAGATGAGTATCTCCTTGAACTACTCAAGGTACTAAAGATGCACTAAAGCTTGCAGTAGGCAGGAAAATAGCATATAAGGCTCCCCTCAAATGAAGAATGTGTTGCCCTATAGGGACTTCTTAATAATAGGGCCAGGAGCTAAATCCTTTTATACTCTAAAGGTACAGGTAGTGAGAAATCAGTGTTGCAACCAGTAATTTAGACGAATAGTAAGCAGGACAGTTACAAAATACAAGAAGAAAGCTTGTAGCAGGTTTTCTCGTCTGTGGAGGAAATTGTTTCCTCATGCTGACAAAAAACAAATTACTAACAAAAACTGATTGAACTGGGAGTTTTCATTTCAGTTTTGGTTTCTGAAAGGCAAAGGGACTGTCCTGTCCCCAAAGGCTAGCACTGGCACTCAGCACTTCATCAGTGCAAAGAGTGTGTGCAGGGGCATCAAGGGCACTCAAGGAAAGTTAAGGCCACGACTGTCTGTAGAGGGCAACCTCTCACCTCTCAAAAAGTGGACCTTGCAGAGAAGCTTCACTGCCCCTCGCCTGCCCCAGGTCCCTGTTTGCCTGGCTACAACAGCCTCAGAAGAAGGAAGCTGTAGAGAAGGTGCCTGGTGAGGTCACTCATGCATCTGTGATTTCAGCATGAGAAAAGAGTCTGCATTTATGTGTGGGAGTATGGAAACAGAACACTGAATTATGGAAACATGGAGCATGGAAATGTGATGCAGCAGTTCAGCATACATCCATAGTATGGAGCACATCCAACAGGGGTATGAAAATCTGATCTCCTGAGATACGTTTGCCAACATCTGCTCTCTGTGACTGTCCACTCAGGAGAGCTGCCAAGGGCAAATTGACAGGCTAGGAGAGAGAAGTGCTTCTTCATGGCATTTTTCTGTTGGGTGTGAGGTTTTTCCTCTGCAGTATCTGTCAAAACAAGCACCTCTGTTTCTGCAAGCTTCCTCTTCAAAGTGGGAAGCAAGGCATCTTTTTGTTCTGATGCAAATAAATAAATATATAAATAAATAAATCACAGCACTATCAAGACAGTCATATTTAATCCAACAGCATTTGTATTTTAGTGATCTTAGTGATTCTCTTAGCCATACTCCAGGGAAGACCTGTCTCAGTGTGCTCTCCAGTCCAGAGGTGGATCAGAACAAGCCCATCACTCTTTCATTGCATGCATGTCAACACATCACCAAATGCTGTGAGTTTTTGTTGTTGTTTTTTTTTAATTAAAATGCCATTATAGCCTCTTAGTGGCTTTCAAAAATTAGGTCGTTGCCAGATCAATGCAGCTATGTTTGCTTTATTCCAGGGATTGATTTTTGTGCTTTAGGAGGATAAGCAAATGGCTGCCAGCATTTGACTTTCTTTGGCACTCTAGTGTTTAGCAGTCTGAAGGTAGGCTGACCCAGTAAATCTCTTGTCAGCCAGTCTTAGGGCAAAATTTTTACTCCCAACTCACAAATGATGTTTTGCTTCTGATACGGTTCTTGCATGTGCTAAGAACTTTCACTGATATACAGAAAAAAACAATATTGGATTCAGGAGCCACTCTGCAAATCTGAGAAATGGTTTTGCTCTTACAATGCACTTACATGCTGTGAAATACTCTATAACAAAGTTGCACACAGCAGTCAGGTTTACCATTCATCCTTCACTGGCTTCCATAAAGCTGTGTTCTGGTTACAAGTGAAGTGCTCCAGCCATGCAGCTTAGGCTGGGCTCTGCAATTCAACCACCACCTTCCCACGTGTCACCACCAGTGACAAAGTGCTGTGAGTCATTCCAGTTCTTAGTCACTTGCATACATCTGTTTTCCTGCGGCCCAGATGCAAACTACTCAGTGAATGGTTCAGCTGATGGTGTTTTGTAATGAAAAGCATCCTGCTGCTAAGAAAACTTAAAGAACACTACTTCAGAAAATACTGATGACCTGAATCATAGAATCATGGAATCAAGGAATCACAGAATTGTTAAGGTTGGCAAAGACCACCAAGATCACCTAGTCCAACCATCAACTCATCACCACCAAGCCCACTATGTCCCTTAGTGCCACGTCTGTCCTTTTCTTGAACACCTCCAGGGACAGTGTTTCCACTGCCTCCCTGGGCAGCCTGTTCCAGTACCTCACTACTCTTTCTGATATACTGGCTGTGTACATGGGAGAGAATGGCATTGTATATGGCTGCCATTCCGAGCAGTATAAGGTTGGTGGCTAACAAGTTATTCTACCACCTTCCTCGGCCATAGGATGATACAGACTACACCATCCACCCTCAGGGTCATTTGCAGTGCCCTGTTCTTAGATGGGAGCCTGGCAGGCTTTGTGCCTGTGGGCCACCTCTGAGTAAGGAGCATCAATCCCCCCCCACATAGCCATCCCACTGCCTTCCCCACCCACCATGTGGGGCTCAGAAGCCTCTCCCACAGACAACCATCCAACAGAAATGAGGCTTTTCGACTGGCCTATCTTTATTATTATTATTGCTTGTTTTGCCACACAATACCTGGAGGGCCAAAATATATTTAGTTAGAAAAAAATAGGATTTTATGGTTTTCTGAATAGCTTCCCATAAAAAAATCATTTCCCAGAAGACATGAAAGTCCCGAATCTCTCATAAATCACCCCAAGACATTTTTGTTACAAAGTAATTGAGGATCCAGAGACTCTTAACCTTCTTTTAACCCTATTTTATCATCAGATTTCCTACAGATGATGAAAGTCCTGCTTGTGGTAGGATATCATATTTAATACATTACCTTACATGCCCTTGGCTGGACCTCAACCCTCTCTTTCTGGTACTTTTCAATGCAATAAAATTTATGCTTTCTTTAAGTCCCTTCCAGTGTTTTTTTTTTTTTTTCTTTTTTTAATAAACCACAGTCAATTTTAGGAAGTCCAACTTTAACATAAGTGATACAACAGCTACTCAGTTGCTGTGGGGTTCTTCAAACAGTGCTTGGAAAGGAGGATGTGGTGAGACTGATAATGCCATCTGCTATCTTTTACTTTCAAGCTGCCAGTTTGAGACCAACGCTATTGAAGCCCCTCTGACTGGAAAAACTATGTGAAATATAGCTACATTCATTTTCTAGTGGCCTGTTGCTCTACCACAGGAATGCCTTGCAATGCTGCAACCTGAGCAACAGCATCAGGTGAGGATGAGGTGAGCAATACTTGCATTTTGTTGTAGGACATGGCATATTATACGTCGTCTGGTTTGGCTGGTTTTTTATCATCACCCAAACAGTTGAAAAGTGAAGAGAAAACATGAAAACGTGTCAAAGAAATGATAAATAGTAAAGATTTCAAAATGTATTTAATTAAAGAAAAAAAGTAATTATTTGTAAGACAGACTCGTTATTTTTGGACACTTTCACTGTTTCTGAGCATTTATCATTAATATAGGAGAAATATCTTCAGATCTATTTCTTTTAAGAGTGGGGCCTCTAGCTGAGGTGAATGCTCAAATGTATCAGCAAAGCAGTGTGGAAAAGCTGTGCTGAGCAGCTTCAGCTATAGATGCTCTAAGAAGATGGCATTCCTGCTTCTCCCAGAAACCCATGCAAATCCATCTCTTCCAATCCAGTGGGACCATGGAGTATTCCCAGGATGACAGGAATACATGGCAGGAAAATTCTGTACAGCCAAGGACACTGTATTAATGCAAAGGGTTTTGAATCCAGCGAGCTGACCTTAACAGCAATATTCTGCTGCCCCCCAGGGGAAGGAAGGAACATGCAGTGATGGACTCAGAGTGACCTGTAATGCTTCTTGGTCCACACCAGAGCTGAACTGCTCCTGGACCTGCTTCACCAGGCCCTGGTCCTCCAGGAAATGGTGTTTAAAGGCACACTGCTTAAAGGTCAGAGCCGTGGAAGTAGTGGGTGCTGTGAAGCTCCTTACTGTGACTTCACGCAATGAACTGCTCACTGGGACTTGTGGCAGGGAGGGCGAGGTAATGCAGGTGCATGAGAGATCTGAGTGTTGGAGAAACAACAATACTAATGTCGATAGGCAGAAGAATAACATTCCATTCCAAATAACATACATTATTTAACAACTGCATCTGTGCTTTCTCTTGCTTCTGAAAATATTTCTTAGCTGTACCAAAAAAAAAAAATCTTCATGAAATATGCAAGGCAAGCCTACTACACAATTGTCTATACATTCATAGAAGTATATGATGTTCAGAATAGTAGATCTACCCTTCTTAGGATCATTTGTGATAAATAGTCTCTGAAAGCTACAGTAGATGTCACTGACACCAGAGCTGCAGAATCTGTTGTTCTGCAAATTTCTAACCTGTATTTGAGGCATGTTGTCCAGCTCCATGCTTATGGTTTTGACAGAGTACTTGGGTCACTTTGCTTTACTCTTCAGTCACCTGTTCCTTTACAGTCAATAGTACCATTTTTGTGTATCATTTGCATTTGTGCATGTGGATATTTACTGAACTGCATTGTTATTCATCTGGAAAAGTACTGAGAGATCAGTTACGGGGACACACAGAGTGATAACATGATACCAAATCCCTCACGCTCTTTGGTCCTTCCACATTAAGAACTGAAGCAATCGGTAATGCAAGGCAGAGCAAAAGTACCACATAGTCCTCAGAAGCAATCACAAGAACAAGCACTTGTGCTTCATGTGATTACTTTTCCTCCACAGGGAAATAACTATATTAACCCATATTAGACAGGCTACTTTTCCAGGCTTCCTACTGGAGAAGTAAGAACACACATAAAAAGTAACAGCAATGCAAAACAAGCCTGAGCAAAATTAGAATAATTTCTGTGGAAATGTAAGACTTGAAAACTGCATTGTTTTTATTGAAGGTAAGAGATGATTCTAAATATTAATAATTCAAAGCAATACCCTCAAGGTTAGGGAATACATATGTGGAAGGAACTGAATTAAGGCTGCTAAACAATTTCAACTTGAGCATTTCTTTGTATTTCTGCCTGCCCTGTTTATCTTCTAGGTGAGCATCCACATGACGTGCACGGCTCGATAGGCAGCTGATGTAAGTGCCCTCCCCTGGTAGAGTGAGGCAGACAGCTGGCATGGAAAATGCCAACCTAGAATGTGTAAGTCTTGTTGATCTGGGAGCAGGCTTTTTGATCAGTTAGTGCTCAGAGACTGTCTGGAGTTGCCCTTACTGCAGGATATGCCTTCACTTACTGCCACACAATTCACTTATTGACACACAGTCCTTTTCTCAGCCCCATTTTGAGAGCTGAAGTGAGGTGACCTCAGGCAGTAGACCTACCAGACAAGGGGCTCTCTGCCACACAGGCTTGAGCTGGCATCAGAAGACCCTCATGAACTTCCTCCAGGTACAAGGGTTTGCTGAAACTGTCCAGTCAATCTGGTCTTTGTAAGCATGCCATTCAAAAGACCCCATCTGCATAAAAGCACTGCTGTCTGTCCTACTGCATCTTGGGAAACATTGCTTTTCTAGTGCCCAAAAATCATTCTTGTCACTACCATTAAGACAATCCTTGTCTAGCCTGTCTTCTCTAATGTAGTATTCTTCAAATCAGAAGGACATATATTATGTATGCATTGAATTAGAGGTTAAAACTACATCTAGGATGGTGATTATTCACCCTTACCATCTATTTCCAGTATACGTGCAGGACCGTGTTGTCTCAGCACACATGGATAAGGTCTATTAAAAGTTCTCCTTTATGCTAAGAAGATTTGAAAACTCCTCAGCCTAAGCAAGTAGGTTTCCTGGCAAGCTTATTTCATATTATGTACACTTGATTTTATCCTAAACTGGCTGTAATTTGTTGAGATATGGTACACAAAGAAATTAAACGATAAACTTTAAAGCATCCATCAATTCCAATTTGATTTGTTTAAAAAAACTAAATTATGGGTTAACTCAGAAGGTAATAGAATTCAGAAGGAGAGTACTTGAGATACAGGGAGTCCCTTCATACATTAATTTTCATTTTTGGTGAGATGAAGTTTGAAATTAGATTCAGATTGCAAATTATAGCTTTGTATGGGCTCCCTATTGCTAGTTCATGAAATACTTAGATTCCTGAGGATGAAGCAATTTTGCTTCCTATAATAGACTGCAAAAGCCTTATTTCCCACTGGTAGAATAATGGGTCTGCAGCTTGAAGTGAGAGAGAGCCATGCCCTTGCTCCTTGACTTGGTCACCAGCAGGGATACATTAAACTAAAACATATAACTGAGGTGGGAAGAAACAGTGTCGTAAGGGGGGTTTCATTCTAATTCAAAGCTTGCATCTATTCTGGCCTTTTTCATTTTGCTACTGGAACTAAAACTGCCGTCTGTACTCTGTGCAGGAGGCTGCCCATCAGGTAATGCCCTGCACATACCTTCACTGCCTTTGCCCATTCACAGCTGGCTTCTTGCATTGCACCGCTTTTTGGTCTACACAGCACTCAGAGTGTGAGGGGAAAGAGGCACTTGTCTCCTTGCATAGACGGATGGACTCATTTAACAGAAAAGATTCATTAAATTTAGGGAAGGCAGAACCCTGAAGGAATAATGTTTATGGCAAGAAAGCAGATGTGTGATGCCCTGTAACCCTGGAGGTAACATATTAAGATTGTAAATTGACTTCCTGCTGTCTCCTAAGCATTGTGTCTGCATTCATCCATTATTATCACATTTTTTGGAGTGGCAGTGAGGAGGGCTGTGTGGAGCCCAGTATGTTCTGGGAAGTGTTGGTTGGGACCAAGTCTGTTGTCAGCCAGAGCTCAAATATCAGATGAAACTGCTCTGCTGTCCCCTGCAGCTTAAAGTGATTTCTGAGTGCCGTGTGTGTACAGGAATAAAATGAACTAAGGAAATTTCCCAAAAGATGAATGGAGTAGATTAAAAAAAAAAAAAAAAAGATGGTGAAATTCTTCAGAAATTTGGGAAAAAACTGGAGAAGGTATGAGCTTAGTGTCTGCAAGAAATGGGTGCAGAAAATAACAAATAATAGGGCTTAGTTCTGACTTTTTGCTGGTTCTGAAGCGTTTTGTTTTTAATAGCTTTCAATTAACTCAGAATGATAATGAAATTTTTTTACTGCATAAAAAATGAGGAATAATGGTGAAATGAAGCAAGTGTCAGATATGCTTCCAGGGTACAAAACAGGCTCTGCAACAGATCACATTTTACAATTTTAGCAATTTATATTTATGACTAGAGGGACAAAATATTATATATATATATATATATATATATATATATATATAAATAATGGAAACTCTAGCAAGACCCCAGATTAATCCTGAATAAAACAAACAAATTTTTTTCTTCTAGCAAAATTGAAACTCGGTCTGGTGTAAATCCTACAGAATGTAACTAGCTCTTTGAAACATGTTAAAGAATCAGAGTTACTGCACCAAATGGATGCAAAAACTGAAGCCACAGCCTTAACAAAACAGTATCAGAAACTATGCATTATTTGGTAAATATTACAAGACAAGATTTAGCCCTTGGGAACCAATGCAAGATTTGCAGTGGAGCGTATTGGTGAGAGATTTTACGAAGATCCATTCTAAGGGTGCACTGTACATGAGCAAAATCACACCAACAGCTTCACTGAAAACCTTTGTGTAATGGGCACCATGCAGGGAGATGAAGCCTGAAAATAAATTGAGTTTGTATTCATTTATAACTGAACAGAGGCGGATAAATCAACATGGTGATAAAGGATACTAATATTAATAACACAGACAGCAAATGGGTAAAGCTTGGAATTAAATATGACAACTCTAGCATCTCTGAAGTGAGATGGAAACTGGAGAAAAAATATTTGGAATCAGTCTTAGATGCAGGGGAAATATCTGCATTCCTCTGTTGGGAACATGGCTGGCCTTTAGTCTCAGGAAAAGCAATGCACTCTTTAGAAAAGCTGGGAACCAAACAAAGCAACAGTGGGAGATGTACTCCAGGGAAGAAGAGAGTGGCTTAGCAGAGTGTGGGATGAAGCTGAAAGGAACATCGGCCTCCAATTCCTATCTGAGAACATTCATCTCACAAAAGGGAAAGAGAAGAAGGCACTTCTGTTACTCTGAAGAATGTAGAACTGGGAATGTTATACAGAATCATAGAATCCTTAGAGTTGGAAGGGACCTCTGAAGGTCATCTTGACTAACTTCCCTGCAATGAATAATGATATCCACAGCTACATCAGGTTGCCCAGGGCCTGGTCCAGCCTCACCTTGAAAGACTCCAGGCATGGAGCACCTACCACACCGTCTGACCAACCTGTTCTAGTTCCTCACCATCCACACTGTAAAAGATTTTTTCCTTATATCTAACCTAAATGTTTTTAATCCTTAAACCTCTTTAAGCTTTACGCCATTTCCCCTCTTTCTGACACAACAGATCTTGATAAAGAGTCTGTCCCCTTTATTCCTGTGGCTCCCCTTTAGATACTCAGAGGGTTCTATGAGGTCATCAGAACAGCCCCAGCTCTCTCAGCCTGTCCTCGTAGAAGAGATGTTCCAACTCTTGGATCATCTCTTTTTTGTGGCCCACTTCTGAACACACTCCAACAGGTCCACGTCTCTCCTGTACTGAGAACTCCACACCTGGATGCAGTACTTCAGGTGAGGCCTCACCAGCACAGAGAAGAGGAGCAGGATCCTCCCCCTTGACCTGCTGGCTGCACTTCCTTTGATACGATTGGCTTTCTGGAGCTGTAGCTCCAGGTCCTTTTTGGCAGGGCTGTGCTCAATCCTTTCATCCCCCAGCTTGTACTGATAGTGAATGTTGCCTCGACCCAGGTGCAAGACCTTGCATTTGGATTTGTTGAACTTCATGAGGTTCTCCTTGGCCCACTACTCAAGCTTGTTCAGGTCCCTCAGGATAGCATCTCACCCTTCTGGTGTGTCAGCTGTACCCCACAGCTTGGTGTCATCAGCCAACTTACCGAGGGTGCATTCAACCCCACTGTGAATGTCACTGATGAATATATTAAAGAGTATGGGTCCCAGCACTGACCCCTGGGGGACACCAATTATCACCAATCTCCATCCAGACATGGAGCCATTGACCACCACTCTCTGGACTCGATCATGCAGCCATTCTTCCTCCATTGTACAGTCCACCCATCAAATCCATATCCCCCCAACTTGTAGAGAATGATGTTGTGGGGTACCATGTCAAAGGCCTTAATGAAGTCTAGACAGATGACATCAGTGGTTCTTCCTTTGTCCATTGATGCAAGGATACCATCATAAAAGGCCACTAGTTTGATCAAGCAAGATTTGTCCTTAGTGAGGCCATGCTGGTTCTTCCGTAGCATCTCCCTTTCTTCCATGTGACTTAGCATAGCTTCCAGGAAGATCTGCTCCATGATCTTTCTGGCACAGAAATGTGATGAATGTGATATTGCCTTTTTCTAGTGACCAGGCGCTTCACCTGAAACAATGTAAAACGAATGCTTCATTGATGCCTGGCATGAAGGATTTAAATCAATATGTAAATGGGACTTTTCCCCCAGCTATAAAGCTTGAATATCTGGAATACACTTGTCAAGGCATCATGCTTTGGTAAGGTAGCATTTTCTTGTCAGGCATCCTCACTGGACTGGCATCTATGGCTTTGGACCAAGAGCAGCACACTTCTCTGGACTGCCAGTAAGAGCCAACGTGTCTTGAGCATCACTTGGTTACTATATATGGACTAACAGAACCACACCACTAGTGAAAGTAATCAGTAAAGTCCCCACAGCAATTTAGCTGACTAAGGGCTAGAGATAGTTTTCAACATGCAAGAAAGCACTAAGTGACTTGATATGCCTTTGGGCATCCGAACTTTCTGCATGAGGCTGTCCAGAACAACAGGCTCTGTACTGACATCTCACCTAAGTGGGATATGCTAGGGAACCCCAAACAGTAGTCAGCACCCATGTGCAGGCAGCTATATGAAGCCCATAGATGTCCCACTGGGAACTCAGATGTTTACTGTGCCTGTGGACACTTTCATGTAGACATCTACACTTAGTTCCCTTGAGACAAATGCTGCCTTAGGAATTCCACAGATAATACTTATCAGTGTAAACACAGTAAAGTACACAGGTAGATCATGGGAAGCCTAGCGAACATTTAATTAATATTTAATAGGATGCATCTGAAGGCCAGAGGAAGTGGTCTCAGAGTAGTGAAATATGTGCAGACACCCAGCTTGAATCAGCACCTGGTGATTTCTGGTGTGTAAAGACCTGTAACAGTCCTGATATACAGCCTCTTCTGAAAAGTTCAAGAAGCTGAAGAGAGTATTCTGAGTTGGAAAGAATAAAAAATTGTATAGGGATCCCTCCATGCAGAATATTTGCACAGTCCTTCTGCAGTTGTTAGGTCAGAACCAAAGGTTGGTGGTTAATGCATCATGGTTTGTAGCAAGAAGCCCTTTGTTTTGCTCTGTGACTGTAAATTTTCATGTCATTATTTATGGGTGTAATGCACTTGCTTAAACTGATCATAAACAGACATCACCAAAAAGAAGCCAATATCAGCTCATGCTCTGAGAATACAGACGTTTTTTTCCAGGACTAAGATCTTGATAGCTGCATGTTGTGGTTGTCAGCATGTCAGCATCTCAGAAAGGAGAGCTAGAAAATACATGGGGATGTGCAGTGAGGTACTGTGTGACTTCCACATGAGAAAGGGTTAAATCAGCAAGAACACTTGGAATCGTGGGTAACATTGAGAAAGTAAGTACAGAATTCACAATCAGAATAATCTAGATTGGAGCAGATCTCTGAAGGTCATCTAGTCCAAACCCCTTCTCAAATAAGGACCAAGTAGATGAGTTTGATAAGGGACTTTCCCAGCTAAGTGTTGAAAACTCAAAGGATGGAGATTCCGCAGCCCCTCTGGCTAACCTGCCCAAGTGTTTGACCACCCCCACAATGAATATCCCAGGCTCTGTTATCTCCTGAAGTGTTACCATGGTCCCTCTATAAGAATCTGTCTCCTCTAATCCCCCATCAAGCATTTATACACATTGATAAGATTCACTCTGAGATTTCTCCAGGCTGAAAAGTCAGCTCTCAGCCTCTCCTCGTGCAGCAGACGCTCCGGTACCACCACTATCTTCACAGCCCTTTCCTGGACATGCTCCAGTAGCTTCACATCTCTCTTGCATCCCATTGGTGCCAAGCAGAGGGGAAGGATCACCTCCCCTGACCTGCTGGTTAACTCTTGGTTAAGACGTGTGAGTTTTCTACATCCATTACTACAGTCAGTACAAAAAGGCATCACTGCAGTGCATGCAGCTGCTTTAAAGCAATCAAAGTTCTTTTTATAAAGCACAGGACACAGCTGTGGGATTTACCACTGTGGTCTATCATAGAAGTCAAAAGTATAAATGTGCTTTAAAAAGGATTAGATTGATTTGGTAACGCAGGGCCTTTTTCATCTATTAAACACAATAATTCAGACACAAGCTTCAGCTCAGGATGCCACTAAGCTGCCAGCTGCTGAAGGCTGGGAGGGCATGCCAAGGAAACGAGTACCTGTCCCTTCTACCTTTGCTCTTTGTAGCTTCTGTATTTCATCATCCTTGCTGGATTTTTTTGGAAGGATGAGCTAGCCTTAAAATAGTAAAATCCTGTTGAACTGGAGAATAACAAATCCCAGATACATCAGCAAGGCTCTGCAGCTCAGTGGGAAGTGACAGAAGGAGGCACTGAGTGGAGCACATCTGACAGCACCTTTTGGAAGAGTTCAGTGATAATTTCTTAAGAGTGTAGAAACATAGGGCCACAAAAATAGGCCCAAGGTTTTCAAATACAGGCTGTATATTTCAGGTGTTCTGTATGGTGTGAGAGCATAGAGAGGGTGAGGGGAAGAGTGATGAAGAATATTTTCTGCAGAAATTGCAGTTCAGTGCATATAGACACGTTAAAGTCATTCTTCATGCCATTGAAATATGTACAGAGATGGGTCCTGAAAACCATGCTGTGGAAAAATATCTCACATCTCTGCATACCTCTTGAAAATCTGCGTCAGGAGCTGCGAGAGTGGACTGTCTGGCTGGCTGCTCTGCCCTTCCCCAAGTAGACAAATCCCTATGTAAATAAGATATAAATGAGCAAGGATTTGGTGGGGGACGGCACACTTGACAGGAATGCAATGGAGCAAAGATCCAAAGTGATGCTCATGTCAGTCTGACTTAAAAACATAATAGCAACAACAAATAAATAAATAAATAGACAACCTGTCTGGTCCCAGCCAAAACATGGCTTGCTGATTGCCAGAGCCTTTGCAGGATGAGACTGCAGAGAGTAATTAAGGCTCTCAGCTGGTGGCTGGGATGGCACATTCCTGAACACTTCATCAATGTAAAGAGAAGCAGTAAAAAGAAGATGGAATTTTGTTTGAAGGCAACAGAAAGGGAAATGTTAAGGTAAAATATTTTTAAAGGATAACATGAAAGTCATTGCTGCCAAGTTTTATACTAGCCTGAAAAGCACAGCAACAAGGAAGAAGTTGCTAAAGTTTATTGCCTCTGAAAAAGACAGGAGGTCAGGACAAATACAAGATCCTGGACTGATGACACCAGAGAAAAAATGAGTCCTTTGTGCAAAGTACATTTCCTTGTGCTTTTGGAAAAATACAGCCTGGCTGTCTCAGAACTGCTTGCCTCTGTTTCTGCTAGGGCTGAGCCAGCTTACAAAGCACTAGCTGCTCGGGCCACAGGTCAGAGGCAAAAAACTGAGATCAGTAGAAATTTGAGAAATGTCAAGAAACCCATACTATCTCCACTCAAGGAAAAGTGAGAAATAGAAGTGGCTCCACTCTGCGGTCAGCGTGCAGCGGGGTACTGAGCCTTTCTACATGCATATTTGGGGTTGAAAACCATAGAACAATACAGGAGAGACATAGAACTGTTGGAAGATGTCCAGAGGAGGGCCACAAAAATGATCCAAGGGATGGAACACCTCTCTTGTTGAAAACAAGATTGAAAATAAACAAGAATATCTGGAAACATAAATAACCTTCAAAAAGGAAGAAAATCACTACAAGGGAGGGAGTAAAACCATTACAACAAATAACTCAGTTTTATAGGAAGCTGCTTATAGAGAGGATCTTAAAATTCCGGGCTTGTTTTTCACATAGTGTGATTGCTAAGTACAGAGCACATCTTCCCTGCCTCAATCAGCATTCACAATCTCTGGCTGGATGTCTTCATCCCACCAAGGTGCCCAGACCAGGTGGGCAGCAACAGGGAGAGCCTCCCCAAAGTCTTGTCCTGGATAAGTGACTCAGTGCAGGAGGTCCCATCGCTTCCCCCATCCACCTGGACCAGGAGCAGATGTACAGAGCTGCTGCTGCCAGCAGCACTGGGGAAGCACGGGGGGGACCTCAAAAATGTTCCTTGGAATGGACCACCTCTCCTATGAGGACAAGCTGAGAGAGCCGGGGCTGTTCATCCTGGAGAAGAGAAGGCTTCATGGTGACCTGATTGAGGCCCTTCAGTATGAAAAGGGGGAGCTACAGGAAAGAAGGGACAGATCTTTATCAGGGTCTGTTGTGATAGAATGAGGGGAAATGGTTTCAAGCTTAAAGAGGGTAGATTTAGGTTAGATAGATGGAAAAAATCTTATACAATGGCTTGGGTTGGAAGGAATCTCAATATACCAACCTCCTGCCATTGGGTAGCATTACCACTCACCAGATCAGGCTGCCCAGTGCCCCATTCAACCTGACCTTGAACACCTTCAGAGATGGGATATCCACTGCTTCTCCAGGAAAATCAGTGAGAATCAAAGAATCAGAGCATAACCTGCTGCCTGCTTATGGCCAGGTTCCAGAACTGAGCAGTCAGGTGCAAGGTGCCTTTGCTGGTGTTCCAGTCAACAGTGAACTGGAAACACAAATGCTTGCAGAGCCTGTGAAAATGCAGTGCAAAAGGAAAATGTGTTTATTACTTGGAATTGGAGAGCATCTATCCCTTCATAAAACTGGAGCTGCACTCAGCTACAGAACCAATCAGCACTCACTGGGGCAACATCCTCAAAGTCCTATCTGCTACCTGAACCTGTATGAGTTTTTACATGGTTGGTACATTCTTTAGGGCCCAAAGTGAAAGAAATAAGAAGTATGAAAGTAGACACCATTACAAATAGCTCTTGAGGCTAGCACAGACAACAAACATGATTCAACCCAAGGAAATGACAGTACTGATCACTGCCCTGCTCCCTCATGGAGGTCAAGGACAATTTTTAAGGAGGATCTCAGTAACGGTTACATCTCAATTTTTCAGTCACTCCAAATGCATGAGAAAAAGTACCACACTGTGCATGGAAAGAATGGAAAAGAAAGAGCAAGTCTGAAAAGTACTCTTGAGGTACTCTTGGATGCTCTTCCTTCTAGGGAAGAGAAACTGCAAATGAGCAAACCCTTTTAATTATTACAATCTGCTTCACGTACTCATAAATTACTTATACCTGTTTTAATCAGTTTTTCCTACTTTATTTGCATACACTTTGCCTCCTTGTGACTTGCCAGCCCTCCTAAGATTGAAAGTAGGAAGACAATGAACAGACCTGAACCTAAATATGCACCCAAGCTCTCCTAATCCTCAGGACACGTGCGAGCAATCTCCCAGGAGCGGAGATGCTGGGCTGCAGCCGAGGGTTCCCAGAAGGATAAGCTTATACACGGCCCAGCTTGGGGAACTGTTCCCTCTCATTCCAGCTAACCTGGGTCTCAGCTCCAGGCCAGCTCCTTGGGACTCCACACAACTCTGCACTGGGACCACACATGCACAGCTTCATTGAGCTGAAAAACAGATCGAACTGCTGCAGACAGCTTTCAGGACCTGAGCTCAAATTTTTCAGGCTTACTGAAGTATCTCTGCATTACAATGCAAACTGCACTGTGGTTAATGTTTAAGCATAGCATGCTTTATTTACACATACTGCTGATCTCCAGAAGAGAAACCAGAAGGCATGCAAGACAATTCTTACAGTGGGATTTTTACCAAAGAGCAAATCTCTCTTTCCCGGGGGTCAATTTCATTTCAGGGGCTGGTGCAAATCACCACCTCCAGCAGAGAGCAAATAGTTTTGCTGCTCATGCAGCTCCCTCTCTCTCTAAGCTGATTCCGCATGACACCACTGCATAACTTGAAACTCCTGGTCTTAAGATCAATAACTGGTGTGTTAGGGCTAATGCAGCAATATATTTATTCATGAGATTTCTAATAATTGAGCAGGCATATTTCACCGCAGTGCTCAGACAGAGAAAAACAAACACTTTTTGTAGTTTTGCACTGTTTTGCTCACTTCGGTAATACTGGTAGCGCTAATGACCACAGTTTGGGCTTTTCTTCTAGCCACAGAAAATCCCTGTTTTGAAGCTATTGTGCTGTGACAGAGTGTAAGAGTTAGGGCTGTGCATCAGCACGAGTTCCTCTGCAGAGTGACTTACACAAGCAGAGAAATGTGGTGTCACAGCTGCCAGCTCTGCAAGAGAAGCAAGAAGAGGTTGGAACTGGGGGGAGCGTCGGGAGGTGTTCATAGCCAACAGCCACACACAGCAGTGTGGGGTACCTGTAGATGTGAGTGCTGCTCAGAGCAGGGGGAAAATGTGATCTGATTGCATCCATTATGCTAAAAAACACTCATTCTCCTTCCATCATGTGTGACAATGTGCCCCTTCTGGAGGAGTACTCTGGGATGCACTGGTGCCTGCTGTGCAGTTCTGTGGGAAAGAAGCAGGCCATTTTAACTCACCCAGAATACGTGTAAGAATGGGCCATAGTACACTGTCACCACACAAAACCATCTCTGGAGGAAACCATGCAGTTTGTTATGCATTTCGTTTTCTACACTGTTAACTTCTTTCTCAGAATTATTCTGGCATTAACTTAACTTGTCAGTGATAGAAGGCAATTTTTTCCACTATTTTCAGTGGGAGTAAGTCCAAAACCTTTTAAAACATCCTCATCAGATGAAGGAAGTGTTCTCCATATAGAAATGTGCTCTGTGCACAGAAGCTTGCTTTTGGAGCTGTAGGAAGAAAAATCTGCATGATCTATTGACACAAACTACGCTGTGGGAACAGAGATACAGGAAAGGATAGAGTGTTGTATGCAAATACCCCAAAAATTAAGGTAAGTTTTCCCTTATGTCTCTGATAAATGAGCAGAATTCTTTATTTTCTTTTCTAACAGTCAGGAGCATCTGAGGTAAAGGTACATTACAAATACACTCTCTGGGAGACAGCTGCCGTGTTTCCCTATGGCCCGTCAGCTTGCTGCTCTCCCTTGTTTTACTTGAGCACTGGAGTGTGTCTATCTGAAGGATGCATATTTAGCAGAACCGAGAGCACCCTCTCTGTTATTGCAGACAGACACCCAGAGGGGAGGGCAGGCTGCTGGGAGGGTCACCCTCTGATCCCTGGCGAGCCTCAGTTTGGATGACTATCTCTCAGAGTCATGATCCAGGAGATGTCACAGTAGATTCATAAGACTTGAATCTCATTTTGAGTTTCAAGTGCCTGTACATCTTATTCCTTATCTAATTAGCCTTGCAAAATCCCAGTTCATAAACACTAATTGGAAGCACACAAGGGTAAGTGTTCGTGCAAATCCTCATCTGCATCTTTGGATGTATCAGATGATACAGGCAAACAAATCTGACACTGAAAAAGTGCCCAGGAAAGTTTGCCCATGTAATTTGGAAATTTAATCCTGGACATGAAAAGAAGAAAGGTGTTGTATTAAAGTAGGCTTAGGGAAGGAGTCAGGAAGAGTTACAGGTGGGCAAAATCATTACCACTTAAATAAATAAAGTGAGTGTATTGATAGCCAAAGCACAATTTGTAGACCCTATAATTAGCAGTGGCAGCATTATACAGAGATGAAGGAAATAAAAATTGTTACTGAAGTGGATGGCTTAGGGGACTGATAATAAGATGGCATTATGGGCTTAGTGCTTCTTGCGGGAAAGTCACCAATTGTGGAAATGTTAGGCTGAAAAATATCAAAGTTCACTTGTATCTGATGCAAAATTAGTTTCCTAATCTGGCACAGTGTTTAGCATGCAGCGTTAGCCCTGGTGTTTGCTGACTCCAGGAGGCCAAAGGCTGAATGGGTGGAAAATGAAAACTGCACCTTCCTAGAAAAGTACTTGCCTGAATAGCTATGAGACATGCTGATGAGGAACTTTTATTGTTTTATACATGTGTTAAATGCGATTTTAAATGAATGGATGACATTGCTAGTGTTGTCTATCAGGGCTTTTGGACAATTACTAACAAAACAGCAAGAGCTCATGATTGGGAAGCAGCAGACATGGAATTTGTCATAGTTTGTCATAGTTTTAACATCAGGCTGATGTTCTATTCTATTCTAGAACTAAATACCAGGAAAATTATCTACCTCTTGATGTCAAGGTGTAGACAAGATTCCTCTGATCTGCCTGTAATACAAACTGTTACAAAGGGCATATGCCTATTGGCACAGGTAGGTTGTCTTTTAATTGTGAAAAACGCATGATTGAAAGGAAACTGCAATCCTAAAACACCAAGGTACATTCAAGGAACATCTCTGAATCATTACTGTGCAATGCAGAATTCAGCTGAAGGACCTGGTGGCAGCCAGTTGACAAAAGCCTGGGGAGGTTCTGGGATCTCATATAGTTTTCTATTAAGAACAAACATAAGTCAGCTTCTCGTGGCCTTCCTCAGCTCTTCAGTGATGGAGAAAACCATAACAGTCTTCCCTCAGACACAATATTATTCCTCAGTATTAATGTCATCCTGGCTCCCATTTATCTGCTATAGCCTTTCTGTAAGCTGTGCTCCTCGGTGTTCTCACCAATGTCATTTTCTGGCTTTCTCCAGCAGTACCAACAGTGCAGCACCCCTCCTGCACACATGTACCTCCAGTTCATCAGCCTGATTATATACGATTCCATCAATGTTTATTGCAATAGGCGTTTCCTATTTCTTTTCTTACTGTTCTCCTTTCTTTGTCATTACCCCTTGTAACCCTTGCTTACTGTAGGCCCTCTGTGGGCCTGACTCTGATACCACTTCACACTGGACAATTTGTCATTAGAAAAGTGAATTTTGATTTACAATGGGGCAAATAAAATACACCTCCTAGCCTTTTGTCTGAAGATCCCTATCTTTCTCAATGTTAGTATTTTAAAATGATGGCGGATGCTTCCTGCTGGTACAGTCAGCTCACATGCAAGACCCCTCCTGCTCCCAAGTCTCCCATATTAAAAAAAAAAAAGGAAAAAAATAGAAAAAGATTCATTGCCTTATCTTTCCATGATAATACAAGAAGCAGAAGGAAGGGTCTGAGATCCTTGAGAGCATTAAAAAGGGTGTTTGTCATCCCAAGTGATGGAAAAGACTTAGTCACCATAAAATCCACTAACCATAAACTGCACAAACTTCACACACATTTGTGTTATTAGTATTACAAAGCATTTATATAGTGCCATAGATTTCCACAGCCATTTCTTCCAAGGAGATAAAGCACATTCCCTTCCTCAGAGAGCCTGCAATCTAAATAAGTCAAGACAAATATTGTACATGACGAAAATGGAGGACAAAAGTTCAGGGGGGGGTTGATGTGTGGAGACAGCTGATAAGGAGAAGAATGGAAGGGGAAATGATTAAAGATTGCTGCTTGGGAGCCTTACAGAACTGGGAGGAAGCTTCACAAGCCACTAAGTCTACAGCAGTAAATGCGGTGCTGGTGCACCCTGGGTTGCATTTGTACTTTGAAATGTATTTCACTTGGAAGAAGTGCTGCCAGGCCAGAACGTCCCCTTCCAGTCTGCTCAGATGAATTATGCACAGAATGAAGCCAGATGAATTTTACATAAAGTGGGCATCAGTCTGGATGCAATGCTTGTATATGTGACCAGTTTGGGATTTACAATGTTGTCTGTTTTTCCAGGGGGGTGTACTAATGCATACAGACACTGCCCTTTTGGTGGGGTTGCCTTGGACAGAAGCATGAGTCCAAGTGAGGCCTCCTGAGGAGTCCCCACTGCTGCAAGGGAGGTTCTGGGCTCTGGCAAGGTTCATCACAGAGCTTCAGTGCACAGCAGGACATCGCTGAGTCCTTCCTTGCTCTGTGTTTTTGTTATTAAGCTCCTTTCTGTGATTTGCTTCAGGCCACATCAGCAACAGCGCAGCTATTTGGATATGCATCCTCAGGGCATCTACCCAAAGTCATGTGGGTTGCTCAGAGATTCGAAATAACTACTTAAATGTCTTAGAGGAAGCAAAACAAGTGAACATCAACTCTAAAGTTCGTAGGTATAGGCACATCTAATAATTCTGTGATCGTTATATCAGTTCATACATTGAAACACTTCAAGGGACATATAATTTTCAAAAATGGATAGGGAAGCAAAAACTTTAAGCACTGGAGAAAAAGCAAGCTTGCAGTTAAGTTCAGTATTCAGTAACAGCAGAGAAGGACATAAACAGCAACAATACATACATAATTTAAGAAACATTGTCTGAAAGTGCACATTTCACTTTAAAAGAAACTTCAAATTATGAAAGCCACAGGGGAAGGAAGAGGAAAGAGAAGATGTCAAATAGCAGTACTTGATCAGGCCAGTTTAGAAGTAAGGACTAATATTTAGATTCAAATCATCTAAACATCTAATTCTATGCATAATTCTTACTGTATGCATATAGTCCATATCAAGAAGTGATCAGATCCTCCAAAATATATACCTAACTGTTGTAGTAGGCGTAGTCTACTGTCTTCCTTCGTAAGCACGGAGGACAGGGACCTCCACCTTTTTGGGGAACACAGCCAGTATTTAATCAAGTGAAGGGCACTTCTCTGCCTTCAAAATGCTGATCATTCCCAGCACTTCACAAGCAAAAAAGTGTCAGTGCAAATTCCAGCCAGAGAAACAAAACTACATCCCCTTAAATAGGACAGAGTGCTTTCAAAACCAGTGATATTGTTTAAATTGGTCATGACAAATTGGAGCTAAGGGCTGGGTTTAATCTTCCTTTCCACATCCCTTGAAATAACACATTCTTGAACAGTCTAGAATGGATTTAGTTCAAAAGTGCAGACAAACATTACATTCTTAAAACACACTGTTCTTAAAAGGAGAAAGCAGGTCAGTGTGGCAATGTAAGAACAGCATTCTACAGCAATGAAGTTCATCAGCATTTTCTACTATAAAGAGAGAACTCCTTCCAACTCCAATTGCACCCAGCAGAAGATATTAAAGGTTTTTCTGATTTCTAAACCTTTTAAAATTACTTTTAGCAACACAATGTATTCAATTTTTAGTGTGATCCACCAGTTAATGTCTTATCATAACTGAAGGAGAAAGTTCTGAAAGTGGTGACTGAATCCATTGCAAACAATGACAAGTCACACTGATGAAAATGTTTGATGATGGTATGTACCAAACACAAATGGGGATTACCCACAAAGAAGCTTCCTGGGTTTCTGACTCATTAGGTTGGCTAATGGCCTTAAGTTGCACCAGGATTGTTCAGGCTGGATATTTGGAAAAATTTCTTCCCTGAAAGAGTGATAATGCATTAGAACAGGCTGCCCAGGGAGGTGGTGGAATCACTGCCCCTGGAAGTGTTCAAGAAATGTGGCACTGAGAGACATGATTTAATGGGCATGAGGATAATGAGTTGATGGTTGGACTAAATGATCTTAGAGATCTTTTCCAACCACAATGATTCTGTGATTTCAGGGTGGGGTCTGTCTCTTCATTTGCACTTCTGGAACAACTATCTCAATGGTTTCCCAGACCTAAAGAGGAACTTGTGGCACTGCTTGCATGCAAAACTACTGCACAACTGACATACATAACTGACCTAGCAGGGATTTCCTTCTCTCCATTACAAGCCTGATCTCAGTTCCACTGACTCTACAGAGAGTGAAAGGAGATGAGGGACCCACCAACTGCTCCCTCTTCTTGGAGCCTGGGACATAACCAAGGGAATGCTTGCAAGTTGGAGACTGTGAGGAGAAACTTCAGCTGTTGGAAGCACTGCTTTTGTAGCAGAGACTGCTCCTGCCTTGTTCCTCGATTTCACATTAGTGTTGCAATTAGGAGGCTGCAGAGTTAGGATTCATTTCTCCATCTTAACATATGAGCTGTGCTTAGGAAAATGAGGCAACTTAAACAGTGAGACACTTTTGGAGCATATGTGATACTTTCAAGACTGAAGATGTGCTCTTGACTATTCTCTTAAGTATATGAGTAGCCTCATGTAGCTGACTCTGGATGAAATGCAGTTTGATCACTTGTAAACATCTTTCTCTTTATTATTACTTCCTACTTGCTTAGTCAGAAATTACCCTGGGATGAAAACGAGAGATGGCTCAGCTCCAGGAAACTGAAAGCTCTGAAATAGTCTGATACTCTTTTGTCATAGATGCACATTTATAGTTATTACATTTCCTGCAGCTCACAAATGCACTCAGTTAACACTCTATAAACCTAAATAGATGGTCAGATAAATAATTAATTATACACATAAAAAAGAATATGTGTGTCACTACACTCACTTTGGTCCTGTGCATAATCCATCTTTATATAGCCCAAATAAGCATTTTATTTCATGCTGTAAAGGTCTAAGAAAAGCAAATTAAAAACTATTCACGCAAACCTATTTATTTTGCCTCTTTTGGAGCAGCTTCCACGATGCTCTTTGCAGCACCTCTGACACCACCCAGATCATTCCTCAACTGCTGGGGGCTGCAGCAAATGCAGCCAATCAAACTCTCATGGATATTTAGACACTGCAGATCCCCATGCCCCAAAGGTCATGGACTTTCTCTAGGATGTGAAGTACGGGACAGTGAAAAGTGATCTGTAGTGGTGCACATGACATTTCAGGAGGTGTTAACAGCATAACAGAAGAATGATGCACTAGAGAGAGGAGATAAAAACCTACGGTTATAAAGCATCCCATACTGGCAATGGCTCCTGAGGCTCAGAGTCTCATCCATCAGTCTTCAGCCAGATCCAGCTCCCACCTATAAATTGTCTGCTGGTGCAGTATTCACTCTTTAGCTTTTTGTCTTGGCAGGGGATGAAGATTTCACAAGCTCACCTTCACTTTGCATAAAGGGCCAGTGAGGAGGCATCCTGCAGACCATCTCCATCTCAAAGTGCTGTCCTTGTACTCCTCAGCAGGACACACCTGAAGTAACCGTGCTGCCACTGTGCTGGACATTGGCAAAATATTTCTGCAATAGAATCTTGTTATTTCCCAACAGTTGTTTACTTTTATCTTTAATTTAATCACACACAAGTATATGAAGTATAAATTCATTTAGGCTATTTCTCTCTACTTCCAGAGCAGCCTAACCACCCAGATGCTTTGTTTACAGTTATTTCTAGGGAAAGCAGAGGACCTCGTTAGCCTTCTGTTGATGTAACCACTCTGATACACTTTATTATTTAACCCCTAATGTAGTAATGGGTTTTAGCTCTCAGCTTGCTGATAATCCCAGCGCTGCTACCCCCACTCCCCCACTCCCCCACTCCAACTGACGTGACTTCTATTTAAGCATACTCTTACAAGGACTGGTGGTGTGGGAGTACTGCCTGAGTCTGGAGGGATCTTAATTCTGGAGGGAGCCTTAAAACCCATTCCAACCACTCCAGCCTCAGTGCTGCTGCAGTGTGAGGCAGTGCCTGCTCCTCACCCCTTCTGCCTTTGAAAAAGCCAGCTCAGGGGCTCTGAGAAAACATTGTGAAGAGTAAATCAGGCTGTGCTTTGGCTGCATACTGATTTCCTCCTTAGCATTAAATCTTGTCTTCTTTTGTGTCTGCTTCTTTCCCTGTATCTGCCTCCTTTTTCACACCTCTCCTTGAGATTAACACTTTTAGCTAATGCTAGATGCTTTTGAAGATACTTTCACCCATGCGCATGTTTTTCTGATGAGGTTAAGGAGAAAACAGGTTCAACGCAGAACTGAAGGAAGACATCAGCCCTGGCAAACGACAACACAACTCCAAAGGCAACCAAAACAAATAGTGTCTTTTGTGCATGGCAGAAGATTCAAATCTTCTTTCTGTAGATTTATATTAAGCCAGCTGGACAGATTTACTTCAGAAGACAGAAGCAGAAAACATTTATACATGAATGGAAATAACTGATGATGCTGCAAGCACTATCTCCTGGCTTTGCTCCATCTGGTTTTGAAAACTCTTTTGACGAAGAACTGCAGTTTATAAGCATTTTTCTTCACATTTAACCAAAAATAGATTGACCAGATTAAAAATCTTAAAATTGCAGAATGGCTTGGGTTGGAAGGGATCCCAGTATACCAACCAGTTCCAAACCCCTGTCATGGGCAGGGCTGCCACCCACTAGATCAATTGCCTAGGGCCTCATCCAACCTGGCCTTGAATAGCCTCCAGGGATGGGGCATCCACAGCTTCTCTGGGCAGCCTATGCCTCATTGCCCCAGTAGTGAAAAATGTTTTCCTTCTATCCAAAATCCGGGTAAATAAACTATTGTCATATTCTTACAGAAGTGTGACTGCTCAGCTACTTCTCTGTGGCTGCATGAGGTCAATGTAAAGCCGTCTATTTATCCTTTAGAATGTTGGCAGTCAGTTTTTACTCACAGTGTTAACAGCTCTGATTGTGCTATGTACAAGTTGTGAAGCTCCTGTTTATTCAGTGCAGTAGTACAAAGAGAAAATTATCATGAATATCTAATGTGAAATTGCCTTTCCCATGAGATGAACCAAACCAGACCAAATATTTTGATGAAACATAAATGGAGGAAAGGCTGTTCAGTAGTGTGTTCTGTTTGCCATTCTGCAAGTCTCTGTTGAAAACCCATGCCTAGAAGCCAGCATGACAAGTCAAAGCCAGCAGTGTCCAGTGGCAGAAGCTAGTTCAAGTATGATACACCTGCTACTGGAAAGAGCCTTCCCTCCCTGCAAATTTATCGTTCTGCATGCAAAATGCTCTCTGCAGTCTTAAATCTCCACAAACCCAACTTCTCAGGAAACACAACTGCAGTTTTTGTGTCATTTTAGAGTCATTTCAATGAGTTGTAAAGACTTTAATTCTTGACATACAAAAGAATTCAACTTTCCATCAGGGGCTTGGAATTTCACATATTCAGTCTCTACCACAGAACTACTAAATATTAGAAACATAACGTTATTATAATAGACATATGCTCTTTTATTATCCATATGCTCTCGCATATGTTAGTGCTTCCTCTTTCCTCTCTCAACTGTAGTGCATTCCATTCAATTAGTCTTCGCTCAGTTTGCATATGTTTTGGAGTATCAGGAGGATCTCATCAGAAGCCAATATCAGCATTATAAGTTAAAATGTTGATTCCTGTTTCCTAGAAAAACTAAATAAAAATAGATTTTCTGAATCACTTTGGAGTCTCCAGCTTTGGCTGTATCATGTAAGTGTTAAATTATTCACCTTTATTTAATAGAATTTCTTGTGGCATAATTACATGAAATTCTCAAACTGTATTTATGAGTGATAGAGCGATTAAGATTTTAAATGTCTCATTTGCATTCTGGTGGTAGACTTTTCACAATATAAGATGTTACTGGTTTATGAATTTGCTTTGAACAAATAGTATTCACAGATTAAAAAATATATACATCTACATAACTATTCTTCCCCCTCTGACTTTTTATCTCCAAATGCAGAGAAACACATTTTCTGTTCCAGAACATGTTCTGAATTTAGATAATAATGGAGCATAAGATAATATAAGCTCTGGTTTAAGAATAGTTCCAGGTCTTCTCCAGTTCTGCCACACACACACAATTTCCATACACTAAACTAATCATTTTAGGAGAAAGAAATTAAATTATCACTGGTACACAGTGTTACGCTACTATGTCAAGCAGTTCTTGAATTTTAATTTATTGTTCAGATGACCTCCAGGACCTCCCAACCCCAACCATCCCATGATTCTGTGAGCACTGCAATGCTTTTGGGGATGCAAGATCTGTAATATTCAGGAAGCCATTAATGGTGTGATTGGGATAACTGATTCTCATCACGTGTTCGCTTTACACTTTATTTACATCGTTAAAACTCTGACTACTTTCTTAACCAACTTGTTGACCACGTTTCAAACTGCAGTTTAACTTCATCAGGGAGAAAATATCAGGATAGCATCCAATAGTTCTATTGAAGCTTTGTTTACTTACAAAGAATAAAGTAAATTCTGTTTCTCTGCACTTTAAATAAAAGCTAGGAATGCCAAATTAAATATTGCTCACCCTAAGACTTTTTCTTCCATGCTTTCCACAGATTTTTGCACCAGAACTTCCCTTGATGATCTTTACTGCTGCCTTCTCTCTAAGCATCTCTGCTCTTCCTACAGCTTCTCTCAGAGACAAAGACCTTCACAAAATGTGCCCAAATAAACTCCATAATCAACATTTCCTTTGCATACGCCTTTGATCTGGGGAGCAGCATGGACCTGTCATCAAAGCTGAAGCTGTTGTTATTTTAGCTACCTTCTCTCCATTGGCATGTTGCACACCTCCAACCTTTACATCCACAGATGTAAAAGAGTTCAAACCCATAGCTTATCAAAGTCTGACACGCTGCACAAAGCAGATCAGTTTGTGTTCTACGGTGCTGAAATTTTCTATTACCTTGGAAATGCAATACTGCATTAAAGTTTTTCCTCACCTCCTATTTTCTGGTCTGCTGATTTATGGATTAGAAAAAAAAATACAGAAGTATGTTCTAACAGATACCCCTTCTCACACATTTTATAACTCAGAGTGATATCCCCTAAGTGATAGGTTTCCTAGGAGAAGACTTTGTGATGAAATGTGCTGGCCATTCTGTCAGGATTGGAGGGTACATTTCTGCTCTAGTGACAGTAATGAAAATCAGGACTGCACATCTCCTTTGAAGTCAATAGAATGATAATGAGTGAAAATGTGGAAGACCCGAAATAATCACAGATTAATTTCAGGGTGAAAAGTTCACCCTGCTGAACTGAATCCTGTAGCCGATGTGGAGAGCCAGCGCTTCCTTAACATAACAGATCTTCAGCAGATTAATGGACAAGGCTGTGATCCTGTGCACAGCTGTGTGTCTGATTCCTGAGATGGCAGAGTTGCAGCTGCCTTCTGGACAAGGCCACAGGATGCTTGGCATTCCCTTGGAGATCAGATATTGTTTCTTTCCTGCAGGATATCAGCACCCTCAGGTCCATCTCAAATAAGAGCTCGTCCCCCTGCTAGTTTCCTATCCCCAGTGGTATCACGTGCCCTAGCAGGAAGACATCAATGGGAGCACTCTGGTGACCTGAATGACACTCCCAACTTTAGGGTCTTAGATCTAACACTGTCTAATTTTAAAAAACAAAATCCTGGAAGGGGGTCTAAGCAACCTGAACTAGCTGTAGGTGTCCCTGTTCATTGCAAGGGAGTTGGACTACATGGCCTTTAAAACTCCCTTCCAACTGAAATGATTGTATGTTTCTACGAAATTGGCACCAGCCACAAAGCAGCCTGGACAGTTGCTGGCGGGAGAGGAAAACCCACCTTACTGTTAACCACAAAATATTCTTTATGTTATTATTTTGAATCAAATTCAAAGTAAAGAAATATGATAGCAGAATATGGTCTTTTCTTTCAACAGTGTTTGTGAGCGAGCATTCTATAATGCTTTTACCTAAGACATTTTGCCTGTTTTCTACTCACAAATTATTCACCAAGATTCTGTGTTAAAATGTGGTAGTTCTGTTGCTCCAGAACAGTTTTACAAACAGATTTCAGTCTGTTGAGTTCTTAATTTAGGATATTTTCTATTCACTTTTCATCCAGAGCCCACAATAATTTTAATCCCTTGGCCAAAGTAGAAATTCAACCTGTCAACCAACTTCCTATAAACTTAACATATGTCCTACTTATTTTTTCACCTTCTTTGGCTTCTCTTTCATATTTTCTTATTCCATTTTCAGTGGCTTTTCCTCCTATCTCTCTTTTTAAGTGTCAATTTTTTTTTTTTGTGTTTCTCCTTGTCTCCTGTTCATCCATTCTTCCCCAGCCTGCCAACCAGCATGTCCTTAAAACACTGAAACACAGAATCACAAGAGTTGGAAGGAACCTCAAGAGATCATTGAGTCCAACCCCTCTGCTAAAATAGGTACCCTACAGTAGATCACACAGGTCGGCATCCAGACAGGTCATGTATATCACCATAGAAAGAGATTCCACAACCTCTCTTGGCAACCTGTTACAGTGCTCCATCACCCTTACCATAAAGAAGTTCTTCTGCTTGTTAGTACGAAACTTTCTATGTACAACTATTAGGCCATTATTCCTTGTCCTGTCACTTCATACCACCAAGAGCCTGGCCTCATACATTTCCTCCATTGAGTCTCACTCAAGTTCAGCAAAGATTTTTTCCCTCAGTGAAAAGTCATTGTTACCACGTTTGTAATTCAGAAAGTGGGGCCAACACTCACAAAGTAACTCAGTGGAGCCAACACTTCTAGCTGTCCCACTACTGCTGGCTATGGCTTTCTCCCCAGCAGCCCACCAACCCATAGTCACTTGGTGACACCAAGCCACTACATAATATGTCAGACCTCCCTAGAGGCTGTACCAGTGCTACCACTCCAGAACAGCACACAAAAGGTATCCCTGGGCACACCAGTGTTTTAGAGAGAAGAGAACTTCCTCTTATCAGGAGACCGCTACAAGAGCAGAGTTATTAAAACAAAACAAAACAAAACACAGAAAGCATCAACTTAGAGATCAAGCCCAACCCAGTGTACAAATGTAAAGAACTGTAATCTGAGGTTTGTTGCCTGTGGCCAAACAAATGTGTTTAATATATGAAAATTATTCTACTAGGAAGAGCTTACTTGAATGTGTTACTTACAAAGCTACTTCTGCAGTTTTCTGAAAACCACTGGCTTATTGATGGGATTTTGTCAGAGAGCAGAGGTCTAGCTGAGAACCTTGAAAAAAAAAACCCAAAAAAAACCACCAGAGGGATATTAATGGTGGATGGTCCTTGCCGTCCAGCCAGCTAATGTATCTGAAGTCAATAATGAGTAACACTGCATGAGTTGCAAGCAATAATTTATTAAAACATATATGTCATGGGAAAAGAAAGCAGCGATCAGCTTTACTTTCTGATCAATTAACAGCACTCAGGCAAGCAGAACTCAAATTATTTTGAAGCCCCAAATGAACTGATCTAGTAATTAGGAAGTCTGTGGTGCTGCCTCATGAAAGCAGATGTTCATTTTATCATATTTACTTTTACAAATGACTGTTATCATCCAGCAACCTTAGCTTTATGACTCTTTGGAAGCTATCCAGTGCTTGATTTTTAAGGACGGTATATGCAGTTTAATCTACTTCAAGAGAGAGTATTGAAAATTTTGAATGAATTGGAATTGCAGTAGGAAATGTTTTAACAGCTATTTGCAAGTAATAAAAATCCAATATACGCTCCCACAGACAGTCCTTTTCCAGTCATGTGCTTTACAATCATGAAGTTCTCTCCAACATGGCAGGCAGGACTCTGTGTGATTAGGATGTCTGACTGCTGCTGCCTTTTAACCTGCTTGAGATCTATAGCTCAAAATGGTTTGCATAAACCACTCCCTAAGGCCAGACAATCCTTCACAGCATAGCTTTCCATCATCTCCATTCTTCCCTTGTTTTTGTTGTGTGTTTTTGTGTTGGTTTTTTTTTAACCCAGAGTGTCTCTTCTCCCCTCCTTCCTTTCCCACGAGACCAACTAATCTCATGACTCATGAGCATCTATTTCAAGAGACCTTATTCAACTTAAGGGGGGTAGAGCCCTTGGGATGTATAACAACTGGGAAGGAAGTAATGCATATAAACCCCTTCAGTGCTATTAGAGTCAGGCAGATAGGACCACATGGTGCAGCTATCCAGTGGCACCAGTGTCCTGCCCTACCCAACACCCAAAGCAGGGTGTGTCCACATCCAACTGGGATTGAGCCAGGTGGACCACAGGAGGTGCCTTCTGTGACTTTTTCTCACTTTTCTTGTTGTTGTTACTTTAAGACCACTAATTGGCAGGAAAGAAGTAAAATGAAAGAAAAGGACATGAGGAAAGCAACGAAAAGGCAAAGGACCAAAGTCAAAGCAAGGAGTAAAAGAAGTGAGTGAGGACTGAAGCCTACCCACTGGCTACCCCTTTGGTGAAGTTAAGCTTCCAGGCACCCCCAGATCCTTTATTTCCTTTCCCAGTGCAGGTGGCTTTTTAAGACAGATTACTTGGCACTCGCTGATTTTTTTCCCCAAACTCTTAATTTGGCAGCACATGCTGCAGCAATTAATGTGCGTAGCCCAGGAAAAGCAATTCAGCTGCAGATAAGTAGCTTATAACACTTTTATGTTGTAGAAAGACCCAAACTTTGGGAAAGAACTTGCGCTCCCTGGCATATGCAAGCAGTACATGCTGGACAGAAGTCTGAGCAAGGAGTCCCAGGGATATAATGTTTTCCTTCAAAAACAGCAGCTTCTTTTCCACTTCCCTGCTGCAACTACAATGCTTTGCCATGAGAAAGCCCAGAGCCAGCCAGGAAAGCCCTGCACCCCTTCTCATCTCTCAGGTGAAGCTGGGGTGGTGGCATGAGGGACATCAGCATGGGTGTGAGGTAGCTGACAGCAAGGTACCAGACCACACTCTCGTTGAGCAGAATGCATCCCATCCTGGAAATGAGCTGTCATGTGTCTCCTGTAAGAACTGTGCCTGCCTGCATGTGCTTTGCTGTGGATGAGGTTAATTCAGAACTGTCTTCATTATGTATGTGTGAAGCTCTGGTTGCTGAAAACACAAAAAGCTCTGCAGGACTTGTGGTTCCTTTTGCTGAATGGATGAAGCTGAGTTTTGATAAAAGAGAGAAACCAGCTATCCAAGGGAAGAAGACACCTGTTTGGACCTGGGAGATCAATTCAGCCTTTAATGTGGGTCTTCCCTGAATTATTTATGCCCACATGGACAGAACAAGGTTTCTATAGTCACTGAGGGGCTGTGATTTTTAAAGTGCTGCTTGCTGCTGGGATACTTGTCCACCATCTCCTTGGCTTCTGCTTGTGGGGAATTTCATTGCTCATTGGTGTAGAACAAATCCCTGGCCTATGCTCTCAGAGGGACAGGGAGTAACACTTCCTTATGCTCATGTTTTTAATCTTTTGGTTTTACGTCCCTTAACAAAGCAAGTTTTATACAGCATGGAGTTATGTCAAGAGCAAAATGTGCATGGCAGGTCATTCCTGTTGCTCATATGCCTCCAAATGATGTGCATCACATTAGAGCCCCCACTGAAGGCTGTTTGCTAAAAGCTGGGCAGTGCATGCGCACGTGAAAAATTTCTTTTTATCTTCCTCTTTTCTGGTCATGTAATTAGAAGCAGAAAGTGTGTTGGCAAGGCGACCACTCTGGCTGCTGGGATAAAAGGTTTTGGAGTCTGAGTGGTGCTTGTGCTGCTCCAGACACAGCCTCTGTACATTGTACATAAGTGTCCTCCAGTTGTTGTTTGCTTCCTTTTGGAGTCAGTAGTGGCTTTGCAGATATCTAATAATTAGTAGTATGGTTGTTAAATACCAGCTAGCTCAGGCTGAAATTTAATGAAGCTCTACATAAATATGGGCAGGTAGCTTGGGTAACAAGCAGAAGCTGTGCTGGAGGGGGATCCCACATGGCTCTCACCTGAGCCCAGTGATGTTCCTGTGATTCTCCAGCTCCTGCTGTCACAGCCTGCTCCAAACCTTGGCCGCCGCTGCTACCATAGAGATAAATAAAAGGAGAAGAGAGAATGAGAGACAGCCAGGTGGCAGTTCCAGAGCTGTGTGTTTCGTTCGTGCAGGCAGCTTTGGCAGCCCTGAGCACAGTGATGCCAGCAGAGTGTCTGGAGGAGAACATCCTGGCACAGAGCTCATGGCTGGCACAGGGCTCCCTGCCCTCAGGGCCAGATGCCAACACCGACACAACTGCACTGAGCATAGATGTGTGACAGGGCCTCGGCTTGGCCACTGGGTTAGGGTCTCTTGTTCCTGTCAAGCCAAACACATAAAAGAGTCAACATTTATCAGAAGGAAAAAAAAAAAAAAGACGGAAAAGAAAAGAAATTAAGTACTTGGCATTTTTACAGAGAAAACTCTGGAGGTTTTGTAGCATCTTCCAAAGGAAAAAGCCTTGCAGACTGATAATGTGTGTTGGCTATGCAATAGAAGCCAGTCTTGCACAGCCAGCACCTGACTTCCTACTTCACCTCCACATGGACTATTTTGAAGGTGGCACTGCCCTGCATCTTTAACAAAAGGGAACTATCCCCCTTGGTTGTGGTTCTCCAGGAAAGCACCGAAGTCTCTTCCTCAGAAACAAGGGCCATCACACCCCAGTGTTGCCAACCCAGCATTTTCCAGCCACAAAAAAAGGCCTGTGTGGGACAGAATTAGCCCCACATGCTGTAATGTGAAAAATGCATTGTTCCCCAAGGATCTGCTAAAAGAGATGCATGGACAGACTTCCTTGGACAAACACTAAGCAATGAGTTGAGGGGTGAAAGTGCAGTAAAGTACTGGCCTAAGATTTTTGAGTACTGGCTCCATTCCCCATTTTCAATTTGAGCATCATTCACTGAGCACTCACTGCGCTCGTGATCACACAACTGGAAAAGTTTCAAGTCTTGCCAAGATAAATTAATTTAAAAATTCAAAAAGTAATTATTATTTATCCAACTATTCAGCCTAGCCAGCTTGCTCACGGATACCATTGGGCCTGGACCTGCAGTGCCTACCGAAAGCTGGCCATATATAACCAGGGCTAGGCTGGTCTGCAGAAGGGAAAGTTCCTAGGAGTCAGCTACTTCCCTGATCATTCTCCGATTTGTCTCAAAGCAGATATTTGCTTTTCCCAGTAATTCATTAACTCTATTGTTTCACAGTGCGTGCGGCAAAGCCTTCATTTTGCCATTAAATCTCTTGCTGCTATTTGTGGCTCTGCTGCTATTCAAAGGATTTTTTCAAGGCTCTGGCTCCCGTTTCTATGCGCTGCTCCTCATAACGGCTGGCACTCTGGGAATCAAAGACTCCATTATATCAATAGATGGTACCTGTCACTTTGTAGCATGCGTTTTATGGCAGGGTATTTATTTTTTAAAGATGTATTCCTCCCGCTGTAATCCTACATGTTCCTCCTTTACACTTGCAATGTGTCAGGCTTTAAAGTGAAGGACAAAGCAGTTGAAAATAGGAGACTTTCCACCCACCCAGCCTGTTTCTTTCCAGATATGGAGAAATTAAAACATAGGGCTTTGTGGATGAATTGCTGTCAGAGCCATTTGATAACTAGGATCCCTGTAGAAGCTTTTATGACAACATTAATAAAGATGCACCAGCACTAAGATCCCTGTGTGCTGCTGTTAGTATTATTGCCTTTCAGATAACAAATCACTTTTTTTTCAGAGATAAAATTTTTCCTGCATCTGTGCCAGCTTAATGGCTACACCTCCTGTTTCATGCAGTGCAGTTATTCACTCAAAAGATGCAGAATACTCCACCATAACTTGACAGGTGCTTCCTCCTCCACCAAGCCCTGTGCCAGGTTTTGTTAGCCATTACAAGGCTGGATGTGTGCAGAACATGAGGTCAGTGGTTTCTTCCTCTACAGCTACAAGTCTGGAGCCTTGGGGCTGCCCCAGGAGACAGGAGGAGAGCTCTGGCAGGGAGGAGGTGCAGAGTCTGACTGCAAATGCCATACCTGTCACCATGCCAGGTAACGTTACAGAGCTTGTTCTGGGGTGTCTGATACTCCTGGGCCCCTTGTGCAGCATGTACTCCCCAGGAGCTGCTGAGGACACAGTGAGGATGGAGCTGGTGGACCGACATGGCCCAGGCAGGAGCAGAAGAGATGCTGAGCTCTTGTCTCAGAGGGGTGCACAGCAGCTAGGCTGTAAATAAACAAGATAAAACCAATTTTGCTCCTTCAATTCCCATAGCAAGTACAGCTCTAATGAAAGAAGACCACAGTAGCTGAGCTGTAAGCAGTTCTAACAGCCAGTGCCTGGTGTTACAGACCAGCAGCATTGGCTCCTCTGGGATACAAGACTATCTGTCTATTCCTAGCTTTGAGCAGTGCCAGTCTGAAGTATGTAAGACTGAAAAGGAACTCCTGAGCTTTTAAGACAGCCTCTTACCAAATACTCCAGTTATACAATTTCATAGGCTGACCAGATTGCTTTAATGACAACCAGGTTCTGTATCAGTATTATTCTATTCCAAACCCTCTATACACTGAGAATGTAATTTTATAAAATTCTGCCTAACTGTATTTTCAAATCTTTCTATGTCAATGATATCCTTTGCCTTAAGTAGTTTTTCTTCCTGAATTTAGTGTCATGATGTGTTTGCAGGGAACAATTGCACTCTTCTGCATCTTCTGCTTCTCAAGACTGTGTAACCCAAGCCCTGGGCTTTCCATCCCACAGAAGTCTGTTGCAGCTCTTTCATTGTCACAAGCAAGGGGCACCACTGCAATGCGCAATACTCCAAGTGAAGTCTCAACAAGAGCTTCTACAAAACTGAGTGCTGCTTTCGCTCCACTGGAAGCATGTCATCAGAGATAGATAGCCTCAGACAGGATTTGCCTTTCATGGTCGGATCACGCCGGTGACAGTATTCATCCTGACTGGCTCAGTGACCCAGTACTTTCTCCACACTTTCATTTCCAGCTGAGAGATTACCAGGTTTTAGTGAAAATTCTTCACATTAGTCTTCGAATTATCCTGTCCTTTATTCCACTGAAGTTTATTGCACTGTCATCTTCTTTGGGATTGTTGTTTTTTCTGCCTGACATCTTCATCCTATGCCACACTGATGATGCTTCCCACTTTCACGTCACCAGAAATTTCAAAGGAACTATTAGCTCTAAGGATGATTACTGAAAATCTATCCCCAACTTTGTGTTTCTACGGTTCACTGTGTTTTTCCACATTAGTTGATAATTTCTTTAATTAGATAGCTCCTATCTTTTTAAGAGTATAGATTTATATTTTTTTATTTTGCTCTATGAAGAGTGAGGGTTGCTTTATATCTGAGTCTAATTTAAGTCAACATGGCAGATGTTTCGCCTCTCTGTTCTCATTGGTATTAGCACTGTCCAACCCTCTCATCCCTTGTAGCTCCATTACAGATTGCTGTTTATTTGGTGGGTTTTTTTCCTATTATTTTCATATTAGATCTCCGGTCGTGGATATTAGAGAAGTTGCTTCAATCACCTTCATCTTAAAATTAAAATTCTTATTGTGATTTAAAACAGCTTTAAGCCATGAGACACAGTGGTACCAGCAGATAGATAGCTTTCTATTTTTACACAGATACACAGAATCAACCACTCAGTGTATTTGTGTGAGTGAAAAAGTTGAAAATGCACTTAAGCAATGCATTTCTTTTTCAAAATTAGGACACATACCGAAGGAAGACTCTGAAAATCAGTACCATTTACCTGTGTGAGCTTGTGAAAAAAGACTACAATATCATATTTGATTTATCTACCGATTCAAGCAACTCTCAGTCCTGGAGAGGTTTATGTGGTGGTATAGGAAGGAGCCTGTGGGGAATCAACAAGAAAGGAGCAGTATTTTCAATGCTTGTGCAACGCCCCAAACAAGACTTTGGGCTTCAGATAGAGGAGCTGACATTTTGGGGTTGCCCATCAGTGACAGCTGGAATCAAGGCAAAGGTGTGCGCAAGGGGAAAGTGGTTGGTGTTGGTGACAGTATCAAGTTCTGCATGCCCACACATGCCAGGACAAAAGGTTCCCACCAAGGAGGATACATGGAAGCAGAAGAACAGTTTTTGCTCTGTAATTTGGCAGGAGCAGCTCTCAAGCTATCACATCACTGTTGAGGGAAGAGGAAGAACATGTGGGACAGCTCACAAGATCCCAGGCTGTGTTGGCGACACAACTGCTATTTGTCTGTAGATGCATCCACTATTACTCATCAGCTGACATTCTTGATTTGTGGCCCTTAATAATGCTCTATAAGCACCAAAGTAATGCTCTTGCTAATAGCAGTCATGCTATTGATTTTCATAGAGGCATTCTACTCCATATGAATCCATTGCATTCAAACCAATTAATCATGCATCACTAACTTAACTGCAATGGTGAATTTAATGTGAATATTCAAGTAGTGTTTCTCTTCAGGGTTTGTCAACAGCTTCCATCTGAAGACAATTTCAAAGCCTTAAGAAACTGCTTAATATAGTTATTGGATGTTCACCAGCTCATAAGACCCTGCCCCAGCTGCCTCATATATTTTATGCAGAACAAAATCTTCTAATTAAGTAGATGAAAGAAAAGAATTAACATACCACCTAAGGGATTGAACATACATGATTATTAAGCGTTATAAAAAATGAAAAAGGCATACCCAGCTCAAAAAAAGTGATTAAAATCATGCTAAGTGGGGGAGAAAGCCTCCTTTACACTGCAACAGGGAAATGAAAGACGAAGAGTTCAGGCCAGCTGTTTTTCACTACTGACACTGGAGTGACTTGCTGGAGTTAAGGCATTTGATTTTGGAAGCAATGGTGTGTGCTCTGCAAGTTTCACTTAATGTGAAAGCTGAATTTTAACTAGACCAGACACAAAGGAGAGGACTTTTAGGATGAGCAGAGCTATTGGCTGCACTTAGCAAAGAGGACTAGGACAGCTGAGCCAAGCCCTCAGGAAGGATGAGGCTCCTCTACATCAAGGAAAAGTTATTTCAGACAAAATGCAAAAATGGTAGAACAGAAAAAATAGCATAAACTAGCCATAAAAAAGAAAGAGAGAATGGAAGTCAGGAGGTGGTTTTTGACCACTGAAGTCAGCCAAAACCACAAAGTGAGACCGAGGCAGACTCAGATGGGATTTGTGGCCCAGTGTGCTGGGGGATAAGAAGATGCAGAAATCCTGTCTGGGTTTATAAACACAGGAGAGCCACAGGCTGAGCAGATGCAGAAGATATAAAGGTTAGACAGATCTAGATTTTGATGTTTGGGTGAAAGGTGCTTGACTCCATACTGCCAGAAAAACTGATTTCAAGCGGGCACAGTTCCACTGTGAACATCTTGTGCACCTCTATTATCCACAAACTACTTATTGTATTAAAATACATTACAGGAAGAAGTCCTTCGTCTAAGGTTTCTAACAGAGCCTTTAAATGTATTCTCTCTAGTTCTATAGTTCCCCATTTAAAATAAATAAATAATCTGTATGTCAGATTTTTGTTCGTTTCATAGTGAACGAGTCAAATAGTAATGCATTTCTTGTAGACACACTTGTTTATTAATTTCTGCATTATGTCTAAAAGAGAATTAGATAAATAAGAACAATTGTACTTATTATTTAATAATTATATGGAAGAAAAATCCTGAGACCTCAACAGGAGCCATTACACAAAAAACACGGAGAGACAAAAACAACATAAATATTGCTCTACTGGATCTTCCTCAATGCAAACGTTAAAAAGTAATTATGAGAATCTACCCAGTTCTCAGTCTACGTGGATAAAAATACAACACCCCTGTATTTTTTGAGGCACATGGAATCCATAACTGTATGGTTATGAGACATAAATACCATGCACTTACGCCCACTATTGTTGATAGCATTTATCTTGATACTGTAAACTTTCGGGCCGTCTTTCTTGGACAGCAGGAGGTGAGGGGCACACCTGTATATGAACAGTGAAGAACTGCTCACCACTGATTTTGTCTAACCCCCTAAAACCTTTTACTCCTACAGTGAACATTTGATCTAATCATGCCATAGATTCTTTTTTATGGTGATTTTCTATAAATCTAAAACTACTTCAGTGGGAGCAGCCAAAATACTCCACATTTACATCCAAGTATAAGAATAGAACCACCACTATTTACGATAGAAAAGAAATAAATTCAGGTTATCTTCTTTGTATCGGTTAACTATAAATGGACAGAAACTTCACAGCTCTATAATTATTCAGCATTACAGTGATTTCAGTAGACTAGCTTCAGTTCAAAGAATTGTGATGGGCAGCTGGTGAAAAGGCACAAAACAAAGCAATAGTCTTCTGCAGTCACAGTATAAAACAACACTTTCTAAACTCAGAGGGAGGCTCTACAAAGCCTATTTGCCAATAGTAGCCTAAGAACCCCCCTCATCCAACTATTTGTTTAAATGATTTTTATGAAAATATTCAGATAGCCATTTAAAGTTTTTTCCAAGAGAAAATCCTTTTTCACTTTAAGGAGGAATGACACTTTGATATAAGAATGGAAGACACTGAGATATATCTTCAGTATTTTCTCAGTGTGAGTAGAAATGCTTACTCACTGGAGCATCTCTCCTGAGAGGTAGCTTTTGGCTTCTTTACAGCTAGCAGCGGTGTTATGCTCTGAAGTGTTATTACAATTACAGCACTGAAGGCATGTCATGATAACAAGAGCTAAGATTTTGTACGTATTTATGAAATTCTACTTATCTCTGTGGGTAGTAACATATCCTCAGGTACAGAAGAAAGTGTCTTCAGTGTATTAATATTGATAGCATTATTTGTGTCTTAGAATTATGAATGCGGGATGTTAGGAAAAAAAAAATTCTTAGCACTTAAGAAGTTCTATGTTGCTTCAAAGATAATCCTCCAGGGATAAATCCTCCTGTCAGCCTCAAAGAGCTTCATAGAGTGCATAAACATAAGAGCAGGAGGCTGAAGGGAGAGTATTGAGGATGTTGCATTTTGTCTTTGCAAATATGTCTCTTGTCTAAACTCTAGCTGTTTTATTCCGACTCAGCATTTTGTTTCAAAGGACGGAAGAAGTCAGACTAAGGCTCTGTTCTGCCTGGTTTGGTCCAAGAAATGGGAGTATATGTGATAACTAAGAAGGGATTCAAAAGAGATAGCTTACACTCCTTGTACCTTCTTCTTTTCCCCTAAAAGACAACTCAGTTGCATTTGAGCTGGAGAACACTAAAAGACAGAAGCCAAAAGGGGCTTCTCAAAGGCCAACTCTCACCTAAAAATACCACTACTGCTGCTGATTCTTCCCTACAATTCCCTGCTGTACTGTTGCTTAAGCTTTGCCATAGAGACACCAGAAATAAGCAGCATGACTGTCTAAATTTGGACCACTTAAAGTTTCTGGGGATGTAAAAAGAAAAGGAGAAAACTGCCCACTAATTGATGTTGGGTTTTTTTGCTTTTTTTTTTCATGCTCTAGTCCAATCTGAGATTCACAATACAGTGAGTGTCTATTATGCACTAGTGCATACTAACATGAGATGCAGAAATCAGCTCACATATAGCTCCCAGAATGCTCACTTAGAGGAGTTCGGAGGGTGACCATGGTAGGGGCAATTTCATTCCAGCACCAGTGGAATGCTCAGTGCTGCTTCTGGGCAGAGTCTGGGACCAAAGGGCTGAAACTTATTTAGGAAAATCTGAGGAGTAAAATATACTAACTTATGCCAAGCTGAGGACCAACACAGTCAGGAAGGTAATAGAGGAAGAAAGCATTTCTGCACAGAAAGGGAAGCAGTTAAATGTAAAGGGAATTCTGTATTGAAAAAAAAAATGCTAAGGGAAAAAATAAACAAGGTTTATAAAAGGAGGAAGAGGTTTAGAAATATCAGGTTGAAAATAAACAAGCATATCTAGAAAAATAAATACCCTTTAAACAGGAAGAAAATCACTACAAGAGAGGGAGTAAAACTATTACAACAAATAACTCAGTTTTATAGGAAGCTGCTTATAGAGAGGATCTTAAAATTCCGGGCTTGTTTTACACACAATGTGATTGCAAAGTACAAAGCACATCTTCCCTGCCTCAATCAGCACTCACAATCTCTGGCTGGATGTCTTCATCCCACCAAGGTGCCCAGACCAGGTGGGCAGCAACAGGGAGAGCCTCCCCAAAGTCTTGTCCTGGATAAGTGACTCAGTGCAGGAGGTCCCATCGCTTCCCCCATCCACCTGGACCAGGAGCAGATGTACAGAGCTGCTGCTGCCAGCAGCACTGGGGAAGCATGGGGGGGACCACAAAAATGTTCCTTGGAATGGACCACCTCTCCTACGAGGACAAGCTGAGAGAGCCGGGGCTGTTCATCCTGGAGAAGAGAAGGCTTCATGGTGACCTGATTGAGGCCCTTCAGTATGAAAAGGGGGAGCTACAGTGAAGAAGGGACAGACTCTTTAGCAGGGTCTGTTGGGACAGAAAAAACTTTCAAGCTTAAAGAGGGTAGATTTAGGTTAGATAGATGGAAAAAATCTTTTACAGTGAGAGTGGTGAGGCACTGAAACTGTTTGGTTAGCGATGTGATTGATGCCCCATCCCTTGAGACTTTCATGGTGAGGCTGGATGAGGCCCTTGGTAACAGGATGTCGTCCTTGTTCATTACAGAGGAGTTGGACTAGATGACCTTCAGAGGTCCTTTCTTCTCTGAAAAATCTATTTTTCTATTCTATGATTCTATGACCCCATGGTGTGTATATGGGGCTGCATGGCAGCAGCACAGCTACATACAAAGTGAGAGCATCCATGTTTTTCCACCAAGGTCTACATGTGGAGCACCTGCATCTACACATGGGGCATAGAGGGTATAGCCCACATGGCCTGGGAGGAAGATTGCTCTATTTTGTGGAGTGTGCATAGAACATTGTGGGTGGTTATTAATATTCTGCAAATGTTTGGTACTGTGGTTTATCTGATGCGTCGCTGTTTTCAGATCTGAACATGTACAATTCACTGATTACAGGTTAAATACATGCTGCTAATAAATCTATAAATTGTTTTTATCCCGTTGTGTTTTAAATCATGTGAGCTGTCTAGCTTTTCCTTGCAGTAGGGCTGCATGTCCTGCATGTTCATTGCAAGAGAGTTGGATTACACAACCTATAAAGGTCCCTTTCAACTAAAACAATTATATGATTCCATGTGCGAGTGATGTTTTATGAAATTAAGACTGTACTACCCTGAGTGGCAGCAGTAGCCATGACACCTGGGACACTATCTTCCATGAGTAATTTCAGGATATAGCCTATTTTTCAGTGTTCTGCTGATGGTGAGCATTAGAGCAGTAGCAAGCAGCTCTAGTTTCATGGAGACATTGTTTCCCTTTATAGTTGCTTGTAATGGTTGCACGGTATTGGATTATTTCAGATAAAAGTTTCAGTGGTAAGTAAATGAACTTGTGATTCTTAACGACAGCTGTGAGAGCTGTTGTCTTTGCTGCTGTCATTGTGTTGCTGGACCATGACTGAAGAAACAACCACAGGCGGATCAGCCAGAGAAATTGAGTGAAATGTACAGTAGCCCAGGTTATGTGCATACTGAAGAGGCACCCTAAACAGATCCAGGCCTGCCATCACTGTGCTGACTGCTGGATAGCTAACACTGAAATCCAGATTGGGGCATTGCATAGATAATGAAATTGTAATTTTCATACTAAAAAATATAAAATATCAGCGGCTGTTTGTATCGCACAGCACCATGCACTGCTGGAGTGCCTCAGGCCAGACATCAGTGTGTGCTCTGCACTGTAGGTCTGCTCCAATGATGGAGAATCACAGAATCACAGAACTGTAGGGGTTGGAAAAGACCTCCAGAGATCATGGAGTCCAACCCCCTGCCAAAGCAGCTCCCTAGCCCAGGTTGCACAGGTAGGCGTCCAGGCAGATCTTGAATGTCTCCAGAGAAGGAGACTCCACCACCTCTCTGTGCAGCTGTGCCACTGCTCCGTCACTGCACTGGGAAGTTCTTACACACATTTGTTCGGAACTTCCTATGCTTCAGTTTGTGGCCACTTCTCCTTGATTCTAAGGTTACAGAATATGCTGCAGTGCAACAGAATTTTAGGTCTCCAAAAAGTCGGTTTCAGAGCAGGTTTCATAAGAAGAACTTGGTCCTGTTGAGAAAAGCCTGCATTATGGATGTATTTTAAATAAACAGGCAAGTGTGTACATTCAGGTGAACACTGGTCTGTCCTGGTAAAGTGCTGCACGTGGTACTTGGACAAAAGGAGCATGATATCTGCTGAATATTTCCACTGCATTAAGAGAGAAGAGAGCTGGGTGACTGCTGGCTGGCTGTGGAAAGAGGAAAAGGGTGGATTTCACAGGCCCGCTCTGAATTTACTGGAATAAAGACTTTATCATTTGAAAATATTTTTTTTTAGTTGCAATTAACCCAGACTATGCTGGCTTGGTATTCCTGAATATGAAGCACACTCATAGCCGCCGTGTGCGAACAGGGACCTCAGGTATCCCGCACCCCCCACCCTCACAGTGACCCGCTTCTTCGGGCCAGAAATGGTCTGTCTACAACGGACACGGCAGCAGGAAAATCCATCTCCCTGTGCTGATTAATAACTGATTTTTCCACCGATCAAAACGCCCGTCCTGCACTGGGCTGGCGGTAGTTCACAGCGGCACACATCGGCTCCACATTCACGCTTTGCACAACCGTCCCGGGTCGGGCGTTTGGCCGCCAGGGGGCGCTGCGGCTCCCCTCCCCCCCCACCCCCCTTCATGGCGTCCGCAGAGCGGCTGAGGCGGCCGTCCCCTCAGCAAGCTGCGGGTTGCTAAGGCTCTCCTCTTAGGCGGGGCTGCCCCTCTGCCGACAGCAGGAGCAGCTCTCCGCCTATTGCTAGCACGATGGGCAGTGAGGGCTCTGCGCTGGACCGTTCCAGGAGGGGAATGTTGGACCATTATGTCCCGTCCTTATTCAGTACAAGCCCTTAGATGTACTCAGGGTCTCCTCATGAGCCCCTTAAATGTGCACTGTCTCTCTGCCAGATGTCCAGGTTTGATATGAAAAACAGAAACGCCACCTCAAGGACCAGTTGGCTTCATGATGTCAGGCGCGCTTCATTTCCCACTTGATTTTGTGTGGTTTTATCCAGCTGCCTGCGGCTCTTACGATCCCATTTCTCAGGAACTTACAGAGCTCCTTATCACCCAGATGTCTGCTGATAGAGATTTCTGTAACCAGCCCAGCCGCTTTCACAAGCAGTCAGAAGGCTGTCCTGCCTCACGGTGTGTGGCTATCCCTCTGGCCGTGCTTCAGATTACCAGCCTTGCTGTGCTGCTTATGATTTTTCAGGAAATGAACACGACCACCTTTAATTCTTACAGATAAACTTCTGTGTGTAACGTGTCAAATGGAAATGTGCCCAGCGATGTAAAATCATGGTTTTGGTGCTCGTTCACATTAGAGACCTTTACCTAACTCTGGCAAATTGCATTACATTTATATCCAATTTAATGCTTCCATAAAATGCCAGTCTAGGCTGTAAATAAGGAGTTGACCCTCAATCATTTTTATTGACTTAATGCTAAAGCCCTGACAGCACTGTCAGGGTTACTGCACTTCTGCACGATGAGAGGAGCACATGGGCTGGCGCTAACTCATTCTGACTCAGCTGTGCACTTGTCCCAGCATTTTCTGATGCAGAGCAAAGATTTATTTCCATCATCTTCCACTGAGACAGGACAGAGGTGCTACCCCTGAAGGCTGCTGCCCTGTGTTAGAGTGGAAATGAGAGTCCTGTCAGGCTTCTCTCCCCATCTGCACTGGCTTAACTTCATTCTCCTATTCAGTGGATACACACCTGTTTTATGTCATCATTAATGAAATAAAAATCACGCCTGTTGCTTATGCCCTAAATTTCTATTACCCCTAACAACCTTGCAAAGACATCCCTGATTCTGTGTTCAGAAAATTTCCTTTGTTCCCCCTCGATACACCGTTAGTAATAGCTAAGTAGTGGACTTGAAAGGCAATAAATACATCTGCATTTCTAAGCATGGCTGATGCTTGCTTTCTTTGAAATTACTTACATGTGGCACCTACTTGCCTGAGTCATTAATTCCTCTTTTGCCGAGACTGTCTCCATTATTTTTATGCTTTGTCCTTGGTGTTTGCTTACATTGTCCCCGTTTTCCATGTCAGAGAGCGCAAGGTGCTGTACCCCATTAAGGATGACTAATACATGGACAGAGAGGAAAAAAAGAGATTAAACCGGAAAGAAATGCATACTAAAAACATCGCATAGTACTTAACAGAAAGCCCCACTGCTCGTATGAAAGCAATCTTGTGAGAGGAGACTCTGGCTATTAGAAAGTGAATGCACATGACTGGGGTGGAAATACAATTAAACCACCAGAGTAAAATAACAGAAAATGCGGTAGTGAGGTTAATAATAAACTCCAGTCATGAAAGCACGAAGTGTAGAAAGGAAATTGCACTGCCAGTCATCGTCTCTTTATTAGGGAACTCATTAAAACCAGAGCAGTGCAACTTCTTGCAATGGAAAATGCAGATGGGTCTGTCCTGCAGAGACTGCAGCACTGCTCCCAGTGCCCAGGAAAGCACCGGTCACAGATAAGGGGAGATCACTATGGGTGCTAAAGCCATATTGTCTTTAATTAGTTTATGAGCATTCTGTGCATGTGCATCAAAAGCACAGCTTATTGCACAGTACTACTCCCTTGGCTTTCCTTTATCTCACTCTGCCTCGCATACCTTCCAATTTAAAGCCCCATATTTCAATTCCATGACAGAACAATCTGATGCAAAATTTTCTTTCCTCACTGCTTCAGTCATCCTGGCTCATTTGATTCCTACTCTGCCAGACTCTGCTCTTTCCATGTTGACCGTCTCTCCAGCTCCATGTGTCGCACTCCCAAATTCCCTCTTCAAATTCCTTCCTCCCCCCCCCCCCCCCCCTTCTTTCTTGCCTCTGCCTTCCCTTAGGAGCAAACACATTGCCCCCTGCTTGTGCCTGGCCCCTGGGGTACTAGCAGGTACGGATGAGAAAAGGCCAGAGAAGTCAGCAGTGCTGTGGTGAGGGAAGGAGACCAGACACAAGAGTGTGCTCCTGTGTATAATTTTTGTTCCCCCAAAAAAGGAAAATAACAGTGGAAAAAGAAATCTGATGAAAGCAACACATTTACAAAAACATTTCAGTTCTGGGTTTTATTCAAAGTGAACGCTCTGTCAATACAATTTGCTGAGACTCAAAGACCTTTAAATAATTAGAATAACTTTTCTGCATCTAATTTGAAAAGTGCAAGGGTTGCCAAAATATATGTTGTTTCATTGTATTCCTCTGTGGGTGTGTTAGAAGCACAGACTCAATGTGCATTTGTTTTTGGAGCTTGCAGTCTTTAGCTCATCCTCTCTAGCTAAAGGAACTCAAGGTGAGAACACCACTGGTGACCCTCAGAGCCCATTTAAAACCTTATCCCACACCTCCACCAGGGCCCGTGTGTTCACAAAAAAAGTAGGAAGGCCGTAATTTTCTGTGACATTTTATATTCAAATGCTTATGAGAGCAGAACTGTCAAATGTCTCAAAGCACCTTGCTTTCCATTTCAGGGATCTGCTGAGGGAGGGGTGAAGGTAAGGGGCAGCTTTGTTTCCAGGAGCCCTCCCCTTTGCTCCCCTGGCAGATCTGGGACTGATTCCTCCTCTGGGCTTGCTGGTTCCCTATGCTTTGAGGGAGCCCTGGAGGGCTGCTTCTCTTTCCCTTGCCTTTCTTGTTATTGATGCCCGTTTTCCTGAAAATTGCTTTCTCCACCACTGCTATGGGATTTCACACTCTTGAGTTTTCTCTCTAAGCCTTTCAAGGCTGAAATGGCCCTCAGTACGAGGTTGCTGGAAGCAAACCATTTGTGTGAACCAAATCTGGGTAAGAGGAAGTACGATTAACACTGAACGTAATCAACAACACATCTCATTCATGGTACCACTTGTGGCAAAGAGACTTCCAATCTGCAGATCACCAGATGACTGAGTGGTGGGCTTTGCTGAGCCCTCACTGCATCCTGGTGCCATCGAGCTGCATGGGGGCCCTGGTGGCTATGGTGGCACTGACAAATGTGCTCGTTAGCCCTTCTTCTGGGTTTGGTCTGAGGTCAAGGAGAGCCTGCCAAACCCAGCAATCAGCAAACATAAATATTTCCCAAACTGCAGCATTTGCTGGGTGGTGCTGCAGTGGAGAAGGGAGGTGGTGGGGACGGCATCAAGCCATAAAGCTGGGCTTAAAAAAATCAAACTGCTCCTGATATGCACAGTCAGTGGTGAGAGAAGAACCACTCATGTGCTTTTCTTCTGAGTGTATGGCTGTTGAGCCACTGAATTTTAATCTCCTACAGTTAAGCTTAAGCTTGTGGAGAAACACTTGAAAAAATGTAAACAAGAAGTGACAGAATCCAGACCTTAAACACCTACTCTGATACCCTAAGAGAAAGCTTTTAATAGTGGGGAAAATAATCCTCTGACAGAAAATAAGCCATGGGGGAAAAAAAAAGCAAGCATAAGCAGCAGCTGAATATTTGGTGAGATTCTGGGGAGGCAGAAGAGGGTTTCCTCTTGGGATTAGGATGGGATCCAGAAATCATTGCTGAGAACAATAACCCTCAAACCTCCTCCCCAAATTGCGTAGGCATTTTGCAGTCCCTGAAGGCTACCAGCATCCCCCTCCTGTCATGGTTCTCACTTGGTGGCCTTCTCAGCTGCAAAATTTAAACTACTCAGCAACAAATTGGTTTACAAACGGCGGCTGGCACCTTGTGTTTTAGATGGAGTCACCGGTGATGTGTCCAGGCTTCCTGGAAATGTATTCAGAAGGGTTTGTATTGATTTAGACCTCCACGCTGATCCATTATTCCCAGTGAAAACCTCCAGGGGCTGAGATCTGTTTCTTCAGCTGATGATCGTGGCAAACAACCCCCAGCCCCCATCAGACAGGGCACTTGACAAAACCAGTTTGGGGAAGCCAGAAACATTTCATTTGACGTAGAAAGCAATATAAGAAAATTCTATTATCCTGGGTGTTCAATTTGTCTTTCCTCCTCCCTGCTTTACTTCCCCTCTTGACGCTGCTCTGGTGGAGGCTGAGCCAAGCAGTCAAGCCCCACACTGCATGCAATTGAGCTGTGAGTTACACTGACCCTGGCCTCAGAATAAGCTCCGTGCAGGGTTGGAGCCCACCTGCACTGCGGGACTGGGACATTATTAAGGAACCCTTTATCAGGAACCCTGTGCAGGGTTACGTGTAGGGTGCTGCTGGGATAGGAACCCTGCCAAGGAGAGGGTGGTGCCACCCGATCCAGAAGGCTGAGGTTAAAAAAAGGGACTGGCCTTTTCTTTGTAAGAGTGGTAGGAGCAGTTCTGGTAAGGCACAGCTGTGTTTTAAACTTGGGGTTAATAAAATTCTGCTGTCCTTTTATGCTCTGCATTAAGGAGGAGCACTGAGAAGGACTGCTTTGAACAGGTTTAGTAATGAGACCTCATGCACACAGCTCTGGGATATGGTCACTTCAATCCAAGAAGGCAAAAGGAATGTCTGCTGAGCTGGGAAGGCTGTCACACTATTGCCTCCCAGCAGAGAGAACGGGCTGAGATGATGTACACTGATAGTAATGCAGAGTGGGCAGAGGAGAGCCATCCCTAATGCCCATATCTATTTCTTATTGATTGTGCTTCTTTTCTTCTGCCTCCAATACCCCCTCCCCAGCCCTCTGCAAAACTCTGTTTTTTTCTTCAAATGTTTTTCTTTTTCTGTGTTTGGGAAGAGTTGCTCATTGAGGGGATGCAGAAAAATAGTTGCATTGTGTAGGTTTTGGGGCTAAGACAAGTCTATTCATATTTTTCAGGGACAAAGATTTAGGTAATTCTAATTCAGTGTAAATTCTGCAAAGAGCTGTCAGAAAAATAACAGTGGTCCCCTATACTCACTGTACCTCATCTTTTTTTTTCCTTTTTTTTCAATCCAGGAGATTGGACAACCACAATTGTTGTCTGATCTTATTTAATATTTAACACGTTCTTTATATCGCTTCAGTGTCTGCTTATTTTTTGTAATTTTGTTTTGTTTTCTCCCTGCTGGAATGTTAAGAAATCAGGCAAGCAAGTTTTATTTCCAAAAAGCTATAAGCATTTGAAGAAAAGGTTTTAATAAAGAAAATATCTGTTTTATTGCATTGCCGTGTACAGCAGCAATATCAAGAAGGTATAAAAAGCTTGCAGCTCCCTATAGAGGAGAAGAGGTCTGTTTATCACAAAAAAATAAAAAATAAAAATAAAAAAAATCCTGTTTAGCATTGAAGGAAACATTTTAGTTTTCTGTAAGAGCTTAAAACCCCCCAGTGCTTCCTTTATTCCTCCAATGCTGTCCCACAGCCACTTATTGTCTCTGTTTGAAATTAGATTATGAATTCTCTGTGACTGCAGCTTCTCTGTAGTGCAAGCAGTGCTGTGAGCCCTTCATCCCAGTACCTTCTGTGTCATTATCCGTTCCTGCAAAGAGGCAGTGCTAAGATAAGGATGGATGCCTTTTATTTACACTGTACTCATATGAATTACACAAAATGAGTGTCCTTCTGAAAGCTTTGGGCAAACAGTGGCTGATGCTCTGACCCTGTTATAGTCAGTGGTGAAGCTGCTGCCGACTGCCAAACAGCAAAATATCCATTTTGAAATTCTAATGCCTCTCAACATCTAACCTGACATGGTGGACATGTGAGTCTGCTTTGATGAGGAGGGCCTGTGTGTGAGTGAGAGCAGCACATTCAGATATTTTGCACCCGTCACGGAAAAACACTGACATAAGAAAGAGGAACTGTATTTTTAAAAAATCCTGCATGAAACACAAATGTCTAAGCGTAAATTTGACATCAGTCACAGAACAAGATGAATGCTAAGGTAATTAGACTGAGAATTGCTAAGTGGTGCATCTGAATGTAGGTATTAAATAGCTTTCAAAAGTATTTTTACCTTATCTTCTGCCCATGCAACTTTCATTCATGCCCACTGTGCATACACGTACAGGTGATGAACCATGGGTGAGGAAAAAAGACTAGAAAATCCAGCTCTTAAAATGGTATATAACATAATCCCTTAGAAGACTGTAATAGAAATGGTTCAGAAATGGTGAGTGTGGCTCCATCTCTACATTTAATATATTTACAGTATTTTTGTCATATGGAGATCAGAGTGACATTTGAAATCCCGGTGCTACGCTTGATCCATAGGTGTTTGCATCTAACATTGTAGATGAGGTTTTCTGAAACACCTACCTAAATATGTACAGCAAGAGATATGATTGACCTTCCTTTTGTCTTTAATTCATTAAAATAAGAAAAAAAAGTTTAGTTTTGACCAGGCAATTAATTTCAACAAGAGCGCAGGAGTAAAAGTCAGACTGTATAGACAGGCTACTTGTATTCATGTCAGCTGGCTTTGAGGAAGTTTATCCAAGAGTAAATTAGGATGTGAACACCTTCTGAATGGCTAATGATCGTTTCTGAAAATTGCAAGTGGATGGGGAATCCCAAAAGACATGACAAAAGTGAATACAAAATCTATCTTAAGAGCAAGATTAGGAAGAAACCTGGGACATAAAAATGGATGAGATCCTCTTTGGTAGCTAGAAATACTATCACCAAAGAGTTATTTCATAAACAGCAAAACAGACAATGTGTTATGTTAAGATCACACTGCTCGATGCCATTCTAAATGAAACTCTTTACTGTGGTTAGAAAACTAGCAAAAATCAGAGAAATCAGAATAGTTTGGGCTGGAAGGGACCCCGGAGATCATCTTGTTCCAACTCTTGCTGTTGGCAAGGATACCTCTGACTAGACCAGGTTGCTCAAAGCACCATTCAGCCCCAATACCTCCAGGGAGGGGTCACCCACACCTCTATGAGCAAACTGTTCCATTGTCTCACCACTCACCACAGTGAAGAATGACTTCCTTATACCTAGTCTAAATCTACCCTCTTCCAGTTTATAGCCATTACCCCTTGTCTTATTACTACATGCCCTTGTACAAAGTCCCTCCCCACCTTTCATGTAGGCCCCCTTCAGGTACTGGAAGGATGCCCTCAAGCCATTCTCCACCCAACCTGTATCTGTATTTGGAACTGTCCCAATCCAGGTGCAGGACCTTGGACTTGGCTCTGTTGAACTTGTGAATGCTTCATGGGACTACCTCTTCACCCAGTCCAGGTTTTTCTGGATGGCATCCCTTCCTTGTAGTCAGAAAGAATTTATATTGACAAAACTGCAGCTTATAACAATCCCAAGTGATCTTTTTGTAAGTAAGCTGAATGAAAATAACCCTGAAAAAAGGTGATGTCCAACCAATTAATATTCAGTATTTGACCTTATCATTCAGTGAGTTGCTTAATTGAGATGACACGACTAGTGGGGCCCTGTAGAAACTTATCTTGATGTGTTTCCTTTGTCCTGCTGCAAAAAGGCATCCAGATAGTTGCAGTGGTGTGCAAATGAAAGTAGAAAATACAGTGCTGTTGCAAAATATTCAAATGCCCTTCTAGGACTCATTAATGGGTATAAAATATAAGAAGCAGTTCTTTTACTCAGCTTGGCACTACTGACCTCGCCTGGAATACTGTGTCCATCTTGGGGTTGGATTTTTCTAGAAGAATGTAACTCTGAATCACACAACTCAGAGGTGAGCAATGTGAATGGTAAAAATATGGCTTCTTGGGAATAGTGGGAATAATTGAGCCTGTCCTTTCTAGCAAGAAGACAAGGATGATGATGTGAGACTTGTACGCACAAAATATGTACTCTTCCTCCAAAATTAGCAGGAAAATAAGTAACCTTGGTTGCTGAGAAGAAAAGTAATTTAGATTAGATGTAAAGGAAAAGTTGAGAGGACAACAGAGCATAACCACAGGGGCTGCTGGCATTCTCTACACTGAACATTTACAAGAGCAGCTGAGAAAAGTGTAAGTCTGCTTGATTTGACTCAAGAAAAAGGATAAACTAAATCAGAGCTGCTGCTTCTGCCAACTATTCAAAGATTGCTTGACCAGTTTACCCAGCTAGAAGCCAGTGATGACCCGAGTGAGCTGCGTCAGACAGCATTCTGTGCCCAGCTCACAGTTTCAGAGATCTCTCACATGGTGGGTGTCCCTGAATGGAGAAGAATGAGAGACATTTGGGAGAAGAGCAGTTGGGAACAGAGAGCGGTCTGCTCAGATCAATGAGATCTGCTCAAGTACGAGGATTACCTGAAAAATCACAGAATATGCTGAATTGGAAGGGACCCACAAAGTGAGCCACTGTCACATGAGTATGGGAGAGCCAGGAACGCTTTGTGTGAAGTTCAAGGGTAGCAGCAGAGTACACCTGAAACTGTAACAGGAGATGACTGAGCAGCTACTCCTGGATTCAAGATTTCCATGCCACGTTCTTGGGACAATGAGGGACCCATGAGCCTTTGATTTGGTGGCCCATAACCTGTCTACAGAATCATCATTCAGTTATTCACCTTTAAGGACTTGCCAATAAAGCTAGAATGTAGTTTGGAAGATATTTTGAACCCTGGCACTGATCCATCAGTTCAAAATGTGTGTAAATCATTAGATGAAATAACCTCTAAAGGTCATTTCAGCCTCACATTGCAGAGGTTTCTGAGCAATGGTAGAATATTTTCACTCTTCTTTGGAATAACAGCAAGACTAAAAATGGAATAGCAAATAATAGATAAAAAAGATACGGTTTCAGTATCCATTACTGACAGAGCAAGTTCGTGAGGCTTTTCTATTTATGCTATACCTAGCAGAATGTTAATGCAGATTTGAAAGAGATGGTGTGTTAAATTATGCCATTTGAGAATTATACAACGTCTCATCTTTAGTGAAAACTTGTGGCAAATAGATAAACTATGTAAAATTGTATTATTTGAGAATTACACAGAGTGTAATTTGAGAGGAAGGTTGTGACAGGTGCAACTACTTGCCTTTTGTCCTCACAAAGGATGAGATGCTTTATTCTTCTCAAATGCTTTAACTGGTCAAGGATTTCTGAAAGAATACTACTCTTTAAAACAGTATAATAAACCTGAATCCTTAAGTTCCACCTGCCAGGAAGGGAAAAAAATGAAAGATTCTGCATATGGTATCTCAGTGACATGTACTGAATTTCAAGCTGCAGGGCAGGCAATCTTCTGTGGAAACACCCAAATTTAATGCTTCAGGACTTCACATCTGTGAAAGCCATATCATTACACTGACACATGGGGTTGGTTTAAGGCACATTTTTCTTGGGACCTGTTACTTGTGCTTATCAGAAAAATCCCCTGGAATACCAATGCCTCATATAGCCTCATTCTCTGAAGGAAGGGACTGATCTGGCTGAGTCTGTGCTACAAGCACCATCTGAAGCTGAATTCCTGCCTTCAAGCCTCAGCAAAGCAGGGACCATCCCCAGAGCACAATGGTGCTTTCATCCAGCCCCGATTATTAAATTGCAGCAAATGCTACCACATTTCTTTACCCAGCTCTAGCCCTTAAAATTGATAAGGAATCGAAGTGATTGAACATGATGAATAGCAATGTAAGCTATTTACATAATCACTGTTTACATTCTGTTAGAGGTGACAAAATCATCAAGAAAAAAATTGTCAGTGTTGATAAAGAGCATATCAGTAAACAGCAGATTAAGCAGGACACAGAGAGCCTTACAGCCCAATTATACATAATTTGCCATGGACATGGTTTGAGAAAGAAATGCACACAATGACTTAGAGAAAATTGCTTAGCTTGGCCACATCCTTATTAAGAAAACAGCAGTGCCTGAGGGCAAATTGTCCTTGAAAAGTAACTCCTGGGAATAATAGCGTATCCTCATCCTTAGCCTTGTAAGGCAGAGGGGATTACCCTATCCTTCTAATGACAGAGCCTGAGCCTCCTCAAAATGTAGCTGACCTTCGTGCTTTTTCATAGCTGCCTAGACATGCCCCCAGCCCCTTGGAGAGCCAGGATCTGCAGCGCCAACCAATTACGGGCCTTCAGCAGCTCGTTGTAGGGAATCTGCAGTGGTTTACTTCTACCTTACAACCAGGATGCTGTGGAAATGGGTAGCTGCATTACATCTCTCAGCCCTGCTCTGCAGTTTTACCCAGGGGGCATTCTTGCATTCTGCCCGAAGTCTTAATCCCACGTTGCGTTGCTCACATGCATTGACTGCAAGCACTGAGGGAAATCAAGATGCCAGAGAAGTGGGTGTGTGATCTTCCCTGCAGCCTAAGGAAAATGTCATGATTGCTGTATCTTATCCCAGCCATTCAAGAAAAAAAGAGCATTCTGTTACAACCACACCTTCAGCAATGTTCGTGTGGAGCATTTTGTTTCATCAGTCAGGTGAAATGACAGTCATCTTACTGCAAGTTTTCAAAATCAGACCATACTGAGGAGCAAATTGAGGTGACTTGTTGCTCACTGCTTTCTTGTAATGAGAAAGCTCTGCAATTCCATCAGACTTACATGAATGTTAAGGACAGGCTACCAAATATGATGTCTTAAAAAAGTCTGAAAGGTGAAATGTTTTTCCTCATGACTTAACCTTTCCTAAAAAGATGAATGATGATCCATTGCCTAATAGAATTTAAAATGAGTAACAAATGAAACAGACAATAGAAGAATATGTTGAGGAATATTTGGATGAGCTGGAATAACTCAAATTATCACAAGCAGTGACAAAATCAAAGAAATCGCTGGAGTGATTTGACAGAGAATGGGGAAAATACAGAAGAAGAACAATCCCAAGAAGGACAATCGTGTTACCATCTTGAGAATGGAGAGAACAGGATTAAGTGAGGAATACCTGTCTGGGGAATAATACCATAGGAGAAGATTTACAATGAATTGAATTTTACCAAAGTGCCATACAGAAGACTTGGGTCGTAGGTATCATTCTTCATATGGTACTGCTAAAGTCTTAATCAGGGTAATATTTCCTGTATTGGACTCCATGTTTTAAGAAATATATGGATGTAAGAGAAGACTTTTACTTATTATGAATTCAAATAGGAATTTCTAGAAATAATGCTCTTTTGTAGAAACGTGGCAGTGAAGGGGAGGTGTCATTGTTAGCTGTGTAAAAGGATGCTATACACAGGAAAGGGATCAGATATTCTCTGCTGGCACTGAAGACGTCACTCTGGAAATGTATGGGAGCAACAAGGCCGATGTTAGATGCTTTCTAACCTTCTTACCATTGGGACAGCTAGGTACTACATCAGATGATTGGAATATCATCATTTGATGTTCAGACAAATGTCTCCTGGCTTGAGATCAGTGGTTGGATTATATGACCTTTTGTGCCTGGCAGATCTACAATTTGTTTCTTCCCAGAACTTACCTTGATTTTTAAAATAATTCTGTTTGTACCACATTCAAATTCCAGCTGCAAGCTCTTCTTTTTTGTTGGCCATATGCTTTTGAGCACAGAGCAGTATATGGTGCTTGACAAACTCGAAGGCTCCAGGGACATCCTGTTGGAACAACACAGAGAAGAAATACTGGGAAGGTGAGCAAAGAGGCAGAGAGGAATATATTAGCTTTCTCCCTCAGTGGAAGTGTTAAAATACCACCAAAGTAGAGCCAGATCCTCAGCGTTTTTGAGCCCAACTAATCGTGGGTTGAGTTTTCAAGCTAAGCACAAGGGTACTATTTAAAATGTATGTTTATGGTATCGTGACCATAACTAGGGTTTAATGAGATTTTCACTGTGGGAGGAGACACCATGAACAGATGGAAAGGCAGCAGTAATCCACGGACATATTGATGAGGCATCCAGTCCAACTGGGCGCTGGCCGAGCCCAGATGTCCCTCTTTCTGGTCTAATCTATTTGGAAGAGAAAGGGACAGGGTTTCAAGCAACACTCCCGTGTATTAATTTCTGCTTAGTGTTGATGTACTGTGACCCTTTTTACACTGCCTGTCTTCTCCATAGTTAAGAGGCCATCTTCACTGCTTTGTGGTACCACCACTCACATACTGAAGGGGGAAGCAGCAATCTCCTTTTTCCTTTTAGAGTTGGATCTGCATGGGTAAGCCTGTCTTGAGGAGAAGGTAAAAGGTGCCTACTTTCCCCTGGCCTTGATGAATTCTCAGCTGTTCTGAGAGTGTACTGAACAGAGACCAAACCTTTGTACCCGCCTTCTCCTGTTGCCAGCCTAGTGTCTCCTAAAATTCTTATACAATTGCTGTATACAACACATATAGTAGCATGCAGTAATGAAATATCCTCAGCTCGGACAGTGACCTCCACAAACTCCCTAAAGATTTGAGGAGGTGGATATATGCGTCAGGACTTTGAAGTGATCTGCCAGTCTCCATCCCAGAAAGGTTGTGGATGCCCCCTCCTTGGAGGCATTAAAGACCAGGCTGGACAGGGCATTGAGCAACCTGGTCTAGTGGGAGGTGTCCCTGCCTATCGCAGGGGATTTGGAACTAGATGATCTTGAAGGTCCTTTCCCACCCAAGCAGTCCCTTCAGCACAATGAAACACTCATCAATTCAGAGTTTACCAGCTTTCAGAATATATCTTTACACAAAATAGAGACAAATTCAGTCTGTTACCTTCATATGGCAAGGGACAACCCAAAAGTAGTTATATAATCAAACCAAATCTCCAGCCAAGACCAAAAAACTTTGCTATCTGCTTGTTCAGAGTACAAGGTATCACCCATCTGTCTTGTAAGTCAGCTCACAAGCCCTGACATACAACAGCATTTTTCCAAGGTGATTACTAGTTGTTTCTGTGTGTTACCAGCTCAGATGAAAGTTTGGGGCCAGTGAGATGGAGGACAATAGATTCTCACAGGGCTCAATTAGTCTTCAGGTGGGGTTAAGCAACTTTTCTTTCTGTGTCAGTCAACAGATACAGCTTCACCAGGAACATATCTGCCAATAGTTTTAATTTCAGACTGGCTTGTTTTATCTTAACCTAAGCATTTTCCCAATCAAATCAAGACAGAGAGAAAACCACTACTTTAACACTAAAGTAAGTGCAGTTGGAGAGAAATTTGCTTGCATTTGTCTATGCTGGTTTAAGTTCATATCTAGATAAACTAAAATAATTTACTGTGTTAACAAGGTCTTGTGTAGGTCTCAACGTTGAAACATAAAGGTGTGGGAGGTTCCTTTCTGATTTCAGAAATTACAACAGACCCTTTGACTTCCTAAGGAAAAAAAAAAAATTAACTTGAGGCTTGTGAAAAAAAATCCCAACACGGAGAAAGAAAATATTTTCTTTATGAGCTATGACTGATAATAACCCAGAGCAATTCATTCCTCTTTTGAGGGCATTTTGTTAAGTTGCTGTTTCAGACATGAAGAAAAGCTGGTATGCCTAAACATTTGTTTGCTTAGGTTTTGCTTTGTGTTCTACTGTATCACTGAGTCGAGAAGATAGTGCTTCTCCTTACAGGCTTGCCTCTCATCTGCTAGGACACTGGTGCTACAATAACATTACTTCATTAATATAACAGTACATTACAAACAAAACACAGAATGAAGTGTTCAGCCCTGCTATTGTCAAGACCAAGGGTCAAGAAGGCTTTTCACATAGAGCTTTTAACTCTCATTTTTGGGCTGCTCAAAATATAAGCAAACTGACTGAGTACCAGGACTCAGGGAGCTCACTGACTTCTGAACTGAGTTATACAGATACAAGGGAGGAGTTGCCGTAAGGCATAAAGACGATCCTCTTCCTTTTGTCTGAAAACAAAGATTTAACAGAAGATTAAGAGTGTAAGGGCTCGAAGACCAATTTAAGTTTCCGTAGACAGTCTTAATTTTAGCATTTGCTATCTATGAATGCTTAAATTTACATTTCTGCAAATATTCTTGTAACATAGTATTCTTTTGTATGCAGTTGTCTAGGTCGAGAAGCAAATGAACACCTCCCCTTCTGTAATTATATCACCCCTGAAGATTATCTTATTTTTGCCTCTACCCCATGGACTTTTGTTACTTGAGCAAATGCTGTACCTGTGAGATATCGTCCAATCATAGAACTGTAGTATCAGAGAATCACAGAATGGCTTGGGTTGGAAGGCCGTCTAGTTCCAATACCTGCTGTAGCCCACTAGATCAGGCTGCCCAGGGCCCCAGCCAACTTAGCCAGTGATGAGTTGTGTCTCAGCACCAGCAGGACACACTCTGGCCTGAGTTTCAGAAGCATTTGGTTGCATATGTGTGGTGAGAGCACTGATTTCCATCCATACCCACATCCAGAAGTCTTCCCTTCAGCAGGATCTTTGCATGTCCATTCCCTACCTCTCCCAGCCTTCACCACAGAATCTCGGGGCACAGATATCCGAACCTTTTCAGAGCTGAGGATCCAGCTCTTTGTTTCAAAGTTATTTTTCCTTATGCATAAAGCACTTATTGCTGAGTGTTCAATGCTTATTTTTACGATGGCTTCCACCGTGCTCCACAGAGTCGTGCTCACTCTGCTGTCCCCTCGCAGTGTCCCACACTATGTTAGGTGCCTCCCTGCTCTGTCCTTGTGAGGTTGGTCTGAGCCGAGGAGGCAGTGGGTAGAAGGGAGGTGTCCCACTGCCTGTAGCCACAGAGGTCCAAATGGGCATTTGCAGCTCTTCTTTCCAGGAATTTGGAGCTGGTTGCTATAGTGATAAACAAGTTGGCTTATTAGAGGAAGGAACAAAGCACTAGAGAAAATGATTTCAAAATGGCCTACGTGCATACATAAACATGCAATCTCGTCCTTCATTATCAGCCCAGGCAGCTGGGTTCTTGTTTTTGGAACAGCACAGACACCTTATCTATTATTTTAGCACATCCAGCCTGGTTTCCACTACCTATTTTTTTTTTTCTGCAATATCTTGTGTGTGAGTGTGGGGCCCTTCAGTTCTGAGTTGGAGAACGACGTTTCTTGGGGACTTCCACAACCGGACACCACAGGGAAGTGCGAGCTCTTAAAGAAAGTGCTAGGTGACCTAATAAAGCTGAACGAAGTGCAAAGGAACAGATGTGGACAGAAGGGATTACATTTTCGCTGCATCCTGTGCCATTTCCCTCATTTTTTTTCTTCACCTCCTGCTGACACCACGACACCTCTGAGCAGATACGCAGGGTGCTGATCTGAGCCCGTCAGATGGCGAAACATTACATTCTCTGTAGGAAGTCTGGCTTCGACGCTGGTCTTCTGGGCCTTTGTTGAAGTGTAATAAACCTGTTCTCATTTAAATGCCTGGGTAGCGACGAGATCAGGCTCGCGCCCTTGGATATGTGGCAGACAGTGTACGTTCTTTGACATTCCTGTGAGATGCAGCCCTGATGCTCTTTTTTGGCTAATCATGCATTTTGATTGACTGAGCAGTGCCAAAAGGTACAAGTTCAAACACTAAAAACCACACTGCATATATTTAATTTAGATAGGGAGGCCCGTTGCATTGCCTGCTACGATTTGAGTCACCTTGTATCTGGTTTCACCTGTCACAGAAACCAAGCTGATGAGCCACCTCTGCATGCCAGAGCTGATTACCCATTTCCATTTATCATCAGTCAGTGCTGTAGAAAAACCCCAAAACATTCCAGAGAAATGAACCATCCTTGGGTTAGTCTATTCTATTACAGACATGTGGAATAGGAGCTATTTCTCTACAGTGTCTTATCCACAAGTTAAAAATAATGGCCTGTTTTGATATGTTTATCCAACTGTTTTCACTTCTGTTCCTGCAGGACTATAACAGCTGATCAACTGCAGAACCTATGAGACAATCAATTTTAATAGCCTTTTTTCAAATACTACCCATAACTCTGACTGTCTTTCCAATATCTGAAGAACAGCCTGCAATGCTGTACCTAGCTTGAGCAAATCCTGCTGCTCAGAAACAGAGAGGAAATCCAGATGCTTTGATCCAGAAGAAAGTTTAGGCTGACATCAGACTCTGTAGCATGCTCTAATTTGGAAAAAAAAAAAAAAGAAATTAAAAAGCCTGTTTGCTCCTGTAAAATGATATTTCTTGTGTAAGTCCATGCATTCAGACACTTAGACACACACAGTGCTTTCTGTCACTGTCAGGCATTCCTCTGCCAGTGCCAGGCATCCTCCACTGGTAAGAACAGTGCACAAAGTGAGGTAGAGATAGTTTTTATCGAAACAAATGAAAAATTGTGTGCCAAGTCCTGACACATCTCTGACAAGAATCTTTGGAGAACTGGGGCAGCAGACAGCAATACCGTAATAGATGAGCCCAGCAATAAAGCACTGCAAACAAACAGTACTGGACTAGATCCTGGAGAAACATGCCTGCCCCCACACCATCATGCAGCCCAGAATATGCACTGTGCTGCGTGTGAAACCATAGGAGCAGCCTGAGTCACACACAGAGATTGGTACCATCCATCACAACTTAGAAACTTGTCCTTTGTTTCAGAGTTGCACCTGAGGCCTCAAATTAGATGTGACAATTTTTACACCAACCGGTGCTAAGGTGTTCTGCAGAAAAACCTATCTTTGTAGACAGCTTGTCCCCACAGAAGGGGTGATTATTTGATTGGCTTCCTCCAATTGCAAAAGGAAGAATGTTTTCTTTGCTCATCAAAAACCAGGAATTAAATAAATAGCAGTTAGCCTGTACATCGTGCCTTGATTATAGCTTACCTGCCTCTCTGATACAGTCTGCGCCCAAAGCTAAGAGAACAATACTGCTTTAATTGATCTCATACCTGATGTGCTTGAATCATGACAGGACAGGAGAGCATCTCAGATCATCGTGTTACAGACCTGTGTATGGTCAGAAGCAGTAAATACTGTGCTAGCAAGTGCACGGATACGTACAGCTGCCAGCTCTCAACAACACAATTAGAGGGATGGAGGAATACCACAGAGTTCATCAGGAATCTCCCTGGTGCTGAGTTAGTGCCTGCACTCCTTCCTAAACCAATGCAATTACACTCATCTGTCCTCACTGCTACCCTCACTCAGCCTTATAGCCACTAACCACTATGCACTCCCACTAGCCTAAGCTCTGAGTACGTGGGGCCCACCAAAGGCAGTACTTCTGGCTGAACTGAAAAGAACCTACACACCCTGTGAGGAACATCACTTATACACATCCCTTTGTCACCCTCAGTTGTTCTGCTTCAATAGGTTTTGGGGTGCTGACACCATACCTAGCAGCTTTGGATTAGCTTTTCCAAATGAGAACAAACAGCAGCTCTCTGGTACCTAGCTTTGATACATAAGTTGCATTACTTAAATGAACGATCTCTGTGAATAGGATATTTGGGCAAATGAGAAAAGGAGGGTATGTTCAGGCACGGGGGAGAGACGGTATTTAGATTATTGTCCTTTAGATAAAATGCATGAGAACAACTGTAATTTCATGTCTGAGATGGTTTTGATTCGGATATATTGAGCTATCTATTCTGGCTGCTCTGTGCCGTGTTACTCCATAAATCACACGGCGACCCTTCCATCTCCCCACCGAGCACACTAACCCCCATTACCTCTCGGCCACACAGATGTTCCCTCATTGAGACACTCCGTGTGTGGCCGTGTGCCACGCTCACTCTCGCATGGATTTCAGCCCACGTTATGTCACGTCAGCGCCCTTTCTGTGTGCGAGCCCTCTGGGTTCATACGTCCTTCTGAATAACAAATTGATCGCTCCATGGGCATGAGCGATAGATGCACGGCACTATCTGCCGTTGTTATCCACGTGCCGACGCGAAGGACGCACAAAGAGCAGGAAGGAGAGGAGCAGCTTAAGAGGAGGATGCCGCGTGAAGACGTGATCAATGTCTCTAACCCACACCATTCCCACTGAATGCTCGGTGATGAATCACCCTATTTCTGAGCCCAAACAGTCCCTGGGTCGGTGAGCCCACGATTCAGACCGTGAACGGGTGAATGTTTCGCTCAGAGAATGAAAGAGAACTCGGAAACGTGTAAATACCAGCGCCTCTGTGCTGTCGCGCAGCACTCAGGTGCTCGGCTCGAGTTGCGCGCAGCTCTTCAGCTATGGCAGCAGAGCGCTCAGAACGCATTGAAACTTCCTCGGTGAGAAAGCTTTGGTCCGACACACGCGTTCCACGCGTGGCGCGGCACTTAACGAATGCTTTCTCACGAGCAAGGCAAAGACAGGCGCGTTACTGTCAAATCCTCGTACATTCGTGCTTTTTAAGGCACGGACAGCGGAGCTTGGACGGCTGCGATCCGGGTCTCCCGGTACCACTCCTTCAGGCGGCGGCGGAGCGCCCAGCACAGTACTGACAACTCGGTACTTCTGCCGCGCTCCGAAATATTCCTCCTCTGGGGAAAAAAATAAAAATAAAAGAGAGAGAGAAAACGGGGGCGGCCCGCGCGGGCGGAGGAGAACGCCGCGAGCACCGCGAGAGCCCGGGGCCGTCGGGGCGGGATAGAGCGGCTCGTGCTGCCCGCGGCGGAGCGGAGCGGGGCGGGGCGGGACCCCCGCAGCCGCCCGCGGGGACCCTCCCTCCCTCCGCCCGCCTCCCGCCTCCGCGCCGCCAGGGGAAGCGGCGGGCAGGGAAAGCGGCCGCTCCCCAGAGCCCCCCCCACCCCCGGCCATGCCGAGGGAGGAGGAGGAGGAGGGCGAGGGAGCGCGGCCGCTGGCGGGATAGAGGCGGGCGGCGGCGGTGCCCCGCGCGGGGCGAGGCGGAGCGGCGGCCCCGCGCCCGTCCATGGGGCGGCGCTGAGCGGCGTTGCGGCGCGGCGGGGCAGCATGAAGACGCTGCTGCTCAGCCGGTTTCTCCTGCTGCTGCCCTGGGTGCTCGTCGTCGTCATCGTGCTGGACATCGACAGCAGCCGCGCGCCGCCGCCCGCTCCGGGACCCCGCGGCGGAGGGAGCGGCGGGAGCGGCGGCAGTGGCGGCGGAGGGTCCCGGCCGGCGGCGGAGCGGGCGTCCCCCCCGCGGCTCCCCGAGGCCGCGCTGCCCACCATCTATGCCATCACGCCCACCTACAGCCGCCCGGTGCAGAAGGCCGAGCTGACCCGGCTGGCCAACACCCTCCGGCAGGTGGCGCGGCTCCACTGGATCCTGGTGGAGGACGCGGCGACGCGCAGCGAGCTGGTGAGCCGCTTCGTGGCGGGCGCCGGGCTGCCCTGCACGCACCTGCACGTCCCCACGCCGCGCCGCTACAAACGGCCCGGGCTGCCCCGCGCCACCGAGCAGCGCAACGCCGGCCTGGCCTGGCTGCGGCAGCGGCACCAGCACCTGCCGGCCCCTCAGCCCGGCGTGCTCTTCTTCGCCGACGACGACAACACCTACAGCCTGGAGCTCTTCCACGAGGTGCGTGGGGACGGGCCGCCGGCTCCCCTCGGCGCCGGCCCGTCCCATCCCGTCCGGTCCGGTTCCCTCTCGCTGCCCGACTCCCGAGCTCGGTCCGGGCGGGCGCCTCGCGGACCGGTGACGGCTTTCCCGTTTCCTTGTCGGGATTATATAACGGGTACGGACCGCGCTGACCGCCCCTGGCTCTCCCCGGTTGAGCCCCGCGCTCCGTTCCGTCTTCAGCCCGGTGCTGAGGCGCTCCGGTAGGTGATGCTCCCGGCTCTCCTCGTGTCCCCCCTCGGCGTGGAGGAGGGCCGTGCCGTTAGCAGAAGATGACTGTCGGGGCTGGAACGGCGGCAGGAACGAGCGGGAGCACCCGGTGGGGGCGGCGGAGCGCGAGGCTGATGGCGATCCGCGTCCCGCACCGATGGGACTGCGATGCGTGGGATTCACAAGGGTCATGCTTCTTGGGATGCCTTTAGGGCATCACGTGAAAGAAATTCTCTAGAGTGGGCTGTTTTAGAAGTGGTTCTGTTTGCTCGTGTGGGGGTGGTAGTGCGTTCATTCCCGCTTTCAGCGTGCTGGCGGTCCCGATGAGCAGGGCATCCCACTGCCTTTCTCAGTTTGGCATTCGGCACTGAAGCTGCCAGTTTGAGGACCTCGGCCTGGAGACGTGACTCTTGTTGACAGTGATGTCCTTAAAGTCTCGTGGCTGCACTGAGGTTGTTAATGGTGTCCCAGTCCTCCATGTGTGGAAGCGTCCATCTCTGCTCAAAGATACAGACTACCCTGGTGCTTCATAAGGGGCTCTGTAAATTGATACAGAAAACGCACTTAGAATCGTTTGAGTTGGAATAGACCCATAAAGACCATGTAGTGCAACCCCCTGCAGTGAGCGGGAACACCCACAAGCTAGAGCAGGTTGCTCAGAGCCTTGTCCACCCTGACCGTGAATGTCTCCAGGAATGGGGCATCCACCACTTACCTGGGCAACCCGTGCCAGTGCTTCACTGTGCTTAGCATAAAGAAAACCTTTTCCTTATATCCAATCTATGTCTCCCCTCTTTTAGTTTGAAAGCGTTTCCCCAGTCCTGTCACAAGGGGCTGCTTAGAAGTCTGTCCCCTTCCTTCTTACAGCCTCACTTCAGGTACTGGAAGGTCGCTCTCAGGTCTCCCTGGAGCCTTCTCTTCTCCAGGTGAACAGCCCCAGCATTCTCAGTCTGTCGTTGTAGAAGAGGTAGTCCATCCCTTGGGTCAGTTTTGTGGCCCTCCTCTGGATGTGCTTCAACAGGTCCTCGTGTGGTGAGGACTCCACATCTTGCGCAGTACTCAGGTGAGGTCTCACCAGCACGGAGCAGAGGGGCAGGATCCCCTCCCTCCACCTGCTGGCCGCTCTTCTGAGTGCAGCCCAGGGTACAGTTGGCTTTCTGGGCTGCGAGGGCACATCTGCATGACAGCAAAGGAATAAACGTGTGAGTGGCTAACCTCTCACGTTAAGTGAGTAAGTGGGAAACCTCAGGCACGGCAGAGGATCTGTGCTTCTTCTGGCTCACAGTGATCTTGTACCTGCAGCCACACACCTCTCTTTTCACCAGGTTTAGCTGGTGGGGAAGAGCTGTTTATTTTGTGCCCTATGTTTGAAGGCCTGCCCGTGTGCGTGAGTGAGTTCTCCCTTGAGATGTAGCATCTGGAGAGCTCCAGTGCTGGAGCAGAGAAAGAGCTTTTGCTTCAGGTTCCACCAGCTGTTCCCATGGCTGTTTTCTGGTGTCACTGGTGTGTATAAGACATTCTCTGGGATGCCACCAGTATTCCCACTGGGAGCACCTCATCCACCTGGCAGAGCTACTGGAAGTCCCCTGGCGGGGTTTGCTGGCAGGATGTGCCTTCACAGCAAGTGGGAGGTACATGTGCAGGGAGATAGCAGTCTTGTTGTCAGCCGAGGCACTGCCTGAAATTTTATTTCTTGTTTAAAAAAACCTTCTCTGTGGTTACAGATTCTGAGTTGACAGCTTTGTAGTAAATCCTGCTCTCTCCTTCAGGAATTGATTGATTTATGAGGGTAAACTGAGCTGCTTTTTTCCAAGCACGAAGAGAGAGCACTTTGGAACGTGTTGCATGCAGAAGGAATCCAGTAGTAATTCTGCCTGAAAGTGGCACTGGAGATGCCTGAGAGGGAGGCTTTCTCTGCCTGTTACATGGTACCGTACCAGGAGCCATCCTCCAGCTAGGCAGCTGCCTAATCCCACACGTGCTCTTCTCTCAACCACTTATTTAGGGGAGCAGTGTGAACAGCAAGAGAGGAGCTCTCTATTCTGCCCTATGCTGGCAAAGTCATGCCACGGGCCAAGGTACCTGAGGGTGCGTGCGAGGTGTGCATTTCACTGCTCATTCCTGCAGTCAGAGTGCATTACTGCAGGGCAGAAGATGTGCCAGGGAGCTGCACACCCGTGTAGGGTTGTGTTGACGGCAGCTCCTCTGCTGTGGGATTCCCTGGTGCTGCAGTAACAGTTGGAGCCTTTTAGCAGAGCTTGCTGTGAGCAGAGGTGGATGAGCAGTAGGGGCACGATAAAAAAGGAGGGTGCTTTGACACAGGATGCCACGGCACGTTGCTGAGAGCTTTTGATGAGGAAATTCTGATCTTTGTCCAAAGTACTCCTGTCTGGTACTTACAGGAATGAGCGTGTTATATTTGATAGGGAGCAAACTGTGCAGCGTGTTATGTGGAAATGAGGGGAGTAGAAAACAGGAACAGAAATAACTCTGCAGAGGTGTCTTGCTTATTTTTTTGCTGGCAAGATTATGTCCTAAAAGTCAGACTTGGACAGAGGCTGGGCAGGTTTAGCTGTAGGGTATGGTGGAGATGGTTGTATTTCTGCTGTTCCAGTCCATTGGTCATCTGCTCAGCTGAGTGTTTTGCTGGGGAGGACCCAGCATCCCTGGAAGGCTTTGAGGAAGGACCGATTGTTAGAGGGTTGTGAGGTTCCTCGGAAGGCTCAAGAAATAGTTGCAGAAGTGGAAGTGTGGCCTTTGAATAAATCCCAGCTCTTTCCACTTGAGAGCATAATGGTGCTCAGGTGAAAAATCACGCTTTTAGTTCCGTGCTGCTGGTGCTGGCATATTGTTTTGTCATTTATTCTTTCGGGATGCAGAGCTCAGAAGTGATTTATTTTTTTCCGTGCTCACATGTGATGTGTTTGCCCGGAGGTGTCCGTCTGCATCAAAACCAGCAGTCCACTTTCTGAAAACATCTTTTATCAGCTGAACCTCAGCTGCATTCATAACCAAGCCCCCGTGAGGCCTGAAATCTCCACTTCAGCTCGTGATACGCTTTACAGATGTTTCTATATGAATCATCAGAACTTCTGCTTTTTACTGTAGGCCGTTCTTTTTGCAGTGACTCTGTTACAGTTTGTTGTCTTTGTGCTCCATCCTGTTCCTGAATGCAGGTTGTTGTAATGTTGTGACTGATGCTTAGCGACTGCTGATTTTATATTTTCAGACATTCTGGAGGAAGATTTAGGTAAGGCTCACGTTCCACTTTCCTAGAGAGGTGTTAGAAACAAGATTCCAGGCCAAGCACTGGGAGCTGTTGGTAGACATGGTTGAAATTCTACTACCCTGAACTCCTCCCTAAACCCTTAGCTGGGGCAGGTGTCTTCATTGTGCTGAAAGGAAACGCACTGACTTCTGCAGATTCCTCTCTGGTCCTCTAATGCTGTGCAATGCATTCTGAATACAGCCCTGCAGAATGGATTTCAAAGTAAATCTCAGCATTAATTCTCATTTCTAAGGAAAAACAAATCCTTTTATTTAGTAGCTCAGCATTTAGCCCAGTTGCTCACTGAGCTGGGGACCGGAATTCAAATTGCTGTATCTGTTGCCTGCACGAGGATGCCCTGAATTTCATGCTGGAAAGGGAAGGAGGGGAGGAGAGGGAGCTCCACCCTTTTAGCTTGAATTTGAGTTGTCTTCACAAGTAATCCAAGATTCACAGAGCCACAGAGAATATGAGAATCTGGTCAGTCTTCTCTGACTCAGTCAGCTGGGTTGGTCTTCCTGGGAGTGATTTAAACAAACGTTGAATTGAACACAAAATCTCTGTACTATTTTGAAAGTATGATAATGCTTCGGTAGTGGCCTCAGTTGCCCAGCAGCATCATCCTCAAATCAGCCAGATGGGAAGGAATCTTCAAGAGATGAAAAATAACAAAGATTTCTTCTTTGTTAATAGACATTGATAATTCTCATAGTGGCACTGTAGAGCAGAGGACAAGTGGTGTGAGTGGTTCAGAATGAAGGGCAGGGACACGAGAGAACATTTTCGTTCTCCCAGGAGGTTTGCATGAAGGCAGCAGGCATTCTAAATGTTGTTAACAGTTTGCAGCTGGAAAAAAATCCTTGTTAATGAAAGCAGAACCTATGTACACAGAGACATCGTGCGTCACATGGACGTCTGATGGCCAGTCTACGTATCTGTCAGCTACCTTTCTTGGCCGCTGTCTGTATCACTGTGCCTTTCTGCTTTGCACTGCTGGGGCAGGGCTGCTTCAGGTCTTCCATGGGTGCAGCAAGGTATTTCCTTTCAGCTGCAGTTCTGGTGGCTAAGGGCCATTTGTGCTGTGCACCCCTTGCAGAGAACTCATGGACTTGCCAACCTGCTACGCAGCATCTTTTCCAATGCACAGATAATGCAGGTGCTAGCTCTTGTCAAAGTTAATTCTGTACGTGTTTCAGGGGATGGCTTGTTCTTTTTTTAACGGCTTGAATTGGTTTTGTATATATGTGAGAGATGTCAGTTTTCGTTCGCTATTTTATTCATAGACTTAAACTAGCACCAAAAATTCCGGGGACTTCTGATCTGTTACAACAATCAGAGAAACCTAATGGGAGCTTTTCCCCCTGATTTGAACAGTTTCTGGTTAAAACCTAAGTGAGAAGTGACACTGATGTCACTGATTTGTCAAAAATGTCAGTGAAATATTTTGAAAGCAAGGATTGAAATTTCTGCATCTCTGACTCTGTTCACGACTTTTATTCCCTATTAGCAGAAGAAAGTTCTACATGTTTTTTTCAATTCCTTTTTTTCTTCCAATTTTTTTGGGGTTTTTTTTTCCCCCCTCGCATTATATAGGGCTTTTATAGGAGTGAACAGTTGGAAACTGAACTTAACGCTTCAGTTTTCCCATGATCTTCTTTGTAAAACAGCTTGAAAGCAACTCAGAAAAAACGGGAGAGGGGAGTATTTCCTACTTATTTCACATTTAACGAGGGAAGGGTTCGTGCTCCTTTGATAGCTTAATATAGTGGATTAAGGGTATGGCAGTTACGTAAAAGTTACTTCCAGGTAGTTTTTAATGGATATGGTTATGCAGAAGATTCAAAAGAAATAGAAGTGAATCTAGTTCTCTTTGAAAACACGAAGGTCTTCTGTTACATCTCGCAGAGCCGCTTGGAAAATCAGATTTTTGCCATCCTCTTAAAAATAACACTCAGCAGCATAGGTGGAATTAAATATTAGCTGGCTGTCATTAGTTATTTGCTTCATAATGAAAAAGATCTAAATAAGAGTTAGCAGTGCATTAAATACCTTTCTGGTATATAAATTATTGAGGAATACATGGCAGATTTTAAATGCGCACTGACATTCCTCTCGCACATAGACATGTAATACCTACGCCAAAAGGTTGGATTAGGAGAGACCGGTAGAGAAACAATGACACAGCTTAAAAAACGAGAGGAAACAGTGACAAAAAGGTTATTTGAAGCGGATTTATCCAAGTGAGGGACTGTGGATTACAAGGTACTCTCTGTGCTTTGACAGCAACCTTCTCCTTTTTACCTGCAAAACTAATACCGTTGCTATGAAATTAATTATGAATCTTTAGAGGCTCTTTAGAGGTGTGTTGCACCATGCGGGAGCACAGCTGAGTGGAATGACAGAAAGCAGGATAAGAAAAAGAATTAGTAAGTGGGAGAGCTGAAAGGGTCGTGTTTTGGAAGTCTTCCCAATGCAGAGATTGGCTCCTAGCTACAGTAGTTAAGATTTATACAGCTTTCTCCTGTAGGGAAGCAGTGCTGACATTTTACCCAAGGATGCTGATGTCATTTAGGGACATTAATCAGTGTAACCAATATGTAAAATGTTGCTTGAGAGAGGGGAAGTTAATCTGTCCTCCATATGCAGTGGGCACTGTATAAACCAGTGGACGCAGTGTAAGGAGAGGTAAAGGGAAGAGCTTTGCAATGGTATGATGAAGCACTGAAGTCTCGTCACCTGTAAGGGTTGTGGAGCTTCCGTGGTGTGTATGAACGAACAGATGAGGCAGATACCTGTCAGGTTGTGTTCATGTGCCATGTCCCCAGCTGCAAGGCTGGCTAGGGCAGTGGCTGCTTTGTAGACCCTTCCTCTGCACTTTCCCCTGGAGGCACGGACCCTTTGTAGTGAAGTTCCCTGACATCACACTTGCTTTTTGAAGTTCCTTTCCCTGCAAAATCACAGGCACAGGTTTTCTTTGACTCAGTGCCCCTTTAAAGTAATGTTAAGTAGGGATGGGAGCCCTGTTTAGTGCCTAAGTAATGGGGAGCAGAGGAGCTGTCCTTCTGGCTTGTAGTGCAGCAATGTATGTTTTGTTGAAACAGAAATTGGCTTTATGTGACCTGAGAGCAATGCACAATGCCTTTTTTGAGAACTGATAGGGTAGCTGGCTGTGCTCATGTTACCTGTAGCAGCTATTTTCTGTGAGAGCTGTGCTGAAGGAGCTCTAGATAACCTCCTTGGTACCAATAAATTGGAGTTTTGCATGTAGGTGTATTTGAAACTCACTGGGATGGAGTTTGATCCAAGCAGTAGTCTGAAGACAGACCAGGGCAGATCATGCCAGGGCTGAAGCAGTAGAGGACAGAACAGTGCCTACTGCTTGAGGCAGCCAGGTTTGCCTTGCTGAAAACATTGAATTCCAGATAGGAGCACATCAGCATCAGGCTGAAATAACACTAGTATGGTTGTTTCAGCATCGAAGCCTTCTCACTGTAAAGAAGCAGGAGTCTACTTCCTTCTCTGTCATTTACCTTCGTTCCCCTAGGGCTTCTTTATTTTCTCACTGGCTTGACATCTTACCCATCCATCAGTCCAGCACCTCCCATTAAGTAGTTTTCCTTGATTGACTGAGATGCTTTTTTTGGCAGTGCTTTTAACACTTGTCTCTTTTACTACTCAGCTACATTTTCTGCATTTTCACTTGTTATTCTTTAGCGGTTCCTATGTTACTACTATATGCACTGTGGTGTTCCCGTCACCTCATTGGGATTTCTGCTGTCAGTCGTTAATGCTCTCACTGTCATTTCCTTGCCTACTCCTTCCTAGTTCTCCCCTGCTTCATTTTGGCTTCATTCTGCCATCTTAGTGTCCATTTCCTCACCTCCCCACCCAGAACATTGTTATCCTGTGTGTCCCAACAAAATTAGGGGTAGGAAGAAGCATTTCCAGAAGGAGATTCATCCTGTCTTTAGGCAGCTGTCTAAGCTGGGCAGGATGATTCACACTGGCACATTTGTATCTCTGCTCATTAACTGTCAGAACTGAACTAGGATAAACTAGATGCCTGACTTAGAGAGTTCCCTGTAAGTACGATGAGTCTCATTCTTGTACACCGCTAGGACTTAAAAAGCACTGAATAGTAAGAGAGCATGTGATGCCACATTAAAATGACAGCTAGAAGAGCTATTTAGGAAGCTGTTTGTAATTTATAGGATTTGGGTAGTTGTGTAACCCACAGCAGCAAAGCTGTTTAGAATTAGCATGTTTCTGAATCACCTTTTTGTTTGATAGTGTCAGACTCCAGCTGCAAGCTGACCTTTTAATCCAAATACAGCTTTCACAGAATCATGCCTAAGTACAGCCGTAATGCATCAGTATGTTAAATGCAGTAATGCTATTCTAGAAGATTAAAAGAAATATTCCTACTTCCATCTGCCTAACGTATCCCGAGGCTGCCAGGTATTTCAGAATTAGCATAAATAGTGGTCTAGATGTGCTCTTGCAGTTTATACTTAAAGGGATTGTTGCATTCTTGACACACGCTTATTTCATTCTCCACAAATGGAACCTGTGAGAATAAGGAAAGTAACACAAGGGCAAAATAAAGAGCTCTGTAAACGTTTACCTATTTTCTCCTGATGTATGGTGGCTTTACTGGCTTAACTTGCAGACACGGAGACAGACCCAAGGCTATAATAATTCTTGGGTCATTTTGTGCCAGTTTCATGAGGTCAGTGAGATGCTCTGGAGTAACAAGGTTTTGCTACACGCTTTGTAAGGTGAGATATTAGTGTAAATCTGTCTGGCTCTGTTAGTGTATTCACCCAGTGCAGAAGTGTTGTGTGACCTTGCTTAGTTTGCAGTATAGCTACGAGAAAAGTCTGGGCTTGGACTTAGTGCGTGTGAGCTGCCCTGGTGTTACTGGGGCATGCTTGTGCTTACCTGGGGGCACTTTGTGCTTGCTGTGGGTGCAGACAGGCAGCCAGCACAGAGCAGCTGGGACACTGTAAATCAGTACAGTGATAAGTTGGTGCTGCAGCCATGTGCTCAAGTACGCATTGGTGCTGATAGACAAGAGGTAGGGGGACATCTGTGTTCATCCTGCAGATAACACCAGCTTTGCATAGTAGAATATGTGGCTTGATCATGCCCTGCGAGCCTACTGGAAAATTGGCAGTATAGACAAGCCCAACAAGATCATGCCTTGTGTCCATTCCCCTTTGGTTTTGGATGTTAACAATGTCAATACACCTTTAGAAAAACTGCAGTGTGAATGTGTCATTAAAACCAGAGCTAAAATCACAATGATGCACTGACCATGAGATAGTGGAATTCAGCATCTTACATTGAAGAAACCAGGCAATAAGTAGGATTGCAACCCCGGACTTCAGGAGAGCTGACTTGGTCCTCTTCAAGGACTTACTTGGAGGTATCTCATGGGTTGGAGTATTGGAGGGTAAGGAAGCCCAAGAGAGTTGGTTGACGTTCAAGCACCACTTCCTCCAAGCTCAAGATTGGTGTGTCTGTCCTGAACAGTAAGAAATCAGGTGAAGGTGGCAGGAGACCCACACGGATGAGCAAGGAGCTCACGGGAAAACTTGAAGAAGAAAGTCTATGGAATGTATTAAAGAGGTCTTGCCATTTGAGAGGAACATTGGAAACTGATGAGGCTGCATTTGGAGTACTGTGTCCAGTTCTGGGTTCCTCAGTTCAAGAAACTATGCGGACTTCTAGAGAGGGTCCGGTGAAGGGCCACAAAGGTGATCGTTGGCCTGGAGCATGTCTGTTACGAGGAAAGAGGCTGCCCAGGGAGGTGGTGGAGTCTCCTTCTCTGAAGATGTTCAAGATCCAGCTGGACACCTCCCTGTGCAACCTGGGCTAGGGAGCTGCTTTGGCAGGGGGTTGGACTAGGTGATCCCTAGAGGCCCCTTCCAACCCCTACAATTCTGTGATTCTGTGAAAGGCCTCTCTCAAGACCTGGGGCTGTTCAGCCTGGAGAAGTCTGAGAGGGGATCCTATCAATGCCTATAAATATCTAATGAGTGGCAGCCAAGTGGATGCAGCCAGGCTCTTTTCACTGGTGCCCAGTGATGGGAAAAGGGGCAGTGGGCGCAAACTGGAAGTTCCATATGTACGTGAGGAAAAACATCTTTACTCATGAGGGTAACATAGCACTGGAACAGGCTGCCCAGAGATTTTACAGAGTATGAAGATAACTTCTCTGGAGATATTCAGAACCCACGTGGATGCTTTCCTGTGTAAGCTATTGTAAGGAACCTGCTTTAGTAGGAGGGTTGGGCTCAGTGCTCTTCAGAGCTCCCTTCCAACGACTACAATTCTGTGAGGTCTGACTGATTTCTGTATCGGAACAGTTGGTTGCTAATCCTGCATTTTCTGAATGGAGGAGTTGGATAGATGGGAAAAGCAATCTGAAGTGGGTAGGAGCAATAAAATAGTCAATGGTTTGAACACAGAAGATGCACAAAGAGCTGGAAGGAGAGGAGATGTACAGGTGTGCAGCTCTCTTCTGTGTATGCAAACATAACTGGATTTCTAAGTATGTATTTTATACGCTCCCTACATTCACTTAAAAATCTGCTAATGTTTCAAACTTAGAAATGCGACCCAGAGTGAAGTGCTGTCTTTTTTTTTTCTTCTGGGTCTCCTGGGAGTCTAAATGATAACAGATCTTCCACCTTAACAGAAAGAGGAGCAAGTGTTTAATATTTAACCAGGAGTGCATTACAAATAAGTAAAATTATATTTGTTTTCTTGTGAAGATGAGTGTTTGAGAGAAGAAAAGGATCACATTTCCCTAAGGAATAGGCCTCAACTACTGTAGAAGATGAGATTGTTTTAAAAATCAATCAAATTAAGCCTGTGTTACAGTGGGATAGCTTAATACTTGGTTAAATAGGGCCGTGTTTAAGCATGGTAGTTAAATCAGCATGGTACAGCTGGGCAGGCTGTAGTGCCTGCACTGTGTGTTCCGTGCCCGGCTCCTCAGGCCTCAGTGCAGAGCAGCACGTCAGTGTTTATGTCGTTTTACCTTCCCATTCACTGCAGAAAATGGGTTGCTAACCAGTGTGCTGAATTCAAAGAACCCCAGCCCAGCACACTTGATGCTGAAGAGTCATTTTCTGCTCTGTAATCTCCTGCAGGATAGATGAGGGCAGTGTTTACAGAATTACTTCTGGTTATCTCGGGAACAAACACCTTACACTGCCTGTCCCCAGAAACTTAGCAGTTCTTTCTGGAACAAAACGTGAATGTTTAAAGGCATGGTCCCAACTTTTCTTTTTTTTTATTCCTTTTTCATATGAGCCTTGAGTAGATGTAACCTCTTTTGCACAGATCTGGCATAGTGCAGTCAGGGGGAGAGCCGTACTGAACATCCTTGTGACCGGTCTCAACTGCACGTGTCCTAGTGAAGTATTTGCTAATTTGCTTTCAAATGACTGTTAGTGAGGATGAACGCTTTTAGACTTTCCACCAGTGCTTTCAGGAAAGCTGTCTAGGGAGGCTGCAGGCAGTCACGCTCTGCCCACCTCTTGCAGATGCGCACGACCCGTAAGGTGTCGGTGTGGCCCGTGGGGCTGGTCGGGGGACGGCGGTACGAGCGCCCGGTTGTGGAGAACGGCAAGGTCGTCGGGTGGTACACGGGCTGGAGAGCTGACAGGCCCTTCGCCATCGACATGGCCGGTAAGTGCTGAGCTGCATGCCGCATGAACGAAAGAAAGCTCATCATGCCTGTTCTTACTTTATTTTGTGAGTGGGACAGAAATGCACATCCCGGTGTAAGCAGGTTTTGAAACTCCTCAAGCGTATCTGCTGTTCATAGAGCTATAGCATTAAATGTCCTGCAAGTCTGAGTTTGCACACCTCATTTAATTAAGTTGCTTCTCAGTGATGGCACAACTTACTTTCGCTTGCTTGTAATTGCATGTGGCAACTTGGCTTTTATGTTGAATGAATTGTTTTTCTGGAATGAGTTAATTGTAAATCAATTCATCCAGTTAATTTTTGCAAGGAGCCTTTCCTTGCTCGAGTCATCCATCTACAGCAGGCAGTATAAATGGAGACCCTTCTAAGACCTCATGTTGTAAAACGCTGCTTTATCGTGACATAATTCATTGTTTTATTGGCTATTTGGAGTGATGGTGATAACTGTAGATGGATATAGTATGAAATGCTGGGCTTAGGGGGAAAAAATCACTGACAGCTCTAGCCTAGCAGATGAAGGCAGAAAAGCTTCAAAATTGATCTAATCAATCTTCCATGGGAAGTTAGCGCACCACACAGCTCTGTCTTGCTGTCAGTCCACGCTTAGGCACTCTTTCCTGTATATTCACAACTGCCACATGAGTCATTGCTGTGCCAAATTCTGATTTCTGGTGCAGCAGCAGCTGGTTTCCCAGCGTGACACAGTATTTGCACGTCAGCATTTTCTACGTAGGTTGCTCTGAAAGTAATGCCTCCTATTTATTTCCATGGAAACTGTAACAGCTAGAAAGAGCACAGTAGTGCTATTTGATGGAGTAAATTCTCAGCTGCAAAACAGTATTTTTCAACATAGTCACCAGCGTTAGCTATGCATTTTTGCCAGTGATGAACAAGAGCCTGCATGCTGCACTCGTTAACATCTGCACAGCCATCCAGAATGTGGCTTGTCTTTCACGTCACTGTTGCCACTGCTGAAACACACCACCCGCCACCTCACTGTGCTCAGGTTTCCATAAATGTTCAGTGAATGTCAGAGCATGCCATTCTTCTGTATTCAGGAATTCAGTGATGCACATTTGCTACATACCCACTTCCATGTCAGGTGCCATTGTCAGACTGCCCCTCTGCTGCCGTCTGCCACACAGCAACAGCATGGAACAGGATTTTGGTGGGAAGGCTCAACCTCTACTGCCACACCACCAACATCAGCCTCTGACATTGTGGGCCAACGTAATAAAACAGGAGGCATTACTTTTGGAGCAGCTCCTGGATATTTAGAGAGGAGAGGGATGGGGGGAAAAACACAGGGACAAGAACGGGATAGAATTAGCCAGCAGTTTTCATTTTTTTTCAGACCTTTATGTCTTGGCAATGGAAGAAGGACATTACTTTCTCGTCTTGAGGGGTTTTTTTTTGTATGGATTGAGGTGTTTGATGAGAAGTGGTAGAAAAATACACTTTCTGGTTACTGGTATACCTGGCATGAGAACACTGGAGCCTGGGGGCAGAGGTGGTAGTCCTCAGGGGAGCCTGAGTTCTGCCTGTCCCTACAATCATGCTGCGCGTTGATGACTGCAGCCACGCGCTGTGAGAACAGTCTGTGTGTGGGTTATAGACACAGCTCCTGTGCTGCAGGAAGGCATTATAAGGATGATAGCGTGGTTCATAATTCATTAGCAGCAGGCAGAAAGCCATTACACTACATTAGCTGAGGGACTAACCTTGGTAGGAAGAGATGCACGGAAAGCTCGTGTCATCTTTGCTTACAGCTGCTGCTGCTGCAGCACGGGCATGAGGGAGAGGCAGTGCTCGGAGCATTACTGGCTCCTGCACCTACAGAGGTCTTACAAGGGAGGGGTTTTGGAGACAGAGGTACAGGGGCTGTGAGTATGGGAAATCATCACTGCAGAATCACAGAAAAGAAGGTGCAGCTGCGGAGAGAACTTCTGTTAGTCCAACAAAAATAACAAACAGTTAAATTGCATTTTCAGATCATTATTTCAGTAAAAAGGGAAAGCACGTGAACTTCTTATTTTAGACTTGAAGGTGTGGGCCCACATCCATACCTCCCACAAGTCAAGTGGAGCAGGTTCTGCTGATTTCATGGGGATCAGCTGAGACCCTAGCTGGCCAGCTTCTAGATTCTTCTTTGAAACATCACATTTTATCGGTTAAGTGAATGTAGGTTATTTCTTTCTAGAAGTTTGTGGCTGACACTGTTATTCCCCAGTGCTAAATTGCATTCAGAAAGCAGAGTAGCTGTTTCCTGTGTTCCTTATTGTCAGGCAACCACCGGAGCATACAGATTAGCTGCGGTGTTTATGAAGTACCGCCTCAGTTTTAACAGTAGGTGGTTTGCAGAGTTAGACACAGACTTAAGGGAGGAAAAGGGAAGGAGAATTGGGTGTTGTAAGGAAAACATGGCAGTGCTTTCTGAGCTAGCAGGAAAAGGGGGTAAGAAATGACTGCAAACGTGCTGAGAGCAGTTGGATTTTAGAGAAAAGGGAGTGCGGCCAAGAGTATGAGGCCGAGGAGATGGAGGGGAGAAAGAACAGTTTGCCTGGAAAACAGACGTCTAAGTACACACTCAGAAAAGGAGGAAGGGGAGTGAATAATGTTGTTGTTGTTCCTCTCGGCTCTGTCCACCAGAAGCAGGGGAGAGAAGGGCAGGGGGAGCAGGATGGAGCTGCAGTTTGCTGTCGTCTCCTGTGAGCCTGTTTGACTCGTCCCCAGAACTCTGTGTTACCATAAGCACCCCTTGTTTTCCACAGTTAAGTGTTTCCTTGCTCAAGCCTGAGTACCAGGGCTGTGTGACCATGCTTTCAGCTCTGGCTGCAGAAAGCAGGGCTCGACATCTGCAGCGTGAGCTGCTGTCTCTCATCTCTGTGCATCCTCTGGAGCTGATTTAAGGAGTGTCTTTTGTAAAAGCACAAACCTTAAACAGGGAGAGCAGTGTGGCAGCACAAGTCACAGTCATTTTTGAATTTCTAAGGTGAATTTTACCTATTCATTTGTTTCCAAGAGAATGGTAAAAGGCATTTCTCGTTGGCTGAAATTCAACCTTACGTTATTGCTTTGGAAACTTATTACCTAGAACTGCTGAAAAAATGTTTTTGTAGTTCTCAGTGAAAACAGCACTTGACTGGATTCTGCAATAAATATTATTGGTGCTTTTAGCCAGGGTATGATAATATTTTATTAAACAGAGCTAAGCAAATTCTGTGTCCATTACATGAGAGTTAGAGGAGTTGGGCTCTTGTACAACAACACAAAGAAATTTGTTTAAGAAAATGTTCTTTTGGATACAAACATTGCCCAAAGGTTAGAAAGGGAAACAAACTGTCTATTCAGATGTGCAGTCCTAAGGCTCTGAAAGCATTATTAAGATGTGGGTTAAATATGAACTGAGGAAAACTAGTTTTTATTTAAAAAATAAATACATAAAGTTTAAGTTATACCTCCGTGTCAGAAAGTAAGAAGTATGGAAACAAATCGTCACCCTGGGCAGGTCTCACTTCAGTCTAAGCAAAACATACCCCAGGACAGATAGCTTTTGTCACTGGTATTTCTGTCACAGGCTGATCAGAATCTGACTGCAGTAGCAGCGAAGCATTTTTGTTCTGGGTGACTTTAGCTGGGGCACTCATTGCAGTGGGTTGACTGAAAAATAATGTGACAGACCCCAGCTCACTCCTCTTTTCTGGGGAGCGCAGTAGTAAAGGAAATGGAGCCAGCAATAGCTGGTTGCCTTGATGCAGAGCTACCTGAGATGGTAAGTGGGTGGAAGGTGAATAAGCAACAGTTGTTCCCATTGTTCGGTTCCATTGTTTGGTTCGAAATGCGCTGCCTGTATAGTGCCAGAGAAGTTCACAGAATCATAGAATGGCTTGGGTTGGAAGGGACCTCAAGGATCATCAGGTTCCAGCCCCCTGCCACAGGCAGGGTTGCTAACCACTAGATCAAGTACTAGATCACATTGCCCAGGGCCCCATCTGACCTGGCCTCAAACATCTCCAGATAGGGCGTGCACAGCCTCAATGGGCGGTCAGTTCCAGCACCTCACCACTCCCCCAGTAAAGAACTCCCCCAGCATCTAATCTGAATCTACCTTGCTTTAGTTTAAAACCATTCCCCCTTGTCCTGTCACTATTTACCCCTGTAAGAAGAGGATCTCTCTCATGTTTATAAACTCCCTTTAAATACTGGAAGGCTGCAGTGAGGTCTCCCCACAGCCTTTTTCAGCTGAGCAAGCTCAGTTCCTTCAGTCTGTCTTTACAGGAGATGTACTCCAGCCCCTTGGATCATCCTTGTGGCCCTCCTCTGCACCCTCTCCAAAAGCTCCACATCTTTCCTGTGTTGGGGGCCCCAGACCTGGATGCAGTATTACACATGGGGCCTCATGAGGGCAGAGTATATGGGGACAGTTACCTCCCTCACCCTGCTGGCCACCCCTATTCTTATGGAGCCCAGGATACCACTGTCCTTCTGGGCTGCAAGCACACGCTGCTGGCTTGTATTAAGTTTTTCATCAATCACAATCCCTAAGTCCTTCTCAGCAGTCCTTCTCCCAGCTTGTATACCTATGTGGGATGACCTCAACCTAGGTGCAAAACCTTGTGCTTTACTTTGTTGAATGTCATTAGGCTAACACAGGCCTACCTTTTGAGTTTATCGGAGTCCCCCTGGATGGCATCCCTTCCTTCTGCTGTATGAACTGCAGTCTCAGCTTGCTATCATCAGCAAACTTATTAAGGGTGCATTCATTCCCACCATCTGTCATTAATAAAGATGTTAAAGAGTACAGACCTGAGGCGCACTGCTCATTACTGGTCTCTGCATGGACATAGAGCCGTTGACCACAACCCTCTGACTGCAGCCTTCCAACCAATTCCTTATCCACCGAATAGTCCAACCTCATCCATCTCTCTCCATTTTAGAGATAAGGATGTGGCGGGGGACCATGTCAAAGGCCTTTCAGGAGTCCAGGTAGATGACATTGGTTGCCCTCTGTCCACTGATACAGTAACTCCATCATAGAAAGCCACCAGATTGGTCAGGCAAGATCCGCCTTTGGTAAAGCCACATTGGCTGTCCTGGATCACCTGCTTGTTCCCCTTGTGCCCTAGCACTTTTTCCAAGAGGATCTGTTCCATGGTCTTCTCAGGCACAGAGGTGAGGCTCATCTGCCTGTAGTTTCCCCCGTCATCCTTCCTCCTTCCTGTAAACAGGGGTGACCTTTCCAGTTTTCAAGTCCCCAGAGATTTTGCCTGACAGCCACAACTTTTCAAAGGAGATGGAGAGCAGCTTAACAACCACCTCAGCCAGCTCCCTTAGGACCCTGGGACACGTGTCGTCTGGCCCCATGGACATGTATGCATTCAGGTTTGTGAGTTGCCCTCAGATTTTTTCCCCTTACAGATGGGGGGAGTTTGCTCCTTCATTTCCCACTTCAAGTCAGCCTGCCTGTGTCTGTCTTAACCTCAAGCTCTGCAAATAGTTACAGCGTCTACAAGAACGTACAGGAATTCCTCTAGACAGATTCTGGACCTAGATGGCCTGATTCAGATTTAACTCTAGTGTCATTACACTTCGATATGTAAAGGAATGCAGGCCATAACAAGAACACTTGTAGGCTTTTAGGGAATGTGAAAAATCTCAATGGAGCATCACGTATCACAGAAACAAAAATGTTCAGGTTATTTTCAGGTTATCAATAGCCACTTGGGCAGCTGAAGTGAGTGCAGTGTTGTTTATTGTAGACCAGATCTTAAATCTGCTGTGACACTGTTATTGATTTACTTACGGCTTATTCCCAGCACGAGGGTTGTTTTTTTTAACCACCCATGAGCACCGCTTAGATCGTGAATCTCCTAATGTCAGGTCTGCTCAAGGAAAGCAGACAAGTGCTTTACATTAGCATTCCAGCAGCTGCTTCAGGTGTACAGATTAATCTATACCCGTGAATCACTGGGCAAGCACATTTTGGAGCCATTCATTGTGTGAGCCCCGCTGCTAGGGCCTGAGCAGCCACCTGGTCCTTGGATTTCGCAGTTGTGTGCCGTCCTTATGACATCTCTCTCACGATTCTCCTTAGAAAAGAAGCTGTTCTACTGATGATACCGGAAAATTTTGTGCATATTTTGTCTGCAAAAGCCACTGCTGCAATACGGAAGTACAAACAAAAAGATCTTGAGTGGCTATGGCGGAAAAACTCAGTGCCCCCACCTCACCCTCAATGGATGTAACAAGTACTTTAGACATTGCTGGGTTTAAGGTAGAGGGCCTCTTTCATGGTAAATTAATTGTCAGCAGGGTTCTCTGTTTTGAAGTATAAAAACGTGTGGCTGAGAACCCCTACTACACTGCAACACAAATGGTGCATGACCCGAAGAGAAAGGAAGCAGAGCCCAAGTGGTGGTACGGTTAACGTGTCAGAGGCAGTACCTCAAACTGTGTGGAAACAGCAAATCTGTGTCACCATCAGCACTGAGCTTTAGCGTTTACTCACTCTGGAAGTGATAAAGACTCCGTTTCTGGTGTGTCTTCAGGTACTGTGCTGTCTGGAGCATTCAGAGGCAAAGCCATTAATTGCGGCAACTAAATCTTGAAAGGAGGTCTAACTGGCTTAAGAAAAATGCTTCCATCATTTAGCAGAAACTGTTGATCCAACACAAGCCGAGGTGTGAATTAACTGATTCCAGACAAAGCAGCACAGATGCCATCTTTGCTGTGACTTCCAGATACCTCATCCTCCAACAGATTCCTTCTTATCGAGGTGGCTCATCAGCCAATTCCATTCATTTACAGCTTGGCATCAAACAGGACAACAAAACACTGCATTACACAGAATCACAGAGTGGCCTGGGTTGAAAAGGACCTCAAAGTTCGTCTAGTTTCAACCCCCCTGCCATGGGCAGGGTCGCCAACCACTAGAGCAGGCTGCCCAGAGCCACATCCAGCCTTGCCTGGAATGCCTCCAGGGATGGGGCATCCACAGCCTCTCTGGGAAACCTGTTCCAGTGCATCACCACCCTCTGAGTGGAAGTTACACTTTGGCTATAAACTTGCCCTATGGTATTTCACGTGCTTAAGCCCAGTATGACCTTGCAGAAATAATGTGTGTAACACTGGCTACTGTCAGTAGCCTATTAGCACAGATAATTAGCTGCTAGGGGAACTAACTAGTACCGGTGTGGTTAAACCATTTGCCATCTCACCTCTTTTTGATGTCAAAATGTTCTGCCTGTGATGAAGTGAACTGAAAGTTGGCACTGAGAAATGGTTTCCACTCGAGTGCTTTGGAAGTTTATCTGCATAAATACGTCAATATGTGAAACTGAAGCAGTTGTAAAGCAGAGCTGAAGAACCAGAGAGCCTGGGGAGAAGTCTCCTTGAATTATTTTCAAGTTGCTACTTATTCAAATCTCTAAAGATACACCAAGAATGCATGACCACTGACAGGGAAACAAACCACAGGCCCCAAGCCACTCTGTGCAGTACTCCACATCCTTATGTACAACAGCTTAATAATTTGACTTTATTCTGTGCCTGAAACATGGAGGGATTTTTGGAACCCACAACTGTGCTGCTCTCAGCCTGGTGACAAAGAGCTCGGCAGCAGTGAGGGCCTCTAGCCTGCTGAGGACAAACCCCACCAAGGAAGGGAAGTGCAGGTGGCCATCATTCTCACTGCTGCCCCCTGCTATGGCCAGCTGCGAACAGAACTGCTGGGTGCAGCACTGCTTCTAGCACGTGGTGCAGGCTGCGCTCCATTACAGAACGCTACGCTCCTTTTTAATAAGAAAAATCTTAATACTGGCTTTGGAATTACGTATTCCTCCAATTTTCCAAACAGATGTCAAAACTGTTGCAAAGGGAAAGCTGGAAGCACGGTGAACTAAAAACCATTTATTTGGTAGACTTGCTCTTAGATACAAGGCGTTGCAGACGTAATTCTCCTTTACAAGTGTATCAGGCTGACTCCTGAGTCATCCTTTGAGAAGTTTACACGTGACCGAATCCTGCTGAATGACAGCTCCAGACTTCTGTAACTAGTGGCAAATTGGAGATTCACAAGAGCTGCTTCAAAAAGGGTGAGCTTGTTCAAATCACCAGTTTCTCATTTGAGCTCCCTTATGGGACCTGGTGTATGTAATTAGGAGGAATGCACTGCAAACAGGCACTGATGGGATCCTTTGACAGTGCTGTGCAACACCAGCATCAGCTGCAGACTGTCCTGCAGGTGGCTGCTTAGAGGAATGGTGCAGAAGTCCCCGGTGTACAAGGCAGATGTACACCACGTATGAATTCTCTTCCACCACCAAAGACAGCAGTTGCTTTGTCAGAGTAATACATACGAATCCTTTTTCCTGATTCTCACCTTCAAACCTAGAAGTATTTTTTCAGTGTGCATTCCGTACACCTTACTCTAGTTAAAATTCAGTATAATTTCTTTAATAGAAGGAGAGAGGAAAGATTAACAAATACATTCTCTTAATGGGTGAAATGTTGAAAATCTGAATGCATCTTTGTGGCAGAAGAAAACAATGCAGGATGTACTATTCTAGCAAATACTGCCTACCCATATTAATCAAACTGAGATGTTTTTAAAAGGAACACGGAGTTTTCTAGGCTAAGTGTGGCTTGCACATCATGTAAACCTTCTGCTTTTTCTTAACCATTTTGTTCTTCCTTTCTTCAAGGATTTGCTGTGAGTCTGCAGGTGATTCTGTCACATCCAAAGGCCGTATTCAAGCGCCGCGGTTCTCAGCCAGGAATGCAGGAATCTGATTTTCTGAAACAGATAACAACGGTGGAGGAACTGGAGCCAAAAGCAAACAACTGCACAAAGGTACCCATTTACTGTCTACAAACGTTCTAGATGGCCTTCGTAGATGACCGTACTAATAACGTGTTACTTTATAGGTTCTTGTATGGCACACACGAACAGAAAAGGTCAATCTAGCTAACGAGCCAAAATACCATCTGGACACAGTCAATATTGAGGTATGATCCTGTGATGGGACACACGGTGCAGCGGATGTGTTGGAAGGAGCCCCAGCTCTGCCCCCTGGAACAGCCAGGAGGTGTGACATGCCCGGCAGACTTCTGTGGAAACAAAAGAAACTCGTCAGATTATCCTCTTAAGCAAATCAAATGGGTGTGCTTTGTTCTAACTTGTTTGCATGCATTTCTGAACTCATCTTAATTAACTGACACTTACCTTTGCTGTAAGGCTGTTTCCACATAGTAAAAAAATAAGAATAAAAAAAATCAATCAGTCAATCAAGAGAAACATGACTGCAATGGAACACCGCCAAAATCATCATGTATGTATATAGTTTTTGTATTTATCCAGCTTGGTGGTATAATTATAGACTGATTTTGAATCATGAACTGTTGATCTAAATATTTGCATAACTAGGTCCTCCAAATCGAACATGCTTTCCTTCATTAAAATCAGACTTAAAGAAATAGCTGTCAAATAGTTATACAATAACGAAATAAAAACCCACAATCATTTACGGATTCATCCTTTTAATATAGGGAAATAACATTTTATCATTATGAGGCACCATAAAATGTAAACACAATCACTGTCATAAACCTGGATATCTCTGCAAGGAAAAACAGATCTGTTCACACCAAGTCACCTTGAACACATACCAGCTGTCAGCATTAATACTGCGTACATGCCTCGTGCACCCGCTCGGGTACTTTAGCACAGGAAACTCAAATGGATCAAATGCTCATTTTAAAAAGAATGAACTATTAATGTGCAGAACTAGAGCAGCATCCAGGTTTACCTTCCTTTCAATGGTCATATTCCCTGTTATGCACACCATAATAACATCACAGTGAAATGTATGATGAAACAGAATTTGTTTGATACACTAGAAAACATTGCTCAGTGATACATTTACATTCTATTTATATATGATTAAATATTTGTTCATACAGTACCTTCTACAGGATTACTGGGTAATTTTGGGGGGGATCAGGGTTTATATTTTTGGATATTACTAACATGACAGCTACGTCCCTTAAATGCAAACATTTGATCTAGAATTTTGAGGGGAAAAGAAAAAACAATACGTGGTTAAGCAGCTTCTTAAATACATGGTCTATGAAATCATATTCATTGTATGAAAACGCTGCCAGTGATATATAAATGTGTTCTTGATCTGCTTTTCACTACATCAAATTTAAATCAATATAGACCACGACACGGTCAGTCAGTTATATTCTTAAATCTGAACAGCTTGGGAGAAAGAAAAAGTATGTACATGGAGAGAACAGTGGAAGTAAATGCGTTTGGACAAGGAATGTTAGGTGGTTCTTCTGGGTGGAACTTCTATTGCAAGGTTCATTTCCACAGTTGTGTGCTCAGAGTCTGACCCGAGGAGCTTCCAGTCCATCCCGCCACTGTGCTGGGGGGCTGCCCAAAGCCCATCACGTTGCTGGAGCTGCTGAGGTTCATTCCAGCCATCTGCTGATTCATCTGTGAAGCATACACGAGTCTAGTGAGCACTGGAGCTGAGAGGCAACACTGTTAGCCAGAGAGCAATACTGCCTCCTAAATGAGCAACCCAATTAAAAGACGTCCTAAAATTACTATTTCTTATTAAATAAAAATGGCGACTCTAGGTAAGCATTTGTCAGGGTACCAGCTCTTCTAGATCCAGTTTCTGTGGAGGTGATGGCTGTGATACAGCAGCTGACTGGCTGCCTATGAGGAGGCTGTACCACACTGTACTAGTGAATTCCACTAGTGAATACAGAGCTTCTGACAAAGGAGCCTGATGTACTGCTGATGACAGGAGCTCTCAGCTTTCAAAGCTAGCCAACAGAGCTTTGGCAATTATACTAAAGAAAGACCCAAGCATATAGTAAATCCCTGCCTACATTTGCAACTCCAGATTGTTTTGTTTCAGCAGTATTTCTTTGGAAACCTCAGTATCTTGACTACACCACTGTTTCCTGTTTATTTCTTTTTACATTAAACATCCATTTAGTTAGCAACCAATGGCACAGACTTACCAACTTCACATGAAATGAAGAGTTCAGTTTAGGGAGGATGCTAAAAGGGTTGTGATCAATGGTTCTGTGTCTGCGTGGAGGCCAGTCACAAGTGGTGTCCTCCAAGGGTCAGTCTTGGGACTGGTGCTCTTCAACATCAATAGCACAGACAATGGAATTGAGTGCACCCTCAGCAAGCTTGCAGGGGACACCAAGCTGAGTGGTGCAGTCAATAACTGGAGGGAAAGGAAGCCATCCAGAGGGACCTGGACAGGTTGGACAAGTGTCTGGGGAAGATTTAATTAGATTTGAGGAAACATTTTTTCTCTGAAAGAGTGGTCAGGCACTGGAATGGCCTGCCTAGGGAGGTGGTTGAGGCACCATCCCTAGCGCTGTTCAAGGAGCGTTTAGATGAGGTGCTAAGGGATTTGATTTAGTAGTTTAGTGGGTAGGGATGGTGACAGGAGGATGGTTGGACTAGATGATCTTGTAGGTCCTTTCCAACCTAATGTATCTATGGCTCTATGAATCTATAAGTCGACCTGTGCGAACCTAACAAGGTTCAACAAGGCCAAGTGCAAGGTGCTGCACCTGGACCAGGGCAATCCCAGGTATTTCTACAGGCTGGGGGAAGAACTCCAGGAGAGCAGCCCTGTGGAGAAGGACTTGTAGTTCCTGGGGGCTGAGAAGCTGGACATGAGCCAGCAGTGCACACTTGCAGCCCAGAGGGCCAAACGTATCCTGGGCTGCATTAAAAAAGAGGTGTCCAGCAGGGAGAGGGAGGGGATTATCCCCCTCTACTCAGCTCTTGGAATGGGTCCAGAGGAGGGCCACTAAAATGATCAGAGGGCTGGAGCACCTCTCCTATGAGGAAAAGTTGAGGGAACTGGGCTTGTTTAGCTTGGAGAAGGGAAGGCTCAGGAGGGACCTCATAGTGGCCTTCCAGTACTTGAAGCAAGAGTATAAACAGGAGGGGGAACGACTGTTTACATGGGTTGATACTGATAGGACAAGGGGGAATGGTTTTTAAACTAAGACAGGGGAGATTAGGAGGAAGTTTTAAACTCAGAGGGTGGTGATGCACTGGAACAGGTCGCCCAGAGAGGTTGTGGATGCCCCATCCCTGGCGGCATTCAAGGCAAGGCTGGATGTGGCAGCCTGCTCTAGTGCTTGGTGATCTTGCCCATGGCACGGGGGGTTGAAACCAGATGATCTTTGAGGTCCTTTTCAGTGCAGGCATTCTACGGTTCTATGATGACTCTACGATTCTAAGATACTTCTGCTCTTGGAAAATGATTTGCTGTACATTTCAGTTATTGAAATAACTACCTGCTATATTCTAAAACACACAGACATGTCAAAACCCAATCTGTATAGACAGAGATGTCCTCTCAAGAATTTGTGGGTGAGAGAGCAATTAATAATCAGTGAACAGAGAGGTTCAAGTTGTATAAGCAACATAATCTAATGCAGTAGCATTCACGTAAACAGGACTGCACAATAGCAGAGTACAAAAGGGAACGGTGAAACAACTGGCAAAAAAGTTGTCAAATGAACTGCAAAATAATATTTCAGGGTCAGCACTGTGCGCTTTCATACACGTGAAAAGGTTGCACAAATGACAGCCAGGGCCTCAACATGGAAATGCTTCAGCTAGTTTTTCATCTCCTGGAACAGAATTCTTAAGGAGCAGAGTACATAAAGCAAGCTGTTCTGGGAAGAAAAGCACACTCTCCTCCCTTACAACTGAAGCGCATTTCCCCCAGCAACTGTGGGGCATCAGCGTAATGATTATATCTGATACGCACGGAGTACAGGAATGGGTAAGAGTTTGTCCTATGAACCAACTTTTAATACAGATAAGAAGCAAGATTTTCATTTATGGGACCTTTTAAAAGTTCAGCACCTTTAAAAACATCTATGGAATACTGTTAGTCCACAGGTATTTTTCATTCAACATTTTGAAATTCTCACCTTTAAGAAACTGCTTTTCAAAGTGGACGACGGCCCGTGTTTTCAGAGAGAGGCTACTTTATGGATCTAAAAGTCCCCACAACTCACACCATATGTCTTAATTAGAGTTAAATCTGGTAAGTCATTAATGTACACCTGATGAATTACTGGAGTAAGCAGCATGCAATTATTGTACGGTTCTTCTAATGAAAAAAATATGAAAAAGATCGTTGCTATCATCCATACTGAACTCAAGTTGACTTTTCCTTTTTTAATAAGCTCTCAACTACACAATGTTAAGATGTGTCCTTGGATAATATATCAGTATAGTACTAAGCATGCACTAATGCTTTTAGAGAACCTTTCAAACATGTCTAAGAAATAAAAGCGTGGAAACACTGCAGATAAATAAGAGATGACCCTAAGCAAATTATCTACAGTAAAAGTTTAGACATCACAGTGCAGAGAACTGCACATTCTGCTGAAATTTATCTTGAAGCCTGGAAATTAAAGTATTAAATGTTAATAGCCATCCTCGAGCCATTCAATTCTGCTCTTAGTTACACTGCTGTGTTTACACTTCGGTGCAGTGTAACTATAGTGAAGCTGTTTCTTTACCTAATTCAGATGTCAAGATGAGACTGGCTACAGCAGCAGGAAACTGAGCTTGGTGTCCCTTGGCAAAGTTTATTCTGTGCTTATATATTGGTTATCTTTCTCTTCACTGATTTTCTTCCTTGAGTGTGTGAGCAATTCATAGTCCAGCAGCCTGTAACTTGGCTCCACTGCAGCTTTCCTCCTACAGCTAAGCAGTTTGTATCTGAAAAGGAGATGTTTTTTCCCACACCCTTATCTGGGAGTAGGGAGCATTTACCTGGCTGAGGTTCCATTGAGCTTGCTGATTTTGCTGCAATCCGTACTTATTCTGTGGAGTAACCATCTGTCCCACCATTCCACCTTGAGGTCCGACGACGTTCTGAGGAAGTCCCATCACACCAGTTTGTGTCGTACCAGTAAATCCATTGGGCATTCCCATTCCTACCATCACCCCTGTGCTCTGCCCCATGACCGGCACCGATTGTCCCATCATGCTTCCCATCATCCCGGTGGCTGCAGGCACAGGAACTCCCATGGCTGGGAAACCTTGGAAATGAGTCGATGGCTGCGTGGTAAATGGCATAGAGGAGGAGCCCATGAACATACCTGGATCAGAGAAAGGAAGACTTCAGAGAAAGTGCTTTGTGATCTTCTCCCTTCACCCCCGAAAGCTTTAGGTGCATTGAAACAAGTGTAAAGGATAATTTTGTCCAGCTGTACATCACTGCTGTCAGTTCAGTTCCTGTAACACTACGAAGTTGCTTCCAATCTCTCAAAGGAGATTCACCACCGTAGAAAGAGTTTGGCAAATCCCTGAGATGAGCGAGAGTCTTTAATCGCCGTACTGTAAGACTGTCTTCCTACAAACACTGCAGAAATCAAACCTGACAGCTCTGCACTCACCCCAGCAGCCTGCTGCAGAGGCTCAGACCCTCAGCAATGGGTCGGACAGCAGGAGCTGAATTCACAAACCTGTCAGTCAAATGCACACTTGATTAAATAATCACACATAGTTTTGTTCTATAGCTTCAGTATCAATGTTTCAGTAATTTTCCCATGTTTGTAATGGTAAAAATACAGTTCTTCATTTGAGTATAGCAGCAGGGTGCCCCACCTTTGTCTTACACTTGTAGGAGGTGATGGTATTCTGAGTAAAGCTTAAAATAGAACTGCATCAGAAACTCGTGCCGAATCATTTACCTGGTGCACTCTGCTGCTGCATGGTTCCTGTGCCATACAGTGACAGGATGGAGTCCTTGGAGAGCTGTTTCTTTGCAGACTCTTCTGATTTTGTTGTTTGCTCCGTGAACAGATCGAGATCTCCGGCTGCTGCAGACAAGGTGGCAGCTGCTGGCTTGGTGGAAGTGCTCTGGGAAATAAAGGTCAGGACAGAATGCTGAGGGAAACCAGCGACACTCTTACATGAAGTATTTACTGCACTCCTCATCCCAGAGCCACACAACAACCGTTCACTTACAGAAAATAAATTTAAGTCAGTGAGGATTTGCGAAGATGCGGTATCACTTAAGACAGCAGGACATACAGCAGGGAAAATACAGAAACTGGGCTGAGGTTACAGAATGAAATGAAAACCCTGACCAACCCCAGGGACTACACAGACAGGTCGTTCCTTCCTGCTGCGCCCACATCTTTTATCAGAGAGCAGCATAAATCCTGAGCTGCAGCCAGATTATGGAAAATAATTAGGAAACCAACAAGGAGATTACAATTCACATCTCATTAATCCTCTCATAAGCAGAATAAATGAGAGGAGCTAACACAAAAGATGCAGTGTTTTAGAGTACACTTCAGCTAAGAAGATAATATTTTTTGGAGAAAAGGCAAAAGTAAAATTTCAGATGCTAAAGTAAACAACTTATAAAATACAGTGTAATTGACTGAGAGCTCTGTAAGCACGCTTCCTTTATTGAGAAAACATAATGATCTCCAGCTTTTACCATGGTCCAGGCAGGACTGAGCAAATAAAATACACTCAGGCTGTCAGGCTCTCTTTCACTACTTGTTCTACAACCAAACTTCATCCAACGTCTGTCAGTTATTCAGCTGCTAATACACATGTGCTTCCATACTGCTTAGGTATTCCTGTTACATTCCTTGAAATGAATGCCTCCTTCTGTGACCAGTGGGAACTTCCAATGCAAACCAATGCTGGGTGCAGTAAAAGCGTTATGGTCCAGCTAAACAATGCCCCCTGACTGGAGTCATGGTTAGTGGGCATGCTGGTGATGCCTTGAAGGTTGGATTTAGACGACCTCAGTGCTCTCTTCCAACCTTATTCTACAGTTCACACCCGTGGCTTACACCACAGCATATTCAATTTTCAACTCTTCCATACCACAGAGGGGAAAGCTGCTTGCATGAAACCACAGTGAGGGACTGGCTCTGCAGTCAGATCTTCACTGCCATCCTCCAGCAACGCCATCAGAGGAGAAGCCACCCCGAAACACACAGGTGCTGTAACACACCTCTGCTCCTCCTGGTTCACATACTCATAAGGCCACTGCCTCGTGCTTATTACTGACACAAATCCTGATTGCAAATCAAAAATGACTGGGTTTTGTGGGTAGTAGGAAGCCCTCTCAGACTGAGAGAACTGTCATGCTGCCAAAACCTTTTGGAGAACTAAATTAGCGACGAATTTCAATTTGTATTCAGGGAAAAGCCCACCCTTGGTGGTTGTATGTGTCATTCCATAGGTGCACCCAGAAGTCCCAGAACTGAACTGTTATACAACAGCTGTGTTCAGATAAAGACAATGAAACAGCACAAGTGCTAAGAGAGGCAGCTCCTCTGCGCTGCTCATGCTGCAGTAAGGAGGAGGCTTGCTTCTTCTAGAAGGGAGAACAGTAGATGTGCCTGTGTGGTATTTTTCTTTTCCTGTTCTCATTTTGCCTGTTTTCTTGTATGGTTGGTTTGTTTTCTAAATAAACAGCATCAGACTGTTCTCTGTGGGATGACCTCAGTTTAGAGGGTGTTGGGATACGTGAAATACTGTCACCTTTAGGTGCATTAGTGAAATAAAACACACTGTACTTGTATGTGCTTTGCACAAAAAGAAGGGAAAGCCCAAGGCCCAGGGGACGGATGATGAACAGCTACCATGTTTATGTCACAAGATTAAATGTTCATTTCAAGTCTGTTAATTCAGTTTGGTTTTGGAAGATTCTAAGAGGATTAAAAGGCACTGAAGAAGCACTCCCTCAAGTGTTCATCAGCTGAATAAATGGCAGATAATGCAAACTACATGGCAAGAAAAGAGGGTGGCATTCAAGTTAAACATAGACACAGTTGTCATATGCCTCCTATTCTCATGCTATCCAAGACCTCTGTGAAAGTATGTCTTGATGATACAAACAACATTATGCCTTTAAGAAAAGCTGTGTGCAATGCCCTCCGTCACTGCACCGAATCAGGTAGTTAGGAAATAGGAAATAGGAAACAGCTCAGCCGTGTATAATGGAACTTACCAGAACTACTAGCAGTTATCTCAAATACGTTCCATGTTTAAACATACACTGGTTTAATCACTGACAGCTTATTTATTACCTGTAAAGCATAATCCCTAAGAAAAGGAAACTGTTACCATAAAGTATCAGTCATATGTGCCAGGGCCATAAATGTGGCAGTTGAACCCATTGCATTTAATACCTGGCCACACAAACTGCAAGAGGCCAACAGCAGAAGTTTAGGTTAGCACAGGAGACTAAAAATAAATATTCTGATTTTGGCTTTAAATACCCTAAATATTGCAAAACAGAATATAAAGCTCATGGCATCCTCAATATTTTAAGTTGGCCTGACAGCTGTAGCAGTCCAGGTGGCCCCTAGAGATCTCAAGGAGATTCCACAACCTCTCTGGGCAATGCGTGCCACTGCTGTCATCCACACAGCACAAAAGTGCTCCTGGTGATCAGAGTGTTCCAGTTCGTACCCACTGACTCCTGCCCTAGCACTGAGCACCACTGAGCAGAGCCTGGCTCCACCCTCATCTCCATGAGCCTCCTCTTTTCCAGGCTCTCAGCCCCTCATAATAGCAGAGATGCCACAGTCTCTTAAATCAACACACTGGCCCTCTGCTCTCTCCAGCCTGTCTGTCCATATATATCTCTCTTGTACCAGGGAGCCCAGAATTGGACACAGCATTCAAGGTTCAGCTTTACCAGTTCTAAGCAGAGGCAAAGGATCACCTCCCCAGACCTGCTGGCAATATTTTACCTAGTGAATCTCAGAATTGCAGTAGTTTTCTCTGCAGCACGGGGCCACTGCTGGCTCACATTCACAATGGTACCCACTGGGACACAGGTCCTTTTCTGCCAGACTGCTTTCCAGATGGGTGGCACCCAGCACGTCCTGGTGACTGGGGTTGCTGCTCACCAGGTGTAGACTCTGCACTTCCCCTTGCTGTACCTCATAAGGATCCTGCCAGCACAGCTCTGCAGCTTGTCCAGGTTTTTCTGAATGGCAGCACAACCTTCTGATGTGCCAGTCACTCCTCCCAGCTTTGTGTTATCTCCAAGCTTGCTGAGGGTGCACTCTGCCCCATCATCTAGATCATATGAAGATGTTTAAGAGGACTGAATTGTCTCTCTGCTTTGGTTTCCAAGGTTTTGAATAAATCAAATGCCTCTGTAGTCTAGCACGTACACTGCTATTTTTGTCTCAATTCTTCAGCTAACTCTTAGCTGAATCCTTCTACCAGCTTTCAACATCCACCTTAAATTCTTTCAAATGCTACTCCTTTTGATCATCCTGAAACTTTTCTTTCATCCTTGTTAGCTTTGCTCTCCATAAAGACTGTTTGTATAAAACAGTTGGAAAAATAAGCTTCATCTGTCCCCAGCTTTCCAGGCAGAGGACAGAATTTTGCCCTTACCTTAATAACTTCACACTTTTCATTAATGGGTTAGAGAAAAAACGAAGAATACAGCACGCAACTGACCTGCCTGGAGACCAAAACAAATTATGTGCTATTCTGCCACATCTACACAACTCATCCATCAGACTGTAGGTCTCTTAGCACTGTTACCTCCACTCAAGTCCGTGAGCATGCATACTATTAGAACAGCTCTTCAAGCGCTGTTGTAGAGTTCTTTCTCTTCCCTCAGTCTCAGAGTAATGCAGATCCCAGTACTGCAACAGCTTCAACCACACCTACATTTCAGTTCTTTCCAACAACTCATTAACCTGTTATGGCTTCTGGAATACACAGTGTGCATCTTTACTCACCATGGCCCAGTTATAACAGTCTGTAGAAACTTCTGAATGCCTACGTATTTTTAGCATTCAGGAACAGTTCCAAGAACAAACACTGCTCTTCATTCCCTCTGTCAAGCCTCTTTATCTGGGCCATGTCTTTAGGAAGCGGAAGTCAAGATCCTGGTTTGTATATTATGTCCAAGAAAGACAGTGAAATACATCTAAAAATGTACAGATTGCAATATTACAGAAACCATTGTTCTGCAAGCTCCCCAGGAAAAAGAGATGTCACAATACTGCAGACTTCACTGTCCTCTGCAGAGCACTGCATTCTTTAAATGTAATACTAAAGAAACACAGGGAATAGTTACAACTGCATGTCTCCATATAGCTTGAAGCAATCTTTTTCATCAAGAATCTAACATATAATAAAAGAGAGCATACTCTTGCCACTCAATGCAAGAAAAACTGAGGCTCATATGAAAAGTTACAAGAATTTAAAAGTGAAAGAGGCCTCAGAACTGAAAAAAAAAGGTCAACACTAAACAGGAGAAATACAGCACAGAATCACAGAACTGTATGGGTTGGAAGGGGCCTCTAGGGATCCTAGAGTCCAACCGCCTGCCAAAGCAGCTCCCTAGCCCAGGTTGCACAGGTAGGCGTCCAGGCGGGTCTGGAATGTCTCCAGAGAAGGAGACTCCACCACCTCTCTGTGCAGCTGTGCCACTGCTCCGTCACTGCACTGGGAAGAAGTTCCCACACACATTTGTGCAGAACTTCCTATGCTTCAGTTTGTGGCCATTTCCCCTCATCCTATTGCCACACACTGCAGAGAAGAGTCCAGCCTCGTCCCTTTGCCTCCCACTCCTTAGATATTTATAGTGGATCATATCTCCTCTGAGTCTTCTCTTTTCAAGGCTGAACAGACCCAGGTCTCTCAGCCTTTCCTCATAAGGAAGGTGTTCCATGCCCTTTATCATCTTTGTAGCCTCTTTGCTGGACTCTTCAAGGAGTTCCCAGCCTTATTTGAACTGGGGAGCCCAGAACTGGACACAATACCCCAGGTGAGGCCTCAACAGAGCAGAGTAGAGGGGGAGAATCACCTCCCTCGAGCTGCTGACCATGCTCTTTTTAATGCACCCCAGGATCCCATTGGCCTTCTTGGCCACCAGGGCACACTGCTGCCTCATGGTCAACCTGTCATCCACTAGGACAGCCAGGTCCCTCTCCTCAGAGCTCCTCTCCAGCAGTTCATCCCCTGACCTGTACTCATGCATGTGGTTATTCCTCCCTGGGTGCAAGACTCTACACTTGCTCTTGTTAAACCTCATCTGGTTCCTCTCTGCCCAACTCTCCAGCCTGTCCAGGTCTCACTGAATGGCAGCACAGCCTTCTGGCATGTCAGCCATTCCTCCCAGCTTTGTTGCACCAGCAAACTTGCCGAGGGTGGACTCCATCCCCTCATCAAGGTCATTGGTGAAGATGTTGAACAGGACTGGAGCCAGCGCTGACCCCTGGCACTTGGGAGATGTCAAAACGATTAAAATCTCAATGATTCCAGCAATATTTGATTTGCCATAACTTGAACATATGAAAAAAAGGGAACACAGAACCAGAATAAACTGGTGTTAAAACACACTTATCCTAAACTATGGAGAAGTCCTCTTCAGCTTCTTCAAGAGGTGAGCAAACAGCCACTGATAGTAAAACAGTTTAATAATTCACCCACTGAACCCCTTCTAAGTTCCATAATCTCATCACTGACACCAAATTATGAACAATTTGGTGAAGAAGGTCGAGCGCTGGGGAATCCAACAACCAACTCCCATACCTAAGCAGCTTCCATTTGCACAGTCAGAAATACAGAGGACTGCTGCTCTGGATGTGGGTGCAAGTGTACCCACAAGTGTAAGAAGTTTCAATATGACCCTGCATCAAGCCTGCCACTAAATCCTGGCATTCATCCACCGACTTCCCAGACTCTCAGATTGTCTCAGTGACGATAAACTGAGCAAGTAGAAGCAGACAAATAATTAGGAAACAATAACACTTCCTATGATTAAGAGACACATTTGATAAGCTTGGCAGTAACCAATTACAGCCACAGAGTCAATCCATGCCACCTATATTCAGATGAAGGAATAAACATACCTCAAAATCTAGAAAGGGTTAAAATAAATGCAAGAAGAAGCTAAAAACAATTCAGTAGATGACATGAAAATAGGACTAAGTAGCTCCCTAGTAAGACCCCCACACAGATAACACTCACAGCACAGCAAGCTTTTGAACAAATCTTTTTTTTTTTTTCCACAAAAAATAAGGACTCTGAAACATTCTCATCACCACAGCTTGTTGAAAAGCTGAAGTTTGTCTGCTGATCTGCAGCAGTCGTGTACATACATACACCTCTGGGAAAAATGAGTATCTGAGAACACAGAGTTACCTGAAACACAGTACTACTTTAAATGAAAATTTGTCTTGAAACGGATGTGATGAATATATAGCATTTGTACCAAAATGTGTTTCTGTAGCTCCTGAACCAACTCTCAGAACAATGCAAAAACATGAATACAAAAATCAAACAAAAAAAAGCCCTGAAGTCTAATTTCAGTGGATTTTAGCATCCTGCCTTGGGAAAGACTCACACTGAGTGTCAGTGTTTCTGGGACTCAGTGCTTTCAAACTTCACACGTCACTGTTCCCCCCTTCTCTCCTTCCTACAAGTTTCAGCAAAGAATGAAGGCCACATTTTTGCTGGAAGATACACCCAGACAAAGTCTGAAAATATTATCTGTTGAAAACAATTTAGGAAGTTGCTTAATTACAGCTAAGAATTGAAGACTTTTGTATGGTTCCTATACAATGTTTGGTAACAAAAAACTCTGTACTAATAGTTAGTTACACTCACTTCTACTTAAAAAGTGTACACTCAGTAAATATATAAAAATGTGTTGTTTTTTTCCTTCTAGTCCATGAACACTGCAAAACCAGTAATTTTATAGCATACACCCTTTTTCTATCTTTTCTGTAAGAGCTGGTTAAGCTAACACTACTTTTAAACCCCCTACACTTGCTACTAGGCAAAACTTGAGACATGGCATCTGACCCCATTGTTCTTTACCAGCCCTTTATAAATGCAACATTTTTATTTGTATCCTGCCATACAGAATAGGAGGAAGAAATATTTGAAGTGTTTCTGAAGACTGTAATGAAGACATCTGAAAGGAGAGTTAAAAATCAATAGAATGCTGAATGCTGAAGTCATCTTTGAGAATGAAAAATAAGCACTTCTGTTTTCATTTAAAATCATGTATTGGCTACATCAATTGTCACAATTCCTGAGGTTTTCAGACATCACAGTGTTTCAGTCCGTAGCAAAACATTCAAATAATGCACCTCTGTGCTCTACCATGCCATAAGAATACAAATCCTAACCTAATGCTAAATCCTATTTTGAAGCATTTTCCCAACTCTCAGCTCTGAATCCCATCCAACTTGTATCTGGATTATAAGGGAAAGATATTGCAGTCTACTCATACCACTGACAAATTAGAGGCACTGTCACCTTTCCTGAAGTGGTGCCCAGACTAGGTGCCACCATGATCTTAAAGGTCCCTTCCAACACAAACCAGTCCCTGTTTTTATGTTTCTATCTTTCTATCTGGACTTGTAAGGCCTTTTTGGATGGAGAAGAAAAGGGAATTTTTCTCCAGTTTGCAGAGCAACCTATTTAATCATCCCCTGCTGCTCCCATTTCCCTGTCTCTAATCCGGGGAAATTATCTGTTTATATTACATGTTCTTTGAGATTACTGATAAAAATGGAAGATAACCAAGATATAAATCTTGCCGGACGCTGTGTATTTGATAAAAGTTCTATTCACCACTCCTGATTGTGGCATTGAGAGAAAAGCAAACTATCAACACAAATCTCAACTGGTTTGTTAACTGCAAGTAATGTTCAGGCTTCAGAGAATACAATCAAGGTAATACCAAATATTGATATTAATATTTTCCATTTTAATGCTTCTTAATGTATTTACTAAGTGCTATGCCTGTTTTAGAAAGCAGCACAGGAAATGATAAACTACACATATCAAAACATTTCACCCACACACAGGAGTTCCAGGGCCTATCTTTATCACAGAAATGCATTTTAAACGATCTGTTTCCTTCAACTACTAACACACACCATTCAGTTTGCTATTTAACCCATCAGCAATCATCACCATCCAATCACTTCAGCAGGTGAGTGGCTGGGTGGTGCTGAGCTGCCGGCCAGGTTACACCACACCAACTTCTTTTTCATTCCCTATACTCTACAGCTAAATCACTTGTTTAGCCAGCAGGTCACATCACTTGCTCACAGAGGAAGCTGAAATTCTGAAAGCTCTCTAAAAAGATTGATTATGCAACATGGCCTGTACCTCCACAGCCTTTCGTCCTGAACTGACAGTAACTACACTCAGAGAGAACCACTTTCAGTATCAGAAAGGCAGGAAAAAGGGAAAACCAGAAGCCAATCTTTTCCGCTCCATGTGTTACTATCACTGGTCCGTTTATTATGGGGTTCAGTGGAAACCTCATGATTCTAGATTTCAATTTACCCAATCTACAACAAAATTGGATACATTAAACAGTTCAGTGAAGCTGGAAATGGCTTACTGCTTTTCACACATCTAGCTCTATAGGTGGATTTATCTAGATCAATTTTGACATAAGGCAGCAGAATAGCAGGACAACATGCACTTAGTGTTCTTTCTGGTACTTTGAACACAGACATCCACACAGTCAAAAAAATCCATACCAACAATTTCCTGTGCAGTCTTAGCTAACACACTCAAACCACTCATTTCCCTCATCATTTACAAGTGGCTGAAGGCATGCAGGGAAGCTTGCCTTATCTGTAGTTTTCACATTTAAAAAGAGATGTGATTTCAGCCTCTAAAACCCTACCTAGCATTTTTCACAAAGCTGGTCCTCAGCAGCCAGTAGGTGATGGGAGACTAAAAGATAAAGAATAAAAACTGCAGTCAAATCTTGCGACAATGGCAATATGCCTTGAGTTGACCACAGTGATAAACTGAACGCCTGAAACAAAATTATGATAGTCACTTGAATTAGAATTAGTTTCCATCATCATCCCTTCCATTTTTGATATTATCGGAACCGCTGGATAAGGAAAAAACAGTGCAGATCATAGGTCCCAAGCCATAAACTCAAGAATACAGGAGGTTCTTTCTACTTTAGCTGAGCAACACAAAAAGCCCTCTGCCAACTTAAGCCTCTAAACTACCTTAAAAGGGCTCCACAGGTGGGGCAATGCCTCCCTCTCAGAAGCTGCTCTGGGGATGAAAGGCAGTGCAAGTGTGTTCTCATCTGTACCAGCCACATTCAGCACCAACACGTTATTCTCTGAGGCTTTCTTAGTTATAGCAGGCCAGGCAATGGGGCATCTTTCAAACTGTCATCACTCTACGAAAGGAGCATGACACATGCATGAGTTATGCTGTCCCTTCTTTGAGGAAGGTATGACATACAAGTTTCAAGATGAAACAAAAGCTAGATCAACCCTGGAAACAAGGTTAGTTTTTCTAGATATTCATTTTTTAATTTGAGTAATACACTTGAGATTCCAAATCTCCACTAGGACTAAGAAAGAAGCATCTGCTGTATTATTTCCAAGTATTAGCATTACAAAGCAATAATAATCATAGAAAAATAAGATGGTTTGCGTTGGAAGGGACCTTCAAGTCATCTAGTTCCAACCCCCCTGCTATAGGCAGGGATAAGAAGCCCATAGAAAGCATGATTTAAAGCTCAATGACCTGAGGACATGAGGGAAAAAATACATAAAAAATATTTTATTTAAAAAAAAAAGAGAAAAACAAGATGATAAAAAATAAACTAGGAGAAACTATGACTACCACCAAACAAGAAGTCAGAATATAATTCAGTTGGATAATGAGGAGGAATCAGAGAAGAAATCCAGAGTATCTCCAGTCCTTCATCCAGATACCAGGGAAGCCCAAAGAGGTGAGAAAAACACAGGCATTACAGCCAGAGTCTCCAGCTGCAAGCATTCATAAGCACGCAATTATTTTCTCTGAATCTCCACATGAACAATTTCTTGAAGAGAAATATGTGTGTGCACACCCATATTTACACAAAGACAAAACTAAATAACATTTACCTGAGCTGGAGGTACAGCAGCTGCTGGTAAAGGATTAGAGATCATTGGGCCAAAGATATCCAGGTCATCATTCAATGCTGTGGTGGCAGCAGCAGTGCCTCCATTTGCAACAGATGTTTCGGCTGGACCATCTTGAAAAGACAATGGAATGGCATTCGAAATTAAAATCGGCATTTTTATGAGCAATAAGTAATTAAAAAATAATTGAAGCTGCCCACCACACCATCACCACCTTCATACATATTCCAATTCTACGATTGTTCTCATTATTCAAAGTGTCTGTAAAGTAAATTTTAACTTACCTAGGATTCTAGTCAAAGGATTTTATTATTGTTTTGAAATCATGTGTGTAGCTAATTTCAAAACTTCCAATGTACATTTACAAACTAACATATTACTGTATTCCAAATTTAAAACAAAGAATACAAATCACCATTTTTTAACTTCAAAAAGCATCAAGGACCTTCAAAAACAGCTGATTAAACATAAAACAGCCATTTCCTTCTTTTCCTAAGCTGTAAGAACTTATTTTCCTGGGATGCAAAGTTTAATTAAAAGCAAATCATAAGAATCTTCCAACAGTTATTTAAAGTAATAAATTCCATCTCTGAAACAACTGCAGCATGGAAAAGAACCAACACAGAAGAACTTTTATTTTTTAATTTAAGGAAAAAACATAGAACAAAAGAGTATATTTATTACTTAGAAGATCTCCTTTTGCTCCTCTACTCTTTTTTTTGTTTGTTTAAGAACACAATTAACAGGCAGACTATAGCAAGATCTGTCAGCTTGCATGTAGAATACTATCACTTTTCATTACTTTGTTCAGTCACATGTAAACTCACTGCACTTCCAGCAACTGGAGACTGCCCTTCCCAGTAGCCCAGGATACTGACAGGCTGGAACAAAGGAGCCTCACAGCACCACCACACACTTCATCAGCCTGGAAATCACTTGACTGAGGAAACCATCACAGATCTGACAGGACTTTTAGCTGTTAGCTCATACCAGAGGCACTGCATTCTGAAATGATCATTCCAGAACATCCCCACCAAAAGATGCTTTCTTATTGTAGCCTTCCACCACACTCTGATGAAGTGATCCTACCCTGCTTTGGCTACCTTGAATATAAACATTTATTCTAAAGACAGAGTCTGACACTACTTGAAAAGTTAACGTATAAGTCACAAATGTCAAAATCTGGCAAGGTGGTACATATTAGAAGTTATCACCATGAATCTATTCCTGTATTTTGTCTTACTTACTGTACAGACGCTAACCTTCATGTCTTAGTAGGTGCAGCTATAGTTCCTATACAAACTGCAGGTCTGAATTGATTCTGGTATACAGAAAATCCCAGTAGGCTTTTACTGCACCTTTTCCATACAGGAAATTAAGAAACAACCAAGTAGAAGGGTGCTGGTCTGCAAATCTTTAGTGACTTCTTCAGGTGCACAAAATGGTTTTATAATTTGATTTACTATCAATCAGGATCATGAGTAGCTTGGTATTTGCCAACTCTCAAATCCTCTTCTATCAATGTGAAATGCAGATCAAATAGTACATGCTAGCAAAGGCATGCAAAACCAGTGACAAAACACCTTGATGGCAGGGATACAAGGACAGAAGCAAGTAGGATTCACAAGAAATGAAACCTCAGCACGTGTGTCTCTTGCTCAAAGTTCCCCAAAGCTTGGGAGAATAATTAAACTGTCTGCAAGGACTATGAGCAACCAAGGAACTCCACAAAGGCAAAATGGCCACAGGAGAAGCTTCAGAATATCAGATCTCATATGCTAAAAGTAAACAATGAACTGAACAATGACAGAAGGACTGAAGCAATTGTCCAGCTCTCCTCTGCAATGGTGCACCCTCACCTTGAGTACCACATGCAGTGTTGGGCACCACACATAAGAATGCCATAAAACTATCAGAGAGTGTTCAAAGGAGGGCTACTAAGATGGTTCTAGAGGGCAAGGTGCATGACGAGTGGCAGAGGTCCCTGGGTTTGCTCAGCCCAGAGTAGAGGAGCTGAGGGGTGGCCTCATAGCAGCTGCAGCTCTCACAAGGAGTGGAGGGGCAGTGCTGAGGCCTGCTCTGTGATGAGAGACCAGAGGGAACGGCACGGAGCTGTGCCAGGGGAAGGTCAGGTGGGGGTTAGGAAAAGGTTCAGCACCAGAAGTGGTCAGGCCCTGGCAGAGGGTCCCCAGGGCAATAGGCACTGTCCTGAGCTGACAGAGTTCAATCAGCATTTGGACAGTGCTCTCAGACATAGGGTTTGAATTGACATTGGACTCAGTGATACCCATTTAAGTACCCACATCGACTTTGACTGCTGAAAAATGAAGTCATCTACGACCATGGCAAAGCTGTTTATACCTTAGCTATGAAGGTCTCCTCCTTGTATTTCTGATGACTGGAAGCCAGTGGACAGCGCATGTATAATCTGATCCATCATTCTGTCCGCAACAGCATTTTAAGATGCATGCAAATAAATGTATTGTCAAGTAAGTAATGAGCTTCTGGTAGTTCAAAGTACTCTATTCATTTGAGGTCATTCTGCAGGCAGAGCAGTTCCAAAAACATCTCCCAAAAGGTTGACTGCTTCAGATAAATTTAGGAATGAATAGTGTATAATTTTCATGCAAATGGACTGCCTGGAATTAATAATTTAATGTTCTCATTTTCTCAGGGAGTCATCTGTATTAGAAAAAGTCTTACATTCCAGAGTGGTTCAGTTTCCCTCAATCTAAAAATGTTTATCATCTAAGACTTTAAATTTACACATAATTATTTAGTAAAACAAGCACTTCACATATGTAAAACATTCACGGTAGAACACAATTATAAGAGTGCAGTATTTTTCAAGCAGTTAATACACTGGTTATAAATCAGTATTATGAAACCCCAGCTTTTTTCTAGCTGTTTTAACAGCTATAGGTATTCTCTAAGAGTGGTGCTTGAGAATGTACGTGCTTTCAACCTTTAGTAAAAGGTTGAAAAAATTTTACAGTAAGAATAAATATTTGTCTGCATCATTGCAGAAATCAGACATTCTGAAAGCCTCTTTACAACACAGTTCTAGCTCTGCATGAATAAAATTAATAGGAGACCCTGTCTTACTCCTTTCTCAAAACTGCAGCAGTTGGAATATTTAGTGAATCCTAAAACATTTTTTCCACCATGAAACTGGAAGATTCCAGAACGAGGTAAATTTCAGAATGTAGAAAAAAAACTGTTTTCAATCTTGTTTACTATTTATAGAAAATACACATGAATGTACGTGTGCAGGCATTCACAAACTTGTGTTTCAGTGCAATAGTTTACACATTTATAGAGATTATGGATATTCCCAAATATAGTGCACCAAGGCCATTGATTGGAACGTATTTCCTCTTTTCCCTCCGAACATTAAAATACTTACTTAGCCTATGAAAGATGCTCTAGTTGAGTTATGAATTCTAAATTATTATATTACTTTTCATTCAGCTTTTAATGAGGAGAGAAGGAAACATGCCTGCAATTCATGCCTGGGAATGAGTCAAAAACAGATATACAGGCCTACATGAGTATTGTGAGAAATGTATAGCTTTACGTAAGTCGTAGGGAGATGACCACAGAGTTACTCTGAAACTACTGCCAATTGACAGTACTTGTATTGCTTCTTTGGAGAACACGCTAGTAGCTAAGGATGAAGGACAAGACGTGGCACAACCCCCACAACAACAGCATACCACAGACAGAACTGTCACACACAGCTGGAGAAGGTAATGTGGAAAGTCAACAGGTGCTGTTTTTTGTTGTTGTTCCTACCTCCAGAAGTCCAAAACCCTCCCTTTTTACCTTTACAACGATATAACAGGTAATACACAACTTCTATCTGCCATACCATGCAACAGCAGATGCTGCTTCAACTTTTATAACAGGAAGTCTTGTTTAAATTTATTAGTACAAATCCAAATCTTTATACTATTCATTTGGAGGCCTCTTCTGTATAATGCTTCTCAAAATAAAATGTGGGGAACCGGAAAGCTAACAAAGCTGCATGCACCAAGTGGTTGTATATATTTTCATTTGGGATGACACACTGTATACCTACCTAAGCATGATATTAATGTATCAGTAATACTATATAAATCCCTCTACCCTACATAGAGGCAACACCATTTTTTTTACAAATGTTTTTTAAAGCTATCTTTCTTTCATCAGTCTGCCGTAAGTGGAAACACCTAACTTGTAAGAGAAAACCCCAAGCTAGCCAAGCAGCAGAGAAGATTAGTAGGATTAACACTGCTGAGATGGAGTGCACTGACAATGACTTAAATCCTGAAGAACTTTGGCTCACATGCTGTGACTTTCAAACAAAAAAAAGTTTCCTATAATTCTCCTATTAAAAATTAATGTTATAAAATCCCGTGTTACCAATTTTTGCATTAAATTCCTCACATTCTCAGCAGTGTACTCTTTCAGTGTGGGGAAGATACAACTAATTGTAGAGATCATTAAAAAACAGCAGTGTCAGTTTTAGCCTACAGAAGTGAACTGTGATTTCTCATAGCTTGGGAAGTGAGGGGAAGAATTTGGGGCTGCACAGTACCAACATTAAGTAACACTATCATCTGTGGAGAGCACAATAATACTTTGCTTGTACATGTTCATTTCCCAATTTTCTGTATCTGTGGATTATTGAGCTAAAAAGTACTCTGAAACCAAAGGCCAAAAGGCACAAATGTTTATGTAACTTGACCACCAAGAACTAAATTTCCAAACACTACCTAATTACTGCTCTTAAAAAGGACTCAAGGGAACTACATGAATCAATTTTAAAAGGCTCAGCAGAAACTCTTAACATGGCAGTATAGTCACCAATGACATCATGCCTCTGCTGCTATTACAAGTTTTAAAGATTCAATTTGTGAAAAATACTCCTTTGAGGATGCTGCATTCAGTAATAATAATAATAATAATTTATTTTCAGAAAATTATCTAGTCCAGTTACATGTGCCACTTGTTTTCTAAGGGCAAGTCTTGTTTCACAGTTTCTTTATCTTCTGATGAGGTTAACATTAAAACCCAGCAGACATATAAACAAACACAAAAAGTTTTGTTAACTTCACAACCCAAAAAATTAACTTCATACTCAAAGCTAGCACAGATGCATTCTAAAGAAAACACAAGAGGCTGGCTGCTTAAAAAGCTGGAAATCTTCCAGCATGAATTGTGATCCACTAAAATTATTACAAATAATTCTGATCCACCCTCATAAAAACTACCATTGTTCTCAATTTGCAGAAACAAAATCCTAAGAATGAATTATTGTCATTAGAAATCAGAATGTCCACTCAGCAAGAAGAACCATCTATATGATCACACCCATTCTAAAACTGTTTGATAAGGCATATATATTGCATTAAAGTATTGCACTAAAGTGATCTTTCTTTTAATGCTATCAGAATCAACAAACTAATAACAAGCAGCCTACTGGGGGAATTAATTACAAGATAACTCCAAATGAATTATGCAGGTCTGCTCTCATTAATCCATCTGGTTTGCAGCTCAGTGGATTCCAAGTGATACTAGCTTATTACACTGCCTTTCAATTTGTTATTTAAACTTCTTAACACTCCCTCCTTTAACATCATTTTTTGCTACAATCATAAACTTTGCCCTTTGTATATCCCACCACATTTCTTTACACTTGAGAACCACAAACGCTGAACACAATTAAAATCCTCTTTCTACCGTGCATTACATTTCGATATAATCCAAGTTCATTATCATATCATAAAACGATATTAGCAAGATTCCTTTCAAACCGTAACTAACAAGCTACAGAAGCCTGACAATCTCAGAACCACATACTGATTAAATTTGAATTCTTAATTAGGATATCAGTCTGATAAAGGAAAACAAAAAAGGACTGGCCTTCCATGAAGCCTCAATTACTTTTGTTTTTAACAGGTTGATTCTATATCCACGATCTAACTTTTCCTGTTAATTAAGTTTTGCTTGCATATTACTTGAGATGAGATATGGACTGTGACACATACACAGGCAGTACAAAAATAGTATTTTTCAGCCACTCTGCATGCAGAGGGAAAACAAATTGCATTCTGATTGACAGCGTGAATTCTAGAACAGGGATGGTACTTTCTGCTCTGCTGCAACATTATTATCTTAAAATGGAAACAAAACAAATTATTTTCATACAAATTCCAGTTGGTACTACAGGCTAGAAAAGTAATTATATTTAAAAGACTTATTTGCCTCCTTCAATGCCCTGTCAATACTATGCTGAAATCTAGAAAAATTAGTGCATCAGTAAACGTTGAACATTCTAATATCCACTCCCAATATGTAGAAAAACTTCAAGCATTAGACAATAAAAGGGATTAAAAAAAGTTATTGCAATAGTTTGTTCTCCTATGTTTTTTTTATCCAATGGGCAAACACACTTGCAGTTTATACAAACATAACCTTCAACAAGCAAAGAAAAAGTATAAAAAACCGCTATCCTACGGGCAGATGGTGCAGAGAAAATGATTGGAGTCCAAAACCATTTATTTACACAACAAATAGATGGTTACCTACCAGACAAGTAAACAACATGTGCATAAGGTAAAGCTGAACGACTGTCGCAGTAGGTTCACAACACTGCAATACCCAGCGCGTTATGTTTTAGCACATATGGGTCAGCTACAGTCACTTTGTTGTTCTTTTAACCAAGATAGAGATTTTATCATATAAGGCATTTTAGAGAAATACAATTCAGATTACCTTTGCATTTCAACGATAAAATATGCCTGTACTATAAACATTGAAATATCACAATCCACAAGCCCTTTGAAGATCACTTTGATAACTTCCCCTTCCCACAGGAGCTCATTACTCTCTCTAGCAAAATGCAAGTATTGATATACACAGATCCCCATGGCATTTTCCTTTGGAGTTTTAAATTCACAGACTCAATGTTATGGCTTCCAAATTCAGCTAATGGTATCAGTAAGCACGGAGAAAATGAAAACATATTTATTAAAATTTAAAATGATGCATACACGTTCCATAGAAAGACAGGTAAGACGCATTGCTTACCAAGCCCTAAGAGGTCAACAGTGGGTTCTGATGATTTTTTGGGACTTCCTTTAGCTTCTAATTGCTGATCTTCTTTCTTCTGCGGCTTTAGAGGGGGAAAAAAAAATTCAGTTAACTTTTCTGAAAAGATATGATGCATAAAAAATTCCCATTAAAGATGCTACGTCAATACCAGAAATAAAAGCTCTTTTCTGTATTTGCTTATTGTAATGAATTTGATTTGTAATGAGACAAATTGCAGTTGTGATCATAAAAGACGAGGCATATTACTGTAAAACATAATTTTACTCCTTTACTTAAATAAGAGTTGCAGAACAAATTTTAAAAACAGTTGAACTCTTATACTGAGCCACTGCTTATCATGCAGTAGGTGGAAATCTGTCTCTAATCTGACTGACCAACCTCCAAACTATATCATTCTGCAGCGTTACAAAGGTTCATGTTTTCAAAAGCTTATGTTAAAAAACAAGCAGCAGACTACTGACACTATTCACCCTTCTTGAAAACAGTATCAGCAGAACGTGCAGACTTCATGGATGCTAAGCACAGAAGGACATAATTTGTTTTTTCAGTCTTTCTTTCTAAGTCTGAAGGCAAGTGGATTGACAGGAAATTTGATTATGAAAATAACTTCATGAATCTGTTTATAGTCCACATCACACCACTGTTTGGCAGATCATCCTAATCCATCTGCACATCACTTTTTAAAATAAACTGGTTTACAGTACTGACATGGCAAACATGTTCTCTTGTGTGCACCTGACATGCATTTACTTCACAAAAGCACGGGCATGTGAAGCAGACTGGTCAACCAGTGAGCACAGCAGTTAACTAGAAGCAACGACTGAGTGATGGTTAAAAAGCACTGTCAGGCTGGGCACTGGGTTGAGACCAAGAGATCCCACATTACTCCCACCATTATCATTCCTATAGCCCGCCTTTGACAGTCCCCAAGATTGCTGAAGTCATTAAATCTAGCATAAGGAGAATTTTACACTTACGTAACATACTTCTGCACATGGGTATGAAGTTATTTATGTAGTTCCTTACTTTCTTCTATTTGCAAACTCAGGATAGAGCTGTGAGCTAGATGTTTGTGAAGAGCAGTGACAAAACCCAGGAGTAATCAAAGACAGCTACAGTGAACAGCCTAATGTACCGACACCCCTCTTAGATGAGAAAGCATCCACTGATATTCTCTGGGAACTATCTCCAATGAAACAAACTCCACTTCTGTAGTGACAGGGAATGGGAACCTGAACTCATCAAACTCATCTCCATTGATCTTCTAGAGATGTATTTCCTCATTCTTGCAAAAAGTCCTTGTGCTGACTCTATGTACTTTGCACAAGAATAAACTGGAAGCTGCTGCTGGAAAAATATTCCATGGCTTCTCTGATTCTGAAGTGTCCTACAAGTACCATGTTTGAACACATTATTTGAAGAACAGCATATGTTTTGAGTGACCCTCAGTACTGCAGATAAATATTTTTTGTATGAGAAAAAAGCACATTTCTGAAAGTCAACTTTTGCACATCAGTGATTTTTAAGAACTGATCATACAAAACACGGTTCTCTACAGCTGAGTGTATGTCTGTAAATATACCACAGAACCTAAATTACTGTTAGAAATACTGATCAGATTTTGCTAAGGTTATTTGAGAACAGAATTTATCATATAAACTTGGTTCTCCTCCAGCTCTGTATGGAGCACCATGGATCACAGAGAATGTAAAAAGAAAGTGTTTCTGACTTGGTGACTGAATTCATAAGATTGACTTTTTTTCCTTTGAACAGTAAACATCCCTGAGTATAGAACAACAACTTTAAACTGAAAAGTAAAACCGTTAGAATTACACTAAATGTGTAAGTTTTCATTATTCCAGATTAGGTTTATGGTAACTATCTGAATGTGTAGGTTTGTAATAAATTAAAGCTTAACAGGGTTGGCTAAGAGGGCAAACTTCTCACAGAAAACACATCAGCTTTGCATACATTAGTAAATCTGAACAGATGGCATTCAAATAGCAGTTCCTTTTGTTTAGAACTTATTATTGTAGCAAAAAAAAACAACCCAAAAACTTTTATTAAATCTAAACATAAAAATACAGTAATAATCATGTACTTGATTCTTCTGCTTTATTAAATGAACTTTCTCAATAATCATTAGCTGCATATCCAGAGTCTGATAAGGCAACGTATAGAAATTAAGATAGATTCTCTAAGGCACCTTTTTCCAATATTATTTCCAATATTATTGTTCTACTTCTTGATCAGCAATTTCTTTCCTATTTTACTCCCTCACCAATATCTAAAGAACAGGTTTTAAGATTACTTCATAGCTAGTTACACTAAGAGACTGCTGAATTATTTTCATGCTTGTTAATACTGCAAATATTTGTTATTTCTTTGATGGAGATGCTTCGTTAAAGCATCAGTTTCTCCTTTATGTGTAGCCAGTTTTCACCTTCAGTCTGAAAAACAAAAAAGCACGCCATCCATCAACTCATATTTCATCCATGCTTGTGGGGCTGGAGCAGAAGACTTGCATAGGTCCCCTCCAACCTACGTAATTCTGTCACAAGCAAGGCACTGAAACTTCCAGAAAAGAAGAACAATCACATCAGAGCCGTCTGAAAATTTTATTCCAAATCCTCAAGAGAAATGTGATGGTTAATTTGTGTTTAGTAGCTTCGTTCCAACAGGACTCACACATGACTAAGCTTTATGTAGGGAATGGTCTTCAGAGATGTTAAAGCTAAATACTGCGCACAGTGAGCACAGCAGCCTGCAACGGGTAAAAGAAACTGCATAAGGCAGTGACATTTTGTTAAGGTACTGCTTAATCTAGTATTATGTTTTATCTAAAAATTACTGTATTTTAGAGCAGTGTCACATACTACGACAAAAATCTGCTTGTGATTTCTGATGAAGTAGGATTCCTTTCAGTTTCTGTCCTAAGAAAAACTAAGCCTGTTTTAGAGACGGCTACAATAATCCACTCAAGTTAACACTTCTTCAGCCAGGTATTGCATTCCTTTATACGGCAATTCAGACCAGCAAATCTTGGAACTTCTTGCAAGTATTTTCACAAACCTCTTAAGCAGAGAAGCAGGAAAATACTTACTTGTTACCAAGGCCCACAATGGATTTTATCATTTTGTGTGACTGCATAGATAATATCTAGTTGAAACGTGGTAACTTTTAATTGCTTTTTCCCCCCACCACTATCCTCTCAACATTCTACTTAACTATTTCTCCTGAGCCTAGAGAAGGAGAGGCCCAGGGGGAGATCATCTGCATCCATAAATACCTAAAGGGAGGGTACACAGAAGACAGGGTCAGACTCTGCTCAGCGGTGCCCAGTGCCAGGTCAGGAAGCAATGAGCACCAACTGTAGCACAGGTGCACCGCAGTGCTGTGTGGGTGACAGAGCATTGGCACACGTCGCCGAAGACAGGCTGAGGAGGCTCCCAGCATGGAGACAGTGAAAGCTATTTGGAGTGACTCTCTAACAGTGGGCTGAGCGAGATGGCCTCCACAGGTCCCTTTCAACCTCAACCATTCTGTTGCGATTCTGTCAAGTGACACAGCACACAGAAATCTGTCAGCTACAAGCATTCACTTATCAGATATTCTCACCAAAGCTGAAGAACTTCCATGCTTTCAGGGACCCTAAGAATGTTTTAACTTTTCAGTTGGAAGGGGCTAAAGCATCCTTCGATGGAAGGATGTGAGCAATGCAGTTGCAGCACCAAACACTGAGTAATTTTTAAGGTGCTCACCCATCTTGAGAGGTATAACAACAAATGTATGGAAATCATTGTTAAGGATTGGTTTATAGCCCATTCTCTGAGAGATAACCTTAGTAACTCTACTCTGAAGATCACTCCAGATACAAAGTAAAAGCATCTACTGCAGAAATATTGTGTGACATTCATTTTCCATATATTAAAGAAAACTGGGAGAAACAACAGTTTTACTGCAGCAGAGGCTGCAGTTATGAGTATCCCAAGAGGCACGCCAGCATGCATGGGATGGCATGGAAAGGCATGTACTTAACAGGAGATGAGTAACTCATACTAATAGTAGTTCCCCCCCCCCACTGTCTGAATTTCCCTTTATTAGTGTTCTGAAAATACTATTTGTGTTATGTGAGACTAATACAAATTCTACCCCTTCATAAAATAGCTTAATTTTGATTTAATATTTAGAAGGCAGACTAATTGCCAGAAACTTAGATAATAGACTCTACATTTTATTAAAATAAGACAAACAAACTTGCATAATTAAAATTGATAAAGTTGCTGTCATGGAAACAATTTCCTCTTCAACTTTTTGCTCTGGTTCAATTTTCTATTTACTATCCAGTGATATCCCACCAACTCCTAATTTTACACCCAAATGAAGCTCTATAATACATGAAAACATACTATGACAACACAGCACTACAATCTTATTCGTAAGTAGTACTTAGGTAATAACATACATTATCTTTCAGTATTTAAAGAGAAGATACTTACAAGTAGTTAGGGATTTCTCCTAACTTTACCTCTAACATATGAAATGAACAGGTCAGAAAGTATGTTCTACAGATAGGAAGAGAAGTCTCTTACCTAGTTACATGAAATGGAAATACAGAAATGATGGTTTGAATTTTAACTTCCTCACACCTTAGCTGGAAGTTAATTGTCTTGAAATCAGTAGACAGAACATAAAGTGTTGGCAACCTGCACATACATCTACACTGCAACTTGGTCAACATTAACATTTTGAGGTTAAGAAGCCATTCAAACAGAATTCTCGTCCTAACTGCTGTGAAAAAGCAGTCAACTGTAGATAAAATCAGGCCATCTGTAATTTATTACACTCTTTAAGCAAGTGCATAAACCTGCTTAAATAATTTTATGTAAGGTTGTTTTTCTAAAGACTTACGCTGAATTTATGTTTTCATTATTATGAGTGCACTCACCAGTATGCTTCTAATCCATACACTAGGTACTGCTGATCATGTTCATTTGCCAACATTTTGTGGTTAAGATAATTTTTTAAATTTGAATGCAAGCCAGAGCTTTGACTTTTATTTCACTCAAATTTCAACCACATCCTTCCAAGACTAAAATAACATTTCTAGAAAACTAATTTTGCTTTTCAGAAGATAAGAAAGTTAACCATTTCACCAAATGTAGCAAGCTACATTTAATGTTGAATGGCTGTTTCCACTCCTGTTAAGTCTATGTTTACTCATTGTGTGAGATAATAAAAATGATCTGAGATTCAATTTGAAAATTAGGACTTGTAAGAATACAGACCAGCCAAAAATAAAAGCTTTATTCATACCTACTAGGTCTCAGTTCAACCAAACAATGCTTGATAGTACATTTCATTGAGCTCTCACAATTAATTGCTGCCATTATAATACAAATAACACCATTCTGCTTCAATCTGATCTATGTGAAACACTTCTTAAATCAGTTGAAACCAAATAAATCAGCAAGTAACAATCTTAATTACTCTGTTTACACATTGATGTGTAGGGTTGATTTTATAGATCTGTTTCTCCCTCACGTGTTCATTTATAGCAAATCTCCTACTAAATAAGAATGTATCTTTGCCAAGAACAAGAGAACTGAATCATAGAATCCTTAGAGTAAGAAGGGACCTCCTGAAGGACATCGAGTCCAACTCCCCTGCAATAAACAGGGAACATCCACAGCTACATCAGGTTACCCAGGGCTTGAAACCATTTCCCCCTGTTCTGTCATCACTGCTAAAAATTCTGTCCCCTTCTTTCCTGTAGCTCCCCTTTAGATACCCAAAAGCTTCTATGGCATCGTCATGGAGCCTTCTTTTCTCCAGGCTCAACAGCCCCAGCTGTTGCAGCCCATCCTTGTAGGGGAGGTGTTCTACCGATTATTTTTGTGGCCCTCTTCTGGGCATGCTCCAACAGGCCTATGTCTCTTGTGTACTGAGGACTCCATATCTGGATGTAGTACTCCAAGTGAGCCCTTACCAGTGCAGAGTAGAGGGACAGGATCACCTCCCTTGACCTGCTGGACACGTTTCTTTTGATGCAGCCCATGACACAGCTGGCTTTCTGGGCTGCAACAGCACATTTCTGGCTCATGCCCAGCTTCCCATCCACCAATACCTTCATATCTTTTTCAACAGGGCTGTGCTCAGATATTTCATCTTTCAGCTTATGTTGCCAATGAGGGTTGCCTTGACCCAGGTACAAGATCTTGCATTTGGATTTGTTGGACCTAATGAGGTTCACCTGAGCCTGCTGTTCAAACCTGTGTAAGACCCTCTGGTGTGTCAACCTCACCACACATCTTAGTGTGATCAGCAAACTTGGAAGTACACTCGACTGCACTGTCAATGTCACCGATTAAGATATTAAGGAGTGTCAGCCCCAAAACAGATCCTTGGAGGACACCACTTGTCACTGATCTCCATCCAGACATTGAGCTATTAGCCACCAAGTCAACTGAAACTGACTTCATACCATGTATTTTAATAACAATGCTTGCACACTTCTGGGTGAGATTAAGTTAACTTTCTTAATAGAGGTGCTGTGTGGACTGGAACAGTGTCAGTAAGATACCAATGCTTCTGACCACTGGTGAGCAGTACTTGTGTAGTCTCAAGGCTGATCTTTTTTACCATTTTGCTCATCCAGCAATTTCGTTTGAGGTGGACAAGATGCTAAGAGAGGATAGGATACACATGGGACAGCTTACTGAAATAGTACTCCATACCATATGATGTTCTGTTTTTGAGTTTCACCCCATGAGCACAGGGTGGTAACTATCTAATCTTCCCTGTCTCTAACACGCTGTAGTCTTTGCCAAGCAAATACAAGGAACAATTTGGTCACATAAATCACCTCCTTATGGAACTTACCCTACAACTCACAGTGAATTCTCAAGTTTTGTTTTCCCATTGAAGCTCAGTATACACAAGCCTTAAATCCCTGAATCAGAGCATTACAGCTTTGCAGCAGACTCATCTAGAAGTCCACTTCTACTCCCTGGAATGGGTAGCCATGCTTTCATCCACAGTCTTACAAAGCAAGTCTGCAATGCCTGAAGCATAAGCTGCATGATGTAGAGAGTCCAGCGTCCCAGTCAGATGTTTCATCAGATTTTGTTCAGCCAGCTATTTTTGAAGATAACCGCTGAATGAATAATTCATTGTCTCATCAGAGAAAAGAGAAATAATGAAACATTGCCAAGTTAATCCTGTTCCTTCCTCTGCACAAAGATTATGGAACAACACATGTGATGTTGTCTACAAGGGAAAGAGTTATCTCATGGGCACGACAAAAAGGAAGGTCAAGGCCACCATGACTGAAAGTCACACATTTAACTAAATTCACATGCATAAGAGGATTCTATGAGGTCTGTCGCTGGTGTTACCCACACTCCCCTTCTGCAAAAAACAGCTTGTGCTTCACTGACTCTTCAGCACAGTGCCCACACACACCTGGCTACAAAATATAGCAGACAAGTAGAGGAGCAGAAAATGGCAAGCTGGACATACAGACAATGGGAGGCCCTGCATTAATAGTTAAAATCTGAGGAAAACTACTTAATTTTCAGCAGCAATTCCATAGTCTTCAGTTATCCTCATTCTCTCCTTTTTAGTCATTATTGTAATAAAGCAGGAAATTAATCCAAGCTCATGAGGTGATTTAAGAACACTACTCACATGCTGCAGTCCTTTCAGAACATTTTCAAATATGACCATGCACTCCAGAGTCTATGGGCCAGCCTGAGCTCTACATTTATGAGACACTTGTCTCCACCATCCCACCTAACAGATAACCCTCCTCTGACAGCGGCATCTGGGGACACTTTGCACAGGAAATGACAAAGATGAATCCAACTTGCTTGCTAAGGGTAGGTTCAGAAGTGTCAGCACTCACTGTGGTTAATTTTTCATTGTAAAGAGTGACTCTGGGACAAAAGAATAACACTAGCTAATTCAAGTGCCAAATTTCTGCTTCTTTAACTTTATGCCAATTATCTGACTATGTACAAACTAAGGGTTCAACAGTTCTAGAAGGCAAACGATGTCCAAGAGAATCATAAAACAAAATACTTAAAGTGAAACTTCTGCTAATTCACTACTGTAAGATATTCACATAAACAATTGAGGAGATTTCAACAACAGCACTTCAGATTAATGTAAGGGTTGGACTCGATCTCTTACAGTCCCTTTCAACACATGCAATTCTGTGATTCTGTTTACCATATTCTTGCTTGCATTAGCTGTGAAGTATTAGGAGGAGTAGCATACGTGGTGCAAGGCATAAGCCACATGACTAGTAGCTCTCGAGTAGAAAGTTTCAAGTAAGAGCATCTGTAAGTTACTATCACGAATCTCTCTCTCCTACTCTGAAGCAAGTAATTGATCACTGTCAAAGATCTGTTCCATCAGCTGTCCAATCCAGTTATCTGCTCCTATTTTCATACTGAAATATTATACAGAAAAAATGCCTCTCTGAACATTTTCCTCAATTTCATACTTGAATGAAAAATTCACATGAATCCATAATTTAGTCTGTTTCATACACATCAGACCTACTCGAGCATTTATTTCTATACCCTACTGTAGCTCCAAGAAACTTTATGAAAGCTAGAAGATCCATCAAATAAAGTAGTGAAAATCATTCCTAACCTACTTAAAAGCAATTTCCAGTTTACTCACTAGAGCTTACAGATGCTTCCGTGCTTACTGAACAGAAGTCCTTCTCTGCTCTTTATTAGGTAGGGACTTCATGCGTTGTGCATAAAGTAATTGGATTCCTTCCCTCTTCATTACCTGCTTGCAATAAAACTTTTGAGGGCAGCATAAACACTGGAGAATTCCCATATGAGAAAATAATGTTAGTCATTTACTGTAAGATTGCAGTAGGTCTATAGATATGATTTTTCCTGACAGCTTATATACTTTTACTACATACGTTAGTTTAGCCAGTATCTATTTAAAGCATTATTCACAGGTGTTTTAGAATTTTCAGAGAACATTTCACAGCTTTTATACCTGACAGGTAAATAAATAAAAACTAATTCTTCCACAGTATTAAATTTAAATCAAGTTAGAGATAAAATGTGTTGTTCTGCTTACCTTCCTATAAGATATTAGTACTTTCCTCAAACTTTTCACTAAATGTAAAGAAAATCAGCAGGCTGACTCTTTAAAACTCAAGATACTTTTAGCAAATGATCAACTTCCATTTCACCTACATTGCAAAAAGAGCCAGAAAACAAGCATACGGTACTGAACCACAAGACAGCCAACAGTGATTTCACTATGAGGTTGTACAGATTACAATACCTCAGCGTGCAAAATCTGATGCATTTCTAATCAAGTCAAAAAACACTGCACATCCACAAAAAAAAAAAAAAAAAAGCTGCAACTCCTATTTAAGCTAGAATTGCCTCAAACAAACTGCTAACACTAGGGGAAAAAATACATTTATTATTTAAGAGTCTACTGCAGTTATTCTAATGAATCACTCTTTGACATTGAGCTGCTCATACTGATGTATGTGAATTAGGCCATTCATATCAAACAAACCAACAATACGGAATCAATTATTTTTTTAATAGGAATCTTTACACATGAAGGCCGTTTAGTTCAAACATTTCTAAAGGAAAACATTTTTAAGGGCTCCTCAGTCTAAACTTTCACTCTAAATACTGAAGTATTTGGATTTCATTAAATGTTCAGTTAAGGCACAGCACCTGCCCTGGTATTGGCCAAGATAATTTTCTTCATAGTAGCTGGTACGGTGCTGTGTTTTTGAGTTTTTGATGAAAACAATGTTGGCAACACCAATTTTCAGTTGTTGCAGAGCAGTGCTGACACTAAGTCAGGTAATTTTCAGGTCCGGCCATCAAGGAGCTGAGCGAGCACAGGGAGCTGGGAAGGAACAGAACCAGGACCCAAATGGATCGCAGGGATACCCCATACCATATACAAATATACAACAGTGTCTGAAATAAGGGGATGAGTTCTTTCTCTTAAGAGCTTGCCACTTGAAGGAGAGCATCAAAAGACTGCATATGTTCACTGGGTAACGGTCACACCAAGAAGCAGGAACCTGGAGCTAAGCTACAGATGGCAAGAGGTGACAGAATTTGCTACAGATTCTGGAGGTAAGGATTTGAGCAGAGCTTGCTGCAGCTGTGACTTGTTAAAGTGACTGCATTTGAATCTAGAAACAAGGACCCACTTACAAGGACACAAAAGGTACAGTGAAAAGCTGTTTATTGACCCTTTTCCTATTTTGTCTTATCTGGTCATGAAAATTGATCAGATAAAACCAAAGTATTCTACTTCTAATCCAATAAAGCCTGTTTTTTTAAATCTTAGAGAAGTCATTTTAGAGGTGAAAATCTAGACATTTCCATCTTAAAGCTGTGGCTCATGCAGCATCCCATTACAACATCCCTAAATCAGATTAAAGTGGATGCATTCTAACACAGCTCAATTTGCAAGCTGTGAAATGCAGTACACGTGATTTGTATTTCTGCAGAGCTCTCTTAAGTATGTCTTCAGTTTTAGAATCACATCAGCTAAGTTCATAAAACAGTATTTCTCCTATACACTGAGCTAAGTAGCCTGGACCATATTACAGTAATAGAGTTATACGAGCTCCAGTTCCTTAGCTCATTCTCAACCATGTGGCACCACATTATGTTTTGAAAATGTATCCAGAAGAAGAACATCAAGATCCCACACCCACAGGTAGTCTCCAGCTCAGGGCTGAGATGCTGGTACCCTACTCACTGGCTAATTCAGCTCACGATGTGCTAGCTGGTCATACGTGAGCACACTGTGGGTGCCTCCAGTGGCTGGTCACACATGTCCTGCCTTTGCGTAAGTGGCTTCTAGATTGTGACCTCTCCATTTGCTGACCCATAGGCTCCTCTGACCTGACTCTTTCCAAAGACTGGCACAAACCTCTTACTCTACTTGTCTGATAGTTTGTTATGTACTTACTGTGTAAACTGTGGATTTATATATATATATAAGACTAAATCCACATGCTATCTTGAGCATAAGTTACCCATGCTACTACACAGCGTAAAACACACTATTTGCCCAGTAGACAACTCTGCTGCTAACACAAATTACAATACCCTCAAGCTGAGAAATACACTTGCAGAACAACTGAGATGGCAGAGATTTATTCTGCAACAGTACACTCACAACCAGCATGAGGACCAACTGCAGAACAGTCCCATTTTCTAGCTGTAGTGCCTATTTATAAAGGAAAAATTTCAGGTAAGACAGATGGAATTTATCCATCTGTAATCCTTTTGTGAAATCCTTTTGTTAACAGAGATGGGAGGCAACTGACTGCAGATGGGTTAACAGTGTCGATTAACATACAAGGAACTCAGCATTAAACAGACATCAGATATCTGAACAACTAGGTAATGGGTGACTTGAACCATGCATCTTGCAAAATTTCCTAGAGAGAAACTTCTCCAGTTCCTTCAAACTGCATTAAAAACCCCTGTCTCTACCTTGCCCTGCTTATATCTCTACCAAAGTTAGAGTGGTATCCTCCATTGAGGATTTCACAATCAAAAAAGACTGTGAAAAGATAATTAGATAATAGGATTAACATCAGAGCAGTAAGGATTTTTATACCTTGTTCTACTGCCACAAGCAACTATCAAAACGCACTGAATTCAACATTCTAAATACTATAACTCTTCTAATAAAAAAGAACAGAATCAATATCTATGTCAGTTGTTAATTTAAACTGGAAGACACTGAAAATTTCATGGCAGTGTTAACTTGAAAGCTGTTAAACATTCTCTTTTTTAAAAAAAAAATTACTAAGAGCTTAAACTGATGTTGGAGATTTTGCTATTCCCTGTAGCATCTAAATTATTTTTCATGAAAAACGAAGTTACCATCTTGCCATTTGCACATCTGACACTTCCTCCTGCTATCCAGCTGCTGTACCTTGATGCTCACACACTGAAGTGGGGTACCTCTCCTGGGGGGGTTAGGCACGCACTAGCCTAACCATGGTAAAATGAAAGGGAATGCACCAAGACCCCTGACTGCTTTGTTCCTGATCCAATACTTGCAATTATGTTAAGAAAAAAAGGAAGCATGTTATGCTATTCAAAACGTGGCAAGATTATTACTTTGAGCAACGCTATTTAAATTTCTTGTTCCTGTTCTCAACATTACATCTAATCCACTCTGCATCCCTCTTTATATTCAACTCCATATGTCGGTACCACTTCTGTAAAGATATCATACAAATTTGTTCTCGCACATTTCATTGATTGTGCACAATCTAACTAGTGCTGCAATTTTTATAAAATGTTTTATATGAGATCACATATATGCACTTTCAATCATGCATGCTCCTATAGTTCCAAAAGCCTCAAAATACTCAAGCCTTGGTCATATTGGTGTATTTAATACAGCGTCCATCTGTGAATAAAGCTGATTTAGTAGTTCAAACCAATTAAAGTGTGCCCACTTTTCTTTTTATTAAATACGTTTCTACATATATTTGTAGGAATCAAATCAGATCATCAAACTAAAAGCAGAACTAATGTACATGAGCATGGATACTGACATTTTAAATTGAGGCATAAAAATGAAAGCTACAGCATAACTTATTCTGGGATCTCTGCAGGAGTTGCCGTCCTGATTTTCTCAAAGTCATATGGGAAGAAGCTGATTCTTATCACGTGTAAGCAGGATAAATCTGAAAATACCATTTGTTAGTAGGTATTACCAACTCAAAAACCAGGTCTGATTTAGGATTTAACTCTGTACAGAGGAAAAAAAGTAACTGAGGATCATCTATAACTTGAAAAGTCAAGTTTAATGAAAGCAGTCCATTTATTTAAAATTAATAAAAAACAAACTTGAAAATAATGTTCTGCCACAGAGCAGAGTTGATAGAATCAAGCAGATACAGAGAATGCACACTAGACTGAGGAAGAAAAATGTGATACTGTTCATATGGGTTTACTCTTTTTCTGAAACTAAAAAGATAAATATCCTTTTTCCTCTCACCTGGCAAATAAGGTTTTCTTTCTATTACTTCTACCTGCAATATTTATTTCCTAATGTCTTTGTCTACAGCTCTAATAGGTAATAAGATCCATGGCAGATTACTTTCATGAGATTAGAGGTTTCAAAGAAACCATTAAACACAAGGAATCCTTTGTTACCTGCACAAAGAATGAATTACACAGCTTTGGGAAGGAGAATCTCATTTCTTATGCTAATCTGTAGAAGGGCATAGGGCAAAACCTCAAAAATAATCTGGTCTCTTCCAAAACACAGAAAAGGTAAGATTAGAAACAGAAAACCAGGCTGCATAAGTCCATAAGAAGCAAATGATGAGAACAAGCCTGAATACACCCTTGGTGGAGGTAAGGGGCAGGGAAACAGACCGTCCTATATTTCATCAGGTATTCTGAACACTGAGCTTTAACTCAAATCTACTTTCCATTAATTTATGCAAACAAGGACCGAGTTTATAAATAAGACTATGGATGCAACCACAGTGAAAAACTTATTTTTGTGTTCCTCTAGCAAATACTCAATTATATATTAACATCAATTTTTTATACCATTTTATGTAAGATTATAAGAAAAAAACATTAAAAATAAAATCACTCGGGAAGACAAAATTATGCTTACAGGCTTAGGAGAATATGCACATGAATCCATGTGATTTAGCAGGTCTCATCAATCATAACATAATCAAGGAAATACAGAATTACTCCACAGATATTCTAAATGTTTAAATGATAATTCAGGTCTATGTTTGCTGGGTCAACTTACACTTAGGTATTTACTTTCAGACTGTAAGAATACCACTTCCATCAAACTGGCACTTAAGTGTACGGCAAATTTTAAACAGTTTTCACTCTTCCAGACAATAGGGACTAATATTCCTTTCACCTCAATTGCCCAGACAGGCTGAGTTCTGTGGGAGTTTTACTTGTCTTTGGGGGCAGAGGGGAAAAAACAAAGAAACAAAAGCAATTTCTTCACCTTCGGTAAATGAACATTTGACACTGTTTTGTCTACAGGAATGGGAAAAGTTGCTAATATAACATGTTCCCACTTCTACTTGAGGTCTTTGCTGGTACTTTCTAAAAGGGCAAATAAATTGATGTCAGTACCTCCATAACACTGGCCATCTGGTGCAAGCAGGTAACTGGACAGAGTCAGCACATCATTGTTATCACTGAGTTCAAACTGGCAATTTAGTCCATAGTTGAGGATGAAAAACAGCCTTTGATATACGGCTACTGGAAGATAACCTCCAACTAACCCATTCCTGTCACTTAAATCAACTCCATACATAAACAAGAGCCAGTTTCAAATTCAAGATGCAATATAATAAAACAAATTCAACTTACAGTGTCACCGAGTACTTTAGTTAATCAAGTTAACTGCTGCACTCCTTTAACAACATCCATCATCTTGATATGTTCAAAAGAAAAATCTTAACTTTGAATGTCAAAATTAGTTTGCAAAAGCACAAACAGTTTGTGAAGATAGTAACAGCCTGCTCTTTATATCCTGACCATTTAACTTTACTCTCCAAATACAACAAAAAACTGTATTGGTAGAGTCCTTTTTTTAAATTAAGTGGAGATGTAGTTTCATGGTAATAACAACCCTTAAAATGCAGTATTTTTACAGTGAAACCATCAGAATGAATTATCAAAGTCTCCAACTGATGCAAAGTCCCCAAGATAAACACCATAAAAAGCTATACAGTGCTGAATGAAAACACTTCCAAAGCATTAAGTGCTTTGGACTCATCTGAACTTTATAGTTTTCTACTTTATAATTTTCTATTCAGAAATACATGTCAAGTTTTTTGAGGATGGTTTTCTGTTCTGGCTTAATTCTGGATTGCTGGCACTCAGATTTCTTATGTTTAACAACTAAAGCTATAAAAGTTGAATCCTGCCACACACAAACATTTTAGGCATGTGAATTTTCTCCCCCCCTACTTCTTCAAGAGAAGTAAATGCTCACCACTTCTCAACTGACACCCAGCAAGCCCCCTGAGCAGTGCAGGAGAACAATTTACACTCCCATCTCATTCAAAATTTCTTTCATATAATATCATAATGTATGGAATATCCCTTTGGTCAGTTTAAGTCAGCTGTTCTCATTCCCTTGGGCCCTTCACTCTATAAAACACTGCTTGTATAAACACTGGTGTGTTATCAACACTGTTTTTCTCCTAGAACCAGAACACAGCATCATACCAGACGCTCTGAAGAAAACAATTCCATCACAGCTGAAACTAAGACATACTGTGCAGCTTTAATGACCAGACTGCATCTTGTCTTCAGTAAAAAACTGGCAGAAGATGGATGGGGTGCATGCTGCAGGAAGCAACTTACCTGAAGTACTCCTTTGTGCTAGGAGCAGACACTACACAAAAGGAATGAACAGTTTTAAGTCTGAATTCCAAAAACTACTGTCAGGCTTTGCTAGCTCCCTTACCCACCAGGAGAATATGTAGGCTACGTATTCTATTTAAAGTTGCCAAATGACTGTAAATTGAGCACATTCAATTTCCTGAGGAGTAAAAGGTCTTTCTCAGTAGAAATACTAGAAATAAATAGGAGTTCAGTGTTTTACTTTGCTCTTGAACGAAGAACCAGTTCAGTCAGCCTCAGCAGCAACACAGAAAATCATGTTTGATTTGGGAAAGTTCACCAACCTCAACTATGCCAAGGACTAACAAGAAAGAGAAGCTACTTAGCAGTTGATGAAAGGGTTGGCAGGTTGATGAATCTTAAAAGACGGTTGTTGAAATTTTATCCTTTTTTTCTTGCCAAGAAATTAAAAATTTTCATGTAATCGTCAATGAAATAGATAGGAGGCAGCATACTATAGACTCCCCTTCCTCCTAAACTGGTTATAAGCATCAGATTTTAGGTTGTTTTTTTTTTAATAGCAAATTTAAAATCTTAGTTGCAATTGTGTATGCAAAAGATCTAAAACCTGCCTTCAATGCAGGACAGGCTCTCTTTTGTTACTACTCCTGCTGTCCTGCTGTTGGCCCTTAAGCATTATGAAGCACATGAGTGGTCCCACTTGTTTATTTTCACAACTCAACATATTTTTGCTAAAACTGGTATTTCTGGTGATTGCAAACAACCCGGCCTTTGGTTCCAATTTTCTGGAGCCAGTTTTGAGCCAGTTCTTCGGGGAAGATTTAGATTAGATTTGAGGAAACATTTTTTCTCTGAAAGAGTGGTCAGGCACTGGAATGGCCTGCCTAGGGAGGTGGTTGAGGCACCATCCCTAGCGCTGTTCAAGAAGCGTTTAGATGAGGTGCTAAAGGACTTAATTTAGTAGTTGGGTAGAGATAGTGATAGGAGGATGGTTGGACTAGATGATCTTGTAGGTCCTTTCCAACCTAATGTATCTACGACTCTATGAATCTATGATGTTGTAAAAATCTGTCTAGTAATTGCTCCAGAAGTTTTCTTGCAATCTTTTCTCAAATTAACTGTAAAGGTAAGGATAAGAAGAAAAGAAAACAAGATCTGCAATTGTGGAAGTTACCCTGTGTTTCTCTGAGACAAGGGCTCTCACTGAGTGAGAGTGCTGCTGGTGTGCTGGAGATGCTAGAGTTTGATCCCTGCCAACTTCAGAATGTATGCTAATGAAAGACCTGAAACTGAAGGTTGATGAGTGCCAGAAGACCATTCAGGAAGACCTTGAAAACATGAGTTACTTAATACTGCGAGTAATGTGGCATGTAATTCTACTTTTATCCTTATAGTATTGTCTTACTTATTTGGAGCAGGATCAAGTCAGCAGTGAAGGAAAGGAAAAGGGGATACAATATCTCCTGCTTACTAGGCAGTTATCTACTGCGTTCTTTGAGAAAATTTGCATATTTCATACAAAATTGGAGATTTATTTCCCCATTTCTTACAAATGTTAGTTCAAGAGCTTTATTCCTCGTGCTCCAGTTCTTTGTCCATCCTTATACAGAATGATTACTTCCCTTCTACTTTCATCTAAAATCGTGATCTGAATTTGTTAAATGAGAGTGCTGGAAAAGCAGCACTCATCTTCCTAGATTAATAATATGATCTGTCATTAGTTACAGGAGACATGAAGTTCTCTTAAGCCTGTAATTTCCTATTTTAAACTTACATAAGAGTCTTCTGTGCTCTAGAGGCTCTAGCTCTCAATTACTAGATTAAAATGTGAAAATATTTAATTAAAAATAAAGATGATTTGTTCTTGGAAGGTGCCATCTTCAAGTAAAAAATGCTTAAGTGTAAACAGACTCCTGTTCACCCACACTTCACTTTCATCTTCCCTAAGGGCACTAAGAATTGTATTTTAACTGTAAGAGTTTCTCAAGAAATTCAGTTTTTCAAACCTTTGTGAAGGTGACCTTACAGAGGCAATAAACCCCCACAGTCTGCAGTTCTGATAGCCAAGGGAATAAATGCATTCATTTTGCTGGTTATTTTGCTGTAATTTTAAATGTGAATTTGAATCCTGACAGATTACTATACCAACCCTATTATAAATATTCAGCCCTTAGTAGAAATTCTAAAGTGAAAGCTAAATTTCTAGTTTCCTGACACGATAGGTTAACACATAATCCTATGTCTGCTTAACATCTAGTGTACCAATTATTATACAGTTTTCCAGGAAAAACTGAAGTGTGTTGACACTGAATGCTCCATGGTTTGTACTGGTAGTTGGTTATATTATGGCAACTCCTACAGGTCATCTTGTAATGGTACAAAATCTTAGTGAATCAATGAAATCTTCAGTACAAATTTTGTTATCTAATGGATACAAGAGATTTGCTGTACGTATGTAGGAATAGTTAGATCTCAGTTGATAAATGATGCTACTGTACAGTACTTCAGGATCAATTAGCACTTACACAGTAGGAAAGCTAACTCCCAGTCTTATCTGACCACTGTCAGCTTATTACCAACAAGAAAAACATATCAGACCCCTGGAACATGCTTTACAAAGCACCAGTAGCTACAACTAATAACAGGAAAGTTGACAACATTGCTATCCCCTAATAAAAGTCTGCAAGGCCTCAAATAGGAAAAAACAAACAAACAAACAAAAAAAACCATTATAACCACCAGTAGGTTGGCAATAACACTTATTTTTTTTTTTTTTTAGAACACTGCAGGATTTGATGTGGAAAATCATACTGTTACAGGATTACAGAATTGTAGGGGTTGGAAGGGACCTCTGGAGATCATCTAATCTAAACCCCCTGCCAAAGCAGCTCCCTACAACAGGTTGCACAGGTAGGTGTCCAGGTGGGTCTTGAATCTCTCCATAGAAGAGGACTCCACAAATTCTCTGGGCAGTTCCAGGACTCCATCACCCTCCCCATGAAGAAATTCTTTTGCATACTGGTGAGAAACTCCCTACTCCAGTTTATGGCCGTTTCCCCTTGTCTATCTCCCCCATAGATCACTTCTGGCTACTCCCAATAAAACACTGATCACTGTATCTGACAATCAATCTGTAGTTGATATTGTTGTAATACAAATTACCCAGTAATTTTATCACAGAAAGCGAAACACCTCTGAAAACTTGAGACCGAGCAAGTATTCTTGCTACTCACTGTTCCACAGTAGATTTTGCCTGGATCTTGCAGAAACTCTACTCTGCATCTGAAATTGATGTCTCCAATGAGAACTTTGCTGAAAACTGATTCCCATGGAAACTGCCTTCAGGACATGATGATTCAGCGTTTAATCCATTAAATTAAAGTAAAATAAAATATGGAGTACTGCGTCCACTTCTGGGCTCCCTGGTACAAAAAAGACTGGCATCTCCTCTAAAGAGTGCAGCAGAGGGTTACAAAGATGATAAAGGATGCGGAATACCTCTCTCATGAGGAGAGACTGAGAGACCTGGGTCTGTTCAACCTCAAAAAAAAGAAGACTCAGAGGGTATTTGATTCACATCTATAAATATCTAAGGTGTAGAAAACAAAGGACTGGACTCTGCAGTGCATGGTAATGGGACAAGGGGAAATGGCCACAAACTGAAGCATAGGAAGTTCTGCACAAATGTGTGTGGGAACTTCTTCCCAGTGCAGTGACGGAGCAGTGGCACAGCTGCACAGAGAGGTGGTGGAGTCTCCTTCTCTGGAGACGTTCCAGACCCACCTGGACGCCTACCTGTGCTACCTGGGCTAGGGAGCTGCTTTGGCAGGGGGCTGGATTCTATCTCCAGAGGTCTCTTCCAATCTCTACAATTCTGTGATACTCTTCTGTCATTTTCACTTATAAAAGCATGCTAGCCAAAGACTTACACTATAATGACCTGACATGTTAACACAACGTTGGAATAATGCACTTTACGAAACACACACTATAAGCTTTGAAAATGCAAAAAAAACCAGGGCTAAACAGGTTAAAGGTTAAAGATCATCCAGTCACCAGTAAAAGGCTCTTAGGCAAACGCAGGTGTAGATTAGTAGGTTCTCTGAAGTAAAGACTACAATTTAAGTACTGAATGTAAACATTTTGTTGTTGGGTTTTTTAAGATACTTTTTCTTTCTCCTGTTTCAAAAGCTAACCAGCTCAGAATAAGATATAAAACAAGACACCAGGAACTTAAGCCTCATTCACGACTGCTAAAGTTATCTGTAGATTCATATAGCTTCACTTTAAACTTCTTGCTAGTTTAAAGCCTGCTTTTCTTTTCCATCTTCATTGATTCTTCTGCAGGACGGCCTAAACACTGACTGAATTATCTTAGCAAAATTCCTTTTAAACTGACAAATTCTTGATTACATATCTTTAATTCAGTAACTTTCCAAGCCTGGAATATCTACACTGGTGATATACTATGCCTTCATGAAGGTGATCAGTGACTTCACATATGAATAATCCTTAAATACTACTTCCTTCTTGAAGAAGTTCCTTGTTGAGGTGCTGGGAATATGATACTGTGGTCAAGATGCCAGAATGCCCCTACTGATTCAAGAAGTGATACTCAAGATACCCTACAGACAGTCTTTAACAGGACGTAAGTCCACTATTACTCAAACTATGAAGTATCATCGTATGTAATCTTCTGAAGCAGAACTGCAACAAAAAAGAATCAACGTAAACTCCATAAGCGTAACTAAAACCTTCTGACTCTCTATCCCACCAGTACTTTCCAATGGAAACACAAAAATTTAATGTAGGTCTTGCTTGGATTCTAGAAAGTGACTGATTTAAAAACTTACATGTGGTGTCTAAAAGTAGTGTATTTTCAGTGATCCTTAAAAGCCTTGAAAAGCCCTATCTTACATAAAATATTAAATTAAAAAGATGACACATAGACAAGTTTCACTTGAGCAATCAGTGCTGATGTATTAATAATGAAATAAAATGTGCTGCATGCTCAAACATTTTCCAGCTGTTACAACAATAATGTGATTTAGGGCAGACATATTTACAGAATTCCACATTTTGTAATACAAGCATGTAAAATGAAAACACTTTATTGCTCAGTCATTTAACTGGCATTACATTTCAATTGCAAGTCTAATCAGAGGCATTTGATGTGGGCTTTATATCAGGCATTAGGGTAGCTCCTCAGCTGTAATGATGCACTGCAGTCCCTTCTCACTCAGGTTGTGCTAGCCATGTGACAAGACTGAGTCACCCGTGCAATAAAAACTCCTCACTCCTCCCAGAAAATGGCATATTTCTGAGCTTTACAAACTACAACATTTTTAGGCAATATGATTATATTTTATTATTTCAATCACAAGACTTAAATTGATAAGATGTAAAAGACCCATGCCCTTGCAGAGCTTCAACAATCAAGGGCTTAAATATTTATCTAACCACCAACAAAGATGCTTTGACCTCCTACCACACGTATAAGGATATTGTTTTCCACTAGGTTATTGAAGCAACTCGAACTGTAACCACAGTGCTGGTTTTTAATTCCAGAACAGCTTTCCAAAAAAAAAAAAAAGCCAAAAACAAACATAGAAACAAACAAAAAACTTGTACTGGGGAGGGTTATTTTTCCCCATTCACATATGAATATATTTTTGTATCTTTATTATGCAAAATAAAACTGAAATTTGAAAACTGTACTGGAGATACATCTGCAATCAAAAGGCATGAATATTCAATATTTTTCATAATTGTAACACAACACTATTGAGGAATTAACTGACAGATGGAGATTCCAATGATTTTGTGGACTACGATGCAGATAAGAACACACTTGGAGACAAGAACATAATTGGAGTCATCTAATTGGCAAGAGGACATCTGTCTCAGAACTACTCTATTTAAAACTTAAATTATCTGTTCCATTTCTCTTTAATATTAACTCCACAAGCAGTGTAGATCAGTATACATGAAATTTTAAATGCTCCTACACTGCTAAAGCTGCTTGTTATACTTTAATATAGCAGCTTAAAGAAGCAACCTAAGCTGGTTTGCCTGTCACATTTTGTGACACGCTCTAGTTGAGTATTTCCAAGTTACCTAGACAGGAGCTATCAATTCAGTTCTACTGATTACACACTTATTTTTAAAATGAATTCATTTAAGAAAGATATCAATAAATGATCATATAGCACTCAGTAGAGCTAAACATTTTCCTATGTAAGAATGGTAATGGTACCTTTTAACAACCTTCATCATCTGAGTTAAGATTTTAACAAATCCAAACTCACCCTCCTGCAAACTTTTTTGCAGAAATAACAGCACACGTAATACGTAACCCATTAGTGTGGATTACCCGGATTGTGTGTGTTTCACTTTCCCCACAACTACAACATTCATTTTTTAAATCCTTGAACATGCTCAACACTACATTTTTAAGTAACAGAGAAAATATCATATTCTTACCTTTTCAACTGCTACTTGTTTTGATGTTTTTTCTGCTTCTCTCTCTCTCTTTTTCTCTTCTTTCTTTTTTTCTTTTTCCTTCTGAGGAAAAAAAAAATAATACATTTGCTAATACTCAACAGTGCATTTGCAAACATGCTGAACATCCAGTCACACAGAAGAAAGATCTTCCGCTAGCCTCTTTTAATTCAGAGCTCATGCTTCCACTTCTGCAATCAGTGCAGGTAATCTATTTTGCTCAAATAGTACTACTAAAAATAATATATTATTTTGCAAATCTAAGAAAATAACATTTTGTCCTCTCACCTGCATTTCTGCTTGCAAGCAGAAAGAAAAACATACCAGTGTTGCTTTTTTCTTTAGAACTGAAGAGAAAAACTATCTACATCTGGACACAGAATACAGTCGATAAAAGGCCACACGCTCAAAAAATAGCTCACTGAAGTTTATTTCTTCCATATCATATGATCTAGCTGCTTTGCATCACCTTATGAAGTCTTCCCACGATCCACAAGAACTCTGGTTTTGACATTCTTAAAATTCACTAGCAGCTCCCTAACAATAAAATGTCACGAAGAACAGAAAGAAACAGGTGTGTCATCTTTGACTAGTATCAAGGATTCTTGGCACAGAACTGCCTTCCCTGCATCCATGGCTTTCTAAGTAAAAAACAGAAACTGTCTTTAATTTGTGTATCAGAAATATGTGGGGAAAAAAATGGTCAAAAGATATAGAAGTTCCTCCTAAAGATTCCAGGAAACATTCAAGGGAAAGGTATCAAGAATTTTCATAACACAGAAGGCTTTCAGGTGAGAATCAGATACACAAGTTCATTTTGGTGTAGAAAAAAGAATAAGATGATCAAAAATACATGGATTTTTACCACCTTGAGGACGCATCTAGATAACAATCACTTCTTGTCTTCCAGTACAGCAAGTGGCTATCACAGACAGCACAGAACAAGATTTAACACAAAAGGAGAATCTTTTCTATGTATGCAGTAACTAAGCTGTGGAATTCCTTGCTGCAGGCCATTCAGTTGCTAGGAGCTGACATGGGTTGAAGGACAATTAGAAAATTTCATGGAAGACACAGCAACAGTTAAACTTTCCATAGTTTAGGTTATGCTGGATTCAGGAACACCTCCCATCATGAGGTCCAAGTTACAGAAGGAAGTTCTGAAACCTCCAGTTTCAGTTATGCAGTTCTTTTGTTCCATCCTTTAAGTAAGGTGGCAATGGGTAATCAAAAGATCGAGTAGCGAGGTGTAGAAAGGAAAGAGGATTTCTGGCATCTGCCATGGAAGGAGTGGAGATAATCCATGGACTGATAATCTCTCTCAGTATTAGTACAGTTTCCAGCCTGACCAAAGAACTGTAAGGTAACACACACATAACCTTAACCTTTCTGCAGAAAGTTACCAGTTTTTAAAGGCTGATGGAGTAGTGTTAGAAACACAATACTCTTGCATGCAGAAAGTTGACTCTGGCCATATGAGAAACTCAGTGAGTCATATGACAATAGCTTGATCAAGAAAGAAAAGAAGAGATCCCTTTGCTTTGAAAGAAACATAGCAACACTACAGAAGTCATGTCCCAATCAATTCAAAACTACACAGGTCTAATACAACTGAAGAACAGCACAGAACACTCCTCTAGGCTCCAGCTCCTAACATACAGAAGATGGGGTCTTTTTGGGCATCAGAACAGGAGCCACTGTCTGCCACTCAGGGATGTGAAGAGGGAAGAAGAGAATCTGTGCGAGTTCTCCCACAAGGTGAAACCAACTGAGGCCTCACAGCAACCACAGCACCAATACCTCAGTCCTTCTTTCATTACTGTATCATGGATCCTAATATCAACTCGAATTCTAAACACTCCCCAAATGTTGTGACTGTAATCACACACATACACTGCAGGACAATACTTTTTCCAGAAGTTGTCTATCCCTTTCATCCCTCCCTACTTTCTCAAGTTCAATAACTTAAGTACACTTGATCTCCTCTCCTATATTCTCTTCTATATCTTAGACAACTATTTGTCTTCTCTCCCACTGGAGAATATCGTTCTAGGTATCATAGCAGCACACTTCCTTCCCAAATACAATGCTAGTTTTCTAGAATATGTTCAAGTGAACACAGTTATAGGTTTTTTGCATATTATATTCAAGATGTTTGATTTCGACTTTAACATAAGTAATTGTTAAATATATTTTGCTAGAGAACCCTCGCTTCTGGATGTTAAAAAAAAAAGATCAGGAAACTTAAATTCTTTGTATTTCAAGAAAAAAAAAGAAGGCTTACAGTAAGTTTTAAAGGGCAAACACACCACAAAAGCAACAAAGCACAAATAAGAAATGCCTCTCAGCACAGCCCAAACTGGATTGGAGATGCACAGACAAACCGTTCATCAGTGCTTCTCACCTCACAGATCCTACAAGGATCTTTTTCAATCCCCACAGACTTTATTTTCACACACTTCTTTTCTGATGCAGACTTAAAAACCTCTAACTCCTTCATCTTCACACTTCACAAGTTCAATATACAAGATTTCTACTTCAGCTCCCTTAGATAAAAATGAATTAAGACTAAATAAAAACATTTCTCAGAAGGTGTACCCATGCCAGAACTTCAACTCAAGTGTTTCATTACTTGCAATTTTAGTCAAAAAGCACTATCAAGACCATTAAACGAAATTATACTGCTAGCAATAATCTTTTCTTTTTCCCCAAAATTTGTTTCCAGCAGTACAGCATGATAAGCTATACAGCAGAACTTAAAAATTTGAATGCAAAAGAGAAGGTTGAGAAATTAACAGTGAGTTTTAATTATAAAGTTGCTGCTGAGATCCCTGCTACATCTTAAAAAGCATGTCAGATTCACAAAGGCTTGTGGTCTAGTCTACGACACTAAGTCAGATTTTAATTAATGTTAAAAATAACTGAACTAAAATTGTTTATAACATCTGGTCATATTTGCTATAACTAGAAGAAAAAGTACAGTTTATGTTTAGACCGAAACTTTTTCATATGCTGTATACATCCTCTACTTTAAGTGAAGTGTTTACACAGAAGAACCCAATACTGAAGTGTTTGATTCTTATTACCCATTGTAACATTTTCTGAAAGTTCATGTAGACGATGCCACATCCCCTACTTGTTTGTGAAAATTTTTGAAGGCCTTTCTAAACATTAAATGGAATTTTAGTACATGTACACACACCTCAGGTAGAAGGGATAATGTAACAGTGAGTTAAAAGAAATACAGAATTAATTTAGTAACACTTATCTCCAAGGAGACTGAAGTAAATCCCTGGAATAATAACTGATGATTCTGAAACAAGTAATATAGAAAAGACATAAAAAGTTCTTCCTGAAGAGAAAGGATGAAGTACTTAACCCTTACTTTGAAATGAATTGTTTCCACACAGCTCTGAGACACCAACTAGAGTTGGAACCAGCATTTCAACACGTAAATGTCAGCACATCACTCATGCTGTTTTGTCCCACTGTATCAGTTCCTCTGATTTGCCCAGCCCTGGAAGTCAGGGGAGAACACCTGAATGATTATTAACAATTCAAATTCTCTAGTTAACTCCGTGACATTATAACAGTGCAAACACTTGTGCAAAGCAGCAGATTAGATAATGTGGTGCACCAGAAAAAAAACAATATACCTCCACTTTGCTCTTCTCAGCAGCAGCCTGGAGAGAAGGAGAGGATGCCAAAGGCTGAGCAGTATCAGAAGAGGATATCTGTGCAAAACAGGAAGGAAGCAAGAAAGAAAATAAGCAAGAAAAGTTAGGAAAGGGATGGAGAGGCTTATAAGATGTGACTTTTGCTTTTTTTCAGTGATTTTTAAAGTGTGGAAAAAACCCATACAACACAGAAGAAGCAAAAGAAGACAGAGTATTTGCATTTATTTTAAGTTTTATCTGCGTCATTTCTAAAGGAAATCTGTCAAGCAAGAATGACTGACAACAGAATTCACTGGAACAGCATACAAGCAAACCATTCTGGATAAAATCACGTCACAGGCCTAAAATAGTTAGGGTTCATCCACTCTTCCTCAAACTCAGTAGCTACGCATAGCCTGTTTTTTTATTAAAACAGATTTAACCTACAGAAATACGGAACAGAATCCTTCTCACTTTTAAATTTGCTGTATTTAAATCCATAGGTTATATAAACAGTTCTGGATACAACAGCTGCAACAAAGCAGTTTCTTACACCATAGCATTCAGTTGCTGTAGGGATCCTGTTTGTTCTGATTACACCACACTGTAAGCAAATCAAGATGTCAGACAATAGTCAGGCAGCTATGAGGGCTGCCCAAAAAGCAATGCCTGCTATTTTACTATGCTGGCCCACAACACTGGAAGTGAATGTTGGTGGTTTGGCAGTAGAGGTTGAACCTTCCTGCCTTATTCTGTTCCACATTGTTGCTGTGTGACAGATGGCAGCAGAGGGGCAGTCTGACAACATGGCATGTGACACACAAGTGTGCATGAAGCAAAGGTGTGTTACGAATTCCTCCATGAAGAAAAAATGGCACCCACTGACATTAATCAATGCTTGCTGAACATTTATGGAGACCAAACAGCAGCTGTGAGCACAGTGAAAACATAGATGGTACATTACAACAGTAGTGACAAAGATGAGAAAGGCAAGCTGTGTTCTGGATGGCCAAAGAGATTTTTATGAGCACTGAGTGCAGGCTTTTGTTCATCAGTAGCAAAAAAAACCACAGCTAATGGTGGTGACAATATTGAAAAATAGAGTTTTGTGACTGAAAATTTGCACTGTCATGTAGTGCTGCTATGCTCTTCATATTTTTGTTGTAATCTCCATGGAAATAAATAGGAGACATTACTTTCACAGTGATCTACATACGTACACTAAACAATGAGCTGTAATAGCATATTCCTTACCAAGATTTCAATTAAATTCAAATGAATGAAATTGTGATAGTGGAACATCTTAGCTGTTATTTGTGAAGATCAGGTAGGATTTTTGCTTTTTCAACGTTCTTCTGTATTCTTCAGATACTAGAGAATTTAAGTCTGACAGCTCTTGCAGCTGACCAGCAGGTAACTGCTGTGAGTTCACCACAGAGAACTAGAGGAGCAAAATTTCATTTGGGGACTGGAGTGAAACTAGCACTAGAGACATCTGTGTCGCATTTCCATGCTTCTGTAATAGTCCTTCTCAATCTGAATATCATCCTCATACACTAAGGGAGTATCTAATCCAGGATAAGGTTACCCTATGAAGGCCTGAAATTACTGTAGCTTTGCAAATCAAAAGAGAAGCAGCATACAAGCTTGTAAGCAGGCAGTCAGAGAAAAGGAGTTGCAGTCTGTGCTACAAATAGGATGTATAAGGTGAGAAAAACAAAAACGACATTTGAAGATACACCACAGAACTGCAGTCACTTCAGGCTAAACTCCAGCACTTTAATGCATGCCAGACATATGCAGGTATTCAACTCAGCAGGAGTACAGAAGGTATATGACTGAATGTAATCTCTAAGACACAACATATAAAGAACTGATTAAATTTATGTAATGAAAGTAATGGCAGGAGTTTGGTCTGCTGAACAGTTTTTATCACCATGGCATCATGTTAAATTTGTTATCTGTTTTACTGCACCAGATAAGGACATCTGAATGAAAAAAAACCAATCAAGTTAAATTGAGTGGCTGGATAAAGCTAAGCATAAAACAGAATTAAAAGACAGACTGATACAGTCCATTGTGGAGTTGATCAGGCTATCAGAAAAGCCTGGAGGATTACTCGCATTGGGAATGTCTCATGGACAGCTGTCCAGCATCTTGCTCCCAGCTGGCACTGAGCGAGCTAGCTCCCGAACTCAGAGCAGCCCAGTCAAGCCAGAGATGCAGATGAGCCTTACAGAGAGGAAAAGCAAACCAGGTAGCATCAAGTCCCAGTAGTTCCAGCTATTATGGTCCTTGTCCACACCCAGGTGTTTCACTGTGTCATGTCTACATACCAGAACTGTACCAAATACAAATGAGGACTGTAATAATGCTGCAATGTGAGAATATTTTAATTACCTTGTGATTATGAATTTTGACTAGTATAATATATAGCATTTTTTTCAGATGCTAATATAGTCTTTAAGCACAAAGAGAAACTTCAGACCATCCAGTACTTGGTTTTCAGTTTTCAAAATGCTCCTTTACTCAAACTAACCCACATACTACGTTTTAGCAAGTCACTGAAGTTGCTTGATATTCTGAGATCTCAATAAACATCACAGATTTTCCATCCCAACTATTACTTCGAAAAGTTGTAGCATATTCTTTTCAAACCTGAGTACACCTTAAAGATATTAGGTACAGCAAAAAGCTCACCGATAATTTTTAATACTATAAATAATTCCTAAATAGCTCCAACACTATCCCGATGTCTTAGCTGCAAAAAGACAGACTGACCATTCAAAGTTGGCATGAACAGCTTCTCCATGCCATCTGCATCACTGAGACAGCCCTGGCCACTATAGGCCACATCAGACAGAAGAAGCAAAACACTCACGAGAAGCAGTTACTGACAAGTTGTGTGTTGCTGTCTTGTGGTCAATCTTTGTTTTTAAAATTATTACCGTGATAAGGCACCTCATAAAGCCATCACAGTTTGTTAGCAACCTAATGAATCTCACTTGACTAACTAAGAATGCATATGCTCAGTGACCTACTTCAGTGTCTGCAATAACACCTGTTGGGCAGTCAGCAGTGGGAGCACCAAGGTGGAAACTAACTCCCAGATCCAGCCGCTTGGGACAGGTACACACACTCAGTCCCAAAACATGCTGCATTTCATGCTAGCATGTCTGCCTTTCATGAACTGAAAGCCATAAATGCACCTTAAACACTTATAGCTGATAGTTACTCAAGACTGCCAACCAAGGTCTTTAATAATAAATTTAAAAACTTTTTAGTAGACTGAGGTAATTGCAAAGGAACACTACGTAATCCCCTCTCAAAGTAATGCATGTGTTTTCCAGTTGGTATTTATCAATACTATTTATCTTGATACTGCCTTGTTTCTGTAAGACCGACCAGAAGGATCGAGAAGATCAACTCCATGCCTGAGAGCAAGTTAGAGCACCTTAAAGCAAATAACTGTTGTTCACAAGCAGATACGCCCTCTTCTGAGCAGCAAAAACAATCTGCTTGGCAAAACTACTATTCCACAGCAATGCTTTTGTTATCACTTTTCTGATCTTCCAGTTCTTAAACTCCAAAACCAACACTTTTTGAAAATACAGGCTAATGCTGACACAAATCTGAAGAGCAGACAGCAGGAGAAGGAAAAGACAGGAAAAGACACTGGGACAGGTGAGATTTGTCACCATGGCTATTTAAAGATAAATGACCCAAAACTCTCCCACTTGTGATCATGTGTATAAAGCAACAAATCTCGAGATTTCTATACACAAAAAACCCACATGGTTTCTAGCCATTTTCCAGAATTCAAGTCAAGAAGCACACAGTGATACCCTCCAACAACATATGCTAGCACAGTGCTCTGGAATGCTGAGAACAAAAGCTGATTACTGGCACTTCAAAGTGAAAGACAAAACCTATGGCAACTCCTACAACCATCTACACACGCTTCTAAGAATAAATATGTGATTGTGTGCATTAAAAACTTCTTGTGAAAAGGCAACCATCATCTGAATATTTCATTTATTTTTTTGATAGAAGAATAGTTTGGACTTTTGATGAAGAATTAAGTCAGGATTGGCTAAAGGAGGAAATGAAGTGCAGAGCTCTTTATTAAGTCTCTGTATTTATACTCTTAAGATCATAAACTCTCAATCGACTTTGAGACCAAAAACTTGTAGTCATTTAACTTTAGCAATTTTTGAATCTCTTTGTTTTGGGATAGCTGATATAGCAAAAATGACTTTTGCACAACAAAACTCAGTACAGACTTTCAAAGCGTTAACATTCAGTGCAGAACAAGAGAATACATACATATTATGTAAGACCTCACTTTCACCTATGATCTTTAAGAGACTCTGATTCATAAAATAAAATAAAGTAGGAACAGAAAAGAATGGATCTGCAAGTTTGTAACATTGCTCCAATTCTCTGGCCTCCTTACCAGGTCACAGAATCACGTAATCACGTAATGACACCATCCAGACATTAACTATTTCACTCGTTTATGTAGAAGCATCAGTGCAAACATCATTTGGCCTGATGGCCTTGATGTAGGCTATTCACCAGATACTATTTCAGCAAAAAGTAAGATATAAAAACACTAAATGAAGCTATCAAGAACAGACACAAAAACCAACCAACGATTTTACTGTAGTTAATTTTTTATTAATGTATTTGATGGTAGGTAACAAACACAGAATCACCAAGGTTGGAAAATACCTCTAAAATTATCCAGTACGACTGCCTACCTACCACTACTAGTGAACACTGAACTAAGTCCATAAGTATCATGTCCACACATTTATTGAACACCACCAGGGAAGAGGACTCCACCATGTCCCTAAGCACAGCGTTACAGTGCTTGGCCACTCTTATGGAAAAATTCCTTCCTGAACCTCCCTGGCACAACTTGAAGCCTTTCCCTCTTGTCCCATTGCTAGTTACCTAGAAGAAGCAGCAGACTCCCACCTCAACACAACATCCTTTCAGGTAGCTCATGCAAACATGAACTGGTGCTAAGGTCAAAGTATTAGAAGTTGTCGTGAATTTTTATTTTTAGTTTTTCTAACACCTAGCTCTTGATGTACTGCATTTTGCTACCTAGCCTTTTCTTAAAGAGTTTAAGCTGACACTTTAAAAACCTGCATACAGCTTCCATTAAATACGGAATTTACAGTGCTATCATTCAAAAGATTCAAGAGATTAAGAATGAGTACATTATGAAACCAGGTCAATATATTCATGAAGTTAGGAGCTGAACCAAGTACAAAGGTGCCCTCGAGTGGCCAATTTAAACGCACACAATTTACAGGGAAACAATCTAAATCAAGGGGTCTACTCTATGCTCATTTGTTAGATTTTAAGTTCAGCTACTAGATATGCTTTCCATCGTCTTTATTACAGTACCTCTCCAATGCATGCTGACAAAATTAAATTCTTATTTTGTTTTAAAGCCGTATCAACTACAGGCTTGTAATAAACGCACATACACACAACCAATTGCTTACCATTTTTAAAGGTCTACTCTTGAAATATTGAAAGCACTATACAAATGCTGAGGCACTATTACAAGTCTCAATATCTGCAGAAGTTCATTAACCTAACAGGTTATCACTGATATACAGGCGTTGGACTTGATGATCTCTGGAGGTCCCTTCCAACCCCTACAATTCTGTGATTCTGAGCTCTGATTGCTAGACAAACACTACAAAAAAAAAAATGCAATGACCCACATTTAACAAATACTGCAGTAGCTCACTTTTCCCAGTACTATTGTGCAGTCAGCATTTTGAATGTCCTCATCCCTCCCCTATTCTTCTCAGGGTGCTCATATCTCATTTCAGGAATACAATGAGGTTTGTGCAAAACCTAGCTGTAGCTCTGTACATGTGCACAAGTATAGGCATTCATAACATTTCCATTTAGTAGATATACAGCAAATGCTTTGGGAGGGTTTTTTAAACAGCATTTGATTTTGATGCTATATATAGTTTTAATGAATATTTTTAATGTAAATATATTTTACAATTCTAAGAAGAATCCATACTTATTGTTTCCAACTCTGGGTGGTTACTTAGCTTCTCCTTTAGACGTCCACATTTTGGGATGTTACAGAGAATCACCATAGCTTAATTAAGGGCTGACAACTGAGAAACAGATGCTTTTAATCTCTTATTCAAGTGCAGTCCATTTCCCTATCCAGTCTAACAGATGTTTTCTATCTGCATTTGTTCCGGTGAAAACTGTCTTTAATAGAGCTTCCCAAGACTTCAGAACAACACCTTTCTTCTCCAAAGTGGCAACACCTGCTCCACTGCATACCAAGATGATGCGCATTTTCATGATTTGACACTGACCTAGCAATTGTCACACTATGGATTTCAGCTTTGGCAGAATTTTTGCCTGCACTGATACTGTAACTTGTAGCTAAGTCAGTCCACCCGTGTTTACTCCTCACAGAAAGTACCTGGCTCCTTATAGAAGTGGGGAAATTAAGACCCTGCTTCTTACATCAAATCACCCTCTTAACCACTGCTGGGCAAATTCCAAGTTCAAGGCCAATCAGTAGCAGCATACTCAGGTGGTGATTCTAGGGCCAAGCCTGTTTAACTGCTTCACTGATGATCTGCACAGTGGACAGCCCATCATATCAAGTCTGACGATGACAGAAAACCAGGAGGAGGGGTAGATGCAGTAACTAGGCATACTGCCATTCAAAGCAACACTGGCAGGACAGCCCAACAGGAACCACGTGGAATTCAAAGGGGAGCACCAAGTCCTGCATCTGGGGAAGCAAGAACTCCATGCTGGGGGAGAAAGACCAAGAGATACTGATCAAATAGAATCAAAGGAAATTCAATTGAATTGAATCAAACTTTTTAAATATAAAAGTTGTTGAGTATTCGAACAAGCTGCCATGAGAAGTTGTAGACTCTCCATCCCTCAAGATTCTCAAAACGTAAGTGAATGCATTTGTAAGTATACTTTTCTAGTTGTCCTGCTTTGAGCAGGTTGGATGATCTCCAGGGGTTCTTCCTAGCTTCAGCTATTCTGTGATTCTTAAATCACAGAATCATTCTAACAGTGTGACAGAACAAACAATTTTATCCCACTTTCCACTATCCTTGCCTTGAAACCACAATTCTTGTATGGTATTATTGTACTTCATTTTACTGCCTACCTTTACTAGTAAATTTCAAATATACTTATTACTTGATTCAAAAATTTTTCATAACCACTTAGGAAAAACATTATGGTTCTTGTACTATTGGGAGACAGATATGGTTTGTTTTTTCAGCCACCAGTAATCTCTCTCCAAGCCAGTGACTGAATGTTTCTCAATGCTAACTACTTTACAACTATTTTACACACATCCTATCACAACAATTTTTCCATCTTAAATTGACAACATGGCATATTTTACACAATACACTTGCTGCACTGATCTATCTCCTTTAAGATAACTTTCAGGAAAATGTGTCATCACAATCTTTAAATTCACATCACATTTTATCCAGTTGCCTGTCTAATTTCATCTTTCTTAAATTATACATAGCGTTTTAAAGCATGGAAAATGTAGATCCATTATTCTTTTCTTTCCATGAGTTTCTTAGAGCTTCTACTGCATACATAATTCACACCTTTTCTTAAATATAGAAATTTTGTTTATTATTCTCAAAATACCATCAGTACATGATAACATATTCACACTACACATAGCAGAATACTTCGTGCCAGTTCATTATTTCTGAGGCTGAAAGTACCCAGAATGAGCTTGAGCTGATTTGCTATCCACTGTGAATAAGGCAGTTTTGATATGAATTCTGAGAATTTTTTTTTTTTTTAAGATATATGTATTTTTATTAAAAACTGCAGAGATTCTTTGCAAGAATACCTACATCGTTTATCTTTAGATACAACCAACAGAGATCTCACTGCTTCTTTTCCACCCTGCATGTATGTCATATGGATCTTTGCACTAGGTATAAAAATAAATGAGTTTGAACAAGTATTTCAAGCTGGGTTTTTTGTTTGTTTGTTTTTAATATCAAAGTGAGGTTCTGTTTTTTTTTGTTAAAGATAGACAATACGGTGGCTTCAAACTTGACAATGTACTTTCATGAGCTCTGTTCAGACCTCTACTAATCAAGAGCTTTGATCTTCCGTAATGCCTTTCCTTAACAACAAGCAAATTCTACCCATTGTTGCCACCTCAGACATCATTCCAGATACTGGTGACAAACACACTAAAGATTAGACAGAAGTTAGAAAGAAATATTAAGAAAAAAAGCAGCTTTAGTGTCTAAATTGTCCTGTTGAGAAAGATGATATTCATATTCCTACACAACTAGACACTGCCTTCACATTAGTTAAGCAGATTATGCTTATTTCTTAGGATACAAATATGGAAGAGAAGCAATGCAGTCTAACTTTTCAAGTTTTACAACTACAGTTACTAATACTCTAAGGCTAATTTCCTAACTGCTTTCAGAGATCACTTCCTAGTCTGGAAGAAATCTCCTAATTTTCAGTTCTGGGTTCAAGTACTTTGTATTCAGACTGGTTAGACAATCAAGGGAAAGAACCAAAGCCAAAATGTGCACTTGTCAAATAAGTGCTTTGTCTCGATAGTCACAAAAGTAAATTAATGCTTTAAATATGCTCTCCTTCCCGGGTCAAACAGCCTGCCCTCTAGCATTTGTTGTAATTCTGAATAAGTCCTTGAGAACATACTCATCCTGTTTTCAAACTAAGCTGTGCATCACCTCATTACAGTATCGTAGAAACATTTTGAAACAATCAAAAGTTGCGATAGTTCAATTAAAAAGACCACTAGCTTTAAGTAAACTATGATATTTTTCAACAGAAGTTCTATTAATGAGCTGCATACATTCCATTTTCAAGTCACTGAACATCTCTTACATCTGCTGATGTTGGTAGGAAGTCTAAGTTAAACATGTTTTCTGCAATACAGGTAACAGAAAAAGGAAAGAGAACCTGACCTAAAAGTCAAGAATAGCTTGATCTGGCATAGCTTCAACAATGAAAATATCACTAGAAGAAATAAAAATAATAACTAAAAAAAAAGAAAAACATCTTTGCACAAGCAGCACACTGGTTGTGATAATTACACTCTTCAGCTGGAATTCTCATCAAGTTTCTTCTGTCCCTGCATCACTGCACACATCTATGGCTTTCTTGAAAGTAGTTGGAAGTAGTATGACAAAGTAAGAGAATAAGTTATCCAGAAGTGCACCAGTATAACCCAGACAAAAAAAAAAGCAAAAAAAAAAAATTAAAGAAACAAAACTGTTGCAATTGTGCTAGGGTCTGGTGGGAGGAATAGAGGAGAAAAGTCCAAGCAGAAAAAACCCTACAACTTCAGGGTGTTAAAGCAGCCAGCTGCTGTGCCCATACAGTATTTTTTCCATTAGGGAATCCTCTCTGTGTACCCAGCTTTAGTACTATGCAAGTCTCCTCTTCTGTAACAGGGATCCTCTGTAAGTAAGGCAGCTTAGTGTCCTAAAAATAACAATAGCTTTGTATCTTGTTATCTCACAGTATGCCTCGTTTCTCTGATTCAACTTTCATTTGCACCGCTTATGTTTACTACAACAATTCTGTTAGTCCTTCAGGTCATTTATTTAAGCATCCAAGTTCAGATTCTTGGGGAAGGGTGTCTATGGAACTGCAAGCTGTGCTGGTTGAAAAGTGCTACAGGAAAAAACAAGAAACAAAAAGTTTAATGGCAATTCAAATTGAACAACAGATTTACTACACAATAGTCTTTAAAACTCGAACTGTAAGAGGAAGAACTGCTCTACATGCTTTAGCATTCAGTTGTTGCACAGCTGTGTACAAAAGCAACATATGAATATAAGATCTGCCTATGCTTGAAAGTGAAACTCAGGAATAAGTCTGAAGTGGAACGCTATTCATGAACAGTTTCATATTAGCATGAAAAGTTTAAGCACACACAATTACCTGATATCTCTGATACATGGCAGAAGTGATGGAAGCCCTCAGCTGTTAAGTCAAACACCACAGCATAATGCAACAGCAAGATGTCCGTGGTACCATACCTTAGATCACCACAGTCATGAAGACTCTTAATCCTTTCATTTTGTGATTTTTTTTAACAGATCCTATGCTGTATGTTACATTTATCTACACAATAAATAAATAAATAAATAAATAAGGTCTTGGTAGAAAATAAGTTCTAGGAGGCCAATATTATGTTGGGTGTATCTCAAATCAGTTAACTTGTTGCTGTTCTCAAGGTGATTATTCAGTACGAAAAAATGCTTGCTATTAGCAGTGCTAAGTCACATGTGGTTTTCACAGCACACAGATAACATATACACCCTAGTAACAGATAACTTCATATTTTTACTTGTATTCCTCAATTCTTTTCAAATTCAATCATTAATTAAAAAAAGCATATTAAACATCAAGTCCTGTTTTAAAATTACATCATATCAAAGCAAAACAGGAAGGTAGCTGGCCAGACTGAGAGACTTGGCATAAGCAGTGGGTTGGTAGTTTTGACAGATCGAGGCCTCACCACAGTATGATGCAAACTACTTTCTGACAAAGAAGAGTTCATCTTTTATACCAATGTGACTCATATTGATGTTGTAAGAGAATTATCATAGGCAGTGGCCTGAGAAATACTATTCCTAACTGTCACAGGCTACACTGCTTAAGAGGAATGTACTTTGACAGTAAGCATGTTTTCCTAAATACAATAAATACCAGATAGCTGTCTTCAAAGTCATAGCCATAATATCAGAACCCTGTAATTGTATGTAAGCATTTACAGATTATTATAACTGTATGATATTTTCAGAAGTTACAGCCTTCCATTCTTTGGGCTGGCTAAAAAGTAATTGCTTCCGTGAGTAAAAAACACATCTGCCTTAAAAGGATTTCTTGAGAATTACATTTCCCTAAACTATACCTAAATTTAAGAAAAAAAAGCAAACAAAACTTGTGCTTATCACGTTTGATATGCATTGGGCTGCCTGGCACTTAACAGAAGTTACAGCATCGTTCCACAGTTGTTGGTCATAACCTGAATTGAACCAGATTTTGTAAAACTGAATACACCAGAAAAGATACAACTCACAGCTGTGCAAACTCAGCAGCATGTTACAATAGTCATATACAGTATATCTGTCTGAAGGTACTTCCACTAAAAGTACTACACTAAAAGTAAAACACTTGCTTCACTGGGTAACTTACTTACTGTCCCTTTGCACTGATCAGAATAAAACTTTAAAAAGCCGAATACTGCAACTTTAGCAGTAGTTAAATTAAAACAACCCATGAAAAAGTCAAGACATCAATAATCTGGAAACTATTTATACAAGTGCAATGTTAGATCTTTTTGCTAAATCTTTTCCTCCTTGTATTGCAGTATTATGAAGCAGCAAACGAGTGTGCCAAATTTTGAGTTATTAGAAAGTTCTAAGTTTAAATATAAAAAAAATAAAATAAAAGACACTCATAAACCTTGTCCACATTATCTCACTCTTTAAATTACTAGATTGATTTTAACCATGTTTTTCTCAAGATTTTTTTTCCCGGCTTTTCTGTTGTACCCCCCCCCCACCACACACACACACACAATTTTATTCAAACTGCACTGCTTATTCTGAACTTGGGTTCCTTTTTTTTTTTTTTTCAGTTCACCTGAAGTAGATGTGAAAACAAACTTAAGAAAAGGAATCAGCTCAGCATGATCACCCTTGTAAGCTCCTTAATTCCCTAACCTGATCCACTGCCTCACTTAGACAACCTGGGCCTATCACTCATGCAGCATTCCAAGTTTTTTCCTCAAGGAACAAAGCTTAAGACTGTAGTTGAGAATGAGCCCTAATGGATATTAGACTGTGCCCAGTGCCAAACAAAACCAAACCAGCACCACCAGCCCCTAAACCACACATCCCACTGTTCAAAATGATGTCATGCTCTGAATTCTCAAGCCTGTAAGTGTCTGAGCAAGAAAGCAAGCAACTGGGTACTGGCAATCCAAAGAGCTGAGTAAATCATACCACTTTATTTAGTTCTGAGCGTTGATACAAAGATCAGCATTTCAAATATTCCCTGTACAGAAAACTGAAATCCATGAATTGTAATTGTGATTTTAAATTACATTTTAAAGTCAAAAATCAGAAACATTTAAAATGCTGAATCCATTTGATTTCTGCTGAATTCATTATTTTATTTAAAATGTAACTAGCCAATAAAACGTAGCACCATAGCTTTATCCTGCAATGCTTTTCAGTTTCCTTGACAAACAAAAAAACAAAACATCACTGACTTTTCATGCATGCTTATTTTGAGCCTGCATGTTAGAAAGCCCTACTGGGCTGGCCTCTAAGTAACTCTGTTACCACAACAAGGGCCTCTCAAAACCAAATTCAGCATTACAGCAGTTTTGTCAGAGAAGACACCTCATCTAATTAGCATTTGGATACAAGAATCCTGAGCATCATGGGACTGAGAACTGAACTTGACATATATACTCTTAACTCCAACAGGCAGAATACATTAACACAGACGCTGCACTATGAGACAAACCTGAAAAGCTTATGATCTTGTCAAAATTAATCTAAGAAAAAGAGCGTATGGCTTTGGACAGAGCTTCTTAAAATGTACAATTTTCTGCAACTTTAAGCTTTTATCACAAGCACCTTGAACCAGACTCGGGAACACCACCCTTGTCGTCTTCAGTGCCACTTCAGCAAAATTACTGAATTAAGGAAAGCAAGCCCAAGGCCCAGTGAGCCTGGTTTGGCACTTGTTTTACTTGCTCACAGAAATGACAGCATGTGCATGTATATATATATGCACATACACATATACATACACACACATCACAGAATTACAGGGATTAGAAGGTACCTCTAGAGATCATCGAGTCCAATCCCCTTCTAAAACAGGTTCCCTATAGTAGGTTGCACAGGAAGGTGTCCAGGCAAGTCCTGAGTATCTCCAGAGAAGCAGACACCACAATCTCTCTGAGCAGACTGTTCCTCATCACCCTCACAGTGAAAGTGGTTTTTCCTCATGTTCAAATGGAACTTCCTATGCTCCAGTTTGCACCACTGACCCCATTCTGTCACTGTGCCTCTTTGCTGCCTAACGTACCCAGGACAAGCATATTGGACATGCCATAAGAACACCCATCTCTACCTTTTCCTTCTCTTTCTGGTCAGTCCAAGGCTCAAAGATAACTATAGTATACCACGCTCAGAAATACAAGTGCATAAAAATCTGGGCTGGGAGAAATACAGAGTCAATGAAAACAAATATCAGGTTGGGAGGCAAGCACCACACTTGTGTGAATTTGCAGGGCTCATCTGCTGTTCAAGTATTTCATAATCAGATTTTGTTCCTGTAGCAGACAAATTACACACTTTCGTAAAGTCAATGAAAGAAAAACCCAGGCAAGGTGAAATAAAATACTGTTTCCCGCTCAGCAGTAACATTCATCTCTCCAGCTTTTCTGGATTCTATTCTTAATGCTAGGACAAATAAACAATTTGTATTATTCTGCAGTACCAAGAGCAAAATCCAATTACTCGTTCAAATATACTAAAGCAGAAGTAGATTGCTATACTAGACAGCTAGGCTCGCTGTTTAAGAAGACCTTGCAAGTCTTTTAAACAAGTATGATTTTAAATGATTCTTCTCATTTTCTACTTCAGAACCAAAGTAAACAGCAAATAGTGCAATGCAGGAGGTCAAATACAAACCATAGCTCAAGTGAAGTAATTTCCCCTCTATTTCAATAGGCCTTAATGAAATCAAATTCTCTAGTTTGTAGGCTGTTCTAAACATTCTCAGATAAAAATATCATTCAAAGATCCACTTTCTCAGATGGCACAGGCAGCATAAATACCCAGTCTCTACTCCTACCTTGATACTCATTCTCTAACAAGTCCACTAGTCAGGTTGACTAATAAGTTCTGTGTTAGGCCTTACCTAAATAAAGCAGACATAAAAGAGTTTAAGCACACATACACCTTTATAAAAACTAGTAAGTATTAACTAGATTGTACACCCCATACACAGCTGTATCAAGAAAACCAGTAAGACTCCAAACTTCAATAAATATCATCTTGAGTGAGATTAAACAGCATGCACAGGACAACCAGGGGATCAGGTGCAGCCAGCATGGGTTCATGAAAGGCAGGTCCTGCTTGACCAATCTGGTCTCCTTTTATGATTGAGTGACCTCCATGATGGGTGAAGGAAGGGCTGCTGACATTGTCTACCTGAACTTCAATAAAACCTTTGGCACTGTCACCCATGGTATTCTCCTGGAGGAGCAGGAGGCAGGAATGGACTGCCCAGAAAAGTAGTTAATCACCATCCCTGGAGGCATTCAAAAAACATTTAGATGTTATACTAAGGGACACAGTTTAGCAGGGAAATATTGGAGGTAGGTGAACAGTTGAATTAGATGATCTTGGTGGTCTTTTCCAACCTTGGTGATTCTAAGAAGGGCTTACATTCTGTCATGGTTTTATGATTTTTGGTACTGGTATTCCACATCATAACATAAACCATGACACATTCTCAAAACCGTTTTGCAAGAAAGTCATTCATCAGCTTACTGCAGGAAATGCACAGCTATCTGATAGAACAGTCAGTATGATCTTATTGCCCTTCTTTGTTGTTACAGTGCACCTACTGGAAGCAAGGTTTTAGCATTTACCAGAGCAACAAGACCCTCAGAAGAGGAATGCAGAACACTTTAAAATCTCTCATCAAGGTACTACAAAGAATGAGGAAAGAAAGTCAACAAGAACAGTAATCCTATTTTATTCCTGTAACACAGAAAGAGATGCACAGAAAGAACTCCCAAGTATACTGTTAAAGAACTATCCATCACTGGAAGAGCAGAACACCACAATATACTGAAGTTCTGAAGAAAGCTATTTCTTGGGCCATAATGCTTTGCTGTGATAAATGTAATAAGACAACGTAGGGTTGTACTTGAAGGATGTAGGAATAGAACTTCAACAAAAATTAAAACAAAACATTTATCACCATACCACAAAGTTTCCTACCACAAAAGACATTTTAATGCGTGCAATGTTTTCTGTATTTCTTTCATATAACTTTCAAGTAAGAAAAGTGACAGAATTCTTAGCAAAACTGTTTACTTACATTGAAGGCATTAGCTGCATTTTTATCGTAATACTTCTTCTTTTCATACTTATCCCTGATGAAAAATTCCACAGCTCTGGAAATAGCTAGGTTAAGGAAAACAGCACCAGTAACCTAGAAAGCTGACACATTACTCAAATTGAAGAACTGCAGCAGTTTCTGTTCACTCAATCATTTTAAAACAATAAAACAGAAACAACTCTACAGAAAACAGTTATTATTTCATCATTCAAATAATGCATTCTTCTACTGCAGAAAATTAACCAGCTTAATCTTGTAATGAAACAATATCAGAAGGATAAACTTCTCAGAAGGCAGTCAAGGCCAAAGAGATGGTCTGCCCTTCCTTCAATGGCTAGCCCTTATATGAACCCTGCATGGCTCCACCTTGGATCCACCCCTTCTTGTCATGTGGGGAGCAGAGGTGCAAACAATGTGCCTTGGCCAGCCACACCCCTTCACCAGGTGCTCAATCACCAGTTCAAACCATGACCTAACAGTTCCCCTACCTTTTCATAGGTCTTTTCAAAACAAAAAACAAAAAAAAAAAAACCAAACAAAACACATTCTGAAGAGTATCCCATGCACTCTGAAATATCAGTATTAAGATGGCTGTATATATGTGGTTCTTACCCATATTGAAGGACTGACATTTCGCCCTAAATCAAAGTAAAAATCAAATTGCAGCTTAACTGAAAACACAAAATATGCAATACCCATAACTTTTCATGTAGTTAAGGATAAATAGAATTACCTTATAAATTTTATTTTCAATTTGTATTACAAATTACTTACTGCAATATGTAAACTGTGAGAACGAGAGAAAAAAAATATTTTTTTTCCATGCTTTTTTTTGCCCTGCACACTTCTGAGAGGTTACAGGATATCTCTACTAAATCACAATTAATTTAGAAGTAGACAGAAAATATTCAAAACTTGATCATTATAGAAAACCTTTGATTAATTATTTCTAAGGAAAAAGTCTTAACTATTTGCCAAAATTAATATTTTCAGATGGAACACTGACTTTGTCAAGCACGTCAAGTTTTGGTGCTTTATTTGTTTGTTTTTTGTCTTATGACCAGTTTCTCAGAATGAACACTTGGTATTTTCAAGTTATGAAGTCTGAATTTAAAAAACATTAATACAATCAGAAGCCTTCAAATTTCACAAGGTTTATTTTTTCAGGATGCTATTACACTGGGATATTCAGTTGTGTATTTTGAGAGATACATTTTTATTCAAGGTAACCGACATCAGCATGCATGAATTTTTGAACCATCACAAACTCTGCTTAGGTCAGCAACCTCCAGTGCTCTTGTTAGCAGGATTTAATACAGATGCCAAATCTGATTTCAGAGGCAAGAAAAATGAAGAGACCAGAAAAAAGGATTTAATCTGCTCTTGGAACAAAAACACTTTCAAACTGGAGGAAACTAGTGCCCGCATACAAATCATCAAGATGATCCTCAGAGCTAAATTCTAGGCCAGAGGTCTCCTGCCAGGCACAAGAGAAGACCCAGAAAGGTCAGTAGAGTAGAAATGACTGGGGGTCTTTCATCAGATATTTCCCTCCGCTAGGTTTCTGAACATCTCCCTTCAACTACCTAGAAAGCAGAAGTATGCATACCTTCTAGTACTGCAGGAAGTTAAACACCAACATGGAACAATATATGCCAATTCAATCAATATATAGCAATGGGTTTTCATAATTCACCCAAAAGATGATTCAGAACATTACAAATATTCACAAGAATACTTGTAGGACAATGATGATATTGTATTGATAACAAAAGATCAAAAATGTCACCAATGTCAAGCAGCTACACAGCTGCTAAAATTGAAGGGAAGAGAGTTAAACCAGAAAATGTCAGCATTCTCCTTCCCAGTAGTGTATTTTTTTAATAAAGAGGACATACGAAATTAAAATGCTCAGTTTACCAAATCACCACTTAGAAACTGACAAACGACTAGATAATTATCTTACCAGTGTCAATAAAAAGTTTTAAATAAGCCTGAAAAAGCAAAACTGATCATTATCTTAGTTGCCTGAGATTTACTGTGCAACAGAACGACTTTTGGCTTTACTTGCAACAAAAGCTTCAAGTACAGCATTAGTAGTTCTGCAATAACACCAGTAAATTCAAGTTAGCTGCCACACAAAATGTACATCTTCAAGGCTGTAAGTACGTAAGTAAGCAAGCAAGCAAGCAAGCTTGTAAGTAAGCTTTAGTCTGAGCATTTCAATCTTATGACTGAAATTAAAGCTAGAAAACTACTGGGCTATGTAGCTCACATATCAGTAGGGTTTAGGATCTTATTACAATTAAGAGTTCCAGTAAGATCAGGTGAAACAAATCCTGCCTATGCAGTACCATCACTAAATGAAAAGCTAATACAAATCTAAACTAATATCATTCTAAGTTTTATAATGGATTCTGTACATTCAAGAAAGAACATTTTTAAAGAAAATAATTTATTTGTGGCAGATAATTTTGACTCCAACCTTCCTCTTCCCGATACCTGGCGACAAACACACACCAGCACAAGTGGCAGCTGTCAGAGATGTCTGGTTTATTCAGAAATTCCCATGCTAATCATTTGTACTCCCACAGTTCACAGAGTGCATACTTCAGAAAACAGTGTGATTAATCTAGAGAAAGAAAACTGAACTTCACTTGTGTAAGATCCAATGACTTATTTTACATTACATTCAGCTTATTATGTCTTGTTCAAATTCTTCTAACTTTAGTTGGCAGTTATTCAAGACAAAGACAGAACTGAGAGCTCTCTAGTATCACTCCAACTTCCTACATATGTGGAATTTATGCAGTAACTTCTTCTGACAGTAAAAATAAATGAGGCTTGCCAAATCTCACTGCAAAGCAGATTTGCTATAACTGAAGCAATTTAAACCTCTTCTGAACCGTTCCCAACTTCTGCTTTTTCTTACGTGCTGATATCAGTGAAATAATGAATTGCCAAATGGAGAATTTCCTTGAAATAGTAATAACATCTAAATTGTATTTAAAATAATTTCAACATGAAAACTAAAGCAAAAAGGATACTGATCTGTTTGAGGTCTTCGAAAGTTCTCTGGTAGATTTGCTTCATAAAGTAGTCTTGCTTTAGTATTTCCCATTTCTTGCATGCACTAAGGAAAGGTTGTAGAAAGCAGTTAGTTCATGACAAGTGATACTTCCATTCAGAATGCTAAAGGTGTGATTAAATGGTGCACTGGGTCTTAAAGAACTTTAATGTCCCATAATCACTGCACTTAAGCTTCAGCTTTTCAAACTGATTCAGCATATCAAAGATTCTTATGAACATGAGTATTTCTGACTCCATGCTTGAGAGGAGTTCAAATTATCTACCAAAATTATTCAAAAAAATTAAAATAATATATTAGCTATTTGTGAATAGGTTACAGCAGACTAAAATCTGTTCAGTCTCATAGAATGAAACCTGAAAAATCTCTTGTACTATATACTACAAAGGACACACTCATCTTACAGAGAAACAGAAGAGGTTGGTGACCCTGCCCATAGCAGGGGGTTTGAAACTAGATGAACTTTGAGGTCCTTTTCAGTGCATGCCATTCTATGATTCTATACTTTATTAATATAGAATCACATTTGTAAGATGCAAGGGAAAGGAAGTTAGAATACTCAAATACATCTCCTCAAAACTACAAGTATCTTTTTTTGACCATGCTATTTTCCTGTCTGTGCAGAGGATTAAGTTATCTCCATGAACAGTTGCCCTAAAACATTTGAAAATTACCATGTATCTTCCTGACTCTCTACTTTGCTTGTAAAACATGACAAACTCAATCCTTTAGAAAGTATTCCTAGAACTCCTTCCAGTTTGAAAACACATCAGCATTTTACCTGTATTTGCTCTGGTGTCCACTGGTCCAAGTTGACGGATTTGACCCTTGATATATGGACCCCAAGATTTCGATGTATTCCAGCACATCTGATGCAAATAAAAACGCCAGTGTTCCATGAAGCCCATCGTGGACCTAAAGGAAATGTGGAAATATATTTGTTAATTTCAAAATTCCATATACTGAAGATTTTCTCTGGTATTATTCTATTCTAAGCAAAAGGACATCTGAATAAAGGCTGACAGCCTTACTCCGAGACATCTAATTACTGCTATTATGGCAAGCCATTTTATTTATTACTTTCTACTTAAAACTGTTATATGATAACATTTCAGTGAGCTGGCAAACATACCCCAAGAAAACTTTTCAAAAGTTGGCTTATGAGTAGTAAGATTTTGCTTACACTTCTAACAACACTTTATGGCTATGCATCAAATGCAAACATTAGCAAAAATTGGTAGAAGATACCCCTTTCTCTCCAATTAAAAACCTCTTAAGAAAAGCATTTGTAACTAGCTTGAAACTAAATGCAGAGTAATCTTGTATTAACAAAACAAATCCGTTAATACCCATATACGCATGGACTGCACAACACTACCATGCAAGGTCTTAGGGAACAATTATACAGACATTTAAAAAGTCAAATGATCAAAATACCCAAGATGTATTCCAGCATCCAGACGACTTATGAACTTTACCATTGCTTCTCAGCTGTACTACATGATGAGACAGACTTACATACAGTATGCTAGCCTGAAATCTCAAACACATCTATAAGAATATCAAGTCTAGCTCCACCTGGGTTATTTGACAGTAGTAATTTCAAGTCAAATGCTCTTTAATATTCTCTCTAATGTTTTTATGAGTTATCTGATGCAAGACTCAAATGCATATTTAGTAATTTTACAGATGATATTAAGTTAGGAGGAGCTGCTGACTCCCTTGAGGAAGGAGATATCTTGCAGAGAGATCTTGTCTAAATGGAAGGCTGGGCAATCACCAACCGTTTGAAGTTTTAACAAGAGCAAGTGCTGCATTATGCACCTGGGACAGAGACTGGATATGTGCACAGACTGGGGGAACAAGAGGCTGGAAAGCAGTCCTATGGAAAGGGATCTTGGGAGTTCTGGCTGACAAGATGAATGTGAGTCAGCATTGTGCCCTGGCAGCCAAAAGGGCTGAGGTGAGGATGCACTGAGGCGCATGACGTCCAGCACTACCAGCCAGGTGGGGGGCTGTCCTCTCTCTGCATAGCCTCTCTTATGCTCTGTGTGGCCTCAACTTGAGCACTGTGTGGAGGTTTGGGCACCATGAGAACTACATAAAACTATCATAGAGCATCCAATGGAGGTCTACAAAGATGATGAGGGGTCTGGAGGGGAACATGTATAAGTAGATGCTGAGGTCCCTGGGTTTGCTCAGCCCAGAGCAGAGGAGCTGAGGGGAGGCCTCATGGTATCTGCAGCTCTCACAGGGAGCAGAAGGGCAGTGCTGAGCTCTGCTCTGTGTGACAGCAACAGGGCCTGAGGGAAAAGCATGGAGCTGTGTCAGGGGAGGTGCAGCTGGGGCATGGAACGGGCTGCCCCAGGCAGTGGGCATGGCCCTGAGCTGGGGTGTTCAGGGAGCGTTTGGACAGCGCTCTCAGACATAGGGTTTGATTTTGGGTGGTGCTGTGTAGAGCCAGGGGTTGGACTCAGTGATCCTTGGGTCCCTTCTAACTCAGGATATTCTGTGATTTTATGTCTTTCTTAATATCACCTCTCAACACCACCAGCCTTAAAGGCACTGTTTAAACTCCATCTAGTTCTGAAGACTTAGGAATAAAGTAATTAATTAACTGTCAGAAGCAGGAAAGCACATTGAAAAAGATGGTAAGTGCTCACAGAAATTATCCTCCCCCTTTGTAGGACAGATGCACATCCAGACCACTACTGTAACTGCAGCTCTTTGCGTTACAATAATTAACAAAGTATACAAATACTTTCCCTGGACCTAGAAAATCATGCCTCCTCCTGATCTTTAGATTAGGATTTGCTGGAGTCAGTCCACAACAGACAGCCCAATACAGGGCTGCTTGCTCGCTCTTATCTTCTGTGAGACAGAAAGAAGGTAAAGAGAAAGCAAGAAAACTTACAATGACAATTAAGCAGGTGAAATCAAAGCTGGGCACAAAAGCAAAGCAGGAGAAGGGATTTACTCATTTCTTATCAGCAGGAAGATGGTTAGCTGCCTGTTACAAAGCAGGACTTCAGCATGCGTAACAGCTGCTTTGGAAAGCAACACCATGAACACCAACGTCCCTGCTTGCTCCCCTTATCCTTGAGCTTTTAATGCTCAACATAACACTGGTTTGGAAGAGTCCAACAGTGTCAGCAGTTGCATCTGAGTTTCTTGTCTGTTCATCCTTAGCCTACTTAGTTGAAAAGACAGGAAAGGAAGAGCCTTGGCAACATACAAGCACTATCCAGCATTTGAAGAAAATTCCTTTCAGTTAGCCTCCATTCTTTGAAACTCCTGTACAAAATCCCAACACACATTCACACAGCCCTGTCTTTACTGCAAAAGGCCTTCCACTTACTAGCAACATTTTCGGTAGGCATTTTGCTTTGAATTTGTCTTGTTCATGATCTCAGCAAGTCAGACTACCTTATGTCCATTGCCTGACCTTTAAGACCGTAAGCATTAAGAAGACTGGCAGTTTTAGAAGTAATAGCTACCATCATAAAGTTAGATTTCAGGGGTCAAGAGAGCTAACAATTACTGAAACTAACACTTGACAAACTGTACTTCTAAAGAGAAACTAACTCTTGTTAGGTAGGAGCTATAAGTCAAGCTATTTGCAATATACACCTCAGAACATCTCAGAAGCCAGCAACCTCTTGATCTGTCATTTCCCCCACCCCACCAAGGACTACATACATAGCTATAGCACAAGTGAACCCCACCATCAATGCATAGTACTTTAGCTTTAGTGCTCTAGAACAGAGTTTCCAGGCTATCTGTCCCAACATATCAATCAAGTTTCAGCTAAATTTGAGTACTGCATAAGACTTACTCTATATACTTCCTTAGCCACTCCATTACAGATAACGTAACTTTGTTTATGCAGGTACTTAACCTAGTCACGAGAATTTAAAAACAAATATAGCAAAGTCCTGTGCACCCAACAGCTTGCCCATGTGGAGAAAAACTGGAAGGCCAACCCTCAGGCTGTAAGGAAGAAAGCCAGTTCTCATTGTGTTACAGGAGACATTTATCAGTAGTATCTATGCATCATATTTTTTATTTGTAATGTATCAAACTTTTGCCCTTCAGGGTGTTTATACTGCCACTATAATATATTATATTTATTTTTAAATACAACAGGGTATATACAGTGATACATCTCATCAGCCTCTGAGCCAGACACTGTTCTTTCGGCCAACTGCCTAGTTCCCTATTCCTCAGACTTTTGCAGCTATTGTATGCCACGTGTGTAAGTTCCACACTGATAAGACATGACCAGAATGGGGGCTCTACATGACTGAAGTCTATTACAATAAATTAGGATAAAGACTGCTAACGTAAGCAAGGTAGTCAAGACTGTGTTAGCAAACAGCAAAATCGTAATACACAACAGTTACTATTCTCCTGGAAAGGAATAGTTTTGCTTATTCGCACAAGTACATTAATTTTATTTATGAAATAACTTAGTGAAATAAAACATTTTTAAGCAATAGAGTAGCAAACTCAGTGGTGTAATAACACTAAGCAACCTGAGGTCAAACAAAAGTGTATACGTGTAATCTCTCTATTTCAGACTAAAGACAAATGTGCAATATTAAACATTTCAAATAAAAACTTATGCAAGTCAATGATGGCCACTGTAAGCAGAAGTTAGAAGATGTTACAAATTCCTCTGCACAGACATCAGAACACAGGTTGAATATGCAATACAACAGGTGGTGAACACCAAGAACTCCTTGGGTCAAAAGCAAAGCAGCAGCAACTGATGTTCAGGAGCACGTACTTGATGTCAGTTAGTTTTGCTCAGTACCCTGCAAAACATCCTGTATCAGGAATACTCAACAGTAAGTTGCAATGATTCAAAAAAGAAAATTAATTGTTCGTAATTCTGTATGAAATCAGGATCCTTGCAACTGTACAAAGAAAATACTCTTCTCTTAATAGAAACATTCCTCATTCTCTACTCCTTGGTTCCTCAAAAACACATCCAGTTTTCTCTAGGGCAATTACTTCTATCTGCTGTCCATATTTTGGTATTGGAATAAGAAAACGGGCTTCAGAAATGAAGACTGGGCATTAGGAATCTTGATGATCATCGTTTTATGCAATTTGAAACACCTTTACATCCCAGTAGAAAAGCAACCTTGCCTGCTAAGAACTGCCATCATGCAGCACAACTCCAGTTCACCAACGTTAGCACAAAATGCTGTTTGACATAGGTTTTAATACAGCACTTTATTCTTTTGAAAGTTATTTGAATAGAAGTGTTTTACTAGAACAACTGAGCTGCACTTCAGCAGTTTGCTGCACTGGTTTCAGTGTACCATTCCTGACATAAAACCCACTTTGAGTAACTTCTTCAGTCATTTAAGATATGGGTAACTCCACTGCTTAAAAATGCTTTCAGTCTCTTTCATCGTTGGCTAAAGATATTGTTAAGAAAAGAGTCACAGCACTCACCCTTGTCATGAAAACAACTGATGAGTTTCCATTAGTTCCAGCAGTCAGCAGCCTCACAAACACTGTCTGGGTACACCCAAGAAAACACTTAGCTCTTTACCAAAGATAGATTGCCACTTCAAAGATGAAAATCTTGATTGTTTCACCTGAACTTTTCTACACTGCCTACTGATTAGACTCAAGTTTAACTTTCATTTCTTAATACATCATTAAGTTAGGCCAACTACAATATGGGATATTTAAAAATGAAAACAAACAAAAACACAACAAGATCTGAGTGTATTAAGTTATTCCTGTGAACATCTGGCAACCTTCACTAGGACATTAACAATTTAAATAACCATTAAAATAACCAATACCAAATAAAAGCACACCAGGTTTATTGTCTGCAGCTGTAATTCAGTTATCTTAAAGCAGAAAGATGACTAAATTTAAAATTAAACAGCAAAAAAGTAAACTGCAAAATCTGAACAAAAAAGCCCTTCTATCTGAGATGCTTATATGTTCACGTAAATTCATCTAGATTCTTGATTGTTCTGCTGAATGGAGAACAGCAAGTGGTGTTTCACACTGCACTGGTTCTGGCTGGGGTGGTTTGCTTTCATTCCAGTAGCCCTGCAGCTGCATCAGTGTCACATTATACACCATACCATGTTGTGCACAGCAGTAAAAACCCAGGGAGAAGGGGAGCAACCCATGGTTACACCATCTTGTGTCCCAGAACAGCCCCAGTTGTGACATAGTTTGAGTACTTCAGGGACATTCTAAACTTCAGAATGAAAGTCAGCCACAAGACTCTGCATTTTCTGGCATAACTTAAGTGTTCAAAATAGCCAGATAAGTTGTAAAGTTAAGAAACATGCTGAAGAGAAGCTTGTTTCCACTTACAGTAAACTTCCTTGTCACTACTGTTATTGCGCAGAACATTCTCCCTACTTGCAAAAACATCTCCACGTACTGAAAAGACGAGAGCATTCCAAAAAATCAGACTTCAGCTGTTCTAAGCCTAAACGTGAAGACCTTAAAATTTGTCATGGACTTTCAAACACAAGTTTTAGCATAAGTTGATTCAAATCCAATTTTTAAACTGCTGAAGAAGTTATCCATCTTTCCACAATGTTCTTGTACTACAAAATGCATTTCACAGTGTGAATTTTGTGGACAATAAGCTGTTAGATATTCTGTTGAATTACACACTCCTCTCTAAACAGATTTCAGAATCTTTACACTTTTCCCTTTCCGGGATATCACTCTGGATGATGCATTTCTCCTCCATACTATTTAAACTGGACTAGCTTCTTGCACATGTTTATGTGTCCCTTACATCTGTTTCTTCCCTGTTCTGACAGCTCATTTTGGGCAAAATGCTCCTCTCCTTTATATTAGAAAGTAGGCCAAGGAGGCAGCAGTAAAAATTGCTATTACTGCCCATGCACCCTGTTAATGTAACTAATATAACTACAACTTATACATACAGGTCTTTAGGGGAATGGCTAATCTAGCTCTTCAGGCAACAATAAGAACAGCAATGATGATGCTGAGCCTGGTTTAGTGCATCATAGAAAAAAACAAGCTGAAAGTACATTTGTTCTAGAAAGCCCAAGGTTTAAGCTTCCTCCTCTTCACCACTCCACCACTACCTGCTCAGCTTACTATAGCAGCAGGTTAACACAGAAACATTTATTTGGCTGCAAAAGAGGGCTACCCACGCTTACTGAACATCTCAACTTACAAAGAGCAAAGAGGTGAGGACTGCAGTAAAACACACAAGGACACAGCCTTACATTTTTATATTCACTGCCAAAGGAAAGCATGGCTATTTTACATCTCAACAAGCTACTCTAAATCTGTTGGACTATGTGCATATAAATAGGTAGCAAGGAAACTAGTTAAGCCTTCATTTAAAACTTTATGTCAACGATGAAAGCTTGTCAAGGCTTTCATTTTAAATAAGGTTTGCGTTACACTTGAATTTGCTTTTGTTCTACATCCTTGCAGATAACGAGTAGCAATTCTGCAAGGAATGAAGCCAAATATTACATATAACAGTACATTAACTGCTTGCATTCCCAAAATAATGTGTTGCAAACTTATCTGGGGCCAAAATCACTTATGTTTTCCGTCAGACACAATTCTGTGATTCATCCTTTCACTCCAACTCCGACCGGGAAACCCAGGGAAGTTACTTAATTCCCCTCTCTTTCACAAAACGTTGGCTGACACTTTATTTGCCGAATAACTGGCTCCATCTTGTGGGAAAGCGAATTAACTGCAAGAAGATTTACAGGTCTCCTAATGGTTGTCAGCCACTTCCTACAAAAGTCACCTTTTTGCCAAAGATATACCAAAATCTCAAAGACTGTATCAGCGTATGTACATACAGTATACATCTCTCTGCATTACTTCTTCACGTCATTAGGTCACGATGATCCCTGTAGGTCCCTCCCAAGCTGGGACAGCCTACGATCTCATGAAGAAGAGTGGCTAACGAGTTCCACCTCCCACGGGTACACAGGGAAGAACAAAAGCACAAGGCAGAACTAAAGTGACTCCTCTGAACGCTGCCTGTCAAAACAACACTAGAGACAGAGATTAGGTCAAGCTGAGACTAAGATGCTCAAAAGCTACAGTCATGTCTTTCCAGTACAATCCTGCTGTTTCACTGGAAGCTGCTCAGTTGTCCTGAGAGTCCTACTCACCATCTCCTACTGTTTGTAACTCAGATTGTCACACATGCACAAAAACAAACAGCAAGAAAAAGATACCCCAGAGCAAACAAACAAACAAAAAACCTTAAATGCAATGTTAATAAGGTCTATTGAATCAGTTATGTCTTCTAAACTGAAGGAAGAAGTTAGGAAAGAAAATGGCAAATTTAATGAACTAAAAACCAGGCCTTCTTAGAAAGAATGTGTGACATCTTCAGGATTTTTAAAACTCTTTTGGCAAAGGAACAGTGCAAGAACTACACTGCTAGAATCTTTACTCTTAAATAAAATGTTCTTCAAAGACCTTAAGACTTTGGTCTTCAAGGAGTACTGAAATGAGACTGTTCACCTACCGTTTGCTCCGCTCATGTAGTTCCTGATTTTAACCTGAAGTCACTAACATTCACGTGTCACATTTCCCCACATTAAGCTCAGTTTTTTCCTATACAGCAGAGTATGCATTAATTCTTCACCTCCATGCTTCATACAAACACAGCCTTCTCGTGCTTTTCAGATGCAAACAAACGCAACAAAATGCTCTTTTGTATAAAAAAGGCAATAAATGTATGTAGCTTAAACATACGTGCAGAACCACAGAACAGTTTGGGTTGGAAGGGACCTTAAAGATCACCCAGTTTAAAGTAGTTAGGAGGAATCTCCTGCTCTTCTCTCAAGAGAAAGTCTTCTCAAAACAAGATTTGCAATGGTTCTGTCACACAGACAAGGCCTGAATTTAAGAAACTTGGATTTGCTACATCAAGAAAAGTCTGGGGAGACTTCAAACAAGAGGAGCAGCTTCTGGTAGTTTTAAATAAAACTGAACTCAGCAACATGAAGTTGTGCTGAGTGTCAGCAATAAAAGCAACTACACACTGCTAAGGAGCTCAGCTTGGTAATGGCTGAGAATTGTACAGTTCAGGATTTATTGCAAGAAGATTGGAAAAACAAGACTTGGATGCATAGCATGGCTATTTTTAGCCAAAATCTGGTAAATGGGGTAGAGTTTCAAGGACAGAATTCCCACAGGTTTGTCTCTTCTATCTGAACAACCAATTTCCATGAAAGCCATCAACAAAGCCATTAAGCCCAGCCCTGCTGAAGAAGGCACAGAGAAGTACTCTCTCCCTGCACAGCCTGTCCTTCCACAGCAACTCAGTGAAATCCCCATCAGCCAATTCCATTTAGTCCTTCAGCTCACTATCACTTGCTTCAATAGCAGCAATAATTGTTTGAACTGTTTTAAATAAAGAAGTACCCAATTTCTACAATTGTAAAAAGCCTTAACTAGAATGGAAGTTCTTTCAGTTCTGTTTAAGCCACAAAATTAAGTATACATGATTGATTTATTTGATAACCACATATAGCTTCAACAACAACAAAAAAAAATCAAATCAAAATTATAACTATCTTAACTCTGTATTATTCAAGAAGTACAACAAGGACACAACAGATAGAATCAAAATATTTCAGCCTCAGTAACAGCCACAAACTAGTAACCTAAGTTTGACTGAATAGGACTGAGAGAAGATTTTTGCTTTTCCAAAATAAAAAAAAATGTATAATTTTACCAAACATCAGGTGATGGTATGATTTGAAATCTAAGATATCAAACAATAAAAATACAGTACTTTCAAGCTCAATGTGAACATACATACAACCCATACATCACTGTTTGAAGTAATACTAGGAAAAAAATGAGATCAAGATGGGCTTTTTGAGGATTCATTCCCCAAAATATCACAATGCCTCTTATTCATCTCATTTATAAGATGACAATATTTTCATCAGGCAAGTTTTTTAATACACTTCTTTTTAACATAAATGTCATTTTTACCTCAGTGAATTGTCATAAAACTTCCTTTAAAGCATCACTTTCCAAACTCTGTATTTGCCACCACAGATTTAGCTGGTCACTCTCACCATCTCCAGACCAGCAGTCATAACGAGCTACCAGAACTGGCAGGGAGCTGCCCTGCCTGCAAGGCTCAAGCTCCTCAGTGCACAAGGAGAACATCAGCAGAGTACATGGGAAGTTGCCACAGCAGTGCTCTAAGTCTTGCAGAATAGCAGCACACCACAGCACATCCTTTGGAAAGTAAAGCCATTGCTCTTTTGCATCAGAAATGTCACAGGTGCCAACCTGGACATATTCAATAAGCGAGCAGTTTGAGGCATCAAACCTGGATTTGACTAAGGAGCAGTGCTCTGATTTCATTCAACCTGTTGGCTCAAAGAGAAAGCACTGCTCATGTTAGAGTTCAAGCTGCAAGGAAAAAGCAGGCAGGCACTCATTTCCTCTTAGCAGCATCTGGTATTTTCTGTAAAGACAAGGTTATGTTACATTTCATATTTCAGTAAGACGCTTCTGGAACTGGTCTTGACTTCAATTTTTCCCTTGTCAGAAAGGTACTGCTGAAAGGCTTACTGTTTTTAAGTGAACAGCTTACATTCCTTTCACATGCAGAAACAGAAGGAAAACATAGGGAACTGTGACCTTACACAAATGTTTTCATAATTGCTAAGTATTAAGAGCACTGCTGATAAGAACAAAAATACATATCTATGTAAATCTGTGCCACTCTGTTGGGACATAGTGAGTGCCCCCTGTAGCAAGGCACAATATAAAGGTCACTAAGTCCTCAACCAGCAACTAAGTTCTTCCTTTAACTGTAACAGAAACCTCAGAAATAAGCCTTACTTGAAGGACAAGTTTATAGTGTAGTCTGTTTGCTATAAACAAACAAGAGTGAATGATTAGCTTTATCTACCAGATCAGCTATCCAGTAGTTGCATTAATTAGCTCTCCACCATTTCTCCTCAAATACAACTGAAAAGGAGTCTGCTTAGAAGGCATCCCCCCAAACTACACAACCTCTGCACAGACCTCAGATACTGAAGATGCTCTCCCTCCTACATCCTGCACTACAAAGTCAGTAAACACCTCTCTGTAACTTCTCCAAATCAACCCCTATTTTCTCTCTGCTTTGTTTTCAAGTAAGAGATTCGAGTTTGTAGATAAAAAGCAGAGTGACAAATTCAAGTCTTCTGACTCCAGAAATACACTAAAACCATCTGGAAAGACTGGCCAGTCTCTTGCACCTATTTTCTTCATTGTACTGGTTTTGGTTAGGATGGTCTCAATTTTCTTCACTGCAGATCCTGTTTTGGATTTAACAACAACCATTGTTGATTACACACTGATGTTTTAGTTGTTACAGAGGTCTTTTCTACTTCTCATGCTGCCCTGCTACTAAGGAGGTTGCAGGGTTAAGTGTTTGTGTAGGAACAAATACAGGACAGCTTACTCAAACTGACCAAAAAGATATCCTATGCCATACAAATAATACTCAGTAATAAAAGCTGGAGAAAGGAGGAGGAAGTTTGGGGATGTTTGTGGCCATGGCATTTGTCTTCCAAGCAACCATTACACATGAAGTCCTGCTTTCCCAGAAATGGCTAAATATCTGCCAGCCAACAGGAAGTAGCAACTAAATACCTTAACTTTATGATAGGACTGGTCAGTTGAAAGGGACTTTCAAAGATCATTTCATCCAACTGCCTGACCGTATTACAGCTAACCAGAAGTTTAAGCATATTACTGTGGACATTATTCAAATGCCTCTTGAACACCATCAGGCACAGGGCCATCTGCTTCTAGAGAGCACAGTGCAGCACATCACTGTTTCCCCTCCTCAGGGAGCTCACCTGTCAGCCTCTCCTCTCCAAACGAGACAAACCAAGTGTGCTCAGCCATTCCACATAGGAGGGACATTGCAGCTCTTCTACCAGCTTTGGCACCCTCTCTAGATGCTTTCAGGGCCTGTAACATCCTTTTTTATGTTGTGGAGAACAGAACTGAATACAGTATTCAAGGAGAGGTCATACCAACATGTAAGTGGAAGAATCACCCCTTTTGACCAGCTGGTTTAACGCACTCCAAAATGTGGTTTGCCCACTTGGCTGCCAGAGCACAGTACTGGCTCACGCTAAGCCTGCTGTCACCAGCACCTTCCAGATCTCTGTCTGCCAAGCTGCTTTCCAGTCACTCATCTCCCCGTTTGTACTTGCTTACAACATCCCTTTCTCCACAACAGTATACTCACCAACCTTTCTCCCCACATACAAACCTTTTTTGCTCACCTCCTTTGCAGGTTAAACAGACTAGAGTGTGTAGATAGTAATGCTGCACCACTCCCTCTCCTACTAAGCCATCCCCCTACAGTAACACATTGTAGCTCAGGCACAGGAATTTCTTACTACATAAACACAATCCCATTTGTGGATAATCCCCAAATTGTCCTGTAAGAATATCACTAACCTTCAGAGCAGCACTTGCTGTGGACTTCAAGACATGAACTTAAGGAAAGAACAAGGGAAGGAATAAGCAGCTGAGGACAGAATCAAGCCTTTCTGGGGGCCATCCCACAAAATAAGGTACAAACACATGTACAAACACCCACATGCTGAACACTTGCTTTTTAAGAGATACAGCTGCTGTACTTGCTCAACTAGTGTATGAAAAGTGAAGTAATACAGTTGAGAATCGGGAATAAACCACCTGAGGTCCTTCAGACCAACCTGATGCTCCAAGCAGACCTCATCAGATCAGGCTGCTCAGGGCTTAGGTCAGTTGTCTTAAACACTTCTAAGCTATGTTCCCATCACCTCAGCAATTTGGTATTTGACAATCTCATGGTTAACAAAACTAAAAACTTTTTTTTTTTTTTATATCTAAACAGAACATCACCCTGGATAAAGCTGAAATGAGTTTTGCATTTTCTCTAGAGGTATCTTATTGTTTCATAAAAGTATGGGGTTTCTTCAAGATGACATTAGATGAAAGACAATCCAAATGAATTTGGCAAAAAGACAGTCTGTCATGCTGGAACATCAACAGGCAAACACACCATGTTATCAGCTAAACAGGACTGGAAGGAAATTTCCTTCTAAGCAGTGTTTCTCACACTTGCTGTAACCAGATCTGTGTGACACAAGAGAAAAACCTCCTCATTTGTTTCTAAAGAGCTTATTTAACATTATTACTAAGTCCCAGTGACCACTCAGCACTTCACTTTGTATCTACCTGCAAGTTCCAGGGCACTCGGGAGGAGCAGGTTACGCACAGTGAATCACTTCCACCTCCTTTTGCAGGAATTCCTATAGGACTACTACAGCCTTTCATCCTACTAAGGAAGTCCTATGCCATAAAGCTTGAACTGTTTAAGTACTTTACTAAAATTGCATAAGAGACTCCTGTTGCCTCCTATTTACAAAAAAGAGCTAGCATACAAGAAGGGTACAGCAATCAATAACCAACCATGGATCAAATAAAAAGCCAAAATCATTTTCCCAGCCACGCAAGGAGGTACAGCTCCTCAGTCCTCATCGGCATATCCATTTTCTTCCACAAAAATCAAGAGACAGGCACAGCTGTGAGAAACAGAACTGCTTTTACCAAATCCTGGCTGCAGTCAGTTGCTTGGCAACACTGCCCCTGAGCATCGACCTCCTGTCCAGGTTCCACTCTGACAAGGGCTGAGCTACTGCCACATGCCAGAACAGTTGAAGGAAGCAAATACCTTTCCTCAAGAGATAAAGGACAGCTGAAGGTCTGGGTTAACTGAGACAGTCAGCATGCTGACCTGGGCAATTTTTCACATTCCCCGCAAAATATGTCACTGTATCTGTGAGCTACAGAATTAGAGCTCTCCACATCCACAGTTACTACAGACTTGGAGCACTAGGATGCTCTCTGAACCTCTAAGTTTCTTTCCTTCTCTTCAGACAGTGACCCCAGAACACAAAAGCAACGGGCTCCTCTGATGGGAGGAACACAGATCAACTCTTAGGTGTTTTGGCAAAGGTAGAAACAAAATAGAAACCCAGCTTCCCCTGACCAGGTCAAATACTGTGTCAGCAAGCAGGAAAGCAACAATGAACACAGCAAGAGTGGAGGATAAATAAGGGTTAGTTCTACATCCCACAGTCGAATGACTATAAACAAAGGCATGAAATTAGTATGAAGTTAGATACCCATTCAAATGTAAATTGACTAAGTCTTCACAAATAAGATAAAACAACTTTATGGCACGTAAAGTCATTCAAGAGAAAAACTACAGAATCCCAGTAAGGTCTCTCCCAACCCAAAGCATAAAGACCATCCAGCTCCAGACCCCAGCCACAGGCAGGGTTGTCACCCATTAGATGAGCTGCCCAGGGCCCCATCCAACCTGGCCTCAAATAGCCTACAGGATTCGGGGTATCCAACAACTTCTTTAGACATCATGTTCCAGTCCTTCTCCACTATTTAAGTAAAGAATTCTTTTCCCAATGTCTAAATTGCCTCTTTTAGTTTAAAGATATTACCACTTGTTTTATCACTATACTCCATGACAAAAAGAGTCTTTTCCCACCTTTCCTGTAGGCCCCTTTTAGGAACTGTAAGGCTGCAATGAAGTTTCCCCAGAACATTCTCTTTCCAGCCTGATCAAACCCAGCTCCCTCAGCCTGTCTTCACAGGAGAGGTGCTCCTGCTCTCTGATGACCTTCATGGTCCTCCTCTGGACTCATTTTAATAGGTCCACATCATTCCTGTGCTCATGGCTCCAGAGCTGAATGCAGAAGAGTAATATCATTCAAATCCGCAGTAGAGACCAAATCAGACGAGAAGGAAACCTGAAATAGTTTCTGTTTTGCCCCTAGTCTGCCCCTGTCTATTTTTAGTCATAATACAGAGATCCAACCAGCAGTTATAAGATAAAGGGAGATTTCTTACACAGAAGGGATCCGTGAAAGCAAGCCTTACTAGTAAAGGCCAAAATGAGGAAGCCTTTTCCACACCTCTTACCTCCAGGTGCCCTGCCCTATCCACTCCAGCCCTTTTTGCTGCCAGTCATTCCTGTTGTGCTTCACATTCCTCACCAGATTCAACTCCAAGCAGATTTTTCTTTTCCTCCCTAACCCCATCCCTACATGCTTGGACAGTCCCTCTGTATTCTGCCTGGATCACCTGTCTCTGCTTTCACTTCTTAGCGCTGATTCCTTTGTCTGAGGTTTGCCAGGAGCAACTTGCTCACTTACACAGGCTCCCTGCTGCTTCTGCTTGATTTCCTGCTCACTGGGATGTGCTCCTTTACAACAAAAAGAAGTGACCCTTAGAAATAAAAAAAAAATTTAAAATAGTCAAAACCAGCTCCCTTAGTCTCCTCTCTTTCCTGGACCCCACCACCTAAATAATTCTTCCAAGTACATCTTCAAACAAGTCTTATCTCCTGAAGTTCATAGTTACAGTTCTGCTCTTCGCTTTGTTACCTCTTCTTCAGACCCTAAACTCTTCCATCTCACAGTCACCACAGCCAAGTCTACCCCCAACCTTTACATTTGTCCTTCCTCTGTTGGTATCACATCAAGTCCCCTACAAACACCACAGTTTGTGAAAGTCAGGCTTCTTCAAGTCCCCTGAAGAAGGGCTGTGGTGGTTTCACGCTGACAGCTACCCAAACTCCACCAAACCGCTCTCTCAACTCCCCCCGCCTCAATAGAATAGGAGGGGAAAATATAGTGACAAAAGGTTCAAGAGTTAAGGACAGGGAGATCACTCATCATCACAGGCAAAATAGACTCAGCATAAGGGAGATTAACATAACTTATTGCCTGCTGCTAATAACGGATTAGAGGAGTGGGAACGGAGAGCAAACTAAATACACCCCCCACCCACCGCCCTCCTCCTCTGTCCAGCAGCACAAGGAACAGGGGCAGTAGTCAGCCCACCATGTTTTGTCTCTGCCACTCTTTCATGGTCACATGGGGTCCCTCCCACAGGATGCTCTCCTTCCCAAACTCATCCAGTGCGTGCTTCTCACAGGCTGTAGCTCTTCAGGCACTGCTCAACATGACTCCATATAACAGGGCCCATCCTTCAGGAGGTGCTGTGCACAGGTCCCTATGGACAGCAGCTCTCTCAGCCCTCCTGCCCCACCATGAGCTCCAGCTCCAGCCCAAGGCTGCTCTTGTGGGGTATCTGCATGGTCTGAAGAGGGACAGCCTACTCCACCCACCTCAGGCATCTCTTGGGCTGAAGGAAGCTTCTCCTCCACACCTGGAGCACCTCCTGCCCTCCTTCTTCACTGACTTTGGTGGCTGCAGGGCTGCTTCTCTCACATGTTCTCACTCCTTTCTCCCAGTAGCTGTGCAGCTGTTTTCCCTTTCCTTCAATCTGCTCTCTCAGAGCACACCCAGCATCACTTATGGCTCAGCTCTGGCAACAGTGGGTCCCTTTTGGAGCCTCCTCTGACCTGACATGGGGCAGCTGCTGTGCTCTTCACAAAGGGAACCCCATGCAGCCTCACTGCTACCAAAACTCTGCCACATAAGCACAATACAGGAAGGCCTCATTCCTACTTTTTCCTGATCAGGCAGTTAGGAGCAGACACCTAAACCATCACCCACACTGGCTTGCCCTCTACCCTTGACCCATAAGCTCTTAAGCTCATCATCCGCCGCTGGGCAAAGCTGCACATGCAGGCCCATCATTCTGACAGAATGTGACTAGTCTCCATCCTCATCAGCCCAGTCTGTCTCTCCTAAAGCACCTGTAACCACCTCTTGCTTGTAAAACTGGAGGACTGCAACCTCACTAAGTCTCTGTGATACCAGCAAAATCATACCTCAGTTAAGTCATCTTTATTCTTCCATAACATCTGGAAACTAACTGTTGCTGCCAGTATGGTGAAGCTGGATTCAAGTAGTTACAGATTTAGCAGTGTTACTCTTAAAGCACCTCAACATTAGAATGAAGACATCACTGTACATTACCTGTTCACAAGGTAAACTCTTTAAGCTTTAGGGAATTTACCTGTGGCCTCCTGGGAGAACAATTCAAAGCATTCTAAACTAGTAATGTAAAGCTGAATTGTGCTCAAATGAACACCAGTGAGCTTGCTGAGGAAGATGTGACACTTGTGCTAAATTATCTTTGACTACTCCCTGAGTAATAGCTACTGACTACTAATCCCTTTAGGAAATCTAGATTAAGGAGGGAACCACCCCTACAGGTAAGGTACCTCCTGAAAGCCTTCTTATCACGTACATATATCTAGTTGCTTCCTCACTGCTGCTGACAAGGACTTCTTAGGGCTGCATTAAAGCTGCATTCTCCAGTGTCCTGACCAAAGAGGGAAGATTCACAAGACAGCATTAATCTCAGCTGAGCAGAAAGAGATCTAGGTACAAATCTTAAAACCAACAATATCGTACAGTGACATCTTCTCCACGTCACTGAAGAGTGAGGAAATTCTCACACACATTTGTGCAGAACTTCCTATGCACCAGTTTGAGGCCATTTCCCCTTGTTATATCACCACACGCTGCTGAGAAGAATCCAGTCATGTCCCTCTACTGGGACACAGCTGGGAGGAGTGGCTGGCACACCTGAAGGCTGTGCTGCCATACAGCAAGACCAGGACAAGCTGGAGAGTTGGGTGGAGAGGAATCACATGAGAATCAGTAAGGGCAACTGCAGAGTGCTACACCTAGAAAGGAATAACCACATCTATCAGCCGGGAAGGAGCTCTGCAGAGAAGGACCTGGGTGTCCTGGTGGACAACAGGTTGGTCTTGCAGCCAAGAAAGCCAATGGTATTCTGGAGTGTATTAAAATGGGTACAGCTAGCAGGTTAAGGGAGACGATTCTCCCCTCCTACTCTGCTCTAGTAAGGTCATGTTTGAAGTACTGTGCCCAGTTCTGGGCTCCCCACTTCAAGGAAGACCAGAATACTGCATCCCCCAGTATACCCCTTGAGAAGCTGGCAGCCTGTGGCTTGGACAGGTACACTCTGCTGGGTGAAGAATTGGCTGGAGGGTCGGACCTTGAAAGCAGTGGTGAACGAAGTTAAATCCATCTGGTGACCAGTCAGAAGTGGTGCTCTTGAAGAGTTGGCACTGTGGCCTGTTCTGTTCAGTATCTTTACTGATGACCTGGATGAGGGGACTGAGCACACCCTCAGTAAGCTTACAGATAACACCAAGTTAGGAGGAAGTGTCAATCTGCCTGGGGGTTGGGGGGAACGGCCCTACAGAGAGATCTAGAAAGACTGGAATGCTGGGCCAAAGCCAATGGGATGAAGTTCAACAACACTGAGCGCTGGGTTCTGTACTTTGGCCACAACCCCAGAATGCTACAGGCTTGGGGCACAGTGGCTGGACTACTGTGTGGAGGAAACTGACCTAGGGGTAGTGGTCAACACTTGGCTGAACATAAGCCAGCAGTGTTACCCCAAGTGGACAAAAAGGCAGCATCATCCTGGCTTGTATCAAAAACAGTGTCACCAGCAGGAACAGGGAAGCAATCTCCCTATGCACTCAGCACTGGTGAAGTCACACCTAGAGTACTGCGTTCAGTTTTGGGCCCTTCAATGCAAGGAAGAAATTGAGGCCTTGGAGCATGTCCAGAGAAGGGCAACAAAGCTGAGGAAGGGTCTGGAGCACAAGTTTCATGAGGAGCAGCTGAGAGAGCTAGGAACGTTAAGTCTGAAGAAGGCTCAGGGGAGACTTTATTGCTCTCTACAACTACCTGAAGGGAGGTTGAGGCAAGGTGGAGGTTGGTCTCTTCTGCTGGGTAACTACCAATAGGACTAGAGACAATAACCTCGAGTTGTATCAGGGAAGATTCAGGTTGGATGTTAGGAAAAATGTCTTCTCCAAAAGTGTTCCGGTGCTGGAACAGGCTGCCCAGGGAGGTGGTTGAGTCACCATTCCTGGAGGTGTTCAAATGTTCAGATGCTGTATTTAAAGGCTTAGTGGGGAAATATTGGTGGTATGTGCGTGGTTGGATCATCTGTTCTTGGAGGTCTTCTCCAACCTTGGATTTCTATGATTCTATCAGGAAAATTAAAATTAGGTTTCCTTTCAACCAAGTTTGTAGTAATTGGCTTTGACTAGACAAGTTTCAGCACTGCATTTTTTTCCTTGTAGAAATGCAAGGTGATGTTGAACTTTGTGAGCCTCACACTAAAAAGATCAGTTTACCAATCAGATATCTAAGTACAGTATAGTATAACTAAAAACTATTGGAAATATTTTCACTGGATACTGTGAACTAAACTGTATCTGGTTTAATACGTAACAGTGCCATTGTGCCATTTTACCAAAATTCAGGTAAGAGAACACTTAGCCAGACTTCATAGCACATGAAGCAAAGAAACCCAACTAACAAGAAAAAGAACAATCTCGCAAATCTCCTAACGCAGATTTATTCATTTTATCTGATAGCCCAAAAGATCTGCAAGCTTCCTATCATGCTACTGCATGTGCTACAGTTAAAAACAAACAAACAAAATTAAAGCAGTTGACAACCCAAGTAATTGCCTTCTTGACAGGGATATGAATACATCAGCAGACTTCAGTAGATAACATGTCTGTATTAAAGTCAACATTCCATGCAATGCGTAAAAACAGAATACAACTGTTTGGTTTTCAAACATATGCCTTACACCTGAACATGGTTATGAACAGTGATGGGATTCTTACGGCCCCTGTTTGTGGAGATGGGTGCTCGACCAAGATTTATTGCTCCCAGTTTACCTTACAGGTCTGCTTGCTCCCATGGCTAGTCCTTTGCTACTGCTGAACATCTTGACTCTTTTCAAGAAAGCACTTCCTTTTGTGCTCTGTCACACTTTCCAAGTAGCAAGCACTCTGTTCATTTGTATTTAACATCAGTGCCCAAGTAATACCAGCCTTGCTGCCAAGCAGTAACACAAGCCTAGAAGATACATTGTAATGAGGTACTAAGTACACAGAATTAGCAAGCTGTGAGCCTCTATAGTCAAAAGGGCTGCTGACTGACATTAATGGTTTTTGACTTCAATTCCATTTGATAAATCCGTTATGAGGTGTTATTTCTTAAAAGATTCAAATATTAGCACAAGTAACAATAAAAATGCATTTAATCTCCCTATACTGGGAAAGAAAAAAATCAGGTGCTTCAAGATGGCTCTCAGTACACTCTGCACACCAGACTGACAGACAGATCTATGGCTATTTCTCCTGCAGCCTGCCAGTCCCTACTAGCTTACTTACACATACACAGAAAAGGACATGAAGAGCTGCACCACATGACTATACACCAGAAAGAGTTTCAGTTGCTTGCCTTCTTTCAAAAAGCCAGTATCACTGAAGCTACTGCCTACATACACTACCTATTCCTAATACTTGTAAGAAACACTAAGGCAACACTATGAAGACATCTCCTGCCTTACACAGACAGCTGTTCAGACAGGGATGTGAAGTCAGTACGCAGACAAATACTGCACTGTCAGATGTCACCCTTCACTCTTCCAAAAACCCAAGTGATTGCAAAGACAGTTCCAGAGCCTTTGATTTTTAGGCTTCCTGCACAATTAGATGACATCTGAGTGGCTGCAAGACTGAGTGCAGCCCTCCATCAGGTTGTTTCCAGTGTATTTTAGCAGCACCCATCGGATTCATGACAGCTATTCCAACAATTAAAAGGCAAACACAAAATAAAAAGCACTTCCACAAACTGCACCCAAAGTCAGCAATCCTAATCATAGCCTCATGCCTACTGTGGCAGATGTGTCCTCAGCTGTATTCTCCTCCTTCCAAAAGGCTTGCAGAACAAAGCAGCAAATACTTGTAACCCCACACATTATACATGTTAAAAAGTAGGCAAGAAACCTATGGATGGATTTGCCCTTGCTATTAATATTCACTATTAAAAACCACTATTATTTTCAGAAATACAAACATGCCATTAAAAAAAAAAAGAAAAAACTTCCTACAAAAGCGAGTGTGTAATAATATAGGAAAGGTGGACACTTGAAACTTCCTTATAGGCAATGCAGATGGTCCTTGGATAGTGAGAACAAGCAGAGCCAGCTCAGTGATTTTGGAGTGAATCAGCAGGAGGACAAGAGCAAGTGTTGAAGATCCCTTTTTTGATGTGAGATGTAAAAGCTAGAAGGTATTAAAGGTAGATACAATCAAAGCAGTAAGTGATTAAAAAAAAAAAAAAAAAAGCACGTGGGACCACAAGAAGTTTGTTAGGGTCAGAAGGATAATTGCAAGGTGCCAGATGGTATCTAGCTACCTACAAATTTCCAGGGCCTCAAAGAGATGCACTTAATACAGATATACAACCACAGTATGTGAGGTTTCAACATCCCTCAGATGTAACAGTGTGAACAGGCTGCCTGGGGAGGTGGGCAGATTACCAGAATAAGAACCAACATGCAGGCACAATTCATGTCACCACGAAGATACCACCACCTAACTGTGAGATGAACAGTAAAGAAGCAGAACTCGGGGGCTACCTGTGCAACCCTGTCTAGGGAGCTACTTTGGCAGGAGGGTTGGACTAGAGGATCTCTAGAGGCCCCTTCCAACCCCTACAATTCTGTGAATCCTAGTAAACAGGGAGGAGGATGACGGGCAAGAACACAAAGCTTGCATTAAAGAAGCTAATGGAAACTGAACTGACAAATAGTGTAAAGAAAAAAAAACACCAACAAAAGAAAACACAGGTTTTCTGACATAAGTGAGCCCTAGTCTGGAAGTCCTATGTGCTTGTCATGAACAATTTTGCGATTGTTTCTAGTAGTCAGGCCTAAGAGAACCTCTAGTGGAGCTGACAGGTTGGAACTCCAGCCTGTAATTACAGGTATGACCAGAGATGAGATCAGGGCTGTTCTGATGGAAGCAGAGAAGTCAACTACTAGCATCTGAGACAGCTCCCAGACCTGGGATCCCAGCAGAGACATCTTAAGGAATCACTGCCTCAGCCATTGCTGTGTGCCATGACTAACAAAACCAGAACATTGCATGACACTGGCAAGCTGTTAGTGCTTAGCCATCATGGCTTAAGCATGAAACACACTAGGAGGGAAAAAAAAAAAGCTGGCCATAACTGAAAGAAATAGCCTTCTTTCTTACTCTTCTGTTGGCCAACAGCAAGTTTCAACAAGGAAACAATATGACAGAGCATTACATTTCCATGGCAGGCAAAGGCTTGATATTCAACTTGAGAACCAACTGCGCTCCTTCTTCTACACGGATATGTAGACTCCAGGATATAATGCAATGGCAGCCAAAGGCCACTCATACAGCTCTCCTGCTTAGGAGGAAACTTCAACAGGTAAGAAAAGGAATCTACACAGCCTCTCCTTCATATCACCTCCCAGACAGGTGCCCCTACAACAGCTGGTGCTCACTTTGCTTGCTGTTCCACTAACTCCTCTCCAACCACTAGAAAACCACACATTTAACTACAGGAGCATGGGCAGAGGCAGACAACAGCAAGAAGCTAATAAGATATGAGGAAATCAGAAATGCCAGAGCAGCCAGAACAGGAAGAGACACATGTAAATTAAACTTGAGTGAAGGAAACAAAATAAAACCTCAATCAGCTTTCCTGCAGGGAAGGGCGAGAGCAAGCCATACCTTTAGCATACAGAAAGACAGCATGGGAGGAAGAGGTTTTGGCGAAAGAGAAAACAGAGAAGACTTCAGAAGTGCAGTCAGATTGCAGATAAGGCAGCTAAAGTAGAACAATTTATTACAAAGAAGGAAACCGAATTACAGGTTCACTTGGAAGCAGAAGTCAGGTTGGACAACAGAGTAGTAGCTGCTCCGGGAACCCAACAGAAAAAAAACCCAATATGGTGAAGGTCAGAGCTTTCAGCCACTTCAAGCTTTGTGTTGTGACAGAAGTATGGAAGCATCAAAGAAACCAGAACAGAACAGTGCAAGAGCGCACAGAAATATTAAGTAACACAGAGGAAGACAAGGCTGGATTTGTCAGTCCTGCTGAACTGAAGCAGTAGAAGACACCATGCAAGGCCAACAGAGACTTACTAATGCTTCGCCCAGGTGATGGCTAGAAAGAGGGAGTTCAGAAGGGAAGACGAAACTGAGTTGGAGAATTTGAGACACTGCTGTTGAGCAGCCATGCTCTGAGGCCTGCGCTGCTAACAGCACAGGTGTGGGACTCGGCAAGCAGCTCAACACGGGAACGCCAGCCGTGCACAAAGCGCACAAAGCACACAAACACGACTTTCCCAGAACCACCCGGCTTACAGTGAGTCTCTTACAGAGCAACCAGAAGCTGGCACAGCCGCATCAGCAAACCAGTAAGAAGACTTACTTGCAAGTCACAAGGGTCTGTTATCTTCGGTGTAATCCACATTATATAATACTTATGTCCGCACACGAGGAGAACGAAACCTGGTTTCCTTCTTTCTGATGCATCACGCGCTGCCATCGCGCATGGCGCTGCCGGAGCCCCCGGCCAAGGGTGCTGGGCAGCAGCAGGGCGCAGCCTCAGCCCGGGCACGCGGCGCGGGAGCGCGGCCACCACGCAGGAAGCCGTATATTTACAATAAATCACCGCGCAACACGGAACGATTCGAAACGAGAGAGGGACACGCCGCATTTTGTCCACGTCAGAACCTCCAGTGCGGCAGCGTGTGCCACCTGGCCGAGCGCGGACAGCAGCCCAGGCCCGGGCGGCCGCCTCCCGGGGCGGGCACACGAAGCGGCCGCGCTCGCGGAGCTCCGCCGACGGACCGCTCCCGCTCCGCACACTGGCGCACGGGCGGAGGAGCGGAGCGGAGCGGGGCGAGGCCGCCTCCTCCTCCCTGAGCGCCGCCGCTTCCCCCCGCCCCGCGCCCGCCGAACAGCCGTACCCTTGGCCTCGCAGTCGGCGCAGTACTTATTGTCCTCCTCGCGCAGCAGTTTGGCCAGGATGGCCTGGTGCTGCTCGTTCTGCTTCTGCGCCTTCTCGCGGCACGAGCGGGTGGCCATGGTGGCGGCGGGAGGTTGGGCCGGGCACCGCCGGAGTCGCGGCGCTGCTGTCCTGGCGCGGAACCGGCTGCCGCCAGCACCCGCTTCCTCGACCGGAACTACTTGCAGACGCGTCCGCCCGCGCAGCCCGCCCCGGCGCCGCGACAAATAGTCCGCCGGGTCCTAGCGCCGCCCCAAGCGGAGGACGGGGCGCCCCGGGGCCAGGGCGGTACCCACCCGCCGCGTGGCAGCCGGCTCGGAGCCCTTCCCGGATGTCCTGAGGGCCGCGCGGTGCCGGCGGGGCGAGGACGGCGGGCGGCGGGCGTCTGTGAGGGCTGAGCAGCCGCGTCCGCCTGGACGGGGCTCCTCGCAGAGCAGAGCCTGTGCCCGCTCTCAGTGTGCTTGTTGAATCTGCTACTCGGAACGTCTTCTGACAGTTTACTGCGAGCTGCTGCTGCTGCTTCTTCTTCCTCTTTTTTTTTTTTTTTTTGAAGTATAGCCCTTCTGGAAAGAGCTGGAGCCTATGGATAACCTGTAAAGTACTGAAGTGAGGCAGGTGGAAATTCAGGTCTCTTCTGCAGCTGTTAAATTACTGAATTGCGCTGTATATCTTTCTTTTGCTCATGTCCCGCGGTTAACTAATTATCCCCCTAAATTCGGAAGAGTTACAACAGGATGAACTGGGAAAACGGCGTAGCAGAATAATTAGTATAATCTCCTAACGTGGCAGAATGCGCTTAGATCTCCCTCAAGTTCAGGTCTACCCACGTGCTGTGCAGGCACCCCGGCTGAGGGGGATAAGTGCCCAACGGGAACAACGTGGTACTGAGACATGATCCCAAGAGGTGGATCATCATTCTACAGCTGCCTTTCTGTGGTGCCAGAATCTGAACATAACTGCAGCAGAAAAAGTGTAAAAACAAACGACGACAAAACAACAAAAAAGCATGCTTTGCTAGGGACTTGATTATTGGCATGCAGTATTGCTGGATGTTTAAACATGACATTGAGCAGGGGTGAGTGCTTCCAGATGAATATTTTACCTACTAGCATACATTTCTTTTCTAGCCTGAAATATATTTATTGTGTCTTTTGTAGAGAAAAACTGCTTCAGCCATTAGGGCGGAGAATATCTCCACCCCTCACCTCATCCTAGGGCTCAGAGGAAGAGAATGATTTCAGAAAGGCGAGGTCTGTGGGCATGAATTCCCTCAGAGAGAAGCGGAAATGAGCTTGCCTTTTAGATGCTAGGTAAGCTCCCCTTGGGTTCTTGTATGAAAGGACTGTGACAGCAGCACTGCCATTTTAGAAGAAGATAATGCTTGCTTTCATATTTTGTGTCAAACTCAACCTATACATTACATACGCTCTTAAAACATCTCCAGAAATACCAGAAGGTATTGAGTTAAGCAATCAGCTCAAATTAACATCAGTTTCTCTGATCCTAAAATGAACACAGTGATACTTAACTGTGAAAAGTGGCTATTGATTCAGTGTCTGCTTTAAAAAACCTACAGAAATGAAATAAAGAATACATGTATTTGTTTGCTGTGCACTTTGGCACCGGTGTCTTAAAACACATCTTGATTGTTTCCTGGGTCTAAGTCACAGAATCAGAGGATCACAGGGGTTGGAAGGGACCTCAAGAGATCATCGAGTCCAACCCTCTGCTGAAGCTGGTCCCCTACAGTAGATCGCACAGGTCAGTGTCTGGATGGGCCTTGCATTTCTCCATAGAAGGAGACTCCACAGCCTGTCTGGGCAGCCTGTTCCAGGGCTCCGTCATTCTTACCATAAAGAAATTCTTTCACATGTTTGTATGGAACTTCCTGAATTCAAGTTTTAGGCAATTGCTCCTTGTTCTATTGCTATGCACCAGCAAGGAGAGCCTGAAGTCATCCATGTGCCTCCCACCTCCCTTCAGATATTTATAAACGTTTATCAGATCCCCCCTCAGTCTTCTTTTCCCCAGGCTGAACAGACCGAGGTCTCTCAAAACTCCTACTCTTCATGCATGCTTGGGTGGATGGGTGTGAAGTATCCTCTTCAACCACTGAGCATTAAGGTCTGCCTCTTGCGTTCAGCTCTTGAAATTATTCTTCCTTTAGAGTACTTATCCATGTTTCTATAAAGCAGTGGAAATACAAAATTACCTGCTTCTCTAAGGGACTGTGAGGAATAAGTTATTAATATTTTAATAGATACTGCTTTGACAACCGCGTGCTGTAAATGCATTATTGGGTATTTCCCGGAGAGCTTAAATGAATGTAAAGATAACAAAAGTATATCCTCTCTGTGCCTTTGCTGCTTTTTCTAGACCCTAAGTGAAGCAGAGTATTGCACATACGTTGTTATGGCCAGAAGCGTTTTCAGAGGGAAAATAAAAGGAAAGAAATGATGCCCTTAGGATATGGCATGCTTTTTAGAAAAATTCAAGTTCTGCCCATACCAGGCAGTGAAATGTAGAGCACAGAGGCCAGACATGTCTCCACCTAAGGCTCCTTCAGAAGGAGGAGATACGCAGCTGACTTACTGAGCCTGTCGGCTTGGCACCCTTTGCTTCACCTTTCCTAAAGCCCTGCAGAGCACAGCCTATACAATCCAGTCTGGGAATCATTTCAGTTACATACTTTCAAGGCTCGTATCTCCAGAAGCGAGTGAGTTTGATGTGGCTAACTGAATTTTCCATGACGTGACCAATACTGGAGTTCTGCAGTTCCCAGTGCTGAGACTATGTTGTGTTCAGTACAAGCACAGATTTACCTTGAATTGAAAACCCTTTTTCCTGCTTGTCATCCTGAAGGCAGCTTCGCTGTTCTGTAGAGATACCTGTTAATAACTTTTGAAGTTGTCCGACCATCTGAGAGCTGCAATTCACTGAATATAATCTTTCTGGCTAAAATTCACTAAATCTACATACCTACCTTATTCTGAAGTCTATGAACCAACTTGAAATGGTATTTGCTAATCAGGACAGTATTAGCATAAATTTGACTTAATGGAGGAGAGCGCATCAGATGCAACGTTATTAACTGAAATGAAACCAGGTGTTAAAATAGCTGTGTTTTCCTAATGCCTCATCCTCAGAGTCCAGAAATAAACAGGGTTCCAGTTGCAGAGTTGTTGAATGGGAGAATTTCTGATTCAGAAGAAACCTCACTGCTTCCTCAAGGCAGGACCTGGAAAGTGAATCTTAACCAGTCTATCTCAGAAGGCACTTTAGATGGAATTTCCATCACAAACTTGGGATACTTAAGAAAATGCTTGTGAGCTAGCAATCTTTTTTCTCCATTGGAGGAAAACAGACATCCCAGATGGTGACTCTTCTGAGCCAGGTGTGTAGCTTCAGTGAAGCTGCTTTATCATCTGAAGAAGCCTGTTGTGGGAGGAGGTGAATTGCTTTCGGTGTCATTTGTGTCTCCCCATTGACTTTACAGAGTAGGGAGGGTGATCGTCTTGTACCCCAGTGTACAGAAGTTAGTCATTTAAGACATGAACTCTCAGTGTTATTTTTAATTAAGATTTTTTTTCAGCAATGTACTTTGCATAAGAAAATGCCTGCCCAGCTCTAGTTCTGATATTGCCAATCAAAAAAAGAGAGGAAGCAGTGATATCATGGAGTCACAGAATGGCTTGGGCTGGAAGGGACCTCGAGAATCATCAAGTTCCAACCCCCTGCTATAGGCAGGGTCACCAGCCACCAGATCATGTACTACATCAGGGGGTAACTTCATGCTAAATGAAGTCACTGCTGTACCCTCGATTCTGCAGCTACACTACAGGATTGTATACTTTCTTTCCTTGCTTATAAAGAACACTACCTCCCAAAAAACAAAACAAACAAACAAAAAAAACCATTCAATCAAGTGTTGAAAGATACAGTCTAGTTACAAAAATTAACCCAAAACAACAACCAACCAACCAACCAACCAACCAAAAAAGCCTTTGAAAATCAGTTCCCTCTGTTTCAGCACTTAACATCTGCCCTGTGAAGCAAACCCAAGTTGGTTAAAAAATAGAAAGGAAGCAGGATTTATAGGTGGGGCAGTGTTTTCAATGGCTTCTTGTTTCTGCACAGCTACTTGGCTGGACAGGTGAGATAATAGAGATAATACATTTTTCTTCCAGTTTCTTGGTTCTTCATTTACTTCTACGCAGAGAGACTGAGCACTTGGTGTTAAATGGACATTGTGGTATTGCACACAATGCAATCTAACTTCTGGAGGTGCCAAGCATTTGGAATATGCTGAAATCTAAAGACTGTGGGTTGTTTGCACTTCTGAACATTAAGGCAATTCTTTCAACTAGAAAGGTATCTCCATCTTTTTATTGAGTGGCGTCACTTAGGGACATCCCAGCACGTGATGACACATCACAGTGTGGTGTTCTTGAGTGTTAGTAGTCAATCTGCATTGCAGTTGCAAGTACAAATGAGTACCTGACAGGTAATAGTAAATTAAATGGATGGATGCAAATGACCAAAAGCATTTTAATGAGCTTTGCTGTCAGTCATAAATTGTGTAAGCACAGAAAAAAGCCAACCATGCTGTACAGCCAATAGGTACATATGCAATTATGATTTAAACCACTGCATACATTTGTCTATGGTATTCTAATGTGGAATGTAGTGCAGAATAATGTAGGTGTAGAACAGAAGGAAATGGAAGCTCCATTAAAAATGAAATGCTTTGCACTTCCCAAACTCTCTGTGTATTTTCAGCTATTCAAAGTTATACGTATGTTTCAGCCCGACTCTTTTCATTTTGATTTATCTCATTCTAAGATGAGGTTTTTTGAACGGAGACTACTCGAAGCTTTGTGAGTCATGCATTTGGCTCACTCAGGCTTGGAGGATAAGAATACCAGCCTTAGGTATCAGCAGTTCTTGATATCTAGCCAAGAAGAGCAATAATCAGACGTAAAATCTGTTGCAGAATCCTAAATTTGAAAGATTAGGGAGAACTCTGAAAAGCAAATACAAAATAGGATGGCTGAGCTCTCTGGTCCCTGCTTCACGAGCTGATGTGCAGAAGGTATCTCAGTGCCTAAAATCATCATGTTGACTGAGGAAACTACAGACTGTAAAGCTTGGAATGTTTTGGCTCACATGGAACAAATCTCAATGATAGCTCTTTAAGAAGAGAAACTATGGTTTGCGTAGCCTTATTTTTTCTTCAACCCTTTGAGGTCTTGAAATTGCAGGGAGTGCAGGATAAAGAACAGTGAGCTTTGGACTGCTGCAAGCAAAGGAATCTCTCTACGCCTAGTTTTTGAGATGGATTTGCCTTTGTAGCAGCATGTTTTCCCTGCTCTCTTCTATAGGACCATTTCAATATTAGTGTCAATATATGTGTTTACCTTTTCATTGCCCCTTTTAATGAGGAGCAATTAGTAATTGCGTGTTACCTGCTTGAAAGTCTGCAGTGCACCTGTCAGTGCTTCCTGTTTTATCTTAGTGTAAGGGTATAATTCTCCTCAAAGAACTGGAAATGCTAGGAAGAAACACTTTAAGTGCATTCCCTTCACTTTCTCCTTCAAAATAACTTCTTGCTGGGAGAGACTGAAGTGGTGCGGTCACAGCCTCAGCTAAGCAAATTATATGGGCTTCTGAATTTCTCTGAAGTCCTGAGATGCTGAAGAAATACCATTACTACTTCAGAAGTTGGTTATTTTTAGTGAGTCTTTTATCAACAGAAGAATGTCCGTAGCACTCACAGGCTGAGCTCCTATCTGAAGGAAAACATGTTTTGCTTCAGTCACTGGATACTCAAGAAATGAGAAAAGTGATTTGCTGTAAGAAAAAGTCCCTCACTTCGGCCCTCTGTGATGGATCACTTGAGAACCACACTTGGATGAGTTCACAGTGTAGTGTCTATATCTGGCAGCTAAAAAAATCAGCTGTGTGACAACCTCTCAAAGCATGCACAAGTCAGTGGTGCTTCCTGCATTGTTTTCCTTCTTCCGTATGCAGTGTTACACTGAGTTGTGCTGTGCAGAGAGCCTGGTGGCAGGAGAAAGCCTGAGCCCAAGAATGTGCAGCTCTTGAAGGTCTGTGTGGGCCAAAGGGGCGTGCAAGAGAACAGGATCTCTCTGGAACCTAACTGGGATTCCTCCCACCTCACTCAGTTCACATCAGTGTTTGCACTGCCCCCAAACAGGATGATTCTGGAACTCCCTGGAGATCACATTTCCACACGATAGGGAAGTTTTTGGTGGAAATCCCCCCTCTAATAGCTTTTCAGCAAGGGTTTTTCTCTCTGTACAGAGCCTATGTTACTCTTTGCCTCACAGTTGTCTTCCTTTCAGCGTTCTGATGCGTGGCACTGGTCACCTGGCTCCTTCATCTTTACTGATGTGGGCCCGCACGGATATGTCATATAATAAGGAAGTAAAATTACCATCGCAGTGTCTGCATTTTTATTACTACAGCATTCTTGACATCAAAGTCCTGCTCCAAATATTAATACAGTAAAGCAACAAGGATTTTCTAAAACCAATATTGCTTTGATTTTTTAAAGATAGACTCCTAGCGCTATAAAGTATATTGGATTTTCTCCTTTATGGTTTAATGATTTGCAGTTATGACAGACTTAATCAATCCGATGAATCCATGTTCAATGTTCTGGCAAACATAATCAGCTCCGGGGTGTTTTCTTACTCCCCAGAGGCACATTGCTTCTGTGTTTATTTCATTCTGATGCTTTATCTGGAATGCATATTTCTTTTTCTTGAAGAAAAGTGCACAGTTCTGAAGCATGCAGGGAATGCCATGTGTTTAATTTACTGAGTATGAAATGATCTTTTTACTTTGAAAGCGAATGGAAAAGGTTGTAGAACAAAAGGTTCAGCCAGCAATTGGGTGCACAAGTTAAAGGGGGGGAGACAAGCACTGATCTCATAAAAGTCATGGGGCAGATTTAAAGGCACTTTGTAGCAATAGGAGAGAACGTTACAGACTCTGAGACAAGTCCTATGCCTCATTTCTAAAAACATTCCACACAGTGTCCATTTGTTTGAGTCCAAGATTAAGATCTCCTTTCCATAACTCATTTTGTGCTTCTGAATCTTCATTTTGTGTTCTTTAATGTCACTTTTCTGCCGGATTATTTTGGAGCCTTTGAAGTCCAGGAAGATGGGCTATTTCAAGCATCACTGCCATGCAGAGTCCAGGATGCACGGCAGGTCTCTGGGGGAAGCAGTTTTTGATAGAATGACTGCTTCTGTTCGTCAGGAAGTGCAGTTTAGAGCTCGTTGTATGGAGTAGCATGTGGGCAAAAAAAGCTTGCAGTGATGCTGTACCAACTGCTGCTTTGTGCCAATAGCTCTGCTACGTTGCCAGTCCCTGCTCATGCATGCTGTGCAAAAGGGACGGGTCCTAACTGGACCGGTTGCAGCAACGAAGTGAAACGTGCAGGTTATTGAAATAAGGTGTCCAATGTAACACTGAATACTTTGCACAGCAGCTTAGTTCAGGCTGAGAGCTCTGTTTAAATGTTTCGCTTTTACAGCACATTTAGTAACACTTTAGTGCTAGGTGGGACATAATTATTTGTTCTGTAAAGGATTACGTGATGTTAATTAAAATATGTGGCATTAACAAACCTTCTGTCTAACCTAACTACAACAGGACTTAAATTCTGATAATCTTGCAAGTATGTAAATGGAGACGTGACTTATTTGCATCCCTCCGACAGACTACTCAGTAGAAATCCAAACTGGAGTGCTTAGGATGTCCTTCTGGAGTTCTGTAACCTTTCAACTCAGTCAGTGCAGGCTGGTTACGATTGTATGACTTTTACCTTACATTTTTCCACTGGTTAAAAATGGAGTAAATTGTAGCTGGTGAAAATGCATTGTTGGACATGGGAGAGGGTGCTTTTTGGTTTGATTAGACTTGGATGTTAATATTTAGTTTCATTTCTACCATGGGACCATTTTCTGTGAAATCTCCCAAGATCAGCAGCAGGTTTTTCTGTCTCTCTGAGGATTCTGAAGTCCCTTGTGAATAAAATCAGTGCAAGCAATCCACAGCTTCCTCTGATGACAGATGAATCTCACTGGCTGTGCCCCACATAACCAAGGAGCAAATTTCCCTGGATGCTACACCAGTATTGAAATTAATCATGTCTGTTATACAAGTTCCCTGTACTTTGTGTGACTTTCACACTTTGCATTTCATAAAGACTAAGCTGCTTGTCCTTTGAGCTGTAGCTTTCAGAGGCATGACACATTAAGTGAGCTCTGTAAGTGGTTCTCTGCTTTCAGGGTGGTTTGCATGACAGTGATGGTGTAATTTTGAACTGCAATACCTACCTTGTTCTTCTTTGTTGTAGCACACATTGCCATTACCTATTTGTATTGGACAAAAGGACAAAAGAAAAGAAAAATTAATTTTCTGTTGCCTTTTGTTTGTTTGTTTGTTTGTTTGTGGTGGGGATTTAACTTACTGGTACCCATTGCATCAGCCTTACTTCTTCACTACATAATGTTGTAAACAGGGGCATTCCTCAACACGTGTAGTGTGGGTTTTGTATTCTCCTTTGCCATATCTAGTGGTTGTAGTCACAGATAGCATTTTTGCCTGAATGAGATGTATCTGATCCAACACAGACTGACCCAGGTCTGGTTTTGGCCAACTTACTCCACCTTCATTGGCTTTGTTTCCCTATCTGTAAGATGAGGATAATGTACTGGCCTGCTTCTAAAAGTTATTTCAGATTTATAGAAGTGAACAACATGTTCTTTACTGGTAGCATTTATTAAGTCTTGCTCCTCTGAGGCTTAGACTAAGATGAAAATGTTTTCCCCGTGCTCATTCATTCCTCTAAAATATCTGTCTGCTTCGTATTTATTTTTAGAAGAGGGCATGAATTTTGAGGTTCAACAAAGCACTCCCCACCTGCACTTGAGAACAGCGGTCTGATTTCGATGACCCTTTAAGGCACCAAATACAGAAGAGTTTCTTGCGTGACTCATCCTGGAATCACAGCTCCCAAGAATATGCACAGGGGAGAGAAATGTAAGGTAAGTATGTTTTTCCTCTTCTGACCTCATTTCTGGCTGACTGAAGACAAACCTTAGATTCTACCTCTCTTATGCTGAAGACCAGGCCTCATTCACAGACCAGTTTGAGGTTAGAGAATGGCCTGCTGCATATGCCTAGATTACTTTGTGAGAAAGACCTGTGTTCAGCTGAGTGAAGCAGTTATGCTTAAGAGCAGGCGCACTGGGTGCTGTGTGCCTTGCCTTAGCCATGTGGAGGTACAGCCCTCTGGTGTAGCCCTAAAGCTGTCTTCTTTCAGCTATGGTCAGAATGAAAAGGGCAAGTTTTCTGAAGTGGAAAAGCCCATTCTTAGTAAAATAAAAGTAAAGAACAAACCATTTTTTTTAAACTATACTAATACAAATTTGGATGAAGGAAAATATTTAAAAATATATCAGATGAAATCTGTGTAGTTGGTAGAATTGCTGTGAGGGATCTTTTCCTGTAAATTTTCAAAGACAAACAACTTTTACAGAAGCAATTTGTTTGAATAAAAACATTTTTAGCATCAACGCCATGACAAATAGTGGCTATTACTACAGAAACAAAGAACTTGGTAGTAAACTGAAATTAGGAAAAAATTGAGTTTCTCCTCCATCAACTAACCTGACTTTAGTGCTAATGAAACCCTGACAAAAAGCAATCTACAGGAAGGATAAAAACTCAGAAAATAATATTGAGTGTTAAAGAAAAGAAGGACTCTGAAGTGGCTGTACAGAACCCAAGGCGTTGCATAAGCACTGCTGAGGTTGCTCCTCCTGAGGCTGAGCTGTATTCCAGTTGTATGCAGAGATACTCATCCTGAGAAAAACACTTACGGACTGGCAAAGCACCTCCACTCTGTGGACAGTCTGAATGTGACATACGTGATTTGGAGTGGCTTTATCTGATGTTTCCAGGAGGTCACTTGCTGGAGGACAGCACGTGTTTGTTTTCACCTCAGTGTAACTGATGCAGAGACGCAGCTTATCGATCTCCTCCCAGGTTTCTCTCTGCGTGGCCTCTGGCACAGCTGAGTTACAACAGCAGCCGTGTGCCCTGGTGCTCTATGGGATAGTGAGCGGGTGCTGGCTGCTGGGGAGGCTGTGAAACAGGCTTCCACAGACTCCTTCACAAAGGGCTGACCTTCACCTGGCTGAACAGCACTACCTCAGGTTTTGTTTGGACGTTTCCAGTGCTTGTGGAAACTGTTGTTGACTTTGTATGACATCTTAGCCAAGATGTTTGCTTTCATCATTGATTTCCTTCACGCATTTCAGCATGCACTGTCTTGTATGCACAATGGAAATTATCCCTTCTTACTGTGACAATCATGTCTCCAAAATTCTGCTGGTGCCTATTTCATCCTTGAGGATGAGGACAGACAGATAGTGTAACAAGAGACAAATGGCAAAAGGAGAAATGGACCTCAATCCCACACTATACATGTGTATTTGCCTTTGAAGATACCTCACATTGGCATCTGAGAGTATTAACACCTGTACAGTTCTTTAGAGATGTAAATATGTGAACGCATTTGAACTGTGACCCTTCAACAGACATTGAACTGCAGAGCATCTGTAGGAAGAGGTGGTATGCATATAAACGTACTGCCGAAGACGTTCTGCCATTTGCATATACACTATTCATTCTTGTGAATTCTTCTTTGCTCTTCTTGTTCTTATCCAGCCCTCAGCCACAACTGGCACGCAGTTTCGTTCACATGACAGAGTGCTCAGAGCCACTGCTGTCATCAGGTTCTACATGTTTTCCAAATTCCTCCTGCTGTGTAGTGATGATGCAAAGGGAGCGTTCTGTGCCAGTGCTGTGACGATTTCAGAACAGTAACACAGCCTCCAAGAACAGATGAGCAAACAACATGAGGTGCCTTTAAAATACATCATTTTTAACCATCAAATTGTGATGCATTGTGAAGTGGTTTCATGAAGTGACAACTTCCCATACAGGCATGAAATCTACAAACATATCTGTATTATGCTATGGGAATGTAGGTAGATCTTCACAGTCTAGAAATGGTTATAGATTTCAATTGCAGCTCTGTGTGGGAAGCTGTTATGGAAAGAATTTCCTTCCACGGAGAGGAACAACATGTATTTTGTGCTGCCAAGAAGACCAGACAGGAGAACTGCACGTCTACGGCTTAGCATGAAATGACAAGAGTGCAGATTGCTACCTGCACCATGGCTGAGAGTACTCAGGTAACTCAGAGAACAACCTGGACTTCACAGCCCACGGGACACGTCTGCCATGCTGGGATGCTAAGCACTGCAGGTTAAACTGCATCTGTGTGGGGTAGTGGGGAAGCACGGTGACTCACTCCTCCTGCAGCTGATACACTTGGGTTTGCTTATTCGTCTGCTCAGGGATAAAAAAACTCTCAACCTCACGTTATCCAGGGCCAGCATGTTCTAAAATAATGCAAGCACCATCACCAGTGCTCCTCTGCTGTCAGTGCCCTGCTTCATTCAGCACACTCTGAAATGACAGAAGCCTTTTTTGTTTTAGTGAATGGAGAGAAAAAAGCACTCACGGTGTTGTGACAGTGAAAATCCTGGCACTGTGTCAACATAAAGACAGAAGAGCACAAACAAAGACAAGAATTGCAATTTTGATTATGGCATAAAATAGTAAGTTCTCTGTGTAAACATGAAGGGTCTCTAGCACTGTAGTTTAGGGCCATCATTAGTGAGGGCAAGTGCTCCCTCCCACATGCTGCCATTTCGAGGGCTCACAACATTTCAGGCTGACAGATATGAGAAGGGACCTGCTGACAGGCACACTCAGGGACTTCCCTGGGCAACCTGAGCTTTCTCTGAGGTGCAGGGGTCCCTGCCCAGCCATGAGTATATGACTTGCTGCAACAAGGAAGAGGCTCGGAGAGAAGGTCACTTTGACTTTACTGGGACTTTGGAGTCTCAGTAATGGAGAGAAAGACCCCTGAAAGGCAAATGTTGGTTTGGCCAGTATGTTCCCTTACATCCTTGTAGTGCTGTGCTTTTTGGCTTCCCATACAGCACCACAATCACTGTGCAAATCCAGCTCAGAGTATTCCACCCTCTCCTTACACGCAGTCTGTGGAGCACAGCAGGCCTCTGTGATGCTGCTGGTATTATCCACACTTCACTACAAATGGTTTTATAGGAAGGACCATCTGGTCTTCAGCTGTCCAAATGCACATTTGCATGCCCTGCACCTGTTCAGTAATTCAGCCTCTCCCTGCCAGGTGGTCACACATCAGAGTTCTTCCCGAGCAAGGGGATGACAGGGGCAGAGCACATCTCCCAGAGCAACATTGGGTACAAGCATCTCTTATGTATGTATAAATCCCAGTTTATCTTCAAAACAGAAACTGTGTCTAAGACCAGAAGCTAACTGCCTTGCTCAGAGATCAGCCTTGTGCTATTCCAAGCGACTGCATCAGTGCTCAGAAAGAAAGGTCAGGTCCATGTGAGCTGACATCATGCCCAGCAGGCAAGCATGTCACTGGGAAAAACCATTCTCGGCTATTTCAAGAGATGTTTCTATCACTAACCACTCTCAGGTGATCTGCCATTTAAATCTGCATTACCTTAGCATTGGATTTCTCTACACAAAGTAAGCCATCAACCTGCAAAGATCACTTATATGTTATTTCTGGGCTGCCTTGACATACCTGAACCAGACAGACTGGACCAGAACCATGTGGTCTGAGAAAAGTTCAGTGACACTGAATAGAACAGCCAGGTCATATTCATTGATGCCCAAATAAGGAAGGGGGCTTTAAAAATTGATTTAGTCTTATCTTTAGAACTTTTAGAGAGATCAGTCTTCCTGGTTTATAGAGTTATAGAAATGAAAGAATGGTTTGGTCTGGAAGGGCCCTTACAGGTCTGGTCCAACACCTAGCCATGGGAAGGGCATCTCCTGCTAGACCAAGATGCCCAAAGCCCCCTTCAACCTGGCCTCAAACACTTCCAGGGATGGATTTTGTTACTTTCTCTCCATCCTCCTCCTCTCACAAGAGCTATGTTTTCTAGAAAAATGTACCTGAGTATGGGAGTCAGCACAACTTGGTGAATGGTGGATTTCCAGTCGATGGGGCTTATTTTTTTATTTGCATGTCAACAAAATATTCACATAACAAATACAAATTATCAGAAAATTTCCTTCAGAGAAAGAAGAGGGAGAAACAGCTGAAATTTGTGATCTTTTTTTTTTTTTTTTTTACTACCATCACTCTAAAAGGAACTAAAGGCACCTATGAAAAAATGACCTCAATGGCAAATATTAAAAGCAAGGTTTAAATAACATGTAATTACCAATAAAAGCACCAAAGCTGTCATTATTAAGCAGAAAAAAAATGACATCACCATATATATAGGGAAGATGAGGCAATAACGCCTGCCAGACCAAGCAGTTACCTGCTATTACACTGCATTCCTGTCTCAAGAGTAACACTGGAAAAAAATCTGTGTAACCATCGTAGGTATACACTGTAGAACTTTAAAGTGAAAGCCCTGGGAGAAAAAAGAATAGACTAAAGGTATCATATTCCCTGAGTTATGCAACATTTACTCGTGTATGTTCTAGGAGATGGTGACGTTTTCCCTATCTCTCAAAAGGAAACTGGAAACACACAGCCCTTTGTTCTTTACCATCTCATGTGGAAGCCATGGAGACTAAGGTTTTGCTAAGCAAATACATTCTTTTTTTCTTGTCTGACAGTTTTATCTCCACTGGAATTCCCCATCTTTTAACAGCACATGTGATAAAGACAATGTAGTTGTTGGTTGTTAGAAATATTTCACCCTTGCCTTATTGGGGAATAAATTACAAGTCCCCAGGTCTGAGATACGTGCTGTAATCATGATATGAATACATCCTTGTTATCCTCTTGACCATTTGATGCTATAGGTATTTGCTTGCGAGGTAAAAGGACACAGTGAACAAAAATGAAAAAAAAACCAAAGTCTCAACACCAGACGCTGTCATTTTAAGGAAGCAAAGTCCTGTACAGAAGGTGCCTAAGAGCTGGTTTTGGATGTCCCCCCTCACTGGAAGCATTTGGGAAGGGAACAGACTGCAGGTCCCACTGCCTGCTTGCAGACTTCACACCTCATATAGTCAGTGGCCCTCTGCTTCTCACCACAAAGCTGACACATTCAGTTCTATTTATCTAATGGTCAATAAGCTCTTGATATCTTAAGTTAAATGAGAGCTTAAAACAGTGACTTCGTCAGCCTTTAAAGCTCATGGAGTAGACATGCTTAAGACCCCCTCCCATTCATCATCTGTAAAGAATTAATCTCCCCATCCTAAGATGGGCTTCTGTTTGGAGGCTTCTCCCTCCACTGCAACTAATTAGAAGTGGGCACAGATGGCTACATAAATCACTTTGCTTCTAAACAGCTGATTAGGTGAGAGTCCCCGTGTAAACAAGAGCTCCATCTCTGCCCTCTGGAACTAACCTGACCAGCTCACTTCAATAGCACACTTGGTTCTGACAGCAACTCCCATTTGAAAATTACAATTGCGTTTTGATGGGAGGTATGTCAACTTCATTACAAATGAATTTGTTAAGCTGGTACCTTGAAGAGCTGTGAACGCTCTCATCCTAAAAAGCATACAATTAAAATGTGTGATTTTTTAAAAGGATCAAGACTATACTTAATTGGGAGAGTTAATGTCTGGAAAATGCCTGTCGAAGTTCCGCTGCCATAAGCTTTAATTGGCACTTTTAATGTTCAGGGAAAAGCAAAATAATCATCCTTTCACACAGCAGAAAAATGCAGAGATGATGGATATCTCCAAAGAAAATACATACGGTAGAAGTTATTAATTAGCCTGCCTTCGAAAGGATGGGAGGCTGACGGCTGCACTGCCTGGTGATGGAAGAAGCCAGCAAGAAACTCCAACCCATTCTGGAATAGGTCAAAGACATAGAAGTTTCCAAGGTAATTAAGTTCCTAAAAGCTCTGGGAAGTCAGCACCAAGGAGGGGGAAACTGAAGAAAGAGTCCAAATACTGTCCCTGGGGAGATGAGCAGAAAGATGCTCTGTCTCTTGCCTGGTGGACATAACACCAATCAACAAAGGAATATGGGGGAAGAAACTGGATTTATAGGAGGCTTCAGGACTTTGTAAGAAATTACACATCATTTACTTGTTTTCAATAGAGCTCTCTTCTCAGAATTTACCAAAACCAAATTTTATGTTTTTATTTCTACTGTGCCACCCTTTCTGCAACAGAAATCCTTCGGATGACACAAGCTTAAGCCCTACCACCCCATTACCAGCATGAAAGAGGGAGCACTCTATCAGAATGCACTGCACACCACAGCTGGTGTGACACAGAGCGCCGTTAGCCAGGCAGAGTTCTCATATTGCACATTATGAGAGCCATCACCAACTTATACTCTTCTGATCAGCATCAGTGCACAGCAACACATCCCAAATTGCTTACTTAGCTTTGACAATATGCTTCATGCTTTCATCCTCCTCCCCTGCAAATTAATACAGTTTGTTTTTTCTGTTTTCCTGATATTTCAGAACAACGTGTTGTGGTTGTTTTTAAACTACAAAACCAAACTAGGTCTGACAAAAAGACAATAATGTAATCTGCCACTGCAGACTGCTGGAAGCATTTATTGCAGTCGACTGAAAAGCAGTCAAGTTTTACAATCACATACTGCAGTTCTTTAAAAGCACCTGCTATGACACAAGATAATTTTACTCTGCTTCAACAATTGGACAAATTTAACTCAGTAGAATCAGTACTGAAATAGATACAAACATGGCAATATATAGTGAGTGTCTGCACTGCAGCATGCAACTTTATACATTTTGTAATAAAGTAATTACAGAGCAAGGCCTTCAAACAACGAGGCTTCCTAACTTCAGTGTACTGAGTGTAAACAAACCAGCAAAAACAAGTTTAAAAAGGAAACCTCCTGCAGAGAAGCAACGTACAGTTTTACAGTGGAGACAAAGCAGAGCAACAAGCAGCCTCCAGAATGACAAGGTTCTGCTTACATGGGCAAAACTATTGTGTCTCACAGAAATGCAAGAGAACAGAAAACGAATACAGCTCCCTGGTGCTTTCCACCCTGCTATACTGACAAAAAGAGCTACAAAAATAGATGAATCAGTACTTATGATAAAAGCATACCTATGTGGCTAATTCAGTGGCTACTCATAGCTCTGCCCTAATGCTACATCAGTGAATCGCTAATATTCATCATTTGGAAAGAGCAGGAAGACACCACTGAAAAAGTGCTGAAGTGCTTCTTTCGTGAATGCAGACACTGCAACAAAACAAAACAGGAATGATCATTTTTGCCTTACAATGTCATTGTGTTGGTTACTGCACTGAAGCCACGATTGGTTTTGACAAATACCACCAGTGACCTTGCAGCACCACCAAGAAAAAATATTTTGGACTTGTCAGTAAATGCCAGATTGCCAGGCCAGGTAGAAATCACAGAACTGTAGGGGTTTGAAGGGACCTCTAGAGCACCTCAGCATTCATTTTTTGGCTTCCCCTCCTCCCTCCCCCAGGCACACGGTCTCTTACTGACACACACCCTACCCAGATTAAGTAGAACACTGGGTGGTTACTGGCACCAACCTGGGAGGTGGGGACAAAGGCCTGCTTCCTAAATGGAAAAGGTACCCTCTATTCCCTGAGTGCCCACAAGGCAGCTCTCAGACGAAAGCTCAGAGGGTGCAGGCAGGGAAGGCATGGGACCTGTGGGGCTCAACCCACAGCAGCCTCCAGCAGAGGGAAAGCAGGTGCCCACTGAGCACTCTGCTCGGGCAGGAAACCCAGTGCTTTTATCCTCTAATCCTCTACATGGACAGTGACAGAAGGGATGGGTCACCAGCTCTCACACAGCGATTATCATTTCTCCAACAACACAGGCAGACGTAGCTCTTAATCACAAAGTAACAAGTGAAAAATTTCTCAATTAAAATTTCTGCTTTGTACTTGAAGAGTACGTGTTGTACTGTGTGACAAAGTATTTTCCCTTCCACTGGGACTGAAGAGGCAGAGCAGCATTAGAAACAGGCACTTTAAGAAACAGCACATATTATATATAGCTTACCTGGTGCAACTAAAAATTCAACAGGTTTTGGGAAAAACTGCTCAACTAGAATCCGTCAGGTAAACACAGACTCACTTTCCAACATCCAAACAACACTGCAGAATTTATAGATGATTAAGGTTTCAAAATCTAATTAACACTTGTAATTACTAGTTAACAACTTTTAGGAAAAATAGGCTTTGATACATCTGCTCTTAGGTTTATCAGCCAAACACCTCACCAAAGTGAACAGACTAAATAAGCACTAAGGGCATCACGGCAGTGAGATGAATCTCACAAGCAGATAATAGGAATTGTGACTATGTAAGACAGAGAGTGCACAGGAAAAGTGAAGAGGTTGGAAAAACAGCAAAACACCAGGAAAGAAACACAAATGAATGGGGAAAAAAAACCAAAGAACATTTACAGTTGAAAGAGAAGATCATTTTTTTCCATCAGTCAAAAAGAACTTGCACAGCCAATACCTACACCATAAACATGCTAGTAGTTATGTCAGCTTGTTTTCCTATTAGTACCCACAGGAGTGCTGAGCCTGTGCTCTACTGCAGTATTTACAGCCAGGCAAATTCTTGAATGAAGAACTGAGTAGGTCTGATGGAAAGATCTTCAGCTTAAAGCCATAACTTAGTGATACCTGAAGACCTGAAATACTAAGATCATTTCATCTAACAGTCACCTTTGACCATAAGGTATCAGAAAACGATGTTATTTTTTCTCAAGCAGCATTTGCTCAGTTTCCAAGCAGACAAATGGTTTGGGTTGGAAGGGACCTTAACCATCCAGTCCCAGCCCCCCTGCCATTAGCAGGTTGCCACCCATCCACTACATCAGGCTGCCCAGGGCCCCATCCAACCTGGCCTTTATAGGTAGATAATGTTCAATCACATAGCAAAATACAAGCCATTTACACATCTCAGCAAGATCCTGACCACAACTCCACGTTCACTATACTTGTATGTATACTAGGCAAGTATAAATGCCACTGAGCAGGTGCACATCAAGTAAGGGCCTCAACAGTTGAGTTATAGTACCATTTATTTACATAAAGTATTCAAAAAAATTTATCAGAAGCATGATAGAAACAAGAACATTTGCAACAAATCTAGCTGAGATTATTCTATACATGCTCTTCAACAACTAAACATATATCATCAGCAGTACGGAATCATTTATACATCAGAAGTCTATACAGCGTCCCTTCCTCTCCCAGTCTCCAAAACGTGTGGGTTCAGGGCCTCTCGGTCCACCTCTCTCTTTTGTAGCAGGATTGACTCCATCAGGGAACTCTAAAACAACAGGAAAATTCATTAAGATGCCTACAATGCTGACAAATACAGACACAAACAGAACCAGATCCATCAATGTCAGGAACATTTATATATATATCCACATATTTTACAAGCCAGAGAGGTACTGGGGTCTCCTTGGAGATCTCCAGAAGTCGCCTGGACATGGTCCTGGGTGCCCTGCCTGGGCTGTCCTTGCTGGAGCAGAGGTTGGGCCAGGTGGACCCTGCGAGCCCCAACCATTCTGTGACTGTGAAATATAAAGAGGTGACCATCTACAATGTTTGTTTCTCAATCCCTACTTTGATATAAAATCAATTGTCTTTTGGGAGGCAACCCAGAGAGCAGTAAAACACTTTCAGAGAGTTTTGTGACAACAGTCAGGATTATATTATCGCATTCAGTACTGCAAATGAAAAAACAACTCAGTGTCCTAAGACCAAAGTTCCTAGTGAATTCATACAAGAACTTTCATCATGCAGGTAAGCTGCATGTTCACTGTGTCTAGAATACCACGTCACTGCCTGTGTTTGCTTAGGTTTTTAATTCAGACACTCAGGTATGAGAATTTTAGTCGTGATTTTATAATTATCATTGTGTTTTCAGAGGTGCTATCTTTTCCATAAATATCATGTTGATGTTTATCAACATCACACCAAACACTGCCATCATAGGAAGCACTATAAAACTCTAATCAGACTTCCTACCTTTTGAAATGAAGCATAAGCCTGCTGAGTCACACTGATACCCTTCCAGGAGAGGGATACTCCTCCTTAGTGGGGTATGAATGGGACTTCCAAGTCTCCCTGGTGAGTCACACGAGCGGAGCTCACCAACAGAGCAACTTCCACTCCTAACACCCTACCAAGGTATGCCATCTGCTCTTAACACCACCTAGCTTTCTTCCTTTCCTCTGTCAACATCCTCATGCTATTCAGCAGGGCCCTCTGCATGGCCATCACACCGAGCCACAGAGTGCTTGTGTTTTGGCACAGCCCCATCCGAGGCTGAATATTTTTCCATCCTGCCCTGGGCTGCAGAGCTCCCTGAAGCTCAGGGTACTCCACACACCTTTGCCATGCTGATTCCAGAGTCCCTCTTAAGTCCACATGACTAGGGGCTCCCTCAGCTCTATTACGCTAGTGGGAAACACACACAATATGGAGAAGGATTGAGCATTAGAAAATAGAACAGAAATTCTGGGGAGCAGTGAAAGTGAAGGACAGTGATGGAGGAAGACACATAGTTACAGGCCACACAGAATGACATGAGGACACCTGCTGAAAAATTCATGCAGACCACGATAGGGAATATCAGCACAGTACAGGGGGCACAAATGCATCCAGCATCACCCTAATATCTAAGCACTACCGGAGTGCTGGCAGTGAATACAGAAGCTCAAAAGATTTTTCTATGTTAGCTACACCACAGTGAGAATTTCAGATAGCTACCTCAACCCCTACATTAAATATCAAGAATACAAGGAGCAGAGGAGTCAGCACTCCAGCAAACTACTGCCAGCATAGCAGAAACTTCACATTTTGCTCAAAAACCAAAGCAAAAAGCAAAAGATAATAAACTGTTTGTTTTAAACAAAGCACCGATGGTATTTCTTGGGAATAAAAAGGAATTCAGAATTAACTAACTGCTTACACAGTAACTCCAACTCTGAGTCAGTGCTCAAGTGAGTCACAATCTGAAACTGCTGGCAGCTGTTCTGGAGATGATACTGTAATTTTTCAGTCATTCTGTCATCCGGAAATTCATAGCGATCTATTGATCGTTTGTCCTAGACAGCTCAAGATGGATAAACACAGGTTATCACCAGTGATAAACAAGCAATACCAGAACAGCACACAGTGCTGAGTAAGGTTAAATCTGAGCGGTTGAATGAAGGCGACTAAATAAAGAGGAGGATGAAAGGACAGATTTTTTCCTTCTGTCTGACAAAAGCATGTTTCCAGTGACTTGAAGCAGCGATACAGTTGGTACCTCAGGTGCTGGAAGGCACCTTTGCCAGACAACAGGCCCCACAGGAAGACTGACACCAGGTTAGGATGTTCAGGCTAATCTGAGTATCTCCAAGAAGAGAATTCTTGCCTTTACAATGCAGCTTTTGATTTCATAAAGTATGACTTACTTTCCAGAGGTTCCCTCTCTATGCTGGACTCCTCTGGTTCATCAAATCGGCCTACTGGCAACTTCGGTTTCTTTGGTGTCTGCTTAGCAGGTTCAGGTCTTCCCTCCGACTTATAGCTCCTCAGAGAGCTGCAGGGCAGTGATGACCCTACAGACAAATATACACGTCATCGACATGTCAGACCCTGATACTGAACAGCTCTACCTCTGTTCTGAAAACTTCTGAGAACAAACCAAACCACCTCACTTCTTAAACAAGAGCGTGGAGGAAAAAAACCTCTCAATGTTACAGAATCACAGGGGTTGGAAAGGCCCTCAAGACATCATTGAGTCCAACCCCCTGCTGAAGCAGGTACCCTACAGTAGGTCTCACAGGTCAGTGTCCAGACGGGGCTTGAACATTTCCAAAAGAGACTCCACAGCCTCTCTAGGCAGCCTGTTGCAGTGCTCCATCACCTCACTGTAAAGTTCTTCCATGCGTTAGTACAGAACTTCCTACCATCAAGTTCAAAACTCAATTCACGAACACCAAAAAAATTAGCACAGATTCTTATTTTCGGCCCTAGAAACATATGCATGCAAAACTGTGTTAGTTGTATAACTCTGTTCACATCAACAGCGTATTTTAAACTGTTTGAACTCATCTTCACTGTTATCTTCTTGCATTTTAGGCTCTAAATAGTAATTATGCTGGCATAGAGGAACACATTCTGTTTCCCTGGAAAAGTCTGAGCCTCCCCCAAGAAGCCTGCAGATTTCCAGGGCCTGGCTCATTTCCAGCAGCTATTCAGTCTCAGAAAGTCTCTGCTTTCCCAAAGGAAAGTACCCCAAAAAATAAATAAAATCATTGTTCCCTTGGTACCACGTCTTCTAGGAGGCTAGTAGGAAGCAGAGGGCTTTCACTTGTAACAGTAAAATAATTAAACAGGTAGCTGAAAGCAAGACAAACTTTAAGCACATTTAAGTTCAATTACATAACCCTGTACATATGCTTTAATTAGAAGAAAACATATTCTTCTCATAAAGCCTTACTAATAGCTTTTAAACCCAAATTAGGAGAAAGCTTACTGCCACTCCCTCCTTAACGCTCTGTATTCTAACTCACCAAGGTGCAGATACACAAAGTAATTGAAAAGTCACTACTGAATCAGAAATCGCTCACAAAGACCTCTCAAAAAGACAGGACACCTCTGCACTTCATTAGAGAGCCAAAAGCCCACCGTGAGCAGGAATGACTCCTAAAAAACTTCAGCTACAAACATGGCTCGGACTTTACATTTAAACTAAACCCTGCCTGCCCCACGCTGGGCTCCGAGCACTGCAGAGCCACGGCTTCACCTGCACCTCCTCCAACACCAACCAGCAGCCTGCTCCGTGCCCCAAACCAGCAGACCGAAATCACACCCGAAATAGCACGGCCTGAGCAAGTTTGCACCCTACATCACGTAACGCACGCCATGCCTAACAGATGCAGCCAGAGCCCCAAAGGAACACTGCTTTTCCTCTTTAGCTTATGACAAAAGGGTTCAACAACAGCGAGGGATCAACTCTTATGCATCTATCCTTCTCTTGCCACACACTTTTCTGCTGGCTGGAAGAGATGCCAGCTTTCAGTCTCCACGAGACCAAAAGGGCCAGAAAGGCCGAGCAGCATCTCGCGATACACCGCCAGCCCTCCCATCCGCAGGGCGGTCCCGCTGCCGCCGCCGTCCCTCAGCACGCACACAGCCCTAAGCGCGCGCTGCCGCCCCGCTCCCCGCCCGCCCGCCCCTTACTCGCCGCGGCGCTCAGCAGCCGCAGGGCCATGGCCGCGCCGTCCCGCCTCAGGACGCGGTGCCGCGCATGCGCCTCGCGCGTGCGCAACGGCCACGGGCGCACGGCTGCTCGGCGGGAGGGAGGGCGGCTACAGTCCTAAAGGGCAATTTATGCACTCATCTAAACAGTGACCATCAACTATGTTAGAATAACTAGGTATTATTCTTTTACCTCAAAATAAGGAGGTCTTGGAGCATTTTTTCCCTTTTAATTTCTAGCATATTCCTGTAAAAATGCAAACTCCGCTTTTTACTCCTGAATTATGTATTTCTACACCTTGTGGTTGAAGAGGCTTACATACATAAGAACACCTGTAAGCACATGCCACAGGAACATGCCACTGTGAAACAAATCAATCACAGAATAATTGCAGGGGTTGGAAGGGACCTCCAGAGATCATGGAGTCCAACCCCCTGCCAGAGCAGCTCCCTAGCCCAGGTTGCACAGGTAGGCGTCCAGGCGGGTCTGGAACGTCTCCAGAGAAGGAGACTCCACCACCTCTCTGTGCAGCTGTGCCACTGCTCCGTCACTGCACTGGGAAGAAGTTCTCATACAGAACTTCCTATACATCAGTTTGTGGCCATTTCCTTCATCCTATCACCACACACTGCAGAGTTCAGCCTTGTCCCTTTGCCTCCTGCTCCTTAGATATTTATAGACGTGGATCAGATCCCTTCTGAGTCTTCTTTTTTTCAGTGCTGAACAGACCCAGGTCTCTCAGCCTTTCCTCATAAGGGAGGTGTTCCATGCCCTTTATCATCTTTGTAGCCCTCCACTGGACTCTTTCCAGGTGGTCCCTGTCCTTTTTGTACTGGGGAGCCCAGAACTGCACACAGTATTCCAGGTGAGGCCTCACCAGGACAGAGTAGAGGGAGAGGATCATCTCCCTCGACCTGCTGGCCACGCTCTTTTTAATGCACCCCAGAATGCCATTGGCCTTCTTGGCCACCAGGGCACACTGCTGCCTCACGGCCAACCTGTCATCCACCAGGACAGCCAGGTCCCTCTCCTCAGAGCTCCTCTCCAGCAGGTCCCCCCCCGACCTGTACCAGTGCATGCGGTTATTCCTCCCTGGGTGCAAGACTCTACACTTGCTCTTGTTAAACTTCATCTGGTTCTTCTCTGCCCAACTCTCCAGCCTGTCCAGGTCTCGCTGAATGGCAGCACAGCCTTCTGGCATGTCAGCCATTCCTCCCAGCTTTGTATCATCAGCAAACTTTTCGAGAGTGGACTCTATCCCCTCATCAAAGTTATTGATGACAATGATAAATGGGACTGGACCCGGCAACGATCCCTGCTAAGAACACTGCTAAGCAGAAGTCTCCAACTGGATTCTGTGCCATCAGTCAACCCCCTGAGCTCTGCCAGTCAGCCAGTTCTCAACCCACCTCACCGTCCACTCATCTATTCCACACTTCTTCAGCTTTGTTATAAGGATGTTCTGGGAGACAGTGTCAAATGCCTTGCTGAAATCAAGGTAGACTACATCCACTGCTCTCCCTCCATCCACCCAGCCAGTAATGACATTGTAGAATGCCACCAGGTTGGTTGAACACGACCTCCCCCTGGTGACCCCATGCTGACTCCTCCTGATAACTCTCTTCTCTTCCAAGTGCCTGGAAATGGCATCCAGAACAAACTGTTCCATCACCTTTCCAGGGACAGAGGTGAGGCTGACTGGCCTGCAGTTACACAGGTCCTCCTTCTTGCCCTTTCTGAAGGCCAGAGTAACATTGGTTATCCTCCAGTCTTCAGGCACCTCTCCCATTCTCCATGACTTCTCAGAGATGACAGAGAGCAGTTCAGCAGTCACCTCTGCCAATTCCTTCAGCAGACATGGATGCATCCCATTGGCGCCCATGGATTTATGTATGTTGATGTTGCATAGACACTCTCGGACCATCTCCTGCCTCACCAAAGGGGAGCCCTTCTGTTCCCCAGACCCTCTCACTCATCCCCACAGTCCAGGAGTCCCGAGGGGGAGTTCCCACACTGAAGACAGAAGCAAAGAAGGTGTTCAGTATCTCCACCTTCTCTGCATCCACCATTACCAGAACACCTGTCTCATTTAGTAGGGGACCCACATTTTCCCTAGTCTTTCCTTTACTGTTGACATACTTAAAAAAGCTTTTCTTATTATCCTTTATCTCCTTTGCCAGATCCAATTCCAGGTTGGCTTTATGCTTTCTCGTTGCATCCCTGCAGGCCATGACTACATTCCTATATATTCTTCCCAAGTGGTCAGACCCTTTTTCCACACTTCACGGACCTTTCTCTTCCCTTTGAGTTTATGCATGAGCTCCTTGCTCATCCACACAGGTGTTTTCCTTCTTGTGCTTGCCCATCACATCTCTTTTACCCTCCAGCTTGCCCTGCAAGGAGTCCAAAGATCTGTACAATTTTTTATTTTGCTGTTCTGAAAAGCAGGGGATAGAAGACCTAGAGCCAACACACACTATGCAGCAGGTCACTTCAGACAAGACAGAATGTAACGCTGCAAGGCCTGGTCATTTCCAAAAGTTGGTTGGTTTTTTTTTGTTTTTTTGGTTTTTTTTTTTTACCAAAAGGGAACCCCCCTTTGGGGCTTCGAGGTGTCCAACAGCCCACACCAAACCTACAGCACTGAAAGGGCCACCCGACCATGGATGGACTGCACTGAGGGATATGAGCAAACAACAGATCATTCCCTATGCCGTGCGTTATACCAGATTCAAGTCTGCTTAAGTGGATGGGCTCAAGTATTTCAGCAGGTGCCTACAGTGCAGTGTAATTCTACGTTGCTAATCACAAAGGCATGATGTACACGTTCTCAGCTCCAGAAAGGCACAGCAAGACAAACACTTTTCAACACTGACAGAGAAGCGTGAATACTCAACATACTCTCTAGTACTCTCAACTCATCTCTCTAAACTGATATTAACAACTGACCTACTCATCAGCTACTGTAACACTGTTAAACACAGACAGTCGAGATATCAGAATATAATTTAAATATTTACAGCGCAGCAGCACCACCACAATATATAAAAATATATTAGTAAAAAGAGTCATTGTTGGAATGGGAATGTACGTAAGATATCCTTCTGTAATAAGCTCCGTACGAAAGCACTCTGCAGTGCACACATCACCAAACTGTGGGTGCTCACTGAACTGTGTAAGCTGCAGAGGAGAAAGGGTGTTATTATAAAGACTGCAGTAACAAACCATATATAATGTAAAATTACTTCATTACAAACTATTATTGCTACATTCATTTCAGAAAATACAAAATTATTAATTATATACAAAAAATGCCTCCCCGGGATTTTGGTAATTAGCAGAAGATTTCAGTTCCTTTAATTGCCTCCATTAGAGTCATTTGTTCATTTTATTAACACCAGATGCAGTAACACAATGCTAAAAATAAACATGCATTATACAACAAATGGATGCTTTTCAAGGAACGTTCATTACAGTCAGCGAACGCACATGTAACCCTGCCCACCTCCAGGGAACTCCTGTCTGAAACAGGAAACGGAAGGAAGGAGGAACCAAACTTAATGCTGTTCAGCACCAGTAGAAAGTCAATAGGCCTTTGATGTTCCTGGATATCAAAAACGTTTTATCTGCATCACCCAGCAGGTAAGGTTTACAACATTGTCCCATTTGAAGATGTATCCATTTCTATTTACAATACTTCGTAGTCAATAAAACATTTGAACAATATTTAAAAATTGAATAAATTCATAAAAGTATTGCAGAAATTATTGACATTTACTTCTTTCACGTATGCACAGGGAAGTCCATGTAAAACAGTCCGCGTTCATCTGAGGAACCGACAGAGTAAGGAGCAATTTTAATGCAGTTTGCAAAACCCCAATTATTTGAAGGCAGCTACTATCAAACATTCAGAAATCCCTAGTTGCCATTTGCTTCCGAAAACTAAAGTTCCAGTAATAAAATTGAACATGTAAACTAACGCGTTGCTGAGATCAGCAGGAAATTGATGCCCACGGGGTAACGTATTCACTGATGTGACAATGACTTTGTAGAAAGCTGCTGCGACGCCGCGACGTCTGAACAGACAGCTGGGCCATGGGCACTGTGCCACTCACACATACAGCTGTTTCCAAATATCCCGTATTTTAGCAGCTCTTTTATTTCCAGTTAAACTTCCCACAGTGCTAAAATACAACAACTGCACGTGTAATATCTTATCAGAATGTTTCAATCCAATTACTTCTGGAATCTAAAGCCTCTTGTAAAACGTAGCCAAGTTACATCGACTTCAGAGCCAATAAGGAACCAAAGCGTACACACTGTGCTCTCATCTTCAAATAATTAGGTACCCCAAATTAAGAAAAAGTAATAGAAAAGTAAAAAGAACAAAATAAAAAAATATTGCACAGCCACGTTACCTAGAAAGTAAAGTTGATGTTAAAAAGCCCTAAGTGTGGATGATATAAATTATCTTCCATATAAAAAGTATAAATATCTCTTAAAATACAGCTGCAGCTATACTTTAATATCACACATTATTCGGTTCATCTGTTAATGAGGTAATAACCAAGTCTCTTATGCTCTTCTCTACTGGAAGTACTTCAGGGCAGCAACGAGAAAGAATTTTTCCAAAAATATTTCTGAATCGAGAACAGCGATGTGTGCAGCCCTCCCTATGAGAGAGTCTGCTGTGTTGGGCAGCGCATTGATCACATTGTAACGAACCAAGTTACATTCCTTGTTCTGAAGAACTGGCAGGAGCAGGTTCTGGATCATTTCAGCGTAAATTGGTCCTGCAGGGGAAACAAAAGCTCGGTGTGAGTCACTGGGCACACAGCTCCCAGACCCTGAACTGAAGATGAATGCCTTCCACAACAGAAGCGCTGAATGTTTGCATTACGGCTGAATACAGCAAGTTTAATGTCCTCACATACCATGGAAAAAATAACTTTACACATGATGTATTTACTCATTAGATGATTACAGTGAAAAAGTGCTTACCAGTATTAACTTATTATACCGTCTGTGGGATTGATATTTATTTGTTAACATATAATGCTGGAATCTGACTGTGCTAGGACGTCCCAACAATGAATCACCACTCCAAATGGAAAGGAGCCTTTTCATTCACTTCAAGCACTAAGCCTCGGCTAGGCAAAGCCGTGTGCTTGAAGCTACAGCTTGGCATCCTCAAAAACTTCAAAGCCATTTGCCCTCCCTGTTCACAGAGTGACACATTTGGTTCATCCCACCTAACTTGCAGCCAAGTCTACACGCTGCAAATTGAGTCTCAGTCTCATCTGCTGCATGTAATAGAACAGCACAGAGTCAGAAAGCAATTCAGCTCTTCCATTTTCCCCCTCCGTTACTACAGAGTAACCCCAGGTGTCTAAGGACACAGCTGAGGGGTCTGCTAAGCACCCAAAATTATTTGGGATGAATCCGAGACCAATAAGCTTTCAAGTGACTGATCTGTTTATTTTACATTTATTACCTGATTGTTTATCCTTTAAAGCTGTTTTACACATCTCAATGCGAGCAGAGTGATAAGGAACGTAACGATCCTGCAGAGATCCAACTAATACGATGTTTTTGAAGTAATGAAGACCTACAAGGAAAGAAAAAAAAGGAAATAACAATCACCTGACAATTAACAAAGAATGATGAAATATTTTTGCAGCTGAGGTTTGGCACCATTTTTTTCATAAGATCTTGCACAAAATTGCAGAAGAAATTAATTACAGTAGAGCTAGAGGATGACTGTTAGCTACTGGCCTCTCCTCTGTATGTATTTTGATACAGGTGAGACTCAAATGTGGTCTTAACTAAAACCAGTATGCTTTAAAAGCTCAGCTTCTTTGTGTTTTATAGATGCTGTATGATGAAGGCTACATTTCCAAACCAAGTCAACTAAAAAGAAAGCAACACCGAACAACTTCAGTATGAGAAAGTGATGGACATTCCCAGATTTCGAAGAAAATTGATAAGTAAAAATTGTATTTATCCACAAAAACATAAAAAATGAGTCGAAACTAAATCCTCATTCCTACCCTCTTCAAATAGGAATTCTGTGTTGTCAATTTTGTTTGTTTGTGCGTTTATTTGGTTTCATTTTTTGGTCTGTGCCCACTGGAAAACAATGCTGTCTCAGCAGACAGGCTAAATCACTGGAATCTTGTATTTGACATCTGATTAAAAATGACTGCAACAAATCTTACACAGACATTCAGCTGCCAGTTCCAAAACTTTGTACCAAGATGAAAATGATGCATTTGGAATAAATCAAAGATAGGAAATCTATGCAGACTGATCTGTAAAAGTTTTGAAAATTCTTTGTAAATCTACAACTACGTTTATGAAATATTTTTATATTAGCTTTCCCTAGAGGAATGTCCACTAGAATTTCTGTAAGAGGTATGAAGAAATCACTGAATTGCAGAGGCTCAAAGGGATCTCAGGAGATCATCGAGTCCAACAGGAATCTTTCATTATAAGTAAGTGTTTGAGGGAATTCTTCATTAGGAACAACCAAAAGTGGGGTACTTTATACACACTTCTCTCTTATTGTTTTAACTATTCTTGGGTGCTTTTTCTTTGGATGTCTCTGTGCTTATTTTGCAGAAAATGCCCGTGTCTCATGCTTTAAAGCTGTTTATTCTGACACCGTTCATGTGACACCACATGACCACAGATGAGCATTCCAAGACAGAGCCAAAGCGGTGTACATAAACATTCAGCGCTTGGCAATCCCTTGCATTTCTACAGTGTGAGGTAACTCAAACCATTTGTCAGTGAGAAGAATCAATTCAGGTGCGTGACAGCTAGAAGTCCGCTGTGAACGTTTAACATTATAGACCTTGCCTACAGTTTTCACCTTCAGAACCTTCCAGATTCTTCCATCATCACTGAGGGAGTGACGCTGAGCGCGAGGAAGTCCTTCCTCTTAGCACAAGTGATTAAGTTACTCACCATGCCACGCTACCACCTGGCATGCTATTGCTATTCTAGTCATTATAAACAGGTGCTCCTCCCTCAAGTCAAGAGAGCTGAAATGCTTTTTCCTTCCACCAAGCCAAAGAGCACCGAGTAAGCTGACATCCTACAAAAGTAACCTGGAAGAGACCACAGCTTTGCAATTCACATTTCTGAATCCTGTGGCATAAAAGGAACAGAATGGCAGAAATATCCTGTCAGTATTAGGAATCTCTCATCCATCATCACACACATTTCCAGGACAGTTTACTTTGGACCAGCTCTGTCTGATCCCGTGGATGAAATATGCATTGACTGCTGAAGCTCACTCATTGTGTTCAGAAGTAAACAGGGATGATGAAAAGATTTGCTTCCAAATGAGTTTCTCAGCCAAAACAAAGTGCAAATGTGAGCATCTTTTCCAACTAACAAAGCTCAAGAAGTGCGTGGGATGGTGCTCACATTACACCTGAAAGGATCCTCTCTTTTACTGGAGCTACTGCTGCCTTTCCACTTCCTCACACCAAAATGACAACGTGCTCCAACTGGAAACAATTATGTATTTGAATACTGAGACCAATACACATCCTTCTCTGATCTTCTGTGTTGTTTTTTTGTTTTTTGGGTTTTTTTAGGAAAGCAACCAACCAAACCAAACCAAACCCTTCTAATTATTATTCTGGTGAGATGGCAACAAACATCTGGAATTTCCTAAGCTAGAATATTTTACCATTTGGTATTAGAAAGTAGAACTGAAGATGAAGTTATCACTTGTAGGAAACAGTCGAGCATAATCCATAGATTAACTGGAAGCAAAAATTAGAGGCTGTATAACTTCCTAAACTTCTCACTGAATCACAGCACGGTGCTATACTGAGCAGTTCATTAATGCACAGGTTTCAAGCCACACTGATACGAAGTGCCTGTTACACTTTGGAGGACAGGTCTGCATCACTTCAGTTGTATAACTTTTACAAACATCAACTGTTCAGCTGTGAGAGGCATTCATTTCCACCAACGTACTAATGTCTAAAAGCCATGCAATTAGAAAGTAGACGAGCACATCTTTATTTTCTTTGTGTGTCTAAAAATCTTATCGAGTTCATTACAAATAATTCAGTTCTATTTTTTGGTTGAATAATCACTTCCACAACATGAAATTCTGTTTACAGGGAACAGACGTTTCATGTGGTTTTTCATCTGTGCTGCTGCAATTGTTTCTGTGTCGAACAGCTTGCGTGTCATCAAAGCTGGCAACCTGCTGTCATTTCTTGTCCGAGTATGAAATTAACAATCATTTGCAAGAGCCCAAGAACTAGCAAACAGACTGTGGCTGCTGAAGACATGACAGATGAACTTGAAGGAGACTGCTGTCAAAGAATATGACTCTAAAAAAATATCATTATGAAGAAGTAACATCCGGAAACTAAATTTTCCTCTGCTTGAAGCTGGTAGATATTGTCCTCCAACATGAAGTGACCAGTGCTTAAGGCAACTCTCTATTCAGGAGCTAGCATAAACTCAAGCTCTCTTTATTTAGGATTGTCCTATAACTTCTTGTTTTTTTAGGAGCAGATAAGGTCAGATTATCAGCAATTAACAAGAACTGTAAGAGACAAAACAGCTTTAACTTAATCAAATTTGAACGGTCATGTTCAGAAGGAATATCTATTGCACATTCCAGTTTGTATTAGATGTGTAAACCCATTGCACAAGTCTTCAGAATTCTTGAAGACAAAGTAGAAGTAGGCTTGTTAACAAGTTAACATTTTAAGGTTGTTCTTTTTTTTCTAACAAGGAAACTCGGTTTAGATGGATAGGTTTCTTTTTACTTTAAAGGTCCTAACAATAAATAATGACAACAACACTTTCGCAACACGAAGTTCTGTCACTCAGATGAATTGCTGTTCCAGCATATCCTGATATTTAGTAGGCATAGCATGACACAGATATCATTTTAACCAATGCACTCCAAGTTTTCTGGCAAATAACAAACAAGTGTGCATCAGCTGTTTTTATAACAAAAAAAATCAGACCACAACTAGTGATAATAAGCACCTGCTGGAGTATCAACCATGTATCCAATTTCACTTCATTAATTATAGGATAATTAGCGTTCACTGCTATAAAAAGAATGGATTACGAGACACAAATAGCAGGCTCTGTAACAACTGCAACTGGTAGGAAAACCTGTTTGCTTTCAAAAAATCCTACCAGATAATTTTTACATTGAAGGAAAATTGAGGTAGAAAACCCAAAGAACTTTAGGACAATAAGTCCTGTGTGACTTTTCTTTTAGCAAATATTGTCAGACCGACTGATGCTGTACAAAGGAAGAGCTGCATGATACAGACGGCAGGAAATTATTCATAGTATATTTATTATTTTATTCTCACTCTTTTCTGTTTCTTGTCATACAAGTTTTGGATTCAAACATCACGGAAGCTTTTCTTTCAGCTTTTCCCACCCAAAGCTCAGCCAGATTTCAGCTGTCACAACCTCCAAACCTTCTGACAGAGAAATACGCCCAGATTTTCCACAAAACATGAGCATCTTGGGCTCCACAACTGTTTGGCTGACACACGTGTTAAAATACCTCTCAAATGGTAAAATACCTCAGTAAACCTTACAATGCTCAATGGAAACTAACCCCAAACTGGGGCATTATTCACAGCCAAAACTGACTCTCAGCCAACATCTGACATAAGAATATGCAAATTGGAGAAATTATATTAATGATATATTATGAATAATCTAATTTTGGGGTGGAGGTTAGTTATTATGCTAAGAAAACTTCTCCTTCCTTTATCAAAATAAAGTTGTATTTTCTCTGTCCACCTCAGTGAGGAAATAAAAGATCAGTTAGCAGAAACTTTAAAGCACAATGTTGTATTTACAGAATAGATAAGCAAAGAGTTACATAAACAGGTAATCTTAAATAAGCATGGCTGTACTTGACTCATCACACTGCAATAGCTAGCTTTGGTAACTGAAGAGGAAGTTGACATACACAGCATAGTGGCTGCACTTAGATCTCAGGCTCCTAAGTTCTCAACGTAATGGTACATCTCTTAAGAAAAAATGACCATTTAATGTTTACTTACTTGAAAAATATGGAACTAAAACCAATATAACTCAAAACAGAAAAAAGGAGCTTGTTGGAAAGATATTTTCTAGGTTTCCTATACACATATATGCATAATGGTCTTTAAAATATAACAAATATGAACAAAGCTTACCTGCTTTTTTACTCAGCTTGTATAAGAATGTTTGTCGTGGATCTGAGTGGTCTCGACACGTCAGCTGCAACAGAGACCCAGACTTCTTCCATTTCTGCATAAACCACAGTCCTATATTGTAAGGCACAACATGAATAGTCCAAAATAATATGAAAAGTAATTAGACATACATGAAATACGTAGCATCTATATATATTTAGCCCTTCAGATGCTATTTTATTTTTCATGTCAGTACTGTCACTTCCAATGACATTTCAAGTTTTCCTCATTTTCTTTCCTATCTACATGTATAAGAAAGCATGAAGACCATTATTTCTACTAATGTACACACCCTCTTACAAAAATAAGTATGCTTATTGAAAGTGTCAATTTATCAGTGTGATATTCAAACTCTGTTTTAACAATTTACAGAACAGAACATTTTGATGTTGAAATATGTAGCACTAATCAGTAAGCATTCTCAGCATTCAGAAGGTAATTTTATAAAGTAAGTGAAACAACACAAAACAATTAGGAGATACACAAAAGAAAGCAGAAATTTCTGGGGCAAAACAGTAACATCACATTTTGTTCTGTACCCTCTTTATTAGACAGCAAACACAGCCCACTGGCGGCCTGGCTGTTACGTGCTGATTCAACCCTCAGGAAAATAGTTATTAAAAGAGCGATTTCCTGAAGGCTGGTGCTATACAGATATGATAGAGCACTTTAGATTACAGTCCCGTTACTTGTTATTATCTTGGTATGGTCCAAAATCCTAAAGGGAAATGCTTTGACAGTCTCCAACATTAACTCCCATTGGCCAACAATTCCTGTGAGCATTTTTTAAGCCCAACATATGTGAGCAGAAAGTTCTTTTTCTTAATTCTTGTGCGAAACAATAAAACAATACATGAGCTGGCAAGGAATAAAACAAAAATCATCATTCAGAGTGTACTCTTAACAGTTTAATGAGTAGATATCTGGTGAAAACACTCGGTTGTTACTTGGTTTTGTGCCCCTCAAGGCAAGTGGTAAACTCAGAAACAAGTTTTCATCCTTAATTCATTTAAAAATTGTATGTCACCTAAAAGATTTTCTTTGCAATCAGTTTCTGCTAGAGATCTGCTGGAGCTACACTTAGTCTAAATATATTGGAAAGCTCGTGCCAACCATCTTAGGCACATCCTCCTATTGATACCTTACTTTTATAACCCTGTGTCACACTTACAGTTTGTAAACTCTAAATGCATTTGAAGACAAAGCTTCCCCTGAACTTTTACTATCAATAACAGTATCTTACCTGTGTTAACAAGAGCACTGCTGTTGTAGAGAGTACCCAGATGTGGTCCAGACAGTGACAAGAACGTATGAAGTTTGTTGAGGTAATATTTAAATCGAGGTCTTGTGAGCACTGAGCGAATTATTAGATTACCCAGTGAATGGCCAATAAAGCTGTTGAAAAATAAATCCAGAATTTTATGGCAATCTTTTTTCTCTTTTTTCTTTTACATAGAAAAAAAATAGAACTGCTGTCATAAAATGCTGAAGGAGTACAGGAAGAAAAAATAATGAGAACATTACAAGCCTTTATTTTAGGCAATAATAGAAGCACAGCTTTCCTGTGTCCCCCAAGCTACCCCACCAGAGTCTGATGGGACTCTCTAAATTGATGCAGCTCCAAGAATAATTATTACTTGATTTAAGCTGCTTCTGTCATACCTCTAAATCTGTACAAAGCATTTCTTTAGCAAGGAGGCTACAAAATAAAGCAACTCTAGTTATTACGTAGTTACGATTGCAGATCCCTGCAGAGATAAGGATCACACTATCTCAGGCACCAAGGTTATGGTTTAGATGAGATTGACAAAATTAAATGGAAAAAAATTGTTTTTCTGTCTCATAAAATTAATCTCTGGACTTGGAGAAAACAGGCAAGCATCTCACAGCATCTGGGAGACCTATGGTAGAACTGTCATGGCTAGGCCACTCCATTATCATGCTCATACTACCACCTTTCTCATGTTCCTGGTTCCAATGTTCCTTTTATCAGCACATTCAAAATGGCAGAAGTTACCAATATGCATAAAGTATATTGCTAACAGTTACTCGACTATCCTCTTTTTTCTGACCAAGAATTATAACTATGACAATCCCAATTTAAAGCTAAGCGAAAAATGCAAACATTAAGCTCTACAGTGCTACTACAGCTCTACAGGGCCACTGCTATACTCTGACAGACTGCACATTTCTGTGACAGAATGGGCTGTTTGTTCCTTACTAAAATACAGTCTAACAGTATATGCACATTCTTTCTGGCCATTTTCATGACTAGATTGTCAAAACTGCTGCAACATCAGCAACTCTTTGCCACAGCTTGCTGTTGCTGCCTAAGAGACATGGAAATAAAAGATGAGTATCCTCTGTGTCACTGCAAAGTCACATTAAAAGCACAATAAAGTCACACTGGGGTGTGTTTGGAAAGGAAAATACTGAGTTACTGATTCCCTCGAATCGTAACATTTGAAACAACTCAGTGTACATCATGACACCCATGGAAGAAAACCACAACCACATATATCTTCTTAGGAACAAAAAGTGCCTGCAGAAATTGAGTAAGTTCATCTTGTAGATGATCTGCATCTCTTACAGCTCTTGTAAGGCACATCTACAGAAGATCTGAACCTCAGCACATCTGTTCTCTTGACAGCACAGACAGTTCAGCCACTATTCACTAAGTGGCATAAAGGGATGAGAACCTCTTGTACTGTACCATAAGAAAGGTCAATTTCCTAACTGGAGAAAAAAGTGGTACATAGTCAATCCTATCGTCCTCATGAATATGGGCATATCTGAATCAAAACGTTTGCAACATGGAAGGCCCATCTCAGAATAAAAGCATGCCTACAATTAGCTATGTGAACCCATCTCAAGGATTGGGAGCTTCTTAATTTGTAAAGATTGAGCAAAATAAGTTACAGTACCATACTGTACTGAAATCAAGATTTATAGGTGAACACGCAACAAGTCTTTACAATTATTTTGTAATAGACAAAAGTTTACGGTTTTCTTCAAATCAAGTGCAAGGGAAAAAGCTTTGGAAAGTGTAAGATGATATATATCATTATAATATAATCCTACTTATTGTTCCCAATACCTGCAACTGTGGGATGCTCTGCAATACCAATGCATTTCTGAACAGCAGGTGGCAACATTACTATCTTTTTGTAGACAAGGTATTGCTAAAGTAATATAATTACACTGTAGTATTCATATCTGCTTTATAGCCCAAGTTTCCAAATGCAGATTGCACTGGAGAACTACACGCAGTAAAACCTCTTCCTTCTGTGTTAACAAATGAAAGATCATGTCTAAGTATGAAAACTTACAAAAGGAAAAAAAAAAAGGCATCAAAAGACATAATTAAAAAGATACTGAAACAATTTCAAGCTTAGGAACTTTCTGAAATGCCAAACAGTATACACACAGTCTGTGTGGGTTTTCTTTGTTCCAAGATAACTAATGCATATACAGGATGGCATACTCATGTAGTTACACGTATTAGCTTTAGCAGTATGATTCTGCTATTACTTGAAGGCATGATGCTTTCCATTGACTGGACAGTGAAGAATCTCATAATTTCTCTTGGCTTGGCTTGTCCTGAGCTGATCTGAGTTTATTTTAGCTGTGACAACAATTGCCTAGCAGTAGAGGAACAAGTCAAGCCTAAAGCTGCTTTAGTTTCACTGCAGTTTCTAACAATAACATGTAGTTGTTCTGTGCAGAACTGTGCATCATCAGAATAAAATGTGGCATGATGGAGTGCAGACAGATATATGCCCAACGTCCCCAGCAGTCATATAATGCACACTGCAGAAGCATAAGTCAGGAAATAAAAACAGTCTTAAGGGCTACAGGAAAACTAAGTAACTGGGAAACAATGAACAGCAAGAACACGTGGGCAAAAATACAGGCAAAATATAGGAGAAAATAAACTCAGACAGACTCGAGGCCAAGGCATGATGAAGGAAGATGTAAATCTTAGGAGTCAGATGTGCTGGAAGGAGAGCCTAACACATGATCACGAGGAGTGTTTTGTCAGGCAAAACATTTTACACATATGAAGAGTATTTCTGTTTGCTCCTAACAAGATTCTGAATGTAGAAGAGGGACTGTGTAGATTTTTCTGAGACATGGTGCTGCCCTGTCCTTACTGCCTTATGAAATCATTATAGCTCTGGAGACTGCTTTCAAATTTAACTCAGCACCTCTTGTACCAAGGACATCTTTAGCACACAGAGAGATTTTGGGAGGGGACCTAGCACCATTCAGGAGAGCGTGACCAGACACAACAATGCCAGCTTCCTCTACAGTGGGACAGCCACAACGAGGTAGGAAGGTGTTGGTTATTCAGACAGGCTTTCTCAAGAGTGTTTTCCTGGGCATTCTGGATCATCCCTTCGAGAGTGTGCGTTTAAGCACAACTTTCTGAAAGATCTCTCATTCAGCTATGAGGAAACAGCTTCAGGATTTGCTGATAGGCCTAACTCCCTTGTAAGAAAAGCACAAGTTGACAGATGGAGACTTCTGCTTTGTGACAGCCAAAGATAAGTGGAAATCTTCAGAAGAAAACTAAAATAAAACACGTAATTTCTTGTTTCATTGAAGTGACAGGTGATAAATAAAATAGAAAATATAATTACAAACCCAAAGAGACTTCAGTTCTCAGATATGTATGATGGGAAGACACCTGGGTGGGTCTGTCCATTACAGCCTTTTGACCACAGGATAGGGGAGGTAGCAGTAGCTACAGTACTTGTAGCTTGACAGGACGAGAGGGAATGGCCACAAGTTGCGCCAGGGAAGATTTAGATTAGACCTCAGGAAGCATTTCTTTTCTGAAAGAGTGGTCAGGCACTGGAATGGCCTGCCTAGGGAGGTGGTTGAGGCACCATCCCTAGCGCTGTTCAAGAAGCATTTAGATGAGGTGCTAAAGGACTTAATTTAGTAGTTGGGTAGAGATAGTGATAGGAGGATGGTTGGACTAGATGATCTTATAGGTCCTTTCCAACCTTATGAACTTATGAACTTATGAACTTATGAGGGTGTGCATGCGCACTGTGTGTAACACACACACACACACAATGTTGTGGGTTTTGTTCATCACGTTACACAAAATCAACCATGTCAACTCTCAAAATATGAGTGTTTGCTTAAAGCGTGATGTTACAGTCAAACACGTTAGATGTTTTCTGCAGCTGGATAAGGCCGACCAAACACATGGCTGCACAGCAACCTGGAGGATAAGTAACAGCGAATCAGAAAGCACTAGGGATGCATTAGAAGAGAATGTCCAAACAAATGGGTGAAGTCAGACTGTAACTTGCTCCTTTCATCCACCAAAGGCTAACTCCAGCAACGCGTGAGTGAGTGATGAAGTCTGCCAACAGCACACTCTGTTGGGAATACAAATGGAACAGGCATTCCCTGAGAAGAACGGAAGGAGGGCAGAGGAATGCATACACTGCACTCTACATTCAGATGCACAATGTGCTCCCGAGCAGATGGAACAATGGACAAAAATCAAAACAGTGAAACGTTTTCCTCATGTGGCTGCCCTTGGACACCACGGGTTGGGTTGAACTTTACTACAGGAATGTCAGCGGTTTGCGGGACAGTTTGACCCGGTACCGTGACAATTGAGGCAGGGGACCCACGGGCCCACACCCCGGGGAAGGGGAAGGGGGAAAAGGGAAAAAGGAGAAGGGAGATGGGCCCAGGAACAGAACAGCGGCAACGATCTGAGGAGGAAAGCTAATTTACTAAATAAGATATCAGAAAGGAAAATAACACAATATAATATAATATAATTGGAATTGAGGCAAATGAATCAAATAAAATGAGCAAGAGAGAGAGTGTCCGATAAACCGAAGGCCTTACGCTAACGCTGAAGGCGGACGGCTGCAACAAACACCCACTGCCGAGCTCGGTCCCGAAGGGAAGAGAGAGTCCCGTGACTGCAGACAGTTTTTATCTTTCCCTCTGAGCGTAAACACGTAAGAACGCAAAGCATCGCAAAGTCCTCTGGGGAATGGAGTTCTTCTCTTCTGAGACAGGCATACCTGGAACTATCGATGGTCCACAGAGCTGGAATATTAACTCCTTAACTCCAAATGCACTGCATGATGTTATGATGTGGAATACCAGTACCAAAATCATAAAACCATAACATTCCACCCCTTATTCAATATCATTACATCATGCTTAATATATATATATACATAGAGAAACAATGATTAACAAGCATTAAATACAAACACATACAACATACATATATACATATATACATATATACATAGTAATAGAATTACTGAGGGCGCTCTCCCCACATCAAATTCCCTTGTGGTACACATTGAACATCCCCATTCTTCTGCATCACCCACCAGGTAGATCCAGGTCCCTGAGCAAAAACAGTTCCACGGAGAGGTTTGCCCTCTCCAGAAGCTGGAAGAACCCAAACCGCTTTTCCCAACATGTTCTTCACATGTACTACAGGAACCTTATCTCCTTCTACAGTAGGTAGAGAGCTGGATTGGGCAGGACCATCGCGATTGATGGATCCTCTGGTGTTGACCAACCAGGTGGCTTCTGACAAATTCTTCTCCCAGTGCTTAAATGTTCCACCACCCATTGCTTTCAACATTGTTTTTAACAACCCATTGTACCTTTCAATTTTACCAGAAGCTGGTGCATGATAGGGGATATGATAAATCCACTCGATGCCATGATCTTTGGCCCAAGTATTTACAAGAGAATTTTTGAAATGAGTTCCATTATCTGACTCAATTCTCTCTGGAGTGCCGTGTCGCCATAGGACTTGTTTCTCGAGCCCTAAGATGGTGTTCCGGGCGGTAGCATGGGGTACTGCATATGTTTCAAGCCACCCAGTAGTTGCCTCTACCATGGTGAGCACATAACGCTTACCACTGCGAGATCGTGGTAAGGTGATATAATCAACCTGCCACGCCTCCCCATATTTATACTTTTGCCATCGCCCTTCTTCCCAAAGAGGTTTCATCCTCTTGGCCTGTTTAATTGTGGCGCATGTGTCACAGTCATGGATAACCTGTGCAATAACATCCATAGTTAAGTCCACCCCTCGGTCTCTAGCCCATTTATATGTTGCATCTCTTCCTTGATGGCCCGAGGTCTCATGGGCCCACCGAGCTAGAAATAATTCACTTTTGTGTTGCCAGTCCAAGTCTACTTGAGCCACCTTAACTTTGGCAGCTCGATCTACCTGATGGTTATTTTGCTGTTCTTCAGTTGCCCGGCTCTTAGGAACATGAGCATCTACATGGCGCACCTTTACAACCATATTCTTTATTCGGGCAGCAATGTTTTTCCACAGTTCAGCAGCCCAAATAGGTTTACCTCTCCGTTGCCAACCATTTTGTTCCCACTGCTGTAACCACCCCCATAAAGCATTTGCCACCATCCATGAGTCAGTGTAAAGATAAAGCACTGGCCACCTCTCTCGTTCAGCAATATCTAAGGCCAGCTGGACAGCCTTTACCTCTGCAAATTGACTTGATTCTCCTTTTCCTTCAGTGGCCTCAGCAACTCGTCGTGTGGGGCTCCACACAGCAGATTTCCATCTGCGGTGCTTACCCACAATGCGACACGATCCATCTGTGAACAGGGCGTATCTCTTTTCATTGTCTGGTAGTTCATTGTATGGTGGGGCTTCTTTAGCACGTGACACCTCCTCAGCTGGCATTGTTCCAAACGTTTTACCTTCAGGCCAGTCCATGATCACCTCCAGGATTCCTGGACGGTTGAGGTTCCCCATCCGAGCTCGCTGTGTAATCAGTGCAGTCCACTTACTCCAAGTGGCATCAGTAGCATGATGGGTAGAGGGAGCTGTTCCTTTGAACATCCAGTTCAGCACTGGCAATAGAGGTGCCAGGAGGAGCTGCGTTTCAGTACCGATTACTTCGGAAGCAGCTCGAACCCCCTCGTACGCGGCTAAGATCTCCTTCTCAGTTGGAGTGTAGCGCTCCTCAGACCCCCTGTACGCCCGACTCCAGAATCCAAGGGGTCGGCCTCGGGTCTCTCCAGGAGCTCTTTGCCACAAACTCCAAGTGGGACCTTCCTTTCCAGCAGCAGTGTAGAGGATGTTCTTTACATCCTGTCCCGTCCGCACTGGCCCCAGGGCCACGGCACGAGCTATCTCCTGCTTAATTTGCTCAAAAGCCTGCTGCTGCTCAGGGCCCCACACAAAATCATTCTTCTTCCGCGTCACCCGATAGAGAGGGCTCACAATGAGACTGTAGTTTGGAACATGCATTCTCCAAAAGCCCACTACACCCAGAAAAGCTTGGGTTTCTGTCTTACTGGTGGGTGGAGACATGGCAGTAATTTTGTCAATCACATCTGTTGGGATGTGACGACGTCCATCTTGCCACTTTATACCTAGGAACTGAATTTCCTGTGCAGGCCCTTTCACTTTGCTTCGCTTGATAGCAAAGCCAGCTCGTAGGAGAATTTGGATAATCTGCTCTCCTTTCTCAAAGACTTCCTCTGCTGTATTGCCCCATACAACAATGTCATCAATGTATTGCAGATGCTCAGGAGCACCACCCTGCTCCAATGCAGTTTGGATCAACCCATGACAAATGGTTGGGCTGTGCTTCCACCCCTGGGGCAAACGGTTCCAGGTGTACTGAACGCCCCTCCAGGTGAAGGCAAACTGTGGCCTGCATTCTGTGGCCAGAGGAATTGAAAAGAAGGCATTAGCAATGTCAATGGTGGCATACCACTTGGCTGCTTTTGACTCCAGTTCGTACTGGAGTTGTAACATGTCCGGTACAGCAGCACTCAGTGGGGGTGTGACTTCATTCAGGCCACGGTAATCTACCGTCAGCCTCCATTCTCCACTGGCTTTACGCACCGGCCATATGGGGCTGTTAAACGGTGAGTGAGTTTTGCTGATCACTCCCTGTCTCTCTAGCTGACGGATCAAGTTATGAATGGGGAGCAAGGAATCCCTGTTCGTGCGGTACTGCCGTCTGTGCACCGTTTTTGTAGCAATTGGTACCTGTTGCTCCTCCACTTGGAGCAACCCCACAACAGATGGATCTTCTGACAGGCCAGGTAAAACAGATAGCTGCTTAATGTTGTCTGTGTCCACAGCAGCTATTCCAAAAGCCCATCGGTACCCCTTGGGATCCTTAAAGTGCCCCCTTCTGAGATAGTCTATACCGAGTATGCATGGAGCCCCCTGTCCGGTCACTATAGGATGCTTCTGCCAGTCTTTACCAGTGAGGCTTATTTCTGCCTCCAACACAGACAATTCCTGAGAGCCCCCAGTCACTCCAGAGATATGGATCAGTTCTGTCCCTTTATAACTCGAAGGCATTAGAGTACACTGTGCACCAGTATCCACCAGTGCCTCATATTTTTGTGGTTCTGATGTGCCAGGCCACCGAATCCACACAGTCCAATACACTCTATTATCCCTCTCCCTCCTCTGGCTGAGGGCAGGGCCCCTCTATTGGTTACCTGTAGTGACAGGAACAACTTCACTGGTCGTTGGTCTGTGTTGTAATTCTCTCACCCGTGCTCGCAGTGCAGGGGTGGGTTTTTGATGCCATTCCTTCATATCTTCTCCATTTTCACGTAAGTAACTCCACAGAGCTGCGCGTGACATGAAGTTAGTGCTGTCATTTGCTCGAGCAGGACGGCGTTTGCTTCTGAAAGCTGCAATCTTTTCAACCCTATCAATCAGTCGGGATACTTTCTCTAACACGTCTTCCATCTGTACTTCTAACCTTGTTATGGCTGAAATGGAAGCGTGTGATGGCGGAAATTTTTGTTCAAAGTTTTGAAGTGTAAGAATCAGTTCAAAAACTGGAGGTTTTCTGTCTTGGTCCTCATATCTGTTGAACGTTGTCACTAGTGTACCGGCATACCTTTCTGGTGCTGTTTTTGAAAGCTTCTGACATATTTCGGGTGTACTCCTTACTTTCTCTGGATCATGGTCCCGATCTTCAGGATCAAACGTGGGATCATACAGCATTTCCGCCACAGCTGTTTCTCTCAAATACTGGATGCCTTCCTCAATAGTTTTCCATCTTTTCACTTTAGGTGCCAGGTCACTCTTGTAGGGATATCTTTCCCTCACAGCTACTAACATTCGTTGCCAGAGGCTGGCGATTCCATCCATATACCGGCTGATCCCTCTGTCGACAGCTGGGTCACGGGCAATGTTTCCTAGTTGGCGAGCTTCGTTACTGTCGAGGGACACGCTGTTGGCCCCGTTGTCCCAACACCGAAGCAACCAAGTGACAATACTCTCATCCGGACGTCGAATAAACTCCTTTCTTGAGCCTTGGATCTCAGACATTTTCATGGGTCGACGAAACGTGGTAACTTTGACTCTCTCATCATCCTCATCATCACTATGTCCATGCCTCTCACTTTTCTTTGTTGCCTTTCTTGGTGGTGGTGGTGTTGAGGACCCCCCCTCGCCTGGATCTTCCTCTTCTTTCGCCACCTCTTCTTTGCGTTCTAGACGTGAGGACACACGTTTCCATTTCTGGCCTTCTACCGGGGCAACCGACTTTGATACCGGTGCTTCCTTTTTGGTCTGAGCCTCAGTTTGGACACTCTCTCTCTCCAGAACAGTATATATGCCTCGGTAAGCATAAGCCAAGCCCCAGATAAGCTGTTCCACCTCAGATCTTTCTGAGCCGCAACACCCATTACTCAGATACAGGCCTAGCTCCTCAGGATCCTGCAAGTGTTCAGGAGTAAAATCCCATGGCACCGGGGGACCCCATGCTTCTAATTTCTTTCCTAAAACTCTCCACTTTCCCTGCCATTCAACATTCTCTGTTTCTGGGAAAAGCTTCCTCCACACGATGTAAAATCCTATTACAAAGAGTACATTCAGGAGGACTGATATCCCAATCAATAACATAGTCCCTAAGCTGTAATCTTGAAAATCCATAAGGAACTGAGAGGAGAACCTGGACACCCATTCAAATATTGTTTGGTTTGTTAACATGGTATCGTCTGTTACATTAGCCGGGGTGCCCAGGTATCTGGTAGGTACCTCCATCACTGCTTTTAGTTTTTCATATAGGGACCAGGCTCCATAGATCAGACTGGCAAGCTTAACCAAGTTCCAGTACGTTTTGAGCATTAAAAGGGAAAAAGCAATGAAATACAATCCCTGTAAGGGCAGTTTTAACAGAAACAGTAAAAACATTTTTTTTTTCTTTTACTCAAACAAGCTGGCAGCACCCGAAAAGTTTACAAATATCCCAGAAGAACTGGCAGTACGCCTGGACTTCAAGGTCGTGTTTTGCCGTACAGGACCTGCAGTACAGATAAGCTTCCTAACAAAGACAGAGATTCACTCTAAAAGTATGTCTCTGTCCGGCTAAGGCAGCTAGTCGAGCCCCATGTTGGGCGCCAAAAATTGTCAGCGGTTTGCGGGACAGTTTGACCCGGTACCGTGACAATTGAGGCAGGGGACCCACGGGCCCACACCCCGGGGAAGGGGAAGGGGGAAAAGGGAAAAAGGAGAAGGGAGATGGGCCCAGGAACAGAACAGCGGCAACGATCTGAGGAGGAAAGCTAATTTACTAAATAAGATATCAGAAAGGAAAATAACACAATATAATATAATATAATTGGAATTGAGGCAAATGAATCAAATAAAATGAGCAAGAGAGAGAGTGTCCGATAAACCGAAGGCCTTACGCTAACGCTGAAGGCGGACGGCTGCAACAAACACCCACTGCCGAGCTCGGTCCCGAAGGGAAGAGAGAGTCCCGTGACTGCAGACAGTTTTTATCTTTCCCTCTGAGCGTAAACACGTAAGAACGCAAAGCATCGCAAAGTCCTCTGGGGAATGGAGTTCTTCTCTTCTGAGACAGGCATACCTGGAACTATCGATGGTCCACAGAGCTGGAATATTAACTCCTTAACTCCAAATGCACTGCATGATGTTATGATGTGGAATACCAGTACCAAAATCATAAAACCATAACAAGGAATGACAAGCTAACAATCTGCCACACATACTTGGTGAAGGGGCTAAACTCAGCCAGAAAGCTAACTCTGTCTAGACACAGTGCTCCTGTGGTTTCCTTCTATGTTCTCAAAAACTACGTTTTACTACAGAACACCACCACACAGGATCTCCAAGGCAGTACAGGACAGCAGCTCCTGAAATGTGATGCATGACCCACTCTGCCCTACAACCACCACCAGCACCAAGTGAGCTTGCTTACTTTGCTTTTATCGCCCTCTCGTTCCTCCCCCGCCATGGATTTCTCTTTCCTTTCTCTCTTGTGGCCTGCTTCTGAACATCTCAGATCAGAACAACGCAGGATTCTACTTTTCAGTTTATTTCTACAGATAGTATAGAACAGACATTACCTGATTTTCGAGAGGGTTAGATTATAAATCTGTATATACTGTATAATTTCATCTAAAAGGCGATCTGTCATGGAATCAAAATCAGCAAAGGTATCATTCTGTAAAATAAAAGAAAGAGAAAACAACAACTGTGTTTTGTACAGCAATATACAGCCTGCAGCCAGAATTCTTATCCTGCAGTTTCGATCAACACAACACAAACAACAGCATTCATGTTACCTTTGAATACAAACACTACAGCTTGCTATTCTCATTTTTTTAATTTTTTTCTCCTGTAACATGGAATAAAGTGATAAACACTTCATTGCAACGCTACTTTCTTCTAACACACCCAAACAAATTTTATCAACATGACACAGTCAGCTTTACTTCTAAGGCTTCCCCTGCACATAGTCTTATCTGCAGCAAAACTGAAAACCAGACTTTCAAAACTAAATCACACTGCTCAGGAAATAGAAATATGAGACAATTACATCTACAGCAGAAAGTCTACGTAAGTATTGCCCATTCAGAACAACAACAAAACCTTTAATTCCCAATTCCTAGCTGATTCTAGACAATGACTAACAGAAAGAAATTTAAAAAGAGGTAGGCAGAGGGTGCCTACAGCTTCTCAATAAAAGTGCCAAAGGATCTGTGCTACACTCTGTAGCATTCAACATACTGATAAATGGGCTGAGAAAGGGAAGAAAGAGAATAATGAGATGTCAGAGTTTGTAGACAAAACCAAACATCCAGGATAATCAATTCTAGAACTGACCAGAACTTCAGAAGAACCTGATATTACTGCATGACCGGGTGATAAAAAGGCAAGAAATGCAGAACAGTGTTACATAGGGAAGAGCACCTCTAAGTATACATGCAAGCAATAAGCTGTGTATCTGTGTTCTGTATAATAATTTATGTTAGATATGTCAGGAAAGAACAGAAAACATCAATATAGCATTTCATAACTCCATGCAATGCCCTATAAAGTTCTGACCAACATATTTTAAAGGACAGGAAGTCAGAAAATGGGCCAAGACAGGTAACATGAATGTCCAGAAGTTGTTCCACATGTGCCTGAGAAATACTGCATGAGCTAGGTCTTCGCCTGCCTCCTGAGGGGGGAGAAATTCCACCTGTTTATAAAATACTTGATTACATGAAGCAAAAAAAATGAGGAATGCTAACTGACTAGCTTTTGGGTTTTGTCTTTTCCAAAAAAAACCCACCACGATGTAGGGGGGTTGGTTTAAATGTCACTGTTTTCAACTGAATTATTTGTGTATATGAACAGCAGAAAGAATCTCAACTGTTTGCTGTGGAAACTCAAAGTAAAAACATGAAAAAAAGAATCAGCCAACATTAAGGAGAAAAATCCATCAGCAGCTAATAGGATCAGTGGTCTCAGTGGAATTTCTAAATCCCAGAATGAAAGACTGACACATGAGCACAGAATCACAGAACTGTAGGGGTTGGAAGGGACCTCCAGAGATCACTGAGTCCAACCCCCTGCCAAAGCAGCTCCCTAGCCCAGGTTGCACAGGTAGGTGTCTAGGCAGTCTTAGAAGAGGAGACTCCACCACCTCTCTGTGCAGCCTGTGTCAGTGCTCCGTCACTGCACTGTGAAGAAGTTCCCACACACATTTATGCAGAACTTCCTATGCTTCAGTTTGTGATATCGGTACTCAAGAAAATGGCAGCAACAGATACTACTCCTTAGATATATCCTTCAATACCTTACTAAGTTTTGTAACTGCTTTAAGGTAAGCCACAGAGCAAATCACAGATTCTATGAGGATCCAATAGAGCATATGGTAAAACTGTAACACAGCAGTGCTGGTAAACAAGCAGCTCTGGAAGCGTACAGCCTTTGTGCTTTATAAAAATTCTTTTGTTGCTGGCAAATACCTGATTTCTTTCGGACATAAGGAAGTCTATTCTCCCTCCAGGGAGCCCCAGCTCAATGTAAGTCTTCACTAATCTTAAATCTGCACTGTTACCTAAAGAGGAAAAACAATCAACAGTTAGATACTGCAAAGTGAACTCGCAATGAAAATCATTTAGAGCACTGAAATGAACGTATGGCACAACTTTATATTTAAACACAGCTAATAATATTCTCAGACCTAATTAAAATTCAGTGAGACTCAGGAAGATAAACTCCAGTGTCAAATGCAATGACAAAACGGTCTATAAAAATGGCACTCAATTACAGACATCATTTTAAAACAGCAAGGAAGTCATGTCTGATTTTGTCTTAGCATCCAGCATAGCAATGTGAACATTAAATTCCTGAAAACCTAATTAACTCTGATAAAAGTCAATTAAAGAACTCAAAGCCAGCTTAAAAGTTTTCAGTGAAGTAGCAAGGGATTAGGGAAGGCTGTGAAGTTTTTCATAGGGTAAAAAGGGAAACTGGGCCATGAGCAGATAAAGACACCTTTAGATGGGCAACAAGACTACTAATGGTAGTTTAAGCAGTGTCCTGAAGATTGCCCACATGTATCTTTGGAAAAAGGATACTCCTTCTGCCTTTTCTTCATTTAGAGGAAATAAATAATTTGCACAAACTTGCTATTTTGGAAGAAAAAAATCTATGTGGATTGTTTGAGAGCTTCAAATACATGGTTTTTTTTAATGCCTAAGTTGACTTTTGTGTCAGCTCTAGGTACACTACAGCACACCAACATTTACATGAGGAATTTTTATTTCCTCATTTATTTCCTCATATGATATTATTCCCATTATATTCCTTTATTTTATATTAAAACCTTTCTAAGTTCAGTTTCAGAACCACAGATACTTCGTGTCCAAAGGCAGAAGGAAAAGGCATTTTATTATTTTTAATTAGGAATTTGAAAAAACAATAAAGCAGCTGCACATCCAGCCCAACAGTTTATCTATTGCTCTCTTGGGTCTTCTTGTATTGTTAATAAAGAAGTTTCTTAATATGAGAGTAAAACATTGATAGCAGAATGATGTGAAATAACCTAACTAGAGCAGACATCATTTCTTGGTGTGTGTGTATACTTTGAAGTAAAAGCAGGTGAACGTATTTAAGCTTGAATGCAACCAGAGGAAGGCAGCAAAGCTGGTAAAAGGGCTTGAATGCATGTCCTAAGGAAGAGAGGCTGAGGACACCTGGGTAGTCTAGTTGGAAAAAGGAGACTCAGAATGACACCTCACTGCTCTCTAAAAATTCCTGAGGAGTGGAAATGGAGAATGGGGTGCCAACCCCTCCTCCATGGTAACACGTGATAGGATGATGGGATAGCACAAACCTGTCTCAGGGGAGGTTCAGGATCAGTGTTTGATCACCCACATTACCACTAGGGCGATCAAACACTGGTCCAGGCTTCCAGAAGAGGTGACTGATTCCCCATGCCTGTCAGTGTGCAACTGTGCTGCTCTATTCTACACAGTTTATGTTTTCCTGTTGTCTTTCATTTAGCAAGGTATATTCTCATTTTTATTACAGTAGAGTCTCTGTCCTTTAAGTATTCAAGAATCCCACTGGGCAACCTATGCTGCGCAGGGGAATTCAACTAGAGAATCTGCAGAGGTCTCCTCCAACCTCAACCATTTTGTGTTTCTGTGATCTAACTTTTAAAACTTAACACACACTTGACTGCATTTTACATGTACCATTTTTTTCATAACAACAAGCACACTTTTTACTTCCCTTGAAAATGTAACACTACAAATTCTAAACAAAAGTGTTTTATTACTCTGTTCTTTTACCACAGCATGGACAAATACTTAGAAGATATAAAACCCAGAAGATACACCCAATGTGAATTACTGCATAAACTGGGTTTATGCAGAAGAAATATGTCCTCAACACAAATGTTACATGCAATTCTTAATTGAAGTCGTTTTCTGGAACACACTGTTAAACATAAGAGTACAATGTCAGATTCCCATCTCCCTCAAGTGAACCTGCTCCAGAAGTGCTCAGTTCAGAGTTCAAATAACAAAAGCTAAACCTAACTGGTAATCTGACCTGCTATCTCACTCAGTGTCATATTTCCCAGCATACCATCTAGGCCATGGACGCAGACTATAAGATGTATTCCTTCTTCTGAACAGTCATCCTCTTCCATACTAAAGTAAGGTACTGAAGAGGCCAGTTTGAAGACATCACTGTACATAAATCCAGGAAGTCTGAGTTGCTTCAGTTCTTCCTTAGCCTGGAGGAAACTGGAATGAAACAGTATTTATTATAAGAAGCATTTACTATTAGCAGACAAATTTAGGATCTCCTAGGATAGTTTTTGCTGACCTTTCGCTTTTGCCTTTACATGACTGACATGAATGAAAGAACTGTGTCTAATTACTCTCTTCACAAAATAAGCCAGCTCCTCACAATATTTTCTCATTTCAAGCTTTCTGGAGTCCATTGTCTTCAGTAACAATATCCTACCCCAAGCTTGACTCTTCTCTCCTCCGAAAATCTCTAACTGAAATATTTCTGATAACACTGAATTTCTGGTTTTGTTCTGGTCTTCAATAAATGACAGCTTTGCTTAAACACAGTAACAATATTACTGGAATTATAACCTGATCTAAACTCAAGGTAAAGATTTCCAATGAGTTTTTGTAATTCTTGCTACACTTAAAAGCTATTTCCTAGATCAGCATTGGGCTGAAGTCAGCACTATCTTTGCTCACCATAAATTCTCTAACAGTCTGAGTAACTGGTGTTTTCCTCAGAAGAAAACTATATCCAGACCTCCGATCTCTCACCTATTATGGGCTCACACTGCAGTTTCTAATAGCTGAGCTGCCCACGTGCCAGGAGCTCCTTGTGCTCCTCCTTTCTACCCCTTCCCATAGTTTCTTTGTACATGACCTTCATACACAGTTAATTGTCTGCCAGTGCTGAAATATCCCAAGCAGTCCTTCTTTGTGCCAAAAGCTTTATGCTATTTTTCCTCATGTTGTCTGTTCTGCATGATCCCTCAGAGTGTCAGTCTGCAACCTGTCCTCTTCCACTGACCCCTTGCTTTCCTCCCATTCTACTGCCCATTCTCCTGTTTCCCAATGTTTTCTTCAGCTCATTCCTCACTAACTGGCAAGATGGCACTGTGATCAATTTACCTCACCATCTGCAGCACAGTTTTAGTTTGTGCTCCCGGGATGCTTAATGACTGAGATGTACCAAAGTTAGTTTTCTAAGATGCAGCCCCTGCCCTCTGGAAACAGTGATTCAACAATCCCTAAGACTGCCTTCCCCAAGGCCAAGCACCAGATTTTACTCTGCACTGCCTATCTTTTGGAATGCCATAAATAGTGTCTGCCTTTCATCTTTCCTATTCCACGTCAGTACCCACTCACTGCTTTTTCAAAATCTGCTTTTCTGTTCTCTCACTTCTAATCTTGGTTCCACCACAACTGCTAGAACCTTCCTTCTGTACTCAGCTGCTAAGCACAAACTATCTGGCCTTTACCTACCTTCCAACCTTGCTTCACTGTGACTGCAGCATTTTACTTCCAGTAGAGCACATTACCCTGCTGCTTCCCACATTCTGGTAGTATCAGGGGTTATCAGGGAAACTCCTGTGTTTGCATCTGGGACTCCTGACACTGCTCTAAATGTGGCCTTCCTGGTATCCCAACTGTAGTGTCATCATAGCACGGCAGTCTCTGAGATGTCACACTTTGTTACGATCAAAAAATAAGGCTATATTGTCAAATAACTTTATAATGAATTAGAATGAACAATAAGTTAGAGATTTTTTTTTGCTTTCATGTTTTTAAACTTAAAGCATATTTTCCTATGCTTGCTATTTTAACAGCTTCCATTTCATTAAACACCATTACAACATCAGTTTTCGGCTGAATGCTCACCTTTTAGAAAGGAACATATTAGGGGAACAAAATATGTGCATTTTACTTGAAGTTTGTTAAACCACTTGAAATTATGATTTAACTCATGTAAGGAATTCTGTGCTAACACATTTCATATCTAAATATCTAAAATGTGATGGTCCTTGAGTATGCAGAATCCACACACCAGTCTTGGGGGCTCTCTGAAGCCTAACCACACTTCTCTTCCCCCTTTATACTATATTAGCATCATTTCCAGAAGCAAATAAACTGTTTTAAAACAATCACTTACGCTAGCATTTGAGGCTTTGGGGAGCTTTCATACCAGGAAACAGGCGAAGCTGAGCTGTAAGACGTGCTGCCTGGCTGCTGTGTAATTGCATCAGATTTATTCCTTGAAGAACAGATAACATTGCAAGGAGAGTCTCTCAGAGAAGAAGGGAAAGACAGACAACCAGGAGTACAAACGGGAGGCACAGTCATTCCATCACGCAGGTGCCCACTATCGATCCTTTCAGACCTCAGGGCTCTTTCTTCTGCTAAGTCAGGATCTTGGCCAGCACCAGAAGCTCCATCTAATATACCGTAGTCTGTTTCTTCATAATACCCATTTTCAATCATTTCTTGATCCTCCTCTTCTTCATCATCTTGTTGGGAAGAGCAAATAATTTGTTTTTCGTAAGTTTCTTTTTGAGGGCTAACAGGATTGCTGTTGTCCGTAGGCCAAATATCTGAAATATCTGTGCTGCTTCGAGAGCCAAAATAGTTTTCCACAAGCCCCTGCTTTACTATATCAGTACTACTGGTTGGAGAAGGATTATCTGCACCAGCATCACTTTTAGCTGCTGACAGTTCTTCCATCGCCTCCTTTAATTCTAAAGGTGCATTATATTTTCCTTCATTTGGTTTTTCAACCTCTTGCCCCATGTTTACAGATGAAGAACCTGGAAGAAAAGAAGGCTCACCCATGCAAGTGATCTCTAAAAGCAATTTAGCTGTGTCTTCTGTGGTGTTATGATACCTTTCAAGGACCTGAGAGTCTGTACAGGTTGTGTCAAGCTCTGCCTGTGGGCTGTTACTTTTCACATCAGAAGACGTAACTTCATCCGAAACAACTAAATGTAAAAGTTCCTTTGTTCCTGAGAGTGAGGAATGTATAGGCAGAGTTTCGTTATCTGAATGCCCTGAAAATACAACACAATGTTGCTGCAAGTTGGTATTTGATTTTTTACTGTCATCACATTTTGGCAAGTCAATCGTTCCGAGATCCAGTACAGTTTTACTGTCACTTAGCTGGCATTCAGGTACTACAGTTATCTTTGAATTTTCATCAGGTGACAGTTCATCATCATCTGAAGGCAGAGAATTTATGGACGTCAAGGATGATTGTATTTCACTAACAGCACTGGTACTCTCAGTACAATGACTTTCCAGTGCATTTTTTATAGCACAGTCTGGTTTCAGTAAAAGCTGAGGAAATAATCTCTCAGCACTGTATGCACTTTGCCCTTGAACATTTTCAAAAACCTGATCAGGGTTGGGGAGAGTTGCAAAAGAACTTGGTTCACTTTCTATGCCAGAATCTGAAAACCTAGAAGATGCGTACGTCACATTAACGTCCAGTAACTTAGTGACATCTGCACTTGCAGAAATGTGGCTTTCTTTTGGAGATGAACCAGACTGATTATTTTTTATTTTTGTCAGGACATCACCAGTGTGTTGGAAGTTTTTTTCACGGACATCTTCCTTTTCAAGCACTGGTTCTCCTGAATGCAATTTATTTCCAGATTCTGAAGCCTGCATATCGGGTGCGTGCAGATTCTCTCCTTGCACTCCATCCTGCGGAAACTCAGCCCACGATCCAATGTGAACAGTGACTTTCTCCCCTTCATAGGGATTTCTACTACTTGGTTTGACCTCAATTGTCCTGACTCCCAAGGAAGCTGGCTGACCTCCACGACAACCTTCAAGTGTATCTCTGGGTTGTTGAGCACTATCTGCTTGTACAGCTCCAGGGCCTGCCTGGGAGATAGTAAGTCTACCAAAAATAGCCACGTTTTCACAGTGCACAGGGCTGCCCTGACTTGGTTGAACACCTTCAGTCTTAGCAGTCTTTTCCTCAGTTCCAGATGGCAAACACACAAATTCTCTCTGACTTTGTTGCCTGGTGCAGGTCTTTGTGTCACAAGGAAATCCACTTACTGTAGGGTCCAGCCCTTCATTAGTATTGCATGAAGGCCTGCCTTCCGGGCTCTTGGAGGCATCTTCCAGTGCTGCACTTTTCAAACACTTGTAGCCTACTAAGACCACAGAGTCCTTAGAATTCTGTTTCACGACTTTTTTTGTATTTTCAGGTTTCATCGTTTTCATAAGCTTAGTAACCTTAACTTTGGGTTTGTTTGCATCTTCATTCTTCCCTTTCAAAGACTTTGTTAGCATCTTTTCATTTTCTGAATGCCAAAGGCTGGAGGCACCTGCAGGTCTTATTTTCAATTCCGGGCTAGTAAATCCAGCTACAAAACCTTCTTCAGCTTCAAATTTATCCAGTTTATTGGACTCTGACCTTGGAAGATTCTGAACTACCAACCAGGGTACATCCATATCTTTTACCAAAAAAAGAGAAAAAAAGATTGTTTACAACAAGTTTATGCAAGTAGCTGAAGCTACAAAACATTAAGTCATCATACGACTTTATACATCTGCACAACTTCAATCTAAAGATTACCTAGCAAACAAGTGTATTCCTTCAAAGCCAATGAGAAATGCCAAGAAAGGTACTTATAATAATAAGTATTACATCAATACATTACTTATAATAAAAAGTATTATATCATTTCTGCTACTTTCTTCACAAAGAAAACTGCACTGTGAGGTGTTTACCTTCAGTAACTGAATCTAAATACCGATCTTCGAAGATGATAGGCAAGGAGTTTGTATCTCCATCTAGTTCACTGCATTCAATAGGGAGAGGTGGAAGAGAACTGCAGAAGGAAGTGTTTTTGATAGCTGCACACATTTGTAGGTGACTCTGAGCACTGAAAAAAACCAATAACAAAAAAAGCAGCCATACATTAAAAAAAGAACCATTTATTTTTGTTGACAGAATGTTACACTATGCTAGCAGTAATTTAATTCCCTTTAGTAGATGCTTTTCCACTAATTAGTTATTTAATCAAAAAAATATTCCATTACTCATTTCAATCGCACTATGTTCTTCATTAAAAAACTTCAAATCTCTAGATCATTGTTTCTCTTGAACTCATGTAAGTATTTTCGCAAGACAGTATTTCTATACAACATAAGGTACAGAATAATAGTATTATGTGCTATGTATTTTGCACTTCAAAAGGTTACTCACTGTAGTTCTTGATAGGCAAGGGCAGCTTGCCTAGGATGCTCAAGACAAAAGAATGCTTCTGCGAATCTGCGCACCTGCAAGATCCAAATATAGTTAGAGCTCATTTTGTATTACATAAAAGTTCTGAAAATCCACTGATATTCCTACACTGCAATACTGTGAACTTGTATGATTAAGATATCTAAAGTTTTGGTGGTTTTTTTCCTTGTTTTTCAATGTTCAGTCCGGGCAGGTGAGGAAGAGGATGTCACAGACAATATTTCCAAGTGAAAGGAGAATTTTAACTTGTGCAGTAGGTTACTGGAGAGAAATGTAATAGACTTAAGGGAAATGTATTAGACTCAATGCCTGCTGAAAACCTGATGAACAAAAAAATGAATCATTTAAATCAGGCCTACCTGAAATAACAGCACACAAAAATACCAGGAGAAATTTCAGTGAAAGGAAATGACTGCTTGATAGACACTTCTGAAGGTGCTAGAGGATCACCTTCAGAATCAGAAATGCATTCTCAACAAATATTCCAAATGTTTCATGAATACTCAACCCTATAACTTAACTGTTGTGCAAAAACGTCCATTGTTTGTAAAGATTTCAGCTGCAATTGACAAATAACAGGATATGTGCTGATTATGAATGCTGAATTGAAGACATAATTGGATGTCTTGAGTTCATAAACCATGAAAGATTAAAATGGTATTTTATAACATATGGAACTTTATTTTTATCATCAAGTATGCAGAGATAAAATAGTGTGAATTTTACAGCAATTTATTAAAAGTAGAATATAATCAATTTATTGAAAATACAGTATCTAGAAAATCCAAGTTAAGATTTTGCAAACCAGATGTCACCCATTTCCTGTATTACACTAAAATATTCCTTCAGTCTGAGTCCGTTTAGAGCATTTGTTTTTGCAACTGCCAACAACCTGCATCAAGACATCCAAATTCAACGTGTGATGGTTTCCTTTGTTTGCTGTAGCATGGCAGGCAAAATGCAAAATAAAAACTGGACAGAAAAACTGCCACGGAATGTATCCTGAGCACCCACACACTGCTGTGTAGCACTCCTAACATCTTGGCTCTTGGTTCTCCTATTTTAGGACTAATCAAACTGGAAGAAACGATTTTGGAATAACACGATCAGAACTACCAGAAGATGTCACTAGGAAACAAAGATCTCAAACAAACTAGGAGCGTGCAAAGTTTGTGTAATATAGAATAACCTCCTATAAACAGCTTTTTCAGTAGAACATAGGTGAAAGCCTTGCCAGTAGGCTTACTGTCGTTGACGAACATTCCAGCACAACTACAGATATCCTGATATTTTATGGAGCATTTAAAATCTGGTATAGCATTTTACAGAGATGTACTCAAAGTGATGAATATGTAATTAAAATATGACCTTCTGTTCTAAGGATACTTCTGTAGAACGACCTATTTTGTAAGCACCTATGGACAGAGGGTGAAAATGATTTGACCAAATGCAAATGGCAGGCATTTTAGGGGGGTATTTTAATACCAAGATCGAAACCAGTCAGATGAATGAGACCCTGAAAGCGTTCATTTCTCTTAACTAATATAAAACCTTCCCAGGGAGAACCTGCCTGTGAAGCGTACAGTCTATAAATACTTCAAGAAGGGAAATTTAAATGAGCTTTAGCAGCCAGCAGAGACCAGAAGAGAGTATGCGTTTCCAAAATAAAGAGGACAGAATTTTGTGTAGTACAGAAATCTTATTTCAGAAGGCAGATACTCCTGCATGAGGAGAACTAGTAGGGCACCTGTCAAATCCCACCTAAATTCATTAATCAGAAAGTCTGCATCATTCGACCTATGGATATTTCCTCTAGTAAAACACTGCAGTTTCCCACAAGTTTATATAAGCCCTCTGAACAGAAATTCTCAAGGCTGTAAATGCAAATTGCAAAATATTATAATAAGCCCTGCAAAACAGCATCCAAAATCAAAAATCAACCACCTCTTAAAAGTAAACGAGCCTCTCATTTACCACCTCTTCTTAATTTAAAGCTTTACTGAAGTTGTGGATTGCTAACACCTGCTCGATTGCCACGTGGAAGTCCAGTGGCACTCAGACTCCTTACACATATTTTAATTGCACATATTTGCAAAGTATTCATGAAAGCTCTTCTCAACTAGGAGAACAAGAAACCATTGTGGTATCTGCAAATTAGTCATTGTACAATTAAGTACCACCACACTGCTGGTTCTCTGTAAGCTGGCTCAGGTAAAATTTCCTTCTCAATGCTGTATTATTCAACTTGTTCCAGACAGCGAGCTTAGAGACAGCCTGCTTGCTCTTTGCTATCAGGCCCTAAATAAAAAGGGAAGTTTAAGATTACCTGTGTCCTGCTTTTTAAGTCTTTGATGTTTGGATAGATACCATGGTATCCAGTAACAGTAAGCAATGGCAATCAGTGACTCCTTTCAAAAATAAAATAAGCTTTATATTTGCACATACTAGTATTCTTTTTATTAAAAATATTTCTTGTTTGTATAACAAGGGTGAGCTCTGAGCTCAGGCCAGAGAACTGACACTTGATGTTGCTCAGTAACAAGCTACATAGATGACTACTTGTGAATCTTCAGCACCACAACACCATGCTGCAAATGCACATTCATGCTCCCAGAAAAAAATTCTACAGCCTTTATTAAATAATAAAGATTCTTTTTTCATATAAAAAAGAAAAAACTATATGTAAGATTGAAAAATAGTGAGAGATATCAGAAAAAGTGGGCATAAAAGCATTCTGTTGTGCTTTGTCTTTAAAGAAGGGAGGTAGGGATCTCCTATTCAAATTTTGTGAAAACTGGTAAACATCCCCAAAATACTCTAAAGACAAGCAGTATTTCAGTCCATGTGACGTTATTAATTACTTTTATGAAAAGCTGGACATGAGCCAGCAGCATGAACTCGCAGCCTGGAAAGCCAACTGCAACTTGGGCTGCACCAAAATAGGGGTGAGCAGCAGGGACAGGGAGGGGACTGTCCCTCTCTGCTCTGCCCTTGTTCAGGCCCCATCTGGAGTACTGCATCCAAGCCTGGGGTGCTCAGCACAGGAGGGATGTGGAGCCACAAAGATGATCAATGGATTGGAGCACCTCTCCTGTGAAGAAAGGTTGAGAGACTTGGGCTTGTTTAGGCTGGAGAAGAGAAGGTTCCAAGGACACCCACTGCACCCCTCCCAGTAACTGAAGGCAGCTTACAAACAGGAGGGGGAATGACTTTTTACAGGGTCTGACGGTGAGTGACAGGACAAGGGGGAATACCTTAAAAGTGAAACAAAGGGAAAATTCATATTAGATGTTCAGAAGAAAATTTTTACTCAGAGGGCAGTGAGGCCAGGTTGGATGGGGCTCTAGGCAGCTGAGCTGCTGGAGGCAGCCCTGCTCATTGCAAGGGGCTGGAACTAGATCAACTTTAAGGTCCTTTCCAAAATATACCATATTATAATTGTACAGTACTTTATGATATTCCCCATAATAAATGCAGTAAATTCAAATTCATAAGGTATTTGAGAGCTAGAGAGAATGACGTATCGGAGATTTTAAGAACCACATTTAAGAAGCTAAGTACATATCACCAGTGGTATAAAAAACACTGGATCAGTTAAAATAAAAATAAAAGTCCTTCTTTGGGCTTTTCATTGTAAAAACATACAAAAATCAACTGAATGCAGGTGTGGGTTAAGCAAAACAGCATTCTCATTTCACAGCTCCCACTGTAGTTGGAAGATTCCAGAATTTATATGAAAAGTATAGGAAGGCAAGTAAGATTCAGAGATGCCCAGTGAACTGATTGTACCTTCCTGTTGCTAACATTTCCATTCCATCAAACAAGTCCTGCACTCTTTCTGAAAAAATTCCATTTAATCTACAGAAAAGATTATTTGCACAATCATGATCCCCTCATTAAACAATATGATTTTCAATCCTTCACTAAGACCACATTCCACATGTTCTTCATAATCAGTGTCCCCTCCACAATCAAAAGGTTTCTGAAGGTTTTTTCATGTGAGTGATAGAAATGTTGTTAGACAATCTAACCTCTGCAAACTAAAATCTGAAAAGAAATTTTATTTTGGGCTGTGACTATCACAAAGTATTGTTAGCATGTACTCTCATTAACTAGATCCACTAACAAGCTCTCTGCAAATTATTTTACAAGGGGAACCTCCAGATAAAGTTTGAAACGACCTCTTAGATGCATGTGAAAAATGCATGGATTATGATGTCAGATGGTTAAGATGTAAAGCTGGCTGAAGATCAAGCTGTGTGTTTGGGGCTATGGGTGGTGAGTAGTGTTGTTTGTTTGCTTTAATGAATCTTACTCTCTGAAAAAAATTAAACTGTTACGTTTCTTCAAATCTGTGACCACAAATTGGAGGGAAAGATTTACTTATTAGAAGAGAAGGGGTAAGGTTCAGTTTGTATAACAAAATATCTCACTAAGTGGTGCAGACAGCCTGCAGCAAGTGTATACACACACACACACCAACAGATGTACTGCGTGTATAGTTACAATGAGGCATCTATTTTTATATGTATGCACACATACATGCTAGCTCATTTCCAACTTGCCTCTTCCTTGAATCCCAATTCACAACCCTTTCAAAGCTTATGAATGCTATAAATTCTCAAATCAGAAGAAAGATGTGTCTCACTTTATGAAGTAAACAGTAACTGCAGCAGGAAAGGAAATGGGGTGGGCACTAGGCATAGTTCCAGCAGAAAAATACATAATCTACAAAAGTACATCTTCCACGGACTGCAATTTGCCTTCTGAACTGTGTTTCATATTCAGAAGATCAATGCATTAGTTTGTAAACAAAAACAATGTACTTTATGTATTACGTTCCAAGAATAAGTGCTAACAAGACAACACAAACTAACAAATGGAACGCAGAAGCTCCCTTTATGAGTCCAACTATTCTTCCCAAATAAAACTAGAAAGATTACAATTTGTATTTGCATTTTGATATGCATTTCCATTACAATGTGTCTGACTAAGAGTACGACCAAGCCCTTTGTAACACTGGAGTTAATACTTACCCTTAACGTGTGATGTTCTTGTGCTAGCAATGCTGTGACCTCCTCTTGTAAGGTAATGGCCTCCAGAAATTGCCCCCAGAGAGCCATTAGAAGGGAGCAAAGCTGAGCAAGGTTCATATTTATAAGCTCTGCCAGTTCATCAGGATTTTCCATTTTCTGAAGTTTGGAAAAAAGCTTTATGTTATTACTAGATCAGGATGAACAGATAAAATTTTTTTAAAAAGTGCATTTCATCTCAGTAAGAATTTTATTTTAAAAAGTAACTTCCAAATAAGAACTGTTTTGTTTAAGTATTAGAAATGAAATAAGTCATGTTACAACAGGAACACATTGCTCTACGTCGCTTTATATATTATCCAGGTGTCTTAGAACTAGGGCTCCTGATATTAAATTGAAGCAATAATTCCATTAATAACAATGAGTTGCAACTGTTGTATTTGCTAACACGTAAAAGTAGAGTGGGCTTGAGAGGAACAGGAATCTGAATCAGAAAGCAGAAAATTGATACTTGGTCTATCAGTCCAAATCTGATGCAGCCTTACTGAATTAAATGAAGACATTTTCATTTTAGATTGTTAACAACTCGCAATAATGTTTGCGTCTCATTATATACCTACATACACTTTACCACATACACATGCTCAGGAATCAGTGCTTATAGCCTAGGCTTCCAAGAACCAGGCCACACAAATTCAGCACAAAGCAAGTTTTTCTTTCTCAACAGAGTACTGTAATCCCATGTTACAGTTCCACACCAGTCAACTGCCAATTTTAAGGCTCTTGCCCCCTACCATTTTTAGAAAACGTTTTTCATTGGAGACACATAAGACATTGAGTCAAAGGGTTAAAAAGCAGACAGCAAAAACCCAAACTTCAGCACTATTAAAGAGGAAGCAGAAAAGAGGATTACAAATACTGAAACAACTTAGTAGGCAAGAGTAGAAATAAGAGGAGGAACTTCTGAAGAGAACTGCATAAAAGAATAGAAAGGAGAGAAAGAAATATACATATATACATAGTTTAGACGGCTGAGGGAAAAAGTAATGAAAAAATAATCTTAATTACTGGAAGAATTCACATAAGCTGTGTAAGTGTAAAAAACAACGACAAAAATCAACAGAAAAAACTCAATGAAAATCCTCACAACTTTTCAGTTTTTGAAGTACCAGCGGCTCACATGGAGCTAACTGTGCTGGCTTTGTCTCCAGTACAAATGACTTCTTTTCAACACCAGTACTTTATTTCCTTGCAATTGTGCTACTAGTATAGAAATGAAAAGTAACTGTTAAAGTGCTGTGTAGCTAGCTCACTCAACAACAAAGCATGGACAGTCTTAAAAAAAAATTCTCAAACTTCTGCTTTAAACTCATCTGTGCCAAGGAAATGAGCTGCTCAACTGAGGCTAATTCTGACTGCTGCATGTGAAAGGGTTGGAGACAATACTAAGTCTTCTAAGTGGATGGTATTTCCTTGAGAATGTATGGAAAAGAGACAGAGACAGAATCGGGACAACTCCTCCCAGAAGAGGGGATGAGCTGGAGAATCTGCTTTTGTGTAACTTTCTACTAGTGCTCAAACTTATAATATAAAAGATTCAACTAATGTATGCGGAAAATTCACAACGTGATTTTCATGCAGGTAATCCATCTTTCTATAATCCTCACTTTCATGATCTACAAAAGTTAACAGCTACATGGCTTGCCACACCACCAGACCGGCAGGGACGTGTGTGTATCAGCTGAGCCATTTCCATGTGGAAGAGGAACAGCTGAAAGAAATGCTGGCAAAAAAACCATACAGGTTGTTATCACTGAAACAGCTTATTCCCCAGCAGCATATGGAATTATGAAATTAGCATACTCTACTTTTACAGTTACTTCACTTATTTAATAAATGAGAAGTAGTACCTTTACTTCTTCACACAATTCTGAAAGACGAACTTCTACATCTATGTTTTCTGGAAAGATAAGAGTATGTATTTATGAAAAATGTACTTTCCAAGTTGCAGAACAAAGACAATTATCTCACAATAAAAACAATTAATAAGAAAAGAGGCTATCAAATAAAACTTCATACCATATTGATTTCTACAATGAGCTTCAAATCAAGCATATTATAAACTCTTCTTAAAATAATTTTGTACTAATTACTGATATAGAGGATGAAATGTGATTAATAAAAATGGTTTCCAACTGTGTATCATGACTGTTTCTCATGAGACCTTGGCAAGGATGCCAATTTTTCATTCAAAGCTGCTCTTACAAACACTGTAATTTAGACTGTACAGTTTGCATATTACCCACTTACAACTGCTCAGCTATTCAGCAGCAAAGTCATCATTCACAACTGAGGTAACACAACTGACCTTCCACCTCAGATTTTTCAGGCATTCTTTACTTTAGCTCCATTTTTCTATGGGTATATTATTCACCTGATTTGTAAGCCACATGAATAAAAAATAGATTTTTTAGTTGTCTGAGGATTTATAGCTTGGTCAAATAACTTAATTATTTTTTCTCTCAGCAGTTCAACATTAAGAGGAACATAGTCTTGCATGGCAAGGCAGCTTAAATTCAATCAAAACCTCAAACAACTTATAAATCAGGAATACAGATGTATTCCTTTATGTACGATTTTTTTTTCTTATTAATCATTCCAATTCTGGTCAAACAAATTTAATCAATTAAATAATGATTTTGTACTGTGATGCGATTTCTTTCTACATCTGAAGTACCAGTAACAAGGGAATGCCTTAGAAACCTTACAAAATCTGTAACAAATATTTAAATTAATTTCTAAAACACAGTATTAAGAGGAAACCACTATTTTATTTCAATTGTATACCAACAAAACACACGTGCAAACTCACATAAATAAATCTGGGAGAGCTAACACAAGTTTACCAACAGCAACATAGTGTTGACTCATCTCCAACTGATACCTCCTGGATTTCTAAGTATCTATTGACTTTCACATCACTGCTATACATTGTACATACTTAGGTTTGAACACAGTGACAAACAAATTAATTCACAAAACTCCAAGTTCTGAGAAAATACACATCTTCAGAATCGCAGGAAGAGAACTTGCTCTCAGAAGCAAGTTTAGAAATAGCTTCAAAGAAACTACTTATACCTATTAACTAGACATCACTTGATAATTATTCTGAACATATATGAAAACAGTTTATACACAAGTTTATATACTTATTTTGGAGTGTCTGTGGCCACATAAATTTTGTCACTAGTGGAAAAATATATCTAATTCACTATGAAACACAATACTGAATATTCACCCTGCCTGTCACACTGAGACTGAGGACAGGTTTGAAACAACATTTGAAACTGATGTCTAAAATCATTACTGAAAATCCCAGACTATGATGCTACCAAGAAATCCCACAAAACCAAAACCAAACAAAAAAAAAAAACAAAAACCAACACTGACAAAATGAAATTAACTGCTAGTATTTGATAGTAGTGTTGTTTATCCAGTAAATATCTAATTAAATTTTGCTGGCTCGGCAAGAATTGTTTAATTCTGTTCCTTTTTGTGAACAAAACCAAAATGCTGTTATATGTGATTCATGCCAAAGTCTTTCTATGAGACTGAATGGCTATTTCATTTTTTCCTCATTGCATGACGGCTTAAACAGCATGACACTTTGCACATTAAACTAATGCTCTCCAAAGGGAGGGCTGTCCACGTAGATGTGGACAAATGCACCCTAAGCTTTGGGGATGTCTTGTGTAGTGTTTAGAGGAATCAACCCTCAAGAAGCCAGAAGCAATCTGAAAGATAACTCCGGAAGGAATTCTATTAGCTTTTAATTGTTTAAAAATCAAAATGAAACAAAACCAACAAAACCCTGAGTCTGCAATGAATGAAAACGATCATTTTTAGCTGTTTTATTTAAATTTTTGACAATTGTCTGAAGTCTTCACTTGCTTTTTAATATCAAAGTAGAATAACACTAAATCATGTAAGTTAAGATATTGTTCTCTATACTCAGTGTGGAAATAAGTAGTTCAGTTCTACAGACTTGACCAGAGTTTAACATACTCTTATTATGGCTGAACTGTGAAATAGTTTTCCTGTTTAAAGAAGAATATCGTATTTTATGTTATGAATAAAAATCTGAGGGATTAAATCACCTGCTTTGAAAACATACCTAGGTAGGCGTCTCTCTGGGTGCGTGGAAACTTTCTTCTGAGAAGGCGTTCATAAAGGACCTGCATGCTGGCCTTGGCTAGTTATAGGGATTGCACACACATGACTAGTTACTACACTCCTTTTTTCATCTGTGATTTATTATTTGCCTTAAAGTTAGTAAAAAAAAGCTTATTGCTAGCCTAGCAATTAGTGCAGTTAGATAAATACATGAAAGAATATAATTTTGGTGCAGTTTATACATTAGATGTCACTCGTGGTACGCATCACATTCTTTTATTTCCTGAAACCAATAGTATGGAAAAGCTCAATTACAGTAACTGAGTCCAACACACAGTTGTGCATGCTTCTACAAAATCACTGGGTTTTTAAAATGGTATGGCAGAGCACCAGCAAAGCAAAAAGATGAAACAAAATTAAGGAGGTTATAATTTAATTTAAAACAAAGAAGTGACGATTTGAGATTTAAACAGGATGTGAGATTGCCTCCCATCTCACATATAAAATCACCAAAAGGTAGTTCATTTATTTCAAAAATTAAAAAGAACTCTAAGTGATGGTTTTGTACTTTATGATATAAGTCCAGAGAGCATCAACTCTTTTTTAGAAGGCATCTCAGAAACATGGTTTTCTTTTCCTTTCTTTTTTTGTTTTATTTTTATTTGGAACAGTTGATAGAGTTTAAAGAAATTAGAGTTAATGATAAGCACTGGTTATTTTGCACGAGCAAGGAGTGAGTAATAACAGCATAATTAGTATCCACATATTAGTTCTTTTTGTTACATCAATATTCCCAATCAATGTATATACAAAATAACTGGAATAAATGAAGAAAAAAAATCAGAAATAAGAAAATAATTATGGCAGAAAATAATAAAAAAAAAAACAAAACAAAAAAACAGCACAGGAAACAAATCATCAGCAGAATCAGTTCAATGCATATTAAATATAAAAACTTTTTCTCTTAATGTATTTTATATAAAATACCCATTGAGTATTTCCTTTCAATGCTGCATTTCCCTAAGCCAAGTTACCCACAGAAATGAGTAAAGGTCTGAGCCAAGCACTGCTGAAGCTCATGTGAATCTCTGCTGCGACTACAGTGAGGAGGTGAAAGATACCTCTTGACAATGCAATTCAATTGCCAGCTTCTTTCTATGACATCTACTTTGTGAGAGTGTTTTAGGGGAATTTAAGGTCCTCTCTGAATCATTTAAATATCAAGACACAGTCTAAGACTATTTTTACAGTAACAATAGTGCCAACAGATTCTACTTGCCAAAAAGTGCATTTTGTCCTTACAAGTTAGACCAGGAGTTGAGTCACTTGTATAATAGGGTGTTCCCCTCCATACCAAGATTAAGATAACCGACACAGAACTACTTTATGAAGTTTTTGCCTCTATGAAGAAAGAGCCTCAGTTTCTGGTGTTTTTCTATGCATAAATTCGTAATGCACTTGTCTCTTTTTTCCTTCATTAATGATTAAATTCCAGCTGTTTTGCAGAAAGGATTTTAGATCTGTAAGATGTATGAAATCAATGCCAGTTTAGTCTAAAAGAGGAGATATTTTCAGGAAAAAGCAGAAGTGATATGTTTTATTAAATTCAACATACCCAGTTCGATTCGGTGAGAAGATGGGAGCTCCTTTGTCACCATAAGAAAATAGCTATGTAAGCCTTTGAAAGCAAGCAGCAAACTGGCACAAAGTGTATAGTGGAAATTATAGGCATGGCTGAGGAACGACTCTGAAACAACAAAACTGCAACCCTAATAAAAAAAGAAAAAAGATTTAGGCACATTGATTTCATATAATAAACGAAGCGTTTACAGAATATGAAGATGTGCAAATTGCCTCTTTTCATGAACCTCATCCATCTTTTTGCAATTCTCAGTGGTTTGCAGTATCTTAAAAAAGAAGGCCAAATACTAAATATTGTAAGCTTTCCATCTGCATAACCTTGAAATATGTAACAGAGCCTTCTGCAACAATTCTTCTATTTTCCCATATTACAAGGCACAAACAAGTAACTCTTAACAGTTCACTCTTGATCAAGTAATACTTCTGCAGAAGATTTATTAAGATAAAATTCACATCGCCCTACAAAATGCAAGTAAAATGTTCAGTTGAGATATTCTTACATCAGCTGATAACTGCTTTGTGTAGTTATTGCCAAAGACCACGCTTTCCAGAGAAGGAATCACAGAGTCCCTGCTCTGTGCTGGTGCATTCCTGTTTAACCACGTGTTCTTCACTGGGCGAGGAAAACTGCAAGAAGCACAAATGAAGTGGTAACCTGAACAAGCTGTGTGTCACAGATTTAGGCAACGGGGAGGAATAATTAGTGACAAGTTAATAATAATTAAAAAAAAAAGAACAGACTGCACAGGGCACGAAGGCTGTAACCAAGTAGAATTATCTCCTCTCTCTTGTGTAAAATATTATCACTGAGTATTCCTCAGAGGAGATCCTAGATGCCAGTCTGAAAACACCCAGAAAGTGTCCCCCTAGCAAACTTTCACCTGGGAGAGTCCAAAGGAAGGAAAGAAGTCTGCAATCATAGACTGGCTTGGGTCAGAAGGGACCCCAAAAATAATCAAGTCCCAACCTCCTGTCACAGTCATGGCCACCAATCTCCATATCTAGCACTAGACCAGGTTGCCAAGGGCCCCATCCAACCTGGCCCTGAACACCTCCAGGGATGGAACATCCACAGCCCCTCTGGGCAGCCTGTGCCAGCACCTCACTACCTCTCACTGTAAAGAACTTCCCCGACATACAATCAAAACCTTCCCTCCTTGAGTTTAAAATCATTCCCCCTTGTCCTATCACTATCTACCCTAGTGAAAAGTTGGTTTCTCTCCTGTTCATAATCCACTTTTGAATACAGGAAGGCTGCAATGAGCTCTCTTCACAGCCTTCTCTTCTCCAGGCTGAACAAGCCCAGATCCCTCAGCCTGTATTCACAGGGGAGGTTCTCCAGACCTCTGATCATCTGTTCATCTTCTTCTTCTTCATGCTCAGGTTTTTCAGAAAGACAGAGATATGAGCCAGACAAGGAGATAGCAACTATTAAGTATTTGCTAAATATTACAATACAGTGTAGCTCAGCTCAAACAAAACACTGTAAATATAAAGGTTCTTTTCCCTCCCCACCCAATACAGATGAAAAGCCCAACCTGGATCCTTAAAATAATGTCATCAACAGCAGTACCATCCTACTTAAAGATAACTGAAGCAGCAATGAAGTTGTTTTGTTGTAGTATCTCCACCCGCATGTTTAGGAAGCCAGAAACTGAGGAAACATTTATACAAGAATATACAAATTTTCTGCAACCTTTTAAAAAGTCAGACGAGACAAATGCATTTCTGACTGAATATCAGTAATAAAGCTTGCTTTTCATTTTCACTCAAGGAACTGAAGTTTGACACTATAGCTAAGGGATGACTACAGGTGAAACACCTGAATTTTTCTTGTGTTATGTTTTGACAATTGACATTTCATATAAATGCTGACACTTTAAGTGTGTCATCTGATTATCTGAGGTCCCCAAAACAGTACTAGGTTGAGATATTCCCACCTTCTCACTACCTGCTCCTCCCTTAAAATAAGGCAGTGTCACCCCTTCAGAGACACTCCAGTTCAGTTCATTCTATTAGACAGCCTGGCCTGAAACTCAACACCAAAGCCATTCAACTTGAAGGGAAGAAAAAAGAAAAAAAAAGAAATCACTTGAATTCTCCAAACTAGCACAGTCTACTTCACAGAATGGCATTCTAACCTACGTGAAGATATGTATTTGCCAGGAGGTGAAGCCAGGTGCAAACAGTGGGAATTCCTTAAGCTAAAGGCTTTAGCATTTATATCTCCATCTGGTTTTGAATATGAAAAAAACTTAAGGCATTTCAGGTCTTGAAGACCCTGAAAGAAGGCAGACAGATATGCTAAAGAAAAAGCTTTGTCTGTGTGGCTGAGAGTACAACCCTTTACTCATGCTTACTTTTGAGATAACAATAGCAAGAAGATTGCAATGGATGGCATGAGCAAATGAAAGAAAAGGGCATCAGTAAAAACTTAAAAGAAAAAATGAAAATACGAAGTTTCATTTACTTTAGAAAAGGTAAATGCATCATTTGGAGATATTATTGCCATTATAGTAGTAAGTGAAAACTGAGAATACAGCCAGCAAGAGATGCTCTATTTGTATTAGTCCTGATGATCCTCATGGGTGCCTTAAAATTCAGGATATTCTATTAACAGCATCCACTTCAGTCACTAACTAGAGTCAGCAGCAGATCTTACGGATTAAGAACATGAATAAATATTTACACATATAAATATACATCTATACATACATATATTCATACACATCCTCTCCGGTTGTATTATTTCCCTACTGCGTTACATATGCTTACATCCAACAAAAATACATTCAAACTTTGTTCCAGATAACTAGAAAAATAAAGATATTTCTCCACCTTCTGGGCCTTGGGTACTAGAATCACAAGAACACCATACTGCATGCAGACTTAACTCCTTCTTAAATATACTGTTTTTATAACATTTCCATTTGGGCACCCAATACTTTACTTACATTTTATTAACAAGAGATTACCTTATCAAGGGCTGATGCAGAGCAACCAGAGAAGCGTGGACTATAACTGATATGACAGAAAGGTGAAAGTAATCAAACATAACATTGACGTAATGATGAAGGCCCCGGTGTAAGTTAAAGTGCAACTTTAAAGTTCGGCTACTAATTGGCTGTAGTGTGCTCAGGTCATCTGGTCTAAGAGTAAAAAAGAAAACAACCAAACATACACAATTACAATGACTATATTTTAAGTGCAATGTGCAAGCAAGTTATTAACAATCGATACAGGTAACAATTTAGCACTGGAACACAATAACGTCTTTAGAATGCAATAACATCTTCCCAAGGAAAAATATAATCAAAATGAGTCAAGCTGGTTATGAAATCCTAGAAGGCCTCAGCACTGGATTTGTCTTGTCATCTCATACATGCCTAATATGAACACAGTACTTCTATATATAACACAGACTTAATTAGTTTAAAAAGTTAACATATGCTGTTGCTGTAATAAAATCTTCCGAATTTAAACTTACGAATAGTCTGTATCCGTGAAGTGTAGGTCTAATGTCAGCAGGAAATTCATCTCATTAAGGGACTCTTCAATCTAAAAACAAATTGTGGAAGTGTGAAATCTTTTCAGGTCCCTTATTTATAGAAATTCAAACTGTACGTTAACAAAAAGCTCAGCATCTGAGTTAAGATGACTGGCAGATTACCTTCCTCTCATCTAACAGCATTTTTATCTTGAAAATCATCACATCGTTCACAAAGACTTCCTCATTTTTGTAGAGAATCTGAAATGTTTTACTGTAAACTATATTGTCGTGGATTGAAGCAGGAAAGGCAAGATCTGCACCTGGAAAGAGAAACAAGCATTAATGGAATAATTCTAGCACCTGGAAACTCCAGAGCACATAATAAGGTATCCTACCATTCCTATTAGTTCCATGACCACGTTTATAACCATTACACCAACAAAATCAGCAGTATGCATTTCAGTCAGAAGCTACTGGAGTTTGCAGGAATGTGCTTTGTTTCTGAGAAATACTTCATCAATACACTCAAATGTAATTTACTTCTAATACAATTTCTAGATTGACAAATCAACAGTAAGACACTCGAGGCATCAAGAATTCTAATAAAACCCCTGAAATCTATGTTATTTAATTAATCCTTCCTTTTGCTTGGCAACATTTTACCACACGGAGAACTCAGAATTAACTACAAACGAGGTAAAAATGTTAAATGACATGTACACTCCACTGAACTAATCAAGAACAGAGGTGATTTCTCCTTCCTTTCCAGACCTTTGCATAGTACTCTGTCCAGATCAGTTCCAAGTGTATCACCTGGATCTTACATTTCGTCATCAGTATGACACTTTTGCTTTGAGCTCTGAAGCCGCTCATCAAAAAGAGTTCATAAAAATGCAATAAGCAGTTGGGGAATCCTTTCCCAATAAAGGCCAAAATAATGTTGGAAGAAAAGAGAAAGGGAATGGCTTTTAAAAGTTCCCAAGGAAGTATGCAGCAATTAATAGCAAAGGATTATCACACAGGAAATTCGATAACAGCCACAATCCTGTGAAACAGTGCATAGAAGAGAACTTGGAAGAACTGAGGCAACAGAAAGGCCAACAGTTTCTTATCAGCCCTCAACAAACAGCCTCAATCACATTAACCTCTTCCAGAACACAGAGTCTTTGAGGTTGAATAGATGGGAGTGTGAAACACTGATTAAAAAAAAATCCAAATTTAAAATCACTTCAAAGGAATACACAAAAGGCAAAGAGAACTGAATGCTTTGCACTTTACAGCTCTGGAGCTCACAGACCACTGATAGAAAATCACTGCTCAGGTCTGTGCATGGCAAACACTTGCACTCTATTACCTTTGTAACATTTCAGTTTAACCTTCCATCAGAAAGTAGAAACCTGTAAAAATACATTTTTCTTCACTGATGTGCTTTTGTATGCATCATCAGTTTAGGTCTTCTGGACAAAATAAAAAGGATAAATCATTAAAAGGTAATTCCCCTACGCAGTGCCACATTCACCTTGTATCAATCCACATCGTGCTAGAGGCGAAGGGCACAGAGGGGGTGGTTTCACATTACACATAATCTGACAGAACGACACATCATCAGCAAAAGGGATTCTGCCACTGCAGTCTGATATAAAAGCAGTAATAGAGACCCACGGCCAAGGTCCTGCTTCCTCTGCACCACCAGCTCCTTGAGTTATAGCCCTCAGTTCCGCTGACCCGAGCGTAACATGAAACTGCATCCTCGGAAGCGAGAGAGGAGAGGAAAAGAACTAGTGCCAGGAACAGGCAGAGCCACATCCACCTGGGGTCAAGGTCTCACAGTTTGAAATAAACAAGGCAGAACTATTTATATATATATATATTTATAATATTATTTTTAAGTCAACTATGGACAGATTGGACTAGACTTACTGGCTTTCTATCCAAGAAGCCACAAAGAAAAAATAGTAGGGAATGAATTCTTGCACAGTGAATGTCACCTCATTCCTAATGTGCTTTTTTTCTCCTGAAAACTACTGTTGAGTTTCTTATAGAAGGAATTCAGAAGAGCCTCAAAACTGATTTAACTTCACATAAACTACGATTACCGAAGTTTTTCTTTAACTTCCTCAAGTGTGACTACATCTCCCTTGGAGTTACAAGAATGCCAGGAGAAGTTTGCAAGGTTGGAGCTAAAGCTTCCTGTGTCACCACTAACTCACTTGTCCTAGGTCCTTAGTATTTCAAGTGAACTACTAAAGGACACAGGAAATAGAAATGGGAGAATCGTGCATTTAAACATGCACAGACCTCATGAAAAGAGGGAAGGGCTGGGCAAGGGATAAAAAGAAGAGCAAAGGAAGAGGCTGATTTAGATTTAGGTTAGATATAATGAAAAAGACTGTTACAGTGAGGGTGGTGAGGCACTGGAACAGGTTGCCTAGAGATGTGGCGGATGCCCTGTCCCTGGAGATTTTCAAAGCTAGGCCAGATCGAGCCCTAGGCAACCTGATCTAGCTGTGGGTGTCCTTGCTCATGGCCTTCAGAGGCCCCTTCTCTGAGGATTCTATGATATGAAGCATTAGGAATAAGGGAAAAACTCAAGCATGTATGGTTAACCTGGGGAAATAAAAGGAAGAACTAGATCAGTCAGCTACAGGAGAGGGGAAAACACAGCTAGGGTAAGGAAATGGCTGGTGACCTGCAAAGAGGGTAAAGAGAGCTAGAAGTAACTCAGTGAGATGATCTGGAGTACAGTGGGGAAAACCATGACTCGGTTAAAGAGAATGGGATTTTAGAAGAGAGAGAGTATAAGGAAAACAGAACAAAAAAACTGGTCAAGACAACTCATCCTTCTCAAGGAAAGCCGTGGGCTTCTATACAGTCTCCTATATTTCCAACAGAGACCCACAGGTCAAAGTTCTTATGCTGTTCTACAGACATAACAGCAGTTATTTGCTAAAAATCATGGCAGTTTCACTCACTGGAATCAGCTGCTCACCAACCTTCAGTAACAGCTGTGAGATGAATGTACAGTTCTGCTGAATTCAGCAAGCAACCAAAACAAATGGAAGGCAGAGGTCCTCAACAAAATCAAACACAAACAAATCCACCAGAAGGATAAACTAATATGTCAGTAATTTCCTTATCACAAAAACAAACAAACAAACAAAACCAGAAACAATAAAAAACCAAAGCTGTAGCTTGATATGCATTTAACTAGACAAAAAAAGAGCAGCTCTACTCATCCTTTCATTGACTGAAGTGGGGGAAGGACACAAACTACAATGGCACAAACATTATCAATAACAACGTGAGAAGCCACACTAAGAGAGGACCCCAGTTTTGGGGGGCAGAGAATTTTAATTTTTGTGAAACAGAACAAAATGAGTTCCCCAATTGGGTTCCCAAGTTAAATCAGACATTTGTGTTAATACTGCATACAGAGCAATATAAAGGTAAAGAGTAGCAGGCAGGCAGAATCAAGGGCTGATGTGTTTTGACAGCACTTCCTATCTTAACTCACATCAAATTGCAACCTTAACATTTATGCCTAATAATGAGAGCCAAAAGAGCTAACACGTGTCACAGAATTTATTAACAAGATTGCAGCTTTCTGAAAATTAACTGGAGACTTTTCTAAAATATTCCACAAAATGAAAGAAACATTCTTGTAGCAACATTAAACATATCATTAAGTTAAATGATAAAAAACATTTTTTTTACTAGAGCAAAAGAATCATTTTAGCACAGCTACATTTCCAAAGCCACACAACACTTCAAGTTTCATAGAATCACAGAATGGCCTGGGCTGAAAAGGACCTCAAAGATCATCTAGTTTGAACTCCCCTGCCATGGGCAGAGTCATGAACCACTAGAGCAGGCTGCCCAGAGTCACATCCAGCCTTGCCTTGAACGTCTCCAGGGATGGGGCATCCACAAGCTCTCTGAGCAACCTGTTCCAGTGCATCACCACCCTCTGAGTAAAAAATTTCCTCCTAATATCTAACCTCAATCTCTCCTGTCTTAGTTTAAAACCATTTCCCCCCTGTCCTATCACTGTCAGCCCACATAAAAGAGTTTGAAACCTCCTGGTTTGTAGGAATTATTTCTTCATTTCACATGGATCCAGAAAATACAAAAAAATATTCAAGAAACTTGAGGAAAATTCAGTGTTTAACCTGTATTATTCAACATTACTTTTAAAATAGCCTCCAAAATTCATATTTCAGTAAATTCATATCCCTTTTTTTCAGACTGTAGTGGGTCCTTCTTGGCAATTCTAACAATTTCACCAGTCACTTGAAAACTTCATTCATTTTTCAGCGAGACATGAGCACTAAGAGGTTTCTCCAGCTCCTCAACAGAAAAAACAAAAGTGAGCTTTGGCTTCCAGGTTACAAAATAAACAAAAGAAAGAGAGGGAGGTAGAAGAGTGAGAGAGTGAGAGGGAATATGTAATTCTGTGCAGGATCATGAGGTTTAATGAATTTTCAATGTCACTGTTGGTAAACAAAAGAGCAAGTTTGAAAACATTAAGTTTGAATCTTTTTTGAGTCTTTTTGGAAAAAAAGAAAAGGGGGCTGGGGAATGAGAGTTAACAGTCCTAATAACAGTCTATTATCTAATGTTCTCCATGACTTCAGGGGTATCTACTTAAATGAGAACCTGGGCAATCTTCGTCCAAAACACAAAGAAGACTGAGCATATCAACGGAAGAAAACAGAAGATATTCGCATGTTTTGCTAACAGTGAAGAGAACTAACAGAGGAAAAACAGTAAGGCAAGTTCTTCAATTACCTTTTGAGTCTCATTGCTATGAACAAACATTTTTCAGCAGAATATAATGAAATACTTTTGTCAATAACAAAATAAAAACACTTTTATACTACTTGTAATAATATAAGAAAAAAACGATATTTCCTTAATTAAGGAGGCAAGATAATGTCTTCATTTACTATAAAGTTTTGCACTTACCAGTGGCATGTAACAAACTAGCTTCTAATTTGTGTGGAATTCTTGGAGGAATTTTCATAGATGCACGAATCTGGTAAAAGCTAAAGAAAAAGACAGTGACTTGCAACACCATGTTACACAAAGACAGTGCACTGCAACACAGTACATCTCAGTTACCATATTCAGGTACACACAATGGAGGAGCAGAGAACACGACAAGGAAGAGTGAAAAGATTAAGACTGCTTTTGCAACTCTTCATCAAGCAGAAAGATGGCCACGTGAATAGAAGGAGGAACCAACCACAGAGCCAACCTTTCCTAACGTTTTCTCATGATCCGAATGACAGGAATGTAACAGCAAAACACAATACTTGTTACTCCAGGTATTCAGAAAAGAATGCAAAATTCTTGTTACAGATTCTACTAAACATTACACCTCAGCAGTTCTGAGACATGCTGTGTATGTACTAACCTTCTACCAAGCTGGGTCCCTTTACCAGGCTTTAAAACAGCTCACATCCACATTGTTCTCAGTCCACATTTAGAATTGTGTTGCAGTTATACAGAGCACAGCTTTAAATTTAACATCTTTACCAAATGTGGACCAATGAATTAGGAGTGCAACAATGTAATGTGCAAGGCAAACAATTAACAACTGAACACTGAACAGAGAAAGAGGTTCAATTCCATAGTATATAATACAGTAAGGCTCATTTCCCCTACCGATGCTATTAGATAATAGATGACTGTTTACATTCTAGGCCCCAATGAAAACAGTCATCAATAGAATTGTTCACGCTTAGAATGTAATTTGTGAAACAAAAGCCTGTTTTGACAGCCTTACTCTTCCTATTATTGTTTAATCAAAAGCAGAGTATCCTACACTTTATTCAGTACACCCTTTGCCTGCCTGATGGATTTTAATTTGGGTTAATGGGAAGATGAAGGTGTATTGTTTGCTTGACACAGGTGGCTCTGATATTCGGCACAGATTTATACTTTAAGCAGTTTATAGCAAAACATTCACCTGTTAATCTGAATATTTAAATCCTGAAGGAGTTCAGCTTAGGACAAATACATGAACATTAATTTCAAATCCTGTGCCCAGGTCTTTGAAACAATTATTTTCTGCATCAAGATAGTTCAATAAAAAAAAAAAACAACAAACAAACAACATCATACACAGTAGTTATCCAAATTACTCACCACCACTCATCTTCAAATACCCTACAGATTAAGCATCTATCTGCAAACCAAGTGCTGTGATTCTGTGATGCAGAGTGTTTTATTTACAATGGAATTGCATTTGCAATGCACAAAATAAGGAAGTGTTTCCTACAGCTAAGATACACTCTGGGGTACTCAAATTGCTGGCTGATGTCATTGTGAGACCTCCCTCAATTATTTTTCAACAGTCCTGGTAATCTGGTGAGGTTCCACTACTCTGGAAGCTGGCAAACATTCCAATTTTCAAGAACGATGAGAAAGAAAACCCTGGTAATTACAGGTCTGTCAGTCTTACTTCAGTGTCTGTTAAAATTATGGAGAAAATTATTCTGGGAGCTCCTGAAAAACACTTGGAAGGCCATGCAGTCACTGGTCACAGTCAACATGGGTTCACAAGGGGAAAAGTTCTGTTTTACAATTTCCCTTTGTGACAAGGCTACCAATGTAGTTGATCAAGGGATGCCAGCTGATGTAAGCATTTTGGATTTCAGCAAAGCTTTCAGTATTGTCTCTCACAGTCTCCTTCTGGACAAAATGTCCAGCAGACAGCTATACAAATACATAGTACAATGGTTGAACAGCTGTCTGATCTCTAAGAATTACTGTAAATGGAGTTATACCAGGCTGGTGGCCAGTCACTAACGGGGTTCTGCAGGGCTCCATTTTAGAGTCAGTTCTCCTTAATGATTTTATAAATGACATGGAAACAGAATTTGAAGGCACACTAAGTAAGTCTGCAGATGATATTAAACTGGGAAGAGCTGCTGACTCCCCTGAATGTGGAGATCTCTGCCTTGCAGAGATAACCTGAGAAATCTGACGGCTGGGCAATCGCCAACCACGCAAAGTGGAACAAGAGCAAGGGCCAGATTCTGCACCAGGGATGTGTTAACCCTGGCTCTATATACACACTGGGGAATGACAGGCTGGAGAGCAGCCCCACAGAAAGGGATCTGTGGGTTCAGTTGATGTCAAGTTGAACACGAGCCAGCAGTGTGCCCTGGCAGCCAAAAAGGCCAAATATACTCCAGATTACATCAGGCCCAGCACTACTAGCTAGACAAGGGAGGAGACTGTCCAGATGTATGATGTTTTGGGTACCACAGTATAAGGACATCAAACCCCATTACAGTCTACAGCTTCCTCACATGGGGAGCGGAGGGGCAGCACTGAGCTCTGGGGACATCAAGAGGACCCTAGGGAACAGCACAGAACCGAATTAGAGGAGAGTTGGGTTGGGTGTGAGGGAAAGGTTCTTTACCAGGGGGCAGTGGACATGGAGCAGCTTCCTTGGGGCAACTGGCACAGCCCCAAGCTGATGAATTTGTAGGAGCCTCTGGTCTGCACTCTCAGGAACTGTGTTTGAATTTTGCATGATGCTGAGTGGAGCCAGGGCTTGGACTCTATGATCCCTCCAACATGGGTCTCTTTCGATACAGGAAATATTTCTACGTTTCTAGAATACTTTCCTCATTCAACAGCAAGTTTTTAAAAGAAATTTCAGAAAATGCATAGATTGGTTACTCTCTTTTCCCTGAGCCCTGCATTCCTCATCTTGCTGTCTCTGAACATCAATCAAATTGTGCCACAATTCCTCCTTTTCTATTAAAAAAACAACTTAACAATGCAAACTGACCACTCCAAACTACTTCTGAGCTGTACCATAAACACTGTCTTGTTGTGTTGTACCTTCAACTGACCCATAAATCTCATCTATCCGACTGCACTTCCTTGGAAGTCAAGCCAACAATTCAGCAGCAAGCACTTGTTACATTCAGTTATCTTAGATATCTTTAAAATACTCTGCAAATAAGATCTGAATACAATCAACTCTCTATTATTTTGTGTAATGGTAGAATGGAGGTGTCCTTCATAGGATACCTTTCCTTTGTAGGCACCTTTCCATTGGATAATGGTAAATTCCAGATGATAAAATTGCTACAGTTCATGCCATGAATTATACTGGAAACTCAGATAGATGATATAATTATACTGAACTCAGATAGATGAAGCAACCTGGGTCTAACAGAAATTTAAAACCCCTTGTTCAACATCTTACAAGGGGTGGAATATGCAGACCATAACAGGCAATTCCAGGCTTAGTGTTAACACCTTTCAGAGAGTCTAACACTTTGGGTCCATCGGTGTGTCTAAACCTGCAGACCTTCCCAATACCCACACAAATAAGAGAACACAGTACAAGCATTGCAGCAGCATGGTCAGCTGTAAAGCAAACTCAGTGAGATTCACTGAGCAAGCCTAACATCTGTTCAGCTCAAGTTTTCTGATGTGCACAGGTAGTCTCAACAACATCTAGCAGGAATACTTGAACAGCTCTGTGTCACTTTGGATCTTTCTCAAGGCTTGACAGCAACAGTGACCTGCAAAAAAAAACTTACTGATAACTGAGACAAAACTTTATGTCTTATTCAGTATTTTCCATAGCAAAAATAGTAAAAAGCTAAGCACTGTCATTAGCCTTAAGATTCCAGAAAAGTGCTGGGGTTCTTAAAACCTAAACTACTAGTCTTTTTTTGGAGGAGGAGTCTTGAACAATAATAATTTGTAAAAATCTGTGTTGTAACCTATCCTTTAGTCACACTTTTGACTGCATTAAATGGGGGGAAATTATCATTTTCAGATCTCTAAGGGTTGCAATTTTCAGATAACAAACTAGACAGTTTGATAAAGTTGATTCAAAGCAAGTCTCCCCCTGTTCAGAAAGAATCAATGGCATAAACAGTAAGAACACACGTCAATTACGTATGAGAACTACAGCATCCATACACACTAGGACCTTTCACTAGTTTTTATTCCACTGGATGAACCAGGATAGTATTTAAATATTTTAGTAGTATTTTAGTATTTAACTAAACGGAGAATAAAAAAGACAGAAATATCACCAAGAACTGTAATTTGCAATGTGATGAAAAATGCACAGAAAAATAGTCCAGAAGCAAGAACCAGCACGTGACAGTTGCTAGTTTACTTTGATAGGCTATGCTTAGATGCCTGTAACAACCACTTGATAATTCAGCAAGATGCATCTTGACCATTCTTGATGTTGCAACTACAGTTTGGCATTCTGTAAGGCTAGGCTACAACAGCAGCTACTGAAGCAGAATCCAAATGTGAGTCACTGCAGCATAAGCAGTGCCCTGATCAGAACTGGGAAGAAAAGCAGACTTGAGATTTGGATGAAGGTTTGACACCACACAAAGAAAAGATTTTGGGCAAGTCTCTAGCACCATTTTGACAAGACAGTATAACATGAGCAGGTTACTGCTGCTGCTTGATGCTCTCCTTGCTGATATGAGTGATTTGAAATAATGTCTCCAAAGGGAGAATGAGTGAACAGATTCAAAAAAACCTTCCTGAGCCTTACGAAGCATTTAAGAAGTGCTGTAAAAACAGCCCTCCTGATATGCAACAGATCTTTAAGGCATTTTGATTCTATTGGGTAAGAACAGCAAGCAGAAGTGCACAGATGAATGCCATCAGAAGAATAAAATAAAACACTAAATTGCTTTTACTTGCAAGGCCTTTTAGACCATGAACTCTTGGCAAAAATTCTTAGTTCAAAGGAATGAAGCAGATGCTTTCTTATGGAAGATATTAATTCCTGTAAGTGGAATTACCATCCACAGCTTTGTAAAAGCCTCACCTTGCTGGAAAAAGATTGACTGATTCTGGAACATCGCTGCATTCAGAATGACCAAGGCTTTTTTCCTGCATTTTTTCACTTCTGGATTCCACAGCTGAAGCATGGTATATATTTGCACCATCATTGCTTTACCTGGAGAGTTCACTAGAGACACTATTCACTATTGGGTTCACCACCTCATCCTGAATGCCCACAGTTAGTTTTCTCACAGATAACATAGCTCAGTAGCTACGGAAATGCATTCCCCTTGCTTTCCAAACACCACAGGCCAACTACTCCTCAGTAAAGGAAACCATGACTACTACTAATAACGGCTCTATGATGGCAGACCATCCCAGCAGTAGTCTTGTTAAGACTAGGTAAGCCAGTGCCACTTCCAAAACATCTAGAAACATAATTATTATGTCAATAAAGTAGCCCAAAGGTGACTTTAAATTGTCCTTCTGATACAGAACAGAGGCACCTCTGCTTATTGCTATCAAGAAAGAGTATTTTATGTATAGTGGTAAGAATGTGTTCTCTTAAAAATCCATTACCAACAGATGATATGCATTCTGTCCTAGTAATAGTCCTCACTCTGCATCAGTGCAGGCTAGGGACTGCCTCCCTTGAGAAGCCATGCTGAGAAAGATCTGTGAGTTGTGGTGGACACCAAATCACAAACCACCAGCGTGGCTTGGCAGCAGAAGTTCAACAGTATCCCATCCTGGGCAGTATCAGCAGAAGCACCGTTAGTTGGTTGACAACAATGACCATCTCTGTTTACTCAGCACTCAACAGATCACATCTGTAATTCTGCATCAAGGTCTGGGAGTACCAACTTGAGGAAGGCCATCAGTTTGGACAGCCATTAGATCACAAGCTCTTAGGAAAAGCTGAGGATAAGAGGCATGTTCAGCCTAAATGGGAAAGAGCTTCATGTGCCAGTAACTACAAAATTAAGTGTTTTACTTTATTTAGTGGATTATCCAGGTAAGTCACAGAATCATCACCCATGGAAACTTCTAAGACTCCATGGGACAGAACTGTAAGCAACATGGTCTGACATCACCACAAACCCTGCTTTCAGCATGAGGGTGAGCTGTATGACATGCAACTATCCCTTCCACTCTGAATTAATCCAAAGAAAACCTATATAACAGACTTCAGCAACTTACAACATGGTGTCTGAAATGCAGCAAGAGGTGCAACAAGAAATGCGACAAGAGGTGCATGTGACTGGGTGTCAGTGGTTTGTGGGACAGTTTGACCCAGTACTGTGACAATTGAGGCAGGGGACCCATGGGCCCACACCCCAGGGAGAGGGAAGGGGGGAAGGGATAAGGGAGATGGGCCTAGGAACAAAACAGCGGCAACAGTCTGAGGAGGAAAGCTAATTTACTAAATAAGATATCAGAAAGCAAAATAACACAACATAATACAATATAACTGGAATTGAGGTAAATGAATCAAATAAAATGAGCAAGAGAGAGTGTCCGATAAACCGAAGGCCTTACACTAATGCTGAAGGCGGATAGCAGCAAGCACCCACTGCTGAGCTCCATCCCCAAGGGAAGAGGGACGGTCCTGTGACCACAGATAGTTTTTATCTTTCCCTCTGAGTGGAAACATGTAAAAATACAAAGCATGGCACAGTTTTCTGGGGAATGTGGTTCTTCTCTTCTGAGACAGGTTTATCCATAACTATCGATGATCTACACAACTAGAGCATTAACTCTTTAACTCCCAATAAAATACATGATGTTACAATGTAGAATATCAATAATCTAACAGAAATCATAAAACCATGACAGTGGGAGCAGGTACCCAGGACAACTTGGAGAAACAACTGTGAATAAAGTGCATTCCACATCCTGGCTCTCCTAAATCTAGAGTCAAGACTTTCTGCATGCAGAGAGGCAGTTGATTTGCCTGCTTCACTGAAAGGCAGCACCATCTAGTTCCTATTACATCATAAAGTTGAGGGGAAAAAAAAATACAATACTGTTTCTTAAAATTTGCCAACCTCCTCTTCTCTAAATACTTCCAGCATTTATCCTTTCTGAGCTCACAGACAACAGGCCAAAGGCAAATGTCAAATCTCTTACTATTTCCCTGCATAAAAACTTTGTTCTGAAACAATTTCACACCCACATCCCAAAAGGTACCTTTGCACACGCTTTGTATTTGAGATGCTTACTGAGTCAGCACACACAATCAAAGTTGAAGTCACTAATGGAATACTTACAAATATCCAAGGCATTTCTGCCACCCCGAGCCTATGGAGTGAGCTAAGTGCATGCACTTGCTGATGCCCATTTATCTCATTTGGTCCTGAATATAATCATGCACACATCCATAATTCCATAATAATGCTATTAAAAAGTTGAAGGATATCTGGAGTTTAGTATCCTTACTACAGACATTTTAGCAAAAGGTCTTCACTAGTCATCCTGAATAAAGGATTACATCTTTTCCAAACAAGTTGCATTAAAATCTCGTAGTCTCAAAATCTGACATGAGTCAGAAAATACTTTCCAACACAGAAACACAGACAGACTTCTTTTTTCCCTGGGATCATCATTTAGAAGGATATAAATAATACCTTTTCCATCACATTTGTTGAAAAACTTAATTTATAATCTGTGCAAGAAGCTGGCTCAAGAATAATCAGAATGTATCTTGCTACCAACAAAAAAGGAAAGATAAAAAGTAATGGTTATGTGACTTTTGAATGCTTTTACATGGAACCACAGGCAGTAATGTGTGCAAACGCAATCATAAAGGTCAAGCATTAACAAAAAAATCTCATGCATAAAAAAAAGCGTATGTGCTTTTACAGAGACAGCTGCATGAGCATTTACTTGAAAAACCACTTACTTCACCAGCTAAAGCACATTCCAAGGGAAATGCATGTCCTGAAAGAGTTTTATAATACAATTCAGTGAGGTAAAACTTTTCTGCAGTTCTCCCTGCCAAGCAGAGGAAAAGCAGAAAAGTACACGGCAAATACTGACCTTGTCCCCGAGTCCCCGTGCACTCAGCGCACACTTAAATGGATTCAGTCACACTAACAAGAGCAAACACTGAACATCTTGGACTGCAGTATTCACAGGCACACTGGGTCACCTGCAGGGCAGCTTCTAAATTTATCAGTTTACAAAACGAGGGAACAGCTGTGACCTTGCAGATGCAAAACCTCAGGAGAGCCCTTGGGACCTACTGAACGCGTGGCCCTGTTGAAAACCACCTGCTCAGGTGCAGGATGCTGCTGATGCTCCTCTCCTTTCCTTTGTCCAAGCAGACATCAATCAGAGGTGTGGCAAGGCAAGCTACATTTGGTGCACGGAAAAATGGAGAACTGAAACTCCCACTGCAGTAAGGGTTTTGAAGCAGCTATATATTAAAAAAAATCCAACAGCGAGAAAACATTTTTTCCTCTGTTCAGCATCTCCCTTTCCTACAAGATAAGCCTCTCGCTACTGCAGAGACCCACTAATTCTTTAAAGAATGTAGAAAAACCCATCCTAAAATCCATAAAGGGACTCAGCACTTCACACAGCCAGTCACAGACCTGCGCTGTTTGGAAGGTTGCTGGGAAGTGACTTACTTTTTTAAACAAATACATCTCGTGCCCATGGAACACCTTACAATTAAAGATGTATTTGAGCAAAACAGCTGTTAGGCCAAAAGTTGGACTGCAATTACTTGGAAGACTGGTACCTCAATACATCAGACAGGGGTGACAGGAAAGTAAAAGCAGTTAAGGATTTTGCCGTGTGTGTACAAAAGGCTTTTCTCCATGCTCTTACCAGCAGCACAATCGGGTACAATTCCTGCAGTGGTACTTCAAAACTTGAAAGGGAAATACTACTCTCAAATAAATCTTGTTTCTTTTTTTAAAGAGCCTAATAAACATATAATAATAGACTAGCTCTTATTTAATCAAATAAATTGTAACTTTTATCAGTCAACGTTTACAATTTTAGTTCCCCTTTTATATCCTGTTATTACAGAAGGGAACAAAATAAATCATGCTAAGTTTTCTTGCATCTTCAAATTACAACACCTCCACAAAGCTCATCTTAATGATTTCCCTGCTATGAAAACTTTCCAACTGCATTTACATAGCTTAAAATTATTACTCTTATTTCACTTATTAGATTCCAGATACTAGCATCACATTTTACAAGTGTTAATCTTCTAACTATCTTGAATGTTTTGGTTCTCTGGGGATCAAACATACAGGATGTAGTTTTCCTGGCAAGTAGGGTCACAGCTTTTCCAAAGCTCCACCTTCTGCAAATAGACAGTGGTTCTTCTTCAGAAAAATCGTAACACATTAACTTTGAAATCAAGTTCAGCAAACACAGCAGATGGGAGACTTGAAGACAAGTCTGACAACTCATTTCCTGGTACTTGCTCCAATGGTCTTCCAATTTTTGCTTCCCTAGTTTTGAAGCTGTGCAATTCTGTTTCATCTGCCAGTAATCAAACATACAAGCTTTACCATTCACTTGGTAGCCTGCGGTAATGAAATTCAATCTCTGCTTCATGAGCAAACATATCATGCATTTAACCAAAAATAGAAATTCTGGTACCACAAAGAAAATTGACAAAATTATGACAAAAATCCCACAAAAACACCACCACCAGCAAACACACATGAACTATGTTTTATGCAAGATGCATTACATAAAGTCAGTACTCTCCTGACCCTTGCCAACATTTTCATCTTTTCCCCTGTATAAAACTACACTATTCAAGGAAGTTTGAGTTTCTGATACAATTGCTCTTAGATGCTATTTGGACAATATGAAAAAAAAAAGTCCTTCGGCACCAGAAGCTTCCATCTTTCACCTTCAAGCAATGTGAAGTTTCATGATTGATTTAAGCCAGCTTAAGACAACATTGCCAGGAGCAAGATAGGAGCAAAGTCACACTCCAAACCCTCTTGTGCTCCCTGGTTTAAGGCTGACTTTCTGCCACTGCTTCTTGTAATCAGGGATCTGTCAAATTCACTGAAGAAGTATCCCAGGTTCTCCTAAGAGAACTAGGGCGTTTCTTCTATTCTGGATGTCAGCATACTTGTTTTCTGTCATCTCCTTCCTCCTTTCCAATGGGAGATGACCTGGTGCCATAGGGATGATTAGGGTCCTTTCCCTCAGAAATATCAGGGCTTGGGTCCCTCAGTGCCCTACAGCTGCCTGAGTCCTTGCCTTTGTCTCTCATGCTAGCTGGCATCCAGGAAATTCTGGCTCTCCTCATAATAAGGAAATACCAAGAGTGTCTTGAAAATTAGACTATGGTTTTACGATACAAGGATTATTTTGCAAAAAAAAATCAAGTTTGAAGAGCTCTGTTTTAACTTTTTCCTCTGCCTTGTCCTCACAGACACTCACTCTTGCCCCTGTGCTACAGTGTACTTCCCTCCACTCAATCCTACCTTTGTGCTACTTGCAGAGCAGTGCTGCAAACTGGACAGATTCAGCAGTTCAGACAGCACAACTGAGAAGCTGTCTGTTGTGGTGACAAGGAACAATCAGGAGCAAGGAAAGCAGAAACTGCAAACTGGCATTGCCAACCAGGCTCTATATCCACAAATGACAACTAGAGAGATTAGAATTGATGTACCTGATATCTGTCACAATTCCTATCCTACAGGCAGGGATGCCAACTGAGGGCAAGGCAGTAGTTCAGACAGAGGGTTTCCTTCAAAACATACTCATCTCTGGACTGTTCTCAGCAAGAGATCATACTGACAAAGCAGACACTACTGTTAGGAGGTGGCCTCCTAACATGGAGGACAGAACTTCCAGACATTTCTCTCACAATGAGGTCCAGCATTACAGTTAAATCGGCCCAGAAGCCAGCTGGTGTTAGAAGTAGGGATCCTGTTACTCCATTTTATCTTCTACTCTTCACTTTTTTTTTTTTTTGAGAAATATTTTTAAAGGAATTTTGAAACTTTCTGGAGAAACAAAGTTGTGTAGATAAATATGAATGTGTTGAATCAGGCACAGTACTTTTCTTTTTTTAATAAATAAAAAATGAAGAGCTCAGATGTGTAATACTGAGTGCCTCTAACCCTCTGGAAACGTCTCGAGTTTCTTACCTGTCAATTCAAGAATCAGGCAAAGGGAGAACAAGAGGAGAGGGACGAAAGGCAGTAAGAAATCCTGAAGCGTGAAAAGTTAACTTTGTATGACATACAGTAACTGGAAAAGGTATCAGGAGGTTTAACGAGTGAAAGAGGAAGATTTTAAGAAGAGATGTGAAGCAGTGTGAGTTGTGAGTAGGCACTGATTGAAGCAGAAGCAGCAAGCCTGAGTTTGGTGGTGTGACAGGTGTGTGACAGGTGTGTGACAGGCCTCCACATTTTTAAGATCATCCCATAAACCGTTGTCTGTGATTGCAGATACAGAAATACATAAATATGTAGGAATGGATGTAGGCACAGCAGAAGGGGTACAAGAAGGCACCATGCCAGGATCTTCCGTTGTACCACAAGGCAGACATGACTCTGAAATACTCAGTGAACATTTCTCTCTATTCCTGCTGATAGCTATGGATCTCAAACTACTTCAAAGGACTAGCGTAAATTATCTTTCTGCTGTAACCAAGTATGAATCATTAGGGAAGAACATTTAGAAACAAGAGATTTTTCTCTGGTTCTCATTACCCTCATATAGAGAGGGGTCTGAACTCAAAGCCAACGCAGAATCAACATGCGACAAAAGTGCTACACTTGTGAAAAAGAATCTTAAAATTAGCAATGCTAATGACTAAGCATGTATTTAATGCAAAGTTAAAACTGCTGTCATATGCCATTCCAGAATACTGAGCTCAGTAAAACTCAGATTTAGAAAGAGAAGATAAATACTTAAGAAACCATTATTCTAATGTCTTCAACTAACACCTCAGCAAACACCTACTCTCACACTACACACAGAAGTATACTGTTCTAAAGGTTACAAAAACAAACAGCTTTATCTAGAGAAAATCATTATATATTCAGTACCGTGTTGCATTGTCACCTACTCCTTAAACTGAACTCACTGATCGTGTTTCTGCTGACAATCTTCATCCAATCTGCTGACAACTCTGCACAAGGCTGACCCATAATCCTTACACTGCAACATGAAATGGTACCTGTTCTTCCATAGGCAAGGCTTATTTTCCTTGATAACATCAAGGAAGAAGCAATTACACAGACCTCCAAGTACAGTCCTAAAAGGAAAACATTTGTCATAAACCACATCACAATTACATTTAACGTTCTTCACACAAAGTAGCTACACCTATGGCAGTGCTCCAGCAGGCATTAAGATGGCCAAAGGGACACATCTAAGCACTTTTTATTTTATTTCTTGAAAAATTCAAAATAAAAATCACTTTTTATTTTATTTCTTGAAATTTTTCAAATTTCTTGAAAAATTCAAACATTTCTTGCCAAATTCAATGTCTGGAATATACATCTGACTCATTCAAAATAATGAACTTCAAATTTTATGATGTCTTGTCTCCTTCCAGAAGGATTTCATAGGTGCAGGAGCTGAAGTCTGAATAAAATCCAGATTATTTGGAATCTCTAGCCAGTACCTGAGAAGTCTAGAATATGCAATGAATACCCAGGAACATTTACCAAAAGCTGAGGCATATTTTTGAATGTATATTGGCTGAGGGAAAGTTGGAGGACAAAAAGACAATTTTAAGTTTTTGAAAAGAAAGCCCAGCTGCAATCACCAACTATTTGTTATGTACCTAGGAGCAATGGCTGAAGAAGTAAGCACCCATACCATTATATCTAGATACGTCAGAAGATGTAACTAAAACCAAGAGCTGTAGTCATCTGATTTAGCTTCTTACTAGCAAGGCTAGTCTCCTAGGAATTAATGCACGGGAGTGGAAGAAAAAGAGGATTCTCTAGGTCTGAGCAGAAATCCAATCTACAGTGGCTTTAAACAATCACTCAACCAGCTTCCCTGTGTGGTCAGAAGTGCCCTAACACAGATGTTTTACTCTAGTATCTAAAGACAAGTGGTACAACCTCCCACTGTCTTCAGTTCAAAGGCAGAGCACAGTTCAAAAGCTTTAATTTCTCAGCTAACTCAAAGGAAGCAGCACTCAATTTTACACTCACTTTTCCAACTTCTATTCTCGGTGAATGTAGGGCTTTTCCTTTTGAAAAGGCAAGATTCTGAAGTACTACCACTTGGCACTTCAGCCATGGCTCTTTTGACCACACCACATCTTTGTCATCTCAGACATTCTGCATCAGAAAACCTACTGGGGTATTTGATCATGCTAACTTCTAACATCTGAAGCAATGCCAACTCAGAATATGACTTTTTATTGCTCATTCCCAGTTTTACCCGTTCTTGCCTCACAGCAAGAAGGACCTGTGCGTGCAACCACCACTGAACTAGAAGCAGAAATTGATACAGTTAAAAAAAATAAAAGATGTAAGAAAGGAAAGTATCTGCACTCCTATTTCCTAAACAGAAAATTCCTTGCTTTTGCAGCCTGGCCTTCTAAATCTTGAACCTGCATTACTATTTGTGTTACTGGAAAATCATAAGCTGCAGAACAGTGCTCACCCTGCAACTACTAGACCAATTTGATAGCTTTCTTCTCCCTTTGAAAAGATTGTACTACATTAAGAAAAGATCACAGAGGAATGCTTCAGAAGATCTGCTGCTACATGTCAGAAAAGGACTCAGAACACTTATTTCCAGAAGTCTGTGTCATATGGGAACACAGTTTGAAAGTAAAAATTTGACTGGGCTTTATGAATTCCAAACAGAACCAAACAGGTCTGCCTGAACGTGCTGTGTACCCTAACAATTTGCTATCTGATCATATGCCAACGACACAAGCCATTCGCAGAGGCTGTTTCTTCATTTAGGAACAGAAACCATCCATCTCCTGATCTGGCCATCCACTCATTGGATTCAGAGGAAGCAAAACCAAATAAGCTTTCATTTGTTGCCTGATTTCTCATTAAACTGCCACGTAATCACGATAAGATTCATTAAAATTCACCCTCTGATTCAGTATACTTTCTTTTACACTACATTGCACAACAAGACAGATGGAAGCATAAAATGTCAATGCTGCTGAGATACATTTGTAACTCTGCACAAGAACAAAACATACATCTATGGCATAGAACAATAACATAAGGTTAATTCCCCAACAGCCTCCAAGAAGAGCTTTCACATTTCTGTGATATCATACCTCACAAAAGAAGGTTTTACCTCAGATAAACAAAAGAGACAAATCATACACATTTGTCTGATAGTTCTAAAGAGTACGAAACTCTTTTTTCAACAATACAAATGTACTGAGCATCAATTCTGCAGATTTTTCAAACTGGAAATCAGCACAGAAAAAATAATACCCTGGTTTGAAAACTGAGAATTGGGAAATACAGCCTGGCACCAAGGCTAAGCAGCTGATAGGAAGCAGGCAGCATAACACAGGAAAAGATGGAGAGCTTATAGGTTCATAAGGTTGGAAAGGACCTACAAGATCATCTAGTCCAACCATCCTCCTATCACTATCCCTACCCAACTACTAAATCAAATCCCCTTACTTTCCCAGAGTGCTTGATGCTCTGATGAGAGAGGAGTCAAAAGGCTTACAAGGTTGAAACAACAGCCCTCAATGTGGGAGAACATAACAAACACCACAGAAAAATAAAAACTCAGTGAAGTAATTAAGGGAATTTGCCAGTTTGTAGTATATGCCAGAATATGAAGAATGTTACATTACAGATCATCACCCCAAAAGAATTCACAATTGAAATAAAGGTGGGATGCAAGCATGCAGTTGGGTACAAACAGGATAAAAAGACTGATCAATCCGTCCAAAGTGAGCCCATAATCCTTATTTCTTCCTCAGGCAACCACATCTCTAGTTCAGGGCAAAGTCAATGTTCAGGCAGAACAACTGCTGTGGAAAATGGGCACCAGATTTGCTGTTCATGAAGTCTCAGTCTCTTAAGTTAGTTTTGTGTCACGTAGGGTTTAAAACATCACGCATCATTTGTGAGTGGCTGCCAATTTAAGTGTCAAAAAATAAGGGGATTTCAAATCACAATAAATGCGATCATGGAATCACAGACTCACAGAATTTCCCAAGCTGGAAGGGACACACAAGAGTATTCCTTCGGCTCATGTTCAATTCATTGCCCATCAGGCACAAGGTGTACTCTTCTGCAAAGCTGTCTTCTAGCCAGTTAGCCACTAGCCTGCACTGTTACAAGGGATTATCTGCCCCCATCTGCATGACTCTGCATTTGCCTTTAACACAGTGAGGTTCCTGTCAGACCATATCTCCAGTTCGCCTAGGTCCTTTCAAAGAGAATGTCTCTTCTCTACTGTATGTTACCACCCCCTGAAGCTTGTTATCGTTCAAAAACTTGCTGACAAGGCATGATACCTCATCATCCAGGCTGCCAATCAAACTGTACTGATCCAGTCTCAACCCGTGAGGGATGCTATTAGCCATTAACTGTGGGTTGGAATTTGAACCACTTGACCACAACACTTGGGGTCCAGTCACCCAAACTCTTTTCCACCCAACTCATTCTACCATCCTACAGTTCACAACTCACTCAAACCACATTATGTTTCCCATTCTATTTATGAAAGGTCAGCATCGCAAAACCCTAATCTAGCTGGAGTCTTTATGAAATAAAATGTCAAAAGAGTTTTGCTATCTTAGATCTTCAGTCTCACAGCTCCCAGCCAATCCTATTTCTTTTATTCATTTTGTCACACAATACTCACATATCAAACACCGGGCAAAAACTCCCATGATCACACTAATTTAAAAAGGAAAATTATGTGAAGCCTTATCTGAATGTAGCAATGCATTAAAACAAACCAAAAGAGCAAACTGGAACAACCTTGCTTTTTTAAGTGTAGAGCTATAAGAAAATCTTATATAATGAGACAGCTGTATTAGATAAGAACTTAAATTGTTCTTTAATTACATTACATACCTCTGCTACTTACAGCTGCAGTGCAACCTTTCAGAAAAGCTAACCACCACAATATCCCCACAGACATGGCACTTACTCTGGCAGTGCAGCTCCCTCTCCTTAACACTGCTTGCTAAGGAAACATGCCCAGAGTCAAAGGTTGAAACCGAAGACTCAATATCAACTTGTCATTTTTCTCATATCAGCAATCCTCTTCTCTCCACTTGCTCTGCTAATGTACTGCATTATAAAGAGTAAGCTAAAGAAACTACACGCCAAGTTGAGCACTGTAATTAAAACATGGTGTTTTGTTTCCAAACTACCTTGCTAAGGGATCGTTTGGACCAGAGGGTAAAAGATAACCTAAAGGGTTCTTCTCCTTCAGACTCTTCTATGTTAGAATAACGTTGCCATACTCTAACCTCTCCCTCTCTGCTAATTTCAGAGGAAAAAAAAAAGGATATAGTTCAAGCAACCATACTTCTTTTTGTCAAAGTAATCAGAATATTCTCAGTACATTTTCAGACCTCTTAAGCCTTCCTTGATCCTCCTCCTCCAATGAAGAGTGAAATTACAATCTCCTCTAAATATGGGTGCAACCAGTTTGCTGCATACAGTATGACTGCAAATGACAGTGAACCTAGCATCTTATCACTTGTCAGTAAGAATTTCAGGTCAAATTTAGAGAAGGGAAAGCTTATTTTCAAAGGCATCTCGTGCCTCTTCCTCTGGACCTCCTTTCCAGCTCTGCGGAGGCACAGCACAGCAAGGACGACAGAAGCTAGTGAAGTTCTCTAATGCCAAATATATAAACTAATATTTAATTGGGGCAGTAACATTTTTAAAAGATTTTAAAAGATTCAAGAGAAGAGCCTATCATGTTTCAAGCAAAAGGGATTACAGCAATTAAGATATGAAAGGGTAGAAGCCTGGCTAAGAATATCATCTGCTCTCTAAGAGAATGATAGAACTTCACCTCCAATCAGGCAACAGATACTTCTTTACAGCTTAAGTTTTTGGTCCAATTACTCAAACATTTCAATTCCTGGCAAGTATATACCTTTCCAATAAAGAATAAATAACCTTCAAATCACTATAGAACAGTCAGTAATGTGTGAAGCAACTCTACATAACACTATGCATGATGGACTTTCCAACATCAGCCATACCCCACAGTAAAGTTTGAAAGAACACACTACCTACCCTCTTTGAAACAAATCCACATTGAAGAATTTGTGGAGCTCCACGGAGAATTCTACCATAGCCTGAACTTCACTCATGTTTATGAGGATGAAGATGTCAAAACTTGTCAGCACCTTAGTTACTGAAAACAAACAGAAAACAATTTTTTTTAAAACATAAACTTAGGACAGTATCTAGCTGGACCTTACAAAAGGGAAATGCTATTATATACAGTTTTGTAGAGGTTCCTTAAATATACATTTCCTGTGGTAAACATGAACACTAGATATGTCAAACCCTGCCCACAATAACTTGTATCTTTGCTCTGATGGAATCAAATATTGTCAGAGGAGTATCACAGTATGATTAGCATAACACAACCCTGGAACTTAACGATAGCTATGTACTGCAGCTCTGCTCTACTACTTGGCTGGAGAGAGGAAAAAATACTACCACGAAGGAGACAAAGAGCAAGATCTCCTTCCAGCCCTTGCTGAAGCAGAATGACCAAGCAAGTAGCACTAACTCAAGTCTGACCTGAGGACAGGGACAGCTGAATTAAAATGCAGCCAAATAGAACACCGTAAGGCCTGACAGGAGCTGTAGGACTTTTAAGGGGAAGATGGGAGAGGAAAGGCAGGAGTTAAGGTGGGCAACATGCCCATCCCCAGTCAATCTTTCGTAGTAGTAAAGCATTAATTCTCATTGTCTTTTTTGCAGCCACAGTCTGGCACCACACTGCTAATTTACAACTGCCTGCTGATACTTAAATTAAAATCCTACAGACTTTGAGGAGTTCTGCTGTTATTTCCTTCAACAATATCAAGTGGATTAATAAAACAACTACCTTTTCTGAAAACATCTGTCTTCAATCTCCCTAGTTCCTGCAAGCACCGCCAGGTTTGAGAAATAAACAAATGTAAACTAAAATGGGCAATGCTTCACGCACATTAGTCCTCCTTCTGGCTCAAATGCAGAAGCAGTAAACTTAATACCTGACCAGGCCGGAGCTTGAATAGGTTGTGGCATTTTCCTGCTTCTACTATACAAGCTTAAACAAGCACTTGGAAGTCTGTGAAGCAGCAGGTGGTACTACTGAGACTGAAAACAGAGTAGCTGCAAAGAAAAGTCAGCCAAAGCAGAAACCACTTGAAAGCAAGTTACCTTAGGGGGCTACTGACCAATGAACTTATCTTAGACTATGACTCACTACCTCACTGCACTTACTCTAGAGGAGCTGGAAGGTTTCAAGCACCATAGCACAAGTTTAGATTTTTAACAATAAACAAGTGAATTCTAACCTTGGTTTAACAGCCTATTCAAGGACTCTGCATACACTTTACTAAGAACAAAGAAACAGTAACACAGTACTACTGATGTTGCAGGGAACAGGGAAAGAAATTTGGCTTCTAAATTGGAGTTACAACAGTACTAAGAAATCAGATCAAGAACCCTTCATGCTTGCTCAAAACTAGAGCATGTACATCAGGGATGCCCATTCCATGGGCTGCATGCGGCCCAACACAGCCAGCAGTGTGGCTGAGCCCACGTCCTGTGCTCCCTGCTCTTGGGGCATTTCAGCAGTGGCAACAGCTGACCGTCTCCAATGCCACAGATTTTTAGATGCCCATCATGCAGGCTCTTACTCATCACTGGTGAAAATGCATAGCTAATGCATGTTTTGTAGATGAGCTTTTGCTTTATCAAATAGTGTTACTGTGCTCTTCTACCAGTTGTGGTTTCTGTGGAAATAAATACGAGGAATTACTTTAAAAGAATACTTTGTGTACGTGGTCCAAGATAATTCCTGTTCACACAATGCGTCCCAGGCAAGCTGAAAGGTTAGACACCGAAGACCTATATGACACAACACAGATTGTCTAAAAATCCTGTGTTGTAATACACATTTAGAACAAGGGATTTTGATAGACTTGCTGAATGATATCTCAAGTTTGTCTGCAGTACAAGTATTATAACAACCTAGATTACTTTGCAACAATTTCTTCTTCTAAGGCTTTGGCTACAGAACTGAGACATCCACAATGGCTTTCAAAGCCAGAATCAAGAAGCTGAGCTTTTTCTCAAGACACTAATTCTCTGGGGTTGCCATACCACGTTACCGCACGTGCCACATCTACCACCGTCTTCTGCAAATGCAACCTGACCTGCTACTGAGCTGATCCTGGCACTGCTGTGACCCTGAGCAACAATCCCAGTGGGCAGTGTAAGTAATATGTGACGAAACTGTACGATACCTCAGAAAGGAGTCCGCTTAAAATTCCTCAGCAAAAAGAGAAATGGCCGAAGAGGAAAAAGGATGCCACAGAGCTGTCTGAGCCAGCCTGCATTCTGACAAAACAGACTGCAATTTCATGAGATGAAGACATTACGTCATCACATGCCTCAGATTCCCCAGCACTAATGGCACTGTCCTTAGTTCCTGAAAAGCTTTGCTCCCCTAAGAGGAGGGAAAACTGCTCCTGCAGGAGCTGCTGGGCAAGCAGTCACTCCCAAGTGCTTCAGGGTCCATCACCAGGCAGGAAACTTGGAACAGCCCAGAATAAGCCCAGTCAGACATATTCAAAGGTCCACTTTATGAATGAGTTACTCAACAACAAAAAGCTCTCACTAAATTTATCATCACTGCCAAAAGGACTGTCCAGCAAACCTGTAACATTTCTGTTCTGTCTGCTATGGCTCTGACTGGGGCCACTCCCTCCACGTTCTGTCGAGCCAACTCAGCATCCCCAGCCAGCTCACTAAAGACTGCTTAGGCAAGCACCACTGCAGACTGAACAAAGGGCCAAGCAACCACACAGCACCACATGTTTCAAAGCAACAAAGTTCTTGCTCAACTACCAAGTGTACTTGGGAAAGTGGCATTCTTGCCTTGTTCCAGTATCCACTGCTAAACCAACAAGAACTATGGAGCCACAGTTCACAAAACTGGGCACCAGAAAGCAGTTCAGCATGTCACTGCAAGCATCTGGGACTGCAGACTAGCAGCTGACCTCTGAGGATGGTTTTTTTGTTGCTGAGCACCTGCTTGGGGTGGAGGGGTGCATTCCCTGTCCCAGCTTGACAGAAACCCCATCACAACTTTCTGTCAGTCTTTCCTAACAGCGCAAAGGAAAACAGAGTTCTTCGAACTGTTACTGCTGCATAACACGTTCTGATATAAATACTTTAAAGGGGAAATTCAAACTTGGAGATGCTGTCTTTAACTTTTTTTTGCTAATCAAAAAAAATCCAACTTAAGAAGTTAAACATACAAAATGGATCAAAGATTTATCACTCTAAAAGTCCACGGAGAAGAAAAAAAAATTATCTATTTTTTTTAATTAATTGTTTTAGTGATACTTCATAGTAGCTCCATCAGAGCACCTCTGAGTGTAATGAAAAACAGACGGAGGTGTGCAGAAACCTCCAATAGCAGCTTTTCAGTCCTCGTGATCAACTGCTTTGAAGTCGGCACAGCCGGAGCTGCAGTGGCTGATTGAGGTACAGGGTGGGTTTTCGGGAGGTTCCAGTCTCTCGGGAACCGAGTGAGAGCAGGCAGTCCCAACGGCTGTTCTCGCGAGAGGTTAACGAAGCGTTAACGAGGCATAGGCGTTAACGAGGCATAGGCGTTGCCAGTGTTTCATCGCCCTCGCCCACACCCCTCAGCTGAATAGGGCTGAAGGGGTATATCCCTGAAGGGCTCAGGGAGGGCAGCGAAGTATCACATTACAATTCTTATCTATATATATATTATTATAAACTATTATTTATTTATTTACTTTCAATTTTTCATTTCTTTGTTTTTATTTTTTTTGTGCCATAGTCTCTACTAGACAGAGGGCTTGCCTTAAGAAGGCTGTGGCGACCCAGACAGAAGGTCTGCCTAGAAGTGTGGCTACACAGGTCTCTGGTTGCAAGGAGTGCCAGAGCCTGCTGCTGCTGGATGAGGGTGCTAAGCAGTTCTCCTGTGCAAGGTGTGAGCAGGTGGAAGATCTGCTTAACATGGTGGTTGAATTGAAGGAGGAGGTTGAGAGACTGAGGGCCATCAGGGACTGTGAGAGGGAGATTGACTGGTGGAGTAACTCCCTAGAGTGCCAGAGAGAAAGGCACCGGGGAGATCCCCCGCAGTTGGTGGTGGACTCCCTGACCTGTCCCCATAGGGCAGAAGGGGGATATCTGAGGGATAGGGAGGGCTGGCAGAGAGTCCCTGCTCGGTACCGTGGGCGATCTCCCACTCTGCCTCCCCAGTGTCCCCAGATACCCCTAAGCAATAGATTTGCAGCATTGGAAGTTGAAGAGGTGATAAGGGGTGAAGTGCAGGAAGATTCCCGCAGGAGGTCACCAATGGCAAGGCAGTCACCTCCGTGCATTGAGACTGCTGCTACTAAGAAAGAAAGGAAGGTGATCGTAGTGGGTGGCTCCCTTCTAAAGGGAACTGAGGGCCCCATTTGCAGACCAGACCCAAACCGCAGGGAAGTGTGCTGTCTCCCTGGGTCTCGGATCAGGGACATTACTAAAAGACTCCCGGACTTGATACGCCCCACCGACTACTACCCATTACTCGTAGTTCAGGCAGACTGCAATGAAATATCTCAGAGAAGTCTGCGAACTATTAAAAGAGATTTTAGGGGATTAGGGCGATTAGTTCAAGGGGTGGGAGCACAAGTGGTGTTCGCTTCCATACCTTCTGGGGCAGTGAAGGACACAGAATGGGCTAGGAAAACACAGGTGATGAATAACTGGCTGAGAGGTTGGTGTAGAGATAGACACTTTGGGTTTTTTGACCATGGGACAGTTTACTCGGCTCCTGGCCTGTTATCTGTTGATGGGACGCACCTATCCCAAAGGGGGAAATGAATCCTAGCACAGGAGCTAGCTGGACTCATTGAGAGAGCTTTAAACTAGCTGTGACGGGGGAAGGGGATAAAACAGGGCTCACCAGTAAAGAGCCTAAGGAAGCTGTGCTGGAGAAAGGGGTGAGGCAGATATCTCAGCTGAAGTGCATCTATACCAATGCACGCAGCATGGGCAACAAACAAGAAGAGCTTGAAGCCATTGTGAGGCAGGCTAACTATGACCTCGTGGCTATTACAGAAACACAGTGGGACCTCTCCCATGACTGGAATACTGGGATTGATGGCTACAAGCTCTTCAGAAGGGATAGACAGGGAAGAAAGGGTGGTGGCATAGCTCTCTATATCAGAGAGTGTTTTGATGTTGAAGAGCTTGTGGTTGGAAATGACAAAGTAGAGTGTCTATGGATAAGGATCAGGGGGATAGTCTTTAGGAGTGACATCGTGGTGGGGGTCTGTTATAGACCACCTAGTCAGGATGAAGAAATAGACGAGGTGTTCTATAAACAACTCGTAGATGTTGCACGATGGCCAGCACTCGTTCTCATGGGGGACTTCAACTTCCCTGATATATGCTGGAAATATAATACTGCGCAGAGGAAGCAGTCCTTGAGATTTCTAGAATGTGTGGATGATTGCTTCCTGACACAGCTGGTGCAAGAGCCTACCAGGGGAGATGCCTTGCTTGACCTACTTTTCACTAACAGGGAAGGACTAGTAGGGGATGTGAAAGTTGGAGATTGTCTTGGCCAGAGTGACCATGAAATGGTGGAGTTTGCTATTCTGGGTGCCGTCAAGAGGGTGACTAGCAAAACTATTACCTTGGACTTCCGGAGGGCAGACTTTGACCTGTTCAGGACACTTGTTGCAAGGGTCCCTTGGGACTTGCTCCTGAGGGGTAAAGGGGTCCAGGAAGCCTGGATGCTCCTCAAGATGGAAATCTTAAAGGCACAGGAGCAGGCAGTCCCGGAGTCCCATAAGTCAAGCTGGAGGAGAAAAAGACCAGTGTGGATGAACCGGGAGCTTTTGTTGAGACTCCAAGAGAAAAAGAGAGTCTATGTCCTCTGGGAAGATGGGTCAGGCTACTTGGGGTGACTACAGAGAACTGGCCAAGATCTGCAGGCAGAAAATTAGAAATGCTAAAGCCCAGCTTGAACTTAGACTGGCTACTGCTGTAAAGGAGAACAGGAAACCCTTTTACAAATATATTAACAGCAGGAGAAAAACTAAGGAAAATTTCCCTCCTTTACTCAACGAGGCAGGGAATGTAACCACAGATGATAAGGAAAAGGCTGAGGTTCTCAATGCCTTCTTCACATCTGTCTTTAATAGACAGAACAGTTGTCCACACGGTACTTGCCCTGACCTGGAAGTCTGGGATGGGGTGCATAATGCACCCCCTGTGATCCAAGCAGAGACGGTCAGAGATCTTCTCCTCCATCTGAACTGCCACAAGTCCATGGGGCCGGATGGGATCCACCCAAGGGTGCTGAGGGAGTTGGCAGACGTGATTGCTGAGCCACTTTCTGCCATCTATCAGCATTCCTGGTTATCTGGAGAGGTCCCATAAGATTGGAGGCTTGCCGATGTGACTCCCATCTACAAGAACGGCCGTAAGGAAGACCCGGGGAACTACAGGCCTGTCAGCCTGACCTCGGTATCAGGGAAAGTTATGGAGCAGATGACCTTGAGGGAAATCACATGACACGTGCATGGCAATAAAGGGATCAGACCCAGCCAGCACGGGTTCACCAGGGGCAGGTCGTGCTTGTCCAACCTCATCTCCTTCTATGACTGGGTGACCAGACAGGTAGATGAGGGAAAGGCTGTTGATGTAGTCTACCTGGACTTCAGCAAGGCCTTTGACACGGTCTCCCACAGTATTCTCCTAAGGAAACTGGCGGCCTGTGGTGTGGACAGGTTCACTCTTCTCTGGGTGGAGAACTGGCTGGAGGGCCGTGCCCAGAGGGTAGTGGTTAATGGAGTTAAGTCCAGCTGGCGTCCTGTTACAAGTGGTGTCCCCCAGGGGTCAGTTTTGGGGCCCATCTTGTTTAATATCTTTATTGATGACCTAGATGAGGGAATTGAGTGTACCCTCAGTAAGTTTGCAGATGACACCAAGTTGGGAGGATGTGTCAAACTGCCTGAGGGCAGGGAGGCCCTACAGAGGGATTTGGATAGGCTGAACAGCTGGGCTGAGCTCAATGGGATGAGGTTCAATAAGACCAAGTGCCGGGTCCTGCACTTTGGCCACAATAACCCCATGCAATGCTATAGGCTTGGGGCAGAATGGCTTGAAGAATGTAGAGAAGAAAAGGACCTGGGGGTGTTGGTTGATGCTCGGCTCAACATGAGCCAGCAGTGTGCCCAGGTGGCCAAGAAGGCCAACGGCATCCTGGCCTGTATTAGAAATAGTGTAGCCAGCAGGAGCAGGGAGGTGATCATCCCCCTGTACTCAGCTCTGGTACGGCCGCACCTCGAGTACTGTGTTCAGTTTTGGGCCCCTCACTATAAGAAGGACATTGAGGCCCTGGAGCGTGTTCAGAGAAGGGCAGCAAAACTGGTGAGGGGTCTGGAGCACAAGTCTTATGAGGAGCGGCTGAGGGAGCTGGGATTGTTTAGTCTGGAGAAGAGGAGGCTCAGAGGAGACCTTATTGCACTCTACCACTTCCTGAAGGGGGGTTGTGGTGAGGAGGGGGTGGGCCTCTTCTCCCTGATAAATAATGACAGGACAAGAGGGAATGGCCACAAGTTGTGTCGGGGAAGATTTAGATTAGACCTGAGGAAACATTTTTTTTTCCTGAAAGAGTGGTCAGGCACTGAATGGCCTGCCTAGGGAGGTGGTTGAGGCACCATCCCTAGCGCTGTTCAAGAAGCGTTTAGATGAGGTGCTAAAGGATTTGATTTAGTAGTTGGGTAGGGATAGTGATAGGAGGATGGTTGGACTAGATGATCTTGTAGGTCCTTTCCAACCTTATGAACTTATGAACTTTGTTCTCAGTGAAATGCTTGTCTAAAAGTGTCATTAGTCAGCCTCCTGGATTGGGAATTGCAAGACAAACTTAAGAAATAAAACCACAGTACATCCAAAAAATATCTTACCTCTACAGGTAAATACTCCATTTTAGTACTGTAATTAGCCAGTCTTCCAGTTCTTCACTACTGCTGTCAAAATCATACTGCTTGAACTAGAAAACAAAAAACAAATCAAAACAAGAATGTTTTACTAAGTGCAACCTCTCTGAAGCTTTTCAGTACTTATATTCTTTATTCTCTTTTCCCATGTCCTCATAAAGCAAATTCTCTCCAACAAACACACATACGTACCGTCCACCACCACTCTTCCATTTGCCCTCACCTCCTACACCACAATTTTCAGCCTTCTGCAAGCACAGCAGTCTGACACCTACTTTTCCAAAATAAGGCCAAAAAATAAAATGCTTCCCAAAGCTGGTGTGCTGGCACAGCTCACGTTGCCACATTTAGTCAAACCACCTCTGTGATTGCTGAGGAAATTCACCACCAAGCTCCCGAAGGGCTCCACACACCACAGGCGCTCTGCAGCCCACCAGCAACAAAGCCCCAGGCAGGAGGAGATTCTGGTGGGAGTCACCAAACGCATCTCATGTCCCCATGCAGCTACGGAGAGGAGGCAACCTTCAATAATAGGTCAGATGAAATGCTCCCACTAAACCCCACATCTCTCCTGCTCAGGAGACAAATGTACTCTGGCTAAGACAAGTCCTAAGAACATACTTCCCTAAAGCAAACTCCTCGCTCTATCTGTTAGCCTTTACACTTTAGGCATATAAGGAAGGGAATGCTTATTTATGTTTTCTTAGAGGAACGTTGTGTCCTTTCCATATGAATTTCAGAGAAACACAAAACCTATTGCAGCTTGAGCAGGCAAGTCGTGAAACTAAACTGTTTTTGCTTTAGCTTCAGAGAAAATAGAGAAAATAGAGCATAAAAATAAATTACCCAGATTTTTTTAAATAGAAAATGCTTCTGCTTGTCACGTGCAATATAACATCGTCGACACCACAAATTATCCTTAATGCCCTGGTACAATTCCAATACCGTAACATCTCATCAAAACAACACTGACTTTTATTACTTTTATTTAACTGCACAATTCAGGCTGTGCCACGCTTTGTTGTTCTGGTTATTGTTTAAAGCTCCTTTCTTTAAAGAAGAGAACAAGCACAAAATCCTCAGAGTAGCTAAGATTATTCTAGCCTTCAGTTGAGTACTTTATACTCAGAAGAAATCAAAACCAAAAGTAGCGAATCCTACAAATGAAAGTACAACAGAAGCTTGTTTTCCTCTAGTTTTCTCCTAGCCTTCATCAATATTGAGATAATGTTTTTTTCTGAGTTCCTGCAGGAGCTCTGTACATCTCTCTGCCTGACCTTTTTTCTTGTCCTCTCCTCCCTTTATACTCAGATATCCAGTATCTGCCAACACAAACTCAACCACCATCTATCTCTGTGCTGATGACTCATAGATTTGTCCTCCCCACCTGAGAACTGTCTTCAGTTCCAATTTTAGCTGTTTCTTGGATGCAGTCTTCAGCTAAAACTCATCGTGGCTGAAACAGAGATCTTACCCTGACCTGCACAGCTATTCCAGATAGCAGAAGCTCTTTGTAAACCCAAATAGTATGTTTTCATTTCACTTGGTTATCATACACTTGACAAGACTATGCACAAGAGCTGTCAAATGTTACATATGTGATCAGGAATGTGTATCATCTGTCTGGACAGACACAACATATCCACACTGATATCCTCTCTCCTTTTAAATATTGTTAGGCTGAAAAGTGTAATTCACTGCATGTATTAGTTCAGCACAGTGCTGCTAAGAGCCAGCCTTTATCAACCCTCCTTACGCATTTCAGCCTCTCCAGGGAAAGCCCAGAGCTCTGCATCAAGCAGAATTCACTTCTTTTAAAATCCTTTTGGATCTGAGCAGCACCCAGCATCACAGCATCCAGCCTGATGACCAGAGCTCCTCAGCACTAGGAACAGAGCCCAGTTCTCTGTAATTAAAAAGGTGAGAGAGATATAAGAGAGATATAACATAAGAAATGCCAACTGAGTTTTGGGTTACATAAACATCACATTGTAAAACAAGGGGAAAAAACCAACAATGTAATGTTAAAAAGAGGTATCTAGGATACCTTATTCAAATCAATTCAGTATTAAAAAGACAACACAAGCACCACTGAGAAAGAAACAACAGAACAGACTGCTTTATATGAGGATTTCTTATTTGAATGAAGATTATACTGTTTTAAAATCTGCACGGTTCTCAATATCTGAATATAAATATTCACACTTACTTGAGTATAGTTAAATGATGGCCAAATATTATAGGCTCAGAGCAAAACCCAACCACAACAGTTTTCTTCCTGTAGGTTCTCTGAGGCTGTTACTGTGCAGACAGCCATTACATGACTTGATTCACCTTCTCCAACAAAGCTATGTTAGAATGTGACACTTCCATGGACTAGATAAATGACCACTATTCCAAATTTCCCACATTATTCTTTGAATTTAGAACCAATATCTGGTCCTCTGCACAGCACACTGAGAAAAACAGCATGCTCACTACTGCGAGCTGACATCTTCATTATTCCCACTGAGCATGGAAGTCGTGAATATGTTGCACTTGATTTCTTTTCTTCTGCCTTGTTAATAGATCATGTACGTGATGTAGTAATTCATCTTGAACATTTATTAGGCATATTCCATTTTTTCTTAGCATTGCACTTTGTCTGCCTGACAAATGACACCATATTTCTAAGCTTCGTCGTTGAAAAGTTTAACAGGAAAACTTCTGCGGGCAGCAGAGTAAGCAGCTGCTTTCCTGCAGATGCACTCTTCTTTGTTCACTAGGATAAAGCTCTACCTGGCTATGACACCTTGACCAAGCAGATCACACGCCCTGCAGGTACTGTGCACCTATCTGTACCAAGGTAGACCATACAGCAGCTGACTTCTGTATTTCTCCTCCCAGATAGGGGATTCATTGCAGTGTCCCCCCTCTTTGGCTGCCAATGTACACTACTACACATCATCTTTGAGAGACCTTCTCTTTCACATTTGGTGGAATTGAGCAATATTTTCCAACTGTAATTCATAAAGAAAGAGGAAACAGAACACAAACAAACCAAACTGAATGCATTAGCCTTATAGACTTCCCCTAAAATATAAAACACAACTTTTACGATGTAAGTTACGATTAAACGGGTAAGAAATAACTGGCAGAAATCTGACTGCCAGCAAGACCCAGTGAAACACAGCACTTCCATGAAAAAGGAAGAGTGCCAAGGAGAGTGGACTTCTTTTGCTTCTAATTATCACTTAATACAACCAACCCATTTTTTCCCAACAAGCTATTCAGAAGAGCGAGATGGGGCAAAAAGAAAACTTAAGTGCTTCCTCCAAGTATTTAATAAAAAGTCTTCCGAACTTTACATCAGAAGCACAGAATGATCTCACAATAAACTAAAAAAACAACAAACCAACAATGAATTTGAAAGCTGCACTTTTTTTTTGGCTTAAATAACCAACTGCATAACAATATATTCACCTTCTAATCTCAAGAATTAAGGAAAGATGTGCTATGCAGGAATTAACAGACTAGGAAAGGGAAGCTTGCTAAAATAATTCAATTCTATTCAACTGAAGACGTTCTTCATAAAGGGTCTAGTAAGGATTTATTGCAGTGTACTTAGAACATACTTCCTTTTCCTAGTCATAAAGCAAGAAAATCAACACTTCTTTGAATTCCATGCGCTAGGCAATGCAATGAAATGAAAAATAACTCTTGTGTGTACAAATGAATTTGGCATTAAAACATCTGCAGTGACTGTTGCTGTCATTACTCTGCCATATTTTATGAATCAGTGTAACACTCCAGTCTCTTATTGCAACTTCCTTTACAACACAAGCAGATTTATTGTTAAAAAATAGATCTTTAAGAGAAATAAAGAAGAAATTTAACAGTGCATGCTCAGTAAATTACTTCTTAAGTAGCACTTCTGTAAATAAAACAGAGCACAATTTACTGAGTTAAGTCATTGTTCCAATACCTGCTCCGAGGTCACGGTTTGACAAGACAGTAAATACAGTTTAGATTTGACAGGTTGATTTTTACTGGAAGGCTTCATGCCAAATAGTTACTGTCTTTCCTCCCACAGTAGGCATTAAGACAGCACAAATGATATATTGTGTACTCTTATTAACTTGAGAAACGTGATAGTTTCCCTGCCTGATCAAAGTTACTGTACAAAATCTGACAGTAAATCTGATCCAGGATCAGCGGTCACAAAGCCACATCCTTGGTAGCTCCTACACGAATACCATCTGTGGCAACAGGCTGGATGTGCCAAGATGGAAGAACAGGCGCTCTGCTCGGACCTTTCAGCAGACAGAAATTATTTCATTGACAGATGGGGTACTGCATCAGAGCCTCGTTTATTTTTTAACACATAATGTTAATAACCTAACACAAAGTCAGCTGACTTGGAGCTGACTTTAAAGGCATATATCTGTAAAAATGTAAACTCTAATATTAATTTTTTGTTACAGTTTGGCTTCCAGTTTCCCACTATTTTAGCAAAACAAATCAAGGCAAACATTATTACATATTAATTTCAGTTAGACGATTACTTCTTTGATATTAAATGCAAAAAAAACCCAACCGTTACAATTCTGAAAATATAAAGCACTGTTCTCATCTTGAAATCTGCCCACTGCCTTTACTCAATACTGAACAGAGAAACGTCACAGCTTCTTATTTTGTTCTTTGTTCATGATTTTCAACCATTGATTCTACAAAGACCCTCCCTGCAATTGTTGTGATACACAAAGCATGCATTAGCCTTACACTCAAATCTTTTTTGTTTTAGTACAATGCAATTTAGTTCTGGTTATGTGCTACAAACATAAAGTTGAAGGACAATTGAACGGACTGCCACTGGGAGCACTGACCTCACAAAGCTAACGTGGTCATTAGAAAAGTATCCCAGAACATGTGCTAAAGCTATTTACACACGCAGTTTTCAGAAACACACTGAGGCAATCTCCATGTCAGTTTAGTGCAATACCTTACTGCTGCTGGCTCATCTTTACAGTGACTCGGTAAAGAAGAACCTTACTGACCCCTCTAACTTCCAGCAACTTATTTCCTGCTCCTTTCCCAATCTAAGAGCACCAACTTGGAGCACATCTAACCTTTGTAAGTTTACATTATCACTCTTTTCTACCACTGCAGCCTGGAGTAAACCAGATCAGGCCCAACAGGAATAGAAGTCAGAAAAGAGAAAAAGAACAAAATTACGAAAAATCAATCCTTGCTCTCTTTTATTTGCTTTACAAAGATCTGTATATACTTAGGCCAATATTAACACCTAGCCCTGAAGAAATGAGCAAGAACTCAGCAAGAATTTAAGCCATCCCCTCCCATGAAATTATACCAGATCACCAGCAGCAGCTTGACAAGTCCCAGGTGCTCATTTCTATCTTCACAGCATCTCACTCCCACAACACATTGCTCGTGGGACAGCATTTTAAAATGAATTAGTTACCATTTTAGAATCATCTATTTTTTGCAGAGCTCGATCAGATCACTTCCTTATCCTGTTTCAAAGCACAGCTCCACAAATAGCCCTCACCATTCCTGATGGGGAAGGGACAGTGAGCTGCAGCAAGGGAGACAGCAGCACCTCAGAGCTCCCTTCACACCAAAACAAGCCAAGCAAAGAGGCTTAAACGGCAGCAATTGTAGAGCAACTTCAAGGGCTTGTGTTTCAGGGAAGGAAACACCCTGTGAATCCTCCTGGGGGGGTAGATGGGGGATATACCTCTCCTGAAGGAAGCACGAGGGGCTGTGAAGTGTGAGGTGCTTCAAGCACACCTCCCTTCAGGCTTCATGGCTTGGAGCCATGCTCTGCTTGCAGGATTACTGACTGGTGGTATGAAGAGCCTCAAATGACAGCACACCTTTAGCTGAAGCACGGCTTTTCCCCTTCCTGTCACAGAGGCAGAGTGCCAGGCCTGCCCCGGCCTCCGCTGTGGGCCTCACTCTGTGCTCTGCACAGTGCCAGCACTGCCCTACCAGCATGGTGCCAAAGGAAGTTACGTCTCCCTGTTAAACAAATACAGCGACCTTATCAAGTTTTGCTCTTGTTTATTCTACAGCTTAAGAGCTCGATGCCCCTTTTCCTTCCCCACATGCTGCCTCTCCAGCAGAATAACGCTGACTCTGATGAGCTGCAAAGAGAACTGACACAAATGCAAAATGGCATTGCTGTGCTCAGAAGAAACATGCTCAAAATAAAACGAACTTAATGATCACCTTCAGCTCCTTCTATGGGTAGATTTGAAGGGTTACATCAAAACAAAGCAGTTAACTGATTTTGGAATCAGCCTGAACCATGATGGTAATTACAAGGCATTCCCTTGTAAACAATTGTTGGTAACGCTGAATAGTTTTTGTTCATCCTTCTCTTTCCTACAATTTACCTGTCATATTCAGTCCAAAATTTATACACTAGTGCTTTCTATTCACTGAATTCCTTATATGCCCCTTTCAAATACGCTACAGCTAGAATAAGGATAAAACAGCAATTAAATACAACATGACACATTCAGAGGAAAGAAGCCCAGCTACCAGGAGACAAGTTACCCATACTCTGTGGATGTGCAGCTTATTAGTTTTCCAACAGATCCTCGTCACTTCCCATCCTGGCTGAGAGGGACAAACTCAAAGCTGATTACACTGACTAGAGTTATCTTCCCATCTAAACTCCACCATCTTTCATAGATCTCACAAGTCAAAAGACAAGTACATACCTGTCCGAACTTCTTGTCACCAACCAACAGTCAAACCAAGTATTTGTACCCTGAGCTGACATTCACATTACTATCAGGGTATCACAATGTCCTTTTCACAGAAGGGATCATATCTGAAGAGCACGCAGTGTAAAATTAGTGCCAGGTTAAATCCAATGACACTGAGCTTCTTCCCGAGCGACAAGGGAAAGGGACAGTAGGAAAAGTCTGACCTGACATGGCAGCGTAAGGCTGGAGATGCTGGTCCCAGCTTCCACCTTTAGGTTGAGTACTGGCCTCAGCTACTGTGAGGCTTTCTCTCTTTGCCATTTTACATGAAAAGCAGTAAATCCAGAATTTTTACTGCCTATGCCCTATTGTTCTGGCACCTCAAATATCTGCACTACTGTGGCATATTTTGAGCCAACCTATTTCACTGAGCTGAGGGATTTACAGTCTGAGGTACATAAAATCCCAGGCTCTGGAATTATCTGATTGTTGATTTAATCTCAGGTTGCCCAGAATTCTTTTTTTATTTTTTTAGGCCAGCTAGATTGAAATGACTAGATATACAAACACCTCTACTAATAAAAGACACAATTCTAATCTACACTACTTAGAATTCTTTTACAAGGAAAAACACAAACATTATGCAGAAAAATCAAATGACAGCCTGGAAAGGAAGCATTTTCTCCAAAAAGTACTTCTTCAACCTTCTGAAGAGCAAGTAGCACTACATTTTTCTCATTAGTTTTAATGCAAAGAAACTGAGTCATTCTGATATAGAAACTCCAAATCCTTACAGGGATACTTGCTTTACTAACTTCAGAAAATCATCCCTGTTGCAGGCAGGGACACCTCCCTCTAGTCCAGGTTGCTCAAAGCCCCATCCAACCTGGCCTGGAATATGCATATATAAAATTATATAACATCAGAGTTAACAAACGTGTAACGTGTCATTTAAAAGATATAAACTGGAAAAATATTGTTTTTAATTTTCCTGATATTAAGTCGTGCAACTTAGGAAGGAAGATATTTTGAATTTATTTTTAGTGAGAAGTATTGACAAGGGAGACTTCAAGTTTTGCTTCCAACAAAACTGTTGGCAAAATAACAGGATCAAGATTCTTAGCACTGAAAATGCCCCCAAATCCAAATACTCCATAGAGAAAGTTCATGAATAGAACTGATGCCATTTCAGTCCATTTTCCCACTTTCAACCTTTATAAAAACTGAACTCTTGGAGGCTTCGCTCTGTTCCTTATTCCTCTGCCTGTTCTTTCCAAGAATAGTGCTGTCACAGATTTCCTGCTTGAAGTAAACACAGTTCACACACCTGACTTTTCCCTGACCTCAAACCACGGCAAACTATTTCCTCCCTTTCAGATTTTCTCCTTGTATACCCTTCGTTGTATACTCGTGTTACCACGAATGTTCCACGTATTGTTCTCTGAGGAAGACAATTTGTAAGACAGACTTCTACAAATCCCAACTACACCACGTTACCAACATACCGCCCGCTTTCGCTAGAAATGAACGCATAAATATTTAACTGCTGTGCTCATACTTCTACAGTGACAGAGCTTTCCATGCACAGTACTTTCTGAGATGTATTCCACGAGCGAGCGTCATCAAAATGTGCTTAGTAAAATGCTGCAGTAATCCAAAAGCAACAAACGCTTAAACTGAAAAGCACGTGCCTCGTCACACAGAAATCATAAAGCACACAAACGTTAGCAGAACACTGTTCTGCCTGGCTGTGCTGCAGAAATGGCATCTACTCAGCAGCAATATGGTTGTAGAAAGTTCACAGGGAGAAGAAAAAGCAGCTTTTGAGTGTATCTGACCAAATGGATGCTGACTGTTGCTCCTCCTGATTTCAACCAGCGAGATGCAAAGTCCTGAAGGTTCCTATAACCCACATGTAAAGCATTCCACCACACTCCTCATTGAAAAAAAAAATATCACATTTCCGAAGCTTTTCTGATGGCAGGGAAAAATGAATTTAAGACTAATTCATAATTAAATAAGTGTTATGATCATAGTTTAACCAGAAAAGAAATGGAACATGCTTGCATTCCGCACCAATCCTTTGGCTATGTGCTTTCTGAGCCAGCAGCCTGTCAGAGGTGCCTGACATACAGCAGCAGGCTCACAGAATAAATACCCATCATGAACAATTACTGGTCAACACACAGATGCTACTTCTCTCCCCTGTCATTAAAGCAATGGAAAGCACTAGTGAGATTGTATTTTTCCACACAAGGAAAGCAGGAGGGATGAAATCCCACACAATACAAATGCAACACGTCAACCCTAGTTAACTAGAGAGTGTATCCCACCAAGGGCTACATCCCTCAGTGATTGAGGACCAAGGGGTGCAAAAGAACATGAACAGTACTATGAGAATCAGAGCTGCAATGGGGCTCCCACATCTCTACCCACAGTAGTTGAAGACCTTGCCACTCACTGCAGTCCACCTCCCTGCCAGCATTTGCTTTCCTGGCCACTTCCATGCACAGCCAACACTGTCAGAAGGAGCTCACACGAAACACAGAAACATTTTGTTACAGCATATTAACTGCATCTTAAACCACAACGATAAGGTCTAGCCGAAGCTCAGTATTCCTTGATGGACTACCAACATCAACAGTAAATGCAGCAGCATGAATTTTGATTTTCACTCCTCTTTTCTGCTTGGGAACTACATTCACTGCTCTGTGCGGTGTAAAATGCAAGAGGCAGTCCTAGAGACAAGATCCGGAACAAAACTACTGTGCTTATCTGCATGAGGGCTTTGGGGGCTTCAGAACATACACTGAAGCTTATTTCTTCTGCAGCCTGAACAGAATACAAGATGCAATTGTTGGGCTTTTGCTGAACTCAGAAGTAAATACTACAGCAGTGGAATTAGATTCAACCAGCAAATGTACTGGGTTGTCTGGCACTTATCTCTGAATCACAGTTCTGAGATTTTGGTTGCTGCATTCACTCGACTACTACTGATTACTCACCAAACCTTACCCAAGCCACTCATTCTTACTTCAGTTTAAAGTAAAGACAACAAATCAATTTAACTAATTGAAATATTTTCAGATATTGCTGTGAATGACCAATTTTATAGGACTGTACGTCACATCAAGTAAATTTAAACCATACCAGAGAATGAGTTCTAATGTACTCTTTACTGATTACTGAAGGAAAGCTGATGAAACGACCTATGCTACTGAGGGGGAAAAATGAGAGGCACCTATGAACGTGTGGGCTCTGAGCTTCAGGTGATCCCTGACACGTCAGATGCAGCTACTCACACTGTGACAGCCACAGAAAAAAAAAGAGCAAGACAGTGATTCTTTTTCATTCATTTTGAGTATATATAAAAATCCAGCCACAGCCTGGTTCACTGCTCACTACCTGCAGAACAGCATTTTCAGTGTCAACAGGCAAAGAACTGTAGAATGGAACAATACAAACTATGCTGGAATACTCCGTTTGCTCTTCCACAAACCAACATTTTTTCATCCTGAAAAAGCCATAGCGTTCCAGCAGAGCCCAGCTTTCCTTTAGCAAGGGCCAAGCACTTCTTCTCCATAATCAAAATGCTCCGTAAGACATTCAGGGGATTGAAATGTGATTCAGAGCATTACGGATCACAGCAGCAGTATTTCCTGAGGATCAGCCCAACAAACAAAAAGCAATGTGCAAAATTTTTGCTCGCCTTGCCCACATGTAAGTCGGCAGTAGGGCAGCTGAGCTCCTTAAAGCAAACCGCGGTAGAACATAAAGGCCACCTACACCCAGTACCTGGTAAAACGATAAGACGGAATATAGAAAAGTTTGCTTACTTTTCAATCAGAAAAGCCCACTGCGTGGAGCAAAGGCCCTGAACACCTCCGTACTCACAGCATTCATGTGACCGTCAATCCCACAAACTGTATCTTAAAATCGGTTGCGTTATGCAACTTCCAAGCGGCGCGCCTGTAACCTACAAGCACGCAACATCCCCCGGACACGTCAATACCCGCCCGCAGCACCGCGGGGCTCCTCGCGCAGGTTCCGCCGCCAGCACCGAGCGGCCGTGCCGGGGTTGTTCCCGTCCCGGCCCGGCTGCTCCCGGGGCCTCAGCAGGAAGCACCCGGCAGCTGTTCCCAGCGCTCGGCCGCACTGCGCGAAAACATTACAAAATAAAAGCTATCGTTTCAGCTCCCGGCACACAGACGGCAGCGCTTCCCAGCGCGGGAGGCGGCGAGCCCGGCCGGCCGCTGCTCCGACAAGAACGAGGTGGAAATGATTCCTGACCTATTTTCGGAGCGATAAACAATCGGCGGCGGCCGAGCGCTGCCCGGGCACCGAAACTTCAGCCCGCCGCCTCCCCCTCCCAACAGGGGCCGGGCCGGAGCGGCGCCGTAGGGGCCGGGAGGGTCCCGCAATAAACACGTCCCCCTTGCAGCGTGCCCCTGGCGGGCACGGGGCTCCGTTCGGCCGCAGCCCGGCGGAAGGGGCCGGGAGGCGGAGCGGGTGTTGGTGGGGGGGGACGCGCCGCGCTCCCGCCGCCCGCCCCCCCTTTCGCCGCCGCCCCGCACCGACCTGGGACAGAAAGGAGCGGCCGCCGCCGCTCGGCCGTCGCCTGCTCGCTTCCCGCTCGCAGCGCAGTCCAGGCCGCGGCAGCAGCGGGGTGGCGTAGCGCGGGCATCCGCCGCTCCCGGAGCCGCCGGCGCTGGGCGGGGAGGGGTGGGGGGGGGGGCTGCCGGGAGCCGGCCGCGAGCCGCTTCCTGCCGCCCCGCGCCGAGGGCCGGCGGGTGCCGGAGGGTCGCGGCCGCCTCTGGAGGAACGATCCCGCGGCTAGGAACAGGCGGAGGCTGGCGGCGGCGGAGCGCTCGGTCGCCGCATCCCCAGCTCCCCGCCGGGCTTTCCGCGCCGCCTCCGGCTCCGAGGAGTCGCTCCCGCGGCGCTGCTGGCAGCCGGAGCCCCGCCGCCGCGCCCGGCTCGGGCTCTTGCTCCCCCTGCCGCCCCGCCGGGCCGCGGCTCGGGCTCCTCCCGCGGCTCCGCGGGGCCGGGCCGGGCCGGGCCGGAGGGGAGCGGCCGGCGGGGCCTCGGGCGCTCGCGGGCCCGATTCCCCCGGGGGCCCCTCCGCGGGGCCGCGCGCACGGTGCGGGGAGGGCTCCCCATGCTGCGGCCGGGGCTCGGGATCCCCAGCGCCGGGGGTGGGTGGGGGGCAACGGAGCGGCCTCTGAGGTGCGGGACGGGAGCTGGCGGCAGTTGGTTGAAGCCCAGTGTGGACAACGCTCTTGTAAGACCCGCGGCAATGTGTTATAGCAAAGTGCAACTAAGCGGGCTGTGAGGAGGCTGCTTGTCCTAACGCGGAGGGAGAGAGATGCCTGCATTTACAAGTGCAGGGTACACCCTGAGAATCAGTTGTTTTCGACGGTTCTCCGAGCCGAAACAATCGGCTGTCTGAGAAGAAAACTCGTTTCCTTCTTCGCCTTCTATCTGTTTGCCTTCCCCGGAGAGGAAATAAATAAATAAGGAAAAAATAAACTTGAATGTGAAGAAAACTTTCATCTTAGCTTAAAGCTTCAGAACCCAGCGTGGGCCTCCCCTCTGAAAGACAGACCTGAACCTGTTCTGCACAAGTCTGTTAGGGGAGTGACAAAGCAGGCTGTCAGCAGTAGGTTTGCTTATGGTATTCCTTTGATTGCAGTGAGCCTTTCAGCATGCAGCCTCGGGACGGTCAAGTGGACCTATTCATCTTTGCATGTGGTTCTTTCGTTAGTACTTCTATCAGTTAATTTAGCATCCGAAAATGCCAGCAGAATAGAGCAGTGCAGGCAGCCTGGCGGTGCTGGGCATAGAAGGACAGAGGGACGGGACATGATCACAGCACAGTGCTGAGGCTTTGCAAGGAGTCCTCCTGAGTTCCCAGCACCTGCTTGTTTCCTTACAATCTGATTGAGATTGTTCTCATCGCTGCACACAGATCTTTGCTCGCTGCAAGCTGAACTCATGGCTGTCTGGAAATTCAATTCTCATAAAAGAGATCTCAGCTGATGGGAAATGATTTAAATTAAACTTGCGTCTGACTTATCAGGGCATGTGTGTGTGTCTCAAAGCTTTTTACAAAGGCGGTTTCTAAAATGCCATTTTGTTTATTTACCAGTGATTATTTTGGGACGGGCTTGAATAACTGCTTAGCAGTCATGTAGAGTTGGCCCTGAGGTACCAAACCAATACTCAGTCTGTCTGTGTATGGCTGACCAAAGAAGCCGCCAGTCCGAGGCACAGCACAAACTTTGTTGTCTCATAAATATGGTGTTTTTATAAGAAAAAGTGCTCAGTGCCAGGTAGTGTCTGTGGCTCTTGAGGCAAATTCTGTGGGAGGTGTTCTGGTTTCTGAGCAGTCCAAGGTCAGGCTGATGGTTTGGATTTGTTTTATGTATTTGCACAGATGTATACTTATCTGGCTCAGTACTACTGCTTTTGTTTCATTTTTTAATATCTCTCTTGAAATTTCTGCTATAAGGAAAATATATCTAGCAGGCTTCTTTCCTATCAAGTGGAGGACGCATTTCTTGGCAGCTCTTTTCCCCTGATAAAAGCAGAGAACTGGCAGCTTGTTCCCACAAATGGCAGAGCTCCCATTTGAGAAATCTGATGTACTGTTGCTCCCTCACCAAAACCCACTTGTGAAGGTCTATCACAAGTCAGCCCTATTGCTGACCAGGCCCTTCTTTTGTGTGTGACAATGAGTACTGTCCTACTGATGGGGTCTCCTGGCCTCCTGCATGGCTTTGTAATGTCTCCCTGCTTGCTCGTGTAAGGAAGGATGCCCTGACAGTTTTTCTGAATTGAGAGAACCTTCTGGAATAGCAGATCTCTGAGTCTGCTGCACAAAACTGCTTGTTCTCCGGGAGATTTTTAAAGCACAGGTGCTGCAAAATGAATACCCCATTCAAGAGTGGATACGCGTGGCCTTAAAATCTCCAGGGATGGGGCATCCACAGTGTCTTTGGCCATTTTATTCTGCAGAAACTGTTTTGGTTTTTTTCCCCCCATGGAAAAATAAACTAAATGCTAAACTTATCTCTGAGCATTTTTACTAATTGGGAATCTCATTAAAAGTTCCTGATCTGTGAGCATGAGTGCATGGCTTGGTGCAGCACTCATACTGCTCTGCATCTCAAGCTAGCATCAAGCTCGTGCAATGCGTGACCAAACTGGGAACTGAAATGCTGTGTAACGCCAGCAGCTGAAGTGAGAAACAGGACTGAACCAAGATACAATGCCACACAAAAGCAACTGTGCTGCTTCCAGTTTCAGAGCTGGTTTGACCACCAAGAACCCAGGCATCTCTGTGCAGTGCTATGATGTGTCATATCGCAAGCATGTGGTGGGAACAGAATGATCCAGTAAAAGGCAAGTGAGACAGAATGGAGCTGTGTAAGCCTTGGAAGAATGCATGAAGTTTGGAGAAGTAAAAACAATGCTTCCACTGTCTGTATTTGTACTGAAAATCAAGATCAAGCAAGCTTTTGCCCTTCTGCTTCCCTCTTCTGTGCAAGTGATGGCTGTATCAGGAGCTCGTTCAAGAGTTGGAGAAAAATAAATGAGTCAGACAGAAATCTGTATGAGTGGACAAAGAGAAAGGTTGAACCTCAGCAAAATTAACCAAAACAAAAAATTCAACGTAGAGTGGGATGATAAAGATTGACAGATTTCGAGCTGACTTCATATTGCATGGCTGGTTCATGTATTATTGTGTCTGGGACTTAAAACTGGGTAAGTCTGAGTGGGGGAATGATTCCTGTCAGAGAAGCAGCTGTTGATTGTGCTGCTTTGCTGTCAAAATACAGAAAAAATGCTGAATGGGCTTTCAACTGCTCTGTGAAAATGGATTTCTACACAACTGCCAGATTTGGCTGTGCTCCCCAAACCCAAATACAGGATGCACAGCACTAAATATATTCACTTTCAGATAACAGAACTGTGTGAAACATCTTCTGTAATGGCTTTAATCACGAGAAAACATAGAAACTAATTACATCTTGAGAGCGTCTTGATAACTCTGTGTTGAAAATAGTGAATGAGAAGATACTTTCATGTACTGCAAAGGATTTCAGAGAACATATAATTGCAGAATGGTAATTAAACTAGTATGCTACTAAAATAGAGAGCATTACAATTGAGATGTCATTTTTTTACTTAAAAGAATTTGATTAGTACAGTCTAAAATTAGCTTTTAAACCTCATTGCATAATAACTGTTTACTATATTTATAGGATTCACAGAAGATTGATTACAAGCTACTTTTTAACATGTTGTTTCCTCATGACAAATGTTCAGATTTATTTATTTTTGTCAATTTGGCTGAAGAATCATATATAGAAAGTAGTGATATAAAAATATGGCTACAGAATGTGAAGGATCAACCTTCACTTATCAGCACACGCTCTCAAAGTGCTGCTCAAAGCAGGGAGCTCAGTGTTGTTGCTAACTTCTTGCATGCTGAAAGAATATAAGGAACTGCTTTTTTAGTGCAGAGTGCAAACAGTGATATAGGAAACCCTTCAAACCACTGCTTTAATCATTGGTTTCAGGGGGAGCAACCATCATTCAAGTTTAGGTGTACTGAAGTTCCCAAAATAAGGGACCTTCAGGAGGTGCTTGATACAGGTTTAAAGAAATGAACACAAGGTAGTTGTTGGAAATGTCCAAGTAAAGATCAGAACAGTATTAACTGAAGGAGATTGATTAATAGGAAGCTGAAGGTGTAAGAGGGGAAAGCTGGTTGTACATTCAAAAAGGAAAATGGAAGGAGAGAAACCATGAGATGACAGCAACATGAGACTCGTAGGAAATAAAGATTTAGAACAAAACATTAATCATCCTTCAGAAACAAAGACGGGAAGAAATGTAATCTATAGGGTGTCGAAATAGCTGTAGTCAGGTAAAAATCTCAGGGTGGAGATTCTACAGAGAAAACTGCATTTCTTTTTGCTTTTATTTATGAGGTTAATATTTCAAGGAAGGACTCCAGAAGTCCAGCAGTGTATGTTATATTAGTGTTCATCAAATGAAAACCAATGAGGGAAGGAGATGTAAAACAAAAATAAATAATAATCTGAGTCTCTTAGCCAGAGTTTAAGAAAGTAAGATTTGCCTCAGAAAGTCTAATGCTGAGAAACTACAGGAAATATAATCGTGTTGTCATTGCTATTTAGAAAATTAAGGTGCATCAAACCTAAATACCTAGTTCAAGTAATAGTTAATATCCACACTTTCATCTAACAATTTCATTCTTTGTCTTTTTGATGGAGCAGCAATAGGAATGAATTCATGCTCCATGGCAACAACAGAGCTTTCGGAGCAAGTTGAACAGTGGCACGACCATAAGTACCCTATTTTCAGGGTATTGCTTGTCACATCCTCAGAGTTTCGGAAAACAGCTTTCTGAAGGTCACTCCCTGACCATGTCACCATAAGGACATGGTGCTTGTGCCTCTGGTCCCGCAGGGAAACGTTCTCCTTGTGTTAGTTGGCTCTGCCAGCAACAACCATCGCTAATCCTGTGGTCAGGTCCCATGGTGAGTGACTTCTGCCTTGGAGCCTTCTGGCTCAGCTGTTGGAAGCGTGTTCCACAGCCTAACAGATCCCACCTTCACAAGAAGTATTTCCTCACGTTCAAGTCACATTTTGCTTTGTTCTAGGCTTCACTTGGAGCTGCCCATTATCCTTTGCAGGATATGGTGAATATTTATGTTCCCGCTGGACACTGCTTTTTATCATCATGTTGAGCTGCACGAGTTTAGGACTACCATTGCTTCTCACTTGATAACTCAATTGTTTTAAATTTCTTTGTATTATTCATATGGAACAAAATGTTGCATTTGAGGTATAACCCCACTGGTGCCACCTGCAGAGAGACCACTGTATATCCTAATGGGTCCATCTGTGTGTACAAGACAAATGCCCCCCAGGTTTTTATTTGCTTTTCTGCTGTATTAAATGAGTGCTTTATGAAACATTGTCCATCCGCTACCACCTCCAAGATATTTTGAAGCATTTTCTCTGTTGCTCTATTTGCTTGCATTTTTTTTTCTGAGCTTAATTGTAGTTTATTTTTGCCAGCCATATACCTAATTTATCTGGATCATTTATGTGCTTTCTCTGTGCTGATTGCTTTTCTTAATTTAGCTATCATTACTAAGTTTAATTAATGGATTGCTTGGTTTATCTTCTGAAATACAACTGAAAATTCAGACCAAATATAAAAAAAAAACAGTTCAACTAGATGCTTTTCACCAACTGTGCTTTTCTCAGTTCTATATTATGCCCAGAGAAGCTGTGGTGCCTCATCCCTGGAGATGCTCAAAGCCAGGCTGGATGGGGCCCTGGGCAGCCTGAGCTGGTGGAGGGCAGCCCTGCCCACAGCAGGGGATTGGATCAGCTGATCTTCAAAGTCTCCCCCAACCTAAGCCATTCCATGATTCTGTGTTGCTGTTTATCAGTTTTTTGCTGCACAGTATCTTTCCCAGATTTCTATCTGATTATGTAATATAAGGTTTGCTCATACTTTATGAGTTACTCTTTTTTTTTTTTTTAAATAACCCTATATAGTTCTGCGAGCTAGGGAGTTCAGCAATAGAATAAATCCAAATTGACTTTTCTGCAGGATGTGACTGATGGTTGAAATGAGCTCTTAGTTCATAATAAGCTTGAAAAGATGAGAGAGGTATGATGTGATAAGTGTGAAGAAAGAAGAGGAAACAGAGTTTTCAGGGCTTAACCGTATTTTGCTCAGTCCTTTGCTCTGTTTGTCAAGGACTAGTATGGTAATGTAGGCCCTCGGGGCAGAGGGCCTACAGTCCTGTACCAGTGTGTTATGGAACTGGTAGAAAAGACCACCACAGTTATTATTGCAAAGAAAAAAGTATAGAGGTGAAGCATAGGCCTCATGTAATTAATTAATCCAACTCTGTTAGTGTAAGTGTTTGAAGAGCTGATGGTAATCATTTGCATACCTTTGGTGGCATGTCTTCATTTTTTTACAAACTTTTCTCAAAATGAGCTTTCTAAATGATGGGAATAAAGGGGATCATTTGTAGATAATCTCAAGCCCATGATACTGTTGATTTTAAAATATGCTCATGTAAGATTCTATATGCAAACAGCTGTGAATTGTTTTTCTATTTAAATTTTCACATTACTGATTTTTCTCCTTGGCTACCTCAGACATGAGTTAACTGCTGACGTGGAAAGCACTAGGGCCTGTTTATTTTTAAAGAAGTGTCTTTGAAACATCAGAAATGATTGCCAAAACCAAATGTCATGCTAATACTGTTTTTTGAAAATGCAAAAGTCTTTTGCAAATATATGCTATTGTGCTGTGCTTTAGGTAGTTCTAATGCGAGATTAATCTTGCAGTTAATACAGTGAAGGAGAAGTCCTTGTCCCTTACCATGTCTAGTACAAAATATTGTTTGTTGTTATTTCATTGTAAGTCGCACACTATGGGGGATTTAAAATGCCATGTCTCCTAAAAAGTAGGAATATAAACACACGGTCTGAGGTGGTGCCAGTTCTTAGTAAGCCAAATGTCTACAAAAGTGGGCTGGAGAATGTGAACCTCCAAGGCCAAGAAAGCTATAAAGCACATGAAACTAGTCCATGAATTCCATTTCTAAAATTCATGTATCTTTTTGTTGATTGAAACAGTTCTGTGAAAGAAATATTTTTGCAGGTAAGAAACAGGTTCCAGGCAGGATGATGGCTTTTACTATTCTCTGAATAAGACAGTAATTTTTTTTTTTTTTTTTTTTGCCTCTTTGTGGTTGCCTGGACATTGGCTTTAGACTTCTATTTATATTTCTGTCTAAGCAGATGTAGCTGAAATGGGCCATACCTTGGCTTTTCCCACTGTGGTTGTTACTCAGAACAACAGAGCCAGCAGCAGGTGCCTTTCTTCAACGCAGCTACAGACCTAAAGCTGCCATTATCCTCTCAGGGACTCTGCAGATGAAGGAGTTCTGCAAATTACAGTACCCGATGATGCAGTTTACATATGCAGCCTGTCACATTCAGGTGTTTCTTGATGTGTTTATTTTTTTGTAGACTTCACACAGTTAGTCTTCTGTATAGTGTGTTTTGCATGAACAGATCTCTTTCTGAGTGCTTGCAAAACTACCAAACAAGCCAGACACCTAGAAAAGCATATCCTGCTCCTGCTAATTAAAACCAACTGTTGCTAAAATCAGATCAAAATGATGCTCTTTTACAAGCTGATGTCCATCCTTCCTGTGCACTGGTATAGGGACCCAGGAATAAGGTCACACAATTTCTTAGCTGGAAGATGACCTGAAGATACTAAAGGGAGAACAAAAACATGGCGTTAATTCTGCCAAGTGCAACATTGAACTGTCCATTGTCAGTCCCACACATCTGGGGGTTTATGGTGGTATAAAGGCTGGGTATGAGTGGAAGAATTAGGTAAAGTGGTTGTGAAGTATTAGAAGATTGATAATTAACAGCTGCATATGTACTATTTACTAATGTGTGGTGCAGAGATCTGTGAGCTAACACTGATTGGAACAACTCGCTGGCATGTTCACTGAATAAATGTATCTCTCAGGACTGCTGCTGGTGAATTGCTGCTTTGGAAATCCAGCACATTCTCAGTGATGTGAACCAAGCCACAGACTTTTCAGTGCTGTGCACTATGAGCTTCGTTTAATGCAGGGTTTACATTCAAAACTGGGAAGTTATGTCTCAACCAGTCCTTCCACGTTGGCCCCCTCCTCAAGGCTGATCTCATTTCTATCAGTTCACATTATCTCTTCCATAATTTGCACAAGGACCTTGAGTGAGAAGAGGAAAATCAACATGACCCCAGTGTATGACAGGACCACCTATGCTCGTTTTCTATGAAGTGTATGAAATGTTGTGTAGGTTTTATTCTGTAGTCGCTCGCTGCTGTTTCTGCAACAGTCAGAGGATGTTTCCCCACTCTGCAGGCCAGCTCCATGCAGCCTTTTTTCCTGGCTCACTCTATTATTCTACTCACAGTGGTGATGGAAAAACCTTCCTGCAAACTGGCAGCTGTGGTTGAATGCAGCAGTGTTCTTTAATGGAAAGCAGTAATAAGAAAATAAAAAACTTCATGGAGTGTACCCCAGCAAAGCATGACTTACTGTAACAGTCATTAGAGTAATTTCCATTTCTATATTTTGGATATGAAGACGTAATATGCTGCTCTTACCCATCCTGTTCATGGATATCAATAAAATATAGCTCTTGAATCGCTAAGAATTCCAATGCATTTCTGAGTTCCTGTGATACAGAAAGCATCTCACTGTCACTGCAACTTGAAATCTCTCCAGCAACTCTGTTTATGACAAGACATGAGAAGGCTTTGCTTGTGCACAAAGATATCTTCCTTTCTGAAGTAAGACTTCTCCGCCGTTTTGATAGATGAACAACATGGTATTCATGAAGTCACAGCACACTGAAAAGGATTTATAGCAGTTGAATTCTTCTCTACCTGCTGAGTTCTAGACTCCACCCTTACATTCATTTTTATTTGGGATAGTTTACAGATAGTTAATAATTAACAGTCCACTTGCTTTCCTGGGGAATACAGTCACTTTATAAAGTTTCACAATATGCAGAAATCTACTGTACCAGAGATTCAACTGCACAATGGATTCTTGAGACAAAAGTTGTTACTTTGCAGCTACGGGAGTGGGGAAATTGATTATATCTTTCTGAACTGTATTTTCCTCTATCACGTTCTCATGCAACAAGATCGATTCCTTCTCATGAGTGACAGCCTTCAAAGAATTAGACCAAAATAATGGAAGACCAGGCACAGTGACTGCCAGGCTGCATAAGGACAGGCCAGGGCGCGTGTGTGTGAGTTTGGAGAGCAAGCAAGGAAAGCACATGGGAGTGTCACAGGAAAGCATGTGTACAGTCACGTAAAGTGAAGTGCTGTAGGGGTACACAGAAGTGAATCCAAGGTGAAGAGGCTTTAAAATCTTCATGGATTTGCCTTGGTGTATCATTTATTCAAGTATCATTTTATTCGTGGAGAACAGTGCTACACACCAGAGTTGTAGGACCTCATGTCATTGGCATCTTTCACTGCTCTCAGTCTCAACACCAAAAGAACAACAGGTACATTTCTGCTTTTTTTTCTTCTCTGTGACAAAACTATGTGCAATATTTGCCTAATTTTTTCACTGCAGTCAGACTCGCACAGAATGCCTGCAAAAAATGCTGGATTTAAATACAAGCCAAGTGGACCAGTGAACTGCAATTTTATTGGCAAAGTTTCAGTGCATTACTGATATGCCTGAGAATTTAAAATGTGTACAGGTGTTCCTTATCGTCTTTGCTGTGATAGACAACGTACCTTTGGCAGCCTTAACTACTTGGTGGCTGTAAAGCTGTTCCTTTGTTCTCAGAGATACAGTGAAGACAAAAACATAGCCAGCACCCAAAATAGAGAGCAAACAGCCCCTTTTGTTGCCACTTGGCTGGTGCCACACTCCACCACCGCCATGCACCCATTATGCTGCCACTTGTCCTGCTGGCACATGTCAGGACAAGCCGTCTGCAATCAAGGCAGCAGATGGTTCTTTGGGTCGCCTAAAGCCAGAGTTGGCATGGACACATCGTTTATGATGCTGCTAAGAGAGAACAACATATTGGCATGGACATAATCACAAATCTCTGGATAATGAAGGCATCCTGTACCCTGTTATGCCAGTCACTCAGAGCAGTTGTCCTCAAGTTTATGAAAAACGTTTTTTTCTCTGTCAGTGTGCTTTCTTGTTTCATATCTGGTGGCACATAAGCATTCAGTCCATAACCCATCCATTTAAACCTAATTGAAGGAAACTTTGGGGAATATTTCAGGTTTCGACTATGCTTGTGGACAGAACAGCACAGTTGCCTTAAAAACATCTGTGTCTGCTGGGCCAGAGATAGAATTGGCAACATGGAATTAAGGCCAGTTCATTTCTCTCTGTTTTGCCAAGCTCAGAAGAGGGAAAGCGAGACATTTCTGAACAGTGGTTGACACAACTGTTAAAGCTGTTTCAGGATGCTTCAGATGTTTCAGGAATGCAGAAATTTCAGGAGCCCACTGCTACACATATTCCGTTTCCACTATGATATTTCCAGCAGAAGGGAGTGAAGAGGAGAAAAAGGCAGACCTTTCTTTAGTGCGTTAAACTCCACATTACATCAGCTCAAGTATTTCCAGGACATTTCTCAGACCATATTCACAGTATGTTGTCTGAGAGCGCTCCACAAAAGTTAAGCGAGGAAAGGCAATGAATTATGATAGTTTGCATTACAGAACACGTGCTCTGTCATCCAGATTGCTTGTAACGTTCAAGTGTGGATACAGAGTGCTGATAGTGATTGCTGCACTCACATTAATCATGCAAACTTTCTGGTCAGTCCTCCGTGCCTTAAATGATCGGCAGTTGTTTCAGATGACTTTTAGGATGTGTTTTCAGTTCAACTCCAATGGGAGGCCACTTTTAAAAACTCACTCAGATAAGGCACAAGAATGTCTTCTTGGAGAGGAAGGAAGAGGACAACAGGGATGGTGTTCAGTGGGTTTCTTTTCAAAGCCTCTTGAAATATGTTTTCCTTAAATTGCTTGTCCTTCACTTTTAAAAACTCATTATTTTACTAAAAATAATTTGTTGTGTTACTTCTCCTTCCAGGTTTTCATCCCTTAGAAGCACTGCTTGCTTCTAGCTTGCATCTGCAACACAGAAGCTACAGACATCCTCTTTGTAAGGGGGAGGTGAGGTTGTCATGACTTCATGAGGAAAAAACCAAGGAAGTCAGACTGAAAAAAAATCTGAAGACATACCACAGAGACCCAATGAGAGTGAGCAGCAGCAGCAAGGCCAGCTACAGCACCTCTATACCTAAGCCTAAGTACTGAAATAGATGCAGAACTATTAAACCTTTCATCTCTGATGCTGTCTCATTGTGTGTAAACATATGTGTACAACTACAGTTTACAGTTTTTGTGAATGTTTTAAAAAAACTGACCTTTGAACTGTAGACATCCCAGGTATTAATGCTTAGAAGTAAAAGGAAAGAATACTGTGCTTTAGAATCATAGAATCACAGTATCACCAAGGTTAGAAAAGACCTCCAAGATCATCCAGTCCAACCGTCCTCCTATTACCAATATTTCCCACTAAACCATGTCTCTCCGTGCAACGTCTAAATGTTTCTTGAACACATCCCAGCTTGATGACTCCACCACCTCCCTGGGCAGCCGTTCCAGCACCTGACCACTCTTTTGGACAAGAAGTTTTTCCTAATGTCTAACCTGATATTTGTCAGATGAAATTACATAATCTTACGAATCCTGAAAACACCACTGTGAAAACAGAAATGACATGTGACTGACTGGAACTAGCAGGATATTTTATAAGCCAAAATAGCTTAGTCATTATATGTGTGAGGTTGCAGCACTGTCTGAGCATAACTGAGACTTTGAGAAGCGTCTGCCGAAGGTTGTGTCTCACTTCTGTTCTCAAGTTTCACTGTTGCTTTTTGGGGTTGTTCATTCTGAACATGTTAACGTGCTGAAAGGTTCATCTTCCCAAACACTGGGAGGAAAAGAAGAGTGACACTGGGTGGGGTCCCCCATAATCTAATAGGGGAAATAGAGCTCCTGCTAAGGAGCTTATATGTGTGTCTGTGTGCAGGAAGGGTGCTGCAAGGTGGAGCTGGGGCGTGGGGCTGGGGCTGTCTCGCCTCTGCTGTGTTGGGCAGCTCCCCCCAATAAATCAAACTATGGAGAGCAATAAGCTTTTCATTTATGAACTACATTTCTCTTGCCATGCCACAGATTCACCAGGTGATATTCTCCAGCTTCATAGTTTGTTTTTAGTGTGTGATAAGCTCCATCAAATGTTTTCTGTTATTTCTTACTGCAGGGTATGTTAAATAGTTGCATGAAACGTATAAAAATCACTCCGTTCACTACGCTTTTTGTTTTTATGGATTACCTCACTTTAAGTATTTTTTTTCTTATGGATAGCAATCAGTGAATTTTGAATGACTACTTCTATGGAAATTGGTCTCCATTAACAGGAAAAGAGTTTGAGTGTTTGAAGTGTATGGATTTGCAATAAGTGGAAGGTATTTTAAAATCCACAGACTTCACAGGAACAAATTTTATCCATGCTGTAATATTGCTAAGTTAGATAGGTGTATCCCAAGTTCTTTAAAAATAGTGTTGAAGAATTTGTAGAAGTGAGTAATGAGAGCAATGTACTTCACAAGTATCACTGCCTGTTTTGTTATACACAATTCTGTATTCCTCTGTGTAAAACCACGACCAAAGCTCTGCTGGGCCACCCTGTCTTGAGTTCAGCAAACAGGTCCTGACTCATTTTGTTTGCTGACGCAATAGCACGTACTACTTCTTCACATTGTCTTGGAAGAAGGTGAAAGGTTGCAGGAAGAGGCAGCCCAGAGATTATAGGATGATGTACAATGCCTCTGAGACCATGTCAAGTGTTTGGCACTTGAGCTCAAATACACGTGTCCTAGCTTTTCTTTTTTGTTTTAATTGCTGTTGGTGGCAGTGCTTTATTTTTTCCTTTGAACAACAGCATTTGGCTAAGCAGCAAATGGAAACACGACTCTATCCCTTTCTTATTTTATTTAGGCTCTAACTGCCTTTAAATTAATGACAATGCCCAAATTGTCTGTGGCAGCATAGCAGCACTAGACTCTCACCGAAAAGGATGAATGTGAGGTATTTGGAAAAGGAAATTTTGCCATCCATCATTTGTTAGATCCTCAACATGTCCATAGCATTCAGCATAGAGGAAATATTTATGCAGCAAATGTCACAAATGATTTGCTCTGAGATATCTAAAGATTACTGGAGAACAACTAATTAGTTCTGCATTTCCCAGGCTGTGAGGCACAGTGCTGTGGTGAGGAGCACTGCTAATCAGGCATGAGGCATTTCCCTCCTCAGACTCACATGAGACACATTGTGATGAAACCTGAAGATCCTTAACCAAGTGAGCTCTTTGGGGAAATAAAGCACAACTAACACCTTCAGAAGGCACTGAATTTACTCATTTGAGACTGTTTATTAATGTTTATAATCCCCTACATCAAATACTACAAATAATTTTGTTCAGGGCAGAAGTACAAGGTGTGCCCTCTGTCAGAATCCTACATTTTCTGGCTTTTCTAATTAACATGGTATGTAGCAGTCACTTTTTTTTTCTTCCTGCCCAGAAAATAGAAACAATTTGGTAATATTTAACCATTAGTGAAGTTAACTGAATACATTCTGTTCATAACCTGACATGCAATTATTTTACATATTGTTTCTCCAGGCCCAATGATACCCACTACTAGTCTACTCTGTGGTTCTAAATGGAACTGTATAATTGTGATGAAGATATTCCCTCAGATTATGTTGCAACTGAGCCCAGTGATGACATTTTATCGGTGCTGTTGGCAGCCCCAGTTACTCCTGCATTCAGTCTCCTGTTGCTGAACAAGCCTAGACAGATCAAAGCAGCAGAAACTAGCTTGGATTTAGCAGAGTTAGGCATCCAGTACAGAAGGATCCAAAGCATGTTAGGATTTGCATCCTGTAAAGAGTGTTGGGAACCGGCTCAGACCTCGTCCTTGCACAATGTTGTCGGAGTTAGTGTGATCAAAGCATTTTCTGTCTAGATGGGAACATTGTTACGGAAAGAAGCGATCTAACCAGAGCATGACCTATCCACGCTTAACCCTGCAGTCTGCATAGAGGCTTAGCTGTGCATCTGTATCCTTTCCAAAATCTCTAAGAAGCTGCTGTGCTCAGCAGCAGTATCTCATTTGAGAACTTCTCACTCCATTGTACTGCACTGACATGTATTAAATAATATTAACAAAGCATTTTTATATTGGCTCAAACAATGTAATATCTTAAAATGTTAGCTTGAGCTATTCAAAGTCACTGCTAAACTGGAGCTTTTGAGTGAAACATGAGGAGATCAGAAGGGAGGGAGCACGAACAAAGGCTGTGCAGAGCAGAGGGCAGAGAACAGCAATCTATTGCACCAGGGCAGATGGATCAGAAAAGGACAGCCCCTACAGCCATAGCCAGGAAGCATGTAGAAACCCCAGCTGATCTGGTCTGAGACAGTTTAATGTAAATGCAATTTTACGCAGTAAATAATTCATTCCATATGCTTCCTACTTCATACTCTTTTCTTGCCTTTGCTAGATCATGTCTTGGTTTTAAAAGCAAACAGAGTGAAGCTAAATGTCAGAAGAGTTTATTTCCAGATGAGCGATACGATTATTAACAAGCAAGTAATCAAGCCCTAGATAATATAAAATTCAGAGCATATCTTTAACATTTTGACTGGAAGTATAAGAAGTGCAATTAAATCAATGCACTTCCCTAATAGAGTTCTTACATCAAAATTCTGAATGGCCTAAACTAACTCACAATGATTTCATTCAATTTTATAAATTACATTTGATAACTGCTATCTGTTTCTACAGAAAATCAGTAACGCTCCTTAGTGAAACCGGTTATCTATTATGAAGACTGTCATAAATTATTAACAAAACATTTCAAGGAAATATGAATGCATGGTAAATTTCAGAGGCAAAATTACACAAAGGTGTCATTAGATAATATACAGAACCATTTTAAATAAGTCTAGGTGTTGAATATCATCAAATATACTTCATGCTCAAGATGAGCATACACATTTTTGTTTCAGGTTCATAGGCACAAATTGTATCTATCACAAAAAAATAAATCAGTGCTTAAGAAATAAGGACATTTGGCAACAGGATTTTTCCTCACTAATTGTAAAGATTAAATTAAATTTAAAAGCTGCTGTAGTTTTCATTAAATTAACACCTGTTAGTGTTGTCTTAAAATGTCAGAAAGAAAATACAGTCCAGGAGTTTTAAATCCCCTGTTTTGTTTTTTCTTTTTTCTTTTCTATCCCCCATTTTATTTTTGCATCATCTGTCAATTAAAGGAATTGGCAATCTGCAACAGTACGCCAGAAAGTATGTTGCTTATGTTCAGTTACCCTTGAACAGTACTTCTGTATGCCACAGGTCCTGTTGGCAAGCTGAAATTCACTGAAATCTTCTGCAAAACTCAACAATTTCACCTGCCCTTTTAGAGTTAAATTTTATAGTAAAGGAACTGTTTTTGAAGGGAAGCTGATCACAGAATCATGGGATCACAGAGTGGCTTAGGTTGGATGGGACCTTAAAGACCATCTAGTTCCAACCCCTTGCCATGAGCAGGGCTGCCTCTCACCAACTTAGGCTGCCCAGGGCCCCATCCAACCTGGTCTTGATGGCCTCTAAGGATGGGCCATCCACAACCAATCTAGGCACCCTTTTCCAGTGTCTCACCACCCTCTGAGTAAAAAATTTGTTCCTAGCATCCAACCTAAATCTCTCCTCTTTTATTTTAAAGACATTCCCCCTTGTCAGACCATGAAACATCCTACAAAGCAATGGTTTGATTTGATCTCATTCTCCTGATTCTTCCTGGTATTCCTCAAGAAGAAGAGTTTCTCACGGAAAGATTTGATTGAAAATACAAAAAGAACGATGAAAATAGAAAATAGACAAATGGCTGTGAGGCATGAACATTCAAGAAATACAAGCAATTTTCCAAATACAAAAAAAAAAAAAAAAAAAAAAGGTTTTGAAATACAGTGTTTCCAAACAGGCAGGCCTAGAAACTACAGTTTAAAAAAAAATGATTAGGATTGATGAAGGGCCTTGACCTTTCTTTGATTGCTGTTTAGAAAGGTTTGATTGTTAATGTTACGGAGACTGAAACCTGATTTTCCCATAGGAACACATTGTCAGTAGAGATGTAAATACTGTGGTTCTTTGTACCTGGACTACCTGAACTAATAATTTAAGCTGCTGGTCAGGATAGTGTAAGCAAACACTCGAAGTGAACCTGGGCAGAGGAACTTCTCACTGATCACACTAGGAGGGAGCTACCATCATTTCTGCTGTGCTCAGCTTCTCTAGCGATTACTGTGTCACGGATAGGTAGTCTGATGAAGTGTATAAAGCAGGGACTCATCAGGTCCCTTTTTGATCAGCATAGTCAACATTTGCTTGTATAAGGAAGAGCTGAACAAACAGCAATTAGGCCGTGCTTCAAGAAATGCTTACAAGAAAGGAAAATAATGTCACTGTTTAGAGAATTGTCATGAACCTTCTACTAATAAAAGGTTAGTGAGAGACTCTTTTCTCTTGTTCTTTCTTAATGTATTTCAACAAGGGGATAGTGAATATGGCATGAAATTGGAATTGCAATAATATTTAGAACTGATGATAAATAAAAGGTATCATATGAAATCTATAATTGACTCTGTTATCGATTTAGCTAACCCAAAATTTTAAGAAATTCACTTGCAATAACCCACAGAAATTGTTATGCCTGTTCTTTAGTGACCATCTTCCTACCTTTCTAATGTATATGTGATGCCTGGGCCCTAACTATAATTACTTCACATTTACAAGCTTTGCATCAGAAAAATGAAATTATTTTGGCTGGAGGATCACCACCACATGCTGTTATTTACCCTATGTGGAATTACTGACATATGAGCCCTGGGGAAAGAAAGGTCAGAGGGACAAAGGAGCTCCAAGAGCACTGCTAGTAGGCTGGAGAAGTGTGCTGAGGGCCCTAATTGAATGTGGCATAGTCATGAGGCAGCAGTGCAGAGGACAGTGCTCTCAGAAATATGGTCTGACTATTGGGTGGTCCTCTGTGAGATCTGGAGTAGAAACTGATGACTGTTATGGTTCTCTTGGGCTGCTTGCTTTGCAATGAAGATGCAGTGCTATAAACAATATGCAACGTGTAGCTTGATGGCCACAGTAACCATTTTGGATGGTGTTAGGAATCACTCCTGCTCCTCTGTACTCCCAGCTGATAAAAATGCAAAGATAGCTTAGAGTTACCTCAGTTCCCTGATGCCTGCTGGATCATCACATCCTTTATTATGCCTGAAAAGTACACAGCACTGCTTATCTCAAGGAAAGGGAAGAAGAGATATAAATGCTTAGATGCTCTTCTGACTAATTCCTAAACTTGAATGCTGCTTGACCCATGCAGCTGAAGCAAATCACTCCTCCTGACATGGCACCGGAGCCACAGAGTGCTGGCCTTCAGGGCACAAAATACCAGGAAACATGGTATTTTGTGCAGCTGACTGACTAGTTGTGGATATTTCTCTTGGTTTTGTTTGTGCCAACAGCATATCTCATTTGTGACTTAATCTTTTTACTTGAAGCCTAGCTGCCTCAGCAGTCCACTTTACAAACGAACATCTGAAATACATACATTGTCTGCTGTTTGCAATTAATCACCCATGATTATGCTGTGTAATTATCTATCCCATATAATTTAATATCAGTGATGGATGAATATTAAAGTTACTTCTGCCATCAGCATGTTTTACTTGCCAGCTGCTATTCAGAAAGCAGCTTTTTAAGGAATTTTCTGAGCAGAGCAAGATAGCCATCTGCTAACACTGACCATGCACATATTTTAAGAAGTGTGGATTGAATTATATAATGGAACTGGAAATAGGGAACGTGATAAATGCAGTTGAAGATTTTGCTATCAATACAGTGATCAATAAAAATTTAAGTAATTTCTTACTGTTATTTTCTGTTTCTAAGTTGTCAGGATTTCTCATTTCTCATTTAGACATTTTTGGAGCTTTTGAAACTGTTTCCTATTCAAAGTAGGATATTTTAAACATGGTTTACTTCAGTATGATGGAGAGTACATTGGTAAATTTCCATTATTTTTATTGCTTACCAGAACTTCCATTTAGCTGTTACATGGATTATCTTTCTGAGGACTCTAAGAAATTACTGGAAATTTTTGTTTAATGTCAAATGAAACAGAAATACTCACTTGCTTGGGGTTTAAAAAAATCCTTAATGTTTGTTAAATTTACTTCAGAATTATTCTTTTAACTATATATGAAATGCTACTTCTACTTGTGGGTGATTTCTAAGTATTATTATTATTGTAAATTTGGATCAATTCTTAAACAGAGAATATTTCTAGAACTGAAGAGCAGTAAGTTCTGAAGTCATTCAAAAGGTTTAAGCAATGTGCTTCCATATTTCATTTTTTACATCAGAAAACTCTCTTTACTCTTTACTATTTTTTTAATGAATTAATTATTCATTTGAACATTTGTCCTAACGTTCTCCCATGTGGGAAAAATTGATACTGATTTTAAAAACATAACTACAAAAGATATTTCAAAACTGATTTCTGAAATATTATCCAGTAATCACTCAATTATTTATCAGTTTATTTAATGTGTCCAACAAAAGCGTTTGCAATATAATGCCAGTATTCTTAATTCAGGAAAGATAGGCAATCAGGATATTATAATTTCAAACCCCTTTTATCTATCTATCTATCTATCTATCTATCTATCTATCTATCTATCTATCTATCTATCTATCTATCTCTATGCATTGGCATCTAGGGAGGGAGGATGAACCATCTCCCACAGTGTTTGAGTTATTTTCTGATTCTCTCAGCATTGTTGAGCAGTCAGAATTCTGTTCAGAATTCTGCTGGCTCTGGATCCTTCCTGATACCCTGAGCAAAATCTGGTCAGATGCTTAATCATAGATTTAGTCAGGATTTTCATCTGCCCTTTCATTTATCAGCATATAAAGAGCAGCAGAGAAAGATGGAGTCATTGCTTGAACAGTCTATGCTGAGAAGGCCACTTGTTTCTTCTGAGTGTTATAAACTACAGCTGCTCTGAAGAATGCACTGTATCTGTTTAATGCAGTCATGAGTCACGATGGTTGGGTCTTACTGTACCATCTCTTTCATTAACAGAATCTGTGATTCCAACATAGCTATCTATGGATGATTATGTGCACTCATTTTAACCAGTTATCCTTTTCATGGAAGCATCTTGCTCTATGTTAATTTTTTTGTTTTTCGTGTTTGTGTGTGTAATTAATTGCTGTAATCTCATGAACCAGTTGCTTTCCCTGAAGACATACTATAACTTTATAAATAAAGTCTGCAATACACAATGAAGATTTAAGAAGATTTAAGAAGCTACGCTTGAGAACAAGGCTTGGAATGTTAAAACACATTGTTATTTTTCCTTTACAATGTATTAACACTTCATTATTTTCCTTTTGCTGCCTTTGATTAATCTTTGTGTGGTATAACACACATGGAGCTGGTACAATATGCTACAGATATGACAAGTAACAAACAACCTGCTCAATTTTAACCTTCTATGCTTGTGTACATGTGGTTTGTCCTTGTGGCATTAGAATTGCTAATCTGCCAGGAGCTGAGACCTAAAACAAATGGAGCAAAGTCATGTAAATGAATGAAAAACGGTATTTGGTTTTGAAACTCAGTTGAGCTGAAATAGCCTCGAGTTAGGGGAAAGAAAAGGCTTATTAAAGCCTTCAGGAAAGTGAGCAGCATGGTTAAATAACAAGTGTTGCCCCCTCCTTCAGTGCTTCATGCCCTATTCTGTGAGCATATAAAAACAAGATTTGATTCCCAGTGATACTTCTGTTCCCGATTCTCGTATCTATATTTCAGTTGGTCTCTAATTTTCAGCACAAATGTTCTGCATTTCATGAGATGACTTAAAACAATAGGCACAATGCAGTGTGGAGAAAAGCAAGGGAACCCTGTCTGAATGTTGGCAGCGTCATCATATTTTAAGGAAGATACATGGAAAAGAAAAACAAGAAGGAAGTAAATGAATGTACCAGAAGGTTGTCAAAGAGAACAGAAATTGGGAAGAAAGGACATAATTTTATAAGTATTTATAACATTGTTCTCTTGAAGTCAAATAATATAAGAAAATCAAGAATAAAAGCATAACAAAAACACATTTAAAAAAGACCAGTGTGAACCAAAATACTGATGTCTTAGAAATGAGAGGCCAGAGACACAGGAGTACTTATAATACAGCAAGACTGCTTAGCATGAGATGGAGAAGAGTCTTTTAGCAAAATCCTGCACCTGCCTACTGGACTGGGACTTACATGGGAAGACTGCTAGCAGCTGGATCAGAGCAGTTTAGGTAATGAGAAGCACAGTTCAGTCCACAAATAGTAACTATTATTGGTTGTTGCCTCAGGAACTGTGGTTGTGAAAACAGACACGCCTTCAGGCTTCTGCACAAGAAAAAATTGTTGGGGATCAACCACCCCCTGGATTTAGATCTCTAAGTTCTCCATCATCCTTGCAATTCAGCCTGTAGGTGCTTATGTAGATCCTAAAAACAGGGCTGAAAGAACTCAGCAAATTGAGAGGCCATCTAGACCAGGCAGCACAAATATTAAGGGTTGGGAAAATAGCTGACGATGCTTAAGGAATGACTTTCACATGGGCCGTGAGGAGGTCAGCTTGGTTTGTGGTTCCTATGAGTCTTAGGGGTGGAGAGAAGCAGAGGACTGTATGAGAATCTTTAGGACAGAAAGGCACCCACAGATTCTAATGGGACAAATATTCTTTGGTGTGCAAAAAACAAAACAACAACAACAACAAAAACAACAACACTGAAGCAAAGTTTGTTTTCAGAGGATGCTGTTGAGTGAGTTTCGATTTAGAGCATCTAAAACTCCCATGGGTTTAAGACCTACAACTCCAATTCTTACTGCTTTGTGATTCTGTAATCATTTCAAGTTTTGCTGGCTTAATAACTTTTAGCAGTGCCTCAGAGCCAAAACAGCTGGTTCTTATAAATTAAAGTTAGTATAAAATTAAAAGAACACAGTCAGGTCGAGGAACTGCTTTATTGGTTTGCATGCTTTAAACCCCAGAGATGCATTTTGACACATTTCCACTGATGTATCTGCTTATTTTAATATTGTAGCCTGTCTTGTAAAAACAACAAACCCAAACTAAAGCAGCTCTGCACTGCCAGTTGAGCAGCCTGTAGCTTTTAAAGAAGGAGGGTTTTGCTTTGTTTTGTTTTGCATTCACGAGCCCATTAGTATTCCCCCAAGCATTTTCATTTTGGTTTCATTGTATTAACATCTCAGGGTTATTTGTATAGACAGGGGAAAAAAAAAAGAAGCCAGCTGGTACTTCAGCAAAACTGTCAGCAGAAAAGTTAAGTTGAAAGTAATTTCAGGTAATCACTTACACTGAAACAAATTAACCTGAGCTCAGGTATGGCTGTTACATTTTCAATCTGTCTTATCCCTTCTCCTGAATCCGTAAGTACCCTTCACCCCATACTGCAAATGTACTGGCTCCTTCCTGCTTCCGTGGTGAGCTCATCCCAAGAAATAAGTGATCTGAAAGCTGATCCTATTAAAAATAAGAAGCAAATAATTTCCCACCAATCCTTTGAACCAATTCCTCATATCCAACAAGTAGTACGCCAACCCAGTGCAGCTATGGCTGGCTGGCACTTAAACTGCTGTGAAAAATGTATGCTGTCTTCTGAAGTAAGTTCCAGGTCTTTTTAACCTGCTGCAATGATGAGCCATGTCATCATCTGCAAGCTGGTGAGAATCCTCGTTTTGTAATACCTGGTGGTGCTGAAGCGAATGGAGTTCATTGCTCACGTCTGTAAAATTAAGCAAGTAGCTGCTTGATCAGGCCTCACTGAGAAAAGCAGTCAGCTGCATGAAGCAGATGGAAAAAAAGACTTCTTCCTCTCATATTGTTCACTGTCAGTATTGTTATTTGCTGAGGACTTACCCCTAAAACTAGGTTACTGCTGAGAGAGAGATGGACAAGCTGGCTAACGTCAGTAGAACAGTCCTGCAAAAGAAAAAGAGGGGGGAAAATGGACCCCAAAGAAAATGTGTGCAGCCAGCTAATGGAGATTATACTGGCACTGCTGGGATTTTAAGGAAATGTAACAAAGATGTTTTCAAAAGACTTTGAGCAGATTTTGAGTCAATAACTTGCTTCAACAGCAAGTTCTAGCAACTCAGTTCTAGCGACTGCTACTGGCATTCAGTACTGGATTCAAGCTCTGTTCCTGTCTTCTTTATACCTCACACCAGATTAGCAAGTTACATGCACTGTGACTGCAGCAGCATTTTAGAAGCTTTATGCAGCAATCTCATGTAAGATAGCCAGAAATAACCACTGCACTGGTCTGTGGAGGGATTGTTCTTATTTTCTCCTTTTATTTTGTTAATGAACTGTGTCCTGAAGAATATAGTTTTATGGAGTTCTTTATGAATGTATTTCCTAACAAGTACTTGTGAATAATGAGATCATTTTCTTGAGAGTACTTAGGCCCTGTGCAAGTCAACCCACAAGGTAAGCTTAGCTCTACTGCCTGCACAGGGCATGGCATCCTCCTAGGCAGAATCCTGTATGCCATCGTCATTCATGAGAATGAAATAACTGTGCACACATCATTCTGGCTCTTCTTGGAACCAGAAACTTTACTGTTGGTACTTGTTCCTGGTCCTTCACAGGTAAAGTAGGATCGGCCTTTCCTGGAAGTACCTGGCAATGTGGAGCACTGCTGAGTGCAGTATGGAAACCAGGGGCCAACTTCAGGGACTGAGAATCATCCTGCAGCAGGACCAAACAACTAGCATGGGCTGATGAAGAGAGACTTGTACTCTGTGCAGCAGCTGCTCCTCACATGCACCCATTCTGTCCCCAGGTGACAATGTCCCACTGTTCATCTCCAATAAACTCACAAGCATAAGTTCTGCATATCACAATCTGTGAAGGTAGTGACAAAGAGCTCGAGTTTAGTCATTCTCTCTGCTGCCAGTTTACCCTACTTTGGTACTTGAAAAAAAGAAATCGAGTATCAATTCTGAATGAACAAGACTGGTTAAACATCTGCCTTACTTCCACCTAATGCATCTAGAAGAAAACCAGCTTCCTGCTGGATCACAGCTATACACGTTCTCTCTGAGATTCCTAACAGGAATGCAGTTCTATCCCCTACTTCTTAAAACAATCCATGCACTTTTACACTGTTCAGTAACACGATTTCTCAGAAATACTTGGAGTACCTTCAGGTCTTTGGCTCCTTCAGGAGGTTCCATAGCTTGGGCTGTACCCCAGCTGTATGCAGAGTGTGTCATGAGCTTCAGAATGCATCACTGCGAGCAAAAAGAGAAAGATGGGGGAAAACATGGCCCGCAGTTTTGGTGGCCTCAATAAGCTTGTGGTCCTTGACTGTTTTATTATCAGTGTTTAAATGTTACACTACATGTTATTTCTTGTTGGATGATCTGAAAAATGTGAATCAGAGTGATTCAGCTATAATTCTAAATACAAATACATGACAAACCCATAATTAAAACCCTCAAAAAACATTTCTTCACACATTTCTGAAGACGATACGTGTAAAATCTTGTCTTTATTGGTGGGTCTCAGATACCATTACAGCTCAGATACATTTTAATTATTTTACTTTAATTACTTTTTAAATACTCAGTGCAATGAGTCAGCCATTACTACATCTGATGATAATCCATTTCTGTCGCAGTGTTTCAATGGTCTTTGATCTTTACCAAAACACATCCAGGAGTGAAAGACTAACATTAATTTACTAAGCACTTCACATTAATGCCTCAAGTCCTACAATGAGAACCCAAGTGAGGCATCTTAGGCTAACTGAGAATTAATATTTAATGTCAGAAGAGGGCATTGAGAAGATCGAACCTTCCGCCTTTTGTGTGCCGTAGCTTACTCATGGAGTAGATTTGCAGCTACAAGCTTATCTTGTGAAAATATCTGGGTTTTGTAACATTTTGCAAACCATGTATCATAAGACCTTCTTAAAGAAATTACGTATGGCACATTAATAAATCAGTGTCAATCTTGGTAACAGGATAGTTAGGCTAAAGAGCGACCTTCACTCCTCAAGTAAGGTCTGGATTAGGAGTCATTGTGACACAGAAGAATCAAAGCCAGATTACAAGTCTGGTCATGATTATAAAGCTACATGCTGTGGGCACTGGGATATAAGATTTCTCTCTCCTCAGAGGTTCCATCCAGAGCCATTTCTAGCCAGAGGCACTGAGTCACCATGCACCACATGTGAGCAATTAATCCTCCCAGTTGCTGTCCTTGCCTAAGTACTACCTGTGCAGCTTGTATGGAGTGACACATCCTCCTCCTGCACAGTATGAGATGTGAGGAGGTAATGGAAAGCAGAACGCATGGCTGAAGTATCTTCAGTTCCTAGGGCAAACCCACCTGAATGCCAAAACTGCAGTCAATATAAATGTACTTTACAAATGTAAAGTCTTGCACCTGGGATACTAAAATATCATGCAACCATACAGTCTAGGTTCTTACTGGGTAGAAAGCAGGTTTGCAGACAGGGACCTCGCAAACAAGAAGTTGGACAGAAATCAGCATTTCACCTCTCTGGTGAACACAGTCCTTGTTCCAAGATAGATATTGGCATAGCTGAGTGAACCCACTGGGGAGCTATTATGATAGTCAAACTTCATGAGGCCTGCTGTACAAGAGTTCAGGCAGCTAGGATTGTTTGGCCCAAGGGTGGCACGCTAGGAAGCTCACCCAAGAGCATGATAGAGCACTGGAAGAGGCACCCAACAGTCTCTGTGGACAGTGCCTGACCTCAGGGAAATTCAAAGCTTGACTGGACAAAATCCTGAGCAGCCTAATCCAGCTTGTGATCCGGCTCTGCTTTGAACATGGAGCTTGGCTCACTAACCTCCAGAGGTCCCTCTAATTATCCTGTGATTCTGTGGTACTCCAGAATTCTTATTTTAGTTTTTAGTGGTTTCAGCTTTCCATATGATTATCTTTAATTTGTGCTAGAAAATCTACATAAGCCTTGGATGGTGTGGTCCACATGATATACTTGCATGGAAAGGTGTGGGGAGACTCAGCGGGGTGGTCACAAAGAGTCAGGGTTGGTGGTGGCCCTAGGGCCATGATGCTTTCCTTCATGGCACCAATTTTACATTAGAATTTATTCAAAACATGCTAAAGCATTTTTTGCTGAAAATGTTTTCTTCTGGGAAAATTTTGAAGTATTCTCAGAAGTACTGACCACTCAGTGCCTTCTACCAAGGTTATTCATTACCACTATGTAATTTGTATTCACCTTTTATGGAAATATTGCTTATTTAAATGTTTGAGACAGTATCTGTCTTTCAAGATTACAGATGCAAATGCTGTATATCTCAACACATGCCACATACTAATTTTCTAGAACCCTTATTGTGTGAATGAATATTATGTACAGTATAGCAAACTGTGACAGTGGTTACTAAGAAAAATAGCTATTTTTGTTTGAATATTTACATTAACTGGAGAGTCAGTGTAGCTGGCTGACATACACAAGCCTTTAGCTTATACAGCTCAAACAGAAATGACTCACACAACACCCACTCCTTTAAGAGAAAAAAAGGTTATGATAAAAAGATAATGCATTCTTGAGCAGCTACTTAAAAGTCAGAAACCATTAAACTGGTGAGCTGGAAGTTTTGCATGAGTAGAGTTATTTGGATTTATTGGAAACAGAATTTCAATTTTAAAACAGAAATCTATCTCATTTGAATGCAGTTTAAAAGAAGAAAGTTTACTGAAAAGTTGATTTTCACAGTTTCTCTCACTTTCCTATATCATAGGTAACATACAAAGTCAATGAAGAGAATACAGATGATAAGCTATATAGGTTATCTGTGACACAGCTAGTAGCACGTATCTTTCCATAAAAGAATGTATCAGTCCTTCTTCGGGACATGGTTTAGTGGATATGGTGGTGATGGGCCAGTTATTGAAATAGATGATCTTAGTATTTTTTTTCCAACATTATTGATTCCATGACTCTAAGATTCTATACACTATTTTGGGTATTTATTTTGTGTTAAAATGAAAAGCTCTACTTTTTATCAAAGGAACAAAGAGATTGGAAGTGGCCTCAGGACAAACAAGTATATTTCTGCCCCATCTTCAGCTTCACAGCTTTTGTTCCTCCATCTTCTCATGTCAGGATTTGCTAGGCCTCTCTAAGAACAGACACTCTCAAAGGTATTAGCATCAGCACTGACTTTCTAAAGAAGAATATGGAAAAGGAGGAACTACATATTCCTTGCAGTGTTGTTCTTTCTAATGTACCATTTCCTTCTGTTAATAATAAAATAGTTATTTTAAGTAATGCCAGTTGCTTTTTGTCTGGTCACAGCAGGTAAATTGACATAACAAAACCAGAGATACAGCTGAAGTTCCAGACATAACAGCTTCCAATGGCAGTAGCTATTCCAGTTCGTCTTACTGCTTTTGTTTCTTTAGGATATATATATATATATATATATATATATATATATATATATATATATAAAAGCTCTTCTTAGGTATTTTGTGCTCGTATGAGACAGCCCATTTTACCAAACATTCATCCAGCAAGTGAACTTAATTCTAGTCCAAGTATGGAAAGACAGCTCTGCAATTTTCTCATCAAGGGTCATTAAACCTGTCTTTCCACACATCTCAAAAGGCAGCAGATGTAGAATGGTACACTGTGCAAATACTAGGTTGGTAATATTATTTTTGTCTTAACATTCATTTTTGTGTTAACTAAAGAAAAGTTAATCATAAGCATTTCTCAGTGTATTTTCTCTTTTGTAATTTTTTCATTTCCAGATTCTCCAACTCTGTAGTTAATACTAACCAAGCAAAGAATGCATGGTGAGAGTTGCTCAGGTAATAGCATTGTCAATTTTATTTTAGCTAGTGGATGAGAGAGTTTTTGGTCCCAGTGATAATGTAGACATATCACCCAAAGATATATTTAATCATTTAGATACTAACAAGACAAAAAAATCTTGCTAAGCCTGTGGTATTCCAAATATATTTTATATTTGGTGAGTACTGATTTTTATTTTTTTTTAATTTAAATCATTCATCATGTATGTGTTTCTATAAATTTCTGCATATTTTCTCTCTCACAAGAGACCCATGCAGGAGAAAGCTGGCTGTTTATCAATACGTGTTTCAATTGCCAACAGGACTGGCACACTTCTGCTAGAGAGGAGAGCAGCAACTGAAGACCTATACAAAAACAGTCTGCATTGCAGAGCTGCAGGATGCCAGTGTGCAGTGACAGCCTCAGCCCTGGGCCAGGAACATTACAAGAGAGGCATTAGGCCAAGGAAGAAGTGCAGCACTCTGTAGCTTGAGAGTGAGTCTCCTGTCCTTTGCAACTACATCAGAATTGCACTTCCACAGCATGGGAATTAGATGTCTGGAAATACTTTAGGCATTAGACAGTGCTGACAGGAAACTTTGACACTTTGAACTCTCCTGAGTGGTACTATCTCCCCAGAGTGTACTTTATTTGATCCCTTGCTCTGTCGGGGCAAGTCTTCTAAAGATGCATGGCTGTGTTCCCGGTAGGTAGCTAGTTAACTATGTGCCTCATTAGTATGCTGCACAAAGGAGCAAGGGAATCTTCACCCAATACAGTGAGTTCAAATAATAGCTTGTTTAGTGTGGAATCCCCTCACTGAAAGAGCTTGTACAGCTTGACTACGATTCATAGGCCTCTTGAACTTCATGCATAAATCATCTTTTCATGGTTTCACTAAGTCACCGTATGAAGGGGAGCAAAAAAATGGAAGTGGATAGGCTTTTCACAGAGATAGCACCCAGGTTTTATAGGGCCCTTCTGCAGCCAAAGGTAGGGCACACTTTGCATACAAATGCACTGACTTTATCACTTGCCTCCAATATTACATGCTCCTCCTCCTGGCAACAGTTTGCAGGGAGAAGTACAACAGGACAGTTTACTCCTAATGAAGCCAATATTCCAGGCTAATATTTCAAGAAACAGGTAGTCTGTTCTGTTTTTAATCCTTTCTTTATATCTAGGCAGAACAAGAAACATTTCTTTTTACTTAAACACTTATACTTTGATCTAATCTAGTGGCCCTGGGCCTTGCCCAAGATTGCAAAGTGTCACCTCCCTTCTCCACACCCCTGCTGCTGTATCATGTCTTGGCAATGCCTTCTTCAGCTCTGAGCTTATCTCCTTATCTGCATGACTCAGCTGTAATTACTCTGGATTTTGATATGAGGGTTTTAGCACTTGAATCAGTCATGACTTAACGGATGAGTTGTCTTTTCTTACACGTGGCTTTAATGAGCTATTTCTTCCTGTTGTCCTGTGTTTATATGACAAAGCATATCTACCTTCACCCACTCAAATCCACCATTACTGTCAACACAACTGTTTTGTGCACGTTTGTTGCTTCCTGCACGTCCACACAAGGCACACTTACTGATGAATATACATGTTTGCACACAGTGGTGAAGCACAGTAGGGGCAGAGAAAGTGTGGAGACCAAGGACAAACTGAATGCAGAGAGCATACAGATGAGGAACTTTGTTCACCTCCTTCATATACATGTCTTTGCATAACTGCTTTTCCATGATCTCTTCTCATACACAGCACATAGTGTTTTAAAGAGATAAGTAAAATGCTCATATAGAAAGGTTTTTTACTTTCTTTGCACTGATGGAATGACTCACAGGAGCATCCATATTCAGGTAGGTCTAAAAGGGAAATCTCAGGACAGAAAAGTGTTTTCCCTTGGTGAAACAAAGCTCTTTTTTGACTTTTATTGTATGCTGAAATGCTCTTCTGGCGTGTTACTACCTCAGTTTTTCACATAGAATTTATGTCATTTGTATAACCCAAGTGAAAGAAAAGTTGCACAATGAGAAAATAAATATTATCTGAACAGAAATATCACAGTAAAAAAATAGATAATGGATATGGCTGTATTATCTCTTGAGAAGAACAGTATATTTGACATGTGATGCAGAAGGTATTAGCAAAGCTGCATACATCTTCAGTCATTCCTTCCCACATATACTATGAAGCTCTCCTAAGAAGAAGCATCAGTATGCCTGCCGTGTATCTAATAGGCACATGCTACTTCTCCACAGCAATTGTGGACAGGCAGAGGAGAATTTTGCCTGACAAACAGAGCTTTCACCATGTCCAGGTGCCAGGAAGAAGGATCCTTGGGCCCCTTCCCTCTGTTTCTGCTCCAGTTTTTTTCACTGTCCAGCTGTCAAAGTCAAAAGTCAAAGTCCAGCTGAAAGATAACAGGATGAGGGTAGCCTTTACAAACACTTTGGTCAGCACCAAAAGAAAGGGAGCATCTGGAGGGATGATGTTATTCCCAAGAAATCATGATGTGTGATGAACCTTTCTCTCCTGGAATTGACTGAAGATCTATTTACCAAGGAAGTAGGGAAGGAATTTCTTGCTTTTCTTTGCTAGTATGTAGAGCTTCTGCTTTACTTAGTAAACTGTCTTAATGTCAGCTCCTGAGTTCTCACACTTTTACCTTTCTGATTCTTTCCTCTTTTCTATTGGAGTGTGTGGGGGAAGTTTAAGCGTGTCTGAGTGGTAATGCCTCATGAGGTTAAACCACAACAAGGGGACCTAGCAAATTTTGGATTGATACAGCAGAGTTAGGTAACTGAACAGAGTTCCCACAAAGATGCTGAAGTGAAAGGAAGGTGGGAGAATTCCTGCAGCTTACAGTTAACAAATATCCCATCACTAAAATGTCTCTTCATATATATTCTTATTTATATGAATTATCTTATAAAGTTAAACTTTTAAATTCTTGTTCACATGGAAGCCTTTCCTTGATTCGAATTATTTTTGTCACCCACTTCTAAACTCTTTTCATTTCTGCTTGATTAAAGCACAGTTGTTTTATTCAGAAATATATCCCCATGTTGTTGATAATGTGAAGTTCTTGCCATTGGGTCTGCCAAAAGAAAAAAGAAGTAGGTCAATAATTATTAAAATGAGAAGATAGACTTCTTTAGGTAAATTAATTTCAATAAAATGCCAAGCAAAATGGTAATTTGCCACTGCAGAAGACATATAAAACATGTTATCTATGAATTCTGTAATAACGAAGGCAGCAATTTAATAAACCTGTCTCCAAGACACACTGTCTCAGCATTTATATTCAAAATAACTGATCTCTGGGTATTACGGGTTTGCAATAATATACTTTAAAAGTAAGCTTGAAAAATGTCCCTATTTTTGGATTAAAAATGTGGGCTGTGAATATTCTCATCACAGTTTACAGGAAACAATCTCAACCTCTTGTCTTAGGTAAAAGCAATAATGCTAAATTAATTAGAGCATTAACAGCATCATCAGCTCCTTAATCACTTGTTTTCCAGTGTTGGTGCTGTGTGTTGTTTTTGGCTCAAGCAGGTAATCCCTCCCTTTCTTTGAGCAAGAAGTGTGCATTATGCCCACTCATCTACCCAAAGTGTATAGAGATCAAAAATGTCGTCTTCACAAAGAATGAGATTGGTAAGAGCAGAAAGATGCTCCAAGTCTCTGCCAATAAACCAGACGTTTTTCAGTTTTTCATTTAACAGTACAATTTGCATAAGGATTCCTCTCAATATGAAAGCAAATAAGTCCATTCACGCTTCGCACAGACTCCCAAGTTGTTCAAATCCCCAGTCAACAGTGGCTCCTTCTTTGTAGTGAATATTCGGGATGTGCAATGAGCTGACACATAAGAGATAAGTTATATGGGATCTGGAGTGCCAACCAAATCTCCATTCTAAAAATGTGGAGAGATGTTCTTTAAAAGATAAGGAGGACACTGCTCTGATGGATGGCTACTATAGTCCATCGACAGCATAATGCGATAGTCTACCCTCTCTGAAAGTAGAAAAGCAGCAGTACCAGGAGTTGTAAATCTAAAATGTCAGTATGATAAAGGAAGCTTTAGAACGTAACTGAATTGCAAGCTGGAAAAAGCACAGGCAGCAATAGAATGTCTGGCAATCTTCTGGACAGATCCTGCATGTAAGTCTGTATATTACACTGTGCAAGAGGGAGATTTGGATCTAAACAACGTTCAACAACTTTCCCCGCAATATAGATTTTCAGAAAACTCTGAAGAAAGAATATACTGTGTACTCTGAAAACCTTTTTATGCTGTGAATTTAAAATTTCAAATCCTTTATGTCACCAATATATTAACAGAAGAGTTGGCCCAGTGGGGAAGAGGGGTTATGACAGAGGATAAGTAAGCCTGTACTATTTTGTTGCATTGATTCAAACACTACGTGTTAGCTGCAGTTTTGTTAACAAAAATCTTAAATACACTTCTATGTGATGTAAATAAAAAGAAAATAGCATATGGTCCTCAGTCTGTCTTCCACAGAATTATATACAATACTATAAAGGTATGAATTTTACAGATGCATACCTTTTTAGTTTCTCATTGCTCAGAAAACCACCATTAAGATTCTTATAAAAACAAAAAGCGGAACAATCTGTATGGCATGACTTCTCAATATACTCAGGCTCTACGGACGCCCAAGAGTTCAGCAGTTTCAAAAACTCTCTGTGGTAATGGTTTCATTTTCAGTCAGAAAGCATTGTGTATGTGCGGAGATCATAAGCATCTCTAGAAGTGCCCAGAAGGAGAACTTGACTGAACAGATATAAAGCTCTACTTGTGTTGGCGAAGGCATTAGATGTCATCTCCCAGGAGTCTGTAGAGTAAGTGTAGGCACTAACATACTGCTGGATATCTGACAGTTGATGGAGGAAAGACATTATTAGATTTTCTAATTTTTTTTTTTTTCCGAATAGGCATAATTAGTTTATATGCTGGATTTTTAAATATATATATATCATCCAGCAAAAGCAAACTATTGGGTATCAGCTGTTGCTTTCAGGACTATCTGAAGTGTGATTACAACTTAAACGGAGGAGTACTGGTTAGAAGATTAGCATATCATCTTAGATAACTAATATAATTTATTTGATTGAATTATACATCTGTCGATTCATAGTCACTGATGATCACTATGAACAATGGATATTCATTTCTCAATTCCTCACATGGTAATTTTGTTCTTTGTCTTATTAACTTATAGTGCACGCAGAGCTTAGATTTTATCACCAAGACAGATGATGGAATCTCCAATGTAAACATAAAAAGTGAGAAAAACGGGTTATTTTTAAATCTTGATATTTGTGAAAACAGTCATATGAATATGCACATAAAGCAGAAAGGATGCTGAGAGAGGTAGGAAGGAAGGGGGTAGAGAACTAAGATGTGTATTTGGGAGTCTGGTATTATGCATTTGTCATTGGTGTATCTGCACAGCATGCAGATAATGAGCTCATTCTCCAAACAGTTCTATATCCACTCACAGCAAGGGACTGCTAGTACAGTAGTAATATTCTAATCTTATTCTCCACTTGCCACTCTGATGGTTACCCCCAACACAGACATAAATATTGCTATCCAGAGACTGCTAAATGTAAATCATTTTAAATCATTTTAAGTAAAAAGTTCTGACTGTCACCCACATTTTTAAAGCTTTTAATATCAACTTAATATGAAAAAAAAATGTGTTGACATTCTTCTCTGAAAGTAGCACTATTGCTTTAAATAAAAACAAGTAGTTGTCCTTAGTTTCTGGTCTGACCAGGGAGATGGCAGCTCTATGAAATACGTTCAGTAATTCACTGGACAAAGAACAGCTAGTTCTCTGATTTCTTTCTTATCTACATGTGTATATATGTATTTATGGGAAAAAAAAAGGCTAAAACAGTAGTCCTGCTAAATACTGGAGGTGTTCAGCAGATTTCAGTAAAGGCAGGATTTAATTCAAAGGCATTGTAACAGAGAACAGAATCAGTCTGGCCCCAGCCTAAGGTAAGCTAAAATTCTGACCACAGACCACGTTTATATATATCCTGGGGAACTTGGGAACATTTCCAAGCATGAAATTCAGTTACATCTCCTGATTTCTTATGCCTTAACTCCATGACAGAGTAGGATCTCAGCATTCACCATGCGGAGAAGGGATTGTCTTGCTCTGCCCTGTGCTGATGCAGCCTCACTGCAAACACTGTGTGGAGGTTTGTGCACTGCAATATAAGAAGGTCATAAAACTATTAGCTTGCATCCAAAGGAGAGCTATGAATATGGTGGAGGGTGTGGAGGGCAAAACAGCTGAGGTCCCTGGGTTTGCTCAGCCCAGTGTAGAGGAGGCTGACGTGAGGCCTCATAGAGGCTGCAGGTCCTGGTTCTTCAACAGAGGGAGGTGGGGATGGAACAGGCTGCTCAGGGCAGTGGGCATGGCTTGAGTTGCTGGAGTTCATGGAGTGTTTGGACAGCGCTCTCAGACATAGGGTTTGATTTCTGGTGGTGCTGTATGGGGCCAGGGGTTGGGCTCAGTGATACTTTCAACTTATCACACTTTCCTTATCACACTCTACCATTTCCTGAAGGGGGGTTGTGGTGAGGAGGGGGTCGGCCTCTTCTCCCAGATAACTAATGACAGGATGAAAGGGAATGGCCACAAGTTGCGCCGGGGAAGATTTAGATTAGACCTGAGGAAACATTTTTTTTCTGAAAGAGTGGTCAGGCACTGGAATGGCCTGCCTAGGGAGGTGGTTGAGGCACCATCCCTAGCGCTGTTCAAGAAGCGTTTAGATGAGGTGCTAAGGGATTTGATTTAGTAGTTGGGTAGGGATAGTGATAGGAGTATGGTTGGACTAGATGATCTTGTAGGTTCTTTCCAACCTAATGTATCTATGAATCTATGAACTTGGGATATTCTATTTTTCTAAGCAGAGGGTCAGGGCAGTGTGTTATATCAGCCAAGCAGTTGGTGTAGGTTAGTACCTCTGGCTCTATACTAGATCTGAGCATGAAATTCCTTGAACAGTCAGCAAGCACTGTGTAACCACTAATTGCCATATTTTCATGCCCAATTTTTCCCGTGGTCTGAAGTTCCACTAGAAGTTCTTACTAGAGTAAGAAAAACTTGAAAAAATAATGCTACTCTTTCACCATATGTACTTAACTAAATCTAAACAGGAATTGGTCTCTCTGTACAGTAATCTGAACATGATTGCCTAATGAGGCTGTTTTGTAACACTACTTTTTCTAGCAACTAAAACTTACTTTCTAACCACAAACCAGATTATGACAAAATAGACTTGCAGTACTTTGTAATTTACTGAATGCAGACTCACAGAATTTTACCACAATAACAGAGACATTTATCAGCAGAGCTATGCAAGTACATATTCAAAGAAGCCTGTGATAATGTGACAGCCTAGAGTCGAAGGTGAAGCTGCAGAATATTGCACAACAACTGTCACCAGAGGCAATCTGAACTTCGATTCAGGCTTTGCTACCTATACCATGCAGCATTTGCTGTGTTGGTTTTGATCTAATGCACTGTGATTTCCCTTAATATACCCATCTCCAACTATACTGTTTAGTCCACACTGAATAGTAAGTGTGCTTTTTTACCCTTCTTTTTGTGCTAATCATTACCTGCTGATCAATTTGAAAAGCAATAGAAGTATGGCTGTTCAGTTGCATATGAAACAGTGTGCAGAAGTAAGAAAAAAAGCAGCTGCACTGTGAAATTGAACTCAGTCCTATAGTAAGTGGACAAGTCCTGAATCCTTTCATTAGAATTCCATTTGCTAAAGTCTCTGATGATCATCTATTCATGTAAAGAAAGTACTTATGCAGTCTTCTTCTTTAATGTATTGGTACTGAGGGGTAATTCTTTCTCCTCGAGTGTCACAGAAATCGAAGGAGAGCAACAGAAGAGTTTGTGGAAGTGCATCTAATGAAAGCTGTTGGGAACTCTACATTGATCAATTAATACACAACGTATAGGTGTTCAGTATAGATATCCATATTTTCTTGGTCCTTTCAAACTCCTACTTGCATCCTCTTCATCATCACATACTGCAAAGAGGAACATATCACCTTATTATATACCATACGTTCAAGATTAATGAATACATGGTATTAATTCCATGATCGTCACAAGCTTCAGCCCCAGTCTCATGGGCAGTAACTTGAGCTTTACTGTCCCTGTGAGGACAGGCTGAGAGAGCTGCGTTCTTCAGCCTGGAGAACAGAAGTCTTTGAGGAGACTTTGTAGCGGCCTTCAGTAACTGAAGGGGCCTACAGAAAAGCTAGGGATGGACAGAAAAGCTAGGGATGGTAAGTGCATTAGCAACAGGATGAGGGGAAATGGCTTTAAACTGTAAGAGGGTAGATATAGACTAGATGTTAGTAAGAAATTCTTTACTGTGAGGGTGGTGAGATACTGGAACTTTTTTTAATAAGAAAGTTCATTATCTTTTTCAACTGAGAAGCCTAGTGCTGAAATTTATGCCACATATTGACAGAAGTATTGTCCAAGATTTTCACAAAACTCTTTTTTTTCATTCTTTTCACTCTGAAAGATATATCATTCAGTAACCAGCAAGAAGTGTTCAAGCTTTGCAAGTTTTGCCTTTTTTTTTTTTCCCAACATTATTTTTGCATGTCATTAACAGATTTACTCAGTGGCAGTCTTTAGTTTTCACTGTTACAAACGTCTAACATCAGTTTTAGAGTGGCACTGCTAGTCCCTTTTAGGCCTGGGACACTTAAGAGTTCCTCCTGCCTCATGGACTTTAACAGGTATGGTGGAAAATAAGTGCAAAAACTTAATAGAATATCCACGTAGAGGGATATAATTATGAATATAAAATATCAAGTTGGTAGTTGGGTTTTTTTCCCTCCTTGGGAAATGAAAATTTTAATATGTTATAGAGGCTTGATCTGGGGGGTAGATGATTTAATAATATGAAAAAAAGAAGCTGAAATGCTGAGTTTGCCTAGATGCCCAATGACAGGTATCCTGTGGTTGGAGATATTAAATAGTATTTGGCACATAGCTGTTTCTGAACAAGAGAATTGTGCAGATGTTAGACACTTCAAAAGACCCACATACAGGGAAAAAAATATCCAAGTGTAAGTAGCTAAGCATTCAGATAGAGACATTAAGCACAAAACCATAAGCTAGCATTTTAATTGGTATTGGCAAAAGATAAAGATCATATCTTCCAAATGGATTCACTTTGGCCTCAGTTCAGCAAAAGTGTCCAGTTCATCAAGTAGAGTCTATACAGCATGATAACATAATTTTCATTGAAATCTTCCTTCTTTTTATACTCATCTCTTACAAAATGATTTCACCAATAAAAATTACAAACCGACAAATAACAATCTGAGAAGCCATTAATAAAAAAGATTAGGAAAGTTATTAAAATAGCCTTGACAGAGTGAATATTGATTGTTTATGAATCAAACATGCACGTGTACTTCACCTTCTTTTGCAACATGTCTCCAGGTCCTGACTGATGTTCAATCACAAGGGAAAAGAACAAGAAAATTGTCTTCATACCATAAAAACAATTTGATTTCCACCAGATACTAAGTCTCAAGAAGCATTTGGACAGTGCTTTCAGACACTGGGTTTGACTCTGTGGAGACAGGAGTTGGACTGAACGACGCTTGTGGGTCCCTTCCAACGCAAGATATTCTATGATTCTATGATTCAGTCTATTTTTCTGACTTTAACAATCTTTCATAATATTTAGGAAGTAAACATCTTCAGCATGGAAGATAGGAGTCCTGACAGCTTGTACTAAAGAAGTAATCATTTGTACTGTCATTGCATTATTCAATCTCTTCAGAACCTACACGGGCATGATATGAATTTGAAAACTAAAAATCTCTCAACACAAGTTGACAGGACTTGTAGCTTCTGTGTTGGATATACTATTGAGATGTCTGATCTTCCATGTTTTTTAAATCTGTCAAACTAAGACAGAAATTCACTTCCCTGACACATTATTTTACTGTTGTGGTTTATTTTCATTTGTAAAATTAAATTAAAATATTTTCTGTCATAAAGAAGAAATAGGATGATACCGATGGTCTTTTTCTTAATGTCAACAGTAGCCTATGGTCTGAAAACCAGCTGTAAAAACATAGCAGTATATGACAGATACTAAATATTTTCAGAACAGTGATCCCATAATCAAATCAGGTAGAACATGTATGAAAATTGCTAAAAATTTAGATTTTCTGCTTTGCCCGTCAACACAAAGGCAATGAGGAATTTTAATATTCCATAGCAGATATTAATTGCAGGTGATTTATTTTGTTATATTTTATTACTGATAAAGAGAGTGGAAGTGATGCGACGTTATTAGTTAAAAGCTGGTAAGTGTCCCTTCTGTAATGACCCTGTGGAGTTTAATTGGTAAGAAATCGATAAAGAAGTCTAATTAGGAAGAGATAACCTACTGTAATTGATAGATGTCTCTTGTGGTATTTCTTGACAGACTCACAGAATTTCAGGAGTTGGAAGGGACATCAAGAGATCATTGAGTCCATCCCTCCCTGCTAAAGCAGGTACCCTACTGTAGACCACAGAGACAAGAGAAGGTATCTTCAACCCCCCACTGGGCCACCTGTTTCAGCATTCAAGTTTTGGGTCTTACTCCTTGTCCTATCACTACATGCCACTGAGAAGAGCTGGGCCTCATTCATTTGCCTCCAAACTCCCTTTAGGTATTTATAAACATTTATCAGTTGGATTTGCCTCTCAGTCTTCTTTTTCCAGACCGAACAAACTGAGGTCTCTCAGCCTTTCCTCATATGGAAGATGCTCCAGGCCCTCTATCATCTTTGTGGCCTTCCCCTGGACTCCTTCTAGAAGATCCCTGTCTTTTTTGAACTGGGGAGCCCGAAACTGGACTTAGTACTCTAAGCCTGGCTCCACCTCTCCCAAACCCCATTTAAGGGCTGACCACCACCAGGGAAGGATCTCTTCTCAGAGATCCCTCCCATGTGGAGTCCCCTGTGAGCCTTGTCATCCTGAAGGTGGGCCATCTTCTCTTTTGTATTATTTGTATCCTATCTATACTATTTCTTTGTGAAGTACCATCCTTGGGAGTTATTTACCCCACAACTGCCATAGTCTTTTTAATGTAGTCTTTTTAATCCACCCCAGGATACCATTGGCTTTCTTGGCCACCAGGGCACACTGCTGGCTCATGGCCGACCTGTTATCCACCAGGATACCTACCCTCAGAGTTCCTTTCCATCACGTCATCCCCCAGCCTGTGCTGGTGCATGAGATTATTCCTCCCCAAATGCAAGACTTTACACTTGATCTTGTTAAACCCCATTGGGTTCCTCTCTGCCCAACTGTACAGTCTGTCCAGGTCATGCTGAATGGCAGCACAGCCTTCAGGTGTCAGCTAGTCATCCCAGCTTTATATCATCAGCAAACTTGCTGAGAGTGGATTCTGTCCCTTCATTCAGAATGTTGAAGATGTTGAACAAGACTGGACCCAGAACTGACCTCTGTTGATAACTGCTAGGTATGGGCCTCCAACCAGACTCTGCACCACGCTCTGAGCTCTGCCAGTCAGTCAGCTCTCAGTTTACTTCATCATTCACTCATCTATTCCACGCTTTCATAACAGGAATGTTGCGGGTGACAATGTCAAATGCCTTTCTGAAGTCAAGTTACACAACATCCACTGTGCTACCCTCACCTACCCAGCCAGTGATGACATCACAGAAGGCTATCAGTTTGGTCAGGCACGATTTTCCCCTTGGTGAATCTATGCTGGCTGCTCCTGATAACCTTTTTCTCTTCCTATTGCTTAGAGCTGGCATCCCGAACAAGTTGTTCCATTACTTTTCCAGGGATGGAGGGGAGGCTGTTTTCTTAAAGGACGCTAGAGAGTTCTGCAGCAGAGACACATTTATGTTTTTAATTTTATGTTAAAAATATAAATATTCTGATTAAACTTCATATATAAGAATACAAAGTCATGCAAATGGGGATCAGAATCATACAAACTATAAATTATATACGACTTCTTCATTTGATACAATTTTTTATCTTTGTTTTTCAATCCAAACATATGTATATGTAGTGAATTGTACATATATTGTTTTGTCTGTTTACAACACTATATAAATTCATTTGAACCAAATGTGCCAACTGAAAATAAATAGTATGACTTCCTGATAAACAAATGTGGAAACCAAACAAATAAGTTAAATGAACCATCTCAAAAAAGTCAGAGAAATATACCAGAAACAGAATTCAGGCAGGCCTCAATTCTAATCCATATTTAATCCGCTACAACTACGTCCAGAGGAGTGGTAAAAGGAAAAACAATATTAAAAACACTAACTATTCCCAGTAGAGGGGGAGCATATAGGACATCCTTTGTGACCTTTACATTTGCTGATTGTCCGATATTTTGTCCTTAAAAAAGCTGAAAATATGTATTTTATATTTTTGATATAAAGGGAAAGTTTAAAAGACTGAACCACCTGACACATCAGTACAGAAGGAATAAATATGGACTAAAAGTAGTTACAAATACAAATTATACTCCATGATGAGATACTTCTGGAAGAGCATTTAGTTTGGCTCATGTTTCTTCTCTCCTTTTCTGTGGTGTGTCTTTTTGCTTATCTCTAGCATGCCCTTGCTGAAAAAGCACCAAAAATAGCATACATTTATGGCCACTGACTAATGCTTAATGTGGTTCTGTGTGCATCGTTTATTTCAGTTGATTTTTTTTTTTTCAGATAAGTATTATAAAGTTTATTGAAGCATTTATTACTGAGACCATTTCCAGCTGTCTGTTTGCTTAGGAAAGGTTACTTTTCATACAGATATTATTATCCATTTGAGTTCTTATCCTCATCTTGATAAGGGGGGATGAGATGTCTTTTACATGAAGATTGTTAAATTTTTATAAAAATTAAGCAAAATTCTTACTGTATTGTCTAGACAAACAATAGAAAAGCATGCATTTCCTTCTGTTATATGGGACATTTGCCCAGCATCATTTTATGCATTCTGTTGCAGGTGAAGTGTAGGCTTATCATCTTCTGAAATGCATAAATACTGATGTTCTGGAGATATAAAATTATTATGCTCTCATTAGGTTAATCTGAAAACAGGCACTATTCCCCTGTCTGTTTTTCCATATAGAAGTTTTATACGTGCATGCTGAGGTGCAGCAGTTTCCATGGCAACTATAGGTTTGTGGAGTAGTCAAGAAACTGCAAGTTAAAATTAGCTCAGATGATCATACATAGATGATAAGGGCCTGGGGCTGCACAAACTATTTTTGTGGAATTTAGTGAAGGATATTGCAATCCAAAACCAATCTGTTGTATTACCTGAAAGAAGGAGTAGATCTGGAGTGAATGTAGAAAGACTAGAAATATATAGACAGACTTTGGGGATCTGAAATGGATTGGCATATAAAAGATATTTTAAAATAAAACTCAAGTTTTAAACACACTGAAGAACAGCAGAAAATTCAGTCTGATTAATTAGAGTTAATAGAAGTTAAATGTCTCAGGTGCCTCCTTGCTGCCATTAAGTTAAACTACTCTGTCTGTCATTCCGGTTTATTCCTAAATACTTTTCCCTTGCCAGGACACCATTCTCACCCATGGTCTGTTGCAGGCTTATTCATTCATAGATATAAAACTGTGCATTTGGAAAAGACCTCAAACAGAACATAGACTTTTGTCTATGCAGCAGGAAAGCGGGAGGCTTCAGATAACATTTCCATTTTAATGAATCTTATAATACCATTTGAACTGTAGAAACTGGAGTAATGCGGTAGCTAGCTGGTTCAAGCTGCTGCTGAGCTAATTTCCCAATAAAGCTGAGCATTTAAAGGTAGAATTGTTAAACTGCATTTATGCAATAGAATCATTTGTAATTAAATGCCTTTGTCTTATTTTCCGTGGTTGTTTGTGCAATCTAACACAGGACACAGTCTCATGCTCTGAAGACATTATATCCTGAGGAAATAGGGATAGAATGTTCGGATGTTTCTCTGAAACTGTTAAGGAAATATAAAATAACTTAAAAGGCACGATCTATTGTAGACAAAAAAGTGTTGCTTTCTGTCTGGTCACTGCTTTAGGAGATTAAACTTATAGAACCAGTCACATTTAATCACCTGCCTTCTATCCAAAAATATATATATCTAAAATCAGAGTTTTAAAAAGAAGATGGGATACGTCACCCTCCCTTTCCGCTATTGAAAATTCTCTTTGAAGAAGTTCAGCTGCTTGATTGAAGACAGTGACATTGCAGAGAAGGAGATGCATGAAATACTGTGAGGAGAGATGCTTGTCGTCCTGGTCTTATTGCTCTGATAATTTTGACAAAACATGCATTCTATCAGTAGAGTTCACTCAAGATATTTCTTTTCTTCCACAGTGATGATTTCTGTATTGCTTCAAAAATGCATTCAGGGAACACTGAAGTTATACAATTGATTCCATCAAAATGAAACTACCTAGAATTCAGGTTGCATATGGACTCTGATATTGAATATTAAATCACAGGTTTGCCTACTGCCTTTTATCAATCCAACAAGGGAGAGACATCTCACTGTGAAAAGAACAGGCTGTAGCAAAAGCTGCATCATGCTCATGAGCAGCTAGATAAGAAAAAAACTTAAGATGTTTTCTAACATCTTAACATATTAAGAAGAACGCAAAAAGGAACAGAAGCCAGCGATTAGCCAAATCAGTGGTGCAGCTTCATCCATATGTAGTATATGATGTAGATCTACATCTGAGATACTGTATTTTATGCTCAGAGAAGGTTGAGAAAAAGATAAAGGTGTGGCAAGGTTTCTATCCACTGAAAGGAAACTGAGAATACTGTCACTGCTTATTTTAGGAGAAAGATAAGGTTACACGATAAAAATGTTTGAAAAGTCCGTGCAAAAGGAAAGTACATTTGGGTCTTCTTATTATATAGTGAAAGAACAAGAAGACAATTAGCTTCTCAATTTCCCCTTTTCCAGCCTACTGAAAGGAAAACAGCAACAGACCGGTCAGTGCCTTCTTATTCCTTGTCTGTAGACTTTCTCACACTCTGTTGTGGGTGATAAGGAATTGTAACCAGGCAAACACTTTAACAATAGGGCATCACCAGCAAGAGTAGGTATAATTTTTCATCCTTCTAAAGATATCTGCCTGCAGAAACAGGAGGAAACTGAGACATCAATCCTGACCAAACCTCCATCTGCTCCATTAGCTCTGTAGGACTGCATAACTACACACTGACCTACTGTTTCTGTACCTAAAGCATAAATATGAAGCATTCTCTTCTACCGTATGCCACATTGTTCACATGGCATACAGAAATGAAAAACAAAATTTGTTGAGAAGAGCTAAGATGCTGCAGCAAAAAGCTGCATGGTACAGTGAGTTGTTTGAGAAATAGTACTTGGAGGAAATGTGCGATTCTACTAGCTGTGCACTTGTGTAGTAGTTATTTTCAATTTTAAGTAATCATTCTCAGAAAAAGATTGCTTTTGTACCAACACTTGTACCAAGTGTTATATTCAGCAATTGTAACTTGGCCAGATCTAAACTGATTCTCATCAGCACATTGATATACTTTTCCTCTGATGGCTACTTTGCTAAAAATCTATTTTTCTAGGTAAGTGCTTACTATTTAATAGTAAAAATATGTCCTTATAATCCCTGCCTCTCTCTGTCTCTTTCTCACACTCGCACACTACTCTGTGAAGACCCATAAATTCTTCATTTCGGGCGTAAGATCCAAAGGAAGACTAGCAGGTAAATATTTATGGAACAAATATCTGGAAAAATGAAGATCATGGTGGAAGGAAATGTTTGCACCTAGAACATTACCAGTCAAAATAGAAGATTGTCATATGCATTCCTCCCTGTAATAAGTCCAACTATTAAAACCATGATTAATTAGCCTTCACTAGATCTGATAGGACTTCAGAATATGACACACATATACATACATACATATATATAGGTTGCTTCAAAAGCAATGCCTTTTATTTATTTCTGTGTAAACTATGATTCACAGTAATGATACCACTACTTGATAGAGCAAATTCTTATCAAGAAAACTATTTTTCCACATAGTAATCATTATTAGCTATGCATTTTTGCTAGCTATGAACAAGAGCCTGCATGCCATGCATGTAAAAATCTGTATGTCTGTCTGGAACCTAGTTTGTCTTTCAGGTCATGGTAGCCACTGCTGAAACACATCACCCACCATCTCACCATGCCAGCATCTACTGTTTAGTCTTCACTGCTGTTCAAAAACTTCTATGTCAGATGCCAGTTTGTCAGACTGCTCCTCTGCTGCCATCTGACACACAGCAATAATATGCAATGGAATATTGGTGGGAAGGTTCAACCTCTACTGCTGTACCACCAACATCCACCTCTGATGTTGTGGGCCAACATCAAAAACAGGAGGTGGTACATCAGATTATATTTAAAATCATTTTACTTAACGTAGTCTGTTAGCATCAGCAAGAAAAGCCCATGAGGATCTTTTATATAGAGGAAACAAATACTAGAACAAATCCTAACAATTAGTCCAATTAAATCTTTATGTTAAGAGTGGTCTTGGGAGTACGAAAGCTGTGGAGCTGCAAGGCAGCCATAAAGCAAGTACTGTCTACCTTAACAAACAATGACTTAAGAAGAAACAGAATGTGACCTGTAGCAAGAAAATGTGCATGGTGTAGGGAAAGTTTCCATGGGAACACCATCACGAGTTCTAGAATATCTCTCTCTTCAGTGAGAAAAATTTTGGTAGACATAAGTTTCTCTCGAAGTGGAGTGTTTTTGGCAGTTAATGTGCTCACTGAATAGGTGGCTGCCCAAGCCCTGGTAGTATCACTGCTTATGATAAACCCAGATGTCTACTGTCCCTATCTTTCTTCCAGCAACTTTCAGTGCTTGCTGTGGAAGCAGCAGATGGGATACACACAATCAGAGCAGACACACCTCAAAAGATCCTTTCTTAATCAGGGGACTTTCATATCCAATACCAACAACGTATTTTGAAGCATATATTCCTGGGCCAAATTCTAGCTATGTTTACAGACTGAAAAATCAGGAATACTTCCCTTGAATTGTATGGATGTAGGGTAACTCAGGAACAGAATAAGAGATCAGCAGTAAAATGCCTAGGTATATTCTTTGAAATGTATGCATCTACTGTAAACTTCACTGTTCTTGCCAGAAATTGGTATTTATTCACCAAGCAACTGCAGCAGGAACAATAAAATTCTGAATATGTGTCTTCCTGGCTGGATTTCAAGTGCTTTATTCTGAGTTGCTGACTTTTATAACTCCGGACAGTTGTAGGCTCCTTGATATTCTGTCTTCCCATGCTTTGCAGGCTGTTACCTTGAGTCTCCTTTTACCCCCTAGCTATTCTTTTAATCTTTCTAATCATCCCTCACAGTTTCATTTCTGTCCCCTAAAATATTTTTAGCAAATCTATGGCCATGAACATACTTTGCAATATGCTTTTCTAAGACAGCGATCCTAAAAATTTACTTCTCTCCACTGAGGGGAAATCTCCATTACTATCTGGGTAGCACAGAGAACTCAAACTCAAGGTGGCCCAATTTTTTATGGCTCCATTGTCTAGCATGAATAATTTTCTAGGGACCATCTTCGTTTTGTTTTCTCTTACTCCTCTCATATTTTCGCTCTGACAAAAGTCTGTCATCTTCCCTTGCTACAATGTGTTTCTTTGAAGTCTACCATCTCCATATCATCCCTGTGGTTCTGCCGTTTCAATCTATTCATCTTTTAGATACTAAAATATATGCCTCATCACTATCTTTCCTAGATGCTGAAGTTGCATGTTCTTCTTCAAGAACACCAGACCTCTTCTGAGTCACATTGTACAGATGCTTATTGAAATGCATCTGGAGTTAAAACTCCTTGTTCTCCAGGTTTTAAACAACAAAAGACTACAAACTGTCATACTGTCTAACTTACAAAAATGAGTCAGTATAACCACAGAGTTCCTTCTAGACAACCCATTCCTTGTGGATAATTTCCTTCACATGTCACAGACAGGACTTTGAGGGCTGTATTGGAGTCATGCTATTAAAGCCCTGCCACTCCCTGCTCTACTCTTGCTTGAGGACCCCACTTCACCTCCAGGCGTGTCATCCCCTGCCCCAGCAAGGCTGCAGCTTCCTATAGCTCTGCCCTGCCCAGCCCAGCTCAGCCATGGCCTCTGCCCAGCCAGGTCCATCCACAGGTTTATATCCCAGGCTGGCCTTGTCCTATCCCTAATGCCACAGAGTTACGCAATGCCTGGGGCTGCCCTGGTTCCCCTGTCTGTTCAGCTCCTGGCTGGGGTATTGCAACAGGACTTGCTGACTTGCTTCGCCCTGGGAAGCTGCCCCTGCTCCCAGCCCCGGCCTCAGGGAGCTGCCAGCTCTAGCTGCTGCGTACACACTCCTCAGAGAGCCATGCTCCCTTAAAAATATCAAGAGATTATCTTACCCAAATCAGATCTCTGAATTTGAAGCATGTTAAAAATTCAGTACCATCAATCTTTTTCTTCACTTTTAAGTGTAGTCTTCAGGAAAAGGAGTTGCTTTTTTATGTTATTTCTACAGAGAACTTATCTTAAATGATGGGTGTAAATTTTATACTAACCCTGAATGTTTAAAAAATAACATTACTTTCCTCTTTCCTACTGGCATGGAGAAGAGCATATTCCCCACAGGATAGATTCTCCTCCCTCTAGAACCCAGAGCCTGCAACCTGACCTCAGTGCTCTCTGCCAAGCCCTGCCACCCAAGGTGGCAGTATCCAATAACCAGTCTTCAACACATACCAGTGTCCCTTCTCTTCCAGAAGTCCAGTGATGTGAAAATCTCACCTGAATCGTGTTATGTTGAATATTCTTTCAAACATCTCTTAAAACCTGTAAGGTAATAGGTAATGTTTTAAGAAATAATAATGACTGAATTTATATAGAATCTGTTGAATGTTTCTGTATGACTTCAAGGGCAAAATGTTGAGGTGGTTCACTGCTCATGGTATTCATTTGATACATCTACACTGCACAGTGCACACACGAAATCAAGTCTTGTCCTAAATGCCATCTGCCCACTCTGCCTGGAATTCCATCATCGTCCTCAGTGGTCAAAAAGTGACTTTCAGGAAGCACTGGAGAAAACTCATACCCATGCTAGTCCTGAGTATATATTTACCTACTGTGTAGATGTGCCACTTCACTGCTTTTCTAGGTTTCCTGTACATTCTGCATGCCCTTGTGACAACTGCTCCAGGGCTGAAAAGAGGGCCTAGGTCTCTCCTACAAGAACTTGTGGCATACTCAGCGTAGTACTTAGTAATTTTCTTGCTTGCAGCAGTTATAGCATTTTAATAGTGTCTTTGCTACAGGATACATATTTCTATCCAAGTAATATTTTTTCTAAATATAATAGAGATTTCTAAATTAGTGCTGCTTGGGAACACGTGATAATTTATGGACTTGTCTATATCTAGCTTTTATCCAGGTCAATATACCTGGTTTAGGAGAATACTCAAGAGGAAGAAAACCTGCTAAAGCTGCAGTTTCTTAACCTTGGTTGCAAAAGGGAAAGACATAGTTAGTAGTCAACAATTCAATCTTTCATTTATCTTTTTTTTAATATTTTTTAACAGTTTCAGTAGCTGATTGGATAAACTTTTAGGATGAATTCAACAAACATCAAAGAGGGGCTCTAGATGTTCTGCCTCACCTAACTGAAGTGTTCCATCAAGCCCAATTTGGAGATTTTTCTTTATTTCTACACTACTTTAATGTATTTGAGCAAAATGTAGCAGGAGATGTTGATCTCAGGCAAAATCCAGAGTAAATGCAAAATAATATATAATGACTGAAATGTCCAGAAAGCTTCGAAAAGTAATGTGAACTAAACAAAAATTCTAAATGTATATGAAGTTAACATTTTACTTTTAGGACACTTCTCCTAGAATGGAATCCAGGTTTCAGAATTAGTCATCTGCACTTCCTAGGGCAGAAGGCGAGGCTTGCATACCTTAATGCCTACACCCCAAAATACCATGTGCTACATGGGAACCAACAAGGACTGAAAACACAGGAGCACATTTAAAATACTCATCTAGAGCCAAAGAACCTGACTCAAGGCTTCAGGAAGTTTCCTCCCTGCCTCTGCAATTCAGAACATGGAGTCCACCCCAGAGATTAGATATTAATACCTTATCTTTGAAAGAATAATTAGGGCACAACCTTTTCAAATCAATAATCAGGATGGTTACTGGTAATGGTACTGCCACACCTAGTTTGCATAATAACAAGCACATGTTCAGGTTCCATGTGATCAAGCTTCCGTTTTTATTTGTGCTGAGGCTGACTGAGGCTCTTGTTCTAGGTGTGCTCCTGGCTACAGCGCATGAAGAGCGATGCAAGATTCATCAGGTCATATGGAGAGCACACAATAAAGAAATATGACTTAAACATGAGGCTTGGGAACTAAACCCTAAAGGAATGGATCTAGTTTCTGATAAGGCTGGGGAGCTGGAGTCAGTCTGCAGCTCTTCCATCCGTCCTAGTTCAGTTCATGATCACTCACCTGCTTATTGCAGTTACATTAGGTTTTAGGTAGTTTTACTGTTACCTTAAGAGGAATATTGTTTGGCAAATTGAATGAAAACTCAGTGGAATACAAAGTGTAAAGTAAATGCACAAAGAAGTTGTTGGCTTATTAAAGATATAGAATCAGAATGTGGAAGTTCCTGAAATACTTCTGTATAACTAGAAAGTGTTGGCATGTATCTTACTAATTCTCCCAGTCAAACAGGCAGAGAACTCTGAACATTCTGAGAGGTCGTTTACGTTAGATGAATAATAGGCAACGCAACTCAAGAATATAAAGCTAATTAGTATTTTATAGTACAAAGTGGTCTAATATTTTTACAGTACAGTTCTTTTTAAACAAGGTGTCTGTCTTGATGATAATGCTAGAGTGCTTGAAAGCAAAAATTTTAAAAACCTTTTTCCTGATTATTTCACCAATGTAACTAAAGATAGAAATAGCACTGCTGACACTGAGTGTCTTAACCACCTGCATACTACATAAAGATGGAAAGGACCAATAATTCATTCATCTATGCATACATACATCTTGCATTATCAATATTAAATAGTACTAATACGTGGTTAGATATCATTCAGTCTATAATGAATGAACAGTATTACATGAGAATCTGAGCATTGGTGATTGTAAAACTCCACCTATCGGACAGAAAAGTTACTTCACTAATCACTTTGCCACAGATACTGTACTCAGTTAACCTTGGAAAAAGGTTTGCCAATTTAGATTGTTTCCTTCAAATGAAGCTCTGCATTTCCTGGAGTGAGATACCAGCTCTGCAAGTGAAATATACTATGCAGATGAATCTCACTTATCTGACATAACTGTATATATACAAAGTCTTCTCCAGTATAAAATGTCATGAGAAATCCCACACTCTGTCATTATAATACCAGGAAATGATTCTGGAATTTAGATTTGAACTTATCCTTAAGAAAGTTTCCCATATGTGGCATAAACTGCATTACTGAAAAAGCTTTAAAGACAGCCTGAAAATAGGAAAATTTCTGAAAAAAAAAAGTACTGAAATATCACAGAACTGTAAACACTGTTTGTCAAATTTGTACTTCATTATCTTGAAAATTATATTCATTGCCCTAGAGTACTCTTCCCAATTACATCAAAGAATCAGAAATACCCTGAGAAATGTCCTAGGTATAGGAGACAACCTGAGTGACAGCATGTTTAGAGAATGTTCACTTATATTCTGATACTCCTTTGGTCTGGGACTACTACCTATTTTATCATGAATACTGTAGATAAGCATACATGCATATTTAGAAAGCAACTGTGGAAGAAAGTAATCAAATAGTGGAACTAGTTGTCCAGAGAGGCTAAGGGATAGACCCATGGAGATAATAATGCCTTGACAAGTTCTGAGTAAGATGTTCCAATTTGCAGGTTGGTCTTGCTCTGAGTAATGGGTTGGACCAGGTGACTGCCAGAAATCCCCGCAAACCAGAATTATTATATGAAACTCTGCTACAAATCTGATGAATTTATAATGCACCAACATGAACAAGATACTTGTACTATTCAGGCAAGCATGTGAGTTTTGGAAGATCTAGAGAACTCATTATTAAAATGGTTGTACAAATTCTTAAATCTAAATATTCCTGAAAGTAGCATTCAAAAATAGCTCTCAGTCCTCTATTTACCTCAAATTTACTAGTGCTGGGGAAGCAGCTGCTTGCTCCCCTTTCCCCACCACCTTGTTATGTCCTTAGCCTGGAAAGAACTTCGTTAGGAGAGACACAGTAGTTTGTTCTCCATGCTCAATTAGTCTTTTTTTTAATTTCTTTTTTTTTTTTTTACAAGCCTTCCAGAAGGGATACTGATTTTGTGATGGGATGTTTGCCTGCCAAGGGCTGCCCTGTGATCATTAACTCATTTTGCATGGACTAGTAGACACTGGATAGCAACAACTTTTGTTCAGCTTTGCATAAGGTGTGACTCAGAGAACTGACCTGGAAGTGACAGAAGTCCTCCCCCACTGTTAATCCTCCATACTGCTGCCTACCCTTGAACACGTGTCTGGCACTCTGAACTATTTAAATTATGCTGTAAATCTTTTCAGTAGCAGGCTGGCTACAAGAGTGGCTGCAGACTGCATAAGTTGTGTGAGATTACAAATACTGTGAAGAAATGGAACATTCAGAGCATTGTAGTTAGGTTATTTTATTCCAATTTTTTGTGCATTGCTGCTATTGATGGGGTTGAGATCTCTATATAAAAGGGACATTCCTACTCGAATTTCATTTGAGTCATTTAGCTCTTTGTTTGCCAGTCACAATATCAGCCAAATTTCCATTACCACCTTCCTAAAAGTCTGTTGTTGGAAATTATTTTTTAATTGAGATTGACTTTACAAAAATAAATTAAAATAAAAAAGGTATAGTTGTCTGCATTTATAAATATTATGGATTTTTCAATCCATAATTTATAAGGACAAAGATTCTGGGAATTGACTGTAAAGTGCTTAGTTTTAGGAAATGAACAAAAGTACCATTTCAGCACTAAGCAAGGTGGTAAGCAATATAATTCTGTGACCACCAGCAGAATAAGGACATTGAGCAGTTGAATCAGGTCCAGAGGAGGCCCCAAGGGAGGCCCTAGGGAGACCTTTCAGTACCTGAAGGAGGCCTACAGGAAAGCTGGGGAGGGTCTTCTTATGTGTAGTGACAGGATGAGGGAAAATGGCTTTAAACGGTAAGAAGTTAGGTTTAGAATAGATATTAGGAAGAAACTCCTTACTGTGAGAGTAGTGAGACACTGGAACAAGTTGCCCAGCAAGGCTGTGAATGCCATCTTCCTGGAAGCTTTCAAGGCCAGGCTGGATGGGGCTTTGAGCAACCTGGTCTAGAATGAGGTGTCCCTGCCTATAGCAGGGACTGGAACTAGATGATCTTAAAGGTCCCTTCCAACCCAAACCATTCTATGATTCTATGGTTCTATGATGTATCTTCAGATGAATTACAACAGGTTCTATAAAAAAAAGAAATAAATTCTTTAGCATGACATGTAAAAGTTAACCAAAAGAAATAAAGAAAAAAAAAAAGAAATGGATTATTTGGATAATGCAGAAGTTCGTTTTATGAGAAGTTTACTGGTGGGATAAAAAAAGAAAATCATTAAGAATGGTAGTAACAACAGGTTTCTTGGGAACCTAACTATAGAATATACAAAAATAAATGAGAAAGCAGCAAAACAAGTTCTGTGACATTTGCAGGAGTGACTAATTTGCAAATGACAACAGGAAATTTCTAATCATACCTGATGAGATACACTTCAGAGCGTTGCATCAAAAGCATGAGAGACAGAAGCTGATGCTGCTAGATAATCAGTGTGAATTTATTTATAGGCGCATTACATTCCTTCTTAAATGAGCTACAGTAAAACATTTACCAGCCTTTTCTAAGGACTACCATTAGAAACTCCCCCCCCCCAAAAAAAAAACCAGATGATAAACCCTGTTCACTCTCTATTTTTGTGGTTTTGTTTCTTAAAAAAGTTCACGTAGGTCACATTGTTTTCCAGAAGAAATATCCCAGATAGAACTGGGAGGTATTTTTTCTTCTCTGAATTCAGTCTTGCCATACATTCCTCTATCTATCTGAGCACTTGATTCTTGCAGTACAAATAGCTACTTACAGCTATACAAACTGAACAGAAACTAACTACCAAGTCACTTGCTTCTGACAGTGCAGGCCCTTCTCGCATTTTTTTTTCAAGGACAAGATAGTGGAGAATCAGGCCCAAAATCTCAGTTTTAGCACAGGTACTAAGATGTTCATAAGTTGTGGCAGTGGAAATTCTGTTTGAATGAGCAGAAACTGTCACCATGATAGTGGTTAAGCCCTGGTGCAGTTTTTCAAGGCAGTTCTGGAGCCCCTGACCTTGGAAACACTCAGATCTCAGACAGCAAGGCCCTGAGTAACTACTCTGACTTTGAAATAAATACTGCTTTGAGCAGAAGCTGGAACAAGTGACGTTCGCATGTCCTCTCCAGTCTAAATTTTTTAAGCTTTCTATGTTTTTTGGATTCTTTTTGAATGTACATTCTGGTGATCTCTGAGACTCCTCTACATTTAGAAGAATAAGCTTCCATCCCAGCATCCTGCATCATGGAGAAATTAGGAAACAGATGAAGGTGACTCCCTTTCTTGTTAGACCACAGCTAGTTTGGTTTTCTTGAGTGCTGCTAGGTCTGAGTGTCCTGAAACGTGTTCTGATATTACAAGGAGACACTTTCCTTGGTGAATTTTCAATACTGTAGAGTATTTTAAGTATTAAAAAGCAAGATCATCTATATCAGCTCAAAACAAATGTCCACCTGACACAGTATTCTTTCTTTGGTATAGGTATTAATAGTAAATGCCTGGAAAAGCATGCTCAGAATGAGTAAATTGTAACTGCTCCAAAGTGCTTTCCAGCCTGCACTAATTTGTAGACTGATGCCTTTGTGAGTTGGAAGTGGTCCCTAGTGGATTTTTCCTCCTCCATTCTATCATGCCTCTTCTTGTTACCTTAGTATCTTTAAGCACTCACAATGTCCACCACTCACCCATATAATGTATGGAGAAATACAGCCAGTTGGTTTGAGTCTTCTGGATTCAGATGATAACCTTCTTCTTAGTCTTTCAACACCTGTCCTCTATTTGTTCTTTTCATGATGCTCAGAATTTATTATATATTTATTATCTTTCTTTTTATAATCAAAGTTGAAGGGCCCTCATCTATTTAAAAAAATCACAGAATGAGAGAGGTAGGACTCAAAGCAACACAGAATAGTTGGGGTTAGCAGTAACCTCTGGGTCCATCTGTCTCAGTCCCTGCTCTAGCAGGGACACCCAGATCAGGGGGCCCAGAACCACATCCAGGCGTCTTTTGAAGATCTCCAAGGAAGAGATTCCACAGCCCCTGGGCAGCCTGTACCAATGCCTCGTCAATTGTACAGCACAGAAACGCTTCCTACAGTTCAGAGGGAACTTTCTGTGTTCCATTTTGCTCCCAGTGCCTCTTGTCTTTGCACTGGGCATATCTGGGTGGAGCCTGGCTCCACCTTTGGTGCACCTCCCTTTAAGGTACTTAATTGATAAGGCCCTTCTCCAGGATGAAATTCTTATTCATACTGTAAACAGCTCAAATCTTTGATCACTCCTGCTGGGATGCCGTGGTTTATGCAGCAGCAGTGTGAAATTTTCTGCCTTGTTCACTACTATTTTCCAAACTGCTCCAAATATTCAGTTTGCATTTTTGCCTGCAGCTTAGCAATGAGCTGTGTTTCCACAGCTCTTCACAGTATGGCTGACTTATCTTTCTAGAAAAAGCTACCATGAATTAAGGACTCTTCTTTTTTCATTATTATTATTTATTTATTTATTTAATATATTGATGATTATTTCCTGCTAATTTATGGGGATTATCTTCTGCTATTTTATCAAACACTTCCAAGATAGTTTAATGTGTCCCTACGACTTCATAGCCTTAGCTCTCATTTTTATTTCTTTGATAACTTCCTCATTTCTGTAAGTGTTGCCACATCATTATTCACAATCTTTCCAGATTAGGTAACAATATGTTGAACAATGCAGGCCTTTGTACCTATCTCTATGGGATCTGACCAATAAACCTCCCTCTGGTTTGAAAATGAGTATTAATTCTACCCCTTGTTTCTAATCTGCAGCTGCTATTTTGTCAGCATGTTGCTCAGAAGTACACTGTCAGTCATGGCATAATAGTGGACTCACTGAAAGAAAACACAAGGAATAATGTGGACAAGTTTTGCTGTTGGTTCCATCTGAATAAAATTCTGATCAGAATATATTTTTGCAACCCATTTAATAACCAGGATAAGTGGAACTGCAAAATCACTACAAAGGTAAAATAGACCCTGTAATAAATAATTAAATACTTGCAAGCTGAAAGAATTATTCACGGTGTTTTATTATCTTGTGTCATATTTACATGCTTTATGTTTCTCATAGGAGAGAGAATAACTGTTAAATATTAGCACAATTTGTCTGATGCAGAAAAAATCTTGCAGGTTAAACTGTATATTCCAAATGCCATAAATTCTGTGTAGAGTCCTCTGTGTCCCAACATTATGTTGACCTATAATTTGCCCTAATATTACAACTTGTTGAAACTTAGCTTGTAGTATGAAACAAATTCTCTGTCTAGCTCTCCTTATCCCTGGGCTGTTCATATAGTACTAGAATAAATGTGATCCTATGCAGTGATGCCCTAAATCTGCATAAGTCCTGAAATATCTTTGGAAAAGGCTGGATTTTGGGAATGACTATTCTAGACAAAAAATTACTACAGAAACCTCATGGTCTTCAATACTGTCAAATTAGGCAATTTTTTTCTCCCCCAGCTGCCACAGAAATCAGAATTTGTGCCATAGGATTTGCTTTTTTATAGTCAGCAGAACAAGGGAGGTGATTGTCCCTCTGTACTTATTACTGCTGAGACTGAACCTCAAGTAATGTGTTCACTTTTGGGCCCTTCAGTACAAGGACATTGAGGCCCCAGAGTGTATCCAGAAAAGGGCAACAAAGCTGGTGAAGGACCTGGAGCACAAGTCCTACAGTCAGGGGCTGAAGGAACCAGGATTGTTTGGTCTGGAGAAGAGGAGGCTCTGGGAAGTCTTTATCATTCCCTACAATGACCTGAAAGGAGATTGTAGCGAGGTGGGTGTCAGTCTCCTCTCCTGGGTAACTAGCAATAAGACCAGAGGTAATGGCCTCAAGTTGGTCTGGGGAGGTTCAGATTGGATACTAGGAAAAATTTCTTCTCTGAGAGTGGTGATGAATCGAAACAGGCTGCTAGGGAGGTGATGGAGTCACTGTCCCTGGACGTGTTCAAGAAATACATAGATGTGGCACTGGGGTACATGGTATAGTGTACATGGTGGTGATGGGTTGACAGTTGGACTAGACGATCTTAGCAGTCTTTTCCAACCTTAATGATTCTAATGTTCAAGGAGTATATGGAAATTACTATTCCTCTTTTTCCCTGCCCTGTAAAGATCTCTCATAACTTGCCTTGTCCCCTTCAGCCCTTCTTCACAAAGGATATTGATCTGGGCTGTGGGAACCCTGCCCTGTCCCTGGGCCTGGGCACCTGGTCCCAGGCTGGGATGCGGGTGGGAAGAAAGTTATCAAGTCCAGCCAGAAGACATTAGCAAAGCAGCAGGTGCTGGACAATGCCCAGCCTTTAAAATTGTCCCTGCATGAAACAACCATATGCTTAGTTTACTTTAATGAGTATTTTCACCTATGAACTGCTGTTGTGTTGCATCTATGGTTGTTTAAGAGAGGGAAATCCTGATCCTCTGTAAAGCAATTTAAATTTTGGTTTTGGTGTTAGCAAGGACGTGACTTATCTTGAAGAATATTTAATGACAATAGAAGAGATAACTTTTGCTGCAGCACTTTGAGATAAATATTAATGGAACTAGGTTCTCCCATGGCAACAACTAAAAAAGTTCTAGTTTTAAGAACTGTAATTTGTTATCAGATAATGTAAGTTTGTCTAGAAAAGAATCTGGAAGTATTTAGAGGCATACTGTTATTTTCCAGTTCTGTAGAAACATGAAGGAACATGTCTTCAATCATCTAAAATGTTGTGGTGGAGGGATAATATTTAGGTAATTTGCAATAACAGGAAGAGATAATAATATAAAACAATATTACTGAAATATTATTGAAATTAATCAAATCTGATTGAAAATACATCCAACATACATACATATATGTGTATTTGTATATAAGTACATCTCACTGGGTAGAAATGTTAGTTTTGTAAAACCTCTTAGTAATGCTATTTGCTATTACAGATTCAAAATAATTCACATTCTGTGCTAAACAAAATAATAAAATCCTACTTCTATTTCTGATCTTATTTCAGTTGTTGAGAATCAGTAAAATCAGTGTGATCAGTGTATCAGTGCAAATGTATGCTGTGTGAGTTCAACACCATAATTTCTACTGAAACACAGCAGTGTTTATTGCAATATTAACATGTTTCTGCTTGAAGTCTGCTTAACTTTACTTTTGATTTTCTCTGCAATTCCTTTAGAAAATAAATTCTGCATATTTAAGATAATTGGAACTACTGGCTGTAACATTAGCGGATAATGGCTGTCTGGCACCCCTGGAGACATAGTACAAATCTTTTGACCTAGAAAGAAATCAAAATAGGGAAGATATCTTAATCTAGACTTTCATTCAAAGGTATGGGAACAGTTAGTCTTATGCATAGCAAGAACTGCTGTAGCAAAGGGACACGGAGCGGTGATGTAAGTTTGCCTGGCCAGATGTCTTTACCATCTCTGTTTGTACTCCATGGATTTGATGAATTTTAGACATTATGCTGGGAAAGCCTGGGTGTTCACAAACTGGCTTCAGTGACACTGCAGTGATGTTAGGTTGGAAAGATGACTTGTACCAAGGAGATGAGAATCTGATCCCATGCGTTTCCAGGTTTCTGTAAGTGACCTCTACAAGAAAGAAATCACTCGGTCTTCATGAAAAATGAAATCTGTCACCTTGGAAAGAAAAGCTGTTTTTCTTCCCATGCCAAAAGTCATACGATTTTGGACAGAAAAGTACATTTTTATGATGAAGGTAAGAATTTATTGGATAATAAATTATTTGTTAAATTGCAATGATGTGTTAGAGCCTGACTAAGGATTACAGTTTTGCTGTCAGTTCAATCACCCTAGACTTTTGGATGGTGGTTTAATTATTTGTTGTTGGTTTAATTAAAAGGCGCTTAAGTCAGTGCAGGTTTTGCCCCTGATGTCAATAGGATCAGTCACAGGTCTTAGTTGTCTTAACTCTTACACTGATTAATAAGGAATAGGTCTTTCAGAGACAGCATCAATCATATCCACGCACAGTTAATCTTGAGATATCAGCGCCAAACACACCTCAGCAACAAACTCACATGAGATAAATGACTAGTATGTGCTTATACCAGAGTCTGATAAAAAAGAAAGAGAAGAGACTGCAGTGGCCATTGTCCTGTATGTAAGAATAAAGACAACTGAAATGTACAAAATAGATTTTTGTTATTATAAATTGAAAAGTCAATGTGGCCTTAAGATGCTGAAGTGAAATGGAAAGAATGAAGGCACAAATGAAATGAGAAGTGACCACGTGGTACAAAAGTAACATTCCAAGGAGTATGAGATAAATAAGAAGTGACTTCCCTCTAGCCTTCCCACTGCCCCCTCCTTCCAGCTGTGTTTAGAGGAGCAGGGTTAAGGCTGGGGCCAGCAGACCCTGCTCCCTTTTGAGACTGCTCACTGGGGCAGAGGCCCCAATTTAACAAAGCAGATTGGATTTTGGTTCCTCCAATTCCCAAAGACCATTTGTGGCCATCAATATCTGCATGTATGCCTCAAATACTTTTCAGAGGAAGAACAAACTTGCCTAGTCCCTCCTAAAAATCCTTCTTGAATGCACAAGCCAGTGACACTGAGCTCTTTCAAGCCTAGTCAAACAATGAAACATCAGGAGATGTCCTTACTTAGCCATCCCAAATTACAGTCAGCCTGAGCCTGAACTGGGGAACATTCTTCTCTGCCACATTTAACAACTCCTGAGCCAAATGTTGGTTTCTGTGGTTTGTGTTGGATTGAAACTTCTGAAAATCTAACAACATCCTTCTCACTAGAAGTTTTCATCACAGAAAGTAAGGCTTTATATCTGCAGGAGAAGCAAGCTCCACCTGATTTATTTACTGTTTCCCTGAAATCCAACCACAGTCTTACTAGACAGCCATACAGATGCATACTCCCCAGCACAATTTATGGGTAAGAATAAGAATACAGAATCAGGTATCTGAATATAAGAATGAGAAGTCAGGTATGTAAATCCTACATGGCTTGTCCTTAGGTGATATTTGATCAAAGTCACCATACCTTAGCTAATCAATACAAGTGTTTTGGAAAATCACATTCTATGTTGTTTAATTAATCTACTTCTAACGGTTTAGCTGTTACTGTTTAGATGATGCTTTCTTAAGCATGTGCCTATACAGCATCATCTGTGCATTGGGATTTTCTGAAAAATAAAATGGCATTAGCCTAATTCATTAAAAGAAAAAAACACAGAGTGATCTAAAGACACATAAAAATCTAAATGGGAATGCTAGTTAGACAAGGAGAGTCACTGTGATGTTCAGTTTACATTTACATTAAATGGGAATATTGTTGACTTCCTCATGGTGCTATTAAATCACAAAATAAATTACACCCATGAGAATTGCTGAAATGAAATGCAAATGAAAATAAATTGTTCAGAAACTGAGAGTGTGTTCTCTAAATTTCTCTGAACAAGGCCACTCTCTTTGGAAGGTATAACGTGTGTGTGAATAACAACTGAATAACAGCAGTCTCCTTAGTAATGGCTATGTGTATTCCTTGAACAGGTTTTAGTTAAGCAGTAGAAATCCTTTTAAATAATTGGTTTTATTCAGAAGAATCAACTAGGACACTACCAGCTAGGCTTCTCCTGAGACAATCCGATGGATAAATTAGCAAGAAATTAAAATATTCTCTTTGTAGGACTGGTGTTCTCTTGTTGTGAAAGTTTGTAGCTCTAACACCACGTTAAGACCATCAGTTTCCTCAGAATCTCTTGGTACACAATATTCTTCTATCTGCCTCACTGAACAGCAGCCCCTGCCATTTGGTGGCAGGCATCGCTTAACTCACATTTTCTTAATCTTTCTACCCTGATGCTGGCATAAGCAGCAGTTCTTTCTTTGCTCTCTTGGCTTCATTATATTCAGCTGGCTCTGGAGATCCGCCCTTGGACCCCAACAGGATACACACGTCTATCCAGCCCCCACCTCCTTCCCTTTGCAAGATTAAAACCAACCCAGCAGCCTGCACCTCCCTCCCTGCTGAGTCCTGCGTGGGGCAGGAGGAGCATTCTGCACCCATTCACACTCTCTTTAACAGGACTAATGGCAGGGAACCAGAGAGTGTGAATATATACACCAAATATTCACATGTGAGAAGTGAAGAAAACCAGCAGTGAAGATGAAAAGCAACTGGTAAGAGAACAAGTGGGATTTAGAAAAATCTGTAAATAAGAGATTAGAACAGTTAAAGCTGTCCTTGCCAGTTGGCTTATTTGTTGTTCGTATATATATATATCTATATGTTGCACTGTATGAAAGAAATGGTAACAGAAAGAGCTTTGCAGACATGTTTTGTTTTAAAGACAAAGATAAAGTGTTCTCATAAACTGTCTTGTAAAGTCTGCTGGTAAATCCTTAACTCGTGATTTTATACACTTAGTATGCATGACTGAGGATAAAGTCAGTAACAGAATTTGTCAGAAACTGTACATTCGCTACATTCACATTGGAGTTCTCTTTCTGCTTACAGGAAAATTACAGCTTTCTTGTATATGTGTAGTTTTCTGGGGTCTTTCATCTCGGCTACCATCCAGCAACAATCAAGTAAGGAGATATTTCATCTTTCTGTAATTTTGACTGTCAAAAGTATTATTTTGAACTTCTTCAAAATTGAATTCCTGTCCAGCTATCTAACACAGAAAGACAGAACCGTGTCTGTGTATGTATGGGTCTATGTACACATACAGAAAGAGGGAAAAATCAACTACTATGTCTATTATTTTAACTATGCAATTAGATGTGTTTTCAAGGTAAGAACTAAAATCTGCATATGGGTGGTAGATACATGACACAAATCTCCCCTCATATTTTAGTATTAGATATTATTCTGCAACATGTGGCAACAAACTGGTTTCACTTTATTTCCTGTACATAAAATGTAAATAGTTGGATGTCAGCCATATGTCTTGTCAAATAATAGAAAATGAGGCTATTTCTAAGGTGTAAAATGTCAACATGAATGTTCTCTTTAAGTTTGTGTTTTTAGAAAGAAACCCATATTTATTTAAGTGTTGACCTTTTGCAGCACACAAGGGGCTCTCTGTAGGTTTGAAATGCATATCCTTCCAGTTTGAATTCTTCCCCATCCAGACTCTAACGTTTTCCAGATTGATGCTGCACTTGTGCAGAACTCTTTAATCATCTGAATAAATGTTTATTTTCCCTTCCTTCCTCCTTTAATTAGGGAAATCATATGAGTCTTCATATTCAGTACACAGTTTTCTAGCAGATAATATTCAAATGAATTAGACTTTTACATTGGCTTTCCTCTAACAAAATTTCTTTTGCCTTTTTCCTTGGGTCAATAACAAAAAAAGTCAGTAAATTCTGTATTTTATGAATGACTATTCTCCAATCAAACATGGCCCAAGAGAAAGTGGGAGCGCCTGAAATACCAGAGAGGATGGAAAAAGTGCCAGCAATTTCTCTTTTAATAGGCACTTCAGTTGGCAAAAAGCATGTTTAAGATTCCTTGGAATTAGAGAGAGTATTGATTTAGGCAATGAGGTAGGTTTTTTTAAAGTTTGTTTAAACCACCACAAATTCCAGACCAAAAACTCCTTACAGTGCAAGCCTTATGCTGGTACAACTATTCCTCCATAGCTCTGATAGAAAAGAAACATTATAAAACATCACTTAAAGGATTAAAAAAGTAGAGTCAAGCTATCATTTGTCATTTGGAGCTATCTAGAAGCAGGTATTTATTTTCTTGGACTTCTGACTTATTTGCATATACTTTAAATTTACTGTTGTATACATATACATTTATTAATAGGTACAGTTCTGTTTAATTAATATTCCTACAGTTGTTTCACTTAAATTTTAAGGTGGTCTCAAGCAATGTCTGACAAATTCATCCCTTTTTGCAGGATTGCCAGTCATTCTGGGTGCTCGTCAGAGAACTGATCTCTGCCCAACAATCAGGATTGGCCAAGATGACTTACCAGGCAAGAAGCATCTGACTTTTTAAGGAAATAGCTGCTGTTTAGAAACTGTCATGTTTAAGTTACATTCAGCTCTGACTCTGTACAATGCTCCAATTAAATTAAAAGTAATATTTTAGACATATAAAATATTTCATATTTTATTTTTTCTTCTTGCAGGTTTTGACCTGATTTCTCAGTTCCAAATAGAAAAAGCTGCTTCTCAAGGAATTGTCCAGAGAGTAGTGGGTTCCACTGCTCTACAAGTGGCTTATAAATTGGGACCGAATGTAGACTTCAGGATTCCAACCAGGTAATGCTTTTTGCTGTGTCACTTTAAAAGATACACATTTCAAAATTTTGTTTTGTAATGCAGAGATCCTCTCTGCAGCTGGATGATCTTGTTTGCAAAGTTTTTGGAAATGGAAAAAATGAGTTAAACTTTTTTTATTTTTATTGGTTTTGTTTTGTTGATGCTACCATAACAGCTATTTCAGAAACTTCTACTTTCCTCTACCAATGGTATTGCTCGGAGTTCCCTGAGTTCTCCTGAAAGAGTGAGATCACTTCCAGGAAGTGAAGCCAAAAGTCTTAGATAGGGAGGCAAAGCAAAGAAAACAAGAGGAGAATAAGGAAAATTTTCTCAAAACATTGAAAGTAAGAGATCTTTTTGATCATGTAGGGATTGCAGGTTTGTAGGAAACTCTCTCTTGTTTTGCTGCTTTTTATTTTTATTTTTTATTTACTTCTTTTTTTTTTTTTTAATATCCTGGCTGATCTGTCTAATATCTAGAGGATAATGACTATTGTTTATCATGTCACAAACAAATTGCAATAGTAATTGGTATTTAGGAATCAAATTGTGTTTGTTCTTTATAAGTCAGACTTGGTGCAAGAGAAGGAATAGATAGTACAATAGGGTAGAGAAGTCTTTGCCAAATTCAGACAAGTCTGGATTATGGTCCAGCACTTTATGTAATTAAGAATGCCATTAATTAGTAGTTAACTGGCAAGGCCCTTAATTGGACTACTGTTTCAGCTAGGAATAATTGGAGTGCAAAGTATTTCTGCAGCTATTCCTGACAGTTTGTTCTTGCTGAGTTCTCCCTGATTTCTGCCTCATAGCTGTTAGGTTAATCTAATTTCCATGTTAACTGGCTGGCTATGTTGGACTTTCCCTCACAGTGTCAAATCAAGGCTGGTAGTGCATAAAGGAGAATCCAACCATCTTCATTTCATTGAAAATTGGAGGCTCTCAGATTCTCATCTAGTGTTTCTTACCTCAGAAGAAGTCTGAGAAATCAAAGCTGTAAGGTATTTCATTTTTAAGAAAGCTGATAGGTATTGCTGTAAATAGCTCTAGGGATACATTTGACATACACCAAGTTATCATTAATCAAGCCTATACCAGCTGTACTGATATGCTGTGACATCTGAGCTGACTACTGGCACTGATCTTGCTGGCTTTGTATGGTGCTGTTGCATAATGGATTTATCACATTCAAGACATTGACTTTGTACTCCCAGTCAGCACCATGCTGTTACACTGCGGTGCTAGCAAATGTTATACCTCAGATTTCACCCTGACTCAAATTAAAGTAGTCTGCACTTGGGCTGAGCCTCTTGTCCCACCCTGGGAATATATTAACACTTGAGTTCTGACAGTGCTACAGAGCACTGGCTTGCTTCTCCTCTGCCACTGAGCCTGATCTTGGTGTTCTGTTCCAGTATTATTTCACAGTGTGCATCTTGGTAGTTGACTCAGGAACAAGGTTGTCAGTAAGTAACTGAGGCTAATAGTACAGTTTTAATAATTAAATAACAACAAAAAAAAATCATATAATCCATATAAAGGCATGTTAGCTGTTTTACTTTTGGTATGATTTTGACATGATTAAACGCCTGAGAAATATCACAGGAGTCACTGAGTTGTGCAGATCACTTCGAGTATGACCCAACGTCCTTGATGGCACAGCTTGGCTCTGCTTTGCCAGAAACGGAAAGTGCTTCTGTACCCAACTCCCGCTGCGCTCCCTCAGGACGCTCCATCGCTCACCGTGGAGCTGTCCGCGCCCGCGGTACTGAAACTCATCCTGGCCGCAAGCTCCTCAGGGCAAGCCTGGAGGGCCGCCCGCTCTGCTGCGGGGATCCTCCTCCCTCCTGCATCAATGAACACTTCTATTAGTACAAAGTTACCCGTCGGTCATGGACAGTGAGGCTCTTGAAGCAGGGAGGAATCGTACTAATCCAGACTAGCCTGTGTTGCTGGTGCCATTACATGGGAAGTGGTACTCAATTACATGGGAATGGGTCGGTACATTTACTCAGTCTTTGCTGTAGAACTACATACATTTCTAGGGAAGCTAAACTTCCCTAAAAAGCTGCTAAGTTTCAGCTTGGTCTTTTTGTTACTTAGTATATTTCCAAGGTTCAGAAGTTTATCCCAAAACAAGTAGAAATGATTGCACTGTCTTAATCTTCTCATGTCACCCAAATAAATCCCCATCGGCTTGTGTTTCTTCTAGTGGAAAATCAACTGAAGAATCAGCATAGTGTTCTTAGTGTAATAAGACCCTGTGACACTGCTGTGACCCATATCCATTTTCTCTGAATACAGAGAACTTGTTGGTTTTCAATGCAATTTATGTATCTGCTGTAGGTGTCCACCAAACAGTAAGTAAAAAATGAATATTGTAATTTGGGGTAACAACTGGATTCTAATTTCAAACTTAAAAATATATATTAACAAAGGGGAATACTTTCATGATATATTTTTACATGAGGAAAAGAGTTATTCATCTACATGCACTTGGTGAAGTCTTAACCCTCGGACCTCACAAATGGAAATTCCACTTTAGATAACATGCCATCTATAAGTCAGCCCATGACTAGATAAATTAATACTGGGAAATAATAGATGGCATTCACACATTGTCATCTACACTGTTTACATATTATACAAGCCCTTGGAATGGTTTTGGCCCAGAATAATTATCACTCTTTCAACAACTCCTGGACACAGCTTGGAAACTGGCACAGGTCATAGGCATGCGTGTATGTGGTCTCTGTGTTTTCAAAGTAAGAAAGCTTAAACTTTTTATTGCCAGGTGAACTTAGTATCAGATAGCAATTCCAGACACACTGAATTTTATAGTAGGAAGGCAGCCTATGAATCTAGACATGATATGTTTTTTGCCTGTGGTTCCCTCTCAGTAGAAAGTAGAGCAATGTAAGAATATAAGATTATTTTTGATCAGTGTATGTATTTGGCATAGTCATGTACCGTGGACCACTGTAATAGGTGACATGACAAACTTCAGACACTTGCTTCTAAAAATGCAAAATGCTTAGCTGGTTTTCTATTGGTATCTATTTTTTCTAGTTAATTTATTCTTTAATGTTTGCCAGATAGCTCTTGATAGGTCACCTATGACTCTAGGAAGATTGCACTCTAGGATGTGCAAACACAGAAGATCCCATAGCTGTAGGTGCATCTGATGCTGCAGTATCATTAATTTGGCCAGAGGAATTTCTGGAGCCATTTTTAGCTGTTTGTTCTAATGTTTCTGAAAACTTTATAAATCTATAAAGGACTGAGTTATCTCACTGGGAAATTGAGCCAACCTAAGAAATGTACTCTGAAATAAAAGTACATAATAGAAGAAGCAGTTATTTTGCAGTATTCAAATCAGTAGTTAACATTTAAAAACACTCTTCTGCTCTTGATGAATCCTGAAGACAGTGATACTATTCAGTACTTCTACTGCCTATTCAGTTAACCAATCTTATTTGTACTGGTGACTGCTTATTGGACTCAGCCTTGAATTCTTAAAGAAATATTGCTGGTAAGCACTTCAGCGCTGGGATTAGTCAGACTCTTAGGTATTTATAACAAAACAAAACAAAACAAACAGCAACAACAAAAACAAACAAAAAGTAGTGGTTCAGCAATTCCCTTACAAATGGTTCAGGAAAACAAACAAAAAACCAGAAAACAACAAACAAATCACACAACTATTAAAAAAAAAAAAAAAAAAAAAGAGGACTCAAATACCTGATAAAATATTGATCTGATTTTACACTCGTACACTCATTTCACCCTTAAAGCAGTAAATTATAGTTCTCAATACATAAGGGTTGCGAGACTAGACTACTAACATATAAATGTAAGATACAAAAAAGAATAGAAACGATATCCCTGGCCATTGTAAGTAGCTAGGAAATAGGTCAGGACTACAGTCAACTTGTGTGCTCTGAGTATTTTTTTACATTAACTCTTCATTGGCTCATCTTCTTGCTTCTATGTTAAAAAACACTTGATTCTATTCCACAAATCAGTGGAATTGCATACATGTATGTGTGAATTATTTACCTATTTGTTTATGCAATTCTTAGCTGTACAAGAAGATTACAGAATCCAACACTTGACTTCACAGTGAGACAGAGGAATATATTCTCTGCAATTGTTTATTTAAGTATAATGATAAATTTGCCATGGTTTCCAAATATTTATCATTTCAAGTTGATGACTTCAATAGGTTTTGCCTATGCAAATATCACAGGCTTTGAGAAGAACTGTACTGAATTACATTGATAAGACTGGAGCCAATGGAATTTTCTTCATTAATACTGCAGTAACTAAGATGAGAATTAATGTCTGCTTTACTTGCTGAATAATGAATCTTACACAGTTACAGTTTCATGCAGAGTAGCTTTCTGATGTTGGGTCATGCTGTGCTTAGTTAGGCTGGGTCACATTGCTGATATTTGGTCTTTAGTCTACCTCTAGCAGGTTTTTTATTTGTTTTTATTATTTTTTAAAATATTCATTCATGTTTGTGTATTGATTTTTTTACCGTTGTATATACATAATTTAATTTTCCCCTACTGATCTCACAAGATCTTACACAATTTCTCTTCTTTGCATATCACTTGGAAAAGTAAAGATATCTATTTTGTAGTTCAATTTAGTTAAATTTTGGAGAAAGAAGGACCAATGGGATGGCTTGTAAAGCACTAATTCTATTGCTAAGTATGGTGCATAGAATTCTTTTGCCAATCTGGCATAAACTACCTTCTAATAAAAACTGTAACTGTGTTTACTTACTGGGTTTTTAATATAATTATATATATATACACTTGCTAGTATAGTTATGGTGGGCTGAAAATGTTCTATTTTAACCAGTATTGCTACAACAGTAAAACTTATCAGTGCAGAGAAAGAAGGAAAGTCTCTTCTCAGAGAACCTGGGATTAATAATGATTTCTTTAACTGCAGAGCATGGTGAATCAGATCTCCTAGAACCAATAAACTTGATAGTGGAAAGTCACATGGTTAAAAATTACTTACAAAAATAACACCTTTGACAGGATAGTAGCAAAAACAGCTGTTGAGCAAGAACAAAGAGTAGGATTCAGCAAATGAAGAGATAAGTTATTCAGATGAGTTAAGATTTTAACAGTAGAGGAGATTGAAACACTTGTTTAAGAGGTATTACAGAAGAAGGACACAGAAGTCCATAAGAGATCTGCTGAATGTACCAGAAGCCTAGCAAGAGTTTAATGTGCATTGACAGAAAAACAAGGAGTGCATTTCCAGACAGGGATGAATATGTGAGTATGATATGTAAGCTAGAAGCCTAACAAAAGGAAGGACGGTGAATAGCAATAAACACTATGAAGTTCTCAGAGGAAAGGCAAAAAGTCCACACATTCACATTTGCATTTAAGATGGTAATAAACAAATCAAACAAAATAGTAAGAGAATACAAAAATTAGATAAAAATGCTGCTGAACAAAGCCAGCTGGGACGGATTATTGCATCTGCAGTCAACAGGGAAACAAGTCACAGCAAACTGTAGACAATTAAAACTTAATAACAAGCAGCCCCCTCTCCCACCTTGAAGTATCTCTATACATAAGGAGAAAATCTTCCATCAGAGCATTCCTATTCATCATACAACAGCTTTGCCTGCAGCTTAAGTACATAACAAACTTCAGGCTCAAGAGAAAGCAGAAACGCTTGCAGTTCGGGTAGCTTATTCTTAAAATGAAGCTACTGCTACTGCTGCCCGGCTTTCCCGGTCCTTGCTGAGATCTTGGTAGGGCTGTACCGACGCCTGCTGGAAGAGAATTGCACTACAGCTTAGCGCACCTTCGCACTTCAGGCATTGGAGACTCCGGAAGTGGAGGGCTGCTGAATCGGCAGTCATCCAGGATACAGGATAAGAACCAACTTATTCGTTTTTTCTTTCTTTCTATTTTTTTCTTTCTTTTCTTTAGCCTTAGAGGTTCACTAGTGGCTAAATTCGTGCTGCCACACGGAGATAATCTTTTTTCAAAATGCTTACTTATCTGAGAAGTTATTTTAATGAATGTTGGTAACAAAAAGCTTTGTATGTCTCCATCCCTAAGAAACTTTGTCAAATGTGATCTTTTTCATGTGTCATTCTTAAGTTTGGATAGATGGCAAATTATGTATCAATGTCAACACAGTTAGGACACAACAATTTCACCACACATAGAACGTGAAAAGACTTATTTTTAAAATAGTGCAATGGATCCACTGACACATTTAAGCTAAAAATGACATAATTATTTTAGACACTAATACAGCTGTGTTTGTGTTTTTGAATCTTGGATGTTATAGCAGTGAAACATTTTATATGTGGAAAATCTATTCCCTGCTATTTGTAGTCTTTTTAGTGTAGGTTCTTAATATCTGTATGATTGTCAATAAATCAATTGTTGGATGGTTTCTGCTGTAGTGACAGATAATGCATTAGCTGTCGTCAGGCTGAGCAAGAAAATGCCTTTGCAAAAGACATTCTTATGCTTTCAAAATTGAAGAAGTTCTGCACTATTTACCCAGTCAAGTAAAAGTCACACTAAGTTGACTGATTTTGTAAGTGCAATAAAAGCAGCGCAATTGTAGGATATCCTTTCTAAAGGTAAAATACTAGTCTGCTGTTGCTTGATCCATTATTCTTAGAAAGGGTTATCAGAAATATTTTACGACAAAGGAAGAAAAACTCACACTTCTGAACTAATTCCTTTTGCAATCAGCAACACTAATAATTCTAAAGGATATGCCTTTTTGAGACTCTTGGTAGAAGAGCGCAGATAAAAGAATATCTGAAGTATGGTTCTACTGATGAACTGATTCTCATTATTTGGTGGTGATGTGTGAAGTTTTCCAGAACAAATACACAACAAATTTACTGTATTTTGATCTTCACAGTGCAATATATTCCAACGGATTGCCTGATGAATATTCCTTTCTTACTACTTTTCGGATGACTGGAGCCACGCTTCAGAAATACTGGACTATTTGGCAGATTCAAGATTCTTCAGGAAAAGAACAAGTTGGAGTGAATCTTAATGGTCCAATGAAAAGCGTTGAGTTTTCCTATAAAGGAGTGGATGGAAGTCTCCAGACTGCATCATTTTTACATTTGCCTTTCTTGTTCGACTCCCAGTGGCACAAGCTTATGATAAGTGTGGAAACAACCACTGTTACACTTTTTATTGACTGTATTAAAGTAGAATCCCTAAACATAAAACCAAAGGGGAAAATAAGTGTTGATGGCTTTGCTGTGCTTGGAAGACTCAAAAATAATCCTCAAATTTCAGTTCCGGTAAGTTTCAAAATCTCATATTACTGAAAATAAAATTATTTTGTACTTAATTTTTCTACAGAATGCATCTTCAAATGCTAGATGCAGAAAATAACCCCCATGGAAGGTAAGTTCTCTGAATTTCAAATTTTGTTTATATATATATATATATAAACAGTGCCAGGCAAGGGATGACTCAAGCTATGTCTAAGTTTCAACAGTGAAATATCTTAGACAACCACACGTCTGTCACTGGATCTTGTTCTGTCTGGATATATCAGCTCTGTGTTCCCTTGTTTGTTTTATATATGGATGTTCATCTAGAAGAAAGCCTCAGGACATGGGCTTATGGACAGTACCTCATGTCAAAGTGACCAAAGCATCCACTGAACAGGAATTGGGATCTCTCATTTGTATGTGCATACAAACTATAAGCTAGAGCTGATTAGTCCTGTCTCTGGCATAATAAATATTTTATATTGTTCATACAAAGTGAGTATCTTCTATGAGAGATTGATCAAAACTCACTATGGTATGTTCCTTTATTCTGTGTGACAAGAACAGGCAGTTAAATGTAATTTTATATCCTGTAAGTTGATTTAATGCTTAAATTATCCTCTTCATGCTACTATAGTGAGGAGAGAGTTTTTTTTGGTGGAAAAAATCACATTGGGGTTCACATGTAGAGTATTATGTCCAAGACTGGGGCTCCCAGCAGCAGAAAGTCATGGAGCAGTTGGAGTGGGTCCAGAGAAGACCCAGAAATATGATCAGACAGCTGGAGCTCATCTCCTGTGAAGAAAGGTTTATGGGGCTTGTTCAACCTGGAGAAGAGAAGGGCCTTGGAAGACCTTTTTGTGGCCTTTCAATGTATAAAAGGAGAATTGTATAAAAGATATAGACTTTTTATTATGGTTTGCAGTGACAGACCAAGGGGCAATGGTTTCAGTTTGAAAAACTAGTAGAAATTGAGTATAAGGAAATCATTTTTTGTGATGAGAGTGGTGAGGCACTGGAATAGGTTTTCCAGAGAAGTTGTGGATGCCCCACCATTGCAAGTATTCAAAATCATAATGGACAGAGCTCTGAGCAACCTGATCTTGTGGAAGATGTCCTTGGCTGTTGCTGTGGACTTGGACTAGATGAACTTTAAGATTCCCTTCCAACTGAAACCATTTTTTGATTCTGTGATTATGGCTAGTATTAAATAATTTGGAAAAATGAGCAGAGGATAATTAGAATTGTATCCCCTTTTCCCTTCTGCCATTTTTATGTTTTCAACCCTATATTCTGTAGAGACTTGACTTTTCTGTGAAGCATACAAAAAAAAAAAAAAAAAAAAAAAAGAACCATGAGTAGGTTGAACATATCAGATATTTTATAGGGAAGGAGTGTCTTGCATTAAGTTCTGCCTCATATATGTTAAAGCACTTCCATCATTAAGCATTAGTGTGAAGCTATGAGGTGTTGTGGGGAATAATAGGTATAGGAAACGCTGCTTCGAGGATGAAAGGGAAAGACATCTCATCAGTCTTGGTTATTCAGTATGTCCCAGGCATGGTTTCTAATTTATTTCCAAGCATTGTTAAAGTGTATTACCTACATTGGTATAATTTTTACAGAACATAAATTATGTTTCTTCTTTTTGTTTATTTTTTTTCCTTCAGTATTCTGTGAGTGCCTTCTTTATCTTGCAGAATAAATCAACTTCGTATGAGTGCAAATAATGCACATCTTTTTAAAAGATATTCTTTATTGCCTGTTGTTACTATGGTTGCCTTGGAGGTATTAGACAGAGTTCCATTAGAAATAATGTCTCATTTTTGAGCCTTTAAAAGGTTGCCTTTCAAGATTTCTGGAAGTTTTATAGAGTGCAAAATTTTATACAGGTTTACAGCTGTGTTTTATTTTTTTAGATATAAAACAATATTTCTTGTTTGTTTGTTTGTTTGTTTTTTAAATGTAAAAGTAGTTACAATGATCCACTATAAGCTCTAAGTAATAAATACAAGATAGGTCATCATTTTAAAACCAAAAGAGAACTTACTTCCTGAATTCCATGTGTTAAGAAAAAGTAAGGGCATTAACTATAAATTGCTCAAATATTAACTGCTGTAAGATGATGGAAATTGCCTTAGTTTCTATGATTTCAGAGGCCCAGTTTCTCATAACTGACACTAAACACTTCACTAAAAGTGATCCTTGGTCATTATTTAATTGACATTTATTGTTTTTGACCAGTTCAGTGCAGTTATCTGACTTTAACGTCTAAGAGGAAAGTGATAATGAGTATTTGCTGAACAAGGTTCAATTTACAGTAATGCACAGGTTAAGCCTATGTAAGGTAAAAAAAAAAATAACATCTTAGATTTCCTTCACCCTGTGAAATCTCACAGAATAAGATATGTTTCAAATATATGTAGCTTATTCCTTGTCACTTAAAAGCAAATGTACAGATAGTAAACAGAAGAATTCTCTTAGAACAAATGAAATATCATTGATGGAAAATAGTAGAGGAGCTCCCACCTGAAACCTGATTAGCTGAACTGTAATCTCCCTGAAGAGCTGTCTTTCCTTGAATCATGCCTGAGGCAGCAATTACCCAGCAGGGCACAGGGAGACAGCTTATCCAGAAGGCAGCTGCAGACATGCTCTGATTTGGCCCCTGAGAAATGCGTTTTTCTTGAAGCCTACAGTACTGTTAAATGCTTTACTATGGACTAATGCTGCTATACTGAAAGTGCTAATCCAGATTATTTAGGTTTTAGTAAACTGTTATGTACCTAATCTAAAGCACTAATAAGACAACTGAATTGCATATATCCACTACTGAGATATGCAAAACCACAGTCATTTATGAGTATTTCCATGAAACTTGAGAGGGCAAAACAGTGAACAGACAAACATAACTAATTGAATTATATCTGTTTTATAAACTGAAAATCTGTAGGAATTCTGGAAAACGAGTATCAAAATTATTGATCTATATAGATCTTAGACACCTATGGGTCATAAAGGATTGAATTTTAATAGCTTTGCTTAATGATTACCCTTGATTACCTACCTTTATCTGAGGTTAATTTCTAAGTTCTTTGTACCTGCATTTCATTCTTAGTAACACTTTGAATCAATTTGATAGAACATGTACATGTGTATTTCCAGAATGGTGGTATTCTTTTAATGAGATCCATATAGTCAGAAAGAACATTGTAGAATATGGCAAGGGCATAGGTGCCTTGATAGTAAGGCCAGGACATACTTGCCTTTCTTTCACCTCCCCTAAATGAACATGAGGTCAGTCCCACCCTTTTACTATTTTTACCAAGTAATGGTTTTATTTCTAATAATAATAAAAAAAGTTTAAGAGGTTTCACTTCACTTTTTGTTTTACATAATCTTAAAGCCATAGAAAAAGCCCAAAGCAAATTAATTACAAAGCAACACAATTTAAAAAAGAAATAATAATGTTGCCTGACCAAGTAACTATCAAAGACGTGTCAAATTATGATGGCTGCTCTGAAAGTAATGCCTTCTACATTAAAGTGTTGACCCATGACATCAGAAGCTGATGTTGGTGGTATGGCAGTAGAGGTTGAGCCTTCCCACCAATATTCTGTTCCATGTTGCTGCTGTGTGGCAGATGGCAGCAGAGGCAGATGGCACTCTGACAACAATGGCACCTGACACAGAAGTGTGTCTGAAGCAAAGGTTTTTTCCCCATTCCTTCATGGGGAAAGAAATGGCCCCCATTGACATTCACAGATGCCTGCTAAAGATTTTTTGAGATATTAGCACAGAGAGATGGTGTGTGATGCATTTTAGCAGTAATAACAGTGATGTGAAAAACAAACCACGTTCCAGATGGTCATGCAGATTTTTATGAGTGCAACATGCAGGCTCTTGTTTACTTCTGGTAAAAATGCATAGCTAATGATGATGACCATGCTGAAAAATAATTTTTGTAGGTGACAGTTTGCTCTACCAGATTGTTTTATTGTGCTCTTTGCATTTGAAGTAGTTTCCATGGAAATAAATAGGAGGCACTACTTTCAGAGCAATGCACATACTTCTGCATGTTTGAAGTATTTTGAATCCTTTCATATTCACATTATGGTACAGTGATTTGTAAATAATTCTAGGTGGTTTTTTTTTTCCTGAATGGAATGCCTCTCTCTCTTGTCCAGAATTATTTTTGTTTGTTTTTTTAATCTTATGAGAATACCAGGTCTTGCATAATGCTCACTATTCAAACTTCTTGATCAAAACAAGATGATTAGTTTTCTCGTTACCCATTCAGGAATGTTAGAAGAAAACATGAGGCATTAAATAGGTTTCCTAGCTCAGTGAGCCAAGTTCCTTTTGCAGCATGTAATCACATTTTATAACCTCATTATAAATTTCATATTTTAATATTGACTTTATTCAAAGTTGAAAAACTTGGTTCCAACTTAAAAAATGTATAATACACATTTGCTTGTAGTATTCTCTTGAAATGGGTTTCTTGTCAGTTGGAGTCATGCACTGAAGTATAGCCCAACCCAGTAATTAGCATTTGCTCACGTAACGTCTTTCTCACCTTAATGCAGAAGCCAAAAAACACACAAAAAGAAACAATAAGGACACAAAGCCAACAGACAATACCCCTGCCATAATCACACACAAAGAGGTTATTATCTACATATGAAAAACAGCTAAACAAGGTGTTGATGCAGATATTGGCTACTGTTGTTGTGGATCAAAAAGTCATTTTTCACAGAGTTTGCAGATTTTGTAACACTTTGTAAGTTGAAAATGCAGCTCGACACTATTGATTTCAGTCACAGCTGTAGTTGATCAGACTTTTTGCACAACCCGTACCCAGATACTTCTGTTCAAGCAACCAGTCTTTCCTACTGTGGTGCAGAATGCTGTCAAAATAGGCTATTTTGATTTAAATAAATTGTCAGCACTCTATATGAGTTATGAGACAAAAGCAGAATTATAATCCAGTAATTTTGTAGTATCTTTCTGCCTTTACCACAGTGCAACCTTTTCTTTTTCTACCACTTTTTTTCCCATATTCAATCCTGAATTTCAGTTTCTACAGTACACGATCCTGCTCATTTGGTCTTGTGAATGAGGCAAGCATTCTGAGTGAAGAAGTGTGGAATGGTCTGGTCAGGTACAGAGGAAGTGTTTACAGGCAACCTTAATTCTAGTATTTCCTAGCTACTGAATGGATTACCCTTCAGTTTTATTACTACTAAATGTTATTCAATTCACTTTTAACATTAAACAGACAAACAGAAAAAATAGTCCCTTTGTACTACGTCTATCCTCGTTTAAATCAGGAATGGATGCTTATTTAAATCAGAAATATATTAAGCCCAATTTAAGCTTTGATTTAGAGCCAGTTACAAACCTCTCTGCCTCGGCAAGTGAGGTTCAGGGTGAACAATGCAGAGAATCAGGACTCAGAATTGAGTTGTATGTTATGAAATAAATTATCATCTAGGGGTCATTTGATCCCATTTTATGCTTTTAATGGATCTTCAGATTCCAGATATACTCTTACTTTTATTATTGTATTGCCCGCTATTACATTATAGTATACTCTCCATAATTTTATATATATTCTATCATTCAGTTGTTTATTATGAAGGATTGGGAAAGGTTTTAACATGAGAATTGGATAAAGAAGATAAAGAATGGACTCAGATAATGGTGTCAGATAACACAACAGGTAAAAGAAACTACAATTCTGCCTCTTTTGTGCTGTTCACAGCAATCTGGAAGCTGTACTAACTTCAGTAAATATTAGAGCACAGATGTGATAGCAAGGATTTCAGGAGCAGCAGCACTGAAAGAAGAATAAAAAAGCAACTTGTGTACCTTTGGGTGTCTTGTGGAGATCTTAAAGGACTTGAAACTCAGAGCACTTTTTAGCTGCAGCATCGATATGCAACTCAGTTGATATAGGGAAGGTATCAGGAGAGGAAAGTACCTCAGAATGGCAGTCCTTTCTGCATCAGTCCTGGGCTGAGATTGAAAAGAGCAATGAAATATCCTAGCAGGAGTGCAGGAGGTAGCCAGAAGAAAGCACTGTTATATTATATTGTGGGAGGGATGGTGTGAAACTACTTCAGCTCCATAGAAAAAGAAAGATTCAGAGGAGCAAAGCAATAAGATGTGAATGCCCTTGGTTGCTCACATTTCTATTTTGAGTTACTCAGAAAATCAAATCACTTTGCCACACAGAACTTGTTGTAACAAGGTAAAAAATAATCTTTCTTCTTCCTCAGTTTATCAACCATTCATAATGAAATGAAAGGAAAAGGAGCCTGTAAATTTTATTGTTAAGTTGAGGACTCACTGCACAAACCACTTCATCCGTGGGCCATAAGCCAAGCTGGTACTATATTAGATAGAAGTCATTAATTCTTGAACATAAATAACTATGCACAACAGTTATTATTGTAATATACTTTTGGTACTTCAAATTCCACTTGAGGCGTTGTATATCAGTGGATATGCCTCTGAAGATGTGTATTTGAGATACTGAATAACTTCTGACAGAGGTTACGTAGTATTTAATCTATACACACAAATCAGGAAAGACTCAGTGACACTTTCTGAGAAGTGGTTGTCTTTATCATATGTCATTTTCCAGTGCCAAATAAAAATTAAAGGAATATGTGAAATTTCACACATGTGTATTACTCTGCTGCAGGATGTTGCTAGTGTACATATGATCTAACTTTTTGAACTTCTCACACTTATACCAACTGTTTCTGTCCTTGGAATTATCACTCCTCATGAACACAACTGTTTAGTCAGAAGAAATCTTTTTGGGACTGTGTGTCCTTCAATAAAACTGTCAGTATAACATGAGATAAGTGCCTGTGCTTATACAGATCGTCTATAAAAATGAACGATGAATCTCACCTTCTCTTTAAATCTCCCTGCAGGTTTATGCCCCCTCTTTAAAATGCCTTCAGACTTCATGTCTGAAGGCATGCAGGGTGGTGATTTGCTCTAGAGGAAGTTCCAGAGGCTGAATTGGACCACTTCTGTGGCCTGTGCTGAACAGCAGCACCCCCATACCCTTACCACTGCACCAATTACCTTTCCAAAGATACCACTAGCTCATCAGTGTTTATCCTATTAAAACTTCGTCAAGTGTGAGCCTACTGAATTAATGTTGTTTTATCTTCCCTACCAGTTTGAAGTCCAGTGGATGCTGATTCACTGCGATCCCCTGCGGCCCCAGAGAGAAGGCTGTGGTGAACTCCCAGCACGGGTGAGCAGCATTCCCAGCCTGACAATGTTGAACCAGGCTGCCACTGAGTCTATCAAGCCCACAGGAGCTTCATTTTTCCCCCTCTATGTCCAGAGAAATCTATTTCACCATACCTGACTGAAATTTGGTGCCTTTAGCAACCCAGCCCCCTGGAGTAGCAGCCTCACTTTAACTCTTCCATGCCTTCCTATCTTTTCCTTCTCACTCAGTGCTAGGATCAGAAACTTTTGAAAGCTGTGCCTGACAGTGAGGAGAGATTTTTGCTGTCTCCTTGCAGACTCTTGGGCAACCTGAGGGAGGGAAACCCTCAGTGGGAGTTGAGGGAGAGTGTCCAAAGCAACAGCAAGCAGGGCAAAGGGTTAAAGGAACTGCTGTCATTCAATCCTCTTCCTCCCAGCCTTCAGCTCTCCTCCAATCCCACGACCCTCTCCTAGGCAGTTAATAAGGAGCTGTGAGGGGTGCCTCCCAGCCCAGCTCACCTTTTGGCTCCAAGGCACTTTTTCGGTTTCTGTGTACCTGGGTGGCTGCAAAACCTGTTCTCACTATGGCCTGGGCTGTGTGGGGCCCCCTGTCTCTTTGGCTATTCTTGCAGATTTTTTGCATCTGTCTCGCTCAAGTAAGTTTATTCTGACTTTATCCCTGTTTTTCTCCGTTACAGATAAGCCAGACAGTGATTGAGGTAAGTCTGAGGGAAGGGATGATGATGTGTGCTAAGGGAAAGGGTCTGAATGAAGAGGGGCTGAAGGCTGCTCTCTGTCATGCCCTGGAACTGACCTACTGGAGGGCTTTTGACCCTTTTCTACTCCATCTACAAATACCACTGGATAGATTACTTCTGTAAAGTCTGGTGTGGGGAGGCAAGGCAGCCAGAACAGCAGCCCTGCAAGGAGCGGGGCCCCAGCAGGCCCTGGGCTGGCCTCTGTCTCAACAGAGTGCCTTTGTGGGGACGGCCAGAGTTGGCTGTGGGTAGAACAGAGACCCTCATTATAGGATGGAGACCTGTAAAAGCCTTTCTCTCAGTTTCCACATGGCGTGCCTCCCGCATCTCCCCTGGGAGCCTGGCACTTGGAGAAAGTGCCTCTGTAGATGCTAATGTAATCCTGTGGAAACAGGGCAGTGAAGTAGGGAAAGGGTTAGTTTTAAGCTTCCTTAGCACAAACTATTGGAAAGACTGACAGCTTTGTGCTGGCTAAGGAATTAGAATAACAGTAAATTTTAGTGCTTGGTTTGCAAAGATCAGTTTTTAATTTTTGCCACTCTAACATTACCACATGGCTGGGGCATGGAGTTAGTCACCTGTGCTTGCACCATGGGGGCAGAGGGGCATCCAGGCTGAGGAAGGGGTTTGACACTTCATCACTGTGCTGACTGTGAGAGGAGTGTGCTGGTATCACCACGAAAGCTAAAGCATAGGCCTAATGGTCTTGACTTAGATGTGGGGAGAACAAAGACCACCAGTGCTGCTGTGACCCCCTGACTAACCCAAAGAAGCTCCCACTCACAGATTGGCTTTTACAGATTTGCCAGGATCTAATTGCTTCTTTTTTTACTCCTTGTCAGAGAGGTCTCCCTGGTCCCCCAGGTCCACCAGGTCCCCCAGGGCCACCAGGAGTTCCTGGCATTGATGGCATCGATGTAAGTATGCCTTGCCTAGGGAACAAGTGATGCTTCAGGCTGTATCTGCATGATGCTTTGCATTCAATTCTGAGGAGAATTGGCAGGAGATCCACATAGGAAGTGGTGGATGTTATGTTCTGTAGCAGGCTCGGGAAAGCAGGCTTTCCCGTTTCTCTCTGATATTACAGGACACCATAGGAATTTTTATTTTTCGTAATCATGGTCATATACTGTGATTAACTGCCTTAAATAGGATGTAAGGATTTTAGAAATCAAATCACAAAAGGAATTATGTAGTATCACCTTACTAAAGCATGCTAAGAAGTTGTGGCGTTATTTCAGATAGCAGCCACGATGTATTTTCCCCCAGTTCCTGACAGAACTTTCTGTGATTATTTCTGTAGGACTATAATAGAATTTATGTGAGTTTATTATTCATTTCCTACAAAAAGAAAAAAAAAATCATTTTGGGATTATTCCTAATAACCTGTACATCAGTGTTTCTCACGAAGGTCCAGAAAAGGTTCCTATAAATCTAATACCTTTCCTTTTGTCCCTTGTTAGGGAGAGAGAGGACCTAACGGCCCCCCCGGCCCACCGGTGAGTGCTTGCAGCTACTTTGTGTTCGCCCCTTGAGAGGAGAGGCACAAGGTTTTGTTTCTGCTTCCCTCTCTGCAGTATGTTTACCTCGGCATTTAAATCCCGCAGGGTCCGGATGGGGATGAAGGCAAAGCGGGATCCCCGGGCCTGCCTGGAGAGCCAGGAGCAGATGTGAGTATCCTTGACTTTCTGGAATCTGTAGAAGCACGACCTTCTCTTGAGGTCTCTGGCTTCCTCAGAGCAGCCAGCTGAGCGCCAGCAGCACGAGTTGGGGAGCGGCACTTCGCTCAAGCTAAAACGCGCTCTCCGGGAGCAACAGAGCTCTGTGTCCTCCCTGCTGCAGGGAAGCAGACGAGGAGCAGTGTTAGACCGGGGACGGCGGTGCTGCGGGAGGGCAGGGAGCCACGCTGTGCCGCGCCCAGCCGGCAGGGGGCGCTGGAGCTGCCTCTAGCCGACACCGCCGCGCGGCACTGCGGTTGGCGCCCGGCGCCTGAGGGGAGCGGGGCGGATGGGGCGGTAGTTCTGGGTCTTCAACTGCGCCCTACACAGGGAGCTTAGAGCTTATGCCAGGGTGCGTGCAAGCAGATGTGCGGCTTGCGCATAACGGTTTTATAGTTTTCAACATAAAAAAAAGTACAGGCAATACACAACGCATTACTATATTGAAGAACACTCCAATAAATTAAGCCACCTCATTTTGTTGAAGATTGAAACGTCGTTGCAGGATTAGGTTGTTTTATATTATTTTATTTTTAAAGCTAATAAGTGAACATGGAGCTGGAGAAGTCTTCATAGTTAGGCTGCAAATTTCAGATCTGTAGGATGAAATAGGCTTGCCACTGCTCCCATCATTTTCAGTATTTTGTATCAGCTTCCCTTCTTCGTGGGAGCAGTACGGGATCACGGCTGGTTGGTATATGTCAAAAAACCCATAAGCAAAGCTGTGCCTTTTATAATTCTCAGTTTAGGCATGATTTTCTTTCCCTTGCCTGGATTCATGATAACACGATCAGGAGAACAGAACTTTAAAAACTCAAGTCAGCTTTTAACACTCATTCATGCTTGCCTGTACACTTGTATTTAACCGTGAGTGAAACTAATACTAAAATGGTGTATTCTGAAATAGAAATCGTTTTTTATTTCCAGTAAAAAACTAAAATTTTACATTCTAAAATAGTAATCCTTTTTTACTTCCAGTAAAAACAACGACAACAACAAAAAAGATAAAACAACCCCCCTGCAAAAAAAAAAAAAAAAAAAAAAAAGCCCAAGACCCTATCGTACTCCCACTGTGCATTCAACTTTTAATTGGGGTTTTGGATTTATAATTCCTTCTTCCTTTTTTAATTGGTGAGGCAGTTCTGACTTCTTAAATTTTTGCTTTTCTTTCACAAACTGTTTCAGTGTCAGGTTTAATAGACTGAGTTAAGATACCGTACAGTAATTGCCTGTAATGATCATGTAAGCTTTAGAAAGAAAATTAACAGAGAATACATCCCTCTGGGTGAACACTGACTTGCTGGAGGTGAACTGAAAGAGGAAATTATAGGACAAACATAAAAGCAAGGCTTTTCTTATGGTCCTCTGGAAATTTCTAAGCTGTCAAAGCTGATTAAAATTTTGGAAATGAAAGTAAACAAAAGAACTGCAAATGAATGTACAGTTATAATATCATTATGGCTTTTTAATTTTAGCCAGGTAAACAAGTGTGGTTCAAAGACTAACCTCAGATACAGCTCGGTAGCTTTATTGATTTTTTTTTAATTATTATTATTTTTTATTTTTGCTCCGAGTGATTAACATAAGCATGTCCTAGTTCATTTAGACAAAGCAGTCCCTGTAGCTTCTTTTCCCAAGAGGTGGAAGTTTGTGATTCAGTTATTCCTGAGTGCTTTAGGTGGCTATCACATAGCTGAGGAGTGGCGTTTCCTTTAGGACACAGGGAACAGTAACTGTTAACGTGAACTAATGTGGTCTTTATAAATCAATCCTTCAGTCGTTGTTGACAAAAAGGAAGGGGAAAAATTTTCCCCAGTGTTATCTCTGGTACTAATATTAAACTGCTACTGCTTTCTTCCTCAGAAATTAGTTTGTCTCTTTAATTTACAGAAATGATTAGTGAAGGTATGTAGAATCTCCATTATTATGTTTCTACAGATTGTCTTCAGTAATACGTATTTCTCAGGGAGACTCGCAATTTAAATCCTTTTAAAGTGCACATCTGTAGAAAGGGTGGGAAAAAAAAGACTTCTATAAAACTAGTTTTCCTTGAGTAATTTCAGATACCAACTTACTGGTTTGAAAGTCTTGATGCTTCTTTCAATTTGTAGTTATGAACAGTTTAGTTGAAATGGAAAACACAGATAGTTGCTTTTAGCCTGAGCTATATGCTAAATTCATCAATATCCTATCAGGACAAAATATGGACATTTGTATTCATATTTTAAGTTTAATTATAATTTAACAATCATTTTTGAAGAACATTTATCCCAAGCACTGATTATTTCTCACCAGAAGCTTGTGCTCTGAATGCTGACTGGGATTCTAACTCAATTTCATCTTTATGTGTAAATAGGCATTTTGATGATAAGTCTACTACATTTAATAGTTCAATTATTCCATAGTTTAGATTTTTTTTTCTGCGAATAAGGGAAGTATATGTAACCTGTACATTTTTTACATTACCCCCAAAGGGTTTAACAGGTCCTGATGGATCACGAGGTGCCACAGGACCAAAAGGACAGAAGGTAAGAACAATGTTACATATAAAAGGACTTATGGGTCCTGGCTGATGAAAAATTTAACATGAGCCAGCAGTGTGCACTTGCAGCCTGGAAGGCCAATGGTATCATGGATGCTATTAGAAGAGGATGGTCAGCAGGGTGAGGGAGGTGATTGTCCCCCTCTATTTTGCCTTCATGGGGCTCCAGCTGGAGTACTGCATCCAAATCTGGTGCCCCAAAGAGTGAAAGGATGTGGAGTTTTTGGAGAGGGCCCAGAGAAGGGACAAGAAGATTATCAAAGGGCTGTAGCACCTTTCCTACGGAGACAGACTAAAGAAACAGAGCTTGTTCAGCCTGGAAAAGAGAAGGTGGCAGGGACACCTCATTTCAGCCTTTCTGTATTTGAAGGGAGTTTATAAACATGAGGGAAATCAATTTTATACAAGGGTTAATAGTGGATAGGACAAGGGAGGATGGTTTTAAACTAAAGGATGGGAGATTTATTTTAGAGAGTGATGAGGTGCTGCAACAGGTTGTCCACAGAGGCTGTGGATGCTCCATCCCCAGAGTTGTTCAAGGCCAGGCTGGATGGGCCCCTAGGCAATCTGATCTAGTACTTGATCTAGTGGATGACAACTCTGCCTGTGGCAGGAGGTTGGAACTTGATGATCCTAGAGGTAGGAGCTCCTACTCCCTCAGCCAGCAATAATGAATAATGATGTTACACTGATGTCATTAAGATCGAGCATCTTCACTAGTGGTGAAGTTCTTTCCCTCTTATTTTATTGTAATAATTTCATAATCATATGCAAAGGGAACAGGAGCAGAGAAACTTATAGGTTCATAGGTTCATAAGGTTGGAAAGGACCTACAAGATCATCTAGTCCAACCATCCTCCTATCACTATCCCTACCCAACTACTAAATCAAATCCCTTAGCACCTCATCTAAACGCTTCTTGAACAGCGCTAGGGACGGTGCCTCACCCACCTCCCTAGGCAGGCCATTCCAGTGCCTGACCACTCTTTCAGAAAAAAAATGTTTCCTCAGGTCTAATCTAAATCTTCCCCGACACAACTTGTGGCCATTCCCTCTTGTCCTGTCATTATTTATCAGGGAGAAGAGGCCAACCCCCTCCTCACCACAACCCCCCTTCAGGAAGTGGTAGAGTGCAATAAGATCTTCTCTGAGCCTCCTCTTCTCCAGACTAAACAATCCCAGCTCCCTCAGCCGCTCCTCATAAGACTTGTGCTCCAGACCCCTCACCAGTTTTGTTGCCCTTCTCTGAACACGCTCCAGGGCCTCAATGTCCTTCTTGTAGTGAGGGGCCCAAAACTGAACACAGTACTCGAGGTGCGGCCGTACCAGAGCTGAGTACAGGGGGATGATCACCTCCCTGCTCCTGCTGGCTACACTATTTCTAATACAGGCCAGGATGCTGTTGGCCTTCTTGGCCACCTGGGCACACTCCCGGCTCATGTTGAGCCGAGCATCAACCAACACCGCCAGGTCCTTTTCCTCTTTACATTCTTCAAGCCATTCTGCCCCAAGCCTATAGCATTGCATGGGGTTATTATGGCCAAAGTGCAGGACCCAACTTGACTTCATCAGCAATCAGACATAAAGAATACATCAGAAATCACAGAAACTAGTATGTTTGAAATGTTTTTCTAGAGTAAAAAGACCCAAGACATTATGCTGCAAAATGCTTCACTGAATTACACCCAGCAAAAGATAAGAGCATCTTCCTGCGTGTTGTATACAAAACTTGGTTCTATATATCTCTTGAAAAACTCAATTTTTTTTTGTCTCTTAAAGGGAGAGCCAGGACTGCCAGGTGCTCGTGGACTTCCGGTAAGTCTTATGTTTAGCATATGAAGAGGCTGTTTAGACCTTAAGTATCAATGTGAAAAATTCAGTAAGTGCACTGTAGGAAAGCCAAAAAATATTTCTGAACTTTCAGAGAACTCCTAGAATAATGAAGTAGTCTGAGATACCTTTTATCCTTATGTGAAAATGTGTAGGTATTACTGAAGAGCACACATTTGATTTGTATGTCGTAGAAAATAAAGGTGTGTCCATAATGTGGTCATAGTTCTGGAAGCATTGCCACTGTTGATTTCCATCAACTTGTGAAAATGCTGTAGAGATGAGATAACCCATTTTTATATGGATAAATTTTTTTGCCTTACAGTCATACTGTTTCAGTTCCATATTATGTGTTTAGATAGCCACACTGAACTTTAAATTATACAGCACTTCCTGTGCTATTCCATAAGAAAACAAGAGAAAATATATTAAAAAAATAAAGGACATGCAAAAAATGTTGTTTAAATTGTTGTACAGACAAATTTAGTGTCCATCTTTAGGGTTTGTAAAGAATTGTGAATTCCAGAAGTATAACAAGGTTAGAGCAGTGAATGGTGGTTGGTGTTTAGAAACTTCGATGATATAGGAAACCAGAAAATGAGTACTGGAACAGCATGAGTGGTGTAAAACTGTAATAATGCTACGCATAATGAAAGTTTAATTAAGAACTCGATTCTTTTTGGAGATTGTATAAAGCAGGCATAATTTTCCAATACAGTGATCATTTTCATGAAATTCTGTATCTTTGAACGCGTTTTTGTTTTTGACTCTGCACCATTAACTTTTGATAAGTTTTATATTATACTTATTTTTTATACTTTTTATTATACAAACATTTTGATATATTTGTCCATAGAGAAGGTAGCAATGCTATTTGTGAAGAGGTTACATTATAGAAATAATCAAACCTAAGATGAATCAATCTATGTGGACAGTTGCATTTGATTTGCATGGATGTTGTCTCTTGCCTTAAAATGCGGAGTCCGATTTAAACAGATAATATCTTCATAATGGCTGGAAAATCTGTGGTCTTAATGTTTAAGCTAAACTTAGTTACAGAAAATAGCAAAATGGGGAGGGTGAGGGAGGTGATTGTCCTCCTCTACTCAGCTCTTGTGAGGCCCCACCTGGAGTACTGCGTCCAGGACTGGGGCCCCAGCAAAAGAAAAACACAGAACTCTTGGAATGGGTCCAGAGGAGGACCACTAAAATGATCAGAGGGCTGGAGCACCTCTCCTATGAGGAAAGGTTGAGGGAACTGGGCTTGTTTAGCTTGGAGAAGAGAAGGCTCCAGGGAGACCTCATTGTGGCCTTCCGGTACTTAAGGGAAGTGTATAAACAGGAGGGGGAACGACTGTTTAAACGCGTTGATAGTGGTAGGATAAGGGGAATGGTTTTAAACTAAGACAGAGGAGATTGAGGTTAGATGCTAGGAGGAAGTTTTTCACTCAGAGGGTGATGATGCACTGGAACAGGTTGCCCAGAGAGGTTGTGGATGCCCCATCCCTGGAGGCATTCAAGGCAAGGCTGGATGTGGCACTGGGCAGCCTGCTCTAGTGGTTGGTGACTTTGTGTCTCTGTTCATCGCAAGGGAGTTGGACTAGATGACCTCTAAGGGTCCATTCCAATTCAAATCAATCTATGATTCTATGAACTCAAATAAGAAATGACTTGAGGAAAATATACAGTAACTCATAATTAACAGACTAATATGTAATGGTATCATTTATGAACATTTAGAAAAAGTAGGTATATAAAATATACACCAAGAATTAGAAGCAGAGATGTTACTATGGGAAAGCAGCAAACTGGACAACTTACCAAAACAAACGCTGATTTCACTCAGAATAGCAGTGACTTGATTCAGGTCTTCTGTGACCATATGTTTGAGGCTGTAAAATCAGTAAATCTGCTGAGGTTTTTGGACCGTTGTTGAAAGTTCATCAACCTTAGAGCATTTCAATGTTCTGGTGGCATGCTTCAGTGATCATCAGTAGGGGTTGCCTTTGGAGTTGTTTTGCCTCTACTTAACAAGAAGTTGGACACTATATTTAAAGCTAAATCTGCAGGAATATTTATAGTGATGAGATGAAAATCATCTGTTTTATAAAGGTAAAGAAAAGATGGATATACTTGATCACCTTTTAATAGTACTAGAAACTGTCATTACCCTTGTAATGAATAAGGTTAATTCTTAGTTCTCTGATTTTAGGAAGGAGTATAGTGTTTGATTTTCTGGCTCCATGATTGTTAGCTTGTATATTCTGAATCTGTATGAAAAAATTAATGCTTTCAGGGGAATTCCATGTATATTGGCTTTTATTCTGTTGAATGGCTTTAAGCTGCTGTAGAAATAGAACAGTCAGTGAGATTATTTTAAATGCCATTCACCTTTCCTTTGGTGAGACTTAAACTTATTTGCTAATGAAACCTGATTTAAATAAACAAACAAAAAAAGTGGGGTTGCCAGAGTGGGCATGCTGGAGTGTGATGGTTCTAATTCTCTGGGCTAGGGAGTTGCTTTGGCAAGGGGGTTGGACTGGATGATCTCTAGAGGTCCCTTCAAACCCCTACAATTCTGGGATTCTTTGATTTGAGAAACTATCATTACACATTTAAGGCATTGGTGTTGTTTTAACCTTCAAGGGTTTTTGGCTTGATCTGCGATACTTCATTTACTGGAATGGTATGAGTTGAATTCAGGAATTATGCACTCTTTGAATTTACTCTGTGGCCTTTTGTAAGTAAAGTCTAGATGGTTATCCAAAAACCTCATTTCTCACAAGAATAAAATGTTCTATGTTGTTAAAATGCTAGATGCAAACAAAGTCAGAAGTCTTAGCTGTAAAACATTCATAATTTACGTATTATTATCAGTGTTTTTCAAGCTCGTCCAGTGGAATTTATTGTTAAAGTTAGAACTGAAACAAAAAACATTAAGTATCTGAAGTTTTAGTGACAGTTTTTGCATTTCTGCTTCTGTCGCATCTTGTTTCTGGCAATCTCAGTTGCCTTTTCCTTTCCCTTTCCACTTTTTTTTTTTCCTGCTTCATCGTTTAATTTCAACACATTCTTCTTGTCTCATCTCTTTTGCTGATAATTTCTCAAATGGCAGATTTATGAACAAAGTAGAATACTTCTGATCAGTTCATAATTTACCACCAAATGTACCATAATTTACCACCAAATGTACTAATATCTCTAACCTGCTCCTTGCCAAGAGACCTGGGGGGATGCTACATTCCGTGCATTTATTACACCTTTCCATTTATTCTCTCTAACTTTCCTACTAGTTGATGTATTACTTCTGTTTTACAGATATGACATACTGGTAAGACTGTGAATATTAGTAATACAAAAAAAAGAAAATATTTTAAAATCTATAAAAACACAGCTTTCTGTACTGATTGCACATACAAAAAACAATCTGTGACTCTGCGGTGGGTGGCAGCAGTCCTGCACTGGCAATGTGGATGCACTTAGGGGTGTTTTCTTCTGAATAGTCAGTTACAGACTGCCTAAACCCATGGACTTCATGTGCCCCAGGGAGTGTGCTCCTCTAAAGCTGGTGACAGATATCTGGAGACCTAAGGCTGTGGAATCAGGCTGTGGATGTAAAGACGTTTCCCCTTTAGGCACAGGGAGAGGCATGAATGGAGGCAGCTGTGAGAGGTCGCTGTATGCTGTGTGTAGGTCCTCACTGGCTGGATCTTTCAACTCCCCAACTGGCTCTGCTTGTAGGGAGTTCATGTCCTGAAGTAGCAAGGCAAGGAGGGAGAAATGGATTGCTGGGGACAGCACTGGGCCCTTGCTTCTCCTAATTAGGTGGGTAAGGAGATGCAATGGAATGGGCAGGGTGGGGGCAAATGGCTTCTCCCAGGCCTGTGCGTGGGTCACACAGTCATTAGCCTCGGCAGTCTTTCTGTATCATTGCCTTTCACTGTTATGATCTCAAGTTGATAATCAAACTATCAAGGTGATGCTCAATTAGGAGCCTGCATGTACTTATTTTCCTTCTTGCAGATGGCATAGTAATACCAGGTATGTGAAGTACTGAGGGTTGGATTTGTATAATTAAAGATTGGCAATGTAATAAATTGCAGTGAATGTTAAGTATCAGCAAAGGAATTGTGTACATTAGGCAAGATGAAAAAGTTTATTTTCTGCTGTGTGCTAAGTGGATAAAATGAAATTACTCTCTTAAATACTTGGAATTTTGCCTGTGTTACATCAGTATTTCTCAAGACAACATTGCAGACACAAATCCAGTAATGTGTTTGTGGACTTCTAGGTGCCATTCAGCCCAGGTGCATTATTATATCAAATCTACTGAAGCAAGAAGATGATTGTGTATGCCAGTGTTTAATGTGCTTTATTGACACTGTACTCCTTATATATTCAATTTTCTTTAATCATGCAAGATCTGTTTTTGTTTTGTTTTGTAAAGGAAAATCAGTTTCCAAATAGACAGAAACACATTTGTACGTTAGATACTTCTCATTAAAATGATTCATAGCAATACTGATAGAATTTGTAAGCAGGAGCAGTCCTTTCTAATCACCAAAAGTAGCTCTTTGTTGGATTTAGACCTTTGGGAAATAAAAAGAAAAAAAAAGAAAATCTATACTTCATTCTTTCTAATTATCAATTTAAATGCCCTATGAGTAGGATATATTTATATCGCAGATGTGTTTATCTTGTATTTGAGAATTGGCTAAGCCCAAAGGCCTTAATTTCTATGTTCTTTTGCTGATGTGTATGTACATAAATATATGCATAGAAATGCTAGTGCAAGGAGACTTAATAATTTATTTTTTCTTCTGATATTAATTACCTAATAATAAAATAGATGTCAAAAAATGGTTAAACAGGTTTTAAGAACCATTCTGTAGAATCAAACATCAGGATTTTCATTCCTTTTAATGCAAACTGTGTTTTTTTTTTTTTTTTTTTCTTGGTAAACAGCTCAATTAGGTGTGAAAGCCTTTCCACATTTCTGACTTTTTTCATATTTCACAGGGCAAGGGTCTTCTTGGACCACCTGTAAGTACCATCTTTACAATGCATAAATATACTGTTTAATTTTTTAAAAAATCTGTTAGAGAACTTTATTATTCAGTTTAATTAAAAGTAATACAAAGAAAAAAGAGACTGGTTTATTTCTAGTGCTCTGTGTCTGTTACATAGAGTGTCTTCAGCTATTAATGACACTGGGCAATAATACTGGTGTCTGAAGGTACAATTTGTTTGAGAAAATGCTGTGCTCACTCTCCCCAAATGCTTGTTGTATAGGTATTGTATGACCTAAAATTACTGTTGAACTTGGTTGTTACAGGGTCCAGCTGGTTCTGCAGGACTTCCTGGTGAAGTAGGCCTTGCTGGCCCACCTGTAAGTGTTTGCTAAAAGTTTTAAGTTTATTTCTCCTGTCCTTCTGTAGTGTGTGTGTATGTATATATATTTATTTTTATTATTTTTTTTTTTAGGGAGATCCAGGAAAAAGGGGGCCACCAGGACCTCCGGGACCACCAGGCCCTAGAGTAAGTGACTGTATTTAATATGTGCTAATGTCTGAGTTATATAGTATTGCTGCTACTTGGACGAGATTTCACCTTAAGCCCCACAGCATAATAAAAACTTAAGGATTTCAGCAAGTTATATTAAATTCTACATTCTTGCGTTCAAAGCCTGAGATACAGCTCATGTAACAATACCAACTTTTCAGCTTCCATTCAGAAAGCATGTTTCTAGTCCTTATAGATATGAAAAAGAGCTTGGGTAGTATATGCTTACAGGTGCTAATTATTTTGCCTGTTGCCTGCTACTTTCAAGAGATATAAGAAAACCACACCAGTTTTACCTCTCTAGGAGAATGGTTGTCCTCTCTGAGCTTCCTGGGAGGAGGGATGTTTGCTGTACCTTCATGTTGTGGCTAGTTCCCCACCCAGAGTGCATCTGGAAGGCAAAATTGAAAGCTGAAATACAAACACGAGGAAAAGTGTTCGTGTTACACTACAGCTTTGAAAGAGACATTACTGTTTCTCTAAGCTGAACGGGCTCCAAATCCATAGGCTTTATCTAGACCTTGTTTCTTGTCTTCATGGAAGCTACCAGAGTGTTGTACAGAACATTGTTTTTTTTTGTTTGTTTGTTTTTAAATGATTGATGATGAGTATTTAGGAAACTTAAAAAGACAGTTAGAAAGGAGGTATGCTTCTATTCACTGACAATTTTGTCAGCTAGGTTTCTGAAGTTCCACAGTCTCAATCCAGTTATTTATCCCTACCATAACTTCAAGGTGTTTTTTTTTTTTTTTTTTTTTTTTTTCCCAAGTCCTTTTGTATTAAAAGACAGTAGTCCCTATTTCTTTCTGAAATAGTCTTCCATTACACTGAGTTTTGGAGAACACAGCTACTGCTGTGAAGTCATATTTCTCCCTGTTGTGCCTCATAAGCCTCCTGTAAACTTCAGTGAATTGTTTGATATGAGAAATGGCCTTCCTCTCCCCCTGACTGACTCCATTTAGTTGTACAGAGGTCTCTAGTTTACTGCAGTTCTAGAAACTGACAGGCATGTCTCTCAACTATCAGTACTTGATTATTGATAAGAAGATTGTTTTCTCTGTAAATATATGATTTTTTTTTTTTCTTGAATGATACTAAGCTTGAAAAATAAAAGTCATCCTGACCACAAATTGTTTGGGATTCTGTTTGAAATCTTCAGAGTTTGTAACGTAAGCTTATAGTACTTTCCTAAATACTGAAACTTAAGCTTTGGTTTTCATTACATATGAATATATATATAAAAAAAACCTCTGGTACAAATTACCACCAGATTGGTTACAGATATATTAGTAAATTAAATGGTAAGTCTGGAGAGTTTGTTATTTAAAGAAAAAGATGGAAAATCTGTTTGTTTTAAATAGCTTAAGGAAGAGGAGAGGCTTTATTTTTTATTTTTATTTTTTCAGAAAAGATGCTATCACTTAAAGGGTGGGATTCTGTGGGACTTGGAGTTTTACAATAATATCCTACAATTTAGGCTGTCTTCATATCAAAGATCCTTTGGTTAGCTATACTTCTGATTCCAGCTTCAGATAGACCTGACCGTTAGGCATTAGATAAATGTTTCACTTTCTTTTACTGATGTTGATTAATTTCATTTAATTTAGGGAACAATTGGTCTGCAAGATGGTGACCCATTGGTAAGATTTATCCACAATTTTTTTTTTAAACCATTTAAGGGCAACCTTATCCAAGTTATGTGGTGCTGACAAAGTAAATGTTTTTCCAGTGTCCCAATGCTTGTCCACCTGGCCGCCCAGGACATGCTGGCCTAATGGGAATGAAGGTAAGAGCATGTATTCAAATATTCCTTACAGAGATACCATTTCAAAACGTTTGGGAGGGTACATTCAGGCATGAAAGAAGGGCAGTTTGCTAATTTAAAAAACATTGTAACAGAGTGAAGGTTTTCCAAGTCTTTAATATCAAAATAGCCTCTTGTCAAAATCTCTTACTGATGCAGTAAATTTCAGAGTAAAATGTATATATCTTGAAAAGATTAGAGTATGTGAGAGATTTCTTCATTCACTTTCCCAAGCACTTGAAGTCTGACTCCAGTCTCTAAATACTCTAAATAAAAACTTTAGCCTTTTTTCCTACTTTTTTTTTGGGTTTCAGTATGTAACTTTATCAAACAAATTGAAATAAACACTTTTTGATTCTTATTTTATCTAAGGCTTTTTATGTATTCTTTACTGTTTTCTGGGAAGACTGATTCAAGGAAATTGTTACGTGGTAACCTAAGAAAAACCACCTAATTTCTTCAGAAAACCAGTTTTGTTAGATCCAGGAAATGATTTTTTGAGGATGGTACTTATATATAATATTAAATGGGTAGCTGAGAAAGAGTTGGTGAATGGGGATTTGAAGATGAAACAGTAGAATTGTACTGAGTAGTCTGTATCTATTTTGTTTGACTTTGTATTTTAATCTGAATAATCAATAATTATTCATTTTTGTTTCTACATTTATTTTAGGGACAGAAAGGCTCAAAAGGAGAATCTGGTGAACCAGGAAAACAAGGCTATAAGGTAAAAAAGAAAACATAAATATAAGGGAAAAGTACTGCTGCTTTTAACAATCTAACAGTAGATTCTCATTCTTGAAAACATTAGATTTCATTAGAACTACCAACTGTTTTTACCGTACTGTTCGAGGAGATATTGCATATCATAATACTGCAGAGTAACTAAAGACACATCTCTATTCTTCATTCTCTGAACCTGTATTTACTAGAACACAGAAATCAGTGATGCTATATTTATAATGCATTTTTATTTTGATCATTCAAACTTAATTATTATGGAACTTGAAGTCAAATTTATTAATAGTAAAACTTCCAAGCATTTAAATGCACAAAAATTCTGTTGGCTTGCTGTGTAAATTGCTCTGTGGCACAGCTGAGTCATAACAGGAAGAATGACAAGCAAAGAAACTTTTGAGAGGGGAAATACAAGATATAAGGGAAAGACAGATTATTACTGTAATAAGGAGGCAAAGTCCGATTCAGCTTGAAGACAGGGATGTGAAATTTCTGGAGTGTTTAATTAGAATTAACCTTGTTTCATATTGGAAAGTTGATATCAAAGTTTGGGAAATTTAACTTGCCTTGATTCATGCTTCAATACCGGTTGGAAAAAAAAAAAAGGAAAAATATACTTTCTTACAATAACAAAAGCAACAAAAAGCTAAACTGAAGAACACCCAATCTATTGAAAAGAATACTAGTTTATTAGATCTTTATTTTCCCTTGAATATTGCGCATGACCTTATTCCCTAGAATCATTTTATTCAAATTGAACTAGCAGTAAGTACTGTCATTTGCTACTGTGCACCATTACAGCATGAGAGAGGTTATCATGTAATCAGATTGAAGCTTAACCAGTTCCTGGATATGGTTATAGAAAATAGTAAGTAGCAACCCTCTATGTTGAGAGGACGATATCAAGGGTATTGATACTTAACCGTCTATTCCCCTTGCTTTTCCAGGGTGAAGAAGGGGATCAAGGACCCGTTGGTGAAGTTGGAGCTCAAGGCCCTCCAGTAAAGTATTTCCTTTTTTTAATAGTGTTATATGTTTGGTTTATTGCGTTGTATCTGCTTTCTTCTTATTGTAAGAGAATGGATATTACAAAAGCTCTACGCATCTTTCTTTTTATCCTGTCACAATGCTTATGAGTGTCGGTAGAATTAGTTAAGTCCATTCAAAGTTGTTGCATACTTACTTTAAAAAGTACAACATGCCCTAAATTTTCTAGTGTTTGAACCGTGCAAACAGTACTTTTTCCTGGCTTTCCTTTCCATAATTTCAGTGATGCCTACTTCAGCCTTGCAAAATGTTTAACTGTGAAACTTGGACTTTGCTAAGACTTGGGGATGAAGTGTCTGCCATGGAAGAACAGATATTTTAAACTTTCTGTCTTCTTCCATTTCAAGGAAGTAGCTTTCAATCAATACTTTGGAATTGTTTCCTTCTGCTTTTCATCACTTATTTGTTCTGACATACAATTTCTCAGCCTGTGTTCTAATGAGGAGCTTTTATGTTTCCCACAGCTCAACAGGCAATATGTAACAGACATAAAGGATCATTTAATATAAGAGAAGTAGACACTAGTCATAATACACTTAATTTCTATAGTTTAATTTCTAATGGATTTATTATGAGTTATTATGAATTATTTCCTTGATTCCACTGGTGTCCAGATATGACAGTATTCAGGAATTAACTTTGATGCTCGTGACATCCAAATCCTAAATTACAGAATTCTCTATAAGTATGTGACAACAAAAACTCTTTATTAGGAATAGAGAAGGATGAGTAATTGCTGCCAAAAAAAGCATCCCTGGGGCTCTGACCCAGAGAAAGCAGTTCCCTAAGATGCTGCTTCTGCTTCCTGAGGGACCCGTGGAGTCATGAGTCACTTTGATAAGGTTCTTATCACTGTGGAGGGGGGGAGGGAACAGGATAAGAAAGCAATTTGGCTTTCATTTCTCTTCACTGTTTCACCAGCTGATGATCTCACCATGCAAGTTTAAAAATAGTTGTTCCTTTGTAAAATATGGGATTCATTTTATTCAGAAAATGGTGTCAGAGAGGCACTGTATGGAAGAGTGTATGGCCATACTTGAGAGAGACAGGCTTGAGAGGCTGTAGAGTTTATATATATTTTCCTGCATTTTCTTACACAAAAAAATATAATGTTCTGATACACAGAAAGAATTAGGAATCTGTTATCTTCAGCAGCACCTAAAATCTGCCACTTCTACATGATGCATGGATGAGAAGTCTAAGATAAGATATTTTAAGGTGGGAGATATGTTAGTTTTGATAGGAAACTGTGGATACTGCTGCATGCCTACTTCCACCTCTGGTCTTGGAACAAGGTATAGACAGTGTCTCTCTCATGTTGGGCTGCAGTAATTGCTGTTGCAGTACCATGCTTTATCTCCTATTTCAGACTGAACAGACTTCAAATATTCTGTTCAAGATTCCATCTAGCTTTATTAACAGCAAGTAAGATGACTCCCCATCTAGTCCATTCAAAGAGTAGGTTTGCCTATGCATGGTTGAAGTGCTTGGAGTTTTCTTGTTAACACTGTCACAGTGCATTCTTCCTGTTGAAAGGCAAGCATGTTATGGCTAATGGTTTGGTCTCTTCACAGGAGAGGCTGTGTAGTTTCTATCTATTGGGAAGAGGAATAAGTTGAAAGCAACTTTCCCAGCTGATTGTATTTTGATGGAAAGAAGTGATAATTATGATGCATTCTGCTGCACTAAAATGTCTTTGATGTCCAGTCTCTCTTACAGGGACATGTAAACTGAGGATTTGTTCTTAAATAATCTTGGCTAATTCTTTTCTGTATTTAGATTTCTATAAATCCTTCTGGAGCTTTTGTCTGAATCTGTCCTATTTCCCACTTCAGACAACATAAGCCCTTTTGCAGACCAGGCCTTCATGTTTTGCTCTTGCACCTGCTGCACAACTTTGTTTCAACTCTATGGTAATTTCAGTCCTTAAAGCACATTTGTGACTGTAACACTCCGCTAAGTCTTTGTGAAATACCGAATTACTATATAAATTTAGTATTCAAATATATTCTTTCTTATATGCTAAGTGGAAAAAAAAAAAATGTATGTGAAACTATGAAGATACCCCTGTCTGAAAACAAGAGTGGTTTCAATGAAGAGATTTAATCATGATTTGAATATACTTTTCATTTTCAGGGCATTCTAGGTATCAGAGGTATAACTGGTATAACAGGACCTAAAGGTAACAAAGTGAGTATTAACATTTCTTGTCATAAAATGAACTGGGTACAAAAATACATCCAGGAATGTTTTCAACCTTAAATAATTTCTGTCTCTTTTTCTCTGCTTTTTTTTTTTGTCAGCTGTATTTCCATAGCTACTGTAGGAAGGAAGGCAGTGTGATCTTTCTGATTAAGCGCACATACTTCTCACACATACTCACTATTCTCTCTTCTCCTCTTTTATAGTGACTTGGCATGTGTGCAAGTGTGTAGCCAGCAAGATAGCAAATTAAAATGTGCTTGAGATTATAGCTCTTGTAATTAAAGCTAATATTAAGTAGCCCTTCCTATGACTTACATCTTCCCAAAGCTTTTTGCTTCTCATCTCCAGTTTTTCCCTTTTTTTTTTTCTTCCCAATTTTTATTTTTAAATTGGGAATTGTGTTCTCTCTACATTCATTCTCTCTCCTGCATTTTTGGTGCCTTGCATTGCTGCCATTGGGATTCATGTTTATACAGGCTTTGCTGGATTGTTTTCCTGCTGTTCATTAAACTGTCTTGAACTGTTAATTCAAAAGTCACTGTTCAATTTCTACTGTTATCATCTCGCTAAATCAATATAATAAAATCTTGGGAAGGAAAAGTATATTGCAATTATGCCATTGTCTCTTCCTTCAAAAGTGAAGTGATGGAAACTTAGTTCTTTGACCTTTTATTTTCAGAAATAACATCAAATTTGTCCTGCTTATGAAACTTCTCATGCATGATCCTTTCTAAACTCTCGAACATGTTTTCTGAACTATTACTGTCTTTACTTTTCTGGTGTTCTTTGTGTCCTCTGAGGCTTTAAATCTACTTGCATACTTTTTTGATCTGTTTTGCCTATATGCAGTATTTACTATGTTTGCCAAAGGAATTTGTTATTTCCTGTAAACCCTTCTGAAAATTTTTCTTTTTGCTCTCAGTTAAAAACTATAGGGAAGCAATTATATTGTTTGCTTGAAACAAGAGATAAAAAAAATTAGTATGCTTTAAAGTTCTCATATTTTGAGAACTGAATTATCTGGATTGAAATAGTATTAAGGACAACATTTTTTGAAGTGTCATGACCTCCTCCCTGTCTGGTATGTTTTTTTTTAGTGAATGAACTGGTGAATGAATGACATTTTTCCATGGTAAATAACTATGGGTTTTCATAGCAAACTAGGAGAGGGCATGAGTTTTTAGTCTCTCAATGCTTCATTGTATTGTCTGATGTTATTGTCTTGTTTTTAGGGAGCTCGTGGCCTCGATGGTGATCCTGGTCCTCGAGGTCTTCCTGGTGCACCTGTAAGTAGAATGTGTGTTAGCCAAATGATTCCCAGGGTCTACCCAGTCTTTTGAGTCTGGTTATAAATCAGAAAAGCTTCTGATCAATCCAATTCAACTGATGAATAAATGACATCGTGGTGATATCAAGTCCAGAATCACTTACTATCTCAAAAATATTGCTGTGCAGTAGCACACTTCAGTTTTCTGTTTGTACTAAGTGCTATGTGCTATATGTGTTAGGGTGGCCTGATTGTATTTTTTTATTTATTTTATGGAATTATTAGAACAAAACCTGTAGTGGATAATTTGGCTATTTCCCTCCAAACTACCTAGAATTTATGCTTGGACTAGTCAGCAACTGAATGAGTTAGAGAAGTGAATCCAGCACATGTTGCTTTGACATTTCTGAATTTCTAGAGAATGGCTTTAGCTGAGTTTTTAAAATGTGCCTGTCCGATGTAGTTTTAAGAAACTGCATTTTTTAATAAGGATGAGCTTGCTTTAATTGAGTGTGAATTTACAGGTAGTCTAGAAGCTACTAAGCTTCCTGTTCTGTCACCTATAAGATTGTCCATATTACTACATCCTGGGAAGTAATGGGACATGCTGCAGTGCTGCATAGATCATTTCAGTTAAGGTGCAATCAACTGACAATTAAAGTGAATCCTTTGTGTAATGCAGTACAAAATCTGCATTTCCAAAACATCAACCCAAGGTCTGGATTGTCCTTTTCATAGACAACCATATGACTATAAGGTCTTACGTGAGAAGAACCAGCAGTGCTTTCTGCAGTTCTAAGGGACAAGGTAGCACAAATGTGGTGTATATTTTCCTGCCCCTCTGTGTTTTTGATCCTGTGGGGATCATGGACTAGACTCAAAAATCAAAGGCTGAACTCTAAAGTTGCATCCAATATCAGTGTGAGTTAATTTTTTTTTTAGTGTTTTTCTTTTTTTAATAAATACATTACCTTCTATAAGAAAAATATAATACAATTAACTCCTCAGATCAAGTACTTTTTGTAATATGGAAAGAAGGAAAAAAATAAACACATATTTAGAACAGCTCAGTGCAAACTAGGTATCTCAGTTGTCTACTTAGCAGTAGTTTCATTCTGATTGATAGATATTGTGACTAATTTTATGTGCATGTTTTGTGTACTGTACAGTTCAAGTTCTCAGTGCTGTAAAATAATGTAGGTTGTCTGAAAGTTCTAATTGTCCTTATGTGAGTCAGGTTCAGAGCCTTTCTGTGAAAAATACTGTAAAACAACTTGTCAGATTGTGTGCTTGTCCCCAGAGCTGCTGATGTTTTTGGTGACTGTTATATGCATTGTTCTATGTCAGTATGCATGGCAATAGATGCAGAAGGCAAGTGTGGATTCAGTTCTTCTTGTCCATAAAAGATATTGTAGGTAAATCTTACTAAAGGGATGAGGGATCTCTGTGCAGATTCTAAAGCCCAGCACAACTCTGAATTTGGGTAGCCACAGGACTAAAGAAACCACAGAAAGATTCTATTTACTAGAATGAATTATAAACTGTTGGTTTTAGCTAATGAGTGCAAGTAATTCTACACTTTGCTGAAAATCTTTATTTTTAGGGGGATCAAGGACAGAGAGGTCCACTGGGAGAAGAGGGTCCAAAGGGAGAAAGGGTAAGCACAAATTTGAAATCATTTTGACTTGCAGACATTGAGAGTGCCAACCATTCTTCTCATTTATAAGCTGTATATGTATGCATATCTGAATAAGAATGGGATAATGTTCTTTTGCACCTATCATTTCATTGTATGCATTTTTGTTTCTCAAAATTATTGTTCTTAGGGTCCTCAAGGGACGAGAGGAATAAATGGTCTCCCTGGGCCTAAAGGAGAGTCCGTATGTATATTTCTTTTTTATTTTTTATTATTTTGTGTTATACTGATTGATATAGCAAAGTAACTGAGAGCAATTTCTCCAACAATATGATTGTCTTGTTTTTCAAGGGCTTGCCAGGAGTTGATGGCCGGGAAGGTATCCCTGGAATGCCTGGAGCAAAGGTAGAGAGCAGCTGGCATGTTTTTAATTTTGTGGGTTTGATACTGCTCTACATTTGTTCAGTCATATGACTTTTTAATTGTGCCACTGCCCATGACTTTATGCAGAAAAGGTAATTAAATAAAAGTTCCCACCCTCCAGTTCAAAATGTATTTCAGCTCTGTGTTCCAGAAGCAAAGTTTTCCCTTAGCTTTGATTGGCATAAGTTACAAGTTAAAATGTTTTTCAGGGTGAGCCAGGAAAACCCGGTGCTCCAGGTGATACAGGACCTCAGGGACTGCCAGTAAGTGTCTAGTGTTCTTCTACTGAAAGTTTGATTCTATTGAAATCAGAGACAAGCTGAGTCTGACACTCCTGCTGGAGAAGCTTGTGTGAAAATCTGATCAACAGACCAAGGAGGAGAAAATCTAGTGCAAGGGTAAATTCTGCTTTGTGTATCCAAAATTACTTCGCACAAAAGTTTTATTCTCCTTTGTTACTCTTGTGAAGAACTGTGTCCAAAAGTTTGTGGCCAGTGTGCAGTTCTCTTATGGTTTCTTGTATGTAAGACCTTTTTGATATTTTTGTGTGACCTCACAATTAGAACTGGTTGTAATGATTAGAATCATATAATTGCTCAGGATGGAAAAGACCTTCATCAAGTCCAACCACAACCTGACCATACTACCCTAACTCTAACAACCCACCACTAAATGTCCCTGAGCACCACATCCAGATGGTTTTTAAACACATTCAGGGATGGTGACTCAACCACCTCTCTCCCTTTCTGTAAGGAAATTTTTCCTTATATCCAACCTAAACCTCCTCTGGTGCAACTTGAGGCCATTTGATTCTATGATTCTATGATTTTCCCTTGTCCTGTCACCAATGAGAAGTGGCCAACCCCACTCGTGCTGCAATTACCTTTCAGGTATTTGAGGAGAGCAATAAGGTCTCCCCTCAGCCTCCTCTTCTCCAGAGTAAACAGCTCCAGTCCTTTCAGTTTCTCCTCATAGGGCATATTCTCCAGGCCCTTCACAAGCCTTGTTACCCATCTTTGGACAATCTTTTTAGGGACACACAAATTTCCAGTGTGAGCTGGAAGAGCTGACCTTCTAGTCTAGCATACCTCAGTGAATAACCATCACCTTTTCATATTCTGCTGGCCCAGAATATCTGGAATGTGTCACTTGTTTTTCTCTGAAGGAATATTGCATCCCTGTAATGTGGTTGTAGGGAATTAGTGGTGTTCTGGGTCTATTTTTGAGGATACTCCTCTTATGTCAACTGATTACATTTAAAAACTGTCAAAAGCTGCCAAAAGCTAGATAGAAACTTGATTGAAACATTATGCTATTTGAGTAATTGCTGTGAGTGTATAGTGAAGAAGGTGTACTAAAACCAAATTGGAAATAGATTTGTAATATGAAGCGAGCTCTTCAGTTTGGAAGAAAAATTTGGTGAAAGCATATTTGCTACGAACTCTTGCTCAAGTGAGGAGGGTATGAAATGCATACAGAAAGTCTCTGTTGGATCTGTTAGGCTCTCTACCTCTCTATAAGGACACTAGGGTGAAGAACTACTTCTAATCTAAGTCAGAAGGAGTCATGACTCCTCACTATTCCATGCTATTTTTGTGAATTTCTAAAGTTCCCCTTGACTGTTACTCTCTAAACAGAAAGAATTCAAATAGGTCCATTGGGTAAAAGTGCTTTGATACAAAGTAAAGGGGCTAGAAATGCTTTGTTGTGAGATACAGATTATTTAACAGTGTTTCCAGTCCCTGTAACAAAAAATAAACACTTTAAATGTTATTTCCATTAGGGTTTACCAGGCTCCCCGGGTATGAAAGGGATTCCTGGCCCAAAGGTAAATAATCCTAAGCTTCTACTTTCTTATAAGGCTGTAAAAGTTGTAAAGTACTCAGGTAATTTTTCATTGGGATAAGCTTTTGGCTAGAAGAATCAAATTATTATTTTGTCATTTGTAGTTTCATGGTCGTGTTTTTTTCTTTTTTAATTTTTATTTGTTTTTATGATGATTCTTTTACTATATGATCTGTTCGTGGTGGTTCCTGGTGCTAAACAATACTAAGAAGGCCATTTCCTTTTAAATCATGGAAGTCATTGCTTGAGGGTGTGTGTGACGTGGGAACTTCAGAACAGTTTGAAATGAGAAATCTCTTATTAAGAAGAATATTTATAGCTGCAGTATGTTGATCGACTCACATTGTGGTCATTGTTGTCTCTACTTATCTATAAAAAAAAAAAAAAAGCAACACTGATTCCAATTTAGCTTAAAAAAATCACATGATTGGGAATATGGAATATTTCACATTGAAAAAAAAATAGTTAGTTTTTAACAAATGAAAATGAAAACTGGATTAAGACCTGAATTTGAACTGAAATTACAAGGGGTTCTATTATCCACTTCTGATTTTTAGAGCAACATGCAAGTCTGTTTGTCATTTGTCATTACAAATGCAACAAAACAGTAAAAGGATCCGACTTCTGAAAAATTATACAGAAGGCATATGTAGAAGTTAAACCAAAATAAAGGTGAGAGTTAAAAATTAACAAATACTGGTTTTCTTGACCTTATTTTCATCATTTGTCCAACAGGGTAATAGAGGTCCTCCTGGAGTGCCAGGTTTGATGGGAAATTCTGGCAAACCGGTAAGACTTATTCAAAAGATCTAGAAAAATGAAAATCTTGTATTATGTAAATTATGCAACAAATTTGAAAAACTATTTTTCCTATCCTCAAAACAGGGGGAACAGGGGCCAGAGGGTGAAGCAGGTCCAACAGGACCCCGGGGACCACCAGTAAGTATTGAATACATTTCTAATTCAATGTATTTAATGCTGTATTGTCCCAAGTTACTCTTGGTGCAATTAACTACTGGTCACAGATATTTTTAGTTCAAGTGATAATTTTTAAGGTAAATACTAATTTTTTTTTAAACTTTGTATACCAGGTGGATGTGCACTGTCATACAGACAAATCCATAAACACATATTTCAGAACTATTTTTGGCTTTGGTGATAAATCAAATTCTAAATCTTTGCTTACATTCTTCTGATCTGTTTTAATTTCAGCTGGGGTAGATTTTTTTCTTCAGAATGTCTGATATGATGCTATGTTTTTGATTCTACAAGAACAGTGTTGTTGACACACCAATGTTTATAGTTCCTGCTAAGCAGTGTTGTAGAAAGCCTAGGTCATTCTCAGTGAAGGTTCCAGGGATCTGGGAGGGAACAAAATTAGGACAGCTGACCTAAACTTGCCAAAGGGATATTCCATACTGCATGACATCACATGGAGGGAGTTTTGAAGGGGATGGAAGTGAATGTTGCTCTCTTCTGCAGCCTGAGGGATAAGCTGGACATTGGCTGAGTGGTGGTGAGCAATTGCTTGTGCATCACTTGCTCTATACATATATATGTGTGTGTGTGTGTGTATGTATTTATTACTATTATTCTTTTTCATTTCTCTCTTAGTAAATAGTTTTATCACAACCCACAAGTTCTGCTTTCTTTTTCCCCCTCATTTTTTGACCCTGTCCCACTGGAAGTGGGGAGTGAGTAAAGGACTGTGTGGTGATCAGCCGTCTGTCAGTTTAAGCTACAGCATAGCCTGTTTTAAAACAGGCTGAGCTAAAGCCTGAACAAAGGGAATGAGGTTGGTTTGTGACAGAAAGCTAGAAATGAACTGCTGTTCTTCCACTGCAACTGTGATCTTGCACCATTTTCAACTAAAAGCTTGAATGTCTTGTGTCAATAGATCACTTAGCCTTCTATTTGACTATTACAGCTATAAAATTTCAAACGTTATAGGATTATGAATTTTGGACCAAAGATTCATAATGTGACTGTTGTTGCTAGAATCTATTTTTAGTGAAAATAACATGAACAGTGAGGCACAGCATGGAGGAAAGTTAGTTGCCTGCTCTCCATTGTAAAGGGAATGACTACAGACTTCTTTGGTTCTATTTGTTGCTTGGCATGACATGGTTTATCTTCACACTGCTACAATCCCTTAACACCCTCATATTCAAGAGCTGCCTACACGCTCTCAACATGCGTGCTGGAAGAAATATCTTGCATGTGCCCATAACAATGTTCCTGGGCACTGTCTAGAAAAGTGTGAAGTGGCTTGACCCAGACAGTTTATCAAGGATGATGATGGGATGCTGCTTGGGCCTGTGCCTTGGCCCTTTCTGGTTTGCATTATGAATGAAACTGATGTGAAGTGTAGCGTTTATCTCTACTCAGAAACACTTGTTACTTTAATCCATGCCAGTGAAACACAAGGCTGATCTCACTTCCCTTTGCTGTTAACCCTCCTGTGAAGGATTAAGGGATCAGGGATTCAAAGAAAATTTTGATATAGCAAAATTCAGTTCGACTGCATTGACAAGACTCGCAAGGTTCAGGGCTCTATCAGCTATTGCTTTTCAAGCTCCCCTCTTACCACTGATACTGTAGGGATACTTTCCTGGAATCTGCTAAGCTTCTGGCACCATACATAAGTGATTGACTCTTGCAATTGAAGGAATATCCTTGTACATGGTTTAGGGAATTACTGTCAGGGATATATTTGGAAGAGTATTTCATGTCTGAGGAGTATGTTCTCTGACTTAACTCTTTTGTCTTTAAACATGCAGCAACAGTTAGAGAGTCTTAGTTTTCTTCTATTTTCTTCTGTGGCTTGCATTATTATGGACCAATTAATTCATGAGATCACATGCATTTTAGACTAAATCTTTGTATGAATGCTGCTGTGCCCACAGCTACTTATGAGTGATACAAAAAGGGGATTATAGAAGCATATGCTCACTAGAGTGCAATAGAGTATCTCCAGCTACTCAAATATCTAACTTATAAACATTAATTTTGTTGTTTGTGTTTAAAAATGTTGCATTTACTCAAATATTTTTTTAAATTCTTCATCAGTTTGTACTTTTTATACTTGTAACAGGAATAAGAATTATAACTGAATCAGACCAAAGTAATTGCCCACTCTGATAATGCAAGGTAATCTGCTGAACTATGCTTTTAATCCTTTCAATGTGAACACAAATTTACAAAATCAGCAGCCCATACAAACAGGAGCTGACATGCAAGGTTAATTATTTGTAACCCTGTAGTCAGACAAAAACACCTAATGTAGATTAAACACAATGAAGCTTCTGTTTGTATCTCTAGAGATCAGCAAGACATCTGAATAACTTAGCATTACTTTCTCTGTCATTACAAAGTGCATTTATTTCAGAAAATGTGAAGATCTGAGCAAAGTCCTAGAAACTAAATCTTTTAGTCAATATGAAAAGGAGAAAGAAAATTCATTACTGATAATAATGTAAATTTGCATATAGAGCATTAAGTAGTATTCTACTCATCTGTAGTTCCTTTGAAGTTACAAAGAGCCTTGGATCCCCTTTCTAACTACAGGCAATGTATTGCTGGAATGGCTTTATGTTTTTGTTTGGGAATACAGGAAAGACATTTCTTCAATAAAGAAAACTGAAACAAGGTATTTTTGTTCAGGAAGAGCAAAAGGTTGGATTGTTGAATCACAGTAAGGTCTGGTCCAAGTCAAGTTTGTATTAATTTTCAGAATAAATATCATTTTCTATTCCTTCTGCACTAAGTATTTCTAGTGGGTGTATTTAAGCCTCTGCTTCTGGGAGTCTGCCCTTACATTTTCCAAGAAAAAAAATAAAAATCTGTCAGCTAAATAATTTTGCACCTCATCTTTTTCAAGTTTAAAAAATTTAAATTTTGAACATAAGCTGAGAGAAAAGCTTTAATAGTTACTCTAAGAAGAGTTTTTTTTTTTCTTGTGAATATTTTTGTATTTTTTCAGATTTCGAAATTATTTCAGATCTTCAAAGTTTGCTGGTTTCTGACCAGTTTCTTTCCCAAACACTTCCAAAGCCTGAGGATTTTATGGTTACTGTTCTGGTGTTTTCTTGTCCTTTTCCTCCCTATTTCAAATTACTCTCTTTAATGCTCACATCAGTTCGTTTCTTTCTTCTTTACCCTTTGCTCCATTTCACTCTTGCTAGTAGAATACTCAGGCAGAAGTCAAGAGAGGCTGGACTTCTTCCTCAGAGTTGGAAAACTCATAATATTTTGCAGGCTATGGAGAAGAACTTAAGTTCATTTCTGTAGGTGCTGCATGTTAGCAGCCATCTAGGGATCTTCTTTGTGCTCTCATTTCACTTACCTGTGTTCTCTACTGAGGAAAGACACTATGAGTGTGGCTGGTTGTTCCAGAAGGGCCAGCACTCTGATGTGAAGGTCTATGGGATAGTAACAAGGCTTACTGCTAATGTGGACCGCAAACCAGTATCTAGGGTGCAGAAAGAAATGTCTGTATTTACGTTATATTAAAAAATTGCTTGGCTATTCTGATACAGCTACATGCAGAAGACAACTTTTTGAGAAAAAAATCAATTTCAACACGATGGAGCTTAAACTATTAAACTTCCATCAGTGACTCAGTCTGTGAGGAAAATATAATATTTCTCTACTATTTACAAAACACTGTAGCATCCTCTGGCACAAGCTGTGCTGTTTCAGTGTAATTTTCATTATTAAGCAACTCTTGTAATGTAATTGAAATGTCAAAATTTTGGCCTTTTGCAAGTCTGTAAACACAATTTCATAATGAAAATATTAAATCACTAGAAACAAGGTAGGTAGATCTAATGGAAAATAAGAAATCTCATGCTGAGAGATTCTTAGATGACTACTAACAACTCTTCTTACAAGAAAAATGTTTTCAAAAGTACCATTTTAGTCAATCATTCCTTTTCCTTGGAAAACTGAAATTGGTAGCTGAAAGGGGAAAAAGAGTTTCATGTTTCTTTAGCTTCATATTCACCTGTTCAACAAAACAGAAGAAGAACTGGAGAAATACGTGAATTTTACCTTTGGTTTCTAAACCAAATTCCACTCAAACTGTTTTGTCAGTTAGCTTTCTTTCCTCCATGTTATATAAGCCAATCCAAGCAATTACCAAATTCATTTCTGAATTATATTTTTCTAAGCCAGTTATCCTGGCAGGTGGCCCAAAGGAAGCAAATCTCTACCATCAGGGTGTCATTGCTAATCAGTGGAATATAGCTATACTTTCCAAGCTGCTTAACTACTTCTTTTTTTGTTGTTGTTGTTGTTGGGATGTAGTAAGATTTGATTTCTCACGTTGTATTACAGGAAATACGGGGACCTCCTCCCCTCTCTCCTTTTTTATCCTTTGTTTCTCTTCATCTATTTAACTTCTAGATTGCCTGAATCAGGAAAATATGTATTCCCATCCTATGGTCTTGAAGTGAAAAGAAACCTTGGACTACTTTAACTTAAGGTTCAATACTTGCTAAGTAAATTGAACAGAACATTGATGCGTATGCAGACAAGCATGTATCTTTGCTAAAGTAATTATGATGTGATGCATATTTTCCTAACATTAGCAACAGAGTTTGAATGCCTAGCTTCATAAAATTTTACACCCTAGCTGCTTATGAGAGATATCTGAGAGTGAGTTAGAGTGAGTATTCAGACTGCCTTGGTTGACTTACTCTCTGGAGCTGGTTTTGTCTCTCTGTTCATTGAGCAGAAGCAGCTTAGAAAATAGCTTGATTTGATGCTGAAATGTCGAATGACCTAAATATAGATGAGAATACTGCAAAATGTATATTTTGTTGTCTTAACAATTATTATTAAAATCTAGTATTACTGGGCATATTTTGTGTGTGTAATTTCAGAGGTACTTCACAAGTGGTAAGTCAAAATTTATATATTTAAAGGCATTGACGTTGCACAGTCAAAAGAGCTATGTAGATTTCCATCCTGCCAGATATGCTTAGTAACAAGTAAACCTAAGACATCAGGTGAATGTGACTATACCTCCTGATCTTTCCAAATTCTGCAATATGGTTCATACAGGGTAGTGCTTCTTCCTCCCTCAGTCAGGCTACGTAGGCCACCTAAATCCCGGTAGTATCTCCAAGCCTCCTCAGATCTCAATCTATTCACCCCTGTCTTTACAAACTGCATGTTCAGATTGGTGTTTGCTGCCTTGCTTTTTACCCCTTCACCTCCAACAGCAGCTTCTGCTGACCTCTGGTTGTCAGCAGACATATACTTCTATAGGATGTAAACTTAGTAAAAAACATCCTTGTCATGAAGTTAGTGTGCTGAAGCTCTGCTAGACTTCAACTTGTTATTATTAAAACTTCATCCGTATCTCAGAAATACTCATTAAGTTCCATGACTTATCCCTAGAAGCACCAGGACTCTTATTATGAACTTCAGCACAGTACTACAAATCATGAACTATTATTTGCTGGAAGGACACTCACATGTAGCCATCTTTCTGTGAAGTTTTAAATGCACTATTCTTAGAGTAATAGTTCAGTTATACTGCATAGCACAGTGATTATGGAGAATGATTATGTTGTGTGCAGTGATACCATATCATTGACAATGAGGTATGATTTCCAAAATAATTTGGAATAATGCTTAAAAATGTTTCATTTTTTTTTCTGCATAGACTTAATTCTCTATATACTGTACTCTGCAAAATCACAGTGTACACTATGAATTACTTGTCAAGAGACTTCTAATTAGTATTTTGATTATCTGGACAACTTAGTGAGGTTCAAATTATCTGGGGAATGTTCTTATTCTTACTGTCATTCTTCTAACATAGCCATCCTTAACAGAATCAACTTGTAAACAAGAAATCAATAGACAAGTGAAAGGAACTGTTATGCCTGAGAGTGCTTTCTGTAACTGTGGGAATTCTTCAAAAGAATCAAGTCCTTCATGATTTCATCAGGGATGAAATAATCCCAGACAACTGAAGCAAGGTCTACCATAAATCCTAAAATGTCTCATGACATGTGATGTTCAGGGGTTAGATATAGATCTAACAGAAATATAGGAGAGATGGTGAATCTACATTTGAATTTAATGAGGGGTCCAACAATACACCCTTAAATAAAGAAATGGTATATCTTGTTGTAACCACAGTTTAGCACAGCTGCTGTGGGAAGGCTGCATTTTGGTATTGTGCTTATCGTGGTTCTGCATGAACTTATAGGTTCATAGGTTCATTAGGTTGGAAAGGACCTACAAGATCATCTAGTCCAACCATCCTCCTATCACTATCCCTACCCAACTACTAAATCAAATCCCTTAGCACCTCATCTAAACGCTTCTTGAACAGTGCTAGGGATGGTGCTAGAACTAGAACTTAGTGCTATACTGCTGTCATTGAGTGAATGACCCTATCCTAAACTTTATAATCAACAGAAATCAATTATGTGTGCTGTTAAAGTTCTAGAGCTGTCCTGGACATGCTTTTGTCCCCATAGCATCTGACATTTTTTCACATCTCTAGGTAATTGCCAAGCTTTAGGGTACTTCAGGGGCCACTAACAGTGGGAATCTGCATGCTGCCTCCATCATTGCAGGCCAGAAAATTTACCAGCTTGAATGTGAGCCAGTCTGTCTCAGCTCATGTGTTAGATTTCCTTAACTAGAATAGCTAGTTGCCCCTTCAAGACTTTAGGAAAAGTAGGAATTCTGAAGTGTGTCAACAGTGCATAAAATAAGTAGGTCGAATATGTAGGTCTTCAAAAATTTTCTTTTTTTTGGTCAAAACTAGTGCAATACTTGCAATGATTTGTGTGAGGCCTACAGGCGGTGTTAACATTTGGGGCAATTCTGTGAAGGATAGGCAGAGAACCTGCCCGAACTGGCTTTTGTTCTGATAAGACAATCGTAGAATCCTATAATGATTTAGGATGGAAGGGACCTTTAAAGATCATCTAGTGTACACCCATGCCATTGTTTGCCTATGACAGATTATTTCCAGCAAGAGATTCTTGTAATCTAGTAATTTAGACCACAGGGAAAGGCCTAATCTGACCAAATACAGATGTCAGCACCTGAACCACTTACTAGTAAGATCCTCTTATAGGCTGATGGGGGGGAAAAAAAGCAGATGCTTCTAGTTCATAACTCTTGATGTATTTTAAATGTTTACCTGAGGACATTTCAAGGTACCTTTTCTCCTTCATGTCCTGTGAAGTGAGATTAAGGTATATTTATCGTGGGTTCATGAAAGGCAGGTCCTGCTTGACCAACCTGATCTTCTATTCTTGAGTGACCCACGTTGTGAACGAAGAAAAAGCTGTTGATGTAGTCTACCTAGACTTCATCACTTTGACATCATGACTTTGACACTGTCTCCCACAGTATTATTCTGGAGAAGCTGGCAGCTTGTGACTTAGACAGGTACACTCTTTGCTTGGTAAGGAACTGGCTGGCCCAAAGAGTGATGGTGAATGGAGTTAAATCCAGGTGGTGACTTGTCACGAGTGGTGTTCCCTGGAGATTAGTAGTGGGGCCTGTCCTCTTCGGTATCTTTTTTGAAGACACAGATGAGGGGAATGAGTGCACCCTCAGTAAGTTTGCAGAAGACATCAAGCTGAGAGGAAGTGTTGATCTGTCTGGGGGAGCAAGGCCCTTCAAAGGGATCTAGACAGGCTGGATAGCTGGGCTGAGGCAAATAGAATGAAGTGCCATGTCAACTGGGATTTTTCAGACTGGGAAAGAGGAGGCTCAGGGGAGACCTTATAACTCTCTAAAACTGCCTTAAAGGAGGTAGTGGTGAGGTGGGGGTCAGACTTTTCTCCCAGGTAACTACTGACAGGATGAGAGAGTTTGGTCTGAGGTTGTACCAGGGAAGTTCAGGATAGATATTAGGAAAAATCTCTTCTCTGAAAGAGTGGTCAGATGCTGGGATGGGCTGACCAAAATGAGGGTGGAGTCACTGTTTCTGGAGATGTTCAAGAAATGTTTAGATGTGGTACTAAGGAACATGGTTTAGTGGGGACATTTTGTTGGAAGGTGGGCAGTTGGACTAGATCATGGTGGTCTTTTCCAGTTTTGATGGTTCCATTATTCTATGAATGTCTCTATGAATCTCAACCCAGGGCCATTTCAGTCAGGTATAGTAACTTGGGAGAAGTTTTACAGTCTTAAATTATGCCATAGGCCAGGGTTATTCCTGTTACTTGGTTTACGGTTTCCTTCTTATTCTATAAAACACATCACCTGCAGATCCTCTAGCACTGGCCCTTGATTTGATGTAATCTGTCCTTACAGATATAATATCAACATTTATGAGTAACATGCTATGGCTCTACTTTTGTATGTGGCTTTCTGTTCCTTTTTTTTTTTACCATTTCAGAAAAGCAGTGTTGTTTGAAGAAGTGCTTACAGTGTGTTTAACAAAGGACTTTTAACATTTAATGTAAAATGCAAGATTTTATTGTATCCTTTATGACCTGCAGAAACTTTGATGTGCTTAAGACATTTATTATGAGTTAAATCCTATGGAAGGAAGATTTTGTTTTATGTCTGTATAGCATTCAGACATGAATGGTGTGACATGCACAAGGAGAAAATCTTTAATACCAATCATATTTTTAATCCTTCTGTTTTCTGCATCAAAAGTGTAACAGTATTCTGGGTCAGAGATGTACAACTGAATTATGTGATTAAAAAACAGATTTTCAGAAGCACATTTTCTGAGTAGTAAAATGAAGGCCATTTCAGGGCCTTTTTATTTATTATTTATTTTGGAACTTGAAAAGGGTTCTAGAAACTGTCCAAAGTACTTGAAAAGGATAGTGACTTTAGCACAATAGGATATTTTTGGGGAGATGAATGAAGAAGTCTGTGTTTGGTTCTCTGATCTCTCTGGGATATCTAATTAGTTCTGAAATGGTAGGGTTCAATTCTTCATTTATGACATGGTGTAAAACACATTTTTAAGTCTGTCACTTCCTTTTATTGTATAGTATGTCCCAAAATTTTCTGTATTATTAAAAAGTAATTATTTGATATTATTCATTGTATGCATTACTAGAATCCTTAGATCTGCTGTTATTCAAAAATTTCTGAGCTATGTAAGAGCTACCTAATCATTTTTATTCTTGGTATTTTATGTTCTTAAATTATACATTATACTTTTATAGCAAGTTCTACTCATGTATTTACTAATCACGTGGAAGTAAGAGAAGTGTCTCAAATAAGTCTTAGGATGATATTGAGTCAGTGGTTGAATTTATTAGTGCAAGTGAGACTACAAAGCTTATTATACTGCCCTGAAAAGTTTGGTTGTAAGAGACAAACCCTTGAGAAAGGTACTTCATTTCAAAATTAGCCTAGAAAAATTGATTTAGTATCAGTATTACCCTTTAATAAGTATTCAAATGGCTGTATTTAAAGTTAAATTTATAACTCAAACGTATATATGATGATCTGAGTGCACTGACATATTTGAAGTGAAGATATGAAGTGAAAGTCCAGTTATATATACTTACCACTATTGTGAATGAGGATTTTAAAAGATTTCCTTTCCCTGCAACAGTCTAGACATAAATAGACATGCGTTTTTACCTATGTGTGTTTGCTAAGCATGACTTCTGCATACGTTTGTCAAATTTGTCTGTCACAATGTGGGACTGTGAGCTTGCTGAGATTTTAAAGATGGCATTTAAAAGCTAAAAATGTGCTAATCTGATGGTTTTCAACATGAATATGGAGCTTGTAAATTATGCTTAGTTGTGAATTTGATGAATTTAAGCATAAACATAAAGCTAAGAGTTCATCTACCGGAACTCCTGTTAGAACTGTTTTAGTGAAATAGATGTGTTCCTAACAGGTAACTTTTATGTGCAGACTGATGTAGGAGACTCATGTATAATCACTCATCAGAATTAATTTATTGAATCATCTAATGCTAACTAAATTTTGTGTCCGTTGTAACCTAAAAATGTTTGCATTCTCAGTCTTTCAATATTTTAATGCACTTGATATTTTTGCAGTAACAAACATAAATCTTGATTAAAGCCAACTACTAGCTAGTATAACTCACTAAACCTTAAGGAAAAAATCGTGCTGTATTCCCAGTTTGCCAGAAATATTCTGGGAGGTAACAGTGTCCTTCTGTTTCCCATAAGGGTAGCAGAGGAGAGACAGGTCCTGCAGGTCCTCCAGGTTTACCAGGGAAATGGGTAAGCAGTTTATTTCCGTATTCACTGCTTATGTTTATTTCTAAGAAGCTATAGCATGAACTGGAATTACACTTAGCCATTCATCTATGCAGGGAGCTGAAAATAATGTTAAAATGTGCATTGAGTTTCTTTTTCGGTCCTCTTTAACTGCTAATATTAGCAGATGTTGTTTTGAAGTATGTAGAGATGTGTGACCTTTTCTTCTACTTAAAAAAAAGAAAGAAAAAAGTCTCTGAGTTGTGCAGAGCTGGGTTGCACACCCCTGTGTGGTCTGTGTGCAGCTGGGGAACGGGAGCAGTGAAAGACAGCCATTCTGCTAACAGCTACATTAAACTATCAAGTGGAGCAGATTGTGAATGCCACCTTTTACTACTGCTCCAGCAGTATTTATGCAATAACTGTCAGAAGCAGAGCTTGGAGGTTTTGGCTGAAAGAGCCTGCTGTTACAGTGGAATGCATAAATCACAGAGTGTAAGATCTTAGAAAGTATTTTTAAGGGAATCAGGCTGCAGTTGAGGGATTGAAAGGTGGAAAGCCCTGTAAGCCATTTCTCTTACGCTTGCAATAAATTAAAATAAGATGCTGTTCAAAAGGATGCATTTTGGATCAGCTCTATTTTGCTCAGATAATCATCTTTAATCAAATTGGCACTGTACTGGGAATAAGATTATAACCCATCTCTTTGCAAGGGAATGGCTCTCAGTTGTTTATTCTAGAACTGACTGGGTAAATTTACATCCTTAATTTGTTTTCACAGGGTCCCCAGGGTGACATTGGGCTTCCTGGACTGCCAGGTCCTCCAGGCCTACCTGGTGGGAAGGGTGACCGGGTAAGGAAAGCGCTCATGTATACAGTCAGCATTTTGACATCAGAAGTAAATACAATAATCTGAGCAGAGTTTGCAGTTCTTACATGAATTCATGTCTTATTGCTTCCTCTGAATGTAGATTTGTTAGGTGCTGTATAGGGCCCATTAGATACATACAGATCATAAAATATACAGGGAATTTCATGACTGTACTTAAAAGATGTACATAACATTATTGGTGTTTTTTGTTTAGTCATTTAGAGTTTGAATCATTTAGAGGCCTAAATCGCAGTAGAAATCATTGACTCAGTGACATCTGAAATTGTAAATTAGGCTCTCTGGTTACTGAAGAACTATGTGGAATTTCATCCCAGGTCTACAGTAGATACAACGTCTTTTACATATCTCTTAGGATCTGCTATAGTCAAGCACTGGGTAATGCAATCATTGATCCACATATGTATGCAGGCACAACTATGGGATCGAAATAGCTCCAGTAGGATTTTGTTAGAAAAAAAAAAAAAAAATTGGGCCCCTGCAAGAAGATATCCCAATTTTCAGGACAGATGTCAATAATGACTTTATGTAAAAATAGAAGTGTCATTGATCTTTTCTTACTCATAGGAATCTAGAGAGGATGTAATTCACCCTTTCTATTTCAATTATCTACTTCACATGAAATGAATTGCACTTTTAATGTTCCTCTTACTTTCTCCTATAATCAGGGAAGCACAGGGCTCTTAGCCAAGTGTTGGTGTCATTGCTCTAGATTGCTTTCTTTGTATAGAGAAACCCTGACCTTGTTTTGCCCCATGTATACATTAAATCAAGGCTTGCTGTTGCTTCTGTCAGACTTCTTAAGTTGCTCAGGTACTTAAAAATGTTTCAAGGCAGTTTGTTGTCCTTCAAGTATTTCTTCATGTGGATTTTTTTTTCTAGTCAAATGTTGATACAAATAACTCTTTTCTAATTAGATTGGCAATGATTCATACCTTACCCTCTTGCAGAAGGGGACTGCAGTGCTGACAGTCTCCTTCCAAACATGACTGTTTCTCATCATCAGTCATATAAAGGGCCATGACCTCAAGGATAAAAACAGAGCATAATTGCTGTGTATAGACCCGTTCAGGTTAGAGCCAGGAGATTTCTTTCATCTAACTGGCAGATGACAGTATCTTCTGCCTGGAGGTTTTTTTTTTTTTTTTTTTTTTTTTTTTGTTTTTTTTGTATTCTAGGGTGAGCTTCATGCCCAATGCAAGTACCTTAAAGTGCAAAAAGCTTCTCTAGCAGTGGTCTCATCCTGTAATTGATTTTTACCTTTTTTGTTTTGAGATATGTGACTACTGAGTCCACTTGTCCTTGATTCAGTTGTATTTTTTCAGTCCCATAGAGACTGGAGTGAATTTTTTGCATCAAGCTTGATGAGCTTTGCCAGGAGCTTTGCCAGGATGTACCCCAAGTCACAAGTCTAAAGAGTGATCACACCATGCCACTCTATTATTTCTCTACACTGTTCAACTTGCAGCTGCATCTGGTTCTGCCTATGTTAGTAAATTAAATAGTGCCAGGCCAAGACCCAGAGCTTGGCATTAAAATGTGTCCCTTTATGCTATTAAATAGTACAGACTTTGAAACAATTCTGAAGCATGATTTGGGAGGAATTTTACAAATAGATAAAGAGCTTGTCGAACAAGTAAACATTCTAATATTCTGTCATCTTACCCTGTTGTCTCAGCTGAAATTTTGGGAGACAATGTTATTACAGATTGTTCAGATTCTTTCAGTTGTGATTTTTATCCTTGCTGATACAGATTGTGTCCCACAAAAGCTAAAGCTTCTCCCACTTCAAAATCATCTATTTGCACTTACGTTACGCAAAAGAGAAGTAGAGAAAAACAACACAACGACCACTATGTTAGGTTGGAAATCAATGTCTTGTAGTTTGAGTAATTGGAAAACCTTAATAAGGTGTGATTTTGAGAATGCTTTAGACAAAATGGTTTCTGTGTTGTTTGACAGAGACTGAATTTTAAGTAGGTCTGTGGTTTCCACTGCTTGGCTTAATGGATAATTTAGTATTGGCTCTTCATCCTTGTTAACATGAGAACAAATCTGAATTCATGAAATTGCAGATGCTTCACTGTATCCTCTGCCTACATCCTATAGGAATTAAATAGATCTCTGAAACTGTAGAGAAAGTACTGCGTCTGTTTTAGGAAAAAAATACATGTACAATTTTATGTAATTTGGAATGAATATGTTTGAATGTGCACAGGCTGCAAACAAAAGGAAGGACGGTGTGATTTTTGTTCTAACAAAACACAAATATTAACATTTTCTTAAATGGTGCACAGTTCTACAGTACTTCTACTGCAGGAAAATATATTTATTCTCAAAATGAGTATGGCCATTTGTTTTTTCATCTTTGGGCCATGCCTGTCCAAATAGGTACACTTTAAGATTTTTACAGGATTCTAAGATAAAGACAATGAAATAATAATTAAAAAAATGATAATAAAGAGAGAGGAGGAGGGAATGGGCAGAATTTAAACTTTAAGATACAGGTAATTTGGCTTTTGCTGTGATAAAGATTCTAGAGACAGTGCTGCTAAAAAAAAAAACACTGAAAATTAAATAGCAAGCAAGACGAGATTGTGACTGAAATCGTGGGTATCCGGACATGTTTGTCCCACGATACCAAGGTTCATTTGTGTCACAGTTATACAGAACACTTCAATAGGACTGTAAAAATGATACAGTTACTGGATTTTTACTTCTAACTTCAAACCAACTTTCAGAGTGGAGTTGTAGCATCTGCAAGAACATCTGCCAAGTGAGGGGGTGATCAGCTACTGCTTGACAGTCAGAACCTGTACTAAGCAGTGCGGCAGCATACTGTATGTTCCATGCCATTACTTTCTTTCAGCCTGTCACCTTAATCATCCAAAAAGATTAAAGTTCTTTCATTATCATTCTTAAAAATTTACAGCTTTAAAGGTCTGATACATTAATGCTAGATAGCTGGAAGGACTGAAGATAATTTAATATGCTTTTGAACCTGCTTAACACTTTTTTTCTACCTGACACTTTGCACCAGGGAAGTGGCATTGGAAGTTTGGTTATGGAGAACCTTTAGTGTTTTCCATAGTAATGTAGTCCTGAAGTCCCGTTATCTTTCCCAGTAGATATTGCTAGTGAGCAAAGAGAACAGACCTAATTTTCCTCCTAAATGATTATGATTTATGAAGGCACAAAAAAATTCCTACCTGTGTTGCTTAAGATGTAGTATACAACTCACAATTGCATGTTCTAAATGCATTCGCTAAAAGGAATTAAAAATTAGGAAAAGGAGATAAAGTTTGCTCTGAACAGACTGTGACCAGTTTAAAATTGCTTGCTTGTCTCTACAGCACAGAATGGAAGAAAACTAATTAAGTTTCTGTGTTTCAAATTGTAAAATATTTTTATGTGTTTAACATTTTAGGGTTCAGCTGGTGAACCAGGACCTAAGGGTGAACAAGTAAGTCAAGTTACAGGTCACAGTACTTTCAATTTACACTGCCAAATGCTGCAGTACATTACACTGACTAAATCTGAAGACTGATAGTTTGTTTTTCTTTCATGGTATAGGGTGCACCTGGATCAGAAGGAGATGCAGGAGAAAAGGGTGACTTAGTAAGACATTATTCTTTCTTCATTAGATCTGATGTTTTGCTGTTGTTACTTGAAACTTCAAAATATTGTTGGAGCACTTCAAACATGAGGTTTGATCATTAGAAATACAATTTCAGCTGTGTACTAAATGAACATCTTGTGGTGCCCAGCAGTTCTATTAGCCTGATTGTATATTTCAGCTGTTTTAAAGCTCCTTAAAATACACATATTCTTGAGGTCTGTTTATGTCTATACTCCAAGTATTTCTATATATAAAAGATATACATGTATGCATATACACACAAATATCTGTTTGTATGTTCGTATATAAATTCTTGTTTTTTGAAGTACTGAGGATGAAGAGGTAGTTTAATTCAGGTGAAGCAGAAGGCACAGGTAATAAATAAGCTTAATAACAAAGATTTGACTGAAATGCACTACATTCCTCTTATCTTTGGTAACAAGATGAAGCTACTGGCTGTTAGAAGGAGAATGGTCTGAGAAGAGGCAGTGGCATTGTAATACTACTGAAGAAGTGAGGCATGTTGTGAATTCACATGGGTAATATCTGTGGCATGTGTCCTTGGGTAAGGGGTATTTGTTTTTTCTAGAGAAAGAGAAATGTCCCCTTGTGAATCTCCACTTGGAGTACTGTGTCCAGATCCGGGGTCCTCATGGAGCTTTTGGAGCTGGTCCAGAGTAGGGCCATGAACGTAATCAGAGGGTTGAAGTACCTCCCCTATGAAGAAAGGCTGAGGGAACTGGGTTTGTTCAGCCTAGAAAAGAAGAAGGGTCTTGGGAGACCTTCCTGAAACCTTCAAGTATTTAAAGGGAGCTTATAAGCAGGAGGAAGACTAACTTTTTACATGGTCTCCTAGTGACAGGACAAGGTTTTAAACTAGAAGAGGAGAGATTTAGATTAGATGTTAGGAGGAAATTCTTTACTCGGTGGGTGGGGAAGCACTGGAACATATTGCCTAGGGAGCTGCGGGTGCACCATTCCTGAAGGTGTTCAAGGCCAGATTGGATGGGACTCTGGGCAGCCTGACCATGGGCAACCCTGCCCATGGCAGGGGGTTGGAACTGGATGAGGTTTAAGGTTCCTTCCAATCCAAGCCATTCTGTGATCCTAAACTGATAACTGTTATTTCTATTTACTCATGACATATTAGTAGACAAAGTCAGCTTTCTGTCCTTTCAAAGCTACTTATTTCACCAACACCATTTAGGAACTGGTAGAATATAATTTTCTGAAATATTTCTGACGGTAATACAATAAAACCAAAGAAGAGGAATTAATGTTTCATAGATGAACCAAGATTTTGAACCAAAACTCTTTATTTTTTATTTACTATTTTTCTAATCCAGAATGAAAGATGTAAACTTCTCTATAGTGAGACTGCTATTCTCAGTCCAGCTAAAACGGTGTTGCTGGAAGCCAGGAGCTAAGTTGGTGGGAATGGAAATTTCTAGGGGCTTGGTTTCCCTGTAATACACTGAGTAGACAACTGCCTAGTTTCTGTTAACACCTTTTCATGGCTAACCAACTCAACATAGTAAAGCATCTGTGATTCTGACAAACAAGCAATACAAAGCCAGTTGTAAGAAAAATACTTTCTTGTTTGAAAATACCTTCTGTGCTATATAAAAATTCTTATGCTAAAGGAATCTTACAGAATAATTTGAGATTTAAGTTTTGTTTCCAAATAAATTGTAATTAATTTGATGCACAGTTATACATAATCAGCAAGGGCCTTGGATGTTAAATACGTGAGCTTTTTTATTTATACAGGAAAATAATGTTAAGTTTATTGCGTTTGTGATGACTGTTACAATGGGTATTCTTTTCTAATAAGGTGTGCGTTATTTTTGTCTAGGGTGATATGGGATTACCAGGAGCAAAGGGATCTGTAAGTATAAAGAACTTTGCTGTTACAAAAATACAGAGATCTAGTAGATAAATGGATAGTTTTCTGATGTAGAAATGAGAAAACAAATAGTGAGCTCTCACAATTAAATGTGGTCCAGCATTTCTTCTAAATTTTGAGTACAATTAAGATGAAAATGAACATACTCTTTGTGCAGTAGAGGTATGGTGCAGTAGGTTGCCTAGTGTAATGGCTGCAAGCAGTGTGTAATCTTAACACTGTGAAAGGATGGCAGCAGGACTATGTTATCTATGTGAAAGTACTTCTGGCCCAGATTCCTTAACAGCTTTCATGTGGAAGGTGAGCAGAAGCTCATATGTCGCATAAGAAACAGAAATTGAGAGCTGAATGCATTCTTTTATTTCAGAGCCACTGAAGAGCAGGATTATTGCAGCAGCTGACAGTTTGGGCTGTAATGTCAGCAAGTCAGCAATTCTGCCTTCAGGGAATTGAGTCTGAATGTTACAAAATGAGCTATGCTTGTGTTCTTGGTACCCAGTGTGCCTTCAGGATTAAGAAAATGTATGCTAGACAGCATTTACTGCTAGCTGAGATCTTATGGGAAAGACACAAGGAAGAGATGAAGTAGGGGAAAAATCTAGTTTTCTCTCTTCCCTGCCTAAGACCCTAGGGTGCCCATTGTCCTGTTGAGCAGGTCGATGAGTAAACCTTCAGATAATCCAGCAGCTTGCCGGAGTGGGAAAGAAGGAAGTGATGGCTTCCTGCCTGTGTAGCTCTCAAAGGAAATTTTGCTCTCATTATTACAACAGTTGAAATATATTCTCTGGGTCTTCTCGCGACACGGCCTGAAGTGTGGCACAGATAGAAAGGAAATGGCTCCATCTTGTGGATTTAACTGGTACTAATGAGCCGTGGTTTTGAGGATCACTTTCAGCGTCTGGTTCCTTTCCCCCCTTTTTTTTTTTTTTTTCCCTTCCCTTTTTGAATGGGGGACTTGGGAAGCTGTAAAAAAAAAAAAAAAAAAAAAAAGTTTTTTGTGGTTGTTTCTAATTTCACTACTGTTGATTAACATCAGTACAATAAGTTGTACTGAAAGTAACACAGAATTGGCTTAGGTCTCATTCTGCATTCTATTTAATCACTTAGGACATTTACTGGCACAGAAGCAATAGCTTATTTACTAGAATGTACTTCAGTGTTGATATTAATGTAGCCATATCAACCCTTCCATTTCCCAGGGAACAGGATGCTTATACCAGTAAAACAGCTGTTCATATCCATTCCCTCAGTGCAGTAAGCTGGAGGTGCATCTGTTGTGGCATTGTGCCAACAGCACTTTGTGTGATGATGCTCCTTTCCCTGTGACAGCGAAATGAAGCCCAGGCCTTCCAACCTGTGTGCTGTGAGCTCTGTCTCTGACACATAAACAAAGCAAATGTTTGCATTCCCAAACTCAGCCTGGGGCTAGATGATCAAAGCTCCTACTGTGGTACTCTGTGAGGGAGCAAGAATGGAGCTGGAAAATTTCTATCCTAAAGTAATGTCCAGAGAAGTCCTGTGTCATATGTGACATGAATGAGGTCAGAAGTACAAACCAAGAGACTACTGTATGGTAAAAACATTGTCTTGAGCATTTTACTATGGATGAAGGTTCTGTCTTTTTTAACAGAATATCTTTTCCCACAGATCTTGAAATGAGAGCAACTCTTTTTAATTTTATAAATTGGGCAATTACTGACTCTGGATGCTTATCTTAAAAAGTTTTTGTGCACCTGTTCTGCATACCTGTGGCTATTACTTTGCACTCTTGTCACTATTTGGATGTGTTGAAATAAGTCTACCACAAACGTAGCAGTCATTTAAAATTCTTTCATTGCTAGGTTGGTAATCCTGGAGACCCTGGTTCCCGTGGGCCAGAGGGAAGTCGGGGACTGCCTGGCATGGAAGGGCCACGAGGTGCACCAGGACCACGAGGTTTGCAGGGTGAACAGGGTGCTCCAGGTCTGCCTGGCAGCCAGGGTCCGGCTGTAAGTACTGCCTTCATGTAGTTGATATCTTTCTGAACTCTTAGCTGTCACTTGCACCACTCCTTTTCTCACATCAGGAGATACATATGCATGGGAAGCCCAAGTGCTACAGTAGGGTTTGAAATACACTGTGTCGTGCAACAGGCATATTTAAACAAAGGAGAAATCTTAGGTTTGTATATAATTAGTCCACTGGACCACAGTGTTCAGTTTACTTGTTTTCTTATGCTCACCACACTCCACTGGTGTGCATGTACCTTGTCTTAGTCATGTGCTCATCACACGTACACATTACCTACCCACCTGCCCAGTCAAAATTACTTCAATTGAAGTAGTGCAGTTGCAGGGACTGAAACACTTTTTATTGAACAGCCACTTTCTTTAGCATCAGTCATACCTAAAAAAACAAAAACAAAAAAAAACAAAAAACATACTTTGACATCAACTGTTTTTTAAATTATTATGTTTTAATCCTAGGGTAAAGAACCAACAGATCAGCACATTAAGCAGGTCTGCATGAGAGTCATGCAAGGTAAATATGATAAAATGTATTTGATGCTTCTTGAGCATTTAAGTTACAAAACTCAACTGCTGTAGCAGCAATCAAAATTTTCCCAATTTTATCCAGAACAAACAGCCTGCCCTCAGAAGGGCATGCTGTAGAAAGTCATTCTGCAAATGAATAGGCTTGCTCAGCCTGGAGAAGAGAAGGCTGTGAGCAGACCTCTTTGCAGTCTTCCAGTATTTAAAAGGGGATTATAAAAAGGAAGGGAATCAGCTTTTTAGAAGGGTAAAAAGTAGTAGAACAAAGGGGAATGGTTTTAAGCTCAAAGAGGAAAGGCTTAGATTGGATGTTAGGGGGAAGTTCTTTACAGAGTGGTGAGGTGCTGGAACAGGCTGCCTGGAGAAGTTGTATATGTTCTGTCCACGGAGGCGTTCAAGAGGAGATTGGATGGGGCTCTGGGCAATCTAGTCTAGAACCAGATCTGGAGACTGGTGGCCCTGCTACAGGAACTTGGTGATCCTTGAGGTCCCTTCCAACCCAAGCTATTCTATGATTCTATGAATGTAGACACCATATGAGAAACTAGTGAGGGATCTGGAGCACAATCCTTATGAGGAGCAGCTGAGGGAGCTGGGATTGTTCAGTCTGTAGAAGAGGAGGCTCAAGGGAGACTTTATAACTCTAAAACAACTGAAAGGAGGTTTTGTTGAGATGGGGGTCAGCCTCTTCTCCCAGGTAACTACTGACAGGATGAGAGGGATTGGACTCAAGTTGTGCCAGAGGAGGATCAGGCTGGACATTAGGAACCTCAGCATTCTTCTTCTTCATCAAACTCTAACGCTTCTTAATTTCCTTATTCAGGTCCCACTTACAGCTTAATTTTGTCCTTCTGTTAATTGCAGAACAACTCTCTCAGCTGGCAGCCAGCCTTAGGAGGCCAGAATTTGGTGCTCCAGGTCTTCCTGGCCGACCTGGACCTCCAGGTGCTCCTGGGCCACCTGGGGAAAATGGTTTCCCAGGACAGCTTGGACCCCGTGGCTTGCCTGGCCTTAAAGGGCCCCCTGGTGAGATTGGTCGTAAAGGTCCTAAAGGTAAGAAACTCTGTAGCTAACTTTTGGTTGTTGACTAAGAAATGCTTTCCTTGTATCTGGGGATATGTTATAGATAAATGAAATTCAGCGTTCTCACACATTATCGATCTGAATTAACCTCAGACTTGGCCTTCAGAGCTTTCCATGATGTATACAAACACTTCTCAATGCCAGAGGAAGTCCACGTTTAAATCACCCTTTATTTACTACCAACAGCTGAATAACAGTGGAAATGAAGTTCTTCTGACCAAGTGATAGAATCAACAGTTCTTGTTTAGGTATTAGACTGTCTGAGACAGCATCTTGGAGCTAGAGATTTCAACATCTAATTTTCTATTAGGTTGAACCTTGAGAGTGGTTATTTCTTTTTGTTTGTTTGTCACTTTTTCCTTTTTCCTTTTTTTTTTTTTTTTTTTGATAATGGGTTGTAGATGAACACTGAACAATACATGTACAAAAAACACTGCAATAGGAACCTAACCTGTTTTTCTGTACCCATTTCCTCAGTTGCCCCAGTAACTTAAGGACATATTTGCCTGACCTCAGTAAAATTCGTTTATAGATCTGTATTTTGTTATTGAATCACTTACACAATGTGAGAAAGGACAAGCACCTGCCTGCCTTGAGCTAGAAATAAATCAATTTCCTAATATTAACTGCCCCTCTCACAGACTTCTGAAGTTTCTTTTTCATGTGCTGAAGTTTCTTTCCTCCTGCCTACCCCTCCACCCCCAACTCCAGTTGTGAATGTTATTTCTACAAGAATTCTGGTCCCAAAAGCTGACACAAACAGCCACATCCATTCACTAGTTCTAGACAACTTTTCTAAGTCTATCCAGTGATTATATTACAAATGGCTGATAACAATCTCTCTCAGATTTGTGCACAATACTTGAGTCATTCTTATGTTTAACAGCATCACACCACGTCCCACAGTCCATAGATCCTTTGTAAAGGACAACTCTGTAAGAAAATTGACTTGACTTACCTTGCGCTTCACAAAAAAACATCAATTTAAGTTAATCTCTTTTGTTCCTGTCTGAGAGGGTTTACATGCCTACAAAGGGTTATACAGTACAATTTTCTGCAAAGCCTTCTGTGCACTCTGTATGTATTATTCTGTCTATTCAACAGTGGTTTCAATTTATTTTCCTGAAGGAAGGTTTTAGTTAAAAAAAAAAAAGTATTTGAGTGCAAAGTCAGTCTATTGTTGGATGAGAGCATTTACTTTTATTTCAAACAAAAGTTGAGACAAAAATTGGAAAAAATCTTTGAGATGGAATAGAACACAAAGAAAGCAAACCTTAACCTCATTGTTGCTGTAGTTCTGTTACTGTTTCGTTTAATGTAGGGTCATCTGTATTCATAGAAGCAACAAAAACATGGAGACACACAGGCGGTCTGATGTGCGGAAAGTGACTGAGCAGACAGCAGGCTGTACTGCTGATGGTTAAAAAAATATTTACAGAGCACATTAAGAACTACCTAAAAACAAGCAAAATACTTTGTTTCCTATCATAATTGCCATCAAATTCCAAGTTACCTTATAGTAAGCCTTGGAACAAGATTGCAGACACCAAAGAGGTGCGTGCTCTCAAGTGTGACGGTTTTCATGATGGTACTTGAAGGTGCAAAACAGGTATTGCCTAGCACTTTAAACACCTGCCAACTGCTATCGTTCCATTCTTTGCATTGCACTGCTAGGCTAGTTGTGTAATTTAACATTCCTCTTTGTGTACGTGAGGCTGTTGGCATGCTCACTTCAAAGCAGTCTAAGGATAGCACCTGAAAGAAGCATTCCGTGCTTCTTCCATCTTTGACACCAATCATTATCCACTTTAGTGGTTACCTGGTGAATAGATAGCATAGGCTATTTAGCTCCTCCCCCAGACAGGCCATCCCATGGCAGTTAACATAAAAATTTTATGACATGAAAACAAAATGATTTATTTTTACTTTAGTGAATATCTTATGTGGGTGTCAATAGAGTACTGTATTCTGAGCAGAGCAGCTTCTCTTCTCTGCAACAGCTGCCTCAAGGAACAGCACTTGAGAATTTTTTAGTTATTAGCTGAGTTCAATTGGTCTTTCAAAAGCTCTCTGATAGTAACCTCAGGCCATAATCCAAAATAGCCCTTGTGGTTCTGTGAGCTTGGTTTGTTTCTGCTATATAGGTTATGGGACATTTCATGTGGTGCTTACTGTCCTGTCTCCAATTTTTTTCCCCTCCAGTGTCTGAATATAACTTAGAGAGAGGAGAAGGCAGCAACTCAAATCCCAAATCTTTTACAAGTATGAGAACATTGTTTGAGGGTGCTACGTATATATATAGCCTGCTGAATTCTCTGCTTCCTAGCTTTTTAATTCAAAGGTGTTGCTTACTGAAGATAATACCCCAGGGAGGCTTTAACTAATGTTTCATAAATTTGCTTTAGGTGAAGCAGGAGAAAGGGGAGAAAGAGGATTTCCAGGCAGAGGAGTGAAAGGTCTCCCAGGACCAAGAGGTCTTCCAGGTAAGTACAAAAGGGTGAGGATAAAGAAGAAAAGGAAGATATTTGTAGTAAAAAATTATTCAGAACTGATACCTGAAGCTGCCTTGAAAATCTAAGATGTGTCCTGTCATGACACGTCCACTAAGCAATAAATTTCCAAATAATAGTACTTCATTCATTTTACTTCCCAAGTAATGATAAAATCAGCTCTTTACTAAAGCACTACCGCTCCACCCTATTTATGTTAACATTGAAAGATTAGAAAAAATACATACTGAGCATTAAAAAAAGAGAGAGGAAAAAAAGAAGATTTAAATAAATAAAGAGCAATAAAAAGGCAAGATGCAGACTCCAGGCTATCTTAGTTATCAGGTGCAGCAGTGTTCAAAATCTCCATTCATAACTTAAGACATTTAAAACACAATTATTTATTTCTGTAGTAATTAATTGCAATGTTAGGCAATAGAGGTCCAGGATGGATACCTGCTGATAAGTGTGGCACAACTGGCCTCTAGTGGCCAACAGTGAAAATAAGCATTTCCATAAATGTCTCTGTATGGTGTGTCTCTGTGTACACGTAGAAACTACCAAAATTAGTTCTCTCTGTAAAAAAGAAAACAATTTCACATGAGTATATACTGATACTCAGAGTGTCTGTGAAACTCAGTGTTCTCTTCTTTGGAAATTTATGATAGGAAAAGGCTTACTAAAATCACTACATTATTTAATCCCTTCATTGAAATTCTAGAAAGGAAAAAAAACCAACAACAAAACATTAGCGCTCAACATTTTCAGTGTATCTGAGTGGTGAATAAAAATAAGTAAGTTTTCGATATGTCTTTTCCTGGAGTGGTAGCTCTGAAATAGAGAGTAGCGTGTCAGCCTTCATAAGCATCACCACCAGAGCTGGCTGCAGTCCTCCAGTTAGCTGTGTCGTCTTGGTTCTTATGGTGGCAGATCAGTGCAAAAGGAGAGGACTGGAACTGAAGTTCCATTGCTATAGATGTGTAAAAACAGAGTCTGGTTCTCTGTTGGAGAATAAGTGTCCCTCTGAGCCGTCACCTCTCCGGGGAAGACAGTGAGAACATTAAAAAGAGAACCCCATCATCCATCTCCACGCAGCTTTCAGTGACAGTTTTTTGTAAAGCTAAAAAAAGTAGTAAAGCTAGGTGTATACCAACCACATCACATCCTCCCAATTCTAGACTTGCATCTGTTTTTCAGGTGAACCAGGCAAACCCAGCTATGGCAGGGAAGGCCGTGACGGTGTACGAGGTCCCCCTGGGGTGGGTGGTCAGCCTGGGATTCCTGGTCCTCCTGGCCCTCCTGGCCCTCCTGGGTACTGCGAGCCGTCGTCTTGCCGAATGCAGGCTGGACAGAGAGCTGCTGGTAAGAACATGAAAGGGCCATGAATGGGCAACGCAGAAGACATAAAGCATAAGCATCAATCTACTTCCTGCACAGACAGCTGAAAAAAAAAACCCAACAAGGAATGGAGGAGGAACACAACCTTGCACCCAAGATTTCAGTAAGGCATTTTCTACACAGTGGTTGTGTACATTGTTTGTAATGGTGTTCTTAGCAACACAAGTTGGAACAATGGTGCTCATAAAAATACACAGGAAAGGTCTTTTGGCTCTTTCTCTGGGAAAATAAAGGCACTTGTCAATTAATATTGTTTTTAAATAAAGATTTGCCATGAACACTTCTTCACCCATACTTAATTTCTTTGTGTGATGTACAGTGAAAGAATGTCTTCAGACATAAAATAAAAAAAGGAACAGTTTGTTTACTTCAGTTGTAGCTGTTACTATTATTATTATTTTGTGCTTGTAAAATAAAATCTAGAGCTCCCTTGAGCAGATTACATCACTTCGTATGCAGTCACGCTGTGGTGTGTACGTGCTGTACAGGATATGCTGAGCCTCCCTCAGCTCTTAGGTTCCATTCTAGAAATGCAGGTGGGAGACTGTTCCCACAGAAAGCTGCCGCCATCTTGTATGCTGTAAATCTCTGGGCATGTACGATCACTGGAATAACCTCCTCATTTTCCACTTCAATTTGTGTTGCATTCTCAGTTTCAGATGAAGCCTATTCCAGCTCGACTCCTTCTATGTGGAAAAAAAAAAAAGGCGGGAAGCCCCTTTCAGGGGAATGTTAAGTCCCAGAAATGTCCTAGTTTTGTAGCTGAGATTATGTATCTCAAAGTCATGTCTGTGGTTGTACAAAAACCCAAATAAATTACATCTAAACTCCCTGTATGCTTTTGTTTGTGTGCCTACACTCAATATCAGTGAGCAGAAATGCTAGAGGACCACCTGAGTTGCCTTTTTTTTTTTTTTTGAGAGAAACTCAGTTTTAGAGAAAAATGAACAGTGTGGAAATTTTGATTCTCTCTGTATAAATTAAAGTGTGTTTTTGACTTACCTTCTCTGAAGCGTGTTCTTTCTCAAAGATGACAATGAAATAATCCTACAGCATTTTTTTTTCATTTTGCCATTAGTCACCCAAATTTTAAAACACAGATTTCAGCACTTCAGGCACTTTTTTTTTCCAGCCCTTCACTGTCTACTTCTACTCAACACTATTGACTGTATGCCATGTGAAAATATGAAGTAACACAAGCAGCTGAGCTCTGCATGTTGCCTGTACCACACAATAGAACACTGAGGCGGAAAAAAAATCATGATGCATGCTAAAGGGAATTACTGAAAAAGTAATACATAAACCTTCCCTCAAAGAAACCTGATGCTCTAGCTGAAATTAGGAGCTGCTTCCCTGCAACTCATCTGTTGACAGAAGGTGCCTAAATCCGACCATGAAGGAAAAAAGGTGTCTGATCACATTACTAACTAAAAGAAAGGAAGTACATTTGCACATCTATGAGAGACTTTTTGGCCAATCTTTCTCCATAACCAACATCTGCTGCATCAATACTACAGGAATTCAACTTACTTCAACCTTAAGAAACCCATTCAATTGCACACCCGGTGATTAACTTGCCCATAAAGAACAATGTTCCATGAGGATTCCCGAATCACTGAGTCCCAAGGGTTGGAAGTGACCTCATGAGATCACCGAGTCCAGCCCCCCTGCTAAAGTCCAACCCTACAGTTGGTCACACAGGTTGACATCCAGATGGGCCTCAAATATCTCCATAGAAGGAGACTCCACCGTCTCCCTGGGCAACCTGTCCCAGGGCTCTGTCATCCTTACCATAAAGAATGAGGTCAGTTTTCACTGATTTAGGTCACGGTCCCCAGGAGCAGGTAATGCAATAAATAAAACACTACTGTTATTAACAAACTGTAGTTTCACCAGCAAACTTTTATTTTGATAGAAAGTGTGTAAAACTGTTAAAAAAGAAAAAAAAAAGATAACAGAAAGAATGAAAATGTTATTTTCCATATGTAATGCATAAACATAATAAATCAAAAGAAGCAAACTCCCAACATTTAAATAGAAATGTGAAGTAGTTTAAAAAACATAGTCTGAAGAATGCATAAAATTCCACAATGGAGAGAAAACATTCATATGTAAAAAAACCAAATCAGAACCATTACAATCAAACAGATTTAACTGAGAGTCAATTCAATGCAGGTTGTATGCAAGTGGATAGCTTGGGATTGCAACGGGTTTCATTCAGAGACTGATAGATTGCATACCAAAAAATATCAGGAAGTGGATTTTAGTACCAGGATGTTCAACTGAAGATTGAATTGCAGAATTACTAAGTTGAAGGCATATCAGCAATGGTGATACAGATAAAAGGTAGTGCCAGTTTAAATAAAAATATTTTGATGGCACAAAGCAAAGAGATTGAGAGGTATCCCAAGCCAATGGCAGCACTGGCAGTTCTAACCAGATGCTCCGGGACTGCCTCGCTGAGCTCCCAAGGAAATATTGTTCTCCTGAACGTCACAAGACAGAATGCTGTTTTGAAGGGAAGACTGAAAGCCACTTTCACTCCTCAGGATCTTTGCTGCCACTTGTAATTCTCAAGGTGAAACTGCACTGTGACATACATGTTTTAGCTCCCCAGTTATTTGGCCCAACCAATAGGGAGGAACCAAAGGGAAATTTTTTCCTCACAGATCAATCCAACACTTAAAATGTTGATTGCAGTGCTTTCCCTACAAGGCTACCAATAAGCATCAGGAAAACTGCTGCTGCATGCTGCACTATGTTTTTTACGTACTAATATATAACATACATTTTAAAAAATCACACACATATATATACATATATTTTTTATATACCACATACATAAAAACTACATATATATATATTACATATAAAAAAATATATACACATATATATAGTTTATATGTGTATTTGTATTTTATGTTTTTTGGTACAGCCAACACTGTGTTTGAGCAGCCTGGAATAAACCGGTACCAAAATGCTTTTGTGAATATTTTATGAAGGCTGAAGTTTCTCTCCAGAGCACAATTTAGAGCACCAAATGGGGAAGACAGCAAGTCTGTGGAAGTTACCCCAGATCTGGCTTCCACGAGTAATTGGGCAGTGCGTTTGCTTGATCTGGTTGTCAGATGCATCAGGAAGATGACAACTATCACTGGGATTAATGTATGGCCACGTATTTTCTGCTTCCTTTGCACTCACAATGCAGTCCTTGTACCTCCTCTGTTCCCAGACAACAGGAAAAGAAGAAAGGGCCTTTGTTTTGTGGGGCATGTTACTCCTGTCTCATTTGCTATAACCTCAGCTTTATTCCATTCCCCTCACACTCCAATTTTTCTGTGTGCTTGCTGTGTCTGCATTCAAAGGGACCAGCAAAACTCTGCAGCTTTAGACAATATGTTTGCCAAGCCTGCTGAACCCATCATTAAATCTGAAGGAAACAAATTGTGCCAGTGGTCAGATTAGTGCCTAGCATCCTATAAAGTGTCACTGATTGGGGAGGCCTCTTTTTCCCCTGGGAGACTTGGACAGTAAGATAATTAAAAAAAAAGCCTGGATTTACCTGAAGTGAACAGTTTCTTTAATGAAACTGTCTTATTTTATACTGGAAAACTTTGGAAGTGATTAAGAGTTTGGATTAATTTCATCAGTTTTGTGTGTCTATTAAGGCCGAGGTCTTCACTTTTGTTTTCCTCCCGTCTGTGAAGCCCAAAGTTTCATTGGTGTGCAGTAAAGCACAGTCCTGAACTCACTATGGACAAAAGCAACCCTCTCTGGGTTCAGCCCCCAGGCTTTGCTCCTCCAGTGCTGAATGCCCTCTGGGCTCACTGCCATGACTTCCTGCTCTTGTTTCCTTTTGCAGCCCTCTTGTGATGAGAAAGGAAAGGCTGCCAGTCATGACAGAGACACAGTTCATTTGGACCCACAGGAAGCACAGGAACATTCCCAATTCCACCTGGAATCCTATTTTACAAATATTAGTGGCCACGTAAGTAATGTAAAAAGCATTTTTTCTATCCACTTAATACATACTCATTGAATTGAACCTTAAACATTGCAAATCAAAAAGTACAATGAAAGAAAGAAGCAACCAGTGTGCACGTACTGTGATTAATTCAGTGACAGATGCATATCATTCAGAAATGGAAGAAAACAATGAAATAAGGTATGCCAATGAAAATCTTCAAATATATCAACCGAAGACAGGATATATACACATTGAAACTTCAGTAAATAACTAAATCTAATTTAAACCAGAAGAATTAGAGATAAACTGCTAATAAAATACACGTAGACTACATTCTTTTTAGCTACAACTTATTTTGGTCTAGAATCTGTAACGTTTGTTAGCAATTATTATTTGAAAACCACATTTTCTTAAAATACAGTGAAGCTTGAGTTGGCTTTGGCAACTTCAGCAACAACCACGGCAAGGTCATAATTCAACTTGTTTTCCATGGTCTACACCAACCTCTGTGTAAGGAGATGGATTTACAAAACCACTCAGCACAATCTGGTTTTAGAGATCATGACAGATTGCAAAGAAACTCTGCATGACTCCATATGTCTAGAATCTGTCAAATACCAAAAGAATAATAATAATAAAAAACATCAAGAAAAGCTAAGATTGTTTTGTTTCCTGAGATAGTTGTTATGTTTTCACATGCTAAGTTGGAGCAGCGGTTCTACCAGCCTGGTAAAACAGAAGGTTAGTGGCTAGCTTTATGCCAGTATGTCTGGAGAAACAAGTGTAGACGATGCTAACACAGCCCATGGGGTTCTCACAAGACTTCTATGTAAACATTACAGAACAAGAAAAAAAAGTGTATGCCAACAATAAAACATAGTATTTCACCACTGTGAAAAATAAGTGCCAAAATATTTTGTGTGATTATCCATCAAAATATGCATATTTAACAAAGCTGTGCATATCTAACATCTGTCATAATACACAATCATAAAACAAAGGGAGGATTGACAGTGCGCTCAATCCTGCTTCCTTATCACAGTGCTCTTTTAGCATTGAAACCAAATCCAGTTTAAGACAAAAATATCAATTCTTAAAACATGACCAAGCAGGCTGCACTGCTACCTGACTGCGCAACCGTGTGACTGCACTGCTTTGACTTTTATTAACCTTGCAGACTCGCTGCTCCCCTACAGGTAGTGGCAGAAAGGAGGCCTGGGGGCAGCAGGTTCTGCTACTGCGCGTTCTTCTATAGCATGTACATATACAGAACACAAATAACCTAAGCAACACTACCTGAAAATAATTACTCAACAAAGGCAGTATTTCTGCATAAACCACCATGTAAAAATAAATGGATTTTAGGAAAAAAATACCAGGCTCAAGAAGAAAACCAGAAACACGAACTCTTGTGCTGTGCACCTACTCAGCACCGTGTCATTACTTGAGCTGCTGAACTCAGGCTTTGCCTCCTCACCTGTGTTGGGATGGTGTTCTCAACCACCCTCCCCTCAATGGGCAACAGCAGCTGTACCACAGCCCCAGAATGTTTCACCCTGCCTACATTTATTATTGCTTTCTTCAGGGAAATTGAGTAGCTCTGTCCATGGCTTCGTTTTTAAAAAAGATTTCAACTATTATGTCAATGACATTTCAGTTCTAAGTTGTAGGTAGACATTTCCAAATCACAGAAACACCTCATGCTACTGAAAAAGTAATCATCTCCGTTTAGATTCTTGCAAAGTTTACTGCAGCACAGACTGCTCAGATCAGATACAAAATCGATGCTGTAAATGTCTCATCCCAGGAGGCACTCAGAGCCAGGCTGGCTGGGGCCCTGGGCAGCCTGGTGTAGAGGGAGGTGTACGTGCCCATTGCAGAGGGTTGGAACAGGATGTACCTTTAAGATCCCTTCCAGCTCAAGCCATTCTGTGATTCTATGATACAGCAAATCACAAAACAGATGAACACCTAGTTGTCCTCCCTGGCTCCTTGTCCCAAAACCTAAGACAGTATCAGTCTGAAACTGCAAACAAATTTCAGGGTCCAAAATTGCAAACCACCCAGACATGTTTCCAGAGACATCCTGTTTTCCATTCTAAATATGCTGCGTGGGAGCACCCAGAGTGATGGGAAGTCATGTCAGGAGGAACTCTGTTCTCTCCAGGTGAGGAACATGGTATCTTAGAAAAAGGTATCGAGATAGCCCATATCACAAAATACCCGTTTTCTCACATGAGAAAATTGATTTGGGCTTTTAGAAAAATAAAAACTAGTACATCAAGTATAATGAACTAAGCAAATTCAAAGTTTAAATACATTTTAAAAGACCTGAAGCTTTGAACCCCAAGAAAAGAACAAGGCATCTGTAGGAAACAAAGATGAAAAAATAAACTTCTTCAAATACAAAAAGTGATCTACTTTCTGATCAGTTCAAGTAAATTAACAGACAGAAGTAGCATCTGGCAAGTAACAAGTGCTTGGTTTCAGCTACCTAAAAGCCCCAAAATATACACATAACACCAACACACCAACAGCGCATGGCAGCCTATGTACAGCGTTCCAGGAAGAGGGCTGCGCAGAGACCTTTCAGTCCTGTGATGTTCCCGAAAAGACAGCACCCATTTTGACATCGTCACAGAAAAAGAAGTTTAAAATTAATGTATAAAGTAAAAAAATATTTGGATTTGACATAAATTGGAATTACTAGAGAGTTAAGAAGCATTCATGCAGGACACCTGACCAGCAGTTCTTTTGAGTGGACTGAGAGCAGTGTACAGGGCCCGTTTCAGGACCCAGCAGCTGTCGGTGCACACAAGGAGTGCTCCCTTTCTGCTTCTCAAACTGCCTGACTGCAGTGGCCTGAGGAGACCAGCCCTGGAGCAGCCGTAACACTGAGAGGGAACCAAGCCATGCTCTCCAGGCACAGGGAGTCTGAAAAAGTGGGTGCTGAGCTGCACAGCGGAGGGATGAGCTGTTCCTTGCGAGCCTTCACAAGGGACAGCCACCCACCACCTGCAGAGCGGGCCCGGGCCAGCCCCCACTGAGGGATGAGCAAAAGAGGAGGCTGAGAAATGAAAGATGGCTTTGAGCCATCAGCTTCCATACTCACAGGCACATGTGTTGAGCCCCTCAATCATGCCCCAGACATATTACAGTTCACAGATGGTTCCCTTCAGAGAATGGCTTCGTGGCATGACACAAGTTTTCTGGAACCATCCTTCTTACCTCTCCTGCTCCAGATGATCACATGCCAGTCTTCCATCCCCAGTCATTTAATCATCTCCCTTGTGTTAAGCACCTTCTTCCCACAAAACAATCGACTGACTAATTGTCGAAGTAACGCCCAGAGCTTGCTCTTAGGGTTAGTTTTCCTCAGAAAGTGTGCCTGAAGGCTTGCCATGCTCTCTGGCTACCTAAGATAACACATCTTTCCCCTCTTGCACTAGATACAAATGCTAGAAACTCTATTCAGCACAAATGCCAATGTAATTTTAAAAAGTACCTCACCATTAATTTCTTACAGTTTTTAAGCAAAAATAAATCAGATGTTAATTCCTCAGAAGAGCTTCTCCAGAATCCAGTGCTTCCAATCTGAGAACACCTTCCTGGTGGCTGATGCAGAAGCTGGCTCCCTCAGCACTTCTGCAGCACGAAGGTTACCAGAACCACTCAGTGGTCTACAGTGGTTCAGCACTGATAGCTCCATAGCAGCAGGGCAAGAGGCTGCAGTGCTGCTTATGAGCCACCAACTTGGACTGTAGCTGCCCAGAGACTCTTAATAGCACTTTCAATTTCTATTACACTGTAGCCAATTCCTTAGGACTAAATTAGGAAACAAACAACCTTAGATGTCAGGACTGAAACTTCATTCAACTCTTCTCAATCCTTTTCAGAATCTGCCTCCGTACAATTGGTTTTCTTCTTTTTTTTTTTTGTTCACTCCTCTGAGCTCTGTAGGACTCACATTTTCTGTGTTCTCTCTCAGCAGTGTTTCGTCCTGTAGGATTTATCCTTCCTATGCCTGCAAGCTGAATGCAATCAAGCTCTACACATGACACCTTTCCAAGGACAGATTCCTAATTTTTCTGAATCTCTCCTGAACTCAAGTTATTTTTACAGCCAGTTATCAAGACCTGTGAACTTTGCATCCTACTGTGTTAAAGTTCTTCTCAGGAGAAAGAGGAAAACTCTGTCATTGCTAAGATCAGGGACTTATGAAGGTTCCTTCTCCCACTGTCTCACTACTAATACCTCTGCTCTTGCTAAAGCCAGACATCTTTTTTGTAAGTGGACATAACAGAGGAGTAGCTTAATTAGAGGCAATGACAACACAGTTGCAAAGTTCATATCATCATTAGAAAATGTGCCAGTTGTTAGTTAAGGACAACACCATGAGACCCTAGCAGCTTTATACTTGGAGTATATGCAACCATGACTAAACCAAGGTTCAAGTTTTCAGATGGAATAGCATTCACCTTCCCCAGGGCTGCACCTTGTGTATTCCTAGTCAGTACTGAATCTGAATTGGATGGGAGTGGAGAGATCATAAAAACATCTTTGCTTCCTTCTGTAACCTCTAGGAAGTTGCAGAAACAGCTGGAAGCATTCATGACCCAAACCTGCTTTAGAGTGGGTGCTGGAGCCTCCTCAGGTCAGTAACATTGAGTCTAAACAGAATTTCCAACACTCCAGTTAAGATACTACAGTCACCACCAATGGGTACTCTTTAAAACTTCAGAACAGCATTTTCTCCACTTAAATTTCACCACCAGTGGGAAACATAAAATCAGCCTACATACGGAGGCACACATACTGTCTTAACTTGCAATAAAACATTTCTTTTGTTGGAAGAAAGAAGCTCATAACAATTATTTGGGCCTATTTTGTCCTCTAAGCAAAATAAATACAAGAAACATAACACATGGAATGCACTCTGGAAAATAAATGTTATCATTTTGTAATTATGATGCTGCAAATAGAATAGAAAAGGCTCAATTCTATGCCTTATAAATTATCTATAAATTGTGCAGTGTCATGGGGACAAAAAAATGCACCAAGTATTTCAAAGATCAAAATAACTTATCGAGAAGAGCAAAAAGTGATTGTGAACCCAAGTGTCTATGGGAGAGAGTTTTATTTCCCACTGGTGCGTGGCCGGGTCTGTGACACGTGGTAATAGCAATCTGCTGGATTGCATCTTCCATTGGGTCCAGGTGGCCCCTGTGGTCCGGGTGACCCTGGAGTTCCTGGAGGGCCTGGCAGGCCAGCAGCTGGTAAAATAAAGTCAGAATTAGCACAGTCCCCTCCACAGCACATGCAGTGTCCTTCCTGCAACACATCCCTGAACGTTAGCTTCACACCAGCTTGTCTGCAAGAAGGCAGGCGTATCTGACCCCATGCTACAACAAAATCAGGAGGAACTTCCCTTGTGTAAAATAGGTGTGAGAACCAGGGTAAAGGCATGTTAGTTCAGAAATAACAATAGCATAACATAAATGTGGAGACTTGTACCTGCATGGCCAGGAGGTCCAGGATTACCAGGCAGTCCAATTCCAGGCTCACCTCTTTCCCCTTTCTGTCCTCTATAACCTACACAGAAGAGAGATAGGAAAATAAAAGTGTCCTTTTGTTATAAACAGTAATCCTCCATAGACCTTGCTGACAAGAAATTATCAAGACAAATGCAGTTTGGAAACACCCACTCCCCTTTTTTTTCCTGATACTAACAATGTTTCTCGAAAACATGACAATTTCCATCTGTAACTGTTGCATCCTCTGCTAGAGGATGCTATATATAGGGCTATATTTACTAGCCCAACCTTTCCCAAAGATTTTAAATTACCTTCCTGAAGATTCTGGAAAAAAAAAGAACAGAATGTATATTCTGCTCCAGTGTTATCTCTTAGATGATGTAATATAAAGCACCAATCAAAAAGACATCTGGATTCCAGATTGGAATCTTGAGCTGAAGCTGTATGCTTAGATATCCCCCCATACGTGCAATCTTTGTATCTATTGTAATGCACCTGCCCTTAGTAGTTGCCTCTTGGAGCTTGTGCAGATTATTAGGTCTCTATTAGGTTATTATTAGGTTCTAGCACAGAAAACCTTCTTTGACCGAAGTACCAATGCATTGTTAACAAGGTGTGATTGCATTCCCTCCCAAACACCCAGAATTTGTCATGTAAGGTGACAAATATTACAGATTAATTTGCCAAATTCTGATCAAACTTGGAATTAAATTTGCTCTGGTTCCAGGACTAGTCTATTTCCAGGGTCACTTATACCACACAAGAAACTTCCTCTTGCCAAGAGCTGTAGCTTAGTCTACATTAAAAGAGAAGAGGCACAGCTGACAAGTCAGCATAGTGGTGTCAGTCCACCTGGTGTCTCATGATGAGCAATGGGCACTAGCAGATGCAAGGCAAAGGTTGTTGTGCCAGAGTACTGCAGTCTATGCAACAGTGGTACTTTAGATGGCAATCTATTTTAATTGCTGTGGGTGCCAGTTCAGGTTTGTTACAACAGACACACTGCAAGAGGAGAGGTACACGGTACTCAAACTTCCTGTTAAATGCAGGCTGGCTACAGATTTCAGTAACAGGTTGCATTCTGGATTTCGAGACAGTGAATCAAGTATCCTTTATCAACCTTCTCTCAGCACTCCACAGAGGCAAAAAAAATTAGGAAGGGCATGCAGGGTGACATGCACAACATAACAAATGGAAATAAAGTGTTTAAAATCTCTCAGAGAAACAAACAAATCAAGCACTCCCGTTACTGACTTGTGTTAAACAGAAGTGCACAAGGCATACATGCACACAGGTTATAAAGACTCAGAAAAGCCAACACGAATGTGTTTGTACTCAGTTGTGACCCTTGATTTTCTCTTCAATGGTGGTGTTTATAACTATACCAAGTTGGTTGGTTTTGAAAACCTTGTGTAACACACAGTAGTGCCTACTGTTTGAGAAGCTCAATCACACAACCACAGGATCTATTACATCTCCTATTTATTATAGATCTCTGTATTTCTTAATTTACAATAGATAATCACAGTACATTTCTCACTACAAACCCAGTTAACTGTAATTTTACAAAGTAGTGCTGTCACTAATCATTGTTTTGGGAAGAGAGAAATCACATTTACGATGCATCGCATTTACAAAGCCCATGATAACCATTACCGTAGATATCTGACACAATGCAGTTGAAAAGGGATTGAAATAGATCTAAAGTTTCTGCAAACATCAGTGGAACTCAGGGCAATAAGGAAAAAAAAATAGTACAAAGAGCAGCCTGCCTTTGCAGATGTACAAACAAGGGTAGTGTAAACGATTATGGGCTGTATCTGAATACATATGCAAATATGTAGGTGGTACATAGTGGCAGATGTTCTGTTGGCACTGAAAGTTAATACAAATTTTCCAGGTATCTTTTCTAACATTAAGGCTTTTTTGAACAAAATATAAGCATATTAGTAAACAGACCGGTATGTAAACAGTCCAACAATGCAATACGTAACCTTAGCAGTAAAATACTGGATTTTAAATGAGGTATATTTGCTCAGAACTAGGTCCACAATTACTCTTCTAGAAGATATCACCTTTTCTCTGAGCTTAAAGTGACAAACTCATACACAGTCAAAGAAAAATATTACCAAACACTTAAATTAGATTTTGATTTATGGTTTTTAACATAAGGGCACATGTCTATTTTTACTGGTAGCATTACAATTCCAGTAAGAGGAGCTACTCAATTCAAGAGGTCTTAGCAAAGCCTTTCACTTAGGTTCCAGAAATCTTGTAATTTCTGCAACACAAAAGCTGTATGTAAACTTGTACCCAAGATGGGTAACATGGTAAACACTTGGTACTAGTTTATAGTAAGGATGTATTTTAGGAGAGAAGCATTCTCCTTCTGTTCACAGATTGAGTGGTCACAGCTAAAATAGAGCTTTTGGTTCAATGATCTCTAGAAGTACAAATGTGACAGAATGTCACTGCTGTAACACCTTTAGCTCTACTTGGAAATGATGCAAGATTGTGCCTATGTGTTAGGGATGTAAAAAGTCATCCCACTTAAAGAGCTCCAAAAAGTGTTCTGCCTACATTACTGACACCTTCAATAAACAGCTGAAACCAGCAAGCCAGTATATCTACAGAAATCAGAGGTTTTTTGATACAGATGTGAAGCAAACACAATGGTTCTGAAGCATCCACAGTATTACACTGCACCAACACTCTGCACATCACTGCAATCTTAAAAGCAAAAAAAAAAACTGCAAAGCAACCTTGCAGCTGAGAGGTAGCAACTGAGTGTCAAATCAAAGCAAACCAACTTAACTTCACCCTACAAAACAAAAAGCGGTTTACAGGAGGTAACAGTTTCAGAAGAGTGACTGTGCCTGGACAACATCCACTACAAGTTCATGTCAACCACAGTTTCTAGATGCTTCCACCATACAAGTGAATAATTATATTAAAATACATACATTTTGCAACAGAAGTCAGTGATAAAGACAAGGAATTTTCATTATTTATCCAACAGTATTTTTCTCTCCTGAGCTGGGATGTTCAATTCCTTGATGCTATTTTGATAGAAATAGTGAAGCTTAACCAGGTTGAATGCTTCTTTTCCTTTGAGAAAAAGCAGCACATTAATGTAAAATCCAATATGCATCCCTGGACTGCAAAACTCTCACAAGGAAGTTTTGTCTAAATTAACATACAATTAGGGTTTAAAAATCCAATTAAATAACTACAGTCAATTGAACAAGTTCCTGTGACACTTGGACTCTCCAGGAAGTCTTGTTTGCTTCATCCTTTGTGGCTGAAAATGAACTGAAATACACAAGGATGCTTTTCTGTCTGCTCAGAGATTTGAAACTCTTTTAGCTGTTGGTGCTAACAGTAACATGCACAGGCACTACTGGGAAATGCATGAACTGTATTTCTAAGTGTGCTTCTCTCATGGTAAGCTCTCTTATTCATAGTGTAATAAGGAGGCGAGACAAATTTTGTTTTTTTTTCCTTCTTGGTAGTACAGTTTCATGTATCTTTTGATATATTAAATGGAAAAACGTAAATGGTTTTTATAATTATGGAAAAAGTATTGAAAGAGAAGTAAATGCTTCTCACCTAGTTTAACTCTTAGTCATATAAAAAGACTACTGAATATATTGATAAAAGAAATGGGAATTCTTTGTACTACCTTTATGTAATCATAAGGCACAAAAAAGCAGCTTTATTATCTTTTGTTTTTTTTTTTCAAGCACAACTATCATCTTCACTCTTGATGCTCACCAGCTGGAAATGAAGCCTAGTACAATATTCTACTTCCCAGAAGCATCTGAGACTATTCACCACATACATTATCATTGATCAATCTGCCACTGACATTAAAGTCAACTGTTTGATACAGTGATCTGAATATTCAGTTAATGATGAAGTCAGTGTTGTAAGTATTCTTGTTCTTCTCATTCTGAACTTCTGTCAGGGGTTTGCGTTTATCAGTGTTAGTAAGTCCTTATTCTTCTGATAGCTTTAGGATCCACACATCTTCAGTTTTGCTTTCATGCTCTTCATTCCAGTCTGACTTGCTCTGACTCCAGAGCAGACCAAACTAACAAAAGATAATAATAAAGAACTACCTACAGATAAACTGCAATTTACATACTGCCCACAAAATATTATTAATCGATAAAGAAATTTTTTCTTTTATTCTTTTTCTTTTAATCTCAGTTAGGCTGAGCCTACAGTACAACACGGCTACGATGACCTTGGATTCCTTGAAGCTAAGTTTGCAGTGAAGGACAGTTCAGTGGAATGAAAGTCCTGTACTGTCTTGTTTGACTGCACTGCATTCTATGAATTACTATTTGGGGCAGAGTGAAAATCTGATCACTCTGAAATTGATTTGTGAGAATAGATTAATTGACATTAAGGAGGACGTATGTTGTAATATTTCCATTTTCACTGCTTAAAGAACAGTTTTCGCCTTCATTTTTTCCTCCTTTGTGCTGTCTCGGGATCAGGGCTGGAAGCACTCAGAAATCAAATTTTGTTTCTTAATTTGAATGGACTCTCAATACAGAATATAATGTAAACAATTACAGTAGAGTGCTGGCTTAGTGTTTCTGATGTGTTCAATTATTTTGGAGAGAAAATAACTTCTACAGTACTCCAAATATCTGTCAGCTTTAGACATCTGTCAGGGATTAACTATATCATTTATTAGAATGAAATGCACTGATTAGGAGTTTAAAATCAGTAAAATCCACGCATTTACTATGGGTTAATAATCTTGTCTGGAAAAAAATAAGTACAGTTTTAAAAGTTAATCATTAGAAAGCTAGGTAGGTAATCCTGGCTTATTTAATAACCATTAGCAAGTGTATAAAGAATTAAAGATACCATTTGTGGGGTCATCATTTGGAATTCCTACCTTGAAGTCCACGTTCCCCAGGTGGTCCTGGTAAACCATCCTTTCCTGGGGGTCCTGGTAAGCCGTCTTTTCCTGGGGGTCCTGGCTTTCCATGAGCTTGGGAGGCAAGCAATGCAGCAGGCAGCTTCAACTGGGACATAAACTGAGCCATTCTTTCTTCAGTAACAAAAGACACAAGAAAAAAATGGTAAGAAATCTCTTCACAAAATACGTAAAAATGAATAATTCCCCAAACCCGTCAAGTAAATTTCTGGAAGTAAGATGTTTAATCCTTCTAAACGTCAATAGTTCAGGCTATTAAATGCTCCAGTAAGTACTGGGATCTTCATTTCCAACTGACTTCATATTTGAGTCTTTACTCTTCACAACAATCTGAATGAATTTGTACTAAATTTGTACCGGCTTCTATTGATGTAGGTCAACATCTCAAATGACTTCCAACTTCTATTTGTGGAAGTACTTAAAATATATGAACAGAGTAATTAGCATTTAACTTAGGTGTGACAGGGTACCTTTATCTCGTATTAAACCCCAAAGAACTCAAATAATGTGAACAGTTCTTGGGATGTGCTTATTTTACAACTATTAATAGTTGTAAAAAGAAATAAACAAAACAAACAAACAAAAAAGAAAAGAAAAAAAGGAAGAAAGAAAGAAAAACAACTCAGGAAGCCTTGCAAACTGCACAGATTTCAGCATAAATACCATGAACTGTTCATGCTGTTCATACTCACAAAACAAAGCATACTTGCTAGTGTTTTAGTGCTCCTTAGAGGTAGACCTTCATAGTTAACCTGGAAACTTAACTAAGCATTCCACACCTGATCTGGTACTTTGTCTGGTAGAATTTGAAGATTTAAGATAAGAACTTCAGTTAAAAAAAAAAAAAAAGACCAGGCATCAAACAAAGAAAAAGAGAGAAAGATGACAGAATAAGTGAACATTTGTGGGAGCAACTAGTGAGGTGTAGAAAATTGAACTGTTGTAAAAATATGTCACAATGTACAGTTACACTGACACAGGCATACCTCTGATAGCAAGCTAACATTTAGAACAGAATTTAAGATTTGCATCTAGCTACATAAAACTTCTTTGTCTTACCTTCAAAAACCTTAAGAACCTCTTGTTTGATATATTTTTTTAGTTCTTCAAGTGAAACTGTATCAGCCTAAAGAGGAAACAAAAAGATATTGGAAGAAACATGCAGAGAACACTATATGATGCTTCAAAAATAATTAGAAACAAACAAAAAAAAACAACCTTGAAATCAGCCCTAAGCTAAAATTAAGCTAAAATTAAACATGCTAAAATTAATCTTACTCACTTAAGTACAAAGTTCACTTTACTGCAAATAAATTATAATATTATAAAGGCACTCTCACCTATCTGAGTGACCAGCATGTATGGGTAATGAAAGTAATTTGCATAAGACCTTAAGGAAGTTTAGTGACATTTCTATCTTTCAGTGGCCTTCTGTATAGCATTTGACAACTTCTCACCCCATTGAGGACTACTTTCATGTAGATCTAATGAAACAACACTGTATCAGAGGGCCAGTACTTCAATTGGAAAAGTTTTTTAGAGCTTTATTCCACCTTATTTTAAAAAAGTTAAAAATCACGGATTGATCACCCGGGTCTGTTTTTCCCATACCTGTTAACAGAACACTGAAGTCATCTCAGAGAAATCTTGCTTTTTTTTAATGTCAAAATACCACTGCTTGTTTGAATTCCCACTGCTCAACACATGCTACCTTCACCTCTTCTGACTTCACAACCAACTAACAAACACTTCTTATTTTCTTACCAGGAAACCTGGGGGGCCTGGTGAACCTGGAGGACCTTGATGACCTGGAGATCCTGGATGGCCTCTGTCTCCTGGAGGCCCAATAGGCCCCATGGCCCCCTTCTCTCCTGATGGGCCAGGTTTCCCTCTTTCACCTTGTGGACCTTTATCTCCCGGAATACCTTGATCTCCCTGAGTAAAATAAAAACATAAAGAAAACCACTGCACACAGTGGAACTGGGAAGAAATGCTAAGAATCCTAACGAAAAACGTTTTTCTTGTTCAGAAATGGATTTTTATTAGACAAATAAATTAGACAGAGAAGCTGATAAAAAGGCGGATCCTCGTCTCTGAAAACACAGCAAGTAATGTCTTTTTTTCTTGCACTTTTAATGTTGAAGCCAACGATTAAAAAAAAAAGGAAAATCAAGTAAAGAATTTTGGTGGAGAACATTTACAGACCTGATACATCTAGAGATGTCAAATATGGTACAGGCAGAATTTGGCTGCTCAGGGAGGTGATCATCCCCCTGTACTCAGCTCTGGTGCGGCCGCACCTCGAGTACTGCGTTCAGTTTTGGGCCCCTCACTACAAGAAGGACATTGAGGCCCTGGAGCGTGTTCAGAGAAGGGCAACAAAACTGGTGAGGGGTCTGGAGCACAAGTCTTATGAGGAGCGGCTGAGGGAGCTGGGATTGTTTAGTCTGGAGGAAAGGAGGCTCAGAGGAGACCTTATTGCACTCTACCACTTCCTGAAGGGGGGTTGTGGTGAGGAGGGGGTGGGCCTCTTCTCCCTGATAAATAACGACAGGACGAGAGGGAATGGCCACAAGTTGCACCGGGGAAGATTTAGATTAGATTTGAGGAAACATTTTTTCTTTGAAAGAGTGGTCAGGCACTGGAATGGCCTGCCTAGGGAGGTGGTTGAGGCAGCATCCCTAGCGCTGTTCAAGAAGCGTTTAGATGAGGTGCTAAGGGATTTGATTTAGTGGTTTAGTGGGTAGGGATGGTGATAGGAGGATGGTTGGACTAGATGATCTTGTAGGTCCTTTCCAACCTAATGTATCTATGAATCTACATAAGGTATCAGGCTTTTTCTTTCAAATTTCCCTAGATGCACAATATTTTATTTTTGCCTGTAGTCAAACATTCTGTTAATCAAAGAAACAACAGATACACACAGCACTTCAAATGAGTAATTTTGCAGCACTAAATGTTGATGCTCTGACTAGCTTTCATCGCAGGCAAGAGATGTAATTTAGATTTGTTTTATTTGCAAAGAATTAAATCTTTTAGAAGGGCTTAATATATTAGCCGTTAGTTCGCTGAGCTATATCTGTGAAGCAGAGTGCAGCAAGTCATGCATTCAGATTGTTACAAAGAGCTGACAGATTTATGGGTCACTAGTTGTCCTTGCCCTATCATTTAAGCTAATGTCAAGTTCCACCATAAGGAGCAAACAGCACTAGGCGTTGCCTGCATTATTACTATGTAAATCTAGAATCCACATTTATGAGGAGTAAAGCAATGGAATTAATTAGTTTTTTAATCTACAGCAAGTACTGGCAAACTTCATTCTGAAACATCATTAACTGATAAAATGATAAATGCATAGTTATAGTCACAAGCTGTATTTACAGGGCTGCTAAGACTGAAAAGAAAAAAAAAGATGGAGGGAAAGGTAAGGATGAAAGAAGGAGATTGTCTACCACTCTTATCACCTATCTGTCCTCCAAATCTGTACTATTTCCAGTGAATCAGAGCTTGCTAATGGCTATAACTAAGCTTTGATACAAAGACCACTGTCACTTGAGTTCCTTTATCACATTAACTGAAACCGTGACACTTCCTTCTGCCTATTGGAACAAGTTCATTTTATGTAATGCATGGCCATGTGTTTGTGACACACAAAGATCCCAGGGATGAAATGAGCAAAGCTTCATAGCATTCAAAGTTTGATTGCATCACAAGGGGACTATCTACTTTCTAGCTTTCATCAGCAATGGTAGTCTGCATTAGAAGGTCTGTGTTTTTCTCTAAATGCAAAAGCAATTCATTTTCTCACAGTGGTTCCTTGGACACTCATTGTCTAAAAGATCATTTGAAGTTTACAGGAAATTAATTTGTTGTTTATGATTGTAAAATATGTGCTAATGAGGTGCTTGGATGCTCAGATAAAAGGAAAGCAACTAAAGTACAGCACTTACACGCTCTCCTTTGGGCCCTCTGTCTCCTGGTCTCCCCACAGCACCCTGAAAAACAGTTTTTGAAAGAAGTCAAATATATTGCTTAAAGGCTTTGTTGTGTGAACTGAAATCAACTACTAGGATAACTGCATTACTTGTGAAGAATTAAATATACTAAAATGCAAAAGCATGGTTTCCTACCGGAGGACCTGGCAGTCCATCTTTTCCATTGATTCCCTATTAAAAAAAAAAAACAAACAACAAAAAACACCATATTTAAATAATTATTTACGTGTATTTTGAAAACAAAGGGTAAAGCTCAGCGTTTAGAGACAACATCAGTACATATTCTAAAGCTACAGAGTCAAGTTTGCATGGTTACAGTGTTGAAACACTCAGTCTTCAGGCACGTGCAACAGAAGACCTTGGGGCCATTGCTGAACTGCAAGCAGGTTAAATTTGTACTGAGAAAGCAGTGCAAAAAATATCTTCAGTGACAAGATGTGTATGAATTATAATGAATGTGCCACTTTAAATAACCAGTTACAATGAAATTCTGCAAACATGTGGAATATGGAGCTGTACAGGTACTTCACAGAGTCCTGGTTCATCATACAACCACAGAAGAGATTCACTTTAAAGAAGATATTAGCCCTAAATGCCCTATTAGCCCCTGCCTTTACAGATATTAGACCTTAATAACAAGTGTTCAGATCTATTCATTGGTCTTTAGGATTTGTGATGTGCCACAGCTTCTACCTGCTGGTCAAAACATCTTTCCTGACCAAAAGAGAGTTGTCTTACTCGTAACACTCACTGGAAGTAGTTCCAGGCTAACATTTTTCCCCAGATTGGAACATTATGTTGTCTCAGAACGTGATGGGTGTCATGGGCCAAATAATGACACAGAGTAGTTTACCAATTGCACAATACCAGGTAAGTGCAAGACAAATGTGCTGTCACTGTGTATTTTACTGGGATATACAAAGCCAGAACCTGCATGCACAGAAAACTCAGTGCTATTCTGCGGAGTGAAAAAGAAGACTTGGATAAGGAAAGGAATTAGTGATATTTTCTTCCTTTTCATACTGCAAAGCGTGGTTTTGCATGATTAAGGTCATGGTGGGTCTGCATCCCTTGCTAGTGAGTGTGTGGCCCCATCTTTCCTGTCCTCAGCTCAGTCACTTTGTCTTGCAGAGCAGCTCACTCTTGTAGCATCCTGACAGAGCTCATAAAAGTAGGCACTTTTTATTATTTTTATTTTATTAGTGATCAGATTTTCAAGCTGTTGCTTAAATCAGGTCAGTTTGCTGCAGAAATTACAGAAATGGTCTCTTTCAAGTCAGAAGAAGTGTGGAGGTGTGGTAATAATGTGAAATGGTCTACTTCTCAAGCTTGTCACTGCAACACCATGCTCAGGGGGAGATAGTTCTGAGCTATCCTAACTGAACTACTTCTGGAATATGAACTAGATTGTTTTAAACTAGCTCAGACAGTGCTACAATATACTGCTGACTACACTGCTACCACATTTTAAATAAAGAGGTCAGATATCCTCAGAGAATATTAAGTGCTACTACCATGATGTTGCATTACCAGGACACAAATACAGAAGAACAATAATGTGTACACAGAGTCATGAAGCCAACAGTTCTCTCTATTCTTGAAACAGAAATCCATTTTGTTGCCCTATGCTTTGTAGACTGTATTGAGCGCTTGGATAATATTCTCATTCTGAAAAACTACTAAAAGAGCCTTTAAGTCAGCAGGATCCAAGTGACATTCAAAATGATCTCAGTTACCTCCGAAAGATCTCTGAAACATCAGCAGTTAAAACATCAACACATTACTCTCTGTATAAAAATAATTCTTGACTAGATGGTAATACTGAGCGCTGTAACTCTAGAATGCTCTTCAGAAGTTATCAAGCCCAATGCAAAGCAGGATGTAATCTAACTTCTTTTGAAACTTTTCATATACTAAGATGCATGTTTTCTTAATGAACATAGATAAAATTGCTTACTGGTTTTCCCTGAGGTCCCTCTGGCCCAGGGAAGCCTGTATCTCCTATAGGTCCTCTTTCACCCTAAGAAAAAAGAAAACACAAATTAATCTACATGCAAAACCTTGCATTCAATGCTCAAAATATTTGTGTGTTATCACAGTAGTCCAGAACTCAAATCTTTTCTTACAGGTTCTCCTGGCAACCCTGGGGACCCTGGTGATCCTGGCTTCCCCTGCAAGAAGAGAGTATTACAAATTCAAGTTACTATGAAATAAAACATCAGTTTATTTTAGGTCAAAATTAAGACGATATGTATTTGATATATATTTGAGTCTTTTCTCATTTCAATATTTAAATGGTGATTTTGAGTGTCTTTAGTTCTTCAAATACTGCCTCCTTGCTTTTAACAAACTTGCTATCCTGCTCTTTAGCTGCACTGACTTAAAAAAAAAAAAGGCATTACACAGAAATGAGGTAATTATACAAATTACTCTTACACAGTTGCTGACTGTATTTGAGAATTTAGTCTCTGTGACGTGTTCTGGAGCAACATCCATTCAGTTTTATATGTGTCATCTGAAGTCATCATTAGCTACCGTTCACCCTGCTTCTGCAGTCCTTTATATCTCACAGCATCAGTAGTGCTGCCCCAAGTACATCAGTAATCACATAGATTAGGCTGGGACACCATTCAGGTCTTGACATGCATGTCAGTGGTGGACAGCTCCTTGCTTTTCCCACTATATGTGATTTGAAGAAGAAATAACAGACTTATTTCTAGTAAGAGAGGATAACTCATATTGGAAGAAACCTGTGGAGGCCATCTAGTCAAAACTTCTGCTCAAAACACAGGTCAGCGATTAAATCAGATTGGCCTATTCAACCTCAGACACAAATCTCAACACCTATTTCCTGGAAATATCCTTTGACCAAACCACATGTATAAGTGAAGGATCTAACACATCAACATCAATGACAAATTCAAGACCAGTGTGATTTGCTGTGGAAATAAGCATTTGTGACAATTCTTGTGGAATATCAGGCCAGGCTTCTCTGATAATCCTACTCAGTGAAAAGCCAAAGCTAAACAAGATATTTATATTCCCAAATGGAGACAAGGATTCACTAAAGTCTAGGGAATAATGTTAGCCAAGGAGCACAAATTCTCTTCCAGTATTATGTCAGACTAAGGGAAGACTGCTAAAAAATATCGCCTCTCATAAATCTATTAACTTGCTTAATAGAACTGCTTAGCATAAAATGCTAAAGCAAATAATTTCTTTCATTGGATCTTAGTAGAATTATATGTAAGCAATAGAATGCAACTTCATCAGTGATGAAAGAAAGTCAATAGCTATTTCACATCCAGCTAGAATAGAAAGAAACAACAGTAAGACTTGATACATATCCAGTGGGAAATACACAGGGAATGAACAATTATCATCAGCCTAACTAGCTATTGCATTATTGATTCACAGTGTATATATAATACATTACAGAGCAACAAACTTTGAAACTCTTACATGGGCTATAAAATGCAGAGAAACACTTATTTTCTTCCTTTAAATGTGCATTTTTACCTTGTTTTCACAGAACTTAACTAAATTAAGCTACTTGAGCTAATGCTCTCTCTTAGAAATCACACTAAGTACACTAAATATACTAAATCAGGCACTAATAGAAATGGGAGAGCATAGACACAGAATTCTCTTTATTTCATGAAACACATTTATAATTTAAAGACAGCTCTTGAATGGATTGGTAGCTGTCCAAATTTAATAATAAATATATTTGAATATAAATAGCTGCATACTGCCTCCAGAAATATGAATATATACACATTTATCAAACTGAATGCAATCTAAAGAAAATTTGTCTTTATTTTCTTTAGGAACACAAATGAACAATTATAATTTCAATTTATCATCAGTTACACTTACTTTCATCAATAACAAAGCTTCAGAATGACTTTCAGAAACTTCTTGAATACAACATGTAAACAACTAATGAAGTATGTCCCTTAAAGCAAATGTTTGATTGATTTGATATGCAGATTGTCATGGATTGCATTAACTAATGTTCATATTTTTTCTTTGTGATAGAAAGATGCCTAGAAATTTATGTATGCCCAGGAACACGGAAAATGACTTTATAATTTATCTCTATAAAGCTGAGGCAACGAGAAGAATCTTTGTTGAATGAGAATCCGCAACTTTAAATTCAACCATTATCATGTATTCACTCCATTTCCTCCTATCATTTTAATAATAATACAAACCCTCAGAAGTCTTAAAATTCTAATTCTTTTAGGAGAAATACGTCATTTTCTTATCTGCCTATAAAGCACTTGTTAAGAGCTGGCTCCCACAAACAACAAGTAAGATTACAGCTCAGCACCCTTCTTGGCTTTTTTTCAGGCTCTTATAATAAAATGAGATTTTGTTAATGAACATACGTACTGGTATCCCTGCTACTCCTGGTGTGCCAGCTGGTCCACGGTCACCCTGAAGAAAAGATAAATTACTATTTAAATGGTAACACTCAAAAGAGGAGTTTGTTCATGGATCCTGATTGAAAACTTAGGAAAAATTACACAGTGAGCTGAAATTGAGGACAAGAGCTAGGCTCTGCTAAACACTAATATTTAGCTCTATCACTGACTCATTTTACAGACTTGAACAAGTAACACAAACCCTTTGTTTAGGTTCTCTCATAACTTACACCTTATCCTTTATATTCTGTTTGAGACTTTCCTTGAAAAGGGATGATTTATCTGAGGCTTTCTAAATAATTATCAGCCGTGGTCTGGACAACGACCAAAATTAACACATCATAATTCACTAGTCTATCAAGATCCCCATATTTAAGATACACCTTTTAAAGAAACGTTTGCCTTTCTGCCATGCACTCAGCCACTTGCTGCAACCCAGCATCCTTGATTTGCTTCTGCCATTGTCTTTTAAACTCAAAGTTTCTTCCTTTATCACAGAGATACCTTCATTTATAATTTAAGCTAAGATAATTGATTTTGTGCTGGAGATGATGAGGTCTGGGTGCAAATTCATCTTTCTCTCCTGAGAAGACTATAACTCAAAGCAGATGGACGGAGCTAACCAGCTGACTCCACATCAAGATTTACCCCACCCCATTGCTGACATGCATCAATTTGTAAAATGCACTCCACAAATGTAATGTTGGTTTAAAATGTAAGATCCGGGTTTCTATAATCATGTCAGGAAAGCCCTGACATAGCTGAAGCCATAGAAACAGCAGAATATTTTTTGAGATGACTTTACGTTACCCAGAGCTGTTTTGCAAAAGCTCAGCCAGCATAGCTACATTCACATTCTTTTGTGTGGAAGAGCTTGAGATGTTTTGTGTCATTCTCATCATTTTGTTCAGGTAATAAAACAATAATGCTTGTAATTGCAAACACTTAACTACATTATAAAGAGCACAGAGAGATGACAGGTTAATGTCTATAAACAGTTTTGAGAGCCTCACATCAGAGCTGCATTATAGGGAAAAATATCAATTCTAGGTAACAATAACTTTTCAGAATTTTTTAAACAAATGATGTGGCACAAGCCTAAGAAATGCAGTGAAGGACAGCTCCAGACAGGTGAATACAAATTCTGTTCTGCTTTTACATTTAGGGTTTTCAGACCTCAAGACAACAGCAAGGAACATATTAAAAATCTTGCTGCATATCATGTTTGTGACAGAACAGCTGCAGTGCTAAAGATCTGATGCTGCCAGCATAGCACCTAACTCTGAACTAAATAAATTGAACCTGGCTGAGGAGCTAGAGGCTGGCAGCCAGTTTCCCTGCACTGGCAGCTGGGAGTAACCTCTACAAATTAGGAGTGGACTCCAATTTTCTTACCAGCCCAAAGGGGTTAGTTAATGAAAAGTGCATGGCCTTGCAGGGTACATTCACTCTGACACACTGCCCATGTAATAAAGCAGATCAGAGCAAACCAAACCAAACCAAAACATACAAGACGTTGGGTTCGGAAGGAGAAGCTTGCTCACAGTTCAACCCCTCTTTCACAAGAGACAAAGAAAAGTCACTTAAAATGAGTTTCCCTCTCAGTGAGAAATCTATAAGCACCTTAAAGAGCAATCGAGTACTTGGGGTACTTAGCAGAGCTTATTAGCTTCAGTAGTGCCTCCACGCTGCACAGTGATTCTGTACCCAGAATTTATATACACAGTGGGGTTCATTATATGCTGGCATTATGTGAGAGTGAAGCTAGAAATTCTCAACACTTCCTTTGTACTTTTTACCCCTGACCCTGACCACATTTAGCAATGTGATGCACAGCACAACTGCAAAACCACTGTGTCAGCACAGCTGAGGGAAGGCTAATTTTATCTTGAGGACACAAATGTTTTCAGTCAGTTCATGACATTATCACAAAACTACAACCAGCAATGTCTAAGGAATAGGCATTCTGCTGCACTGATGTATCTTGTAGCTCTAAATTAAAAACCAGCATGCACCGTACTGTTGGGAATGGCAGGCAGACTCTCAGATTCTGTTAATTTCTTTATACCAGAAGTATGGAATTCAGACTAAATTTAGTTAAAGAAAGGGTATTTTGGCTTTGGGAGATGGCCAAGCACTCACTTAGCTTGTTTATACAATCTGTCCTGTTGCATTTTCCCTTTATTTAATTCTTGTCCCCATTTTGTCTCTGTTAGGTCTGTCATACCTCCCTGTGTTTGTTCATGCTAAAATTAGACTGTCCTTAATTGCTTGTAAACTGTAGTCTTCCAGAGCAAGAGTTATCTAGTTTAAACACCTAGTGTAGACACCTACCTTGGTTTGTTATCCTATATTCTCTGCAGAAGTAGTAGTAACACACAGTACTAGTAAGGAGAAACTTTTGATTTACATAGCTTTTTGATGAAAAATGTCACAGTGAACTATTCTTTACATGAAATGAATGAATAACATGCAATTCCTAAAAGAGAAGTGTTTCCACTAACAAAAAACATATTTTCAGGTCTCCTTTATTTCTCTGACAGAATATTTATGCTTATCCACATGGAAATAAATATGAAAACCTTATGTTTTAAGCATTTCATAATAACCTTTACTCTAAGTTTGTATCGGCCTCCATAACTGATATGTGAAAGGCTGAAACATCACCAGCTCAAGGAAAAGGTCATTTCCTAAAGGCAGAATGCAGACTTGAACAAAAGGAAGGCTCTGGAGATTATGACACAGTTGAGGATGTGCTATGATAGCTTCATACAGGCAATGCAATAGGAAAAGTGAAATAGAAACAAGGAGCCTTTTTAGAATAATGAGCAATAGTCTTGAGAAATCAGTTTTGTCTTTGCCTTCTCATCTAACACTGTAGAAAACAGGGAATCAATCTCTTTCTCTATTTCTACAACTTCCTCTAACTTTATGCTCAGCTGAAGTAGGCCTTTTTTCATGGAAATTTTGCACATACTTGGTCTAGACTAATTCAGATACAAATTTCAATTCAGATCTATGGCTAAGTCCTAAGTCTTAAAACAAGCTGACACTAAGAGTAAGATAAAAAAAAAAAGGCAATATGGATATATGGATAAATACAATTATTTTTCACACAGAAACATTGATTTTCATAAGAAAAATCAAATCAGGTTTCAGAGACCATTTAACTGCAGACAGACATATTAAGAAGCCAAAACTTTTCCTTTAGTAGTCTTACCTTTTCCCCTGGGAGCCCTTCTAGACCTGGTAATCCCATTGGTCCTGGGTCACCCTGATGGTTTTATTTTTTAAATTAAAATGGATTGCATAGATTAGAAATTCTGAACTTTCAATGAGAAATGTTAAAGAGCAAGCAAAAGCAGAATATTTAACTTGATATTGCCAATATGGCTAACACTTGTTAGGTGAACAGATTTTACTACACTGTTTTAATTTTGACTAAAACTAATCTGGAAGACCCCTCTCCTGTGTTTTTTCAATCCAAGGTCAGCTCTGAACCACTTTCTGGCAGCAGAGTCACAGGTTGCGAGCATATTCTTTTGGCACAGAACTAACATTCAAGCAATTCTGTTCAACTTCCAATTTACTGTATTAGAACAGAACCATTTGTTGCTCAAGCATTCTCTGGAACAAGAGGCACACAGGCGAAGTCCCTGTGCAAGTGCTCAGGTTTCGAAAGAAAACCAGAAAACTTCTGCAGTGAAGAAACAGTTTAATAGGGAATCACAGAATCACAGATGTGTAGGGATTGGAAGGGACCTCTAGAAATCATCTAGTTCAACCCCCCTACCAAAGCAGGCAGGTTCTATTATTCTTTTCTTCCCTTTTTTAAAGACAATCAACAGGTAATTTATCACAGAAATCTGAACTACTGTTAACAATTCCAGTATTCCAGCAATCTCAGTTAAACCAAAAATCACAGCAAATTTTTTGTACAGATGTCATGAATTCTTGGACAAATTCTTTCCAAAGCCTGTATGAGAGAAAGTACTTCCTGAGTAAGAAAGTGGTTGCAGGTACAGAAAGATATATTTAGCTGTAGGCAATAAAAGCAACTGTAGGCCCTGTTGGCTGAGTGGAGATTATGTGCCTTCATGGTAGATGAAGTCTTAGCTAACTCTCCAAAATATTAACTGCCCCATCTCCCTTGGCTTGCCTAAGTTAGCTGCAGTTAACACGGCAGCTATTTTTGTGAATGATGTCACATACTCTTGGAGGTCAGCAGTTAACATCTCTTTACTTGGCACTGACAACCTGAAGGCAGGACAACAGCTAAAGAGGTAAAGAGTCAGTTTCTTAGTGGCTGAATGAACTCCTGAAAGCCATTAGAAGCACTAGATTTTTCACCTGAAGATATTACTTATTTCATTACTAGCAGACATAGCTGTGTTCTCACTTTATCTGGTGAAAGTGACATGATTTTTCTTAAAAAAGGATCTCTCCGAAAGTTCTCAGTGTTTCCTGATCTTCATCAATAGCTCTGGGGGAATCATACTTAGGGAATCTCAATTATGACCAAAAAGTGCTTACCACTGTGCCAGGATCTCCTTTTGGACCCTGCAAAGAAAATAAGAGACAAGCATTTAGAAATTTACACAAGAAGTTTTTTTTTTCTTTTCCCTGTATTACTGTACTATAAATGTAAATTGGCAATGCAGTGCATTTACAATCAATATTAAGTCCAGTCCTCTCAGCTGGTTAATTCTATCTTAAAACTGCAGCACTTGCTTATGACACTAAGAAAGAGGACTTAAGTAAGTGCACAGCATCTCTGGCTTCAAAGAACCAAAACAAGAACATGCAGCTAACTCTCTTTTACTCCTCTATTACTACTTCGATTAAATATGAGAAAGTAAGTTTATGTAAATACTTACTGGTGGTCCTGGTGGTCCTGGATAACTTGTGACACTCGCTCCTCCCTGTAACAGCAAATTTAAAAGTTGAGTTGGACCAAAATCGGGTGTTGTTTGAAAAGCTATGTATATTAGAAAGAAGTAACAGAAATACCTGGAGTTTATATAAGCTGCTCATTCCATTTCTTTCATTGTAAGGAACACCCTTTAAAACAAAAAGCAAGCGTCTCAGCTACAAACTGTAGAATTGGAACCACCTGTTTAAATCCCATGTATCAGCAAAACTGCAGTTTCTAGATCAATTTTTCCACGTTTCCAGTAACTTCAGTAAGAACATAGGATACACAACTATGTAAGCTTGGTACTTTATTCTTTTCAGTTACAAAACCAGATTCTGAAAATTCCCAGTGTATGTTACATTTCAACATTCTTATATAATAACTGGTCAACAGACAGAAGCAGTGAAAGCACTGTGCATTTTGTTTCCATGTCCATTTGAAAATCTATGTTAAACTAAAAAGTAGAAAATATCTAACTGTGAGCTGCAAGTGTTCTGAGAACAAAAAGGCCTGAACAGTAAATCTAAGTTAATACTCTGGTTTAATGGATAAGACTGTAAAGAACTAAGAAGAGTGATACAGTAGCTGAACTACCAACTTACATTTGGCCCAATGATTTTCAGAGAATGAAAAGCGCAAACTACGAGTGTGTTCAAACTATTAAAGAGTGAAATTCTTGTTCTAAAAAGGTATCCATATACTTTCTCAAATTCAAACCAATTATTTATTATTATTTATAGTGGACTTAGTAAATATGAGTGCTAGCCAGTCTTCCTGTATGAATGTTTAAAAATCATGTGTATAAGAATGACTAACGTGAAAACAAAAAGCAAAAGGCAGACTTTCAGCCTCAAAATAAAGTTCCAAAACATGCTTCCAGCATAAATGAGCTTGGCTGATGCTCTGGAAACTTTACATATTTCAAGGCTTTTAAGACTTTCAAGATGAGATAATTCTCATTACACATAATGAATAATGCAAACAAATACAGTATGCTTTACTTCAGTTTTGCTTTTAAACTTCTTTTATGTACAAAAGCTGGCAGATACCAAAAACCTGTGCTGCAACAGAAAGTTACAGATCTATCTGGTTAATGTTACATTACTAACTACAGCTTTTATCCTGGTACTGTCTTCTCTACTATTCTTATATCAATGTTCTGAGTAATTCCTGAATTCTAAACAATCACCTGCCCTAGAGAATTTCATGAGATACAGATTGAATTTAGAGAAGTGTTAAGCAAAGACTGAAAAATGAACAGTCCTCTAAGCAAGACAGAGTCAGTTCTAGGGTTAAATTTGGGGCAGAAGAGAATGAATTTTTTTTCTGCAGCAAGCTAGAAGTAGGCCACAGTTGAGAATGGGTTATGTAAGGACTGTTAAGAGTATAGCTAGATTCTAGAACCAAAGCACTCCCTGAATTATGGTAAGGAATGACATTTTTAAGGCTTTATTTAAAAAAAAAGATTGTAAGGTCATCCAGTTTTTAGTTCTTCAGAATTAATTTTGTGTTAGGTACTACTCCAGTTAATCTACAGTTCAATGCATTTCATGGAATTCCTCAGATTACCTGATCTCATGTATCCAAAATAAATAAATTAACCTCGGTGTTCAAGGTTTTCAGAGTAATTCGTTTGATGAAATTTCTAAGACAGCACTGGTGACCTGGATTTAATGATGAATCACAAGAAAAAAAAAGGAATACTAAACTATTTTGCAATAAAACTTTGCTATCTTCCTGCACCATTCGTAAGTCTTTAAAAGACAGTCTATTTCTTGATATATGACATCTCATTTTACTTATAGGTGTATCATTCCTAACATATGATGAAAATGAAAAGCAAAATGTCTTACCGGAGGTCCAGGTGGTCCAGGCTTCCCAGGAGAGCCTTCACTACCCTAGTACAGTGAGAGATACATAGCTCATTTAATATAACTGTTCTTCAGATGTATTCCATACCCAAACTGCAATGGCCATTATGACAGTAAACAAGAGATACAGTCAGTAAGACTAGAGAAATTAATAATCTTTATTTTATTCCAACTACTGTTCTGTAAGTTAATTGATGCTTTATGTGTATTAACTTCCTCAAGGCAAAATAGTAGTGGCAATGGGGTAAGGGAAATACTTCATATTTACCAGGAAACAGAGTAAGTAAAAACACTTATTAATATAAATTTCTAAGCAATTGATAGACAGAAGTTATCATTCATTTTATGCTTTGAATATACTTTTGTTATAGCCAATCCTCAGTTTGTTCATTCACAGGTAAACAAAGAAGAACCATTTTATTCAGAAACATGCTGGGTAAAGAAAAGATCTTTACTATGGGTTATAATGAATAACTTCTTGGCTTTTACTTCAAACACTTATCTGTAGCTGTAGTTCGTTTTGCTGACATGCACTGAACTGCTTATATTAGGAAAAAAAGTTTCTCAGTTTTTGCCCCAGCAGAATAGTGAATGCTATGAGCAATACAGACAATGTCAAACTTTCCAAGCAAGATCTCTTCAAAATTTCATCACTAAGATTCAGTTAATAATTCTGTATAATTTGGAACAGGTCTATGCAAAGCATTCACTCACTTCATTGGATTTTAATAACTTACTTCATTGAGACACCTAGCCTGCAAATTTAAAATTATTAAGGAGTAAAAAGTCAAGCTGAGCATACAACAGTAATAATTAACTCACCAGAAGTATATTAATTTTTAATCACAATCATATTAGAATAATTTCCAAATTATCTCGTTAAAGTGATTGACATGTCAAACTACAAACTGAAGGATTTACAGTATTTCATTAAGAGAGAAAATACTCTATTTTAGAAATCATACTATATGATCAATTTCCAAATGTGATCTCCAGATAAGGAGAAAGAAAGTTCATCACTCTTAAAATGATCTGACTTCTGCCATTTTCAGTCAATGGCAAACTAGTTATGGAGAACTGACTTTCCGATTTTCAAATGCAATAGTAAGAAGCTGCCTTCCCCTGATCTTTATGGTGCATTATGTAAGAAACAGCTACAATTGGGTCTCAGCCAAAGATAGAGATGCACATACTTTAAGCAGCTGGTCAAACACTGCATTTCTAGACACTTTATTGAGTACTTTGAAATTATAAACATGGAAATAACAAAAACCTGCTTTTTATTTATTTATTTATTTATTTTTGCAATGTGTTACTGAAAAGGAAATGACTTTGGTAAATTATTTATATCACGGCCAGGAAGGAGACAGTTCTCAATTCATTTTTATACTGAGGATATTTCATAGCTTTCCAATGTAGAATTTCCTTTTCTTATTCATACTGCATTCAACGTTTTATAGATTATTAGTAGGATCACAATCTATGCCTTATGCCTGGAAAAGCATGAGCCTTAGATTAAAAATAATAATAATGGTGATAATTAAGAAATGTATTCATGTAAAAAATGTAGAAAAGTCTCAAAATATATTTTGATAAATCAACCTGTCTGCTGCATCTCACTGATCCATGGTGTCCAAGAAATTAATTTGACGTTTTATTAGTTTTAATGGAAACAGCTGATAAAATAATACATATAAAATTGATAAAAATCAGTGCTTTCACAATGTAAATTAATTATAAAGGAAGCTTTAATACTTTTGCAGAATATTTAAATTGGATAAATTCCAGTTTTTGAAGAACATTAAAATATGCCTGTATGTTTGACTAATATACTGGAAAAACAATGAGAAGCAGAGCAAGCAACAATTCATAATACACTATTTCACAAAGGTTTTTTCAGTTTCTTAATCTTAGATAACTTATCACACTGAGAAAGCATTCTCCACAACTTACATATACCATAAGGGTTATAGTTCAAAATAGAAGCCTACATGTATGGCATTGTTTGGAGAAATTACTTGTAATCCAAGACAAAATATAAAAATTCCTTTGAAAATATATGTTAAACTCATGTTTGCATTCTGTGTTAAAAAAAAAAGTAACAAAAACAACACAACAAATCAAACCAATTAACCAAAAAAACTCCAAAAAACAAAACAATGAAAGTCAACCTGTAGTAGAGTAAAGGAATCACACAAGCTACAGAGATCTTTATCTAAATGAAAAAGAAGGAATACCTTTTCGCCTTTTGACCCAGCAGGACCAGGATGCCCAGGTCTTCCTGTGGCTCCCTGCACAATACATATCAATTTATATTAGTTAAGAAACATCCCCAGACTGCAATTTGCACTGCAGCTTAGTTTTTAAAACTTGTATGAAGGTCATTTAAAGCTAATTACAATTTTCCTCCAGGTTTCAGTATTTCTCTTCTCTGTCTGATACAAAAGCTGTATCCTACTGATAAGCTCTGTGAACGGTAGAACTTGTGTTTGTGGTTGCATTTTCACCTTTTACAGACTACATGCTCTGACCCCAGCTACTACCTCTGATACTGCGAAGAATCATGCTTGATCACTAAGATGTTAACTTATGTACTCCACATTAAGCTTCCTAAATGTGTTGTAATTAGGGAAGCAATAGTACTGTCAACAACCATGGGATTAAGCAATGACCACACCAACTAAAACGATCTCATTGTGCATGTAAAAAATTAAATAAAATAATAATAAAAAATCCCAAGAGAAGTTTTTCCAAAAATAGCAATATTTTTCATGATTTTTTTCAGTGACTTTAAATATTAAGTTAGTTAATATTTTATCATTATTTTGCTTCAGCAATTAATGTTTTGAGAAGACTCAGTTAGAAATATTTTAAGATTTTTATTTATAACATTATTACAGTAACTAGGGTATAAATAATTAACTGCTGGTTTGTCCATCATGCTTTTCAACTCCATGAAGCCTCTAGTAAAGCCAAAACACCAAAAGCATTTAAGGTACATAAACTCTAAATCCAGACAATGACATTTTCAGAGGCATCAGCTCACAACATAATTTATTTTAATAGAGCCACTGTGGGTAAGATTTTATTGTCACTCTCCTAAAATCCAGAAGGAGGTTCAAGAAACTATGAAGTTTTGATATGTAATTATAGCAATCTTCATAGAGAGAAATTAAGACAGCAAACGGTACCACATACTTACAGATGGTCCACTGGGTCCTGGTACACCGGGCAGTCCAGGAACACCTTGAAGGCCCTGAAAATTAAAAGTGCATATGTCAATTTCCTCTCCCACATTATAGACTCAAAAAACTACTTATATTTAGCATGTCCATCACTATTATAACAATTCTGAAACACATTTTCATCTGCAAGTTCTCATTATTTTTAGGAATAAAAGCAATATACATGTACATGAGGATTTGAGACAAGTCTGCGAATTGCACAACACCTTCCTCTGATCCACTAGGCTTAGTCAGATACATACAGCCATGTATGTACATCTAAGCTAATTGCTCTTGTTTCCCCCTAGAATCCATAAGAGGAAGTAAGCACCCAACAGTATATAATGGAAAATACTGCATATATTTTAAATTCAATCTCCAAACGTTTCCTTATTTCCAGTTACTAAGTAATTGCTGAAATTAGTATTCCCATCAAAGCCTTATAGAACATTTCTCAAAGTGAATGCTAAATAGGAAGTACAATCAAAGTAAATACTTTATAAAATGAAATGTTTTGTCAAAATATTTTCCATTTACCTTTTTATTGCTCTATCTCATACTCATAAAAATTAGCATTTAAATGTAGGTTGTCAAATATAGAAAGCAAAAACCTTCACACAAATATGAAATAAATGTTATTTATTTTAATAACTGTGTTTAACCTTGTTGAAAAATTACATTCAAGGGCTATTTGTAGTGATACATGACTATCCCAGCAGTTTTAAAGAAACAATTAATATTCTATGTATTTTTGTCTTGGTCTAGATTCAGATAATACTGTAATGGCTACATAAATGAAGTAATTTTACCTCATCACCCTTCTCTCCTGCAAGTCCAGGAAATCCACGTTCACCTTTGCTTCCCTAGGAAAACAGCATTCCAACAAATGCTTTCTATTAGAAAACCATGAATGTCATGCTACGGAGAGCATTAAATTTTATGACTCACATTTAATATATACAAGTACAAGCATAAAGTCATTAAAGCAACAGTGATTAAAACAAGAAAAAGAAAAAAAAAAAAGCTCAGTGCTATCTGTGAGTTTTAAAATGTGCCTCCAGAGGTAAAAAGAAAGAAATGCTTTTTTACCTGACACGTAAACTAACCTTAAAATACTGATGGAGATGCAGTCTTGTCTTATGAATACTGAAGAGCTTAAATGCTTGCCCACATGAAGAATGTATAGTTTCAAATAATTAAATTCTACCATAGGAAATGTATTTTCCATGCCGTGTGGTATTTTATTGGGTTACAGTAAAACAGAATTTTGATCGACGTCAGTGAAAGTTCAAGTGCCAGTGAAACTGCTGAGTTAGTCCCACAGGGAACAATTTGCAAAGGCACAGAAGATCCAGTTGTTACACACTTGAGAGAGATATGAGAAGTTTCCTTCTTTACTGCAAGATTCCTTCATGACTGACTCACTTAAGCCTATAGATGGCAATGCACTACTGGACAATCAAATCTGAGCTAAGTTTTACTAACAAAACACAGTAAGAGCTATACCAGCTTGGGACTCAACTCCCAAGCCGTCTACCTCGCTTCCCAGAGAAAAAAGAGCACACTAAGACAGGAAGAGGACTAAACTGTAAAAACTGTCTGAAACTTTAAGCTGCTCAGATGCTACAGGATCAGGGATCAGACCAAAAAAGTTAAGGCTTCTTTGACAGAAAAATCTGGCTTTTGATTTTTAACAACAAAGCAGAGTAAAATACACTCTTCAAAAACTTACCTTTGGCCCCTCTCTGCCAGGGATGCCTGGAGGACCTCTTGTGCCTGGATCACCCTAAAGAACAGACACAAAGCAAAGTGATAAATAAGCATTTTAGTGACAGGGTCAGAAGATATGATCTTTGCAACCACTCTTTCCTGTCTTTGTTACCATCCATAGATTACTCTTCCATTCATTCTCATGGAGACTGATTGAGGTTCACTAATTCATTTTTTCCCAAACATTTTATATGCTAGAGACAGAAGCTTAGTATCAATAGTTAAATTAAAGCCAAACTTCCTAAAAAAAGTTGGAAGAAACAAGTAAAAGAAAAATAAAGTAGATACAAGTTCGAATATATAGTCTTGATAGAATAATGTTTGAATGCAGAATTTTAGTTAAATTGTTTCCAAAGCTCCTTGGTGAGACCATAGAGTTGCAGCAAAAGGAAACCAAATTCATAGCAAGTTAACACAATTACTGTTATTGCTAATTCTTAACTTTCCAGTCTTAATCAGTTTTATGAAATAGTAACACTATTATTCATATATCAGCTTTTATTGAAGAGGTACCAGAACAGGCTGCCCAGAGAAGCTGTGGATGCCCCATTCCCGCAGTAATTCAAGGCTAAATTGGATGAGGCCCTGGGCAGCCTGATCTGGTAGCTGACAACACTGCCCATAGTAAGGAAGGTTGGAGCTTGATGATCTTTAAGGACCCTCCCAACAAAAACCATGTTATGATTCTATTTTTCATTCTATAACCTCTGAAAATGTTTACCTTCAGTATAGTACCCATGTCTCCCACTAGTGGCAGCGCAATCTGAAATTATAGAAGATATTTGCAATTAATACTTTGCACAATGTTACCAATTCAAATAGGTACTGATTTTTCAAAAGTTTATGTGGCAACTCATATAGCTGATTACAAACACGTTGGCTGAGATGATTTTTCTATGAAAATTCTAAAAATCAGGGCATTCCACATAGTTTTAAAACATTAAATATCACTGTCAATCCAATCTAACAACGTAATTTTTTTTGTTACAATTTGCATAAAGTTGATATAACTCTTGTCCAAAACCCAGTAAATTCTGTTTTCAAGTAATAATATGTAACTGTCTTAATAGCATATTGGCTATAAACCATCCTTACTGGAAACTCTCACAACCTCTTCTCACCTGTTGTTTCAGTGTTTTCTTTCTGCTTTCCCCTGGGCTTTGACTCTAATCTGAACTGAAGTCTGAATCGTGGAGTTGCCAAAGCTAACTTCACTAAATTAGCTCAGATATTGGAAATACTCCAGCTTATAGTGACCCAAGTAATTGTTTTGTCTTGCCTTCAAATATTAAGAATCAGTGCAAAAGTCTGTGATGCCACAACCAAATTACTAGCAATACTAAAGATAATCCATTTAAAGCTCAATCAATAGGTTAACACTATGCTGCAATATATCTGTATCTTCAGATTTCCAAGTGCTGTCATTAGACTTACAATTAAAGATTTCCTATAAAAGCTGATTGAGCCTATTACTCACAAACAGACTTCAATTATCAGTGCTCATTTCCTCTTGCAAGTGCTAAAACAAAAATAGCCCTGGGCTCATCATAAAATTAGACACATTCAAAATTTGTTACTGCTTTTGTTCAGGTTGCTTCAATAATTTTCTATCTCTTACAAGAAAAATAAGCACTTTGGTAGCATATTAGAGAAAAGCTTGGTAGCAGTGGGTGTCAAACATTAGTTCAAGACAAGAACTGAATATACCCAATTTAAGTATAATCAGGAATAGAATATTTACCCCATTTGAAAGCATGTGGAGAACTTCTATTTTAATTGCTGTACTATTTTAAGACACAGGACCCAAGACATGCAGTTTGGCAAGGTACTAAAATCCAGCTGTCAGGGTACACCAGTTAAGAGAGTAGGTCTACTGCACTTGTGACTTAACAGTTCATGTGCTCTGTAAATATAGCAAGTCCAGAGTAACTGCACACCTGGCGTGAAGTCATAGCTGCCTAGGTTGCACTCTGAAAAAGGGTATATTCTATACTAGGCTTTCAAAAAAGATAAACTGGCCTTAATTTCTCAGCCTTTCCTGCTTGCTACATCTTCCTTGAAAAAAATGTTCACTTTAATGAGAAGAGTATTTCAAAAGCAATAAATCCCATTAGTAAGTTTTAGTATTCAGATCTGTTGTTCAACTGTGGCATCAGATTTTTTACTTACCTTTAGTTTACAGAGCACTGTGCCTTCCAGAACCTATTCTATTTACGGATTTTTCTTTTCATTTTAAGTGCTTTAAACTCACTGTCTCAAGTTTCATCTTGTTGACTTCAGAATGTCACTGAATTTTAGACTTCAGTTATATCTTCGAAGAGCTAAGCAACCTTTTCCAGTCCAATTGCAGAGTTTTTATCTACTTATCTAAATAAAACACAGTCACTGAAAAGAACTATGCATGAGAGAGATCACTCTATCAGAGTTCTACAATAGCCTACCAATAGACACCGATATCCATATTTTTGATAAGCACTAACTATACGGCAGTTACTTCCTGAACATTTTTTGCTTCCTTATGAAAACATCACGAGGATAGTTTCAGAGTTTTAAGCATGTCAAGATACATAATAGCACTATTTCCCTGTCTTACCCCAAAAGTTAACCTTTCAGAAATGGAAATATGATTTATTCCATGATCTGTTCTTAAGAAAATAATGCCAGCAGTCTAGCATTTCCACATTAAGATTATTAGTGTTTAGAATTTATTTAAAAAAATATTTAAAGCAATAAAGCTTTGCAATCAAACTGTTTCAACTCATCTATTATATTCAGGCTCCTCTCTTACTCCTCATTAATGAAGATATGTTCTCTGTTCACACTTCTCCATTCCTCAAAAGCCTCATCTTTCTCAAAATATTCAAAAGTAACTGCTAATCCTTTAGAGATTTCTTTGTTCAAGCCTCAGGTGAATTTCACCAGCTCTACATGCTGTAACTAAAAATCTTTAGCTTATTCTATTTTCTATTAAATTAACTAAAATTAATACAATCTATTTTCCGAAACACAAGTTGCTTTTTTTTTGCTTTTTCTTAAGCCACTGAGTTTTTCAGCTTTCTCTGCAGTCTGTAATTTGATCTCCTTGATTATTAACTAGAAGACTGGACTCATCGTTCTAATAATTGCATTCAGAGTGCGTGTTTCTTGGTTTTACATCCATTCCTAGCAGATCAATTACATTTCAGTGTTTCATATTTGAGTTCTTTGTCCATACTCACTGCTAGTATTAAACCTGCTTTTAGTTGATGATCTTAGTCATTTGGGAGCTACTGATACTCTCAAATGCCTTTTAAAGCACTGGAACTGTTACTGCTGTATGTTCAAGGACTGCTGCAGACATGATTTAAATGAGGAGGATGGTTTAGCCAGGTAGCCAAAACTGTATCATAGAATCAGAAGAGGCTTGCTGCATTGCCTGATGCTAATGTAGGAGCCAGTGGCACCATCCTCATTCCCAATGATGCCTGCATAGTGGTTAGTTCCCAGTCTCCTTTTTTTTTTTTTTTTTTTGAAAGCCAGTCTCTCTGAGACAAAATCTTTGTGTGCTTTTGAGACTAGTTTATTCTTCAATAAGCTCCTTGCTCTCAGTTCTTAAGCATTCCTGTGGACTGCTGTGCATCTGTACCATCAAATGTTTAATTGAAAGTACTGTTTATTTTACTGCCTAATGCATTCCTCCAGCTGCTATAAGCTCTAAGTTCTTCACAAGCTGTCAGTAATCTGCAGATCAGCTTGGAAATCCCTGCATTAGATTTGCATTTCTGAACACTTGGAGATGTAAATCACTCATAAGACATAAAGCAAGTTTCTGCATCTGAAGAATATGTATGATAGTCAGGTATATGAAGAACTGCTGGCTTAAGCCACAAACAGACTGAGGCCACTGCCTCCAGTTCAATGAAAAGACCAAATTCATGCCTTGGCAAGGGAAGAGGTTTTGCCCAAGTGCATAATACAGTTCATATGAGAGCTTTAATTTATTTATTTTTATATTTGATATTTATATATTTTTATTTTATATTTTTTTAATTATGTCTTTAACTAAATATCAAATCATACCAAACCAAGATCACAAATGAGTTTAGTAATCTTTTTTAAAAATTTAAGCCCTAGTTTCGGTTTTATTCTTCTAACCATGGCTTTTATTTTGCTAATGGAATATATTCTAAAAATAGTTCAGGGAAATTGGAAAATGCCATTTGGCATCATAAGAGCCTCTGTAAGCATTTATTTCTAAACAGAAGCTTGCTTTTTTAAAGCTCTGGATCAGCTGCGAGGGCTCAAGATAGGAGTGAGAATAATGACTGAAGAGTCTCCAATTGCAAACTTAGCAAACATGCACATGGGACTCTCTTGACTGCAATGTATAATTCTCAGTAATCTCTAAGGGTACCACTTGGGCTGAGGAGTATGCAGACCTTTTGGATGTTGCAGTGTTGGACTTCACAAAATCATAAAGCCATAACACTGATGCACGTAACATCCAAAAGGAGCTGAACTTCTAAAGTATATCAAAGGATCAGAACATTTTTTTTCCCCAAAAACTTAATTTTTCATTATTTTTAGAGGGAATTTATCACATGAAAGACTGAAATCTCAGAATTTCTCTGAAAATTTTTATCTTCCTTCTTTTACATAACAAACTTAGCTTCAGAATATGATTCTTTTTCTTCATTCTTTTAAAGGAAATAATGAAGGCCTGCTTCTGAAAATTTCATTACTCATAACTGCTTCTGATGCTGAGGAACATGGTGCCTGGAAGAAATGCTAGCATGCATACATTCAGACGAGAACTGAAAACACAGCATTTATCAACATAACATTAATTTAATGTTAGTCAACATAACATTAATTTAAACAGCAATACAAACATGTAAAAAAACCCAACAATAACAACAAAGGATATAATCCTTGATTAATCAAATTGATTTAATCAATTGGACTTCTAGACTTGGCAGGTTATCTCCTTTAAAATGAAAATATTCTCTCCAAAGCAACTATACGAACTTTGTATATATACATACTGGATCGCCTGGAGGGCCCGGTAGTCCTGGCTTTCCATCTCTTCCTGGAGTACCCTAGAAATAAATTGAAAATGTTATTGGCCTTAAATCACTGACAAGGGGCTTATTACTTCTTATTGCACATAGACAGGTACTTACGTTAATACCGGGAGTACCTGGAGTTCCTGGTAATCCTGGAGGCCCTCTAGGGCCCTAAAGCAAGAAAAGCCTTTTAAGATTTGAGAACACTTTTCTTTTACTGTAAATCTCTTAAAGTAATGGTTTTGTTTTGTTTTTATGTTAAAGAGAAAGCTTGTATCCTACCTGGACACCTATTGATCCAGTTGGCCCTACAGGACCCTGTAAGAAAGCACCAAATAATCAGTACCTACCCTTCTTAGGGCAAGGGATTAAAAAATACTCAGTGTAGGATAATGACTCAGTTCACATTGCAAGAAACACTATTTGTAAGCTTTGGCTTTCAATACAGGTCTAATTTTGCTTAAATTAGAGAAATCATGATTTTGCTGATTTACAATTTTAAGGGCAAGTAGGCAAACAAGACCAGTGGTAAAATATGTTTTCAGCAATTCATGAGAAAACAGACTGTTGAGTAAAAAATAACTAAATGATTTAAAAATAAATGGGTCAATTTTTGAGATTGAAAATACAAATCTGAATAAATTATTTGAAATTATATTCAAATTAAATTTCAGCATGAATCTCAAATCTCCTTTGGCATACATTTTCTCTCTGTATCTGAGTCCTGTCAATAAACTGAACTGTATTGCTAGAGTATACTGGCCTAGACAGAAGAGAGATCACCCAATTCACTACAGTAGAACTCATGCAATAACATCTTCAGTCTCTGAGTATTTTTTTTATTGAACAATCTGCAGACACTGTAGACGTTATATTAATTAAAGGCACTGGAAAGAAAGAAAACTGAGAAACAAGCTAAATACTTGAAACAGTTATTACAAGATTTATTTAGTTTGAACTGTCTAGTTACCAACTTGTTTCGTGTTTGAATTTAAGCTGAATAGAGATGCATGAGGAAAGTAGTACAAAATCAGAAATGTACTATTTTCTGACATAATGTCTGGACACTGTAAGGTTCTTGTTTATAAACAGTAGACTTAAGCTTGTAAAATTCAATTATCACAAGTGCAAAAGCTTGAAGGAGCTGATGCAAAGCCTCCCACAATTTTTCCATGTGTATTTGCCTCTTCCAGTACTGGCATGGGTTTCAAAATGCCATCATATGCAGTGTAGAATAAACCTCTTAAGAGAAGAAGTGGTACAAGAGGTACCACTACTCACACTAGATTTTGCTGACAGCTGTCAACTATGGCTACTCAGAAATAAGCACAGTTAGTCTGAAGGTGTGTCAACATCATTACTGGTTTATCAGAAAAGTAGCCATTGATCCTCTCATTTCTCTAAGTTTACACTTTTCAAAGAGCACTAGATCTATGTGATTCTGGATAAAGGGAAAAGTTGCCGAGCTGTGAATAGAGTAAGAACAGAGTTAATGTTACAGTTTCTCAGTGATGCTCCGTGAGAAGCCAAAATTCTGGGCACTCGTATACTTACTGGTGATCCCTGAATGCCTATTCCAGGAGGCCCTGTCTCTCCAGGGGCCCCTTGTAGACCAGGCAGTCCTCTTTCTCCCTAAGAAGGTCACAAGACTTTCAGTTAAAACAGTTCTGAAAATGCAAACTAGTTTATCATCCTGTATTTTCAGAAACAGTAATAATTTTTTATACCTTTGGTCCTCGTGGACCTGGGTTTCCAGGAATACCAGCAGAACCCTAGGAAAAAAAATCAACACAGCAATAAAAACAAGAAAACACAAATTATGTTTTGAAATAATTTAGAGTTAGGTTAATTATTCACCTAAAGAGAATAGGTGAATTTTATCATCAAGACCAGTCAGCCTTTATAAGTAAACTATGGTAGATTTACATATGCCTTCCTTGTTAATAGCACTGTCACTAGGATCACTTGCAGGTTTGCACTAACAACGCTATATATTTTAATGTGCTTCCAATAACACAATGTTTCAAAATTGAAATCATATCTGAAAATAACCTGTTCTTATTGCATTGATTACATTGCTCGATGAAAATTCTTTAATAGTTATCCCAACAAGACATAAAGCCATAAAAAATTTTCAAACCACAGACTTACTGGTCTTCCAGGCAGACTTAGTCCAGGAGGCCCCACCTCACCTTTTGGACCTGGGTGCCCAGGAGGTCCCATGATCCCACCAGGGTCACCCTATAAGATAATGCAAATCATGAATCAAACCCTAGAATGTACCAGTACTTTGAGAAAGATTGGAGAAAAAAAAAACATGCAAAGCTTTATACAGCTCCACATTTCATAACCTACAACTGTTAAGTGAGGCTTTGCAGCTATCAAAATCATTACCATAGATTTATCAAATTTATCACATTTAATTTTGCAGAGGTTCTGCTCCCCGCATCTGTAAGAACTCAGCTCTCAGGAGGTAGGAAAATCCTGTGTGTTATTCTCCTAATGCATTATTCACAGCTATCAACGAGCTTCTGAAAGCAGTACATATGGATGTATGGAAAATACATTTAAAGCCTCAGTTTTCTATCAAAAATAAATTTCCTGCAAAAAGTAACAGAAGTGGCATAGACCATAGAATTCAAAATAGTAACCAACATTTTTCTCTATTTCGCATGCCTGTAATTTATCTGATCTACATTTCTTTGTCCCCAGCTCCCCAAGATGCAGGCTGTCACTAAGACCTGATGTAGGAATCTCAGACCCACTCCCTCTTTCCCTATCCCTCTAAACTGCATTCCTGTTCGTATTTCAGTTTCTCATTTCAATGCATGCAGCATATCTTGCTCCAAATTTCTACAGCTTCTCCCGCTTACACACATAAATCTGTGTTCTTTATTATGTTGTCTATGCTGCTGCATAATAGTCTGTGTCTCTTTCTGATTCCACTACTTCCCATTTTGAAAGATTCGTATGTTTTTGTTGTTATTCCACAGTTAGATTCCCCTCTTGCATTTCATCAGCTTGCTTTTTTTCTTGAAGCTGTTAACTGATTTTATTAATTTCCTTTGTATCCCAGGACGTATAAATTTCACAACACTTCACATAGCTCACAGAGTGCCTGTACTGTGTCTTTTCTCCCCCTCTCTGCACACAACACATACACACATAACTCTTGCTGATGTAGCTGAATTCCAACCAAGATGCTGTCTACCCAGCACAACACAGTGCCATAAAGAGACCCCAGACTTGGCTCAGGTCTGCCTCAGTGCTCTGCCAAGATGAATAAGTCTGGCCATGAAGCATGATGTTAGACATACACTTCGTTAGGGCACAACACTGAGAGGCTATTCTATTGTCAAAACGTAAACTGGTATTTCTGCATGGCACATATTTTATTGTAAGAGCCCAACTTAACCTCTCTTGAAATAATACCTAAATTATGACTCTAAAGAGCAATAGTGTTGACAAACTTCTGCAATATAACCAAGGAGATGGCAGTTGCTGCTTATACATTTCTAAACAAATTCATAAAGCTGTTGCACAGATGCACTACAAGTCTTTAGAAAACATTCTAATAGGGTCTACTATACCAATTTTAATTAAGAACAGTTAAAATATACCTTTTCTCCTTTAACTCCTGGCATTCCTGGTAACCCATGCTCTCCTGGTAAGCCCTGGAATTAATAATAAAAATAATAAAATATTTAAGCGTGTATATATATATATATATATATATATATATATATAAAATTGAATGTTTTTATATCTATTGTCTTTAAATCTAAAATTACAGATGAAAATGAGCTTAGACTAGATTATTTATTGTACATTAATACTGACCCATAATGCTAAAGAGCACAAATTAAATAATGCTTAATTAAGAAAATCTAGGAATCATTTCTTCTTTAAATCAATATTTAATAATTAAGATTATTTCCCAGGCCTTTTCAGGGCAGAGTTGCAGGGTTTTTTTTTTTTTTTTCTTTTATTTCAAAATGTTCTCATGTCTTGGAAACCAAACATTTTTCAAGGGAGTAGGCTATAGATACAAACTTGAGTTTTAAGTAACAGATGTGTCTTATCTTTTTTGACCATGAAGGAATGCATAGTCCATGATGCAATCTTGTCTCTTGAAAGCCTCAGTAAATTAATCCTGCACATTCTTTCATAATTTCTAATTTTTCTTTTCACATTTTTTACTTCAGTATCTTCCACTGCCCTTTTTTCAAAGATTAGTTACAAATACAATGAAATGAGATAAAACAAAATGAGTAGAAACTATGCAAATACTTCAGAAGGTTAAACTAATATCTGATTCTCTTACTATGCTTGAACAGATAGAGAAAACTTTTCTCATAACTCTTCTACTTTATTCAGCCAACTACTGTATCAAACATTTTTACTTCCATAGTAAATATCAAAAACTGACAAAATCAAACAGTCACATCTAAGCATGGTGTTTAAATGCAAATAGAAAGCAGCTTTCAAAGAAAGGCACAGAAATGCATATTGCTTTTATTTTTTTTCACAGTGGGAAACATAGATCTATAAACAGCTGTATATGAAGTATGAGGACACATCTATGCCAGCCGTAAAGATTCAACAGTTGTGTTCACTCTCTCTGTTGTATTCTGTCCTTAATACAGACAGCTACCTGTTTCAACCAGTCTTTCAAATTCAAAGTGTAAGGAAAAAAAAAAAAGATACCTAAAGATTATTCTGCTTATACCAAATCATTAAGAGAATATCTGGAAGTTTAATTTATCAACTATGGAACACACATTATGTCCATGTTTGTGTATACACTCCTCCTGGAGGATACCCCTTAACAGGCTGTGGTCTCATGGTTCAAAACATCTGTATCCTGCTTCTGACATCACCTGACAGTCTGCAGTGGATATGGATATTGGGGTTTAGAATCATAGAATCACAGAATTGCTCAGGTTGGAAAAGACCTTCAAGACTATCAAGTCCAACCACAACATAACCAGTCTTAACACCCAGTCTTGGGTGTTAATAGCTAAGTTCCCAGGGTGTTTGCTAACTAATGTTTCCACGCATCTCCCTGATTTCCACAGCCTTCATTGGTTTCCAGAATCATTACTCCAGCCAAGTTCTTCCATCACAGCACTGCTCTTCTTCTCAGGAACTCTTCTTTTTTGACACTGCTACTTCCAGGTACTCTCACCCCTCAATTGTTTCTGTCCAAATAGTGTACGTGCACATCTGATGATTAGTCCCCACACTGGTGAATCTGCCTTATGTCTCCATTGACTGAGGAACCCATTTGTGTCACTTTTGTTTGGTACAGGTCCTGTCAGAATTTAAAAGCAGCTCCTACAGTTACACTGAGCAAGCTGTACCTTTCTGAAGTTAGAGGTTCAGGTTTTGACACTGTTACACACATACGAACACACGTATTATCTGCCACCTGTCAGTGTTTCTTATTTAAGCTATTTTTTCACTAACAGCAGCCATACAGTAGCTTTCAGTGCTTTGTGACTATCAGCAAGTCTCTATACATTTCACTTGGAAAACGAATTTGTCATCATAAGATTAATCTTGTTTCATTCTCTACAGGAGTATTTTAGTAATTTCACAGTAATTCAATAAAGGGGTTTTCGATTAATTTCATCCCAAGCAATATCTCTACTCTGTTTAAAGATTTAATGCTGCCCCTTTTTTAACAGAAATAGGTAAAGGATGAGTCTGATTCCGAGTTTTGCTCATAAATTTGGCCTAAATGACTATATATATATATACTGTATATATATATATATATATACATATATTATTTTCCTCTTATTAATCTTTACCCTTTTAATTAGAAATAAATCAGGATAGCAGGAAAGTATAGACAGAAAGAATAAGGAAGACAATGCATTTAAATCCTTGGAGATCTCTTACTTCCCCTATTTATTCTCATTTTGCACCACACACAATTGTTCTTTCCAGCTCATGGTATAACACTTCTCACATTTTGCCAGAGATTTTCTGTTTTCACCTAATCTTGTGAGGTAAGAGCAATTTTTGTAGAGTTAATTAACTGTGAATTAAAAATAAATCAACAAAACTAGTATCACCATTTTCACATACTCATGCAGATGGCAACACAAAAACAAGAAGAACATAAGCAAATCACAGAACTCTACCCTGGGGCACAGAACCTCACTGTACTTTGACAGCTGATTTCTACAGTACCAGGACCTATCGTATCTTCTGTGTCACTGTTTCACTAGCTAACATCTCACATGCCACACCTTACACAGTTAGATGAAATTACACAATACATACAACTTCTCCTGGCTCTCCCCTGGGTCCTATAGGTCCTGGAGGTCCTTGCAGTCCCTGTAAGTGATATTGTACACACCTGAGATAAAAGTCATCGCTTTTGTTTTACGTCAGCGTAAAGAGTTCTGATATACAAATAAATTAAAACATCTGTAACTAAAATTTATCTTCTATGTGGAGTAAGAAGTACAGATTTTGCTCAGGTTTACAGATTCTTTTTTAATCAAACATTTAGTACGATAAATCTCTGAGACTACAACTTTACAAAACACGAAGTATATATACTAAGTAAAAAGAAGTAAACTCAAAGGTATTATTTAAAGGAAAAGTCTAAATGAAAGAGGTAAAACAAGTTATAGTCTTCCCTGAAGAGACAGATTTAGAAGTGATTTTTGAATTATGTGGCAGGTGCTCATTCTCTTCTTGGAAAAGAGCTAATTAGAAAGACTAGCGAACTGAAAGACTCCAGAATATAGAACAAAGTGAGGACTGCAAAGTAGAGATAAAAAGATGACTTTAAGTAAACCCTAATGATTCTTTGGATCTCTACAAGCCCCTTCTAGATGGTATAAAGTATGATGGTGATCTAGATTTCCATTGCAGTAACAATTATTTCAGCAGCTGTACCTGAAAGTACACATTAACCTCCAAAGAGCAGTTGAAGGAGTTTACTTAGTAGAGAATCATTTTAATGACCTCAGGGAGCTACAAGTCTCTGGACCCCCATCTCAACACCTGTGATGCTTTCTGATGATTTAGGGAGCTTGGGTACTATCAGCATATAATGAAATTCATACACAACATACAACAAAGTTTGTAGTTGCTATGTTAACTCTACACAGTTACTTTTCACATACCTTAGATCCTGGATTTCCGATAAGACCAGGTGGTCCAGGGTCTCCTGTTTCACCCTAATAATATTTTTTTGAGAAAATAACAGCTTTATTGTTATGTCTCTCAGCATGAGAAACATGTACTAGAAATGAATTTAGTATGCACTAGTAAAAAAAAAAATACCTTATTTCCTTTTGATCCTTCCATTCCAATTTCTCCCTAGAAAAACAGCAAATACGACCATAAGAAGTAGAATCTTAAACTAAGATCAGCTAATAATTCAACTCTCTACCCTAGAATATTACAGTTGCAAACTTAGAAAACACAGAAAAAAATTAAAGAACTTCTGCTGCCTTGTGGAAACTTTGAAAGGCATTTTTCTTTCAAACTAATTCTGCCTGCAGGTTTCAAGAACAATTGCTTAAAGTGTTCGCTTGAGAGCTTCTCTAGTCTAAAGCTTATTCTTTCCCAATAAATCACTACTTGTGACATAACATTCATCTCCAAAACAACACATTATTACAGCGTGCCTTATTTTGGTTATTATAATATGTTTATCACACGTATCTAAGCAACCTTCAGTTGTGTATGAAAAAATACAACATGCTTCTGCCCAATGTCACAAGAGAGGACAATAGTTAATTTTAAAAAGCAACAGAAATAAACAGTCTCTTAAAGAATAAGTGTTCTTAAAATATCCCCCCCCCCCAAAATAGTGAGGAATTATGAACACATAAAATGGCTATAAAAGTATTGCCCACTGTTAAATGCTACACTATGGAAACCATTAAACTAATGGGCCACACATAATTCTGTGAAATAAATGAAAGAGAGAAAAAACCTTCAGGGAACAAAAAAAGTACGTAGTTTAAGATCAGTTCAGGGACAGTAACAACTGACAATCCATCTGTCTCAATAGGAACAGTGAAGAACTGGGTACTATTCCACATCTCAGTGTTTTAATTCTAACTGGTTTGAATTTGATGCACGTGTAAGGAAATGATAAAAATGTTATGATACAAAATCACTGAATCTAACGGAAGTACACAAATAAAAGAACTGCTATATGAACAACATACCAAAACCAAACGAACACAATAAATGTACATTATTCCTATAAACGGCTAAAAGTGCAGTTATACTCACTGGATCTCCCTTGTACCCCATTTCTCCCTATGAAAACATGAAGGAAGGGATAAGATGGGGTTATTTTCAAGTAGTGAACAGTTCATATGTGCCTGCTTTTGGTCAACAACCCTTGAAACAATGTTGTCTTTTACCCATATAAAATATAAAAAATATAGATATATGAACTGCAATAGTTTCTGTGAGAGATACATATCTATGCATGTCTATTCCTCAGTAAAAATGTTTAGAAAACTTCGGATGAAATGAAATGATATTGAACTAAAGATGCTACTAAATAGCAACATTAGGACTGTTACAAGCTGTTGGAACATTGAAGTTTACTTGCATATGTGAATATTTTCTCAGGGTAGACCATGAGAAAATTACTGGGGACATTCAGAAGCTGACATCTTTTCCTATGCCTAAGCAATTTTTTCTTGACCTTGAGTATATTCTCCAAGATTAGATCCATACATTCAGGCACTTTCTAGCATTGCACAGAAGCACAGAAATAATAACTTACCTTTTCACCTTTTGCACCTGGCATTCCTATTTCTCCTTTCTGACCCTTTAAACAAAATATATTATATTTAAAATCTTTTATATTCCAACAAATGGAAAAACTCCTCATGTGTTACATCTGTATTCTATTTTGTGTAGGGCCCATCATTACAGAGAAACTACTTTTAATGGTCATGATTTGCTATTAAAATATTTACTGATTTTTTTTAGTTATTTGGAGGCTTTTCCCGCTGCAAGGCAGGCCATCTGATTTCAGTTCTGCTCAGACAGAGCTACGGAAGCCACACATAATTCTTCCTGCATTTTCCCTTTCTGGCTGCCACAGACTAGAGGACAGAGGTTCACATACAATACCTGCAGGAAGGTAAACAAGCTGGACATCAGACTACACCAATCAAAGAGTGACACATCTAAAATCTATTGCTTTAAGGACCACTGTAATAAATCAGATAAACTATGGTAAAGGTGGCAGAGACAGCTTAGATAGCAGCTTTGGATTTTCTCCAAATTTCATCCAAAATTCTTACAATTTCTCCCTTTTGGCCTTTAGATCCAGGGGTCCCAAGTAGTCCTATTAGACTTGTATCACTCTGGGAAGAAATATCATAACAAAAAACATGTCAATATCGATTTAGGATTAAGTTACCAAAACAATTTCATGTAATTTACGTAAGAGGAACACCAAATTCCCATACAGTACATGTAAGTAACATATTGTAGCAATGCATACTTTTTCATGTATTCATATTCTACTCACACTTGCAGAACACACACAAAAGCATAAAAAGCAAATATCTATGCTGAATATTGTTATGCAAATTTGTGATCTTCTTTTAAATCAGTGCAAATAATATATTTTTAAATGCTAATTATTACAGTTCGTTTCTCAAGTATGTTTGAAAGGAACAACAAATATAACTATGTCAAAAACACAAGCTTTTACTTCTGAGCAGCACAGACTTCTATTATAGCAGTGAGACGTAAAGAGGGAATTAATGTGTTCAACAGGCTTCTCACACTGCTTCTCATAGAAAACAGATAGAAGGAACAGGAGTTTGGGCTATATGCTTCTAATGTAACTTGAATAAAATTCAGTTATTTAAAAAACGTTAAGGTCCTGATGGATCCTCTGCAGTTTTTAGGGTTTGTAGCAGTTACTATGCTAATTACAAACAACAGCTTAAGGGGAAGAGGCAAATACTCACTGAAGGAACCTGAGTACTGTTAAGTTGACTACTGCTTGACTTAGAACAACCTAGATGCCTGCCATTATATAAGGAACGGGCTATAAGTTAAGATTCTTTCTATCTTGTGCATTTCTTTTGCACATATGGAGGGGAAAAAAAGGCATTCAAACAAAAAGCTGCTTCTATGTTCTTCACATATTTATAGTCATTCTCTCTGTAACAAAATGCAAGAAAAATATGCTGAAGAAAAAAGCCTTTGGAAAGCAAAGATGAATTATTCACAAATCATCATGTAGTTATGAAAAATTTTCCAGAGCAGACTGTGATGTAGTTTCAGTTGTTATGCTTTGTTGTTTCATTTTTGTTTGCCAGAGAACATTTCAGATTAAATTGATCTGTACGCCCTTTCCAAAGATGTTTAGAAGCAGGACTGACTGAATTGACCTTATATCTAAGTATGGTAAAATGTAAATAAAAAAAAAATGACAAAGAGAGCCCTTGAAAGCCCAAGCAAAGGATGGTAGCAGAAGCCTGAGACTGTAAACACACAGCATGAACCACTGTTTACAGGTCACCAAAGACATGTAATACAGAGCAGAGCAGAACCAGTTCTTGATATAACAAACAGAAAAAAAAAATGCAGGTATCAAATGTGTGCAAAGCATCTCTGTAAATACAGTGAAAGCACAGAAGGAAGGTATATAAAAAGCACAAGAAGAAATATGAAAATAATCTTGTCCGACAAGAACAGCTACAAAGAAACAACAAAGAGGAAAAAAATGCTCCAGTACTGTCTCTCACCCCACAAAGGATCAGTGCCTCTCATTATCCTCACTAGATTCCCCTCACCTTCATTAAAGAAAGACTGATGTATTTAGTTTGCCATTTATCACAACTTGATGCTGTAAATCAGGAATTCTGTTCATAGCAGTCTTTAATCGTGCATGGCTCAAAAAATAAGACTTCAAAGATTTGGACAATTGCCTTCTTACTTGATACTCTGATTAACTGCAAGTCAGAAAAAGCTAAGTTGCAACTAATTGTGTAAATACACTGCAATAATGGCAATTCAGAAGAAGTGCAAAAGGCTTAACAGGATAACATGCTAAGAAATAGAGAAATGACAGAAAAAGATTATACTAATTTATGATAAGAATTCAGATGATCTCTCACTGATTTCCCATCTTTATGCTGGCAGTGTTTGTCATGACTCCTATAAATACCAATACAAAGAAGCTGTACTAACACTCAGAAAAATCTGATTTTCTGTATCTCTATAGCAATAAAAATATGGTCACAATTCAAGCAATTAAAAAACTCCTCAAATGGGAATAAGAGTTTGTGAGATCCTTGAGAATAAGCAAAAATCGTTGGAAAAATACAAAACTTTCCTTTGGTGTAAGAAACCTCAAGAGTCCTCTGAATATCACTGGAATATCATCCCATGAGTGCTTACAATCAAAGCACCCTGGAAATTGTATGCTGGAATGTGAAAGATTACTTGGTACCTTTGAGATGCACTGAATAAAATCAACACTTATCACACTATGCAACAGTGTGGAAAAAAAAGAAAGTTAATGGTGCCTTAATGAAAAATCAATGGCAAAGCAGACATGTCTCTGATGACTTACTTGATGGGAATGTTATGTTCCCAGCGTAAACTGCATAGAAACTAATGTTTATTGTTGCTGCTGGAGACATCAGTTGACCCTAGCAAGATCTGAACATGTAGTTATAATAAGCCTGTGTATTTAAAACCTGCTACTTGAATCAGAAAGCCATTGTCTCTCTCATCTGAAACAAAACCTTAGCATTTCCTTGTTGAACAGTTAATTGCTCACGACAGAGTCATTAAAATCTTCAAACTAGACAGCTGAAGGAAGAGGAATGTTGGTTAGCAGTTCAGAATTTATGAGACAATTAATTTACAGACACAGAGCAGCTGGTGTACATTCCTGCAGAAGATTGTTAATTAGGAAATGTAAGACACCTTAGGAACTCTTAGAGCCATGCAATGACAAGAAATGGGAGTCTTGGAGACAGATGCTCATGAGCTCCTGAAGATCCCCAGAGTTTTGTATTCCCTGATACAGAATTAACCTGAAAGGGACCCTCTGGGTAAAAAAGATGAGTAGGCCAGAAGCAGAGAATGAGTTACAGTAAATACGGTATTGATAAAGAAAACAGGAATGTTATTGGTGAAAGCTGTCTTTGGCAAGAAAAGGGAAGAAAAAACCCAGAAAGTACAAATACAAATTAAATAAAATTTAGACACATACATGTGAAATGGCAGATCAAACCCAGAAACTTAGTCTCCAAGTATAAAAATATCCAAGAGAGCATACAAAATCATACTTAATTCTTAACCCAAGCTCTACATTTATAGACTGATTTGGAATGGATTAAGTACCATAAACATCAGAGATATCATGTCAATGACAAAAGCAACAAGAAAGATATGTTTCACATTAATTTCAATCCTGAATCTTTTTTTTTTTTCCTGAAAAGGTTTTTTGTACTAATCTAGATATCTTATACAGTAAAAATAGTCAGATTTCACCTGCTCTTCATAGTTACACATTTTAACATTAAAGTAGATGAATATCTTCAGGTTTGATATGCATGACAGAAAGCAGGAAACACACATTAGCCTATGAATTAAGCAATTCCTACAATAATGCTTCATAAGCCTTTGAATGAAATATGACTTTTTATACAGATAAATTATGTACTCACTTCAGCATCAATTAAGAAAGTTTGCACAATCTGTGAATCACAATGCTTTACAATGGCAGTTCCTACAACTGAATAAATGGTCTGAAATATCCATGTAAGAGTTTAGGAGAAAATGGCAGCTTATGTGCTATTTTAACATCTTTCTAAGAAGCAATTCTAGGTGAAAAATATCATATAATTAAGACAATATTCTTATTAGTCTACAATATATACATATGGACAATCTCACAGACCTCTAGCAGACCTTATTTAATTACCTACTTGCCTTTCTGTTCTATTCTTAGGATCATGTCAGGTTAGGGAAAGAAAGAAGAAATGTCACATGTGATTTAGAGTAATTATGTTTAGAGCCGGGGAGCTGGTGTTTTATGCTAACAGCTGGGTGGTCCAGCTGCCTCCTTTTTGAGTTACAGCATTCAAAAATAGAGGAATACAAGACATGGAAGATAAGACGTATGGCAGCAGGATAGATGATATAGTAGGTGTGCAGATTGCAGACTAAGCCTATACAGGGGTGCAGAAGGGGAGTAGAGAAGGACCTACCTTTCGGATGTAGCTTTTGGAACATGGTTGCAAAGACTGAAATTGTAGTCACTTCTATCTTAGATGCTTCTTAGCTATTAAGCACACAGACACGGACAGACAACTCAAATTTCCATACCTCATTATAATGCTTGTTCAATGAATCCAGAATTCCTTTTAGTCCAGAAGGACCCTATAAGGAAGAAACATGTATCAGAAGAACATTTTAATTAAACTAATGTTATGTTTACCTACTTGTATTCAAAGAGCACTGGTCCTGTAAGTGGACTTAGATTTTTATTTCCACAATAGATTATTTTATATATATATACATATTTTTAATTTTTTTTTCCTCCCGTCACAATGAGAAGCACAATCAGCTTCAAAATCCTTGAGTTGTGAAAACTGGTAACTGTTTTGTAGTAACCTCTTCTGTCAGAGAAGGCAGAGATGACATTCACATCAATTCTAACAGGAGAATTTTTTCTTGGATGAATTGAATCTTCTGCAGCACTTTAAAAATCCTTTTCACTAAGTCAAAGCACAAATTTTGATGTGGAAGCAGCTCCAGGTGTGACTAAACAGTCAGATATCTTAACTCTGAGTACTAAAAGGGAAATTGAGGAATGACAGAATTCTCTGAAAGATTTTTTTAGTTTTATTGGCTATGCAAATGCAGACCTAGACACCTTTTAACTAAAATTTCAAGAAAGAACATGCTTCTAATTTAATGCAGGCTCAGGATGGAGAGAAAACAACAGTGACAAACAACAACAAAAAACAAGAAAAGCAACATTTTTAGACATGTTCTGCCACAAACCAGGCCTTCAATGAGATTTTAGGTGTTGTGAATCAGGGCAGAACGCAAAAAATTGAGAAAAGATTTTATGAAATAAAACTTTGGTAAATTTAAAAATTAAAAAAGTCTCTCTCTGCAAGCTGTGATTACACATCACTCAATATGAACTACAGCCACTCATGAGGGTGTAAGAAATGTTTGACTACGTTAATGAGATAAAAATACCTGTTCAATTCATCTGGTCTGAATGAAAAGCATTATACTGAGATAGGGCACAAAGGCAACTGTTGTTCTATTGTGTTACAATTATAGACAATTTACAGGAGCCTACAAGCGTTTGTGCTGGTAGGAAAAATGTAGCTGGCATAGATGTTCCCTAAAGATTGCCTTATGAAACTGAACTCTGTTCAGTTTTGAAAAGGATTGTTCCTTAAGAAAATACAGTGTGCTTATCAGTCAGAAACTTTGTGTCAGACATTAGAGATTAGTCAGAAAATTTAATCACAGATTTATACTTTTATAAGGTCTTTGTTAATTGTTTTACAAACCTTGTTATTACACACACATTTCTCACATTTTCAAGCTAAAGGGTCTGTATAATTATTATAAAAAGTCAGAAGTCAAATTACATCTCACCCACAACAACAATTTGTCAAGATGAAAATAATATTGGTAAGATTTTCTGAACAAGAACTGCTGCCAAACTCACAGCAGCAGAGGACCAAAATTCCAAAGTATTGCTAGAAAAACTGAGAAAGTGTCCACTGATTCCATGCAGAGACACATGGAAAATATTGAAATGCTAAGAATTAATCTGTGTAAATATTGCCGGAAGTTTTACTGCTGAGAGTAATAATGGTATATTAGTTATTTCTACCATATTTACTACATGAAAGCTTACAGCTGTGTCACTCCCTCTTTGTTCACTATCACTGGAAGAGACACAAGCCCATCTTTTTTTCTATTCATTTTAGTTTGGAAGTGAGTTGTCACTTCAAGTTTACAATGTAAAATAATATAAATATTGTCATGATGTTTTGACCTAGATGTTCTCTCGATTCTGATTTCTACAATTAATGGCAGAATTTATACTCTGATATCCATATTAAAGATGACAGTTCAGAACTGGTAATGAGCCAGGATGATACTCTATACTTATTCAGTCTCTCAGCCGAGACACAGTGAGGTTTTAGCAGGGACTCTCTAATGTGTCAAATGATTAAAACAGCAGAATTTATCATCCCTTTTCATTTGCCACTGTGTTGTTTCCTTCACTTTGTTTTTCAGTGGAAAAACAGTAAAAACAAGTCTGCTGCAATGATAAAACAGAAGGATCACATAATTTATCTGCCACCAACTCTGACCTCTCAGATATTAACTGTGCATCACATAAATCATTTTTGACAACATGGGAACCCTTTTGATATGTCATTGTTTTGAGAAAATGACATAACCTCAAGAAACCCCAGAACTATTTTGTGACTAAGGCAGTCTTGGGAATCTCGTGGCATATTTGGTTGCGTTCTTGACAGTGTCACAGGCTTTGTGTTACCAGAGGTAAACCACCTCTCTTAATTTTTCCATTTCCAAAAACTGACATAAATTTAATAATTCCATCAGTTCTTCAATAATGAAACGAATAAAAAGAATAACATGTTTATACTGCAACAAAAAATACTTTTATTCAAGTGTGTCTTCCTAAGCTCTAGCCTCTACCTTCCATTCCATGCTGTTTCACTCTACTAATGTAGCTGCATAATCCACTCTTGAAGTCTCTACAGGCAATAACCAAAACAGCACAACTGGTTTGCAAGTGAATAAGACGTAAAATTCGCATAGGCTGAAGAACTACTGTGCAGGCAAATTCTGCCTTTTGTATGAGAATTTTGCACATCTGTCACTTTGGATGCTTTTCAAGCTTGCTTCTATGCAAGTAACAATGAAAAGCTCACTTGAGTAGGGTTTCCTTTTTATTATTGTTATTTTAAAATGTTGTTTATCACATTCTGCAATTGAAGTAACTAAAGCACAAAAGCATACAGAATACATGCACATAAATAAGAATTTAAAATACATCCTATTTAAAAAAATTACAAACAGGTTTCAGGTGTAATTTCAATTGTCAAGGTAGGAACAAACTGTGAAATTACTTTGGTTTATAATGTATTTTCTTCCCTTAACTATTGTAGTTTGTTTGCATTCTGTGATTGCTGAGAAGTGTACCTATTCTCACAGTCTATGTAGTGAAATGTGTAACAAGTGAATTGCAGTGGTTGCATCTGAAGAACAGGCCATTTTTGAGAATTCAGCAATGTAATCACTTTATCCATCTATTTCAGATCTACACCTAGTCAAGAAAATAGAATACCATTTTCTGACTACTATCGTGTAAAAAAAACCCACCAAAAACAAAAAACTGACCCGTGTACATACGTAACATTGAAAAGTTATTCCAATGAGCAAAAAGAAAGAATACATTGAATAAATTTCATTTTTCTATGAATTTTAAAAACTTCAATGTATAGAAACAAACCATATGACCAGTCATTGCCAGCCACTCACCTGCTACCATTTAGGCATTTATAATATTTTTTTTAAATGCAGCAGAATGTCCAGCAATACCAGAAATGCTACTGACAATTTTCACTTACCATTGCTTTGATTTTCTGTTTATTGTAATTAACTGATAACATTCATTCACTTGCAAAACATTGGTAGAATGACAGTATTTCCTGAAGCGGAGGAAATGAGATTTCCAATGCAAACTGCTGGCTACTAAAGATAACTGCACTGGTGGCACTGACATACATACTGAATAAGAGGGACTAAAATTGGATGGAATTAAATGAAGAAACTCAAGTAGGCTGTGAACTTCCCCACTGCCTCATAAGGAACACAAACAAAAAATAAACCTTATTTCAATTGAAGACTTTAAGGAGACTTCATGCTAATCTTTGAAGAAAGAACGATTGCAATGATAAAGACAGAAAATTCAGCCCCTTGAAAAGGGAAACGACGAACCCTGGTGAACCAGTTCTTGATACAAAGAATTTGATGCTTCAGATCCCTAGTTAAAGAAACTTCTGGGAACAGAACAAAAGTAAACTATATTCATTCTGTTTGTGAACAGTAACTTTGGACATTCTGATAGAAAACAGTTGAGATATAAGAGGATGAATCTTGATTGCAGTGTTTCAACCTATCATTTAGGTTACTCAACACTTATTTGCATGCTCTGCCGCATATAGCTTCTTAGATAAGATGACTCTTGGCCAAATCATATGCTTCACAGCTTTAAAAAATAATGCTGATGGTATTTCTCTTCTGCAGAACACTTACACTGAGCAGAAATCAGACTTGCCCCAGAGAATGCTGCTATACTTGTAGAAGTATGTAGAACAATTCTAGTTTGCTGTTCTTTATTTTTGAAACAATTTGATGATGCACTGTAATAGAACCATGGAAATTATTCAGCCCTTACTGTTCCAGCAGAGACAAATTGGAATGGAAGAGATCAAGTTAACCCTTAGTGGAAAAACCAGAAAATTTTCTTTTTCTGTACTATTTACAATAAAACAAAAATATAAATTCCTCTATACCTTAGACAGGTTTCACCAAATCCATGATGTGTCCTATACTATTCTGTTTCAGTGTCAGTATCTCCCACAAACAACCAAACCAATGCCAGATGCCACACAGTTTAGAAATGCAATAAAATCTCTAGTTCAATAGTAGAAACACAAATGACCTTCCCTTAACAGAACTCTGAACAGAAGGCAAGCAGTGATTCTTCAGGCCTTGACCAGAAAAAGCAATTTGCCTAAGGGAAGGTTACAAAATTTGCCCAGTGCATCACTAGGCCAACAGCATATAAATGTCAAGTTCAGACATCTTCCATACATTTGCTTTTAAGTATTGAAAGAAAAATAAATGTACTGGTGCTGTAACTAGAAAAATTATGAATTAAACACTTGGAAAAAAAAGCTATGCTGTACCCACTTCTGTGATGCTAAGTCCTGCAGATGTTTTTTGTTAGCAGCTACTGCAGAAAAAAGCTCTCAGTTCAGCTCTACAGAGAGATCAAAATGCTGTACTTAGAATATCATAGCATCTTACTAAGAGAGCATTTTTTTGTTTTATAAAATAAGCGTTTTGAATTCAACATAAAACCATTCAAAATAACAATATGTGAAAGAGACAGCATCTGTTTCAAAGGACTTTAGAAGAAAATGCAAGTAGGAAAATGTATGAAACACATTATAATGGTACAGAGATTTTTATTTCACACTCGTAATATCCAGAATGTTTCTGAGGGAGAAGGGAACAGTGTATTTTACAGAAGCTTTTAAGTTCTCTAGTTTTTTAAAGGGAGGAAGCAATCAATAAACGCTAGAGGGAGCTGCTGTTCTACTTAAACCATTTGGGTTCCTTGTTTTCAGCATAAATTGTTGTGCGCTAGAGTGTGGCACGCGGGAGCACTCGTCTCAGCTTTCTACTAGTGAAACGATATGTAGAACAGTACTCAGAAACGTCAGAAACATGGATGCAATCCATGAATTCTGAACCAGAAGGGAATAACAGTAGGTTTTAAAAGTCTGCAATACTCATCGACTCTTGTGGGCACAGGATTTGCACCAAAGAGGGAAAAAAAAAAAAAAAAAGACATAATAAAGGACTCCTGCAAGAAGATGCAGACTCCCTTAAACCAAGTAACTCAAAACTTGCAGGTTTTACACCAATGATGTGGAAATAATATTATGGGACCAGAAACTCACTGCAAACATCAGATTACCAAAAATAAAAAACACCCAAATCAGCAACAAAAAGAATTGAATAAGTTTTAGAAGAGTTAGACTGAGAATATAAAGTAAAACTTAATAGCAGCAATGCCAGAAGTAGTTGAAAAATAATTATTTTTATTTATCAAAGTGCATACCCCTTAGTAATGTCCAACATACAACCCTTTGGACTGCTCTGAATGCGATTTATACCCTTTATACAGCTTTTTTCTTTATTTTAGGACTGGGTTTTATACCAAATCCCTCAAGTATCCTAACGTCTGCACTCTAGTGTCCTCAAGGAGGCAGAATTTTCCATCTTAAAGGTTTTGGGTTGGTTTTTTTTTTGTTTGTTTGTTTTGTTTGGTTTGGTTATTGCTGAATACCTGGATGATGTTCTAATATCTAAATAAAGCATAAACTGATAAATAAGTTTGGTAAATTTATTAACACCCAGTAAGTAGCTGTCTTAAATATTAATAACTTAATTTTCTTCTGAAATAAAATATTCTTAGTTTCTTAAAGTATCAAACACTAAGTTTACTTTTCCTGGAGAAAACTCCAGACTGCAGTGAGCCTACTTCTTACATGTTAAGTCAATTTGGTAAGCATTTTCTACCCTATGTATGCCAAATTTATGACAGTAACCATCCTGTGGGAGTGATAGTTCTGAGGCCAAATCACAGGCTGTATCCATATTCATGAGGAGGCTGCCACCACTATTAGAAGCAGAGGGGTAACAGTAAGAAACATACAGCAAAATTCAGTGTGTTCTGAGTCTTGAAAAAGAGAGGACAAGTGATGAATCCTGTTAAAGTCTTTTGAGTATGTTCAAATTGTAGCACCTTAAATATGGGGATACTGCCAATGCATATTAATAAGCATTTCTTCTTGTACAGCATGCTTTTTGTATGTTATTTTATCAGTTGTGGAAAAAGAATTCAAGATGTATGTAGAATGTATGTTGAATTCAAGATGGTGTAGCTGTACCCAAAATAAGGACTGTATTAAGATGGTTATAAATATATTTAACCAATATTTAAGCCATGACTGCTTGATGAACACTTGCCTGATAAAGCACTGCTAGGGTACAGTCCCCATACAGTGCTCCTTGAATGGACCCTCTGTGTTGAAAAAGGGGAGCTTTGCACTGTTGTAGGAAAATTTGAAATAGCCTTAAATAATAAAAGTGCAATTTAGCTTCCACTCACTGTTTCTGGTGAGCCTGCCAAAGACCATACATCCTTCCAAGCCTGACTTTCAAGCACATACAGTTTTTCATTGGTTCATACAAAGTTATGCATCTTGTCTTTTTTATGTTCTTACTTTCTGTTTGTTTTTATTTTTAAGGCCATTTTTTCAATATTTGTATTAAGAAAGATTCTGCATCACTTCTTTCCTCTGTTTGGACACTCCTGAATCTGCATTGTCATTTTAGCATTAGTAACCCATGGTGTGCAAAGCATTCAAACAAACAAGGCTTCAGTATGACTGTGAGCAGCAGAGGATGAATTTTTAGGTATTAAGCTGTATGCATGATAAATGAACATGATTATCTATTTCTTCCTGAACATTTTTTTTTATGAAAAAGGGAAATAAATGTGATTTATAACATTTAAGTGGTGGGTTATGTTCCTAGATAATTGTAAGTGATATATATTTCAATTTATTAATTCTATTTAATGCAGCAAGATTCTGTTCTCTAGAAGTAAACCTTGATGTTTTCCCTCACTGAGAACTTGAGGTAAAGGAATCAAATGTTTTAACATGTAAACTGCTGACCTTTATAATTTCAGATAAGCAGAAAAAGAATCACGAAATCCTTGTTTGATGTTATGAATGTGAAGCAGCAGTGGCTTACTTATTGCACAAATTAACAACTATATTTGTATTTGTGCACAATAATGTTTTTACAGTACAATATATAGGGAATGTTATAAATATGACCGAATCTTCCTCTACCAAAAGAATACTGCTTTCATTTTAGGTTAAGAAAGCCAGATTCATGCTTGATTTCAAACTGGAAATCATATATTTCTTAAAAAATAAATCCCAAATCTCTTAGATCTGAGTTAAAACCATTAGTGATTCATATTATTAATCCTTTCATAGAGTCATGTATTTCCTAATCTTTTTAATTCTCCAGTAAACTCATCTGAACCACAGCTGAGTGCTCATTCCATTGCAGGGTATAATCCTCCCCATCATTCAGGCAGTTGGCACATACTTCACAAAGTCCTTCATCTTTCAAATTACCCCTCTGAGACAGAAATTATCCCGTCTTCTACAGAGCATCACGCATTTTGTAAAGTGAATGAATGCACAGTATTCCCATTTAGTATACATGGCTGGTCTTTCTTTGAAATGCCAGACATCTTCTGTATCCTCCACAGCAGTGAGCATCTTGCTTATTCCCTTCTGTATTGTTCTGTGCATTCTCTCATATTTGCGGACACAGTCCCTTTATCTTTGCTGCATCAGAAGGCTGGGCCTAGTAGCCAACTGATATAGCAGAGCACTGATCAACTGTTTTCAACTATAACCAGGCTTAGGCAAGCTGTTTAAAAACACTAACAAAGATCCCTGTTCCAAGATGGGGTGGATATTTCCTATCCCCCTGCTCATTACTCACAGGAGGTCCCGGCGGTCCCGGTTTTCCAGGGAGGCCTGGCTTGCCTCTTCTTCCCTGGAAACAGAAAAGAGCAGCAGATGTTTATAAATGTTACTGCTAATGACTGATCAGTAATAAGAACTTTGTTTAAAAGAAAGATTTATTGCCTTATTTAGTAGCAAGAAGTTAAAAAATTACCCACAGGGAATATTTATACAAGTAATTGCAACATCACCCAAGTCTTGCACTTTTAGGATTGTTTTTAAAAATTAAGAGAAATTGCATATTTGCATCACTGTAACACTTACTTTCACATTTCAAAGCTTTGTCTGAAGTGAGAAAGCATATTGATACAGGATCCTGATGAGGTGAAAATAACTTATATTGCATCCAAATGTTCCAGAGTTTGGAGTGCTGAATGGTGTCGCAGCTGTAGTCTCCCTAACTCACGCGGTCAGCACAAATGTGGAATATAACTCTATTAACAAACACCCACATCTTTCCTCAGGGTGTAAGAACAAGCAAAAAACAGCCAGAGATTTACCTGGAAAAATAATTCATCTTCTTCATGCAATTAGTACTATCTGCATACACACTGGACACGCAACATAATTTGCATTAGAACTTCAAGTCCATAAAAGTCTAAGTAAGTTAACAGGAGACGTTCAAGTCAGTCTGAAAAATACGCACATGTAACTAATATGATATTTTATAATTCAATAGCACAACTGCTGCTTTCACACACACATTTCTTTTTATGAAGATAACATAAAAACGTAAGTAATTTACACCCTTATTACGAAGCTGAAATCCAATGTGCTTTTTTAGAAACAACAGCTGAGTACATCTAACATCTAGGTGCGATGAGAAAAAAAAATTATATCCACACTGACTAATTTTTCTCTGGTATATGAGAAACATAAATTAACAAAAAGCATTAGGAGGAGGTCATGGTGAAAACTTGGTTTAAGAAACTAAGAGAAGGAAAATGCTTGCTGACAGCTCACCATTAGCACATAGGGGATAGTTCTGTAACATATGTTTCCTACATCTAACGCTACTTCTGTATCTTATTAAACGATATCAAACAGAGTGCAGACTAAAAGCTCAGGAACAGAGGGAAAACCTCAGCCTAACTCTCTTAAGGTGTAAACCCTAATGTGTAGAAACCTCTCATGCTCTGCCCCTCGTTAATCACAAATTACCCTGTCATCATCTTGTTTACCTTTAGTAAGGGTGAAAAATCCCTTTCCTCGTAGCCCACAGCTAACCAGGATAATCCACTACTCAGATGTCAGAGGTGCTTCTGAGAAGCAGGACACTAGGGTGTGAAGCCCTTCAAAGCATAGGAAGAACCCAACAGGGGCTACGGGGACACGTTTCATCCACTGGGCTGTGATATTCAACAAGCACATTGCCACTGCAGTTTTATGCATCAGTCATTGTGTTTTAAAGGCAGTGTAAAAAAAATAAATTAATTAAAAAACCAGCATATTTGGAGTGCCAAATTCCTGGGTCTTAACTAGCTGAGACATATGCTATGTGCTGAGCTGTTTAATCCTGTGAGCACTCGCACATGCAGAGCCACAACTGAGGCAGCTCAGAGTGAATGTTCAGAATCAAAATACGGCACCAGGTGCCTATACTAGGTTCAAAGCTCACCACCCACCCCATGATATGTCCCCTGTTGGCTGGTAACACAGCCTGTGCAGCCTTGGGATGAACCAGAGCATGTAAGTCAGCTGAGTTTAGGACACCTCACAGGAAGAGGTCTAATTTTTAACTTAGGTCAGTTCTAGAGCAACCACGTAGTCAGCAGGGCACGAGAGACCACAGTGCTGGGAAAGGTGTGCATATGCAGCCCAAAAAAAGGGACTGTTAGCTATCAGTGCCACCAGCATTGCAGTGTGCTTCTTTGTGACTTTACCCCACGTGCCAAAATCCCATCTAGATTACATGTCCCACAGTTGAGATGTGTGACTTTTGGACTGATCTCTACTTCAGAAAGACAGATGGAAATTAATCTTTCCCAGCTTTCTTGAAAAACAGTAAACTTTCCTGGGGAAGTATGAAAACCAGATTGAGATAATGACGTGAGTAATAAATAGGAACTGCTTCATACTGCTGAAATAGTTCCTGTGAGTTATTACAATCTATACTGCCGACTTCTTGAAGCACCTTCCTTTTCCTGTTTAGACTTATTTAAAGCATCCTGAGGAGACGCATAAAATCACATCAGTCTAAACAAAGTATCAAGGAAGTGTCTCTGGGAAGAAGGCAGGGCTTTGACTGGCAGGCACAACTGTGAACGAGGTGTTAATTACACAGGAAAACACCAAATATGCTCGGAAGGCAATTTTGCCTTTATTTACAAGATGAGCTAAAATGTGATTTATGACATATTGCCAAGTCAAGACTTGAAAAGCTTTCTGAAAAAAAAAAATCCATTATAAAAAATAAAATAAACACAGAGTTATTTCTCACTGTCATCTATTGATTACCAGAACACTTACCTGCTGGAACGCAGAATAAACACTTGTCCTATGTTTTATCCAATCATTATATTATTGGTCATTAAATTATGTGCCACATGCACATAAAACATGTAAAATAATTATACATTTGTATTTTTAGAGGAGCTAAAGTAAATGAAAATACTGAAAATTAAATACAAAGAGAAAATACTGTCATTTTCCTTGAGAGGATGAAAATTTATAAGAATTCAAGTTATAAGCTTCTAGATTTATGGGCTTTTTAATTACATCATGCATTCTTCATTTTCCTTCTACTTTCATAGCCAGTGTTGAAGGTAGAACTTTTTTTTACTTCTTCATAATCATTAACATGCTTTTATTAGCATGAGCATTTCAGATTGAGCTGTTCTGTTGAATGCAAATAACACCATAACACCATGGATGTGAGATAATTCCTTACATCTTAAGAACCATTACAGACAATAAAAAAAGGTATATCTGAAGTGAAACACAAGCTTTTCCTAGAGAAACAAGTTTTAGGGATGCACAAAGAGCTTCACCTACTTCTTTGCAGTCCTGCTTCTCCATGACTTCCCAGCATCAGTATGGGAAAAAAAAATACTGTAGTAAAAGTAGAGATAAATAGTTTATGTTTTTGTTTAGAATAATGTGATTTAAAAAGTTGGAAGAATTTCTGTTGATAAGCCAATTATGGTCTTGCCTTGAGCAGACCATGACCCAGTCTGTGATTAAATATTTACATTTTCATTCTAAGTCTCCCTTCTGGCAAGAAAGAGCTGCAAATACCTTGGTGCCCTCTTGGGTTCATAGAGCAGGCAGAGCTTCAGCTCCAACGTCCCTTTCAGAAGTGGGTGAAAGCCATACTTCTTGCTGTGCTGCTGTGTGGGGCAGAGCTGACATATGCAGCTCAACAAACTGCTCCCTTGCTTCTTTGCAAATGGATGAGATTAAAATCCACTAAAAAAAAGAGCACTAACTAGGTGAAAAAAGTAATGTCTGTGCAGAAAGTAACACATGAACAGTAAAGTAAAAGTTAATTTCATTACTTTTGTAGAGTTTACCAAGCAAACATTCAGGTTTGCTAACAACTAAAATAAATAAGTAACCATTCCAGGCACCACCTAATTTCTTTGAATTAAAAAATGCACTATCATCCGCACTAACTCAGAAAAATAAAAGAGATAAGCAGTGTCAATAGTTGTCTAAAACTATTTAAAAAAACACATAAGGGAAATAAAAGCAAAACACTTCCTGACTATTTCTTTTGTGCTACGTATATTTATTTTGTTGTTGCTGCTGCTGGCATTCAGTGTGATGAGAAAATATCTAAATGTTACTGATATTTTTGCCCTTTCTCTTCACTCCTGTAATGCCTGTTCTGAACTAGTTTGGACAGTAGGCTACTTTCCTCTTCTCTTTAGGACAAACTTCAGCTATGATACAGACATAAATCATTCAAACAACAACTGCTTGATCAGGGACGAAAAGAATGAAATATTAAAAACAGAATAAATAGAGAAATTATATGCTCCAGCAAACCCCAGCTGGGTGCCTAGCTGAAGAACACAGCCATCTGAACTCTTCATTCCTTTCTTCCTTCACCCTTTCTGTTAATCAAAATGACTTGACAAGTTTTGCCTCACATTAGATTGAAAGCTCTTCAGAAGTGAGGCTCGGTGCATCCTTGTGCACGCCTGTACTTTGACTGCAGCTTCTGGGCACGGCTGCAACTCCAATACACAATGGAAGAAATCTATATATCGCAGCTTGCTGCTGTATCATATTACATCCATCTATTCATATATCTCTAAGTATAGAAGAGCAAGACCACTAATCCTGGTGCCTAAAATAAACTGCAGATTATTTTGGGATAAAATCAAGCAGAGTTATGTAGGAATACTGACAAGACTTACAAAATATAATTAATAATTTAAGGAACACACACTTGAGTATGAAGGCAAAAGTTCTTAATAAAGCCTGTGTGAATTTTAAAGGAAAACAGCTAATTAGCAGTCACTGAAACACATCATCATGTTTCAAAACAGAAACTAGTTCTAGAGAAATTAGGAAGCTAGGCTTTAAAGCCCTTACTACGATAGTTATTAGACAAGATTAATGAGGCTTATGTAACTCATTTGCCAGGATAAACTGAGATCCTCTTGCATAAACCTTAAAAACAGACTAAAAGTGGGACAGATACACCCAAAGCAGATGGAAAGCACAGACACTGATAGTGTCCATTGCATGGACACCTCAACAGCCCCTCAGGCACCTAAATGTAGTCATAAAGGCAAGCTCTGAGTAGGTGTTGGATTGTTTCTCCATGCACCCCAAACTGCCTCCAAGAAGCCTAACAATCCTCAGTGTCTGCAGTAATTGAATGAAGCTTTCCTTCACTTTAGCCCTCTATGCTGATACACTGAACCCTTATAAACTCCTATTTTGCCCCTTCATTGTCATTGCCCAATGCTCCTGGTTGCTTGCTGAGTCCACCATAAACCCACTCTGATCCAGGGGAAGAATAGGAGGAGCTGCGGCAGCCCTCTCAGGTATTGTTTCCCATGGTCATGCCAAGCTGCCACACTGTGGCATGAAGGCAGATGTCACACGGTGTTATCAATAAGAAAGCCAGTTCAAAAAGTGCTGGAAAAGGTAGAGAACTAATCACAAAAAATCCAAGCAATCACACACTGAACCCTGTTTGCATTTTACAACTGTGTCATAACACAATGTTTGCATCTAACAAACAGCTGTGGACAAGAGGCCTCTCTGAGCTGTCAACAAGCTATTAACAGGTCTCAGTGAGATAATTAGAAATCTACATTAAATATGCAGTCCCAAAACAGTCATTATTTTCTACTGTTCATTTAAGCAAACTTTTGGCAGTATTAAAAGATGTCATTGACATTAAACAATCAAACTGTCCAAAAGATGGACTTAAGGATCCTTATTGGTTCCTTCCAGTTTGGGATATTCTATGATTTTATAAACTCTTCACTATGCTGTTAATAGTTCTACGATTGTGATAGTGATACAATTGCATATATATATCTATATATCTATATCTATCTCTATATATTTAATCCTTAGAAACCTTGTAGTTTCGGTATTCTGTCTCCTGAATTGGAAATCCATCCCGTAGACAGTGAAGCATTGGTTACTGTAGCAATATAATATTAGGACCTAAATATACAATTTTTTCACTCCTGTTAACCTTGGCCTTGAGGTTATATGATGATAGCTTGAATACAACAGATTAAATATTAAATGTAAACAAAATAAAAAAAAAAAAAAATAATAAAAAAAATAAACTCACAGGAAGTAAGAAAGGAAAAAAAAAGTGAAAGCCTAAAACTTACATCCTACTAAGTCCTTCACAGAAACATAGCTTACAAAAGCACAGAGCACACAAGGTCCTAATCCTCTGTTTTTGAAAGGAAGTCACCAGGGACTGGTGACTTGCTAATGCAGGAGCATTTCTTCACTCAACCTTGGCTTTCTAATTTTAGGCATGATTTCCAATAAAGTCTAATTTCTTTTATATTTATAACATGCTAAAAGAAATTAGCTAGTACTCTTCAATGTGTTTAACAACCACCAAAACAGTACTTAAACAAGCACACCAATGCCAAGAAGTAAAATGCTACAACCTAAATTCTGCAATTCTTCTAACAAATCTCTGCATGGAATCAGTTACAATTGTTCAAGTGTACCACAGAAATGCATTTTCAATACAAAATCACTTGTAGAGGTATTTTTCAATTGCATTTTGAATTTTTTTAAATGAATACCTTGATTTTTAATTATAAGAAATAGTTTCCCATTCTCTCAAGTTGCTGCACCTTTTGCTAAGGACTATTAAAAAAACTGATGAAGTATTCAGAAAGATGTTTAAAAGTTCTATCTGAGATCTTAAAACTGAAATAATTTCTGATTTTCCATTAAAACTACATGTATACTTTTTTCCAATTGATAAACGTATCTTCATTTTCTAAACTGCAACATTTTTCTTTCCATTTTTTTCTGTACCGTACCTTAGTGGTTATTTGCTTTTAATTCAAAAAGACCCCAGCTGAAAATTGCCTCCCCCTTTCACATTAACCATTTTAGACTCTTAAATAACTGAGTAAAGGACTGCACATGATTCCAACTTAAAGAAAATCAGACCAAAGCACTACATACCTAAAAACAGCTTACATCAAAGTCAGGAAGGCCTGACAAGAGTAAAAGAGATTTCAAAACTCCACAGCTATAGCTGTGAAAAATATTGTTTGTGCTGTGCCAGGAGCCTAACCTACTATGCAGTAATTATCATTGCTCTGTAAAGCTTGTTTTACAATTGGTTGAGTACAACATTTACTCACTGAACTAGAAAACAAATTATGTCAAAGAAAAGTTTAAGTTATATAAATCAGATAAATGCAATCTGAATTTAAATTCGTTTTTCTATTTGTATGTCATTTTAAATAATTAAGTTAAGAAAATCTAATAATTCTCCACCCAATTATTTATTGAGGAAGATGTTCCCCTGTGCCATAATAATTTTATTCATATTTGATTAGAGAAACTTGTAATCTCAGACAGTAAATTGATTATTTAATAGGGAAATATTGCAATTTCACAAGGTCCCTCCAAACACATCATTTTAGTGAGATCACTGTTGACAAAGGAGATATTATAGCTCAGAGGATTCTTGGTTTTACGGTGCATTTCACTTATCACTGAGTTAATGCTGAACAACCTCCTCCCTAAAGTATTTCATATTATAAATGAACAAATTGGAAATAAGGGAAGTTGTTTCAAAAACATTTACTTCAAGACACCTGCAATTTCCTAAGGAATGAAGTCAATAATATGGTTGTAAAAAAGATTTGTAAATGCTTGTACTGAATTCATCACTGGAACCAAGGCAGCCACCATGGTAGAGAACTGATCTGTTTAAGTACACATCAAGCATTTCCAGAATTCTTGTTAATCCATAAAAATGAAGATGTTGGTCAGCTATGCTCAGAGTGAGGTACAGTTTAGAGCTTCTCCAAGGATGGAGGCTCCACAACTTCTCCAGGGAATATATTTCAGTGTTTGTCAACCATCACTGTAGAAAGTGTTTTATTTATGTTGAGATAGAATTTCCTGTTTTTTAATCTGCACCCACTGCCTCTTGTCCTGTGTGTAGGTACTGCTGAAAAGAGTCTGCCTCCCATCAGCTATTTACACACATTTGAATATTTATATTTATTGATAAGCTTCTCTAGAACCTTCTTTTCTCTGGGTTGAAGTCTCACCATTCATTGCCTTTCCTTATGTGAGAGATGCTCCAGTCCTTTTAACCCTCTTTGCAGCCCTTTGCTAGGTGCACTGCAGTAACTTTATCTTTCTTGTTATGGCTTATCCAGTATTGAGTAGAGGAAAATGATCTCTCCCATAATGTGCTAGTAATGGATTTTTTGTCATGTAGGTGAGTTTATGGTCCATGGTCTGCTTGTCCAGCAGGTTCCCAAGATCCTTTTTAGCACAGCTGCTTTCCAGACTGTCTGGTATCAGAGTGTACTAATGCCAGGGGTTTTTACTCTCCAGATGAAAGAATTATTGAACTTCAGATTATTTATTTCTATCCAGTTCTCTGTCAGCTTGCTAAGCTATGCTCTAAACCACTGTCCAGGCCTGTAATGAAGACACTAGCTCCAGTATTGAGCTCTGTGGTACACCATTATTGACTCGCCTCTGGACTTCACGCCACTGATCACAAGCTGCAGGGCCCAGTTATTCAGCTGGTTTTACATAATAATTACTGCTCCCATTATCTGACCTGTACTTCATCACCTCTTATATAATGAAGATATGGAAGAGGGCATCAAAAATTTCACTGTTCTGCCATCCTACAAACTAGTCACCTAATTGAAGAAGGCAATAAGAAAGTTTATCATAGTTTCACCTTCTCAAATCCACATAGACTACTCCCAGTGATCTAATTGTCCTTCATGTTTGAAGATGTTTTCCAGGAGGATTTTCTCCATCACATCATGCCTGTAGATCTCTGGATCTTTCTCATGCTTTGTGAAGATACAATCAATATTTTTCTACTCAGTCTTCAGGAACCTCGTCCATTTGACACAATCATTCAAAGATAATCAAGTCAGCCAGCTCTCAGCACAAGTATGTGGAACCTGTCAGACTATTTATATTCAGTTTGCTTAAGTGCTATCATCAGACTGCGGAAGTCTTCCTTGCACCAGACAACCCCTTTGCTTTCAGGGGATGGTATTCCTCAAGGCTGGTTTTACTGGTAAAGACTGATGCTATGCAGCCTCTTGACCCTGTCCCACAGATCTTTCACTTGGTGGGACAGTTTTTTGGCAACTGCAAACCTTCTGAATCATGTCCCACCTTCAGCGAGAGGCCCCAGCCATCCTCTCCAGCCTGAGGGTCAGTGAGCTGCATCTTCCTTCTGAAGCTGCCTTGGTCGAAGAAACTGACAGCAAAGTGACAGCTACTCCAGCACTACCTGGGTCATGTGCTCTCTGGCTATTTTACTTAAGAATGTGTATGTTGGACAAGGAAAGTTTGATAGCCATTTGCCAGAAGTTCCCAGATCCTAAAAGCTCGGGAAGATGTCAAGATCTCAAAGAAGTAGAGCACAGAACTGCTTTGTGAACTGTGTCTGTTAGTTATACTTTAGGCCTAGCTCCTATGAGAATGAAAAGTAACAATTTCTGGATTTTACAGTATAGCTGTCTGACAAAGATGCATCTATGTTCCACGTTAAGAGAATTTTTGGAATTCACTATTGTATTATATATATATTAAAAAAAAATCACTTTCAGGAAAGAAAAAATGCTCCAAGTTCAGGAAAAATTAGTGCTACCAAGATGTCTAACTGAAGTTTAATATTAATTTATAATATCGGTCATTATATTTTGCAAATATACATTTAATTACCTTTAACATGGAAGACAGACTATATACGACTCCACAATCCATATTTACAAATGTTGAAACTTCAAAGAAAATACAGCAACATGTCAAAATTATTTGAAGACTAAATAAAATTCCTTGCAAGGGGAGTTGAAGAATCTTAGTTTTCTCAAAATAAATAGAACAGTGACTTGATTACATAGAAAGCATCTTTAAATGTCTCTTAAAATTAAGTAACGTCAAAGACTATTTTCTAAAAGCTCAAGCTACATGCTCAAGTGTAAAGAAAAAAATACATTTTTGAAATTTCAGGAAACACTGGAACAATCAAGGAGACTTGTAAAGTCTGCTGTTTATGACTTTCAGAAGGAAACAGTACTTCTGTGAAAGAAACACCTAGCTGAAGTGCAGGATTACTGAGAGAAACAATGAAGTCCTGCTCAATGCAGGAAGCTGAAGTATAGAGTATTTGTACTCCATGATCAAAATCCCATGCAATGCTAGGTTAGCATTCATACTTCCTATTTTTTTCTTGGTGAGGGACTTTTCTGAGCATCATCTGATTGCTTTCTGAAGCTCCTCATGTAATATGAGCAATGGTGCAATGCTATCAAGTTGCTGTAACAGGAATATACTACTAGTTCTTGAAAGCAACAACAGGGAAACTGAGAAATTATTTCTATCACCCAGGAAGGAGGAAGAGGAAACTGTATCTCTCCCAGTGACCAGAGCTACAAATGAAGCCTCTTAGCAAGGCGTCCTAACTAATACAAACCACTGTCAAAAGTGACCTACAAGATCATCCAGTCCAACCGTCCACCTATCACCAATAGTTCTCACTAAACCATGTTCCTCAACATAATGTCTAAACATTCCTTGAATACGTCCAGGGTTGGTGACTCTACCACTTCCCTGGGCAGCCCATTCCTGCACCTGACCACTCCCCCAGAGAATTATTTCCTGACATCCAGTCTGAATTTCCCCTGGTGCAACTTAAAGCCATTCTCTCTCATCCTATCACCAGTTACAAGAGAGAAGAGGCTATGAGAACCAGCCACTGGTCTTTTTCATAGATTCATAAGGTTGGAAAGGACCTACAAGATCATCTAGTCCAACCATCCTCCTAAATCAAATCCCTTAGCACCTCATCTAAACGCTTCTTGAACAGCGCTAGGGACGGTGCCTCAACCACCTCCCTAGGGAGGCCATTCCAGTGCCTGACCACTCTTTCAGAGAAAAAATGTTTCCTCAAATCTAATCTAAATCTTCCCCGGCGCAACTTGTGGCCATTCCCTCTCGTCCTGTCATTATTTATCAGGGAGAAGAGGCCCACCCCCTCCTCACCACAACCCCCCTTCAGGAAGTGGTGGAGTGCAATAAGGTCTCCTCTGAGCCTCCTCTTCTCCAGACTAAACAATCCCAGCTCCCTCAGCCGCTCCTCATAAGACTTGTGCTCCAGACCCCTCACCAGTTTTGTTGCCCTTCTCTGAACACGCTCCAGGGCCTCAATGTCCTTCTTGTAGTGAGGGGCCCAAAACTGAACACAGTACTCGAGGTGCGGCCGTACCAGAGCTGAGTACAGGGGGATGATCACCTCCCTGCTCCTGCTGGCTACACTATTTCTAATACAGGCCAGGATGCTGTTGGCCTTCTTGGCCACCTGGGCACACTGCCGGCTCATGTTAAGCCGAGCATCAACCAACACCCCCAGGTCCTTTTCCTCTCTACATTCTTCAAGCCATTCTGCCCCAAGCCTATAGCATTGCATGGGGTTATTGTGGCCAAAGTGCAGGACCCGGCACTTTTTGCAAGAAAGCAAAGGTTTGAGTTGAGTGTTCATTTGGAAAACGGAAATTTAAAGGAAACAGTGAACTGGAACGTACTGCTCAACTCAGAGCATGTCAGGATCTTCTACATTATCCCATTCTTCTGTTTCATAATCACCAATAATTTAAATTATGGAACACAGCTTTTAAAAAGAAACTTCTAATTATGGGTCTAATAATTTAGGCTATCAAAATAATTTATAAGATGAAAATTACTAAGTAAAAGCAACTCAATACAGGCAAGAAAAATGTACAAGTATTTTTTGTCACAAATTCCAGAAAGTATGAAAAATCTAGGAATAGCACAACACAGACACAGCAATTTTTGAGGAAAAAACATTTTTTCAACTGATCAGATCTGATAGTACACCTTGAGTATTAAAGAGGAGGAGAAACATAAATTTGTGAAATGCAATAAATGAGAATGGATTTTCAGAATAAGATATTAAAAATAAAATAATCTCAGTTCTAAAAAAAAAAGTAGGAAATCAATTTCTTTTTCTATCAGTTGATGTCTACTCTGTCATCAAAACAGAGTATCTCCTAGAAAGGTTCATTAGCTAGGCTTAAACTACACACCTCAAATAGAAACGGAACTATGTCCTACATTTTGTTGCAAACATTAATGACCTAACACCTTCAAAATCAGTAATGCTTAACATCTTCCCTTTTTACTTTGCAGTTTGGTTTCTACAACAATATTTAGAAAGAAATACAAATATTTGAATTACTAGTAACAAAAACTCCACACTTTAAATTGATGTTTTTCTTGAATCTGAAAGTTCGTTGAAGACAGCAATTCAAGTCAAGATGGACAGTATCTTAGAGATGAGATGGATCTATTTTGGACATGATTACTTACCTAGTGTACCAAAGAAAGTGCTTTATATCTATGAATGGTTGAGCAAGAAAAATAACAAAAACATAAAAAAAAAAAAGTAGCAGATCAGAATATGTGTTTCCCTCATCATAAATAGGTTTTGCACCGCTCCTTCAATTTTTGCAGCTTCTTTCCACTACATTTACTGTCACTTTATGTTATCCCCTGGTTTTATTTCTTACCTTATTGGATGGAAAGGCATGAGGTATACTTTAAATACATGCGTACTATATCATATAATTCAGCTCACAGAGAAGCAAGGAGCAAGGTCCATACGAGCTGCTTTATATAACAGTGGGAGTGGAACATTTAAGAAAGTTCTGGCATATCTTTGTAAGGAAGTGAAACATTAAGGACATGATGTTACTGGTTCGGGTAATCAAAAGGAAAAGTAAAGGCTGAATGAACAACTGTAACAAAGGAGATGTGAGAAGAAAGTCCCAGCACATGGAAAAAGAATGGGAAGTAACAAATAAACTCTCATAAACATAACTAATACATTTTAAAAATATAAGACTGCTAATGAGTTCTTTTACTGAGAAATATATATGTGTGTGTGTGTGTGTGTGTATACATATATATTATATATAAACACATTTTTCTACCAAAGCAAAGAAATAACATGCATACAAATCCAATCTTTACTTATTATTGCACTAGTTCTTCATGACTGTACTTCAAATTTTCAGTAGGTTTGGAGATTTTTCTTAAGCAACAAAGAGCTGTCAGGGTCTCAACTCCCTCATTCTAAATGATCTCCTTATGCTTCATTTCTGTAAACATATTACATTAGCGTACATCAACTTCTGCAAATTCCTTCATCCTTCAGGATGTCTGGAAAGCATCCAGAGAGACCAACTTGGAGAGAAAATATTTTGCACACTTCTATCATTAAATTCTATTGCTGAGCTATTTATGTACTATCATTTACAAGCCTAAGTCGCTGACTTTATGTCATGGTTCTTGTCATGGATCTTTTACATGTTTCTTTGAGTTTCTGACATATACTTGTTAACAATATTAATTTTCTTCAATCCCTCAGATCTTTTAAGTGGCCAATGATCTCTAATGCACACAATTAATGATTTAAAAATAATTAATTGCTATTAATAGTAGCTTAATTTTCAAAACATCTGTGCATTTAAAAATACTGTGGAATTGGAAATTAAAACTGAGTATGAAAACATAGAATGAAAATGGAAAGTGTAAAAAGCTCAAGTTCTCAAAGTTTGGCACTCAAATATGTTTATTTTTAAATGCTTTGAGGTGCATTATTTCTCCCTAATGTTTTAGTTCTAGCTCTCAAAATGGGCACAATAGCATCTTTCCATATGAACAGTATATTGAAGAAAAATCATCAAATAAGTGCTCCATTTTTTGCTTTAATGTTCAGAAGAGTGCCCATGACAAAACCAGTACTTCATATAATGTGAAAGATTTGGAGGATCTGCTGGAAGTAGAACAGAGGAACATGACATCTATAATTAAATAAAAAGGAATATTTAATAGCCATTAGATATGATGTACAGTCCTGTTTGTCATTAAACAGCAGAGTTCTTGATACAACAGTATGTTATTGTGTAATTAAATGTATTGGAAATGCAAATGCACATGGGAGTTAAATGAAAACTGCAAACTATGTTATTAATGGGTGGGTGGGGGTGATCAGCAGAATGAGTATTGTGAGTATCTCACTGGCAGAAGGATAAAGACATGCTGAGATGCTGAAGTCTACAGTTCCTATTGTTGGCTCAAGGCAACTGTGCGTGTGGCTTAGATTATAAAACAATCATCACTACTGTTTTTACACATATTGGAGTGAGATGGCAGTTCAATTTTATGCGTAGACAGGAAATTCCCATTGTAAATTTACCAACCCCTTAGTTTCCACTGAAAAAAAAAAAGACATTGAAATTCATTTATACAGAACTGTAGATAATAAAACATATATACTCTGAATCTTGGTCTCAAAAAATATGTAATTCAAAGAGGAATGCCTCAAAAAAAATTATATTTGTAAGTGCTCCTAAATGAAAAGCCATAATCTGTGCATGTCTGAAGATTCAATACTCCACATAAAACACACTAAAGGTAAAACTGAGTATCTGTAACTTCCCAGTATCCTGAATATATAACTGGTTACAGTAAGATTTGCAGAAATTATATTAACCTTAGTAATAAATCCATAATTCCATGTTTGTATTTGCCACATAATTTTTTATACTACCTTACTCTGTTGATTTTTTCTGAGAGGACTCACTTGGAAGTGTATTTGGAAGTGTAAATAACTTCAGCTTTCAAATTTTCATGTTTAACTTAAGAGAAAGTCAGTGCTATTTTTATAACCTAAAGAATACAGCAATGTTAAAATTTGAGTAATGGTCTGTAGGTTTCAAAACTCTCTCTTCGAGAACTGGTCTTATATTATTATTACTTTTACTAGAGTTACTAAACTAGCTTTTAATAATACATGGTGTTTGACTAAGGTCAATGATGAATGATATTAAAGCCTTCCACTTTAGATAAGTTAACTGAAATACTAAATATTATGATAGCAAAATTAAATATCTTCACAAATGTCTTTTAGGAGAAGAGTACATTTATAAACTCTCAAGACCAAAAAATTTCTTGAGATAGTAGTATCATAAATATTCATTATCTGTTTCACTGAAATACCCAAGTCAATAAGTACGAGAAAGAAAAGCATAACACACATAAATCAGTCAATTACTTCATTATAATAAAATTCTCAATAACCAAATAGTTACTCAATGTCTCAGGCATAATATTCATTGTTGCTTTTTTAACTCATTGCATCTTTTTTTTGGTCTAGATATGCCAGGCGTGGTCACTGGTACAACAGCATCTACAACAAAGCTTGGGTCATTAGTTCTCATTTCTAATGTTGCAGATAATGCCCCTAAATGCATATACCATAGAAGTAGTAAGATATGGTCTATTCCTGCAATAAAACCAAAACCCCTGAGAAATGCTAATATTCCTTCACTTGAAATTACAGTGAAAACATGTTGCACAAATGACAATATCCACCTCGGTACTGTCAGTCATTAAAACATTTTAGATGGTTTAAATTGTTAAATCTCCTTCAGCTGAAGAGAAACCTCAAATGTCAAAGCTCAGTTAGTTGTCAGCATGCTTCATACTCAGCTGCTACCTTTCAATTTTTAATTAGTGCTTAGAAAGAAGTCACACATCAAGGTCAGTGAGCACACACAACTGTTGTTCGCCAAGTTTACTCACCCTTTGACCTTCTTTGCCAGGTGGACCCTGGGGACCCTCCAGCCCTGGCAAACCCTGAAAATGCAAACATTAAACAAATATAACATCCACTGTTATTTCATTCTCTATTATTCTATACTAGTGAGACTAAGGCAAAAAGCCAGATGTCAAGACAAAGCATTTATTTCTAATATTAAAAACTGGTTATTTGTAATAACTTCTTTCAGGGGATGGTTCTATTCAGGTGTGAGGAAAAGGAATGTAACAGTATTTATTAATTATGTTCCTCCATATAGAATCATTTAAAAACAAAGAGGTAAATCAGCAATACTTAAGCAGAGTCATAAGCACATTTAGCTACTGTTTTGCATGAAGATCTATTTATCTGGTGGAGTTAGGATGCCATAAGAAAGCAAAGCATTTATATTAAGTCAATGATAGCTTTATAACTCAAATTTGAATACAAGCACTGGAAGTGGGGTGGGGGAAGGGAAAGGAGGGGAGGGAAAAGCAACTAAATATAGCAGGCAACCTTATGCTTTCTTTATTGCAAGTTATTGTAAGAATCAGCTCCATGCAGTTTCCTCCATGTGCCTGGGCTGGGCTTTTCAAACCATTCAGAACTACTTCTGTGTAGAACAGATTCAGGAGTTTTGGGTATTTTGAATATACTCTCACCATCTGAACCTTCCTTCTGAACTCAATGCAAGGGCATGCAAGAGTGACTGCAGTTACAAAATCACAGGCTGTTTCTGAGGAATGAGAGTTTTAATTTTGTATCTGATTAATGTACAATATAATCATAAAGTCTTCTCATAACAGCTCTGTGCTTAGAAGACTGCTCCTCCTCTTAATTTATGAGTCACCTTGGAATATTTATTTTTTTTTAATGACTTCAAAGAAGCTATCCAATTTCCATGATAGCAACAAGAAATATGAAATGAATTTGAATGTAATCAGCAAAGAGCACTGAACAGATCTATTTCCTATAATTAAAAAAAAAAATAGCATATTCTTACAGGGTATCAAAAAAATCAAGATTTTATACTCAACAGTTTGAAATACTGTAATATTTAATTCGTAACTATTTAAATCACTAATGTTAATTACTAATTACTTCAAGTTGAAATACTTAAATATTTGTATGTTTGGTCAAATTCTGTGCAGTGTAAACTAAAGACCTGTAAGTATCACAATTAAAAAAAATGCCCAGATTTCTAGAAAAGAATTAGAGAATTTCATTTATGATCTCTAATTCCCAAAATAAACTTGCGACAGTGGACATGCAAAAGCTGCTACCTTATAGCACTTCAAGGGATATTTTCAGCTGATCTGAATGAAGGCTGACATCAGACATAAATAAAAGCAGTCTGTTCAAGAGTTATTTCTTTTCCTACCTTTACTCTCAAACTACAGCTGTTATTTTGCGATATGATATTACCTCTTTTACTTCGGTATAATTGAATTGTGAAAAGGTTTAGAATATTTTACAAAACTGATGCACAATATTCCCTAGAAGTTTATGCAAGTAGAATATGCAAGACAATTTTGTGTCCAATAAATCCCAGTAAATTAAATACAGCAATGTAGCTTGTACAGGCACAAACATATAAAGCAACACATGAATATGAACTCTGTAAGTCTTTTCTACTTTTTCCTGAGGGTAGTTTAAAAATTAGCTGAGAATTCTTTCTACCAACTATTAGCAACATTCTGTTTCACAGAGAAATTCTGGGAATTCAGGAAGAGGTAAAGTTCTGTTTTGTTAATACTTCACTTTTAGTGGCAATTTTATGTAGGGGAAAGAAATGAAAGCCTGCAATGTCAGTTTTATGAAGGAGGAAATAATGAGCCTCACATATCTGTACAATAAGGTTCCAAGGGAATAAGAATTATAAAACAATATAGCTGCACTGTAATGATAATTAACAGCCAACATTTTTGTTCTAAGCCTACTTTTATTCTTTTTCTTCTTCCTACAGTATTATTGTCAAAAAAAAAAAAAAAAAAAAAGGAACCAGATAAAAAGGTTTATCTGCAAGGAAAGGGAGGAGATCTGTGTACAATTGGTAACTAGGCAGGGAAGACTATTCTGCACAAGGAGCCATATCCTGACATTGAATCTGAGGTAAAAGTTCACACTACCTTCAGTGGGATCTTCGGTCTAAAAAGTGATAGGGCAGTATGGACAATGTTAACTAACATGGCTGTAAACCTGCAATAACTGAGCAACGGTAATGTCTTAGCAATGCTTAGTATTCAGCATTCATTGGATGAGAACCTGGAAATGTAACTGAAGAAGAAAGCAGCAGAAGGAATGAAAATAAAACTTCTCAATGGTGAAATCTCTCTAATGGGATGAATAAAAAACCCTTTTAAAATTCCTATAAAACTCGGCAATGAATTTAACAGTTTAGCACAGAAGAGAAAAATGTAATTTTTTTTATGAAGAGTGCAGATCAGAGTTTCTATTTAGAGCTTTTTCCTCTTCAACTTCTGAATATCTCCCTCTGGAGACTAAAGGACACATTCTTTACTCCCTCAAAATATAGGAGGCACAGACAGTTGACAAACCCTATCAGAGCAACCCACCGCCTCAAAAGATATGCTGTTGATTGTGTGACAATGTTTGTATCAGAAGGCAAATTGTGTCACATGTAGTAAGTCAAAAGTACATGTGCTAAGGAAAATAAAACAACATCCAAAGTAATTAAAATGATTCATTATGTGTTGATTTTCAATTTGATAGTATTGCAGTGGTAACAGGATGGGTAAGGCAATGAAGTGTACATGCATAAAGTGAGATATGAGAACAGCATAATTCCAGTGGCATCTAGCTGGCAGGAAAATATAATGCGTGCAGATGACCTAAAACATGTTCTTTTTCCTGACTCTGTGAGACCACCAGTGAGCTGCCCTTTTGACTATTTCATGCAGTCGTTAGGGCCTATACATTTCAATGACCACGTAAGTCTCTTGGAGTTGTCTACCTGAAGACACTTGAGGAACATGGAGTGGAAATGTCTGAAACATTAACATAAGCCTTGAGGGGAAAAAAAATCAAAACAAAACCAACAGCCATTAATCTAGTGTGGGCTCAGATGCACCTGAAAACTGTTTCTGGCAGCCCAATGGGCCAGTTGTACGCTGATCACTCTGTGGTCCTTGTGGGCCACTTCCAACTCAGGGTATTTTGTGATTCCCCAAACTCATAAAATCCACTATAATGAATGTGAATAGATACAAAATATAAAACATGAAACACTAGTAGACATAAGAGAGCCATACAAGATTCTGGAAATGAAGTTAAGAATGGAAATTTGTGAATTTCTTTATAAGAGCTAAATCTATGTTAAATGTTGGCAAAGGAAAATATGCTGGTTGTAAAGCTAGATAAAGAAAAAAACAAGCAACGTGTGAAGCATAAGCCCACAGACAAATGGCTTTTAAACAAGAAGATCATCAAAACAGATGAAGGTTTAGTCAAGGAAAGAGAGGAAAACTAGCGTATTGAAAAATGATACATTAAAATAAATGAACTTTTAAAAGAACCAGGATTTAAACAAAAATATCTTGAGGAACTAGCATTTTAATGGGAGATAAAACTAATGAGAATTAAACTTGATGTGGCAGAAGAAAAACTGTGTTTGTAAGTGATAGAAAAATCAACTAATTCAGGCAATTAAGCAACACTAAGTTTCATAAGGTATCAGTTTAAAGTGGAACAAGTGGCATGTAACTGTCAGAAGTTGCTTATCACAGAGCTAAAATCCCATAATGTGATCACGCAGATACAGAACATGTTAAAATACCGGTTATATCAAGACATGTTTCTACAGAAATCTATGGAGTCTTATTTGATATACTTTACTGTTCAGAGTAACTGCCCAAGTTCTCTACCCTGAGAATACACTGAATAAAAGCAAAATGTTTACCATCATCTCCAGATTAACTGAAAACCAAAACAAAATGCAACAGCTGAACCAGAAGAATGAAATTGAAGTTGTTATACTTATTACTTCCTCTGGAAGCTTATGCCTGATACCAAAATAATATTTAAAAGAAATCTTTCACAAGCCAGTATATTTTTGCTATTCTGAAAGCTGTCTCAAAATGTAGCTGATTCTTTCTGAAGCAGGATATACAGCTACCTTATGCACTCTTAGGAAGGGCTGCTGAAATAGATTCTGTATACAGCAGCCTTTCTTTCTCCTTACAAATTAAAAATACTATGCAAATAATAACAATAATAATTGTCTAATTATGGTACAAAAAATAATAGTTTATTATAAACCTTTATAGACTTTCTGTGTTCTGAACATAAACTGCTTTCATCCATTATTTCTTCCTTGCTATGAATTTCAGCAAACACATAACCTAGTTTTTGTGGAATAAACGCTGCTAGGCAGGGAGAAAATGCATGAGACAAATCAAACAAAGACACAAAGCCTGAATTAGGTCCGCAGAAGAAACATGCTGAAATATAAGAATGGTTCATTTATTCCCATTTGAATACGTAAGCTTTTGTAATGATAAAAATTCTACTTTAAAAAGACCCAGGTATAATAGACATTATGTGGTGGCTATAGTTGGTATAGCTCTGATGAAATAAAATTGACAATAGAATTTGTATTTATTTATTTTTGTAAGCAAGTCAGTAGGCAATTCCCATGGTAGAGTCTTGACCTAATTTTTTAACACACAGTTCTCACTAGGATAAGGAAAGGCTGTCACTCTGATGGATTTAGGTATACAACGATCACCCTGTACAGTTAACCAGTAGAGGCAGTACAGTAAGAAATGACCACCAATTTGACTTCTTAAGTAACTGAATGTGTGACCATGGTGAACTGCTGCAGTCTGAAACAATCAAAAAGCATTGTTCACCTGACAAATACTGCTCTTAGGATCATAGAATCACCGAATGGCTTGGTCTAGGAGGGACCTCAAGGATCATCCCACTCCCCTGCCACAGGCAGGGCCATCGACCAGTAGATCTGGTACTTTCTGGTGCCTTCCTCTTGAAAGAATGGGCTATTGCTCTCAGTAAGCAGATCTGAATATAAACCTTCTGAACAGTCCAGATGGCTACACTGTTTCTCAGATAAACTAGTTTATTTTCTGTCCCAGTCCCACAGTTCTACCTTAGAGAAGATCAAAAAGAAGGATGAGGAAGAAAGAGATCTTAAAATTCAACTGTAGTGGTTTTCTCTCATCCACAGGATTCCTCATCACTACCTACACAGAAACCCATGAAGCAAGATAGCAGATGTTACTGCTTGCAAAGTTTTGCTAAAATTAGAAAAATGGTACAGGAAACTCACAAATGGATGATTAATGTGTTATTGTGTTACCATTGTAATTAGGCAAATTAGACTACCACTTACTTCAAATACCTATATCATCATCAGTATTTGCAAATGCAACCTGGTCACCCTCACATTCTTACTGAAGTTGAGTTGAAAAGCTGAAACATTCCAACCATTTTTGGCCTGTTTTTGCTACTGCAATAATCATGCTACCTTGGCCTCAAGTTCAACGTGGAATAGACCCCCTCTTATTTTTTTATTTTTTTTTTTCATTCAGAGCTGCTGCCAACCCATAGCCCATTTTCTTCTGTAGGAAGTAAGACTTCACTTCAGAGTAAATATTTCAGACATCAAGAAAACACGGTCAGATATATTTTCTTGATAATTTATTACTGATGCAAACAGAAAATGACTTCTCAAGGATATCATTACCCTTGGTATTTGGTCACTTCTGTAATTCTCTGGTAACTTCACTTGAAATTTAATTTGCTTCAGAAATGATTATTTCAAAGGAAAATTGGAAGACTAATTTCACAGAGGTTTACAATTCATGAACCTAGTACTTTTAATAGACTCGGATTTACCTTCTAAGCAAAAAAATTAAAAAAATTAAAAAAATCATCTAAATTCCTGAAGAGAAATTTGAAATGACTCTTTACACTGATGTCTGCTGTGAATAGAAAAGCATATGGGACTATTCTCTAATCATTCCTCTAATGAAAGACATAAAAATCACATCAACTTAGCAGACTTTGAAAACTTTCCGTGAGGCCAAGACATGAAACTTTACTTGTGCCTTCGATATCAGTATTACTACACACAAAAGATTAAAAAAAAAAAATGATTGAAAGTGCTAAAACATCTATTTCACTAAATGGTAATTGTTTCATGAACTTCTATTTCACTAAATGGTAATTGTTACGAGATCTGCTTCCACACTTGAAAAACATCTCAAAAAATTAAGTTTTAAAGGAAGTTATACTGTGAAAGCTAAAGACCACTATACATAATGCAAAAGAACTAAACTGTTCAGTACTTCAATGAAATTAATTTTTTTAAAAAGTAGATATAGTTGATAACATTCACATTTTCCTTAGTGATATACATGAAAGAAAGATATTTAGAATAAATAATAAAAATGAACAAACAAACAAAAACTCCCAAACCTGTCTATATTTAATTATAAAATCATTAAATAAATTTAATTAAATACATTTAAACTGTTCAAAGTAAAGATTTCTTTTAGCTTATAACATTACCTGAAAAGAATGAGAGGATAACATTAGCTGAGACACCTACTGGTTATAAGTGGAAGTCTTTGTCCCTTCTCAAGTAACTAACACAAGTTATCCACAGGTGGTGAATCATTTGCTGAAGTCGAGATAAGCAAAATCTGGCATGTGAATTTTCAAGAAGAATCACCTGAAACACTGCAGTCCATTACAACAGCAAAAACATAAGGATACAGTATGTTACTTCTGCAGAAGCTTGTGTAGAAGCCAAACTACTATAAATGAATTTGTGTAGGTATTGCCTAGAAAACATTTTCCTAGGAAAAAATGAATTCTATTTTTAGTTTTACAGAAGTAATTACAGAGGCTACAAAAGGAAAGCTGAGTAGCCTGACACTGATGTTTGTTTGCCAAGGGAATAGCTAAAAGTGACCGCAGAACTTGCCTGGGCCTGAACCTAACCTGCACCTTCCTCCTGCAGACGTCTCCACACTGCACTTGTGCACAAGCTCCCTTCAGCTCAATTTAACCAGCCTCGGAAGCCAACATTCCAACTATCTGTTTAGTAAGCAAGTCTTGGGTACTTCTGTCTGTGGCCGACTTAAGCCTTGGCTGCTGCGTAAACACTTGGTGCCATCTGGATGACTGTTTCATAACTCTTGAAAGGGATAGGTTCACAGGAACGTACAGACGGACACTCGTTTTCCTCAGGAACTAAAAGCAGCATATCGAGTGTCAAGAGAAATAGTTATAATACATTTTACAAGAGACTGCTGCACTACCTTCCCTCACCTGTCACTCCTCTGACACGACATGCACAAGCTTAAGCTGTGAATCAGAAAGAGGGAGCTGCTTAGCCAGCTGTATCACTTCAGAACACAGCCACTAGCTTCTCAAACCAAATGCCACATTTTGACAGGACTGACCAGCCAAATAGTATGGTCCCTGTTCTTTATTCTCCAAAGAATCCTCCTTGATTATGGTACAATTTATCAGGGAACTTTAAGAAACTAAACATATTCCTGAGTTATACCCATGCAAACGGGGTATAATTAGGGAGAAAGTTCCAAATGTATTCCCAAAATGCATTATAATAAATTTGAAAATACTAAAGATCTAATATTTATGCAACACTACCGAAAGTTATAATACCAGGGAAATAAATGTCATTATAAATAAAGGCTAAGAATCTATCCTGACTTTGGACTACTCCTATAAAACTGCTAGCAGAACTAATGAGATATATATTTATCTCAACTTACATAATGTTAATCAACTTCATGGAAACAAATACTGATTTAAATTCTTATTAAAAGTACTTAAATATACGTGTATTGCAATTAGTGAACTGAGTCACTAAAATGAATTTGTATTTATAATGCATGAATCAAATATACTTAAAACTTTCTGTGACTACTAACTTCAGTAAGATCCTATGTAAGGCCTCTATTCTGCTTTGTTTTGCAGCTGAGCATATTTTGCTCCACAGGGCAGTTTCCTTCTTCTCTACCTCATCATGCCAGAATGATGAAATTGTATTAACAAGTTTCTACATCTGCCTTAAAGATACATACTGAAACACATGGGTGCAATACTAATCCTAACTTTATTAACCATAGAAACAGTCAGGCATATATCTAAATTCGGAATTCCTGATAATGCTATAATGAAGAAATTTTATTTGGTGTTTATACTTTAGGATTTTGGTAGAGGCCTCCTGTTAAATGGCATTAAACACATTTAGTCAGCTCTAAGCATATTTTTCAAAGCAATGAACTTCTTATCTATGAAATTCCCACTGAAACTGATAACAATTTTTGCTTCTTAAAAGCCACAGTATTATTTCTTGTTTCATAGTTTGGCATATGCTCATTCATTTGACAGGTTTTTACATTAATCAAGAATTTATGAATTCTGCCATATACACTAAATTGGAGTATACTTCATTCATTAGAGAAGCTTCAATTGCTACAACTGTCAATCAAGCTATTTTAAAAATACCATCAGATTTTTCCTCCACGTACTGATAATTTCATTCTCTTCTGCCTGTTTTCATGTTGGAGGGCAGAGAAATCTTACTTTTTCTAACCAGGACAGGATCTCTCCTCAGGAATTCCCAAGCCCTTTTAGACACACAGTCATTCATATCACTTAGACTTTCACAATTCCTGCTACTTATGGCTACAGGCTTCTGTAGGTTAACTGAAGACAACTTCAGGTGGACCCAAGGACTACCATCCAGCTGTTTGGGAATCACTGCAGTAAAGCATTCTCAGCCTTTTTGTAAAGCTCATGCTGCCCATAATGAGGACAGGACTATGGCAAATATCTGTGTGAGGGAGAATGGCCCTGCACAGCACTGCAGATGGTCTGGTTCATGCTGAGATCAGCAAGAATGGTAGTTTAAACAGCTAATTTCACTACTAGATGACTTCTGTGAAAATACATACAAATAGCAGACCTGCATGGGGCAGCAGAGCTCTGTAATGTCCTTTGTGATGCACTGGGAGGCAGATGACCCAGACTGACCAAAAGCAAATCCTTTTGAGTATTTCCTCCCTCCATGTCCCAACATGTTTTAGAGTTAACTCTAACAATGTTAATACATCATTATTTTCTTCCTCTCTTCCTTCTCTTTCCCACAACAAAATAATGCATTTTCATTTTGATAAAAAGAAATAATTTTAACATTAAATAAGTAAAAATTACGACAGTGATATAGATAATATGTTTACAACAATACAAAAGAGTGAAACAAATGGAACATTTTAAAACTTTGATTTAACAAGACTCATAACTGAAACACTGATGTCATGTTTTGGCTATAACAACATAAATGGTCCTCACAGAGTTTTTGTTCACTGACATATGAACCTTGATATTATCTGACCTATTACTTATTCTCAGCAAGACATATTCCTTTCCTGGTCACACATTGTAGAAGTTGTGCACACAGAAGTCACGCAAATAAAACAACTCTGAAGACTTGATTTTCCCCTAGCTGCCACAATTCATGTCATTCATCTTCATTAAGTTCTTGCTAATAGAAACCCATGACTATTTACAGTGGCAAAGAGAGAAAGACTTCCCGCTGGGCCATATATTCCCAAAGTATTGTATCTGTCTTCAGACTACTAAACTAATTCATACTCAGTCTCATCCCTTCTGTCAGTTAACAGCTACAAAAATATTTCAGTGCTTCAGTTACTTCCATCTCTCCGAAGACTTATCTCCTTTTCTAAAATTTAAATATTGTATTTGTATTAAGTTAAAACATTTGCTAAATATGAAGACAAACATCAGCGACTGTATTAATGCACTGCCATCTTGCTATGCCAGAATCAACTGATCTGAAACATTTGTATAGCATCTTATAACCAAAGAAATGTTATTCTTTGACAGTTCACTTTAAAAATGTGCAGAAAATGTGAATTCAGTCAAACTGAAAACTGTTTCTATTTTTCAGTGGTACTAACCTCTGAATATGACTTTCAGGAAAGCCTAGTGCACACAATTGGAACCAGAAACAACAGAATTATTTGCATTCAGATCCTCTAGAAATAGGTATAACATACCTAGGTGCTGCTACCAAAAAGATGTAGTTGCTTTTCCATCAGTTACACAGTAAACCTTCAAAAATACCATGCAGGCATCATCAATTCTTTTTCTTGTGTCTTATCCTCAAGAGTATCTTATTCCTTTTCACTGACCCCTTTGAGGTCTCTGGGAAACTATTTCAGTAATGATCTTAGAATCAAGGTTATTTAATAGAAATATTTCACTGTTAACTAATTCAACATACATTTAGACTGAAGAACATAACTTTAACTGCCCTATGGGGACATGAGCTTCATTAAGCACTGATCTCGGGCCACAGTATAAAAATATCTACAGGAAATCAGGATATTAGATATTTAGATTTACTCAACCTAAAACAAATACCATAAACAGTGTAAATTCATTTTGGAGTCTTAGAAAGAACGTATTTTTATGGTATGGGTCCGTAGTTACAACCTTCAATATAAAGGAAATATTTGCAGCCATGATCTTGTAAATTAGAAGAGTGAAAAGACAAAGATTAATCAGTAACAGTATAAGTGACAGCTCTTACGACATATCTTTGGGATGTAGGTTTATTTAGAAGTAGTTCAAAATACTGAGCCTAGAATAACTATGGATATGCTGATAAATAATAGCCTAGGAATTCAAGAGTTTTGTCTTCATTTTCATTTCTGCCACTCTCTTTTGCTTTGTTTTCACCTGAATGAACTGTCCTCACTGAGGTTCCTTCTCACTTCAGTTTGGGAGTAAAATCACTTGGATTCAGACAGAATTTATTACTTTTATAAAGCAAAATGCACTGGACAGTGACACAGAGAATTTGTTGCTAGGCTTTGTACATTCTTGGGGCACAAATCATTGCAAGCAAATTAAAAACATCTACTGCCTTCATGACACTATCTAGCCAGAGTACAGCTAATATACAGGTCATGGAATCATCAAAAGTTTCTTTTCTGCTACACAGGTAGATATCAGATCCTTGCAGAGAAACTGTTTTAGATCCACACTCAAGAAATCTTGTTTTTTACTTGAAAGTCACTTAAGCATCACATCTAATCTCATTGTTTTTGTTTTGTTTTTGTTTTTTGGCTGGTAAGTTACAATAAAGGAAATAAAAGAGATAGTAAGAGAATTTGCAAAACTTCCAGAATCTGATACACAGAGTTTTTCTATAAACAAGGAAAAGAGGGTACTTGACTTTTTTTTCCCAAGTGAAATATGTAGAAACAATAAAAGAAACTAAATGACTTAAATGCTATACTGTGTAAGAATCTTGTAAGTGGCTTTCCATCATTGTAACATTACACTTTTTTACTTTCCAGTCAACATTTGCTATGCATATCTGGTCGTTATGTAAGACACAAAGATTATATAGATGTCAAAACCATGTCATATAAACACCTAACTCTGCAAGTATGACAAATTCCAAGCAACTTTCTGCATGAAAACAACTTTGCAATCATCAAAATTCAAAAGGCGTACCATTAAGCTGTTACTAAAATTATTTTTATAGCTTTTATTATCAGTAAAGCATCTACATTTAAATCAAAACAAACAACAACAACAAAACAAGCATATGATGTGCTTCATGAAAGAATCAAATGTATTTATCATGGAGTTACAGGGCACCCATGTTATTTTCCTATGTTAACCTATGAACACTGTGAATTTCTGTGTTTGCAGCAAACTTCTCCCTATAATATTGTATTTGCCTTGTTTTGATAAGATGTTCACAACTTTAAAAATATGCTCAGGAATTGAAACGGATGTTACTAGATGAAGGATAATTGTTTTCATCAGTTAAAATGAGAATTAACTATTTTAATATAATAAATAACTACAGTGGTTAACAATGCACAAAAAGAATTTGGGTAGGCTGTGTCAGCCCATCTCCTGGAGGAATACACATTATTCCTATATTTCCTCCCCCCCAAATCATTATTAATCAGCTGAAATGTAAAAGTGTAAGGCTGCTGCTGCTGTTTGTGGAAATGCTGAGTACTCATCACCACTGACCTGCATGGCCACACATGTTTATGCATTATATGTGTTTTTATGTGCCTATTGGGAACACATGCTCAATTTAATTATCAGCTGATCTGAGGGGATAGAGTGACTGACTCATCTCTATCCACCTTCTCCACCCTTAAATTTCTGACAATAAATTCCCCTCAATCAAATCTGAACACGCTAGATATACACTACTATGTCATACATGTGACACTGCAGTAATAATGAAGTACTTAATAAAACAATAATTCAGTAGAATTATAATGTCTTAAAAAGTATTAAATCATTTTGCAAGCTTTTACTGAAAAATGGTTTTCACTAAAAATATCAAGTAAATTTACCCTTGCTAGTATTTGTTGGGAAAGATGATACTTTAAATGTTTATTTTCTTTACATTTATACATTTTTCTTCTCCCTGCTTCACAATTCACATAGAATATTTATAAACATTCTCAATAGAGGGGCTGGATTATTAAATTAAATAATGAAAGTATTTACACAGCAAATAAACAGCAGCATTTCTGCGTGATTTCCATTCTTCTATTATTGTTTTATGTGTACTCACACTTAAGGCAGTTGGTCCTGGAGGTCCTGGAGGTCCTGCTTCTCCCTATTAAAACAGGAAAGTGAATAAACTAGAAGTCTCTTTAGTTCCAATTTTTAACCTCTAGGTGTTTTAGAGGATACGCACCATAGCATAATTCAATTTAGTAAAATAATCAAACATGCTCTTTGTAATGATTGTATGTGGGTAAAGAATTTTTTTGGCGGGTAGTGATTTCATAGGCATACATTTTACCACAAGTTAAATGGAAAAACAAACAAAACAAACACTAAAATTAGGCAGGCCTCTACATAAATAGATCGATTTAAAAAGAGAAAATCTACTGAGACATTTGCATATGTTAAATTACAAGCTAATGCTTACATGCTTAAGGCGGCCTCTGAAGTCAACGTGACTGCTCCCATATAGTAAAGACATCTGACTACGTCAAATGTTCACAGAATTATCTTATTGAGCTCTGAATCTCACTGTAAGACCTTCAGGCGCAGTCAAGGATCATCAGGGAAAATCAGGGAGCTCCAAGAGAGCAATTCAGATCAGCTAATTTAGGCTTCTGCTCCGAATCTCTTTCAAAAGGAGATTCTGTCCCTTCTATGGTGATTAAAAGTGTTCATCTTGTGAATTTACAGTGAGTGAGTACTCATACTCTTTAATCATTAAGGTAGACAAAGAGCAGCAATGAGTGGTTCATCACACTTAGGTAAGGCAGCGTATTACTGAAGAAATACCATACACACTCATATCAATATAGGTTTAGAAGTAAAAGTGAGTACCTTTTCTCCTTTAGGACCAGTCACACCAGGACTACCAGGGTCACCTTTTAGTCCCTGGGCAAAAAAGAAGAATGTATATTTGCTGGCATCCATGGAAAAGTGTTGGACAAAGTGCTCTACTGCTGTGAATCAGTATATACATAGGTAGCTCCGAAAATAATTCTTCCTATGTAATATGTATTTCCTTGGCAAAATACAACATGGAAAAGGAAGAGGCTTTGAAATATATTCAGCAAATTCAATTCACTCTGAAATAAGGAATGACTTTGCTTCTGATGTTGGAAAAAGCTATGAGGAATGGCTTAAGCCAAGAAGTCTCTCCTGTGCCTTCCTTCTGATCACTGTTTTAGAGACACGACACAGAACACTGATGATGTGAGTCAGTGAGAGCTCTATGAGCTTAAAGATTTTACTTAAAAGCCAAATAACAATAATATAGGCAGTACAGATCATAATTAGACACTTAAAAAGTAGGCCAACATCGTTACTACCATGGAGATTAAATGGGTCAAGGATAAAAAAGATTCATCTACATCTGAATTGGAGTTTACTAACTTCTTCCCAGCCCCCTTTTTGCCCTTGCAAACTCTGTTCCTTGCTTAGCAATAATTGGAAAGATAGAGACAACTGGCATGAAAATGATAAGCAACATCTGTGCCTTAGTGGGTACAGAAACATTAAATCAGTGAGTGTTCTAAATACTGCATATTTGTGCAACTTCACTTCCTGCTAAAATTACATTAATTCACCATCTGGAAGGAACGTCATTTAGAACTGTATGAGCATTTAAGCACCCACTTTGGATTAAATTTGTGGTTGTTGTAAATACCCCTGATTTAGCTTTGATTTGTCCTTTATTAAGCTTGCCAAATATGTAATAGTTAAATCAGAAGTAGTTTTGCTGTTTGAACTTAAAAATCTAACAGGCAGATGGATTAAAAAAACAAGTCAAAAAAATGTCTTCCTTGTTATGTTTTATATACTTATGACATAGTCTCGATATTGTCTTCATTTACCACATTTTACTTTTCACCTCCTTATAAAATACTGCACGAAATACTCCATATATTGAAAAATCCACCAAAGGACTTCTCAGGTATGCAAAACGTATGGATCTTGTTCAAAGCCAGTGTTAGTGAATCAGCAGTGCAACAATAGGTTTGAGCTTAAGGAATGGTTCTGAGTTTGTATATTTACAGGAAAAAAGTTGGTGAAGTTAAAAATAAATCTGCAGCTTGCAGAAGATATAACTGTGTGTGTCTGTATTGAAAAGATAACTGCAGGCAAAAGATACTGAACTATAATCATCATTTTTTCCTAATTGTTATGTTTATAGCTTTTAGCAGCGGACCTCGGTGAGGTATACACTTTGACAGCTACTGCAGAGATGATGGCCACAGAGGTCATCCTCACATAAAAAGGACAAGGGGAAACTACGTATTTGACAATAAGCCTTACAGTGAAGCACAATTTTTCAGTACTCAGGAATATTTCTACATAATGTACTTATTCTACAATATTTGAATTAGCTTTCATTTGCAGTTTATATTTCTAAGAAGGATAAGTGATATTAGAAAAAAAAAATTCCTTGAAGTTATCTCATGAGAAGACATATAATGTCTTTATATATATCTTTTAATTATTATCTTAGTAAGTCCTAGACATTGTGAACACTTGGAAAAACACACCTGGTATTATATCATGCCTATTCTTCCAGAAAGCCACCCTTTTAAAGATGCTCCAAGGTTTAAATGCTGTTGACTACCTCTGAAATGGCATAAGAAATAAGCATTCTTGTATTGTGTAAAATCTGTAGCCCTTTCTATCAGAGTACGATACAGTATCCTGTCTCTGGCAGAGACCAGAACAGGATCTTTCAGTAAAATGGATATAGCTATCTAAACAGACATAACTGGGATGATTTTTATGAGGCTTTCAGTTAGAAAAGCTCATCTTCTACAATATTTTAGTAGTCAGAGGTCAATCTTGAAAGACAAATGCTAATTTCTATTGATCTAAGGATTCTGTTAACAGATCTGTAAAATTCAAGAACTGAATAATAACTTTAATAACTTACATAAGAAAGCATAAAGAAGTTACTGAAGTCTATCCTCATCTAATTCTAGCTTTCCCAGAACAATGCAACAATGAACATTTACAAGTTCACGAACTTATTAAAATTCCTCATAAACAATCTTCACATGGTACATTTTTATCTGCTGTAAGGACTATAGGTTTGTATTTCTACAGGTCAAAATAAACATACATCAGGGTTCCTCTATGGATGTCAAAGTGTACAGTAAGTGTTAGGACATGCAGTCAGGAGGCTGATCGAATGGTCACAAGATAGCAAGACAGAGAAACAGCAGAAATGAAAAACATCAGATATAACAAGACAGGAGAGTGAGTATAATAGAACTGCTGGCCAAAGGAGAAATTACTGGGACAAGTATTTCACAAATACCAATAAGAAGGTAAAGTCAGCAAAACTGGGTACAACAGGGGAAAGAGAAAACTTGAGGCAGGCTCTTTGTTTAGAAGGTGAAGGTGATGGTGTTTCTTTTGACAGAAGAAATTTAAAGGAGAAATTATCATCTTGCTTGACACTACTTTTGACAAACCTGTAACTAGATTTTTTTCTGATACTATCTTACTTAAGTCTTAACCAGCCAACTAAATCAACTGGGTTAAGGAAAAAAAAAAAAAACAAAAAACAACAATTCCACATTAAAACTGTAAAAAGGAACATGGCTTTATGAATTCTTAAAATGATGAAATGCTATTTATTATCAGCACTACTGGCATAAGACGCAAGAACTTTTCTATTTAAATTTTCCTTTTAGACCAGAGACAATCTTATACAGTACATGCTCTGGAGTTCCATGAAGAAGAGAAAATAACATAGTGATCTGAAAAATATTTTCCTTACTGAGTCTGAGAACATTTTATTTGTTCAGAAGAAGTGTCAGGTATAACTGGAGCCAGGACACTAAACAGTTTTTCAGTTCCTATGGTTTTAGTCATTTGGATAAGATCAGAACAGTCAAAGAATTTGAGAGAAAAGGGAACTGAATATTTTCCTCTGTGCCAAGTGGCCTTGACCGCAATTTTTTTCTGACAACATGATGATACACAAACCAATACTCCTAACGTTACTAGAAAAAAAAAGAATGAAAGATGAAGACAACAGTGGACTCATAGCTTGCTGCTTGTATTTGGGATTCATATTTCATATGCGTGCAGTGTCAGAGAAACTATATGACAAAGAAATTCTAGCCTATAGGAGTACTGCCCATCAAACAATGGGAACAACCCCATTCAAACACATTCACTCTTGTGAATTCTACCGCAGGAAACACAGCTCTTGGTACTTGTACAGGACAAGGAAAACATCAAGTAATTTAAGAGTCTGCTTCTGTAAATTAGATTTTTCTGCAGTCTTATTTGTTGCTGCTAACCTTGACACTGTGATGTTCATCTGGGTTTGAAAGTCACATTAGGGATTTATAAGAGTTTAATGAGCATGCACCTCTACAGCTAAGACCAAGCAGTTGGAAATTATTGTACTAAAAACTCTGCAGCCCAAACAGCAGGACTAGAATTGCAGGCCAGGATGGTGTGAGGTGTACTTTCAGCAAGAGAATGAAAATAAACTACTCTGGGAGCAAACCCAGAAACCTGAAGAAAGCTATGGCAAGTAAAGAAAGTTTACTGGGAAACTGTTGCAGTGCTACCGGTTTCTAAGGTTTATGCTGCTGACAGCAGACAAATGGACTAAAGAACTTCCATGAGGACTGGAGAACCAGAGGGACCAAGGCAGTCATGAGCCATGGTTCTGTTTAACAGCTCATTGATGATACGCTATTAGGATATAAAAACAGTTTTCAGAAACAATGCAAACTTCACCAGCAGCATTAGATGACAAGGGCCGACAGCCTTTTCTCAGCTGCCATTAGTTAGTTATCCACAGCTGGGAAATATCTGAGAAATCCATTAAGCTCTCACCCTGAGACAAATGTTTACCATAGTAACAGACTTGAATTTGATCAGAGAAGTCTGAAAAATAATGTTAGGATAACAGAATTGTTAACTTTGTATGAACTTATCAATAAGAAAACTCTCTTCTGCTCAGAAATGTTAGGAGAATTGTTAATGTTATACTGAGTGTTCTCTCCAAGTGAAACATGCTTTTGGTTCCCTAATGCTTTATGTGATGAATTCTGACTTACTCTTATCAGGTTCACTAAGGCCTGAGAAAACTATTGTACATTGAAAATGTTCTTTGAGTTCTCCACAGCTAATGCTTCTATACCATGACAGAAAATCAATGAATCAGGTGAAACGTATTTGCAGCTGCCAATAGATGCTCATGTCTGAGAGAAACCAAGCTGCTCCCATAGCAGCCATATTGAGCCTATTGGAGATGTATTTATTTGTCCAACAAGTATTGCACTGCATGCACAAAGCAATGAGAAATGCTTCGAGACTGCCACTGTGTTTTGGGGAGGTCTTTCACTCTATAAGAGAACTGTTTGGGAATTATTATTCAGCTTTATTTTTGTTGCTGGATGAAGAAAATGTTTCCAGACTTTCATGCACATAGTCTCTGGCCTACATTAAATTCATTTAATCTTATATCAGGCTAAAATATCATAGTTTCATAGCACAACACATACTATCTAAAGGGCTGAAAATACATTAATCAGTCCAGCACACTAATAAAGACTGTCAAACCAAATTGTTATGGATCAAATCAGAAACTTCTGTATAATAAAACTTGGAAGCACTCCAATTAATAAGACAATAAAACCATATTTTCTCCACAAAACAGTCTTAAAAATTTAATTTAAGCAATAACTACAGAGTCAGCTGTACAGCATCAAGCTGTACAGTGGGAAAACTTTTCTAATGTAGTGAGGCATTTTCAGAGCTCCAAGTCATGCAATACACTGTTTTCCATTTTATACCACAAATACTTTTAAATGTTGCCATTGGGCATTTCCAGTTAATATCATTCAAAAACTTCAGAAGGCTATACTATTCAAATGTTTAGATCCTAACCCTACTGTTTCTTCATACTTTTGCTCCTAACAGAATCATGAGATAACTAAATTTAAGTAAATAATACTACAAATTTCACACTTTCAAGCAGTAGGATTCTTCTCTTACCATCCAAATATTTCCATACAATGCTAAGACAGTTCAAGATTAGAGAGTGAAAGAAAACCCGTGAGGGTGTGAAGGTTAACAACTGTTACTATCATAACAAGACTCTAGAGCCTTTTGAAAATGTTCATAATTCTGTTCATATTTACAAATATGTAAACAGAAAAGCAAACAAAATGACCCAATATGTGTACATATTACCTTCTTTACACTGAAAACTTGTGATTTTCTTATTGCTCACTTAAATTCATAGGTCTGTCCTTCAATATAAGGCACGTAAAGAAAAAGAACATTTTACTTGGGAAAGTTCTTATAATGTTTTTATACAGGCTTACTTACTGTTGCTAAAGCATTTCATTTATGTTAGCAAAACATTAAGTATCTCATGGTATTCATTTCTGCCTGCGCCACTGATCAAGAAAATGACATGACTCCAGAAGGAGTCTAGAAGTTTCAATGACTAAGACTTACTTTAAATTCACACTTAAAAGATTGTGAATACCACATAGATCTTATTCCATGGTAGTAGCATGGATACTCATACTCCAAATTTGTCTTTATTCCATATATTTGTTTATATTTGTCCATACTCCAATTTGTCTATATTCCATATGCAATATGAGCATAATGGAGAAGTAATTGTATTTAATAGGATTTCTCTCAGACAGTGTGCCCATGAACATCCACTTGTTACTGCAATAAAAATGATGGCATTATTAATTTCAAGTGGCTATAAAAGTCAAGGAATATAACTTAAGAGATGCTACTCAAGAAAACTGGCTGTTCATATTATAGAGGCAAATGGCTGCTTATAGATGTAATATGAATACATAACACACAAGGACTACATTAGTAACGTAAGGTATTTATAGCTGCTTCTTAAGAAGCTGAAAACAATGGCAACCACATTACTAGTATTTACACTAGTATTTATGCTGTCAGATGGATTTTTAATGTCTCAGATAGGGATATAGCACGCTAGAACTTGTCTTAGATTTGTGGAGTGATAATTTGTGGAGATGTGCAGAGCAGTTAATATATACACAGTTCCTGCATCCAAACCTGTTTCGGAATGCTATTCTGACTTACCCAGTTAGTACAATCTGCAAGGGATGAGGGACTTCACCTTTCTGGATAACCCTTCAACACTGTACAAAGCTAATTGCCAAATCAGTTTTGACTTCTATTTCATTCTAGCAACAACTTCTTGTACAGTTAAGAAAACAAAAGTAGTAACAGGAGAGGAAAAAAAAAAAAAAAGGGAATTTGTTTCTGTGATGACTCTGTTTCCTGATTTTGATTAAAACGAATTCAGATATATTTCTTCCGAAATGTTCAGTCATCATTTTCCTGTTCTTCATCTGTGAGTGCAGAAACCCTCTTTCCCCCAGGCAGAGACAACAGCTGCCAACAGCCGACACCACTAGCTTTGAGTGTTTTCAGGCTTTCTTTATACACCACTGCAGATTATGCCCATGTAAGCAGATTAACTTGATTATTTCGGAAATATCAGATGTTACATTTATGCATATGGAATGAGACTGAGAAATACTGATAGTAACCAAGAGTCAATGACACACAGTACTTTGCATTTAAACTTAATGACTGGCATTTCCATGCACTCTAATAGCTGAATCCGAAGCATGTTTTTTAAAGTGTTGTTAAAAAGGGATCATGTGTGATTCAAACAATAAAGTGCTATATTGCCTTGTGCAATTCTATTTCAAAAATATTTTAAAGGCAGTTCCCATGATGATAATCCACCATTTTCTGACACATTACAACAGTTCACTAAATATTCTGATTTATAAATGTTTTAATATTTTACACTTTCAGTGCCACAATGTCAAATATGTTCTAGAGTTCACCAGATACGTGGTATACCTTACTCATCCTAAAAAATTTATGGAACAAGATCCCATGTAGTAAAGGAGATCATGTAAGACCAATAGAGAAATGTCTCCAGAGCTATGGAAAGAAACGCAGATGTGTTTTTCCATGCTGTCAGCAAATCTGTATGCATGACAGAAATATATGGTTCACCTTTACAGACAAGCAGGCTACAAGAGAATACCTCTTTGAATACCTAAGCACAGCTTCAGCTCAGTTCATAGTATATGTTTCCACATTGAGGATATCTACCAGTAGCCAAAAATAGTCTGATTTAACTAGCATTAAATTATAATAACCTAAATGAGGAAAAACTATTTTTTTATTACTACATTGCGTATAAAAAGCCAGATGAAATTAAAAGTATCAAAATCTTGTATATGGTCTTAAAAACTGTATCTATAGCTCAATGCAAATAATCCTATATATTGCTTGTGCTCTTAGCAAGCCCAGCATGACTGTCATAGCATTTCGGTGTCAAACGCTGAACTATTCACTCTTTTGGCAATGTTGGCAGAAAAGGTTTGCTTAAATTTGTTTTTCAAATCCTGTATCTCATTTTTGTCTAGTATTCCAGTCATAATGTGAGCTACTCCTCAAAGATTTTGACAGCCAGACTCAGTCCCTCTATGAGATGCTTATTGCCTTCAGCTGTGATGTTTTGCAATTGGAGAGCAACAATATCCTTTACTATCAGAGCCTAAACCCAGGCTGACCTGCAGCTAGGTCAAGGGGAGACAGGAGGGGAAAAGGGGGATAAATAAAACCGATGGCTTTCTTTTTATTTTTAAATCTTGCTGTTCAAATCATACTGCTTTGCCACTTCTGTACTGCACTGACAAAACTCCAAATTTCTGCCCTCTTGTCTTAGTTAAATATGTTTGAAAATAAATACAAAAACTGATGAGGCAGAAGTGAGTGTTAATGCTAGCCAAGTCTGAGTGTTAGCTCAGGTTCAAACATGGATGTGAACACTATGACCAGGATCATCCGGTACTATTTTTAACTTAGATTCATACTAGAGCTCAAATATGAACCAGATCAATTAACTAATTAGGCAGTGAAAACTATCAGAGAAAATAAGTAAAAATTTAACTCTTGTTCTCTATTACATGAGCCACATGGCACAGTGAATGACCCACGGCTCTCATTCGGGAATGATTTACAGCCTGTGCACTTTCGTTTCAGAAATTAAGTCTCCAGGCCTAGCTTTATCTTCAGAAAAATCCTCTTCTGTCATCTCTACTGTGTTTGCTTTATCACAGAGGATACTACATCCTTACCCGCAGCTTTCTTATACGCCATTAAGACCTAAGAACTCATATCTAATCTGAACACACTTTATCTTGCCCATTCTCTTAGCTTTCTGAGCACATGCATCTTCTAAATCAGTCTTACATTAATTCTGACTTGACTATTCCCCCAAAAGTCTGTAACTTGTGTGTTATATCTTCAGTTTACCTCTCTTCCACGAATACCTTCTGGTCCTGGTTCTCCTTTTTCTCCTTTTTCACCCTAAAAGAATGAATATCTATTTTATTACATATGCAGGAAAAATACTAAGTAATGATTCTTTTTAACAGGAAAAACATTTTAAGATTCCTGTCTGTTCTGCATGCAATGTCACAAGTACAGTTTTGATTTCACAAGCAAAATTATTCCTTAGATTCCAAAAGAAAGCACTTTTAACCATCTGATAACAGAACTGTTATCAGTATCATCTTTAACTCATACCGTTACATGGTTCCTTGCCTGAAATTGAGAAAGATTGAAACAATTTTTGTTATTTCTTGGATGAATATAAGGGACATATATCTAATTTATTTATGAATCAAAAGAAAAAAAAGCAGTAAGGATTCTTCAGAATCAATGATACAGGTTGGTTTCTGTGCTTCCTTATGAAACATAATATTATTTGTAAGACACAAGAAAAGATTCAGTTCCATACCGTCTCTACCTACCATGCTATTCTAGAAGTTACCAAAATACATCTGTCTGAAGCATAACTTAAAGGGGATTGCCAGTACCAGCAAATATAAACAGCTCTACAAATCCATCTGTGTCACTAGACTGAACTTTACCAAATTATAAAAATAACATCATTCTGATAAAAACATGAGGACTGACTTCACCAAGCTCTTCATTAATCAACCAAAAAAAAAAAAAAAGGAACAGCCCCACACTGAATTTTAATTATCTCCAGTGGACTACATTTGTTTGAGCAGAACCTATTCATTATGTCAGCATAATCTTCATAATTCTGTTAGGTAAATGGCACTGAACTGAGATCACTCAGCTAATTCCATTTGTGACACAACTCTGATTCAAAGCTATTCTTCCTGTGGCAATGACAGAGGGCATTTCATCTAATAAGTCTTACAAATGAATTTGTATGAGCTTTCTCAAGCAACTCAAGCCTACTAACAAATTAGCAAATAAACTGTAAATTTAATAATTCCATGCAAAAGATGGCTTCAGTAGTTTATTTTATTTTCCAATTTAAATACGTCTTGTTGATAACAAACCAAGTGATATACATTAACTTGAATGATTCTGTTTTTACCTCAATTATTGTTTTATTCCTTATCAAAACTCAAAAATGATTCCAAAAAAGTTACAGCAATATAACATTGGTTATTCTAGCATGTTTGATCTGTTATGTTTTTGTTCTGTGAATTAAAACTTTGAGATACTAAACATCTGTATCAGTTTAAAGAATAATGATTAAAGTTCCAAAGTTCTTATTCTTTTATTTATTTATTTTTATTTTTATTGCCCAATTAAAATATTTAGAAGAAAATGGAATAAAATGACATTTTAGTTTTCATCCCCGTGACATGCTGGATGATCAATACTTCTTTTAGTATCTTTCAACTGGTTTCAAATCACATCGCTACAACTTTGTGGTATCTACAAAGGTACAGTCATATAATCATATATTTAGTCACATATTTAACTCCTAATTATAAAGTATTTATATGAGATTAGAATAATTTTTAAATTTATGAATCTGTCATTTTCTTTCTATGACTTATCCACCTACATAATTTATGAGAAAATGGTATAACTGTCCACAGTTTTGATTAGTACAAGCTGATAGCAGCTTGTAAATTCGTTGGTAAATATGTGGAAACCTTAGTTAAAAGTATCTTGTGATAATTTATTATACTGCATCTACATTTAAATAAAAACATGCATTTACAGAGCCTAAAACTGAAGAAGTTTGCCCCTTGCCCTTGCACGTCATTTGCCTTGATCTTAGATTAGCGGCACGCACTGGAAATCTTGCCTTTTTCTTCTTCAACAGGCAAACAGTAACTCTAAAATGTTGGCAAGTAGTTTTAGACACATACAAGTGTAGCTGGTGAATGCAGGGAAGAAAGAAAGACTCCATTTGTTATGATTTACGAGACACTCAGATTTAAAATGTTTGTCAGTTAGACAGAATGATAAAAAACACCCTTTGCTAATGAGCCCAGACCTGTGCAAAAGCCCAGGACCCTCAGGCTTCCTGCCATGTATGTCATTTTACACTGAATCTATTCTGATTTTTTAATGGAGTAAATTATCTATACTTGCCAAGCCTATTGTGTGGAATGTTCATGTTCTCTGTGAAACAAAAATTCAAATCTAACAGAGATCCAATTCTTACAATTTATTCTTCTGCAGACAGAGCCAAGTCACGCTCATTTCTGTCTTTGTGAACTATTCTGCATAATTAGCAGCTTGAAATGTAGCCAATTTGCAGAAATGCTGAAGCCACTCTACAGTGCAGATGAGGCTGTTAATAACATCGTGGGTTACCTCATAGATTAACAAAAAAATAGAGATGAAAATGTGTCAGTGCCATTTCTGTCTAATGTTCCTGCCTGCATATACTGTACTCAGATGAGACAATTAAAGACTATTTGGGAGATAATTGCAAAAGCAGGATGACAAAACTCTGGAAGTGCCATGTCTTGTTTATTAGTTTACTAAAACTAATCCAATATAAGACAGAATTATTTGCATTGCTTTGGGTGCATTCAGCTTTCAATTTCCCCAATGGAACAAGCCGGTGGGGTTGCTGCAGTGTAAGTACTGGGAGGGATTCAGTCTTCAGCATGCTGTGCTGGATATAGTGAACTCAGTGGTAACATTCTTTAATTAGAGCTGTGGGTTTGCTCATGGTTTCTGCAAGACTAAAGCATCAGCCTCAAGACACTTGGCAACTTTAAGGGTGCCTAATTTTCCTTGCAAACTTTTTTTTTTTCCTTACTATAAAAGCAAACTGATGTATTTGGAAATAAAATACATCCATACCTAAAAATTACCTAAAAAGGTAAAGTTTATTTTTGCAGTGCTGCTCTGTTAATAGCACTAATCCTGAACTCCTGATATCCTTTGTTCCAAGCATTTTTCAAGTACCATTGTCCACAATAGCCGAAATATTCTTCAAAGTATGAAAGGCATACAGTATCACTAACTCAATGCTGATACTTCACAATGTTTAACCTTTGAAAAACTGTGATTTTGCCCTACTCAGTCTTTAAGATAACTAAATTTTTATGCTTACACGTACCCCCATATGGCTACTTCTCTTTTTACTGACATATTTCTAGAATGCTGGGGTTACAAAGGGCTCCATCCCAATAACATTCTTACTAATTGACCTGTAGCCTTCGCGTGAAAACAAGATACCATGCTACAGGGAAGCAGCAGCACTCAGGGAGAAGTACTGCTGAAACATTATACCATTTAAGAGCAATAGTAATGAAGCAAACTAATAATTCTGTCTCAGTTCAGACTTTGGAGGAACTGTGCATGTAACTGGAAGAGTCAAGAAAGCAGCTTATTTCCAAACAGATTTTAACCCATGAAAAACTGTTACCTAAACAGGGTCAGAAAGAGAGAGTGCAAAACCAGAGCAGAAATATACATGAAAATCAACAACTTCAACCTGGAAGGATGTCACTGCAAACCCTGTGTCTTCCCAAACCCACTTAGGATACACAAGCACAGCATGAAAACAAGTAGTCAGAAAGCTTCTTCACAGGCGCTGGCAATTTCAAGAGCTACGCAGATACACTTATCAAGAAACCAGGACCAAAACACTTCTGATTCCAAAGTGTGACATCACTGTCTACTGCAAGAGCCACAAACAACAGGTGCCATGACTGGCCAAGTTGGATTATGTGTCAGGTGAAAGATGTTTCCTTCCTGCTTCACTTAAGGTACCCTGGGCAACACTGAAGCACATAGTGGCTGAGTGCTGCTTGGTGTCATGCACTACATTTCTAAGCAAGCTCCCTGAGAAGCTACATGAAGACAAACTACCACATCAGCTCAGTTAAAAATCTTAGGCACAGAATGAGCTGAAGACAAGCCAGTCCATGGATCCAAACTACACTGCTGAACTCTCCTTCCTGTACAACAGGCACGAGGCAGTCATCTATTTTTATTCTTTTTAGAAAAATCATAAAATGCAAAATTATCTCAATCAATAAGTACAGCCACAAAAAGAAAATCAATTTCAACAAATACTACAGTGTAGCCCTCTCCAGCTTCAAAAATCAAATGCACAAATAGCAAATAAAGAATAGCTTGTGTATCACAGCTGCAGAAAAGGATATAGGGATTACCACAGATCTTACAGTGAGTGTGAGGCTGTAACACAAAGCTATTTTTAAAAGACCAAGCTCTACTTCAGGATGATCCAAATGCAAATTGAAAAAAATATCCATAAAATTATTCTAGTTTACTTATCACTAATGAGAACTGTGAAGGTCAGTGTCCAGTTCAGGGCATTGTATTTTTCACATGACATTGCCAGCTTTCAAATACCTGCTCTTCTCCAATTTAAAATGATAGAAATTATGAACAAGAAATCCAACCTCCTGAGAAAAGAGTTAGCACAGGTTGAGCTGATGACTCTCAAGTATGAAAAATAATTCTGTATATGAGACAAGAAGTTTTACATAATAATACAAGTAGAAGTTTTCATTTGTTGACAGAAAGTTTAATGTTTATGGATTGAAAACCTAAAGTTTTAAAAGTACAAAAAAAGACGTTAACAATTTATTTAGGATGATAATGCAACTGCCTTCATGGCAGATATTTCTAGATAATGCTCTAGATAACCTTGTTGATATCCATTGTATGTGTGTGTAGGAGTGAATAAGCTACACCACCATACACACTTCCAGCCTGACATTTCCTTTAGACTGCGCGTTGGTTCTGGTATCTTGGAAAATGTGACAAAGCAATGTGTTCAAATAGTACTAGCTCTTAGAATTACATACTTGCTAAGTAACGTTTGCTGGAAGCATGTCTTAAGGAGTTTAAACACTCTCATTGAATAAATAACATCTCTCTATTTTTTAGTTTTATGAGAGTACTGAAAGACAGGTGACTGATTCAAGTGACATCAATATACATGGTAGCAAAGTGACTTGATATACCATCAAGACATTACCTACATGCACAGTGCCTAAACATCTCAGTTCAGAGATGAAGAACACCAAAATAAAAATCAAACTGAAGGATACTGAGGAAACAAGAGAGGACAGATAAAATTAAAGAAAACCTAAGAATGAGCAGCTTCTTTAGATTGAAAGAATATATTCACATTCACTCACGTTGTGTAGTTTCATCACAATTTTACATTCTCTGTGAAAGCTAATGCTCAAATTGCAACATTGACAAACACCAATTTCCAAAATAGCTCAGCAGTTCCATGGCATCCCAGAAGGCAATAAACTGGCCTCAGCTGGCCTCACTGAAATCCCCACTTGGATGATCTAAATTGCGACATACTTGAGAACTAAGCCTTCAGAAAACTCCAGCTCAGTGTATTCACACCTAGGAAATGCTACAGCATGTTACACCAGCAACAACTAACCGAAAACACAGCTGAGGAATCTTTTGATCTCCTAATGAATTTCTCACAGATCTCTAAATCTAATCTCAGTCCTGTGTCAGTGTGACATTATTTCACTGACTGAAATCTAGAAGACTTCTAAGGTTCCTTAACGAGCTAGTGGATGAGATTAATGAATACTGGAAGGTACTAAATCATACTGTAATGAACAGAACAAACAACCTATGTGCATGGCATAATAGATTTTTTTCACCTAAAATGCTTGTCAAAACAAAGGAGACTTAAAACCAGAAAATCAGCCTTTTGGGTGATACTACCCAGTTCAGAAAGAAAAACTACAGAGATTTCAGATAAATCCTGCTTGCTACAATTTACATAACACTAATCACAATCTAACATGTAGCTTTGATTTCAACAAGAAATGCCCCAGACTATCTCTGGTCAGGCTCAAGATGCTGACACTACCTTTGCTTTTTGCAATATTAAATTACCACGTTGTGGTTTGAAAACTTTGTTCTGTATGCTATCATTTCTTCATCTTTCCATCATCCTTTCACTTTTTTTTTTTCTATAAGCCTTTCAATGTCAGTGAGAAAACTTCAATATCAAGAAAAAAAAATCAGATAGAACACTGTAGCCTATATCCTTTTTGCTATTATTTTTTGATCACATATTATCAGAACTGAATGAAAATTTTTTACCTGAGGTTAAAGTTTTATTGTTAAAAATAAGATAAGATGACATATCATATTTTATAATAGTTACTTCTGTGTTAATTAATCAAGTCTGCTCTGTAGGAATCCATCTTCTATCTTAAATTCTATGTTTTAAGCATATATTTGTACTGTGCTTAGCAGAATAGGATCATAATACTTCTCTTGGATTTTTACACTTCTACAAAATTGTGATGTTTTAGTATTCCACAGAACTAATGGTTGAATTTGGCTCCAAGGTGCCAAATACACTATTTTTTGAATTTTATCTTATGTATCTATTGATAGATTAAAAACTGAAAAGAAAAAGCTGTCTGATTTAATTAGCACTCTATTTTTCCTTCCTTAAGTAAATATCACAAATGACTTTGACTTTCAGCTGCAATTGTTTAAAGCTCTGTCTGCCTTTCAGTGGGGAGGTTTCTGTTTATACTGGCTTAGTGTTAGTGTTGAATGAAGATTTTTCCGTAGGAGGAATAAACCAGCTTCTTTTCAGGGACTGTCTCCTAAGGAACCTAAAGCCAATCTGTTCTTGTTAGCAGCTGACAGATAGTGCTCTCACAGAACATAGTATTTTTTAGGCACCCATACTTTCATAATTTTGTCAGGCTACTGCTATTGTTATTTAGATTTTGAGAGATGTTGTGCAGATGGTTACAGTAATGTCAAGTGTTTGCACAAGTCGATGGGCTGCTATGTCTGTTCTGGAAAGGCTGCATTTCTATTTCTACCACATGGCAACAAAAATAATGTCATTTTCTGTAGCTAAGATTATTTTTGAGTTGTGTTCATCAGACCCATGGAGACAGCTGTAACATTTAACTCCATTTTCTCAGGATACATTAGGTTTATTATGGTCACATGAATACAAACTTCAGACCAGAAGCCCCTTGAAGTTTCAGTAAAGTTATCATGGACCATAGTAAAATCTAAATGTGTGATATTTTCAGTATTCTGATAGATATTTATCAGAGAAGAAGGCTTGTTCTGTGCTCAAAATACACACACCTTGCTCGTGTACTACTAAAGGCATTCCAAAACACAGCTAGAAACTCAGTAATTACAGCTTTCATGTAAGAATTTTTCTCCCTTACTGGGAGGATCAAAATCCGCACCTATCACATCCCTGGCAACACTTGCTTAAAACCATCCCATAGGATACTGTGCATGAAAACAACTGTCATCTTTCTATTCTAGCTAGGCTGCAGTGAAGTGCCTAGACCACATGTGCCATAGGAAGTTCTTTAGTCTATTGCAGAAGAGCAGAAGCAAGTTAACACTGGTCTTTTATAGGTCCTCATATATGGACACAGGTCAAACTGTTTCTGCATGTGTATACTGGCCACATCATACCAGGAAGATAAACATCACTCCATCCCTTGCCCCCAGAGACAACTGGGACTATTTACTGTGACAGAATCTCTGAACTTCTGTGATAAATTAACTGCTCTTCTAGGCTAGCTCCTTCAGTTTCTTAAATTAAACATAAAGACAGTCAGTGACTGCAGTCTACAAAGAAGAGGCATAAAGCTGCTGATGGAGTTAACTGCATTAGGCACATACGTGCACATCTCTGAAATTTACTATTTTTCAACTTTTGGACAAATCTCTGATAACATCCTTACTATAGTTATACTGACATTAACAAACAGCAGTGTGTGACAGAAAAACATCTGTGGAACAAATGACACAGAGAACTAGAACCATACAAATTTTGGAGGAGCTATTCCAAATCTACTTCAGGGTTGCTTTGGTCTGTTTTCCTCAACCCAAGAGGTATTATCAATTTCATCTGCAAATCAGCGATACTGGCCTGAAATTTCCCAGAATCCATAAGATCTGTAAGGACTTGAACTCAGGTTATGATATTCTGTACCTACAAAGCTTCTCATAGTACTTCCAGATTAAAAAAAAAAAAATCATTTTCTTCACATATGCAAATGTATTACTGAAATATACACAGCCTTTAGAAAAGTGAAATGAGGAAAATAAATGGATAAATACATGTATCTGTACAACATGAAAGCTAAGTTATGAGCCAAAAAAAAAAAAAAGGGAGAAGGCACAGGTGGCCAAGAGCCAACAAAGTATTCAAAAATAGCAAGCAGACTAAACAAATCCAGAAGCAGTGATAGAAACGAATTTTGAACAAAATGACTGGATATCGAACTTCAGTCGGACATATTTCTCTGAGACTGACCTGGGGAAACACCCATGTTATGGGCACTTTCTAGGTCTTTTTTGAATCCAATTGAGGCCACATCTTATTTGCAAAAAAATTACATATGTATTTACTGGCATTTTTATCTTTCAACTCAGTATTATCATTTTTTGCTTTTTTTTCCTTTAATTCAGATTGTTAATAAATACTCAATAAATACTAAGCAAAAATCATTATCTCATAATGAACTGTAAGGCCTTTCACCAAAGAGATCTGTGGAATCAGAAAGTAGGATATTTTAATTCACAATAAGCTTTATCATTTGAACTATAAAATACCAGATCTGCAGTAGAGAATGAGTTTCAATACTGATCTAACTCCTGAATTATTCCTCCAAAATAATTCTCAACCTCTTCCATCTTTCTCAGAAATGTACTCATGTATACCATTCATTCTTCCTGTTTTCCCCAAGTATCCCCTCCAAGGTGCTTGCCCCTCTCTTACTCAAGTGCCCTGACCTTAACACTCACCTCAGTGGTAGTACTGAGTACTTAAATGGAAACTAGATGGAAACTAGGACCTCAGCGTATCTATGCAGACAGATGACACTGTGCTCTCCATCACTACTGGTGGATATTTCTTGGCTACTCAAGAATAATTTCCTAGATGCTATATGTGCAACACTTCTTATAGATAAAATTGTTACAACAATTCTACATTAATTGTAATTTATCAAATTCATTCATCAAAAATTAATGTTTTTGACATGAAAATTAATTAATTCATTTATCAAAAATGACAATGGAAAGGTTTGCATCCTTATTAATTTTCAAACTAGTGCACATTTCCAAGCATCTACAGCTGTAATGGTATCCAGACTTCCATGGCTGGATATATCTTCACAGAGACCATCAAGGCAGCGCAGAAGTAACTGTTAATAGAAATAGTACACCCAAATTGTCTGATGCTCTGCTTTTGCTTTTTATTAAAGTTCATCTCTCAACATTGCAGAATCTACAATGCTTCTGACACCACAGCTACCTTGTTCAGAGCAGACCTGGCTGTTTCTGCAGAGCACTGCATGTTACAAAGACAGTTTGAATCCTTGTCAAGATAAATATTTTTATTATACAATTTATGAAATCGTGACTATGACTGATAAAAAGATGTTTTCATTTCCACTACACTTCTACTGGGATATCACAGGCTTTTAAATATGGGAAGGTATACACGAGCTCAGAGGTTAATTGTGTTTCAAGAGGCAAAAATATTTGGATAAATAACAATCAAGCATCTGTGTTCTCAAGTCTCTCTCCTACTCTTCTATCAAGAGTAAAAATAACGTAAGATCAACAGCTCCCTTTTACTGTAGCATACCAGAAATGCTGAACAGAAAAAGTTGAGAAAAAGAAATAACAGAAGGATGAAGATTACCAGATTTTGTACAGATACATGACTTATACATATATATAGTGAACTTTGCTACTCACGATAGCTGTCTAAAATCAAAATTTCACAGAACTCGTGTACTAAAAAAAGTTAAGTGTCTCAGAACCCTGCAACACAACCGAAAACCATCCAGATGAATCTATTAGAAAGATCAAATACTGATCAGTTGTCACAGCAGGCAATACAAAGTAAGTAGTTATTTAATTGGTAAGAGACAGCTCAGGGATGCATAATAGATGCTTATTGATTCCTGATTGATAAGAAAAAGGAGAAAAGGAATCTTCCAACACAATAAGTAGGGGACATTGAATTAAATTAACAGGATGCAGTTTCCAAATAAACAAAAGTAAGTGGTTCTTCTAAAATAAAGATAAACAACATAATTCCTCCCACAGCATACTGCAGATGCTAAAAGTTTACATGAATTTGAGGTGAAACTGCATACGCTAACGGAAGAGAAGTCCATTGAAGGCTACTAAATTCACTGGAACCACATCTGGATGAGATTGCAGTCAGAAATAATTGGAGCCTGGAAGAGCATATTGGGAGAAACACTGCGCTCACTTTACTTTGTCTTCATGCTTTTCCCTAGACAACCCTTTTGGCTACCATTAGAAGCAGGATGTTGAGCTAGATGAGCCTTTAATCTGACCAAATGGGTATTTGTAAGTAAATTAAAAAGTGATATAGCTTGGGATCTGGAACTTGGTCATCTATATCAGTAAACTGATAGACCACAGCTGTGAACATCTCTAGCAGACATTTCAATCAGGCTAATTAACACTTCCCTGTACAATTTGCAGGTACAGTTAAAGAGTTATGATAGGCCACAAACTATTCCCAACAAGCAGTACTGATGAAGCCTGTTTCAAAGAGAAAGTTGAACAGTATGAAGAGAGAAGCATCAAGCCAAATGCCATAGAGCTACAGGACAAGCTCAGGTAACACTGAGCTTAGTAGGATGAGAACCAGTAACACTGCTTTTATTACAGGCAGGAACTCATTGTATAATTAAAAATATGCATTTATTTTCCCCTAAAATATCTGCATACAGGTTTCTCTCTGATAGTATAAAATATGCTTTGTGATAAAAACAAATCTGTTAAATAAAAACACTTTCATGCCCATTAATTGAGATGACTGTCCTGCAAAAAACGTCATTAGAATATTTTTCATCAAGTGAAAAGTGCTACTGAAGATGTCACAGCAAAACAGTAAGTTAAAAACCAAAAAAGGAAAAATATCCCCCCTCCCCCCAAAAAATAGCTTAAAAGGTGTGAGTTGTAAGCTAGATAGTTACAAGATGAGAGGGAGACAATTCTAATACTTCCTTCTACAGCATTAAGAGACGAGTATGAAAAAACTCAGGTCATGTTTACACACAGCTGATAAAGCAGTCAGTTTTGACTGCAAGAAATGTGATTTAGAGGACTTATTAAAAAATATAATTTATTTTAAATAAAATAACTGTTACGGATATCAAAGGCAAGCAGACATTGTCAGCAAACTGGCACTGACTCCATCACCATCCAAACAAAATGAGGGAACTGGAATCAGACAGTAATGCAAAATATATTTCAATTCCTTTAAAAAATGATACCAAATAACAGATTTGTATATGCAGCAGCCACAGTTACATCCAGATTTGTAGCTTATTGAATTTAGTATATCCTATACTAAATAGCATATATAGAAATGCTATAGAATATATAGTATTTGAAGCAGAATCTACAGCTGACAAATAAAAGCATTGTAAGGGTGCATAGGAGAGTTAATAATTGTTTCTCTTAATTGTCATTTTTTTATTTTATTGTTTTTAATTATAGACTTTCCAGATCCATTGCCACCTTCTATTCCATGACCAATAACTTCTGTTTTTCAAATTGGTTGCAAGTACCCTAGCTGTCTCATGTGGACAGGTTTCATCACTGAGATTTCTGGTACCGACATGAAAATATCAGCAAGCAAAAATAAATGTTGACTAACATCTAGTAGCACAGCAGAAAGTTGACTCCTCCTGCATTTACTTATGCTTATTTTAAAAATGCTTACTGATGACTGGGGAGAAAAAAAGAAAACCTATACTATACATGGAGACATACTGGAAGTTTATAGCCATGCATTTGCTGAATTAATGCAAGATAAAGGAGTATTTTATTAGGTGTGATAGGATGAAGTAGAAAATATTAACCTCCAGGAAATCTTCATGACACTAAGGTCTGTTAGGAATTTTCTTCTAAAGGAAATAGAGGAAGCCCTATTTCCTGGAATAATTCAAATTGAACTTCACAAAATAGTAAATATATACAAAGAACATCCTGCGTTTAGAATAAAATTAAGCAGATGACAATTTTTTCTACACTTAGGCTGGACAAGCCCCAGATTATCTCTCTCTTCTCGAAAAAAGTAGAATCAAAGCATACAAAAAGTAAAGAATGAAGGGTGAAACTTTGGAAATAACATATGACTGTCATTCTGGCTATACTCCCAAAGGTTTCCTTAGTCAAATACATGTACATTTTCTATCTATAACACTTTATTGAGAAATATCAATCAAATATTTGCAGTAAAATAATCAATTTTTGAAGTGTTCACAGTGTACTACAATGTGTAGTACGCAGTAATTGCCTCTCTGAGTTAAAACAGAAACAAGGAATGAAGAAGCTGAGTGAAAGAGGAATTCAGGTTTCCAAGCTCAGTCTAATCAGTATTATCTCTTAGCAAGAATCCTGCTATAATTGCTTGGCTATAGTTAATGTTTAAAATGTGCTGGCTTTCAGTCATCATTTTTCCTAATAAAATGGATCAGCTATGCACAGAATTCTGTATTATCACAAAATTTATTTGGTGTTCAGTTTCCAAGTGTCCCTTAACACTGATGTTTAATTGTTCTAGTTCAATTCAGAAATAGCAGTACCTATGAAGTATGCTATAGTGAATATTTATTTTAACCAAGAAGGAAGACAAGAAGATGAAAAAATGGAGAACTAAAGAGGACGAGGTAAATCAATCCACAGAAGCAAGAACCAGGAGGTAAAAAAAAGGGATAAATTACAGATTTTACAATGTAAAAAAAAAAACAAAACCAAAACAACAGTATTTTAGGGGTCATTTATCTGACCAATTAACTGGCTCAGAGTCATCTCCAATTCCCACATGATACATATACTTCATGAACCAAAATAAATAGGAACAATAATAGTAATAAGTAATAATCCAATCCTATTTCCTAATATGTGTTACTCATGCTTATAATGGCCACAAGATATTGAGATAATGGTACCAAGGACAAATGCACTTGCTTCAGTATTTATTACCACATCAACACTAACATTTCAACTTGTGTGGTTTTCAAGTTGGACGCTTACTATGGGTCCATTTGGGGTTTATTCTAGCAACATATCTGAACTGGAGCACTTAAACATCTTGCCTCAGCAAATTAAGAAGTTGCAAATTACAGCACAGAAAATGACTGTTGGAGACACAAATGCTACCTAAGTGAAACAAAACATTTGTAAGTAGTTACTGAGATATCTGTACTTCTTTTAAAAATTAGCTAGTACTACTGCGTATATGAATCACTGCATTTAAACAACACAAACTCATGTTTCAGCTTAAACTCTGCTTTTGTTTTAATTTATTAGACTTGAGTTTTTCTCTTCAAAGATTAAGTCATTAAATAATGCATCAAATTTTGTGACATAGCTTTAAACATACATTTCAAGAAAACCTTGCTATTTCAAACTCTGTAGTTAGATTGGAGATCCACTTTCTGATCTTCACTTTTGTTAACAGGGTTTCTCCTGGCTTCAAAAACTAGGATTCTGGGTTTTCTGTGCTTTTTATCAAACTTGGGAGAATTGTGAAGTAGTTGATTTGGGAACACAAGGAACTTAACTGCTATGCAAACTTCACATGGCACAGATTCTTGTCAGCGTATTATATAGATATTCTCTGCATGTAATACTTTTCATTAGCCTATTCTGTATTTCATTTCATTTTTAACAATTTGTATATGCAGTACTGCTTGAAGATTCACCTTGTAAGTAAAAATGTCTTTAGAAGACACAGGGACAGAACTTCAGCTACTGGAATTAGCACAGCTTGTGTGGATGAACTATGACAACACAAGCAGACAGATGCATGGAAATTATTATACTAATAAACTTATAAGTTTATCCTTGTATTGTTTTCTGTGCTTAAATTTTTGAAAAGACCTTCAGATATTACTTTTTAACTATTATTTAAAAATGAACTGTTTCATAGGGTTTCAGGAAAACTTAGCTAAAAGCATCTCAGAGGGTGTACACATTTCCGTCATCCAGGCATTACCCAAGGAGACAATCCAGCTTCTATGAGGAAGAGAGCACCAGCTAACAGATGATCAGTTATTTGAGAAAGGTCACTGTTCTCTCCAAGATGTGACACCCTCAAACAAGTAATATATGTGAATCTTAAAAATTTCTATGACCTATACCCCAAGTTGTACATAAAAATGACCAAGTCGTTTGACAACTTCTTTTCCTAGTCCACTGTCTAAATTAAATATATATTCATGATCCACCCCCCCAATATGTTTTTTTAAATATATATGTATATACATATATTTCTCCAGATAGACTTATACTGTAAACACATGTCCTGATTAAGAAAAATATCATATTCCTGGACTGTCTCATAAAATCATCAGACAACTGAGGTTGAAGTGACCTCAGGAGACACCTAGTCCACATACCTGCTCAGAGCAGGGTCAGCTGTAAAGTCAGACCAGGCCACTGCGAGCTGGTCTTCAAACCATCAGGGGCAGAGGCTGTACAATCACTTTGGGTACCCTGCTCCAGAATTTTACTATTTATCATGGAAAAGCATAAACTAAGGGATAAAACCAAGCAAGGATATGCGCTGAAAAAGAAACCATCTAGCTGCTCTCTGTGCTGATCTAATTAGAAATCAGTGTAAATAATGAACTGAATAATTTGGATACTATTTACAGAAAATGAAAAAGTCTTATGAGACAATCTGCTCTCCTGTAATAAATATTTATATTGATCATTCCTTTTTCTAGAACTAAGTTAAAAAGCACAAAACAGTACAAGAAAATGACTCTGTAAGAAATCACAGTGTTAAACGAAGAATTCTTTCCTAATGGCTACCTAATTTCTTCCTTGCTACACCTCCAGCCTGTTACTCTGCATGTTATCCACATTACAGATAGGAAATATGCCATTCCCTTCCTCTTTGCAGCAATGTTATGTATTTGAAGATGTTTAGACATTTCTCTTCAGCTGACTACTAACTTACCTTCCTCCAGGGCTATGTGTTATACAGACAGTTATTCTTGGTGATCTTTCAACAGCCTTTAAGTTGGAGCCTTACCAATAATATATGTATCCCAGAACTAATTCATTAGTATTGCAGCCAATACTTCTCTTTAAAACATCTTAGTTTCTTCCATTTGCAACTTCTTGAATTCATTCCCTCACAGCCAAGAAAGCTAACTGTATCCTGGGCTGCGTCAAAAGAAACATGGCCAACAGGGTGAGGGAGGTGATCCTGTCCCTCTGCTCTGTGCTGGTGAGGCCTCACCTGGAGTACTGTGTTCAGATGTGAAGTCCACAGTACAAGAGAGACACAGATCTGTTGAAGCATGTCTAGACAAGGGACACAAAAATGATCCAAGGGATGGAACGCTTCTGCGAGGACAGGCTGAGGGAGCTGGGGCTGTTCAGCCTGGAGAAGACTCTGGGGTGATCTGATAGCAGTCTTTCAGCATCTAACAGGGAGTTACAGGGGGAAAAGGGAACAGATTCTTTAGCAGGGTCTGTGGTGACAGAACAAGGGGAAATGGTTTCAAGCTTAAAGAGGGTAGACTTAGGTTAGATAGAAGGAAAAAATCTTTTACACTGAGGGTAGTGAGGCACTGGAACAGGTTGCCCAGCGATGTGGTTGATGTCCCCATCCCTGGAGACTTTCAAGGTTAGGCTGGATCAAGCTCTGGGCAAACTGATCTAGCTGTGGTGTCCTTGTTCATTGCAGTAAAGTTGGACTAGGTGACATTTAAAGGTCTCTTCCAACTCTAAGGACTCTATGATTCACCAGCTTCATATCCAAATAATTCACAGATTTTAATTTGTGAGTGGATGCTACTTTTTTCCTTCTCAAACACCTACAGATAGTTCTTTATGCTGACACCTTTTTGTTAGATTCTATTCTGCTAGGCTTTATCTTTGATGTGCCAAAAACATTCTGGATTTTAAAGCTGTTTTTCAGCTATTAATAGTCCACACTATAAAATTCAACTTCTGAACAGTATTAGAATGAGGACAGATTCACTCAGTATAATCTTTCTCTAGCCAATCAATTAAAACTGCTCTTACTGTATACATTTTCAGTCATGCTATAGAAGGGTGGACCACTGCTTATGTTGCCAGTCATAACACTATCTTGTGAGACTATGACAATGGCTGCCTAACACAAAGAAAACAGAATATAAAGGAGGACTAAACAAAACTTAAAGTGAGAGTATATTATTTCCTTATGGGGCAAAACTCACAGCGGTAACACCTGCACATGCTAGTACAGGTTCAACCTGATAGGAAAACAAACAAAAACGAACATAAAAAAAAAAATGAAGGCAGACCAAGAATTCTAGATTCCTGAAGGAGACCCATGTGTTGAATTAAAGATGCCTCCCGTATCTGATTTACATACAACCAATCACTTCTGCCTCAGTTGCCTATGACATCCCCAAAGCTTCCTTGAACAAAACAGAAAATATAGTAAAGACCAAAGTCAACTGGTTTGATTTGGTGAATGGAGAGGCCATGGGCTCAGCTGATTTCAAATATTCAACACTATGGAATAACATGATCACCCAAAAACAAAAACAAAACAAAAAAAAGGATTGTTCGATTTAATTTACTTCACACACAGTGAAGTAAACCTTATTTGTTGCAAGTCACTAGAAGTGGGAGTCAATTTCCTACAAAAGGCAACCAGTGCTATTTTAGGTTTCATAATTACTGTCAGTAGCTTCCCTTCCTCAAAGTGTTCTCCCAACAGTTCTGCACCACCTCTATCTACAGCGAGTTGGAAACACCTAAAGTTCAAGTAGCTGTAACACACTCAAGGTATAATGCAATACAACATGCAAACACTGTCCTGCTCTTTGATGTACAAGATCTGGCTGAGGTTTTTGCATCAGTAGAAAATCAAATTTTCCAGTCTTTTTAATCATGTTTGTCACTCACAAAGTAGTACAGATATTTTATTTTGGACAGTGTGTCACAAATGCAGGAGTACTAATACATTTTTAATATGATAATTTAGTAACTGGAAGAACTGCTGCTCTTCAAAATTCTCTGAACTATGGGCAGCGTGAATAACTTCCAGCCCAAACTAAGAGCTGTTTCATATAACCTTAAAAGATACTCCCTCCTTAAATACCAGGACACGGAGCTTCTAATGAGATTACCCTCAATTATTTTTGGTAAATAAGGATTTTTCTGCTTGTGTATTTCCTTTTATTTGAAGAATAGCTGAATATAATGTTAACAGTTAAACTGGAAATATATTTAAATGGAATCTTTCAATTAAATTCTGAATTTGAAGAAGGGGACAAAAGTATAAAATGTGCTGACTCAGCTTCCAAATAAGAAAAATGCTGCTCTCAGTCATTTGGTCACTTTATCTCTGCCTCAGTATAAGGGAAATCAAGCAGAGAGAGTGGCAGCAACAGCTGAATCTATGTGCCTGTGTCCAAACACAATTTATTCATATAGCTCAAGGAAAGCACGACACAGCTGCAGAGCAATTACAAGAAAAAAAAAGCCCTTCAGAACTGATGAATAATGATGCCGTGGAGGAAATAAGATCTGTCTATGAAGCTAGAAACACTCAACCTTAACAAGTGCTTTTTTTAGACTGAATCTTCACGTGATAAATGTTAGTTGCTATGGATGCTATCTTTTACTTCTGGTATTTCTTCCTTCCTTACTAGAATACTTCCTCCTAAAAAAAACTTCTGCAACTTTAAATCTGCTAAATTAAACCCTAACAACACATTTTCTTTAAAATATCAACACAGGAAAGCTGGCTGACACTTCTGAAGAAGTATAGGAGGATAGGTGAATATACCAATGTTAAAAGCAGGAATACATTGTTTAAATTCAAATGCTGCCACCCACTTGCTATTTTTTCTTTAGTCTGAATATTGCCAGAATCTCAGCATCTCTCATCTCTTATCTTGAAGAACATACAAACATCTGAATATATAGCACACATTGAATAGAAATGATTTCTTGCATCTTCTCCAGACAGTAAGCTGAGACACAGAGAAACTATTTTTGGTCCAAGAAAAGATGCATTATTAAATGACATTGCCTAAACCAAACTAGCTAAAACACTACTCATAACCAGGTGCTAATTTGGTAAGGAGCTGAAGCTCAACTACAAACTGTTATTCTTAGTTCATTTCCTATTACACAAGCTAAGTTAGACCAGACCCTTCCACTTGTCCCTCAACACAGACTTGCCTTTGAATTGTTATATGCCTAAAGTCATGCAGGAATATTGATTTGAGCCATATAGAGCAATTCAGATCACCATTCTGACAGCTAATACAGCCTTTGAAAGGGCCAGCTTAATTCATATTTTGACACTCATGTTTTTTCAACTATTTCTGACCAAAGCAGTGCATCTGCAATTACAACCAACTGTTTCAGGCTTCATTTCTGATAGACACTGCTGCAAAACAAGAGAAGGTTTCTCTCAGAATTTGCACTTCAAATATCTATGCCAGCTAGGACAATAAGAAGGTCCTTAAAACGACACACCTGTCCATCAGTAAAGGGGGCAGAACTGCCAGACTAAGGAAGAGGTACACACTCCTGCACTCCGTGAGGACAAGCAATCATGTCATTTTGGCTGAAGTCAGATATGTTCAGCAGACAAAAATCATGTTAACTACTGTATAGGTATGCAGAAACATCAATAAAAACAAAACTTTTTAAACTTGCTGTCAGTTATCATGCTATAAGAAATGGAAAGTTTTTCAGTGGTAATGAGTTTGCGTTCTTAGGAAGAAAAGAATGTAAAACATTTGGTAATTACATTCAACATATTTCAATATGTTCTTTATAAAGTGCATTTATAATTTATAAAGGCAACAACCAAGTACTATAAATAGCTACATCATCTCATCATACATTCCATACAGTATAAACAAACATTTACTAGTTACCATGGAAATCCAGTAGCAGTAGACATCTCTGGAGTCCACTGGTTATGGTTCTGTAAGACTTCATTATTAAATGTTTTCTTAAAAAACATGCTGATGACACTAGTTGATATGCATAAGTGCTTTTTTTTGTGTGTGTCAGTGATTTCTGTCAGGCTTAATAACAAGTTTTATTTGTGAAAGAGCTAAGGAAAGCCTTCAGAACTAGGCTACACTTAGTTTGCCATACACCAAAACGTTAAAACAATAAAATAAGTGGTCAGAATAACCTACCTTTTCACCTTCTTCACCTTTACTGCCAGGAAGGCCATGTTCACCCTGGAATACAAAACAATACAAGTAATATCTCAAACATTCTTCAAATAATTGCATTCCTTTGAATTAGTTTTACTACATTGAATTTTTATTATGAGAAACTATTTAGATAATGAAAGTCTTGCATTCAAAACTGTGTGAAACCTCTACAAAAGTTGTCATGGCTTTTTAATAACCAATCATTATTTCATTCAGCCTAATGGATATTGCTAGCTTTACGAATTCTAAACTTCAGATTCTAAATCCATTTGTTACAGTCCTGGTATTCTTCTACAGAATCAGCTTTAATACATTTATTCCTGTCAATTCCTCCACATAATTTTTTGAATATGGCTAGCTGTGAAGGCCTTAAAAACCCACACAACTGAGCAAAAGATACAGATACAATTTACTGAAAGAAAACCCATCCCTTCCACTTTGAAAACTCTGTCCAATTAATGAAATACAAAATAACAGGAGGGAAATTTGCAATACAAATTCAAATTCAGCTTATTGCAGGAGATTGAGTTCTCTATTAAGTGATCCTACAATAAAAAGACTCATTACAATGCGCCAATTTGATAACTTTTACCTCAGAAAAAGATGCTAACGCAGCAATCTTACTATGCTAATGTCTCAAGTGGTTTGAGGCTCAGATGCATTACAACAAGAATAGTATCTATTTTTTTTGTCAGATCTTTATAAATACATTTTTGTCTGTTTAGTAAGAGATGCAACAGAAATATACAAATACTTGTATCTAATATGTACAAAACTTATGTAAACTAAAAAACAACCAAAAGGAAAACCAAAAAACACCAGCACCACCACAATACAAATGCCACACATATACCCTTTCTCCCTTAAATCACATGACAAAGGATACTTCTCATGTGTTTGTCAGTCTAACGAATTCAGTTGCCCTGGCTCAGCACAATGCACATGAGTTTTACAGGTCTGAAAACAAGGAGACTGGAAAATTTCCAAAGTAAAGCATAGGGCATTTTTCTAAATTACTTTCAAAAATTAAAGTGAGTAATGTCTAAACATTCTTTCACCCTTCAGAGATTTCCATTTCCATATACAGAAGTCTAAGGTTTAAATGAGGTCAACTAAAACAGCAGGCTACAATATGCAAACTTTCTAGCAACAATTTGCCAAATTCTTTAATTGATACAGTATTGTGTAGTACACATCTAGGAATTAAATTAGACATTGAGGAGATACGCAGATTTGTGGATTATCAAACAGCTCTGGACTTTCAGGAGGTGTCTGCAGTAGCTTTCCCTTGCTTTTTTTATTTTTATTTTTTTGAATTACAACTGGAGTTACTGAGGCATTCAGCACTTTAGGGGTCAGTTTTAGAAGCGTACCCAAGACCAAGAATGCAAAATGTGATTTGGTAAAGTAACCTTCCAGTTGCTCTTACCTAAAAATTAGTAGTTAATTACTGAAACTGAAATAAATTTCTGATTGTATGCAAACTCTATTCTGCTTCCCATTCCTCTTAACACGGCTAATTTCTATTTACTTTTGACAAGTTTCCAGAAACAAAGCATTTTCTTCATTTAGCTTTCCCAATTTTAAGACTGCCAATTCTGCCTTTATTCAATTCACAATTCATTAAATAAAAGTTAGTAAAAATGTGTTTGGTTGGAATTTGTAACCATTGCCTTGTCCTTTCACTGTCTACCTCTGACAAGTCTGGCTCTGGATCACCTGCACCCTCCCATTACTTGCAAAGAGCAGTAAAAGCCTGCTCCCACCCACCTTGCAAATCATGTAATCTTACAGCTGATCATCCTCTCCTCATAAATCTTGGTCTGTAGGCTCTTTGCCATCCTGTTGTTACCTTTGCCAGCTGCTCTCTCTCCTTCCCCCAGTAGCCTCAAGCTGGACACAGATGCAGTGAAAAAAGGGCAAAATAATAATCTCCCCTGATCTGCTGGTGACAATCCTGCTAAATCTTGCCTTTTTTTTTTTTTTTTTTTTTTTACCACATTGTCAAATAGCAGGACTATTAGATCTTTTTTTTCATAGAATTGTAGAATTGTTTTGAGTTGGAAGGGACATGTAACGGTCATGAAGTCCAACTTGCTTGCAATGAATAGGGACATCTAGATCTAGATCTGGTTGCTCATAGCTACCCCTGAACGTCTCCAGGGACAGGGCATTTCACCATCACTTCAAACAACCTGTTCTGGTGCATCATTACTTTCATCATAAAAAAAATATTATATTCAACCTAAATATCCCTACTTTTAGTTTGAAACCATTCCTATCGCAGCAGATCCAGCAAAAGAGTATGTTCCCTTCTGTCTATATGTTTCTTTCAGTGTTCTGATATTCATGACGGGCAGCCCAACTCAACTTCCACTTCCATACGTGCACACTTTCTAGCACATCACAGTAGACTGATTTTACAAAGTTGCTCTTCAGCTCCTTTTAACCTGCAGAACAGTCCCTATTGCTTATCTTTGACAGACTAAACAAACACTGCCCTGACTCTCACCTCACAGGCCACGTATTCTACAGTCTATGCTGCAGCCCCTACAGTTTTTCCACAACTCTTATGTAGTGAGTGTGGAAGAGGTCTAAAGCATGACAACACTTCAGATCACCATTACCAAGCATAATGTTCTCCTTGTGTAGTCAAATGCATGGTTTACTTATTCACAATAGCAGAATATTAGCTAATATTCATTTTCATGTTCAAATCCAATTAGAAAAAATAAGAAAGGTAGGGAAAGGATACGTAGAAAGAGCGTTTATAATATTAGTCTGTACTAGCTAAGGGTAAGTTGCTTCAAAACAAAACACTAATTTTGCAAAATAACACCTTTAAGACTGACTTGAATTCTCCTTTTTGTGGCAGAATTTTTATGTGGTACACTAAGAGCTTCACACAATGTTTTTAATGGACAGTCAGTTTTCCTCTTCATACCCAATAAAAAACTCATGATACAATTTTTATCACTATTTAAATACAATGTAAGTCAATAAGATCCTGGCTTTGAAAGCATAAATTGATAGACAATGTACGTTGTGAAACTCAATGCTGGCTACCTCATATGAGAATATTTTCCTTCTCTTATTGCCATACTGCAGGAAATATCTGCCCTAAAGATACATGAATCATCCTTTTGCACTAATATCATGCTTCTAAACACTTGAAATTCTAATATAAGCAAAATTATGTTGTTTTTTTTTCTTACTAATCCCTTAATTTTTGGAAGCAGCAAAACCATTTTACCTATAATTTTCTAAAATAAATTAGCTGGATAGAAACACACGGCGCTGGGATTTTAAGCACTTATGCATAAACATAGCTTCAGTTTACTGAAAAGGAAATCAGATCATGATGAGTGTCAGGCAACTTTAACAAATATTATCAGTAATGTCTGTAATGAACAAGCATATTTTTGCAAATTCTAGCCTTCCTACAGTAATCCACCTCTGAAGAGGAGTATAAGATAAAAATGGAAGAGTGAAAGTAGCAGTGCTTCCCTCCTCTCATTTTGCTGAGATCATGAGACTCAAATATCAGATTATATACGTGATATCTGTATGATATCTGTACATCTGGTGGTTACAAGGACTCTGCACAGTTCTGAGACTGAAGCAACTACTCTTAATGCAAAGTAACACTGGCAGGCACATCTGTGCCACTGCACCTCAAGTTCTTTCTCTTCTGAGTCCATAGTAAAGTTCATTGGTTATACTGTACAAGTTCAAAATTGGATATACCATTCAAATGTAACATAGGTAAATACTGGAGAGCAGGCAAAAAGGATGATGAAAGCGAAATACGTAAAGATATATTTTTTATTTTTTTACCTTGGAACCAGTAAGACCAGGTATGCCAGGAGCACCCACTAAGCCAGTGTCCCCCTGAAATAAAATGTACATAGCCATCATTTTTTCAAACCTAGGTCCTGACTAAGCTAAACTCAGAGAGGAAATAACAAATCACCAGAATGTGTGGAGATGTACTGCTTTTCATTAGTTGATTTCAAGAGTAATTTATGTCATCTTGTTTTTGGTTAAAATACATTTAATTTCCAAAATATCAGACAATTTGACAATCACAGGTGAATTTTCAGACAATGAAAAGATTATATTGCTAAATTACTACCTCTTCTACCTCATGTTTTACAAAAGGACGGTAATTCCACTGCACAGCTGTTATAGTTGTAAAGCTCTTGCTCCTCAAATAACTTTCCTCATGCACTTCTCACGAAAACTAAGAATTTTATTTGGATTTTTAAGTTCCTTTTAAGAATCTGGATACTTAAGAGTTGCACTGCAACCGAGCACAGATACAAACGAGCACCGTCTTCATCAGAAGTGATTTTTAAAGGCAACCACCCCTGCTCAGTGCAGTCTTCAGTATCTGAATTATATCTATTTGAGCAGAAAACAAAAAAAAGCAAACAAGCAGAAAAAAAATCCAAACAGAAACAAATAACAACTACAGTCAAAAACCTAGTAATATCACATTTAGAATTAGAATTGAAAGTAGTTCAACCATTTCCTTCTTTATTCCTTCTTAGCAAAGCTTGTTAAACAATTACATACCTAGTGAGAACCAGGCTACACCATTAAGAACTAAAATCCATTTGCAGAACCATGAAAATATGCCACAGTGAAGTACACTGGCCTCCATAAATCTGAAGTTGTTAAGCTAAGTTCTGTTAGATAAATTCATCTACACTCCTATGACTTCAACTGGGAGCTTAGAAGACTTATTAAAGGAATCTAAAATCAAATGCTTTCTCCATTCCATTCATAGGCCTTAATTCCTTGACAGAAGGTTCCCTGAGTAACTTGTATACCACCCAAATAGTTTCTTAGCCAAGCCAGAGCTCAGCAACAAAAAGTTTTGAAAGTTCACTTGTTTGATTTCAAGCCAAATAGAAGATAAATGTCTCACAGACACAAACAAGAACAGAGACAAAGAAAAAGCTCCTATGTCTCTGAACAACACAAAGAGCCAATAAAAGAACAATTACTCATCAAAATGAAACAAGTAATGAAGCAAATAAATACAAAGCACCCATGACATGTAACAATAAAAATACAGTTTAAAATAGATTGTTAAAATGTCACTTTTATAATTCCACTTATGGCACAATAGTCAACATCCCTCTTACATCTCCCCTCTGTAAAAATAGATGCCAGCACGATGGGGAAAAATTCTAATTAATATTCACAAGTAATCCTTGTTCCTTAATTGTCTCAGAATTCACAATATGAATATGTGATTTCAGAAACATTCCTTGCAGTCTAATAGTTACCAGATAATATTTTATCTTCATCATCACACAGGAACACTATAAACTAGATGAAACACTGCATATTTACAGCTTCTTTTCTTTGCTTGTTTTTTTTTTTTTTTTATGAACACGAGGCATAGATGTTTTGTCTTGCACTGTTTAATCAGCATTCTACAAATTATGATCCTTTCAACACAACAATGCACAAATAATCTCCCACAGCATCAATACTGATTTTTATTAAATCTAAAATGATTGATGTTGTAGCTACTTTAACTATTTTGGAAACATGGAGCATACATATCATCAGGGTTTTCAAAGTATTTATGATTTATTGATAACGAAGTTTTCACCTGCATTTCAAGTCCCTATAAAATTAAGGATACAATTTCTAATCGAAAGTTTTCAAGATACAATAAGCTAATATCTACATGGTTAGCAACTATCCTAGATTGCATGCTATTTTTATAAGAACTTTTATACCTTCACTTCCACATTTTGATATTTTTCCCTATAAAAATGGCTTTTAAATAAAAAAAAAACAAAACAAAACAATAAGCAAACAAAAAACCCAAAAACCAATAAACAAACAAAAAAAGAGGATAACATGCAAGTAACCAATAAGCTTAATGCAGATCAAATATTTGTATTGTACAGCCGTTCTGATATACGTGCAACAGTTTGCCAAAATGAATTAGGTACCACATTAACTAAGAACAAAAAAAATTTGAGAAAATCTTGTATCAGTGATGCAGAATGTGTTTTGCTATTTAAAACTTTTTAAGCATTAGCACAGTTTATCACATCAAATATATTGGAACTTTGAGAGATTCTCCTCATGCCTGGAGAAGACAAACACTTTAAAATACTTTAGATACATATTTTACATATAGGCTTTTGCTAAAATAATAAATAACAACAAACAGGCAGATGTTATCTCAGCAGGAGGAATAAGCAGTTTTTCTTTTACACTTACTGGGGCACTGCAAGAAGCTTGATTTACAGAATAAACTTGCTACTTCAGAATTACTAGCAAGGAAACTAATCTTAATAAAAGTAAAATCAGGATGGTTAAGCGGTACTCACTCTTTCGATAATTTATGAGTATGTACCTTCCATTACCCTGAGTATGCCCAGCCCTTGAAATAATCTTATAGTCTGTTGTTTTAAAATGAGGACAACTATTTTTAGAATTGCAGAAATGGAGCGGAATGTTCAACAATGTACTATCACAAGGCTCTATCAACATCCTTCCTCTCGTAACAAGTACAGAGTGAGTCAAGAGCCACCAACAGGGTCAGACTTTTCCCTTTAATAAATTAACAATCCCACTCCAATTATAGTCCATTAGATGACATGTTCCTTAACCTACTGGAATATTTCCTTGTTTCTCTAAGCGCGCTCATGTTAATGGTTAGAACCACCTGATAAAATATTAATTATTTAAAAACATATTCAGTTGATATATGCAGGTGACACCCTGTGAAACTTCAGGAATGGTTACATCAGGAAGCTTGTACTAAATATTATGACACCTTGGTTTCACTGCATCTACTGATCCTTTGTTCCTGCTTGGCCCCTTCTGAACTAACAAAGCTAAGCACTGATGGGCTGCAAAGGCCCTAATGAAAGGCCTATATTTCCTTCATGCAAACTGAATCCATGTAAGCATCTGTACAATTTTCCCTTACACTAATCTCATGAAAAAGAGACTCAGACAAATCGTCCTTTCCTCTGTTCCGCTTTCTCAGCAAATCTCAGCACAGCAGATACTCCACATTCCAGCTGAGGCAGTGAGGGCTGGTCAAGAGGGCTTGTACATCCTTGTCACCCAGTGATCAGGGTTCCCAAGGCTTTTTTATGCAACTACTCAAGAGATGGCCAAATGAAAACAGTCTAACTAGAATGACATAACCTGAGTTCAAGAGGAATTAATTTTCCTCACCTCCATCCCTTCCTGCCTCTGGGACAAGTCTGACATCCAGACATTTGGGCACCTGTAAGTTAACATACTGCAATTTAGACATTTAAAATTTAGACCTCAGTTCTTGGCACACAAACTTATGAATGAGCAGGTAGAGGCAAGCTCAGAGCTCCAGAAAGTATGATCACAGGGCTCCTTACTCCAGACTGCACTCTCTAGTTGGCTTTGTTTCCTTTTTAATTTTCTGCCATCATGTGCTGACAGCATACAACTACCACAGTGTCTATATCTGAATACACAAAACATGCATATTTTACAAATAAATCATCCAGGTCAGATGTTTCTTTGCTCCATAAATTGTTTTCACACACAAGAATTCAGAGCTCTGAAAATACTGATAAAAGGACATATTTCCATGCATTGTAACACAACTGTAGGCCTATAAATTGCCTTTCCTCTTTAAGAAACTGATAAGAAACTGCCCCAAACCATTATGTTAGATGCCAAGAAGTCTTTATACCATCAACAGAAGTATCATCTGAAGTAGACTCAACTGTCAGTAGATGCCCTTTATGCTTTTGACAAATACAAGTGATATTCACTACCATCACACGTCCTTAGAGAAGTGACAGCTGCCTTTATCTTCTTGACATTCTCCATCACGAACTGACTCCTTAGCTCTGAAGACAAGCTACCAGACCCCATTCCTAAATGCCACTGATTTCAAGGACAGAAATGGAATGCGAGGAACTCAACAATAAAATAGAGGAGAAAAATGAAGGTAGAATGCATTACGAGCACATAACCAGGACCTTGGGTGGTTTACATTTAGATCCCAGCTATGCCACAGTTCTATGCAACTTCCAACAGGTGATTTATGTCTTATTCTCCTTCTCTCACTCCTACGGTATTTTTAGGATGAAATTCCTTAGTATCTGCAGTGCCCTCTGAGGCAGTGATAGTGGAGCATGACAAACCAGTGGGAAGTTCCACACAGTGTCAAAGAGCAGAAGAATAGGGTAGCTTCTCCTTATTCTGCCTCACTGTGTTCTATAGCCTGATGGGTTTTTACCATTTTTATTTCTCTGCTTTTCAGACTGCATCTGATGACCCAACTAGCACCTTTTTCAAAGGCCCTGCACTTTTACATTTCTTAGGTAAGAAGGGTCAGAAGCAGACTGTGATTTTTGACTGGTAAAAGTGGGTAGTGTTCAATATATTTTCACATTGTTATTTAAAAATGCATGAATTGAACATGGCCTTGGTAACAATTCAGCTCAGTTGACCTGTGACATCATACAGACAGCATGAAGAAAATGCAGACTAAAAGCATGAAAAATAATTCTGTGGAGTACCAAGAATAAGAAAATGGGTTTCTGTCTGCGGAAGTTTCTGAAAGATTCATAAGGTCTTACAGTCAAACAGTTCAGATAATTAAGTCCAGCCCACTAGCTACTTCGATCATCTGAAACAAGACAATAGAAAAAAAAAAACAAAACCAAGTGATCTTATACTCATGAACAACTGATTGATTTTATAACTCCATTTTTCCTTTACAATGCATCAATCTAAAGAAAAATTGCCTGGACTTATAGACCAGCTATTGATTTACTGCTAACTCAGCCATAACACAGCCTTAAAACAAATCTAAACCCTATTAAATTTTCAAAAGAACTGGAAATCCATCTAATTGACCTTGCTGAAGTAATATTTGGAATGCAATAATGTTAAGTGTCAGATAAAATGCATTCTCCAATATTAATGAATCACTGAGCTCTTTTTAAAATAAAATTTATTATGACTATTATATTTACCATAATAACTTGTGCACTGAGTTTATATTAGGAAGGTAAACTACATTCGTCAACCTCTTAAAAATCAGAGAGTGTTCTTTACTGTAGGAAATTTAATACACATTTCCATAACCCTAAGATTCAGGATACAAATTCTGAGCACATACAATTGTCAGTTTACACCAATACAGCCCTATCTCACAGACCAAGACTAACATCTTACAGTACAACTATGAAATGCAAAGAAGCAGCACAAAACTGTGATTTACAATGGATCAAAAATAAATAGACTGAAATTTCTAATCTAAATCACTCTTTGTTCTGAAGAACCACATTGGCGTCCTTGCGTAGCTAAAAACATTCTGGCAACTACTGACAAATAAAGCAGTCCAAGTCACACCTTGGTGACACCTGTGCAATACCTTCTTAAGAAATATCTCCCCTTTTGACATTTAATATATTGTAGAGATGGACTAGTGTTCAGACTAAGAGGCTATATAGTCAACTTGAAATTCCAGCAGTTTGTTTTCCCATCTGTGAATCCAGGTATAAACCAACCTAATTTCAGCATAGGAGCTCCAGGGAGCTGCATCCTAAGGATAAGTGCGGGTGTACCTTCCTGCTATCAGTTCTGTACATCTCTAGAGAACAGTGCATCTCAGCCTAGTAAAGTTGTCAGTTCTCCATTCAAAATGTTTTCTTGATCACTTGGATGCTTATTAATCTAACCCTATGCCTGGATGCCCTACAGGAAGAAGGCAGTCCACTGCCCAAGGGACACAAGTTCTCTGCATGAGGAGTTTTTAATCATTCCTTCACTAGAGAAAACCAAAACATATTGTTTATTTAGAGGACCAACATTACTCTGACAGCCACTTCTCCCACTACATTCCTTCCCCATTCTTCTGAAGTTCAAAAGTACTTCCAGCACATGATACTTAACAGCGTGATATTTCTCCTGGTTATTTCACAACACCAGCATTGTAACCTCATCACTGCAAAGAACCAGTATGTTTGCTAACAATTCATGAAATCTCATCTTATACCTTATGAATTTAATACTGGAAAAGAAAAATGCATGAAGAAAAATAGCAGCAAAACAAACTAAAACAAACTGGTCATAATCACTGTTACGTTACACATCCTAATGATTAAGAGTTCACATAATCTAAGATGATTTATAAGGGCATTCTGATACTTTACTATTTCCAATGCTGGAAAAGTTGCTTGTTATCAAGGCAGCAATTAAAAGGTGTAATAAATATCACCATTTATTCCAACAACTGTTATAAAAAAATAAAATCAAAACATCTTAAAGCAAATTAAAAAACAAAACAAAACAAAAAAAAAACCAGAAACAAAACAACAGCCCAACAAAAGAATGAATCTCTCCTCAGTTAGAGTCCTGTTCTGTAACTTACAATAAAATCAATAAGAAATAGCACTTCACAGTTTTTATTCCCATCTGTGAAGTACTTTCTGACTTTTGCTCTTCCCACAAAGTCTTGGTTGTCTCTCTCACTGCTGTATGCCCTCCTAGACCAGGAATTTCTCTCACTCCAGTCTTGCCCAACACTCTGTACAAGAAAGTCCCAAGGCTTTCTCATGTTAAGGGAAGAGACATAAACACAGAGTGAAACAGCCATTCTCTGCAAGTCTGGCATTCTTCTTTCATACCTTCTCTTTGACAGAATTTTCATTGTAACAAGTGTACAGCTAAATAAACATTTCTGGAGATCTTATTGCCAATAGCTATAAAGAAAACGTTCAGCTTTCACATGTAAAGGTAGCAGGTTACAACTAATGAAGTAAACTTTCCCCCATTTGGTTTCTGAGGCAGATGCTTTCTTTTGATGAACAAAAACAGAACTGCCATTCAAAAAGACAGAATAGTGAAAGGGATATAAATTCTTAACAAAAAGCATCAGCTGACTAGATTTTCAGTATCCATGAAAAATATCCATCCTGTGCGAGGTACTTGTTAAACACGAATCAAACACCTGTCAGCCAGCTGGGCTGCGTGTGTCACTGTGGAGCCAGCTGCAGAAACACACCCTGCGCCAGTTGCTTTACTTAGCACGGCCTGGGAACAAGAATCCATTAGACAGAAAGTCAACAGTGGAATTAGCAGCACTTTTTCTTTTAGTGCCCTTCCACTTACTTGTTTGACTTCTTACATTTCTATTTTTGGGAGCCTCATGCCAGAGCAACAGTGCTGACTGCTGATTAGACACGACTTGGCGCAGCTTCAGCACGTCACGTTGATTTGATCGATTCAGACTTGAAACACGCAGCATGAATCTTGGGTGTTGATAAATATTGGCTAGCAATGGGAATTTAAATAGTACATCCTGTTCTTCTGTTCCTGCAAATGATTTTACTGTATGAAAAAAAGAGTTTGCATATCCAACAATGAATGAAAAAAAGCAACTTACATGGAATTTGGAATATAAAACTTACATTATAACTTTTAAGTGTTTGGGAGGTGAGTAAGTGTATTTGTTGATGTTAAAATTTCACATCTAAGCTAGATTTAACATAATTATATGACTAATGTACCTCTCTCACAAAAAAAAAAAAAAGTCAAAAAAGAGTTAATAGAAAGGCAGTAGTTATAACAGCAAACACTCCCAGTGCTGCTCTGAAAATAATGCCTCTTACTTTATTATGTTGGTCCACAACATCAGAGGAAGATGATAGTTGTACGGCATTAGAGGCTGAACCTTCCCAACAACATTCTGTTACGTTCTGTTGCTGTGTGATAGATGGCAGCAGAGGGGCAGCCTGACAAACTGGTGTCTGACATGGAAGTGCATATGAAGCAAAGGTACCTCACTGAATTCCACCATGCAGAAAAAACTGCACCCACTGACATTCATCGATACTCACTGAACATTTATGGAGAAAAAAGGTGAGTGAAAGAACAGTGAGGTACTGGGTGGTATGTTTCAGCACTGGCGACAGCAATGCGAAAGACAAACCATGTTCCAGACGGCCAGCTGTCACACCATGAAATGAAGAGCATCTCAATCAGCTCATCCACACAAACTGACTAATAGTAGTGACTAAACTGAATAATAGCATTTTGTAGCTCTGTCAAACTGTGTTACTGCACTCTGTTGTTGTCATAGAAATGAATAGGAGGCATTATTTTTGGAACTACCTTTGTATTACCTCCATATTTGTACTACATATACATTTTCTACTACATACTTACCAATTTTTAGTTTTGTTTTTTAATTTAATGCACTACTTGTAACAGTTGGTAATCAGGGAGATTATACTTTTAGATTTAAATTAATTACGTTAACTTTATTGTTTCTATATTATCCTAATTAATATACATCAATAATTCATTGAGTTTAAAACACTATATTTGGTGAACTTCACTAATTCCTCGAATGGAAATAAACACAACTAAGCAACACATGTCAGAAAAGTTATACAGCACTGCAGTACAGAGAGAAAGTTCCTTCCTGCCCAATTAGACTCCTGCAACACTCTGCTGCCGTTTGTGATTTTAAGTCTTGCAATATCTGGCATTCATCTTACAGTCTTAATTTTTTATTTTTTATTTAGGTGTAAACAGACAAGAATAATAATTTTAAAACTTCAAATTTCTACCTGGATCTGAATGAAAAGAAAATCATGAAAATGTAACACAGTATGCTACAGAAACCTCACAAGTGCCCATTAAATATAATTTAAGAAACAATGGAAGAAAAATCCTCAAACCACCCCCCACCCCCTTTTCAGGCCTACAAGGCCCTGACTCAGGCTTTTCAAATGCGGTTAAGAATACCAGATTCAGGCAGACTCAAAGCTGCAGTATTCATGAAACTCTGATTAAGGCACAAAGAGCTGTATTTAATCACTGCATTATTTAACAACTGCATTATTTTTTACTTCCATGTTATGTAACAAACTAACAAAAGCCTCTTCTACATGGCAGCGTGCCATGGGCACTATTACTCCCAGCGGCCCAGACCCCTGCAAAATGGATGGTGACCTTTGGTTTCTTTGGCCACACCTCATGTAACAATAGCAGTCACAGCATTCAAACACCACGTGGCTGGCCACATTTCTCTGGTTATAATCACTTCCCTTCAAATACCAGAGGGCCCCTTACCCCTCTCCTCTTATCTCACCACTGTGACATGGGCCTATTGTTTTGATGCTGAGCAATGCAAGCATTAGCATCTGGTCTGCAAAATATGTTGGTACTTTTGTCCTATGAGAACAGTCAAATTCTGAGAGACAGTATGGGAGGGTAGAAGATGGTGCCATGGCTTAGCTAATGCAGCAAAGCACCTTTATCCTCAAGAAAGGATGATTCTTCAATGATAAATGAAGTTTGTGCTCATCAAGAGCACACACCTGAGTACTAGCACTAGCACTTCCATCCAGAATGTAAGAAGCAACCGAGTAATCAGGGAAGCTGCACCCTCCAACAAGAACTGGGCCAGGGTGCTGCCTCTGAACTGCAGCAACTGAAAAACCAGGGAGCTCAACAGTTCCTGGAGCTGGGAACTGCAAAAATCACCTAATAAGGCAAAATCAGTCAGCACAGCAGACAGCGCTCTGGAATCAAATTTATGATCAAAGGCTATTCAAAACACATCCTTGTAATGTTAAAGAGAGAGCAGAGCAGGCAAGCAAGCAGTACAAACGCTGAAGCAATGAAACAAATTCTGTAAAACATAACGGTATGAAGTGTGACTTTTACAGAACCTATTCATGCATCAGATAGCTATAGAGAGCTACTCTTTTCACATACATCCATGTCTTAAAATCAGGTGTGCATTAGTTGTACGCAAAGTTATCACTGAAATGACAAGAAGCTCTGGAGAGGAGAAGGTGTTCTGGTGGATGACAGGCTGGCCATGATCCAGCAGTGTGCCCTGGTGGCCAAGAAGATCAGTGGTATCCTGGGGTGCATTAAGTAGAGTGTGGCCAGCAGGTCAAGGGAGGTGATCCTCCCCCTCTGCTCTGCTCTGCCGTGGTGAGGCCTCACCTGGAGTACTGTGTTCGGTTCTGGGCTCCCTGGTACAAAAAAGACAGGGATCTCCTTGGAAGAGTTCAGCAGAGGGCTACAGAGTTCCATAAGGAGTATGGAACACATCCCCTATGAGGAAAGGCTGAGAGACCTGGGTCTGTTCAGCCTTGAAAAAAGAAGACTCAGAGGGAATCTGATCCACATCTATATTAATCTAAGGAGTGGGAGGCAAAGGCACGAGGCTGGACTCTTCTCTGCAGTGTGCAGCAATAGGACAAGGGGAAATGTCCACAAATTGAAGCATAGGAAGTTCCACACAAATGTGTGTGGGAACTTCTTCACAGTGCAGTGACAGAGCACTGGAACAGGTTTCCCAAAGAGGTGGTGGAATCTCCTTCTCTGGAGATGTTTAAGACCCACCTGGATGCCTACCTGTGCAACCTGGGCTAGGGAGCTGCTTTGGCAGGGGAGGTTGGACTTGATCTCTAGAGGTCCTTTTCAACCCCTGCAAGTCTGTGATACATCAGATTTGTTGTTGCAATACATGAGATCTGTACACCTGCTTTCTGGTAGCTAGCAGCTCACAAAACTCAAGGCCTTAATACAGTGGAAATAAAGTTTCTTTTCTTTTTTTCTTTAACATTTACATGCTAACTCATTTTATAAAACCTCCACCTTGTTTCCTATCTAAATGATGTTTCATCTTTATGCTACCAGAGCTCATGATTCTCCTCCTATTTTGAAAATGTTCCTGATTGCAGAAACTGCTTCCTATCGCAGTTATAATATTCTTTACTCTCTGTTGGAGATTGCAGAGTAAAGCAGCAAAGGTATTTTTCAAAGGCTAAGTGGTACCATTTATCACCACAACTGATCTAAAAATTAACTGGTTAGCATTAAAAGGAGCTAAGAAATTAGATGACACTGATTAACTGAGAGACAAATTGAGTACAGTGTCTTTAAGCAGTACCTGACTAGCGCTCCATATACATTTCAGTAAGCTTTCTCAGGGAGGCTGACAAGCTACTTTGAAAATATCCTAACGTTGTTCAAGAATCTGTACCATGAACCATGGAAGACACCCTGTCTAGAGGTCTTTCAAGACAGCTGGGAGGCAAAGATTGTTTTACTGAATGCTCAACACTAGTGTCTCTTTAGATTTGCATGCTTGCATGAATGAGATGCTCTGGGAGCATATGCTGAAAAGTCATCATATTCATGACTCTTTTACAAAGTCAAAAGCCTTGGAAAATTCTAGACAGAATCTAGCTGGATCAATGGAAAACACAGGTCAATGGTCTCATGGTTCTTCATGATAACAGAATTTGATTTGGATGTACATTTAACAAGTGTGCAGTGTAGAAGAGGCATTTGAGTAATGCCCTCATTAACATGCTCAAAAAGGATGTTCAAACAATGATAGAAAAAGGATAATAAAAATACAAGAATAAACCGATCAGTGTTTCACTTCAGATTCAGTTAAAACTCAAGATAGCACATTGTTAGTGAACTTGAGAAAACTGACATTATAAACATACAAATCCATTAAATGAGAACAAAAAATCATAAACTTTATATAATCTAATCTTATTGTCCTCTAGCTCATAAAATATGCAATTCTGTATATTACTATTGGCCATCATCACAAATACATGCAAATGTAAAAAAGAGGAACAACTATTTTGTAGATACCTACTGCAGAGCTTCACATGAACCAAATCTCATCTTCATAGCTCTTACTTAGACAGTTGGTAGATCTCTTGATATGTACTTTTAGTTCTTTTCTGTGGTATGTCTTTGAATATAAATCAAAGTTTCGTGATGATAAACATAGTTTTTATTCATATAAGCATTTCTTTCTCCTTTTAGTCTGTCTAAACTGTTTACTTTACTAGAACACTGTGGGAATACCCACACAGTGCAGAAGCAAAGACATGGCATATTGAATATGTCACCACTTCTACTGGCTTAGTGTGCAAAACCAACTATTTTGAAGATCTTAAAATATTAAATATTTTAGAATGTCTGTTCATAAACTACATTGGAAAAAATAGCGTATAGAAAAAAAAAAAGCAACCACCAAACAAAACCAAGCAACTCTGATAACAACACAGAAGTAAAGATAAGCCATTGACAAGTCAGATATGACGGTACTCATTTTTAATAAGTACTTCCAAAAAATGTAGTTTAGCAAACATAAGTATATCAACACCAATACCAAAAGAAAGCAATTACTACAGAAGCTTGGCTAAAGGGGAGCAGGCAAAAACTTATTTTGGTTTGGTAAGTCATCTGAATGCCCTGAATTGCTATTTCAGTTTTATTCTTCAGAATGTTGAGTCTGAGAAAGAAGGAAAAGTATTTCCATAATAGAGACAGGCAAACATGGAATGGTCAAGAATAGAGATAATTACTCATCTTCAGCAACTTAAATTCTTTGTGACATGCTGCCATCAGCACTTCTCGGAAATCTAAGAGCCTAGCAGGGCCTATAACACACATGCTTCCCAAAGGGCACTTTGTTTCAGAGTATACTCCATGGTGGCAATCTCTCTCTCAAAACTGCTTTGCTGGCCTTTTTTGTTTCATTTTGTTTTTAAAAGGCTTGAATATTTCATCTTCCAATCATGGTTCAAAGCATACATCTCTTTAAATTATCAGACTACTTGGAAATGTACTACAGAAGATAAAAGGAGGTTTCAACGTACAATATGCTTAGTGCAGTCTGCTCATCTGCTGAAATGGAAGAAGAGGGAGACTAGACCTGTTCTCTTTCAACACAAGAAAGCGTTGCAGAAAAGTTGACCATGCCTATCTCTATCCATCCCCTCGTACATTGTATGGAAACATCCTGCCTGAATGCAATGTTTTTCTCACCAATAGAAGATCCCTCTCACAATTCTAGTACAACAGGAACACTAGGAAAATAAACAGGTTTTTTGTTTGTTTTTTAAATGGGAGTATATTCCAGAAAACATCAGCATTACTCAAGATTACATCAGTGGTGTAACCCAGAAAACACAGATGGTGCATGAAGACCACTCTTAACAGCAGAGCTAGACTTCTTGTTATAATGAGGTTAGTTTAACTGCTAGACCAGGGTTGCTTAATTTGTGGAACCTGATGTGAATCAGATAAACAATTGTCATCCTAAATCTTAGAGCACTCCAATCACTTCATGGGGATAGATTTAACTTCAGCACATTTACTCTCAAGTCATGGAGCCAGCACTCTGGCTGCAATCCAATTGTACTTAATAGCTTTAGAACTATATCCAAAGAAAATTTCACTTGTTAATTGCCAAAGAATAAAGTACTCTAACACACTGCTTCCCTGACATGTGTTTGCAGACTTTGTTGAACACCTTCAAACCAGCCAAGGCATAAGAGTCTCACACACACACAGTGATTCTGATTTACCACAATCCAGTTCTTGTATCATGACCACACAGATATACCAAGGAATTTTCCCCAGGAGGCCAAGCAGCAAATCTGTCCTGACAGCAGGAAGGGGATCGCAGAAATGTATTCTATATCTTCTAGTAGCCTACAAATTAAGCCATTTGTCCATGGGAGGACTACTGCCCTCTTTTTTTCCTAGGATTATAAACTAAGAGCATAGTACTCTCTCCCCTGACACTTTCAAGAATTCCTTCTATTGCCCTCAGTAAGCAACACCTGTTATTTCAAGAATATATCTTAGAACAGGGAAGAATAAATGAGGTAGTTTCACATCAAAGAGTGAGACGTATTTGTGATGTTGTCTGTGATCTACTGTGTTGTGATTTTGGGGGCCTGAGGTAGGGTTCTCCAGGGACTGCATTTGATCCTTGAGTCTCTAGGCTAGGCATCCTTCTTGTCAGGCTGACTGTTCCTACCCTGAAGGCAGGTGACATAACAGGCATGCTGTGGTGTGGGATGCTGTCAGCCAAGGGGAAACCTGTTTTTCAGTTTGGCAGCTTACAAAAAACTACAGTAGAAAAACAGCAAACTGCAGAACTGCCTGAATAGACATCTGTTTTCTTCAGAAAAGAGGTGTTAATGTTATTCTTACAACAACCTGAAGTCATTAAGACATAAACTTTGTTCTCTATGCTAGCTCACAACCTCTCAAATGGCAGAATCCCCTTGCAGTCTATGCCAGTTAGATCTGCAACTATTACCCAGTCCAACTGCTGCAAAACCACTGCAGCATTCATAATAAGAAATTGCTCTGGTTGTCTTCAGGGACACCTGCAAATTATTGTCAGCTATAACCTGTTTTGCAAATGACAGAAAGTCAAACATTTCATTTGAAGAGAAACTGAAGATATATGAGTCTATTTTCATGCTTCAGATCCTTTAAAGTTCAGGTCATGTTTACAGAGCAAGCCTTACAGACTACCCTAGAAAATCTGCAAACATACATTTTTTAAAGCGAAGCATGTGACCACAGAGCATTTCCCTTGCAGGTAATCAAGTACACTGGATTACTCTAACTTCAGACAGTGCTACTATGATGGGTAGATTTAAGCTAATCACTTCTACCAAAACAGGCCTTCTAACATTCCAGTTTATCACAGTCTAAGGTAAATTTCCAAAATAGGATACACACATTAAACAGCAAGATTAAGATCTGCTGTGTACTTATTCTTTGAACCTTTCCTCTGGGAAAGATGTATGAACAGTCATAGAATCATCGAACCACCAAGGATGGTAAAGACCTACAAGTTCATCCAGTCCAACTGTCCACCTATCACCAATAGTTCACTCTCAACCACGCGCCTCAACACAACATCCAAATGTTCCTTAAACATATACAGTGTCAGTGACTCTACCACCTCCCTGGGCAGTCCATTCCGGTGCCTGACCACTCAGAAAAGTACTATTTGCTAACATTTAGTCTGAATATCCCCTAGTGCAACTTGAAGCCATTCCCTCTCATCACTTACATGAGATAAGAGGCCAACCTTCAGCTCACTACAACACCCCTTCAGGTAGTTATAGAGAGCGCTAAGGTCTCCCCTGAGCCTCCTCATCTCCAGACTGAACAACCCCAGCTTCCTCAGCAATTCCTCATAAGGCCTGTGCTCCAACACCCTTACCAGCTTTGTTGCCCTTCTCTGGACGTGCTCCAGGGCCTTGTTGCAATACAGTACTGCAATGGATAGTTTTGGGTGCCCTTTTCTTTCCGAAGAATCAAACATTTACATATAAAACAGCCATAACATTTTTTTTTCCCTAAAACATAAAAATGGCAATAGTCAAACAATCACATCTCTGCCAACAGAAAACAAGAGTGATGTAAAAAAAGGATAAACAGTGCTAATTCCTGAGAATTTTCCTTCAGCATTCCACAATCTGCACTTCCCCTTCTGAAATATAGGAGATGCCTTTGTACAGAAATATCAGAAGATTTTTCTTCCTTTACTTTGTTTAGGTGTTTTTGCATCTACATATATTTGTAGCATCCAGAACATCTCAGGAAAAAAAAAAAAAAAGGAGCTGAAAAATAACAGACAAATTCAAAAAGCTTAAGAGCTTTTTGACATCAGCTGAGAGAGAGCATGTTAACACCAGTCACAGTACCAAGAAAATAAAGTAATTCTACCTCCAGGAAGAAGTTAATAATAACATACTGTATTACCCAGTGCAGAGATCACAACTCAAGCTAACATAACCTGGGCATCTGTGTCTTAGTCTCTTTATCTAGCCATGCATATACAAAATAAATATTTTTTTAAACAGCTTTTGGCCTTGTCAGTTTCAGTTTCCACAGAAGTTCATTTTTGATTTGCAACGACAATATGGCTTTAATGTAATCTGGATTAAAAGAGTCATACTGCTCAGGAAAAGTACACTGTCTCAACATTAAACACAATCCCAGTGCTGAGCCTTATGTAAACTAACAGGAGCTTTTGGATTTGGCATGACTCCAAAAGGTGCTAAAAAAGCAAAACAAAACAAAAAAATCCCACCCAAACAGTATTAACCATGGAAACTGCCATAATAACTGTTCTAGCTGTTCTGATTTCAGCTGGGACAGAGTTGATTTTTCTTTATAGTGTCTGGTATGATGCTATGTTTTGACTTCAGGAGAAAAACAATGTTGAAAACATTGATGTTTTAGTTGTTGCTGAGCAGTGACTTCACAGAACCAAGGATGCTTCAGCCTCTCAGCTTTTCATACAGCCCTGCCAGTGAGAGCAGATGAGGAGGTGAGAGGGGGCAGAACCAGGACAGATGGCCTAAGGTGGGCAAAGGGATACTACATATGACTTCACGTGAAAAAACTTGAAAAGTTGTGAAAAGTTGGCTGTGCAGGTAGCTGCTGCTTGGGGACTGGCTGTGCATCAGCTGTCAAGTGTTGAGCAATTGCACTGCGCATCACTTGTTTTGTGTATGTATATTACCATTACTATTATCTTTTTCCTTCCTTTTCTGTCTTAGTAAATAGCTCTTATAACAAACCACAAATTCTACTTTGTTATTTCTCCCCCCAATTCATTCCCTCATCTCAGTGAGAGGGGGGAAGTGAGAGAATGACTTTGTGGTGCTCAAGTGCCTGCCAGGTTAAACCACAGCAATAACTTGTGCTGCAAGAGCAATGCTTCTTGGTAATTTTTAAAGAAAGATATCCTCAAGAAGGAGCAACAGAAAGAGATGAGGAAAACCCCAACTTCATTACAGATCAATCACAATCGATCTACTGTTTTACAATATCTCTTTCCACTAGTTCACATGTGGGAGCACAGTAAAATTAAAGCTGTCTAGCTGGATCAAATCAAAAGCTTCTCTGTTGAAGTGTGTGTCTACAATTGTGGCAACAACAGAAGCCACAATTATACTATAGAAAAGTATAACAACATGGTAATCATAGAGACTTCTCCAGGGAGTTTCCCAGTCTTCAGCAATTTGGAGCCTGGAACTTTCAGAGAGGCAGTGGTGTTTATTTGACACCCTCTGGAGATATTTATTTTACCAGCTTTAATCGACTTTCAAATGAGTTCAGTCCTGCTGCAGCGCTCCAACTTTAATCACATTATATCAAGAAGAATCCCTTTCTATTGTATCCAAACTGGCTATCAAATAATTTAATTTACTAGTTCTCACACTGGAAGAATGAAAAAAATCCTATTAATTTTTTCTGTTCCACCCATAATTTTACATAGCACAGAATATAACAATTTTCACCTTAATTGTGCCTTTTTCAAACTGAGGTCATTATTCTCATGCCTTAATTGGAAGATGCCCAATGCTCTTAATCGCTTTTGATGCTTCCTGTATCTCTTTTCCAGTGCTACTAAACCCACTTTGGGATGAGGGAACCAGAAGTGTATGCACAGATATGTATATAGTTATTAATAGCAATGAATTTAAGATTTTTTTTTTGTTTCTTATTCCCTTCCCAATCTTTACCAACTTTCATTTGTTTATTTGACTAGTACTTAACAGTGAGTGTATATTTTCACTGACCTATACTTTCAAGATCACTTTCATGACCAATAAAAGCCAGTCCAGCGTCCAATACAAAATGCATAAATTTTGGTTTGCTTTTCCTCCCCATCACTTAACTGTTAATTTCACTGAGTCTTACATGCTGCTTTATGACTCAGTCCTTCATCATAGCAAGGTTCTTTGAAGATCCTTGCAGCCTGCTCTCTGCTTTTCTACCATACTTAAAATAATGCATTTGTTGCTGATGCCAATCCATCTCTTTTCTAAAATCATACATATAGCTCTCATTTTTAACTAAAATAAAGTTTAAGAAAAGAATTGAAAGTAGAAATGAAAGAGTTTCATAATTCTATATCCTGTTATTAACAAGATTGGCCTATCTTCTCCTCCACTTCTCTTCATGGTGGGTATAAGAGAACATCTCTTTCCCTTTATGCCAGTTGGATAGGCTTCCCATGGTTATGTATATTCCCCTTCCCATTTTCTAGAAGAAAGATGAGCATGCCTGTAGAAAATACTATTAGCCAGAGCAGCTTTTTCAGCATAAAACAAAAATACAAAGGTGTGCAAGACAGAAATTAGTTTTCTAACAACAGAAATGTTTTGTTCTCACTTTTCTGCAATTACAGATGAGCCACTGACATAGTGAATGCTTCCCAGTGAGTCAAGTTACACGTTTACACACAAAAACATACCTTTTCACCAGGAAGACCAGCAACACCATCCTGTCCTTTTGCACCCATCTCGCCCTACAAAATAAATTATTCAGTTAGAAGTTTTAAAGATTGTTGACTACTACTGAGATCATATCTTATTCAAGAGAAAAGTACCTCCTACCAGTGCAGAGATGTTATGTCATAGTAATATATTGACAACAAAGGAAGATGTAACATGTAACACTAAAATCAGAAGGAAATAAGTACATTTTAAAATACTTACAATGTCAATTAAGACAAAACACTTGCAATTGTATGTCTCTAGTAAAAAAAATCAACAACAAAAAACAAAACAAAACAAAAAACCTAACTGCTGTTTTCAAGGGAATTCACTGTGACTATAGAGGTAGCCAAGGCAGGTGCCACTGTCACTTCCTCCAAGAAACCAAAACCCAAACTGTAAGCAATCCATTAGAAAATTTTAGTTTTAAGAGACTCTCCTGACTGATCAGGAGGGGTATAGAAGGTTCCAGCAGCTGCAAATTGGACAGTGAATCTTAAAAATGATTGAAGCAAACATTGAACTAATACACTTTGCTCAAGAATGTCAAGTATATGGGCTACAAAGTTTAAAATTAAAGTCAAGTGGACACTAGAGGATGACAGAAAGAACAATGAAGCCATATAGTTTCTCATTCTGGAAAAAAAATAAAATAAAAAGGAAGCTTTGTTTACTTGTGCCAAGAAATGAAAATCCTAAAGTGAACAGAAAACACTACAGTCTTTTTTGCAGTAAAACACCTCTTTATGAAGAGAATATCACTGATTAGAAAACAATTAATATGAAATTGCTCTTTGAGTTAAATGTGCGCATGAAGAAGGAAAAGAGCTGTATTTACACAAATTACTTCTTATAAAATGTTATAGACACAAGTTGGGTACTCTAAAAACTGAAAGCCTGGAAGTTCCTGCTGAGGAATAAAAGCTCATAACCTCTAAACTGAAAAAAATGTAGAATTTTTTAAAAAGCAAGATTCTAGGACCTTGTAATTATGATATTCAGCATGCACAGAAACTTACATGTATTACGCTAAGATTATCAGTTAATCAATAAATGCACTCCGCAGCAACAAATATCAGTTTATCATAATTTTTACAAATGGGATACACACGCATGGGATTCTTAATTCAGCAGTCCAACAGAATGGCTTTGTCTGGACCACAGCAGACATATAGTATAAGTACCCGTATCTTTCCATTGTAAAATTCTCTCCCAAAACTTTGGTTATTAACCTTTCTTAAAAAAGGAGTAGCAAGATTGGCAAGAAAACCCTAGAGCACAGAATAACAGTGTTTGCTGCATCCCAGACCAGCTGCTATTAATCACTTACTCCATGTTAAAAAGAGGATTTATAGTGTATGTTTTCCTCACCATTCCCTTCAGGCTGCCCTCAGCAGCTGCTGACTCAGCACAGCATACTCTGAAGAGCTGAGCATTCCCTCATGCTCTATGCAGGGAGCCAAGGAGGAAACTCAGGGCCCTAGACTGAACTGCGAGGTTCCAAGTATCCACTATTTTTGCACTGAGCCATGAGTGAAAAAAACAAAACAACAACAAAAACAAAGTCCTATAGGTCAAGCTTACTTATAACCCTCTTCTGAGAGCAGAATGACATACTTCAGTGACTGTCACTGTAAGTTTGAAATACATTCACAGAATCATAGAATGGTTTGGATTGGAAGGGACCTTTAAGGTCATCTAGTTCCAACTCCTTGCTTATAGGCAGGGACACCTCTCTCTAGACCAGGCTGCTCAAAACCCCATCCATCCTAGCCTCACTGAGAAACCTGTTCCAGTGTCCCACCACCCTTATAGTAAATTCCTTCCTAATATCTAGCCTAAATCTACCCTCTTCCACTTAAAAATCACTTCCCCTTATCCTCACTGCCCTTATGAAAGATCCTCCCCAGCTTTCCTGTAGGCCCCCTTCAGGTACAGGAAGGCCACTGTAGGGTCTCCTCAGAGCCTTCTCTTCTCCAGGCTAAACAGCCCCACCTCTCTCAGCCTGTCCTCCTACAGCAGGCACTCCAGCCCTTTGCTCATCTTTGTAGCCCTCATTTGGACCTGCTCCTACAGCTCCACGCTCTTCTTGTGTGGGAGCTCCAGAAATGGATGCAGTAATACTTTAATGTACTAATAAGTTCATAAGTTCATAAGTTCATAAGGTTGGAAAGGACCTATAAGATCATCTAGTCCAACCATCCTCCTATCACTATCTCTACCCAACTACTAAATTAAGTCCTTTAGCACCTCATCTAAACGCTTCTTGAACAGCGCTAGGGATGGTGCCTCAACCACCTCCCTAGGCAGGCCATTCCAGTGCCTGACCACTCTTTCAGAAAAGAAATGCTTCCTGAGGTCTAATCTAAATCTTCCCTGGCGCAACTTGTGGCCATTCCCTCTCGTCCTGTCATTACTTATCAGGGAGAAGAGGCCTACCCCCTCCTCACCACAACCCCCCTTCAGGAAGTGGTAGAGTGCAATAAGGTCTCCTCTGAGCCTCCTCTTCTCCAGACTAAACAATCCCAGCTCCCTCAGCCGCTCCTCATAAGACTTGTGCTCCAGACCCCTCACCAGTTTTGTTGCCCTTCTCTGAACACGCTCCAGGGCCTCAATGTCCTTCTTGTAGTGAGGGGCCCAAAACTGAACACAGTACTCGAGGTGCGGCCGTACCAGAGCTGAGTACAGGGGGATGATCACCTCCCTGCTCCTGCTGGCTACACTATTTCTAATACAGGCCAGGATGCTGTTGGCCTTCTTAGCCACCTGGGCACACTGCCGGCTCATGTTGAGCCGAGCATCAACCAACACCCCCAGGTCCTTTTCCTCTCTACATTCTTCAAGCCATTCTGCCCCAAGCCTATAGCATTGCATGGGGTTATTGTGGCCAAAGTGCAGGACCCGGCACTTGGTCTTATTGAACCTCATCCCATTTTGCTCAGCCCAGCTGTTCAGCCTATCCAAATCCCTCTGAAGGGCCTCCCTACCCTCAGGCAGTTTGACACATCCTCCCAGCTTTGTGTCATCTGCAAACTTACTGAGGGTACACTCAATTCCCTCGTCTAGGTCATCAATAAAGATATTAAACAAGATGGGCCCCAAAACTGACCCTTGGGGGACACCACTCGTTACAGGACGCCAGCTGGACTTAACTCCATTAACCACTACCCTCTGGGCACGGCCCTCCAGCCAGTTCTCCACCCAGAGAAGAGTGAACCTGTCCACACCACGGGCTGCCAGTTTCCTTAGGAGAATACTGTGGGAGACCGTGTCAAAGGCCTTGCTGAAGTCCAGGTAGACTACATCAACAGCCTTTCCCTCATCTACCTGTCTGGTCACCCAGTCATAGAAGGAGATGAGGTTGGACAAGCACGACCTGCCCCTGGTGAACCCGTGCTGGCTGGGTCTGATCCCTTTATTGCCATGCACGTGTCGTGTGATCTCCCTCAATAACATCTGTTCCATAACTTTCCCTGATACCGAGGTCAGGCTGACAGGCCTGTAGTTCCCCGGGTCTTCCTTACGGCCTTTCTTGAAGATGGGAGTCACATCGGCAAGCCTCCAATCTTGTGGGACCTCTCCAGATAACCAGGAATGCTGATAGATGGCAGAAAGTGGCTCAGCAATCACCTCTGCTAGCTCCCTCAGCACCCTTGGGTGGATCCCATCTGGCCCCATGGACTTGTGGCAGTTCAGATGGAGGAGAAGATCTCTGACCGTCTCTGCTTGAATCACAGGGGGTGCATTATGCACCCCGTCCCAGACTTCCAGGTCAGGGCAAGTACCATTTGGATAACTGTCCTGTCTATTAAAGACAGATGTGAAGAAGGCATTGAGAACCTCAGCCTTTTCCTTATCATCTGTGGTTATATTGCCTGCCTCGTTGAGTAAAGGAGGGAAATTTTCCTTAGTTTTTCTCCTGCTGTTAATATATTTGTAAAAGGGTTTCCTGTTCTCCTTTACAGCAGTAGCCAGCCTAATTTCAAGCTGGGCTTTAGCATTTCTAATTTTCTGCCTGCAGATCTTGGCCAGTTCTCTGTAGTCACCCCAAGTAGCCTGACCCATCTTCCAGAGGACATAGACTCTCCTTTTCTCTCGGAGTCTCAACAAAAGATCCCGGTTCATCCACACTGGTCTTTTGCTCCTCCGGCTTGACTTACAGGACTCCGGGACTGCCTGTTCCTGTGCCTTTAAGATTTCCATCTTGAAGAGCATCCAGGCTTCCTGGACCCCTTTACCCTTCAGGAGCAAGTCCCAAGGGACCCTTGCAACAAGTGTCCTGAACAGGTCAAAGTCTGCCCTCTGGAAGTCCAAGGTAATAGTTTTGCTAGTCACCCTCTTGACGGCACCCAGAATAGCAAACTCCACCATTTCATGGTCACTCTGGCCAAGACAATCTCCAACCTTCACATCCCCTACTAGTCCTTCCCTGTTAGTGAAAAGTAGGTCAAGCAAGGCATCTCCCCTGGTAGGCTCTTGCACCAGCTGAGTCAGGAAGCAATCATCCACACATTCTAGAAATCTCAAGGACTGGAATGCAACAATCATTGTTACTTCTTGCCTACCATGACTCTTCTCTATATTCTTTGCCCTCCGTTTTAAATTTCTAAAGCTTATTCACAGAAACCACCATAAAGTAACTATACCTGCTCAACCCAACTCATAACTCCTTTGTTTATAACAGCAGCTCAGCAGATAACCAAACATGAGCTCCACCTGGAGCAGAGTACCATTCCAGCCTCTGATTTGTAGCTGCTGATCAGAAAGAGTCATGTTATGGGGAATTATATGAGCCATTTTTCACATCCTATTCTTTTCGAATATTGGTGTGGTCCTTAATATAGGTATCCTAAATTATTTTGTCTCAAAAGTAGAGCAAAGTGTTGTTACGTGTATGTTGCTCTCATACCTGTAATGAATCATGCCAGGAGCAGGACTGGTCCTTAGTTAGCTTTGCTTATCACCCACAGAGTGACTACCTTATCTATTCACACTCTGTTCCCTTAGGCCACTTGCAAGTATTTTAAGAGACCAGAACATTCAGTAGTGTATTTTTATATACTGTGTAGCCAAAAATTACACAGCCTGGTACATTACTGAAAGCCTTCAGCTGTATAGTTAATCACACTGTGTTTACATTTCTGTTTCATTAGGTGCAAATGGATTCCTTGCCTTGAAGACAATTATTTTCCATGACAAATTAAGATCCTTAAGATATGCCTATATCATATGACCATGATTTTAATAATCACACTCTAGTTTTTTGTGTTTTTCTTCAGTGATTTTAAAGACCAAGTACTGCGTGTCCTATTGCCAACAAAAGAGTTCATACAGCAGAATGACTAAGTTAAAAAAAAGGGCAAATGCATGTCTAAGTGCTTTGGTTTGTTTTCGCATAATAGACTTTTCTTCTGGAGATGTTGAAGTCCTTTACAAAAGTGAACATGCATCATTATCTCCTTCTTATATAATACATCCCAAGGGTATAGAAATGAGAATTAACAGCGTCCCAGACAACCACACCTACACCTATCCCTAAATAAATCTCTTTTTATGTCTTTGCAAGAACATAACAACACACTGCAATTAAGCTTTATAAGTTTATGTAATTAAACTATTAAGAAAGAATAAAAATCTAAATTTACTTAGAATGACCAAACTTAAGAGAAATATATGCTGCTGGCATTACAGAATATGAAGTATGCTCAGCATAATAATTCAAGGGTAGAACAGTGAGCTATAAGTCTACCACTAAGAATTTCTACTAAGAGTAGCATTGAAAATACTTTTCAACAGAGCACAAGTTACTCAGTGAATAAAATATTTAAGCCGTAGCACATTTTCCAGAATGTAACATCTTACAAACTATGATAGCTATTATACTTTTGACAGGGTTTATTTTGGTGAACTCTAGCAGACAGCAGAAATTCAGCAGCCTCAACTTTTAGTTAATGCGTAGAATCAACTCAGATTCAGAGATGCTGACAAAGATGAGAAAGAAAACTCAACCTAAAGAGCAGCTTGAGTGGAGGTACTGGACCAGGTGATGTCCGAAGATCCCTTCTAACCTCAATAATTCTGTGAATGAATTGGGAAAGTTCTCTTTCTGTGGCATTGCTCTATTGCTTTCCTGGCACTGAAGTAGAAGCTAGATTCCTCATAGGAATTCATGGCTGTGTGCTGACCTGGCAGTGAGGCTTCAGACATATTTTGCTGGTCATCCCTTGCAATGGGGCCCATTGACTGTTGCTATTCTGCTTTAGCTTCAGCTCTGGGGAGGAGTTGACAGCCCTCAACTCTTAGCACCTCAGAGTGCTGAGTACTCATTACAGCTTTCTCCATGTCTCTTGAGGAAGATGTGAACTGCCATCCTTAGGTGGATATTATCATCCTCAGATGAATACTAGAATGATGTACACAATAACAAAGATAAGTAGTGGATATTTAAGACTTTTTCTTAGAAAATAATTTGAACTGTATTTTTTGTATCATTTAGATCATTTTGACTATTAGGCAGTTAAAACATTAAGTGGGACAGCCAAAAGATCGTATTGTCTGTTGTGAAGTATTTTCTTCTGCCCATTATGAAATTCAAATTCACCAAGTACTCTGACTTCGGGAAATATGCTTTGTTATCACAGCCACTCATATTTTGACAAAGAAATATTTCTTTTTCATGCATTCCTGCCTCTAGGTCCCTGAGTCTATCAAGAGCCTCTGCAATGAAAACTGGACCAGAAATGAACCATACTGAAGACTTTAATGCAATAGATATGCCCTAGATGGAAACAGATAAACCTGGTTTATAAGGAATTACAGAGCCTGCAGAAAACTAGCGAAGAAAACAGGCAGAAAATAGTCAGACACTTCATTTGTTCTCCAAAAGTTCTTTTTTATAATCATTCTATTACAAATTTTTTCTTATGCATTCATTTAGTGCATAAATCTATTTCTATCAAGTCCAAAATAACATTTTAAACATCTTTTTCTTTAATTAAAATATAAATTAATGAACCACACTTCAAGAGCAATATATGTGCATCAATAGGCACTTTAATGTTTGAAAGCACTCTGCCGTTGATTTTGTGCTCCCTAATGACCTATTCACACAGCTTGGAATGGGCTACTATTATAATCAAAATTTTTAGTTCTCTTTTGGTTTCTATTTATAATCTTCTGGGAGTGGAGGCAAAGATTACTTAATATACAATTAATTCCATAGCCTCCTCAATAGAGAAAAATGGTCTGTATATTCTGTTAATTATTTCAATTCATATTCCACCTTTCTGAATATTTTCTCCATATGGAAGTCAAAACAGAACCTTGACATCATGATTAAGTAAGTTTCACTAGAGATGAATATATTTTTAAGTAGCTATACAACATTCTGCAGTAGTATTAAAAAAAATGAACAGAAAATACTGTTCATTTCTCACCTGGCTTAGCAGCAGCAGAAGCCTATCTCTACAAAACATATATCAAAATGTATTAAATCACAGAATAGTTTCACCTGACTTTTGAGCACTTAAAACTTGTGAAATACGCCATGTTGAGAATTAGGTTATCCTTTACTCTCATGGTGACTTAAGTTGTACATTTGACAAGTTCTGTTGCTCAGTGTTCACCTGAAGAAAAAAGCTACCAGGCAATCTGAAATGTGTTTTAAGGGCTTGCATAAATAAACAGCAAAGTTAGTCCTTGAGACTTTATAAGTCTTAATTATTCAGACATCAAAGACCAGGAGGTCGTCCCCTGCTGCTGACAGCAGGGAAATACAGATCTCTGAGCAAGTGAAGTCCTGCAGAGCAAACAATGCTATATTCAAGCTTGTACAGGAAATTCTTTGAGGGTATTTTATTTATTCATTTATTTTTGTGCATTTTTGTTTTGTTTTTACACAAAGCTGTCAAGGTACCAAACAGTCTGATCTTTCAGCAGGGAAGACAGACTTTCAAATTGAGCAGTTCCTCCACCACGGAAGGGCCTTTTGAAAGCCAGTGGGAATATTCGTACAGTTGAGTGAACTGTCCTCATAATGTCTCAATGATTCATAGAGGCATAGAATCATGGAATCTCTTGGGCTGGAAGGGACCTTAAAGACCATCTAATTCCAATCTCTCTGTTGTTGGCAGGGTTGTCAACCAATAGATTAGCCAGAATTAAGCCGTAATATAAGGTGAGATTCAAATAGGGCAGTATTTTAAACAAGTGGAATAATTTTGATCAGTGATGCTCCTATAAATAGCTTGGAACTTAGGCTAGAGGTGAAAAATTATTTGCATAATTGCCTATTCTAGTAAATAAATTGCATAATGGTTGTTTGGGTCCACAATAAGCTTTAGCCTTTGTCTCCAGCTCATTCAGAAGCATTAAGACAAATTTTGCTAAGTGCGAAGGAATGAAGGAGGATAATAATTAAATTAAAAATGCCTAAACATGGCTTAACAGATAAACCTGTCCTGGTGATAACCTAGATTCTGCTGAACAGCATAAACAGAGTCTGATCTGAAAGAACTACTATGGCAGACTGAAGAGCAATCTGAGATGGGGCTCAAATATAGCCTAACACCAATTTGTGCCTGTAGAAACTTGCTTACAAATCCCATTGCAGCAAAAAGACGTGCAAATTCAGTCATACTTTTAATTATGGTGATTGGGAAATTGGAATGAAATAAAAGAATAAGAAATGTTGGGCTCACCAAGATATTCCATCAATGGACCAGTAACTAGTTCTTGGATACTTCTATGTCAAGAACATTTAAATATAGTTCACTAAATGTTAATAATGAGATCTAGGAGTGAAAAAAGGAAACAGGGAAGCAAAGGCTGAAGTATTGTTAGAAAACTTACAGAAATCCCTTTGCTTTCCAACTGGCCTAGACATCAAAATCCTCATAAGCTATTTCATGTAAAACATTACAAAACTTCTAAACACAGCCTGTTACTCTTCTGTATACAATAATGCATCTTGAATGTCTAGAAAAGACTAAAGTACTGCATGTCCATCTCTAATAATTGATTCCAACATCAAGAGTGTTACTGAAAATTGCACAAATGCAGTAGCAAAAAAATAATGGTGCTAAAGCCTTAGGGAACGAGGCAGTCAGTTCCATTATGGTAAGCACATTCATTTGGTCTCAGAACTCAACAGGGAGACCATCCCTTTATTTGTGTGAGTAATGTGACTCAAGACACTAGAGATATGTCCTAACATTGACTGTATCCTGACAGAATAGTGTGCAAAATGTTGGACTTCAGAAACAACAGACAACTGAGAAACTGAACCATCCATGCATTTCCAAGCTTTGAGGCCATCAAGAGAGTTGACACTACAAGAGGCAAGACTTATTTCAGCAAGTAAGACAGGAGATGTTTTGGCTAATCTGCAAGTGTCTCTTCTGTTTAAAATCTTCCAGCGGACCGACCTGTGGACAGACATTATCTATGTGGAAGCTACTGGATGATGGAACAGCTCTAGAATAATAATTTCTTTCTTACAGCTTCTACATGCTGGCAAATATGCTCCCCAACACACCCCTTCCCAGAGCAAAAAAAGCACTAAGGCTAGGAAGTAAAAAGTACTGCTCAGTTATAAGGCAAGTTAAAAATAAGCAGTTTTGCAGCTGCTTGCTATACTACTTCTGGCTTTAATCTGCTGTTTCTTTTGGTGAAAAACACTGATTTACTATCATTAGGCTAAGTTGCTGGATGCACAAAATCCCACTCAGGCCCTGAAGATTAAGTAAAATATTCGAGTGCTTAGTGACAAACTGATCTAATTTGAATTTACAGGTATTAATCCACTGCAAAAAGAAAAAGAAAAAAGAAAAAAAAAAGAAAGAAAAAAAGAAAGAAAGAAAAAACCCCCCACATCTATTTGTTTAAGTCTTGAAAGGTTTATTTTTCATGAATCTCATACTTAAAAGTTTTCAGTTTTATAACAATTTATAAATAATTTGTACTTTGTACTTATCAACCATGTCAGACATGGTCTACTGCAATTTGCTATCAGATGCACAGAAGTTGAAAGGTTTAATTGCTTTTCAAATCGATGCAGTGTGGGTTTGGTAACCCACACTGCCTGGCTTTAACATAATTGTGCTATATACACAGACCTAGGATCAGCAAAAATTTGTGCATAAGCTTGGAAGCTATCAGCAATCACTCTAGGCTCAGCTAGGCTACAGAAACATATTTGAACTTTCTTCAAATACCCAAGTAGTATCAAAATTGAAATGTATACTGGAGGGGAGTGGAAGGAATTGGGAAGGGGAGATGCTATCAAGGAATTTTCTCAGCTTTGACTGTGTAGATAAGCCCTTTCTGAACTGGACTGGTTTCAACAAAGTACTGCAGCCCTATGCACACTGCTGGATATCTTCACCAGTTATTTCAGATCAAATATTAAACAGTGTGCTGTAATGCATGATGGTGGATAGGACAACTCTATCCTAACTGTTAAATTAGCACTCTTGCGGTATTCCTTGTATTTCTTGCTGACTTGAAGAAGTTTATTCAAGTTGGCACTTCTGTTAGTGCAGTAAAAACACATTTCCAGACATTTTCCATCCAAAACATTCCAAACAATTTTAGACAATGGGGTCTAAAGGGAAAAATTTGTGATAGACTGACTTTCATTACTAAAAGACCTTCAAGTTAAACAGCACAGGAACGTCACAGTAAGTGCTACAGAGCAAAAATAAAGAATATGCCTAAGGAATGTGCATTAACTGGACTGCTCCAGAGTTAGCCAATGTCAGCTTCCTCCCTCTTTACAATTAAAAAAGTTTCAGTGATTAACAGTGATGCCAAAGAACACATAGCGCTGAGGTCATATCAGTGAATTCTCAGGCTTCTACTGATCACTGGAATGATTAATCTACTGCATAGGATTCAGGCCATTGGCAGTGCAATACAAATACATACATACTATAGGGAAATCCTTCTTGCAAACAGCTTACATGACTTCTCTGCTTTTGGATAAGGGTAACAGGAAGAAGATACACTATCAGTGTTTGCTGATGTGTGTTTGTTTCATGGGCATTGTGTTCATGAGTGAGACTGGACCTTGGTGCGGGACAGGTCTGGGCTGTGTGGCAGAGAGGACACAGTCACCAACTGATGAAGGATTTAAGCTCTACAAAAAAAGATTCCTATAGCAAATAACTAAATCTGCAAAGTTTCTGTCTAATAAAGAAAAGGAAAGCCACTGAAAGACAGAATGCAATCACTGTTTACCTTTTCACCTTTATGTCCTTTCTGGCCTGGTAAACCAGCAACTCCTGGTAATCCCACTTCTCCCTGATTTTAAAAGAAAACAACAAAAAGAATACCCAAACAAAAATAATCAACAAAGATGCAGATACAAAATATGTAATTGGTTTGAATACTTAGTCTTAATTACAAAAGCCTAACAAAACAGAATAAATATAGCACCACATCCAGGAGAATGATCTAAGACAAACAGCATGTAGAAAGCAATCTATTCTGAAGTAAAAATGATTACACTAAATTTACCCTGAATATAATATATTAATAGTAATTCTCATGTTTTCTATTGATCCTTGCTTTGTTTGTGATCTATCTACAAAATCTTACAGCCCCCTAAAGCCGTAATTTTAAAATTAAATCTAAAAAGTACAGTTTCTTAACTGTAGAATACAAACATATGTGCATTATAATAGTCTAAGGTTGTAACATATTTTTTTCATAACTACAAAAAGAAACTCAAGTGCTTTTTATTTTATTTAAATTATTATTTTTTAAATACCTAGCAGAATTAAACAGCAGGATGAATTAAAAAGTAATAGGAGAACGTCTTACTTTAGTTGGAAAGCAGTGGCATCTGTCTCTAGGTTCTTGCTGTGTTCTTGAAAATGTGTATATTTTGCTGGCATGAACAGACACTGGTGATGAAGTAGTAGCAAGTAATCTGTCCTCATGTGGGCACTAAAATAAAAACAAGTTTTTTCTGATTTTTGGTCTCCTTTTGTTAATAGATAAACACTATCCAAACACTTTTTTAATTTACTTTATGTTTTAATATTACTGCACATACCACACCACAGAAAAGCCAAAACTGCTTTATAATATAAAATGAACTTCATAAAATGAAGTTTAGACATTATGACTCTTCTGTACTGAAAGCAGTACTGGTTAAAACAGAACTGATTGTCCCAATTCTTTCTTCCTAAAGAACCACATAGGAAGAAAACCTCCAGGAACTATAAAAAGTGAAAGCAAAAGATAAGGGAAAAAAAAATTCAGAGGCTCTCATTAAGATGTGACAAAGTCTCCTCTGGGACTTCTTGTCAAAGAAATTCTGACACAACTGACTTCTTAGCATAGAAATTTGTGATTAAGGAATAGTTCCTTTCCTAAATTACTGAAAATTTAGCTCTTACCATTGGTAAGGGAGGTAATGAAAAAGAATTAAAAAAAAGCGATGCTGAATTCAGTATAAAAGTCATTAACAAGCACTCCATTATTTTTATACCTTCAACCTAAGACACGCAAGTGAAGCTGAGTTCTTTTATCTTCATAGCTGAAAGAATATTTAGGATGCTATCCATAAAGCATATCCTTGATCTTTTTGTGTTCATGTATAGTTAGGGTTTATTTTTTCTTTTCTGTTTCTGTCATAACAGCAAATCTTTTTTTCCACTCACACAGTGATACTTAGGGAAAAAAAACACCTTTTTTTCAATTAGCCATGAGCTTATACATTCAAAAGAAAGGCTGTGCTGTGATCAGGAATATATTTTGAGGTATACTGAACAAGAAGTTATTGTTTAAAATTGAGATTTCCTTTGATACTTTAGATTCAATCTCTTGAATGCTTCTGATCACCAATCAGTTGTCAGTTCCCATGAAGTATTCTCAATGTGAAATGACCATAGTGCTCATGGTCTCAGAGAAGCCTTTTTTTAGAGACTGTTCATAACTAACAAACTTTAACCTGTTTGGTGTTGCATTTGTTTGTTTGTTTGTTTTTCCTGAGGGATTTGCTTTTCTTTTTTTCTTTTTTTCCCCTCCGAAAGGCTTAATTTAACAAAACAATCACTTCTAGCATTTCTACAGACTAAATAAACATCTTCACTACAGTGAATTTTTTGCCAGTCACAAAACATCAATTTTTACATGTTAATATATTGAAATAAGGGATATGCCCTTAACACCATCCAAGTTTTCTTCTCTTCCACTGTCACATGGAATCTTTCATGTTGTTTTTTTTTGTTTCCCAGCTAAAATGCTAGAAGAGATATAATAGTAATTAAAATAGTCTCTGTTAGGTGAAGGTGATGGCAGTGAATTTGTTTCCTTCTCTCTAGACTTATTCAATTACTAATTAAAAACTAATCAGTGTTAAGATAGGCATTTAAAAAGCACTAGCAGCACCTAGTGCCTTTTACTGAAGTTCCACTAAGCCATTTGTTTCGGTAACAAGAAACAATGCACCATCACTTCAGATACAGGATTCATTTTTAGAGGTTGAACACTTGAATTGGACACTTTCTTTATAACTCTTTTGTAAGAGAAAATAAAACATTTTATTTTATGATACTATTTTTACTTTAACAAATAACTTACCAGGTCTGCAGATACTTCACAACATGTATCTTCTGTTGCAACTTTTGGATTACAATAAACTGTTATTCGGTGAAGTTCAATCTATTAATCAACACAAGAGAAGACATTAATATGCAACATAAAAAATGCATTATGGCATGTATTTCCAAATATTTGCATAAGAAACTTTCTCTCTGAAATAATGCATATTTCTGAAATTGAATTGGAGAAATTGAAAAACCTCACAACAAATGTTTAATTCCTCAAGGAATAAATTACGTTGACTCTTACTTTCAACTGAAACACACATACATGAAGAAAAATGAAAGCTAAAATAGCAACACTTTGTTCCACTCTTCCTATGACTACATGGGCACTTCTAGCCCAATGGACATTCTCAGCAAACATGCTTTTCAGGAATGTAAAGCAAAGGTTTGACAAGTTCTATGTCATATCTAACTTCATCATTTTGGACAGACCTTGTTGGACACTGCCACTAAACTATCCTAAGAGAAAAAAATCTGAGTATAAGATTTCTGTTTTACAAATTCACAGTGGATGAACAGTGTCTAATTTTATCTAGTTAATTTTGCACTGTCCAGCTTTTACACGAGTCTGTTGAGTTTTTACACAAGTAAATATCAGAGACTGCACAAGCTTATTCGTAGAAGTCTGGAAAAGCCTAATGTCAGATAATAGTTTTAATACAACATGCCTCTTCTTCTGAAATTCTCTTAATTTGTCCCTTGCATTTGGTGTATTAAGAATCACTATCAGTGCAGGATTTGCTTTGCTGTCTTCATCAGCTCTATGCCCACATTGTTTTTTCTACAAGTTTGGAAAACCGAACTGCCAACTTCTACTTGGGATTATCCAGAGACTGCCATTAAGCAATGCATTTGTTTCTTTTCCTCCATGCTACTTGGAAATAAGGGGATGGTAATACATTTGGAAAGTTTTGAACTCAATTTCACAAAATAAAAAGGAATATGAGCTTGCCCTCACAAAATAAGAGCTCTGATGAGTCCAGGTCAAAGTGGTCAGCACCTCACTGAACTCTTACAATGATTCCTCTTACAATGCTAGCTTGTAGTTGCAGTGTACAGTTTCCATCTCAAACTGCATAATGTACTGAAACATTTCAATGGCCACTATAAACTTCAAGCCAGATGCTTGAATCCTGGTAATGGGATGTCAGTATACTTCAAACAAACTGTCATTTCCTGGAACTTTCCAATGGCTTGCTCAATAGAAACAGGAGAATATTTATGGCACAGAACAAAGCCCATAATATTAAGGGACTGGCTCGGGTAATTCTACATCTCCTCATTTATCTGTAGATGAGGCAACAGCTTGCTTTCTTCAGGACTACTTTGTAACAACTTACTTTCATTGCATTTGCAATTCATTCTGCAGATTTTGTCCACTGTCCACTGATAGGAAGGGGCGGAGGAAAGGCAATACTTTCCGATTGCCACCTGCACCTGCAGTCAGTTACTTGTAGCAATGGCTGTGGGAAGTGCACCTTCAGCCACTCCCTCAGAAGGTTTGTCTTAGCAGGTACTACAGCACTAAACATTGTTTAGAAAAACAAAAACAAAACAAAAAAAAAGACCTAAGGGCTATAAATGAACAATTCAGACTGAAAATTAACAACCTGTTTTGAATCCTTTCCTCCCATAACATTCTTCATGATTGTTTCAGTAAAAGTATGGATAAAACATGGCTTGAATTTTTTACTTTTTCTTTCATACTACTCACATCTACAGGCTTATCATCTGCAGCACGAGAAGCAATCTGAGTCCTTCCCTGAAAGTCAATGGTGAATTTTTCATCAGTCTGCTTTCTCTCAATTACATTACAATCCAAATACAGGGAAATGATCCCCGACTGCACGCTAATACCAAGTTTATGCCACTGCCGATCGAACAATGGATAAATTTCTCGACTCTTAAAAGTGTAATGTAGTATATTCCCCTGAGCAGATTTGGTCATATACTCCACAACCTTTTTTGAACCATCCAGAAGCACAGAGATCTGAAAGCAAAATGAAACAGAAAAAATGTTCATTTAGAAGTCAGAAAAGGAGAGTTAAACACATTTATAAGCTATATATAATAAAAACACTTCAATTGAGAAGGAAATATGAAGCTTTTTTTAGGTCACTTTGTAAAAATATATCAGCCACATGCATGCCCTCTACTCTAGTTTGCAGTCTTAACTGAATAAATTTTCTTAAATTTTTGTCATTCCTACAATAAATTATCAACTATTTCAGAGTAGCCTGTTTATTCTGTGTATACTGTAGCTAAATTCAATGGTAAAACATCAAGCAAGTTATATTTGTCATATTGCATGAGAAAAAAAAAACCTACAAAAACTAATTAAAGGATAAATACGACAGAGACAACTCTAACCTCGGGAGTATCATGCTGATTTAAGATTTGCCATATATACCAACGCTCTTTCTTGGTACTTCGCCGTATCCGGAATGTAGCAACTAGAGAGTATTCTTCAGGAAGCCCATTTGGAAATACTTGCCTACAATAGAATGAAAAGAAAGGGGAAAAAAAAAGAGAGAGAGAGAAAAAAGTATATTAATTATTCTTATGTACACATATAAACATTCTTTAAGAGGAATGAACAGAAGTAACACCTGGTGAAATCAGTGCTCACTCGCACTCAAAGAATTTCATTGTCTTCAGTATTCAGAAACACCTCCTCTTAAGTTCTCATGCTCAAAAATACAATTCAATCTATTTAAAAGAATGACCAAAAATTTACCTAATAATGCCTCACTTCTTTTTTTTCCTCTATTAAAATGTTAAAATAGTATGAATAGATGTCTTAAAAGAGCTGCTAGAAAATCAGTGTCATACATGAACAATCTTTAAAACACTACTTTCCCAAAATGTATTTTTCTGGGGACAGTGGAACAAGTTTCCAAGAGAATTTGTAAATAATTTGTGAAGGATTATGGGATAATCTCCATCCTTGGATGCCTTTGAAACTCAGAAGGAGATGGCTCATAATACTAACATGTTTTAACTTATTGTTTCTGTTTTGAGTAGCAGATTAGATCCAGTGACCTCCATTGCCAATGACTTGGATGTTTTGAATATTAGAACAACTGGACTTCAGCAGACTCAAGCAAAAATAAGGAACATATTTCTGAATGACTGCCTTGCTGCACTTGATTTCATTATCCCTTTTTCATTTGAGATATGCCACTAAAAACGTGCCTGACTTGCTACCCAATTCACAAAATGTGGCAGAACACCGCTTCTATGAACTTCAGGAAAAGTTTGTATTTAAAAAAAAAAAATGTTGCAGAAGTCAGGCTGTAACTCAGCTCTACAGATTGTTAATTATTAAATGTATACTAAATCTGAAATACGCAAATGTGGATGGTTTCATCAATTTTTTTAAATTCATTTTTTATTTTATTTGTTCTGATTATTTATTTTCTAAAACTGAGGTGAAAGAAAAACTACAGACACAAATACCTAAAATGTTAATGTTGAGTTTTTTACATTTGGAACAGCACTGTTCACTGAACAGCAACATTGCGTTGCCCAACTAACTACCCTGGAAAAGATATGCCATGGATCACAATGAAGAAAACCTGAGGGCCCCACTCAGGAGAAAAATTTGCTTCGTTTTTCATCCCCTGATCATTTGAAGTAAATAAAACTACAAATGGGATTATAATTACACAGTAATGTGGTATAAAGGAATTTTATTTTTTTAAATACAAAATGAAAGAGGAAAGCACCAGCTGACAAGACAATAACTGCACCACCCTCCTTAGAAGGCAGTGCATTTCAGTTCACTTAGGATGTCAGGAAAAATGCCTTCTCTCAAGAAAGGTCTGCTCTAAATCATCCCAAAGGGCTTCCTTATGGACTAACACCTCTTTAACGTCCCTTATCCTGGAATCACATTTCTTTGGCATATTTCCATCACCTGATTCCTGTTTTGATCCCCGGACCAAATTGGCTGCTCTCCCACATTGTCAGCAGACCCATATGCATTGCTGCACAGTTACAGATGTTTTATTGTCAAAAGGCAAGGCAGAAGTGAACAGGATTTGCGGTACTTAAATCCTAGATTTCATCCTACTCCATACTTTCTTTAAGGCATAAGGAGTATGTATGACTTCTCAATATATAACTTCATTCAATATTACTGAAACACAAGTGCATCTCAGTAAACTATCTGGATATAGGACTGGCCCTATGGTCTACCACATCTTGGGCAGTCTGAGGACATGGCAGCTCAGATTTACAGCTGTAATCTACACAGGACATCTGGCTGTAGGAGCATTTGTTTAGCTCTCCAAAAGCAACTAGCATTCCCAGTTAAATTCTTTATTAGGAGACACGTAGGAGTTTGTATCAATGGGCAAAGGGCAAACAACTGTGGGAGGGAAATGATCAGAAGTCTTCATCAAATGAAAGAAGGAGAAACCATGATTGGTATGACATGTCTAAAAAACATACGGAAGTAATTTCTGAACATGCTAGGCATTCTAGTAAACATAGAGCACGCTTCTTTTCCATTGTATCCTATTACTGTAAGCCTCCCTCACAGTGCTATCTGAACAGATAATAGTATTAGTCTTCTAAAATTCTGTTTCTTTCAGAATATTCTCAAAAAATGTTCTGCATGAATGCAAATTATACAAAACAATCTATCTTTTTTTTTATCATATTATTTGGAAACAAAAGTTCTCAGGTATAGGTCAGCACTATTAAGGAAAGTGGGAGTTGATTCATCATTGGTGTGATAGAGAAAATTGCTTTAAGAAAAATGAAAAAAACACAAAAGGCTAAATAAATTCCCAATGACGCTACACTAATTTCAGTGAAGTCAACAGAAGAAAGTAAGAAATAAGTAGAAATAGATCAAGGATTAATTTAGAAAGATTAACAAAATAATTTAGTAGTTCTGGAGGCCAACGGATCCAGTCACCTGCTCCAAGCAGGGCAACCTGAAAATTTGCTCCAGTTATTATGAGCTCTGTCCAGATGAGCTTTGGAAGACTCCATAGGTGCAGAATATTTTACGAATCTTCTGGGAAACCTGTTCCAGTGCTTGGCCATGCACACAGTGAATTTATCTAATTTTAACCAACATCTAGTTGGAATTTCATTTGCTATATCTTGTGCCTGTTGCCTCTTGGTCTTTCACTGTGAACCTTTGACAGGAGTCTATTTCTAGTCTCCCCATAACATAGATGTAGGGAGCAACGAGGTCTTCCCTGAGGCTCTTCTCCCCCAGGTTAGACAAGGCCAGCTCCCCTGGCCTCTCCACACATGCCATGAGTTCTAGCCTTGCAACAATTTTGGGCCTCCACTGGACTCACTCCAGTGAGCTCTTCTCTGCTTTCCTCTCCTGGGAAGCACTAAATTGGACACCAAACTTCAGATGCAGTCTCACAAGTGACAGTGATCTCCTTCCCTGACTTAACAGACCTAAACTGGGGGTGTTAGTTGACAGCTGTCTGAACACAAGCCAGCAGTGTGCCCAGGTGGCCAGAAAGGCCAATGGCATATTGGCTTGCATCAGAAATAGCGTAGCCAGCAGAACTAGGGAAGTTACCATCCCTCTAGAGCTGTTGAGGATGCACCTTGAGAACTGAGTTCAGTTTTGAGTCCCACACTACAAGACTTTGAGGCCCTGGAGCAAGTCCACTGAAGGGCAACAAAGCTGATGAAGGGTCTGGAGCACAAGACTTAAGAGAAGCAGCTGAGGGAACCCAGAATGTTCAGTCTGGAGAAAAGGAAGTTCAGGGGAGACTTTACATATCTCTACAATTACCTGAAAGCAGGTTGTGTTGAGATAGGTGTCAACCTCCCAGGTAACTAGTGAAACAAGAGATATTGGCCTCAAGTTGTGCAAGGGAAGGTTCAGGTTGCATATTAGGAAAAATTTCTTCTCTGAAAGACTGGTAATGCATTGGAACAGGCTTCCCAGGGAAGTGGTGGAGATGTGCACACCCTGGAGGTGTGCAAGAAACGTGCAGATCTTGCACTTGGGTCTCAGTAGGCATGGTGGTGATAGGTTGATGGTCAGACTTGATGCTCTTAGAGGTCTTACCCAACCAAGATCCTATGATCGTATCTTGCTAGAATAGCTGAAAATGTAGTTAGCCTTTTCACCACAAGGACACTTAGCACAGGCTGCAGTTCTGTAGGGCTGCTATCTGAGCAGACATTACATTAGGACATGTAATGTCCTATGGAGAGAGTCCTTCTCTTACACTGAACTTTGTGTTTGCTTTTGCTGAATTTTAGATCACTAAACAAAATTTTTACAGCATGGTTAGCAGTGATATAAACAAATAGCAAATCGATACTGTTAAATGAACTAATAGTATAGGTTTACTATGCATCAGAAAAAAACACAGAATATCACTCTTTGCATAGAAGACAGTCTAAGATCATGCTTTACACTTACCTGCACAGTATAATGCAAAATACCACTAATTTTATATAGAAATACTGTGTACTGAAGACCAAACTGAACAGAAACAGTATCTTTATTCTCCAATTAGTGTTCTCATTCTTTAACGATGTGAACAGTACTTGCTTACCAAAGTCATTAAAAGATGCTTTAAAATTATGTGCTTTACATTCAACCCTCTAGTCAGATATAAGGTAAACAAACAAAAAACTGGGTAAAATTCTTAGAAAACAAGCATGCTATCTAACTACCATACACAATTTCCTCTAGGTTCTTATTCCTTGAATGACTTCAATTGAAAAAACAAAAATCAGGCATCTAGCCTTGAAATTACTTAGGCACAGATGATCACTAAGATAGCATAGCAAAATTGCTGTATTCCTCCCATTACATCTTCTACTCTGTAAAGCTCAGTTACAGATTTTTCAGAAATCACATAAAATGTATATGTTCTAAACAATAAATATAAAATGACAACTGATAGCAAGGAAAAAAAGCTGGAATAGAAACATCAATATAAAACCTCTTAATCATGAAAAAAGAAAAATAATCAGAATATTGAACTTAAACTTCAGCCTTTTAATGTTTAATATACTGTTTCACCTGGTTGCATCTGTCAACTTTTAAAAAGAATTGGCATGAAAAACTAATGAGGCATCACATGCAGGGTGAAAACAATAAAGAAGTAGCATTAAACATTATTAAACATGTTGCACATGTCCACAGATGAAAAGTACTTCATCAGAGTATTTACTCTATTCTACGTGGCACAGGGAGAAGAGCAATAGAATAAAGGACAGAGAATAAGAAAGAAACCTGAACCAAGCTCATCACAGAGTCTTACAGTTGAAAGGCACAAATATGGAGACCATTAACTTCGGTTAGCACTCCCTGTTATCTAAGCCAAAAGCAGTAAGGGAAATAAGCGGTCTTAAGAAAGCTTCAACATGAGCTCCAGCATTGCAGAAACATGAGTAGTAATTAGCAAATATCTAAAATAATCTATGAAGAAGAGAGTAAAAGAGAATTTACAGGTTAAAACAAGCATGCAAATATGATTTCCAATTCAGGGGATGCTTACAGGGTTTTCTGGACACAAGTGTTTGAAGTATCTGTATGATCAGATAGTGGGAGAAAAACTTTCACAAGAAACATCCTTATCACCGAGATGAGAATCAAGTTCCCCCATTTGTATTGGGCTTCCTCAGCTTAGGACAACCCAAATCAGGTATTATTCCTGGATGATCTGGACTAGTTTAACCTTCAAGACTGGTTAATTGATCTTCTTCCCCTCTCCAACACTGAAGCCAATCATGATCACTGGGACTTGTGTTGAATTCAGTGCTGTCCAAGTTTGCTATGCGCAACTGAAGCATAGACAGTGGCTTAGGCACCTCTGGGATTACAGGCAGAGTCAAGGCATCTCAACACACTTCCATGCTAAATGAAATTTGGGTGGGAGCTAAATGCCTGACTGCTTCAGCCACGGTGCTTCTATGCTTAGCTGGAGTTTATGTCCAGATGCCTAGGAAAATTTTGTCCCCAAATGATTCATTCTAGGTGCCACCAGGGGTTAGGTGGTGCTTCAGAACAGACATTTTGAATCATTCCCTGAGACTCAGGCGCCTGAAGTCTGACTAAATTATATGTTGGGTGGAATTTAGACAGTTTTGATTTCTCTCTGTTTGCATTGTCAGTAGTATATAATAAAAAAAGGAAAGTTGATGAATGGAGCACTCTGTTCTCAAAGCAAAGCACACCCTTGGTGGAAATTGCTGAAAACAATTGCAGGAATTACAACACATGAACTGAACTCATGTACTGAATTCCTACCACCCTAGCTTGCTGGATTGAGGTGTACTATAAATTATAGACAATCCAGATGCCAGACTAGGGAGGCAAAAGAAAACAAGAAGGAGAATTGTTAAGGCATTATTAGGAAGTAGATATGTTACAAATTCAGGTAGCCAGGTTTATCTTCATATTCCACAGACTGAAACATCAGGTAAATACATCTGGAATGGTAATAAATACACAATGACATCACGGCACCATCCATGTGCCACTCTATCAAAGAGTTTGTACGTAAGAGTTGCAAAGAGTTTTGTTGCATTCTTCCTATTTTAATGAAACAAATTTAACTATAATTTTCCCTAAAAACAGGTCCCGTGGTGCAAGTACAGCACAGACCGTACATTACGAGATTATTAGGAAAGTATTTTCCATGAACTTTGCAATCCTTTTTGTGCATTCCTTTCTAAAGTTTGTCTTGATCAAGTATTGACAGATTTTTGGCAAAAATATTTGCTTGTTCATTCATATCCTCAAAAGTTCAGAACATTTCTGAAACACAGATACCATCTGGTTCTCCTACCACTACCATACTAAATGAAGTAATTATGAATGAATTAACTGTGTATTCACTGAGCTATAAACAGTTTTAGTTCTATCTTTGTAAAGCAGCATTGGGTTACCCCTATCAAATTTAGTAAGGCAATCCTTTATTTACCTTTTGTTTTTATTTTTTAAAAAAGCACTAATGGAAAAGTAGCATCTATTTTTAAATCTTAAGAACTCTAATTGTTCCATATCAGATGAGAATATACTACAGTATATGACAAACTTCCGTATTTACAAGTATCAATGAAACCTCCAGCCTGCTGAATATCTTCCAGGAAGAGAAAGATGAGCCAACTTACATTTCCTGAGATTGAAGTGAGAGATGTTTAGAGTTTATGGCAAGATATATCTTTTCCAGCTGACATATACCATTACCTGGTATATGTCACTTGTAACATGACAATGTTACAGTAATTTGGAGACCAGAGCTCGCGGTGTTAGTTTAAACAACTTTCCTATCATGGGTGATGATTTATATAGTACCACGTTGACTGAGACATTGAAATCTTAACCTTCTTGCATTCACTAAAGGAAGTCAAGCTGAGATCAGTTATGAAGAAAAAAGCAAAGTAATCCAATTAAAAAAAAATCCATACTATTCGCAGTATTTTTACATCAACTTACTACATTCTTGACTCTCATTTTTTGCATAACTTCACCGGTGCAATAGGAAGGGAAATAACTACTTAGAACAACTTGTCAGTCTCTACCTAGAAAGGGTATTATGAATTCTTCACAAATAAAAGTTAAGAACAGCTGTTTGTCACCCAAAATAAGAAATAATTTCCCTCCCATCCATCTTCCTCAAATCACACTAAGATGCGCTATGCAGTTTCATGTTACATTAGGCCTCAAGTTGTTTTCATATGACATGTTATATGATGCAACTTAAGGGAAACTATTCAGACAGCTTAAGAGTTATTAATTACTTAGGCAGAGAACAACCCACTCAGAAAATGTACCACTGAATGCAAAGCTGCTGCAAATTATTTTAACACTTAGAAAAGAGATTTACCTAATTTTTTTTAAACTTTAGCATGTGCCTGTTTTTATCTTTTGAACAGGTATAGATTATCACTTCTAAAATAGAGGAGACTTAAATGACTTTTTTTTTTTTTTTTTTTTTTTTTGCTGAAAGCTCATGTCATTATTAAAGAAATTTTGAAGGACATTAAATTTTTTTTTTTTTAAATAGAAATATAAAACCTATTAGGTCTGCTCAGAAAAGGTTTTCCCTAGTGTTTACAGAAGTATTTTGCAACCTTATTTATATGAACTCTTTGTGAACTCCTAGTCCTACTAGAGTCAAAAGCTACTCTCCCAATGATTTCAAACAAGTCACGCTAACAAACTGTGTCTGCTTTTAAGTTTGGTCACTTTGTCAACATTTAAGTTATCCGAAAAAACATCCAGAAGTAGTAATAGCTACACTATTAGAAGTAGTAACAAATAACGATGGAAATGCAAAATGCAGCATTTTTTCTTCTCATTTTCCCAAGTAGAATTCTGCAGACTGATAAAGATTTGAGAAGATTCAGATCAACAGTTTGGCTTTTGCAGTCTTATCTTGGGGAAAGCAATTTTCAACACTTCTCTGAGGCAGTCATAAATACATTTGCCACGTTCAATTTGGATATATGTTTTAAGAATCAAATAGGTCTGAGAGTAAAACCATGAATTTTCCTTCTATCTGGAAAACAAATGTAGAACTGAATAAAAAATATAATATCTTATTAATAAATACTAAGACATTAAAAAGATGATTAAATAGGTTCAGAAACTATAAAATAATTTTTTGAAGCAGCATGTTTATACTTCAAAACTATAATACCTTTTTGAATGCTGCACGCTAAATTAAGCTGCTCTAGTCAGCAGAAAATTTCTCTCCATGTTAGAGGAACACAGAATGACAACCAGTGAACATGGTAATGAAAGATGAAGAAGGTAAAGGATGAAAGCCAGTACCTGACTAGATGAGCAAGCTAAAATTTTACTCAAAGTAATCTCATAGTCTGAAGGATCCTCCCACACTTGCACTGGCACAGATTCAAGAAAAGCCAACGCAACAGAGTGGATGCAATACATATACTGTAGTAAGTTGCCTTAGTGCAAAGCCAATAAAGGAAATGTATATTGGGCAGGCATCGAGATATTCCTCCAGATGCTTTTGAGCTAATTTATCAAATAGCATGATTACTTGTGATTCAGAAAGACTGAAGTCAATCTATATATTTTGCTCTGGTTACACTGACTATTTATTTTTCTTAGGATATGATCAGAGACAAGTAAACATACCCCGGTGGTGTCTGAGGAACTGAAAAAATCACATTTCCTCAAAATCTGCTTTTTCCTACTTATGACTCTTCCTGGTGTCCTTCTGTGTCGTGCTGCTCAAATCAGATTGGCTTTCAATCTGTCAGCATCACTTACAAAGCACACACAGAGACTTCCTAATGTTGGTAGCAGAAAGCAACCAAACCCACCCTCTGTTGTTCCAGTTTGATTTTCTATCCCGATGCTTCACATACATGTGTTCATAGCTGCGGAAGTGTGGTGACACCTCTGGAGCTGACACTGATGCATCAGTAATTGATACCTTCAGTTCCAGGTGCCCCTTCTCACAAGGATGTTTCATGAAGAAGTTACACCCATCCTACACTTTTAGAGTCTAGTGAAGACAGTAATGTTACAAAGTGTCCTTTCTCTGAATATTTCTTTGTATCCCATAGATGCTAGATAGTTAATAATAATAGTAGTGAACAATTATACTATACTATTATTATTAACTATCGAAGAATAGTTAAGAAAGAGATTCCTCTGGTACCAGTATTCATTACCCTACCAATGTGAAGCCAGAGAAAATGTAAAATAATTCAAAAGAAAACTGGTCTTTTGTGCTCTTATCATCACCTGTCAGGAATCATGCTCTTCTTAGATATATACCTCATTCTTCTTTCCTTTCTGTAGCTAAATGTTGGGAAAAAAAAGAATTTTAACTAGTTCACACATATGAACAGGGTCGTTTTGTCCAATATGAACTCTCAGAAACCTTAAGTACCTTCCTTATTCAGAACCACATGAGTAAATTGATAATGTCTGTAAGAGAAACACATTTTTTGACATATTTTTGGCAAGCAGTACACAAAAACTGGACAAAGCTTTCTTTTCTTTAGGTTAATATGAATGGTTGAATTTGGAGAAATGTAACGAGCTGTCAATTACCTAGGTGGACTTTGCTTAAAATTTAGACTTACCTAAAAGAATGGCAGAGGTTGAAGTTTTCCTCAAGTCATTCAATATTTATATCAAGCTTTTTAACATTTGTTTACATTATCTCTCAAGGTTGTTTTGTTACGCCAAATATTCTGAAATGCAGTTCTGGTAGACTTCCCCCCCACTTATGGTAACATTCAAGAGAAGAGGATGTGAACGTGAGTACTTTTAAAGGAACTTTACATACTTTTTTTTAACATCTATCCCTGCGTCTTTATTTAGGCATTTGACGAGCAGCTCTATAATTAATATGGTCCTTCTAGTTTGCTCCCAGAAATGGGACAAAGTCAACAGATCTAGCTGTTAGAAAAGTTTCTTACTTGTCAATCTTAGAATTGAATGAGAGATTAACCTTTTCATGCTAAATATGATTCCCTATGTTGGACTTCAGTTATTCAGCTGAGCAAGAAACCCACTGAAGATGTCACAAGAAAAAAATAATTAAAAAAAAATTACTGTAACCTCTGAGAGTCAACTGGCAGCAAAAATTGCTCTGCATGCATTTTTACATGCTTCCCACACTGAAGCAAGACAGATGATGCACATCATACTTTAGGGAAGAGTGAGGAAAAAAAACCAAAACTATGTTTCTTTCTCCTTATTCTGGCCATATTAATACACCCTTCACTAGAGGAGGGAGAAATGTGACCACCCATTTTTCTTTGAAAGTTTTCACAGCCAATTTACCAGAACTGTACAGATGTTTGGATTGTTATCTAGAGATATTGATTCCAGAAATAGAATGGTCTTTTTAGTTTTGTAGGATTAATCTACTCAAGAAGAGTTTCACTTTAAGAGCCGTTTACATTCTACCATTTCACATGCTAGTCCTGTGAGAACTACCACATATCTCTGCATGATCTTGTGCTATCCAACCAAAATGTGTTGCTTCTTTATTACTCTCAGTTTCTAGCTGTTTAGTCTTCCTCACCTTCATCCCAAACGTGCGCTACATTTTAGCAATGAATCACTGGAACAAATGCTAATGAAGCGAGTTACTGATTACACTTGGAATAGGTTCACTCCTTCCTTGCCCGGTACATGCTGCCAGGTCCTGGACAACCTGGGAGGTGATAGAAGACAAACCATCTCACAGGATAGCATAAATAATATGAAAACTCTGGGTGGTGGTAACAGTGAACACGATAAATTGGTTGTTGGTGGAAAGGGAGAGCTAAAAGCAATGTTGTGTGGAGTGCAGCTGAATGAAACTAAAGGATGTTTCTTTTCCTAACCACTTCAAATAATTGCTTGGATAACTATCCTCCTCAGCACTCAGCAATGCCTACTAATAAACTCAGTCTGGGCTGCAGCCACAAGCAGGCCATGCTGAAGTGTTTTTGAAAAAAGGCACAGACAACACTGAAGATACTGCAGCCTATGACATGGTTTTAGATGGACATTCCTGTCCATCAGGATTCTCCCCTAAAAAGAAAGCATAAGGAGTGAAGATTGTATTACAGAAGAGATTGGAGTAGGAAAGGTTAATGATACCAGATACCAGAGGACTGACCCGAAATAAGTAGCTCTGTCAGCTGCAAGTGTGAAGCTACAGAGACAGAACATGCCTTTGCTTTAACACCCCCTACATACAACACGTCTAGTCTATGAATATTTAAACCTAGTGTTTGGCTTATAATATGAAGGAGAAATAGATAATGAGACCTTTTACAGTCGGTAAAAACTGGTAATATTCATGGTTTCTAAGTGAATGAATCTGAAAATAAAAAATCAATAATAAATCTGCATCTCATAGAAAGACAGAATAGAATTTTAATAAACTGGAGATAAATACATCTCTGAAGTCCCAGGATTTAGAAATGAGTTGTCTAATTGAAGTCAAATAAATTAAAAAAAAAACAATCAACATTATCTAAACACAGTTTGGCCTACGACTCACGCTTTCTGTAACAATGAGATTTCGGCAAGTTGCAGATTATATGGGGTTAAAATATATCAAGCTAAAAAATATCAACATTGCATTGCTATCTGCTGAGTCATAACTATGTTTAACAGGATGGGATGAGGACTTGCAACTTGCCAACCCTGTTACTATCTGACCCAGCTGGGAAACAGCCAGGTATTCTCTTTAAAGGACTAGGAGAGAAACCAGAAAAGCTTAAACAGTGACAGGGTCTTGCATTAGACCAAAGACAGAAGCATTGAAAGGAGACTTCAACCAGTGGTCGCTGTAGATAAGGGAAGAGAGTTTGGTCTCTCCTTTATTTAGATTTTTTCTAAGCATCACATTAAAAATAAATTAATAAATTAAAAAGCACAACACCAAACATAATTTGAAAGATCACTGAATAGTACAGGGAGCCTTTCTCAGACGGGGGACACAAGCCAGATGCTTTATATACAAGTATCTTTGCTTGAGATATTGTGTGTTTACAAACTTCTCAAACTTCTCTGGAGTGCAGGCTCCACTCCGTAAAAAACCATTTAATAAAACAATGCATGTTATTCCATTAACTGTTGTCTTATTTGATATTGAATCATCTATGCTAAATCAATGTGAAATTAAAAGAACTAAAATAAAAGCTTTTTTTTTTCACAGAAGGCTGAGACTGAAATCTTTACTGCTGATTAAAATTCCATGAACACTAAATTATCTATTAGAAACCACAGTCTAAAATGCTAAAGACTTATAATAGTAAAGAAAGTATCGCTAATATTTTACACTGTAAGAAACTATACCATGTAAGTGTTTTCCAATAATGCTTTCAAGATTTTGAAAATACTTAGCGTGCTCACAGCCTTATGGCAAAAATAATATTATCACTATTAATTTAATTGGTTGACAATGATATTAAATATCCAATGTTATGATAATCTATAACAAATAAATTAGGAAATAGGAACAAAATAAAGATATTTCTTACAGGATAGTCTACAATTGATTAGGAAGGGTTGGACTTGATGATCTCTAGAGGTCCTTCCGACCCCTACAATTCTGTGATTCTTTGAAATACACATTTACTTCTATATTTACACTTTCCAGTACTTAAGAGAAGCCTATAAGCCCAAGGAAGAGTGATTTTCTGCACAATCTGATAGTGAGAACAAGGGGGAATAGCTTTAAACTAAAAGAGGGGAAATATAAGGTAGATGTTAAGAAATTCCTGGAGACAGAGTGCTTTGAGGCCCTGGCACAGTTGTGGATGCTCCATCCTGGAGGCATTCAAGACCAGATTGCTTGAGAGGCAGCCTGATCTAGTAGCTGGCAAGCCTGTCCATGGCAGGAGGAATGGAATTAGATTGTCTTTAAGGTCCTTTCCAACCCAAGCTATTCCATGACTTCATGAGAAAAAAAAAATCAAACTATTTAAAGAGTTTGCAATTAATTGCAATAACAAATATTAGAATGCTGTTTAAAAAAATAGTGTAATCTTGGTTATAATATGGATTCATACTAGCAGTGAGAAATGAAGCAATGAAGTAAGGCTGTGGTGTTACTCTCCAGAGCTATCAAGAACTCCAACCACTTCGTGAGTCATGACTTTCCATGAAATCATATCAGCTATCTCTAATCACAAAGTGCTTTTTGTATTCCCTCTTAATATTTTCACAACAAACCAATCTTACAGTTATGTAACTTCCTGGCAGTGTAGCCTGCTTACACATACTAATACAGTCATTTACCACTTCCTAAATTTAAAGAAACTCCTGCGGAAAGGGAGCTACCTTATGAAAAATAAGAAATCATTTTAAAGTCTATGCCCCTTTTTTAATAAAAACAACTGTCTGATAGCATTTCTTGTATTTAAAATTTTGTATGATGAATGTCTGAAAATGTTATTTCTGAACTACTCCTGCATCCTATCTACTATTTATTTTTGGTCCTGTTGTGGTATCTTTTCTACCAGTGTCCACATGATGATTCTTATGAGCTATCATCTTTATCAAGTATTGTTCATACAGTAATCAAACTTCTATAGTATAGTACTATATTACTATAGTAACCTCCTATTCTCAATTGCCTGTAACTAAACTTCACAGGATATACTTTTTAAAAAGCTACTTTCCTACCCCTGAAGATTTGTTTCCATGCAGCACCTCTACCCACAAAGTGTGCAAACATTATCAATCCTGCAGATTTCAGCTGCTTGATGTCAATCTTGAGCCCTATCAGTAACCTGCAGAACTGCAGGTGCTGCACTCCAGCAAAACTACATCCAGCATGACAAGGGCCTGAGTGCAAGGTTGGACATGGAAGTACAATACCTACTTCACATTTTGCCCAACAATTCCTTTTATAATAATAATCAGGAGCATACCATAGTCATACAATCCTTACAGTTGGAAGGGACCTTTAAACGTCATCTAGTTCGTCTCCCCTGCAATGAACAAGGACACCACAGCTAGATCAGGTTGCTCAGGTCCTGATCCAGCCTAACCTTGAAAGTCTCCAGGGACAGGACATCAACCACATCACTGGGCAACCTGTTCCAGCGCCTCACCACTCTCATCGAAAAATTTTTTCCTTCTATCTAACCTAAATCTACCCTCTTTAAGCTTGAAACCATTTCCCCTTGTTCTATCACTGCAGACTCTGCTAAAGAGTCTGTTCTCTTCTTTCCCTGTAACTCCCCTTTAAATACAGAAAGACCTCTATCAGGTCACCCCAGAGTTTTCTCCAGGCTGAACAGCCCCAACTCCTTCAGCCTGTCCTCATAAGAGAAGTGTTCCATCCCTTGGATCGTTTTTTGTGTCCCTCGTCTGGACATGCTCCAACAGATCTATGTCTCTCTTGTACTATGGACTCCACATCTGGACACAGTACTCCAGGAGTGACCTCATTAGTGCAGAGTAGAGAATCAGGATCACCTCCCTCAACCTGCTGGCCATCCTTCTTTTGATGCAGCCCAGGGTACGGTTGTCTTTCTGGACAGCAAGGGCACACTGCTGGCTCACGTCCGGCTTATCATCAGTATCCCCAGGTCTTTTTTGACAGGGCTGTGCTCAATCCTTCCATCCCCCAGCTTGTATTGCTGGAGAGGGTTGCCTTGACACAGATGCAGCACCTTGCGTTTGGATTTGCTGAACCTCATGAGATTCACCTGGCCCCACTGCTCATACCTGTCTAACACATACATGCATACATACCTATATAGTCTATATACAACTTATTTATTTACGTTCCTAGATCACTTTAAATCAGTACACATTTAACCTCCTGAAGTGCTCACTAACAAATGGAGACAGATTCTGTAAGATACAAGTACAGCAAGTATAAATGCTATCTGTATGGCCACTTCTCAAGACTAGACTGAGACTGCAAAAGACTCTGTACATGTGCACTGAACTCCAGTTGACACCCAGGACTCCAAGTGAAAAATCCAGGGCATGATGAACCATACAGTTTATGCAAAATTAAAGTAGTATTAGTAATTATTTGGTTATTTATCTCCATCTGTAAAGCATGTTTTATGATTAAAAACTGCAAAGAGCTAAGCACGCAGACATGCTGGAGAGCAAAAGCCTTTCACAACCCACTGAAAATAAAGGAAAATCGGCATAATGAAAAAAAGGACCAGGGAGCTTTAAGAGTGCCCATAAACTATTTTTAGACAGGAAAGCTAAAAATTGAGAAGCAAGGTGGGGGAAGGGAATGACATTTTTTTATGACATCTTTAAACACCAAAGCCCCAGCATAGACACAGGTGTAAAAGCACAAATATCTTTCTGTAGGTGTAATTTTTGTCACTGGGAAAAATGCCTGACAGCATAGCTTATACAAACTACATTTCTCAAAGTGTTAAATCATAATAGCCACAGAATAAGCTCTGATTTATTACAGTTTTTTCAGTCTGCTGATAAATGACTTATGAAGCACATGGCACCACTACTTCAGCTGAAGAAATTATATGAATTCGACAAAGGCACTTCAATTCTCTCAGTCCAATTAGCACAACTGATAAATTATCTTTCAATCTCTACTTCTATAGTACAGTATAAAAGAGAAAATCTATCATCAGCCACATGCATTATAGATAGAATATTTCATTCCATCTGGCATGGTAGCTTGTGACATTGCTGTATATGCCCATATTTCTTCTTGATGCCAACAAAACTTCAAATTATATTGATTTTGCAACTGTATTTTTGGTCTAAGAGTATTCTTGCTGGAATTCTTATCAATTGCAGTTCTTTTTATCCCTAGTCTGCAGCCTCTTTACTAGTTCATACTATTACCTCGCCCTAGACTTAGGGGATCGTTAAAAAACAAAAAACAAAAAACAAGAAAACAAACAAACAAACAAAAAAAGCAATACCACAAAGGCTTTATAAGTCAACATGTCTGGCAGGGAGAAAAAGATCAACTCTTTCAAGACTTCCCCACAGTAAGGCTTCACTTAAGGTTCTTTAACTAGCATACCACTAAATTAAACTGCATCTAAGTTTTTGAACAATGGTCATACAGAAGTGTTCAGGTAAACTGCTTTTGTTGGTTCTGAAAATTAATGCCAGAATAAATGCGTCTAGCAATACTGGATCAGATAGCAAAGATGAAAGCAAGTAAAACAGTAAAATCAATTACTGTCTGAAATTTAGTTTAGTTTTTTTATTATTATTATTATTATTATTTATTTTTTAGAGCTGTTGGCATAGATATTGTAAACAGTCAGGCAGAAACAAGCCCAAATATGGGGGGAAAAAAAGATAATCCTGTGTCTTTGTTCTTCAAAAGAAGCACATCCCTATTCTTTTTCACAGAATCACTGGGGTTGGAAGGGATCTCTAGAGATCACGCAGTCCAACTCCCCTGCCAGAGCAGCTCCCTAGCCCAGGTTGCACAGGTAGGCGTCCAGGCGGGTCTGGAACGTCTCCAGAGAAGGAGACTCCACCACCTCTCTGTGCAGCTGTGCCAGCGCTCTGTCACTGCACTGTGAAGTTTGTGGCCATTTCTCCTCGTACTATTGCCACACACTGCAGAGAGGAATCCGGCCTCGTCCCTTTGCCTCCTGCTCCTTAGATATTTATATTTCATCCTAAGAGGCATCATTTTTCTTCTTAGTTATGAAGAAGAAGGAATTGGTGTTTACATGATAGGAAGAGCTCCAATCCATTTTTTCAATTGTACTCTCTTACCCTTCTATTTAATTTATAAAACACAATAAGTTTTCACGTTTCTAGAAATAAATACAGAATATATTATTTCAGTACCTTTAATCAGAATTGGAAAAAGTTATGTCATTACAGCTTCTGATCCACTATTTTGAAAGACCTGAAGAAAGCATCAGGATTTGTACTAAATTCAGGCTCCCACACTTGGGAAGTAAATTCCAGAGACAAGGCACTTTTCTTGAAAATACCCTGCAACCAGAATACCAGACATTGCAATCTTAGCATTGTTGGCTCAAACAGCTCAAATGATCTCAAATAAATATATGATTTAGGAAGGGAGAGGTGGCTTTTCTTAAATAGCTTTTTAATTTTTTAATTGAAAAAAGGCTAACAGGACTTCAAATAAGTTAAGATAAAAGTTGGTTAGCGAAACTGTAATTACTGCCACCAAACAGAGGTGCCATCTCATCTGCATTTTCACTAATACTTAACTGGATAATTACAGAAGTGTTAGATGAAACCTTTTAAAAACTGTCGAGTTGCACATCTATCCAATCTGTATCATAGTTAAGAAATATATATTAAAAAGTTGTGTATATATAACTAATATTTTTCAAGACGACAGCTGAACGTATCTCCACTTCCCAAAACACATGCAATACACAAAACTAATCAGAAGTTGTGCCCATGCAGATGTTCACTGATGGCTAAATTCTATATGAATCACTGGGTATTTGTTTGTTTGTTTTGGAGAAAGAAGTCCTAGAACTGTAAAATCACAGAATGGCTTAGGTTGGAAGGAACCTCAAAGATCACCCAGTTCCAACCCCACTATGGGATGCAGAGATCCGGCAGCCCAGAAAAACATACTGAAAAGTCACTCAGATATAGGTGCCTTTGGGAACAAAGTGCTAGCTATAAAAAGGCTTCTACAAGTGAGCACAGAAATTGACTAGCTACATGCTAGCTGGGTTCTGGAAATGTAATTTTGTATTACAGATATTGCAATTAAAAAAGTTTCCATCAAAAGCAAAAAAAAAATCCACATTCATATATATTCTTTCATCACTGATTTCTGTTTTTAGCTTGGGGTGGACTGACAAAATTGGTAACAGTATTTCTGCACTTGGTATCTAGACATGAAAGGGTGAAAATACTTTCTCTGAAATACAGCCCAAGCTACAGTCACAGCTCATTCAGCAGCAATAAATGACAGCAGTGCTGATGCAGCTCGGTAGTCCAAATACAGTCAAAATCCAAGATCTTTTCAGTATCTTAGACCAAATGTGGAAGGCATCTTAAAAAAGTCATGAGTAATCCAATTGCTGTAAATCTGAGAACATTCTAACAGCCAGCTCTGGCAATCACAACCAGTAAATTAATATGATTTAATTAAACCAAAATATAAAAAAAGAAAACAATGATGCCATTGAGATTTCAAAAGCAAGTTAAACCCATCTTAAAAACTTTCTGAAACTCAGATGAAAGCAATTTACTATTTTCCTTTTTGGCTTTGCACAAAAACTGCAGTGCAGAAAGAGTGGTCCCACCAGCAAGCCAGGGAAGTGGAAACAACCAACACCTGAAGCACTTTCAGAGAAGGACAGTGCAACTACTTCAGTATTTCACTAACTACTTTAAGACAACTAAAGAGCAAAGCCCAGCCTAACAAGCCTTACTCCAGAAGTTCTGAATATTGCTGACAAATCTGTGAGTTGCTGTCCGCATGGAGACCTGTGTGACTTGGCTGTCAGCAAGCACAAAGCCAAGCTAAAATACACTGCATTGGCAGTATGCATTAAACTCTAGCTAAAAAAATGCAATTCTATAATTTATAATTATTCTATATTTATAATTTATTTACTGAAATGAAATTAAAACATTATAACAATTCATATCATTATTATTGCATAACTAGATTGTCTACAATTCTGTATTTTTGAGATAATTTCTTTAGGATTCAGAGGCACATGTACATTACTTTAGCCAGGTGTATCGTGTACTAATGCTCACCTAAAAATTGCAATAAATAACTAACGGTATTTTAATTAAAAATAAAACAACAAAAAAAACCACTTCAATTCTGAAAACATTAACAGATTAGAATTACTTACTTACAGAGCACAAAAGTTACCCACCAACTACCTCAAGGCAAAACATATACAGAATTTTCTTCTAAGAAGAAATAAACAAATTGAACTAAAATTCAGCGTAAATAGACATAATCATTTTCCCAAGCTGACACTTCATTGTAAGTTATTTACAACATATAAATAGGTGCAACACTACTCCAGGTCCATTGAGAAAAAATTAAAATGGCATCACACAAGAAGAATGGCACAGCATAGCTTTCTATTACCCACACCGAGACTGAATGAATGACATGCAAGAGGAGATGTGCCAAGTTACTTGATACTCGCTAGTCAGCTTAATCAGATACTCTGAGTTTCCTGCAGGATGGATAACAAACACTGTCCTGCTGCTTACCGCACACCACGTCTACTAACATATCTTCTGAGACAGAACGATCCTAAAAACCTCTGAGCAGCTAATAAAACAACTGTTCTGGAACTGCACAGTCTGAAAAGAGCTAGGAGAGGATTTAAATAAAATAATATATTAGAAGATATTGGACATGGATATCCGAGATAAATTATAAAATTATGATGACAGGTATTTGAGTTCTTGCTTCACCATAAACCTACACTGTCACAGATTGATTTTGTACTCCTAACTGCCATATACCCGTATTTTTTAAATAACAGCATCTAAGTTCAGAAGAGTATCAGAAGTGCTCTGCATAAATACTTTAAAAAAAATGTCTGCAGTCTTATCTCAGCATCCGGAAGCTATAATATATTCAACATTTTAAATAAAAAAAGTAAATTCTTAATTATGACATGTGTTTCCCTCTGAGGACAGGTTTTAAAAAGCAAAAGCAAGGCTATGCCATTAAGAAATAAGACATAATGCAAATTCTGTAATATTTTTGCAATATCAAAACATTTTAGCTCTTTTGTTCTTTTTTCAAGGTGATACGTGTAAAAGGTGCCTTTCTAAAGAGACCTGGAAGTATAGCTCATGTTGTGTCTTATTAGCATCAGTAACACAGAATATTATTTTTCAGTTTAACCATATTCAAACATCAACACTTATGTTCATTTCAGCTTCATCCAACATTCACTTATCATTTCAGCTTCATCCAGCTTAAGTTCTTATCTACTGGATACTAACATCTAGGGGAAGTGGAAAGACTTCTACTTCAGGTTTTCTCAAAATACATACACAGAAGAAAACAATGGGGAGGAAGAGGAATATAAGAAACATAACAGGCACTAGCAAGGCCAAACCACCTGTCCTCCAGGTATTCCTTTCACTGAAATTCTTCGTCCCCTGCCCAAGTCACTCTGAAAAGAAAAACTCCCAATTTCCATTTTCCCCACTTCTGTCTCAAAAAGTCATCCTACTGCCATGAAGATGAACAGAAAAAACAACAAACAAGCTGATAAATTCCTCTCCCCATCATAAGGAAAGCAAGAATAGAAACATTCTTGCTTTCTAGAGGAGTTCCTTCCACTTGTGTTGGAAGAGTTAAGGCTTCCCTAAGGAGCAGCTATCACCCATGATATGACTTCACCCTTTTTCACTATTTTCATTAATAACTGGTTTAGAAAGATGAAATAAAATAACACAGACACCAGTATTCAGGCTTATTAATAAAAACAAGTAAAGAACACATTTTTCAGTCTTAGCATCTCAGAAAATAACAAGTTCTTAGAAATGACTTTTTCCTGAAAAGTAATATGAATTAAAAATAATTTCTTTAATCCATTCTTTTCATTTTCTAGTTTATTTTACTTCAGTTTTGTTATCTTCCTGCAGTTTCAGGAAAAAAAAATTCAGCTTGCAAAATGCATCTTTTGATTATACTCTTAGCTCTAGTATTCCCTATTTCTAAAGAAGGAAAACTGTCCCAACTTTTCTGTTACTGTCGTGATTTTCTACTTTTCTATATTCTCACTTTTATCTCAAATAAAAGTCCTGAAATAAATCTGTAAAAGTCTGGACGAGAGGAAGGTGCTACTAAGAGTAGAGCTCTCTCTGCATCTATTTTACGTAGTCATTTTTCTTTCAATAGAAAGCAAAGTATACTAGAAAATGCAGTGATTACTTTATATAATTTTGAAGAATTACACAAGCATACAAATTTAAGATTTACAGAACCTAATACTAGCAAAAAAAAAAATTGACTATAGTAAATCAAAAAAACAAAGTGATATTTCTTTAATCATTCTTCTTTCCCCAGGATCACTTCAGTGTCTGGGCCCCTCCACTTCTTCTTTCCACCTTCTCTTTAAGTTCCTGACCTCATGGTGCTCAACATCACTTCTCCCAGGATCCAACCAAAGGGGAATTCTGAGGGCTCGGGTGCGTTTTTTCTTACACAATCAAGAGCCAGAACTCTTGCACCAGATAATACCTAATACCCAACACAGTTGTTTCCCACGTTATCACAGGAACACACTGTACTGAATCTGCAGCCCCATGACTCAGAGCACATCGCAACCACGAAGCTCTGAAAAGATTCTCTCTCCACTGTCCAAGGATGTGGAACTTGAAACTACATTCCTAAGTGTAGCTCACCATCTCCTTGTCCTAGTGAAGTCTGAAATCTTCCCAGTTTCACTGGGCCTTACCCTCTCTACATCCTCCTTTTTACTTTTCATACAGTTTCTGCTTTTTGTTATATTTTGTGTCAGAATAGCACACTACCAAGTTTCATCTCTATAACCAGCCAGCCATTCTGCTGGTGAACAAAGGCGAGATGTCAAATTCACAGAAAAGATGCAACCATGAAAACAGCATTTAAGGAAACAGTGTCTCCCTGCAAGCATCCAATTTCATCAAGGGAAGATTAGTAAACACTTCATGTCATACCATGAAAGTTATCTGTTTCTTTTGTTTTTGTAGACCCTTAAGCATAAACAGTAGAATTTTCTGTATTCAAAACACAGGCTGAAAACAAGACACTTCCAATTTACTTTCTACTAGATACTTCTAGATTTCAGAAAAGGAAACTTCTGAATCAGACTGCTTCCCAAAATAAAACGCCAACCCAAAATGGATGTGAATGCCTAAAAATGGGCATACTTATCTTTCTGTGGTATCCTCTGATACATTGCTCAGTGTTCCAGATCACATGTAGTATCTAGTTTGAGCGCTATCTATTAAAGACTCTGAGATGAAAGCAATACTTTACTTACTTTGTTTCTCTGATGAGAGGAGCGCTTCCCAGTTTAAAGCAGACTTTTTCCCCTCCACAAGATGTTTGTCTCAAAGAAAAGCTTTCTGTGAGATCAAACCCTGCAAAATGCGATACACTGACTTAGTTTATTTTGGTTTTAATCAATGGGAAGAAACTATCACAGCAAAATTCACATAGGAGCTGAAACTAACTTTGATAAATGAATTAGTGATTTCCTTTTATCATGTGCACTGACATTAATGAAGACAGCTAGGAAAAGAAAAATGGAATTAAGCATGTCTATAGAACTTGAACCAACAGTTTCCAATTTTAATCTAACTTTCCTAAAAAGAACTGTTTTGGGAGCATGATGGTAACAAGTTGTATGATGTCTTTAAAGCCAGCAGCATTAGAAACTAGCTTTATTTTCACTACCAGTCAATGGATTTAGATATTTTACTCTCCATATTAACTGAAGCTGTTTACCTGAAACACCAAGACTGTCTCTGTTGACTTGTTTGAGATGATGAATATCTGTTTTCATTAAAGGACACCCAGCACCTGTGAGAGAACACAGTTTAAAATCATAAAACTCAGTCAAACAAAAATGAATCATCAGAGCAAACTGATCTGACAGTGCTAGTCACAGTAACAAGAAAGTTTACTTGATTTTCTTTATCTTTAGAACATAGAAAATAGAAATAAATTACAAAATCAACATGACAGCAGTAAGATTCCAGATTTCATGCTACACATCCAATAATATAGGCAGACATAAATTTTACCCTGTTTTAATTCAGCTGTTTAGGATCAACGCTCACATGAATGACAGAAGCAGAAGTAAAATACAAAGTTCTTACTAAGCTCTTTCCATCTTTAATACTCTAGAAAAGTAGAAACATCAAAGCTTTTTTCTTATTGTTGTTGCTTTGTTTGCTTTTTTTTTTTCCCCCTCCTAGTAATATTATTAGAAAAATTATTTTTCATTGTAATATTTTCTCAATCAAGGGACATGCAACAATGAAGCCTAAGTGCTTGATTTACCATGGCAATGATCAATTGTTACTTCAGCGAACATTAATTTCAAAATGTGGATTAACAAGGATATGAGCATATCATACAATAAACAATGCAAGCAATATTTAGACTTCGAAAAAATTAGTTGAAAATTAAGCAGCTTTGCGAGGGATTAAGTCTGAACCAAAGTACTTAGGTAAACAAACAATGTTCTATAAATTTGGAACCCGGTGAATTCTAAGGTTATCTTCAGACAACTGCTTAAAACAAACAATGTGTTATTATGCAGCATTCAATTTGCTTAAAGAGGGTTGTGGGGTTTTTTTCTTTGTTTTTAATACACACTTTTAAGAAGCAAATACAATGAAATGCCCCTTTTACATAAAATGCCCCTTTTACAGAAATAGGGCTTTTTCTTCATAGATGCATTAGGTAGGAAAGGACCTACAAGATCATCTAGTCCAGCCATCCTCCTATCACCATCCCTCCCCACTGAACTACTAAATCGAAGTTTTTAAATAACAAAACTACAAAACAAACAGGATTTGGCCCATAAGCCTATTAAGCTCAGAGTACTATGAAGATATTTTATGCAAGATGAATTGAATGCCACTTGATATCACATCCTTGGCTGGAATCTACAATTACAAGAAACATCACTTACAATTTGATTTATTTCAAAGGCACTAAGGAAATTTATTTTTTTCTTCATTCATACACATATACTTACAGAACTATGTGTATTACTTATAGATATATGTATATCTATATATAGAGAGAGCAGCATATATATATATATATATATATATATATATATATATATGAAGAAAATTTTATGCAAAATGAGAAGAAACATACATGTTGAAAATGACTGTATCTCCCACTATAAATTCCCTTCCCTAAACAAAGGATGCAGAACCATTAAGAATATTAATGCCAAAATCTCAGAAACTGAAATGAAATCTTTCATCACTCATTAATTGTAGGGAGTTTTATGTAGTGTGAAATGCATTCACTGGAATTACATACTAACATAGCAATCTGAATACACCACTTACTATACACACACTAAGGGAACTGAAACAGGTTCACCTTAAATACTCTGTAATCTATAAATCTGAGATTGCAATCATTTAGAAAGGTTACTAAGCCAGTATTTTTTATCTATAGACATTCTAGAGCAATGAATGTTGCTACTGTAGATTTATAGAAGTATTTCCACAATAAATATGCTGGTATAAAGAAAGTGTGTTATGGCTGAAGGCAGAGCAGCATGACATGCTTACACTAAAATCTACCTTGATGCATTTTTCTAGTTGTTCTTTTTTTTTTTTTTTTTTAATTAATACAAAGACTGTGGGCAGATTCTGTTTTCAGTTGAATTACTTTACAGTACATACAAAAAGAGCAGCCAGATATAACCTGTTTTAGATTTTACTTTGAACTGCTACAAAATACACTTTTTTTCCCCTCAGCTGCTAACTTACATGAGAGATGAGTGGCTAAGGACTAGGGAATTTATTTTATTCCCACCAGCCACTTTCCTACAACTCCAAATAAAGAATCAACGCTTAATTTCTGTGTTATCGAGATGATAGCAATGATTCCTCACATGCCACAGACTGGACTGTAGACCTATTTTTATCAGTAGCATAACAATCCATAGACAGGCCATGTAAACGTTATTTATTTGGTTGTTTTCCATATCCCCAGAAAAACTGAAAGAGTTACTATCATTCCTCTAGCTTATGCTGCTGGTACACTGCTTTCACCCAATTATTATTTTACCAGAGGGTTAAGACTAAGTCATAAAATACTGAAATCCAAAAAGCTTCCCATATCAAGTCTCGTAACTTTAATTGCTATAGATTGATGAAAATTCTTTCTATAGTCTGTACAGTCAAAAAGTTAGTCTCTTCCAAGATTTTTAGTACTGCTGGCAGACCTTTAAATTCTTTAGCCTGAGACAAAGCAGTTAGTTTACCCACTCAGCTTGTGGGTTGCTGAATTAAAAGATTTCTGAATTAAAAGATTTACATGAAGACATCCAGGAAAGAAAAAGGACAAACCATTATCCAGGCATAGAAACCACACACAGCTACCACCTCCATCATAATACATGACTGCAAAACTAAAGTAGTAGTAAAAATAACAAGCTTATATTTATATGGTAGACTCCTCTACGCATGATGGAACTGAGCTTTTCTGGTTAAGTCCATGATTCATATTATGAGAATGGTGAAACTGAAGTTGAAGTTAACATACCTATACATTAATTAGACCTTCTTTCCATGCAGTAAATTACAGACTTTCATCTTTAGAAATCAATGAGGTCTACATAGAAAGTTACTAAAAAAAATCAACAATTATTTCAGAAACACATATATATACGGATCAGGCAAGTGTATCACTTTTCTTTCTCTTCACTGAGAAGCTAAGGAAAACATTTTTCTAGTAGCTTTTGCAAAATAACCTAAGCTTGAAGTAGCAGGGTTACATCTGTACTTCTCTGCTGCAACATGCTGTGTCACATTCTGAGTTCTTGTAATGATCAGAGCCTTTATTGAAGCTCAGGATCACCTAGGTCCCACGCCAAATACTGCTCTGTGAAAACTGGGACACAGGAGACTCTGGCACAGGTTTCAGTCTCACTCTGACAGACATCCCTCATACATACTTCCTGACTGGGAACTGCAGCTTCCAATAGACACTCTGGTCTTCTCCATGTCAAATGTCATCTGAAATGCCTAGATTCACTTTACAAGTGTTTACCCGCTATCTTAACCATGAAGTTCATGTTTAAGTGAAATTTTCAGCTGTTAAAACACCCCCTTTCATGCACATTCTGAGGGCACTGATTTTTCCATCAGAAAACACAACTGACCACATAAATGTGGCCCAGCAGCAAAAACCCCAGCTAACCTACATACCTGTAGCCCCACATAAAGAGCTACCAGGAAATGAGGTGCAATTTTTTTTCTTCTCTTTCTACATTGTAAGCCACTTACTGCATTACAGCAGAAATATTAATTAAACCAAAGGTGGAAAGAGAACAAAGAGCAAACATTTAACTTTATTGACACACTAAAGAATTCCAAGCCCAGGGACTATTTAGACACTTATGTAAATAGCATCAGAATTTTGGTAGCAGGAATTAAGAAATACAAATTCAAGTACAAGGATGCTTACACTAGACCTATGAGAATTTGATTCTTTCATGAGAAACTGAAGGCAGTAGGAAAAATAAGATTATATTCTAGGTGGTTATCTTGGCTAAAGGAATTAAGTTTTTTTTTTCCCTTTCTCTTGCTTTCTATGAAAAAAAAAAGTGAGCTGTTCTAGTGCACAGGATTTACACTGGGAGAATGTGTAGCTATTTCCCTTTATGGTTTTGGTTTCTCCGTACCACTTTCTAGTTGAAGTATCTTTCCACAGTACACAGGCTTTCAGGAGCCACATCCTTATTGACACCTAAAACTCCTTCTTCACTGTTAAAGAAAGCTTGCTATCTACCCATGAGCTAAGGAATCCAAGGGTGGCATAATCACTTAAACTGCAGTGCTGACAATAGGTTGTGGATCAAACCTTAAACATTCAGCCTAAGAGTTTAAGCACTCACAGTATTAAGAATATGAATACATTATATATGAGCTACTATAGAGACTTTATCTCGATTTTGAGAATTATCTAGCTGCACTAAAATATGAAAACTGAAAAGCTGAACCAATTTGCATGCCTGAAACCACTCACAGTATTTGGGTTAAATTGCCTATCTGAAATTATGATCTAAAGCCAATACTTTTGACAACACATTCCATGTCAAAAGGCAGTGGAAATTCACCATGACTGGCAGTCCAAAGACTTTATTTATACTACATTTTTCATGGGTTAGAAAGTGACTTTTAAAAGGATTGATTATAAAAGAAAGTTGAAAAAGCAAGGATTATCTGGGAATGAGACAGAGCATTAATATTCTCAATATGGAGCATTTAGAAATGATCAGATTAGAACTTCATGTGTCGCTACAAAAAGAGCTCAAGTTCATGCTTCAAACCCAAGAGTTCCCAACAATAAAAACTTAAGTTTACATTATAAAAATACTCCTGAAGTCAGGCAAAAAAATAGACTGTGGAGTTCTTTACCTTCAGTTCATCATATTCTATCATTAGAATACGATGTTTCCTTCTGATGAATGATTAGCACAGCAAAACTTCTGAACAAGTGAGTACTGATAGAAAGCCTTCCTTAGAGCCTAAGGAGGACTGCTTCAAGAAGGCCCGCTCATGTTTTTTTTTCCAGTAGTAGTATTTATTTAATACAGTATTAAATCAACAAGTAAGTCCCAAAGTACATTCAGAATGCCGTCTCAGCAAACTCTTTCCGATGTGTATATATAATTGATCCTTTCTCTTGCAAGAGATTTCCTTCCATAAATATACTTATTTTTTCCTCTGTTATCAAGGTTAATTTACAGTTTTCCCTGACTTTGAAGACTATTCTCTTAGACTCAGGATGATGCAGTAAGAAATTTTTGAATGCACACACAATAATCCAAAGATCTTATCTAAATAAGCTTTCCCAGAAAAAAAAGAAAAGAAAAAAAGGAAAATTCACATTTGCTTAGTGAGAAACAAACGTTATGCATACATTGCAAGAAACCTGGGCAGGTCATGAAGGACAGAAGCAGATCTAATTCAGAACTGGTACATGAGAGAGAATGAAATAAAGAGATGGAGGAGGCTGGGTATTTCTCTCTTCTTCAAACATGCACACAACCAGTCTGTAGTAATCGAAAGAGCTTTGCAACACAGAATACTCAGTTCCACTGAAAGAGGCAGATTTAATATCGAAGACTGCAAAAGTACTGATACCCTTTACCACTGACATTGCAAAGGCTGTTGCTTTCTCAACTCCTGCTTTCTGGTTTATAACCTACACTTCTTTTTCGTATGCTTTCTACCCTTTTCAGTCTTTAGGAAAGTCTTTTTCCTGTTATCACCTTAAAGCTTCACTCAAAGTCTATTCCCTGCTGTTGGCAGACCCACACATGCTGGCAGCTATCTACTTGTTATTCCTCACCATCTGCCCATATCACCTCATACTGCAGAAGCCTCTCTCAGTTGTGCATAGCTAGCTGTTCTTAGGAGAGGTTCAACCTCTCCTCTTCATGTCAGTGGTTCTACTGGGCCCATACTTCAACGATTACTACCCATCAGATTAGTGTAAACTTCCACCTCCCTTCTGGCTACACAGATACACGCTTAGAACATAATGTACAGTTCAGACCAACGTTCAACTGGTTCAGTTAATCTCTCACACCTTGTATTAAAGGTTCATCTTTTCCCAAGATATCATCTCATTAAAAAAAAAAAAAAAGTTGCAGATCTATTTACATCATTAGGGAGCCTTGTGCACTCATTTTCTTCTACTCTTTGTAAAACTTCCCTTCTGTAATCCACTAGATAGGAGCAAAAGAGAATACAACATATTTTTACTCTTTAAGATGATCAAAAAGAATAATCATGTGGTCATTCTCACTCTCTTGAATAACTGGTGGAGAATTTAGCTTTGCTGCCCTAAACACAGAAGGCAAAAAGAGAGCCTAAGTTATATTCAGATTCTTCATAGTGCATTACTGCACTCCTGAAGCCTATACGTTGCATTTAATAGTTAATAAATGTTAGTACTTACTATTTACTAGAGCAATAGGATGATTATTATGCTAGCAGTTGACTTTTACATTATTGGGGGCATAAGTTTCAAAGGTGTTGCCAAGTTTTAAAGCTATTGTGTATGTACAGATTCTACTATCTTCCACCAGCATTGCTACAAATATGTTTCACCTTCTGCAAAAGAAATAATAACTTTTAACCTCGGTCTTAATAGCAATTAACACGTTCTCCTACGCAGTAACTGAAGGAAAATTCTAGAAACATGAGGTACGTGTTAAGGCTGAGCTCTTTGATAAAGCTGACAGTTCCACCCGCCATGTGCCTTTCACACAGAATCTGATATTCCCAGGTGTGATTAGCAGAGCAAGATGACGTGGACAGTGAGAGAAGAAAGCAGAGAAGTATGAGAGCATTTGCAGAAGATGACCAATAGTTTTTACAGTAAGCAATTTAATTACATGCTTTTTCCTTGCCTTCTTAGGTACAAGATCCTGTCTCACTCTATGTCTGTGAAGCATACACCATGGTTTGAGGATTAACTTTATGATAGGTTAATGTGAGCATTAGGTTTTTTAGATTAGTGGCTACACAATAAAATGATTTATAATAAAGCCATGTGATTTTGTTCACAGAAACTTTGCAAGCCCCGATTTAGAATCTTGCTTTGAATAGTAAGTTGAAAAATCACAAAACAAAACTCCTAGGAAGTACAACTGTTTCCAAATGTGAGTCTTCCAAGCATCTGAAACAGAAAGACTGCTTTGGAACTGCTTCAAACTTAGACACTGTCACAAAGATGTTAAAAAAAATCTTATTCTAATTTTGTTTGCTTGTATTTATTTCCCATATGTTGTTCTTATCTATCTACAGGATTAGTACCTGGATTTATGCCTTTGGGCAGTGATGTGTGAGAAAAATGAGAGTACCTGTCTGGTCACTGACGGCCACAGAAGTAGAAGCAGGGAGGAGCAGGATGACTGCCATGCAAAGCCAAACTGCACAAGATCCAATGCACTTCATCTCCCCCCGGACACATGTGAACAATCAGCTACAAATCTGAAACAGAAGATAACCATATTCAGAACAATCTCTGCTTCAAGAATTTCTCAACTGTAAGGAAAAGGGTAAATCACTAGTCACGAACAAAGTGTACCATTTATCTATTTTGAGGAGCTGTAAAAATAGACCTAAGGAAATTTAAAAATATTCAGTTCTTAATCTCATAAGCATTGTCGGAGATGTTAACTTGGAGATACTAGCTATGAAGGCAATCTTTATTTCATTTATAGTGATCGGTTTTATCCCACCCCCCGACAAAAAAAAAAAATCTCAGTTTTAAATGCACTAACGTAAGCGCCCGGTGTCACCGCGCTGCCAAGGGCTGCTGAAGCACCCAACCATCACACTGAACAAGGACAACATGTCACACCTCTGGTGTACGTGTAAACAAACAGAAACGCGATGCTCCTCCTCAGTGCACAGTACCCAAGTGCCCGGTGCTACCTGTGCTGAGTTCTCAAGTTAAACATAAGCACAATCCAGCTTTAACAACACATCCGTCATTGCCTGTGCACATCGGCTTTCCTCCTAAGCCAACTAGAACTTGTAGAAGCACATGAATTCAGCGAAACGCTGGAAGTGACAAATATTCTTTTAAGCACAACTCGTGCAAGAAAGGAAAATCCTATACCTACAAGGCACTCTTGTGAATTATCTTTGCGAGACCCCTGAGCAGATCCACTCCGCCCGGCACACGCGCTGACAGCGACCGCAGCACCATTAAGTTTCCCAGCGTTCCCAACAGCAGCACTGTGAACGCGCGTTCAAGCAACGTTATCAGTTAATTCCCTGCACCTGCTTTACGAGCACGGAGCTGCCGTGACAGCCCTCTTGATGGTTGGACTAGATGATCTTGTAGGTCCTTTCCAACCTTATGAACCTATGAACCCTCGCTCTCGGGGTTTGGGGGGAAGGGCTCCAGCAGGTTCGGCACCTCCCGCTCCCCCCTCCCCGCTTTGCCGCCCGGCGAGCGCACCTGAGGCTGCTGGACGAGCTTCCAGCAGCATAAACCGCGACGGCGACTCTCTTGGACGAAGTCGGGTTCGGCTGAACGAGGGCTCCGACACCCCGCTCTAGGGGCGCGCAGCCTGGGGCTGACTGACGCCGTCCACCGCCCCTCCCGGAACCTCCCTGCGCCCCGAGCCGCTCGCTGGGCAGGCATCCGCCGACGCTTCCTCCCCTGCCGCGCCGCCAGGAGCACGCTCGGGCCGCCGCAGAAGGTTGCCCGTCGCCCCCGCTGCACGAGGGAGCCCTCTGCCGCCGGGCCCCCGGCCCCGCCAGGTGCGAGCAGCGCACGGCGCCGGCATGCGGGCGGCGGCTCTCGTTCGCCCCGTCCCGCGCCGGACACCGCGCCCGGCAGCCAGAGCCGGTCCCGCCGCGCCGCCCCGCGGGCAGCTCCCCGCTCCGCGGCGGAGAGGGGCGGGCAGGTGGAAGGCGGCCCGGCGGGCAGAGAACCGGCGGGGCGGATCCCGTGGCCCCGCGCGGTGCCCCCAGAGAGGTCAGCCGAGGAGCCCCGGAGCGGCCCGGCAGCGCTGCCCTCTTGTAGATCCGCTGTGCGCAAGGACGGTACCGGTAACGGGATGTAGGCCACCCCGAACGCGCACACTGAAAAATGTAAATACGTATGTATACACACACGCGGTGTACACACAGCACTGCGCCCACTTACAAAATTAATTTTCTTTCTTTCTTTCTTTTTTATAAATAACTACAAACGTACCAAGACCGCTTTCATACGCGTGTTGTCTATATCATCACCCGCAGGCACCCCTGCGGTTCAGGCTGATTACAGCACGTTAAAAGCTTACTGTGCACGTTTCTATTGGATGTAGTTAACGCGGCAAAAACCACTAACAAACTTAGCTAACAATTCTGAACGAGCACCAAAATAGGAATATCGAAGCATGCGCACGTAGGTAAGTTGTTCAGACAACTCACTGCTTACCTTTAGTTTCTATTCCAGCTTGCACCCCAGCAGTACAGACGTGCCCGTGCTGCTGTGTGCCGAGGAGCTGCGGAGCGTCTCCGGAGCGCGGTGAGGGGATGAAGCGCTGCCCTTATCAGTGTCACACAGCGTGACCCTCCCACTCCGCTCAGAGCTGCGGGACAGGACGGACCGCCGCCCGACACACTCCACACGATCAGACACCCGAGGGGCAGTGATGGCGCAAGAAATGCTTTCTTTCTACCCCCTCCCCTCCAATTCTGTAAATTAATTTACAGAGTACAAACACGCGAATGAGAGGGTATCTGGCTTCGGGCTGTAAAGAACAGATTACATACATCAGCATGTTGGCAGAAGCTGGCTATTATCACTTAAAGTATATAAAATTAATGACGTGCGCTTATACTTACCATAAATTTAAAATTTGCTCGTCCAAATAACCAAGGGAGCGTGCCTATTTACAGCACCAATGCTGCAAAAACACAGATTACTGGCATTTGCCTTTTAAAATCCATCACTTACAAATCAGAACATTCTCATGCTGTGCTATCATCTGTCTACAATAAAGTGGTGATGTTGAGCACTGCCCCTAGATATGCCAAACTGTACTTTTCTCATTTGTGTGTGTGCTTGTGGCAACTCTCTGTATTGCATTTCACGGATGTAAAACAGACGGATGGGTAGAAAAATAAAATGACAAGATATACACACACAGAACACAAATTTAGAGCTTACTTAAACACATTTTATATATTTAGGATATACATTATGTCCTATTGGAATCATTCTGACAGGACAAAAAATAAAAAAGAAAGGTGGTGACTACCGAATGAAGAGTAGCAAACATCAATTTAGCTCAACTCATTATAAGGTCAGCAGACTTTTTTTGTCCTTTCCTCCCAACAGATTTTCACCAGTGTTCCACCAAAGACAACGGGTCGGGATGACAAACCACACAGAAAGACGTGATTATCTTTTTGGTATAAATTTCAAAGCAGTTGTCCTTTCTAACATAGCATCAGAAGGGAAAGATGAAATTGCAGCCTATGTATGCCTCATAGGGTGTTTTAATCCAGAGCTTTACTAGATTCATTCTGTGACTTTGTGCACGTCACACTTTCCACTTGCTCCTTCTGAAAGTTACTTTCACCACCTTGCAGAGCAAGGCTCCAGATCCCAGTCCTCAGTTGCTAAGTCAGATGAGTATTTCCTTTGCTTTGAGACTGTTCCTTTGATAAAGGCTGTAGTGTTGAAACCTAATTCAGCGTTTCAAAAGAGTTTTGAGATGCCTAGTTGAAAGACCCATTGTAAAAGCTTTGCTTCCAGTGAAAGGCACTATCATTTTTTATTTGAAAAGAAATGCATTTCCCATTGCTCTTTCAAGTTATTAAAATTCTTGGACTCCTTCTTCTTTATTTCATTTTACATACCCAAAATATATGGATTCAGTTGTTACAGCTTTATTAATATAAATAAACTTTCATTCTAAATGAAGTAAGCTACCTAATTGCATATGCAATGCTATAATGGGATGGAAAGTATTGTGATAATAGTGGGTTAGCAAAGTTTTTGGATACAGCAAATGAGAATGAGCCCAAATGAGGTCTGAGAAGGAGTAGATCCTGGTTCCACCCCTTCAGGTCACTCAGGTACATTTCGTGCACCTGAGCTCCCCTGGGTTGGCCCTGCCTTCCCACCAGGTGCTCAATCTCTGTTTCAGGCCATGACTTAGCATTTCTGCTGCAGCATAATACTTGTACTTACAACCTGTTCATCCTTTAAGGAAACATTCCTATTCATCAGAGCTTTAGTATTGCTCAGAATTTCAGATTTTTATTGCTCATGAATTAATAATGAAATGTAACTCCTAAACCAAGGATGTTGTTCCACTTACTGAGCCAGCAACACTCCAAACAGAAAATCAAAAATAAATTGTTTGGACGATGTCAACTTCAAAACACTCCACATCATCTCAAAGGCATTAAGAAGAAGAAGGAATAGAATCTACTGTAATGTTCCCTGACTAACATTTTTTCCTGTACTCTGGCCCAGGTCTTCAACTAAATGGGATTATGCCAGTTCATATAAGTCAAAGGAGATACTCTGATTTATACCGATTAAGGAGGAGTTGGACACTGGAGACAGTAACTGTATGCATGTATTTATGGAGGACAGTTCATGTTGATAGAAACAGCCTTGAATGACTAGTGACATAAAAACTGGGATCAAGAAAAATCTGTTTACAGAATTCTGTTAGGAACCAAAAATTCTCTCCTGCAATACAAGTACAACTTACAAAACTTCTTTGTTCTCACACAGCTTCAAACTGTGAACCAAGTTCACCTGCAAAGTTGGTAGTGTACTGCACAGAAAACACTGTAGGTAGTCCTTCTCCCCTTGATTGCAGGCAGCATTGGGAATGCTGTTGACAGTGTGACCTGAAGCATTGTAGCAAAGGGATGCAGTACTATGTTGCCTGTGTAGCAACATAGTTTTCTAGATATCTCTGCTTAGCTGAAACTCTCGCTTACAGAAGACAGAATCAGACCTGGATTCAGACAAGTACCAAGGCAAATAACACCAAGAGAGAGAGCGCCTAAACTTGACACCATGCTTAGCACAGCCATGTAGAGCACATCCCACCTCCTGTGCTGAGAGTGAACTTCTTCACTGAACAGCTTTAACAAGAACTGAAGCTGCAGGCAAGATACATGGAGAAAGGCAGGGGAACTGGGGGTAGCGAATGCAGGGACAGACTTGTTCATTCCAGAAAACTTTTCTTTACTGCAGACAGTCACTTTCAGCCTTTTTTTCTTTTTCAGCACTCTTAGATATCCAAAACAGCCAAGTCACATAGCTTACTCTTGTCTGTTTGGTGCTAACAGATTTGTCTCCATTTGTTAGACCCGCATTTTTTTACTTGTGCTGCTTGTGACAACACATATGCAGGAATGAAGCCTCAAGCCTTGACAGAATTCTGAAAGCAGCAGTACTCTACTTGGAAAGTTTTCTAAAAAGATTAATTTGAGCCTCTGCTTTACTGCATTATTTCTCATTTGTTTTTCTTGCCTTTTTTTTTTTTTTTTTAAACCCATAAGTTCTTTGCCAGATGAACCTTTCTGCACTTTGCAAGGTTTGCCAATCAGTCATGGCAGCGGCAGTGCACTGAAACAATTAAAAAGTTCATTCTTTCAAATTTGTTTGCAACTTGTGCAGCGAAGATAAACTCTGTGTAAGGCCAAATGTCAAGTGTCACCATCTTGTGTGCTTGATGCAAGATCTTGCTTTGTGTTATGGCTATTTTAAAAAGTATGTATTCTACTGACAGGCATTTTATGGTAAGAGTAGATTATTTTTTTTATAATCCAGCAGATTTAGTTTACTCAGCTTAACTTTTTTTTTTTTTTTTTTTAATAATCTTGTTCTCCAGGAGACAAATCTTCCATCAGTGAAGTATCTGTAACTTAAGAAAAGTTCATTAAAAACAACAACAACAAAACATCCTGTTTCAGGTATGGCCAGTTGAGCAACATTACATGAGAAGGGATGAATGTTTCTAAAGAATGCCTAGGCAAGTGGGATTTAAAGTAGTTTGAGTACTTTAAGAATCTGGCCTTGTAGTTTTAATACATAAAAAGCGCATCCCAAATAGATTTGGAGACATGTCAGGTTGTAATTATTCATACTGAAAAGATTTGGGTGAATACAATTTATTACATAAAACTTTGTACCTTCCCTGATGTGCACACAAGCAGGAAATCAAAACACACTCTCTGAAAATAAGGTGATACCATCTCAGCAATGGAGCTACCTTCTGTAAATTTTGTATTTTTGACCTAAGGTCACCTTTCTACTGTAAGTTTTTGAAATTAAATACACCATTTATTATGTATCAATGTCAGATACCACTATTCTAATAATTATAGACTATCTCCACTGATTAAGCCACAGTGTAAGTAAATGCATTTTAGTAATTTTGCATATAAAAATTTCCTTACTAAGTAGTTGCAAGATGTTACTTTAAGTTGGTAGGGCATAATCAGTTCCAGCACTAGTGTTGAGTCAAGAACTAACTATCGAGATTATAAGTTCAATACTTGATTAAAATAATCATCAAAATATATCTGGATTCCACTTATCAGGAAAAGGAAGAAACCAGAGCAATTCCCAGCTAATCCAAGCTTCATTAGAATGGTAAACTGCTTGGCCTTGCTCCAAAATTAAATTAATCCATTGTGTCCAAACCACATTTGGAGTGCCAAAAATAAAAAATGTAGAGACTGATGCTAATGCTATGCTTGATACACTTTCTGGTACAACCTTCTGTGTATGTAAATGCTGGCCATTCCAGGAGCTAATGGTTAGTGGCACGTTCCTAACAAACAGCAAAATTTCCATGAATTACAGCTCAGAAATATACAGTCATGAAAAAAAGATTCCAATAGATTCTTCCTTTTGACTGTCTTTTCATATGCATGCACAAATTCCCCAGCTCCTGAAAATACATTTACATACAGCATGACGTAGGATGTTGACTTGCAGTGTGTATAGGTCAGTAGGTTATTTTAGAGGGCACATAACAGCTAGACTTTTGGGCTTGTACTTCTGTCTTGCTTTTAGCTGCAGCCTTTATGTGCTATTGAATTGAGAGTTCTTTTACATCTGAGATCATAACCAGTTTTACATCAAGCTTAATAAATCTCAAAAATTACTGTCTTAAATGTGTAGCATTTAAATCCTGAGAAATTCTCCTAGATGGAAGGCAAAGTACGTGGATGCTTACTTAGACTTTCAAAATTCTTGTGCCATCTATTCAGCAGTAAATGTGAATAAAATAATTGTAATTTTGTTGCTTTATTTCTGTTTCCTTACAGTACTGAAACTGTGCATTCAAATAACAATGGTAAATAGCTCTGCATGAATTCAGAATCTTGGACATTAATAGGATTTTAGTTAATAGATTGATAAAAAAAAATGATTGTCACACATTAGTCTTGCATAGGCAAAATTATGGAAGTTATTTTCTGAAAAAATGTGAAACCACTGATAATATGACCTAAAATATTTTCCTTTTTTTGGTACAGTATTCTGTATTTAAATACAACTGTGAAAAGTTAGCTAGACTGAAAGGATGAAACAGTAAGGAGCACTGACTAATAACAAGACTTGAAATTGCATAGACATTAATTCAAAGTTAAAATGGAATTTCATCTGACATTTTTGGGTTATCTATACTTTATCTTCCTGAAGTTTTAAAAAACAAGTGTAGAAAGTTTAGCCTTTCTGCCTTACGTTTGCCTAAAATGAAGTTGCCCTTAGTCTGTTTACAGAAACTTAAATTCAGCTGATATTTTTTGTTGTTGCTCTGTACCTTCCTTTTTGCTAATATTTTCTAATATTTGCATTACAGCAATTTTAAATCAGCATATTTCACAGCGTTATAGCTTGCACATAGGATTTCAGCATACTAATATAAAAATATTAAGCCAAAATCTGTAATTCTCAACACAGCTGTCTAAAAACTGTTTTTCATCCTTTCAAAATGAGAAGTGGCTTTTAAAGCCATATAGGTACTTCAGATAGAACAAGCTACATGATGCGGTTTACATTTGGTTTGTTTTGGAAAACCACTTTTCTGCTTTTCTCAACCTTAGTCAGCTGTTTGACCGCACGCACTCTTGTTTCTTATGCAATACAAAAGCCACCAACATGCACGTGCTTCCTCTGTTACAAGCAGAAGGATTAAATGTGAAAGAACAAAAAAAACCTGATAAACGTTTGAATTATTTGTTATCTATTTCTTTGTGATGTTCATGAAACAACAGAACACATGACAAGCTGTTTTAATCCTGGCAGAGTGGTTATAAGCAAATATTTATCTACCCACAAAAAAAAAAAAATGAAGTGAACTATGCCTTTTAATGAATTAAGGGCCTAAATATTTTGGCACTGCTATTCTTAGTGTTGTTCCTCTTAGCTTGTTCAGACTGAACTGATGTCACACTGAATTCTACAAATGCACAACTATTTCAGATTGGAATAACTTTACCAAATTCTTATACTACCATATTAAGGAGTAGTATATGTGTCAAAATTTGTTTCTGAAATAGTCACACATACTTTACAAATCATGCAATACAACCATAGACATATTTTCTGTTATTAAATATCAGCATGTATGGGAACTGTTGAATCATGACCTGAACCACTGATTGATCACCTGAGGTGAGCACTGAGTCAGCTGCAGGCGCACAGGTGAAGGCAATGCACCTGTGTGACTGGAAGGGGTGAAGTTTGGCTCCACCTCTCCCAGACCCCATTTAAGGGCTGACCACACTGGGGAAGGATCTCTTGTTGGAGATCCCTCCTGTATGGAGTTCCAGGTGAACCCTTCCTAATTTATCATGTGTCTTTAAACCATCTGGATAATCCATCCCAAAAATATACTGTCCATCTTCATTATACTGTAGGTATTACTTATTCAGGGTATTCACCCTACACAGCAATATATTAAAAGTAACTTTAACTTTCATATTTTTATATATTAAAATCTGAAATACATTAGGATCAGATAGCACCAAATACTACATGTGATACAACTCCAGTTTTTTTTTTTTTGATATGGGCTTATCAACACTATTGCACTTGAATGAAAATACATATTTTGCTGTTACTGTATCACTGTATTTATTAGTATTTGGTTATTTTACTAGTAAGTATTCCATCTGCATCTCTTCAGCAGGTCTTTTAGGCCCTTTTTTGAAAAGGAGTGTGTTCATGGATGTTCACCTATACACTTTGCTCCTCATTTACAAATTATTTCAATTTCTTATTCTTTCCCAACAGCTACTAAAGCATCCAAAATATTCAAATATTATGTATAAATATATAATGTAGACAAAGTATCTAAAAAATAAAAAATTCAGACTTTAAATGATTCATTTATGATTTTTCTGTGTATTGATATGACAAAATCAGTAGCAGAAGCAGTAGGATATCAAAGAAATAGAAGGTATTCTTAAGATAGTGGAGAATCCTTTGCATTAAGTAGCCAAGTGAGTTGGTTTGAATTCCTTTCCATCTCTTTAGTTGTCAACTAAAGAATGATAAGCTAAATAAGCTAATTTTGATTAAATCAGGTACACTTTACCTCTTCTGGTGTAGGTTATCATGCAACAGTTCTTTGGAAGTCATTGATTTTAGAGTCCTTTATGTTTTCCACTTTATTAATACATTGAGATAAGAGACATAGTATATGGTAAATTACACACATGTAACTGGGCATGGGCATTAAACATTACTGTAGCAAGTTAACTATTTGAACTTTTCTGATGTAGCAAGGGTGTAAGCTTTTGATGCCTAAAGAATCAAGTAAAATCAAGCCATATTTTTTTCCTTGTAAATTCTACTGAAATTCCTTCTATTTAGTTATTTACTTAAATGTCTTTAAAACTTTGTGATAGTCAAGAAGCACCTTTAGCAGCTGTTTACTGAAAACTGTCAACACTGAGATAAAGAAAACCACAAAACAGGATGAAATGAAAACAAAAGAAATACACTTCACAATTAAAACAATACAGTCAAAAGAGTCCACTGATCATAGCTTTATTAATTTCTAATTAAATAACCTTGAAAACAAAAGGAAGTTGCTATGGTTAACTTACAATCTAAAACATTTAACATCTTTGATAAACCTTTTCTAGAAATGAAATTTCATTTGTTTCTTGCCTATTCTCCCCAAAGAAATTTTCTTCTACAAGGCTGATACTAGTCCTTTTACTTACCTCACCCTCTGCCTTCAGATTTGCCTGCTTAGCACTGGGCTGTTCTCCCTTACCTTTGGGACACTACTGCTATACAATTCTATTCTAGATTCCCACTGGAAAGGTGCTGTAAGTGTTTGTCTTACAGCAGATCACAAAACTTTAGTAACTTTATTTAGACTGAATTATTGGCTTTGCTGACGTCAGTGTATGCTTTTCTACGAACTGCAGTTGTAACAGACTCACATTCAGTTTCTATGATGTCTTTTTAATTGCTGTTCCTAACTTCTAGGAGTATTGGAGAGCTCAACAAAGCCAGGATCTCAAGGTACAACACTAACATTTCCTGTCTTCCTTAGAAAGAAGACAATTAAGAAATAAATATGCCAGAATTCTAGTGCTTTCTAGAAAGGCATGTGTGGATCTTCATCTGTGCTGTATTTAGTGATAATAAGTAAGATGAATAATAATAAAGAAGCCATAAGTTTTCAACACAGAGGCTGGAAAAATATTGTTTAAAAGCAGTCTATTCATGAACTTCTTACCTGGATTACAATAGTCATTAATTACACAGTGAAGTGAATATTGTACTACTATTATTATTATGTGGCTGAAGGTCTTACCTTTGATTTGTATTCTCAACCCTTCCCAGCCCCCATTGTGTGTAGATCACTTATTTTCTACTTCCACAGTAGAAGCTGGAGTTCTAGATCTCAGACCACTGGTGATCTAACTAGCTGTGTTCAGATTAACTGATGCTTTGTGTAGCTGTTCACTGTTACAACTGCTACCTAGCTAAATGCTATGAAGAAGCAAACATGAGAGGAAACACTTGCCTTTTTTTTTTCCCCCCATCAGGCTTTGGAAAAGGTACTACTACCAATGGATTTTCATTCCATGATCTCTGTACCTGATCATACCATCCCAGTTAAGTTCAAGAGGTGGATCTACATGCATGTAATTGAGAATTTATCTAACAAGACATCTAAAAGCAGATTTGATAGAAGCTTTAATGAAGTAACTCCTTAAACAGAAGGAACTCCACCATATTAGTTGAAATTGATTAAAAGTGTTTGTAAACAAATTTACTCATAGCACACTATCTTTGCAGAACAGATCTTTTTCCCACTTTTTGGAAAGTCTTGCAGTGTTCAGTTATTACATAGGTTTCAGGGTCCTCCAGGACTTGCAAAAGCCCTTTTCCTAACTGTCACCTCCAAAATTTTTTGTTTCATTCTTCCCTTTGCTGCTAGAAGCCTTCCTTGACTATACCTTCATGTTTCTTGTGATTCACTCCCTGTTCCAGCTTTATCATAGTGAAGTTTCTAGATCTGTGCATGCAAAATTACTTCTAAAGAAGAAGCTGAATGTCCTGACTTGGCAGATTTTCTTCCTGATGTTATTCTTTCCATCAAAAGATATTTTGCTTCTTAAATAGTATCCAGTCATTTCTGACAAAAAAAAAGCACAGGTGAGTGATAACTCCTTCACAGGTATGTGATCCAGTTTTAAACATGAATTTTCAAGCATTCTAGGATGTTCCTAGAGTATGAGCTGCTGTACTTAAATGTATTTATGAGATTCTCTTTTTGACATGTGCCTTTGTTCTCTCAAGCTTCTTCTGAAGCTCCAGGCTTCAGCTTTAGGATCATCATCTGCCTTTAAATTAAATATTACAGTATCACGTCTTATTCCCATGTACAAACTTAGGCATCTTCAAATGTTCTCCAGAATAATCCAAGTAGTTTGAGGGGCTTTTATTTTGTCTTTTACTGCAAAGTAAGATTGTTTGCTTTTTTCTTCTGGAACTACTTCTGTTCACTGTCATCAAATACAGAGCAGAAGCAAATAGTTATACCATTAATACCATACAAAGTAGCAACACAACTACGTTACTGATACTTAGAATTTCTTTCTGCTATGCCCCATTTTATTTTTTAAGCTATCACAGTGTGCTGGAAGCTATCATTACCTCTCAAAGAGTTGGTTTTCCAAAATGCTGTAAGCAACGCACTAAGTGCAGCCCTTCAGTATTTGTTGTAGCATATGTAATCTCACATTTAATTTTACTGCATCACCTTTTTCCGGAGCAACCTAAGTCACCCTACAAAAACGAACATTTAATTATTGCCTACTCAATCATTTTCATGTTGATGGCAAGTTATTTGCTGTGTTTTCCAACAGAGTGAAGCAAAGCACTGTACTCTGCTTAATGATGTTTATCTAGAAGTAATGTGATAGTTTTGCAGCAAGCCAGCTGAGCAATCTCCAGTTTTCAGGGAATGTTCTAACCAAATGCAAGATTTTTTTTTAATGGTAAAGTGGAAAGGGAGAACTAGGACTGAAAGTTTTTGAAGTTGCTTACCAATGCCTTCACTTTCAGCCTAACTTGTTAACTCCTTTATTTTGAAAGATATTAATCAACTGATCAACTATCATTTAAACCTACTCTCTCATAGTAGTAGACGTACAAAGGCTCACAGACCTATTTTATATAGGCAGTCTGGTACTGAAAACAGTCACGTGTAGATTGTCAAAAAAATCGATATGTCTACAGAGCCCTTGCTGGAAAAGAGAAAATTGTTACTAACAACAAAAATATTGATGCTTTAAATAGATTTTTTAAATTCTATCCTGCAGATTTTAGGGGTGCTTAAAGAAGGTGCTTTTACTTTCCACACATTTGCATAGGGCACTATTCATTTTATTATGCCAAGGATTCGCAAAACTAGTATCAAAATAGAATGAAGCATGTCTACAACAGCTAAGGCTTTAAAAGTGATCCAAATACAGTCAGTGTAAAACTGCACTCAAGCAAAGATGACACAGTTATAATGTAAATGTTATACAATGCAAAATATTTCAAAAGCTATAAAACAATATTACACAATGAGTATGGTATTGAAAAGAACATAAATCAAACTAAGATAATCTGTAATTGTGCTGTACAACACAAGGTAAAACATACCACATAAGTGACTGCATGGGAACTGTTGAATCACAGCTTGAATCACTAATTGATCATCTGAGGAGAGCACTGAGTCAACTGCAGGAGCACAGGTGAAGGCAACTCACCTGTGTGATCAGAAGGGGTGGAGCCTGACTCCACCTCACATTACCTTTACACTGAAGAATATTCAAAACATGATAAAGATGAACTGACACATAGTATTATAAGCAAAATAAAAACAAGCAATTCATGAAACTAGGTGTGGTAGGGAACAATTTGTCAATAGGAATACTACTTGGTAGCACAGACTACCCAAAATTCAAACCTACATCTGAAAGCACTGTCCAAGCACTTCTTGAACTCTGTCAGCTTGCATCCATGATCACTGCCTTGGAGAGCCTGTTCCAGTGTCCCACCACCCCTCAGTGGAGAACCTGTTCATAAACCCCACCCAACCCTTCCCTGATGCAGCTCCATGCTGTTCCCTAGTGTCCTGTCATTGCCACCAGAGAGCAGAAATCAGTGCTTGCCTCTGAGAGGCAACAGAAGTACACAGCAGTATGGCCTTTCCAGGCAGTTAGCTACACTGATGGACTGTTCTCATGTTGAAGAGGTTTCCCCTTAAATCTAGTTAGAACCTTTCTTTTTTCAGCTTGTGCCTACCGGCATCCTCTTATCACATACTACTGAACTGCTTAACTTCATCTTCTTGATGACCTTCTACATTGCTGGAAGGCTATTTGGTGTCCTGAAGACTACTCCTATCCATGATGATGTTCACCTTCAGTCTATAAAATCTCTAATGTGATGAGAAGTACACTGACACAGAAAGCTAGTTCCTTAAAAATTGTATTTGCTCTACACCTTTTATGTAGCCAATAATGAATACTGATGCAACTATCAACTCATCTAAGTGCATATTTTCAGCTCTTCTTCATGAAGAGGCTTCCACCAGAGTTTCTGTCTTCTGACTGATTTAAAAAATGTATTTGTGAAATATCTTGTTAGCCTCTGCAAATTGAGAGTTTGTTGTAGTTGTATGCATCTACAGAAACTGAGGTCTTGATGATGGCACTAAATAACAGGCTTGAGTGCTTTGGAAAGCAATGGTGCCAACAACAGCAACAGAGCTTGTCACAGAGGTTAAGATTTGGATCAACACATTTTAGTTTTGACAAAAAAAAACCCACACAGATTTCCTTTAACGTCTCCACATACTTAATTACAGAATCACTCATATATTACAAGTTAAATCCTGCAGTTATTGTTATTCTAAACCTTCTGTGGAAATGAAATATTTCTCGAAGTGATGAAGATCTGGCTTCCACTGAAGTCTGTCAAATGTACTTACTGCGCAGGGCATGGAAGCGATTTTGGAGAGCTGCAATATGGGAGCCCTCTGGTGGTTAAAATACTAAAATGCCCCTGAAGCGCCAATTGTTTAAGTAAAAAACCCTGCCACTTGAACTGCATGTTTACAACTAAGACTGAAGCATCTCATGATTATTAATTAAAATGTATAAATTTACTGTTTTGTTACATTTAATTCAATTAAATACAACTCTCCTCTTTAATTCTGTTTCTCCTTCTGTTCTCATGCAATACTCTCACGTTTAGCTATAACTTAAACAGAAAAAAATGTCACTGTCAGGAACTAAATGAAAGAAGAATGTGCAAAACTGAATTCTTGCCAACAACAGTAATGAAAAATACATAGCAATTTCTCATATCCATGTGTCCTGTTTCTATTGCCAGTGACAGGGAGCTTTAAGACTTTTAATATTAAAGTCTTAGTTCACATTAACCCCTAGCTTGAAGCCATTTTATAAGATCCAAACATTCCTTTGGATCTTATAAAGATTACACACCTTAAAATTTTCAATACTGAGTAAAGACTGACATTGTTCCTCACTTTTTACACATGAATTGCACCACTGTCACCATCTAGTAGACAGCCTGTAGGTATGGGCAGCCTGCAGTCAGATCTCCCTGAAAGTTGTCTTTCCCAAGCTGAGTAGTATTCTCCTCTCTCACAAGGCCAGTGCACTAGTTCTCAGTCACCATGGTCACCCTCCTCTGAACTCACTCCTCTTAAGCAATGCATTTCTGGTCACATAATTAGTCACAAACTTTCTTTCCAGATGCAAGCATTAACCTTGTTCTTTTTATCATATTAAAAAAAAAAAGAACTTTCATGCTCCTAGGAATGGATTTAAGGAGGATTTTGGTAGTTAGAGATGAAGCTCAATTCCTCACTGCAATATAAAATCACCTTTCCTGTGCTGCTAGACAACCTTAATATTTCAGGATCCTTTACACAGTCCATGCGCTAGGTCAAAGTAATGTAAGAGGCTTAGGAACAATCTTCTGAGCAAGGGGAAAGTCATCTTTATCATCAAGATTACCCTCAAACTCTAGTAAATGATCAGAACACCAGCCTTCATTGAAGTCCTAAGGACAGCTATACTGTGGCTGGAGCAACTGAAAAACAATTGAGGTTACTGAAAGACTGTAATTTCCTACACTGATCCTTCAGTGCCAACCGCAAATTCTTTGGAAAACAAGGGAAGCTGAGGAAGTTTCCCTTGGACATCTTGACAGCCTCTGGCACTCCCCTGCTCACATCTAGGCAAGATGTTGCATCTAGATCAGTGTTTAACAATGCTTGATGGACTTCTCATCAATGAGTTTCTTTTTTTTTTTTTAAATCATTGGCATATTCTTGACATTCAAAGCATCCCAAGTTAAGGCTGTTAAATCATGTCAAGCAGGGTTTTTTGTTCAGTTAACTCTAAGTAGCACCTTCCCCAACATGGAAACACCAAGTCACTTCTGTGCATAGAACCTATTCCTTATTGTTAATATTCTACCCAAAGCTATCCCAAATTCCCAGTTTTTGAGATAGCTAGAACTATTCTTAGATTTCATGAAAACTGCGAGTTGTTTTGATGCCTATCTATTCCCTTTCTGTTTCTATAACTACTTAGATTTTAAACTGAGTATTAACTATTGGCAGCTTTGCTATTCTGTTTCTGGGGCAGAATTTGATCTACTTCACTGGTTAATCTCCATCTAATTTCCTAAGTCCATTATGGAAAAATTTGAAAACATGTACATGTCTTGGTTGTAGTTTTCCCGTGTACACAATACTAGAAGTACCTCCAATAATTTAGTATCAAGATACACGAAACCGTAGCTTGGATATTCTAATATGATCATCCTCACAGTCAACCTCAGCTTATTGACTAGCACCATGAGAAAAATAAAGGATGAATCTTTTTATTCTGACTAAAAACAACTGGCAGAGTTTCAGGAGAATAGAGCAGGTCACTCACTTCTGTATATAAACTTCCTCCCAGTGTGCAAGTTCACAATGCTTCCATTCTTATCAGCTCATAAAGAGTCGTGATTTGCATATGAAGAGGCAATAAAAGCTTTTACATTAAATAATAAATATAAAGACATTGACCTTGGAAGTTCCTCATTAAAAGGAATGTTTCTGACCTACACTCTCTTCTGCCCTCGGACTCTTTTACTGTTCTGTTTTTCTTCAGGTTAAAAAAAAGGAAAAAGCATGAAAATAACCTTCATAAGCATTGATGAATAGTTCTCGGTATTACATTAAAAGAAAAACTGCTCCAAATCCTTACATATGTTTATTCAAAATTTATAACTAAAAATATATTTATATTCCTTTCTCAACACCTACACCAATTAGAAAATAATAAAGTCTTTTCACCTACTTCAGTACTACCACAGCAATAAAAAAAGCACACATCTTAATACACACATTTTTTAATATGTGTGACAGTTCCATGCTGTGGTAAAAAGTTCATTGACCCCAAGCTACAGCAGGTTGCTCACATCAGAAACTCCCATACTTGGGGGAACTTGGCTTCATGTAGTATATCAACCTTTATATAGGAACTGTACAATTTTGCATACATCAATTATTTTCAGAATTAATTTTCAAAGATGACAAGAATGACATGGTATGAAAATGATTTTATAAGTGGACGACACAGGAAATCTCCTTGACTTCCGAGAATTACAATGCAACCTTTGATTTGGGTTCCCTGAAACATACCCTGCCAGTAGCGATGGCTACATCGAGAGAACCACTGTGTGTTTACCTCTTATTTTCCTTAGATGCCGCAAAATACTGAAAGACTTTCCTTCCCCAACTCAGTGTAATCACTTGTTTTTCCTTAATGCGATATCATTGTGAAAACTGTTCCTTTTCCTAGACTTACCCAAAGTAAGAACTGGGCAGTCCCAGTTCTAATCCAAAGTAAGGTCAAACTTTTCACAAGGTCCATAAAATGACAAACCTTATCCACATTATTCACTCAAATGTGGAGTCATTGATACAAAAATAAAACTGGAAAAAGCTTGAAGGGAAAATGAAGTTTCTCTCCTGAACAGCTGCTTGGAGACTAGCATGATTAAGGTGCTTGCAACAAGGTAACAGCATTAGGAAACTACAAGAAGCAAAGGACACATGATATCCAGGTTTGAGCTCCCCAGTGAAAAAAAGAAAAGACACGGTTCTCCTACTCTGAGTTCAGCAGAGGACCATAAAGATGATCAAGTGCCTGGAGCATCTCCCCTATGAGGAAACACTGAGCAAACTGGGTTCAGCCTTCAGAAAAGAAGACTCAGAGGGGATTTTATTAATGTTTATAAATACCTAAGTGCGGTAGACAAAGAGATATGGCCAACCTCTTTTCAGCAGTCTGTAGGACTGGGACAAGGAGAAAAAGCAATAAACTTGAGCACAGGAAGTTTTGCATCAATACACGAAGGAACTTCTCATTGAGGGCGATGGAGCACTGGAACAGTCTGCGAAGGGAGGCGGCAGATTATCCTCTGGAGATATTCAAGACCCACCTGGATTCCTACCTATGCAGCCTGCTGTAGGGGGATTGCTTTGCAGTGGGGTTGCACTTGATCTCTGGTGGTCTCTTCTAACCCCTACAATTCTTTGATTCTCTACTAATGAAAATAAACACTCTAGTTCATTTGGAGTTCGTAAGATATCATTTACTAGCACACAGACTGAAAATACCAATTTTATCCCAAAAAGGTGTTTTTTTCCCCTGGGAAAATGGAAAATTTAATTTATAGAATGAGAAATACATCTTAGTAGTGTTCAGGAAGAAAAACAAATCTGTGTAACGGCTTAAATAAGATCAAGTAGGTATTGAAGTCCACACTAAGGGAAGGAAAGCTGCTGGCATTCACCTAGTACAGTATGACTTCATGAAAGTTTAAGAGTTTAAGAAAAACCTCACTAGTTTTTACTGCCAATGGTTAAATGCATGTACTTGCACAGAACAAAGTTGAGTGCATTCTGTTCCATAGGGCTTACAGGCATTATGGGATTCTAAGGCACACAAGACAAAGAAAAAAATATTCCTTCAAGTACAAGGCTGTGATACATTGTCAAATAGTGATAATCACATTTTTATCAATTTCTAACATTAGAAGAGTTACATAGATAAAATAGAATTTCTCATTTAGAGAATTTCAAAATTTGGGATTCACATTAACCCCACACTTGGAGCCCCCCTGAAGCTTGTAGGATTATCAAGTGGGAGGAAGACAACTTAGTCAAGTTAGAAGATGCACCTGCTCTCTTTTGGTATGTATACTATCTAGATCAAGTATGATACTGATCCCTTGTCCTGGTCAAAATGAATACTGTATCATGTTTCATGCACTTTGTTTTCTACAGTTTCTTACTTCTTCTTTCACAGTGTTTTTACAACATGAACATTAATAAGAAAGCTTGTTACTCAAAAGTAAATTCTACATGTAAGTACAAACTGTAAAAAAATCCTTATTTCTAACTACACACAGACACGCAAAAAAATAGTTGCCTTTAGATAAAAAAGAAATTCAAATAAGTATTTTTCATAAAATGAAATCTTTATAAAAGACTTAAGACCTCTAATGAGAATTTAATGAAACAGTTAAATATTAGCTTGCAGAAAGGATGAGAAGTCCATACAGGCTTTTCCATGCAACCCTATCTGGCTCAAGGAAATTTTTCCAGAAGTCACCCAAGCCCACTTCTTGCACCTTGTAGTCCCATACATTACGTCCTACTCAAGCAATTCATAGTACTGCAGCTCTTCAGCACATTCTCAGAATTTGCTGCACCTTACAGTATTTTGATGACAAGTTTTATTCTTCCTCTTTCAAGTAAGAGAGAAAGAGGAAAATTCCTGAGCCAAGGCAGGAAGAAGCACATCCACTACTGGAGTGCAGAGAAGAACACCACCATGTGGATGATCATCATACTTATATTATAAACCATACTTTTAAAAACACATCATTGATGTCCACTAGAGCAGTTGAGACTAGGTCTACTGATTATAAACACTCATGTCACAGTCACTCATACTGTCAGCTGTGAGATAACCAGCAGTTTGGGTATTAATGAAACCACTTTACTGGCTGACCTGTATCACAATAGGTGTCTTCTCTTGAGTAGTAAGACTTCAGAAAATTACATCTGGCCTCCTATTTGCATATAGGAGAGATGCTGCTTCTGCATTAATGACCAACTGCTTCCTTTCAGACTACTCAACTCGTTTTTAGAAGTCTCTTGTTAATTAGTTTCTTAATTAGTCTTAACAACAAACACACTTGTAGGGTGAATGCCTCAAACAAATAGTACCCACACAATATAACAAAGATAGACAGTATATTTTTAGATAGACTACCAGATGATATAAATACACATGATAAATTAGGAAGGGCTTACCTGTCACCAAAGGCTGAGGCTCACCCAGAACTGAACGCAGAAAGGATCTCCAACAAGAGATTCTTTCCTAGAGGCGGTCAGCCCTTAAATGGGGTCTGGGAGAGGTGGAGCCAGACTCCACCCCTTCCGGTCACACAGGTGAGTTGCCTTCAGCTGTGCTCCTGTGGCTGACTCAGTGCTTGCCTCATGTGATCAATCAGTGGTTCAGGCCATGATTCAACAGTCCCCATACAATGCCTAACAGAGTTTTATTCTGTGGTTGCTTTTTTTCAGTTCTGAAATACTAAGCCCTTAACAGTAGGCCTCAAACCAAAGTTGACCTCCAGATGAATATCCCAAACCAGTGTTATATATCATTAATATCTGATCATTATCAAAATATGTATGACCACTACCAATATAGGTATATTGGGCAAAACATCTAATTAGCAACTGTTGTATCTCAGATAAAGCATTATAAGAATGCATTAACCTTTTGTTTTTAAAGACATAGTGTCAAGGCCTACTGGTACCCAAACTTTCTGGTTCCTTCTTGGGTCCTGGCCAGGTCTGAAGTGGAATCCAAAAGGAAAATGAAACCAGATGTTTCCACCTAATTGTCACATAAACTTATTTATTCAACAATATAAAAGATGGACCCCTTGTAGCAAAGTTTGAGAGCTCACTTATGAGTTTAACCACTGTGTAGGACCTAATTGCCAGGAAAAGCTCTCCAAATCCTCACTGCAACTGGTGCTCCCCAGGGATTGCAGATTTAGATAATGGTAAAGTATTAGGGCAACTGGTGATGTATCTTACTTAATCACTATTGCTGTTCTCGTGTAGTAATGGTAAGGTGCATTGCCTTATTCTGTATTATTCTTGTGGTATCATTTCACTTATTATCTCATCACTTTAAACTTAAGTGAAGACAAACACACTTCTTTAGCTTGGTGCTTGTGACCTTTGTACTGACCTTGTCCACTGGCAAAACAAGCCCACAGCAAATTAATACAAGTAATTCTTTTAATTTTTTGCTGATGCCTGCCTGAGCACAGCCTTAGGAATCTCTCTGCCTGCATTACTGAATGTGCAGTCTATGGACCGAAATCTGTAAAGGTGAAAGCTAGTGTTCTTTTCTGGACAATTTAATCTTTGTTAAAGTTCAGTGAGTATCAATGAATGTGAGCCCTATTTTAACTAGGATCTTCAAACTTGTATGTAGCAAAAAACAATACAGTATAACAAACAGTAACTTTGGTCTCCTGTCCTCATTTGGGCTCTGGACCGTGTGGACTACTTAACAAATTGTAATTCTGGTTAAGTCTGTGAAACAAAACTCTATAAATGAAAGTACAAGGTATATATAAATAAGCTATTAATACCCTCACACAGCAGAGAGGTATAAAGATGATACATAGCCTTCTGAAGTAAAGTGTAGGTGGACTTCAGGCTCCACAAACAGTAGCTGTCCTGCAAGCAATCTAAAATGGCAGCAAAAGACAAAATGCCAAGAAAGGTCTAACCAACATCTCCTCCAAGGTAGTCCTGTCAATGGACACTGTGAACTCTCCGAAATTTTTCCTCAGATGTATCTGTGAGCAACCTCTTACAAAGTGCTGTGTGAATACAGCCATGAAGGTTCCCTTAGTACTGTCTTTTGTTGAGACAGAGCAAACCGAGTAAGTCATACTGTGTTTGGGGTTTATAACCAAACAGCGTTGATAACATGCTGATGTTTCAGTTGTTTCTGAACAGATTCCAGAGAATCAAGGCCTTCCCTGCCTCTCTCCCTGCTCTGACTGAATAAGTCAGGGATGGGCAAGAAATTGACATAGGACACATACAGGACCCTGATACAAACCAATCGAAAGGTTATTTCATACTATATTACAACACAATAACTACAAATATAATAATTTCATGCATAGAGACATGAAACCCTTTTCACAGAATCCTTGAAAGCCTTTTCTGTTACCTAAGTAACAGTAGGTTAGTGAAAACAAATTACATTTTCTACTAACAATATATATATATATCACTGTTTGTTAAGAAATTACATACACTCTTAACTGTTTAGGCATATTAGAAGGGAAAAGATTTTTTTTATCATATTGAGGTTGCTTTTATGGCTTATTTACTAAAATAAGTTAAACATTTATATAACTACTTCAGTCTAAACAAGAAGATGTATGGACCTACAGCATATTCGTTTTTACAGCAGTCTTAATTCTAACTAGTTATGAGTCTCTGATGCTCACTTATTTCAATATTTTATTGATAAAGGTATACAGCACTGTAAAACTCATAAAATCTTTATATACCCCAAAGGCAGATTACTTTCCTTCCCATTTGGGAATAGTTTATTTTTAATGCTGTTCGTTAAGTTTTTAATTCTTCATGGGGTCTAGTGTGTTTTGTGTAGTGTAACATACATATTTAATAGTAATGATATCCATGGAAAAACATTCTGTGTTGGAGATAATAGATACAAATAATTAGTAATAGAACATATTATATATATTACTAATAGGATGTACACAACATATTTATCACTTAATACTAAACAGACAGTAAGGCATTATCCAAGGTGGTATTTTCCTTCTATGTGTTTTCATAGTTGAAAAGGAACAAGGACTGAAACGCTACTTTCTATAGACTTATTTCTTTAAATTTTAAATATTTCAATTATTCACAAGTCAGGCACTTCAGTATTATTTGCTGAAAAAAAGGAAGCTTATGTGGTATTAGCTAGGTGTTTTTTGAAAACTGTCTATGTGCACATCATACATCATTCATAAAAGTAAGAACTGAAGGGATATTTAGCCTAACAGTACTTGTAAGGCTGTTATGTGCACTGCTTCTGCCACATTCAGACCATATGCATACAGTGAAAGGAACTGCCTTTTTGCCTTTAAATCCCTTATTCCTGAAGAACCTGTTTAAAAACAAATAGAAACAAAAAATAAATGAACATGACGCTCTTCATGACTTGTATATTGATTCAGTAGAACTCTTTTTGAAGCCTTTCAATAATCACTACATAGAACTTTTGAGTTCTGATCTATATTTTCTAACAATGTTATTGCTGTATCATAGAATAAATCACCAGAGGTCTGACACACTCTTGTTTCAGTTTGTGACTGCTGTCTCCTTCTCCTATGCATCATGGTGAAGTGTTGTCTCCATCTTTTCAGTGACCTTTCTGTACAAGCTGGCACAGTGATGTCCAGTTACATCAAAATCCTTTCTTTCCCAGACTGAACAAGTCCAGCTCCTATGCTGGCCTCATCTCACAAGGCAATTGCTCCAGACCTTGAAGGCCTTCCTGAATTCACAATAGCCTATCAACGTCTTTCCTGTACTAAAAGACTAAAGTCAGACAGAGTATTCTACATGGGGTCTAGCAAGTGCCCAAGGATGAAGAGCATAATCCTCAGGTCTACTTGCTGTGCCTCCCTCTGTTGGTGCAGAGCAGGATGTCGAGGGCTTTCTGTGCCACCAGGTGACACTGCTGGCTCTTGGCCTTCATATGAAAACTGATTTCTAGCCAGCTTAGATTGCTGCAAAGTGTGTTTTCTTTTCAGGTGCAGGTGTTTGTCCTTGCTGACTTTTGTAAGATTCCTGTTTGCTCATCCCTCTACTCTGGTCAGTACTGCTGGATGAAGCATATAACTGGTTTCATCTAGACTAGTGTACAAAAAAGCATGTGTGCTTAAAACACGGGACTCCCAAAACAAAGATAATGGTTTTCACTCCTCAACACACCTGCTCAAGCTGCCAAGAATGGAACAGATTTAGCCTTCAACACTTCCTCTATCTCGAAGGAACATTAAAATGGAATGATAAACACTGTACTGAGAGTTTTAGGAGTTTGGCTGGAGAAAACATGGGAAGGCCACATTCAGGAACAATGATTCTTTTGACAGGGAGATGTGCTAAGTAAGACACTAGTGCCCCAGGTAAAAGAAAAGAAAGGATGAACAAGACAGAGGAAAAAAGAAGGGGGTAATAATGGAATCCAGATGGACTGGCAAGGAGGGGGTGGGCCTCTTCTCCCAGATAACTAATGACAGGATGAGAGGGAATGGCCACAAGTTGTGCTGGGGAAGATTTAGATTAGATTTGAGGAAACATTTTTTCTCTGAAAGAGTGGTCAGGCACTGGAATGGCCTGCCTAGGGAGGTGGTTGAGGCACCGTCCCTAGCGCTGTTCAAGAAGCGTTTAGATGAGGTGCTAAGGGATTTGATTTAGTAGTTCAGTGGGTAGGGATGGTGATAGGAGGATGGTTGGACTAGATGATCTTGTAGGTCCTTTCCAACCTAATGTGTCTATGAATCTTCCACCTATTTAAAATACCATTAGAAAATTGAATTAGAAATTAGAAAATTTAAAATACCATTAGAAAAATATTAGAAAATACAGTTAATGATCCTGGGCATACTCTTTGACTGGCTTTAAAGGATTTCCACACATGACAGAATTATACTGAGTTTTCAGAATTAAACTATACACAGTGAGAAGGCAAACTAACCTCTCTTCTCACAGAATCTCAACTAAGCTCCTGGTAGCCACTGATCAACACAGTGAAGAAGAGGTATGAGATTTATACCAGCAGAATAACCTGAAAGAGGTAGGAATGAAACAAGAGCAGTTGAAGCTCATTGAGATGACATTTTTAGTGGATGGAGTTTTCCTGCTGTCACTTTATTTCATTTTTTTACCCATTTACTTGTAGCACACAGTTATTACATATACTGTTAACCATTACAGTTACTGGTCTGCATGTTCATGTTTGGTAGTTGTTGCAAAAATATTTTGTACTTTATAAAATGACTTTATACCATTATAAATGCCTTTAAACAGTGATAATACAGAAGCAAAGGTGGACAGCATAGTGGTTTAGCCATATAAACGCTTGAGAAATGAATGGTGCTAGGTGGACAAATGAACTGAATTAGAAAACAGATCCAAGCAGTCATGAACAAGCCCCAGCTGCCCAGACAATGAATGTCCTTTGTGTTGAGACGTGGAATAATCTCAACCGCATTATAACCTGCTCCCACAACTGTCCCACAACCGCTCTTGGCATCAGCTCACCACTCACCCCGGGGCACGCTGCCCTTGCCCCGCCCCGCAGGACACCCGCCCCGGCCCCCATGGCGGCGTGGCCGCGCCTCTTTAAAGGCCCCGCCTGCCGGGGCGGGCTGAGTGCTGTTGACGGGGTCGAAGATGGCGGCAGCCGCTTCTGAGCTGCTGACGGGATGGTGCCTCTTCGGCCTCGCGCTGCTGGTGAGCGGAGCTCTCTCGGGCTTTTTTTTTCCGCGGGTCGTGCGGCTGCCACTCTCAGACCCTTTGGCCTCTCAGTATATTCCTTCGTTTTCTTTTTTCCTTCTCCTTTTGGGAATGGTTTTCCCCCCGTCCCCTTCCTTCTGGGAGCAGCAGCCTTCCGCGTTCCTTCTTTCACTTTCCTTTCGCGCCCCTTGTTAGCCCCGGCTCGGCCCGGCTGCCTCCCCGCCGTGCCTCTGCCCGGTGCTGTCTCGGGGTGTTCCTGATAAGGGCGATGTCGTAATGCTGTGAGGCAAAACAGCGCAGGGCTGAGGGTGTACGGCCGTCCTGTTCTCTCACCTATAGCACCGGCGCTTCTTGTTGGTGCTGAAGGTGGAAGGAGTGAATTGTGTATAATGAAGCTGGTGCTCAGATGAATAAGCGTCCTGATTGTTTAATTGTGGAAACGTGGGATGGTTTGATTTGGAGGGGACCTCTGCTGTGGGCAGGGCTGTCCCTCAGCTGCTCAGGGCCCCACCCAAACTGGCCTTCATCCCCTCCAAGGATGGGGCACCCACAGCTCTCTGGGCAGTTGTGCTAGTGTCTCGCTGCCTTCTGAGTAACAAAACTTCTCTCTAACATCTGATCTAAGTCTTCCCTCCTATAGTTTGAAACTATTCTACCTCATCCTGCCTATCCATGTAGAAGGTCAATTTTCTTGTTGCTTATAATCAACCTTGAAATATTGGAAAGTTGCAGTGAGATCTCCCTGGAGCATTATCTTCTGTAGACTGAACAAGTCCTGCTCCCTCAGCCTGTTTTCATGTTTTCTAGTCCTGATATAGGGTCTGACTTTAGCAGCTGTTTTCTGATGTCCCTTTTTATGTTAGTCATAACAATCTTTCACTGTGTTTTTCAGGCTATTCTGATCTTCTGCTGGGTTTACGTGCGCAAGTATCAGAGTCGACGAGAAAGTGAAGTAATTTCTACCATAACAGCTATTTTTGCATTGGCAGTTGCTCTGATTTCATCAGCACTGCTACCAGTGGACATCTTCTTGGTTTCATACATGAAAAATCAAAATGGTACATTTAAGGTATGTGTTTTTGGAGATGTTAATTGTCTCTTTGAAAGAGGCTTGTGTTAAGAGCATGGTGGGTTTTTTTGCTTACTTGATATGTCCAAGTGTTTTTAGACCTTTAGTAGTGCTGGTGCTGTGGTTTCTGGGTACTAGCATTGCAAATAGAGTAGTGTCCCCTCTTTATTACTTCTTACTTTATCCTGTAAGAATTCCCAAATGCTACGTGTTTCCAGACACTTATATATGCATCCCTTTTAACACAAAAAAAGAAATCACTCTTTGACTTTAAACACATCTTGTAAATACTGCTTTTCATTACATTGTAGTGGGATGCTGTAGTATAGAACTTGTTCCCTCATTACTTAAAATCCTCTTTGCTTATTAGCAACTCAAATTTCAGTTGTTTTTCCAAGATTTCTTTTATTTGGGTGCTGAAATATTAACATAGTGAATCTGTATAGTTCTTAATCTACCTGAAATGTTGAGTGTGGAATTAGCTATCTGTGGAGTTTAAATCAGTTTTTTCAGGGGAAGCTGGACAACCCCTTAAAACAAGTATGTGTGTAGCACAGGGTGTCTTACTACATGTCTTACTGTATTTCATGAGATCTGCAATTACTGACTTTGCTCAATTAATTTGCTATAAAGACAATTTTGACAGTATAAGTTTTGCACAGTAACCATGTAGTCCTTTTGGAAAGAAGTAGTGATGCATGCACTTGGATGTGATTGTTCCTATGTATGTTGGAGTTTATTGTACAGGATTGTCACCTGGAAAGAAACTACAGAGTTTGAGTGCAAAAACCAGTGCCTAGTACCTTTTCTGGAAGCAGTGATTACTTTTATGTTTATTTATAATGTTGTGAAGCAGGGAAACAGGTTTTTGTTCTAATACTGGTTGGAGGATTTTAAGAATTGCCTTGCAAATTAAGTTTCACTAGTACTCATCAGCACTTACTCTTGAAGGGTTTGTCTATTCTCTTTGATAGTATTTTCTTGAGCATCAGACTTCAACTCATACAGTTAGAGCTGATTTGTTCTGAAAGCTTGTTTGGTTTGATAGCAAGCATGTGGGAGCACAAAACCTCACTCCAGTTTGAGGACTTGAGATCTTGTGTGCCCAGCTACAATCCTGTGTTATGATTTACAACTCAAATATTTAAAGCATGCTTTCCTACATAGTAGGACTACTTGAATGTCGTCATTGATATGCTTGTTCTGCTGAGGCAGCACAAGGCAGGGGAGATGGTGAGAACTCTTATTCTTGAAATGTGAGTTTTTGCTACTGAGTGACATTAAAGGCTATGAGCTTTAAGGTAGCTTAGATTAAACACTTGCAAACCTTGCTTATCATCCTGAGCTGTTAAAAATTCAGTCATCTCCTCAGTGAAGACCCAACTCTTTCATGGTAGATCCTTATTCAGACCATTTTGTTATGTACTTCTGCCTTTTGGGAAACTCATGTAGCTATTAAAAAAAACTAGAAAAAAAGCCCCCAAGAAAATAACCCCAACCAAAACATGCAAGCAAACAGAAGACAAACCCACACTAGAAATTCCAAGCATTTTTATTCTAGGAAGGAGTTTACTGAGATATTTCCTGTCCTGAGTAGGAATTAGTTATGAAATAAGTTACTGTCCAGAATGTTCATGGTAGTAGATGGGGCTGAGATGTGCTTGTTTCTAGTGATACTTTCATCAGTCAAAATCATGGCTCTCATTTTTTGTGGTAACACACTAGACGATCTGTGATCTAGATGCTAAGGTATTTTTATATCTAGCCATGCTATGACTTGTGTTGCAGGCTTTAGCATTATCTTCCTGTTGTTGGCTAAGCTTTGGGTGAGACTAATGAGCAGGATGACAGTTTCACCTGCCTATGATGATGTTTCACATACTGACACCTGTGATGTTGCACCACTTTAAGCTCTGTCATGGCATACTTGCTGAGAATGGAGCAGTCTTTACTGGGGTACTTGTGAAGTTCTTGTGGAGTCCAGCAGTGAAGGTAGAAATGTCCCCTTTAAGAGGGACAAAATGGCTTTCAATCTCATTCCTTCACCACAATGTGTGGAAGGTCTAAAATGTCAGATCAGCTTGTACTCCTTTTGTTTGGGGAAGTTATCTGTTGTGGTTTGAGTAGTACTGTTGTAGTTGAGTACATTGGCATCAGTTACTAACTGAATGCAGCTGTTGGGACAGCAAGGGAGATGCCTCTGACTCATACTAGTAAGGGAAGCAAATGTTTTTCATGGCTAAATGTTGTCATTGTAATTAATAAAAGCTCCCACAAATGCTTTCTGTTTTGGTGTTGCAAATACAGTTCCAGTTTACCTAAACAATCTTTTTATGTTATGTTTACGTGGCAACCTTTTACTAATTTGCTTTCTTTGAATGTTTTTGACTGTACTTAAAATTCCTAGATTCTTTAGCATGGCTTCTGTTAAGGAGTAATTAAGAGTTGTAGCTTAATTAGGCAATCATATCCATTGCACATACATAGAATTTGATGCCTTCATCTTAATCACCTTTAAACCATCTGTAACAATTTATGTATTCTTGTTAAATTATAACAAACAAAATGAAGTGCCTTCTACACTGCTCTGTTGCCTAAATTAAGGAGGTCTTAAGGGAATTTGTCACATTTCCATCTTATAGTGCCTCTGAGGGCCATAGCCAAGTCTCACCTTTTTAGTCTGCTGTGATTCTGATGCATTTGCATGTATCATGTAAATTTGGGCCACAGTTGGTAGAAAACAGTCTGCAACTAGAGGCTCTCCTGATATGTTAGTTCTCAGCAGAGTCCTCTGTGTGCTTGTCCAATAAATTAATATGCCTTTCAATTTGAGAAATACTAGTGCTGTTGCTAATAATGTCAAAGCTCTGATGCTCTCTGGGTAGCAGTGTTTGCCTTCTGACAAGGATGCTGCTGTCCTTAGCTTTTGAGACATCTCAGAGGAAGTTGTTACTGCTTCTGAATTGCTGATGTGGTATGCATATGGATGAATTTCTGCTAAGAGTAAAAATGCTTACTTCCTTAGCTTATGTAAAACTAAGTGGAGCTTCAGTAGCTGAATGGAAGCTGATGTAATAGATATGCTATACCTGTAAACTGGTTTGCATTAGATTGGTTGCAAGTAGATTTTTGTATCTTTACCTATGTTCATGTGAGATGGAACCTTTATTTTACTATGCTGTACTGTATGCTTCCTAGTCTATTACTGTGGCCTGGTACACAGCTTAATTCAAGCAACGAAATTAAAAGAATTATGATATTTCAATGTTCTACGTCTTCATTATCAATCTTATTAATTCTTTTTAACTATTAAGTCTGACTGTAATTCAGTTAATAGTTAGCTCTTTTTGTATAGTGGCTGAGCCACTTGAGCAGTGGTAGGACTAAAAAGTTTTTTCTTTCTTGATATAAGTTTTGAATTTCATATTCTAAGAGATCTTTTTTTGTAAGACCTAGTTGAAAGTAAGTAGTGCCATGTATTACTGCTTTTCCCTAAGGCATAATTAAAGCAGCATAGTTTCTTTTTAACACTGAGCAAATTAAACACTTAGATATTCTGTGTGAATATTCTCAACTTATTACTGTCAAATTCTTTAATGATAATACAAATGCCTAGAGTTTTTTTTAACTGAAATGCTGTTAAGGACAGCCTCTGAAGACTGGGCTTATTGTGTATGTAACAAGCATTTGACATCTGGCAGTGTTGATCTATCCCTTCTGAGAGAATTTTTTCATGCTTTCCTTTTTCTGATTAAGAAAAAGTATACATAATTTTGCTTTTACTAAAATTCCATTGGCTTATCATCTAACTTTAGATGTTCAGTATCAAGTGGTTCACAGGAGATCTTAGTATATTAATGTGAAGGAAGGTAGAACTGATTTCCTGAGATAACAGGCTGTCATCTATAATGTGTGTGGTATTTCAAATCCATGTTGCATGGGTATTTACTCACTAATGAGAGAAATAAAGTAAATGTTGACTTAAATTTACTTTGTGTTGTCCTTAAGCAGTGTGCTCTCTTCCATATTACATCTGTACTATATTAGTACATGGGTTTTTATGCTTTTACTGAAAAAGTTGAATTTCTCAATCTGAAAAAAAATATATGTAGGAATTTGAAGTATAGGAATTTAACAGTTCTAGATTAGGTTTCTTGAAGCTTACTTCAGTGTTTATGGAATTCAAGTCTTGTATTAGGCTTTGTTTCAATCTCATCTTCACTTGGGTTGGAAGAGACCTCTAAAGGCCATCTAGTTCCAACCCTCCTGCTGTAGACAGGGCTGCCCTCCACCAGCTCAGGCTGCCCTGGACTTGAGCCCATCCAGGGATGGGGCACTGACACCTCTCTGGGCTGCTATGTCCCACCATCTTCTGTGTAAAGAAAAAAAAGTTGATTTTTTTTTTTAAAGCTGCCTTTAAAGGAGTTTTACCAGTTTGAACTTCTGAAAAAGGAGGCAATGGTTTAAACTAGATGAATTAAAAAAGCTTCTAAACTGCAGCAGAACGTATTACAAAACTGTTTTCTATTCTAATGTCTACTTAGATCTGTCTAAATTTTAGTCTGTTATTCTATGGTGAAAATGCTGCCTTCAGTCAGACAACTTAAGAAATCTCATTATTAAAGTGCTGTGGGAGTTGCTGCTTAACTGCTGAAACAACTTGACACACAACACACCAGAAAGAGGATCATTTCATTAACGAGATTTGGCGTACTCCTCTAGTTCTCCTCACCTTTGCTAGTATCCTATACAGTCTCTTGTTTAGAGATAGACAGATATAAGAATGCGATGTTTGTTAATTGCTTGATTCTTTTGTAGCATTGTTAAATAGGAACATGTAGGAACAGGATTTGTAGTACTGTAGACCTAGTCATAAGTTAAGGGGCTTTGTAGGCTATTAATCTGCTTGAAAAAAGTAGCTTTGATACCTTAAAAAGCCATCATCAAAATCGACTGTTCTTCCTAATTTGAAATTCTAACTAAGCAAATTCTATGCAAATATCACCCTACCCTTCTTGATTTGCATCTAGAAAACTTTTATTGCATAACCTTTTTCTGAAAAGCTGTTCCCCAGCTGTGATGCCACTGCTCTGAGTGTCAGCCCCATGTGGAATTTTGGAGTTGTTTTTTAGCAATTCCTAATCTTAGTAATGTGAAACATTTTTATTGAGAGGAAATAGTCACACACTCATTGTGAAGTTGATTTGATAGTGTCCCTCCCAGTGTCTACTGGGACTATTCCAGTAGAGTAGAAAGAAAAGGGTTAGGACTGAGATAACCATGTTGTCAGTTAGATGTATGGGATGCTTGTAGTGTCTGTTCCTGAAATGCAGCATATTCTTAATCAGATTTGTTAGTGAATTAGTTCAACTTAAATTCCAATGATTAAAATCAGCTGACTGGGTGCCTAATGCTTTCTTTTCCTTAGACATTTGAAATGTGTTTTTTTTCGTTTCAGTTAAAAGAGCATAAAACTCTTCTTTTGTTTGATGTTAAATGCTTTTATTCTTTATTATTAGGACTGGGCTGATGCTAATGTTTCAAGACAAATTGAAGACACTGTACTTTATGGTTACTATAGTAAGTATTTCTAATTTTCTTCTACAGTTATAGGATCCATCACTTAAAAGCTTCATGCCTTTACTTAAAACAATTAGAAGTTGTACTGGATTATTTCTGGTTACACAGTAGCCTTACATTTAGACCATTTCAGAGATTTTGCATTCCACAGCCCCTCTAAAAATGCAAGCATACTTAAGACCTATCTGTGAGAAAACTAATGGCTTATTTATTGTAATCTGTTGTTAATTTGTATTGTTCGTGTATTTAGAGATCCATTTAGGGAATGTCTTAGCTTTCATATAGTCTTTATGACACTGAAAATATGCAGCAATGTGAAACTTGTGCTGTATGTCCATTTAGTGCAACTGTGAACATGTGTAACAGTACCGTTAGTCAGAGTCAGCAGCTACTGATACAAAACAAAGGGCTACTGTAAATTAGTGTGTAGACTACTTCAAAGATGGTAATTCTAAGCAACACTGAAGGAAAAAGTTAACTTAAGTCAGATTTTATGAAGTACATGTTAACCAAACTTGTGTAGTTTTAAATCAGTTTTTTAGTTCTTAGAAAAAAAATCTGCTGCTAATAAAGATATTTAAGGGTTACAGAGGCATGATGCTCATGACAACTGAAGTGAAATGAGTGCCTTGGTCAGTGGTACCCATTTGGAGGAGAAATAATTACTATTTATTCTACTAAGACTTGGTTGGCTATCTTGAGTATTTTTTTTACATCAGGAAGTAATTGATTCCAAATAGTAGACTACTTCTTAAGTAACAGAATATGTATTGTCTCATGGTGATGATCACAAACTAGGTTTCACTCAGCATGAAACTGATTTTAAAAGTAGAAATTATAAGTAATGAATGACTTTGAGTTGGATAAACAAACTTCATGGAAGAGTTTTCTTTTCTATAAAATACTAAATTGCTTTTTGTATGCTTCCTATTCCTAAGCATTTGTTTCATGTATCGTCATGTGAATTGACTTCAAACTTCTCTCTGGACTGTGTATATGGACTTATGAAACTGATGAATGTATTTCCATAGAGTAGTTAGGCTAACAAAAGTGTTAACCCTGGCTTGGAGGACTGGGGAACACTTCTTAGGCCACAAATGCCTGAAATCAATTATATACTTGGAATCAAGTGTATAATTGATTGAGACTGGTTACTTTCAGTTTATTACTGAGTAACTTAAGGATCATACCAATCTGAAGCTTGGGTGAAAATTATGGAAATACGAGCTCTTGCTTGTAAAAGTTCACATAAGCTTTTTCACTTCAAAACAGCCAGTTGAATAACTTTATAAATGTAGAAATTGGTTTTTATAGTTAGGTAACTGCCATTACCTGCTCTCTGCTAGGATTTCAGCTAGCATTGTTCTCCCATGCTCTCTATTGTTTTTGCAGTAGATACTTACAAGGCAGGTAGGCTTTGTATTAGAAGATTTGTTTATGGATGCTTTTTTAACTTTTTGAGAATTTAAATTCTATAGGTTGGCTTGTAATGCTAATTAAATCAAATTAAGTTGATTTTCATTAGTTAAGCTTTCCTCACAAGTGTTTTTTGCTTTGTTTGAAATGCTGCCAAGACACAAAACCTCTTTTAGTATCCTTTGGATTTCAGTTTTACTAGATTAATAGTGACTACAGGTTCTAGTATACTTTGCTTTTGTCTACATTACGATACAGTGTTGTTAGGGCATTGTCAAACTCCTTCTAGTTCAGGATTTCTGGAAAGTCACCTTTTTTAAAAGCACTGTACCTACTGAAGCAAGTTATTTCATATCTGATGTTACCAAAGAACTTGGTTTATTTCATTTGTATTTAAAATTACACTAAATGGTGCAGATTAAAGTCTCTCATTAAAGCAAGATATTCAAGGTTAAGCCTGAAGAACCTTGAAGCTTTTGATTTTTTTTGGTCTACCTGCATGGGTAGATGACAGGACTGTTTTATTTCATAGTATATCCTCCAGATGGTGGTAGAGATTTAAATATGTTTTAAAGTATTTTTCTTTCATACCTTTTAATTTGAGAAATTGCTGCATTTTTATAAATGCAACTACTTTGAAGTAGTGACTTTTCAGAGGATGGCATGATTCCTGCACATAAACATAGCTTACTGATTCTCTTGTCTGTCTGGTCGAGTCCCCTGCTGCAGAATACAGTGGAATGACAGCTGAGAAGGATAAACTTTAACAGCTTCTGTAACATATTTCAGTTTTTCTCATTGTTTAATAATTTAGTCTTGATGTACTTTAAAATAAAGGGATGACCAGACAGAAGTCTCCTTTTGTACCTAGTCCTAGTATTATACATGTGTATATAGTATATACATATACAATATACCAGCACTTTCTTCTCCCTCCAGAGAGAGTGCTGACAGCTAGTTTATATATCTTCCATCCTTCCTGTAGCATTACTGCACTTGTAACTTAAACTGAAGGGCAGTGTCTTAAACCTACCAACTGGCTGTACTGTACATCACTGTTTTGCTGTCTGTATCGATTCTTAAGAGAAAGCTATCTTTAAATTTAGAAAAGTGTTTGGGTTCTGTTTTTGTTTTTTTTATGTAATTGGTAGGCTTTTACATACCCAGCTGATAGGTTGCTTGGCCTGATTATTTATTTGGAATAGTGGTTGTGTATTGCTAGAGAGAAGAATGAGGTAATCTTGAACTGAGATTGAAATACCTCTATTTTGAAGTGAATCTAAAAGTCTAGCTTAGGAAAACAGTTCACTGATTGCTTCAATGATATAGTGACTTTTATTCTCATAAAACCAGCAGCAATGGAGAAGGTCTGCCAGTACTGAAGTGATTGAGGAGTGATCAGAGGTTGGCAGATGCTGTAAAAACAGCATGTCAGCTCGTGTTTGGAAGGGAACTTGTTTTCAGTAAGGTTTATAATTGCAAATCACCTAATAGTTCTTTCCACTGTACCACAGTAATCAGACAAACAATTCACAGTAGCTGTAGGGTTGTTCTGTTACTGTTCCTGCAGGAAGTAAAGCCCTCTTATTAGAATCAGCCTGGTGTTCAGTGGAGTTTGATAAAGTGTTCTGAGTTGTGAAGAGATGACATCTCCATCTTCCTGTGAGATAGCCCTCTTGACCTACATGTGTTAAGTGTCTGATAACTTTAGTGTGTTCAGGACTGTCTGCTGAATGCTGCTGCAGTATCTGAGTCGGTTTTACATTAGAGGCCACACTTTTGGGTTTTTATTTCTATTTATTAATGGGCAATATTTCCTCAAGTCTCCAATAATTATTGTATAGTGGTTCATAAATTTAAAAATTGAGTGAAAATTTAACCAGAGTAAGTTTTTGCTGCAAGTTTTTGATACTGCATAATTGACTTAAAGATCTGTGCGTCCAGGAAGCAGTGGGTAGAAGTTAAAGCTGTATGTTTCTGTCATCTGATTTTAGCAGAAGGCATGCTAAATGCTGTGCAGGATTTGTGAGCAATATATCACAAATGCTGTGGAGTGACATCAAACAGAAAAGCCCTCTCTAAGCATGCTTTGTGAGAACTAGTGTTCTAGAATGTAAGTGTTCTTATAGTATTGGCACACTTCTAAACTTGAACTGTCTGGCTTCAAAGAAGTGTTGTGATATACACCTGATATTCATTGCTTTGTGTTAGTCTGGTTGTTTTTAACTGACAGCTATTTGTCCCTGCTGTCTTGCTTAAAAATTGCTTTAACAAATCTTCTGTAAGATATATTTGGGAAGGAACACAACTACAAGCTATTTCAGAAGACCTAGAGAACTCACATTTTCAGTGGAAATAAGGGAGCACATAAAGTACTGTTTTAAGCATAGTAGTAGCATTTGTCTTATGCTATGCACCAGTATATGCTGCCATCTGGAAGAGCAGATGTTTCTGTAATGGAGGAGACTTCTGATCATATATGGTTCTGATCATATACTGTAGTTTCCAAGGGATTTGGAAGGACTGTGCTTACTTTGGGTACTCTGTGTGAAGTCTTCCCAAACTTCAAGTATATTCTGGCTTCTACCTAATGAGTGTATTTTGCTTGTCCGTATTTCTTCTAGCAGTATGTGAGTGCAGTTAGAAGCAGTAGTAGATAACACATCAAAGAAGAGATTATGAAGAGACTATTGCAATAACTACTTGAAGAAAACTACTGAATCTGACTCTAATTGTTGTCTTTGTATGGATGTGATGTTAACTGGAAGAAAATAACTTAAACTCTTGCTGAAGATTGCTTGGAATTCCTCTGTGACAGGAACTGTCGTGCTGGCAATACAGTGACTCCCCTTCTGCAGACTCTCCCTTTCTGATACTGCTTCAAGTTTCATATACAAGCCAGCAAAAATGTTTAGAAACGAAAGTTGAACCTCAGTAATTTAAATCTGCACAAGATCGGAGAGAAAACTGTTGTGGATAGATATGAAATTAATAATAAGTCAGACAGTTGTGCCACAAGGTCACATAAGAAGGGAGTGGGGGGAAGGATCACACTTTGTTGACTGCTTGCTGCTGCAAAGCCTCTGATTATTTTTGAAGGCTAGCTTTCCAGGGAATAAACAGCCTTTTAGTGGGTAGAACAACAGGCAATTAGTTGCTTGCCTTAAGTGACTTCTTTGAGATGACGAAAAATATTAATCTCTTAAAACTGAACAATAAAATTCAAATATCAGATCAGTCTGCTGTCCTGAACTGACAAGCATTTCACCGAATCTTCGGGTTTCCTTTGTGGTGTAATATAAAGAAAATTGTTTTTCTGTTTTCACTAAATTAAATACAGTTGTGTTAGGAAAAGCAGCTTTCTCTTAGGAGGTATAAAGCTTTCTTCAGTGTTTACTTCTCAGGTGTTTTGAGTAGCTAGGTTTCAGGATTTACTTAATAAGGGAAGGGTTTTGCTTAAAATGATCTTGCCTTGGAAAAAGAGGCCAAACTGCTTTTAAACTTGCTTTTCAGTGTTATTGCCCTGTAAACTTAGTATGCTAAGGTGCCTTTTTGACAACATTCTAGTGCATGTAAATAAAGTTAAAACCACATTGTAGTAACAAATTTTGTCTGGGAATGAAAGCCAGTAATTGCTATAGAAAACATCTAGACTGAAGTTAAGGGCTAGATGCCAGCAGGGAATTTGTGATGGACCAGAAATTCTGGATGTTATCACGGATTTTTAAGGGTTGGAAGGGATCTCTAGAGATTGTCTATGCCCCCTGTGGCTGCACAGGTAGGCGTCCAGGCATCCTGTCTCAGAATTGATAAGTTTACGATTAATGTTTGAGGCTGTAATGCAACACCTGTTGTGTTGTATTTGCTTTATTTACTTCAGTGAAGCATTGTTTGAAGAATGTGGGATTTAAACTCATGGCTGTGGGATAGAAAGCTGCTGCTGAAGTTGATCGTTACTCAGCTTAGGTGACTACTTGTCAAGTAGGCTTGTGAACTGCCTGGAGCTCTTACTCTGTGCCTGTGTATTTATTGAGATCTTCCCTGCAGAACCTTTCTCATGCACCATTATAGGTATATGAGGCTGCTTACTTTCACAGTTGAGTTGACACAAAAAGCTTTATGTGCACCTGGAATTAGCTCTGTTTTTGTAGTAAATAGCTTATAGTGCAAGAAGTATCACCTAAAGCTAGATACTGCCTTGAACTTGAAGTGTGCTATTCATGCCAGAAGGGGTCCAATTTCTAACAGTGTGCTTTTTTTTAACTTTTCTGCTTTGGCCAGTGTTGGCATTTGCTGGATGCTTGTGCTTTGCTAGTCAAACTTTCACCATTAGTTGAAATTCACTTTGACTCATAGAGGTGCTGAAGTTGGAAAGAGGCCTCTGGAGATCATTTAGTTCAACCCCCCCACCTCCCCCAGCTCAATTCAGAACATCTCCAAGGATGGAGGCTCTATGTGTTCAAGTAGACTATTAGTTTTCTGAGTAATTTTGAAGTCACTGCTGTAGTTGTGTCTTTTCTGCCAGTGTGTTGAGCTAAGATGACCCAGCACAAGGTCTAGCATACTGGAGATGGTGTAAAGGTATGTTAATATGACAAGTGGATGGAGGAGAGAGAAACTGGAACTATTCCTCCTGTAAGAGGTGTTTTACCACTTGACAATCACTGAGGTTTGAATAATCAAGTAAATGCTCATGGTTTTTTTTTCTTTCGTATTGGTGTGAGATGCTGATGTGCTTTGTCTACCTTGAGTGTCCAAAAATAGTCATACCAGAGTAGTAGTTTTAGCTTTAATTATGCAGTACATAATTAAACTACATATTTAATCTAACTGTGAAGTATGATCCAGCTGTGTAGTGGAGTTGTTGCTAATTCCTTAAATGAGTCAGGAATGCTATTTTTTTTTTTTTTGTTGCATTATGTTGTGAACTGCAGGGGACAAATCTAAAAGCCTTATCCAGTCTTTGGGGCTTTGAGGAACCTAGTATAGAGGAAGGTGTTCCTGCCTGTAGCAGAGGGTTGGAACTGGATCATCTTAAAGGTCCCTTCCACCCCAAAGCATTATGTGATTCTAAGCAACTCATGCTGCATGATTTTAAAAATCTGGGTTGAATACTGCAAAGAAAAATCTAAATTGGACATACCTCTTAAGTGAGGGAGAGAAGTGGAAGATTTTCCATGGATGGAAGGGGTGAGGGTAAGGGACTTGACCTAGTACAAGCAGATTAGTGTGTCCACTTATACATACACTTGGAGAAGTAGCAAGTGTAGTAGCTTGTCAGTACTGCATTAACATAATCAGTCTTACTGCTAGCTTGTCTTCAGTGTCATTTGCTTGCTTGGAATGGACTAGTTCTGAATAGAAAGCCTGTAGACATGATGAGTATCCATGGCTATTTAAGGAGTTAAAAAATGAAGCTGCATAAAGTCACCAAGTTTGCATGACTTCTCTATCTCCTGTTTCTGTTCTTGGGATGATGATACTGCGCTTGAAGTACTATTGGCCTGACCACATTTTTTTTTCTGGTCTATACAGACTGTTAGAGAATGGTTTCTCAAATTTGTATTGAGAACTGCAGGAACAACACCACTTCATAAATTTCTTTAAGGTTTTGCTTATTAGATTCTTCCAGTACTTTAATAGCTAGCAGCCTCTTCTTTAGAATGTGTATGGTTTGAGTTGTAGTTGTGTATGAATAGCTTGATATAATCTAGAGTGAGACTAAGCCATTGCAATCAGGTTTCCTCACCCTTCTATGGTTAATGTGAAGACTAGATAGGTAGATGTTAATGTTCTTGTTTGCTAACTATCTTTAGATTTGTTTTTGATTAGTTTAATCAATTTTTCAAAAACTCTTCTGCTATCTTGCTGATTTGAATATATATCTAGTCAGCTTAGCCTTTCCAGATCAAGATGCCAGTAGCTGTGTCTTTTTCCATTCTTTGAGAAGTGACATTTTCAATGTTTACCTGAGTTTACTTTTCTTTAAAACTGATCACAACTACGGAGGTAACTTGTTAAATACAATTCCATTGCTACAAATTATTCTTTCAACTAGTTGAAGGATTTTGGTTTTTCTACTTATTGAAAGTGTGTACAAAAAGAGATGGGTAGTACTTTGCCTCAAATTATTTTAAAGTCATCTTGATGTGAGGGATTGTTGGGATCTTTAAAAGGTTTTATTCTTCATTATGCCTGACTTTATCTTCATTTTTTTTCAGAACTGTACTTCTGGTTGCACAAAAGCGAGGCTAAATCCTTTTGTATTGTTTTCACTGTGCTGTTAAACAAGTATAGATTTCCTAATCTGATAAATTCCTGGTGACAATAATAGGATAGGAACATTGATTAGAAGTTCAATTGGATTAACTATGGCTTCACAGAAAGTGAAGCAATTTAACTTTTGGTAAGTCTAATCTGGACAGTAATTGGCTCTGCTTAAATTGGCTGTGCAGTGAGTCTTAGGTGTGAGCTCAAAGCTGTGAAATCTAAGATGTCAGGAGCTTTGTAATATTCTATTTAGAGAATATTAGGAGCTTTGTATTATTCTATTCTGCTTACACTTGGATCTAAATTTGATTTAAATATTCTGGAATGCAAACATTATCTAGAACATCTGTATATTTTTTTCATGTGAGCCACTGGATATGGGGAAGGAAATGGATTTGAAGGAGTTAGAGCTTCTAGTAGCAATATGTACACTCAGTAAGAATTAAATACATTCCTATCTTATTTATTTTTTAAATGGTATGGACATGAACTTTTTATATCTTGTAATGTATTGGAAAAATGATGTATCTATAGAACTACTATAGGTAATTTTTGGACTTTCTTTACTGTAGAATTTTAAACTGATACTAATTCAGCTGCTTCTATTTGGTGCACAAACTCCTGAGTATTCACGTGATTATGGGATTGAATTGCTGTGTCTTCCGTATGGATTTTTGGTTTATGGAATTCCTTCTGAGTTGAGTCTAAACTTGTTACTTTACTGTTTTAGTTGAAAGGTAACACATACACAGCTAAGAAGTTAATTTTGGAGAAATGCCTTGCTATAATCTTTTTGGCAGCTAACTTGCCAAACACCTGTGACAGTCCTTGGAAAATCTAAACATGATGCTGTTGAGAGCAGTACTTAAATACTTTTTTTAGAAGTGTTTTCTGTACGGAATTAAACTTTGTCATGCTGTGTGGTGCTCAGATGGTTATGGTATGAATGGCTTTTTAAAAACTTTTAAAGGCTGGGTGAACTATATTGCAATTCAGGAGATCTAAATATCCAATTAAATGACTTCAACAAAAACAGTTTAACTGAGGATTAGTTTAGCTGATTGTTTTTCTGTTGGTAAGTCATCTGCTATATACTGTAGAAGATCAGAAAAGCTTAGAAAACTGGATATTGGAAGAATTACAGTGATGTCAGGAAAGTTTTATAATGTAAAGTATACTATAAACCCCTTCTTTTCTGAAGACTAAATAAAAACAAATGCATAATAGTTATTAAATAGAGCTAAATCTCTGAACAGCAGCCTTTTGAACTCTAAAGTTTTTAAGTTTAGTGTCAGAAGCCTGAGCTGAAAATAAGTACCTGTAGTAATAGTGTTTTTAGGTAGTACTGGTGTTTGCTATAGTGGTAGATGTTTTTCACTCAGTTCATAGATAATTCTTTTAGATTTGAATCTTCCTTGATCACCTTGGAAGAAACGTGGATCAGTTCTGCTATGTGATTTGTGGCTATGCCTTATATATAAACTGTACTGAAGCTAATAATTAGATGTAAACTTATGAGCAGGGTGTTTTCTGTGCTTGCAGTGACCTCTGTAGGTTGATTGTTATTTTTAATGATAATTATAACTTCAATATGTTACTGGCACAATGCAGCTTGTTATTTTAAAATGAAAAAGAGAAGATTTGATTTGTGAGGTGTGGTTCCTGGAAGCAGTCACAATATTGAAGCAGTTCTAGAGCTGAATACATTCTTAAATGTTCGCATACTGGTATTTAGGACTGAATTTTGTTGTTGATGAATGTGAGGGTTCGGAAACAAACCTGAAAATGTTTGTTACTTTGGTTCTCTGAAGATACTGTCTACAAGATCTATCTCTCTCATTTGTGAGATGTGACCACGAAATTAAGTTAGGAAAATAGAATATATAATTGTTATTCTTACCTCTTCCCTAGCATGTTAGTTCCATACATCACCTGCATGCAGGAGAGTGTGTCTTTTTGTAATTGCTGCATTGAAGATCGATCTGAAATAGGTTGCCTAAAGAGTTAATTCTAAAAGTCATTTGAGTTTAAAAAAAAAGCAGTAATTTGCAGATCTAGAATATATCTAGAATAGATGCAGATTTGAGATCTAGAATAAGAAACTAGTCTTTCATTCTTTCCTTTGTGTTGCTATTAAGTGAATGAAGTGTCAGTCTAACTTCGTATTTTTACTTAATTAAAATCTTTCTCCTAGCCTTATACTCCATCATATTGTTCTGCGTCTTTCTGTGGATACCATTTGTCTATTTCTATTATGAGGAGAAGGAAGAAGATGATGGCAACACATGCTCAGTAAGTTGTCTATAGCAAAGCACTATAACAAAGGAAGCTAAACATATAACAGATTTTCCTTAAGTTCTGGAAATAAATTTTGAATGGGTTAAGGCAAGTGGATTATACTGCTTCTGAGGTAGAAACTAAATCTGAGTATTTTACTGCATTTTGTGAAAGTAGGCAGTAGTTTAACTTCAGCTTACACTTGGTTGTGTCAGTGTAATACACTGAAGGTCTTTGCCACCCGTGGTATTCCAAGGATCATAATTGCATGCCATAAGCTGTTGTGTTCTAAATTATTTAGGAAACATTTGTCTTTTAATGAGTTATCACAGTCACTTTCAAATGCATTCATTTGTAATCTTAATGTGAGAGAAGACTTAAAATAGTGGTCATAATAAGCAGTAATGTAAAATCTTGATAGTAAGAATTTACTGTGAGTTTATTGCCTTGAACAAGTGTACTTTTTAGTATACTGGATTGTTTTGAAGTTCTTTTATAAATCACCTATTGTGCTGATTATGCTCTGTAATAACCTGCTGGACAAATCCCTTTGGATTTATTTTGCATTAATATATTAACTTTCTTTTTAATATATAGCAGGTTAAAACTGCACTCAAATATACTCTGGGATTCATCACAATTTGTGCAGTTCTTCTCTTAATTGGGTAAGTATTTATGTATTGAATACTAACAGGTGACACAATAAATAGAACCCTAAATGGAACTTTTTTCTATGCCAGAGTAAGAGGGTAGATTATATGCACTCTGTAATCAATTTCTAATCTCTATTAGGGATTATATAGTCTGGGTGTTGTGCATCTGAAAAGCAAGAGTTTAACTAGAAACTAAAATGTTTTTTCCTCAACTGTGGAGGTTCTTAAGCTTCTGAATTCTGCCTTCTTGTGTAGTATAAACATTTTAAAATGACTGCAACATTTATTTACAACTGTATTGGCATATTAATGTACAACAGGGGAACAAAAGATATGTGCCTTTAGTATTTTCCATCTTCATGACCAAATGCTTTCCTGGATGTCCCAGATGAGCTGTTTAGGAGTTTGGGTAGCAGTCTCCCAAGTTGAAGTGCCCTGTGGAAAAAAACAAAAGTAGTGTGGAGCTGTATTTGACATGTTGTACTTTGTATGACAAAAGTGTTATTGGCATTTGTTTAAAATGTAGCCATGATAGAATGCATGTTAAGGTGATCCATGTTGAAGTTCTGAAATATGAAGTAGAAACTAGTGAAGTCAATGCTTTTGTTGCATGCTGTTTTGGGAATTGTTTCTAGTTTGGAAAAACACTTTGAAGGTGGTTTCTAAGAATTCTAGTGTTCTTTCAATTGAAAATAAGTTACTGACTATTGTAGAAGGTGATGGAGAGGAGGTTCAGCTAGCTTAAAATAGTAAGTGCTCTGACAAAAACTGTTTCTCATTGCTTACTCTTATAGGTATAGGAACTTTTTCAGTATGTACTTTATTATATGGTGTACCTGTAGTAGGGGTGTCCAGTATATGAATTTTTGGAATCTGTAAGCAAGTTCATTTCCAGTAGGTTGGAACTTGATTCTTGATGTCCTAGTTATCCTCTATTCTTCTGATTGTCCCTTCAAAATATGCAGAATTTGTATGCTACAGTGGCTTCTGTGACCTTCTTTTGATCGTGTGCTATGCAAGGTGAGCTTGTCTGCAAATTAATCGCAGCCCAAGCACTATAGCTTTAAGCTAGTTAGTGAAAGAAATGCTCCTCTGAAAATTCAGATTCTGATCCAAATCTGTTGCAGGGAAGCAGAACTCCTTCAGATATTAATGTGGAGTGTAGAATTTCGGGTTTGTAATCAGAAGCTTTTGTTGCTTTTACAAATAAGAAGTTACTTTCTCTTAAGTTAATATTTGGATAGCAATGCTGTCTTAATGCCTAGGCAGTGGTTAAGAGTCCATATTATTTAGGATGCTGCTGGAGAACAATTTATTACTGACTGACTCCTTTAAGGGAAGCTTTAAGACTGAGCAGCTCAATTTAGGAAACACATAAGAGTTGTACAGAGGAAAAATACGAACTTTAGTTCCGTTACCTAGGAATTGTGGATATCTGTAATCTGAATGTTTTATGTTCATGTTTCTGTGGTGAAATCTTGGAGTTGGTTCATTGCCTGCTCATGGAGAGCAGTATTTGAAGTCCCAGTGCCATTGGAATGAGCTGAAGCCTCAACATGGGAGGCTTTAACATGGAACTGAAGAGAAATTGGCAGTAGCAGGAGAGTTTTTTTTCACTGGTTTTAAGAGGCCAGTATGTGGTTAGGGTCAGATTAACATTAAAAGCATACTGGAATTTTACACATGAGACTTAACTTTGGAAGACTAAGCTTAGTGGACTAGAATAGATTCCTATATAATTTGCAGCAGCAAAAGGGGTTGGAATATTTGTTAACTTCCTAGTAGAATAGACTTCGTCTATATTCTTGTGCTCATATAGTTAGTGCCTTGTATCAGAATAGAAGTTTTCTTGATTTATTTTGCCAGTTGTCTGTTTTATTAACAGATCTATATATAACTTGTCTCTATTAAAAATAAAGATGTCTTGTAGGGACCTTCTTTCCTGTTAAGAGTTATTCAAAGAAGCCATCAAAGCTGGATTAAGCTTGAAGTTTATCAATAGCTTAGTCTTGAATACTTACCTTGCTTCATTAGGGAACTATGTAATTGTTCTTAAAAATGTCTTGTTCCAGATATCTTGTTTTAATCCAAGTGGGTGACGCGCTCAGTGAGGAAGATTCCAGTGTCTAAATTGTTAATGTGGTTATTTTTACTCTTAACTTCAGCATCTTATGAAGCATCTTACTGTGGCAACAGTGTGCATATCTGTAATAGCACTCAAATTCTCAGCACTTGATTTGCTGTTCATCATTGAAAGAATGGCATAGAGAAATTCAGAACCAAACTTACTTGTAATGACCTTCCTGTCTTAATTATCTGCTTTTTTTTAATATATTTTATTATTTATTCCTGGAAGTGTTCATGGCTAGGTTGGTTGGAGCCCTGGGCGTCCTGTTCTAGTGGATGGTAACCCTGCCTCTGACAGTGGTGTTAGGACTGGATGGTCTCTAAGGTCTCTTCCAACCGAAGCCATTCTATGATATGGTGTGCTGGAGGCAAGGAGCTTGAGATATTACAGTCTTCATTAAGACATCTCTATACAGCGGCCTCTTTTGAATTCAAGTATTTGAAGTTACTGAATATTTCAGTATAAAAATAGTTACCCTGATTATTGGTGCTCATGATTAAACTCATTACATTAGCGTTCTAAGAGTTAACTGTTTCTGTAAGTTTTCAGAAAGTATTATCATTAGAATTGTATTTAGGTTACAGCAGAAGTCTTTTAAGGGAAGCAGCTTAAAATGCCTTTTTGAAATTGACTTGCTGGAGATAACAGCTAGTGGTGATCTTTGATTTAAGGATCAAAAAAGACCTTTGTGGTGCTAGTTCTGCCAAATGTTAGTAGTTTTTAAATTGCTTGTCTAGCATTACTTCTGTTCTGTAGCCTATGCCTTTGTAATATTCTCAACAAATGCTTTAAACAGTGTGTTTGATTATATTTTGTAAGTCTTTTGTGCCTGGGGCTCCAAGTGTAAGATAACACTATTGAGCAGTTCTGTTCCATTTCATTAGCTGAGTTCTCAGTTACACCTGTGCAACTGTGTATTGGCACTTGTACTCTTTTCACTCATTCTCAGTAGACTGACATATTGTAATGTACTGGTGGTAGTTCAGTAGTTATTTAGTATATCACCATCTTATTCTGCTGATAGCTGCTATGGTCCATTAACCATTTATTTAACATAGTAAAATAGTTAAGACTTGTCAAGTTTTTCTTGCTTAATGTGTGTGGCAAGATTAGCCTAAATTGCTCTGTATTGCACTGGTGCAATGCATGAGCTGTGCTGTAGAGTGCTATTGGTGCTAGAATAGCTGCTATAGTAGACATCTAGTCACGTTAACTAGGCCTTTCTTTTGTTGTGACCTATGAAGCTAGAGCCCAAAGGACCAAGTGGGATAGTCTTCTGGCTGGTTGTCTACTAACTGAGGCACCCTGTTCAGAATAAAAGATTCCTGCTTATTTGGGACTGAAGCGTGTGAATTTCTAGTTATAGCATTCTGTCATCTGGCCCTTATTACTGTTTGGAACTTGAGAAGGAGTAGAATTGTAGGTATTTATCCCCTTGTCAGGATTTATCTGAATCTTCATTCAAGAGTGTATAAAATGGGTTACTGTGGATTCTACTCTTCTTATTGACCTTTCACATTCTAGTTTGTAGGTACCGAGCAAGAAATGGAATGCAGAAGTGCTGTTGTTGTAATAGTGGAATATAGGCACAAACTTTTAATTAAAAATACTTGGTGTGGGAACCTTGAATTTTATTCTTGCATTCAGAAATGTAGGGTTATAAGTTAAACTGTTTCAGTGATACTTAATTCTATAAAAATACACCTGAGTTGAACCAGGTTAGTAAATTAGATTAGTGTACCTTTTAATGATGCTTTTAAGGATCCTTGCCTTGCTTAGGAATATTTGTTCATTGACCCTCATATCTAACTATGCACAGGCTCACACATAATCTCTGATCTAGATATTACATGTGTGTGGGATGTGAATTAAATAAGTGTTGCCTTTAGAATTTGTTGAACATAAGCTTAAAAGAATTTTCCTGCAGGGATTAATATATTTCCATTTTCTGAAGTTGGAAGTACATCTTAAATATTTGCCTTGCTAGGGTAAATAAGACTCTTTCTTGTTATAGTGCTTTTGTTCCTTTGGATATTCCCAACAAGAAGAATTCCACAGAATGGGAGAAAGTGAAGCTTCTGTTTGAAGAATTTGGAAGCAGTCGTAAGTCTGAGATGGGTTATTTCTTTTGTGCTTTGCTTTACTTTGCTACCAGCTTATTCTGGAATGCATACCATTAACCGAACAAAAAGTAACTTTTCTCATGGGGACTATTTTCTAATTTGAGTCTGTTCCCCTGCAGTTATTCTTTATAGTAAGAGTGTCATTCTAACTCAGACAAAAATAATCAAAACAGTTTAAGTATGTAATGGGAAATTAGTAGTGTCTGCTTTCATTATTGTCCTTTAAGGATTTTAATATAGTCTCCTATGATATTTCACTGTGGAGGGGCTTGGGGGGAGTGTGAAATAGTACTTTCTTCCATGGAATTGTCACTTATAACAGCTATAAATGTTACTTGGATACCCTATGATCAATAAGCTTAATCTTGGCCAACGTGTATATTGTGATATAGCAACCTTCAAGTGGCTTGAGATATTGCTAGTCACAAGTAAGAGTGAATGTTTCATAGACAAGAGAATCTTACAGCTCTCATGAGGTTTTTTTCCTCTTCTAATGGAATTTTTTAGAAAAGGTAAACACTAGAATTGGAATAGTTTTGTTGGAAGAGACATGCAAATATCATTAAGTCCAACAGCCTTGTCTCTTCAGGGCTGACCAAATGACAAAAGTATATTAAGATGATTATTCGAATCCCTCCTGAACACTGAAAGCCAATGGATGTCAGTCACCTCATTAGGAGAACTGTTCCAGTGTTCAACCACTTCTGTGATTTTAAAGTTTCCTTATCTAGCCTGAACCTTCCTTGGCTCAGTGTAGATGACAGGATGAGTGGGAATGGCACAATTACCGAGGGTTGTCATTTCCTTGTCTTATTTCCTTTTTATGCTTGAATTTGACCAGGAGCTCCATGTTCATCCATGCAAGCCACTTTTCAAGCCTGCATGACTTGCTGCTTGTTCAGGTGGGCCATTCTTGAGCTCAAGGGAGGTCATCTTTGAATATCAACCAGCCTTCTTGGGTGCTTTTTCCCTCTAGGGCCTTGTCCCATCTTACTCTTTCAGGCAGAACCACAAGCAGCTAAAATTTGCTCCCCTGAAGCATAGAATTATGATCTTACTCTTTGCCCTACTTTTCCTCAAGATCCTTAGCTTTACCCATCTCATGGTCACTGCAGTCAAGGTTGCCTTGGGTATCACCAGTGAATCCTTTTCTCAGTATGAGACCTAGAGAGGAAAATGGTGCTCTGCTCACTTAAGGAGGCTGTCACTGGTGCTTTCCAGGAGTCTCCTCCTGTTATTTCTCTAGCAGCTGTTAAGGTGCTTGAAGTCCACTATGATAACCTCACCTGTGAATGTGAGGCTACTGGCAGCATGTTCATGACATAAGTCCATCATCAGAATTATCTGTAGCTGTCTCCTTCAAAGCAAAATTTCTCTGCTTTTAAAACTGAGGCAAGAAGGAAATACAAGGCCATTGTAAGTAGTATGGGGTACTGATGTATGCAGATGTGAAAGTAAGACTTTTCAATTTTTATGAAAAATGCTGTCTTTAGAAAGCTGCTTCTCTCTGAGATAGATATATTCAGAACTTCTTTCATGTTAAGGTTAGGCTGAAATCTCAGCAAAATATCTTAAAGCTTTCATGAACAGAACCCGTTCTCTCGATTTAAAAAAATGTTTTGAAGTAAAAGGGTTCTGATAATTGCAGATTAAGGTCTTATCACTATGCCATATTCCTATAGAAATACTTCTCTAAAATAACACTTGGAGTAAAGCTTGTGCTTTTTTTGGCTAGAACCAATAGATACTTGTTACTGACTCTGCAAAAGAGCTTTTTATTTATTCAGTGCTGTATCTAATTAAATCAACTTTACCTTAAGAGCTGTTAAAGAGCTTTCACTGGGAAAGCAATACACCATTTGCATTTCTTTAATGCAGTAGAATGAGAAACAAGCTGGAAGAGTACTGAATCTGAACCTATGAAAACTGTAGCTACCTTCTGCTTTACAAGATTGAATTTTTTCTTCTGTTATTGAAAAGCAGTCTCTAAATCCTGTTTCTGTGTTGCGTTTACTCTTTTATTTTGGCTAATTTCTTCTGCAGAAGATGCATAGGATTTTTGGTTTCAAGTACTTGTCTATGGACCAAGTTAAGTCTTCTGAGAAGCAGTAATTGACAGTATAAAACTGTCAGTTGCTCCGTTGCTACCTCAGTGGTACTACTTTGCACATGTTGATTTCTTTGAGCTTTGTAATGTTTCTTTTATACTTTTGAGCTTTTGATTCCATAGAAGGAATAAAATGACAATAAATATATTAATTTTCATTTTAGGATACACTTCACTTTGCTGGAGCTGATTCTAGTGTGTTGCACATACTCCTGAACTTGTGCATCTGCTTTATACCTTGCCTGACATACATTTGTCTCCATTACTCCTTACAGAAATGTAGCTGTTGGACAGGTCCAAGGATTCACAGTACAGTTTTCCTTATGGAGTCTTTCATAATGAGCTCTCTTATGAGCTGTTCACACAAACACAAGGGATAGAGAGGAAAAGTCTGTTGTTTTGTCATAGATTTTGCTGTCATTTTATTTTTCTTTCTGAAGCAAGAGAAGTGTTCCAACAGTGCAGAATGAAATACTTCCTAAAAACTGTTTATGCAGGATCTGACAGTAGTTGAGCTGAGATACAAGCTAATTTCTCTGTGCAACCTTGACATGATTGTCAATTAAATTTTCAGGTCTGTAGATGTTCTTGCTCTGGAAGTATAGTATAGCTAATATTTATTTTTGGTATGCACATGAAGATACTGGGTTGAGATGGGAAGTCTGGATTTGGTTTCTGGCTCTGCTAGCATTTTTCTGTGACCTTAACTTCTTAGGATCAAGCAACTTCAGACTGAAGGGACCTCAGATCTCTGGACACACTTACACAGAGAAGAGTTTGGTGCTGCATTTCTTTTCCTATTCCCTCTAATTTTTTGAGTGGTAGCAAGGCAGCAGCAGCTCCTTGGTTATCAGACTTTTCCAGTTTGCATCTGGGTGTGGTCTGAGTGAAGCTGAGGCGAACAGCCTGACGTGTTTGGTTACTTGAGGGATCCATGCTTGACTGATTCTTTGAATAATGCTCTCTTATGAGAAAGACAGGATAACAAATCTAAGATGAACGGTCCAGGATGCAAGCTTAAATTGTGACAAGCATCACAATATACTATGGAGACCAGAAGTAAGTCTTGAACATAGGTGTTATGACAGTGGTGAGAGCAAGTTCATCTGTGTCTGTTTAACCAGTGAATGCATAATCTTCAGGCTTCTGGTGAAGTAGAGATTACTGGCCTGCTTCTTGCAGGACTGGGGGAAGAACAAAAAGCTGTGCTAGGTAAATTTCATGTCTGAGTTAAGTGGAAATTGCAAATGTTTTCTTGTTTTGCTTTTTTGTTTATCTAATGAATTAGAATTTCAGGAAATCAATTGAGGAAAAGTTTTCATACCTCTATTGTATGAAATTACATCAGTTTTTTTTTTGCAGATGGCCTGACTGCTCTTTCATTTTCCATTAGTTCCTTGACTGTGATTGGAATGTTGGCAGCTATCACTTACACAGTAAGTTATTATGCAAATATATGATGTATTTATATTAATTATACTCGCTGCTGTCATGAAACACACTTCCTTGGAAATCTGTTGTCATGCCCAGTAGCTTGAGTAGCATCTTCTAGCTCTCTTTGTCATTTGAAATCCTACTTCTAATTTCTTGGCATTAAAGAAATAACTTTTGCCAGTTTAAGAACCAGTTTCAGTACTTAGCACAGTTCAGACTAGTTTCAGTGCATTTCTTTGGGGGAGGTCATTCTTCTCTATGGCTTGTAATACAAACTTGCTGTGTTCTGCTGTCTTGTTTATCACTTTCTACAAACAGTAGAGGGGAACTAAATGTTCCTTTTTATTCAGTGCGCTGTAGAATATGCCAGACTTGGTCTGGTCAGTCAGTCTACTTCTGAATGTAACTTTTCTAGAACTATTCTTCATTTGTTTTTACCCCTACAGAGTTTCACAAACAGAAGTCTGGCAGAATAACTTGATGTGTAATGAAAAGTGGGAAACTTTTCTTTAAGTCACTGAGTATCAATTTTTAGTATTACAGTATTAAATGATCATCAAGATAAAACTTTGTGAATATGAATTTTCAAAACCTAATATTAACTGCAGATGAAGCTTTAAAGATGGTATGAATTCAGTGCCTTTTTGATAGATGTTAATCTTTTAAGTTCTTGCTAGAATAATTCTTTCACTGTAGCTTGACTCATAACGTAATAGAACCACAGTTTTCCTAGTGAATTCTAAGTGGTTCAGTAACAATAGCTCAGAATAAAATCCTTCAATTATCTTGAAGTGCTAGTCAGCAAAATGTTCAGTGGTAGGTTGTTGTCAGGCAGAAGGTGAGTCAACAAAAACTATTGCAGAACAAGGATGAAGAGTGCTTTAGTTGTAACTAGATAAGGAGGTAAAGTGCTTACTAAATACTGCCTTTTGACCCCTAAGTCTGTATTTAGTAAACCAAAACAGCTAATTTTTTTATATTCTTGCTGTTCAGAAGACAATAAGTTACAGCAGGAGTATGGGAGTCCATTCAGTATAGATTTCTAAGTGAATGTCAAAACATTGACAGCTCAGTTATGCACAGGCTCTGTGCAGTAGGTATGAGAGCAATTTGCTTGACCAACTAACACTGGTATCTGCGGAGAGCTGAACTGCTCTTGGCTCTATTTACTAAGTGCTTACTCTGAGCTGAATCATTAATCTAATTAAACCTTTTTGTGACTAACATGGAACACTAAATTGTTCTGACTGCCTTGCTGACATATAGATAATGTTCTGGTCAAAAAAAGGACCTTTGCCTAGCCTGTAATAATATGTCAGGTTTGGAATTTGTTTCCCTTAATTATGGAAGGAAAGGATTAATCTTCTGTTGGATTATGTTAGTGTAGAGCACGTGCAGACTTCTTGACCTTCAGGAAGCTCAGCTTAAGAATGAATTTGTTACCTGGGAGAATACAGTCTGTTTTGCTTCTTCTGTGTACCCAAGTATAGGTCTATTACACATTAGTGACATTGGAAAGCATCTGAAGTACAAGAATGCTTAGTTTTATATGCTTTAGTCAATAATAAACTTATATACAGTGTTTCAGGAGGTAGCATTAGAAAGCTTTTGAATTTATTACTAATATTCTTAATTTCTTTATTACTATGTAATTGACATGGATTTGAGTCCAGTTTTTTGGGTCTGTTAGCTGTATTTCACGTTTCACACTTGCAGGTTCAGTTGGTCTTGAGTAAAAATTTCTGCTTAATGTTCAGTAACTTTGGTGTACTGTGCTGTCTGAGGGTTTTCAAAGAAGACAAACCTGTTCTTAAGGCCGTTGTGTAGTTTTAATGTATTTAGAACTTATAGAAATATTGAGTAATACATGAAGTTAGTTATCATGCTTTATTAAAATAGTTGCCTTTAAAAAAAAAGTTAGGAACTAAGTTGTTTTTTACCTTAAAACTTTGAGCTATGTATACAAATGTTTGGAGCACATAATTATTTTGTTTGTAGTTGCTGTATTAGACTCTAAAATCATCACTTAACTTCTTCTGTAAGGATTAAGACAGGAGAAATGAAGGAACTCTTTTAAAGAAGACTTAAGGATGAGCTTTGCACAGTACCTGCTTTTTTTTAAAGTGCTGTTTGGCATTGCTTGAAGGCAGCCATAGAATCTTATGTGGAAACAGTGAATTAATTTTGATACATGAATGAACTGAGGTATAAATGCGTCATTTTCAGTGAAAGCACCTAATAAAGACCATGCTGTTAGAGCTGAAGTGGGAAATCTTTTCTATGCTCTGGTGTTTCTTTGTAGCACTTTGCTCACAGGTAGTTATGGGAAAAGTGGTACTGTACTACAGCTGTTCTTTGGACAACTGGAATGATGTTCTCAGTGATATGTGGGTGTGATGTACCTAGAATCAGATTATACTGTGGGCTCTGCGTTTCCAAATGGAAGGACTTAATGTGAAATTTAGCGTAGTGAAAAAAGTGTGCTGTTATAACTTCTTGAGCCTCAGAGACTAGTAGGAGCATATCCTCTTACTCTATACTACTTTGGATTACCCCAGCCCCTATGGTTGAAAGGGAAAGAAGCGTAATTCTGGAGAGAGTAATTTTTTCTCTTGCTGACTTCCCAGGTCAGTTTTTTATATCAGTGTTAGGATTTTCTGTTAATGCTGTGTTAAATAAATGGCCTCTAGATTTAAAAACAAACAAACAAGCATTAGTACTCAGGCAAGCATATGTAATGCCTGCCTGTGATTTTAAGACATCTAACAAATATTTGTTCTGGTGGCAGATTCTGAGATCCAGAAGAGTATCCCCTTCTGTGAAGGGAGCAGAAGAACAAAGATGCTTACTTGAAAGCTCAGATGTTTCTCAGATGATGAGAAAAGGGTGGAAAATAAATGAGAACATAAGGGAACTCCATTACCACATTTCTGAATAGAGGTGATCTTAAATCTTTTGTTCATCCTTCTTAAGAGTCAAGGATCTGCAAGAATGGGTACAAATCTTTGTTCCATCTTCTGAAAATCCTCAGGCTATTATTCTGCTAGTTCTATATTTTGCGCTGTTTAATAGCTATGTGGTTAGAAAGAAAAGCAAGTAGAGATGCAGGTGTATTCAGTCTTCTCTATACTCATTCCTATTATTGTAGAGAAATTGTTTTACATAAGCATCTAATGAAGGTTGAAGTGTGTTAAGTGATAGGCTAGTAAATGCTTTCATACCTAATCTGTATTATAACAAATTCTTAAACTAAGAATGGTTTTAAGTTAGAACTGCTCTTTTAATGCAAAACACTTAGTGAAAATGATGCTGTGCTTGCACTTATTGCAACTGACTTTGATTTAATCTTAATGTTATTTCTAAGAGTACTGTGAAACAGACAAATTAAGTGGATACTACTTAAGGTGTTTGATATACAGTGTACCTGTTCTATAATTGATCATTAACAGTATTGCTCTGTGGCCTTGAATGGTAAGGATTGAGTTATAGCTGTTTTAAAGTACCACTTCTGTGCTGTGTTAATATGTAGTATTCAGAAGTTAAGAGTATTTGGCATTGGCACCTGGAAGCCTTGAGTTTGTGTAGCTACTGAGATCCAAAGCTTGCTTCTGCCTATGTATGCTTCTAAGCTTTTCCTCTGGGAACATATTCTTCCCTAGGAAGTGGTATTTTCTCTAGATTGTTAAGGACTACAGTTTAAATTATGTAACAAACTTGCTCTGATGACTAATCCACTTGAAATCTATTTTAGTACTTCTGTCAGCATTGATCTAGTGCTCTGGGCCTCCCAAGCAACTACTGATTTAATGTGTTACTTGTAAGTAAGTCTATGGTGAGCTATTCATGCAGTAGAGAATGGACTTGCCACATCTGATGTGAAATTCTTTGGGGTTATAGGGAACACAAATTGAAGCATCACACTGGTCTAGGATTGCTGATGTTTGCAGATTTGTGATGCAACTTTGGTGTGTGGCTAATACTATGGCTTTGTCTTGAATATCAAAATCAGTCCACTTAACTTACTGATGAATGCGTATGTTTGTTTTTTTCCTCACAGTATGAGGAACAACAGAACATTCACACTGAATTGTGGACTTCACTCCATCTTCTAAATGGAGTATCGTAAAAATGAGCTGACAAAGAGCCTTTGCTAACTTAGCAGAGGGAATTGCTGAGTTCTGCACCTTGGGAGGAATAACTGCAGGTACCAGGACCTACTGGAGGCCATCCAGCTGGAAAGCAGCTTGGCAGAAAAGTTTGTGGAGGTCCTTGTGGACAGAAAGTTAAACATGAGAGAGTAATGTGCATTTGTTGTGAGGAAGGCTAATGGTATTCTTGGCTGCATTAGACTAAGTATTTCCAGCAGATTGAGTGAGGGATCCTTCTCCTTTAATCAGTTGTGGTTACGTTGCACCTCAAGTACTGGGTCCTGTTTTGGCCCCCTCAGTGAGGAGAGAATCCAAGAAAGGACCACCAAGATGATGACAGGACTGGAGCATCTCTTCTTTGAGGACATGCTGAGAGAATTTAGACCCTTCAGTCAGGGGAAGGGAAGGCTCAGAGGGAAACCTCATCCATATTACAAATACCTGAAGGGAAAGTGCAGAGATTGCAGAGACAGGCTCTTTTTAACAGTGCCTAGTACCAGGACAAGGGGTGGTGAAATACAGAAGGTTCCCTCTGAATGTTAGGAAGCACTTCTATACTGCACAGGTGCCTGAGCACTAATGCAGGCTGCCCAGAGTGGTTGTGAAGTCTCCCAGCTTGGACAGCTTTGTAATTTGCCTGGCCAACCTGCTGTATGGGTCTCTGCTTGAACAGGTGGTTGGACCAGAGAATCTCCAGAAGTCCCTTCCAATCTCAGGATTTACAAATCTTACTAAGAGTGGCAGGTGCTGTGTTAAGCCTAAAAGCCTAAGTAAATAAAAAAAACTGATGGGATGTTGAGTGATTATTTTTGATTCACTTAACAGTATTTGTTTTGTTGTTATAACCTCATCTAGACTATGTTGGAAAATTCTATTATCACAGCTGTTCTTTTATACAAATAACTTATTTTTTTATTTCTTTTACTTACTATGTATTTAATGCTTAAACTGCCTGGGGTATTTTGTTTTTTATAAATAGTACTCAATGTCTTCAGAGAAGTAATAGTTCTGTGTTCTAGGAGTTATGAGCTTTGCATGACTGCTGGTAAATACTTATTCTGTGCCAGAGAATAGTAACAACTTCTAAATGCTTTCATAGGAGGAAACTTTCAGAACTTTCAGAAGTTGTGCAAGTGGAGGGTCAGTGATATGGAGCATGGGGTAGCATTTAATACAGGTTCATAATCTAAACATTACAAATTGCTTTATTTTTCTTCACCTTATAACTTGATAAACTTAATTGTTATAGGAAGCAAATGTGCATGCTCTGACAAATAATAGAAGGGGAAAAAGTATTTTAAGCTGTGGAAACTCTTATTTCATAAATTTCCATAAATATTATATTTATGGAAACTCTTATTGTAACTAACTTTGGGTCTATCCCTGTTATTTGCCTCGTTGTCTTGAATATAGTACTGAAGCTCGCACTTGATGTTGTATTTACTTGCAGAATATCCTGAAAAACGTTTTCTGGCATTAATTGATCCTTCTTGGAGCAGGGAATAGAGAGCAACTAGGGAAGATGTATGTTCTGAATTGTAACATCCTGAGGGAAGATGATAGTGGTTTTACCAGAAGTGTGTAGATGAAATTGGTTGCAACTTATCACATGATATATCCATACTACTTACAAGAGCATAAGCTTAAATTTCATTTTAAGAACATTGTTTAAGTAACATCATCTTTTGTTGCTCAACATTCAGTGTGACCTTTACAAGGGAAAAGATATTACTGATTAAAACCTTAACTCAGTCGGCTTTTGTGGTATTATATGATGTGTAATACTGAAGTACAGCGTTTGGGATGGAAAAGTTTTGAAAGAAATGTGAATGATCCATAGGGAGGCTCTACAAATCCATGACCTTGATGATTTATACTGATGGCTTTCAGTATGTATAGTGTGAAATATAACAAGAAAATGATAAATTAAGACTACAGTGCTTTGTTTGAAATAGCTTCACAGATGATGTAGTTTGAATCTATTTTCATTAATGAGTTTTGCATTGAAATGGTTTTACTTTGCCTTAGGTATTAGTACATTAGTTGTTGTCAGCACCAGATTGCTATTTGAATTCAAAGCAGAATAATATATTACTCACACAATGATAGGCAGATTAATTTTTAAGTGATCTTGTGCATCTCATTTAGCATGTCCTTGAAGGATGATTATAATTGGCTTTGTAATTTTTCCAAAACGTTTAATAAGCATTATTTGATTTCTCATGGAATTGTAAAGTGATCTGTACTCCATCCTGGAAGAAGAGACATTATAGAGCTCATTTTTGTCTGCTGACAAATTTAATGGCTTTTTCACAAATAATTTTTGTCTACAATAAGATTTACTTTTCTTTCAATTGACTGACTTTTAATAAAGGGGAAAGCTTAAAGCCTTTTGTAATCTGTCTAACCTTAAAAGGAGCTGTTTAATACTGATTTTCTGTTATGTAGACTTCAAACAGTTATTGAGAAACCTGTGAGTTAGTGGCATTTATGGTCATTACTACTTAATCACTCCAATGTCACTTTTTACATGGAAAAAAGTAGTTATTTGACTTGGTTCACAGAGAAACAACCATACATAGGTAGAATTAGCAAATCAATTTGTTCTTTTGTTTTAACAACCTAATTGTTACTGTACTTGTGGAGAACTATAGAAGTTCAACTGCTGGATCAGTGATAGTTTTCTTTCATATTTTGAGTGATTACACTTTAAAAATGAAGTTTATCATTTCCTGGCTGATAATTATGCTCTTCTCTGCCTGATGAAACGATACAGAATATGGCAACTTGGCATAGCAGCTATGTTCAGTATTTCAATTGAGTTAACTTTCCTGACAGTTGATATATCCAGCAAGAACAAGCTCACTGCATGTGCTGTAGTAAGAGACTGTTGTACTTGAACATAGTGTTTAAGCTCCTTGAATTATGTATCACGTGATCCTTGATTGTTGTAGAGTTGCATATTCTTCTGTAGCATTTCTTTTGAATCTATGTAGTGGAAATGAATTTTTGTTAATATGAAAAAATGAAAATGAATATATTAAAGGAGAAAGATACTGTCATGATGAGTGTTAGAGAAATGGATGATCCTCACACTCACTCAGGGTGCGGTCTGTTCTGTACCTTGAGATCTTTAACAGTGTTTTTGAAGAAATTGATAATGTTCATTTAGAAACTAAAAATTGGATATTAAAACTTCTCTTGAGAGAACTGAAGCTTACTTGTAAACATTGAATTATATTTCCAAGGTGCATAGAATTAGCATTTAAAAATACCACCAAGCCATGTACAAACTGTCCATCAGATCATAGAATCCTTAGAGTTGCAAGGGACCTTTAAAGGTCATCTAGTTTTACTCTCTTGCAATAAATAGGGACGTGCGCAGTTATCAGTTTGCCCAGGGCTTGATCCAACCTTGCCTTAGAAGCCTTTGGTGATAGGGCATCAACTACGTATCTGAGCAATCTGTTCCAGTGCCTCACCATCCTCACTATAAAAGGCTCTTTCCTTATAGCTAATCTGCTTTCTTTAAGCTTGAAGCCATTTTCCCCTCTTTTTTTAACACCACAGACTCTGCTGAAGAGTTTTTTGTTTTTTTTTCCCCTTGTGGCTCCCCATTAGATACTGAAAGGCCACTGTCAGGTCTGCCTGGTGCCTTCTTCAGGCTGGACAGCTCTGGATCTCAGCTGCTCCTTGTAGGAGAGGTGTTCCATCTCTTGGGTCATTTTTGTGGCCCTCTGGATGCACTCCAACAGGTCTGTGGCTCTCCTGTGCTTGAGGACTCTACATTTGGATACAGTACTCCAGGCAAGGCCTCACTGGCACAGAGTAAAGGAGATATAGCCTCTTCAGATATGTTGGCTGTACTTATCAATTACTATGAAGATAACCACAGTGCACCTTCCTTGGTACTTATATTGATGTGATTAAAATAAAATGCTAATTACATAATATAGGGTAGTTTTATACCAAAGTATTTGTACAGTGGAGCTTTCTTGTGGGATCTTCATACTGAAGAAGTCTAGCTCGTATTCAACTCATCTGTCTTTAATCATGTCTTTAATGTGCTTGCTGTATGTCCTGAACTGAAGTTGTTTACCTAATGGACATCTATTTGCGTTAAGGCTGTATTTATTAGAACTGCATGTTGTACCTTCTCTCATACTCTCAGCTAATGTTTTGAAACAAGCTGTTATGAGAAGATGGTAACTGTGTTCTTTTTTTGCTTGTTTAAAATTGTGGTGAGCACTTATCATTCTCAACCCTATTAAACGCTATATAGTTGACTCAGATGTTTTAATTTGACTGCTTCATGCAAATTCACTAGAGGGCAGTGTTCTGCAAGAAATGTTTGTCAAGACTAATTTCATTGTTTGCAGAAGGTTCTATGTATGTGCATATGCACATACCTTTTAAAACATCTCAATGATATGGACCTGTACAGCAGAGCAGAAAGCACATGCTCTTACAACTAACAACTGTTTGAGTTTTAACTTAATGTACATAAAGCTAGTAAGCTGTCAGTTAATGCTGTTTATGTACTAAGATCAGAATCTGTATTTTGATGAACACTGCAGGTGTAGACAGTTAAGCATAATCAGGTTCTAGTTACTGTTAGCTTGATAGCTGCCTTTTGCAGTAAGTTTTCACAACTAGCTTCAAGTCCTTTGACTTTTCTAAGGATAACTGCTACGTTCATTTCAGATTGTTTTTGCTGTCCTTATGACTGATCTGTGTGCCTATGGCTTGTCTGGTTGATTACTAGGTGTTTCTACCTTCATAACATAATTTTCAGAAGTAGTATTTTGGTAGCTTGTGCAATTTAGAAATGTTAGATTAGCAGTCAAATTCTTAATGGCAAGCCTCTCTGGATATTTTTAATTTCAAGAATTTATCCTTGAAGTACTAGCTTGTTTAAGCTTTTGTAAAATGAGATTTTTGACTTAGCTCAACTGTACTTTCTGTTTTGTATTTCAGTCACTATTAACTTATCAGGTGACTTATGAGTAAGACAGTAATGCCTTAGGTAGCCATAGGCTGTGGGAATTTGTCAGCTGTAAGGTACTGTAAGATACAGTGTTTGTGAAAGGTGGAAAGAATAATGGCAACTGTTTATTTGAAAGTATCCAACTTTGATTGTGGAATGTGAGGATTGTAGCTGCATCTTTTGCTGACAGGGTAGGAAGGAAGGGAATGCAGGAGGATTGAAGACTAAACAGACTAAAATAATGCTAATGTAAACTCTGAAGTAGTATCTTAGTGCTCTCTGAAGTATGGAGTAAATTTGTACTGTGATGCACTGAGAGAATAGCTAGAATGATTCTCACTGTTCTTTATTGCCTGCTGATATTACATAAACAATATTGAACTAATTGTTTTGTTGTGACTTGTGATTTTCTGGCCTACTGTGAATACAGATTTCTTTGCTAGTTGAGATCTTGAACTATTCACTTCTGTGAATAACAAACAAGACTGTCTTTAAAAACAAATCTAAACAAAGATTTTGGTTTTCCCTCTTCTCTGTTAGAGCTGTAGATCACCTATTTCAGGATGTCTATGAAACTGAATATGTTCATCTATTTAGGGATGCCACATGCATTACCTGTGGGCAGACTGTCAAGTCAGAATGAAATGGCTCTTTAAGATGGATGATTTGTTGTACTTACTGAGTAGTAAGCTGTTAAGGTTTTAATTATTATTTTAGCTCTTAAGCAAACCAAAAGAGGTTTTTGTTTGTATGAATCATTTGTGGGGGTTCATGAGGGAAGAATCTTCTCTGAAATAAGTTATTTTTAACCATAAACTTAGTTTTGTGATATTTTTTTTCAGCATGTATTATCAGATGTCAATTTTTGAGCACTGTTTAAGAACAGGTTAAGGTCACTTGGAAGAGCTAATGTGAAGATATCACATACATATGATAGAATTACTGGTTGTATTTGAATGACTGCTTTACTCTTTAGGATAGTTTTCAAGTTGGTGGAAAAAAATTATCTGTATAGGTAGGTATTCAAGACTTACCTGAACATCTCCAGAAAAGAGAAATCCACAACCTCCCTGAGCAGCTTGTTCCAGTGCTCTGTCACTCTTTCCGTGAAATTCCATTGCATGTTGGTGCAGAACTCCCTATGCTTGAGTTTGTCTGTTTTCCCCTGGTCCTGTCCCCACAGACTGTTGGAAAGAGGTTGGCCATGTCCCTTAAGTATATTGAGACATAGACAGGTGGGAAGACTTGGGCTAACAAGAACAAGGATCTGACTGGCATAGGAGTAGTTCTGCTGAAGGGATCTGCAAGTCCTTGTGGCTAGCCAGCTGAACATCAGCAAGTAGTGTGTCAGAAGAAAAGCAAGCTTTATCCTGGGCTGCATCAGCAATGGCATAGCCAATAGGTGATTACTCCACTGATTTGGCACTTCCGTAGTCATACTTGGAATACTATATCAATATTTAATGCCACTGGTTAAGGAACAGAAATGGAAGCCTACCAAGAGAAAGCTTGGGTAGAGGTTGCTTTTCAGCTCATCTAGGTGGTAGTTTGTTCTCAAAGATTACAACTGTCCATATGGGTGGCTCAGATTTCCCAATGGAGCTGTATCTAGCCTAAGTTAAACTAATTTTGATACTGAAATACATAATCTTATGTGTAGACTTTTGTGTGGTTGTGTTCAAACCAGAATGCTTTGGGAAGCATGGAATTTCTTCCTGCTGTAACTAGCCTGTGATAGAAGTCATCCTCCAGTATTTTTATATATATATATATATATATAGCTCCTATAGTTAAGCTCTAATATAGGAACTAAAGTTGCTAATTGCCTTTTGTGGCAAAGGGGAATTAAATTTAACTTGATATCAATGTTTTCAGTATTTGGTGAAATTTTCCTTGAAGCTATAGAGCGTTATTTTTTGCAGAGCAAAACTGAACTTTCTGGGTTTAGTGGCAGATACTTTGTAATGACTGTGGAATTAAATAGCTGGTTTATTTATTTTTTCTCCAAGAAACAGGAGTTACCTTCAAAAAATTTTTAGTAGGTTAAAAAACTTTGGAGGAAACTGGAACCTTCATAGTGTTTATGGTGTTTTGCTCAAAAGTTAACAGAATTGATTGTTTTACAGTGTGAATATGGAGGAAGAGAACAAACCAGTGATACTTTACAACTGTAACATACAGCAGGCTTAACAGGTGAAAACATAGCAGGAAACAGAAAACATGAATGTCTTTCTTCTTTAACTTAGGCTTATGGTATGTCAGCTTTGCCTCTAAACTTGATTAAGGGAACTACCAGTGCAGCTTATGAACGTTTGGAGAACACGGAAGATATTGAAGAAGTAGAGCAACGGATATTAAGGATTAAGTCAAAGGTATCAACTTTACTGTTCTCACTTACTGATTTTTTTATCAATGGGCTTTCCAGTTTATGGTCATATTAAATTTGTAATCCAGACAAAACTAGCAAGCCAGAAGTGATTAGCTTTCAGTTTGAGTTATTATGAAACAAGTATGGTAGAGTGCTGTTTTGTTTAGTCCACCAGCTGCAGTTACCTTGTTAATGTGTTCTCTAGAAGCTAAACTTTTCTAGTCCTGCTTAGATATATGAAAGACATACTTAATAGAAGAATACTAACTTAGCTTGCTATCAGTTAGAACATCTGTTGTCTAGTTAACACCATATATTTTCCATATAGAGCTGTCATGATTTTAAGTTATACTCATCCAATTATTAATCATCTTTACAAGTAACAGCTCCAAATAGTCTTGCTGCCTGGTCAGTGTACTTTGCTGTTATAAGACGTTAAAGAAACGTATACAAATGGAAATCTGTTCTGAATTCTAAACCCCTTCAGGATGTAATACTACTTGTAAACCACTGATGGCTTTGCAGCTCATTGAGGTGTTAATTATATAAACACTGAAGTTCTGACAAGCAGAGTATAAGCTTTCTCCTGTATGTAAGGATTCCTCACCCTTTTCTCAGCCCATTTCAGATAATGGTTTAATCAGTGACTTTCACAGTTCTGATGGTGTTGTAACCTAATCTTTTCCACCCCATCATTTTAATCCTGGTAAGTCTGTATGTGCTGTTATACAAACTTTAATAGTGGACTCCCAACAGTGTTGAAATGGTTCTGACATCAGCACTTGGTTACTTCTACTCAATGCAGATCCCTTAGATGTTGGGTGGGTACTGTGTAATGAAATCTAAAAAGTAGCTTTCTGAGGTGTAACTTGGAAAGCTGTAGGTTTTATATGGCTGGAGTGAAGGTGCCTCTCTTAATGAAATAATGAGAACAATAAACTCCTGGAAAGTCAAGTATTATTTGTTACTATTGGATTGTGAAAGTTTGCAAGCACCTTTTGTTAGCTAGATTTCATAAGATAATTAAGATCAAAAGTAGTGTCTTTGTTATTAATTTCTGTATTTTCACGTAGTAATTAGTACAAACTAATTTTCCGTTTTGAGTTACGATCAAGATTGTGCCTCACTGTTTAATTCCAGACTTCATTATATGAATTATATGTAAAAAGTGAATTGTTGTAATTCACTAAACCAGGTACCAAGTCTATTTGTTTCATTGATTCAATGTCCCCTGATCTCTTGTGCTGCTTTTCTTAGTGCAGAGATGGTCGACCTCTATCGTCAAGGGATAGACGAGCTGTTCAGCAACTAGAAGAAAGACTGAGGACACTTCGAAGGAGAGAGAGGCATCTGGAAACCATTGAGAAAAGTTGGTGGTTGAAGTTCTGTGAAGCTATCCGACCTCTGAAAGTAAGGACATTATGCTTCTTGAGTGTTGAGGTGTAATAGCTTTCAGCTTCCTTCTTTCAATTACTCTGAAAGTAATACCTCCTACTTATTTCTGAGGGAACCACAACCAATGGAAAGAACACAATGCTATTTGATAGTGTTCTGTAGTTGAGAATTTGCTCTATTTTTCAAATTAGTTGCCATAGTTATCTATACATTTTTGCTAGAGATGAACAAGATAATGCTTGCTATGCCTGTTTAAAAAAGAAAAAACTGCCAGTACACAAGCAGAAGTGATCTACTGCTGCCACTGCTGAAAACCACCACCTGCTGCTTGTGCTCACATCTGTTATCTCCCTAAATGTTCAGTAGGTGTCACTGAATGTCAGTGGTTGCAATTTTTCCAAATGATGGAATTCAGTCACACACCTTTGCTTCATGCACACTTCCGTGCCCGACATTTTGTCAGGCTGTCCCTCTGCTGCCATCATCTGTTGCACAGTAGTAGAATGTAATGGAATATTGTTGGGAATGTTCTACTGCTATACCACCAACATCTACCTCTGGCACTGTGGGCTGATGCAATAAAATAGGAGACATTACTTTTGGAGCAGCTCTCATAAATTACAGATGAAGTTCGTCAATTACCATGTGCAATATCAACTGCTTATTGCTACAATATCCTCATGACAATGCTACAGCAAGTAGATATTGTAATAGAGGTTTTATATTCATGTAGTTTTATAATATACATCTAAATAAAAAAATTAGCTGCCTAATTTTACAGGCAATATTCTCATATGTGTGAAGCCTTTAAATAGAGGCATAAGAAATACAGGCATGTGTAGTTGCTATAGCCTTGTGTAGCCTAAGTTATATTTTTGATATGCAGACTGTAAAGCTGTAAGAAGCCACATAATCACTGAAGTAAGATCTAATGTTTGTCTAAGCTAGTTTGGTTAATGCTAATAAGGGCTTTATTTGTTGTCAGCTTGTTCAGCATTTTACTATAACAACTGTTTTTGACAGAATAGAAAAAAAATTATACTTGGACTGCTTTCAGCTCAGACTTGTAGATGGTTTATTTTTGCTTTATTTTTCAACTTCTGCTATCCTGTAAGGAAAGTGGTTCCCTTAACAGAGTATATGGTGTTGAGGATATTGCTGTTCTTTACTTCTCTAGCCTTCTCACTTAAGAGAATTCAAGCAGTGTGAAGTTCTGTTCATTTCTTTGTTTCAATTGTTTTCTGTTTTGCAGCTCTTAAAAAAACAAACACAAGAACTGGGTAGCTGCTGATCTGAGTATCATGATCACAAACTTTTTCCTGCTGTAGTTTCTTACAGCTGCCAGGCACTGACTGAGATTTTTTTACTGTGTCCTCAACAGGATAAGGGTGTCCTGCTGTGGATCTGTTGGAACCAGCTGTATCAATCACAAGGCAATTTCTAGCCTATTCTTTACAATGCACTCCTGTAGTCCCCTGCTAGTGAAACCTTGCCACCTGTGCCCAGTTTATGATCTGTCACAGGCTTTATGTAGCCTGTGTATGAGGGTGAAATGGTATATGTAATGTGTGAATATAGGACTTATTCAGAGTAACAAGTGTCAGCAGTTCTTAGTTTGCCTTTACTGTGTGTTTGCAGAAAGATGAACATCTTGTGTGGGATAGCAGTAACATTTTGAATAGATCCCTGTAGGCTAAAGCCTGTTTACAATCTTGTTAAGGGTAATTGTATGACTAACAGGTTGTTGAAAACATATCCCTTAGATGTATTTACTTGTCTTCTGGCAAAGGATGACTGTATTATAGGTTTGGTAAACTTCTATGACCAGAAGAGCTGTACAGAGCATGCAGAAATTGTTACTTGTGATGTTGGGCAAATAAATATCAGAGTTCTTACAGCTTGCATTTCAGTCTGTGCTGTACTGAAGGCAGTTAACATTAAAGAGTAGTGCATCATATTAAAAACAAGATATGATAAGGGAATGTGACATGTTTGTACTGTGATGCTGCCATAGCAAATCTGGATGTTATTTTCTTCTCAGGCATATGAAAATAAGAACACTTAGCTCTCAGTAACTGTCAGGTAGATTGTATTAACTAAAGCTGACTGTAGCCAGCAGAAGTGATGTGTTGACAAGAATATATGCATTTTGATTAAGCATCTTGTGAAATAATTGCTTCATCAATAGTAAATTAGATATGTAGAACTTCTGTCTTGATACTCAGCCAGTGCAAAAGACTGTCACTGTAGTGAGATTTTAATCTTAGTCTTTTGATCTTAGTTGATATATATGTAGTTTAGAAGAAAAGTACTTCTGGGGACAGGATTGCCATATAAAATGTTTCTTACCAACTGTAGGGTATAATTTTACCATTACATTGGCCTGTACTTTATGGAACTGAAGATGGCTGTAAGCACTTAGCTCTGCCATTGCTGCTGTTAATGCTGAGTACTGATGGAAACAAGCTGAAATTGAAGGCCAGAAGCTTTCAGCTTGGAACTCTTAGTGGATAACTTAAAAACTGCATCATACGCTTTCATTTAAAACAAATTTCTGTGACTCTTCACTCTTAACGGTTTTGATGTTTCCTCTCATTGGAAGTAGCTTGTATAGTTCAACTTCTTATGTAGCCTTACATTTGAGAAATGTGATGGCTGCATGTAGTGCCTATAGTACTTCAGTAATTCATTGTTTTCTCATAGGGTGGTTTACAATATCACTACTACTTACAGATTATTGTTTATGGTCAGGATGATATTCCAGTGTCTTTTATTGTTCTTATGTTTCTGTTCTCTCATCTTCTCAGTGAGTTGCTCACCTAAGAATCTAGGCTAAAAAAGCAGAGTTGTAGATCAGTAATTCTTGCTGGCAAATTTTAATTTAAAATAGGGTGCTTTAAAGCACACTACTAAACTTGTGTACTTTATGTGAAGCTGTCCTATGAAATTTCAATATTCTGCTATTGTCTCAACTCTTGCAACTGTTTTACTGTTACTTCTATAGTATTTGAGTTGTCTCTGTATAAATAACCTTTTGAATGGCTCAGTTAATGGCCTTTATGGATAGGAAACATTTTTATAGCCATATATAATAGGTCTGATCAGTGTAGGAGTTCATTAAAGTCTCAAACTTCAGGTGAAAGTCCTTGTGTCCAATAGTGGACATGGACAGTGCAGTTTCTGTTTTGTTTGGGATGGTGAGGTTTATGGGAGTTGTAGTAATATGTTATCAATTCCAAATGCCTGAATGCTCAGAAATAACACATGGGTTTTTTACAGCACTAACTTAGAGAAGTTTGAGTAAATACATTAATAGTCTTTGTGTATTGTCCTCCTACACTCTTAAGTTTTGTTAGGTTTGAATATTAGTTATGTGACTTGTTGTCCAAGACGAAGCTTTATATTCTCCTGAGGAATACATTTTCCTTGACATGGACTGAAGAAAATTTTGCAAGTCTGATTTGTTCTACTCAAAGCTGTAGAAAGCTGTATCAAACTCAGAACAGAATATACTGTGTTGGAAAGGACTCACATGAAGTCCAAGTCAAACTTGAAGCTGTAGGCTTTCAATTCAGACAAAGTCAAGGTGCCTAGAAGATCCTGAGGATGTGAGTAGTGAGTGGTATGGGGTTTATCAGGTAATGTAGAAAAACTAATTTGACAAAATCTAGCCTTTTCTGTCAGAAGAATCTGCTCTAGCGTGAGATCTTTATAGGCTTCAGTTCCTTAAGGAGATAGTTGCCTTCTCCAAGTGTGAAGATCTGTTTTCTCTGTGGTCTTTTTTTTAATGGATGGTAGGGTAATCTCTGCAGTGATGCCTGGAGTACTACCTTTTTCTTTCTGGCATTGGTGTTTGTGATGCTGTTACTCACTTTTCATTATTTTCTATTCTGATACTTTACTATTTCCAAAATAGTTCCAGAGGTGCCATTGCTGGCTTCTGGGTTCAGCTGTACCCTGAAGTGAGGCTGTTTGGAGCTGGCTGAAACTGAGCTCTCTTTGGAAGCCAGCCTTCCAGCCACTGCACTCTCAGAACCTTCCTGACAGTACAAATAGTAATGTGTTACTGTTGAGAAATCCAGCTTTGTTTCTTTGTCAGTGTAACTGATCAATCTCATTACATTTGTGCCACCAGTTTTTTCTATGCTAATGGACACCAGCCCTCAGAGGATGACAGTTGCTTAAAATGTGTGTTTCTTTGGTATTGGTTCAAAGTCATGGAACAGTGAAACTGATTCACTATTTCCATTGGTACATGAGTACCACTATAGGAAGTAACTGGGCAGGAAAGGGCAAGTATTCTAGCTCTTTTTGTGAGGGATACCATTCTCTTTTCATGTAGTTGTGCCTACTCAAAATGAATTAGGGCCTAAATGCCACAATCATCTCAGTGACATTTGAGTTATTCAAAGATTAAACAGCTTAGCTTCCCAAAATTCTGGGAGCCCTTTGTATAACTCTAACAAGGGTGATATTGGAGAGATAAAGTAAATGATGTAAGCAGGACACAAACAATATTAGAGCTTCAGCTCTTTGTGTACAGCAGAAGTAGAAATTTACACTAATCATTAATGTCTGAATTATTTCACCTAGTTAAACTTGAATAGAACTCAACGTTCTACTTGAACCTAGAAATGGCTTGCTTCTATCCCTGTTACTGAGGATTGCCTATTTCCATGTTTTTGCCCTAGTTTTCATTTAGTCGTGTATCTTTAATCTTGTATGCTCAAATATGAAAATTAAGTTTTGAGTGACAAGTCCTTACTGTCCTCTGCTTATTGCTGCTTAATTCCTCCAGTTGTCAAGTTTGATGATATGAAGAGGCTAAAGGAACTCACTTCAGGAAACAGCATGTTATGTACTAGTGGCTGTTTGTAATGTCTACAGTTTCACATAAAAATGTGGTTTACTGTTATTTGATACAAACAGGCTAAATGCCTTGGGCAGCTGAAGGAGTATACAACTTTTGTTCTAGAACAAAACCTTGAGGAGAGGTTTTTCTGGCTATTGTGATGTGTTAGTGACAACTTTATTTTCATTCCTTCCTAGATGGAAGTGTATTTAAGTACGATAGTATTTGAGTTACATTTGTTTTTTACTGAAACTCAAGTGTCTTTTCCACTATTGTGGTAGTTACACGCATCCTTTTTTGTCTGTCCTCAAGTCTTATCTCTTCAAAAGTAATTTCTAGGTAACTTAAACCTATGAGTCAGAATACTATGAAAGCTGCTTTCTATAACTTGAGGCTTGAAAATTCCTTTTAAGTACCTCAATAGTGAAAACTGAGGACTTGCAGGCAGAAGTAAGGCATGAACCTAGTATATAGGCCTGCTTGAACTTTACATTGGTCCATCAAACTGATTTTTGTCTGTTCCTCCAAATAGTTTTACGGAAGGGAGCTCTCAGTTGAGAAAGAGTTGTACTTTGGAACGGAGCACCCTACTGGATATGGTAGTGGAAACATGTAATTTCTCTTAAGTACAAATGCTTTCATATTGTGTAGGTTTTCCATTCTATAATATGTGTAGGTAGTGCATTCTGGTAAATGCTGTGTTCATTGTATATTAATATCACATCTGTGTTCTTAATGGCACCTTGATATATTCATAGACTTCTTTAAAAAGATGTGGGGTTAGGACAGATTTATCCTGAATGAGGATGGGTTTAGATTAAATTTCTTCTTTATATCTATTCAGAGGATGATGAGGTAATGCAACAGGTTGGCATTGGACCTTGATCTTACAACCTAAGCCATTCTGAGACATTCTTTAATGCTTGACTCTGTGCTCATTGTATCCAGTAGACAGAAATGGTTCTGTTCTTGAGTGATCATCTTTTTGAATGCTTGACAAAAAATCTGTTTACCTGAGTAAGCATTTTTAGTGCTTCTGCCAAAGCTTTACCAAGACTTTTTTCAACTGCTTGAGCTCTGAGGTCCAAGATTGCTAGACCTTTATTGGAACTCATTTGAGTTTTTTGATTACTTTATCAACCGCAAGCGTTTTCAGTTTCACTGTAAAATATTTTTGCTTCTAGATTGTGTGGGGAGTATTCTTCATCATTGTGGCACTGCTCTTCACTGTCTCTCTCTTCTTGTCAAAGTAAGTGTTTCAGCCTTTTTCTTAACCACTTGAATTACGCGCTTTCTCTTCTAACATCTGAGTCAGTGTGGGGTGGCTTGCTTCAGGAGTAATTTCTTTCCTATGGTATGTCTCCATATGTAGTGCTGCATTTTTCATTGTAGTGCATATTGAAATTGAAATGTGCTAAAACAATCAAGGGCACATTTCAATTTAACTGCATGCTGCTGAAAACAGTTCTGACATGGTAAAGAAATTATAAGCTTTAAGTAAATTTAACTAAGAGTATTGAAGTACTGAGTGCTTGAATGAATTTAAGTTATAGGTACTTTCTGGGCTGGTTAACTTGTGCTTCTCCTTGCTGCAAATGACATGCACATGGTCACATATTACACACGATAATTGCTTCGTGGAATTGAGAGTAATATAGGTAGTTGCAAAGCAGAGATTTTAATGAGGATTGTTACTTGACCAGAAGTTTCAAACGTTGGTTTCTCTAATTTTTCAGACTGGGCATATAAGCTATGTGGCCTGAACTAAGGAAGAGTTAAAACTGTCAAGGACATAAATAAATCAATATAGATTTCTATAGAATAAATGCAGTGAATTTTATAGAACAGTGGGTCTGTATAAGTGTGAAAAAGCTCTTAATCTCTAGGCTTAGTTCAGCTTTTTTTTGCCCTCACTTTTAAATTTAAGTTAACTCATGGATAACCACAGTACTTATTCAATCTTTCTTAATTTCTGCAGTTTAGACAAAGCTCTACATTCAGCTGGCTTTGACTCTGGATTTATAATTTTAGGAACTAATTTGACCAATCCATTGAATATGCTGCTACCTGTTCTTCAAACGGTAAGTAAATTAATTGGTGACATACAGCTATAAGGATGTTCCTCTGATTAGCTAAGCTGCTGAAAGACAAACTGTACTTGTAAAGTGATTAATTTAAAGAAAATTATCTGGATGTGTGTTCTGTAAAAGCAAGGCAGCTCCCTTACTGTTTTAGTTAATGGAGGTGGATATGGAGATCTTGGGTTGATAGAAGTCATCCAGGCAAGAGGATGGTAGTGCTAGAGGTTAACTTTGAACAATGTAGTTGCAGTGTTGATGAAGACTGATACACTTGTTACATGAGTTATACACAGAAAAAAACAATTTTTATGCCCTATCTGTATTTGAGTTTTTTAACTTATCCCCCGTAAGTGGAGTAGACGTACTTCACTTTTCAGTGCATTTATTACACATTGAAAAGATGTTAACTATGCTCTGTGCAGTTAGGCGTGATGTAATACTGCATTACTTTGAAATAAAATGTATGTAAGAAGAAACACTAACTTGAGTAGGTTTGGAAGATGACAATTCCACATACATTTTACAAAGGATGAACAGTGATAGGTAAACTAACAGAAGGGAAAGCTGTAATTGTTAATGTTTTAGTCTCCCCTGAATTCTTTCCATGTTCTCACTGTAACGGTCTGGTATGAAGCATTCCTTACTCAGTTGTTTCAAAAACTATTAACTACTATGGCTTATCACTAAGAAAAGTGATGTTCAGCAGCAGTGTTATCTCACTGCTAAATGCTGTTTGCAGGTATGTTCAGAAATAATGTTTATGTAGTTCTAATTAGTTTTGCTGCTGTGGGCTTTCTGTTCTGAAAGTATTTAGAAAAAGTAGGTATTTCTTGGTCTGAAAAATGCTAAGTATTAATATAAAACTTAGCTATTTTCACAAACCATAAGCTCTATTAACAAGACATACTAGCTCTGTTTGGGACTACCTACAGAGCTTTTTGAATGACTCTTACTACCTCAAATGATTTAGATAAAGTTAAGTAGTTTCTGTCTAAATGGGAGAACATGTTTTCAAACTGAAGATTTTATTGTAATTTCAATTTCTTTATGCTTTCTGTTTTCAGGTTTTCCCACTTGATTATATTCTTATTACAACTATTGTTATGTACTTTATCTTCACTTCAATGGCAGGAATTCGTAACATGGGTATTTGGTTCTTCTGGATAAGGGTAAATATCACTTAAACATTAATAGTTTGCTTTATAAAATTAAGAAATGTCCCATAAAAAAATTTAATGAGTAGTTATTTATTACTGTCTTTTAGAGATGCCACAAATGTTACTTGAATCTGTAATGAGCAATAAATTATACTGCTATATATTCAACTTCTACTGATTTTGAAAGCTGCTCTGCTTTGCAAGTTGTCAGGCAAAACTGTTTTATTGTGATAAGCAATAAACAGCTGATTCCTTTGGCAATGAAATCAGTGGCTTCTGGCTTTTCTAAGTTGTAGCCATATGATTTTGATGCTCTGGAAATAGTAATGAATTGCTTTATTAAAATCAATAACGTGGAGTCAGTAAGGCTTGACTTTATTTTTAGGTGGCAAGCAACTTACTCTAATTTGATATGAGTACAGTGATATGACTTTTCTAAGTATGATGCAAATGATATTACTGTATTTGAAAAACAGGTCTATATCTGACAGCATAGCAGTTGTGCCCTATGATCCTTGTCATATTTCCCTTCTTCGCTTCTGCATTGCTTTTACCACTGTCACCCTGTTTTTGTGGTGACATCCTGAAACTGCAAATGGTGACATTGAGTCCTGCCAATAAGCTGAGGCTTGCTGCTGTTTTTGGTCTTCATTTACCAGATACGAGATGTGAGATTCTTTTCTCTTATGGTACTTTATCTTAGTCAATGGCAATCACAGTAGAGTGTTAGCTACAGGAAACAAGGAATTATGCTATTCTCTAGAGAAGAAAGGAAAGATGTAACAGTTTTTAAGTACTTAAGGGAATCGTGAGATTGTATTCTTCTCTGGTTTTAGGTCTGATTAGAGGAGCAACTTATACCCTAGCCAGAGGATGCAATACTTATTGGCAAGCCAAAGCACTGCTTGATAATTGCGATAAGCAGCACTACTTATTATCGTACTATCTCACTATTAATTGTTTTAGGAAGCTTCCTGATCTATAAATGCTCTGTGTCATTGGTACAGTGATTTTGATTAAATATCTGTTTAGGACTTCATGTAAATATACCTGCAAATCTGCTTTAACTCACTGGAGTTGAGTTGCCAGAAGAGATTTTATAGCAGCTTTCCAGTAGAATTACTTGTTACTTAGGTTGAGGAGAAACTTTTTTTACCTAAAACCAACTTGATTTTTAATTTTTAATTCTTGTATGTTTTCTAATTGTAGCTTTATAAAATCAGACGAGGAAAAACTAGACCTCAAGCACTCTTATTTCTTTGTATGATCCTTCTGTTGATAGTTCTTCATACAAGTTATATGATCTACAGTCTTGCCCCTCAATATGTAATGTATGGAAGCCAAAAATACCTTGTACAGGTAAGATGTAACATGGTATGTGTTTATTTACAAGTTTAGTCATTTTTATGAAGACTTTTCAAACAGGACTCATTCTCAGTATTTAAATAATTTTGTAGCCAGATTTTTTCAGCTATTGCTGAAACTGCTTAGTATTGCACAAGCCTGAAATGGCTGTATATAATGTGACTTAATTCCTTGATAATCTTTATGCAGTGCTGAGCTTGGAAGTATGCTTCATTTCTATTGATAAGAAGCTGCTAGCTTCCACTGGATTTCATAGGTTACACGTGTGGGTAAAAGTAACTGGAACAACAGCATTAATGTTCTCACGTATATTTGAGATGACACTCCTCTGCAGTAGAGGATATTCAGAAAGCATCTGAATATGCTCTAATTAAATGTAAGGGTCAATTTTTCAAGTTGTAAAACTGTTTGAACAGGAATGTTTGAATTTCTAGTAGTTCACTTGCAAAACCAACTTCCTCCTATCTTGGCTTCTTCTCTCTTGGCTATCAAAGTATAGTGGAGGCTGTCTGTACGTAATGGGTGCTATCATCTGGCTCTTACCAATTTGGTGTAACTGTATTCAATATTCAAGCCTAGTGCTTCAGTGGTGTCATCACTGAAGATGAATTTCAAATGGAATTTCTGAAAACATGATTAATTTTAAGTACAAAGTATTTGCGCAGCCTTCAAGGGACACAACCTATTTCTTCTGAATTGAAAGCATAATTAGAATTGTTCATGTAAAACAACTCCTAAATGCTAGCTGTTTAATGTAGGTACTGATCAAAATCTTCATCTTCCTGAATATGTAAGAGATTCAAAGCTTTTAAAAAAAACTAGAAATTTACTGGCAAATGTTTACTTGTGTGGACTAATTTTATATATTTCTATAGAGTAATAAGACAATTGATGGCCAGCCAAAGAATGTCACAACATTTGTATCAAAAGACTGTGATGCAGATGCACCTGAAGGTAAGAAACTTATTTCTTGTGTTCACAATATGAGATGTGTGCTTAGCTGTAATAAGGAGCTCAAATATTTGACTTTGATTTTTGTTTTAATATGGGACTTTGACATAGTTACGTCCAGAAAGCATACTGCTGACAACTGATTGAAGGAAGGGTTATTTTTAGTAGGAGCAGTTTAACAGTGCATTTCTGTTAACTGCTCTCTTCCATTTATTTTAATAAATATGTAGATGATCTTAAAAATAAAACCAAGGCTGGGAGTATTCTGTCAACATTTGTGGTGAACTCAAGAATTAAGATCTGAACTTCAGTGCCAGTTTGCAAATAAGGAAATTCTGCAGTTAAGATGCAAGTACAGGCTATTCTGTGAGAAGCAATACTGGAAGAACTTGACATTTTAAGCTATTGTCATGGAATCCTCTTAATTTTAATTTCTCTGACATCCAGTGTAATACTTGATTATCAGTTAACTATCCCTTTTCCACTGCTGTTTGGGCAGAAATTGTACTGTAGATAATATGGAGCTGTGAATAGTGGCTAGCAAGCAGATCAGTAATGAAAGAGCTTCTCCTGACTGTATTTGCAGTCATTCATATTGGAAACTTTTAGACAGTTTCTGTAGATATTATTCTTCCTTGACACTGAGTTGAAGCTGGGTATTTCTTTAAGAAACCATGCTAATAACGCTGTTTTTTTCTATCGTTCTCCCCCTTTTTTCTTCTGCATACAGCCAGTTCTTCAACCATTTGAATTCCAGTAGCTATTTCAATAATGAAGCTGTGATTTAAGGCTGTTATCTTATTTTTGATTGCTTTGATCAGCCAAAGATTTATGGCCTTTTTATGTCCATGGTTTTTTGTTGAAGCTCTCAATTGTTTTTTCTGGCAAACTTCTAGCTTCTGTGTAAATATGCTGAATTGAGTATGCTTTAGTATGCTTATGAAAGGTGTGACTGTAATTGATAGGAAAGATGAATAGTGGTCTTAGGTCTTATATTCTCACCTTACCAGCATTCTGTAACTCCTGAACCCTGACTATACTTCTGGAAGATCTTAGCAACTCTTCAGCTTCTCTTATTATGAGGAAAGATTAAGTGTTATGAGGAAAGATCTTCAATTCTAAATGCTTGTAGTAGTGGAGTTAACTGGACATGTGTTTTCAAGTTTTTGATCTTTTTCAGGGTGTTTCCTGTGTATGTACTCTCCTCAAATTTAATACACTGATATCTATTATACCATCTACTGTGAGGGATAGTTTTTTTCTAGACTCCATTGGAAAGAAAATTGCTCATCTGCATTTTGGATAGCTGCTTTTAGCCATAATGCAGTTTGAGATGTTTTGATTTTTTTTTTGAGGGATGTAATGGTTTAACTCATTGAAACTGCAATACTGTTATAGTTAAAAAATAAACTGTTCTGTGGTAGAGTTCAGAAGAGTAAAATCAGTCATCTTTCAATATGAGACCACTTAAGGTTTTTTAGATCTTTATTTTCTTTGTAAGCAGCTTTTCAGCTTGGTTAGTATTTGCTGGAAAAATGTATTGTCATTGATAAGCTTATTAGTCTTGACTTCTCTTGGTGAAATTCAGGTTTGATGTTAATCAGACTTTGCTGTTAAATTTTAAGGTTGGTCTGAGAAATAAATTTCTTAAGTCCTACCGGTAGTTGTTGATATAAATACTTTAAGTACCTACTGTGACTTTTTTCTTAACTTTCTTTGAGCAATGGAGGCAATATAGCTGGTGCTTAAAGCTTGTCTTATGTGCTGAACATGAGTTGGTCTGTGTAAATGAAATGATGGCTTTTATTTGTTAATGTGCATCATTGCACTAGGTATGTTTGAGTTGTGCTTTCGTTCATTAGTTGGAAAGAGGTGGTGAAGGTACTGATATGCTGTCCTATTCTAGCCTAACCTAAGTAGAAGGTGAGCTAATTTTTTTGGTAGCCTTTGGATCATGCTAGTATTAACATCTATAGTAGACTTCTGCATCTATAGATGCAGTCAGGTCGCTAACGTATTTTTATAAATGATAAAAAGTCAGTTTCATTGAATACATAAATCTGTTAGTGCAAACCATTAAGTGTTTCACCTGGTTGACTGAGTGGGCTGTGTTAGGTGAAATGTATTACTTGCCTGTGGCATATGTGCTCTTTTGATATCTGATAATTTAATTTACTGAAAGAACTGGTTCAGATCTGTGTGATCAGCTAGAAAATATCAAATGAATTTATATCAAAGAACTGAATTTTTAACTTCCTCCTTATAGGGTTACTAGATGCATATTAGGCACAGATGTAATGAACTCTAGAAAGGGTGGCAAGCACTCTTTTTATTGACATCTTTGCTGCAAGGGCTTTATTTTGTTCAGTGGCTTTCATTATAACTAAGTGCAAATATTGATTTGTCTTTTTCAGTGCTTACTGTATTGTTTTGCTTGAACTGAATTCATTGTTTTTTCTTAAAGCTATAACCTTTTAATAGCTATACTGATACACCTATGTCACTGAGCTCAGTTTTATTGAATACTTGGATACTGCAGAAATCATGTCTGCTATATTTAACGCTACTTCCAAGATGGTAGAAGAGATCTGATCTTGTTTAAGCAGCTGATATTCAAACCTAAGTACTGTTAGAACTTTAGTATTTAATGGTAACGGTTTCTATGTATACTTCTTTCATACTAGTGTCCCGCTTGAAAGAGAGAGCCTCTCAAAGAAACCTGAGGCAGTTGAAGTACAATATTGGTAGAGAAAATTCTAGCATTTAGACTAATTTATAGATTTAATTACTGTCTGTTTTATGCATTAAACCTTATTTCCTTCTATTATTCATGAGGTTAACTTGTTTTATTCTGAATGCCATAGGGCATGATAGCACAACTACAAGAAACAGGCAAACTAGAAGTAACAGAGCAGACTATATCTTATAATTCAATAAATGCTTTTTCTTAGTTGCACTTGAATACTTAGTGCAAAAAGCTCTATCTTACACTGTGGAAGTTCTCCATAATCATGACAGATCAATTTAAGCAAGTACCATGGTGTATGCTTGACTCCATACAGTCCTATTTAGCAGCTGTGAGCAGTATAAGTAGCTAAAATTCCCTGAATTTTTCTTTGTTAATACAGTGTTCATGGACACAGTCATAGAAAAATTAATTACTGCACATTTATTTTGCTCCCGCTGCCGTGAGCTGCTCTAAACTACCTCTTTTCTTCCTCCAAGAGCTCTTAACTGAAGAGAAAAAGGCTACCCTTAAAACTGTTAAATGGAGTTGAACAATAAGGCAGTGGCAACAGCATGCTTTATTCTTGGATTTAAGCCTAGCAGTAAAGTGAGATTCTCTTCTATTGTCAGTGCTCTAGAATAATACATTAAGTACTTTTCAAATGATTGAGGAGTATGTATGCATCCTTAAAAGGGAGTCCTGATCCTAGTAAGAGTACCTCTGAGTAAGAAACCTAACACACTAGCTACAAAATGGTACTTTAAACATAGGTAGTACTCTTGCTGTAAGAAGGCACCATATGTGGTCTGAGTGAATGGCAAAAGCCACCAAGTCTCTTCATAAATTAGATACTTTCATTGAAGTATGGGAAGCTGCTTCTGTTGTCTAAATCAAATCCCTTTTTTATTTTGACATAGACAGTTGATAATGCATGTTATAACATTCTCAAGAGCAGCTATGCAGGGGAACTGGACAGCAGCCCAGCCAGTTTCTACTGCTGGTGAAGCTACATACATAGATGTTTCTTGTCCAGTAGATTTAGACCACCTTTTTGAAGAGATCCTTTTGATTTCAGTGTCCTAGGACCTGTTGACTGACAGCTCTGCTGGATGAATATTGTTGTACTGAATAAATAGTATCTTTATGGTGAGAAGATCATAACTGGACTAAAGTCAGCTGCATGTATGAAGGACACAGATGTCAAAGGATGGGAACTTGTTTTGAGAGCATCATTAATAACAGTTAATCACAGTCAGATATTAATTAAAATAATTTGGCATCAGTACTTCGAATTTAACACTTTAATGATATGAATAACTTTTTTTTGTTCTCTAGATAATTGCTCTGCTTTGTTAGATGCCTCTATGTATTAAGGTTCTTCTGTCCAGGAAGTTCTTCTAAGGACAGGAGTCTTTCATGTGAAGGTGTGAAAGGATCAAGATCAGTCTGCTAAAATATCAGATACATTTTACAAATCTTTTTCTGTGTAGATGGAAGGGATAGGTAAGGTAAAGACAACATGAACACAAATATAAAAGAAATGACAAAAATTAGGTTCATGTTGAAGACCGAGTGATATGGTGTAGTTTCAAGGAGTGTGAACTAGTACAAGATGAACCTTGTACAAAGTTAATACTGTTAAAGGTGATAGGTGGTTAGCTGAAATTTAAGTGAAAATGATAGTTTATGCTGTCCATTGATTCCTTGCTTTCTGGAATCTTTCATCTATGCTCATGCCTTGGATATTGCCTTAATACATATTTTTTATGGCATTTAAAGTAGGAGTTGGTTGCCATGAGTTACTTAATGTGTTCAGAGTCTTCCAGAAAATACTTCTTGCAAATGATCAAATTAAGTCTTTGATTTAAAAACAGGAAATGACATATGATATGATCTGTACCTAAATGCTTCAGGGCAGTCTTTACAATTAACATAAATGTTATATACAGTTTTATACCTAGTTTTTCTGAAACACAGTGCACTTACTTCTGCAGGCTGATCACAGTGACTATTGCTTCCCTGTGAAAGGATGTGATCTCTGGAATTGACATTGTTATAGATTTCAGTCCTTGGTTAATGCTGTGTCTTTTCACTGGGTCCGGGTCCCTTCAGTACTTTGTATATTTCACTTAAATGTAGTTAAATGCTACAGTTAAATCATCCTTTAAACCTGACAAAAAATGAGATTAATGGGTTTAGCTATTTGAATCTCATTAAAAGGTTTCTTTCTATTCTGTTAAAGAGTGCCAGGATCTGCTTGTATTAAGATTCTGTGTAATTTGACTAAAATAGAAGCTGTGTAGCTGGGTGCTGTTTTTCACTGTAATACCACAGCTTTAAAATGAACTCTGAATTTAAAATGTTGAGGAAAAGTATTCATAGGTTTCTTCAGTGTATATAGAGAAAAGTAATGAGTACTTGGTTATACTCAGTTAAAGCTTGTATATATTTTTAAGATAAAATGCCCTTTTTCTGCAACTGCCCTGAACTTTTTGTTCATATGTACCTCTTTTCTTCCTCAATGGTCAATTTTAAGCAATGGTTGTATGACTCAGATCATTTGAAAGCACTGTATTCTCAGTGTTAAGAAACATAGCTAACTAGTCATTTGACTAGTCAACTTTTTTCTTTGCTTTTTAGCACAGAATCCTAGAGGATCTTACTGGAAGCCTTATTTATTCTAGCGAGTCCTGCTAGCACTTTTGGGACTTGCAAATTATTGAACAGCTTAATATAAATATTCATAGTGCCTAATGATCAAAGTTGTATGTTTGCTGCAATAGTCATAATATCAGACCAGTTCATGTTAATTGGAACTCCAGACAAAGCCAGAAAATTATGTATCAGGTTGAGTTTAATTTGCAGATATCCAATATAAAGTAACGGGTCTATAGGTTGAGTTGCAGAAAAAGCAGAAATGGCCTTTTAAATGTTAAAGTGTTTTAAATAGGCTACTTGAGGCTTTAGAGATTCTGTTACATTATTTCTTGTTTAGAGCTAATGTGTTTTTAGGGAGAATGCTATTCCATCTGAAACTAGCTTTCTCAATGTAAGTATATACTGGAACACTGCAGCTTCATTTGGAGTGCTTGTGAAAGCAACCTGTATGTCTTCCAGTGGGAACAGGATTTTCTAGTGAGCGCTTTATAAGTTGGATCTTCCTTTTTCTGCTGACAGTGAGTCATGTTGCAAGTTCATTATTAGTTCCTGGTTTCCAAGCTGCTGACTCCTTAAACTTGTTAAATTTTTGGTTTGATGGAGTTTGACTAGCTTTGGAGTCATCAGTTCTTGCTGAATAAAGTAGCTTTCGGACTAGAACTAAGCCTATTCTGCTAGGTTTCTACATGGTGTCTGTGGTTCCCTTTTAGGCGCTATCTCACTAATGCTCCAGCTATAAACAGGAAAATTTAGGTCTATATTTAAAATGTCTCTAGATAGTTGCAGTTTGTTTAACATCTGAGTGATTTGTTGTGTCTTACACTTCTGCTGTGTATTTGTACTTTAAAGTTCTGTCAGTTTGAGCAGTCAGCAGTTTTGTGATTCGTGTCTCTTTAAATGGGCAGTTATTGGCAGCAATATGCAGTCTGATGGAAAGTGTTCTCAGATCTTTGCAGTATGAAATCTATTTCCCAACATACTTCTCCCTCTTACAAGGGATCAGAAGTCTAAATTTGTTGAAGTTGACCATGAAGTTAGCATAATTGTGGTGAGTGTCTGATATTTGCGTTAGTGTGGAAGCTGAAGGAGCAAATTCAAGTTAAGCAATTTCTGCCAAGAGTCAGATGAGGGAAAGGGACAATTAGTATGTGATGCCACTATCTAAAAACTGTAGAAGTTTATTGTAGAAGATGGATTTTGATAATGAAACCACGGAGGCAACAACAGAGGGACTGGATTGTGTGAAGTGCAAGATAGAATCAACAGTTGTATTAACTGTGCATGTGCCACAGAGGATAGTATGGGATAAATATAGGGGGTAGCTCAGATGAGCTGTGACAGCAGCTACTTTTCATGTAGAAACTGCTGAGTAACAGGCAACAGAAAGACACTTTTCCGTTGTTTTACCATCACTAATAATTGTGACTTGTGGCTGCTGTTACTGGCGCTCCATAAATCATTTTCCTTTGAAATCTGAGAAAGTGATATATAAAAATAGTTTTAAACACCAATCTTCAGCAGCTTGTAGACCTGGGTTGACCTTAACAAAAGCCGAAAAGTGGCAGTCTGTTAAGTTGCTAAATTATAGGTACAAAGGCAAAGAGGAAGTTTCTAATTAGTAAGTTTTGATAGACTTTCTTAAATCTGAGTATGCCTGAAACTTATTTTATCATGTCTGTCTGAATGCTTTGGCCTGTCAATTAAGTTGGAACTTGAAGCAAGTTTGCATTCTATTTCTTTAGCAAAGTATTTATGTTGTATTGGTTGGCGCTTTTTTCCACAATTTTGTGTGTTTTTGATGAACTGTGAGAAAGTGTGTTTTTCAGGGTACTTTCCAGTTCTGTAGCATTTCTTCTATCTGGTGATCAAAAGGGATTCTGATCATTCAGTGGTGTAACCATACCAAAAGTGAAAGCTTTGCTGTTCTGTTGAGAGAAATGAATTGGACATATTACAGGATGATAAATATGACTTTATGGGCCTCTTACACTGCTGGATGTCCCTTGATTTCTTACCTAGTTAAAATGTGGTTGGCTTTTTTTTTGTGGGCCATTATCTTATGCAATTTCTTTGTATAGGTTAAATTAATGTTTGCTTGGGTCAGTTTGGTTATTGCAAATTGACTAGATTTTATTTTCCTAGTGAAATGCTGAGTTGCAAGACAAAACATGACAGTAGGACTTTTCAGTATGCTCTATAGCCACAGGTTAACCTGTGTTTATTCAATGTTTCTGTAGTTTTTCTCATGGTCTGAATTAAACATATGACTTTCTTGTCCAAGATGAGATACCCAATTAAAAAATTCTTCTTGTTTTGGATTTTAAGACATTACTTTGATTGCCATTATGTCTAAAAAGGTTTTTTTAAGCCCTTAGTCTACCTTAGACACCCTTTAAGCAACTCAGTGAATGGATAGTAGAGCAATTCCAAGAAGAAGCTTTTCTATTATAGCTTTTTCAAATCCATGGGCTGCTTCATTTTCAGTTGCTGTATACTCAAAGTAAAAGGCTTGTTTCTCGGAGACCATTTTTAAAACAGATCTCTGCCTTCTACTCAATTCATAAGAATTGTAGTGTTTCTTGTTTTATCAGGAAAGCACTTATATTGATACTCGTAGGTTCTTGAACTTCTAGAAATCTTCGAGTGTTATCTATTGAGTGGGTTTTTTATGGGTTACTGCATGCAGGCCTGACCATTTAACAGCATTTACAGTGCTAGAACTGTAAATGCTGTTAAATGTGGGACTGACTTGGCCTGAAGGGATGTTGTTCATTGTGATACAGTATGATCCATGTCTTGAATCATGTAAGCTAAGTGAAGCATTCAGGAATCCAGGTTTATAAATATGAGGTGTGGGGGGGCAAAGTGGCAAGGCCAGACTCTTTTCAGCAGTGTGTGGAGACAAGACAAGGGGGAACAGCCAGAAACTGTAGCATAGGAAGTTCCACATGAATGTGTGCAAGAACTTCTTTACGGTGAGGGTGACGGAGCACTGGCACAGCTGCACAGGGGTGTTGTGGGGTCTCCTTTTCCAGAGATATTCAAGACCCACCTGGATGCCTACCTGTGCGACCTGGTGTAGGGAGCCTGCTTTGGCAGGGGGTTGGACTCGATCTCTTGAGGTCCCTTCCAACCCCTATGATTCTATGGTTCTGTGAATGTGCTTCATGTCAGGCACCATGGAGAGTAATACCTGTAAATCAGCAGAAGGCTAGGAAGGGTGCTTGAGATTTCATAGTTGAAGTGCTGCTGCATTCAAGGCACTATGGATGTGTATTAACCATCATTCCATCCTACTTTCTTATCAGAGTTTTAAATTACTTCAGTTATGAGCAGTGGCACGGGCCTGGAAGTAATGTCTTTAAGGGTGAAATGTAGATTTCCCCTTAGTTACAGTTTCTTAGGTGAAATTTCAAATCTTTTGTAACTTGATAGATGATTAAAGATTATAAATGCATCAAACCCTTTCTTGAAACTCAAGTTGCAATTTACACTACTAGCAGCAGCTGTCTTGTGCCACAGAGCTTTTGAACGAGTGGCAACAGAACCATGAGATGTTTTTTGAATACCTGAAGCCATTCCTTAGATGCTTGTATGATTTTTTTAATGTGCAGTACATTCTACCATACACCAGGTTTTCTTTTAGGAGTGTATTTTTTACCAAAAATAAGTTTTGCTTGAAATCAAAACTTAGTGTAGATTACATTATCAATCTAAACCTCGGTTTTCCATCCAAAATGCTGCGTGAACTGTTAGGTATTTGTGATGTCCTTGTATGTACCTTGATGTAATATGGCTTATAACTAACTTGAGCATGCAAGACATAGAGATCTGCTCTCGACCGCCAGTAGGGTCGAACAGAGCAGGTTGCTGCTGTCCATCCACTTGCTTTAAGTGTCTCCACAGATGAATTCTGAAACGTGTGTGGGCAGCCTGTTTCACAGTGTTAAGTATGCTTATGGTGTAATTTTACTTGTTACCTGCCAGGAATATTTCTTGCTGCAGCTTGTCTGTCATCCATTGTGATTTTATTGTGCAGGTCTTTGAAGAATTGTTTATTTTGAATCGCCTGCTACATGGCAGAGGTAGCAGTAATGCACATCTGCAAGTGCCTGTACACCAAACTGAATGAACAAATGTTATTGTATGCTGTGTGCTCTAGCTGTTGCAGTGTTTCTCTGCCAGACTTGCTCCATTGTGCCACTGTTTCTCTTATACCAGGGAGTCTGAAATAGTACAGATATGATTCTAATTAGAGTAGGGAGAAATAATCTCTTCCTTGGACCTGCTAACTGTGTTGTTAGTGAAGTGTGATTTTTTTTCAGTTAGATATTTCAGTTGTGACTGCACACTGGTAACTGCTTCTAGTTTATTTACCCGGCCACTGGGGCACTTAAGTAGTGATGTTGCAGACTTCATGTGGAGTTGTGTTGTACCTGGTCAGTTTTTAGCCTGCACTGTTGCATGGTGTTACTTTAAGGTATGGATACTTCTTTTTTTTGAACTTCAAGGATTATTTCAAGGGGCTGGAATATGAGCACCCTCTGAATGGCCTTACCGTATAGTGCATCTGGTGTCTGCTCTCTGCTACTCTGTAATTTCGTCTAGACTTATTGTGGATATAATTGATTGTTGTCCAGACTGTTAATGAATAAATGAAGCCAATGTGTACCTCAGCACTAACTCCTCCAAAGAATGTCAGTGTTTTAAAGTTCTGTGTTCACAGCTAATACCTGTCTCTAACAACAATTTTTTACATCCTTCTGTGAAAACTCACTGTATTTTTAGATTCAGAAGAGGTAGACTGTTACTATAACCTGTGCATTTCAGTACTTAAAATAACTGTTTAGACTTTAAAGTTTGTTCATAACACATTTCTTTATCCTTGCAATTCACTTCTAAGAAAAAGCCTTTGTCCGAGAACATAAGTAAATTGAGCCTGAGGGCTTTCTAATTTGCCAGGATCAAAAACTTTCAGTGGAGCTGACAAAACATGGTTGACTTCAGGTAACTGTGGCTGTTAGCACTTGTTGCTGGGCGTCCTTTAAGAAGCTGTTCTATCTTGTTCTTTTTGGTTCTGTTGTTCGGTCAGCACTACATAGCATTCTCTATTCTTAGTGGTGAAATGCCATGGTAGGTTTCCATCCTTTGTTTAGTGGTTACAAAGATCAAGGAGCTGTCAGGAATATTTGTAACTATTGTTTTTAATAAGATATTTTATCTTAAAATAAGTTGAATAACCTAAATTAAGTTGTCATTAGAGAAATTTAAATGTTACATCAATCTGTTCAGTAATGTTTTAGTTCAGAGGGAATTAAATAAAAGTTGGTTGAACTTCTGACACATTCCATTGAGATGTTTTCTCAAGAACTAAGTGTTCTAAAATATTTACCATCTATTTAATCCAGTTACTGTAGAGAAACACCTGAAAGGCATTTTAGCTGTTCTTTAATTGAAGTAACCAGCTGGAGAACTGCAGATGGTATTCACAATACTACTTGTCAATTGTGAAGCACCTTCACAGTACCAGTATTTCTTTCTTTATCAGTAGTGTGCTATAAATTATTATTTTCCCTCCTTTATATGGTTCTTACTATTGAATGGTGTTAAAAGTTAAATGAAAGAATTGGTTTTCCATTTTTCTTCAAAGAATGGAGATCAAGAAGGATTATTTCAGCAAAATTCCATTTCCTTTTGCTTTCATTTGATAGTAAAGTCTGCTTTCTCTGCTGGAGCTGTTTTACACTTGAATTATTTGTAGAATGTCAGTGTTGTATGTCTAATGTTTAATAGCTGTGAAATCCTGGTTTAACTTTGTTAATGCTATCTCGTGGCCTGTCAGGCAAATAGAAATCAGTGTCCTGCATAAAGTAGTATTTTAAACTTACAACTAACAGAAGAATTTTAAATATTGTCAAGTATAAGTCACTGAACTGTTAAAGGGAGTGGATTTTGTCTGCTTTGATAAAGGTATTCTAGACACCACAGTTTTGGTCTGGGAGAAGGTCATCTTCAGATGATCAAGCAGTAGACCTTCCTGATGTGGCCAATCCTTCACATACTACAGCTCACTAGTATCAGTTGTGGTGTTAAAGCAGCTTCTGTGGAATTCAGATTTGAGGTATTAAAGTGCATTTCTAGTACAGAATCTGTTTTTTATCTCCTTGTTATTGATTACTATTCATCTAAAATAGAAAATGAGTATAATGGGTCTGTCAGAACAGGCAGTAATTAGCAATCTGTACAAGTACCTGATGCTAGTGATTTTAGTTGTGTAACCATCAGCTTCCAGTGCCATCTGTATCTGTATTCAATACCTCAAAATCAAATATCCCATCTACTGTACCTTTTTAGATGGGGTAGTACACTTGATTTAATGAGGTGGAGTTATTTTTAAAAGCTGAATAACCTCTGAACAGCTGAACTGTTGTCCTATAAGTAAATTGCGATTAGCTGATTTTTATTGTGTTAATTGGTACTATTTGCTTTCCTTTTAGATCAATGTATTGTTACTCGTACATACCTTTTTCTTCACAAGTTTTGGTTCTTCAGTGCTGTCTATTACTTTGGGAACTGGGCATTCATTGCAGTAAGTATTTTTATCAAGAGATAAAGATAATTGAAATATTTGCATACTCACACTGCCGTTCAATTTCCCAGATGTTGTCCTTAAAGTAACTTTACTAATTTTAAACTTGCAGGTGTTCTTAGTTGGATTAATTGTATCATGCTGCAAAGGCAAGAAATCTGTCATTGAAGGTGAAGTGGATGAAGATGATTCAGACATGAGTGATGATGAACTATCTGCTTATTATTGTTGATAGCCTTTTGCCTTCAAGATACAAAAATGCAACTTAAGCTTTTGTTGGAAGTAATATCCATATGGAATTGCTATCAAAAAACATCCTTGCACCTGTAAAATAGAGGAAATGTGTTCTTCCTTAAATGGGGTAAAAAACTGAATATCACTTCTAAGCATCACTGTATCAGAGCAAATTGTGAAACTGGATTTGAATAATATATAGAGAACTGTTTTATGATGTATGTGTAACTTTCTAATGTACAGTTTGATAAACTGACTGCAGTTATTTCATAACTCATGTTGTTTTTCTCTTGTGCTTCTTAAATATTTTCATACCAAACTTAGTGTACTGTTCTTTTTATTCAAGCTTATAAATAAAACGGGCTAAAATCCTATGAAACAGCTGGCATGGCTAGAAAGATGTTTTCACTTTCAGATTGATGCAGTTTCTTCATTGATGTTTCTAGAATTCCTGTTTAAAACTATAACTGGTAAGAAACTGTACAGAAAATAAGCCAGAGACGTGAATTTGAAGTTGCAAGTCCCCAGTATGTGAAGAATGTCCTTTTCACTGTTATCACCTGCTGTGGAATTCTCTTAACTGTGAGGTGTCTTTTGCCTTGTCAGAGGAAATCATTAATATAAATAACAATATCTAGTATTGTGGCAGTGTTCTGGTAGTTCAGTTCTGAAGCTTCTGGGTGCCAGGCTTATAACCAATGACAAACTGAAGATCTGATTAACTTCTAATATTTTCTGATGTATTGTCTACTTTGAATTTGCCAATATTTAATGTGGGCGTTGCCAACTTCTTAACAAGTCTGTTTATATAAACATAGTTCATAAACATTTGTCATACATGTCTTTTCAAAATAAGGTTAGCTACACTGTTACTGAGCTATATTTTTGATGCTGAAAATATCTTCAAATAGTCAGTGGTGTCAAGTGAAAGAAAATATTAGTACAGGTTTCTAAACTTCAGGTAGCATTAGAAGTTATAATCCACACAAGGACGTGAAATATAATTTAGAATATATTTTTATAAATCAAACTGACCATTTCTGAGCTGTGTGAAGTTCTACTTGTTTGTGGACTTGAAAACTGACAGCTTTCTTTTTTTTTTTTGAAAAAACCTGCTTCTCCTTGCAGCAATTTGGAACAGCACACTCTTAAGAACTTCTGAATTTTAATTCAGTTCTGGTATTGGAGGTCTTAAGTGAGTTGCTTAGTTAATTTATAGATGCCAGTAACCAATAGCGAACTCTTACAGGGGGGAAAAAAAAGCCTGGATTCTTTAAACTAAGTAGTCTGTGCCAACTACTGCAGTGTCCATGTTGATGTGGCAACCTGGATTTTGGATCCTGATCGTAAGCTAAACATATGTCCAGACTGCTCAAGTAATGGCAGCAAATTTGTTTGCTACCAGTGAAACATTTGAAAGGTCAGATATATTCAAATGCTGAGAGCAGGTACTGGAGCGTGATTAGGCATCCTGTGCTCCCTTTAACTAGAACAAGCTGAACAGTATTTAAACATGACCATGGGGAAACTTGCACTGAATTATTTATAAGTAATTCAAAGGACTCAAATGGAGTGTGGAGTCTAATGCTGGATGTCTGGAAGCTCCCTACAAGCTACACTGAGAGGATATCAACAACTTACAGCAAAAGCTGCTTTGTGGGTACCCTGGTGGAAAAGTTACGTGAGCTAATTTAAATAAAGTCAACTGCTCAAATGTTCTCATTTTTCTTTGTGGCTTTTGCTGATACTTTCAACAGCAGTGTTAATTGTCAACTCTTTCTTTCCTTGGCTGTATAATACACAGGTTTGTTTAATAGTACTGAGTGATATCAAAACCCGATCTTCAGTTTTGTCGAGTTGTCCATTCATTCTCAACTTTCCAATGGGGAAGATGGCTACTTATCTAGGGGAGATTAGCAGCAGGATATTTCTTTCATGCTGTGATGTGAGCTGCGTGCAATCTGAGGCCAGAATACCTAACCATTCCTAGATACTTATTTGGATACTTATTGCTTTCTTGGTATCTCCTGCTTGTATGATTGTTTCCTATTTCTAGGTTCTTATCAATCTGTTCTGCTTTCAAAGTAGCTTATGTATGGAGATGCACTGATAAGCCTTTGAAGTTGTGCTATTCTCTTTCAACTCTTGGATGATTCAGTAAGTACCACCTACTTGACCAAGGCGCTAGCTAAATTTTTACAGCCAGCATCTTACTGCTTGAGTTACAGCTATGAAGAAGCAGCCTTTCTTTCTCTCCATGTGAGTTTGGAAGGTGTTTCAGGCACTTGCTCTCATCTGCTGTTGTACAAGCAGCGAGTAATTGTCAGCACTCTCAACTTAAGTTTTCACATCATACAGTTTCTCAATTGTTCAATGAATGTTTTGACTGCGTGCATTACTGTATTATGCACTGTTGTGATTTTCTTGAGTATACACTCAAGAATTCATTTATTTAGCACTTCATGCATTGGAAACTTGACATGTTTGGCAGTGTTGTGTCCTGGAAAATGAGCCAGAGCTGAAGTTTGTGGTGAAGTCAGCTGCTGGATCTGAACATTCTGTAACAGCCAGTAAAAGAAGACTAGCAGTGAAATGCAGTATAGCTCTGACTTAGAGTACGTTGTTAATCAACACTTGCAGCAACTTTAAGAAGTAAAACTTCCAATATGGTCTTTCCTTGTTGGTTCTTGCGCTTCCTTCAGTAAAATACTAGTAAGTCAAATGATAAATTGCTTTTCCACAAGTTTATTCCTTCTGTGGCAGCTTGTCTAATTTCATTGTTAAAATTGGCTCATTTGACTGCTAGCTGTGAAATGACCATACGGAGTTTCTGTGCACAGTTTCTAGCAAATGTAGCCTTTCCAGACATAACACAATATTCCATGTTAGATGTTTCCTTAATCCAATTTCAAAGATGGAATTTGTCTATAGTAAATTCACATAAAATAGTATCAGAATTCTTTTGGTGAATATATAAATATTTCAGATTAATCTATGAGCTTTTGGTAGGTGTAGTGGTATGGTTAGATTTTGTTTTTCCATTTTTTTCTGATCATTTTCTTTGTTTGAAGCTTGTGAATGTTTAAAGAGCTCATGAGCCTTAAAATCTTACTGATGTAGTAAACAAACAGTTGTCGTCATAATTGTTTAATAGAATTTGACAGCAGTGCCTGCCACATGAAGCTTTTCCTTGCTACTTAATCTGTAGTGATTGGTGGTCTGTCTAGAACTACAGACCATAAATGTGGTAAAGACTGGTAGGCTGTTAAAATTTAAGATGAGATGGTACTATGCAGCAGATTTCCTGCTGATTGTTAAAATCTAGTGAAGATATTTTCCTGCTTGAGAGTGCAAAGTGATACCATTTTTTGTACTTTTCTGCTTTGATTCCAAGTGCAGTTTTACTTCCATTGGAGATGTGATGATGTTAAGGCCTTTGACATCTTCCCACACCACAATCTAATCTCTAAATTGGAAAGGTGGATTTGAAGAGCGAACCACTTGATGGATAAGAAATTAGTTGGATGGTTGTACCTAGAGTTTTGTGGTCAATGGATCTGTGTTCATATGGAGGCCGGTCACTATTGGTGTCCCCAAGGAAATCTGTCTTTAGACCAGTGCTCTTCAGCACCTTTGTCAGTGACCTAGATAGTGGGATTGAATGCACTTTGAACAAGTTCACTGATGGCAGCAAGCTGAATGGCTCAGTTGATATGACAGAAAGAGGGGATGCTGCCCAGAGCGACCTGGGCATATTCAAGAAATAGGCCTGCATGAACTGAGTTGGGGTTCAGCAAGGCCAAGTGAAAGCTGTTGCTCCTGGAGGTGACTTAAGGTATGTGTGCTGACTAGGGAAACTGCTCACTGAGAGCAGCCCTGCTGAGAAGGACTTGGGGGCTCTGTTGGATGAAAAACTGTGGCATAGTGTGCTCCTGCAGTCCATAAGGCCAATTATGTCCTAGGCTGCATCAAGAGAGAGGTGGCTAAGAGGGTAAGGGAGGTGATTTTCCACCTTTTTTCTACTCTCATGTGGCCTCTTCTAGAGTACCGTGTCCTGGCCTGGGGCCTCCAGCACAAGAAAGGTATCGCTGTTTGAACAGGTCCAGAGGAGTGCTCTGAAAACGTTCAGAGGGCTGCAACAGCCCTCCTTAGATGACAGGCTCAAGGAGCTTGGCTTGTTCAGTCTGGTGAAGGCTCCAAAGAGATTTAACTGTGGCCTTCCAATACTGGAAAGGGTCAAGTTGAGCCCAAGAGAACCTGAGTTTAAGGTCTTGCACTTTGGTTGTGGCAACCCCTGTAACCAATACAAGCTGAGGAATATAAGGAATAATTGGACACAGCCCTACCAAGAACATGGGGGTACTGGTGGAGGGAAAGATGAACATGAGCCAACAGTGTGCCCTCAGCCCGGAAAGCCAACTATATCCTGGTCTGCATCAGAGGAAATGCGGCCTGAAGGTTGATAGAGGTGATTCTGCCCCTCTGCTCCCCACTGGTAATACTTCACCTGGTGTACTGTGTTCAGATGTGGAGTCCTCAGCCCAGGACTGATGTAGACCTGTTGGAACATCTGGAGGAAAGCCGCAAAATCAATCCAATGACTGGAACACCTCTCCTACAGGGCCAGGCTGAGAGAGCTGGGGCTCTTCAGCCTGGAGAGGAGACTGTTCTGGGGTGAGACTGTACTGAGAGTGGCCTTCCAGTATCTGAAGGAGGGAGGTAAGAAAGAAGGAGACAGATTCTTTAGCAGTCTGTTGTGACAGGGTGGGGGAAAATGGTTTCAAACTAAAAGAGGGGAGATTTAGACTGGATATAAGAATATAAATGCTAATGGTGGTGAGATGAATGCCTCATCCCTGGAAACCTTTGGGTTCAGGCTGGAGGGGGCTCTGAGCAACCTGGTGTAGCTGTAGGTGTCACTGTTTGTTGCAAGGGAGTTGGACTAGATATTTTTCTTTTAACCTAAACTATTCTATGGACTTAAGGTTTTGTGCTTGAAACAATAACCTGGTAGGTACAGTGTGCCTATAACAGAATCATTCTACCCAAATCATTTTTACTTGAGTAATGTTGTAGTTTAAATCTGATGAAGCCCTTCAGTGCTCATGTTTTTGCTTATGAATTGTCAGTGTGGACATAACCATTAATATTCTTTGAGTTTTCTTCTATTGTTAACAAAGTATTTGGGGGACTTATAGCTGTTTTGTTATCTGACTGTCTTAATGCCCGGTCCTTAACTGTATGGTGGCTTAGAACTGATTTGAAGAAACTTTGCCCACCTGCAAAAGCTATAGAACTGTTTATTCCAAAATAGTGATGACTGCTGGCATGCGAAGCATAGTACATCTGAAGTTAAAAAGTACACTGAGAGGTTGAGCATAGAATGTAACTTGTCGTATGTAAGTAGATACTCAACCTATTCTGACAGCAGTTAAACAGTGAAGCTTCAGTATGAGAAGGAAATAAAACATAGCCTGTGACATTAAGTAAGGGAAAAAATGATTCATCCCTTCCTGAAATCAAGTTGATTTGAAATACACAAGCTATAGCATTGTTCAGGCTCTCTTAGATTGAAATGTCCAAATGGAAATGGGTGATGAGCAGTGTTCCTCAGGGCCAGTACCAGCACCAATGCTCCTTAATACCTCCATCAAGTGCACCCTCAGAAAGTTTGCAGCTGATGTCAAGCTGTGGGGTGTGCTTTACACACCATATGGATGGGGATTCCATCCAGAGGAACCTAGGCAGGCTAAGCAGTGGGCCCACAGGTGAGCCTGAGGGCACTCAACCAGTTCAAGTGCAATGTCTTCCATGTGGGTCGTGGCAACCTCCAATACAAGCCAAGGGATGGAAGGATGGAGCGCAGCCCTGCCAAAAAGGACTTGGAGGGAGGTACAGGTGGATGGTGAGCTGGATATGAGCCAACAATGTGCCCTCACAGCCTGGAAAGCCAGATGTATCCTGGACTGAATCAGAAGCATGACCAGCAGATTGAGTGAGGTGATCCTGTTTCTCTGCTTTCTGCTGGTGAGACTTTACCCAGTATACTGTGTACAGATTTGGAGGCTGGAGCTCCTGGAAGGCAGCAAATTAAAATTTGTGGCCTTGGAGGTATTCTAGGAGTGGCAAGATGTGCCCTATTGGATTGAAGAAAACTGCTTTGTAATGTCATTAAGGAAAAGAGCACTCGTTCATCTCTTTATATTACTCTGCTGAACAGAGGATTTATTAAGCTGTATAAGCAATGCTACTCATGTAAGTGTGGGGTCCAGTGTTTATGTGCAAGACATGCTGAGCAGACAAATGGTGCCAGCCGGAAGTGGTAACAGTAGAAATCTGCATCCTGCTGACAGGAATGCTGCTTTCTTCCTGAGGTGAAGCACATCCACTTTTGCTTTAAAAAAAAAAAAAGCTTCAGATCAGCATCCTGACAAGCTGGCATCCTCCTACAGCGGAACAGAGAGCTGTTTTAATGTCTTTCAACTGCTTCCTCAGATTTCCGATGCAACTGCAGAAGTCATGTGAGGATGGTTCAATCTCATCCTCTTAGCTACGTGTGAACAGTCCCTGTTTTGACAGGCTTGCTGGATGTGTCTTCACAGTTCTCAGTAAGGCTCCCAGGTCCCCTGCCAAAGACATAGCGATAAAAGTACGTCATTCAGACTTGGCAAATCTGTGGCTGGCCTGGATGAGTAATGTGGAGATGGGCTGTTCTTCACATACATGGATTTGTCTGAAGAAGTGTACTCTAAATAGAAATGCTTCTGTATTAGTGTCCTTTTTTAGGCTACTGCCTGAACAAATCTTCCTAGCAGCAGTGGAGTTGTCTGATACGATGGGGATACTATGAACTGAAGAGTTCATCTCTGAAAAATACAGGCATGTTGCTCTTGAGAATGCTACTAAATCTTAGAACATCTTTTTTTTTCTAGGGCCTTATGTAAATTTACCTGCTCATCTTAGGTTAAAAATAGGGCTGAACTCATTTTTGTAAAAGGAGGAATTTTTTAGGCTTTGTTTTGCCATTGTTTAAGTTATTTTTAACTGCCTTTACAGGATTGTAATCCAGTTCTGTGGGCAAATGATCTCAGAGTGCTCTGTTTTATATGAAAATGTTGCTAAATTTATCCTCTAATCATATACCTATTGCCCCATCTTTGCTCTCTGACATGGATGTATTGTTTGGACGCTTCCCAAGACTGTTTTTAGAGTCTCTTTTGCAAATCTTCAGCTCTTTAACTGCAGAGATTATGCTGCAAGGTGATGGATGTACTTTTATTTCCCATACATTTTATCACAGTTCATGCAGCATCATTATTTTTTGAAATATGCCAGTACTCCCGAATCTGTAATGCTCCTGTGTGAGCAATTGCAGTTATAAAACTTTACATATTTGACTTGACTATTAAATGGCATGCTGGATGAGAGCTATTCTCTGTAGTGTAATGGATTCAGCTATCTTGTTCCTGCTGTTCCAGAGAGAATCCTGCTTTGTAGCCACCTATGGTGACTGTCATCCATATGAAGGAGGAAAAACTATCTAATATGTTCCTGTGGGAGGATTGGCTCAGTACCTCTGGAGTTCACCAGCCACAGAAAGCCTTATTTAGCTTTCAACTATTCGTAAAGCACTTTTAGCTGTTTGCCAATGTGTTACTCTCTGAAGAGCAGGTAATGAGTCCTACTGTTTGAATCTTAGGCATTCATTTGATTAGTTCTTAGTTATGAGAAATGCTACTCTACTGTGATGGTGCCAGTCTGACTTGAAAAATTTCCTGGGGTGAAAACTATGGCTCCAGGTGTTGAAATGACTGTTTTGCTATGGCTTGTCTCAGTTAGGAGATAGAAGAGTCCACATAATGACAATTATGCTTATGTTTTATTAATACACAGGATGATGCAACACAAAGATGAATGTAAATTATTTTGCATTTAATTATACTTGTGTTATTAGAAGTGAAAATTATTAAAAACAGGGAGTTCTCATTCTTGAAGCAGATTTTTTTTTCGCCAGAGAAGTACAAAAATGTATTTAAGGAAATGAAGCAGTGCCTATTTGAATTAAGAATAATTATATTTCCCTTAAGTAAGGAGGAAATAGGATAAGGATAAAATTGTTTCATGCTGCGCTGCTCTAAAAGCTTGCTGCCAAAAGGGGATATTCTCCTTTTCTTTCTGCCCCTCTTTGTGTGTTTCTGCTGCATCTGATATTCACCTTGTCTGTTCTTGAGTTGACTAATTTACTGCTCTAATAGCAAAAATGAGCTGTAACTGGAAGATGGAAGGGATCAGGAGGGATGCACTGGCAGGTGGAAGGAAAGAGCTGGGGAAAGGAGCATGACTGCCATTTGCATGATAGCCAATATGTTGCCCGTGGGATCACATTGGAATTGTCTGTAGAAAGATTTTCCATCCTTTAGAAGATTCCACAAAGACATTTATAAAAACTGATGTATTTTACCAGGGATGAGGAAGATCCTTTGTCAGGGATATAGGCTTGATTATCATGGGATGGTCTTTGCAGAGGGACAGCTTGAGTGCTCAAAAGGGGCTTCTTTCCAGTTCTTCTGGGCTGCCCTGGCAACTGATTTCATCTGAAAGGAACGTAGGAAACATAATGAAGCCAAACTTGCTGAAGTGCTTCATAGATACCGTCAGCCATGTTGACTGCTTCCATATAACATTCCAATATGGCAGTTTGACAACTATGTCTACCAAAAGCACTGAGCAGGTCAGATTTTGCAGGTGAAAAAGTACACGTGCAATAAGGTGTAATAGGTGAAGTACTTCAAGACTTTTTCTGGTGTGTATATATATATTTATGCACATGCAAAAAAGGTTAGTTTACAGTCTGTCTGTTTTTGAAATAGTTACTGCTGAAAAGGATATGTTTCAGGCCATGATCCCAAAAAAGCAGAGCTGGAAGAGGTCTCAGCTGGTTACGTGGGCCAACTGGGACAACCAGACACAGTTAATCAAAGTGCTTTTCTGCAAAGGAAGCTGACATCTTATTGCTGTGTGGGTATGGAAAAAACTTGTCTGCTGTTTCCTTAGTAGTCCTTATTTGCATTTATCATGGTTTTATGATTTTTGGCATTGGTATTCCACATCATAACATCATGTAGTGTATTAAGAGTTAAAGAGTTAATGCTCCAGCTCTGTGGATCATCGATAGTTCTGGGTATACCTGTCTCAGAAGAAGAACTACATTCCCCTGAGGACTTTACGATGCTTTGCATTTGTACGTGTTTCCACTCAGAGGGAAAGATAAAAACTGTCATGGGACACACTCTTTCCTTTGGGATGGACTCAGCAGTGGGTGCTCGCTGCCATCCGCCTTCAGCGTTAGCGTAAGGCCTTTGGTTTATTGGACACTCTCTCTTGCTCATTTTATTTGATTTATTAGCTTCAATTCCAATTATATTATTTTGCTTTCTGATAGCTTTAGTAAATTAGCTTTCTTCCTCAGATCGTTGCCGCTGTTTTGTTTCTAGGCCCATCTCCCTTTTCCTTTTTCCCTTTCCCCCTTCCCCTTTCCTGGGGCGTGGGTCTGCAGGTCCCCCACACCAGTTGTCGCAGAACCGGGCCAAACCTGCCCGTAAACCGTTGACAGAACTAAAGGACTGTTGCTCTTCTCCTTGATTCCTGATTTGGTCTTCATTTATTTTAGAAAAGGAATTTCCTTTGTTCCTGCCCTGTAGTATTATTTTTTGAATTTTGTTTTGTTCCTACTGCCCCTCTGTGGATGCTTTTGACTTTGCCTATGCCTTTGTTCAGTTATGTTCAAAACAGGACATTTATCAAGTGAAGGGGATAAGCACTACGGGTCTTAAGTCCTTGATTTTTTGGCTTACTTTCTATTCAGCTTCTATTTCATATTTTTGCTTTTTTTTCTCTTCACTAAGATGTTATGGGATAAAGAGAAGACTAATAAGAATATGAGCAAACATCTTGTGAGTTGTTTGTTCATGACAGAGTATTCCCAGTGGGGAAAAATGCAGGGAAATTCAGAGCTTTTTTTCTTCTAGGTGTATTTTGGTCTGTCCTTTTTATATCCTTACATGACAGAAACAAAAATTTAGTCAGCTACTACAGTGCATAAAATGAAGATGTAATGCCTGAGTTGAAGGCTAAAAAGGGATGCAGAATGAGATTCAGAAAGAAAAAGATTTCAGTAAAAGGTATTCTTATAAGAAAATGGATGGGAGCCTCTCTGTTACTCAGAGTAGGAAAGATAATTAACATGTACTCCTAAGATCATCAGGAGTTTCACTGTATTTTTGTGTGTGTGCCAGTGTTTATTGTAAGGGTTGTATGGCTGACTGATTTGGAACAAAATTTCTGAAGGTAAGCAAATAATTTAGAGAAAAACAAGAAGGAAGAATAAGCTGCAACCTCCCTCCCCATTTCTAGGTTAAAGAATGTGTGTTCTTTTCACGTTGTGGCACTAGTAAGGAGAAGAAAAAGGGAAAATGGTGTAAAGGAAAATGTAACTGATTTGACTTATTCTGCACAGGTTGAATATTCAGTCTAGGATCCTGAAAACCCAAAGCAGGAGATAAAAATTGTGGGGGTAGGTATAGTAATGCTTACTAATCTTCTCAGTGTCCAGTGGTTCACTTGGGTCTCGTCTTTTCTATTTCCAGCCAGAATTTTCACTGTCATGGATACAAAAATTCTTAGTCACTGTTATTAGCAAAGGACAACATCTGCTCTGATTTTTCTGCTTTGCATTTTTGTGATGTTCTTCTATTTCAAATTTTAAGCTGTTGAAAACAACATTACTTCTTTCCTTTTATCTGTGGAAGAATTCTTTTTATCTTTTTTCTTAATATATTTCTTTAAGAGTTGGAAAATCTCTCCCTTCCCTGCCATAGGCTTACCCTTGTCTCCTGAGTTGTCCTAGCTAGCATATTTTTAAAGATTACTTTCTTAAAATCCGTGCTCTCATTTCTTTACCTAATGGTGCATCAGCAGTATCAGTTTATAGTCACTTGTTCAAGTTTACCTATTACTTTCATGTTTTCAATCATTTTTTTTTCTGATTTATGTGAATGAATTACAGGACAGCCTTTCTCTCTGTATTTTCTTCTACTCAAGTGTCAAAAATTTTAGGTTACCTCTTCTAAGACTGACAAAGAGTCTGTACTTAATTGTGTCTAACTACTAATTTATCATTAGATTGAACACTTTGGAATATTTCAATAGGTAACAAAAATAAAAAATCCTAATTCCTTTTGTCTGCTTAGTGGTCTTCAGTAGTTCCTACAATGTGATGGAGAGCTTGCTTTTTTTTCTTTCCTTAATCTCCTTGTTTTTGTCTTGAATTCAGCGTCATTCCAGTGCAGTCGCATGGTGTTTGGTTGGCTTACACTTAGGTGGAGGAAGTTTATTATTTCTTCATCTACTATTTAGAGATGAGTAATAGTAATTGATTTTAGATGAGACTCTCTCCTGAAAGATTTGACTTTGGATTTCCTTCTGGACCTATTTAAACTACAGTGTTGTCTTCAGACATCCCAGCTGTGTGTTCTGTCTTTCAGACTGGTGGCAGTCTAAGCCTGAGTTTCAGCCTGTGTTAATCTGAAGTTACTCTACACTACTAGAATAAGCAGTCACTAAATGTGAGATTAACACTTGCTTCTCTTAATAGAGCCCCCCAGCTACTTAGACTAGACCACTTTCTAGCCTAGTCATAGTAGGTTGGCCCCAGCTAACAACTAAGCGCCCACCCCATTGCTTACTTACTGCCTCACCCCTTCTGATGTGGGATAAAGGGGGTAAAGCCTGGGAAGAGCCTAAACAAGATGTGGCTTGAGATAAAGACACTTTACAGGTCAAAAATGCAGCGCCTCCAAGCAAAGCAAAAGAAAGGATTAATTTGTTACTTTCCATTGACTGGAAGGTGTTCAGCCGTTTCTGGAAAAACAGGGTTCCATCAAATTTAATGATTTTTTGGGGGGAGAAAACAACCACCATCATTGTGAGTGACCTTCTTTCTTTCCCCTCAGTTTTATAGTTCTGCATGACACCATATGGTATGAGATATATCCCATTGGCCAGTTTAGGTCAGCTGTCCTGGTTCTATCTCATTCTGGCTCTTAGTGCACCCTCAGCCCCCTTGCTGGCAGGATGGCACAAGAAGCTGAAAACTTTTTAACTTAGTGTAAGCACTGCTCAGAAGCAACTAAAATGTTGGTTTATTATTAACACTTTTTTCAGCAAAAATAAAAAAATGCAGCATGATGTGAGCCTCTTATGCAGAAAACTAACTCTATCCTAGCCAAAACCAGGACAGATAAATATGAGTTTATTTCTGAGTGGTCTGATACTTCTGAAAGACCTGAAGAAACTGATGTTGGTGCAACCATATGGACTTGGCTGGCCATGGAATGTACCTTGGCTGTGCAATAAAACAAAACTTGCAATGACTGTGAAATAAAACTTGTTCTGGCAATAAAATATGCCTTGGGATATAAAACAGTTGATGGTTGACTTATTCTGAAACTCTCTATGATCGGATTCCAAGAATCCATAATGCTTAAAAGTGCCTTTTAGCTGTTTTGTTAGCTTTCTGTATTTAATGTTTTGCTGCGTGGTGGCTTGTGGCTGGCAGAAGGGATGAGAAATGCTTTTCCCTTCAGCTCTGGCCAGTCATGCTGTAATGCTGAGTTTAGAGAACTGCCAAGGAAGTGGTATGTTGCTGAAAGAGGGAAGAACTGACCCCTTGCCTGCTGTATCCTGCCTGAATTCATTGAGTGCTTGACAATGCTGATACGTATCCTTTTATCTCCATTATCTCCAGGCTGTATGTAGCTAAAATCTTTTAGTGTATCTTAATTAAGGTATCTCAGGTTTTGAAACTCTTTTCCATGGGCACCCTGAGTTTTCTTACAGATGCCTAAGTAGGGCATTCTTGACCCTGGTCAGGCTGCTGCATGTCCCATTCTGAAGTCACTGTCCCTATAGGCTTTGCAAGGATCCAAAGTATGTAATTTAACCCCACATAAATCTGTACTGTATACTTGGTGCTGGGATGTTTGATTGTCATGTCTTATACTCTAGATGCAAAAGAGATTTAAAGCTTTTGATAACAGCAGGGCTACACCATTAAGAATTATTGGTTTGTAAGGAAACAGTCGAATGCCAGCATTCCTTTGTGTTACAGTTCCTGGGATTTTGATTTCAGAGCACTTAATGGAGGGTCACAGTCATCAATGCAGAAATTAAATACATGCAGCCTATTCTACCATGACAGCCCGCTCATCCATTTGTCTCTAGAGCTGCTGGCTGCAGCAGATTTGATTTAACTCTTTAGTTAGATGGTCTGAGTTACTGGAGCTGTGAGGAATGAAAAACAGCAGTTGTCATATTTTGTTTGTATTTAAATGTTATAACCTCAAATGTAGACCCAACTGTTCATAGCCATAGTGTGTAAACAACACTTTCTTTATAAGTTCTGTTCCTTGAGCCTTTTGAAGGATTTATGAAGGATGACTAATAGTGTTCCCATTAAATCTTTTTTCAATCTGTGAATATTCACTTTGAAGGCTAGTATTATTTGCTTTGTTTGATGGGTGTTACAGCTAAAATTGTTACGCTCTTAGGTGAAATATGTTATACTGAAAAACTATCAAATGTGCAAATGTGCTTAAGACTGAAATCCTGTTACCATAGGAATTCATGAGTAGCTGAAGAGTATTTAAAATTCTAAGTCTTCCATTTCTTCTTGGAATTGCATTTTATTTGAAAATGTAGCAAAATGATGTTTTGTTTCCAGAAAATATTGTCTCAGAAGAAGAGGCTGGTCTCACTGCTTTGAAAAAGTGGTACTAACACTACAAAGTTATCACTATAAGAGGAGAAAATAAGTCTAACTCTTCTGTCTTCTGTGTCTCAGTTCTTCTCCTGAAGGCTCTGGTCTGAATTGGAGATTCACAATGATCTTAAAATGTCATGCAACATTATTCTACACAGAACTCATGTGGGAATCCGTTGCAAATGAAATGAAACTCCCATCAGCTGTTTCTATTGCAGATTCTGGATGCAAAGCTAAGCTCCAGCTCCTCCTCACAGAACTCTGCAGTAACATGTGCTTGAGCTCATATATGCGCACTGTTTTACGTCCAGAGCTTTGAAGAAGAGTGGGATAATTATATTTCATAGTCCATTTCAAGTCAGTTTTGGCTGGGATGTTGTATATCATAAAACAACAAAGCTTCAGAATGTCTGTAATCTAAGATTTCCTTGACCATATAACTGGAAAATAGCATAGCAATTTGCCTTGCCAAAGAATTTCATTTTCAGTATAAGAAAACAAAAATATTCCAGATCTTAAGAGTACATTAAAATTTAAAATTAAACAGTAATGACTTGAGGGATCACATGAATTGGAAAGGTGTGAAAATGATAATGGCACTGGAGTGTCTTTCATAAAAGAAGAGGCTGAGGGAGCTGGAACTGTTAGATGTGAAGTCTCATCAATGTATACGCTTATATTTTATATATAAACATATATATGGAGCAAGGCTCTGCTTAGTGGTGCCCAGCACCAGAACAAGAGCTGGAATGCAGGAGTCTCCATCTGAACACCAGAAGCTATTCTGTGCTGTGTAGGTGACAGAACACTGGCACAGCCTGCACAGTACCTGTCCAGTCTCTTCCTTGGAGATCTCCAGAAGCCTCCTGGATCTCGTCCTGTGCCCCCTACTCTGGATATTCCTGCTGGAGCAGGGGTTGGGCCAGATGGACTCTGCCAACTTCAAGCATTCTGTGAAAGTCAGTTAACAACTGCTGTAGATCAGAAGCATATTTCATAAGAAATAACTATACTATTTTCATGTCACACTATTTCCTGCTAAGAAGTAAAGCTCTTGAAAACACCTCCACTCTTTCCTCTGCTCATATTCTGTCAGTTCTCACTTTAGACTTAGTTCATCATCTGATCAGTCTCATGTTTTTCCTCTGTTTGAGATAAATGGTCCCACTGAGTGATAATGGTTTCATGTTCTCGATGCCAATCCTTCATTAGAGGCTATGGGGAAATAAATGATTATCCCAAGGCCTAGTGATCAAGTTCACATGATGCACACTTTTATGCTTGTATGTGTGCGCATATACATATTTATACATGCAGGCACACAAGCATAAATATGTATTCCCCTGTACTTTAGCTGTTGGCTTACAGCTCAAATACCGCATTCACAGCCTTCCTGTACTCATCTCATTCTAATTTTTTACTCCTGTCACTAGATTTAGTTAGTAGTTGACTGTAAGTGCAAGGAATAAAAGCTCTCTCTTTTAATGGGTTTGTGAAATGTCAGCAAATGGAATCCAATCAGGATCTATGTCCCTCAGGATTCCTGTAGTATAGGATAGTAATCTCAGCTCCTATAATTGTGCAGTCCCACAGTGCAGGGACTTTTATTTTCAAGCAGAAATTAAGTCAAAGCCCATTTATACTCAGTTACTCTAAAGGAAATGAAACATTTGTTATTTAAATGCTTATTCCTACTTTGTTAATCTCTAATCTCCTTTGTGTTGTAGCTTATCACAACTTTTAGATTAGGGTTTTAATAATTTAGTCAGGTTTTTTTTTTTGTGCTCTGTTTAAAAATAATAATAATCTGTTCATATTGTTTCCTTTAAAAGGTTACACATGAGAGGACTGTGGTCATACTGATGAACGCTACCTGAATGCTGATATATGGAACACTTCACAGTGGATGACTTTCCATTGAGAATATAGTTGCAATTAAAACTACCATTTATATTAATGAAAATAACAGCAGAGACAGGTTCTGTTTTTCTGTTGCATGTTTGGCTTTTTGTGCCTCCAGTCACACTTCATGACTCTGGTATCATACCACAAATTCTAAATGTCAGGGATAGTATCAATTCTGATAATCTCATATGTTATTCAATAACAAACAAACAAATAACAAAAAAAACCCTCAAAGTCCTAGATTTCTTTTTCTTCCTCCTTCTTCCTCTTCTTTTTTTTTTTAGTGAAATAAATGATCTGTTTGCAATAAGTTCATTTGCTTTTATTCTCCAAAATTTTGCTTTTTTATTTGAGTACTGACAATCATCAAGTCATGTGAAATAATCCTGGATTTCTTTTTACAGTCTTAGTAATTTGTGTAGGCATGTCAAATTTATCTATCTCCTTCCCTTCTCCAATAGCAATTAAGCTACCAAATGATGATTAACAAGGAAGAAATTTGTTATGCATTTATTTAAAAATTTAGAAATTCCCTGGATATTTTCTTCTTCAGAATCCCTTTTATGTTCATGAATATTCAACATTCTCTGTCTGAAGTGATTGGCATCTCTTTTCTCTCCAAGTAATCTACCTACAAAAAGAAAAGAACTTCCATTATTTAATAACGTTCATATGGTTGAGTCTATAGCAGTGGCCACAAATTTCCATAGTCCTTTCACAAATTCATTACTGAGGAAATAAAATTAGATATGATGTTAGCAAGAGATGAAGTTGAAACAATAATGGTATGACAATTGCATATTCAATTAGCCATGTATTTATGCTGTTCCTATTCTGGACTCACGATGCTTGTAAATTCTGATCTGATTCTTAGCTGACTGACTTTGAAGAGTAATTTTTGACAGTAGCTTCTCTATGTGGAAAGTTAAATGTTTATTTGACCAGAGGGGGGAAAAATCTTCCTGTTTGAAGTTCTGTTCCCAAAATCTAATCTGAATCTTACACTTTTTCCTGCATTAGAAGTCTGTATGTTTTCATCAGGTCCTGATGATGGTGGTTTTTATTGTTTGGGTTTTTTTTGTTGGGTTGCATATGCTGAGGGTTCTCTATCAGTATATGCAAGTGCTCCTATTGGAGCAGCAAGTTACTCTCTGTACTTTGAGAAATCAGATTTTTAATTTCTGTGCGTGCAGAAATTTAAACTCATTAAAAATAATAAATAGAAGAAAACTCTGATAGCATGATATCTCCAAAGTGCTAAACTATTGATATACTGATTGGTCTTCATGTCTAGAGTGGTAGATGATCTTGTTTGCAAGCAAAGATGGTGACACCTGTCACGAGAGGAAAGATAGGTCCCTTATGAATGGCAAATGTTTCCTATAAAGATTTTTCAATCAGATAGTTATAAAGAGTGGTGGGTTTTTTATTGTTTGCTTGTTTGCTTGTTTGTTTGTTTTTCATTTTCAGGGACCCAAAAGCAATTCTTAAATGATGTAAGATTGTTTAATTTGATAATTAAATTGATAATTTTATAAAATTCTGGAACTATAATGAATGGCTTGTTTTAGCACACACAAGTTTAGGGCATTTCTGAACTGGCAGTAATCCAAATCATTGTCAGTCTGAGAAATTGGTATGGATGATTTATCTAATGGCCTCATATGGTGCGTTTACTCCAAAGCAGAGTAAATCACAACCTGCAAGACTTGGATGTGTAACCAATGTGTTTTGTTCACTCAGTCAGCAAGTAATTAAAAGGAAGATTCAAGACCTGGCACACAGCACAAGCTATGGTGGGAAAGATGAATACCCCCACCACTCTAAGCTATATCAATCTTCAAATGTTCTGTTTGCTTCCAAGTGCTATCAAGTTAAAGTCTTGTATTAACACCACTGCTTGTTGGAGCTACTCCCATTTATAAGTACAAACCCAGAAAGATACGAAGAGTTTGCACATCCTTTTATATCGTATCCTAGTTCTCCCATTTTCTCTTCATTTTTGGCTTCTGTTTCATTTACTAACTTAAAAAAAAAAAAGACTGAATGTACGTACACTTGTAGGAGTACTTGGACAGTCAGATGAAGAAATTGTCAGAGAGAGAAAATTCCTTTTGATTAAGTATTTATTTTTTGAAAAACACAAGATGAATGTTACTGTTCTGTGCAGCTATCAGGAAAGGTGCCTCTGCACTTTTTCTTTTTGTAGCAGGATTTTCTGATTTTTTTTTTATTATTTTTTTAAATATTCTATTAGAATGTGATATCTGAGTGGAAAAAGAACTGATAAAATGACTTTGATCATGTAAAACCTGAAACTTTTGGAGGAAGCTTCATGTGCCTTTGCAGCTTCAGGTTAACCAAAGCAATAATGTAGTTATGAATCCCAAGTACAGAACTTAACCAACAGCAGTAAACACAGGTCTTGGCTGAATGTTTGAGAAGATGGCCACGCCTTCTATGTCTTCTATTATGTGCAGGGATAGGTCGATGGCTGTGCGAACTTTATGATTCAAGCAATATGTCATCAAATACAGCAGCAACAAACTGCACAAGTGGATTGTTTGAAATCAAAATATATACAGTGGTCTAAAAGAGGTGATAAAGGGCAGTGTTCTTGAAGCTAGGTGTAATGTCCAGTAGCAGCCTGGTACAAGTCCAAGGAAACTCTTCCTGTCTGTGACAGGAACAGAGAAATTCACTATGCAACTAACCTTTTTTTTTTTTCCTCACCTGGGTACAGAGAGACTGCACTTTGTATCTTGACATGTTCCTGAGAGGGAAACCTTGCTTCTGTGTCCATGAAAAGAAAGAACAAAACATACAGTGTCTAATTCCTTTCTACAAGACTCTTTCCCCATCCTTCCTCTTTCTGGATGCTTTCTGTTCCAGCCAGGTTAATCAGGCATTCCAGGCATGGGTGCTCTGAATTGATCAGACACCATTTAATCTTTTTCTTTCACAGCCACTGTGAACAGAGTCTTTTTCTCTTTTCTGACACTTGTTTTGACCTGCAACTTCTTTTTCAGACCCAGTTCTTTTGGTTTCCAGGGAGAAAAATTACTTTGTGTTGGCTTTTCTTCCCTCTCCTCAAAAAATAATGGCATTAGAATGACAAATAGCTGCATTTGGAATGCATATTCTTGTTTTCTATGTTGTTCAGTTAGGAAAAAGGGCAAATTTTAATGGAGTTTTTTCACTTGGTCAGTAAGCTCTATCTGAGGGTTTCTTTTGTCCGTTTTATTACTATTGTCATCTTTTCTTCTGCTAAGAAGAAACTTCCCATGTGAAGGGTTTGGGGCTGAGATAAAGGATGAGAGATTTGCTAACTTCCACTTGAGGAAGACTTCTCAAGTATTGGTAGTGATATTTCAGAGAGCAGTGGGACTGAGGAGGTACTGACTTGCAGAACTGTCTTTTCAAAGGTGTGATGGCTTTCTCATGATCTCCTGTCAATCAAGTTTTATCTCTCTGTCACTGTATACCTCCTTACAGCAGCTGGGCAACCAAGTTTGATTTTAGCATAACCAGCTGTTCCTCCCTCCTTTGCCAGGCCTCAGTGGGTTTGTGCAGTAATTCTGCAGATGCTCTCTCTTTACCAGGAGCCTGAGCTCATAACACCAAACTACTTCACATGCCTCTTTATCATATACCTGATAGCTTTTACTTTTGCTTCCAGATATTTACTATTTCCTGCAGGTCACAAAAGAACTCCAGCAATGCTATGCTAAAATTATTTGCAGCTGTAGTCTGATATTTTGCTGGTATTGTTTCATACCATGGGTCTGAATTATGATAGATTAAATGATTTTGAAGTTTTAGCATACTTAAATTGAGATTATTTTGCCATCAAGTGAAAATAAATTTAAAAAAGGAGAATATTGTTTTCCATTCCAGGAGCAAAGAGCGTTTTATTCAAATTACCTTCTTAGCTGTTGCTCACCAGTACTTCTGCAATTGGAAGTCAACCATAAAAAGAAAGGAAAAAAAAAAAAGAGCAAAATGTGAAAATTAATTCTGCAGAGTGCCTGAGTATTCCTTTTATACTGAGGTTTGTTGAGACAGGAATCTATTTGCTGACTGAGTAGCAATCAAATCTCGTTGAATCTAGATACCCTTCTGCAGATACATCAAAAAGAAAATGTACTCATATGCTCCTCTAAGTGCCCCAGCATAACATTTAGCTCCTGCTGATGTTCACAGAGCGTCCATTAGACTTGCAGTCACTGCAGCTGACTGCAACTAAATTTTACTCATCGCTGCCTAACTCTTGATGACTTCAAGTCATTTAGTTCCTATCTTCTGTATACTTACTGACAGAATTGACAGAACAGACATTTGCTCTTCAAAGAACGAAGTTCTGTTCCACACTGTGATATTACCTAACATGATTAAGGGTGTCTTTCCTCCTCTCTCGCTTTTAGAGACCATTGATTTATGGTGAAGAGAGTAGGGGATTTTTCCTCTAGTCCCTATGTTTGATCATCTTGTAATAAATCCACTCAGTGCATACTAGTTAAGTATTTATGGGGTGAAAGACAGAAACCAGAACAGACTGGGGCTGTACAGGCTAGCAGTTAGGACACTCACTAGGGAAGAAAAACACCATCATTTTCTTTCCTGCTCCAATGAATACTTAATATGAAATTCTGAAATATTTATTGGTAAGTGGAAATGGTATCTGACCACATAAGAAGGAACATCTTTGAATGCATGAAGTTAAAATGAAGAAAATCCTACAGTGAGCCTGAGGAAAAAGGTCCAATGCCTGACACAACATTAGCTGGTATAGGACATTCTGAAAGGAAAAGAACTTTGCATTCAATACCATTGAGAAATTTATTTCTGGATTTTTATTAGGAATTTGAAACAGTACGTATTTATTATAATATAAGGTGTAACAACTTGTTTCTGTTCTATTTGGCACCACAAGAAAAAGATGTGTTTTCATTGATAATGGATTGGTCAGTACCAGAACTAAAAAAAATGCTGCATATTAAATAATACTCAGTTGTCTTCTCTTCTAAAAGAAAGAACATTTTCAGTGTTCCATGAAGTTATGAGCACCAAATTCATGTACAGTTGTTCAAAAATTCTTATAATGCACATGAATATTTTGTTGCAATATATTACAGCAAAGCAGTGAAGTCCAGGCTTACTCTGAGTGCTGTGCAAATGGTGAATAACACATCAAAATGTATTACTCAGAACAATACAGGTGGTCCCAATAATATGGGTATGCACTTACTGGGAAGAGGCAGGCAGTAGAAGGCCACAGTCAGATGGACATGTCACAGAAACTACCACCGAAATTGCCATTCACTGGACGCTCTTGTTGGTAGCTTCAGCTGAAAGGTCACATCCTAAATGGGCACAAATTAATCTAGCATCTCTTTCTGACCTGTTAGTACTGATTAATTTGAAGGATCTTTTCCCCCCTTTACTGATCTGATTGAGGCATTTGCACTTTGTTGTATTTTAGGAAATTTGGATCCACTGTGACTTGATGGTACACAGATAAGGTGAACAACAAATCACTTGCTTTCCAGTTCTGCCAAACACATCTGTTATTTTTTTCTTAGAGCAGAACACTGAGTAGAATGTTGTTCCTTCACAAACAGTTTTGGGGGAATGCTTTATATAGCACAGGTAGTTTGCTTTTAAACATCACATTGTTATTTGGAAGTAAGGCAGTCATTATCTTCATATTTTTTCCTCTCACAAATAATCCGTGAAGGATTTAAAACATGCATACTTGTCAAAAAAGGTTGGAGAGTTTTAATAAATGTATTCAAAGTTGTGGCTTTTTGTGGAGTGTTTTTTTGTTTGTTTGTTTGTTTTATTGTTTATTAGAATTCTGCATGCAGGTAGTTATTTGTTATGGAGAAATTATCATTTATTATTTGATATTTTTGGGGTGTTTGATCAGGCAATATAGAGGTGACAATATGTTCTGCCCTTCTAACAAAATATAGCTTTAAAATTAGCCTGTGTTTAGTTACCATGGTAATGAGTTTTTTTATATAACTGTTCTTATACCTTTTTCTCATCTTAGTGAACATGTATATGCTTCAAGACTTTTCTTAAGCCTTCATATGAAAAAAATTGAACATCTAAAATGTTCAGAGATTTCAAATTAAATGCTGTGTCAATTCACACTGATAGCTCACAGTTTGAGAATAAATATTTTCAGATGTGTCTCTTCTTAAGCTATCAATCCAGGCCATGTATAGATATACAAGCCTAGATATAGAGGGCTAAAATATGTGATACTATGAAAGAAAATAAAACGTGATAAATTTAAGATGTCCCTTTAGTTATCCTGTACTTCAGGGATCAACTCAAATTACTCCTTGGAGATAGTGGCTTTATTCATTCCTGACAACCTTCAGTAATCAAAGCTCTCGAGTTTTTTAGTGAGAAAGAGACTAGAAAGAAATGGAGGAAATACTTGTAAATGTGGTAATCTCAAAATAATGTTATCTATAAATCTATGCATATTCTTAATGCACACTTTTGCTCCAAATCCCGAGGTACATAACTCTGACATCTGCAGCAACTGTGCATGAAAAGTTTCTCAGAGACAACATCTTGGGGGAGAATCTCACTGACGGACACAGGTGTGGGTGTCTTCTCCAGTGTGTTAATCTGGGGAGATTTTGTTATGCTTATACTCTGGGGATTAGTTATAAGAACCAGAGATGATAAGAGTAAGCCAAATTCAAATTAAGTTTTAAGTCTTAAGTGCATTTTAAACTTGAAGACATATAGGGCTAGTACCAATGTAATCATTGTTTCTATTAATTAATTAATTGGAGATTCGTATGAGGTTACAAAAGCAAATTGCGCAGCATTGTAGGAGTGGGGTTGTGTGGACAGAAATAGGGAATAGCTGGCAATATAAAATTGCTAAACTAGAAGTATTTAATTGAACTATTGTGATTAAGTAATGTAGCTGTGAACACTGAGACTTGGAAGATGAGAAAGAAAAAATTTTTAGATTATAATGAAAGGTCTGGGGTTTAGAGAGGGACAAGCACACAAGACTGCCTTATGTTTGAAGCATGATGCCTTATGTTTGAAGTACAGTTTTAATGCTGCCATTTTTTTCTGTTATCTTAGGAAGTTCAGTAAAAGAGGCTAACAAGTTCTGCCATGCAAGACATTTGAAAGTACCTGTCTTTTTCCTTTTTTTTGGGGGGGAGGGATAGACCTTAAAAAACAGATGACATAAAATTCTTGAATATTTAACTTAATTTCTAAAATATTTTGTTTCTATGTGTATTTTCTTAAGTATCCAAATTGTGTTCATAGTCTAAAACCATCTTTAAATTTTGACATGATTAAACTTCTCAGCTATAACTGCAACACCACAGTATTGTAACTTATATTTCCCCAAACACAGTACAGATGCAAGATGTTCAGTTTGTTTACTTCACTTTCTAAAATAGTATTCTGGATTTCCAGAGTACTGCTTGCAACTACTCCATAAACTGAGCAGTGCAAAATAAAAATGAGATGTCCTATAAATATCTATAGTCTAACACCAGCAGCCAAACCAGGAAATGATGGGCTTTGCCAGCATCACAATGACCACTGATGTTTTACTCAATGAGGTGCTCCCCAATGAAATGGGGAGAAAAAATATAATGACAAGAAGCTGAAGGGCTGAAATTAGGGCAGGGAGGTCATTCAACAGTTACTGTCATGGGCACAACAGGCAGTGTAGGGAGATTAATGTAATTTATTGCCTTTTATTAATGAACTAGAGTAGTGAGAATGGAAATCAACTAGAAACACCTTCCACACATCCACCTTCCTCTCCTTCCTTCCCAGAGCAGTATGTGGGCTTGGGGTAGAGGGGCTACGGTCATTTCACAGAGCTTTGTCACTGCTGCTTCACTGTGGTCAGTCTGACCTTGCTCCGCATGGTTCCCTCCCATGGGATTCAGTCCTTCCCCAGCTGATCCCACGTGGGCTTCCCACAGGCTGTAGCTCTCCCAGCACTGCTTCAACACAACTCCATAGCATGGGGCCCATTCTTCAGGAGGTGCTCTACGCAGGTGCCCCCAGGCAGCAGCTCTCCCAGAACCTACTGGCCCACAACAGGCTCCTCTCCCTGGGCTGCAGCTCTGGCTCAGAGCCTGATCCTGTCAGAGCTCTCCATGGGTTGTTGTTTCTTCAGATCACATCCACCATGTCCTCCTCCGTGGCTGCATGAGGATATCTGTTCCGTGTGGTGCTCGTGGGCTGCAGAGGGTCAGCCTGCTCCATCATGCAGCCTGCTCCTGGGCAGCAGGGAGCTTCTGAACCATACATGGAGCACATCCTGACCTCTTTCTGCCCTGACTTTGGTGGTTGCAGGGCTGCTTCTCTCATATTTCTCACCCCTCTCTTTCAGCTGTTGTGCAGTTTTCCCTTCCCTAAATCTGCACCCCCAGAGCACACCGAGTTGGTCATGGCTCAGCTCTGGCAGCAGTGGATGTCTTCTGGAGTGGCTGGAACTAGCTCTGATCTGACATGAGGCAGTGCTGGGCTCTGCTCACGGAGGTGAACCTTGCAATAGTACACAGTCTTGGCAATACTTTTGACATCAGAATTCTTCTTTGTTTTTTAAAGAGTTTCACCGAGGGCCCCTCTGTGTCAGACTCAGTCTTACACTGAAAGACTTGAAACCAAATTAGACCTTGTTTCAAAGGAAGCTTACCTGTTACAAATCTGTCTATGGGGTAACATGCTTTCATGGCACAATACTTTAAAAGGTAGGCATAGCTATAAATACAATTGCTGGACTACATTCATTTAACTTCATGTGACCAACGTGTGTCCAGTTATACACAGGACTAGAGTGAGAAAAACAACTGCACCTTCTTTCTCAGTGCAGATGGACAACGGCACAGAGACAGCTGTTACAGTACATTCCAGAACTGGTAGTCTGCTCTTGCTTTAGACTCGGTAGTTGAATGCCTTTAACAAAAGATGATGGTTTCAGTTCCACTAAATCTTTAGCTCATATGAATGCATACAGGGTGCAAGCTTGCTTTCACGTGAGTCTGTTCTAATAGTGATATTGAAACATTCACTGGCAATAGAATGAAAAAGAAGTGTAGTCATTAACTTAGAATAGTCTTATCTCACTTGCCAAAACCCCCAGGGGGGAGGTGTAAATGGTATCACTACCATTATATGTCTGAGCAATAAGACCAATTCACAACAAGACAAGAGATGTAGAGCATTTTATTATTTTTTTTTAACTAGGGTTAAAGGATTGTTAAGAACAAACCTGCTTGGGCTACTCTTTGAGTGTTTTGGGAAGTGTGGACGTTGTTTTGCAATAAGGAGCCACCTCTACCTGACTTGTCTGCTTCTGCATTTACTTTGGACTAATTTCTCCAGGGAAACAGGCACTTGTGTGATTACTCAAGGAGCTAGGCTCATTCATATATCTACCAACCATCATTTACAATTGTGAGACATTTCAGCTGAAATTCATTTCAATACACAAAGCAACACTTCAAGCACTAGACATGTCTCAAATCCTCTTAAACTTTATTTTTAAAACTGTATTGTTTGTGTGATGGATAGACCTAGTGAAATAGTTCTCCACAAAAAATCATTTCCATCTTTTTTGAATATTCTATCTCATCTGTCTCAAATCCTCTTCTTCATAAGCACATAACTTCTGCAAATGCTAATCTAGTCGTCAGACCTGTGCGTTATTGTCTGCTAATTTAGTCTTCAGACTTTTGCATTATTGTCCTATAGTTCTGATTTTAGATTCATTTAGGACAGTAACACATTGCACAGACGTATATACTTCAGGCCCTTTGCTGTTTGCAAGCAGTATCTTTCATTAAGTCTTAATGCATGTGGTCTGAGCACAACAGAGTAAGAGTCTGGCTGCTAAATCAAAAGTAGCATTGGCTGTATTGTTGAAGATGTTTGAAGAAATTCTCTAACGTGCCAGAACCTCTTAGTTGACAGTCTGTTGTTGAATCTATATTAATGCTTAAGTTCAAATCAGAAACAGATTTCCAATGAGAGTCTTCTGACCATACTTTGAGTTGCATTGTGGTGAAGTCTCAGGATCTGAAATGAAATCTAAGGTGTGTCGAGGAGAAACTCTAGTGCGCTGCAGCCACTTTTGAAAATTAAACCTGTGGGACCAGTACAGAAGTTGTCTAAATTAAAATCTTCAAAATGCATATACTGTGGGTACCTATCAAGTTCTCAGCACAAAATATTTCCCTCTGCTAACTTGTTGTGCAGTGCTACTCTTCAGTGTAGGCATAGCTTAGATTTCTTTTTTTTCTTCTTTTTTTTTTTTTTTTTTTTTTTTTCTGGCAGCGATATTTATGCAGTTTAGGAAAGAATGAGGACACTAGGTTTAAATCCTTTCTGCAAATCACAATTTGTTCAAATTATCTTTCTTTTCAATTGGCTCGTTACCAGTAAATAACAATGTGTGCATATCTGTCTGTCCTAGTACTGTGCTAGAAGTCTGATGGCAGAACCTCATCTGTCACTTCTGGATTTTAACCTGATCTCAATCACAAAATCCTTAAGTTAAGGGGAAGAGATAAATTTACTAAAAATGGGTCTTGTTCAAAATGCATGAAGTCTTGTCTATAGTGAAGCAAAGGAGGAAAAGAGAAATTGACACTATAGGTTTTTCCTGTTATTCACTAACATTTTTGTCTCCTCTTGACTATTGGTCAGTTGCTAAAATAGCACTGTGCAAAACTGAACCCTTAATTGATTTATGAGGAGACTATTCAGATGGTATAAGTAGGCTTTATTATCACCACATTAATAATTCAGCTCTTTAGCAAAAAGCAAAGAATAAAAACAGTTTCTTTACCAAGCTTAAGTCCACCTTGAAAACAAGGGAAACTTTATTCAAAAATCTGTCTGCGTTCTGATGACTTTTTCAGTGATTTTTCGCAAGCTCTATCATACAAAGAGTGAAACTGTTTAATTTATTTCCAGTTCCTAATTCATGTACTGTGTATAGCAATATTCTCACTAGTAACACATCTTCACATGGCACCTTGCTATAAAAATTGGACTCTCGCCCCACTTTAAATTTACTGCAACTGGCACTCATGCTGAGACTGCAACTATTTAGGACCTCTCTTTCTCCCTCCAGCTCCTCCTGGTGCGAGAGCTGCCGCCCTACTCTTTTCTGTTGTGTCTTCTTTTGAAGGCAAGAACTCCTATATAGAAATAAAAAAGCTGAGGTACAGGAGAGGGAAAAAAGCAGTTTGCTGCTGCAGCATGCTTCAAATGGGAACTGCAGAAAAAGGGAAAAGAAGTAACTTGTGCCTTTCTCCAGAATAGCTTGAGTTCCTGGGGAACTCGTTGGAGTGAAGAGCAGGATGAGCTGAGAAAGGCCCTGCAGTCCATGCTCTCCTTGCAAATATATTGTTGGGAGGGAGGATGTTTGTAAGCACTCTTAAAAAAATCTTTCTTCTCACCAGTAGTTGGATTTTTTGTGTTAATACAGTTATTAGACATATGTTATTTGTGTACTAACCAGATCTTTTGTGTCTAGCAGCAGGTAAGAAGAGGCACAGTTTCACTTCAAGGCTTCCATTGAAGATCTTGGCACAGTGCCACAAAGTCAGATGTTTCAGGCAAAATAATTTTCTTTCCATATCCCTATCTCTGAAGGAAGAAGAAGATCCCTAAAGAAGACTTATCTTTTTTTTTTTTTTTCCACCCTCTCCTCTGTCAGCTGTAGGAAAACATAGCTCCTGTTCTGTAGTCTCAGCTCTTGTACATATCAAAGAGTAGCTGACTATTTTTGAGAAAGCAGCAGACAGGGATGTAAAAGAACATTTAATACAATAGCAACTGCCTTTCCATTTCAGTTTGTGTTCTCTGAATCCTCAAACCACCAAGCAAGACAGGACTTTTGTACCCAGAGGACAGAACAAACCACAGAGTTATTTTTGTCTTAAGTGGTAAGTAGAAGTGATAACAGTTTGGCTTATCCTGTTAACATAAGTCTTGGGTTTGTGTTAGCAGAGCAGGGCTGAAGTTAACTGTGCAGCACAGTGAGAACTCACACAAGCACTATAACTTCTTCCAATCATTCAAATTCAGACCTTGAGTGAACCTGCTTCTGAGCTTCCTTGTGCTATGTTTGAACCTATCTGCTGATATCTGCTGACATATGCAGCTTCTAGCTTTGTGCCTGAGATGGTCTCTTTTACAGTGGTTACGGAGAATATGCAAGGGTGGCTATAAGCTGTGACTGAAGTTTGCACATTCAAAGTTACAGGCAGTAAAAGGTGATACACTGCTGCCCATTGTGCGGGAAGTGCTATGAGTGAGGCCTGGTTGTTTGTAACACCACAAATCAGACTTATACTGCTATCATGGGAGAACACCCTAGAAAACACAAATTTTCACCCAGCCTAACTCAGACCTGTTAATTATGCTTAGCTTGATTGAGGTTGTGTCCTGCCCAAAGGTACATACAAATGACTCTGTGGTAGAACCAAAGTCCCAACACAGCCATCCAGCTCATAAGATCATAGTGAATGTGGCTGGAAATCTGTGGAAGGTGAGTTGGATGCACCAGCTGTGGATTTGGATGGTCTCCAACACAATTGGAGCAGCTGTCCCTGGCACAGCAGAGCTCTGGGAGAATATAGCTTTCCTCATGTCAGTCTGCAGACAGAGTCTATTGCCTATGGTTGTTGGTGGGGCAGACCGAAGTGGTGGGAGCTGCAGAAGGTGTGCAGTGGATGTGGAGCTGTGGCCAAGTTATGGAACTGCAGGAATAGATGAGCAGCCTATATCGTAGGTGTTATTTAACATCTTTGTAGGCAACGGGGACAGTGGGATCAAGTGCACCCTCAGCAAGTTTGTAGATAACACAAAGCTGAGTGGTGCTGTTGACATGCAAGAGAGAAAGGATGCTGTCTAGAGAGACCTGGACAGGCTTGAGAGGTGGGCCCATGCCAACGACATGAAATTCAACGAGGCAAAGTCCTGCACCTGGGCTGGGTCAATCCCAAGCACAGATACAGGCTGTGGGGAGAATGGCTTGAGAGCAACCCTGGGGAGAAAGATTTGAGAATGTCAATTGATGAAAGATTCAACATGAGCAGGCAATGTGTGCTTGCATTCCAGAAGGCCAACCACATCCTGGGTTGCATCAAGAGAATTGTGACCAGCAGGTTGAGGGATGTGATTCTGCTTCCTCTACTCTGCTCTTGTGAGACCCCACCTGGAGTACTGCATCCAGTTCTGGGACCCCCAACACAAGAAGGACATGGAGCTGTTAGAGTAGGTCCAGAGGAGGGCCATGAAGATGATCAGAGGGTAGGAGCACCTCCCCTATTAGGACATGCTGAGAGAATTGGGGTTCCAGTGGGACCTTAGACTTCCAGTGCCTGAAGGGGGCCTACAGGAAATCTGGGGAGGGACTTTTTGTAAGAACATGTAACAGGATGAGGGGAAATGGCTTTAAATTGGAAGAAGGTAGATTTAGACTAGATATTAGGAAGAAATTCTTTACTGTGAGAGTGGCGAGACATTGGAATGATTTGCCTAGCGAGGTCATTAATGTCCCCTCCCTGAGAGCATTCCAGATCAGGCTGGATAGGACTTTGAGCAACCTGGTCAAGAGGAGTGTCCCTGCCTATACCAGGGAGATTGAAACTGGATGATATTAAATATCCTTCCAACCCAAACCATTCTATGATTCTATGATCAGTGAAGATGGAAATGGATGATAATTCAAAGAAAGATAATTTATAGAATCACAGAATGTCTTGGGTTGGAAGGGACATCATAATCTTATTCCAACCACCAGCCATGGGCAGGACTGCCACCCACTAGATAAGACTGTCCAGAGCCCTGTTCAGCCTGGCCTTGAATGGCTTCAGTGATGGGGCATCCACATCTTTTCTGAGGTGCCTGTCCCAGTACAAAAGAAATGGAGAGCTATAGGTTGAACCCACATTCTTCGTACACAGGACTGGTGTGAATGCTGACTGAGGTGTCAGCAGCTATCCCTACCCTTGCAATGACCTTCCCTCTTATGTTTCACACTTCACACCCCATTGAATTCTGAAAGATTCTTCCCAAATCCAAAGCAAACAGGAATGTCAGAATGACGTTTTCAACAAGATAGACTTTTAAAGGAATTGTGGTCATTTCTCAATTTGCTTACATAACTCAGTTTTACTGCAGTCATAATTTGGAAATATATATGAAAGGATGGGTCTGAAGGAATATTTTAGGGTTGAATAACATTAGGCCTTGTGGTGACTGAAATTCCTAAACTGCTTCTTTAAGACCTTATAAGTTGTGAATCAGGACTGAAAAATTATGATACATTTATATGTGTCGTAACACATTTAGATGTATGCTTTCTGACAAATACCCTCTTGCTTCTTCTGGCTTTATAGCCCATTTTTAAGCTTTTCTCTGAAACCAGCGGGATAATGAATGTCATGTGACTTTTTTTTTTTCCTCAGACTTTTTTCAGACTTTGCTTTTTAAACTTCATTTAAATTGGTAGTAATGTTCTGGTTTGTTCATATAATAATAAAGACAAAGGCCTGTGATAAGAATTTATGAGCTGGGAACAACAAAAATTAGATGCAAATATTGTAATTTAGACTCATTTTAGATATAATTCACATGGATATGCAATGTAATTCTTATGTTTGGAATAATAATTCTTAATTGACTGCTTAGCATGTGATTATCGCAGTAACTTCTGGGGCTTAATACCTGTAATAGAATATTGTTTGCTTTTTCTTTAAAAAAAAATCACTGACTTCAGAAACGTGGCAGAAATTTCTCCCCAGCAAAGAAAAGCAGCTATCAGTGGAGAGCTCATAGTTCTGCAGCAGGCTGTAGTGAGAATTTAAAATTCTCAGTTTCCAGGGTGAGTTATTATTTGCAGATTTATGCTTAGAGCCATACATTCAGTGTTTATATCTCATGCTAGGCTGCAGGGAAATATTCCTGACAATGTTTTCCTTGTGCCCTGCACTGGCTGATTGAAATTTACAGCTGACCTCTCTGACAATAACTCTGTCAGAGGATCGGGCCTTCAGGCAACTTGCCAGCTCAGACATGAAACGCTGCAAATGGAAGAATGCAGAAGGCCTTTTGCATTAAAACAGAGGAGATGTAAATATTTCCTGACAAAGCTGGCATTGTGGTTTCTTTTGCAGCTTTTTCCATCATCATTTTTCTTCCATCTGAAGAGGGGGAAATGATATCTTTCTTCTCCTAGGGATTTTCCAATCATCCTAAAACACACTTAAATTAAAAGCCAGAGACTCATTAGTATTCCTGAAAATTGGGCTCACTAATGGAAATTTCTGGCCTCTAAGAAAGTTTCAGCTAGCTCCCAATTTCAGGTATCAAAATGACTTTGAAATGTCAAAATAGAAGAGATTAATTATGGATTAATCTAAGAGAAAGATTATTTTCCTTGCAGAGATTTCCCTGATAGATCATATCCCTTAAAAACTTTATGGCCATCAGTGTACAATATGCTTTAAAAATGTCAGAGATTCAATTTTTTATTAACAAATTGATATACGAGACAATTTCAATGGCATTATGTTGCTGAAAGTGCTATTTTTGAGCTGGGAAATACATTAAGCTATGTGACTGTGTTCTGCCTTATGATTCACTTTTCATATAATTAACAATTTACTTCTTTACCCACACACTCTGTTGGATGTTGCTAAGTACTGTAGAGTAACTACGGTGTTTCAGTAGTTCAGGAAGATGAATCCAGAATTAAATGAATAGTTAACATGCAAATTTCATAGGTAAAGTGCCCTGGAAACCCCAGGGTTAAAAAGTATCATGCAGATGTGCTACACTGACAGTTAGGGTGAATTTATGTTGAGTGCAGACATGATCTCAGTTCAATTCCAGTTTCTTTTGGAGCCTTTCCAAATAGTTACAGGTAATTCATTTAGGCGTAGGTTTTTTGTGCCTGATCCCTGGAGGAAGCCACTGCCCCCTTGAAGGTGTTCTTCACTGAAATATTCAAGAAGCTGAAATAAGACCCATGTTGGCCAGAAAGCTGATGGAATGCGCTCCCGGGCAATGAGTAGCAGATGATGCAGTCAAAATCTTTTTATGGCCAGAAGGGAACACATTAGGTATGTGCTAAGAATTTATTGTCAACTCACTTTAACAGTCTAATAAAAATACAACAAACATTTATTGTTTGTTTATTAGCAGGAATACCAACACATTGTCCAAACTGATTAAGAAAGAGAAAGAAATGTTTAATACCCTTAAAAATGTTACCCAAGAAAGCCTTCAAATATCATCCCTTTTTCTTGGATGTCACGCTCATCCTTCCAACACAGCTTGGTGTCCTCAGGCTGACAGCTTCCTCCTTAAGCAGAAGGGGCAGGAGGCGTTATGACAAATCATCAGCATCCTGCGGTCCTGTAGAGGAAGGAGCATGATGCTCGTGGTGGAGGTGTCTCCTCAGTCATAGGACTGCTTGTTCTTTTTTCTCCTGGGTTGCTGGTCGCAACCTGGCAGCTGTCGTTTGTCACACTGTGACTGGTGGTGGTCTCACCCCTTCAATAGAGAGGCCATTCCTTTAAAGCAGGGGAGCAGCAGCTACTGGGCCCCAGTGCAGGAGTGAAACCAGTGTGACTGAAAGATCCTGGTTCTCTTTAAGCTCTGCTCTCACAGTGCAGGAAAATGGGAGTCTAAAGGACTGCTTAGACCATGGAGCATGCTGAGAAGCATTGGCCAGTGCTGCTCCTGAGAGTCCAACCCCACGCGCAACTCCAGAAACACCATCAGATGACCTGAAGACCACTCCTGCCAGCAGGCACTGTTGCTTGAGCTCACCCTTTTAGCTGTTTTCTATGATAGGGTAGACACAGCACTTTATATGATGATAACATTCAAAATTATCTCTTGGTTTGCTCCTCCCGGCCTAATCTTATCTCCATATATGTAGTGTATTTTCTTCGATCCTTAAGAAGAGTTTAGGTGCAAGAGAACACCTGAAAATTACACTATTCAGAGAGCTCTAGTGACTTGGAAATTGTGTCCTGAAGTGGAATGCTTAATTTCATTCTTTCAGATAATGAAAATAGAGTCACTTGTTTGTTTTGTGGCACCGAAGGGTCCAGGCAAGTTTCTTCCCTTTTATAATTCAACTTTGTATGTATACGATACATATTTGTATCGATTGTTCGACCAGGTTGTATACGATTCAGTTTCCTTTCCCTTACTCAACTAAAAGGGTTTCCATTCCCTGCCTTCACAGCTTCATGCTTCTCCCATCTAGGAGAATTTCTCACATGAGGCTATTTGGGGATGAAAAGGAAGGGAGAAAGAGTTCACTCTCCTTGAAGCTCTGTCAGCAAGATGAAATGCGAGTCTCCTTGTGCCTCTAAGTGTAGCATGACTGTACATCCTACTCAACCTTCAGAGCTTCTTTAATGAGAGAGCACCTAACTTTGACTCCTTCTCCTGGATGACTATTACATTTATGAAACATTTATCAGTTAAAATTAATAACAAAGCCTCTGGAGACCCAGAGATATCTATATTTTTAGCATGATTATTTGAGAAATTCTTTGTCTTGAGAAATGAAGGCTGAGGGGTGACATTGTTACTGTCTTCATCTACTTGAGTTTACAGTGACATGGGCCTCTTCTCTCAGGTGAAAAGGGGCTAAAACATGAGAAAATGGACTCAAGTTACACCAGGGGAGGTTTAGAGTCAGGAAGAATTTCTGGATGAGGGGATTGAGTGCACCCTCAGTAAGTGTGCAGATGACAGCAAGTTGGGAGGAAGTATCAATCTGCTTGGGAGGAGGAAGGCCCTACAGAGGGATTTGGACAGCCTGGATTGCTGGGCTGAGGCCAATGGGATGAAGTTCAACAAGACCAAATGCTGGGTTCTGCACTTTGGCCACAAAAATGCAATGATATACTTTTGGGGTAGAGTGGCTGGAAGACTGTGTGGAAGAAATGAACCTGGGGGTGTTGGTTTACATTCAGCTAAAACTGAGCCAGTATTGTGGCCAGGTGGCCAAGAAGGCCAATGGCATTCTGGCGTGTATGACAACTACTGCAGCTAGTAGGAGCAGGGAGGTGATCATCCCTCTGTACTCAGCTGTAGTCAGGCAGCAGCACCTCAAGTACTGTATTCAGTGTTGGATCCCTCACTACAAAAAATAAAAATAAAAAACCAAAAATAAATCAGAGCCTTGGACCATGTCCAGGGAAGGGCAATAATGCTAGTGGGAGGATTGGAGCACAAGTCTTAAGAAGAGTGGCTAAGGGAACTGGGATTGTTTAGAGTGGAGAAGAGGAGCCTCAGGGGAGACTTTATTACTCTACAGCTACTTGAAAGGAGATTGTGGCAATGTGGATGTTGACCTCTTCTCCTCCATACCTAGTGACTGAACTAGAGAGAATGGCCTCAAATAGCACCAGGGAAGTTTCAGGTTATATGTTAGGAAATATTTCTTCTCTGAAAGAATGGTCAGATGCTGGAACAGGCTGCCCAAGGAAGCAGTGGAGTTCCCATCCGTGGAGACATTTAAGAGATGAGTGGATGTGGCACTTAGGGACCTGCTTTAGTGGTGAACTTGGTAGTGTAGAATTATGGTTGGACTTAATGATCTTAAAGGTCTTTTCCAACTTAAATTGTTCTATGATTCTATGAAATATGTAACAAACAGAAGAAATCTCATATCTGAATTAAAAAAATAGTTAAATTAAATATATGATGTTCAAAATAATTTCCATAACTTTCTTTGTGATCTACACAATAGCTTCATAAAATACATGTCTTCTGGTTCTTCAATCATAGCAGTTTTGTGTGACCAAATAAAAATGGATTAAGAGGAAGAGTGATTATTTTGTTTGTTAATATCACTTTTCTAATAATCTTGCTAGAACAGATTAATTCAATAGCACCAAAACTCAGTTTCCAAATCTGCCTGAAAAAGAGAGTAGACCCTTTTCCTCCTATATTTTACATTTAATCAAAACGCAGGGGATGGCTGGACCCAGCAGCCAAGAGGACTGTACCTCTGGGAGAAGAATTTAAATAAAAGATAGATAGAACACAAATTAAAATCAAAACAAAACCAAGACCACAGAGAGGGAACATCAAGGGCAGAGGAGCAGGAAGATGTACTATGTGGAGGAAGAGATATCTGTATTGCAGCCCATGGAAAGCTCATGCTGGAGCATGTTTGTCCACAGGACTGCTGCCTGTGGCAGGGACCTGCACTGGGAACAGGGGAAAAGTGTGAAGAGAAAGGAGCAGCAGAGAGGAGTTGTCGTGCACTTACTGTTTCCCTTGCCCTTGAGCTGCTCTGAGGTGAAGAAGTTTGGGGAGTGAAGAAGTGAAACTGACTCTAGAAAAAAGGACTAAGTAAGGGAAAAGTCTTGTTTCTCACTATCTAAAGTATCTATTAAGTATCTATTTCAATTACAAGTAAATTAATTTTCTCAGAGTTGTTCCTGTTTTGACTATGATGATAACTGGTAAGCAGTCTCCCTACCTTTCACCACCAATGAGATTTCTCCTTCCAGTTCTATTTTCTCCCCAGTCCTGCTGATGGGTGGCAGGGATGGGGGCAGTGATTGAGTAGCTGGGTGGGATTTGGGCTGTTAGCCATGGCAAACCCACTACATAGACTAATTTTACCCTATATTTTAATAGCATTTTTGTGTGTGTGTGTGTGTGTGTGTGTGTGTTTAGCAGCTGGAGACAGAATGTGCTATCCTGAAGAAAGGCGTTCATTTCTATCAGTTTGAAGTCTGAGCAGCTGGGGAAGAAGTTACTGACACTTTTTTTTGGTTGTTGCTCTAGGATCACAGGATAGTTGAGGCTGAAAGTGACCTCTTGAGGTCACCTGGTCAGACCTTGTTTTTTCTGGAACCAAAACAGCATTGTACCAGACACTCTGAAGAAAACAGTTCTATCTTAGCTGAAACTAAGACATCATGATGATGTCCAGAAATTTATGAAGATCTCCAAGGAGAAGACTTCATGGACTCTCTGAGTAACCTATGCCAGTGCTCAGTCACCTGCACAGCACAGAAGTGTACAGGCAGAACATCCTCTGTTCCAGTATGTTCCCATTGCTTTTTGTCCTGGCACTGGGCATTGCTGAAAAGAGTCTGTTCTCTGCACCCTGCCTTCAGTTATTTATAGGCATTGATGAGATCCCTCTAAGCCTTCTCCAGGTTGAACAGTCCCAGCTTTCAGCCTTTGCTCATAGGAGAGGTGCCCCAGTCTATTCATCATCTTGGTTGTTCTTTGTTAGACTCTCTGCAGTGTTTCCATGTCTCTCTTGTACTGGGGAGTCCAGACTGGACCCAGTACTTGAGATGTGGCCTCAGCAGTGCTGGGTAGGTGGGAAGAATCACTCACCTTGTCCTGATGGCAGTACTTTTACCTAATAATCATCCCAGGATATCATCAGACTTTTTTGCAGCAGTGGCCCATTGCTGGTTTATGTTAAGCTTGGTGCCCACCAGAGCTACCTGGTCCTTTTCTTTAAAGCTGCTTTCCATTTGAGTGGCTCCCAGCATGTGCTGATGCCTGGGATTGTTCCCTCCTGCATGCAGTACTTTGCACTTCACTTTGTTGAGCTTCTTGAGGATCCTGTCAGCCCAGTTCTCCATCCTGTTAAAGTTCCTCTGGATGGTAGCACAACCCTGTTGTGTATTTTATAGCAAAGACGAGAATCAAAGTTGTTGGAGACTTCAAATGAGCAGATTCCAGACAGAGACCTGTCCAGAACCTATGGATGGAATAGACCCCATTTGCAGTTCAGTTATGTAACATTTGGAGCGTTCTAGATAAGAAATTGTTTGACTTTTGTAATACTAAATTGTTTTTGTGCGTACTGGCTAACAAAAGCATCAAATGTTCACCTGGCAAACAGTATGTCTAATCTATATCACAGTCTGTCCAGGTGAGTCAGAGAACTCAAACAAGAAATTCAGTTCCCATCTTTACAGAAATACAATCAGGGAAAACGTAGTCCTAAGAAACACTTCTGATATAAATGTGATGCTCATCTGGTAGGCAGACACAGAAGTCACTCAGTCTTCCAAAATAAGGTAAGAGACATAGTTAAACTAAGGCAAGATATTTATGCTTGATTTTTTTTAGAAATGTTTGCATATGGAAAATTGCAAGGTGGATTTCTTATAATGTTATGCACACGACAACAGTTTAATGTACTGATGCCAGCTTGGTGAAGACAATTTGCAAAACTAATCATAACATTTTTCAATTGTTTTAATTGGAATCAATGCACTATCTAATAAAATCAAGACAAGTTTATAAAATTAGCACATTCAGCACACAAATTAAGATGGAAATCTATGCAAAATAAGGTGGCTTTATGGATTTTTTCCCATCACAAGTTCTCATGGATCTGTGATGTCTTCTTTTTGCTAGGACATGCCAAGGTAACCTCAGTAGTCAGCTCTAGTCTCCGAACAGTAAATCCACTACTTGATTCCTGCAGTGTTTGCAATAACTTTATTTTGCCTGGTCAGTGACAAACCCATCTGGTGTAACAGATGTTGTATGAGCCCTGTCCAATCTCATTCAAGTTCGAGGACAGTAGAGAATGAGGTTCCTCTCACTTGAGGGAGTGTCCTCCTGTTTTGAAGGAGTTTCATAAATGTTGTAAATGTGAAAGTTTAGTACATTGCTAAGGTAGCTCCAGCGTGATGACAGATTGGATGTGGAGGCAGCTTGAGGTGCAGAGCAGTATATAGGTGATTTGATCTGATACCCTTTGTTTTGGCCATTGAATTCTATTAGTGGAGTGGAATCCTTGTAGAATGAACAAGGGCTGTGTAATAAATAACACTATTTGAAAAGGTAGGTTAAGGTCCTAAGTAGACATGGTTTGATCTGGTTTTGTTTTCAGAGGAAACCCCTACATAGTTGCACCCGGATCTTTTTGGCTTTGCAGTGAGCAAGAATTTTAGCCTTAGTGTACCTACACTGGAGTTAAAAATATGAGGACGTTTCATGGTGACCTATCATAGGAGAAATATTGTGATGGATCTACACATTAAAGGTGTAGGTTTTTTAATGAATTTTTGAATTGAGCTTACCAGGGTTATATGTTTTACCTGCTCAAAGACCAGCAAAATGGCATTACATAATCACAGTAGGATGACATTAATTTAAAAGAATGACACTTGAGTTTTAGTGTATTTCTTTTCCCTTTTAACCTGGTATCATGTCAGATTTTAAAGGTGAAGATAAATTTGTTCTTACACGTAGTGGGCCAAACTTCAAACGTTGTGTGTAAAGAACACAGTGCATATGGATCAGATTCTGTAGGAGTAGGAAATAAGAGCCCAGTCTCCCTGTTACCTACCCATGTTCACCTCTGATTTAAGTCCAGTGAAGTGGGGTTTTAATGAACCATAGACTCCAGTCTTAAAACAAAAATGTGAACTCTTCCAGCTTTGAATAACAACAGCAGCAAGGTATTAATTTTTAAATGGGATGTTCCGTGCAGGGAAGCTTTCTGCCAAAGTATATCTTAAGTCTTATTTAAAATGTATATCCAAACAAGGTGTCAGATGAATAAATGGAATAGTACTGTCAGCTAAATTTTACTAGGAGAGATTATATAGTATTTTCAATAATATTACATTACACTTTAGTTTTACTCTAAGAATTAATAATAAAATAATAAAACATTTATCAGTCTCAATTGTGCATATCTGAAAGCATTTTGTGGAGCTCTTTGTTTAGCCGTAGCTTTTAAATGGACAGCTGCATTAACTCCCATATCCACTTCCCAACCCTTTTCTTCACCCTTTTCTTTAGTTTTGCTAAACTGAAATATGTGTTTATTCTAAAAGCCTCCTCACCTAGGGTGGATTCAGAGCTTGGTGTGGTCACTTCTCAGTCTGTACAAGGGCTTGAGACAGGAATAACTGTGCCTACATATTTATTTAATATTTAATATTTTTTTACATATTTGTTACCCCTGTTCTGTCCCTGGCTGTGTTGGTTTGTTACACACTGTTTGCTCTGTATTGCTGTACAGTTCAGAAAAAGGATGATTATTTAAAACTAATTTGAGGATTAATGGCCACCATGACAGAGATTAACCTAAAGCAACTGGTGTATTCTTCAGTATACAGAACATCATATTTAGGAAGGCATTCAGTGCCTTGAGAGAAGATGAATAATACATTTTTTCCCCATGACTAGACAATTACATTTGCAGTTTGAGGCAGAAGTCTGCTTTTGTTTCAATTAGGATAAAGAATTTTCTTGGTGGTTCTTTTATGAAGATTGCTAGCCCAATTCAGTTTGAAAATTCCTTAATGGTTTATAATTTGTAGCCATCTGTCAGTGGCCTGGTAAGGCATAATAACTGTCTCCTGTTCTAAAGCATTAATATGTTACTCTGAAACATCTTTTTCCTAAACCACACCAGTCATTATAATTTACCCTACATTCCATTATGCTTTAATTGCCTGATCATCTGTGCAATTATGGTTCAGTATAAAAAAAATAAAAGGGAGATTCACAGTGTCTATTAGAAGAATCTGTCCTTTTCTCATTTTACCTGCTGGGTATGTTTGCTCCAAATTAAGCTAAGGTTGGTAATTGAAGAAATGAAGGAGAGTGTATGATTGAAAATCAATTTGATGTATAGGAACACACAACAGAAAAAAATGCTTTCTTATGAGGCATTCATGTTTTTCACATTTTTATGTATCTGCAATTATTTATGTTAATCATAACTAAGTCTCTCTTATTACATGCCCACAAGTATGGAATGTAAATGTGACCTACAAGAACAGAAACTTGTAAGGAAAAAGTTAAAAATATAATGCTAGAAAAAAAAAAAAGAAGTACAGCTATAAGAGATTCTAGCATCCAGGGCTTTATTTGTTCTGAAACATAGACAATTCTCACACCACTCAAAAAAGAACATTTGATGTTTAGAGTGAAGGACTTGTATCTTCCAGCTACACGCTATCTGCTTACATCACCGGAAGACTTCATTTAATAATACGTTTTCCTTAGGCTGAGTTTAAGCTAGGTCCTTAACTGGAGAAATTAGCTTGTCTCTGAATCCACCAGTTAGGCTGATGCACCAGCTGAACATCTTAATTTGTGATTAACAGCTGAAAGCAGCTGTTATGAAGTATGGAGAATTGTGTTGGTTGTGAGCTCCTGTCCCTCACTGCTGTGTGGCAGATTTCTCTGTTCCTTTGTTCTGCAATACCAGCACTACATGCTGAAGCAGCAACATTTCAGTGCAAGGTCCAAGCAGAATTCCTGGCAGGTTTTTTTGTCGTGAGCAGTACTCTATACCTAGAAATCAAAAAGCATCAGGAAAGGGATATTCTTTACTACTTTATTTATGAAACTAAGGTAATAGAAGTATCTAAAGTAACACTGATCAAATAAATTTTCTATTTTGCTCTGGGCATTAACAGACAGTACTAAAAAGATGGTGTATTGTTCCGGTTGGTGCTTTATTTTGCAGCTCTATCAGTTGATTTTATGCAGTTAGCTGATGGGGTCATGATGTGAAAGAGTACAGTAACTGCAACAAGTTAAATACAAGTATAATTTTTCCTGCTAATTGTGGAAGCTGTGGGCTTTGATTTCCAAGTCCTGCCTTTGAGGGAGAGGGAAGATTGGAGTTATTTTTACCTGAATATTGCATGCTCACTTCACACTGTAACAGTGACTGATGTAACTGCCCACTAACTACGTACTAACTACATTTTCCAGGCATTAATTGTAAGCATTAGTTGTTACAGTCCCAAATCTTTTTGTTTTCTCCTCATTTGAGTGCAGATGGGTAATTGATGAGCTAGACGTATCCTTATGTAAATCAAAGGCAGGGAGGCCATGGTCATGTCATTTGAGACAGGTGTCACGCCAGATGAGGCCACATGGCATGGTGTTCACGGCAAGGAACTGAGCCAGGGCTGTGGCATGAAGGTACTCGCACTAATTGTTGTAATTGAATATATTGGATAATTAAATATTCGGGATAATAGTTCAGAGTTTGCAGAGTTTGTGGGAAATCCTGCAGATGTGGCTAATGGCATGTTCCTGATACATTTATTAACTTCAGTGTTAATACCATCATATAAGATATTAACAAATTTTCTGAGTACTTGATGGTTTGAGGGCTGTGTTGGATGAGTGAAATAATTCATTCGACTGTAATGATTGAAAACAAATCAGTAGCAAAAGAACTAATGCTTAACAGCCTTTACCGTCAATCTGGAATAGTTCACATTACCCTGTAAATGTAATTATGATGAGTAAATGTATTTGTGGATGAGAAATATCATGTGATAGGCCAGTAGCTGATGTTATGTACTAACTTCAAACTTTCTGGGCTTTAGCAAAGTCACAGAACCACCACTGCCTTAGTTACTGTTATAGGAAAGTAGAAAAATATATTTGTTTAATTAAAAATCAGTCTATAAATACTATAGTAATGAGATATAAATATTCTTAAGATATTTTTCCCCGCATTGATCCAAGGATATGTGTACATGCTAAGTTTCTAAAGTGCAGTAAAGGCGTATCCAGATTGGCTCTGCATTAGCCAGCTGGGTCCTAGGAGGAAAGTATCTCTTTTTACACAAGCATATGCAAGCTGAGGTGGCCTGTTGACTTTGCTAAATTATCAGATAGCATGTTCTGCCTTCACATCTTGGCTGGATGTCCATTTTGTATTTGAATGGTACTGTGTATAGTTATAGACTTGGTTTTATTTGGAAGAGGGATCTTGGCAACATCCTTCACAGATGAAAGCAAATTATTGAAAGTGTCTACAGGAAACACAGCATATATATATGTCTGCAGATACAGACTAAGCAGCATATAACTCAATTAATAGTAATATTAACCTAGAGTAGGTTAGAAGTGAATAGATTCTTATCTCTTCAGAAGTGAAGAATGATTCCTGAAAGATATTGCTTTTTTGGTTAATTCATATATACATGATTTTTCAGGTACTGATAGCTGGCTGTATCATTGAGTTTGAATATTCAAGCCATACATTTACATGTCTTCTTGGATTATGCACCTGTTTATCATGCAAAGATATTGGATCTTGCAGAGACACTTGCGAGATCCAGTATAGTCACATGATTTTAAGTGCCAAGTTTAAAGAATCTAGATTTTAAGAACTATAAAAAACTAACAGGAAAAATTCTGCAAAAAATAATGTACTGAAGAACTAACCACAAGTAAAGGTTTATTTAGCTTGTAACCATTTGCTGTTGCATCTTGTGTTTGTTTGCACTGTCTCATACTTTGCATTTATTGGCAATACCGTGCACATATAATTAATGGCAATTATGATCTGTAATAGTTCATGCTAGTCCTGAAAGTCCATTTTATGAGGACAAGTAGCTAAAATGAAGAGAAAAATTCCAGCTGAGTTGCTTGCTAAAGAAAATGAATTTGTTATAGAGGATGAAGACTTTTGTGATGATAAGGATGATACTTTTTGCGTCCCTGACTTAAGTATAACACTGTCACCTCCTACAAGGATAAATAACAACAATAACAATTCTAAATTCCCTTTTAAAGTCTTCACCACTATCAAGAATTTGCCTCAGCAATGACTTTGTGAGGCTGAGCACCCTAAATGCTTTTGAAAACTCTATGTTGGAGATAACAAATGAGTGACTCAGTGCTTTGGTACACTCCTTAAAATGAGAACAGTTGGACTACAGCTAACAGCAACAGATGGGGAGTTCTCCAGCTTTGAATGATCAGTAGGAGACCAAAGTAATGCTGTCAGCTTGCCAAAGAAAACACCAAGTTGGAAGAAATAATTATTAGACTTGCATCCTCCTAGACTCCCCAGTCTCCAAAGTTGCTGTTTGATATGTTTGTTCATGTTCAACCGATTGCGCCCTCAAAATAATTCTCATTGCAAGCAGTGTTAAAGCACCCAGAACCACTCAAATTCCTACACCATTTTCTACACTACAAAAATAGTCAGCTTCATGTTGTCTTGCTTGAAGACTGGCTGAAGGCATTTCATGTGAAAGCCTCAAAGTGGATGGGCTATTATATATACAGGTTTACGTGGTAGGTGCTACTCATGGCACAGTTTATGAATGTCACCAGCAATCCCATTTATATTTTGTCCACTTCATGTATTCACAGAAAATTCAATTTCTGTATAGGGCCACAAGAGAGTTTGATGAGGCTTACAGTGATTCTACTTTTGTACTGGTGCACAGCTGTCAGCATGACAACCTACAAGACTGAACACTTAGGACAGAGTCCAGGTGTGATAAAGGCACAAACTGTGTGATTCTGTGGTTCTAGGAAATAAATCAAGACCTGTGGTTTAAAACTGCATCTGGCCATAACAGTGAATTCTTATTTTCTCTTCAATGACTATTTTGTAGCATTCTGGGCAGTATTTTCTGTGTCTAGACCTTGCTTCATGAACTATGAATCTACCACTTCAAGGCTTCATTAGCCTTGGAGCTGTAACCACAAATGTAAGTTGTTCAAAATACAGATAACCCTGACAAGTGCAACCCATACATGAAACAGCACCTTGCAGTGCTGGTTATTACAAGGCTACACTTACACTAATCATTTAGTGATTTCCAGATGATAACAAGATGTCACTTTTTGCCAATAGAAATTCCATGCATTCTACAGAAATGCATTATTTAGTGAGTGCCACAAGAAGACTAAGGCAACCAATTATGGTATCTTTGACTAATAGCTGAAGTGTCTCTGTGTATGCTTTAGCTTAAATAAATTTAAAATGGAAAGCTCTGAATTTAAGCTCAAGTATTAGAGCTAGCAAGCCTTCATTTCTATTTGTGGAATTAACAGCAACAGTAAGTCTGCATATGAGAAGCACAGCTGCATCTATAGCTAAAACTGTATCTAAATACAATTAAAGGAAAAATACACAGTAAAACACACAGCCTCCTAATGTTTAAACATTGTTGTTTTCCCCCTGTGGTATTTTAAAAAATATGATACTAGGCTAAACTGTGGTATTATAAAGAAAAATAATTTCCTTCTAAGGATCTTTGGTTTGTTAGTTAAGTGTTCTAAATGGCAGCATAAGCTCTGCTCTAAAATCTACCATAGTCCTCTGCAGTGAGTACTCTGTGGGCATGTAAGATACCTTGTCCAAAAGCCTGTCAGACTGGGTAATGCTCACTGGGCACAACTTAGATATGCAGTGAATTTTGTATCTCAAACTCCCCTTGTGATGAGGAAAGGGAGAAATATAAGGTAAGTCTGCATGCCTGCCTGTCCCTCTCTTCACAGGCATACACAAAGAGAAGAATTTTTGTCCTTGAAGAGTGTAGGATAAATAGCTAGGACAACAATCAAAGAAAGGAAGAAATTAGTGTCTTTTGGTTAGGCACACAGCTCAAGTAGCCTTGCACAAGATCATAGAATTGTAGAATGTCTTGGGTTGGAAGAAATCTCGAAGATCACTTAATTCCAATGCTGTGGGCACAGTTGCCAACTACTAAATTAGGCAGTAGTCAGGCTGTCCAGGGCTCCATTCAATCTGTCCTGGAACAACTTCAGGGATAGAGGGATGGAGCATCCACAATTTATCTGGGAAGCTCATTTTAGCACCTCACCACTCTCTCATTGAAAAGTTTTCTTCTAACATATCATCTAAATCTCCTCTCTTATAGTTTAAAGCCATTGCCCTTTGTATTATCATTATTAGATTGTGTAAAAAGATCTCCCTGTAGCCTTCTCTTCTCCTGGCTGAACAAGCCCAGCTCCCTCAACCATTTTTTCATAAGAGAGAAACTCCAGCCCTCTGATCATCTTCATGGCCCTCCTCTCGACCTTCTCTAACAGCTCCATATCTCTTCTGAGTGATATTTCCCTTTTTCAGTCAAAAGGGACTTTGCTTGACAGCCATGACAGTTGCTCACATCAGCCAGCTCCTTCTGGACCCTCAGAGGCATATCATCCAGCCCCAATGACTTGTACACATTCAGTCTCAAGAGGCAGTCTTAGACTTGCTCTTCTACTTCAGTGGGGGAATTTGCTCCCCCAGGCCCCACCTGAAGGTTCAGGGACGTGAGAGACATGAGAATCCTGGATACCAAGTGAAGACTGAGGTGAAGAACTCATTGAGAATCACAGCCTTCTTCATGTCTGTTGTAGCCAGTTTTCCCTTTTCATTTATCAGAGGGAGTACACTCTCTTTGGTCTGTCTCTTCTGACTAATATTCCTTCTTGTAATGTTTCACATTTCTCAGTAATAGAGGAAATCTCAGGCAGAACTGGAAAATGACTTCTAATACCATGAGCTGCAGCTCATTGAGTTACCAAGAACATGCTTTTTCCTCAGGAAACTTTCCTCTTTATGTGAATACTTGGTTGTCCTGTAAAAGTAGTGTGATGTTAGTTCCCTGTTACTTTTCAATATTCCTTCTATTATGCTACTGCTGGTTAGACAAAGAATATAAAATAAACAAAACCACCTCTGCATGCCAGTAATGCATTCATTTATTAATCATGCCAAAGGTAATTACTTTAAATGGATAACATTTGAGATGGTTTATTTTGCTGGTCCTTCAAGTGATGTGGAAAAAAAATGATTAATTCCAGTATGGAAGAAAGGTAAGTATAGGACAAAAGTGATCTGAAAGCTATATATTCCACAAGAAGTGAAGAAAATAAGCAAGAAGCTTACCAGTTTGATAATGAGTCTGTGGGAGGTGGAAAATATCAATAAAGAGTCCAAAAAAAGCTGATCTAAGCAATGATCTAATGAGCTCCTATTTTATCGCATTAGACATTTTTCTTTTAAAGAGGCATGGTTAAATAAATACACTTAGACAGTATCTTGCATTAAAGTCATCTTAATCTTCTGGAAATGTCCATATGTTATATGATCATGTATTTCATTTTTAAAATCTTTCCCTTGAGAGAAATTTGAAAACATTATAACTGCTTGCAGGTTGTTATACCTTTATTTTCCCCATAGCATCTGTACAGGAGGCAGGAGACAAGAAATGTTCCCATATTCTTTTTCTTCTCCCTTCCCTTCCCTTCCCTTCCCTTCCCTTCCCTTCCCTTCCCTTCCCTTCCCTTCCCTTCCCTTCCCTTCCCTTCCCTTCCCTTCCCTTCCCTTCCCTTCCCTTCCCTTCCCTTCCCTTCCCTTCCCTTCCCTTCCCTTCCCTTCCCTTCCCTTCCCTTCCCTTCCCTTCCCTTCCCTTCCCTTCCCTTCCCTTCCCTTCCCTTCCCTTCCCTTCCCTTCCCTTCCCTTCCCTTCCCTTCCCTTCCCTTCCCTTCCCTTCCCTTCCCCTTTCCTTTTCTGAAGTAACCTTAATAATTTCATTATGATAAAACCAAATCAGTTGCTTTTAGTTGCATTCTTGTTGCAATAGGGAATTAAATATAATTCAGAATTAGTAATTTTAATGGGCCACATATATCTTTCTTAAGCTTGGCTAATCAAGAAAAGAGACAAATGTTTCATCTGGATCTAGTTAGGTCCCCAGAATTTCTGGTGTCAGAAGTATCTATAAAATATAGATGATCAAGCTTTGATTTTGTCTTATTTAGTGCTTGTTAGCTTAAGCTGAAGCTTCATTTGTACTCACTGTTCCCTCCCACCCCCTCTTTTCTTTGTGTCTTTACTTTTTTTCCCCTCTTCTGTTTACTCTGTGCTTCCTAGAATCCTGTTTTCCTGTAGGAAAGGGAGGGAACAAAAAGGTGGCCTAGAGAAAATAGTCGTTTCCATTTCAGCTCCAGTCCTTACTTTGTAAGGGATACGAATACTCCTTACAGCAGCTCCTATTAAGTTCCCATCGCTCCCTTACTGAAATCTGCAAGGTGCTGCTTGCACATTTACACTCATAAGAGAGTGTAAATGAAATGTCTCAGTCTGTCTTGGGGAAGGTCAGCCTCATGTCAAGAAGGAAGGAAGCAAAGAAGAGATTCCTTTGGTGCTGCTGGAAGCATAGAGATTTCTGGAGAGAAAGACAGGAGCACTAAGCTGGCATGAGCATGTGATGCAGCTCTAGCCCACTCTGTCCTGGATGGAGGGAGTTGAGCACATGCTGTTACTAGGCATGTGGCAAGGTAAAATAGAAATGGTCCAGAATCCATCCTCAGGTTCCGCTTTGAACCTCACTTGCCCCAGGTCTCACCAGTAACTCCACCCTGCAGATCTAAAGGTGGTCGCAGGAGTGTACAGAAAGGTTGGTGAGGCATTCTATGAATGATTACTTGAGTCCCGTGTTTACCTGAAAGGATGTAATGCACTAGCTCAGTGCTCCCTTGAACTGACAGGTTGTATTCACAGGAGCAAATAGGAGATGCAGATGGTTGCTTTGGGGTACCTTAACAGATCAGCTGAAATCTGCAGAGCTTTCCTGGCAGGAGTATGCCGAGAGCATGGAGACTTGCAAGAGGTGACAAATCAATAGGAAACTTAACACAGGTGTGCGAGTGTGAAATCTTAAATTTAATGCCACATTAAGTCACCGTTTTGTGCCAGGTTAACATCCCTGTGAGAAAGCAGTAAGTTTCAAAGAGAAAGGTTTATCTTTAAGTGGAAAAATCTGTCGTATATTTGGTCAGCTATTAATCTGAACTGAGCTGCAGTCTCCCAGACTTGTTGATCCATATATCAAAAGCAAGGCTGTGAGGTAAAGGTTTATGACTAAAGGCAAGGTAGGTTAATTGCTAACCAATGGGCTGAATCCTAAGTACTCTGAAGCGGCATTTAAGATTTATACAATGGTGATTAATTAATAGAGAGGCAGGATGGACTAAGATCAGGTAAAGGGGAAAAAAATCTAGTGGAACAATAAAGATGATAATTTACTATGGTTGTATAGAAACATTCATTTCACCTTTTTATCTGAAATATGTGGTCAGTCTCTGAGAACCTCTCCACTTTTTGAAAGTCAATGTGCTATTATTTCTTTTATGGTTTGATGTGTACTACATATTTTCTAAGGTTTTTCAAGCTAGTGTAAGGAACTGCTGAAAAGAACAATGTGTGAAAATACTAAGCCCAGTAAGTCTCAGCCTTTAAATAAAAACTATCTTCCTGAACCAGCTCTAATTGTAACAGATGTGTAATTGAATCTTGTTGACATATATATATACATGTGTTTAGGTCTCAAGGTCCTTCTCACAGAACGCTGTTGTAAATGCCACAGATTCTGCACAATGATCTCTTAATAAAATCAAGTGAATTCCATAGCAATACATTCTTCTTGGAAAAAAATCCTCATTTTCAGAAAATGATGTTACAGCTGATCAATCCCCTCCAAATAATTTTGTTACTTCCCTCTTTGAATGAGGCTTTAGGAAACATAAAATAGCTATAAAATGTGAAGTTCAGTATTTAATTTTACCAGCCTAACTGATTCATGACATAGGCTCATTTGGTGTTTTTTTGGGTGTTTTTTTTTTTTCTTTTCTGTTTGTGATGGAGTACTTTTTTTTTTCTGTAAAGTTATAGAACTGTACAGAAGCAAAAAAAGCTCACATATATAGAACTCACAACTAACCTGGAGAGGTAGCAGACAAAGTTCTGTGCTGCTGCACTCTAGCCTTCTTATGTTACCACAGCAAGGCTTGATCCTTGAACACCATCTTATCTATTAAAATGATTTTTAAAAGATCCTCTTTTCTTCAGCACTACATGAGAGGTATGTTTCTTCTTTTTACTCTCCTTTAAAATATCGCAATGCCTTTTGGTGAAAAGAAATGCTGACTATAAAGTGAACTTCTTTTCTAGATGGTATCTGCATTGGACAAATTCGTGTTATGAGTCCAGGTTAGTAAAACTGCAGGCACATCATATAATCATAGAATGGCTTTTGTCAGGAAGTACTTTAAATACCATCCATTTCCAACCCCACTGCTGTGGGCAGGGTTGCCATCACTAGATCTGACTGTCTGGGGCCCCATTCAGCCTGGTCTTGAATACCTCCAGGGATGGAGTACCCGCAACAATGAGCAAACTGTACCAGTACCTCCCTACCCTCTGAATAAAGAATTTATTCCAAAAATCTAGCCTAGATCTCCACTCTTTTTTTTAAAGCCATTCCCCCTTGTATTATCATTATCAGATCATGTAAAAAGTTGGTCCTGTCATGCTTATGAGCTTCCCTCAAGTACTTAAAGGCCACAACAAGATCTCCCTGGAGCCTCCTCTTCTCTAGACTGAACAAGCCCAGCTCCCTCAACCATTTTTTCATAAGAGAGATGCTCCAGCCCTCTGATATGGCCCTCCTTTGGACCTGCTCTAACAACTCCACATCCCTACTGTGCTGGGGGGTCCAAGACTTGGACAAAGTACTCCAGGTTGGGCCTCATGAAGGCAGAGTGCCCTACTGGCCACCCTCTTTTGATGCAGCCCAGGATATTGTTGACCTTCCAGGCTGTAAGAGAGCTTTATGTCCTGTTTTTCATCCACCAGGTCCTTCAAGTGCTTCTCAGCAGGACTGCTCTCAATGAGTTCTTCTCCCAGTAAAAATTAAAGATCGTTAAGGCCAACAGGAAATTCCCTTTCTTCATTTGCTATGCTGAGAAATAAATTGGTGAGATACAGAGTACAGTACTTTGTAATGGCCGAACTTACTCATTTCTGAAAATTTTGCAGGAAATCTGAAGAAACTGATACAGCTTTAATTCACAGCAATCACTAATGCTTATTCCAGCATATTCCAAAAGAATTATTCTATTCTAGTGCAGCTTTGAATTCAGCCCCTTTAAATGCTTTTATTTGTTTTATTCTTCTGGAATCTGTAAATATTGACGAAACATACTTGGTGATGTGAAAGCAATTACTGCAGCCTCAGGTGGAAATTTGCATCTTTCAGTACAGCTGAAATCTGGAGTAGCCATCAATAAATCAATGCCAAAAAACTCTAAATTGCTGTAGGTATCTATAACTATTTCGTTCTGACTGTAATCTAATCTATATTGAGAATATAAATAATGGCTTGTATGGTTTATATGAAAACCTCTCTTTTTTGATTTCAAGAAATATGATATAAAATCTAGCTATATGAAGTAGGATTGTAACTCACTCTATGCCAGTGCAGAGTTGCTCACTATTGAAAATTTACTGAAATGCTGGGCATTTAAAACAGACTGAACAAAAGATGGAGGGTGCACTGTTTTTCTGGAGATGCCATTCCCTAGCTAAATAGATTTAACAATCAGGGATATTTGCTGATTTTTTTTTATTTTTTCCCCTAATTGGATTCCATTACTCCTAATTAAATAGACTTTTACTACTGTAAAGAATTAATCTTCATTTAAAGAATATACATAGGCATTAGCAGCAGATACATTTTTTTCTTCAGTAATAAGCTATACTATTGCCAGTTTCAAATGGATGTACTGCTCAGTCTATAAAGACTGACTAATTAAACATGTCATACCAAATAATTATGATATTTGAAGAATAAAGAGTGTAACAATGGGATATATCTGAAAACTTTAAAGAATAGTAAAAAACATAAATCCCAGGTTTCTAAAAGAACTTTGCTCTGTCATTCATAATCAGCCCTGAGACCTTCAGATTAAGAGCTGAAATAATATGCATTTTTGTCTGGGAGCTGCCTGCTTTCTTTGTTCAGAGCAGGCTCAGGGACCTGCACAGAGGATCCTTTTCCTTTCTCAAAGATAATTTGCAGCCCATTATGTCTCTTAAAACCCCTGTCTTTTCCTAAGGACATGTAAGCTTATCTTGAATGTTAATTGAATATTAATTGAATATAAAAGGTTGTATTGGAAATACCTAGTAGGATTTGGCAGCTGGGGGTACCCTGTGTGTGAGGAGGAAGGAACTACCTGAAAAGTCAACACTTGGGCTTGACAGTGGCTAGAAACTCCACACTCCATCCCAAAACTAAAGCCAGTGATGGGAGTGCACACCCCTCAGATATGTTTAAGAAAGGGGGGTTGGGAGAGCTGCTAGTGACAGGGGACGTGTGATGTCACTGTCATCCAAAATCTGGGAAGAAAACTAACTCCAGTGCAGTTTTAGAAAGCGGCATTCCTTTATTCCTCATAATGTGCACTGGGTGACTTGACAAGCAAGTGTGCCCTCTCAGAGTTCAAGTTCTACATTTATATAGTTAAGACATATATATGCAGTACACTGGCATACATATTCATTCTTTCTCAAAAAATAGATATGGGCATGCTCAGTGGTATTTAGAGTGGTCAAGTGCCCACCTACTACTTCTCCTTTTTTTCACCATCAGCTTCATCACTGAAACCTGTGACTCACTTTCATTCACTTTTCTCCAGTTTGGAAGATTTTCATTGCTTATTAGAGCCATTTTTCAAAAACAATGTATGTGGAACCTGAGGAAATGGGTACCTTGTATGTTCTTAGGCAAAAGATAAAAGTATTCTATTGTGACTCCAGTACTTCTTGTGAGGCAAAATCATTTAGGCAGAAATTAAAGTATGTTATTATGTCCCAGTGCAAAATTATTGAGATGAACAAGACTGTTCACCTACTAAAGTTGAAATGGAAAGTTTTAGGACTATCACTTATGGATTCCTTTTGTAAACTATTATATTGGTTCTTAAACTAATGTACTAATCCCTATTGGTATATCATCACCTGAGGAGTTATGTGAAGACAGAAATGAGCAAACCCAGGAGGAGACAAGTAGGATCTGGTGAGATGTCCTTTTAGAAGTAGGCATTCTTGTTTTTTCACATTCTGAGAGACTGCAGCCCATGAGCAACCTACACCATGGTAAGAGGGGCAGTAAGACGCACAGAAGCATGGAGGGAAATGAAGCAAGAAGGAGCAGAAAGAAACCATTTCAGCCTACTACACTGCAGTCCTTGTGTGTAGGGGGTGGGGGACATTGCCAGCCAGCAGCCCAGGAGAAGGAAAATTGTCAGTCCCAGGTGGAGGAAAAGAAACCGTGATCTCAAACATCACGTTCCTCCTGATGATCTGTTTTAATGCATCTGCTTGGGGAAGAAGGAAGCTGACAGGCTTGAGTATTCCAATGTGCATTAGTAGGATGAGCATAACACTTAGAACAAGGATTTGATGTCTGTAGGAACTCCTATGTAACAAGTTTAAGGATATTAAACAGGCTTTGTAAAAATCAATTTGGACAGTGAATGTTGGTATTCCTGTGACTGAGCTAACAATAACTGTGGTGTTCTTAGTAGGCTGCTAAAGCACTCACTGTTTTAGAAGTTCTTAGTTCTTCCTATACAGAATGTTTGCTTTTACTTTTCACAGTTTTTGAGAATAACAAATGCAAACAGTAGGCAGACTTCTAGCTAGCACACTCATCCGGGAAGGTCCTGAGGAATAGAGGTTAGTTTTTCACCTGGCCTGTCTCTGAAAGTCTGAGCTTTGGTGGTAAGATTCTCCTCTGTTTCACTATTTCACTGGGCCTTATCCAGAGGCTGTAGTGCCACTTCAGATGTTAAACAAGCCAACAAAAATATCACCAGGGGAACACAGGGCTGGAGATGAGGGGATTAACCAGCATAATCCTCTCCTGTAAAGCAGCACAAAGGTAGCTTGTCACAGATGAATATCAGAGTCATCAGAATTCTTGAAAGAAGGTATTTCCACAGCTTTTTCAGGTGGCATTTCACTTCTCTGTCCTTTAAAGAGTTTGACATTATAAGTGATCTATTATTTTGCTTTTGAAATCTGAGGATTTTTGTACATTTCTTAAGGCTTTCTGGGCTGCAGGCAGTCCCAACAGCACAGTAGTATACTATAACCAACACAGATCAGCCGTCAGATGTTCAGCCTCTTGAAAATGTAAGCACAGATCAATGTTATGATGCATGTACATTCTGCTATGGTGAGCAAAAGTATGCTCTTGTGCCCTCTAACTGACAGCTGATGTTTCCAGCCTATCTTTTAGTGACCACCTCTGTCACTTCAACCTGATACTCCCTACCTGCCCTGGCCCTCTAGGTATGCTTTTAATACTTCAACCCTACCCATGATTTTTGCTTCTCTTCCTTCCTCTTATCACACTTAACCCTACCTTACTTCAGCAGCCACATCTTCATCACCCTGCTCTTGAAGCTAAGCCCAAAATGCACATCTTATGCCTGCTACTTGTGGCAGAAGTGGCTACTACTGCATATCTCTTTGAGATGGTTCATGCAACATTGCTGGTATTTATGTTTACAGCATGAGAAAGAACAATTGATTTAGGCAATATTTCTTCAGCCTTTTTAGAAGTATGTGTCCCAAGACAGTTTCTGAGTCCTTCCTAAACCAAGACACATTGTATCTATTGCTTCCCTTTAATCCATTATGCCAATTATATTGGCAGACAAGACTCCAGACATCAGTTCTTAGCACATTTGTCTGAGCTGTCTTTTATCATTTTGCTGTCTTCTGCTTTTGAATTGATTGTTTAGCAGTTCGTTCCAGAATCTTTCTGGGAATTGAAGTCAGTTCTATGGATCCTTGTCCCAACTCCTATCTTCTCCTTTTAAAAATAGTAAAATTTTTCCTTTTTTTCCTGCTGTTGGGACTTCTTTGGTTAAAATCTGGTAGACTTACGAAAGCACATATTATCAAAATAGTTTGTCCTAACTCTTTTTCCCTAGTACATATATTGAAAGTCATGAGGCCCTGTGGAAATGAATACATTACCTCACTAAATATTGAATATCTTTTTTTGGCTTACATTCCTGCTGATTGTTAAATTTAATTTTGTTAAGCCTCAGCAAACTAATTTTTGGAGGAGTGAAGCCCAGAATATAAACAAATTTTCTTCATCACTTGTTGTTCTTTTTTATTTTTCTTTTGGTCCTCTAACTTTTCAGAGCAAAGGACTTCTTTCAGTATTTTTAGAAAAGTATTTTACTCACAGATAAATTAAATAATATTTGGCAGACTGTAATCTATATTGAACCTCCCTCTTACATGCCTAAATCCAATCAGATAAGTAGTCCTCAGAGACATATAAGACTATTTACCTTCAAGTAAGGTGAGTGTCTAGATGTCTGGATTAATAGAGATGACCACATAACCACTGGGAGAAAAACTACTGTGTCAAGTCCATGTGCTGCACTGTCTATTAAACATAATAATTGTATTTGTGCCTTTTTAACAGTAACTCTGAATCTCCCCTGTGGTTAGGTTGCTTCCATCGTTGTAACTTTCGAACTGGCATCTTTCATAAGCCATAAATTCATGTATGTATTATGAATATTTAAATTGTATACTTGAGGGAGATGGCAGAAATGGTTACAGATATATCTCCCAAGTGGAGAGCAAGGTATCTTGCTTTGCATGAGACAGAGAAGATTGCTTTTCTGAAAAGATCCAAGCCCTTTAAACTAGTCATTTTAAAATATTCATTTTTATTTAACACCTTCCAACAAAAGATCTCCAGATGTTGTAGAAATATTAATTGACTACACTTTGGTGAATTCTATGAGATAGAAAGGAAACGCTTCGAATTTCCATCAGAAGAATCAAGCATCAAGCACAGAGGATAAATGACTTATCAAGGTTTACACAGAAAGCCTCTGAAGGATAGGGATTAAAAATCAGGGTTCTGTCTCACAGTCCTTTGTCTTCCTAGCCTTCCCTGGTATAAATTACTGCTTATAGTAGAATTGCTTTCTTTAAGGGGAGTTACTGCTTTGCTCTAACAGCATTAGAAAAATATGAAAATATCACAAATCTCTTTGGTATCCATCTGTTACAACCTCTTTTAATTCTGCTTTCAAGGACTTGGTCTACAGAGAGACTTCACTGAGTGTATAACATTCCTCTCTTTTAATTAGAACATTAATATTCCCACTGTTTCCTTAGCTTCTAAGACTAATTTTAATTCTTCCCCCTCCAGTCACTTGGCAAAGAACATGAAGACTTAGTATCAGGATGAGGTTCTGTATGCAAAGCTTTCTGAGTCACAAAACACAAAGCTGTGTTGTTATACCTGTCTTTTCTTTTTTTTTTTTTTTTTTTTTTTTGTATAGCAGTACCCGTGCTGGCAAATGTCACATTATCTCTGCACCACAGCAGGATTTATTTGCTTTGCTCCTTCACTCCCCTGAGCAACATTTCCCTGTATTTTAAACTGAAGGGAATTATGCCATGAAAGTATGTTTAAAATACTTGCAATGCAACAAAAAGTTTACCTCTCCAAATAATAATAATAATGAGAAAAAGCTGTTCTGATAAGTGTGTTGCTTAGCAACTTGACACAGTGAGCCAGAGCAACTGCTAGAGACCATTCGAATCAACAAGGCATCTGCAGATGAGTTGCTGAGCAGCCCTCATTGCAACACTGGCACGGGGCTGGAAAGAAGGAATCACACAAAAAAATAATTGCTGATGGACTGTGGGATGGCTTTCATGAGGAGAGGGATGGTGGAGTCTCATGGAAGTTAAGAGTTAGCATGAGGTAAGGAAGAGAAATAAAAAAGTAAGATAGAGAAAAATGATGATTAGGACTCCGAGTGGTTTACTTGGCCAGAAAATATGGCTAATGGTCATCCCTGAGCAATTACAGAAAGCAGTTGAACATGGTAGCTGTGAAGTGACACAAACAGGAAAGGTGAGAATATGCCTTTGCACGTGCAGTTATCCCTGCACTTGTTAACATGACCCCTGCTCAGATATTTGTGTGTATTTGAGAGGGAGTTGGGAGCTGCAGGGCAGACATCCAGCCATCTGCTGGGCATGCTTTAGTGGGTTGCATCCCTGTTCCACCGCTGCAGAGCATCAGGGGGGTAAAGCAGCACTGAAAGTGTTTCTCTAAACTCTGTAAATTTGATGCTTTTGAATATTCATGTCCATTTGAATAAGCATGAAAACAAGCCGTATCAGTAGCTGCCAGCGTGCATACCTTTGAGATCACAGTTCAGCCATCACACACTTTACATTGAAGAAGGACTCCCAGATTTCCAGTTCCAGCCTAGATGCACAGAAGCAATGAGGGAGTCAGAGCTGGGTCAGGCACAGAGTACTCAGAGTGCAGAGTGTACTGTCATTCCCCTGTCCTGAAACTGAGTTGTGCTATGTTCCATCATACGCTCAGACCTATTTTATACGGAAGTATATGTATCAGGAACTATTAATATACTTTTAGTTTCTTTCAGTACTTCTTTTCTGAGAGCTTTTAAAGTGCTTTCAAATCTTAATGAAAGAGAATAGGCACTGTGCCCCAATTCTGCTTACACTAAAACCAACTCATGACATCCGCATAGATTTTAGTGGTGGTGCCAGATTTACACCCCTGCGTCTGAACGCAGAATGAAAGCTCTTGTGCCTACACTGGCAACTTTGGATATACAACAAAAGCAGTATGTAGTAATGTAAACCTTCACCCCGGAAAGATAATCATCTCTGCAACTCTTTAACAAAAACAGTTTAGCTGTTTTAAACAGGCTATCATTCTTTGGGAAATTATTAAAATTATTGGATGTTAGGTTGTCTGACTTCAATGAGCTTACAAGTGATGCATTTGATTTCAGATGATTAATTATAGCAATTCCTCTAGTACTTCTAAGGAATGACACTTTAAATCACATCTGTTATCATTTATAAGAACTGAAATTGATTTAGTATTTTGACATGATTCATTATTTAGATGGCATAAATTTACATGTTTCTATAGTGTTGGTCTACACTCTCTATCAAGGGGAGAACACCACGTCTCTTTGCATTCTTTTATGTTATTGCCTACAAAATAAATATCTGAAAAGTGGAAAAAAAAAAGTGTTTTTCTTTCAAAATCACTAGACACCTCTCAGTCAATTCTATATTCCATTAATTGTGGCATACACAGGCTTTAGCTATGCTTTCTTTTGAATTTTCACAAATACATACTTACATTATAGAATACTGAGAAGCCCACATAAAATACCAGGGGAAAATGCAGGTAGAGCCAATCTCAAGAAATGCTGAGAGAAGGTTGACTTATCGGATACTGTGCTGGTTATTCAAACTCAAATCTGTTGTACAGTGTATTTCCAACTAAGTTTGCCTTCGTTTCTATCAAGTGCTGGACACAGTATGTGAATATCACAACCCATTTGATTCCTTCTCCTGATAGATTTTGACCAAGACATTCCTGCCCTGATTAATGCTGGGTGGCTATCTGGATGGAGATGAGGGAGCCTTCTAAATCTGCTCTTTGTTGTTTTATGGGTGAGACTTATTGTAACAAAATATATCTGATACCAGGATTTACAGACTTATTGTTACAAAACATTGTAGTGCGTGTCTTTGTTAATGCTGTTGTCAATGCTGTGCCTACAGGCTTCTCATAACATTACATCAAATTCCTTATCCTGCTTCCTACCCACAAAGCCTTGTCGATCTGAGCTCAGAAGATCTCAGGGTTTGTCAGCATTGTACAGCAGAACTTGGTGCAGCAGAGTTTGCAAAGGAGTTAGCATAGGGATAAAAAACAAATGTGTTAATGTGGCAGTATATCCAAGATGATGGATTTCAGACCTGCAAGGATGCAAACCCCAGCATGGGTGTCTATCAGCTCCTACAAGAAGAGGCATTCCTCCAAGCAAATACAGTATCAAAGGTCTCCTACCAGTCTGTGAAGAGCAAATTATCAGTACCCTTCCTCAGGTACAAGGGAACTCAATAACTCAACTGTTCAGCTCATTTGTTCAGCAGGTGAAGGTTTCTCAAATGTTGTTTGGAAAAAGGTGTGTTTGAAACCAGGAATCGTGATTAAAACTACTGCTCTAATGCCCTTGATTTTCTACAGTGGCATGTATACTTCTGTACAGCAGCAACAACAAAAAAAGCAACTCAAATCTGGGCAGTCTCAAAGTCTGTTTTGCCTGTGAGACTCTCCCTCTTCAGGGAAAACTTCAAACTTGACCTTGATGCACTGGTGTCTGGCACCAGACACTGGGATGGCAAGAACAGTATTGATACTTTTGTAGAACAAATTGCCACTGCTCACAGCCAGCTCACTGGGTCAGGTGTGACTGGCTCCTGCAACTGTCAGCTGCTGTGAGTGGTGCCTTACCAAGCTGGTGTCCTTGAAATATCGTCTTTTTACCCATCAGTCAACTATTTTGAAGGGTGACAACAGTCATCTCATGCCACCTAAAATGTCATATTTCAAATTTTACTGCATTTCTGCTCAGTTTTGAAGAGATGAGGCAATAAAATGTCCTCCCTTTTCTTGGTCTTCTTTCCCCTTTAGTATTCTAATTTAAGTGCCAAATTCAGTGTTTTTCTCTATGAAAGCTAGCTCCTGTGTTTCTGTATGTGTTACTATGACAATTGTACTCTAGCTGTTAGGGATGGGTCAGTGCTGAGAATGATCTTTGCCCATTGTATACTGAGTTTTACATAGGTCTATAAGATAAATAAATGGAGAGGCTCGTGTAGGTTTTGTTGTTGTTGTTGCTGGTTGTTTGCTTGTTTTAAACTCAACTGTCACCTGATTAGAAATGCTCTATTCTTTGTCTTGAGGGAGCTCTCAAATCCAGACATGGTAATTGGCCTAGATGGTGCCTCAGCTGAAGAAGGGGATCCCTGAATGCAGTAGAACATAATAGTCTCTCCAGTTTACAGACCTCTGCTGCAGCTTCCAGGCAATAAAGCACAATGTATTAGCCTCTTCGGAAGAAATTAATAAACAAACAGAATTGCAAGGGAGGGCAAAGAGTGCACAATTGGTATCAACTATGTTATCAGAAGACTCTTCAAATAGATAGTTTTCAAAAGCCATCCAAGAAAATGACCTACTTAAAAAGTCACAAGAAAAAAACAAAAGCCAGACTTGTGCCAGTTTCTGATGATTATTCAAGAGGAAATTAAAAGATCCCTCAGTGCTTTCTGAAAAGAGAAAAATACAGCTTTCCTGGCCCATGCTCTGTCTGACAACGAAAGCAATTTTAAGACCTAAATCTTCATGTAAGTTGCTGCCAGAGCTACAGCAGTTATTGCAGTTGCCAAAAGAGGCATTTATAACACTGGTATCTGAGTTATTCCTCTGAATCCCACAGAGATGAGGACAGCACTCTACATAACCTAACTAGTCTTTACTGGAAATTACATTTATAGATACACTGTTTTATATAGCAATTTCTTTTTGTTCTCACTGTGATATACCAACTGCTTTTTGTTCTATCAGTCTCCTCTAGGGGTAGATAGGGATGTTTCTCTGCTGGCTTTGGTACTCAGAGAAATGTATCTATTAAAAAATCTCTGATAATCCCAAAACAGAACTGAAAGAAGTTCTTTCATCCAAAGAAATGACAATATCCCAATAGCTTAATACAGTTGTACAGAAACACTATTGTGTTTACTTTGTAATATAGCTCCTATTTTACTGTTGATTTATTTTCTAAGTTTCCTAAATTTTAATTAGTTAAACGAGCATTGTTGAAAAAACTAGCAAGAAATGTTTATAAAACAGGCAGATAGAGACATGTCTCTCTTTTCAACTCTAGATCGAAATTCATGTGCATACAGAGGCAACTACATGTTATATTTTTATTTTATATACATTTATATATTTTTATGTTATTTAACTTTTTCATCACTCTGAGTGCAAATGCATCAAATGATCAGAATATTTATTAGTACCAGAACATTCATTCACAATGGCTCATGTGAACATGAACTTTGTTTGTTGGATGAGAATTGTGGTCCTGTTTTCCGCCACTGAGCAAATACAACTCTGTTCATAATTCAGCTCATCTAACAGTTAATCTGCTAATGAAAGAAAGCAGTACAAACAGAGGATATCCTCTATGTTATAGCAGATCTGAATGAAAGCTTTGCACTGCATTCTGTGTTTTTTTTTTTTCTGCCATATTTACTTGGAAACCTGATGATATCAAGAATATAATACTTTCAGACTTGTAAACATGTACTTATTCCTGATTTTCTGTAGCAGATAATGCTCGGTCTGCTGGCACTCAATAAAAGCTTGTTAGGAAGTAGGTTCTTTCTAGTTCCTGTTTATAAGACTGCTAGAGCTACAGAGCTATGTCAGCTGCCAAAAGAGGTACTTACAATGGTGGTTTCTGGTATAGAAATTTGTGATCTTTGGATATGAAAATTCTGCATGCTGGTGTCTGATGTAGGTTGAGACATTAGCTGTGGGCAGTGCTACTGACTCACTTGCAAGGGTTGTTGACCTCTCACTTGGAGTGCTCACACGTTCCCTGTAGCCCTGTATTACATCAGCCATTATGGTAACACAGTCACCATAGAGAACACTGGACTGTCGGCTTAGAGGTGAATGGCTAAGAAGGGAAACTGGGACTGAGACAGGAAATGATTTGAAACCTAGGAGGACTGGAGTAAAGAAAAAATAGATGAGGAAAAATGTCACTTGAGGCAGAACCAGATCATGAAGAAAGGAATTACTGGCTACCCTGTAGGGTTCATGCGCTGGCTGTGAGGCCAGCTAGTGCTTTCTCACCACATCTATGCTGCTTCATGCTTTCATGCAAATACAGTGGCTGCACTCAAACTTTTGCCTATCTCTAGCCACTTGTAAACCTTTCCAGGGGCTGACCTGGTAGAAAGCTGGCTGGGCCAGATCCAGTCGTAGCAAGGGCTGTTATAGTTTATAAACATAGAGTACAGATTAACAAGTTTAAGAGACAGTGTCCATGTCCTGGAACACTTTGTTTTGCCAATATGTACTCAACCTTGAATAATGCTAACCTGCTATTGCTATCAGTTATTCAGTGTAGGCTGCATTTACTTCTCTCACTACAGAATAGAAACATCTTGTCTCATGCAATGGTTGAAATTGTGCCACGAAGAAATTAGGTTAAAAAAAGCGTTGCCAAAGCTGAAAATCAAGCTTTGAAAAACTACAGAAATACCAGAATATGCCACAGTCTTTACCATGTCTCCAATAAGTATCCATTACAACAGTCTCCAGCCACACAATCACAAGTTGTTTTTCTCAGATGACATTTACCTCACTCACTGCACACAGTAGATAGCCTTTGTTTCTTGATATATAGCTATCCATCACAGTATCTGCTAGTAAATAATTTCTGTTATGGTCCAAGCACATCAATCACTTCTGCTGATCGTACTGGAAATGAACTGAAAATGTTATTTTATTAGAACTGTGTAGGGAAAATAAGGAAAACTCTAACAGAAAATGAGGTTATTTATTAAGGGAAATAAAGATCAATAACAGTTGTGAGTACATCTAATTGTGTGTGTGTGTAGATGCTGGTGTGTTTAGTTTGTTGGTGTTCAGCATGGCCAGATGCAGGAGCTGGAAGCTGTGTGCCTGCCTGGATGGAGGGATGTTCAAAGCACAGCAAAAAGGCAGGCGTGGCTTGGACTCAGCACTGTACATGGCTGCATGGCAGGCAGGACCTGATTTACATACACAAGATAAATGTAAGGCTGTCTGTTGCTGTCTATGTAGAAATATTCACAGCAGCTCTGAAGGAAGTTCCCAGTGTGGACCTGACCATTCTGGAGCACAGCCATACTGTTACTGCTCCTCTCTTCTTTTCCCTTCTTGTTGCTGGGGAACTAGGAGGACGGTGTTGTGTGGTTTGATATAATTAATAGTTATAGCTGATAGTGATTTGTATTTTGTGGGTCCTTTTCTCTTTATTAATGATATTATTATCTTTTATTTCTTGTGATATAAATATGGCTTACTGCTATGAAAGAAGTGGCTCTATTTCTAGTGTCTTTGCTTGTGGGTTTCCAAATGACAGTTTAGTGGATAGTAGCACTGTCACATCCTGCTTCTTGGACTCTACCAACATGGAATGATCATCTAGTAAGTAGGGTTTATACATGACCGTATGGATGTTTGTTCAAACTGCCAGTGGCTAATTCACTGGAACATGCTCTTAAGTGTATTGCATTTGGTTCAGACCTGAGCACTAGTCTTCTTCAATTTAATTAATTACTGACTGGTCTAAGCAGTATCTCTTCCCTATTAAATTAATCAGCTGCTCTTTCTTCAAAGCTCAGCTCACATTCTATAGCAATAGTTACTTAACTTAATCTAAGCCCTTTTACAATGCTTATCACATTCAATCTCTCTACTAGACTATCTGTGAAGTTGACCTGGATTCTCAGAAGACTTTCTCTTTCATTGGAAGTGATTTCTTAAGTAATGGTTGACTTTAAAGAATACAGAATAATTCTCTAACAGTTCCTTAAGGAAGGTTTTTAAGGAAGGGTTGAAGTGATCCCAGCAGAGATGTCTTCAGCTGGAATCCTTCCGTTCCACATGAACAATGCTCTTCTCCTGACGGTGATTGCACTATTGTGATGACTTCAGTCTTGGTGTTTTCATAAATCTTCCTTCCATCTCTAGAGTGGTATGTTTTAAAACTATTTAAATTTCTTGCTCTTTGCTTGGCTATCTTTGCTAAGTTTACTGAGACAAACTCATTTGCCAATCAAGTATATTAATGATTCTTTGTCCTTCATATTTGCATAAGAAATAGCAGTACCTAAATAGAAATGATTTTGAAGGAATGTAACAAATTAGAATTTTCAGATATTAATTTTTGCTGCACTTTTAACAAGATGTGATAAGCAGTCTTTCCTCCTGCAAAGCATGTATTTCTATTTAGTCCTTAGCAGACTGTTATTATAATTAGTCCTCAGTAATCATACTCCTTTAAACACATTTCTTTTCCAGAGTCCTTCCCAACTCTCTAAAGTTTCCCCAATGGTGATACTAAATTGAGGTAAATACAGCTCTTTGGGGAGCCAGTATTTAGAGTATAAAAATTCCTCACTTTAATAATATATACTGAGCAGCATTTAACTTAACAGTTGCTCATATGGGTGAATAAAAACAAGAGCTGGTAGCTCAGCTAGAATAAATTGGTGTAATATTGTTTCAGTCACCAGAGCTGTAGCACTTTAGATCAGTGAAAGTTTTTCTATTTTATTTATTTAAATTCTGACATTCATGTAGTAGATGGCAGTTTCACAGAATTAATTAATTGATTCACCTATATAGTCCCTTTGGGAACTAGGGAGGTGCAGTAATCATTTTACAGATGATCAGCTAAGGTACAAAGGGATGTTTTTTAAAGATACTTCCATTTCTAAAGTTCAGTGGGAGTATTGGTGGTTGCATAAAAAAAGGCATCACTGAATCACAGAACCATAGAAATGTTGTCTGGAAGTGACTTCTAAGGGATCAAGTACATCCCACTGCATGTTGCAGAACTATTTCTGGAACTACTGCAGGTCAGTCATGACTTTGTCTGGTCTGAAATCCTGAAAAGCTGCAAGGAAAGGGGTTATATAATCTCCCCAGGATACCCAAGGCAATAATGCATTGCCCTTCAGGTGATAATTTTATTGCTTAATCTGAACTTTCTAAACCACTGTTACACTTTTTATATTAGTTGCTGTTTTCAAGGAAGACTTAGTTTGTTTAACGAAGTGATAGGTAAATAAGTTACTCTTTAGCCTCTTTTCCATCAGATTAAACAAGCCCAACTCCTTCAGCATCTTCTGTGTGCCATATGCTCTCAGCCCATAACTTTCTCAGTGACAATATACCGGACTCTCTCCATTTTCTCAGCATTAGATTTACATATACAAATTTTTTCATTAATATGTGTTGTTTTTTTTTTAATGTAATTGTAAAGGGAGAGTAATTTGTCCAGGTGCCTAAAAGCTTATTTAAGTATCTACTATAATCTTGACCTGCTTTCTGCTTGTTCCCATGCAGTCAGTTGTGGCAATGGTGAGGCCACAGTTCAGGCTTTCACTGAAAGAAAAAGGTTTCTGGTTGATGGCAAATTGAATACGAGTGGGCAGTGTGCCCTGACATCCAAAATGACCAGTTATACCCTGCATACATCAGGCCCAGCACTGCCAGCCTAGTTATGAAACAAAAAGTGGAATGATGTGGATTAAAATGTATTGAAGCTCAAGGGATGGTGTCTAAAGCAAGGATGCATAAAAAGTTTTGTTGTGAAAAATGTACAATGACTGATGGCTTGCCAAGTATTGTCATTAATGAATCCAATGTAGATTTGCATTACTAGCCTTTCTCCCTGACAATGTTTGACAACACTTGACAATACTTCTTCATTGTTACCCCACTTCTTTCCTAAACAAATTGCAAGAAAAACACTTGCATTATTCTGTGGGGTTTTATAGTGTAGGTGACATACAGTGATAGTGGTCAGTTTCATGCCTTTTGTTGTTGACTACTGAGATGGCACTTGTGTGTTAAGGAGCTACAGTGAAGTTTTGACCCCCTGGACAAGTTTCTGTCTTATTAACCCTTTCTATTGTTTCTCAGCTCTAAACAGCAAAAGGTGAGTGATGGGAAGATCACAGGCAAAGCAACCAGTTAATTAGCACATCAGCGCACCATCTTCCATACCTTCCTGGCTCACCAGAGGAGAACTCAGCTCTCACTGACCCTAACAAGAAACTTGTGAGTGCTGATGGCTGGAGTATGTTGGGTGTGAAATGAGAAAAATATAAGGAGGCACTTTATATATAATAATGACATAAGCATTTATAGTAAGAAAACTGGCATACAGGAAAAGAAGGCTAGTAGATGAGTGAAGGCAATGTCAGGAAATGAGTTAGCCATAATTATCTATTACTCTCTCAGACATACTAATAAAAAATTCATTTTTATTTCTAATGTCAAATGACAGTAAATGGGATATAGATGTTGGCTTTGGTTTTGGCAGTGTGAAGTGCTTTTGTTATGGGAACATGTTGATTCCTGGATTCATCTCATAGGATAAATTTAGAAATTAATGGATAAGGAAGATTTCATAGAATCATAGAATCACTAAGGCTGGAATAGACCTCCAAGACCAACTTCTCTAACTGTCCACCTACCACCAATATTTCCACACTAAACCATGCCCCTTAGTATATCTAAACGTTTCTTGAGCACCTCCAGGGACAGCCCATTCCAGCACGTGACAATACTTTTTGAGGAGAATTTTTTTCTAATATACAACCTGAATCTCTTTTAAACCACACTTGTAAGGTGGACCCCGAGTTAACTCCTATATCTTTCAGGGGAGATTAATTTATTTAATGTGTTTCCTCTGAAAACACCAATAGGATCTAAATATCCAAAACTAGGGTTTGTTAACCAACTTCTGCCCACAAGGGATGAGTGATTTTCTTTGGGCATTTTCTGAGACCAAAAGACCCACAATGAATTGCTGAATTACAGTTCACTCTGAGCTTTGCTTGCGTATCATTGCTATTCTCACTGGTCTGCTACTTTTGAAAGCCTCTTAATGGCTGAGCTGTCACGCTTTCCCTGTTATAAAAGATGTTCTTATTCAGATTCTCACAAAGTATGCCCAATCACTCTGCTTCCTCAGAGCATTTGATCTGACCCAGGATGCAGCACCTTGTGTCACTCTCCCTAGACATACGTAATACTATTCTTTAAATGAAAGCATAACATGGAAACATATTATAAACAGTGAAGACAAAGATACCACTAGCCATAGCTGTGAAGTAGTGTTTATCTGTGGAATCCTTTAAATATTGCACATTTCTCTTTATCAGGTCCACACATTTTGTAAATAAGCATGAATGTCAAAATTAAAGAATAAAACCCTATGCTTAGTTTATACTATTTAAAAATATTCTTCATTTAAAAGTAATGTGACATAGTTATGGCAATACAATTTAAAGCTGTTTGAACTTGAAAAGGATGTAAAATAACTTAAAATAATATACATTTTAATATCCAGGTATGAAAGGTTTTGTTATACGGTGTCACTCCAAAGTAAGACAAGCTTGAATATACAGGACAATTTGCCTGGAATGCATTTCTATTTGGAAAAAAAAAAAATCCTATTCTGAAAGGTTATAACAGCGAAGTTTTCAGTATTACAAGTAAAATAGGTCTCCAATATGTGTGACATTTCAAATACCTTGGCAGAACTGAAAAATGAACTTCTTGTTGAATTTGCCTCAGCTGTAGTGCTGAGTCTGAGACAGACCCATATGACTGCTCTGAAACACAGTCCTTGCTTGATCTTTAACTTAATTTGAGAAGATCTTCAGATTTTTCCTACATTTATTTTCCCTTCAGTGTAATGTTTCTTACCCAAGCACCTAGCACAGAGCCTTAAGAAATATAACCTAAACATGCTTAATAATTTGTGCTCTACCTCACCCTTTGTTTTCTAAGCAAGCTCCAGCTCTCCCACTGCTCCTCTGTAGGTTGTGAAGGATAATCTTTTCTTGCCATCCTCAGGCATTCTGTGTGACTTCTGATGCTAGCAGACCTGACATACTTTCAAGTCCCTGAAGCCAACGTGCAGTTTTAGAAACCCTGCTCCACCGTTTCTTTTTCACCTACTCTATCCAATCACTTATTTCTTTGCCTGAAACAGGTTCTATTTTTACAGCCGAGCTTACCTGCTAGAGATTTTTACTGAATTTTCTACCTTCAAAAGAAAAAATACTTAAAACTGAAGCTACACTTTATTTGTCTGACAGCTCTAAAACAACAAAATACAATGAATAATTTAATCTAGATTTGGGAACATACTTCTGAAGTGGATCCTAGTTTTTCATTCATTTAAAATGTAGATGCACATTATTGTTAACACTTATTTTGAGGTAAAGGAGTTAAGATAGAAATCTTGTTTACATCCATTTTTCCACTTTGTTTAAAGGAAGAGAGGTCTAGAAGTTCTCAAACAGCTGAAGTGTCTCCTGGTTAAAGCTACTGTTTGCTTCTGTGCAAAAAAAAAATGAAAACGCTAGTAGTTTTTGATTTTTGCTTTCATGAAAGTGGAGAAGATATATTCCAGTTAGGCCTTCTTACCAGAAGAACATATCAGATGCTATTGCTACAAGTGCAGAGAGAGAATTCCTTTGGGGGTTTTGTATCAAATTATATACCCTTCCGAACCTTTTAAAACCTTAGTAGTTTGCTTGATCTGAGCAGCAAGTCATGGCAAGCTGCTGTTGAATTACTAAACATTCGAAAGTACACTAATAAAGCATTTTGTCACACCAGTAAAAGCCACCATGACCATAAAAAAAAACAACAAGTCTTTAAGTCGTGCAGCACTTTTTGAATGTCTACTGTAAATACTCTGGAAAGCAGCTCACACTGTTACCAAAGGAAAAGATATGTCATTTATAGTAGAACACAATCAATTTATAATAGAACACATCAAGAACAGAGGGATATCTAATTTTTCATTAGAGTGTATGTAGACTGTACATTAGTGTACAGTGTAGAAGTCTGTTATAAAAGCTAGCTATATCAAAAGCATAGTCATGCTTTTATTAATGGTCCTTTGGAGAGGTTTTTACTTTCTTCCATATATTTTCTTGCAGAGAATATCCACTTCATCTATTATATCCAATAAAAAGACCTTGTTTGCACTGACATCTCCAGTCTTAGAAATAAGTGCATAAATGAAAACTATCAAAATTAATGTATTGATAATGGTTATCTTCACACTCTTCATTTAGTAGCTGTTGTACCATAATCTGATGATAAAAATAATTTCAACTAATCCGAGGAAACGTAAATCTTATTTTTTTAATAGTACTTCAATACAACACTACAATGTAAAGCATAAGTGAGCTGTCGCAAAAGGTTCAGATGTCTGCCAGTTGTGAATCCTTTTGTACACTGGGGAGCAGTTGATAGCTGGAGTAGAAATTCTGACTCCAGCTTGTGGTTGGTCACAAGCAAACCACTGCTCCCCGTAAGTAAGGACGTGAAGAGGTCACAGACTTTCCACTTGCCTGAAGGGCAATACTATAAACAAATTGAAGTACAGTTCTGGCCTATTGAATAAAGGTGAATTAAGAGAGTCTAAGCAGTGATCAAGTCTGACCACCACAGTAGTTTTTCGTAAAATGTTTTCTTAATGGTGTGACACTCCACTGTGACTGGAATGGCAGTGTGAGCTGCTAAGTCTCTGGAAGTCACATGGTTTTCAAGTCTCACTTTAAGTTTAATACTGAGTGTGTTTCTTTAGGTTAGAATTTTTAAAGCCACTTACATGTGCTGGCCTTGTTTTACAGCTGTGCTTTTCTTGTGCTGCCCACAAGGACTCAGATCTTTTTAAAGTAGAGACATCAGACACAATTACTGCAGATGTATGAGCAGCAAGTACAGTGGATATTCCCAGAAACTTCTATTAAACAATAATAATTAAACTTTTTCCTGATTTATACTATTTCAATCAAGCTCTGAGCTATTTCACTTAGCCTATTTGATCTAGCTCCCAGCAGATCTATATCAGGTTGAAAAACTGTATTAAGACTGGTGAAGAACAGAGGCATATGCACAGACAGTATTTCTTCAACAATGTAAGTGTGTGATATCTGTAATAAGAAGTGACTATGTGGGTATGGAAATTTAGGGTTATGTCAGCACTACTCTCAGAGCCTGCCAGTGAATTGGTGGTTCTGCTCAGCTCAAACATTTAGTGTTTCATCTTCAACAAAATAAATGCATTTATATGTGCTATTCTTGACTGCCAGATGTCACCAGAGATCTGATGTAGAAATGGCTTTAGGGAGATGTGGTAGAGCGTCACATGCAGTATTCGTCATTGCACTAATTAACGTAAGCAGTAATGACCTCCAGGTCAGGTAGATTCTTATACTTAATGACTGTCTGAGCAGTGAACATTGCCTCAGACTGTTAACTCCTCCAGACAGATATTTAAGTGTGACTTAACTGCCAAGCGTTCTTGTCCAGTATTTATAAGTGCACGTAGCTATTTTCCTAAACTTTGAATGATAAGAAGTGCTACAACTTCTTCAACAAAAAACAGTTAAAATGTATTAGTTTACCTAAAATTTCATGAAAAAAGTGGTTAGCAGGCTAATAGTTGATAAATTGACTTGAGCTGTAGTAAAGTGGATGAGACATTCACCCATTTTCCAATATTTATGTTAATTTGATGGGAAAATACATGCTGAAACTACAATTTTTTGTGATTAAATAATCTTGATGTGACATTATAATACAGAGGACAGCTGCAAATTAAACAGCATTTTGACAATACATATCTATCCTTACTTAGCTGAGTCCACAGCTGCAAACAATTACAGTCATAGTATCTGAACACCAGTACTCCTTGAACTCATTCATCTGCTGTTTTAAAAAATGCGTTCAGGTACGAGTCTCTGTGCAAAGAACAGTTTAGTGTGGTATTTGTTATCTCTGCAAATCATGAAAAGGGCTAGGATGAATAAAGGAACTGAATTCTCAATCTGCAGCAAACACATTGAGGTTGTTTCAATGGACTCAAGATTAGATGGCAAAATAGCATTTTTAAAGGTCACTCACACCATCTGACCTGGAAGAGTTTGTAAATCAAGGCAGTATTTCTCTTATTATTCTACCTGTTCAGGGTCTACTAATCAGGATATGCACCTCTGTGTTCCTAACTAAAGACGAGTAAACAACAGATTTTTCCTGTGAAAGTGTTTTCTGTGGGATCAAGGGATCAAACTGGTCTTCTCATTTTTCCAAGGAGCTCTATCAGCCTGCAGAAATGTAGTTAACATAAAATTCTGAAATACAATTAGAAGACAAATTTTATCACCTATTTTATTTTCATGAGGTCATTATTTAGTGACTTCTTGTCCTAATTGAGGTGGATGGAAGATGCTAATAAAATTCAAAAGCAGTCACATTCACTCATAGAATCATAGAACCATGGAACGGTTTGGGTTGGAAGAGACCTTTAAGATCACATAGTTCCAACCCCCCTGCTATAGGCAGGGACACCTGCCACTAGACCATGTTGTGTGAAGCCATATCCAACTGGCTCTTGAACGCCTCCAGGGAGGGGGCATCCACATCCTTACTGGGCAACTGTTCCAGTGTCTCACCACATTCTCAGTAAAGAATTTCTTCCTAATATCTAATCTGAATCTCCCTCCTTCTGGTTTAAAGCCATTTCCCCTTGTCCTGTCACTACAGGCTCGTATATTAAATCCAGATTGCCCATAGGCCCCCTTCCAATACTGGAATGCCACTATAACATATCCTTGGAGCCTTCTCTTCTCCTTGCTGAAGAACCCCGGTTCTCTCAGGTTGTCCCCATAGGGGAGGTGCTCCAGCCCTCAGATCATCTTTGTGGCCATTCTCTGGATGTTATTCATCTGTCAGGGGCTACAGAACTGGATGCAACTGGATGTTTTAATTTTATTCCAAATAGGAGAGCTGATCAACTATTTAATGCATATAAGGTTCACATTAGCTTTGATAAAACACTTAAATTGCTCACTGACAATCTTAGCATTCTTAACTTGATTAAAGAAAAAAAAGGACTGTAGAGGTTTTGGGAGTCTCCTGACAAGCTTTTGGGTGATGATGGGGAAAAATATTTTGAGGAAAATATCTACTATATTCATTAAGAAATCAAATGTCTCTCTTTTATGTAATAAGGATAATTTGTAGGTCACTTTGAAAGTAACGTCTCCTATTTATTTCCATGGAACCCACCACAAATATGCAAAGAGCACAATAACACTACTTGACAGAGTAATTTGAAATACTCAGCTATGAAATGCAATTTTTTGACACAGTCACTACCATTAGCTATGCATTTTTATCACTGATGAACAAGAGCCTGCATGCTGTACTTGTAAAAATCCACACCACTGGAAGTGACCCACTGTCGCAGTCATCACTGCTGAAATGCACCACTCACCACCTCACTGTGCTCACATCCACTGTTTGGTCCCCATAAATGTTCAGCAAGTGTCAATGAATGTCAATGGTAATCCATGTGCCCTTGACCTCCTGCTAACTTCAGAGACCCTCTACCAGGCTCTTTTTACTTTCTCTACGTTCCTTCTAAGCTGAAAGTAATAGCTGAAATCAAAGGTAGGCACTAGAAACTGGATGCCCTTCACCAGTGCTGAGACAATGAATGATAGCTTCTCCTAATCTGCTAGTTGTGCTCCTCCTTTTTATAGCTCACTGCCTACTTTGTGAGGAAAGCATGCTTTTCAGCTTCGTATCCACAGTAGCCCTCAGGAACATTTTAGCACGCTGATACACAGCAGAAACACTACTAGACAGTAGTCCTATGTCCCTGATACTCAAAGGCCATTTCCCCTTTCCTAGCTCTCTATGTTCCATCTGTTTCATAGACCTGGAGCACAATTCCCTTTTGCCTCTGCCTCTGATTTTGTATCTTCAGCTGCATGTTACTGAGACCACAGTTTGCTCGAGAACTCAATTCCATGGGTTGAAATGTTGCTGAAATGTTGATGATGATTTTTCAAACATAGTGAAATCGAAGAATGACTGACCCATACCATAAAGAGAGAAAATTGTATATTACTTATGGCTGCTCAGAGTTTTTTAGTACTTGAAATTTTTACTGTGGTCTTAGATAGCTCTTACTGCTTATATGAAATCCATGCAGGAAGTGTCTGCTGTAATTCTGTAGCAATTCTTATGGAAGTAGATGGATGAACTGATGACAGTGCCTCTGGTCTTCAGCACCTAGGTAGAAGATTTTGTCATTAGAAATTATAGTCCTGCATGTGTTTGTTTTACCTGTGGTTTGTGAACTCTACTGGAGATAGGGAAAAATTAATGATACAGGATAACCTTTAAGAAAGCTATAAAAATGATGCAAAGAATATCTGCTTTTTTTTTTTTTTTTTTTTTTTTATCTGTTGCTTTCTGTGATGCTAACAAAGTCAAATCCTAAAGTAAGATATAAGCTCCAAAAGAGTTGACAAAGTTGCTGCATTTACACCCTCTCCTCATAAAACAGGCAAATTTAAGCTGACTCTCTTTTGATACAGGAAGGGAAAACAGTAGGGAGGAGCAAAAATAGTTCCATTAGATTTCAGAACATTGCGTTTCTTAATGCAATCAAGGGGGTATTATTAAGGTTGATTATCACCTACTGAGACTAAACTATCTAGGTTCCTTCTATAGTTCAGGTCTGTTTTCAGTCTTAAAAGGTGACTTAGAATCAGGTAGCAATGTAAATGTTTTGAATTGCCTCTCAAGGAATCTAATTCTGATTTAAGGTATGTAGAGAAAATAGGGAGATGCATTTAAAGTGTGTCTTTTTGAATACTCTCAACTACTGTGTGGTGAATGTGTACTCAAGAAGCAGGCCTTCTCTCTGTGCTACGACTTGAAAAAAATTAAAAATAAAGCTAATTTGAAAAATGTCATTTTCTCTGAAGCTTGTACAAAAAGAACTATTACACAAAAAGTTGAGGTTTATTTTCTTTCATTTCACATAGACTACTTCTTTCATATGTATCACTCAGCAGCCATTGCAGTCCCATTTTTAAAACACTGTACTCAACAATATCAGTCTGTTACCCAAACTTGTGCTCCCAAAGCATTCAAGGACTCTAATAAACATTGCTGTCAGAAATCATGTTCCTCACAAATCACAAACCAGCACATCCTTCTAAAATGAGTTCTGTTAAACACACTAGCCTCAGCAGTTTCCGAAAGCTTACTGAAAGTAGGTTTTCTGTGGGCCAGCACCTGCAACAACAGAGTAGATAATGCCTTTTGGATAGGTGATCATCAGGCCAAGCCTTTTAAACCCTTGGGTAATAAAGGGTAGCCTAAGTCATCTAAAATAACAAGAATCTATGTTTCACGATTAGTAGCTCTAAAGGCATTCTGGAAGCTGTTCAGTTGAAAGAAACAAATTCTTTTATTGTTTTGAATTATACTAAGTCTCAAGCATCTAGTTTTGTTTGCCTCATGATTCAAGAAGGATGCTCTGTAGCTATAACTGCATGAACATCATTCCAGTTGTACCTATGCGCAAACTCCAGACAGATAATTCACAGGCCAGGTGTTCAGTAGATGGCAGAAATTCACTTCAGTGTTGGTATTAATTTTCTTATCTTCATGTTAAGGATTTCTTTTTGCACCATGATTACTCCAGACTTTTTCCTGGAAAGTTCTGAGCTGAACAGGTATTTCAGTAGCCTGATGACAATTTGTTCTTATTGTTGTTTTTGGGAGGTAGGTGAAGAGCAGTCCTCATCAAATAGGACTTCTTTTGGTATGAGAAGCTGCAGGAACTGATTTAATGTGTTTTTACAAGGTCTCTCATTCAGCTGCATTCACTGTCTGGCTTTCAGCCTCCTTGCTTGCAGAGCGGTAAGCCATTTCTGGAACAGCTCAGCATATGTCACTTTATTCAGTGGTTGGACAGGCCACTATTGTAGGTGATCTCCACCTTAGTATCACCTGAACTGAAGGTTGGACAATGAAAAAAACATGGTTACTTGACACTAATTGAATTCCTAAGCAGTGTACTAAGTTACTGAGAGCAGACAAAAATACAGTGGTTTTATGAACTTCAGGCTTCCCTTTCCCATATGAACTTCCTAAAGTCTTTATTTCCTAAAGTCTTTACTTCCTAAAGCCTAACATTTGAATGTAGTTTGATTTCACAGTATAACAGCAGACTGATAGGATGCTGTTCTTACAGTGCAGGCATCTTTTTTACATTAGCTTAGCTAAGGTGAATCTCTAGTATGACATTAATAGTAGGAAGAACATTCCTCTGTGTGCTCAGACCTCAGGCATTGTATACATTTATAATAATGGAATGCTGAATGAACAGAGTTTGTCTGTACTCCTGAGACTTTGGGTTACAGGCTGTGGATCCCTCACTGCAAACTGACTCAAACATTAGTTCATCTTTCCGAACAAGGAAATACGCATGAGTATATAAGCATATATAAGATTGATTTATTTATAATTTATAACTTATTTACTTATTTGTGTGTGTGTGTGTGTGTGTGTGTGTGTGTGAAATACGGTACAAAAGTGGGTAATTTTCTCAGAGCCTCATCTGTTTTTAGAAATTTTAAGATGATTGGAACTGTGTCACAGGCATTTTAGACATGAGCTGAAACTGCAACCAACAAGTCAAACATTCGCTAAAAGTTCTGCAGTATGCTGGTCTTTTACAGATTTATCTGTGAGTGACTACATCTATAGTTCTCTTACCTTACATCTTTACTTTTGCATCTACATCCTGCTCTGTCATGCTATAACATTTATCTTCTTGTCTTGCCAAGTATTTGAACTAGGTCTGTGCATGATCTGTGTCCATGATTTGTGGTCATAGGACAAGGGAAAATGGACATAAACTGAAGCATAGGAAGTTCCCCACAAATGTGCATGGAACTTCTTCACAGTGCAGTGACGGAGCAGTGGCACAGCTGCACAGAGAGGTGGTGGAGTCTCCTTCTCTGGAGACGTTCCAGACCCGCCTGGACGCCTACCTGTGCAACCTGGGCTAGGGAGCTGCTTTGGCAGGGGGCTGGACTCAATGATCTCTAGAGGTCCCTTCCAACCCCTACAATTCTGTGATTCTGTGATTCTGCTGAGTATCCCCAACAGAACCACTCACTTGATTCCTTGTCTGCATGTGCTATTCTCAACCTATAGTTTACTATATTCATCTTTACTTACTTGCATTTTTGTGTCCTTTTTCTTTTTTAAGAGCTTCTACACTTCAAAGCCATAAGTCGCTGCAGGAAGGATGAACTGATTGGAATCCTCTCACTCCAGGGAGAATGGTAAACTGCTTTGCATTATATTATTCAGATTTCTTGAAGTCTTCAATTTCATCTAGATCCACTTCTATTGAAAACAACAACAAACTCACAAAGAAGATCTCAGGCAAACTAACTAACTAACTAGATAACTAACTAATTAACTAAATAAAATAACTTTTAAGGAATCGGATAACATTGAAGGTAAATATTTTAGTTTGCATGTCTTTAAGTGCAATTTGTTGCAGGAGTGAAAAAAATGTTTTTAGAGTCTGTGCCCAAAGTATTTATTACTAAAAGCACATTATTTACTGGTTGGGGAAAGAAAAATGCAAGAGAATTTGTGCAGTATTATCTTGCATAGCAACAGGGAAGATTCTTGTCTAATGTGGTTTTCACAGCTTGCTCACAGCATTCTATCAATAGATGGCTGTGGGATGTCTGATGCTCCTTTTTTGTAACTCGACTGTGATGATGAGTGTGTACCAGAATCTGACTTTCTGTAGCTACTTGTGGAACAAATTTTTTTCCTTGTAAAGATGCATTTTTCCTTTCCTTCTGTTGATCACAGAATAATGAAATTATTTCAAAAGACACTCACTTGGTATGAACACACTTTAAGTTTGATTTTAGTAAAAGAAAGGGCATTGTTTCTTAGTCATTGAGAACTCCACTTATAATAAATGCATGTGTTCTTCATTCACAAGCTTACAAAGGGTACAGAACAGCTTTTCACACAAACTAATGAAATTGCTGTCAGATATGGAAAGTTCCTTCTCTAATGTCTTCCTGAAAACACATGCACGTAATAAAGGTCAGGGTCAAGCCTCCAGCAACTGTGAAAGTTAATTTTCCTTTAAAAAAAAATTAAAAATACTGCAATTCATAAGCACTTATCTTGTCTCTAAAAATTACAGAACCTGCAGGCAGAGAATCATTTCATAGCCTCGATGGAGACTGCCACATTTTGCACACATGTTGTACTTTTCTCTTGTCCTCGTACTTGTACCAGTCTTGCCCTAGAGAATTAAAGAATCTGCCAACATTGATATGAAGGAAAGAAGAAGATACTAATACTTTCCCTTCATCAGAGTGTCTCATATTTGCAATACTGGCATGCAGGAAGGATGTGAGGTTAAATTCTGATAGTGTTTTTTTGTTTTATTTGTTTGTTTTGTTTTGTTTTGTTTCTTTTTTCTTTGTGTGAAGCTGGAGGAACACATTATATCTCCCCTTCAGATTCTTCTGATCATACACACATTTATCTGACTCTCAAGAAGAACCTCAAATTTCACTAAGATCATCTCAATCTGGTATGTAACAAGCTCTGATTCAGATAAAGATATCTGAGATGCACATAACTTCAGGTGAATTTTTTTTTCTATTTCTACTCAGGCACTTGAAAATATAACTAGTGGAACACGGATTCAGTGTTCAGGATCAACTATTCTGTATAATCATGTGTACATCTCTTAGAGGTTCATGAGTTGTGAGAATCCTGATGCTGAACCAAGTAAGATCTTTTCTGCATATGTGGTATTTTTCCATCTTTTGTTTTTTAGAGACAGACTAAGTACATATAATAAAATATTAGACATTTATCTGTGACATGAGGTATCTAGAAAACACTGCAATTATGAAAACCTTATGACTGTTAAAAACATCTATTTGTATTAATAAGTGCCCTAACTACAGCACCAGAAATTCTTCCCTAATTTTGCCTTAGAAGGGCAGCTTACGGAAAAGTTCCAAATAAACCTGAAATACTCAATATGTCTGGAAAGTTACTTACAAATAATATTCTCATATGAAGTATTTGGGACAGCAATAATGATAAATGAAGTTCAGCTTCTATCTCTTGCCAGTGACCTCTCTCCACCAGAAGCTCCTCTTTGCTCTAAGAGACGAGAACAAAACAAGTACACAAGATGTGTTTTCCTGACTTATGCAAGAGAAATTCCTGTATATTTAGAGTGATAGAAGCAATCTAGACTTTGGAATCTACTTTGTATGTGTAAAGCTAGGTTTACTCTAGGACAGAGAAAAAAAGCCACTTAAAGGGTTTTTTGCTCTGTTTACACAGATAAAAATTAAGTAACTCCACTGCGGCACATGGATTAATTCCAGATGTAGGATGTACAAAAACTGGCCTAAGTTCATTATCTCTTCAAGAGAGCGATTTCCTTGCTCTTAAAAAAATTCATGTGCAATCTTTCTTTTTTATTTGTCAGTAGGTCTGCACTGTTCACACGTATGAATAAGGATTTTCTAGTACCCAGGATTGAAACTGCCATTTTATGCTTGTCTACAAGACTACTCTGCTAAAGTACTGTATTTCAGAGAGCAAATGCCATATCTCCTGCTGACCAGAGCAGATGCTACTGCTCCCCCTGATTGAGTGGGTTCCAAATTTTGCATGCCTATACTTGCATCTTGCATGTGGGAATTAACCCTGAACTTGACTCTATTAGACCTGACAGCTTTCCAGGCCCCTCCAGCTGTCACTAAAATAAATTCTCTACCAACATTTTTGCCTGTCCAGAATTCTTTAGGTGGTAGGGAATACATTTTTCTGGTTTGCTTCCATCTGATGTGACACTGATCACAACATGACTGCAATAAATGTGTAGTTTTTGTATTCCCTGTCAAGAAGAACTCACCTGATTGTTTTTTCCTCATGCAGGTTAATTCAATTTTCATGAGGTCTGACTCTGACACTGTAGTTGTGTAACATGAAGTTAAAAAGCCTGCCAGCTTCACAAATAGATGTCACAGGTTGCAGGAAGAGTTGACAGTCAAGGTTGGTGGCTGGAGTTTCATAAAACATTCACATCCTGGAGAGAAATATGAGCTGGTTTTACTAGCCTTGAAGTTAAATTGGCACTAACAAGCATACCGCTGCCTCTCAATTCACAGGGAGGACAGACAGATATCTGGGACACAAAAAAACAACTGCTGAGATGAGACATCTCTTTGAAATAGTAGTAAACTTTACGACAGACACTGCTTGAGCTAGGAAATCAATGAACAATAATCGTTTGGTTTCTGATCAGTGTACAATTTCTTTGATGACTTGAATGGCTAGAGGGTTTTTGGACAGACTCTTGAGACAAAAAGACAATTTTATCAGCCTTGCTTAAGTCCTCTTGTCTGTTTTCAATCTGTATAGATTAGACCTTGTGTTTTCTCTTGCAATTCTCTCCATCTTCCTAGTACCTTTCTTCAGGCAGTTGGTGAGAAAATTAAGAGCCAACAACAGAGCCTCAGTGATTTCCTCATTCTTAACTCCTCAGAAAGGGATGGGCTTCTTAACTCTCTTTTCCCCTGTAAACAGCTGAGACAGTTCACTTTGTTTTCTCATCCTTCTTGTGGCTGGATAATCAGTACCACTGTCAAGAACTGTCAGGAAGGTCAATGGCAGAGGTGGAGCCATCCATCTTCTAGGCATCACAGAGAAACACTGGTCCCATACAGAGAGTAACATGCACCCTTCCTCACTCAGGTCTGAGAGAAAGATCAAGAAGTTGGGACTTCATTTCTCTCAAGCTTCAGTAGAATAAGGTATATTATGACATTGTTTACTGTTGTTGAGTATTTCCCTTCTCTGATCACAGGGATGTAGACAGTATAACCTATTGTCTCCCTTCTCAACAGGCCTGAAGTGGAGAAACAAAATGGCATTACCACTGCCTCTGCTCTAAGGACGGGAATTCAAATCTGACAATGAGAAATTCTAAATGCTTCAGCACAGGAGGAGGATGACGTGCAACAGACTCCACCTGAACACAATTTATTCCATTCTGAGTTCAAGTATGGGATGACAGCAACCTTCAACTCTTCAGGATCTGTGAGGAAGAATTGTTTTCTGGCAAAATGAGCAAAGAACTTTCTGGGAATGGACAGTTATGTTGTTTCTGGTCCATCTCTTCTGTATGACGATGCTTTTGTGTTGGCCTTTCCTCATCTGCTCTTGTCTGGAATGCTGCTATGAAATGAAAGAAATACTTTGTGATTTCTTCTGCTGTCAGGCAAAGGAAAAAGAGGCCAGATGGTTGATCTGTCTATATAAGTAAGATCTGCATTTGTTTGACGTGAATGTTAATGCTGTGACACAATGTGTACTGAACCACACATTCACTCTTATGAAGAGTGGGCTCTGGGAGCCTTCAGCAAAAGCTTTCTCTGCCCAGCATTCATAATACCCACTGCAGAACAACTGTTTCACCTCAAATGCTGCCAGTGAGCAGGATCTTTATGAGTCTTGCTGCAAAGCAAATGACACCCCTGAGTGGGGGGACAGTAGCACTTGTGCTCAACCTCCTCCTTGGAAACAAGAAAATAATTAAAATGAATTGAGACATTGCCTTCATCTTAGATCATCTAACAGAACTATTGCACAATTAGTATATTAACATAATATCTTATACACAACATACTGTGAGACACTGGAACAGTTTGCACAGTGAGGCTGTGGATACTCCCAACTCGGGGTCATTCAAGACAAGGCTGGATGATGCTTTGAGCAGCCTGGTCTAGAGGGAGGTATCTCTGCCTATAACAGGGGTTTGGAATTAGATGATCCTAAATATCCCTTCCAACCCAAACCATTCTATGATTCTATGAATACTCCAAGGCATTTGGCATTTATATTTGAAAGTAAAAATATCAGCATCCTGAAATATTGTTCTTTGTTGTTGTTGTTGTTATTGTTAATTTTTAACAGCTGGTTAGCATTTTTGAAAGAATGCAGAATAATTATTCCCTCCTAGTCAACAATTTAATGAACCCTATAAACTGTCTTCCAGCTACGGGTCACAAAGCTTGTGTGGAAAAGCAACTTGGAAGTTTGATAAAAGTTGCAACTGTATCAATATTTACCTTATTAAAGACTAAAATCAATATCTAAGTCACAGCATAGGTCACAAGTAGTCAAAATACAGTCATTAAGGAAAGATAAATATGTTCTGCTGCCTTTGGTCTTTATGATAAAGACGAATGTGGACACAAGTTGACAACCATTTCCTTATACTGCAGTTGGCATGGCAACAGCTAGTTAATTACCCAAAATGCATTCAGACAGGTTTCCTCAAATAATCTCACTTTCTCAATATTTTTCCCTATTCTGTGGAAAAGGTCTTCAAGCAGTGTGAGAGCTGCAGCTTTTCAAACTTCAAGTATTATCAAGGAGAGCAATCCTTGCAGAACTGAAATGATTTGGATGTAGGGCAGCTGCAGGGCTTTGTAGTTCTTGGTCTTGTTGGAATGATTTTATCTTAGTTAGGATGCTAATTGGATGGACAGCCAGATACATAAAACAATCATAGGATGGTTTGAGTTAGAAAGGACCTCTAAACACCAAGAAGTTTCCAATCTCTGTCAAGGGCAGGTACACCTTCCACTAGATCAGGTTGCTCAAAGCTGCATCAAACCTGGCATTGAATACTTCTAGGGAGGGGACATTACCCCTTGTCCTGAGACTCCATCTTTCTTGTAGGCCCCTATATGTATTGGAAGGCTGCAATAAGATCTCCTGGGAGCATTCTCTTCTCTAGGCTAAACAATGAAATTTCTCTCAACCTCTCTTTACAGGAGAAATGATAATTTTCTGTGCCCCTCCTGTAGACTTGTTCAAATAGGTTCATATCTCTCTTGTGATGGGGATGCAGAGCAGGATGGGTGCTTGAGAAGACAGATAACAGTATTCCCCATGGCTCTATTTTTTATTTAGTTGTTTAGATTATTTACTATTTAGATTGTTAGTAATCTTTGGTTGATATCTTTTATGGGAACACATATTATGAAAATATTCCTTAGGGATAAGTTTGAGGAAACTATACCTCCCTATAAGACTTCTGCTTATGTCTTTGCTTGCTGATACATCAGCTGTGGTACATGGTGTGTCAAGATAGGAAGTAAATGCGTGCACTTAAACTTTCAAGATATTGCAGCTAGTACCTAACAAAATGTGCTACTGATTCAGTAGCTGCAATGAGCTCTTTGGTGTCTCCACATCTTTAGAGTATTCAAAGCTCTCCAGCACTTGGTGTTTTTAGGGGCATTGAAATTGGAACAGGAGGCCTTCATTCCCACTTCTCTAACAGAGGTAGTAATCTTATGGTCAGATGCAAAAATTAGCCTTTTTTAAGAATTTCATTCTGTGATGAAGGAAGAACATTTTCTCCGTACTTTTGCAAACCTTGTAAACCGGATTCATAAGATCTGAAGTGTTGCTGCACAGTAAAAAAGTAGACATCCTAGAAGAGGATTTCTTAAATTGAGGACTTCTTGATATGTAAATATTAAATTCTGGGGAAAGGATAATCTGGCTTTTATATACCAAAATTAATCACTTTCTTTATTGCTAGCCCAGCTTTAGAAGAATGTGAGGTATTAAGGGATCACTGTAAATTCAAATAAAAATCTACTTTAAATCTCTCAATTCAATATACATATCTTCTTAATGAGCTGTTTTCAGAAAACAAATTTCCAGGCCGAAGTTAATCAGTTCTTTTTCACTTTGAGTGTGTGTAAATGTTCAATAACTTTTAGTTGGTTAATTCTGATGAAAAGATAATCAACAATTTATAACTGAAGAGTGATGCTGAAGTAGATGATTTTGACACTTTTTTATGTTTGGAAATTATGTATGATGAAATTATTTAGATATATCATAAATTAAGCATGGATTTTTTTTGACTTTGCAGGCCTGACAAAGAAAAATGTATGTTCTCTTATTCAGACCTGTCTGAATTTATGCAACTGAGTATGGCTGACTTTTTCTTCTCTGAGGGTGTGAGCATTTTTCCTTCTGTGCATAATTATCTGCTGATCAGAAGACTCAGAGAGAAAATTGGAGGCTTTCCATGTCCAGATAATCCTGTAACGATTTAAACCACCATTACCTCTGTTTCAGGAAGAAGGTGGAAGTTAAGAGATCAGAGAATATCACTGACAATTATACTTGTCATCTTCTATGTTCAGACTTTATCTTTGTCTAATCATAACTGGAGTGACAAAGGGTCAGAGAAACACATAAAAAAGAGGTGACTTGACCATTTCCTAATAGCTATGAGAAGCATTTAGAGTCAGAAGGAAAGATTGCATGACAAGTCAGTATAACAATAATATATTTCATGGTTACATTTGTGTCTGAAATTCCAACCAGTTCCAGGCACAACACCGTACATTTCCTAGCTTCATTCCCATCATCCAGAATGGTCTTTTTTTTCAGATTTACTGATTACTTTACATATCAGTTTGCACTGGGTGTTGGGTCCTTCATGAAGGATGTGCACGTTTATCCATTAGAATTGTTATTGGAAAGATGGGACTTCTGTCTGAACAAACATAAATGTTCTGAAAAAGAGCAGGCAAGATGGGTTCAGCATAATCTGGCAATGTGTGATAGTGAGAGTACCTATGATACTTCTATGTATTTGGCAAACATGAAGTAAGATCTGTAGCCCAGTACGACTCTCTGTGGAAGATGGAGGCTGGATATCTTCAAGCATGTCAGAAAATCTTTCTTTGAACCTGGATTCACCTGTCTTAACACAAGAGTTTGATATCTGATGAAGTGTGGGATCCTGCCTGGACCAGAAACATGCAGGTTCCCCTTGTCTTTCATAATGACAGTCTTTATGCAGATGTTTCAAATGCACCAGAGCATCTCAAAGTAAATGAATCTCGCCTCTAGGAATGGATATCCTGAAGTGGACTTTAGGTTTCATTGCCTGTATTGACCTGTTTTCCACTGGTTACAGTAGGAGCCTAGACATTAGCTCACATGTTGTTGACTAAACCTAGCTAAATTTGGTACTTCATTTAGCAGAATTATTTTATTGCCCTCAGGAGGCTTTTATATTTTCTGTGCAATCAATACAAAGATGTTAGTACTAAATGTAGAGAATTGGATGAATCCAGCTGGCCTTCAGAGGTGCCCCCCTTTTCCTTTATATCATAGAAAGAACCTAGACAGCTACAGTAGACAGTTAGATTGCCCTGCAAGAGCTCAGTCCTCAAAATATTGGCAAGACTGTGTTGTAGTTAGACTTACAAATTAAATATAATGGATTCTACCTATCTGCCTTTAGAAACCATAGTTAATCCTTGGTTGATTTAAGAATGCAATTACTAAAAGCAGAGCTCTAAAAATATTTTTCCCAAAACAGTGTTCTTGAGAAGAGCAGAAAATAAAGTAGATGGGTCCAAGGAGATGTTGAATAAACAATTGAACATGTATACTAATCAATTCTAGTTTCCTTTTTATAGTATATGGTCCTTCAGGCACCACCTTTTGCAATTTCCTGTGTCAATAGCCCAGGAACATAATGTGATAAATCATCGAATTGATGAGGGAAAAAATACTAGCTTGTAGCTGTTCTTAAAATTGGATCCAGAGAACAAGATCTTTAAAGATATTTAAATTCTAAGTGGCAATACACAAAGGGGTATAGATTTTTTTTATTTCAGCATTGCATCTCATAAGATGTAGGTGCCTGTTTCATAAGCTTGAATCTGTGTGTTGAGGAATGCATGTTATCTGCTTATACAACACATGCGAGTAAGTAGACACCTCTAGCTAGGCTTCTAAATACCTGCTAATCTAATCAATAGGAAAATACTGAGACTAGAGCTGTGTTTTCAGTGCCACTTGATGTTCAGGTGTTCAACATGCAGCTACAGGGATGAACAGTCAGGTACAACAGCTCCTAATCCCTTTCAAATCTTAAGTGCCCTCTGCATGTTTTGAAAAAGTCAGCAAATGAGGGGCTGCCCCTCTTTGAACGCAGAGCTAGAGGAAAGGTTAAAAAAAACCTGAAAAAGCTCAGAATTCAGCCCACTTTGAGGATGTGGGAAAAAATTACAACTCACTCCATCTGAAAGGATCATTCTTTCTCTTTTTCTGACTGTAAAACTCAGCATAATAGGCTGTAGATGACTCTCTGCATCTTTGACGAAGCAGCATTACTTAAGAAATAAAGATTCTCCATTCGCCAGACCAGAAAGAAGGAGAAGCAGGTTCTAATATAGATTTATAGACACCCAGATTCATAGATACATTAGGTTGGAAAGGACCTACAATATCATCTAGCCCAATCATCCTCCTATCACCATCCCTACCCACTAAACTACTAAATCAAATCCCTTAGCACCTCATCTAAACGCTTCTTGAACAGCGCTAGGGATGGTGCCTCAACCACCTCCCTAGGCAGGCCATTCCAGTGCCTGACCACTCTTTCAGAGAAAAAATGTTTCCTCAAATCTAATCTAAATCTTCCCCGGGTTTAATCTAAGTCTTCTCCTATCCACAGGTTGAGATGATTACTTAGGATTACTTAGCTGCCTGGTGCCTATATCTTTCTGGTCAGGTATTTTCCACGAAATAGCAGTTAGATAAAACATTATGTTAAAATTCAGGTACTTCTGACTTTATTTATTTATGTTTCCTACTGAACGAATCTTCCTGGCTGAGTTTTTCTGTTTTCCAAAAGGGATCAAACAGAATACTCCAATTAGATCAGAATTTACTGAGAATTATTTAAGAACTTCAGCACACCTGAAGTAACTGTAGAGAAAGGAGACAAGGGTGTTAGAGTTTCTGTGTGAGCACTAACTGTACCAGGGATGCTTTTAATGCTTTTTTAATAAACAATGATAAGATCTCCCCTCAGTCTTCTCTCATCTAAACAGTTCCAGGTCTCTCAGCCTTTTCTCAAAAGGGAGATGCTTCAGGACCTTTATCATCTTTGTGATTCTAAGCTGGACTCTCTCCAGCAGTTCCATCTTTCTTGAACTGGGGAGCCCAGAACTGGACACAGTGGCTCTACCGAGGCAGAGCAGATGGGGAGGATCATCTCCCTTAGCCTGATGGCTATAATCTTTTTGATGAACAACAGGATACTATTTTTAGCCACACCGCTTGCTCATGGTCAACCTGCTACCCAGTAGGACACCTAGGTCCTTTTCTGAAGAGCTCCTTTCCAGCAGGTCAGCCTCTAACCTGTACTGATGCATAAGGTTATTGCCCCCCAGGCACAAGACTACACTAGCCCTTGTTGAACTTCATGAAGTTCCTGTCCCCTCAACTCTCCAGCCTGTACAGTTCTCTTGAGCAGCAAGCCATGAGTATGTGTGGCAGCTTGCCTATGAAAAACAAACTCTGCTTTGATATGAAGCAATAACATTAATAGGTAAATACAGTGGCTTTCAGCATGTTCTTAATATTTATATAAATGAAATATATAGGAAAATAAAAATCCATATTTTCTTTCTGAGCAATGCAGAAAAAGATCTGGATAAAAAGGCACTGAACATTGCTGCTCACACACTGAAAGTACATCTGTGACTGCTGTGCAGTACATACTCAGGCTAATGTTAAACCTGCATCAACTGGGTTATTAATAACAGCACAACTGGGTCAGTGGCATGTTATAGGCAGACTGATTTATAATGTTTCCTGGGTAAGTTTAAAGTTTACCCTAAGCTTCCTGCTGCTGTAACTAGACTTTTGCTGTAAGGCTTACATAAATTCTCTCTGTTCTACAGTTGCTGAAATACCAAGGTGCTCTGGATTTGCATTACATTTTGATCAATCAAGGAGAATGCTGGGGCTTATAGCTGGATCAAGCTTAAGCTTTCTGATACAGTCTTAAAAAATTTAGAGTTTGCGAAACTTGCTTTGATTGAGAAATACCAACCATGCCAGATGAAATCCTTAAAAAATGTGAATTTTCCATTGTATATCTATCTTGAGGGAAAAATAAACCCCTCTTGGTTTTAACTAACTAACTAACTAAATAAATAAATAAAAATGGAGGAAAGGGAGAGACTCAGATTAATATTTGGGTTCTTAAATTAGCTCCTGACGAAGAATTGAGTTTTTGGTGCACTATCACATCTCTGCAGTGTGATGTCCATAGGCTGTAAAGCCAGATTTGCCTGCTGCCTTCTTCTGCATCAGCCTCTTGATACAGGGTCAGTTCTGATTGTCTGACATATTGTAGGATTACGCACTACAACATCTAACTTTTACACACCTAAACTGGAGAAAGGACTTGGTTCTAGCTTGGGAACTAGTTATTTGTTATTTATTTGTTATTTATTTGTTATTTATGTATATTTGTATTTATATCTATATTATATTATTTAAATTATTTATTTTTTCATATTTTTTAAATTTTTTTTATTCATTATCTATTTTATTCATTAAATGAAGCGTTAGATGAAATCTGCACTTCAGAGGAGATACTTGTTCATTTGGAACTGGCAAAGTCAAGCTCCTTATCATGACTTAAGGACTTTATTATGGCCTGGAGGAAGCACTGCCTATCTGTTAGGATTCAGAGGGGAAAGCTTTCCTAAAAGTTTCTCCTTAACCTGTTTTTTGGAAAAAAATAGAATGATCAGCCATCCTCTCAACAAATTAAAGATGATTTCCTACTACCAAATCTCAAGCTAAAGCTTTCTCTGACAACCCTGTAGTCCAGTATTTCTTCCTGCTTAACAAACTAGTGGTCATGTTTTCTTCCTCTCAGAAGATCACTCCAGCTAGTAGGATGGGGGATATTCAAGTATGTATAGCAGGTACTAAAACAGTTTGGGTAATTTTTTTTATAGACATCTGGAATCCGGAGGTTTGAGATACCCTCCCACATTCCCCCAGCAATGTTGTAGGTGAAGAGAGGTATTGATGATCTGTTCTTGATTCTGAGCATGGAACAGATTTACTCTTTCTTTCTATTCCTATGTTTTTTTACCTGCACTTGCAACATAAATCATGCTGTGCTCTTCATTTATAATATGAAACAGACTCTGTTCTGTCAAAAATATTTCAGAATTTTTATCTTTAAAGTCTTTCTTGTTGTTATACAGCAACAAGAACATGCAAAAAAAAAATTAATGATTCTAAATCAACATTTTCTTGGGGTGCTGTGCATTGAAACAACTTATTTTCCAAGAGTTATCTTTCTTCAACAAAACAAAAATATGTATAAAATAGAACAATTGTAATAGTACTCTGACAAGTCCAACTTATATGGTTCATTGTCACAAAAGATATCCTAAGAAAATGCAGAATGGCTTTACAAACTTAGTAATACAGAAACTCCTTGGAGGAGCTAGAACAACATACCATGAAAACTCCAAATACATATTCAGCATGTCTATTTTTAAAGAAAACTTTATGCAAATTTAAGATCAACAAATACAGAATAAAATGCACTAAGAAACTGATATGTAGACAAAGGTTTATTTACACCATACAACATTTTAAATATTTTATACACAGCTGCAGCAGAGAAAGCTACTCCAAGCTTTCCAGAGAAAACTGCAGTAATAAAGATGTGAAATATATTATTCATATAAAAGTGAGATTATTACTTTATTGCATTTAAAGCAATGAAGAATGTAGCTCAACAGACATTCATTTAATGACAAAAACTTTGCTTTTATATTATAAAGTAAAAAGTGTAGTAATGGCCAAACAGACTGTTATAAACTTTAAAAACTGCATAAATATATACATTGTGCTTCATGGTGAAGTTTTTTGAAAACTAAACCAAATGAAGCTGTTACAACATGAATCGTTGCTTGAGGTTTATCTATAAAGATTACCTTACAAATCCATTCCACGGGTACTTACAACACACGATGGTAAGAATTGTACACCTGGTTCTCCACTAGTCATACTAGTGGGAAGAAACTGTACGAAAAAACCACTGACATTTGGCACGGGGAGAGCCTGGCATAAAGTAGTCACAACGTTCAGAGAGGAGTGTCAGGATTCCCAAAGTCTCTTTATTGTCAGTGCAATTAATGTTTTGCTTGTTTTTGTCTTGTTCAGTTTATTTTCATTTTTGTTAAACTTCTGTTTGAAAGTCACCTTCTTGCACATCTAAAGGCAAGTTCAGACACTTCTCCCATTCTGCTGGTCTTAGTTCTAAAGCATCTTTTGCCTCTGTGTCTAATACGTTTATCGTTGTATAGTGTTGGTATTCGCCTGTGGTTTTGAAATTGTCCCATGGAGCCTTGTTTGGTGCTGAGTTCTCCTGAAGAGCAGAGAAGAAGAAAAGAATTGAATACGAGGATGAAATAATGTATTTCCTGCTTATAATGCTGATCCCTAATGTGCTCTCATGAGACACAGGAGTCAGAGGGAGGAACTAGCTTTCCAGGGAGACAGGCAGAGACTATCTTTCTCTGGGAGCAATCTGCTCTTTGGCAGGCTGCTCACCTGAGCTGCCAGCTAAGCCCTGTCCTTTGCAAGAAGGTTAGTGTGTGAGGAATGGCCAAATGATACAGTAACAGCAGCAAACAATTCAGTAGTGGCTTCGTAGAAAAGCAGGAAAAGAGAAGGGAAAGTAATTGAAGAGAGCTTGCTGTCTGAAGTATGGAGTGGACAGAAAGTCTGCCAGCTTGCTTTTAAACTGGGGCAGGATAATGGCAGAACAGCAGAAACCTGCTCCTTGAGAATGGGAGAGTGACTTTGCTTTACAAGCTGGTGAGATCGTGAAGGATCACATTAGGATCAGCAAACTGAAAGCTGCCTGTTTTCTACTGTCCATGAATTCTTTTGAAACGTTAAGTTTAAGATAAAAGCCATTATGGAGAAAGATCAAAGTTACTTGTGATTTCTGCTATAACATGTTAGTTGCCAAAATCAAACATTTTCACATCTGTTTCAGATCTCTTCGTGCATTCTGATGGAACTCCCACCATCTTTAAATAGAGGTGTGGGCCTGATGTCATCACCATTTGTACTCTGCTGTAGACTAAGATATCTGAGGCTGTCTAAAGGGCTGAGATGCTGGTATTTAGGTATCTGGATCACTGTCCAATGGCCTTACAGGATGACCATTCCTCTAAGCAGCTTGTATTAGACTCTTCAAAAACACAGTGAAAATATGAAATGGAGTAAGCACCACTCATCCACAGAGACCACCTTTGAGATTTTGAATGAATTCAAGCTTTACATGGACAGAAAATCTCAAATAGAAGGGGGAACACAAACTTTAGATGCTGGTAGATCCAGATGGAGGAGTGAGTGAGAACTGAGTGAAAAATAAAACATATCACAGGTAATGAATCCGGGACAAATTTCATCTGGATTAGAGCTCATTGAGCTGATGCTCAATACTTCTTCATGTCTGAGAGCAACTCTTCATAAATCATAGAGTAAGACAATTCTAGCTCAGTTTCATTCAATATGCAATTTTCACATTATAAAGTTATATAGAAAATTATTACTAATCATAATATTACTGCTAAAAAGATATGTCATACTAAATTAGCTGTTTTAATTAGGCAGAGTCAACTATTTCCTTGCTCTCATTATCATATCAGATGTAGTCAGGGTGTTATGCCTGTGTGTGTGTGTGTGTGTGTGTGCACAAATCTGAATTATGATGATACTAGAGTCAATTCAGGATGAGTTAATTTTTGCTTTTCACATGCAAAATATTTATAGACCTATTAAAGAAAAGACAGCATTACAGAGACCCTGTGTTTTTTCTGGTGCTCTAGCATATAGGTGACTCTAGCTGGACTTGTTATAACTAATTTAATATTTGCTTGCCTAGGCAGAGGTAAAACCCTGTTGGGTAAATTACATTATGAAGCTGCTTTCTGTATAAAAAGGTCTTTAGACATAGGAGACACATACAGATTTTAAATGTGTTCCCTACAGTTCAATTTCTTGTCATCTATAATGATGTCAGTGAGTTAGTTATGGTCTAGTTGCAAAATGTAATGAGTCTCACCATAGGTTAGATTACTGAAAATACCTTTTGTTCTCATTCTTGAGGCTGTATAAAAGTAGCACAAAATGAGGTCTTCTCAGGAAATATTATTAAATTCAAACATCGAATCCAGCATATTTTAAACACACAGGAAGGAAAACTTACCATGCTGCCTGATTTTGGTACATCTCGAAATCTGTCCAGAGTTTGAAATTTCTGATTTAACTCTTGAAACAATTCCATGTGCCTCTTTCTTGTATGCATGACCTTCTGTAAAAAAGGAACATAATTGCTTATATTTATAATTGAATCTGGGCTTTTTTAAGAGAACCATTCTTTCCCCTAGCATAATAAAGAAAATTGAATTTGGCAGGACCATCTTTTCCCTATAGACTTAATCAGTGAATGTGAATTGCACTGAGTCTTCTCTTTCCTCTGTTTAATGCACTTCTTGTATACAAAGGAGTGTTTTCCCCACATTTATTGAGTTGGAGAAATCAAGGGACACTCCGTTTGTGCTGGGCTGGAAAAAGTTTGGAAGTGGTGGCAGCATCTCAGAAGTAATTTTCTCATTTGCACATTAGAAATGTCTTCTACAGTTTTTGTGTTCTGCATGAATACTAATATCTTAATTTCAAGAGGAATGGAACAGCATTTTGTACCTTTAGAGAATTTATTTTTATGAGAACAACAAACAAACAACAAACTCCTAGATCAAAAGACAAAAACTGCAAATGTTACGTTTTTTAACTGAGACATCTTATGCAGATCACCACCAAATGCATTCAGCTGCAGAAAACACTGTTGAAATGGCACTCACATTAAGTAGGAACCGATTTCAACTTTACTGTCTTTGAGTGACTGGATGCTACGCTCCCTGTTGCCAATGCACAGGACGTTCTTCCACAAAAAACTAATTATATGACATTCCTGTGCAAGAGGTAGAGACCCCAAACAGCTCCATAGTTGGAGGGGCCCTCAGGCCATGTATCTGCTTTGGCAGCTACGTGGTGAGTGAAACCTTTTTCAAGCCTGGACTGTCATGCCTATCATCTGTGCTGTTTCCAAATAAGTTCACTGTCAGATACGGATTCAGACCAGCCTCTGGAGCTAAGCCAAAGGCTGTTCACTGTTCAGCCAGTCTTGTAGTTCTGTGTTCTGGGAGGACAGGAGACAGGAGGCACTGAGGTGAAGCACTCTCAGCAGATGGGCACAGCTTGCCTTTTCTTAAGCTTCTATATCTGTGTGGACTGGAGTTGCAGTCAGGGTCACAGCCAATTGATGTTGATAGAAGAAGTATAGGTCACCAGCCCCTAAGCATGTACACTCATCATCACTGATTTTCCAGGGCAGCATACATGACAAAACCCACAAACTTACGTACACAGTGTCTGAGTGTGACCCTTCCCAGCAAGTGATGCTTCCACCTAGTCTGGTTTAATTACTTTTAAAAATGGAACATAAATAGCTGACTCTCAAATAATATTTTACAAATCCAATTTTTAAATTGTTTATATCTTTTATTTGTATTCTGCATCTCTAAATTTCATGAAATATGGCTGCTGTCTTGGTTGTGCATTCCTACTGCTATGCATTAATAACCATATTATCCCTAATACAGCTACGCCCTAGCTTGAGAACTTGTTCCACTTCTGAGAACAGGAAATTGGCAACATTGTTCACAAAAGAGACATGAGATATAGCAAGCAATTAAGGACCTATTAACTTAACATGACTTGTGGGGTGAAAAGGGAAACAATTTTGCAGGATTCAGTGAGAACTGCTTGCAAAACATAATTTAACTAGAGATAGCTGATCTAAATTTATGAGGGAAGTTTCACTTAAGTGACTTCCTAGGGATTCTTTTAAGCTGTTACTGTAATGGTAGACAGGGATATTTAGCATATTTCATATACACTGAATTTTAAAAAGAAAGGTTCTGCCTCAAAGATTATTATTTGATGAAATAAGGAGACACGGTTCAGGTAATAAAACAGATTTTGTAGGTTAAAATTCTGGCTCTAAAAGCAGGAATAAAAGCATATGACTATGAAATAAATGTTTCCAGCTGGAAACTTTTCAACAGAAGATTAGGAACATGGAGAATGCTACTTTCTGATATTTTTCTGAGTTGTGTATGCAAGAATTAGTTAAATAGCAAATATGAATAATGCAAATGTCTCACTCAGTTCAGTACATTATTCCTGACGAGGTGCAGGTGGGAGGATAAATTAAACACTTGCAGTGTGAAGTTTGCCAGAAAAAAAAAGGCTTCAAATTTTATTCTTAGTATTGGAATGACTCGTATGTACTTGGATGGATGGATCTTTCAGTTGCTTTGTGTTTGCGTGGCTTCCATTCTCTAATTACTACCTTCTGACATCCCTGCCCTCCTCACTGTTTAGACAAAATGATCTGAACTTCAGTGAGGTGCAGTAACATTAATTCTCAATTTCTTTTCTTTCTTTTCTTTTCTTTCCTTTTCTTTCTTTTCTTTTTTTCTTTTCTTTCCTTTTCTTTCTTTTCTTTTTTTCTTTTCTTTTCTTTTCTTTTCTTTTCTTTTCTTTTCTTTTCTTTTCTTTTCTTTTCTTTTCTTTTCTTTTCTTTTCTTTTCTTTTCTTTTCTTTTCTTTTCTTTTCTTTTCTTTTCTTTTCTTTTCTCTTTTTTTTCTTTTCTCTTTTCTTTTCTTTCTTCTCTTCTCTCCTCTTCTCTTCTCTTCTCTTCTCTTCTCTTCTCTTCTCTTCTCTTCTCTTCTCTTCTCTTCTCTTCTCTTCTCTTCTCTTCTCTTCTCTTCTCTTCTCTTCTCTTCTCTTCTCTTCTCTTCTCTTCTCTTCTCTTCTCTTCTTTTCTTTTCTTTTCTTTTCTTTTCTTTTCTTTTCTTTTTCCTTTCTTTTTTTTCTTTTTTTTTGGAATTCACCATATTTTTTGTTTTCTAGAAAATATGCTCTGTTGCATAACTCTTTCTCTTTTATGAGGAAACAACCTAAAATATATTTGCAACGGATTCATTTGTTGTTTTTATTTTTTCTCTTTTAAATAACCAATATGGGAAGCATAAGCTTTATCAGTCTTAGAAATACTTAAGTTTTATCAACACAGAGCTGGAGATCTTGAACAATATAGACTAAGATGACTGTAAAAGCAAAAAGTCCTCAGTAGAGTGATAGGAAGCTTCTGATGCTGCTTTTAGAAAGGACAATATCTTTAGTGTTAGTTGTGGTTTGACATGCTGCATCCACTTCCAGGAGCACCTGCCTGAGTTAGCCACCACTCTAGTCTCACTCACCTTAGAGCACTAGAATTCTATAATAATTTAGTTGAAAAAGACTCAGGAATGTCAAGTTCAACCATTTAGCTAACATTGCAAGTCCACGGCTAAACCATGTCCCTAAGTGTCATGCAACCTCCACAGGCCTCCAGAGATGATGACACTACCACTTTCCAAGGCATCCTGTTCCAATCCCTAGCCACAATTTTTGTGAAGAAGATCTTCATGACATTCAGTATAAAGCTCCTTTGGTACAACTCGAGTCTGTTGCCTTTGGTCCTATCACTTGTCACCTGAGAAGCAAGATTGGCACTTTGCTGCAACCTCCTTTAAGAGAGTCGTAAATAGCACTGTAATCTCCACTCAGCCTCATTTGCTCTGGACTTAACAGCCTCAGTTCCCTCAGCTGATTTGCATATGTTTTGCTTTTTAGACCTGCACCAGTTTTTCTGCTCATGCTCAAGCAACTAGATATCCTTCATGTGGTGAGGGACCAAAGTCTGAATACTGTATTCAAGCTGAAGTCTTACCAGTGCTGAGTACAGAGGGATAATCACTTCCCTAATCCTAATGGCCACAGTATTCCTAATGTAGACCAGGATGCCATTGGCCTTCTTGACCACCTGGGCACACTGATGGCTTCATGTTCAGCCAGCTGTTGAGGAAGTCCTGTAACTCTTGTGTTGAACATCGTAAAGCAAACTAGATTGAACTGACACTCCAACATTTCTACCCCACTCATAAATAACAACAATTTTTAATTTTGAAAAGGGTAGCCTTGCTCCGATTAGCACCCATTCTTAGAAAAGAACTTTGAGTGGATATCATGGTGAAAAGTGCTTCAGACATAACTGTATACTCAGCTCAATTTTTTAATTTATGACAGCATTTTAGCTGAAATCTAACTCAAGCAAAACTATTCTGATGAATATTCATAGCCAATCTTATAATTAATAGTAATAATAATGATAAAAGTGATATTATTCAATTTGCTTTGGAAATATTCTATATAATCACAGGTAAAAATGGTCTCTCAAATACTGTATGAAGTAGTGAAGTGAAAAGAGCAGATGGGGAAATGCCCTCCTAGCTCTACAATGGAAGCCTGCTGTGTTTTCAAGATGTTGTAGGTCTGATTAGTTGCCAAACTTAGGAACAGGAAAGGAATTTTCCTTGCAGGCATGGTACTTCTTTTCACCTTTGTCTTGGAGAGATATCTTCATGTTAGGAAGAAAAAGATTTCAAAATGCCGTGTAAATTTTTAATACTGCTATAATGAATGGCTATTGTGGATGAAAATCTGAAAGAAGGCAGCAATTTAATATAAATTCAGCATCATTACTAGTGAGAGTCTACTGGTCTGTGGACAGAGAAGACAGTCCAGGATTTGTATGCTGCATTCTTGCCCTCCCTAATAGAACTCAAAGGAAGCCAGAGACAACCTAAATCCTGGACAGCATTTTATGAACTATTTAGCATAAAAACTGTTTATTGCAAGTATATACAATGAATACCTTTTATAAAGGGGAAAGTGAAAAGGATGAGTGGGGAAAGGCAAGATTCAGATCCTCTTGAAGAATTCAAAGGTATTCGTAATCTTTTATCCCAGAATGCATGCCAATAATAGTGTTTTTGTAAGTGACAGAGCAGACCTATTATAAAGTCCTCCTGGGACTTTCCACAGCATCTGTATTTCTCCTCAACATAATTAGAATGACTTTCATCTGATCTTAGAGGTAGGTATTAGTGCAGAGCCTTTATGAACAAAACTACCTGTCTAGCTTCAGGGGAATTCAGAACGTAACAATTGAGGTTGCTGAGCACTTAGCTGGCATTAAAGCAGTCAGCAGAAATAAGGATCCCAAACTCCCAGACCAGAATACTGCTTATGTTTTGGATACTGGCATATACGAATAAGAGTATAAACTGATCCTTGGTAACATCATAAAAGAGATGTACAAATGTTACAAGTTAATTTTAGCAAATTTCAGTGTTCAAATAGTCTGTTTTGCAAAACCTACCTTTGGACAATATATGAAGTGGTAATACTTTCTGCCAATAGACTAAGCACACTATATTATAGTCTTTAAAATAAAAGGATCATTTATTAAGAGAAAACAAGATACAGATGGTTTAGTTCCTGGGAGCCTTCCTTCTAACCAGAAAAATGATCTATGATAATGGTTGACTAGTTTAATTGTCATCTTTTTCTCTCTTCTTTCCTTCGACTGGAGACATATAGTATCTGTAACACTACTCAGCAGAGTCACAGGACTTTCATTCTTTACTGTTTGCTGCAAAGGTCCACAAAACTGTACTTGTATTTCACAGAACCATAGTCATAGATTCATTAAATTGGAAAAGACCTCTAAGATCCCCTAGTCCTACCATCAACCCATCACCACCTGCCCACCTAAACCATGGCCACCTGCGCCATATCTACCCTTTTCTCAAACATCTCTAGGGATGGTGACATCACCACCTTCCTCCTTGTTCCAATGCATTAACACTTTTTTGGAGAATACAGTTTTTCTAATATCCAACCTCAACCTCTCATGGTGCACCTTGAGGCCATTACCTCTCATCATATTGATTAGTTATGTGGGAGAAGAGGTCAAACCCCACCTCAATGGAGTGACAACTCATGGAGTTGTTAGGGGTGTGTTAAGATATCCCTTGAGCCTCTCCCTCTCCAGACTAATCGACCTCAGTTCCCTCAGCCACTCCCCATAAGACTTATGCTCCAAACCCCTTATCAGCTGCACTGCCCTTCTCTGGACATGCTTCAAGGCCTTGATGTCTTTCTTATAGTGAGGGGCCCAAAACTGAACACAGTACTTGAAGTACAGCCTCACCAGTGCTGAGTACAGAGGGATGATCACCTCCTTAGTCCTGCTGACTACACTATTTCTGGAACTAGCCAGGATGCCTTCTTGAACACTGCTGGCTCTTGTTCAGTGGAGCATCAACCAATACCCCCAGGTCCTTTTCCCTCTGGGCAGCTTTTCAGCCACTCTGTCCTAAGCTGGTAGCATTGCCTGGGGTTGTTGTGGCCACAGTGCAGGACTCAGCATTTAGTCTTTAACAGTTGTGGCCAGATGAAGTTCTTGTTGGACTTTCACCTTTCTAACTTTCTCTCTGCGTATCCTCACATATACTGGAGATAACAGGCATGGAACCTGTTTTATGACACTGAGTACAGACAAGGTCTGCCAGTATTCAACCTACACAGCAGCTGATTTTGAATTTCCTCTGCGACCTTCATTAATTTCTTTTCCATATGATTTTTGTTTGTTCATTTGGACTTCAAATTGTTTATATTATGGTCAGTGGCATATATATGTTTTTCTATTAAACTGTGACTCTACAGCAGTACATTTATGGTGTCTAAGACCATTCATGGGCACCATCTATTATTCTTCATGTATGTTACTAAGGTTTTTTAAGTCTCCAAAAGAAGTCTACAACAATGTTGCCTACTGTGAGTAGTACCTCTGTTCTAGTTCTTTAAGGACACTTCAAGAACTGCTGGAAGTGAGGTGGTTGTAATAGTCTGAAATAGTGAAGAACATTCTGAAAAATATATCTGTGTAAGCAATGGCATTTTGGCACCCAGAAATATTCCTCAAAATGTCTGATTTGCTTGGATAGTCATACTCTGTGAATATGTTTTGTATGTCTATAGGGAAACATGGAAGGATGCAGGAGAGGATGAGAGTGCAGAGTCTTCTGAGACAGTGCTATAGGGAAAAGGATGGATGGAGCCAAGCCTGACAATCTTGTCCATAATGTGTACTAAAAATAGCATTTGTTATCCTCAGAACTGTAGAAGGACATTGTCTCAGACAGTGCCAGCTGGCATTATTAACAGACAAAGAGAAAGAAAGTGTTACAAGTACTACAGGCAATCACTCAGGCTTGACCTCACCTTCAGACTCTATCCCAGTTTGCAGTAAAGCCACTTTGAGACATCAGAACAGTGTGTTTTGCCCACACAACACTCAAATCTCTTTGTCAGTGTGCCTTGCAGAGTGAAGGAATTTGAGTGACTACCTGAACACTTGACTTTTTTCCTTGCTATACCTTAGACACACAGCTACACTACTTGGAAAAACATGGGAAAGCCCACAGGTTTACTTAGAGGATCCATAAAACAGAGAGGTGAGATGTAGTTAGTCTGAGTCTGTATAATTCTAAAACACAAGAGCAACTGTCTTTGCTGATCTTATTTCTTCAGCAGTGATTCTCAATGGCCCGATCCATTCCTTTTTACAAAGAAATATTTTCTCCTGCATTACAAACATAATTCTAAATATACTAGGCACTGAAGCAGCAGTGCCCCATCTAAAACAAGAAAAAAGGGATAAATGTCTGAAATGCACTATTTGAGTAGAAGAAAATATATAATGAATGGCTTGTTTCTTTAGAACAAAATGTGTACACCATTGCTGGTGCCTATGTGTTGGGTTATGTTTTCCTGAGTAGTTGAGAAGAATGTTTAATAGTATCTGTTGCCACAGAGAATATTCGCACTGGGAATAGGACTATGTTAATAACTTAAAAAAAAAACCAAACAACTGTAAAATCCAGACTTCTTTGTAACCCTGTAATTACAAAACTTTTCTTCAGATTCTTTGCATTTAATTTTAGAATCACTTACTCATCAGAATTTAGATTTTGATTCATGTTCTTCCTTTCTACACATTCATCTTAAAGCATATTTAGGATGATTTCATTTTCTTTTTCTTGCCTTATAGTGTTAGACTTTATCTGGTGCTATATATATTTGAGAAGTTACAAGACTACTTAAGCTAACTACACCCTCTGGGGGAAAAATGACAATGGACAGTAGAAATGATATTAAGCCACCAAAAATACACACTCAGACGTGGAAGGTCGCTTTCAGCAAAGGCAAGTAAGCAAAGCCAACCTGTCTTTCATTTCAAGGCTTCTGTGGCCACTTCTATGACAACTGCAATGGTTGCATTTAGCTAATTCAACTTCTTGCTTCTCTATGGACCAGAATCTGAAATCTGAAAGTACATCTGCTTACGTTCTATATAATAGCTGAGCTACTGAAAATGAGTTATATTAAACTGTTAACACACATGGACAGCCTATAGAAAAATAAAAATCAATAAATTATTAAAATGTCCCTGAAAACTTATGGTTATATTGCTTCCGGTAGAGTGTAGAAAAGAAACTCAAATAAACAAAACTCTCAGAGACTTCATCATAGTGACTGAGTCTAATTCAATGGAATGTAAGGAACCTTACCTAAAGTTTTTTTAAATAGGCCTTGAGAACTGCAGCATGTAATCATTCAAAAATTGACACATTCATCACACTACCTGTATGTGGAACTCATATGTTAGTAAATTAGTATTGAAGGAAGAAACAGAACAAATGATCAAAGGTCTCTTGAAAAAAGCAGGCTTCTGCAACAATGTGGTCAGTCCTACAGAAATATTACACTTTTTCAATAGATAGCCAACAGAAAAAGAAAAATAGATGAAAATGAAGAGGCAGAGAATTTGAAAACTAAAACCATGATGACTAATATTATGACAGTTTGATCTCAGAATATTTTTTAAAAAGTTGCACCAAAGTGGTTTTAAGGAATTGCTCATCATGTTCTATGCAGTACCAACTGAACAGTCCTATGACATCTAACATGTCAGAAAGCTAACATCTGGTAAAATGGACACCTCATATTTACTTTTAGGAAAATGCTACAATAATCAGGAATAATTCAGTGAAACTTACTTCAAAGTCAAGGTCCGAATAACGTGATTTTCTTCTCTATTAAGCAGTGAAAAAGAAAGAAAAAAGAGGTTGTATTAACAAGGGGACTATTCATCAAATGAGTCTAAATAACATTGTTTTCCTATCAGATATATGTTAGGTATTCTGTGAAAGGCTGAAAATCTTTCTGTGACAATTTAAGACTTTGCATACAGCTTATTAGGCTAGTACCACATTCTTTTCACTGAAATAAACCAGACTGGACTTCACTAAGATGCTTCATATGCATGTTATCTGCATTCAAGAAAACCTGTTGGTACATAAAATACATTTATTTCTATGTTTTCTGTGGTATTTCCAAATGATCATAGCATTTATTCTTTTTTTCATTTATATTTATATATATCTATGATTTGAATCTGTATAAATATACATAAATTTATTCTTTCCTACATCAGGTTTACATTGGTACAACTTCATTGATTTTAATGGAACAACTGATTGCAAATTCAAGCCCAAGCCATCTATACTTTCCATAGAGACTTGAGCTTGCTTGTTTGCAATGACAAACTGGATGGAGAAAGCGATGATATTGTCTTATGACATATCTGATTCAAAACAGCTGATAAAAAGAATTATTCACTAGTAAAGTAATCCCTTGTTCACAATGCAACGATTGCTTAGACATTTCACAAATAATTTAGCATATAATTTTATAATAGAATCTGAAATAAACTGATTATGAAGCCCAATTATATCAGACAGAAGCAGAAACAGTATAAAGAAAAGATAAAAATATCTTTCCTAAGGATGGAAATTGAGTGGCTCACAATAGACTAAAGATATATGGAAAGCAGTGACTGGAGAAGCTAAAAAAAAGGAGAGCAGCAAGAATAGGTGAATGGAAAGTAAAGATACATTCTCCTTTGGGAAGCAGAGTTAAAGGAAGGGAAAAGCACCCAACTGACAGAAAGAGCTTGCTGGTACAATCTAATCCAAACTTTTTGTAATATTATAGAGTAGCTTTAACTGATGGTGAACAAACCTTTTCAGAATGTGCTGAATTTCTGCAATGAGGTAGAAATCAAACCAATCAAGTCAAGAGTAATAATATTACTGACTTCATTAGACTTTGATTTAATACAGTTTAAAAAACATGCAGATTTTAGTATGTGATTTTGTTTCCTTGCGCTTTGAAGGAAACAATTTTACAAGTTCTTTAGCTGCAGAAAGCCGAAAATGTTTGATCTCTTATAACACCACTATGTGCCATTATCTAGGATTTGTTGTAAAATTCTGACTCGTATCAACCCATAAATATAGAAGACAAGCATAGCACCATCTACACTGTCTTCAGAGTTTGGACACTGTTGTCGGAAGAGTTGGGAGGCACTACTAAAAATGGTCTACAAAACAAGTAAGAAAAGTAAATCTTGATTTGACCAAACCGACTTTAAAGAGAGTATTTAAAAACAAATTAAACAATTCTGCAAGAAATAAATAGCACTTAAACTTGAAAACAGCAATGGCTTTGGAAGTAGGAAAACTATGAGAAGATTATTCTCAAATTCTTAAAGGTAGTTATGTGCCTACTGCTCATTTATCTTAAGAAAGCCTAGGTACAAGTATACCTTTGAGACAGGCCTTCATCATTTCACAGTAAACCAACATCTGAAGAAATCTACATATTTCTAATGAGGAAGGATCTATTTTAAGGTGCAATTAGATCACTTCCTCCGCAGTAAAGGATCAGTGGTTTCAAAATAAGAAATTTAGACAGCAGACAACAAGGTGAAGTCTCGAGGAGCAGCTTTGAAAAATGCTTTTAAAGCCATTCTTTAAGCTAAATTTCAATAATAAATCTGATACCATTGAACTGCTTGAGTGAGAATCCTAAGAGAAAGCATGAAAAAAAATAATTGTGTAGTTTACTACCTAATGTGATCTATCACTGTTTACATGGTAAAAATACACATCGGTCTGCAACATATTTAACTGTGCTATTGCCAGAAAGACGTCACTACTGCAATTTTGTCCTTAGATCACACCAGTTATGAACAAACAAGTAATAACACAGGTTTATCTCAGTGAGTGACCAATGCAAATATATCATGAGTGCAATTTATTTTAAATCTGTATAGTAAAGAACATCTGTTCTATGTTTGTACATTTATTTTCCATGGCTGCATACAATGAAATAAATCACAGACTCTGTCAGAGCCTATTCTCCTAAGACACAAAAAATATGTAACTGCCATAGGTCAGAAATGTAGAATGAAGATCTGTGAACACAGAAGTCAGTGGTTATGAATGTGATGCTGGACCACTGGAAGTTGCTCACAATCCTGTCAGTGACACTAAGTACAGTAGCAGGCCCTCCAGGCTACCACATCATTGTACTGAAGAGTTACTGTTGAGACTGGGAGTGTATTCAGATGCATGAAGGCACTGAGTACCTTGGCTTGTAAGGGTGGAGCCATTTCCCTGTAGTCCCAATTATAAGTTGTAATTTTTCTAAACTCTTCTCCTAGATTCTGTATGATGTACATCTAAAGCATGCAAATCAACACCTTAATTGTGATTTTCTATATATGTACACACACACACACACTGTATATATAAATACAATCACAAAATAGATATACACACACTTATTTATTAATGTATATATCTTAAAGTTTAATTGCTGTGGCTCTTTGCTTAAAGAAAAGGTCTTCCACACACACCTAAATTATTTCTGAAATCTAGTCAACCTTTTGCCTTGTTCTAACAATTTAAATTAACAAAAGTCAAAAACTGAGTGAAAGAGTAAGGGGGAAAAAAATCTCTTATGTCAAATGATCTGCTGAACTGATCACACCAGTGTGGTTTTTTTTCAAAAGACTGCTTCACCAGCCTACAAAAGTAAGAAAGATTACAGCCAACATTAAACACAGACTGGAAATTTATGACCTCTTTCAAGCATCAGCTGGAGATCCAGGTGAGTATTAACGAAAGTACAACATGACTAACAAATAACTACTAAGGGTAATAACAGAGGTTCATCTCAATATTTTGAATTTGACTGAGTTATTTAGTGATACTTAAGGAACGATATAGCAGAATGCAAGTATAAAGAGTTGGTTTTTTTTGCAGCATCCTCCTTAGTTCTTTAATTGTAATTTAGGAGGATTTTTGGGAGGAGCTTTCTCTGTTGAGCTTAATAACACTCCTTTACACTGTTCCATCAGTCTAATCATGTTTTGTATTCATTCATAATTGTAAAATAAAAAATATGCTGAGGCAGTGAGATCTCCAATTACAATATGCATAATGTGATGAAGAAAATAATGTTGTTTATCTCTTTGTCATTTCATTTGAAGCTTTTCCTTTTTAAATCACAGGAAACATGAATAATTGTTCCTTATTCTCTACTCAGTGATCTATTCTCTGAACTGAAATACTTTCATGCCAGAGAACTGCAAAGGGTAACTAATAAAGGTACTGCCTAAAAATCTGGAGCTACATGCAATTATTCAGCAGCAAGGGAATTATCAGGGATAATTCTGAAAAGGCTGAAATCCATGTCTAAGAAGTGAATGGGATATTCATGCAGAGTTTCAAAAGCTACAAAGAACCAGACATTTAAATGGGCAGGGATGTGTACAACCCTTTCTGAACAACTCTGGTGAGAAATCTGCATTAATACACTGAATTCTCAGAAGGAAAATCAGAACAGAACCACAATATGGCAGGGATCAACAGAGATCTATGTGTCCATCTGACCCAACCTCTGCTCCAGCAGGGACACTCAGAGTAGGGGGCCCAGGACTGTGTTCAGGCAGCTTTTGAAGATCTCCAAGAAGGAGAAAGCACAGCCTCTCTGGGCAGCCTGTGTCAGTGCTCCATCATCTGTACAGCACAGAAATGCTTTCTGGTGCTTAGACAGAACCTCTTGTGCTGCAGTTTGTGCCCATTGTGTCCATCGTGCCTACATGCTGGGAAAAAAATTCAGAGAGCAGCAAAAAGTCGTCTTAGAGGGCTAAAAATACAAGATCAAGGGAAAAGGATAAAAGAGACATACATCCTATTTAAATGTTGGCTCTGGAAAAAGCAAATACAGAAACTTCCTCAGAAACCTTAGAAGGAAATAAATACTGTTAAAAAAACTTAGTATGAGAAAAATAAGAAAATCCATAATTCAGAAAGAAAAAAAAAAAAAAGGAAGTTTTAAAGATGTTATTAGGAATAAAGACAGTTTATATGATCTGCTGAAGGAAAGTGGGAGTCATTCACTGCAGTCTTGAAAGTGAAATTGGACTATGCATTACAGAAATATGCTGTGGAAAATGTTCTTGCATTGATAAAGGACATGACCAGGCAAGACCTTTTTCAATTCTAATTTCTACAGCTCTTTGATCTTGGTTAATAAAGTACACCTTACAGAAGAAAAAAAAAAAAAACAATAATAATAATAATGAAAAAAGCAACAGAAAAAAACCCTATGAAATCTTTCATTCCAGGACCAAAGTGGAATTATGTAAAAAGAGGTCTGCAGTTGTAATTTATTTAAAATCAATTTTACTTTGTGCTAATCATGTACAGCTTTTCCGTGTAATACCATAGCAACTTTAAACTCTGCTCACTGGGGGGACAAAAATAGAACACTGAAGAATAATTTCCATACAGCAGCATGTACTAATACTCTGGCACCAGGAAGGAGCTGCTCTCTCCAACAGGCTAATAAAATCTCTCTCCATCTCTGTAAAATGACAAATGCCAGGTTTTCTACTTATTCTAGTCTGCATTACACCACTACCTGATTAATTACATGAGATACTCCTGAAAATATATTATATCGTGTGAAGTATAATTGAAACCAGAGATAGCATATTATAGTGTGGGTTATAACCATGCTTCCATTAATATAAAGCCTTATTATCAGCAGTTTATAATTCACTCTGAGATTAGGTTTGACATATAAGATCTTAGCCTGGGGAAGACTTTTTCCCTGAACGAAATTAAAGGAGAATCTCTTTTGGCCCTCAGAGATATAAAAGTGGAATGTGAGTTTTGATTTAAAATATCTTTTGTAGGTATTTAAGTGAAGAAAAAGCTTAGTTTCTGAACAGAAAATTACATTGGCTATTAGTTTACAATATGAGCTAGATATAAAGCAAAAAAAGTAGAGGAGCTCCTTGATGTGTGAGTTTTAAGTTGTGAAAATCTACTAGCAAATTTCAACACAGTACAAACATAATTTCAGAGATCCCATTTTAAAACTGTTCCAGCATTTTTTTTTCTGGGTTTGCTGCTCCTTTTTATATAGGATAACGGACATACATATTTACTCATTAGAGAAAAAATACTTGCTTTGTGTTTCTGAATGTCACTGGGGCAAGTATAGCATTTCTTTAATGGACAAGCAATTGACAGTATGCTTCGTAAGGATAACTTGTAGTTAAGATAAATGTCTGTAGTATAAAAAAATGAAATATGCACTGCATTCTGTAATACTGATTAAAATTTATGTTCTTTACATCTTCAGTTACTAAAATCACTTCTGCCTGATTCAAACCCCATTCCTGTCCAATAGTCCAAGGATATGATGCAACAATGTCTGAAGTCAGAGGAATTTCAAACCTCTTCACTCAACCAAAAGAAAGAGTGGGCTGTTATAGGTGTAGAATTCATTTCACTGAGAGTCACAAAATTGGCAAGAACTGTCTCCACAGCTTATTGAAGAATGAAATGAGGAATGGAAGGAAGATAAATCTGAGATAGCAAAAGCCTGAAAACAAATGCAGTGTGGAAATATGATGAAGGGGAAGTTCCTGTAGTTCTTGCCTCTCTATTTCTGTTTTTTTTTTTTAAAATTTACTTCATTTCTTTTTAACTTCTCACATTATAAATCAAAATGACCTCTCACCATTTTGCTTTTATTCTGCTCTAGCTCTTTCTTGACAAAAGTGACTGCTTTTTACCATATTTTTCTTCTTGCTTCTCTGGGATTTTTTTAAAATGTATTTTATTTTATTTTTATTTTTTTGAACTTGCCTCTCCATTTCTGTCTGCTTTTCTATCTCTCTCTCTCTTTTTTTTTTTTTTTGCATGTCTTTTTTTCTCTTCTCTCCTTTCTATCACTACTTCTGTATTTTCTTTGCAGTTACTACCTTTAATGTATCTCTTTATTTTCTTTAATCTCTGTACTTGCATCCTGAAGTCCTAAGTCAGTGATTTGGTTAAAAAGCTCTGGAGATGACTTTATTTGAATGTATTGAGAGCTCTCATGAGTGAGTACAGAAGAGTTACTTTGGTCATACTTCCTATTCAGGGGTTTGATGTCTTTCCCCACATAAAGATCTCCCATCAGAAAACAAGACAGAAAAACTAACAAGGAAAACATGAAATTGGGAAGAAAACTCCACTCCCAAAAATTTGGGAAGCTGTTTCCTTTTTGCTCTTATAAAGCTGATGCTCTTTTTTTCCACTTAATAAACGTTTCTATTATCTATATTCACATGCCTTTCTTTTGATAAATGTTCTTGGTCTTCTTTCAGCAGTATTCCATTAAAGCATAAAAGTGACCATGCACTAACATTCCCTAGAAAGGACCCATAATTCCTGTCCCACAAATCTACCAATACAAGTCTCCTCACATAGTCAGGAAGCAAGTGACCTAATTCCTCTCGCATTTATTTTTTCCATAATAGGAGAAGAATTACTTTTCCTGGAGGTATGTTGCACAGATCAGCTTCCTCCTCTGCCCTTAAGCGTTCTATCTTTTTCTTGCACTCCAATGACTGGGATTGTACAACTTCATTTCATTTTAATGAGTACAGCACTGAGTGCATAATTTCAGAACAAAAAAAAGCATTCCAAAAGAGTGCATTGAGAGTGCTTTCTTCATTAAAATGAAAACACTTTGAACTGAAGTAGCACACTACAAGCCACTTCGATGCCAAGGTAGCAGAGCCAGTTTTAATCCATGCATATAAGGGATGTGCAGGAGATTAACCAGATGTTCAATTAGTCCTGCTCAGAAAATCAGTGATGTACCAATATGCCTGCCTGTGCCTGTAATCGCGTGAGTTCTGTTGGGTACATGCCAAATAAAATAATAAAAAAAAAACCCACTGACTTGCTTGCTAGGAATCTGCAGATCCTTAAGTTTATATTTACTTGGGCAACATATTTATGTAAATACTATGGCATTCTCCAGCAATCTTTTGAAAGTTGAATTTTTCCCATATATAATATAACATTTGATTGCTCCTAATTGAGCATTTTCTTTTGAAAAACATTACATAGATGTGAAAACTAGGAGGAAGATTGTAACATACTGTAGGATTCATCTGACAAAATTTAGAACCTTTTTGATGTTTATTTCTGACCCACTCATTTTGTCCTCTGTGGCATCTGTAGAGAGAAAGCTGCGCTGAGGGCATATGATTTACTTCATCCTGGAACAGATGTCTGAAAGTGGCCTAGAAGTGTCTGTTTCTCTCTGATGACACTGAAGAGGAGCCTGATGGGGAAAGCTCCATTCCAGATCAGAAGGGAAATGCCTACATTTAAATATTTAATAGTAGGCATGATGGAAACGCTTTGGAGAGTTAAAAGTCAGAACATAACGTTGTGCTAAAACTGTAGGTCTGTTCCAAAACATCCATCATAATGAAGTCTAAATAAAAGAGAAAAAAAGCAGACCTTACATTTCAGCTTTCACATTCAGTAAATTTAATTTTTTGGTTGTTTGTCTCTCTACAGTTTTTAATTTCTTGAATAAACACATATTATTCTAAGGGCTCGTCATCTCTTGGGATGTGTGAAATCCAGAAAATGTTTGGCTTCACAAACTTACATGCGTAACAGTAAAAAAGCCAAATAAAAAAAATTCTAAATGTTGCAAATGTATTGTTATTCATTGCAACAGAATACTCTAGTGTTTCAGTACTAATATGGACATGAAATTTAGAATAAATCATTTGATTTTATGATTTGAAAATACTTGGGGCTTATGCTTTCTAAACTGTCCTCTAATTCTGCTGGTTTAGTTTTATGGCCATAAGGGCTAGTACCTGCCATAAAGTGATGGGACTTCAATAAACTGCATCTTACACGGCGTCCAGCTGCAAACAGTTATGCCTACAGTATTTCTGTGCCTTGAGGTGTTTTTGAATTCATAATTACATTGCTGAAGTCAGATGCTGGGCTGGCTCTTGGCTGAAAGTGGGTCAAACAATATCTCAAGCCATTCTGGTAAGATGATAAATACTTTCTGTAACCACCACATAAACTATTGTCATTGTTATATTTTGAGTAATTACAGACTTTTGAAAAAAAGGAAGAATTAAGTTAACACAGGACACAGTTGCCTAAGGGTATTTTAGTGATATAGTAAATGATAATTACTGTATATAACTACATGATATAAAGAACTGTTGTATGGTAATTTCAGAGAAAGTAGCAGGAAATTCCTAATGATACACAGTGGCGGTATCATGTAGAAAACACTAAGAGAGGACTCCTTTCCTCTGGAATGGAATCCCTGTTCCTTTGGGTCAACAAAGGTGGAACTTGTACTGAACAGAAACCCTTGGGCTTCCATGTTAGACTTTGGGTGGGACAGAAATATCATCTGATAGCAGAGGGAGGCTTCCTACTGCATAGAAGCTTCTCCATTGTGGATGAGCTTTTCCAACACTATCTTGAAAAATATGGGCAGAATGATTGTGCATGTTCTGCTGCAGATTTTGTTTCTTCATGATGCCTGACAAAATCTTAAAAAATCTCAAACTTTTCTAAAATCATATTGTACTCAAAAAATATTTGGAAAAGAAAACAACCTCCATGCCCTCCCTGCTTTATTTTGTTTCTGACAGTAATAAATGATAATCCAGCTAGTCAGACAATAGCCTTACGGTGCTTTACCTCAAACTCTTCTTGCATACTGCATGCATGAAAACACACTGGCTGGATCTGCTTCTTTTGATCTGCCTGAAACTACGACTTTCTTCTATGTACTTTTTTTTTTTTCCTTGCTCTCACTCTCAGTTCATTGCAGCATATCCTTATCAAAACATAAAATATTGCTATATAATCAAGAGACATTGAGAACACAAAGGCAAATACAAAAATCAAAACAGTTCCTTTCAGTTGTGATGTGCCTGAATATTTGTTTTTGCTTAACATGTAGAATGATGCTTGGTTCAGCCAGGTTTAATAACCTAACTGTTTACAGGTTTCTGGACTAAAATATAACTTTCTAAATTTAATGTTTGCCAAGTTAGAATAAACTACATATTTGCTACTGTATTTTATGCTATTTTACTATATTTTCTAGTACATACTTTCTATTGTCTTCTGAATTTAAAATTATATACATTATGGTGATTCAGATTTGCTATCCACAAACTTAAACTTATACCACATCTTAGAGGGAAGCTGAAAATATCATATGAATGCAGTCTAAAAATTAACTCAGAGAGCGAAATGTCTTAGGTTGCCTTTATCAGCAATAGAAAGAAAGAAAATCAGTAAAGAGCAATTTTGACCACAGGTGGAGACGATAGTATGATGCCAGATAGTATGTCTTCTCAAGGAATTAGGATCCTCCCCTTGAAATCTCACCCATATGCCTAATCTTAACCAGGTTGTTTTTGAGCTTTTATATCGCACTAAAAGTACTTAAAAGAGGGTGTTGTAGATATGGAGAAAGGGATACTAGTGGAAGGTGGATTTAGGTATTCTGTTAGTGTGTTAAATTGCAGAGCTCTTGTGCACCGTGTAAGATCTATTAACTAATACGGCTGAGCTGCGAGTAGTAACATTAATTATACAAGCTCGCTTTGAAAGAGCCTGTCCATACACTGAATGAGGAATTATTGAAGTTACGTTCTAGAAATTCTTTCAAAAATTTGTTCCAGAACTACAAACTTATTCACTCTAAAAGAACACATAAAAAAGTGGACACTGTTTGCTTACTTGTAAAGCTCCATATTTCATTTTGTAATCAATTACTTGTTTTCAGCTATGTTACGTCTTTCAAAAGTTCATGATAGCACACAAACAATAAAAACATCATGGGAAACATTTCACAGTTAGTGACTGCAAAGCCATCTCTTGAAAAGAAACTAAAAGTCTGATCTGCCAAAATTAATACATAAAACTCCATTTTCAAAGAAATATCGACAGGCATGTCCTATTCTATTAAGTACAAGGTACAGACAAATGTCTAACTACTGAAAAATCAGGTAAAGTCCCTGCTTTGCTGCACAGATAGCTCCTAGTGTCATAAAATAATAGCTAATGGCTTAAAGTCTGCATATTCAGTAGCTTTGTTTTTTTTAATTCTGAAAATGAGTAAATATCACATTTTTCTCATTTGTCTTTTTCATACCTACCAACTGGCGTATTTTATAACATTTAAAATGCTGATGAAATAGATCTGCAATTCTTAAAAGTGACCATGAGTAAAGTTAACACCTTGCTGATGGTTTTGCATAAGTACTCAATAGGAATTACAATATCTGACATATAAGTCTTCAGTTACTTCTGTAATACTTAAGTACTGCAGAATGATGGTAGTAATGACTGCTACCACATGTAGTAAAGGCTTTTCAGTTCATTTTTACAATCTGACTGTCATCTGGGATACATTGCAAGAAGTCTACCTCTATCTACTGCATGTCATCTGTACCACTGCCTACATACACATGCAACCATGCAAACATGCATATAAAGTAAATTTCTAAATAGTGAACGAATGGATGGTAGAATCCAATACTTACATTAGTGAAAGCAGAATCAGACCCATCATATCTTTATGAGTCATGATTTTCATTGGAAAAATGGGTAAAATTTTCAATTGCATGTGCTTGTGGGTAGGGTCAATGATTTGCGTCTTGCAGAAGCAGTATTTGCATAGCAACACAATATTTTCCAGTGGTTTTCACCTGGTGAGTCATGAAATCCTTAGCAGTTGCGTGGAATGCTAAATCTCCAGAATTGTACAGCTTTGTACAGACTGGTTCTGAAACTTTAATTTGTCTTCTAGGTATAAACACTGATGATATCAAGAGAAATATGAACAGCGATGCATGATCCCAGACAATAAATTAGTCTGAATTAGAACATTAGCTTAGACCCCTAAGAAATAAGCCACAAAATTTTGTCTTACCGTATGATTAGAACAACAGACCATACAACTTGTTTGTGTCACTGACCTCTAGAGAGCTCATTGATATTGTGGATCCAGTTTCACTTCTTGATAATCCTGCATTGTCATCCAGCTCTGAGGCAATGAAATTTTTTACTGCTGTGCGGGGCTCAAATGGCAAACTCTGCATATGTTCCTGGGTGGGAAGATGCTGGTCTAAACTGATATTAAATTGGTCCATTACAGAAGGATTCATATTGAATTCTGGATTAACTTTGTAGTGCAACAGCCTTTCATGAGGCAATGTATCCATGCCTATATTGATTTTGCTCTCATCTTTCAGCGATGGCTGAGTATTTACTGAGCTCCTGGGCATGACTATGTAGTCGCTTTCTATCATTCGTTCTTGAGGATGGACTATGTCCATATCTGCACCTCTCAAATTATCATCAGTGCATAAATACACAGTCCTCCGTAACTCACTGTTGTCTTTTTTCAAGCATTGATTAGCCAGTTCACTCATACTCATAGGCATGTGAAGACCTGTTGGTTGCTGGATGATGACTTTGGAGATGATGTTTCCAGGCAAGGTGGAATAGCTCATTCCTTCAGGGTTTGGTACCTTCTCTTCTTCTTCATCATTTAGCGAAATTCTAGAAAGTGTTCCTGTTATAGTAGCTGCTCTGCAAGGTCCAATGTCTTTATGAAGAACTGTGGGTCAGAGAACAGACTTCTTACAACATGAAACCATGTCTGTCAAACACTACTTTTGCTTGTGGCATTATGTAATATCGTTTACCATTACATTTTCTTAAATACTATTTTCTGTTTGTTAAATTTGATTCTAGAAACTGCCTTAGAAAGAGTTTGTATGAACTGATATGTACTCTAAGCCTAAATCATTTAAATTAAAAAAAAAACCAAAAAAAACAAAAAACAGCCTTTTGTTTCTTCCTGCTTCCTTATGTATATCTTAGGTGACCTGCAGCTTAAGCAAGTCTTCCATGTGGAACTAAATTAAGGGTTTTGCAAAAAAATACACTAAGACTTCTGTATTGCCATTATTAACTCCTCATAACCTCTTGGAAAATGTCAAACAGACTGTAAGGCAGAATAATTTTGTCAATATGTCAGAACGATCTGTTGTAAGATTATAACTATGGTAATGTACTCCTGAGCTACTAAATGTTCTTTTTCACTGATTTTTTTCCTAATCCTGTGTTCAATTATTTTTAAAGTAAAAATGAGAAAAAAAATATCCATATTAGTAAGGAATTCCATTCCTATCAGAAAGACATAATTTGCTACATCTGGAAAGGTTACAAAAAGAATCACAGAATCATAGAGTCATAGGTTGGAAGGGATCATTCAGATCACCTAGTTCCAACCCCCCTGCTATAGGCAGGGACACCTCCCTCTAGACCTGGTTGCTCAAAGCCCCATCCAGCCTTGTCTTGAATGCTTCCAGGAAGGGGACATTCACAGCCTCACTGGGCAACCTGTTCCAGTGTCTCACTATCTTCACAGTAAATAATTTCTTCTGAAATAAACATATATTATAAAACATCCATAATCCACTTTTGATGAAGTCCTTCACGGTAGAAGTTATAGCAACATCTGACATTTTTTTCTCAGAGTAACCTTCATATCTGAGTGCTATCAATTCCAGCACAAAATACAAAATTGTCAGTAGCACTAAAGGATTCATTCAAGAGCAAAGTATTCATCACAGTCATTTCTCTTACAATTAAATACAAATTTACAGTTCAAGATTTGTAATGAAAGAAAAAGTTAAGGTAGTAAGAATGAAAAAATATAAGAAGTATCCAGTACCAAGCTTGTTCCAATTGGGTGCAAGAATTTTTCCTGTCCTGATTTAAAATAATATTTCAACTCACATCAATACCAGCTTGTGCAATAAAATCTGTCTCATGGGCTGAGACAGTAAGATGACTAGAAGTATCTCAGGTATTACATTCACATCACTTTTGGTAGCCTGAGGGCTCTAATGACCCAGATCCTCCAGTACTTGACAGTTCATTGCCATGTTCCATAGTAAGCAGCTCATAAAGCAACTCACTCCTACCTCACTCAAAACTGGTGCAGATTTTTCAATTATGTAAAGAACAATTTGCCTGTAAACAACAGTAAGCAAATATCTGACTGTTAAATTTACATCCCACACACCCTGTCAACCAAGTCCATTTTGTTCAATGCAGCATGGCTGTTGCATTCTTTCCAACCAGTTACTTCAACCAGTGACCTACTAAGTTAACCTCTCATTAAAACGAAATAAAGTTAATTTTTTAACTAGTAAAATTTGTTCATAGATTTATTCAAAATCTATTTCCTTAAGGCTGGATGTACTGCAGGGCTATGGTAGAACAAGGTAAGAAGTGGAAGCAACGTAGATCAAAACTGAATTTTTCTCTGCATCAGATGGTAACAGACATGCATTTATGTTACAATGGATTATCCAGTTCCCTCAAAATAAATGTGTATATTAAAACTAACTTATACAGAGAATTATTACCATATTGCAAGGAACAGAGCTGGCAGTTTTTTAAGGTGTTTGACTGGAAACACAAACTCTGCCTTAATGAGATCACCCTTGCCTTACCATACAGACAGCAAAGACAGACTTCAGGTGGATGACACACGACAGCTAAGTCCTGCATCTCCTGCCCTGACTCACTCTGCAGAGAAGTCACCCTCTCCCTTTTTCTCTCGTCACTGAAAATAGAGGGTGTCTAGGTAAACTTACCTCCCTAGGAAAAAACTCTCCTTTGGCATAATCTCAAAGAATTAAAAATTTCTATAGGGCTTGGAGGATTGTTCTTCACTGTGTTTTACTTAAGCAAGGTTGGAAAAAGAAAATTAAAATAAATAAAAAAAAGAAATTGCTTAAAATGTGTTTTTAATGTAGTGACAGGCAAAGCTGACAACTTGAAAAACACACTACTGAAGTATCTTGAAAAGAAAGTTGAATCATATTACATTTTCCTGACAACCTTTTCCGTAAACTACTGTTGAATCCACTTAGAGCCCTAGAAAACAGGATTTTTAAAACTAACACCTACCCATGCATCCTTCATATACACAGGTTATGTATTCATATAGTGGCATCAGTTCTTTTTTTTTTTGACATTTATAAATCTATGTTGTAAACAGTTGACACATGGTATTTTTTATTTACTTCAGAAGGCAGTAGCAAAATACTTTATTTTGTTAGTGAAATACTATCCCAGGATTCTTACCTGACCGACAAGCAATGTCCACATCCTTTTCAAAATCAGTCTGTAATAAGAAACAATGAACAACATTTATTAATTGAAAACTAAACCACGATACCTTTTTGCCAACTAGCGCTTCCAAAATATCCTACTTACAGGGTCATAGTCTCTTAAAAGTGGTTTCTTGTTGCTGAGAAGGTGAAGTATATTGTTTTACAACAGCAGAGCTTTACAAAGTTTCCTAAAGTATAACTGGGTGGTTTTCAAAGTATGCTTGCCTGACCAGAAAAAATAAAATAAAATAGGTGGAGGTAGAGTATATAGCTTTAGTAAAATTATGCAGTGTATTTTTTTTTAATATATGTGGAATAATAACTTCTACATGTCATGGAAGGATCTTCTCTAAGGAAGTTTTTCATAGTTACGTTATAAACAGGAAAACAGAAAACAGTCTGCAATACAAATTACTGTGAATAACTGTAATCCAATTAGTCCACCCTGTCTGAAACTTCATTAATTTATTATGGAGTGTTTATTTGTTATATAACATTCTGCCCATCCTGACTACTAATGCAATAAAGTAAACTTTGTATTCCTTGAAAACAAAATTTATTTCAATAAGTAAAATTATATTCTAAGTAGGAAGAATGATCATTAACAGTTGAAAATCTAAACACACTTTTCCCAGTTAAATGAAACTATTTATCCTGGTCTAGATTTCAAATACTTTTCAACAACTTTTTTCTTTTTTTAATTTCCATGAAAGTTTATTGAATTACAAAAATAAATAAATAAATAAAGTAACTAAACTGACCTCCTTCTTCCTTATGAAATCCAAAGGAAAAGCTCTTATTTAATTCATCATTTTTTCGAGGGCAACTGATAGGGTATGATCCTATCTTCATCCATTATAATCAATGACAATCATTGAAAATGAAAGGAAAAATTTGCAACATGCTTCCTAACAATATTGCTAAATCCAAATTGTCATAATAATCCATTCACCATCTTGATAATCGAAGTCACTAAATAGATTCCCATTTGAAAATCTCTACTTTCTCCTTGTTTGAATTATTTTTGACAAGAACATTTTTCAAGAAGTTTTGAAGGGAAGACTCCCAGATGCATCATTTGGTAGTCTTGCTCTTTACATCAATGGTAGAAAAAAATCATTGTATGTCATCAGATTATATTTTCTCTACTCATATGTAAAAATCTTATGTAATGGTGAAAAGCAGTGGAGGATGCCAATGTATTGTGCTCAACAGGCTGATCAAATCAATAATTTAAAACTTGTTAAGATGTTTAAGAATGTAAGAAATGACCTAAGGAGAATAATGCTTAAAAATGGTGTTAAAATTCCAGCTGTGAGTGCTTGCCATTTACAGTAGTGCAAGTTCTTTTTTTTTTTTTTTTGGCTAAGAACACTAAATTAGTAGTCAAAGATAAACAATAAAAGCTAACCATGATTTGAGCATGTCCATTAGGAAAAGAACTTGAAGAATCTGCATTGATTGGATCCTGGCAATTTCTTAGTCGACACCTGAATGCATCTTGAACCTGTGAAAACAACAAGTTTCACTGATTCCTGTGAAACATCATATACTTTGCACAAGCACATTTGAGGAAATATCTTTTCACTAGAGAATAGTTTTTGGTTTTGAGCAGAACGCACATCTAAATAAATATTACTACGCAACACCTTTGTCAGAAATACGTGGCTCAGCACAGACATACCTAAAAAAAAATGCAGTGTCTGTTCTCTGTCAGTTGGAAGCAAATATATTTTGCTGAATTCTCACACACACCACAGAACGGACAACAAGATAACTTTGGGAAAGGAATGTTTTTATCAACAGTTTAAAAGTATACAGAGAATATTTATTTGAATGCAAAACCTATTTTGTTTCATTTCTTTATGTATCCTCAGATGTATTCCAAAACAGAAATAAAATCTAAATATTAATACTTGAATTTTGATTTCATAAATACAAGTATCCATGTTAGCAAAATGTTTGCAAGATGTGACTTGGAAAACAGGATCTTCCTTGAGTGACTTCTAGTCAAGACAAACAAGCATATTGTTTGAATACAAAAATATTCTGAGTGGAATGACTAAAAAAATCTACATTTCGTTTATTAACTGTAGAATTTGCTTGATGTCTAATTCAGAATAATTAAATGGTAGAAAATCATATCCTACTTGTGGACATTTTGTGAATAGCAGAAGACGATAATTCAATAATTGTCGCTGATGAAAAGGCATCCTCTTTTAATACATCATATTCTACTGCAAACTGTTTAAAAGCTTTCACAAAAAGAAAAGTATGAATTAGAAAAAAAAATTTTTTGTAACTAGGTGGCATTATTTTAAAGTACTTAACCCTTAAATGAGTTAGCGTGCTCTGCAAGTAACTGGTACATTTGGAGAAAAAATAATACAGAGTAGAAAGAAGAATAAAGCAAGGTGAGAAGTTTTGGGTTGTTTTCAGAACACCAAGACTATCCACATGTGGTAATGTAGAGTGTGTCTGACTTGTATTGTGACTCAGATTCTGGTTTTAGGCACTACACTTACTGTGGTTATGCATATGTTTGACAGTAATTTAATTTGTCATCTTGTAATTGTTGCAAATTTAATCCAAGTCTTCTCTCACTTTATCAATGCTGATGTCAGGTCACACTCCAGAATTCATGCTCTTGGATAAGCACTGGCACAGTAGTTCAACAAAAAAGACAAAAAATCTCACCTTCTAAAGGATGCTAAATCTTATCGCAAACCTCATGATAACTGACTCCAAAGAATTGTTACTTCAGAACATACCGTGTGACCCCTCACCTTATGCAATGATCCTCTATTTTTGGGACTGGTGTTGGGTCTATGTTCATGTAGCTTCCCTGGTTCAGGCAGCTCCAGAGTTCACAAAAATCTCCTTCCCTGCTTTCCCGACTTTCTAGCAATGAATCCTGACATGAGGATTCTGTTATATGCAAGCATCTTACCGTATTTCTGAGGGGCAATCAACGTATGATTTGAACATGCCAACAGGATGTCAAATATCGCTGTGTTCGTCATACTGACATGTGCTGTAACTTCCATGTGTCCTCACAAAACTCAGAAATAGAAAGTTGAGCTGCCTAAATACCGTTTTGTTCTGAATGGCTTGTTAAAACTTGTTGCTAGAATTGGCTAAGGTTGTGCAGTTTTCACTTTTTTGAAGCATGATCTTGTTTCCCCCATGCCTTCTAACATCAAGTTACAAGATTTTCTTAGAGCAAGGCAGAGCAGAAGAGACAGATGTGATGAACGTGCAGATACCATGGAAGTAGTTTCCTTAGCAACAGTAACCCTAAGCCTTCATAACTTACTCTCTCTCTACTCATGTACTTTTTCTTTTCTTTCTTTTTTTTTTTTTTTTTTTTCTGCAGTACAGAAATACAAGCTTTAGATGCCAATGATGCATTTAATCTAAAGGCACTGCACTCAACAAAGCACAATTAAAGGAGAAAACATGTGTGGATTACTCCCCTCATCAGAAGGAACAGGAGTTACACAGCACGGTTGAAATTAGCCTTAGATATTCTCAAGCAGGTCAGACAAAATATTTTGCACTGATGGAGAAGAAGCTTCAGCAGTCTTCTCTCCTGTCCTTCCCTGTTCTGTGACATATACCTCATCCTCTTCCAATGCTCAATTAGAGCAAGAAAAGAAAAAAACAAATACCAGGCTCTCTGTTATATAAAGGAGACTTTTAGCAATAATACCTGAGTCTTACTTTGCATTTTTCTTCCCTATTTTCCAGTTGATTTATAAGAGGTCTTGTGCTTAATAAGTATAACATTTATCTTAGAAGTTATAGAAATGAAGTATAGAAAGATTTAATGCCTTTCCAAAAGATCCTGAATTGATGTAGGGCCGAAATAGACACAGCACATCATGCAGTTCTCTTCCAGTTGTATGTCTTAGTCAACTTCCCTGGCTCCTCAGTGCAGCCCTTGTCACACAAGATCATTGATATAGTATACTACTGAAAGTAAAAAATGTTTCTATCATTTATGTTTGTATGACTAAAGGGAAATAAGGGAGTTTTATCTATATAGCTTTAAAAGTCTTTGTCTTTTTATAATACTACAACAATAAGGGCATAGTAAAACAAGGCTGTCTTCTTTGTTTGAATTTTATGGTGATTTATTCTGCTTCACATTTTTTTCCTGACAGTCAGAATTACTGTTTTGCCTGTGCTGGTATGCTATAAATATTAGATCAATCCTATAGGCTATAACTGAGATAGCTTTGTAGCTGTCATCAAGAATGACAAATATGTTGGCAGAGTTTCACTGACATGCACTGGCAGAGCAAAAATCTTTTGCAGACAACAGAAGGTAACAGACTACTCTTTCATCTCGGGAGATACCCTGTGAAGTGCAAAGACTGCATTGTACACTGTGCATGATGGCCTGCCTTGGCTTCTATGAGGACGCACCAGAGGGTCTCCAGAACTAGACTAGAAAGCAAGAGTTGCTAGAGTCAGATTGAATCACAAATTAGATATGTCTCCTGTGTAGGAACTTCTCAAAACTAACAAATGTGTCTTTGCTGCTGCAAAGTGGTCCAAATAAGTGCAGACCACACACATCTTTGTAAAAAAAAGAAAAAGTTTCAGGTGCAGTAAATCTTACTTCTTTCCTCTTCTTGAAGAGCTGTTTAATTATTTTCTTTTCACATATGAAAAATTGACTTTAATTAATTCCTCAGATATTTTGCCTAATCTACATTTTAAACCTAAAGGATTAGAGAAGGTGTAATGTGTTATGTGAAATACAGTTCAAACAGCAGTACATCTATGCTTCTTTGACTTCCACTACTGTCAACATTTTGGTTTCAGCTAATCTATTTTTAAATGTGGTGAAATTGTCTCTATATCTTCACTTCTGCCTAACTTGTCATGATTGAAAATAAAACTCTACCTTCTATTTTTGATAAAAGGCAATCATATCAAACATAGGGGCTTTTGGAGCATCATATTTCTCACATGGGAATTGAAAATGCTGTAGGAAATAAATGTCTAAATGGACATGAACTCTGTAAAAATATATGTTGGTGAAATAGGGCTACTGCTCTGCAGTGCATCTCCATTCAAGACAGTTTTCACAGATGCTCCCACTTCCATGGATCTAAAAAACTTATTTCAGTAAAAGTGTTGGGCTGATTAGTAGTTTAGATTGTTAATGAAGCTGTCATCAGAGATAGGTTAAAGAGCACTTGCACAGCTACTCTGACATTAGATTTTAGCTGCAAAGGCCAGGCCAGGGATACTAACTTTTCCTTGCTGTTCCCTAGATGTTATCTCCCTTTGACTTCATTTGAATACATTATCACTAGAACACATAGAAGATGAAGGGATAGCTCTCTTCAACAACCTGTCATCTCTATGACTCCTCTTTCAGGGACAGTATTTGCAGAAATAATTTTGTATTTGAATCAGTGTAAGAGATTTTAAAAATCTATAGCTTTTGCTCTTCAAGAAAAGGACATTCATGTTAGCATTTCCTGTATCATAATATTGGAAATGCCTAACACTTGGAAATAAACCGAATCTGAGATTGACTGAAAACCACTTTTAATCAAGTGGGTACAGTTTTATACTGAATCTGCCAATCTGCTTTTGGAATTAACTGATCCTTCCTACTCTCTCTTTCACACATTCCTCTTCATCTCTTCATAAAACACTTCATTCTTTCTATGAAACATATTTCTGCAGAGGAAGCTCAACACAACATTAAAGAACAGTTCAGAGATTATCAGGAACACAGCCCATTAGAAAACTGGGAAGCCATTCCTCACCTCCCTTCGGAGAATACAATGGACCATGACAATAACAAAGCCTTGTAATGAATCAAATACTGCAAAAAGTATCTGAAATAATATTGATCTTTTGTCTGTCATAGCCAGAACTGCAGACATCCAAGTCAAGGCCAGAAGTGGCAATACCACACAGGAGCTCCAAAGGGATGCCCTATTGAAAGAAAGAGAAAAGCAGCACTGTAAAATTATTAAAATAAAAAATGAAAAATATCAACGCTCATTTTTAAAATAAAACGTATTAGGACAGCACTATATCAAGTTGACTTGAGAATCACAAACAAGTATGTAACAGTGTTGGTACTTTACGTTCTAAAGAACATCCTGTATTCAGTTAATAAAAACAGTTGCAATACTTTTTTGTTGTTGTTAAAAAGTACTTAAATGTGCTCAGCACTCTATACAGTGTTAGCAAACACAGTTGTCATCATCAAACTATTGTCTCACATGCACTGTATAAAATTTGTAACAAGAAGATGTAAATGATCAGGACTAACATGGCATTACTGGCGGTGGTGGCTGACAAAGCTGTTGTTGAAACTACTCCACACTTGGCACATTTGAGCGTCAAACCGCTATGAGGCTCACTCATCTGACTGCAAACAAACAGAACACCCACAAAAAGAACAAAATATTGAATTGTCACCAAAAAACGTTGCTACTGAAATTTAGCTTTTAAATATGATGTCATGCAGAAAAATAAGTAGACTTATTCAGGATGAATGCTCTATGTCGTTGCAGAACTGTATGCGCTACTTTACATTATTATTAGCTTTAAATATTAATGCTATGGGGCTTCATTTCATGCAGTCTCTATTTCTTCCATTTAATCTAAAAAAGGCCCCAGATCAAAACTGCTCAGTACAATGAAGTAAACATAAGCACGTGCTAGGATTGACATATAAAGTGAAATCCCTCTATTCAGACCTGTTACGACTGTAGTACTTGAGAAAGAGTATAAGACACAAATAAGAGGAGTATGAAGTACACTTCAATACAGAGCATTAACAGGGAAATAAATCCACTAAATGTATTCAAGCATCAAACCAGTATGGGCATACAGTTTAGTTAGATTTGAACAGCCCAAGAACATCTGGAGTTATTTTAATCATGCCGAATGATGGTCTGAATACAGGGCTTGAAATGTATGGATCTGATGAAAGAAATATCAGTTGGTACTGAGAAAAGGGTGAGCTGTATTGTATTTTAATAAAACACAGTACACAAGCATTAAGCTCAAAGTGTTTCGTATGGATAATTGTACCTCAGCACCTGTCAGAAGAGTTAAAGCGCAAAACCTAGAATTTAATATTTCTTCTAAATACTGCATGTATACAGCTTCCTGATTAGATTAAATAAAAACTTTTGCTATTCCTTCTTTGTCTGCTGTCAGAACCAGGAATAACCATAGTTGACTAAGACATGAAAGATATTCAGAGCTGGAAAATGTGACCACGATGAAAAAAAAAAAAAAAAGGTAACACTTAAGGTTATTTCCAAATTATTCCAACTAAATGAATGTCAAATATAACCAAATTCAAGATTCACGTGACTTCAAACACTGACCTTCAGTACCTTCAATTTTGATAAACGAAATGAAGATTTTCCATACAAACAATCATGCAGAGCCACGACCATGTGTATGTTGATTGTGGAGATTGAAGAGAACTTTGTCTCTACATCAATTTACACTAAATAAAAATCTACGTTGATGAATAAGCTAGAATCGTGCCATGAGAAAGTTTAAACTAAATTTTGGGAAGCACTCTCCATCTTTGCTACACAGTACTTCACTGTGATTGGACTGTCATCTCTTTAGAAAGAATAGATTTGTTTATAGATCTGTTTTGCATCTTGTATAGATAATAATAGAGCTTGATGTGTGTGTTAACACAATCTTTCGGCCTGGATTTACACATATACTATATGCTATGACAGAAGGATGATTGAGATCCATCAAGACAACATACTGTATTCTTCTATCACTTGTTTATTCACCCTGTGCTTATTAAGGTGAGAAAAGCATGTGGAGTCAGTCTATTCTGCCTGACTCAATGCTTCAAATTCTACATAAATGATTTCCACAGCTAAACATTTGACAAATGTTGAGTCCAACATGTGCCATAAAGAAAAAAGTTCCCCTTCTGAATAAGAGAGATTTAAGAAATGAGTAGCAAGGCCCTTCCTACCAGAGGCCTGATTCTGCATGAGTTCCTGTGTCCCAAAGAATGACTCAAGACTCCTCATTTACCATCTAGTAGCAAGCAATGGTGCTATCAAACCCCCAACTCATATTATCATAGGAGTTAAACACACAATTACAGAATCACAGGTTTTGGAAGGGATCTCTGAATAGAGTCCAACCTCCCTGATAAAGCAGGTTCTCTACAGTAAATCACAAAGGTAGGCATCCAGATGGGTCTTGAATATCTCCAAAGGAGGAGACTTCACAAACGTTCTGGGCGGCCTGTTCCAGTGCTCTGTCAACTTCAGCAAAAATTTCATTTGTGTGGAACATCCAATGTTCCAGCTTTTGGCCATTGCTTCTAGCCCTGTCACTACACACTACTGAAAAGAGTATGGCCCTGTGCAGTTGCCTCCCACACTTTAGATATTTATTAGCATTGATCACATCCCTTCTCAGTCTTCTCTTTTCCAGGCTTAACATTCCCAGGTCTCTCAGGTTTTTCTCGTATGAGAGATATTCCAGGCCCCTCATCATCTTTGTCACTCTCTGCTGGATTCTTTCTAGGAAATCCCTGATTGTTTCTTGATCAGAGCATCTTTATACTTAGAAAAGCTGGATTGTTTCTGACAATGATTTATAGTTCTAAAGAATTCTATCCATTTACTTTAAAATTTACTTTACTAAAGAGCTCTAACAATTTCTAAAGAGTTCTATCCATTTACTTTAAAATGGAATACCTCTTCACTAAGTTGCTCACTGTTAGAAAGCAAGTTACTTGTTTCATTGGGAAGTAGACTATAGGCAAATAGATTTATATAGCCTACAGTTGAGTAGCTGAAAAAAATGATTCAGTTAAATTTAAGCTTAGACACCTTTAGAAAACATACAATGCAAAACCTGTGGCTGATCCAGCTTCTGAAATCACTAGAATTAGAGCAGATATGGATGTGATTTTCTGAGTAATAAGTTAGTACTGATGTTATAATACTCTAGTTTTCATTAGAGTTATTACAAAATTAGGGATGGAGCAATGTAGACAAAAACAAGGTTAAGAAGTTAATACTTTGTAATGAAACAGCATGGAGTGAAAGCTTCTGGCCCATACTTATCAGAAGGACAATGAAAGAACTTAAAACCAGAATGATTTAATTTAATTAATATTAAATGTGAATCACACCAGCCAAACTATCATAAATCTGCTCATTCAACCAATGAATTGAAATTATTAGGAACGGTATTGTTAACGGAATGGCAAAACAATTTGAAGTGAAAAAAATTACCAAAAACCGTAATACATAGTAAAATGAAGGTACCATTGCTTATCATTGCTAGAAAGGCAGAAATTGGTGCTGCTAACTACAAGCTTGTCTGAAAGACAGTACCAGAGCTGTAAGAAATGATTATGCAAAATTTTAGTATAGTTTTATAAACATTAAAAAAGTGACGAGGAAATTGTGAATTTTTTTTTTGTAATAGGTTTGCTGTTGCAGCCCTTCAAATCTTTGTCATTCACTGTTTTTTGATACCATCACTATTATATTTTTTTTGCATAACTGAGATAATTTGAATGCAAATACAAGTAAACAGTCAATAACCCAGAACTTACATTCACTTATTCTTTTTACTTTTGAACTTTTATAAAAAAAAAAAAAAAAAAAAGAAACCTGTTGCATCAATTTGGAATATAAGTGTAGACATAGATGTCTGAAAGTAGGTAAATTATTCAGAGTCAAGAGTAGCAGAATAGCACTGACCTCAGTAAGAACCATGATGCTGTAATGTGTATTTTGCAACAGTTTACACAAATGAGTAACATTTCCCACCATAGCAACTGAAGTACGCAGCCAGACAGAAAAATAATCAGTTCCTTCATTAAGCATTATTCATGAAACTATTTTCCTAGCTGCAACAAGTTTCAGTATATGACAGTCTTCTGAAATCTGCTCAGATTTGTTTAATCTTCATTCTTAATACTGCTGTACTTGTGTTTTATTATCATTAGTTTATTTAGTTGCATTCCTTCAAAATAATGCAACTGCAGCTTTTGAGATGAATGGAATCTGTTAGACACGCTATTACACTGGTATAAATGTTCAAAGAACAATCAAATGCATTTTTGGGGAATATCTGTAATTGGAAATCATTGCTGCAATTTGAATATGCTTTAAAAATATCCCCAATTTTGTTGAAAAAAACCCACAATTGTTTCTTACCCCGCTCTGTGCTTGAGCTTTTTATCTAGGATCCCATCTCTGGAAACAAGTTTATTAAATACCAAAATGCCAATCACCATGTTGACCTAACAAACAAACAAACAAACAAACAAAAACGGCAAAACAGTTGATCTTTTACAGAAAGAAAATATTTTATCCTGTTACATCAGTAAATAAGCCCCTTGTTACACTTCTGAGTATGTCATCAGGAATGATGTGACACCATCCCCAAACACACAAGTATGTATTCTCAAGTGGGTAACACACAAGTGCCTTGCTGCAAGACACTTATTTTTTAATCTTAAATTATATCTGTTATCGAGTTATATACAGGTTTTCTGGCCAGAAACTCAAGTACTACAGCTATAATACTTCTCAAATGTAATTGCAATTATATTTTCTATTCCAGGAAAACCACATAGAATTGCATTTGAATTGACCAGGGCAGACCTGGTCAGTGCACATGAATGACAGTAGCCATCCTCCTTTTTGAGCACTTAATTTCCACATGGATGTCTTCACTTATGTAGAACCAGCCTGTGGTTTTCCATATCCTTCTGCACATCACTCACTGTCCCTGTCGTTCACTAAAATGCCAGTCATGAGCCTTTCAGTCTCCTCTCTTGGGGGGAAGGGGTTGTGGTAGGGTATATGAATGTCTTAAGTAAATCTGTTTATGCCCATTAAAGTACACAGTATTGTGCCCACATATATCACTTGAGGACTAAACCTAAGAAAATAATTCCAAATGTTTTGGCAGTCAGACTCTGGCACTTGATGAACATACTAATGACACTAAATGGACAACCTAATGACTGTTATTATCCATTTGTAAAATTGAACAGAATTCAGTGATGCTATCCTGCATAGCCCCATGAAAAGGTAGTATCAGGTATTCAGTGTATTAAAAAAATGATTTTTGTTTTTCTGATTACAGAAGCAGATTTTCCAAGACATCTGCCAAAATCCCTAATTGTTGCCAGTCTGTCCTGCCAACTCCTTTTCAGTTTTTCTTATCATCACTTTATTTTCAGCATTTACATTTTCCAGCTGATGCTATACAATTCTTTTGCTTCATACACTTAAGCTTAAGTGGCTGCATAGAATAGCTCCTTGCACAGCCATGAGCTAATGGCAGGGAATACTGTGACTGTGAACTTCAAACATCTCTGAACAAAGCTTGCCAATTACAAAGAGAACATACAGTTCCATGTGAAAATTATGCCTGGCTTTTTGTAAACATCCTTGGTTCCTCTCTCTTGGTGGGGGACTGTGAGCTGTACAAAAAGATCCTGGCCTGACTCCAGACAACGATGAGAGAAACTCTATGGAAGTTGTAAACACCCATTTCGGTATAATCTTTGTGGCTAAATGGCTTTATCTTTGATGACTACTGTGACTGATTCCCTTTTGAAAGTGAAAATCTGAGCTAACTGTTGTTCATAGAGCAATCCTAGTATAAAACCAGTTCAAGGAAAAAACTAGATCCAAAATCTGTAATCTACTTCCCAGAAAAATGTGAAACAAATTATTCAACAAAATCTATACAGATCGCAGAGCATACAACTGATAGCTAGTGGCACGCATAAGGTGCAATTCTTCTTACTCTAAATTCAATAGTTCAAATACTTCTGACAATTTGTGCCTTAAAAATGCATATTTTTCTCCACTGACAGCGATATACATCTGGAATAATTAGCATAGATGCAGAAATCTACATTGCAGATGTCTACCATTAGACAAAGTGAATCCTACAGCTAAATGAATTTCCATAGATGTGGAAGATTAATACACAAATGAGTAACATTTCTGAGTTATGATGCTTTTTTTTTTCTTTGCCTCAAAAAGCAGTAGCCATGGAGAACTTGCTGGCTGGTTCCACTCCTGCTGATTTTGCTGGCACAGCATTACACTGCCAAGCAGCACTCTATCAAGACTGTCACTGAACTTACAAGGCAGTGACAATTGTGTAGATGCTACTGATAATAACTAAGTGATGCCTGTAACAAGTTTACTGTGCCACCAATCAGTACATATATTCTTTCACAGTTTACTGTGCAAACATGAAGTTAAAACTGCTATAACAATGTGATACAATTAAATGAATCATGCATTCAAAATATAGGAGGCATGTTCAACTGAGCTCACTATTTACAGCAAAATTGAACTCTATGGAATGGCTAAGCCTCTATAATTTAAAGAACATATTCTACCATTTCATATGAACATACTGGAAATGATATTAATGTTTACCAAGACAACAGCAGCTGCAGGTCCAACGAAAGCGTAAAGTAGCCCTCCTTCAAGAGACAGCCAACAGCTAGAAAGAACATTAGAGAAGAACTAACACAAATTAAAAATAAGTATAATGGATTGTCAAGAAAGCATTAATAATTGCTACAGTATAAGCTTGCTTTGTGTTCAATGAATATGTAGAAATATAGACAGACAGAAGAGAATTTCTTAGTTGATATGATGGTGTAGACAGTTGAAAAGGGATTTGCATTACCAATAGTTAAAGTTTCAAAAGTTTAGATGCAAATTTTATATATTCTGAAATCTGTTATGAACATCATGTAAAATAAATCCGTAAATTCTTGTCAAATATTCTCTAAGTATTTGGGATGAGCTAAATGAACAGGACTTGACTATGAAGAAATATTTCTTGTTTTCTAGAATGGTCAGTTACCAATGACAGAAATTAAAACAGTGTTTCTTTATATCCTCACATATGTCATTTAAGAATTGTTATCAGGACTAAGTCATACAGATAACATTCCTGTTAAAGAAAATTCATTATACATGGTTTATCTGCTTTATATTCTCTGGAATATTTTGCAAACAATGTAAATGCGTATTTTAAAGTGTATGAAAACTGTATATTCTGGTGAGCTACTCATCTTGCAGACTTTGTCACATTGCATCAGAGCTTTCACTAAAAACCATCGCATTTCTGAACACAGAGTGTTTACAGATTCAAATTCTAAATATTTGATACACCATGATATAAAGCTTTACATATCTGCAAAAGATCAGGAGCTTCACACACTGAAATAAATGCAGCTGTGCTATTTTTCTACTGATTACATATTCAAAGAATTGTATGTTTATTTGAATGCTTGATCACACCTACATATAAGAAAACTCAAATATATGCATTCAAATAATTAACTTGGATCTCACATTCAGAAACATTCACATCAGAACCATACATATATCATACGTATATGTTTTCCAGTGCTCTTTTTGTGCTTTTGAAAACAATGTAAATGCAAATGCTCCATAATTATCTGTTACAACTGGAATTTCAACTGCAGAGAATAAAACTGTTCCTCATTGCGGTGAAGATGTGAAATCTGCCTCATGAACCTAGCTGCGTTAACATGCTAAATTCTGGAAAAAAAAAAAAACTGATATAAATAATTTATATTACTTTCACTGTTAAAAAGGTAATTACTGTCGAGGTAGTCTTCATCCTCCCTCCTCTCACTCCCCCCCCCAAAAAAAAAAAAAAAAGTTTAATTAATTTTTGTAATGTCTAAGAAAAATGCTTTCAAAATGCAATGCAATTTTTATAATAATAATAATAAAAAAGGTTATTTCTTATGAGAGACTGAGAACATGACCTTCTGAGAAGGGATATATTCACAGTGCATTTTCTTACCAATATTAGTGAAAAAGACCGCTGTGCATAATTAAAACCTATAATTTAAACGTTTATGTTTATTATTAGATAGAAACATCAATCCATGAAAATTCTTGACTTATTTTGATTTATAATTTCAATTACCAGTGCTGAATAAAATGTCAGTGGTTTCTTTTAATACAGAGGAAAATGTTTTAACCACAAAAGCCTTTAAGACAAGGAGATAATTCTTTCTTCCTGCCTTATGCTCTCAGTGAAAATGACTGTTAAAAAGAGTGACTTCTGTTTAGGAACAGGGCTGGAAGAAAACACAGAGGTTGTATTCTTTTCTTTTATAGTCTGAATTTTCAGCAATAGCGATTTTCAGCAGTCTTTTGTGTTTTCGTTTGTTCTTTTTTACCATGTTTCCAATATCTGCCAATTGATGTCTCTGAAATGCACTTTTCCCATCTTTTTCAACAGAATTTTTTATGTCCTTTCTTATACTATAAGGCAATTGCTGCCGACTCTTTTAGCATTTTTCATTCTTCTCTTTTTCTTTGATCTAATAGCATTTTTTTTTCTCCAAAGCTTCATAGTTGTTTTTATTGTGTTCTCCTGTTCTGTCTTCTTTCTCCCTGCTCTCCACATGCCGAAAGCCATATAAATTGATTAGTATAAGAACATCTACTAGTTGTTTTATGGCACCCTGTTACACAGTCATAAAATTTTGCTGAGTGTTGAAACATCTGTAGATTTGCTTCTGTGTCCTGTACATTTTGTACATCTTGTAGTGTCTGATGTTCGATGGGTGAATGGATTCTTCTCTTGGGGTAATACAACTATAGTAGAATTTTAAATTTTGCTGATACAACAAATTCCCAAAAGTTATCTGTATCACTGATTAATATTTCTCACTGTATGTATACATGAACAGGTCTCACAGGTTTACTGTCTGTAACTTGCAGTAGTGGTACATTCATAGTTCTCATCATCTGAGGAGAGGTAGTGAAAATTTTTATTAAATACACAGAAATGGATGGAAAAAGTGTCCAAGCCTTTACACTAATATTTTCAAACATCTAAAAGCTTGTTACTGTGTTTTTAATTTTTCAATTTTTTTTTTCAGGAATTCCTTGTTTCTGTATTTTATCACTACAACTGTCTAAATAAAGTTTTCACACGTGGTTTTGAATGTACAGTAATGGAACCATCCAATAATTATCGTTGAATGGAAAACACAGAAATCAGATACTGTTATCATGAAGTTGGGTCTAAGATGAACACTTCAAGCCAAACTCTTCAGCCATACCATAAGATGAACCTAGGATCTGCTTTAAAGACCTCTGGGTCTCCCTTCCAGTCAAACTTTCCATGCTGGGGACTGGAATCAACTGCTTTTTTTTTTTTTTTTTCCAAAAATAGCATCTTAAAAATTAGGAACAGTTTGCAACAGGATGTACTTCCCTCCGATGGTGGCATATGCTTAACTCAGTGTAGCCAAATGGGCCAAATATACATTAGAATAAGCAGTTTAAAAACTTTAAGAAGTGCTTTTGAAAATAGCACAGGTGCTCTGCTTTCACATGGCCAAACACTTATAGGCCATAATTCTTCATTACATTCTACAGTGGGACAGCACATCAGATAGTGACAAAGGAGGAAATTCCATTCTTCACCATTGTGATGTCAAGTGGTAAGAAAACGGTTTGCAAGTGAAACAGGATCTGCATTATGATTCCATTTTTTCTCTATACACCTCCACTTGTGCTTCTGTTCTGTGGTCCTGGAGGAGTTGGTATGTGTACAGAGACCTCCTCTATTCCACTTTCCAGGTTACCCTTAATGAATGATTTGTTGCTTTGTCTGAATATTTCATATCTTCTGTTAAAAATATTTACATCGCATGGAAGACATAAGAAGCAACACTAAGTGAAGCAAAATGTCACATATGACTAATTTCAGTAGAGAAAATGTAATGGGATTGATCTGGCAAGAGGCAGACCTACATTCCCAGTGGGGTCTGTACACTGTAATGTCAAAATTCATAATCCTCACCGCTAAACAGGCACTTCAGTACTGGTCAAGGGATCAAATAATAAAATAAAAAAAACCAAAACAGCAAGATGAGAACTTATTAGCTATAAAAATGCCAGAGTCGCACGTTCTCAATATAACTCCTGAAAGGTAGCTAAGACATTTTTATCACTAATGATTCCCAGCTGTAAGTGCTGTCCTGCAGTTAAGAACATTAGCTAGGTAAGCCGTTCCTCATGAACAAAATGCAAGAAATGTTGTCACAATTCAAAACTAGAGAGCTCAGTGGTTAGAGCAGGTAAGCAGGAGCAGATTTGGCGCCTTACCTACCCAGAGCAAGGGCTTGAAGCCCCCTCTGCTATGTGCCTCAAGGGTGGGACACGTGGCAGGGAGGGGGAACCCTGATCTCATTCTGTGATGATGCTAAGGAGAGTAATTAAATATTCACCAAAGCAAGGACTTGACCTAACTCATCCACATCTCTGATGAATGTCCTCATTAGCAGGCTACAGTCATATTTCCTCTCTTGCTGTCCAGATGCATACTTAATATCATAGGCAACACGAGGAGAGCTGCAAATGGAAAGACTGAAGGAAAAAACCCCAACACATAATGTCTTGGTGTTTAGAAGCTTTTGTGGGCAGGACTGACACTCAGGCCAAGCTTCTTTGGCAAGAGACAGGGAAAGGGCAAGCTAGCTGAGCTGTGATTTTTTTTTTCTGGGTGCTAAATATGCACTGTAACCATGCAGGTGGTTAAATAAAACTTGTATTAATAATGTGTATATGATCTTCTTCCTGTCTCTCACATAAAATTCAGTTCATGAAAAGGGTTGGATCAGGCACTCCAGGAGAGAGGAATGAATGGGAGATATTTGGAGGCTTTGCAGAACTTTGGCTCCATGCAGGTCAGGGACAAAAAAGGTTAGGTAGCACCTTACATACTTGGTGGGTAAAAACCTGAGTGACAAAGAAACTCTTGCCAGTACAGTTTTAGATATGTTTAGAGGTTGTCAAACACAACATGTAAGGTTCCCTTTGGTAAATTTCCATAAATGTTAGACAAATAAACAGTCTTGATCTATAGGGCTTCTAAATGGCTTGCTGCTTCAAATGCTCACAGGAAATCCAGGATTCCTGGCATTTTGCTGAGTTTAGTCCAAGACTGGCATATGGTTTCCTTTTGTACTTCTGTGAATCACTCAGTGACTCCTAGGACATTTCCAAGTGTGAATGAACACTTGCAGGGAGGGCCTCCAAACCCTGCTATATACTTCCTGATGGGTATGAGAACCCTGTTAATTAAAAATGTAGTTTAACATTTCAGACTGACTTACTAGTGAGCTGTTCCATATCCTTTCGTCTTGGTAAAGCCTATTGATATTGCAACCACTAAGGCTGGTAAACCTGGAAAAAAAACATCACAAAACAGTAAAAATCATTACAGGGTGATCAAAATACTGCTGTTCCATCTGAACAAAAAACGACAGGGCAAACTAACATAAAATGATCAATTTTACATGGAATTAATCATCTGTATCAATCCTGCACAGTGCTATTACAGGATTTGTTTTTCTCAAGCACTGTCAGAGATGTTTTCTGTGTTACTTCAGTAGCTAAATTACTGGTACCTCCAATATGTCTTAAAGTGAACTAGTAACAGTCTTCATGAAATTCAGTAAATGATTTTTTTGTTATTATATTTTTATTTCTTGATATCATGCAACTTGGCTGAAAACTAAAATTATGTTAAAACACATTTATTACAGAATGCCAAAATAAACACCAGCATGGCTTGAGGTAAATGATTATACTGAAGCTAAAGTGGAAGGACTCCAAACCTAGTTCTCTATTTATTAATGCACTGTCTACTATCTTTCAAGTGCGTTGTGGAAAATGATAATACTTCTGGCATTATCACTGCATTAAATGTTTCACTCCAATGACTCTAAGTAAATGGGTTTTACAGACTTACCCCATCCAAGGCACAGGAAACGTTTCCTTATGAGCCGTGTCCTAATTTTTCCAGTAACAGCCATATATGACTGCCACGCTTCCGTCAAGACCCAACAGAATGAAGCTAAGAAGAAGAAGTGCAAAAATGCGGTGGTTGTGGTGCAGATGCCCTGCAGGGATCAAAGAGAAGCTCATGCTGAATACTTAGGGACACTCATTTATCTTTTCATGTCAAAGAGCTGTCATATTCTATCATCCTGACCTTTAACATCAGCTCTCTCTTTATTGGTGTAGTTGCCACAAAGAGAGAAAGAAAGAGATGTTGGTGTGGATTAGGATTGTGTGGATTTGGATTGTGTGGATTTGGACTGTTTTCTACAACACTGAGTGTGCAGAGCAAGAACAAATAACATACAAATCATACCAACAGATTTTTCTCTACATTTTTAGTTTGACCCGGAGTTTCCAAAATGCCATAGCAGTGAAATAACAAAGTTACTGGTTCTAAAATCTCATATAGGCAAATAAAGTAAACATGGGAATACCAATGCTCCTAATTGTCAGTTACATTTTCTTTCCCTCCATGCAGAAGAACTTAAACTCTAAATCTGAGTTTTTGGCTCTAGATTAAGTTTAATTAATCTGTTTTTACACATAAATCAGATAGAGTGTTAACCTACTAGAATATACTGCCTAAAATCTTTTTAGTCGGGTTAAAGTATCATAACCTTACCAATTACTTTGGATATTGTTTTTTATGGGTGTCAGACATTTGTCATTTGAAAAGTATTTTGAGTGCACACAGTCGGCTCTCCTTTGTCACTCTAGCCCTTAATTAAACTTGACATTGTCACTTATATAAATGAGCTTGCCTCTTTCTTGAAATAAATTATGATCTACCTTTCACTGTGTTGCTTGAAATGCCAGTTGCGGGCTATAAAATAAGTGTCCATTGTATCACTCCATCAAACCCACACCAGTAATATTGAGAGCAAAGTGCCTTTATCCTCATCACAATTTAAACTGTCAAAATCACATCAATATTAAAAAAAAAAATCACACTATCAATGCAAGATCACAATTCTGAAATGTGGATGTTATGATTATTTCTTTATGCAACATACACAACTGATTGCTGTCTTAAATGCATATAAGAAAAGTCTGGCCAACAGTTCTACTAAAATCCCAGTTAAGAAAAAATATTAAATCAAGGCTATGAAAGTTTGGAAAAGTTTGGAAAAGATAATGTATATATCTATTATCAGACTTGAATTTTAGTTCATTTTATATGGTTTATTAGTTACAGATTGTGTTGTCTTGAAATTTCTATTGTTAATTTTCCCAGATTCTTATATACTTGCCTAAAATACACAGTTCACCTGATATCAACCTCAAAAGTTTCAAAACATGCACTTTAAGACTCAATCATTTCATTTCCTGTTATGATTTTACAGATATGACAAAAACCTTGCCACCTAATCCTGGATCAAATAATCTATTTAAGTTGGGGGTGGGGGGTAGGCAATGTTTCTAAATTATTATATGCAACATAATTATTCTTTATGTTTAAAAAGTGAAATGTAAACTGGGAAAAAAATCTACATAACTCAAACAAAAAAACCTAGCAGATCCTGAAAATGCGTTAGTCATTTAATCTTAGATTTTGCCTTTATTTTTTACATTCAAATGTTCCCAATGTACTTGAATTCATAAAATCTATCCTGTTAAAGCCTAACTGATAACAATACTTCCTGTTTATGATAAATATTTATTTATGATGAAGGCTATCCAGCAAAATGCACAGTAAACATTATAGAAAATGCATAAATGTTCTTTCTTTTACTTGTTGGCTCATTTGTTTTGACTTCCTACAGTGTAACCTCATTTGCCTTCCCACCAATGCTTTTGTTAAAATTGGCATGTGTTGTTGGAAATAGAATTTTACAAAAAATGACTTTTCAGGAACAATGTAGAATCTTCTAGGAAGATGCTTCAGAGTTAAAACACTTTAAAAATGGGAATATACTATTTGTCTTATAAATATCCAAATTTGAACAAATCCCGATCTGTCTTGGTGAAATCAATGCTAACTCTTATGGATGACTGAGTATAGATTGCAAATTTTAGCTCATACTTTATCCACTGTATTGAAAGAAAGACAGATGATGGTAATCTGATATAAATGTGGACATGGCTTTGTGGAAGAAAGAAGCGTGATTAAAATGTTAATGATCATGGTGATCACAAAATGAGAAGACAGAAGCAAGTTTTATTAGGAGCAATCTGTGTTCTAGCTGGAATATACGACTGCTGATTATAGCTAACTCTTCTGAATGGCAGATGGGGTTCTAATGAACACTGATGGTAAGTCATGTAACAGCGTATTTGCATCACATACTATCAGAAGGATGCAAAACAGCCTCAGAATAACACCTACAACCACTGGTGGATCATGATGACAGAATCATGTGAAGGCAGTGCTCGAAGTGTATTCAACATCCCTCCATCCTCAGCAAGAGAACAAGCTTTGGCAGCTGGTATGCACCCAGGTATAGCCACGGACTTGGCATGTTTGACCGATATCCCCCTGGAATCCTGGCTGTTAGGTAATGATATATTCATCCACTTTGGTAAATAAATAAACAAACCACATTGTGCTGACTGGGAAAATACTGTATTTGGGATGTGTATTCCCAAACAGAAAAAATGAAGAAAAAAAAATCACCATCATTAAATTGGGTATTATTTCTAGCAAGGGAGCCATAATTTTACAAGTACTTCATTCCTATTTATTTTTGTCTGTCTCACCAGGCCCTGGACTACTCCTAGGCTCCTCTTTCTTCTCTTCTGTTTTGGCAAAGGATCATCACTTCATCACCTGCCCCCCACCCTGCTGCACCTGCAGCCCATAATTTACAAACCCAAAGCATGTCAACCAAGTTCTACACATCCTCCCCAATTCATTATTTGTTTTTCATTCTAGTATATTAAAACTCACCAATTTAATTACCTGTGCTGAACGCCTTTCAACTTGAAACAAAATTAATTTTAACAGCATAATTTATTCTCACTTTCTTCAGTTTCTGAATGAAGTTGGCTCTGTTACACTAACCTATTCTTCCTCCCATAGCTGCTGTTCTCAGCTCCCCAGATTTGATTCTAATTATAAGTAGGGGGAAGGAGCTTTTCTGTCCTCAGAAAGCACAATTTTGTTAGCTGTAATTGAGCCTCAAGCGTTCAGCTAGCTTGAATATCTAAGTAAGACAAATCTTCTTTATAAACAATATACTATTTCTTCTTTATAAACAATATACTATTAAAGACAAAAATCACATCAGGCTTCAAATTATATTCTTCTTTCATTCTTGTAAAGGAAGCACTCATTTGAGAAGTGTAAAAAAACAATGGAAATTCCAATCTACTTATTCTAGAATTTAGTATTTGTAATGTAATAATGATAAGTAACACTGAGAACACATATCTCTTTCAAGGACCTATAGAAAGAAATCATAAGCACATCCTGAAAATCAGCATTTATCAAAATTTCTAGAACCTCTGTTTTTTTTTTAATAAAAGAGCAAATTTTCCACACAGAGATTTACCTAAAGATGACAGATTTTTCTTCTTGCCCTGAAACAGGTTCTTTTTTCTACGTCAACCTAGTCATCTGTCTCTGCATTCTAATAAATACTGTAAGAATCAGAGCAAGTGGAAAATAGATGTGTAAAATGCAGTCTATACTGGTGATAACAAAGTGAGCAGGGTTAAAATCCACTCAGATGGAATTTGTTGTGAAGAAGATATAGGAATTCGTATATGTAAATAATTAAATTTCATGGAGATTAAAAAACAAACAAAGAAACAAAAACCTTGCCTTTAATTTACCTCTAAAGAGATAAATTAAATAGGCGCTACTTTTATTCTTAGGAAGTTTGACCATGGATTGGATCCACAAACAGGGAGCACTTTAAGAGCACAACAAAATAAAAAATGAAACAAAGAATAAAGAAAATAAAGACAATGCAAAGATCACCGCAAAGAACAGAAACATAATTTCATGTTAAAGTTGGCATTCAGTTATTGTCTTTTTGCAATCCTCAAGTCTTTAAACAGGCATAGAATAAATAATCTTTTCCATGTTCATGCTAAATGTGTCAATCCATAAAGGAAAATACTACTGATAATTCTCTATTTACTTTCTTTTACTGATTTTTTTAATTGACTTGAACAATGGAATACCTTTGTCTAAGGAACGAAGAACAATCACTATTCTTATATAATACTAAATTCTAGAATAAATACTACTTTCTAGAGTAAAACACCAAGAAGCAATGAACTTTCAGAAACTGTGAGACAAACAAGCATGGGCTTGCATTGCAAGATTGTTTTTTTTGGAAGAGGGAATGCATTTTGACAGTAAATATGGGATGTATGCTTGTCTTTTAATTTTCAAACATATTTGAAATTGTTAATTTCCTAAATGTTTGAGAAATCATAACTGCAGACTTTCAGGTTTCCCTTATGGAATCATTAATAATACTAGCACCACAAAACTTTGGGGTTTTATTTTGATTAAAAAAACAATTTCGTGTTTTCTTTTTCTGCACTAGCGTACTTCTAATATCTTTTATTCAAGAAAGGAAAATGGGAAACCTGAAACCCACATTGAAAATATCATTCAAATGTAAAAATTTGTTCTAAAATCACAGAATCATCGAAACTGGAAAAGACCTTCAAGATCATTAAGTCCAACCACCTAACAAAACTGTCAAGTCCCATCACTAAACCATTTGCCTTCGTGCCACATCCACACATGAAATACCTCTAGAGGTGAGGACTGCATCACTTCCCCGAGCAGCCCATTCCAATGTTTGAATAAGCTATCTGTGAAATAATGTTATTCATATTTTTAACTCAACAGTTACAAAGATACATTTATAAATTAATAGACTTTTTGATATTCTAGAATTCTCCTCCACTGTCCTTAAAAGCTAATGGTTCAAGTGATTTGGCTTCACTATGTTATGCTCTGATATCTTTCCAAGATAACCTAAGATAATTATCATTAGACTTCATGAACATTTATGTGAGAGGTATGCATGACTAATTATTGTACTGTGAGATTCTATACATGGTGCAAGACAATGTGAATGGTAACCTTTACTAGAATTTTGGAGCAATCTAATTTTTTAGTACAACAGTTGCGGATTTTGAATATTGATGTATCGCCTCCATATATATAAGTCATGAGGGATAACTGAGGACAATTAATTTTTCTTCTACTCAACCATTTTTGTTTTTTCACAACAAAGAAGATGACTTTTTAGGTTCTGAGATAACTAGTTTTAAAGTAGCTCAGTTTCTGCAATTCCTTTAGTTTAGTTTATCGCTACTGTTTCACAAAGAACATCTGTATCAACAGCATCAAAATTCCACAGGTAGATGGATTCAGAATTTAGTTTTCATTACTTTTTTTTTTTTTTTTTTGCATTTTGTATGAATTATCACAAAAGCTGTTAAAGTTTGGGACTACTACATGTTCTCACTGTCAGGGTGCAGCACGATCTCTTCAGCTGTTTTGGTTTAAGGTTTATTTTTCTGTCTCATCTGATCTTCTGTCCTGGATGGACCTCCAGGGTCAGTGATGTGGACAATACTCTTCAATATCTTCATCAATGACATTGACAGTGGGGTCAAGTGCATTCTCAGCAAGTTTGCCGATGACACCAAGCTGTGGGGTGTGGTTGACACACCAGAGGGATGGGATGCACACAGAGGAACCAAGATAGGCTTGAGCAGTGGGCCCAGGTGAACCTTGTGAGGTTCAACAAATCCAAACGCAAGGGTTAAGGCAACTCTTACAACAAATTCAAGCTGGGGGACAAAAGGATTGAGCACAGCCCTGATGAAAAAGACATGATGGTGGTACTGGTGGATGGCAAGCTGGACATGAGCCAGAAATCTGCTCTCACGGCCCAGAAAACCAACCCTGGGCTGCATCAAATGAAGGGTGGCCAGCAGGTTGAGGGAGGTGATCCCTCCTCTCTACTCTGTGCTAATGAGGTCTCTCCTGGAGTACAGTGTCCAGATGCAGAATCCATAGTACAAGAGAGACATAAACCTGTTGGGGCACGTCAAGAAAAGGACCACAAAAGTGATCAAAGGGACAGAACGCTTATCCTACAAGGGCAGGCTGAAAGAGTTGAGGCTGTTCAGCCTGGAGAAGAAAAGGCTTCAAGGTGACCTGAGAGTGGCCCATCAGTATCTAAAGGGGAGCTACAAGAAAGGAAACACACTATTAGGAGGGTCTGTGGCGACAGAAGAAGGGGAAATGATTTCAAGCTTAAAGTGTGTAGATTAGGTTGGATGTAAGAAGTCTTTTACAGTGAGGGTGGTGAGGCACTGTAACAGGTTGCCCAGGGATGTGGTGGGTGCCCCATTCCTGGAGATTTTCAAGGCAAGGCTGGATCAGGCCCTCGGTAATCTGATCTAGCTGTGGTGTCTCTGTTCATTACAGGGGAGTTGGACTAGATGACCTGTAAAGATCCCTTACAACTCTAAGGTTTCTATGATTCTGTGATTCTTTCCTCACCTTGGACAGCATAATGATAAAGAGTGTGGAACATCTCCCTTATGAGGAAAGGCTGAGAGACTTGGGTCTGTTCAGCCTTGATAAAAGAAGATTAAAAGGGGACCTGATCCATGTCTATAAATATCTAAGGAGTGAGAGGCAAAGGGACAAGTCTGGACTCTTCTCTGCAATGTGTGGTGATAGGACAAGGGGAAATGACCACAAACTGAAGCATAGTAAGTTTCACACAAATGTGAGTAGGAACTTCTTCAAAGTGAGGGTGACGGAGCACTGGGACAGGCTGCACAGAGAGGTGGTGGAGTCTCCTTCTCTGGAGACATTCAAGACCTGCCTGGATGCCTACCTGTGCAACCTGGGCTAGGGAGCTGCTTTGGCAGGGAGACTTGATGATCTATAGAGGTCCCTTCCAACTCCTACAATTCTGTGGTTCTTTGATTCTGTGATAATCCCAATGACTCTAGCACAAAGCTGTATATAACTAAACAATTTAAACTGTAAGTTTTGTTAACATTTGCCCTTTCCCATTAGACTTTCCATATCTACCATCTAGTTTTCATCTCTGTACACTTTAACAATAGCTTCAGTTTCTGCTCATCTTATTTCAAAGCTTACTTGAAATGTATTTTTGAAATTAACTCCTCTATGAGAAAAGCAGTCACAATCTTTATTCACAGATGATGACAAAGGAGATCAATCAGAATTTCTCACCAAGTACAGACTTCAGCAACACAAGTGCTGTTTGTACCTGACCTACAAAAAGTATGCAGTCACCCCTACCGCTAATATCAATAACCTCTGCATTTTAATTTTATATCATGTAGCAGTATTTTTGCATCCCTCTGTTATTTCTATAGAAAGAACTGGTTTGTTGTTTTTTTTCCTAACCAAATTCCTCTACTGGCCATTATTCTTCTCCAGACCTTAAAATGCACAAAGTACAAAAGCATTCCATTAGCTAGATGGGGATATTCTACTATTTTTGGCATAGAAGAGTGTAAAAGTTCATTTTTGCACCTGAAAACCTTCCTTGAATTGTCTTATGTCAAAAACTGTCTACACTAGCAAAAACAACAGCATCCTTTATGTGCTGGAATGTGAGCATTTGTTCCATACCAGTTAATTGTTAGTGTATTCTTTGGCACAGTTCTGAAATGAGCCAAAAGATGCTCTCTCAAACCAGGCTCAACCACAGATTGAAGGAGAGCCTGGGCCAGGATGCCTGCCCTCTAGTCAGCCTGCAGGCAGCTCAACTCCTGCCTTGCAGGGCTCAGTTGTGTGCCTGCAAGCCCTCTTGTGCCAGTTTGCCTTGGGGCTATAGAAGTATTTGTGGCCAATTGTAGTTACTGGCTTGGACACAGGTAAGAAGTACAGTTGGATAATTCATAACATGCTAAGCTATTGCTACCATATGAGACAATAAAATCCATTCTGTACTGTTTACAACATTCTCTAGGGACTGTCACTGCAGTATGCAGGTTTATAACGTGTTAGCTCAGAATTGCTTTCTTCATGGCATGCTTACTATAAATTGAAAGCCAGTTGGAAGGGAGTTCTCATACTCTCACACTCATTTTTAGTTCTCCCGGTTTGGATTGTTACTGCTAGGCTATATGCAAGCAAATGAACTCAGCAAAGCAATATCAGAGAACAGGTTAGAGAGGCAATTTAATTTCTTTGATTGTGAAGCCTGGTAAAGGAATCTTTTCCCTTTTTGCCTTTGTGCTGTGAACATGTACATATTTCTGGACATTCAGACAGGGAATGAATAAACAGGATCCTCTAGTTGTTTATAGGGCTAATTCAAAAGTTAGCACAAAGATTTTCCTTAATTAATTTATTGTGAGCATTACACCTAAGAAATAAAGGATGGTAAATACTTGAATAGAGGATTGTAGTCTAGTTCTGTATCTTAAGTATTTAAAATGCTTACAAAAGTATTGGACTAATAATTTTTCTATTAAGAGAATATGGTCAACTTCACCTCATGAATCACTTCCGCTGGCTTTGATGTTAAACACTTTAAACACGGTAAATGCCAACCATTAGGACAAAATAACAGTATTTTAACTATGTATTTACATTAAGGCATTGTGAAGTTCATGAAGCTTGGAACAGCAGGTTTTCAGATAGATAATAAAAAAACAAGAAGTTTTTTTTTAATTCTGAAGCATAAAACCCATTCATTTAGATACATGATTTTCAGTTTCCTCCTGTCTTCTTAGACTCCATTTCTCATCATGGTTTTCTAACAACGATGTTTCATTGCTAGAGAATACCTTTTCCTAGTTCCATTTTTTACCCTTTGTTACTAATCTCCTGCTAATAAATCAAACTTTTACACTGTGAATAATAATAACTTTGTTCAATAATCAAATCACTGTCATGTTTTGTAGAAAAATCTTCTTCATTACGGAACTACTGAGTGAAATCTTAAAAATGAAGTTGAAGGCCATGCTATCCAGAAAAATTACTCTGTACAAACAGCATTATGAGGTTTTGCATTTACCTCATCTGAATGATTTCTTATTTTAAAGTGGACTTACTGTTTTAAAAAGCATAGATTTGTGGATAAAACATAAATTAGTTTTTGAATGAATGGGCAAATAGGACCAACCTCACCTTTGAAGAACAGATGGCATTCTTATGTTCTTACATGTAATGGAGGGTAATATTACTTTAGGACCAGAACTGAGGGTGCAGTCTGAACTTAAGGGACTGGATTGACAGGAATAAAAGTGTAATTTGGGCCGCAGTTTCTACAACTGTCTGTGGCTCATAAGAAAACAAGGAGTGCACACTAGCAGAATGATTATGGTGCTCTGTCAGAAACAACTCTACTTACTTGGAAAATACGCAAATTAAGGTGGAGATTATAGTAAAATAATAAAAAGGCTTCACTGGTATTATTTACTCTTTGTTATTCAGTACAGCAATTTTTCAGAAACTCTTTTTAAACTAAAAATTCCACATAGTTTAAAATATGGAATGTGTAGTGTCCTCTCATAAATGAAGACAGTTGCTCTTGGCAGGTTTGAAGAGACATAACAGACAATTGGGTTAGCACTGAAGCAAAAGCTGTTTGGAATATTTAGATGCATTACTATAAGAATGGCTATACATATTTGCAGAAGAATGGAGGATACAAGAGCCAACGGTCAATTAGAGTGATGAGTAATTCATGCCAGCGCATTCCAAAGGTCCTGAGTCTTCCTAAGCTTAATTTATTTAAAAGTTCACTGTGGGCACTGTGTGAGTAGCTAGGGGCAATGAGCCAGGATTGATAATGAAGGGGTGGCTGAGCTAAGCACAAGGGTTACTCATGAGTCAGCAATGACTGCAGCTAATGAAAAGAGTAGTTTATAGTCCAGTTGTGAGGGAGGTCCCTATGTAGTTCGGAGAAGAAGAGGATAAAGTGTTTGGGCACTGACAAAGGCAGGGAACCAAAGGTGCTTTGTTGAAGAGATGATGTAACATAAGAATTAACAAAAGGTACTGATAGATTTGAGAAAGCAGAGTCTGGTATTTGAGACTTCAGTTTCCTATTGGAGGATCCAAATACACACAGTGCAAACTGATGCCCTGGTGGAAAAATTACTAGGCAAAGCCCCAGTTGGGCAGATGGAGAATAGCGATTTGCGTTGCTCCTCAATGATACATTGTTAAAAAGCTTGACAAATAATTATGCTTATAGAAAATTATGATCAGCACTTTACTATCCCTACTTTCAGCTTAAATCAGATCATGTTTGTTCGATTTTCAATTTTGATCTAATTTGCTGACAATTAAAGTGCTGAAATTTTAGGTTTTGACAGTTATCAAAATGACGACAAGAAAGAGAAGCTCAACAACAAAGCTTGCAGTTGACTTGCATTTAGTCTGACTGTGATAATTATAATCTTGTCATATGAAAACAGTCCATCTTCTCTTCTAGGGTACTGATATCAACCAAGACTCCTTCTCTCCATTGCTGTAAGAGTTCTATCTAGTTAATTTTAACTATTGAAGTAATAGCAGCTTTGAAATACCATTGCAATATTACCAGATATAACCTACCCTTACTCTTTTAATGTTTACTTTTTAATCACAGCTAAAAGCACACATTTAAGAAGAATGACAACAGAAAGAAGACAATTTTGCCTGTATGTGCATCTCTAGCTTCAAGCATACCTATCTTTGCCTGACCTTCAGTTTTGGTTATTGCATACCATGGGTACTGAGATGTTGAGTAATTAGATAATTGAGTGTACTTGAAAGAAAAGCAACAGTATCCACAAGCAAAGAAAAGAGGTTGTGACCATGAGTACATGAAAGACTACCTAAAAATAGGAGAAAGAACAGTATGTTAAAAAGCCAAATTCTTCACTTCATAGCTTCCATCATGTAAAATGCCTTTTTTTTTTAATAAGTAAAATGTGAAATCACTTATGCTACTTTTATTTTTATATTGTCTTCCAGAAAGAAGAAAATTCTGTCAGGTATCACATTCTCTCAGCTCTATTTACCTGCTATCCTAAACCAGAAGGATAAAAAAGTCTGTGGTATCAATGAAACAAACAAACAAAAAGATGAAGTAATGTAAAATCTTTCACAATGATTTCTATAGCGTGATTATACATTTTTTAAGTTGTAATTATTAGAGGGACACTGTAACAACCTGTCCATTTTAAAGGAGCAAAGAATGAAATGAGAGACAAGAGGAAGTAGGAGGAATAAAAGCAAGAATAGCTCTTCTATCATATTACTTCAAGATGAATTTCTGGAGACCAGCAACCATTTCTACTGCCCATGGCTTTCTTGCCTGTATTCATATATACTCCTTTGACCTTAGCTTAATTAACAGGCAGTCTCCTAATGGATAGAAAGGGGTTTCCAGATGAAGAAGGAAATACTTTTTGGAGGAACACTGGACAGCAGGCACAGAGATTTCAGCAAGATAAAGTACAGAGGGACCTATTAGAAAACAACGTGACAGCTTTCTGCAGGTGGGCTTCAGATAATGCTTTCCAAGTGATTTGAAGGGCTCCCCTTAAAGATGGCTACAACAGAAAACGAATGAGTGTCTCAGAGCTGGCTACTCCAGAGAGAGAAAATGAACCAGAAAGGATCCATGATAAATTTGAAAATGGTCATATAATCTTCTGAGCTCTGGACGTTTAAGCAGCAAGAGGAAGCACGCTACATACAAAGCCACCACTATGGAAACTCATTTAAAATGTACAGTGCGTATGTATATTTTTCATACCAAATAAGCTGATCTAAGATTCCAGTGCTTTTTTTTTTTATTATTATTACTTAATCTTCAGCTTCACTCATAATAGAATAGTGTCCATTTGCACATATACAAATGAAAGAGATAAACTTAATAAGAAGATAATTTGTATTCCCTAATGAAGTGTATGAGGTCACTGTGTGGAAGAACATTTATCTTATCAAAGATGAACTTAAATAAAACTACAACTTCATTGCCTCGAGGTTAGTGTTTTGAATTGTATCTGCTCTGTGTATGATTTAGAATGCAGTCTCCTTGATAGTGGAGCACCCAGTGCTCTCTCAGTGTTGGTACAGAGCAGCACTCCAGGACACCTGATAGATATGACTGTCAATCACATAATCATTCAGGGTGTTGCCTTGACAGAAATTTAATCTTAATAATGTCATTCTGCAAAGAGATTTGACATAGCTTTGGATAAGTACAGAAGTGAAAACCTGGTAAGAAAAGACCAAACACATTTCTTGAAGGCTTGTTTTATATATTACTCAAAGGGCAAACAGAAACACTCAGTTTACAAAACTGATAATTTATCTTCACCCCATATATCACAAGAAGGTCTATTTACCAAAATCTATTACTGGTTAATAAATTACTCTTGTGTTTCAGACTGCCTCTTGTCATTAATTTTAGCTCTAGTTAGCTTTGAGTGCCCTGCTATTTCCTGGTTTGTTCCTTCATTAATATTACCTTCTCAGTCCATTCTAGGCACAGTTTCTGAAGATAAATTGTTTTCGACCTTTGAAGGTGGTAATGCTGTGACAGCTTTATGGTAAGTGCCCATTACTAATTATTTTAGAACTATAGTTAAATCAACTTCAGCCAGATGAGGTAGATGTTTTGTGGATCAATTTTTTTTCCCCTTTTCTCCTTTTCCTCCTTTTCTTGTACCTAACATTGCTAACATTAAAAAAGTTAATAAGATTATTTGTGACTATTTATTTTACATTAAGTTTGCTAACTGTAAGATAGCTTCCCATCTCTGTGTGTCTCAGAAGCACTGGTTGACTAGTGCTTGTAGATCTTTAAAAATTATCTGGTGAGAACATTCATTTTAATTGATCTCAATGAACTATCACCATATATGTTTCAAAACTTCCTTCTCCTTTTTCTTATTCTAAATTAAAAATCATCTAACAATATTTTTTCTCAGTTTAAGATATTACAGAGGTTACAATATTCATAAGAGAAGTGCTGGCTCAAAAATATGTACATTCTGGATAAGATGAAATGGTGACAGTTTGTTTTGTGTCACAGAACTCTTGAAAAAAAATAGACAACAGGATGGAGCAGATCATCTGCAGTTTTGGGTCTGAGCGTTGGATACATGTGTATCTGTTTTATCTGCAGGCTTTTTTTTTTTGAATACAGTTATTGAGAAAGGTTGTGTGAAGACAATCGTGATCAGGATACAGACAGTGTGATTTCCAGTAACTAAAATTGGAAGTCTTAGAACTAGGATGCTCACTATATTACTTTATGTCTTTGAAATATTACAAAATTGCAACATGGGACTCACTGCTATAGAATTTGAAGGTAGCCAAAGGAATATATGAGTTTAAAATCAGTTAGAGAACAGGCTGACTGCTGGGTGTGTTGGATGCAGTATTGGCTTGAAAATCTTTAAATTGCTGACTGCAAAAAGTTAGGGAGGTGTATCAGAGAAAGGATCATTCATTCCCTGCTCTTCCATGCTTCCACACGTGTCTGCTTAATGTAGATAGTACAGCAAATAAGGAGTAAGTAGACAGTAAGTAAACAGTAAGTAGACAGTACAGCAAACGGCAAACCGAGCCGATCTAATACTGCTGTTCTTATGATCTAAAGCTGACAGGTAGCAAAATTACATCAGATAATTTTAAAAATCAGGTCAAATCACGATGGATAAGAGTTCTGTCTGTGTAAAGAAAATCCCTTTCATCTATGTAGTCATGAGGAATAGACACTCCTCTCTTGCTCTATTTAAACAAAGGTCTGAGATTTTCAGTACAACTTTTATGCATGTCACCCAAGCAAGTACCAATTGCTTTCACTTCCAAGTTACCCGGGAATATCATCCTTTCTCCTTTATGTCAATAATCCTACAGTCTTATCTTTTTTTTTTTTTCCTTCAAGAAAGAACATACATTTTATATTATTGCTTTACGTCAAATACTTTAATATAAATGAGCAGCATTTTATAAAACCAGATTTCCTCTACTCCCATAGTGATTTCTCTGTGAATTTAATGGCATTTTGAGGGAGACAGTTTAGTATTTCTCAAGGTGTAGTCCTAATTCTTGCTTATTCATGTGCATTTTTCATATAGAAACAGAAAGGAAACACATAATGAATAGAAATGCTTTCCAAATATAGTGAGCTTAGGTATAAAGTGTAGTATCAGTAGTACTGTTAAGATACTGAAAATCCACAAATCTGCTACTAGAGTGAGTGAAACTCTTAGATGGCTCACTGACCTTGGAGGTTTTTTTTGTTCGGTTTTGGTTTTTTTCCTAGTTTGTACTTGCCTCCCCCAGCTATAAAACAGTAGTGATGACATGCACCTTTCATTAAACATTCAGACTCAAAGATGAAAAGCATACATTTACAAATAATTGAAGTAATTGAATTTCAATCTGAATGTATCTTTCTTCTTTTGAACAACTTTTTCTTACAGAAAATAGAAGAAATGTAGCAGAAAATCTTTGAACCATCTGTTAAAAGGAAAGGCCAAACATAAAGCAAACTACTACCTACTCTTTTAAGCTCAACATGTGTTTGTATGTGGATGTGAAGTTTTGTTTTTTTTTCAATATCTATCACTCAATGGAATAATGTGAGAATGGCAGAAACAGAAAGATAAAAAAATAACAAAACCTAAATAGACAAAAAAGTGTTGCCATAGAAACTGATTCAGATGCTATGAAAATAGCTCTTTCTATTGTTGGTATTATTATTTTCCTGTCCAGTATTCTACATGACTGGAGTAGACAGGCTGAACAAGATCCTCAGAGTCATCAAAAACAAAGGAACATGTCTACTGAGGATCTCCAAAGTTGCTTTGAATCTATGGTTACCTGCAAATTTTAATTACCAGATTCAAAAAGCTCAGTAACAAAGCTCCTTGCTTCCAAGATCTAAGACTTTTGGCACTTTGCAGCTCTTTCATTTTATAGCAGTTCCCTGGCAATTATATAAATTGCCTTCTTTTAAAATTGAAAAGAAAAATGTCCCTTTGTAATTACTGAAGTTGTTGCAGAGGTCATTCTTGTTTTGTGTATGTCTTTTGTGCATGTAGGTGTGTGTGAGTTGATGAAAGAAGTAACAGAGATTTTACTAATGTTACACTTTTGTTGCCAATAAAAGCTAATAGGAGTTTTATTTATTTATTTGTTTGTTTAGAAATGGGAATTTAACAAATTGATGAATAGGACATTAATTTAGAATTAATTTTCTTTTAACTGTAATATGGAGTTTTCTAATCAATTTTCATATGAGAATCATTGCCCAGTCATTACTACATATACTGGAAATATTTCTTAGAATCTTAATTTCATAAATGAGTTTCTATTTATTTATTTTTTACAAAAAAAGAGTTTTTAGGAAAAGTTTTCAGTCAATGAAACAGCTCTCTTCAGAAAAACATTTTTATTGCAAATAAAAAAGGCAGTAACTAAAAAAAGAAAGAAAATCTGAGAATTATCCCTGCTTTCCACCCTTCCATTGTCTTAAACTCATTAAGTTAAGATTGTGTGAGCCTTGAGCTTCCTTGGCTTATCCTGGCTGTTGGACTAGTTCACTTTTGTTCTAATCCTATTTCTCTAGTCCCTGTTTTAAAAACTTCTAAGATGAATGTACTTATAGATCACTTATTCTAGAGATGAGAGACTTGAGGTACATGTTTTATTGCATTAGCAAAGCGATTAGAATTAGTTGAATTATATCTGCCAAAAAACGGGAGATACATTTTAATGAAAAAATCTTCCTAGTGTGACTGAAATTGAGTGGGCTAGATCTTTGCTCTATGTGGCTTTTTCTACTGGCAAGGAAGTTGTTCATCACAGGAAATTCTAAATCCATGGTACTGACAGACATTTCACCTTCTTTCACTATAGTACTGTGGTTTGGTCTGGTTAGCTTTGCAAGGCTCCTAGAACCCTTATCACTGGGACTGGGTTGGGCTTCCATCTTATTGCAGATGGATCTGAGGGCACCACTCACCACAACCAGCAGGTTTTTTGATCATTATTTCTAGGCAATGCATTTGTTTTGATTGTTATTTCTACCGTGATATTCCTGGGAGCAGCCTGTTTGACCACTAGAAATGAGATCTGTTTATATAAAAGTACAGAGCTGAAATGGTGGATTGACAGTAGCCTGTGCAGTGGTGTGAAGGAGAGAACTACAAAATGCAGGAGAGTAAAGAAAATAATTGGAATTTCCCAAGTGAAGCTCAAATATTAGGCATCTTTGTTTACACTGTCACTCAATATGACATGAGGAGTGGAAAGAAGCATAAAGGAATAAAGAAAAATCAACCTCATGGCAATGCTGCCTGGGTGTGTTAACAGGGAAAGAGAAAACCCGTGAAGAGAACAACTCCAGATCCCTGCAGTAATGAATCCCAGTTCACAAGTGGCTGAGAGATAAAAGCCATTGTGAGGGCCTTGCTGCATCTGGAGACTTGAGCAATGTCAGTGGCATGTAGTATAGTGGGGAACGTCATCAAGTATTCTGATGCGTGCCACAGGTGACATTGCTGAAGACCTTATGTGTCCCTTCCTAGAGTGAAAAGGAAAAAAAAATGATAGAACAAAATACAAAGGACTTGTCATGTTAATGGCCTAGGCAGAAAGAATGCTAGATATGACAAGGCCAAACTTATTGGAAGGTCCCAGGAACATGAGGGAAAAAACGAAGCTTTTAACTGCTGCAGTTCACAGTCTTGTTGAACCCTGAAATACAGTGTTAAAAGAAGAGACTAATAAAAGACAAGATAGCTGCTAGCTCCAGATACACTTGTTTGCCAGATCACTAGCAAGATTTCACCCTAGGAAAAGTGAGATCTCACAAAGCCTTAAAAAATGGCAACATGGTTTACATTCTAACAGCAGAAGAAGAGGTTTTTTTATAAGGCAACACTGAGGAAAAGAGAAAGCCACAACTGTGAAAGAATTAACTGAAATCCAACAGGGAAGATGCACATTTCAAAGGGCAAGCAGAAAGGAACATGTGGTTTTTTTTTAGCATACTGGGCATTAATTTGAATGCCATTGTCCAAAACATTATCACAGTCAGATGTCAGTGAAAGTTCCTGGCAAATCCACCTAGCTAAATAATCTGTTCCATTGTACAACTATGTCAAACCCCCTGTCAGAAAGGTGTGCATCTGATGAATGCTGCCCGTGGATCTTTGCCACCTGAACACCTCCAAAGCAGTCATTCAGACTGATGAATTGCTGGTGTCTTCCCAGTCTTCTAAACGAGAACTGGTCACGGCTCAAGCAAATTCGTCTGGAGGTGTAAGCATTCTAACATTTGATCAGGATGTGTATCTTCACAGCAGAGAAAATAATGAGTATAGTAGATAAATACATGCACTTTTCCGGTTCAGTAAGCTGACATTTCTCTGAATAAGATATAAACTGGAAAATTCACAAGCACAACATTACTATACAGGAAATTTAGACACTTTCAGGCAAAATTCTTCTATCTAGGATGTTTCTATTTTAAGATGATACATGATTAAGACAAATATATGGAGAATTTTTTACAAAGTATTTTCATTTCTTATATTCATGGCACTTCCCTCAGAAATGTACAGGAAAAACAAACAAACAAACAACAACAGCAACACAACAGCTGTAAGAATCTTTTTTTTTTTTTTTTTTAATTTCACAGAGTAATTAAAAAGCTGTGTTGGTGTGTACACACCTTTGCATGATCAGCGTGTCACAGACAAAAACTGAAGAGCTGGAAGAAGACCAGGCACCATATGAAAAGACTGTCTTAAGTGGAAAAGGAGACATTAGCAGTCAGGTTATTTTTTTCCTTGTATTTTAAGATAAGAGCCATCAATATTTGGAGCCATCAATATTTGGAATTCCTGAGTTTAAAATTATTGCATGATGTTGTACATCATCATGTTCAGGATTTTGTATCCTTTTTTTTAGTTCTGTACATACAAGCAAAAGCACTCACAGCAGAGACAACAGTCCACTGCTTACACTAAATAGCTACCAGAAAAAAGAATAAAAGGCTTTGCAGAAAGATTTCAGTTCTACATTGACCTTGTCCTGGCAACAATCCCAGCATCTGACAGTTAATTTCAACAAATTAGAGATGAATAACTAATGGAATAGACTTGCCAAAAACCTAAGTTTGCCAAAGAGGGATATATCAGTGAAGTCAGCATTTAAAAAAACTACTATTGCACTGGATAGACTGAATGGATTTGCACAAAACTGATGGTCAAATTTTGAAGAGACAGCATGTCTAATCACTGTCATACTAGACAGAGATCTATTCCAAATGTTTAGTGACAATGAGATACAAGGAAAGGCAGTGAACTGACTACACCTGTGTTCTAGCTTGCCTTGATTAAGCATGTTCTGCTAGTGTTCAGAGACTTCAACGTAAACGAAGTGAGGAATGCTATCAAATTAAAAGAAAAACAAACAAACAACAAAAACAACAACAAAATCTCTCCGAGTCAAGACTCTTTGACAAGTCTTGCATAGCTATAGCCTTTTTAGTATTCCTATTTTAGGCTTCACGGTATCACTTCTTCATAAGAAAAACATGACATTTCCTCTAGCAGTGAGTTGGCTAGGTACTTTTGGATTGGTTACAGTTTCAAGACAGCATCACACCACATTAAAAACACACACACACAAAAACAAACCACCAAGACAATATTTGCAAAATGCAAGCGATGTCTATACCAGCAAACTATGCAGAACCAGGTTATAGACTCAAGCACCTGACAGGTGATGATAAACTGTCAGCAAGTGCTGCTGAACCATCACCACCATGCCCTCTGCCGTGGCCTCTTCCAGAGTGTAACACCTGGACATTAGCTGGCACACATCAGGGGATAGCACAGGCAGCAGGCAGCATGGATGCAGCATGCCTCTGCTGAAGAAAGGCAAGGGTCTGTATGGATAAGCTGTACAGCACCAGTTGTCCCGAGGGCCAGAGAACATTTTCTGGCCTGTTTAATTCATTATAGATTTAATATTGACAAAACTATGGAGTTTCTGAAATCCTTGTAACAAAACACGGATCTCATTTTGTCTCTCTGAAAACATTGACTCATGCTTCCCTAATCGCCTCAAAGCCTAACACAGAAGCCAAAAATTGTTAAAAGGTTTCTACCATTTGTTTGCTTACACATGCCTGGCTTTATCCCATGCAATATCACTGCTGGTCTTTATTATCCTCTGTCCCATCTGTAAAATGAGAAAACCGGTGCTTCCCTCCTTTATCAGAAGCATTCAGAGGATAAAGTAGTGGAGGTGAAGCTTCCAGATGCTGAATTATGATACATACACATTTGACTGAGTCTGAGGACTATATGGACTTTTAAGACAAAATTTTACAAAGACTAAAATAAATACATTTCTTAATCTTCATCAATATCTCAATGGAGAATATTATGCAAACAGCTTGCTTTGTCCTCTTTCACAGACAAACTTTAATGAAACAATTTATGCATTAAATTATGTAAATATAATATATAGGCTTTATATTAAAATAATCTAATTGTTTTTCAATTTTACAGATTCAGTAACGCTTACATTTCTACTTTTCCCTTTATTTTGACTTTGCATTATCTGTGTGTGTTTCAACTAAAGATGGAAACTTTTCATACATTTTAGTACTTGAACCTCTCCAGCCCTCATGCCTTAGTACTTATCCATCCACTTGATGAAAAACGGTAAGTGCCTTTGATAATTTTTTTTAAAGCATGTCTACTATGAGTGCAAAGTGGGAGTAAATGCTATTGTTCTGTGTTCAGTGAGACTTAAAACCATTTTGTACAGGAACAGATGATTACATGGAACATTTGACAGTAAAGAATCAAGCCCTTTATTTAAGACTTCCAAGTAACTCTATGTCAAATCATTCTCAATGTAGAACTTTCAAGTAAAATGTTTTTGGTGTCCACAGGCAAATCCTCATAGCTTAAAAAGACCCCCCTCCTCACCCCCACATAACTGTGTGAGATCAGCCTGAATCCCTTCAGTTTATTACTCTTCTTAACTGCTAATATTATACAAAACATACTAAGGTACTAGTGCAGAAACAATTAAGTAAGGGTACTATGACAAAGTGCTTTGACATTTCCTACTAAAATATCAGGGATCAATTATTCTCTTTATTCACTATAGGCAGAAATATAAAGCATATATGATAGCAGAAAAAAACAAGTCAACTAATTGGAAAAAGCTTTTGGCAATGTAACACATTCCATGGGCAATTACAGAAGCATCAATATTGAAAAATAGACATTGTTTCTGCAGGAATGATTCTGGAATTATTAAGTAATTCCAGGTGTAATGTGATGGATAAGACAATGTCAAACATGATGTAAAATTGAAGATTTAATAAGCTGCTGCACTTTAAAACATTTTAACTTCTGCACTATTCTCATCATTTGAAAGCTATTCATAGAGTCAAAGAATCATAGAACGGTTTGGGTTCAAAGGAACATTTAAGATCACCTAGTTCCAATTCCCTGCTATAGGCAGGGACACCTCACTCTAGACCAGGTTGCTCAAAGCCCCATCCAGCCTGGCTTTGAATGCTTCCAGAGAGCAGGCATCCACAACCTCACTGGGCAACCTGTTCCAGTGTCTCACCACTCTCACAGTAAAGAATTTCTTCTTAACATTCATTGTGTGTGAATTTTATAACCTTTACTAGAGTTAGTACTCTCAGAAAAAAGCAAGGAAGTGAGAAAGCCCAAATAGAAATAAGAAGCTTAAACCAGAATCTGTAGGCTGATCTTTTCATTGATATTTCTCTGTACCTCTAAGAAACCTCAGCACCTTTAATAATTGGCGATGTGACTTCTGAAAATCTGACAAGCTCTGATACACATTAATGAAGTTGTTTTTGGAGGATGTATGTGTATGATCATGGGTGTTATTTCTGATTTTGCTACAACTTGTTTCTCCAAACTGGTAGATGGATCTCAGTTGTGGCAGACAGTTCTGTTATACAAGAAAAGTAGAAAAACCATTTCTCTCTCTACTATATTCGTTAGTTTTGCTTGAACTTGATTGCTGGCTTAGCAACTTCACATTAAATTACAGTTTGTTAAGACAAATGTGTCACAGAAAGCAATTGAAAGTATTTCTAACATATAAATATTTAATATTTATAATTAAATAATTATATAATATACAACATTTAATATATTAAATATATAGATTATATTTTAATTATTATATAATTTTAAAAATAAGGCGCAGGATAGCTTACTCAGGATTAAAAGGTACATTAACCAAAGTCACTTGGCAATTATTGCTGTTATTCTTGGTCATTTTGTGCAAATATTGTTCCTCTGTCACTTCAACTGACATTTCTATCTCTGCTTTCTAGAATTTTGTATTCTTAATTTCTTGTTGCATATAGAAAAAGCACAGGCTAGCTCTGAAAACAATAAAAATTGATGTCTGGTTTTGAGGGTTTTGAGTACTTTTACTCCTGTTGAGGGTCTAATAGTAGTTTAATGCATTAATGTCAAAATTAACTTCTTAAAATCAAATTTCATGATATTTTTTCTTACATTTTAATCACCTTACCTGTAATCTTTTTAGTTTTTATTTAACTGTTATTGCATACCTTCCTCTATTTCAGTTACAATTGTCAATCTTGGGGCTAGATTCTTCAGTACTGCTTCTCTCTTCTTCCTCTCTGTATCCTTTTAGACTCATTTGCCTCAGGCATACTCCTCTGTCATGCAAAACCAACAATAATGTGCATCAGGGAACTCTCAGATCCCTAATCAGGGAGACTGCAAAGAAAGGCTATTTATCTAAAGTTTCATTCTGGGAAGACAGATTTACAATTTATATCCGACACAAAGAATTCATCTTTTACCATCCAAGAAATATGATCATAGGCAATCCAATCCTGTAATCATTAAAAAAGGACAATAATCTGCTACTCTAATATTTAGTCCAAAATGTCAAAGTCTTGTGTATTCAGCTGTGAGCTATTTTTTTTTTTTGGTGTGTGTTACTGCATTTGTTCCAGAAAACAGCTTTGATGAATGATGGATAATGCATCATTGTACTGGGTGCCAAGTCAGCTAGCTGAGGCATTGAGAGATTTCTTGTTTTAATGATCCACCCATTTTACTTTACATCTTTTTCTCCAATATCACTTGAAACTTGATTCTCTTTCCATCATTCTCCATGTATATTACTGTCACCTCATGTTAGACTTCTTTCAATTGTCATTATTACCTTGCTACTTAGGCGAGAATTTAAGTGGGTTCCATTCATCAATTTTCTTTTTTTCTTTTTTTTTTTTTTTTCCCTGAAGAATTGGCTTGCTTTGTGGCTTAAATGGTAATAAGTGTGATGTGCTGACACAGATTAAAATAGAAAGAAATGATAATAGTGCCATGACCTTGCCTCAGAGTTAGACAACTTGCAAAAGACAGATATAAATGGACTTTCATTTTGGACAAACCAGCTATAAATTTAACTTTCTTACTGTTCTATTTGTGTAGGTTAATTAATAAATCTTCGATAAATTTAAGGAACAGTTTTGATTTGTTTTCACGGAAACACACAATCGTAGGGATTGGAAGGGACCTCTAGAGATTAAGAGTCCAACCCCCTGCACAGCAGCTCCCTAGCCCAGGTTGCACAGGTAGGCGTCCAGGTGGGTCTGGAACGTCTCCAGAGAAGGAGACTCCACCACCTCTCTGTGCAGCTGTGCCACTGCTCCGTCACTGCACTGGGAAGAAGTTCCCACACACATTTGTGCAGAACTTCCTATGCACCAGTTTGTGGCCATTTCATTTAAAAAAAAATCAGAAACCTGAATCTTCCCAATTGACCAGCATAATCTTTTTTACACAACACAGTAGTATTAAATCATCTCTTCTGGAAGTGGAGTCACCCACATACTGCAAAATGAAGGAGAAAATGTGAAGAAATCAAATATATCATCGTCTCTACATAGCATCTTAGCCAAGCATATGTGAGCAGACAGCAAATTCTCCTTTTGATTTTTACAAGAGAACTGGACAAGTATTGTTCACAGATAGTTTTATAGGAGAGATATTTCACTCTGCTATTATCTGTTACTCAGGAGATGAGGTTAAATTTTGTCTTCAGTGTATTAAGGCCCTTCAATTTACACCAACCATTCAACTAGTGACTCTAAAGATCATAACAAGAAAAAGTACTTAACAGTGTAACTCAGAGGGAGGTATGGTCAAGTCATTAAAATATTAACTGATCATGGTATTAGCAAGTGTGTAGAACAAAAGTCTTAAAAGAAAAAAAAAAAAAAAGAAGAACAAATACCACATTTACTACTTATCCTCAGCAGTGAGGCTTATTTTGCCCTTATTATTTGAAACCTAAGCTAGGGAGCCAAGCTTGGTAAATATTTTAATGACAAAAATTCCTAAATATTATGTTTCAAGTATTGAGATTACCACTTGTGTTACTTATGTGAGCAATGTTATTATTGTAATGACAGAGATACAAGGTATAAGACTTGCAAAGAACATGTGGGCAAGCAGAGAGAAAATAAAATCTGAATCTTGATAGGTAAAGCCTGTACAGTATTGTCCGGGTAAGGACAAAGAGTGTTATAAGCAGGGATTGTAGATATGAGAGAGAGCTCAGTAATCTCATTATTGGCAGATACTTCTATCTGATCAGCTGTCATTAGTGTGTAAGTGTACAAAGATCAACTATCATCCTTTGCTTTGGAAGGGATAACTGGTATATGAAGGGAAGGCTGCCAAGTGATATCCAGCTCTCATCACTAAGCTGTAAAATGTATAAACAAGGTATTTTTGATTTTTAAAAACAAAGCTGTTAGTGCTTTAAGAAACTGTCAGTTCCTGGTGTTAGTTTGGAGAGATTAACTACAGTGAGTTTCATCTGCAAGACCCACATGCATGGGAAGTCTCTTCAATTACAAAACCAATGAGAAAAATCAAGACAGAATATGACTGTAAAAAATTTGCCAGTAGCTGATGGAGTGTAGTCGAGAGTATTTGGTAGAGTAACAATTTCTTCCTATGCATTCTTCTCTTAAACCAAGACACTGTAAAAAGTTCAGGCTTAAGAAGGATGTGTTTCAAAACCCAGAATAAGAAAACAGCATAGAGAGAATTACTGTTATGCTAGTAGCACCATCTTCTATTGTGTTTGGATGGGATGGAAGAGGATGGTGTTTCCTGTCATTCCATTGTTGAACTAGGCAAACAGAGGACCATTTCTGTCTGGACAAAAGAGGATAATGGGTGCTGAAAACTGTCATTGTCCAAGTCCATTCTGAAATACTATAATATTAATTTCTGACATTGCAATGTTCAGACCTTTCATTCTTCTCAGATAATTGGGTAAAAATTCATACTTTCTATTGATTATTGCATTGGTCTATTACACTTGAAAGGCTTGAATGCAAATATATACGTAAGATTAATCTCAGTTCATTGCTGGAGACTCAAAGACATTTGGGGATTTTGAAGACAATCCTTAAAGGAAGATAGTGCCATTGATTGCAATTAAAACAATATTCTTTCATTGTTTTATGGTCAGACTGTCTTACAGAGAATTTTAGAACAAATTTAACATTCATGGAAAATATTCAGGAAATAACTGAAATTTTTAAATTTTGATTTTGAGAAAAAAATCCTTTTAGGGTTCCCATTCTTCCCTTTCAAGTATCAGTATATTTACATCTTTGTTATTTTTATACCTGGAACAGATATTGAAAACCTTGGAGAACATCATCACTGATCTTATTACGGATCATCTCAGAATGGAGAGAATCTTGAAACTGACCTAAATGTACAGGAGACTGTTAGCAACTGCAAGAGAGGAACTGGTTTATCCTGCTGTTATTTTGATAACCTAACAGAAAGACTGACTGAGCTTTGTTAGCTTGTCTTGGCAAGGAATTTGTTAGCTCTCAACAAGGAAGGCAGGAAAGTCATTTTTCCTCAGATGTGCATAAATGTAATGAGAAAAGGGCAGAATTCATAGTTCTTTCTGCTAATACATAATATAACCTTCTAATAATAGATGAATTTTGATACAGAACAGCACATGTTGACACTGTAAAGACCTGAAATTACCTGTCATAACCTGAAATTACCACTATTTTCTTTTTCTGTTTTTTCTTTTTGAGGATTTAAAGTGATGGTTTCACGATAAACCGTGTTCTCTTTTTAACTCTGCAAAATATTTCCATCATACTAACAATCACCCTAAATCACACAAACTTGAACTAAAGATGGCAAAAGTGTTCTATCACAAGTGTTCTGTTGTAACAACACTCTTCCATTTATCTGCTTGTTTATCTTTTTTTTTCCCCTGTTTATTTATCTTTCTTCTTATTTTGAAAATATGTACAGTGATTTAACCTAATGACCAATACACTATCCTGAAACTGCATGTCTTCTGTTCAAATCTGTAATTACTTGCCTGGCAAATGTTTTTCTGCCCTCCCACCCCTCCTCTTTCCTTATCTCTCTTTTAGGGTTCCTCCTTTAAGAGACAAAGAGCTGCCTGGCCTGAATCTGCGTAAATGAGTTGAATTTTTGTAACCAAAACTAGCGTATTTCACAGAAGTGAAACTCTATTACTGTAGCATAGTTTTCCTGGTCAGTGGCTTCTGTAAAAGGAAAGCTGCTAAAAATTTATCATGAGTCAAGTTCAATAATTCTCAGACATTCTATTGTAGGTCTTCAGGCATGGTGGCAGCTTATGGGCCAAAATTCAGGAAATGCTATGCAAAAGATGCTTGGAGAAAATATCTTTTATGTATGATTGTTTTGGTGCTGGTATACCTGGGGCTATTGCTGGAACATCCGGAGAAGTGGTGTATTTCACATAGGACTGCAATAAACTCAACCTGGAACCCTTGGTCAGTATTGGAAATGGGGTAGAAGAGAAATGCAGAATAATATCTCTTTGTTTCAATGACATAGGCTGAGGTGAACCAGTTGCTGGCTTTGAGATTGAACTTACATTACTGCAATATTACTACCGTGGGCTGACAAGATCATATTGAAATGATCCTCCAGGGGCTACTTGAAATATCCTTCTGGCTATTTTTATTTCTACAGCCTGATGTCAGATGGCTGCACCATTGCAGGAAAAAACAAAACAAAACATAATGAAATAGAAACATGAAGTATGAGCTGTCACAGTCAGTTACCACCTAAAACTGTTCAATCAAAAGCAAAGTATGGAAGCTGATGGGATGTTCTTTGTCAGATGAAGTGAGATAAACAAAATCTGACATTAGTATAAATTGTCCCAATGCTGGTGAAGTCAATGGAAGTTGGTTTGCTTATGCCAGAAATCTACTTGGCTCAGTGCCTTGTAGTATTGCCTCATGGGGTACTTGCAACACATTTGCTGCATTTTAAAGAACAGCAGTCATATGGACATGTAGAGAATACACACTGCCAAAAATACATATTTTCACCAAATGATGCAAAAAACTGCATTGGTTCATAACAATAGGTAATATCAAACATGTTCAGATTCAAGGTAATTAGTAAAAATTTCAGTGGATTGAACTGTTGACAATAGATAATATTCCTCTATTGATAGATAAATTCTGAGGATGTTTTTTCAAGTTAGAAGCAGTAACCAGCAAAATATTTAAGTAATGAATCAGTTTCTACTGTACAATAAATGGACTAATAAAGAAACAAAACATAAATTAATGCTGGGTGCTGGAGTGGTAACAGTTAAATGAAAGACCAGACTTTTTAGTTGAAAAATCATGCTTTCGTCTGATTAGAGCTCAGATTAGTTCACAGTGATGTCAAGGCCAGATGAGTGACAAGGACTGGAAAAAATAGTCTTGAAACTTGTAAATAATTATGAAGTTACTAAAAACTAATGCATTTCCAAAATTTTAGTTTGTTTTCCTAAATGACAGGAGGGCTGGGTTTTTCAGAAATGCTGAAAACTCTTCAGTTTCTCTATGCACCACATCTTGTGGTTTTTGTTCATATATGACAAGAGTATTCTTGTTGCATGAATAAAGGACCAATATTTGACTATATATAGTAGGTTCTAGTAATGCTCTTTAAAACTATGCAGAGATCTTTTCTATTTCTACCTACATCTAAAAATAGAACTATGAATAACGTTCATAATGAAGTTCCAAGTCAGCAAAAATCAAACTCTAGAATCTTTACTCTCCGTACTGCTACTACCTTAACAATAGTATGCTCATTTAGCATTTAACAGATGATTGTACTTGACATTATGTTCAAAAAGTTCTAATCATGGAAGCTTGAATAATCTTAAACACATCCCCAACAAGATTTCTCTGCTGGAAGTCTAATTTCAAAATGTCATCCAATGCTGAGGAGCCATATATTGCATGCTCATTAAATGTAATAAAACCATCACAAACTTATCAAAATCTCATGTAATCTTGACTATAACCCTGTAACGATACAATACAAATGAAGCATACAATAAAAAAATGTTCCCTTTTATGCTATGTGATATATGGAAAATGAGGCTTAATAAGGATAACTGTTTTCATCTGTGTAACTGTATAGTCTATAAACAAGCTTTATCCTTTTTTTTTTTTTAATTAAACAATAATCATCACAAATTAAGTGGCTGAAAATCCATGACTCATTTAAAATACAACCCTCAAAATCTAAGTTTTCTAGGTATGCTTCTTCACTTCATAGTATGTTCTAAGTAAAACTCAAAGTAAAGGGCTTGTTGACAAAAAATAAAAATAAAAAAAAAAAATAGCAAGAACCTGAATGCTGTCTGCTTTATCCATGTACTTCTTTTCCTTTTTACTTAAAACTTGATGCTGTGGTAAGAATCCAGACAAATCTGACATAGTTTAAATGCACTATTTCAGAGGTCCTACTTTGTTAGGAAAATAGTATAGGATGGAGTCCAATATTAGAAAATAGCTCTCTTAAGACATGTGTGCAGATAGTATGAAAAAAGAGGTTTTTTGAGTTTGTTTGTCCATGTGACAGAGAGCAACACAGTGCACTCATCACCAGGCAGCCTTGGATGTACCACTCTTTAGAAGGGAGTGGGGGGCCCTACTAAATGCAGCACTCTCACCATCTACTTTGCAGAACTGAGGATCAGCTTAACTGCTGCTGGAGGAGTACAACTGTTGTGTGTTTTTGTAGGCAAGAAAAGTCTCTAAATATATGATTACATCCTGTTACAATCAACAACACATTTCCATTATGGAATAATAATTAATATCAACAACTTCATGCACAATAATTGGTATGCTAAAACCTCTGTTTTAGAAGGTATTATTGGCAGGCAATTAGGTTTCAAACAGAATCAAAAGTGGAAAGCATTTCATGAAATTTAAATTATTTTGAGACAGCATATGAATTCCACTAGAGTTTCTTTGTATAAATTATTCCAGAATTTTAGTTTTCACTGGTTTCAGAAAAGAGTACTCCTAATCACATTTTAACCAGCAGTACAGAACTTGACAATGGAAACTTAAGAATTTATACTTTCTTCATACACAGATTGGCTCCCAGTGTGAAAAAAATTCTTGTACTAGGCATGTTTTGTTGAGATGCTGTCTCTGTCACTGTAAGTTAGATGTGCTTTCAGAACAAAGATCAGGTAAGCCCTTAAGAGTTAGTTTCGGGTGTATGTATTACCACACAGGTCTGCAGCTAAGCAGTTAAGTAAGCACCATGCTGAGATGCTTGGCTTCACAGAGACGGGTGCATTTTTCTTAAATCAAGTCTGAAATTGTACTCTGGAATTCAAATATGTAATATATATAGATATATATTTTAATAAAAGGTATCTGTATTCATTTTTGAATGTATTTCTGTAAAATCTAGAACTTGAGTCATTCCTCAAGGAGCAAAACCATGAAACCCATGAAGTTAGTAGAGCTGCCACAGAAATGTCACTGAATTCAGTAAGTTCAGAATACTGTACTCTGAACAATACTTCACACTCATCGCTGGGGAACACATAATGGAAGTGTTCTAACACTAAATATAAACAATTTTAAAGCTGGAAAAGTATGTAACTATTGTATCATCAATGGCTTTAAGTTTAGCTGCTACAACGTTAGAGCTGAAACTTGTTGCTAGTATATTATTATTTTCAAGAAAAATGTTGTCTTAATAACAAAGGCCTTTGGTTAAATGTTAAACATCATACTAAGGACCCTTGTCAGATTAAGATATAAAACAGTACTTTCTATCCTAAAGATAGAGAAGATACTGAAAATACACTAAGTTAACAAGTCCTTAATACATGGGCAAGGCCTGTAATCAAAGAACCGAAAAGTTAGATGAACTTAGTATTACATTGCAAATCGAATGTTTCTGGTCAAATATTAAGTTTCCTGCATAGATGGATGACTCTAGAGGGCTGAAGAAAATGGCACAGTCACTTCAGAGAGCAAAACCTGTCACTTCACAAAATGATTGGAACACCCACTGTCCCCTGGGAGCCTGCAGGCAATCAGCCCCACTAGCTGCTTAAAAATGTTAACATAGCAGCCTTGTCAGTATTGTGATCACCTAGAGAAAGACTTAATAGAAAGCATAATAAATTCAGCTGGATACAATGTCATGACTACTTAACATAAAACACCACTTGATTCTCTGCTCACTGAAAAGCAAGTGTATCATTGCACAAAATAGGACCCAATTCAAGCAGGATGTTCATGGACTTATACCGTGTTCACAACTTATTGCCATAAAAGCTGCAGATACTTCTAACAAAAAATGGAAATGACATTAATGTAGGACAAGTAATACAGAAAATCATGCAATATAAAGAACTAGATGCCAAATATACAGAAAAATATCCAATGTTCTTTTACAGTAAACACTTCACTTACCAAGCTAGATTTTAAAAGGCTGGACATTATTTTGAACTCTGAAATATTTCTGAATAAAGACTTGTTCGAATTAATAAATGTTAATTTATTTCAGAAGAGAGTAACGGAATACAACTGATATCATGCATTGATATGTACTACAAAATCCTAAAACAACAATAAAAACTATTAGATTTATTAGTTGGCTTTCCAAATCCCACCTGATTTTTTTTTCATACAAACAAAGAAAAAAATTAAAATAGCATATTTTGATACAGTAACATACATTGTGGATTCCTCATGCCTTTGAGTTCAGATATTTTCCTGATTCTAATTATCTAATTGTCTCTTTTCTTCATTCACTGTTATTGGGAATGAGACAATAAGATATTTCATTTTGACATGTTTTTTTTTTTTAAGATGGTAAATTTAAGCATTAACAGACTGTACTCTAGTCTAAAAAGTAGTCACATATACTCTCACACACACTCACAGAGAAATGTGTGATAGAAATTAATAGACCTCTTTAGAGTTTATTCCAGACTGCTCTGGAATTGCATGTTTTCAAGAGAAACATTGCATATTCTCTAAAAATCTAAACCAATGATACAAATACCACTTTTGAATAAAGTATAGAGGACTTCCTCGCAAGGCTATCTTAATATGTGTACTGTGAGCTTCTGCTCAGGAACAGTGTTTTAAAAACTTGCTGATGCAAAGAACTGTTTAATAATGTTTATTTTAGCTTTTTTTTTTTCTTTTTTAATGCTACGACCATTACAACATAATGCCTATCCTAAAGCAGAAAGCTTTGGTAGAGCTCCACAGAACTCACTTCAGAGTTAAGGTCTAATTCAGTTGAGGACACTATCATTTATCAAATGTTGTCAATTAACTGTTCTGTTTACTACAGCTGTATAAAAAATAGAGCTTTTCATTGAAAAATAGCTTAGAAATAAAAAATATCATATGGATCATTAAATGCAAGGCAAAGAAGGGCATCCCACAGTTAAACAGATCATTTTATGGCAAATAGAACTTTTGCTTTTGTATTAGACCTGCCACAATTATTCTTACATAGTGTTACCTAATAGTAGCTCAAATATATGATGTGTCATTTCTGCAGACATAGTCAATACAACACTGTGTTCATTTTGATAGGTCCTGTGTAAAATACCTTACTTCAGTTCCAGTAATATTTGTTAAAAGTCCCTGGGCCTTTCTCCACTCTGATGCAACACATATTGCTGCATAAAAACCTTTCATTTCCAAAGCTCTGCAGGATTTAAGCTTAATTTCAAAGCGCTGCAGGATTTTATGCTACACAGCCCCCATTATAATCTGGGGGCATTGTGCATTTTAGAAAGTGCTGAATAAAAAATCTACCTCTAAATGTGTGTTAGGAGGCAGTGTATCCCACAAAGGGAATTAAAGAAACCAAAAGAACAGCAACCATGCTATTATTCTTTGAAAAGCAGTGAGTTTCTACTTCTATGAAGAAGGATATATTTGCTAGTATATCCAAACTACTTTGTGCTGAGTGCTTGATACAAAGCAATTGTAAAATAACTGCTTAACCAGACATTGGAGGGCTCATGGACTGTTTGCATTTTGAAACGAATATGAAAAACATATGAAAAAATTTGATTTTAAGATCAAAATCAGACTTGATTTTAATTGTTCTGAGCTTTATCTAGAGAATCATAATATGTACTGGGCGTGACAGTTTTCATGTGGTTCTCCTAATTTGTTCCTGATAGTTTTCAAGAGTTTACTGGCTGCAGATACAAGCCAATTAAAAACACTGATCTCTTGTTCACTTGTTCATTTGTTTTTAAACCCAGCCTATAGTTAAACATGGATTTAAGAAGACTGAGTTTAATAAACACAGATACAGGGCTAGATTCAGGGCACAGATAGGCCAAGGCATGATCTTCTGAGCATCAGTATAATGCTCTAAATCTCTTGACAGCAGAGAGATTAAGAAAAATAATAAAAGGGACCTTAACCAGTCTGGAAGATGTGTGTGGAATGAACAGACTGTTTATTTACCGAGTTCAATTTTCTCTGTTAAAAATGTTTAATTCTGTCAACTGGGATAAATAACAATATTATAAGGGCAGATTTGATTTTTTAAATAGATAAATCTAGACATAAATGAATCAAAAATGTCTGGCCTACTCTAAAAGTAAAGTATAGCAAAGTCAATATTGTCATTCAACTTGCTAAAGAAAAAACTGTGACATAGTGTGATTTCACATAAGAGCAAGAAGCCACACAGGAGCAGAACAATTGCCTGACAAGATGTATGGTTTTGTGAATGGGCTTCAGAGCTGGCCCTTAGAGCACTTGGCTCTCTTGAAGCTGGGAGTTTTTCAGTCCTATTATTCTGTGCCATGGGAACATCACAGATGCATTACATTGCAGTGTGGTTTAGGTTGTAACCTCCCTGGCTAGTTCTACTGAATTTTGAATGGAACATTCTTAATAATAACATTCCACTATTGGTATAAAATACCATATGTAGCAAGACTGCACAGAATAGTTCTATAAAAAAATACAGTAGTGTAATTTCTACTTCCCACCGTCTTTCAAAACTATATCTCAATAAAGGAAAGAAAAACAAAACATTTATTGTAAAGCACAGCAATGAGAACTTGTAGCACTGCCACTGGTGTATGATGGGAGTCCTATTGAGCCATCACATCTCATAATCACACTTTCCATTACTTCTCATCTTTCTACCTATGAGGCAAAGCTATTGCATTCAAGCATTATAACTATGCTTGAAATGTTCAGCATATATTCCTTGACAAAGTGCATTTGATAATTTAAATGCAACAACAGAAGAGAAGACGGTCATTATTTCAAAAGCGCTTATCTGTAGAGAACTATGAAAATCTGCATAGAAGAATGCTTCAAAAGAGAGAAAGAATGGACCAGAAGGAACAGAGAAAAAGAGAAGGAATATCTCTGCCTCTCAAATAAACAAATAAACCAAAAGGCGGGAAAAAAAAGGGAGAATTAAAATAACAGAGGAAGAACCTTTCTTTTTCTAATTTGTAATCCCTCTATAGAAGTATTTTCGGTCAGACTGCATGTTGGAGTACCGAATAAATCCTACAGTGATTCATTAACAGGGAACATTTTCTACAGAGGAAATGACCTGGAAACAACACCTGTCTGACTGGCCACAGCCACAACTGGATTTGAATACTGTATTTGGATGCTGCCTCTATTTCTTACAAAGGTCCAGTGCTTTGCCATCAGAAAAAAAAAAAACAAAACACCAAACCTATCCTCCAGTGAAACTTAAATACTTTAGGAAGCCCGTATAATCAGAAAGTAATGTATGCATCTGGTAAATTTTCTTCAATCTTTGAAAATGGAGAATGCTTGTGTAGATATCACTGAATTTTCAAATGATAGCTTTGATAATAATGTTGAAAGACAGAGAAACAGGGAAGCAAATATTATGAGGGGTCAAACAAAGAAAACAGTGAGGAAAGCTAGGCTAAGAATGGAAGATAAAAAATCACAAAACTAGATAAGAAATGAAGAAACATGATAAACAAAGGAAAAAAAAATAAAAGGGGGGATCTGTTGAAAGTAGAGACTATGACATGTCCATTTTTATTTCTTTAATTCAAAAACAGATTATTTTTCTCCATATAGAAGAGGAGAAATCCCCTGGAGCTGCACCTAAAGCATCCCTTGGTTCCTACCTATGAGAAAATGCTGTGTTGTGGTTTAACTTGGCAGGCAGCTAAATACCACACTGCAGTTTGCTCACTACCTCTCCTACAGTGGGATGGGAGAAGGAATTGGAAATAAAATAGAGCTTGTGGGTTGAGACAAAATGTACTTACAAAGACAGTAAAGGGGGTAAAAAGGAAAGAAACTGGCAATGATAATGATATATATATATACATTTCCACAATATAATTATCACCTGCTGATCAGTGTCCAGCTACTCCCCCCCCTCCCTCCCCCCCTTCAGGAATCCACACCTCAACCAAATCCCCACGGCTTTATGGCATTCCTAATGATCTCAGGTGTTATGGAATAACCCCTTGGACAATCAAGGAGAGCTGTCCTGCCTCTTACCACTTTCTCCCTGCTACAGAACTGTAATGGAGGCAGTTATTGGTGTTTCCTGGGCTCAGCCCAGTCCCGCCCCTGGCATGCACCTCCTGCTCAGCAACAATCAAAACATCAGTGTGCTATTAATGCCATCTCAGCTAAAAGCAGGATAAGCTAAGAGGCTCTTCTTCTCTCCTCACAGTAAGTGACAGAATTAATGCATGTGACATTCAAGAAAAACTTCACTCCTGCCAAAGAAGTGACCTGTATATTTCAATTAGGAATTTATGTTACATGCCCCTCTTTTTCCCAAAGCCAGCAGTACCTCAGCTGTTTTGACAAGAATTTTCTCAAGATGTTATCAGAAGAGTGCATAGCTGTCCAGTCTAGTGAATGTGTTAGGCTGCTATTTTCTAGTTATGCTCTTTATGTGCTGGAACACTCTGGATGTAATTAAAGACAATAATTATTGCTAGTAACACATTATCTTAGTTTTTAGCATTTTTCCCTTCCTAACTGGATATCGTGAGCATATATAAAAATCCTTTTATCAAAGTACTTTGAGTTCTGCTCCAGTTTAGATTTGGTTATTTTGAAATGTAGATAATGATAAATATCAAGCAAAAATGCAGCACTCTACATAAAGCTCAGGGAATCATAGATGTCTGCCATACAGCTTCAGACTGAAAGGAAATGCCACTGTTATCATTTTCAGTGCACATAACTTTAGAATGTTTCTAAGTAACACAATTATCATTGATTGAATCTAGGCATTTTATTATATTCAAATTATGACTTATTAAATAATGCATTAGGAGCTTCTTAAAGGAAATAAAATCTCTTCAGTTATTGTAAGTTATTAACTGCATGGCTAACCAAATGATTAACCCTTGACTCTATGTTTAACTGAGTCTCATATTAAAACTTTAATGGATGTGGAATGCAAATGGTTCTCATGTAAAACAAAACACACTAAGAGACTAAAAATGTATCTTAGTGGGAGGGCGTAGATTTTTAGATTGCGTGGATTCATCTGTGTGGAGATATATATGCAGAACATAGTCCCTAAAATCAGTGAATATCTAGGACAGAACAGGAAGTATCATAGAGAAAGTAGGAAATCATGGCCCATGCAGTGTGGTCATGTGTGTGTCTACTTCACTTGTATCTATAAATTCTCACTTGTGAACCCTGTTTACAGAATTTTGTTTCTGGAAGTTGTTTGTAAACCCTGTTTACAATATTTTGTTTCTGGAATTGTTTCTGTTAGACTCCTTGTTGGGAGCATTGGGTTAACCCTCCAATGGTCCAGGAATGCCGTTACTTCCTTTGCAGGAAATGACCCTGAAACAACACCTACCCAACCAGCCACAGTCACATGTGGATTTGAATTTGTAGTTGGATGCTGCCTTTCTTACAAAGTTCCAGCACCTTGCAATCATTAGAAAATTGTCCTCCAGTGTAATCTGAATAATGAAGAAATCTTATATGGTCAGAACATAGTGCCCACATCCTGTAAGTTTTATTTTCTCTTTGAAAAACAGAGAAGGCCTGTCTAGATGTCACAGAATTTCTAAATTTTGGCTTTTATGATAATATTTTTATTTGTACTCATCTGTATGCACAATAGGAGTTGAGGCTTTTTTTTTTTCTGTTATCTGCTTCATTGGTATACCAGCTTTATAGGCCTACATACTTAGCCACTCAAATCTGCTTAACATGTGGAATGTTCAGTGTGTAACACTTTCACACCAATCAGAAGCCTTTGCTATTGGAAAGCATATATATATATTTGCTCTTTGATTCCACTGATGTATGACTGTAATCAATGAGAGCAAACTTTGCCCACTTTACAGCACTACTGCCTCTAGTGCAGCTTTCCCCTGTAGGCTATATCAGCCTCATTATTTTTGTTGGGCAGAAACAAAGCATGTGATTTCACTCTATTGTGCCTGACGAGAGTTTAAGATCCAGTTTTTTCAGAACATTCACTGCTTCTGTGTACCACTTAACATTCCTAAGGTCAAAATGATCAGTTGTCTCACTACAACTGAAAGTGACCTCACCTCTTTCCCAACCTTCATGCCTCTATGGGAGAGATGACAGATCTTAATGTGCTGACATTGAGAAAACAGTACAAGGCTAATATATTTACTCAGGCTTTTCCCTGTGGGAGGTGTGAGCATGAAACAAGTTGAGGGTCTCACTGGAGGGAGAAATTAAAAAAATACATGTTTATATGTGTTAATAAATTAAATTGAAAATTTGTTGATGTTGGAAATAATCCCAGAGCCTTAATGATAGGTTTATTTTTATCATCAACAACAATAATTAATAATTAATATGTCTCTCACAGATGCATCTTGGCAGCTAAAATTAGCAAGTATATAATGTTAGATTTTAAATTATATACTTAGCATGAACATCTCTTCCTACAAAATCTCCCAGGCTATATCCATGCATTGGATGACAATGTTAGTAACAAATTACTGCTGGAAAGTTTATCTGTATTCTCTCCACTCCTCTGCTGGGAATTCCCTTAGCAGACTCTGTGATCTATGCAGATCAGATCACTCTGCCTGCAGAGCCTACTACTGAAATCAGTGCCGTCCTCTGCACACACAGCAGCTTCTCTAAACTGATTGCACTAGCAGGTTTAGATCGTTGCGGGGTAACAATTTCCCTTTCCAGATGCCAGAAGGCACACGATTTTTTCCCTATAATTAGAAACTGAGTGTTACATTACAGATGTAGTGTACATTATATATGTTTTTTTAGAAGCAACTGAAAACAAAGCTTTTCAGGGCCGAGACTGTCACAGTGTTGTGCATTTGAGCCTAACAAGAAATCTGTAGAAGAAATAAGCTAGCGAATGCACTGCAGTGCTGTTTCATGCATTCATAATCATTTATTTTTATTTCCTTTTCTTCAAAACAACAGAGTTATTCTTTCCAGATATTTAAGCTTTCATAGCATGCTAGCAGGTTTCTGCTCATAAATTTCCAGGAAAGACAACTGAATTCAAGTCACTCAAACCAGTCCTTCTAGTTGACACGTGATGAAATTTTAATTTCAGAAGAAGCATGAGATGAGTTTAGCAAAGCCCATACAAATTATTTAAGATGGGTAACACTGAGAGACTGCCAAGATCTACTTTTGCTAGGGACAATGCACATAAAGCCTAAGTCGAAATCCTACATAGTGCTTTTTTGACAAAAAATTTCAATGTGCTGTTTTGGATCTGCTTTGCATATCATGCAGTATTTAGTGAGTACTGAAACTTCAATAAACTAACACCTCCAGAAGCTCAAACATGTAATCAAGTTGTCATGGGATCACAAGTGTCAAATGAGATGTATCAATAACTTGTGTGCATACTCCTACCCATGGCAACCACAAGGCAGAACGATTTTGATTAGTTCTAATTGATTTCAAGCCTTACATTTGGTATTGACAAATTGTGTGCCCAGGGATTAATGACACAACTCAAAGTTTGGAAGCTTCCCATCTGGAATTGACAGACAATTTCATACAAAGATATGTTTTATTGTTTAGTGGCCACTTATTAAATAGGACAGACATGTTCTCTCTGTATTTAATGGCACATGAATCAGTCTTCTTACTTAAGTTTAACAATCTGTCTAGAATATATTTTGACTGGTGTTACATACTACTGTTGAGTCCTCTTTCCAAAAGGAAGAATCCTTTAGAAATGAAGGTTTAAATTCTTACAAATTGGTTTCTGGAGAGATTTTATGGAATGAGCTTTACAAATAGTTACAAGAGAGAAACTCAGCCTAGCAGCAGTTCCATAATTAATGTTGCATTGATACCAAGGTCTAACTGCGATTCATAGCAAAGCCATTTTTCTTCCATTGTAGTATGACTGCAAAGCCTTGTGAGATCACTCAGTTCAGAGAAACATTATTACTATCCTATATTTACTTTAAAAGATAAGCAGTGCTAAAATGAAGGTTTTACAGCAATAATTAAATTGCTAGCACTCAAGCCTGAATTCTGACTGACTTGGCATAAGAGGATATGCTCTAAAGACAGTTTTGAAAGCCATTTTAAATATAAGTAGTGTAAAATCTCAATGCAAATAACAACAGATTTAAAATTAATCCCATATTTTTAAAACCTGGATTTCAATAACTGTAGGTTCTGACACATCCCTTTGTTGTTCTGTATAGCTCAGCTAAGCTTGTTAATGAAACCATTTTCATTTTAAGCCTTCACCTAACTTAAAGCGGTATTTAAAGAATAATAATCCATTTTTTACCTTAAAGAAATTATTTAGCAAACACAGGATAGTTTGAAGATGTGACTTCTTATGAAATAAAGAGCATAGAAAACTAATTATATGCCATGCTACTAATTAGAGAGAGAGAGAGAGAGATGTAATCACTTACTAATGGAACAACAGTTTGTGCCAACCTTATTCATACTTCCTTCCAACTGCTGGACTTTTTGTGCCAGATACATTTCAGTTTTCTTCAGAAGAGAAAGATACTAACAGGTTTTCCATCCTGTTTTTAAACCCACAAGTCTAGTGCAAACTGAACTTTCTTGACATTTTAGAAATTCTATCAGTTTTAACAGCATGAGGCCTTTTTATTACAAACACGTACATTTCCCTGCAGAGTTTTGCAAATCTCACAATTACATTCATTTAAAATGTTCATGATTATAGCTAAATGCACACTTCTTAAATTTACCTTTACAATTTTCTTTCAACAAGTATTCTGAGCATAATTTTCTATTAAATTCCACAAAATACCTACTTATTCATCCACAATGTCAGTTTTATACAAATTGTGACAAAACCATCAGAAGAGAAAAACATGAGAACACAGTTACTGTCAATTTTTCAGCAGCACATTTGATGTCTGCAGTGTGACTCACTGGGACTCAAAGTAACAAGAATGTATGTCCAAGAAAACAAATCTAAAAGATCATGTTTCAGCAACTGTCTAAAACTAGAAGCATCGAATGCATTCTACACTAATACCAAAAAGGATCTCTGGGTACATAGTTTTTGATGCCTAACCTTAACTAGGAGTTTCTTAACAAGCTGAGGATCCCTACCGTGACTAAGTCCCACTGTGATCTATAGAGTCTAACTGTTTTTTCTCAAGATGTTATAAATATACCAGAACACATCTAGTGAATGCAAACTTCAGTGGGTTCTGCACATAGTGACCGCTGTTTCTTCCTTAGAAAAAAGAAGGCAGGAAAGGACAGGATTTGGGTGATCATCCTTGACTTTCCACCCACTAACTAACCTAATAAATGTGACATCTAATATTACTATCTTTTTCTTCAAAAGCAGTAAATTATAAAATGAATAAACAAGTCTGGACATAGGCACTGGAAGCCAGTTCTTAATCTTAGCACCTGAAAACAATTATCATTTTATGGGAAGTTTATTTCAGCCATGACTTAAGATCAGACAGAAATTAAAACAATTTAATAAGGTAAAGAGTAGGCTAACTTGCAATTGCCCAGGGCAGAACTTCTTGTACTTCTGAAGTAATTAGTTTTGGCTGCTGTTCAAAACAGCATTCTGGATTAGTTTGATTGAATCTAGCAAACAGGATTCACTCCACTCCCCCCCCCCTCACCCCAATAAAAAAGTGAACTGATCCACTCAGAAGCTCTGTTTCCAGACCTGAGTGTACTTCAGTGATAACACAAATCTCACAATTCATTTTCATGCCATCTCTTGAGCCAACTCTGAGCCTGATTCTATGAGTTTCTATGTGATTTGTTTCAGAATGAAGCATGTAGTATCTAAGGATGATAATTTTCTAGCTTCTAATAAGATCAAAGCAAAAATCCAATCACTCTACCATTCATTTACCTTATAGTGTTTTCACTGACTTAACTGCAAAATATAGAGGCCCAAAAGCTCTTACATGTAAGAGTAAAACAAACAAACAAACAAAGAAACAAACAAAAACACAAATAACAAGAAGAGTTAACTGTACAAATGAACTTCATAGTGTATGTCAAGGTTAACCATACCATATGTTCCTGAAAATATGCAGACACAACGGAATTGTAGGGAGTATAAATAAAATCCAGTACAATAAGTAAAGAACCTTTTGCATGAAATTTACACTATTGTTCTTTAAATGATAATCTTGCAAAAGAATTTGTGTTTTCTAATGTTTTATTTTGACACAGAGAAAAAGTACTGATTTTATACAAATTGTTTTATAACATGGGTTTTACATTACATTTATCTACGAATGGTATTTTTAATGTATTATTTTACCAGATACATAAAAAAAAATCTTGATATGGTTTTTATATCTGTTTTGGTATATATGGCAAACAAATTGTATGCTTGCCTTCTCAGTCATGATAACCCACATACATACAAAAATTCATGTTGGAAATGCAACCTTCATACAAGAATGAAAATAAGCAAGTAGCTGAATACTGATTTCTAGTGTTGCTGTTAGTGTTATTGTTACTGTTCAAACCGTTTAGATTTGTGAAGTTTATTTCTGTGATATCTTCATTTAAAAACCTTTCCACTGTATTCACTTACAACTGTTTATATTTTCCTCTTCTTTTAAGACTAATGTTACGTAAATGAAAACACATTTGTTTGTAGGTCGATCTACTTCCCATTGACTGTTATTCTATTTCCTTTAGAATTCAACAAATAAGCAACATGGAAGCATAGAATAGGTGTGAAGCCCAGAATAGCTAACTTGAGTCATCAACAGATTGTCTGAAGTGATTCAAACAGGTGTTTGTGAGAATGAGTTCAGGACTGTGGGGGTGAATTCCAGAAGAGATCAAACTATCCTAAAAAGGTCCTGAAGAACATGGGGAAAACAAATAAGCAAACAACACCCAACACACATCATTCTGAGAATAGCAGGACAGCAAAGCCTGGTCTGTTTACTTTGGGCTGTTACAGAACAGGTAAGGCACACATGCCAGCACCAAACTCCAACATCACAGTCAGGGAGGAGAGAACACGATGCACCTGTGCCATGCTTCTCAGCATATGTCTGCAAGATTGTTGGATGGGTGAAGACTCTGACCAACTGAGAGGTGCTGGAGCTGACATAGATGTGAGCCATGGGTCACAAATCGTCAAACTCTTTCATGGGTAAGACTTGTGAATATAGGATTCCAAGATTTTTTTTTATTTAGTTAATTAAAATTATTAAATTCATTTAAATGAGCCCCAACAAAATCTCCAATGGCATTTTTATATCCATACCATGAAGTCACACTCAGAAGGGTAAACAACCAGATAAGTAAAAAACAGGTTGGATTGGGTGTCAAGTTACCTGGAGGCAAATAACAAGTGGAGTACTGGAGTACTAATGGGATCTGTCTTTAATTTTAGGGACAGAGAATAGGCAGCAAAGTTCTTGTTCTTATACTTTGCAGATAGGAACAAATGTGGCCAAGGGCAGGGATATCATCCACAGAGACCTAAACATTCTGGAGGGATGGGTAAGTGAACTGAATATGAGTCAACAGTGTGCTCTGGCAGCACAGTTGGTCAAGAGCACTCAAGACTGCATCAAAAGGAACACAGTTAATAGACTGCCAAACAGTTTTCCTCCCTTTTTCAGAATGCATTAGACCACATCTTGAATACTATGCCCAATACAATTGGGTCACCCAATACAAGTCTTACAGTGAATTTAGCAGAGGCAACAAGCATGGTTTGGGGCTAGAACACTTGCATTGTGAGGAAAAGCTGAGGAAGGTGGGCTTGCTCAGCCTGGAGAAGACAAGGCTTCAGAGGCACATAATGCCAGCCTGTCAGTGCCTACAGAAAGCTTATTGAGAAGATGTAGCCAATGTCTCCATAGAGATTTATGATGGGATGGCAAAGGACAATGAACATAAACAAGAAAGGTCCAAACCAAATACATGCAAATGCCTTTTAGCTGTGAGAACAGTCAAGCAGTGGAGGAGTTTCTCCAGGTGTGCAATTGGAGATTTTCAAGACATGACTGTATAAATTCAAGTATTTAACTCTGAGTAACCTGTTCTGACCTTACAGCTGACTCCAGTTTGAGAAGGAGGTTGAACCAGATGACCTTCCTACCTGAAAATTCTGTTTCTAAAATAGGTCACAAAGCTCTGATCAAGGTTCTGGGGATTGGAAGCAGAGATTACATGCTAATGATATCTACTCAATGTCTTTCCTTAGCCCACATAAAATCAAAATGTCTCATCTGTTTAGAAGCAACAAACTGAATGATAAAGTTGATGTATTTTGAGAAACAGAGTGGCAGGCACTTAAGAGAAGAATGTTACCTTTTCTGCTGAGGCAGGTAACAGTACCATGAATGACAATGTTTACTGATCTTGAGTAAGAAAGATCTGCTCCCAAAGGTTCCCTTGAGGATATAAAAATAGGTAGCTAATTCCGCTGATGTCAACAGGTTTTGTCAGAATCTGGCATGGTGAAACAGTATTGCTTAAGCAGACCTACTCCTGTAGTAGTTATATTAAGTGGGCTCTTCAGTTAATTGTTTCTGAGATCCCAAATACATAGCAGGCAGATGTGCATGGTACAGTGTACTCTGTCAGATGACCTATTTAATGGTGGGGTTTTGTGAGATCTATTCTATTTAATAAACTGTTGTACACAAAGAAAGAGAAGACAATCAGCAGAGAAGGTGTCAACTGAGCACTGGCAAAAAATGGAAGAACTTATATTCTCAGGCCTTATTTTTTAAATGGGTGGTATCATCTTAAAGTTCTCAGAGAAAGAGCTAAAATACAGAGTGCTATTGCTTGAGACACTGAATTCCCTACATCCTCATTGATTTTCCGAAACAACCTTAATGCTGTGTTAGCATCATTTCTCTGTTCATTCCATCTGCTCTTAGGTCTCCCCCGCTGTTTCCTAGGAGATATATTGCCACAATGCCTGCATCTGTAAGGCGGTGGCAGATATGGGGCAAGAGCCACATGGCTAGAGACAGCACTAATGCCACCTGAACATTTGCTGAGTTCTCAGGGGATCCCTCCACCCACTGTTTCTCAAAACCTGAGGGAGTCCTAGTTACACAGTCAGCTGCTTCAGAGTGCTGTGGGTATGTGGTGCTGTGGCTCCTCAGCTCCTTTCTACTCCTATTCGACTCTTTCAGCCTAGAATGTCTATTAAAAAACAAAACAAAACAAAAACCTAAAATAGGGTTTATTTTCATGTGGTCACCTATTTAGTGGCTGCTTTAATCTTGGTATCTGTAAAACTTCATGTTTTTTTTTTTTTTTGCTTATTTGCAATACTTTTATCAGGACCACTGTTATATGCTTTACATGGTCAAAGACATTAGATTCAAAATTACTGCCTTTTTCACCTACTTTCAGGTGAGATTAATTCGAAAATATTAATAACAAGCATAATAAACTCAATATTGCAATTAAATAGGGTTGACACAGAAGAATATCAGGGTTGCTAAATGTTTTCTTGTTCCCAAACATCTTCCCTGGTCTTCCCTTGGTTGGCACACATTAAGTCTAACTATGACTAACAAAATGTGCAAGGTTTTGTGACATTTCTAAAAATATGCTTTTTTTTTTTTTTTAACAAGTGACCTGAATTCCAGCAATGAACTCTTGAGTATAATCAGAAACAGACATTCTAGAAAATAAACTTTTTCCCAATTGTAAAATGCATTCTGTAGTTTATTTTAAATTGTATCCAGATTTGTTTTCCTCACAGAGAAAACAGATAAACAGGAATTGTTTACATCAAGCAGGTACTATGGTTTTACTAGGGCAGAACTGTGAAGAAAACAAGATATTTTCTGAATGTACGCAAAAGAAAATATAATTTATTTAAAAGAAAACTCAATATTAAGCAAGAAATTATTTTTCGTAGAGAATCTGTTCATTAAATGGGATCAGTAACATAATAAGGATGTATTGTTTTAGTGCCAAATGTCCACATATAAGAGAAATAAAACCATATTTTTCTGATGGCAAGAACATTAAGACACAGATAATATAGTAAGAGTTTCATTACGGCAAAACTTAAAAATCACTGATAGATTTCCCCAAAGAAAGCTGTCAATCTCTTCAAAGTAAAAACATAATGCTTTTGTAGATGTAAGGACAGCTCACAGTATTTGTGAAATAACAGATATTTGAGCAGTTAGGTTCTACATGAAAAGTGTTATCTTTCCTTAATTTGAGAGGTTTTATTTCAACATCACAACTACATTCAGCTGTAAAAAGGCTATTCCTGGTGTATCAACAGCATTACACATATCCTCACATCTAAATTAGCTTATGCAGCTAACAGCTAACTTTAAGTTATACTTTGGACAAGAAAACAAGAGGCAGAAAGAAGCATCAAAGAAAATTAATATGTCTGTCATACTTAGTATAAAATTGATTATATTGAATCATGATATGTAACTAAATTAATAACATTTTTGCAAATTCATCCTTCAGTGACCTGTGCTTCAAAATAGAATCTGACAAAACAGAAATCTCTTACAAAGTTTGATGCATTAAGGTGGCTTTGAATACATTTCTGCGTTAGGAAAATCTTGGGGAAACACTGAAAGCAGCAGAACATTTTCCAGTTACGCCCTTCAATAAAATGCACAACAAGTTTGGCTAAGAAGGAATAAAGAAGCAAGGCATTTCTGCTGACAAAAGGCTTTTTTTTTTTTTTTTTTTGCTATCCCAGTCAAAATCTTCCAAAAGCAACCACATTTCCTCCCAGATCAGTAAGAATTCTAAAACTAGCTAAGAAGCCTCATGATCTAGACCTCTGGTCTAATGCTAGTGTCCTCAAGTTACTTTTTATACACTGAAACAGAACTTTTAAAAAAGGAATATCAGAAATGGAAAAACTATGCTTTCCTCTGTAAATAATATGGCCATTACTGCCTGTGAGAAAAAAAAAAATATTCTTTTTTCACTGAGAAAGGCAGAACTCACTCGAGCTACCAAAAGTGTTTTCACTAAAAGAAGCTTTTATAAAAATGTTGAGGATGTATTCAACCTTAAAAGAGCAGAGCTAAACTCAACATGCCAAGCATCTATGGTTTACATAAAGCAGAAAGTACATAAAAGGAAACTTACACTTATTCAGACCAAGAGAGTCAATATTTTTTCTGTCATAAATGTCAATATGTACATTAAAAAACTGTATGTATAAAATAAATTTCCTGGAGATGGAATAGCATGGAAATTAACAACAGTGGTTGATGCAGTGTTCAGCACAGATAGAAAAATCTATGAACTTCACCAACCTACTGACAAAATCCTGTCTGACATAAATACACCCTCAGTGCACTTAATTCACACAATATTTAAATTTAAAATGTAATTCACCTTTATCCAGGTTAACAAGCACCCAATCTCAAAGGGAATACACACACACATATAGCGCTTGGGACAGCTTAAACTCAAACAAATCCAAACCACAACAAGGAAAAGCAGAGTGGTCTTCAACTCTGTGAACATCAACAGCATCATATGGACACTAACTAGATGCCCAATAACAAGAAAATCACAAGAATAAGAATGGAACAGAATAAATAAGCAATCAGTTATAGCATATCATATTTCTCAAATTCTCCGATGAATTAAAAACACTGATCTCATCATCTGACTATAAAATAACATCACAGTCTTTAACTTAGAATAATAATTTTTCAAAGTTGACTTAAACATTAGATTACTCTTTATAAAGTATTTTCCAAGATTTCACTCAAAGCTTTCGAACAATCCCTAAAAACTTGATTTTTTTGACTTATATTAAGTAATAAAATCCTAGAAACAGAATTTAAAATGTTTTTCACCTTAAACCACATCTGAGGCACAGATTTTCTTTCTAAAGTTCTCATTTCCATAGTTAATTTTCCAGCTCAGCAAAATGAAAACAGATTTTTTCCTACAGATGTCAGTATTGTAACCTGTATCTAAGGACTAAAAATCAAATACTGACTTCTTACGGTCATATATGAGCAGTAAAAATAAAGATTCTAGAACTTGTGTTGTAACACATCATGCCAAAACATATCCTTATTCACAAACATATTGAAGTCATACCCAGGTTTGATTGCTTTCATTTGACTAAGCCTTTGCTAAACACTAGCTTTAGCTGGCCATTTTGTTGATGGTACATTCACAGATTAGTCTCTTGGAGGTACAATAAATTCACAAGGCACTAGACCTAGTGATAAAAAGACTTTTGGTGTGTAACAAGGAATATCTTTTATATAAAAAATGAATTCTGCCTTTGATCCATCAGATATACTCTCTTCCAAGAAGCTCCCTCGTGCTACATGTATCAAGCTCAAGACATGGACTCAGAAAGAAGACAAGCTAAGTAAAAAGTGGTATTTTAGAGTCATTTTTTTTCAGTCTGTATATTCAAAAATTGTGTGACATGTTGGTTTTCTGTCAATAATTTCCCCCAGACATCTATATTCTTAGGATCAGCATTTCCTAAAAAGACATCAATATCATCTCTACACTTTTAGGATTTCAGCCAGTAGAAGTGAGGAAGCTCAAAGAGATTAAGATTCATTAAAGGAATGAAAAGAAAAAAAAGTTCAGTGTTCCCAGAGTAAAGCATTGGAGTAAAGCTGCCAACCATACCTCAAGAACATGTTCTCAAATGCAGTTATTCTGGTGCACGCAAACCTCGATTCTGCAATAGTAATACAGTCTTGAAACTGATAATATACTATATATGACTGTGCATGGAAGTGTGGAAATTCTAGAGAGGTTAAATCTTTCTTTTGCCTTCCTCTGTTACTGGCATTCTGAAGTCACCAGCAGATTTCCAACTTTTTTCCCCTGAATAAAATCTGTTAGAGTCTCATGGTTTCCTTCTACAAAATCATATTTTGTTTGTTTGCACCTCTACATAATTTCAAAACTTTAGTACATACTAATATCTTAATTTAAATAATTTTGTTAAGTTTTGTATTGGAAATGATAATTTTTTATTTTGGATGTGTTTTTTAAAAGTACAGCTGTGTAACTCCTATTGAGCTTGTGATACTTCTCTCACCTACATTTCTAACAACTCATCTGAGAAGAATAAATGGTTAACTATAGATTAAATGGAAACTAATAACAACAGAATGATGGATTTCATTGGATGCTGAGAAAAATTAACATAAGCAGAGCTTTATGTAGTCTAAAACACTGGGCTAAAGAACTACTTCACAGGTTTTTGCTCACTGCAGAACTCAACACCACTCTTACATACAGACCTATCTGTCATTTACGTTCCATTTTATATTTCAAGCCATCAGGTAGCTATAGTTAATTTTAAACAATCATTTGTTCTCACTGCTGAAAATTGTCCAACATCAGTAGGCACTGAGTGGTTTCTCAAAACAGAACTCTGCTCTGCAGGAAAGAGGCAAATGATGACTGTGTTCAGAAAGTCTGAGAACAGCTTACTAATAAATCAGCAGTTTATCACTAAATAAGATATGCAGGGTTGTTACTTTCTTATAGCTACATCAGTCAGAGATTTAACAGTTCTATAGCTTCTTATGATGTCTGTCTTTGCACTTTTTCAAGAGTAGTACTCTAACTTCTAAGCAATTTCCACTTGCCTTTCGAGTACCAGTGTGTTAATAAAAAGACAAAAAATGAAAAATAAAATCCCCAACACTGTAGCACAATCCTATTACAACTATTATAATGAATCCAAATTTGTGCTTTTGATGTTGAGTCTTTGAACTTTTTGCTTTGAAATTTAGTTAGAAAACATACAAGTCTACCATAGAGAGCACAACTTATCCAGAGGGAACAATACCAAAAAGGGTCTTCGGAGGGGAAAGAATAACGATGAAACACAGTAAATATTTTCCCTTGTCTGTTAATAGCCAATCAAAAATGTCAACTCCTATGAGTAAAGGAATAAATAAACACAATTATTTTAATCTAAACACAAATAAAATAGAAGCATCAATATTTAAGTACAAATGTAACAGAATCTGTCATACCTTGTTATGTGTCTGAGTTTGTCCAACCAGGATAAGGATATTTGATGAGATAATAGACAGGCAGAAATTTATTAGAATTATTGACCTTTCAGATCTGATATACCTGTTCAAATAAAAAAAAAAAAAGAGGATTCAAATTTTAATAAAGAAAGCAACTACTAAATCACACAAAGATTTAATGCAGTTCTTAGAAATGCTAGAGAGGCGTTCTACTAGGTGAGTACTCTCATGCTCAGAGTATCAGTGAACTGTCACATTTCAGACTTGGGAACAATGATATTTTCATACGTATTCTCTCTTTGTCTCTTTGTATATTTTAAAAATAAGTTTCTGTCAATTCTTGTTTCAAGACTACAAGTTTTCTGACATGATGCTGATAATAATCTTGGATAAATTCATGTTTCTTCTTATGATCCCTTCTTATCTCTGGGAATACCCACAGTTGGCATCAAGCAGTCACAAAACTAACTTCAGAAGCACAGGGTGATTTACATGAATGGAAGATCTGGTTCACATGCACAACTAAGATGCAGATTGGTTAATGAAAATATAGCAATGCATATTGAAATGCATTATTGTTATATGATAACATTAATCTTGAAGTTACAACACCTTTACAGAATAATTTGTGTAGAAAAGTAATAGTACTGTAAGATCTTCATAAAAACGAATGCCAATACCAGCTAGTGCTTGTTCAGAAAGATTAAATTGTATCAGTGAGCAACAGACACTTTCTTGCCAACTTATTATACTCGTTTTACAAGTACACTTAGGATGAAAAACTACAAATACTCTTTTCACCTACTTCCTTACAAGACACAAAACTTCTCATTTTTCTGTACACAACTTTTATATGTTTGAACACAGAAATTCCTAATGATGGTTTCAACTGAAGTACCTTACTGACCTGATTATCAGACTCACTAATAGAGTAAATGTTCACTGCTAAAACAGTGAAAGTTAAGGGTGCTCAGTTATCTGAAGACCAAGCCACATACTTATCAATAAAGTTTAGTTAATATTGCTTTCTCCTCCTGATCTGTATGCCTGTAGATGACACTCTGAGGTCATAATAAAGGATGCTGCACCCATGAGAGATGTTGAGCAATGGACATGTAATAGATCACAGTCCTTTCTGCTCAGCTATAATTTAAGTAATACACTATTACGTTTTTTATAGATAAGAAGTGAGAACAACCCTGACACTTCAATTCACTTTTTTTTTTTTCTACCTAAAAATAGAACAGTGCTGTTAAGACCATGTTTATGTGTTTGAAAACAAGTACAGAAAGTTGAGTGCCTTTGTCTACACAGTCAGTGTGCTGTTATTTTCTAACTTGACTCACCTGAGCCAGAACCCAACACTATCTGTGGCCTAGAAAAGATCTTAGTGGTTGGGTAAACCACAGTGCAAGGAGGAGCTTAGAGAACTGACTTCAGCTAGGAAGAGCTTTACTTTCCCTGTGAATGCACTAGTTTTAGCCCTTAATTACAGTGGAAAGAAAGGAAACAAAGGGAAGATATTCCCAAATATAAATACACAGGCATGCAGTCAAAATTCCATCTTTCTACCCACCAGCAGATTTTTAATAATAAACAGTAGATTATATATACATCTCAGTTATCTTCTCTGTATGTGTGGTTACTATACGCTTTCAAGAAACTTATTTAATGCAGATTTTGATGATGCAAATAACAGGCCACTCAGTAATCAAAATATATCAATGACAGAATAACAAGATTTATCAGTTTTCTTCAGCTGGAGGGATGCAGAACCTATTTCAGGTCCTTTATAATACATTTTTCTCAGCTTGGATGTTAGACAATGTGGAAGACCAGTTCCACTGAGCATGACAGTATTTCTTTCCAAGTGCTAAATATATCCAAGTGCAAAAACAACACTAAAATTCTTTAGGAATACCCTTTCAGAAATATTCTGAGCTTTGACAGATACAAATTTATAATTCTTACACTTATCATAACTTCTGTGACATTCTGTATTTATTATATATCTGTCTAATCCTGTGAATCTCTGAGATTCCATAAGACAGAGAAAGACAAAAAGGAAGTAAAATTATCAGACTGCTTCTAGAAGAAAACCCTACTTGTTGATTACACATTTCTCTAAAAATTACCATTTTCTCCCTGTTCTTTACTTAAGAAGAAATTTTTCTTATGGAAAAAGTTAAGTGAAAACCCATGTTCACTTTTGAAAAATATGCATACTTACTACTTTATGTGACATTTCCTCTCACTTTTCTATTTCTTCCACACTAGCAGATCATGTTATTTCTCATACATCTCTAAATTAATTGCATTACAAATTCATTTTTTCCATTATTATCTGTTGCACATTTGAAACCATACTTTCATGTATTAAATACAGAACAAAAGAAAGTCCATTACTGCACAGTACTACTACTCGAGACTACTTCACTTTCTTATGTGAAATATACCATATAGAAGAATCAAGTGAAGTGTTTATTGGCACTATGAGTGCCTCTCCAAAAAAAACCCAATACCATTCATGCTGAAGAGGGGAAAGATGAGTTGGCTATACCACTGCTAGTAGGCTGAGAGGAAAACTAATCAATCACATCAATACACATAGCGATTAAAAAACAAACAAAAAAAATTGCTATCCCCTAAATAATACATGCTTAGTCTAATGGTCTCTTTTAACTTTAAATCAACTAAATACAACTATGTATTCACATTCAACTTTGTTAATCCATTACATACCTCCATAGCGCTGCATAGACAACTGCTAGGGTGACCAAGGCCAAACATGAAAGACCACTGCCTACTATTAAGGTTACTGAGGGTGTACCAGATGATTCCATGATCTGTAGGTTACAATAGATAGCAATGAAGGAAATCATTCCCCAGCAATTAAAACAACAGGTCAATATATTCCATATATATATATATATATATATATAAATAATATTATAAAAGCTGACACAGTATCAGAGAAAGGTTTGGTAATGTTCTATAAGAAGCAGAAATCAACTTATTTCCACAACTGATACATACATAAATATGAGATATGTTTAATTATTGATAAAACCCTCAGAGGCCTTTGAACTATAAAATGGCTTAGAATACCTGCATAATATTTTCAGAAATAAAGAAAGTAGTAAATTTATAATGTGATAGGAGATTTCAACATGAACACAAATTTACAACACACCCAGTTAAAATTAATTTAAAAAAATTGTCTTGAGAAACAATGTTTGGAATTGTATATTAAATGAACAAGATCATTTTGTAAAAGCAGCATATTGAACATCTTTTGCTAATTTTTTCAATAAATTGGCTCATGTTTATTGAAAAATTATCAAACTTTCTGACTTCTAATAACTTTGACTTCAATCTACTGCTCTCACACAATTTCCTTGGGCCTCTGATCATAAAGAATGGCAAGATACCTATGGCAACAATATCGTATTTCAAATTTAGAATTAATTAGTTTGTAATCTGTTTACTAACAAAACAGAAAAATAAATAAGTGACCTTGAAAAGAAACTAGCTTTTCCTGCTATGAAGAAAGCTACTATTGTCAGATATCAGACAAGATTTTCCCTCCATGTGTAGATGTTCATGTTCTGTAACAGACATGGTCTTGCCTAATTAAAATGGAAAAAAAATATATATATATATACCTAAAAGTTCAAAAGGATTCAGTGCCTGATTTACAAAAATTCTGTTTAAACCCTTAGGGAGGTATGGCAAATTAGATTTTATCAAGATATCTTTCATCACACAAATGAGAGATAAGGCTGATATACTTTTAGGCCACATCTCAGTCAGAAAGTAACATTTTATTTCAAACACTTTGTTCCAAGCTGGTCTACTTTGCTATTAGAGTCTGATCATGTGTTTCCTAAACCAAGATAATGAAATTATGTCTTTATATGGTAACTTGACAAATATTTGCTTTTTAGCTATTTTTACATTCAGTAATACTGTCTGCTGATATCCTTCATGTTCACTCCTTTACATGAAATCTTGATTATTTTTCTTACATTGTATCAAAGACTACATTGAAAATCTCTGCTTAAAATGTTCAATGCAGATATGTAATCTGTTTAACTACAGTATCTAGGATTTTCCTACCAAGAGCAATAATAAAGCCGCCCTACACATTCCCCTGGAAAGGCTTGCAACCTTTAAAAGGCTTGTTAAGTTGATAATTGCTCAATACAAAAGTTTTCAACATATTTGCATCACAATTAGAAGGCTTTTTCTGAAAAGGAAAAAAAATATCAAAACCCACATAGAGTTTAAGAACATGTAAATTTCACCAGGATTTAGTTATATCAGAGAATCTGGAATTTGTTTCTCTGAGACACTGTGTACACCAGTAGACTAACAACATTAGCCTACCTGGAATATTAAATAATTCCTCAATGCAACGTCTGAAATATACCTAAGAGCAAAGCTCGACCAGCCCCCCTCCCCCCTCGCCCCCCCCCCTCCTGCACTATTGCTTTTGCATTAGAACGGGCTTTTTTTCCCCCTTCGTTACTTACTATTTCTCTAGGTTGCTGAGCCAAAATGGCGAAGGTAGAGAGACGATCACATAAGCATTTCGTATGGGATGCATCGGTAAGCACAGTTTTACATCCCTGGGTGGACCAGGTTCCCAAAGAGTCGTTCCTGCAAAGGAGAGAGAGAGAAGGGAAAAAAAAAAAAAAAAAAAAACGGGGATAATTACGCCTGACGGCCGATTATTCCGTGAGGAGACAATGCAGCTGAGCCGCGAGGAGTGCCGCGCTGCCCCGGACGGAGCGAGGCACTTCGCGTGGGGCAGGACCGGCCCCACTCCGGGCGCGGAGCGGGAGGTGTGGAGCTGTCCGGAGCCGTGGTGCTGACGGCCCGGCGCGCTGCGCTGCGCGGAGCCCCGCCAGCCGCGGCAGCAGCCGCCCCCTGCGCTGCCAGCCACCTCCGAGCCTCAGCAGAGCACTGCGAAAAACTCATCGGGGGAAGAGGGGGAGGCTTTCTCTCTCACACTCTCTCCCCCCCCTCCATTTTTTTTTTCCATACTAGCTCTTTTTCTGTCTCTTTTATAAAAATAAAAAATAAAAAAATAAGGTGGTGGTTGTTACTTGTAGTCTCTTTTTGTTTTCTCTATGTGTATTTATTTTTCCGTGTGTGTATGGATAGTTTAAAGGCAGATGGTTCTCAAACGTCTGTCTGGGTTATGCCAGTTGGACTGGGAGATGCCGGATCTTCTGTTCAGATGCTTATTTTTGCTGAGGATTTTTTTTTGGTTGTTTTTAGTGATCAGCCTTGGAAATTTCACCCTGGAAACGGCAGCATCAGATGCCTCCAACTCTTGCCTTAGCTCCAGCAGAGGGGTGGATTTCAGTACAGCAGCACACAACATCACCAAAGAGACACACGAGTTCGCCCTCCAGACATCACTCAGTTCAACTCGCCTTTCTCAAGCTCCCTCCCCCTTCGTGATTTCTTTTTCTTGGGGTGGCAGGAACACACTAACCCCAAGCCAAAGAGATCATTTGCTGGCACTTTTCACCAACCAGCCCTAAAGAAAACAAGATGATTAACACAGTCCCCGAATTCAATTAGACATTCAATATGCTAATGTGAGGTCTGAAACCCACCCCAGCAGAACAATAAAAATGGTATCAACCCACGTTTTCTTTGTGCGGGCAAGGAAAGCGAGAGGGAGAGGCAAAAAATCATTCCTGCTTTTTTCCTGAACTGCAGTGGAAAGAGGAGGGAAATCATTTCTACAGGAAAAAAAGAGGTTGGTTTCAACTAAATCAAGCCTATTATCTTTACATATGTTATGCTCAGAGAACACCAATTGGGTTTCTTTCTTCTTGTTTCCCCTTCTTCATGTCCAGGGAACAACTGCAAGACTCTGCTGCCAACAGCAGCATGCGCGCTGTCAATTCCTGTCAATATCACCTCAGGTCACTAAATGACTTGAAAATACAAAAATAACAGTGAGAGAAACAAAGTTGGGAAACAATAATTTTCAAACACTGGGATGACTCGTTTCACCTTTTGAGCCTCGACACCCCAACCTTATGAGTGGCTCTATATGCCAAGAGCTCTCGTGCAAAGGGAATTTGTTATCCCAAGTTAACTCTCAAAATGCAGTTTGCCCCACTCCACCTCAGCATTGTGCAGCACCAGCTTTTGAACACACAACAGATGAAACCCTTACTTGCTATTGTCTTCAGAACAGTATCCTCTAATAAATAAAACAAACAGCAACTGAGTGAAACAATTGAGAAAACATCATCAGTCCTTCAAGCCACTAATGCTCTTTATTAGCTTTCCTCCACAAATTGTTCCTTTTGGAGAGCTGCATGCTAAATCAACATCCATTTTAAAATATATAGGTACACATTCTATATTCTGAATCATTATAACATAATAATAACCTAACTAATTTATTGTATTAACTTTCCTACCTCTTGTGATATAGTCAAGGCCAAATGAAATACATTTGTCTGCACTGATTAAATATTAAAGAGTGATAGCTTAAGAGAAATTGGCATGTTTTTAAAACAAAAGGATGGTTTTATTCATTCTGAGAACTAGACTTCATATACTGAATTCACCGTATGCTGTAAAACACAATGCATCCAGTTAGCACTAAATCCTTGCAGATGGTGTCCAATGCAGAGACTTAGACAAGACCTAATTAGAAAAGGTAGACAACCACAGAGATCAGTTTATTTTAAAACAAAACATCTGTTACAATTATGATTATATTTAAATTACTATAAATCATTGACCGTCCGCCAGGTTTACAGGGACTCATTCTGTTAATCAAGCCTCTCGTGCAAATGTGAAATTCCATTCACTGAGCAGTTTGCTGTACCACTGCATCACTAGAAACTGCAAATACACTTTGTAATCTGCAAAATCACTTGAATATTACTGAAAATTTAAATGGAATTTTCAAAAACACTGGAATGAAAGAAGTGCTCAAATTGAACTTAACAATAAGTCCATTGACAGGACAGGAGGAGAGGCAGGCTATTATTGACATTTTTGCATTTCAGTCTTCTGTTTGTTTGCTTGCTTCTTTGTTTATTTATTTTTCCAAGCAACATTATATTTTAATAGGTAACAAATGAAAATTCAGTCATTAAATATGATTTAGCTCTATTTATAACCAATACAGTTGTAGAAATAATCTCATTTATAAATATATTTGTAGCCTGTTGAAATGATGGCTGACAGAAGCAGTGCAGATTGTTACTTAGTCTGTGAAGGAGACGGAATAATGAGCACGATCCAGTGGAAAAGTGTAACTGCAATTTGTTTCATGATGCTCATGCCTGCAGAATTGTAAGTGTATGATTACTTACTCACTCAGAGATGCTGGACCTTTTGACTTACTAGTATAAAACTGGTATTTTATTTTAGGTATAAAGTAAATAAGGAATGGAATTTGGATGAAATTTAGACTAAAAATGGATTTAAAAAAGTAATACTATATTCATAAATCTCAATGCTGCAGTTGTTAATCAAGTATTTCATCTATGATTATCTGTCCCTCTTGTAAAACAGCCCTCCTGGGCTTGTCAGAATCTAATCCATATTTAGAAATTTCATTCCTTTTTGGCGTGACTTTCTTTGATTTTATGTCTAGTGTTTAGGGTTATATGAATATGCAAAAGGGCACCTATTATTCCTGTGGATTTTTCTTATACAGAAAGCTATAAAGAAGTGACAGCTACTATTAACACATGTTCTATTTATATAAAAGAAAATTATAAAATTGAAAATAGGTAGCAAATATAGATATAGATTCATGGCCATTATTGGCAATTTTGTACAGTTCCACAGAGCTACAGATGATTTAATCAATCTGGCAGAATTCCCATGATATAAGCAGAAGAATTCCCAAGAAGCATAGCTTCACCATTGCAGATCTTGTGTCATTCTGCAGTTTAGGCAGTTGAAAAAGTCCAGAAAATAGGGAAATAGGAAAATAGTCAATATAAACCATCTCCCATGTCCATAGCATCTCCCTCCCAAAAAAACATCTTCAAAATTACTATGTGATAATGTTCTTCTCAGAGAAGCCTTATAGCTAGAGAAATGACAGTGTCTTTTCAAAACTCTTCCATAGTTCTGATCAGGAACTGGGTGAATACTGTGCAAGAAAACTAATGGCCAAATGATGTACAGAAAAAGCATTTAATTGTAGTTGATGCAGCAGAAGTAATGTTATTTTTACTGTTTAATACCAAACTATGCAATATTGTATGGCATATATGATTTTTGTTATTGCAAACAATGTTATGTCTGCCTTAGATATGTAAAGGAAAATGCAGTTTATAGGATATAAGCATTTTTTTTAGAATAAAAAACCCAAATAATTCACAGCTGTATTTGTCAATCTGACACAGTCTGCTGATCAACCCGCATTTAACACACTAGCAGCTATACTTCCTTTATTTTGCAGTATTTTTCTTAGTCTTATCTCATGGTTTTTGTCTTATTATTCATATATTTTGTTAAAATTGGTAATATAGGTCTTACTAATTGCATTGTTCTGTTTACTTTAACATAGTTATGACTAAAAATTAACAATGGCATTGCTGTCAAAACTACTCAATAAAGGACTTAACCACATAATATACACTATCTGCTTCAGTCAGTTTCTTGGGTTTTTGATCATAGTGAAGGAAGAGTTCACATCCTCGCTATACATACATGGTGATAGCTTACTTTAGTAATTTACTTGATCATTGATATAAGTATTTAAAGCAGGATATTAAATCTGTCATACTATTAGATTACATTACTTAAATTACAGAATAGAAAAGCAGACTACATAGATGTTAGGAAATTATAATATCAGCTATCCTGAAGTAATCTTAATTCTCCCAACTTCTTGAGTTTGTGCATCATTGTCCATTTTTTTTCTATTCAAATTGGTGCTGTTCTTCCTTTAGGAAGAGATTTTGGTATTCCAATTCTATTATCAGCTTAAGCCCTGGCTCTGTAAAAAAAAAAAAAAAAAGCATCCTTGGAGTCTTAATGGTGACTCTCCCCTCAGTCACCCTTTTCCCAAAGGAGACAAGCCAAGTAGCAGTTTTTGAAGAACTCTCTCCGTGCAGCTGCCTCACTTTAGTGGGTAGGGATAGTGATAGGAGGATGGTTGGACTAGATGATCTTGTAGGCCCTTTCCAACCTAATGTACCTATGAACCTATGAATCAGTGATGAATAGACAAATAATGACAAATAATTATGCGAAAAACAGGGAAAATGGGTAAAATGTAGACAATATTTTTTTAACCTTGCAAATGATAGAAAATACCCTTATTGCCCTTCTGAAAAGTAGATTGTTTACATTATTGTGCCTGTTCAGATGTGCAAACTGGCATATTAATGAAGATAAAGTTCTTTGAACACCTGATTACTTCTTCACACCTGGACTTAAAATCGCAGGGAAGCTATAGGAAAGTTGAACTGCAGGAGTCTCCTTCCAAGTTGTTTGTGTCCATATGTTAGAGACATGACCTAACCTTAGTACACATAATTTCTATGGTGGTCGATCTTATTCTTGAAGTAGTATATGGCAACATCTGGTTTATCTCCACAGTTTTTCCTAATGAACAGACAAACAAACCAACCCTAACACAATACCAACAACAAAAAAGATGAAGGCAAACCCTTCGCATAATAATGTGATACATAAAAACTGTAGTTTACCTAAGTACTGTTTACCCTGAAGTTGTTAATGCAATTAACAATATGTCTCGTAGATTTTTTTATCATGGAAATGAAAAATAATAGAATGTTTAAAAATAACTGCCTTATGATTACATGATGGATGTCCCCAGAATTCACTATGAATTTCTAAGATATCTAATGAAAAATCTGTTTGATGGATATTATGCAGTTGAATCTTCAGCCAAAACACTACAGGGAGTTCAGTTTCCAAAAGGATAAGGCCACTTTTCCAAACAAGGTATTGAATTTTTTATTTAATTGCTTCCCCCCCCCCAAAGAGTAGAAATTCTTGAAAATTAAATTTTAATTTTAATGTATATATATATATACACACACATAAATCATATTTGAATGCACATCTGGGCTGGAAGTCAAGTTTTAGTACAATGTAACTTAAATCAGATGTGATCCTAAACCATAAAAAAAAAGTTTTAAAAAATAGAAGTTGAATTTATAAGCATGGATTGCTACATTAAATTTCTAATAATCTCCAACACATAATAAGATCTTGGGATAGCATTTTCTTTTTATTTGTATCCCTTCTGTCCATGCAGTTTAGGTCATCATCTAGAAAATAGTGTGCATAAGCTGTACTGTGAACAACAGCTTCCCTGTCATTAGAATAGTATAAGTGTTACAAAGTGTAAAAGGAAAGGAAATTCTAAAGGAATATTATGATGAAAATGGTATGAAATAAACTGCATAGATCTCTATAACTGATATTCTGGACTACTGCTATAATGCACATTTACAATATCTATTCACATTTTTATAAAATATTGGACAAATTTCAGCCATTCTACTCTTTTTTTGTGTGTTTTTGCAGTTGTTACTGGTTTTGTTTGTTTGACTGTTTCTAGGAGTATCATCAAAAGAAATTTGAGCAAAAGCATTCTCCTCCTTTTCCCAAGATTGTAGAGAAAATCTAATGAGTAGTGATATATCCAAAAAAATGGAGGGAAATGAATTCCTATCCATAGCTTCATCCATGACCCTGTAGACGCTCTCTCAGATAAAGTGCAGAAGTAAATACTGGACATTCATTCCTGCTGTGTACATACTACCAAAGCATATCCCTGTCTGCTAAGGATTTATGAGAACTATGACTTCTTTGACAATGGGCCTACAGGGTGAAAGGAACAGATAAGAAAATTTCTTTCTATGACATTCTAGCTCCTACAAACTACAGGAAACAACAGAGGGATGTATCGTATTTTCATAAAAGCTATCAGAATTGGAGCATAGAGGTCAACATTGCTACAAATTTCAAAGTGCAGTCTCCCTTTCTTCTTGTTGATGTTTCATTTACTTTGTGTCAGTCATTAGTCTAATTTTGTCTTTCATTTGAATACAGTTTTGCTAAGTTCATTTATTATTGCAGGGAGACATAGTAGATAATAGCGAATGACCAAGACAAGAAGATTCATGTTACATTATGAAAGCACGTACTGCTTAACTAAGATTACATTTTGAGATAAGACTCTTCATCAAAGTTGTTGTATTATAGATTTAGTTACATGGGGGAAAAATTGTGTACAGACTTATTATGTTAAAATATATATTCTCAAAGTTTTCAGTATTGAGCTTAAAAACATTTCGGGTATGAAGAAAATCTATCAATTTTGACCATGTTAAATATATAAGATCATAATATCAGTTATTTAGTAGGGAAAAAAAAAAGATATAGTTCAACAAATAATTTATTAGCTTTCAATTTCCCCCAAATCAGTAAAGTCATTCATATTCATATGTTCAGATTATATAAATATTTGTGTTGAATTCTGGTGATGTGAGGAAACATTGCTATCTGTTATCTTCTCAGTGATGAACCTGTGAGATCTTTCACACTGTACTGTTATTCACGGGGACTCCAAGCAAAAAGGTACACTGTGATCTGCATAATGCCAAGAGCTTGAAATCATTAGGGGCTCAGAAGTTTCTCCTGAAAATTAAGAATGTCAAATCCTAGATCAAGGTAGTAGCTATCTTTAATGCTTCTTAAAAATGACAAAATTAGTAATAAAGTACAGGCGTGTAATTATTTCAAGTTTCAAGGTCAGCTATGACTAGCAGGGAGAGAAATAAATTTGAATAGTAATGGATGATGGAAGTAGCATAGACTCATCTTTCATCACTGCTACTATTACAATATCCTACGTTATTCTAGATTGGATGATATGGTAAAACTGAAACAGAACTTGTCTGTTCTGTACTGAAAGCAGTGACTTTCCATCTATGGTCACTGGAATTGTAAGGGTATCAGCTGTATCAGCTGTATCAGCTCATTATTCATAAGTCCATGGGGCCAAATGGGATCCACCCAGAGTGCTGTAGGGATTAATGGATGTTAAAGTGCTATCTCTCTCAGCAATTTACCAAACGTTGTGGGAGTCTGGGATGATCTCTGCAGACTGAAACTAACCAATATTAAAACGCATTTTAGAAATAGTGTTTCCAATGTGTATGAATTTGAGCCACTATTCAGATCTTATCTGTATACTTTCATGTATATACTTCAGGCCTTTTAGGACCTGAAGAGGCACTACAGAAAAGCTGGGAAGGAACTTTTTATAAGTTCATATAGTGACAGGATTAGGGGAAATGGCCTTAAAAGGGAAAAGGGTAGATTTAGACTAGATATTGGAAGAAATTATTTAATGTGAGGGGGGTGAGAAACTGGAACAGGTTGCCCAGAGAGGTTGCGCATATTCCCTCCCGGGAGGCATTCAAGGCCAGGCTGAATGGGGCTTTGAGCAACCTGGTCTAGAGTGAGGTGTTGCTGCCTATAGCAGAAGGCTGAAACCTAAACCATTCTACAGTTCTTTGAATGTTATATCTGCCTGCAAAAAGGGCATGAGAGAAGATCCAGGAAACTACTGATCTATCTGTAGGTCTATGGAGAAAATTGGCCTAGGGGATTACTGAAAGGCACTTAGAAAACAAAGCCATTATCAGACATAGTCAGCGTAGTTTCATCACAGGAAAGTTTTGTCTTAGTAATTTAATTTCCTTCTACAATAAGATTGCCTGCTTAGTGGATGAAGGGAAGGTAGAGGAAGTAATCTTTCTGGGTTTCAGTAAGGCCTTTGATATTGTTCCTCACAGCTTCCTTCTGGACAAAGCATTCAACAGTGAGATAAAGTACACTTTACACTGGGTTATGAACTGGCTCAGTGCTAGAACTCAAAGGGTTATAGTAAATGCAGCTATATCTAGCTGGTGGAAGGTCACTATCAGAGTTACCATGGACTCAGTTCTTAGTCCTGTTCAACATTTTTATCAATGATTTGGATGCAGAAGTTGAATGTATCCTTAGGAAGTTTGCTAATGATACTAAACTAGGAGATGCTTCCAACTCTCTGGAGAGACAAGAAGCCTTGCAGATGGATCTTGATAAACTGGAGCACTGCATTAGCAACAGCATGAAGTTCAATAAAGGCAAATGCTGAGTGTTGAATCTGGGATGGATCAATATGGTGGCCTTCTATGACTGAGTGACTGATGTCACCTAAAAAGGTCTTTGACATGGTCCTACACTACATCCTTATCTCTAAATCAAAGAAATACGGATTAGAAAGCTGAACTTCTTGCTGGATTCAGAATTGGTTGGAAGCTTGCAAGCCAGAAGAAGGTTGTAGTCCATGCTCTATATAGCTATATGTCCAGGTGGAGGTCACCTTGGAAGGCCAACTATATTCTGGGCTGTACCAAAAGAGGAGTGGCCAGCATGGAGAGGGAGGTGATTGTCCCCCTGTACTCTTCCACTGTAAGGCCCCACCTGGAGTACTGGATCCAGGCCTGGGGCTGCTTGCACAAGATATGTGTATCTGCTGGGTCCACAAAGATGACTAGAGGGCTGGAAAACTACTCCTATGAAGAATGGTTGAGAGTTGGTTTTGATTAGATTCACAAGGAGAAGGATTTGCCACTCATTGTGGCTTCCCAGTACTTGAAGGGAGCTTATGAACAGAAAAGAGGCTGACTTTTTTCATGGGTAGACAGTGATGGGACAAGGAAAAATGAGTTTAAACTGGAAAAAGGGAGATGTTAGGTTAAAATGGTTTACTCAGAGAGTGATGAAGTGCTAGATAAGTGTGCTCAGAAAAACTGTGAATTTCCTGTCCTTGGAAGCATTCAAGGCCAGGCTGGATGGGGTCATTGGCAGCCTGTTATAGTGTGCTCCAATCCTTCCCATGGCAGAGGGTGTGGAAGTAGATAATCTGCCCTCCTCTGGCAATGTTTTGAATTAGGCTCCAGAGATGCCAATCATAATATAGGAATAAAGTTAAGTCACAAAAAGAGAATGGCAAAAGCAAAAATGTTAAGTGGTCAGACACTGGAATGATGTTCATCATTCTGGAGATGCAGAAGAAAGCTTTTGGAGCTAGGAATGTACATGCTGCTTTTCAAAATCATAAGAGGGATTCAAAATTCAAAAGGCTCTGTTTTACATACCAATTCAGTGGTTTCAATTTCCTTCTCTGCCAGAGGGTTTTGAATAGGTATGTGTCTGTAGATGGCTTAACCACCAGACTACTGTGAATTCTGGTAGTGGGAGTACCCTGACTCTTTCTTGTTGAGGCAGGTGCTCACTGAACAGAAATATGCACTGGGCTCAGAGATCAACCAAATCATGGACTCTTTGAGGCTGTACATCAGGAAAGCAGAGGTTGGAATCTACACACAAGTTCCTGCTCCACTTCATATTAATTATTCAGGAGTCTGAACATTAAAACAACAGCGTTACAAACTCCCTGAGAATCCTCATGTTCTATACATATTACTTAGTATTTTAACTGCACTTTCAAAAAAAACTTAATTCAAGCTAGGAACATAGTTTAAAATGTTATAGAACACACAAGGAAAACAAATAAAATGAACAATTTGCTCTGTTACCACTGAGATGTCAGCAGTATGTTTGTTTCTTGATCCAGATGATAGTCTGCAATATTTTCTAAACATTCAGACTTTTGTTTTCTGTATACGTTCAGACCCAAGTTATGTCCTTTACCTTGCGTAAAACAATTAGCTTTTATAAACAATCTTGATTTCCAAGTTCTTCCTAATCTATTTTTCCTCAAATGAATTTCGTATTTATTTTTTTTATTTGTGAGATAATCTCACCATTCCTCTTAATTAAAATAAGTACTTATTTTTCCCCTGGAGATGTCTCTTTGATAGATCAGATGTTATCTTGTGTACCTGACTGGCCAATTAACAATTCTTGTTTCAATAAGCATAATGCTTATCTCATTCTGTCCCTGGTGAATCAGTGTGCACCCTGAATAAACCTTCATAAAATCTTTTATTGGTTATCAGTCTGAACATTAAAAACACATTTGATAAAAATATTTCAACAGGAGAAATGCATATAGCTTGCTGTTGGCTCTTGACTGAGATCAGATACATACTATTTAGCAAATTTTATGCGACAAGTAATTCAATGTCACTGATGCTTTACTTTCTGTAGGATATCCTTTCTTCAGTGAAAACCTTAACTTTAGATCTGTAAAAATTAGTAATTCCCTTTTCATACAATCAATGTTTAGCTTTAATGTGAAAGAGTAGGAATAATGACGAACACTGTGAGTAAGAAAAGCTTCTTTATTTCAAAATGCCCAACAGCTTGGAGATTAGGTCATTCCTCCTGAAAGATTCCCAATCTTGCAAGCAGAGATGGGACCTGCTCTGAGTTAAATCTCTCCTGACCTGGGTGAATTTTCTAACAATTGAATAACTGAACAAACGAACTACAGTGTATATTTGGTTTATTTATTTATTTATTTGGTCCATGTTTGGACCAGTAACTCAAATAACTTCTAAGTCAAGGCTACTATGAAGAATGAGAAAAATATAACTTGTTTATGCAAACAAATGAAAGTTAATGCTAATGCTCTTCTGAGCATATTAGAATGAAGACTTGTTGGATAAACACATAAGACACATCTTTGTCGTAAGAGTCATAAAACCCTCTGGATTTAGGATTCTGCAGACTTGTATGGTGAATTGAAAGGAAGTCTGATAAAGCCCATTATTAGGACTGAGATACCTACAGTGAAAGATAACTAACAATCTCATATAATGGCTGAGGCTTTATTAAAACGTATAATGCAACAAATAGGTGCAAGAAGTTCAGGTGTGGTGACTTTCTATTTGCCTAGCTGATAGTTAATGTAATCTAAATTTGCTAAACAAATATCTTTCCTACAGTGGTTTTTATGATGTGATTAGAAAGCAAAACTAAACAATCCAGAAACTATTAAAGCTGATAGATGTGGGTTGTACATTACATCTCTGAAAATCACAGGGTTAATTCCAATGACAATAGAAAGTCACGTTTTTTTTTCTTTTACTATTTGTGCTTTTTTATTTTTTATTTTTTAATATATGGGATAACTACTGTGATTACAGAGTAAAATAAGTTCTAGTACCAGGTTAGAAAATTGAGGTTCTGTTTTTAAAAGAAGGTTTAACAGGCATCTCCTCAGTGTATTCTGTTTTCTGAACCGGACTTAGCCAGTTACTGTTGCCTTTCAGTAAAGCTTATTACCCAAGGATGTAATAATGTGGCATCCAGATTCAAAACAGTTTGAGTACAGGTACTTTGGAATGCCTCTGTGTGAGCTATTGCTCATCTGAATCTTCCTGAGTTGATGTGCTCAATGACCAACTGCCCACTAATGGTAAATTACACCAACGCTTCTGCACTCTCAGAAGAGTGGTTTGCTTCTAGAATTTCCTACACCAATTGATGTATTTTCTAAACTTAGAAAATAAAGTGTCATTAGTAAACAGAATAATGTCAATTGACACACTTTTTAGTAGAACTTCACAGGTATTTATTTTAGTGTTGCCTAAAATAAAGTCAGCTGATATTGGTAATCTCTGAAGATAACATTTAAATTGTTCCACTGTGATTTGTTGTTTTTTTCTTTTGCAAGTTGTCCATCTTTGTGTCTGCAATTTGTTGTATCAATGGGGCATGCCTAAGTTTAAAATTCAATGCCATTCCTTTCTGTCAGGCACACTGCTACAAGCAGAAACTGCTATAGCATCTTCTTATACGTTGAAGTGATTTACACTGCTATATTCTCACAGTACACAATGTTTTAAAAGTGCAATAAATACAGATATGGTTAATTTAGATTAGATTACACAATCTGAATTATATACAGACTGCTTAGCAGATGAATCTTATCAGCTAGAATATATCTCCTTGAGAATACACAATGATAACTACAATTGTAAGGGCATATAGAGTATTCCATGGAATGTCAAGAACCCACCCCATGTCAGGTCATTATGTATATTGATTGGGTCTGTCAGCTTCAATGGAATACCATCAGTGTAACTCACATAAGATCCTGGCACTATATTTTGATCTCTCTGACAGCTAGATGATATCTAAAATCACATGTAAGCAAACATCTTTTTATTGACTATGTATCAGAGAAATTGTGCATTTTAATTCATAGCATGTCAAGCTTATGATGTGTTCTTCACTTAATTTTTGGCAGGATTTTAGAAATAGCAGAACAGAAAACATGATTTTGCCACTCTAAAAAAGTTTATAGTATGTCCACATTTTGAGCACATTATGCACTTCTGATCTCTTCCTTAAAGCAAACAGATGTAGTAGAAGTAAGTAAGCTACAGGGGGAGGGGATGAGGCAACAAAAGATATGTCACAGCTTCTATAAGGTACCTTTCAGTTCTGGTAAGAGGTGGTCAAGGGAAATCTGATAAAGATCTGTAAGAGCGTCATGTGAAAATCAACAAGAAATGATTGCTAGATTTTCCTTGTAACGGAAGATCAAACAGTATTAAAAGAAATTATTAGGCCATACAAAACAAAAAATAGGTCTTTTTTCACATGGGGTGTAGTTAAACTGTGAAAATGATTGCCTTAGGAGCTTATAAATGACAGATTATGTGAACAGAAAGAATGATTAGATGGATTAAGAGACAAAAAAGTCTTTTGAGACTACAGCACACAAAGGTAAAAATCAGGCTGTACATCACAAAGCTGCTGGAATTTGGAAAGCATGCCGGGGGAATTTACACTAAATAAGTTCCTTGCTCTTAAGAAGTCTTCTGGGCATTTGTTAACAGCCACTGTGGCAGACAGGATGCTGGGGCTAGACTAATCTTTCATCTGTTCAGCTCAGCTTGTACCTAAACTATTATTTCTGGTTTAAAGGTATTGCTTTTCAATAAAAACACATCTCATCTTGCAGTGGTACTGCATCTGCATATTAAACCCACAACATACTGCTGAGACAGCAATATCTTAAGTGAGCCTCAGTATAACGCTGAGGTACTGTGACACCCTGAATTTACAAACTGAATTTCTTGGCATCATATAGGTGGATATTGAGCCATTATTTTTTATTACTTTGCATTAAAGGTTTATCAGAGAACTAGAGAAAAATTTTATTTCCTTACTTTTATAGAGTAGACTTGGGATTGTGTAAGCCTGCTCATACTATTCTACTGAGATGGATAGAATTATAGACCATTATAGATACAGAAAACAGGTTCTGCTATGTGATATGTATTACTGTATCTCAGCTGATTTTGATATCCATCGTCAGGCTTATGTTTGGATTTATGATAGTTTCACACTTTTTATTCTATGCATGATTTTGACTGTTCAGCATTTACAGAAATATTTATTTCTTTTCTTCACCATGTTGCCTTTCCCCATATAAAATTATACCTCCTGAGCTGTAAAATGATCAAATATTAATCCCAAGTGAGTAACATCTATTCTGTATTTAAAAATGTCACTGCATTTAAGTCCAATACCTAGTAGTCCTGCAGGGCTAGAGGCAATAACTTGTGAAGAAAAAAAATCTCAGCTTTCCAATTGGACACACAGACCTTGCTTTTAACCCTGCAGGGCTGTCAGCTATCAAACTTTGAAGTCATGACATTTTAAAGAAAATGTATGGAGGTGTTACATTTATAGGAAAACCATTTTTAGCTTACTTCAGAATTTTTTTATTGCTCTTTTATTTTGCCCTATGCTTTCAATAACTAAGATTTCTAGTTTTACAGGTGGATGTGCGTGAAAACAGTACTTGTAAAATGCTTTAAAGTGTCTATCTCTTTCTAAAGGTTATAAGATAGAAATCCAAGCAAAGGTGTTAACAATCATGGAAAATTGAGGAATCAAACACTCAAGGTCAGTAAATACATTATTAAGGGCCTCAGCTGCAGCTTTTATGGTTGTGTTTTAATGTCTAGTGTCTTTTTATCTTCCAAGATATCTCACATTAAAATCAATTAAAATGACTGCAGCATTAGTTGAATTAAGCCATCCTTCATTTTAAATGATATGTTAATTAGTATAAGTATGTAGTACAACGAAAATTGGAATTACTTACAGAATCCCAAAGAAGAGTTATACACAATATAAATATGTATATTCTTGAGATTTTTAAAAAGTGTCTGCTTTGGAAAAATATTATTTCAATTGCTTAAAAATGGCAAAACCTTTACTGATATATAGTTTTGAGTTTCAGAAATTTCCAACTTCAATCTTACTTAAGTTTTAAGAAAATTAAAATTAATATATTTTAAATGAAATTCTATTTCTGCTGAATTTGATATCCTTCAGTTTAGTTTAGTTTTGTTTGTTTTGTTTTTTAACTCTGGCAATTTTAACTATGAAATAACTTCCTTTCTGCAACAGAATTATTTCAAAATTAAGATTTTTAATTTAGGAAATTGAAGAAAAGAGCCACGATATGTTGGCCATTGTTCAGCATAATGTTAAATATGCCTTTAACTTCATATGCCAGTGACATCAGTATGTTTACTCATACATTAAAAGACAGTAACATGCTCATGTTTCTTGTGAAATCCCAGTCATTTCTACCTCAGTAGCACAAAATATCAATGAGGTAAGCCCCAAAATAGACCTTTAATTTAAACAAAGATCATGTCAAATGACAATAATCTCTGCTGGTGCTATTAGATAACCAGGGTAGACCCCTCTGACTCCTAAATTGTAATAATCTTCTATAAAAATGAAGATTATGCATGTTATATTGTAACTAAGGTAATGAAAGATCTTTCTTCTACAATTAATCATTCAAATAATTGTTGATTATTTATTAGTAAATATAAATATATAACTATATTAACAATTTTGTTTATACACATTTTAAGACTACAATGATGAAAAATTTATATATAGATAAAAAATTATAACATTTCTTTGTTAAATGCAACACTTAGCAGAATGTGTAATCCATTCTAGCTTGAATGTAAATGATAACCATAATCACAGAAACATATTTATCAAAATGTGTTTGAAAACTCCTTCTGTGCATGTACTTTATTTCCCTTTCTCAGATGTTCCCCTCCAACTTCTAAAAGAAAAAAATAATACTTCTTGCAATTTCTATAACCTAGAAATATTCTACTTCATGTTGGGTTGATATTACAAACTCTAGAAGACACTTGAAGCCTAGAACACTTATACAAGGTCATGAGTACACCTTGTGCTGAATATCCAGGAAAAAAAATTCCATTTCCCAACATCAATAGGCAATTAAATATTTGCTAGTAGTTGCAGAAAACATTTCTTTGTTAAGCAAAGTTCATTCTAACATTGTCCCACTTAATTGACAGTCATTACTCTTCAATGTCATTGAAAAGGGAAAGGTACAGATACTGAATCCCAGTACAAATCCTAGCAGAAGTCAGCAGATTGCAAGTGAGATCATTCTGAAGTACTCTCTGCCTGGATACCATAGTTCTTCCCTGACTGAAATCATGTGGAACCCATGAAATGTTTCACTGTCCATATGAAACTGTTCAACTGGAGAAAGACCCATGGAAGGCACTACTAGAAAAATGAGCGCATATATTTCAGAGAAGATATTAACGATGCAATTGCCGTTCTGCTACTAGCAGCATGAAAACTTTGAAATATGCCATGAGAGGGAGGGCTTCTTGCTTGGGCATTGCTGATCATAGAGTGATAGAGATGCAGCTGAAGAGGGAACAGGACACGACTTAAGCAGACAAGAAGAAAAGAAACATTGCAGCACTTGAGCTGGGTGTCTGGAAAAACTGATTGAAACTTACTGAATAATGCCTCAGTGCATATTCCATCTGCCAGATTATTTTATGTCTGTATAAGACAGGTGGTACTTTAATGAAACATTCTGTAAAGTTACTCAAAACAACTTAGAGATTTCAGTGTGCAGCACTTTATCCATTTTCCCCTGCGCATTAACAGGTTTTCAAATATTTTATCATTATGTAACAAATTATTCTCCAAGAACGAGAAGCTAATTGTTACTACCTGCCTGATATTAGCATGTATTTTGGTCAAGTCTATGGCAACTATGGCATACACAAAGTGCAATGACAGAACTATTGAATGGGATAAGAATATGAGAGAAAATTGTCTTGGATGTGAAAATGGGCTAATTATGTTTATAAGAGAAACAGCCTTAATTCCAAATTTTCCTTGTTATAGCATTATGTGCTTATGTTGCAGCAAGACATACTGAATTACCCATCTGCTACATTAGCAAATATTTTTAAAGTGCTGTGGATTTTAGTATTTTCACTAGTGAATGCCACATCTTAGCCTATTAAAACACTAAAAAAAAAAAAAAACCTACAGAAAAACAAAGTGATCACACAGAGAAAAACATTCAGTGACCATTTCTATCTCCACAAAGCGTTATTTATAGGATGAGTTCTGGATATAGGCACCCTTTTGTGTAAAGTCAGTGTGGTGCACTTTTCTGCTAGATTTTTTTTTCCAGCAAATATTAAAAGGTATTGTTTTTTAAGTTACATAGAAAAAATAACAAATTTTTAATCAACTTTTTAATTTAATTTTATTTTTTTTTAGAAATAAATGTAAAGACTCAAAAAAAATGCTACATTACACTTCATTGGTGGTTCAAAAAATAGTCTGCCATTGAATCATGTTTGCCTCTGGAATTTAAATTAAAATAGTTTTATTTCCTGAACTGATAAAGGAAACCTTGAAGCATCACTTCAAGAATCATAACTTCTCATATAACTGAGATTCTGAGCATGCACTCATTTGTGTAGACAATGTGATAAATGTAGATAGTCACACCTTTACATATGTAAGTCATTACAGGACCTGGTTCTAATACTACTGAGTATATAAAACTGCACCATTGCCAACTGAAATGCAAATGATAATAGCAACCTGTGTATACTGTCATAGAATACTTATATATAAATTTATCTGAGTATTTAGTAAGGTAGACAGCAAAGTAGTCTCCTCCTTTATCTGCAGCCTTGTTTACAGATTTACCCTGAAATTACTGCCCGGAAGTACAAAGGTCACATTAAATTTCTGCGAAGGTGTTTCTGGATACAGTCCTGTGTGTCCATGACACCATATATCAAGCGATACTGTACATGCATGCACTGTAAGCACTGCTTTCAGCAACAAGTCATCAAATTAATTAAGAGAAAATGCCTCAAACTTTCTTGTGACTCATACATTTTTCCTTTTACCAGTTTTGAGCCTTTTCATGAATGCACAGCACACTTCATATGCTGCAGGACTAGAATAATTGTTTTAACTCTCCCTTTTTGTTTTTGTGTAAATGAAAGGAAGTGATTGCATAAAAGAAGAGACAATGTATAAAACTACTAAAGCTTTCTTTTGGAAAAGCAAATCCCTCACTATCTCCCAAGGGAATTATAGGAAAAGCTCATGCAAACAGAATGTATATATTTTTATAACTCAAGCTATGAAGTTACAGTCACATGCAGTATTTTATTTTGTATTCACTATCAACTACAATTGCTCCTCTTTCCATCTAATCTTTCATCTCTGTAGCTCCTCTTCAAAATCTCTTTAGATTAATAGGTCACTAAAACATTGTTTGATCATATCTCTCAGGCACCTTCATCAACTTATGAGTCAACCCTGCAACATATAAAAGCAAGATCAGTTTTGCACACACTTCCTCTAAAGTATTTTAAATATTTAATGCTAAGAAAATATCTATTCCTTCTCAACTCCTGTGTCACAATGTAGTAAATATTTTAATTAAAGGATAACAAAAAAAGAACAAACTATTCAGATTTCAAACTTATCTGACTGAGGTCATAAAATCAAACATTTAATGTATAGGACAGCTGGAGGATATGTAATAGAAATTAATCCCTGTAGAACAGTCAAGGACAGTCTGGACAGGGCTACTGGAATCTCATGACGCCAAAGCAAACCTAGCTAAATATCTACTGTTCAGTTATAGAATGTTGACAACTCTGTAATTCGATTTTTATACTTAGTATTTTCTATTCCCTTATTCTGCTAAGAAATCCAATAAATAAATTCTCCTCTCCCCATGCAAATGGAAAACAAAAAAAGTGCATTTCTTCCTAGAGAATATTTTGGAAGTCTAATCCTCCTACCCTACTGTAACCAGGTAAGGTATCAGAGCAATGAATTACTGAACATCCAACATCTGATGAAAAACCGAAGAGAGCACTGAAGAAAGTAACAAAGATGATCAAAACCCCAGAAAATAAGATCCTAATGAGAAACGCTGTAAGAACAGGCATATTTAATTAAGGGAAAGGAAAAAAAAACACAAAAACGAGTAAATATGACATCAGTATCCCAAAATACAGGAGGGTGCTATTAGAAAGGCCATTCATCTGTATGAACAGTAAGGCCTTGATCATTCTGCCCCAGGGAGCTGTGAAATCTCCATCATTATAGGGTTCTAAGAACAGGTTACAGAGCAGTCTGCTGGGAATGCACAAGAGACCTGAGTAGGTGGTCTCTTGAGTGACCTTTACTATGTGCTACAAGCCCCTGCTTTTGTCTAAAGGGAGCAACATTTACATTTGCTGAATACTGAAAATGCTGAGGTGGCTTCCTCTCCTAATGGCTACAATAGAACTGTGCGGCATCTTGCCCATCTGAACAACAAATTGGGAACAATAGAAGGTAAATACTTGGTAGATTATCAGTGTTGTTTAGAGAGATGCAAGTATTGTTTTTTTTTAAATAGTGGTACATATATTTTAGGATTTCTACAGATACCACCGATTCCATTTCAAAACTGAGCAGAATTGCTATGCAAAGGTGGAGATATGATCCAAAGTTAGCTGATGCATGAAGAAGGATCTCAGCTGGATTGGATGGATTTGGAGCAGGTACAAAGGGCATCTGTTTGTGTGTGAAGGGGCAAAGGAGTTAGACATCTGTACGACCACTTACCCTGAATTTAAAAAACTGTCTTTCTGTAATTGACTCAGGGGTGTATTCAAACTGCTTAATTTAGGAGTTGAAATTTCTGTGGCATTTAGGTTCAAGACAGAAAAAAAAATGAAACTGCTTAGTCTCTGGGGTGAACAGACTCCCCAAATGTCAGTAAAGAACCACAATCTCTATGCTTATATATATGCTTATTATAATCTGAATACAGGCTTCACAATCAACATGAATACAATTTTAAGCATTTGGCTTATCTTAGATGTCTGAATAGTGCTTTAACAGGAATATAATATAGAACATAAACCAGAGTATCATGACTTACAGAATAGGGAAGTTAAAACATTTAAGAGGTTATATTTCATTTTTAGATGATACAGAAACTATTGCAAATGTTCAAAACAGTCAATTAGAAACAGTGGAATTTTCTTAGTAATTTGTGAAGCTAATTATTTGATACACCGAGAAATCTGAGCTGTAAAGCATACCATAGTAAAAACAGTGATTGTAAGAAATAGTTTTGATTTTTTTTTTCAGCTTTATTGTTCCATACAGGGACACAATGTTATTGTGGAAAATTGATTTTCTGTGGGAAGGTTCCCCTGTTAAGCATTTTATTTGTCATACTGGAAACCAATGAGTGTTTTAAAAAGAACTAATAAATAGCTCAAACAATGTTAGTAAAGCTTTTTCCCCTACAGAGTTAAACTCAGGCTGTTAAACTGAATAATGACGTTGGTCAGTGATCCAACACTTGAGTTACTTGTACAATGCCCTCCTGTGATGCACAGTGTTTTCTGTGAAGGTATTTAGAGTTGACAAGCCATATCACCTCCCATGACATGGTTGTGTGTTATATATTTTATAATTTTCAAAAAAACATTATGAGCTTTTTATTATCACTGATCTATGCATATAGCTCCTGCTGAGGTCCATAACAGCTCTGTTTGTGGATCAAACAAAACAGATACTAATATGTACAGAATTCTACTATGTCAGATATAAACAATTTAAAAACATCCACAAAGTCACATTTTTTATCAAAGGTGCATTTTCTAATCAAGTATCAGGGCTCTGATTTCAGCAAAAGGCTCTGATTACCCCAACCAGCCTGTAATCACCATTCTCCACAAAACTCCTCTGCAAACACTCTTCCCACCATTTCTCAGACACTTGATTTCAGTGTCTCTTCTGATCTGGAAGAATCACATACCTCTTTCACCAGTATGTTTTGAAAACATCCATATTTGTGAGAAAAAGATGTGAAAAATGGAGATCTCCATGCACACAAGCCCCGCACTTGGGCTCCACTCTTTGGCTCAGTGACTGTATTTAAGCTCAGGCCTTGCTCCATGTCTGTTTTATGTCAGAGTTATGCTGCACTTGCCCTTGTACCATACCAGCCCTGACCTTGTCACTACAGGCTATTTGGTGATGAGCAGGCTGTGGCTGACCCTGGACCTGTTTTGTTCATCTTGTTTGGGTACTGTGGGACGACACCCTTCAACTAAGTTCTTGCTGTCAGCCTCAGCTTTCAGCTCAAATTCCCTTGGGGAGCTGCTCACTCTCGCTTCTCCCTGTTGTCAAAGTGCCTCACCATAATTCAAGTACATACTGACAAGGGACAGCATTATTGACAAGATTCCTGAATGAAAACTCCTACTTACTTTCCTCTAAGTACACTAAGGGCCATCAAAAGTTTTAGCAAATTTCTGGAGAGCCCATGAAACTTATTAAGCAGCATTGGGAAAAACTGTATTATCTAGTATCGTGAAAGAATGTGCTCTGAATTAGCATGATACATTGAAGTGGAAAAGACCTTGAAATGTCTTTTGCTGTGGTATTCTAAGAATTGCTTATAGATGTCCATTAATCAATTACATTAATTACAGCGTCTCTCCTATCTCATAGGAAACATTTAAGTTCTCTTTGACTCTTTCATACTTTCTTTGAAATCTTGGCCAGGCAGCAGGACCAGGTGCTATCATTCTACATGATGAAATAGCTTTAAAGATTTGCATATTAACAGTACAATGATAATTTCCCAGAGTATCTCATTCTGTCAGCTGGACTCCGAAGTCATAGAAAATGTACTTCTACCACTGAGGTTTCTTTTTCTTCATCAAGAAAGAGTCTCCCCTGCCTGTACACTCATATCTTGGTTCAAGTCAGGTCTATAAACAAAGCACACCCTCATGATCCTACCCCTGGCAATCCTAGTAATGGCTTTAGCATTAGTAAAAAAAGAACTGCTTTCCAGATAGAGGTGACGTGAACATCAGAAATTTAGCATTTTTGCCTATAATAGCCTACCAAAGAATGGAGGATTATAAAGTTCTGGTGGAGGGGAATTCTTCTGCTTCTCTGAGAACCTGCACTGACTTTAGCAAAAGAAACTGTTTTAAAGGATACAGAGGCTAGAAGGACACACTCTTCAAGTTTGTACAATGTAAGAGGTCTGAGCAACACATGCTTCTTCTCCCTGGATGGTGAGCTAGTCATCAGTCTGCAAGCAAGGCCTTAGATATTAGATACTATGCTTTAGGCTGAAATGAGACACAGAACAGAATACAAAAACTATGGAACCGACAATTAATGGAGATGAAGACTGGAAACAGAGGTAGACTCCTTGCTTGCAATGTGGAAAAATTCTGGACTGTGCTTTCCTTCTGTGCCATTTCAAAATCATGAATTTAAAACATTGAAGTGCCCAGAATCCAATTTTTTCTCCTTTTAGAAATCCATTTGACTACAGAAGGCAATGTTTAATTAGATCCTGGTCTCCCTGCAAAAGTTCATTTATTTCCTTAAAATGATTCAACTTTAACAAGTGCAAATAGCATGGTTGAACTTTCTTTTTTGCGATGGAAGAGTTGGTGTTAAGTTCTAGTGATTCAGAAGGAAAAGTAAGGTAAAACTATAGCTTTGGAAGCAAATACTCTTGAAGGTTATCCTACAACTTATCACATATAAGATCTTCACACAAATCCCATCATGTAATAGATAGGTACCTCACTGATCCTCAGTGAAAGCAATGAGACAATGAATTGTCCAAAGACATAAAGATGTCACACAGAATTGGAAGTCTCAGAAGTTACAGTCTCATGGAGATCCAGCCCCATAGCTTAAGCAAGTTCCCTACAGTAGGTCACACAGGAAAGCTTCCAGGCAGGTCTTAAATATCTCCAGAGGAAGCTCCATGGCTCAGAGCAGCCTGTTCAGTGCTCAGTCAACAGCGCAGTAAAAGGGTTTTTCCTTGGGTTTGTATGGAACCCTCACCATCTTTGCAGCCCTCTGCTGCACACTCTCTAGAAGTTTTCTGTCTTGAACCAGGTAACCAAGAATTGAACACCATACTCTAAACATGGCCTCACCATAGCAAGGTAGAGGGGGGAGAAAAACCTATCTCACTGCGTTGGCCACACTCTTTTTAATGCACCCAGGATACCACTGGCCTTCTTGGCCACAAGGGAACGCTGCTGGCTCATGGCCAATCTTTTGTTTTCTTATGTTTTTAACATAGCTGGGAACGAGGGAAAAACTCTAAGATACAGGAAAAAGTCAACATAAATTCTCATATCCCATAGCCTAACGCATTGATTTTCTCTGTGTCACAGTGAGAGGTTCCTGTTCAGACAGACTGATGGTGGCAGAGTGCCAGCCTGCGTTGGTACTCTGGCTGGCAGGTCAGCAGAGCAGTGTTAAAAATGATACAAATGCTGCCCTTCTTCTTTAGAAGTGACAAGAATGTCAGCTGGCTCAGGATTTCAACAGAAAGATTGTCTGGGTCAAACCCACAGCTATAACTAGACCCCTGATTGGAAGACTTCAGGATAAAGCCAACAGACTACGCAAATCTGCTCACGTACAGTATAAGGAAGGAAACTGAGATCTCCAGAAAAATAAAAGTAGAATTACTTTCATGCAGTACACCCAGATTACAAACTTTCCTTGTTAAGTTAGAGATGATGATGATTACTTCAAAGGTAATGAAAAATGTGTTCATTTTAAGGAAGATTAAACAGAAGTTTCACCTTATCTGGACAAAGAAGAGAAAGCAATCCCTTTGATTGAAGTACTTTTTATCAATACAAATAATACAAATCCATTTTTGGGATTCAATACCAGGACACCTGCTCTTCACTTTTAATTCTATTTGCTTGACTGTTCAGCCTAATACTTGTTAATTTTATTTGAAACATATTGAACCAGTTTCACTGGCATGCCTTGCTTTACTTGTTTGTACCATTTATGCTCAACATGGTTGAACTGACTTTAGCCATCTGATTAAGGTGATTGACATCAACAGAGCACTGCACAATAAAATGTACCAGTAAATGCAGCCCATCTTAAAAAATTTAAGCCATGTGTTGATCTCCTCTCTATTACCTTTAATAATATATTTTTTCCTTGAGCTGATACATTTTAAATACAAAGAAGCTCACTGATCTACTTGTGCTGTTCTTTGAGCATAGAAATATATATCTATTCTAATTAAGTTTGGTACAATTTGACATTTTCTTGTCCATTTTTATATTTGTGTCTCGATATATCAAATTTAGGTGTCAATACATCAAATCATATAAGTGTGCACATAGATTTCATATTTGCTACCTTGTATTTGTGAGCATTCAGATGGTTTGCTATAGAGTGAGAGTTGTTGTTATTCATAATATTTTGGCTTTGGCTAGGATGCTTCAGTCTATGGTTTGCAAAATGTCCAGAAAATTTTGGGTCAATGGTTTTACATAAAAAGATACAAAATTGTGCTGAGCGTCAAGCAGGTTGTATGTGGGTAGTAGACTGTATTTTCAAATTTATCCTTGTTTTATGCATAATCACTTGTACATTGCATAGGCCTTCATAATCCAGGGCAGGCTGGGGATGGACAGCAGAAATCATGCACGTAAATAACCCAGTCTTACACTGTAAATCCTTTAAAGCCAGCCTGCAAAATACATAAAAGGAAGAACAAGGAGAACAGCTGGCTCTCCAAGTGCTAATCAGCTGCTGCATCTGGCTCTCACAGCCTAGCACAGCAGATCAACAGCTGGTTCTTCACCAACCACTACAGCTGTATTTTTTGTTTTCTTTTTGTGGGCTATATATACACAAAAGTTTAATAATCTGCAAATAGTCCAAGCTCTACACATATATGGTATGCGGCAACAAATGAAGACAACATCCCTTCCAAAAAGCTCCTAAAAGCTTCAGAACACAGAGCAATTTTTCTCCACAATAATTTGACATTCACAGTAACTAAACAGAAGGCTTTTATCATAGCACTGTTATAAATTCAAGAGATAAAAATCAGAAACTGATGGCAGTATTTGAGCTTATACTTACACATACGATTCAGGTAGTTTTTTTTATTATGATGATGATTTCAACATTTAAAATAAAACTAAAAAGAAATCCCAGTCATGTGTATGGAATCTAATTCAGAATTATTAAAGAGTTTGAACAGTTTTATATGCTTCCCACTTCAGAAAGATTAGGATTCTGATCTAGAGTACACAGCAATTTAAAGTTAGTAGAGCGCTTCACAAATTGGAATTCTAATTTGGAAGAATGAAGGTCTCCTAAAAATATGAAGCACACCAATAACTTAAAGTTATTTTCTTGTTTGCAAGCTCAGAACCCCTACCATTTACAAAGGCACTTTTAACAAAATGTAAAGTGTTACAATAATTTCAAATCAGTAAGTGTTGTGTAGAGTGATCCTAAAGCACTGAAGCGCTACGCTTTCTTTTATGGAAGACCTTCAATCTTAAAAATATAAGCAAGTCAAGAAGTTTGTTCCCTGGAAAGACTGAAGACATACTGAAGTGATTTGAGGTAACCAGCATACAAAAGTATGCATAAACATTTGAAGTGTAGCTATACAGAAGACCCCTGAGCTTGTGAATGCAGTTTAGAGCTTAGTTTTTTCTGATTATAGAATCACTCATTTATCATTACTTGTAATACGTACATATGAAATCAGTTCAGTAGAGTCTTGTCAGCAATTCATTTTTTTTTCTCTCTAAGAAAACGTATGTGTATCTAGTTATATGTGCACATTTTCACATTCAAGTGAAACAAAAATAAAAACCTATTTTGCTCTTGGGAAAGAAATGAAGTATATAGGTCTTAATCCACACAAAGCATGAAAAACAAGTCTATACATGTTTGAGTGAAACTAAGTAAGTGACACGATCACAAATCAAAGACATTCTGCAGCAGAAATAAAAAGATAAAACATATTAAATATTGCAATATAATACCTGATTTGCCTTCATCGTCAAAATAACAACTGTTCTACTTCCCCAGTCCTGCCCTGTGTCTGCTGGAACTAATTCTGGCTCAGCTTTGTTTGGAATACACCACTTTTCAATCAACATTATTATATTTTCTATCTTGTACATTAGTATCTCAACATACTGAAGTATATTATTTATTTACCATTTTACTTTCTCTTCTTTTTTTTCTTTATATAGAATTGCCACTATTTCCCTCCTTCTGGAAGCCATACATATTTGGCTTTCTAATCTCCACTCTCTTTTTAAGTACAACCAGTGGTCTTATCCTTCCTGTTTCCTGACTACCTCTTGAAAAATACATTGCTTGATGATTAAGCCTCAGGTTCAGTCCATAATTTGCACTGAAAATTTCCCCCTTGTGTTCCTTATCATACCGTATGGTTCTGATCATTTGTTTTTGTTATGCTTTTTTTTTTTGGAGGTACTCAAGTCAGTATCTTCAGCTTCTTCTATTAGCTATCAGTATGACCTGCAAAAGTATACACTTCGAAGGAAGTAGTCAGAAATAACATGGAATGTTTAACAGCAAATTCCTGAGATGCTGACGAAGGCTCAAGGCAAATACCGAAAAGAGAACGGTTGTGCTGAACTCATTTTCATGTTTATGAGGGGGAAATTGATTCAGAAATGGACTCAAATATGTTAATGAAGGACTTAAAAGCATAATACAATACTGATTTTGAACCTTTGAGAAACTATAGTGCAAAGAGAAGGTTAAATATTTTGAAGAAATTAAATTTCCTCTTTTAGATACATTATAATACATTTCCCAAATGTCAGAGGTTTCAGGATCAGGCCAAGATTCATAATTATAATTATTTCTTCTCTTTCTTAATTCCAATTTCTAACATTTATTACTAGCTACAATGGCTAGAACTGAATCTCCTTTTCAGTTGCTCTGCCATTCCCTCAGCACTTCTTTTCCAGGTCTCTCCCTTCCTTATCTCTCATGCCTGGGAGAACCTTTGAATTCAATTCCACCAACCTGGAAACGTCCCTTCATTTACTTTTAGCCACTTTCATTTCAAAGTTGTGTGTTCCCCATCTACAGCCTCCTGTATGACCTATGTGAACTAAGAAGGAAGGTCTATTATATACTTTGAAAATCTCTTGAATATATTAAAATGAAGACAATTCCTTAGTGCCTGCAGAAAACACTGAAGATAAACAGTCCCGCTTTCAAAAGCTTACAGTAAAAAAAAAAGTTAATTCTCTGGTTCGAGATCTTATACTACTTTGATTGGTACAATCTTAAAATTGATTATAACATGTAAACTTAGATTTCTAGACAGTAGAGTTTGGTTTTACACAGAAATTCAGCACTACTTTGGAAATTCTTTTCTTCCCGACTACTTCCTCATTAATTACTGTATAGGACACTTCTCCCACAGAGACAGGTTCTCAGTCTTGCCTCTAGCGCATCAGTAGGCATTACAATGCATTTTGTCAATGTTATGCTCAGTGATTTCCATGCTGCGTCTGGAGATAATCCAGCCTTTTGTATTTCTCTGAGTCTGCCTTCAGCCTCAGTCACTCTCTCTTTCCTTTCCTCCTGTCTGTCTGACGGTTGTGCATTATATCTACTAACCTAAATATGATGATTTGCCTGTTCCCCTGAATAGATCCCTTTCAACACTCACAGAAAATATCTTTATTTTGTTCATAATACATGCAATATAAATATGGTGAAGATCTATTTTAGATTAACACATATATTACAGTTCTTGTATAAAGGAAGTACGGTAAAAGTAATCAAAATTTAGGTACACTTAAAGTTAGGGTATAATTTTAGTAAATTTTTAAGTATGTGGAGAATTTGGCTACCAAAATGGAACTACATAGGCCTGATCTCTCTCTCTGAAGTACTTAGGTTGCTCTGAAAGTAATGCCTCCTATTTATTTCAGTGGAAACTACAACAGATAGAAAGAGCATAATACTACTAGTTGATAGAGCAAATTCTCAGCTACAAACACAGTCACCACAATTAGCTATGCATTTCAATCAGCAATGAATAAGAGCCAGCTTGCCAAGCTTATAATAATCTGTACCAGTGGGGGTGACCCACTGTTGCAGCTGTTAATGAATGCCCATGGGTGCATTATTTTTCTGCATAGAGGGATTCAATTACACAGCTTTGCTTCACATGAACTTTGATGTCAGGTGCCATTTTGTCAGACTGCTCCCCTGCTGCCATCTTCCACACAGAAACAAAACGTAATGGAATACTGGTGGGAAGGTGCAATCTCTACTGCAATACCACCAACATCTGCCTCTAATGTTGCGGGCCAACATAATGAAATATGAAGCATTACTTTCAGAACATCCCCCATAATAGCCACACTTGTACACCAGAATAATATCCTTTTCCATCAGTTAATCTCTGCAAGCAGGTAGATATTTAGATCTTCAGAGATTTCATCTGACTTGGCTCTTGAGTGACCTGAAACTTAATTCACATGGCAATTTAAAATTTATCTGAAGATCCATTTGATTTACTATTAATCAGCACTGATTTTTGCTCTCTTGACCATTCTAGTATTTCCAGGTGATCTAAACATGACTGTGAACGAAGAAGCTGAAAATATCACTTTCCTCATTTTTATTGCTGATACCTATCCTGATTAAGTTAGCCTTCTGGCATACAAGCACAAAACCTATTCACTTGAAAGTTGTACTTGACCCTGTAAATATGTATAACACAGTATTGCCGGAGACCAAAGCAAATTCTACTGCAGTCAGTAGTCACCTTTACCTGTGTGTATAGAAATACCCATTTACATGCATTGGTATAATGAATTCATCTGCTGAAACAATCACAAAACATTAAATACTTGTAAAAGAAGGCAGTAAGTTCTTAAAAATACCTTCTTTTGTAGTGTATAATTTTCTTTTTTTAATTAACATGCTAATCATTTTTTGTTCAGAGTTGATTCAACTTTCTTTTAAGAATCCAACCTATCTAGATAAGCAATACACAGAAATTCCTGTTGAGACAAGGACCCATCATACAGAGTTCTGTTTAGAAAGTTCATTTCAGTAGACATTTTGCTACAATTTCACTATTCCAGTGAGTATTTCCCTTGAGATTAAAAAAATAAAACTCCTAAATCTCTGAAGATTAACTTGCCTGTTGACTAGGAATTGTTATTCTGCAAGACATTTTGTGTCAGAGAGGCCAGTAATGAATCTTTGTGATCTATCTTTGGAGCACACCAGATAACCATGAACAGGTTGAATCAGATGTCAGACAAATCAATAGCTTAGAGATGATGGAGTCATTGGACTAGCACAGTGCTGGCAGTAGAAAATAAATGGTCACAGGAAGCTGAATATTATAGTGAAATCTAAGCTATTTCAAAACAATATGATAAAGGAAAATCCCAACTGTTGCTAAAAACAAATTCCATAGAATTAGTATGTATATAATGCATAAACGCATGACTTCATATACTCAGTCCCTCTCCAATATGTATTAGGTTCCTACTGAATCACAGAATTGTAGGGATTAGAAGGGACTTCTAGAGATCATTGAGTCCAACCCCCTTGCTGAAGCAGCTTCCTAGCCCAGGATGCACAGGTAGATGACCAGGTGGGTCCTGAACGTCTCCACAGAAGGAGACTCCACAACTTCTCTGGGCAGCCTGTGCCAGTACTCCATCACCCCCACTGTGAAGAAGTCTGGTCTTGTCCCTTTGCCTCCCACTCTTTAGATATTTCTAGACATTGATCAGATCCCCTCTGAATCTTGTTTTCAAGGCTGAACAGACCCAGGTCTCTCAGCCTTTCCTCATAAGGGAGATGTTCCACATCCTTAATCATCTTGTGTTAATCATCACTGCTGGACTTTTTCAAGGTGATCCCTGTCTTTTTTGTACTGGGGAGCCCAGAACTGGACACAATACTCCAAGCAATACTTAGAAGCACAGTGATTTACACAAATGGCATTGTGACCAAGGAACAGAAATAGCTCATCAGAAGCCAGCATACAGTAAATATACAATGTTTGGAAGACATCAAAATACTCATGTTAAGTTCTTTGCCTTTGTCATATTTCTTTCACTATCTTTTTATTAGCTATATAGAGGTTTTCTGGAACATATCCAGCTGGAACATATTTTCCCATTAGTGAGCTGACCAAAATTACATCTAGTAAAGTAAAAGTTTTAGAGCACCAAATGCTATACAAACACTCAATTAACTTCCCTAGTTAATCTAGGACATTCATCCTGTAGCCATTACTACACTGTCTACAGTTTTGTCAAACAAACAGAGAGGTAAGCTGAGATTAATGATGCTTGGATTTAGTTTAGCATTTAGGTTAGTATGAACATTTTTTCCCCTTCTTTTTATGGTCTCAAGTCACTGTCAATATTCTGAAACTGTGTTGAAGTTATTGGGTAGATCTATCTGGAACAAAAAGTAGTAGGTGGAAAACTTACAAAAAAATGGTAGTCAAAGTGATATAGTTTTAACTCAGAAGCTAGCTAGAATACTTCCAGAGGATACAGATGGCCTGGTTTTCATTTACCTGTGTTTCTGAAGGAGTTCCCTACCTTCCATCCAAGATTCTTACCCTTATGAAAGTGAATTATGGAGCAGAACCTCCTAGACCCCAGGATGAGACAAAAAACTTGAGCAGTCAATGAGATGGAGAACAGGACATTTTCACTGGCACTTTTACCTATAAGGTAGGAGGCAGAAAATTTCTCATACATGAGAGGGGAATACTGGCTGCTAGTCTATACTCAGGTGGACTGTAAATCATAAGCACGAAATACCAATACTGACAATGAACATCCCACCCAAATTCCATTAGTCCTACTCAGTAAGTGCTGTTTATATTTTCAGACAGATTTTTTTTTCCCATTTAGATAACTAGCTCTCCTACATTGTCCATCCCCAGAATATAGCCATGGTTCCAATTTGACTCACCATTGTTTAACTGAGATATTAAAACTTTTGGGAAGCAGATTGTTGACTTCTATGAGACTACCCACAAAATTGGGTTATTTTACATACAAAGGCATCTGTTACTTTGCAGTAACATGCATTCCTTCATGGCACTACATGAGTAGCATAGTTTGCAAGCTTTGCTATTTTCTTCCTTTGTGAACCCTTTCCTTCCATGAGAAAAAAAATAAATGTGTGAAACAGAGTGAAACAATAAAACAAAGTAATCATGTACCAATAACCTGAATTTGCAGTTCAACACTTTACAGTGAAACCAGCAACACTGATACATGGTAGCTTTACAGTACAACCATGTAACATGATGCATTTACCAGAAAGCTGTAATTGGATATCATTCCATCATTCCCCTGTGACTGTCTGCAATTTCACCACCTGAAAAAGTGGCCTTTCAGCTCTGTGAATCTGCAGAGTTCAGATTCAGAGCAGCAGAATCCAACTTTTTGACAATGATGTACACTCTGCAGAAGAAGACAGAGGTTTCCTTCACACAAAAGCAAAAGGAGCGATCTATTTCACTTTATGTCCGCAGGGAAATAGTCTAAAGATATCCAGTTACAATAAACTTTGTAATGACAATTTCTAGAATCTCTAGGTGTTTTGTAATAGAATGCTGTCTGGACTGCAACGATATAAGCATAACCTGCTTTTAGTTACAGATATTACTGCAGCATTTTAACCAAATTTTCTTGCATTCAGACTGTTTTTAATGCTGTACTCAAAAGAGATTCACTGTAGACTTCAAGCATTTAAGATGACACTCAATTTGCCAAGTGGAAGTACACCATGACCCAAACAACGTAGACAGGTAATTGACAGAAATTAAATTACACGTGATCTTCTTGATGTTTATAGTCAAGACTACAGAAAAAGATGTAAAAAGGAATAAGTCTATCATCTTCTTTCTTCTGTGCAAACTGAAGATCTTTGTCACCTCCTTCCACAGCAGCTATAGATTTGGCTCTTGTTCTGTTGGGGGCACTCTGTCTGCTGCTTTGTACCCGTGTCTGACTGAGAAAAATGGTTTTGCTGAAAAATTAAATACATACTTTTGCAGCAAATAATGCTTATATTTGTTACTTTCTAAGTTCTGTACTCAACTATTATCATAAAAGAAAATTACTATTTGCTTTGATAAATTCTTACTAAAAAGTGTATTCTTACGATTGACATAATTCAGGATGAGTTATTTTGAATTTATGTTAGCCTCCAATAACTTTGAGACAATCTAAAACAATGTCAGCCAAATCCAATCTGATTTTAGGGGGATTACCCATACTTTCTGTCAAAATACGTTTAAGGCTGAAACAAGTCCAGTGATACAAACATCTACTAAAGCCACGCTGATAAATTTAACAGAGTGGAATACGGTCTCCTACTTGCACAAATTATTGTACATGAGAGTTACTTTCCTCGTGCAATAATCACATCTACATAAATAAAGCTAGTTCTTAGAATATGTTTAAACATGTTCTTTGTTGTGAAGGCAACTGCAAGATGTGTTGCTTCCTGGAAAGCATTGCATTTATTGTACTGCACTGCAGGACCGCCAATGTTCTTAAAGGCTTTGAGATTTAGAAAGATTTGTTCCTGAGGTCATTTGCTACCTTTATAGAACAGCAGTTTCTGTACTTCTCTGAGCATAAAGCCAACAACTTTGCCTAACACTAGCATGTGGAAGTGAGAGTACTGCTCTACTGCAGTGGTTTGGAGCCAAATTCAGCATCTTCATTCACAGAGTTTAAGTAGCTCTTAACAGTTTAAAAATGCAAATGTTCTCCACTCGTGGCAAAACAGATGAGATTTCAGTGACACATTCCACCTGCTTTGTACATAGGACGTGCCAAAAGTAACATCTCCTATCTATTCCCTTGGAAACTACAGCAGATACAAAGACCACAGTAACGCTTTTCCGATAGAGAAAATCCTTAGCTACAGAACACTTTTTCCAACATGGTGACCACGAGCAACCCTCATACATAGCTGACTGTAACTCAGATGTTCTTAAAGCTGCCCTCTACTGACAAAACAATGCACCACAACAGCAGCATACAAGTGACCTTAGCTTTGAAGCTACAGTTAAGGATTTAGATTCCATTGCGGTTAAACAAAGTATAATATCTGTTTGATAGTTAATCTCTTGCTGAAAAAATTTACAGTAGTGGAGCAGAGCACTCACTTTTCTAATCTCCAAAAAGTATGAAGAACCTCTGACAACATTTACGTGCCTCACAGGCTATCAGCATAAATGTTACAGGCACTCATTTGAGCAGTTGCGCACCAGGCCAGCTTCCTTCCCTCCAAATGAGATCATTACTACCCCACAGTAATTACATAATGAAATAATTTTTAAGAAATACCTTCAAGGCACTAGAATCGAAGATCAAGATCTCTGTGACCTACCCTTGTGGAGAAAAAAAAAATAAAACAGCCAAACTATATCAAAACCCACCAGGTTCTGTTTGTTTTAAACTAGGTTATATCTGTAGCTAAAGAAGAATAATAAATAATGCAGGAAAGAAGTCCTTTGGAAGGAATATTATACAACAGCTGTAAGAACACAACAGCACTGTGGAACACCACAAAGCCCGATATTGCTCAGTGTTCCCTCTGCTGGGGTCACATATAAGAGCACTTAGGAAAAGAGCACAGGAATAAGGCAAGACAGCAGAGGTACATCTCTGGAAATCCTTCGATATGTCAAGGACTTAGGGACTTCCTGACCTGGAGGTTTCATTTGGACTCTCCAAATGCTTAATAGCTCTTGTAAGACCTGTCATCAGTGAACATGCCTAAGAGGTTTCTGGAATTCATTTAGATTTTTGGCTTCCAGAACATCCAGCACTTTCAGCTACATGATTTAATTACACACTAAGTGAAAAAGTGCTTTGTGTGTTTTAAACCTCTTAGCTGATAATTCTATTAAGTGCCCTCTCATCTTCCATTATTGTTTTCTGTCTGTGCAGTATTTCTAGTTATTCAGAGTACTTCACAGTCACCACCACCATGTCGTTTGGCTGATTAACAACACGACCTTAATATCGTGTTCTTTCTATTCAGGCATGAAAGTTAATTTTATAGGGATCCTATTATATAATTTGATATAGCAAATGTAACACACCCTCTGTACATTCTAAGTGAATATAGTGAATAAGTATAGTGATTCCTGCTTTTACATTGTCTCACTAATTACACTCCTATCATCATATTTCTGTCATACTTACATAGAAACTTCTAATTCAGTTATTGCACCTTACTTTGTAGGCTTCCAACATTTATGTAGAATCTTTGATAACTAGTGCAGTTTTACTACCTATTCATTGGATTTCCATTGGTTTTACATTTACTTGCCTGGTTCTTCATCACTGCTCTTCTTTTCTTTCCCTAGATAGCTTTAAGGTTACTTCCCAGGTATGTGCCTTCATTAAGTATACTATCTTATTTGACAATTTCCCCTGCATTTAAAATTCACTAGAACATTTTAACGTGAAAAATACCCTAACCTGTTTTAGTTTAGAGAAAGCTCACGTCTTTTGGATGGATTCAGTCTAAGTGTTTTACTAGTTCTAAATCCTTCTACAGAAAATGTAGATAGAAACATAGAAACGCTAGGTTGGAAAGGACCTACAAAGATCATCTAGTCCAACCATCCTCCTATCACCATCCCACCCACTAAGCTACTAAATCATATCCCTTAGCACCTCATACAGACGCTTCTTGAACAGCTCAAGGGATGGTGACTCCACCACTTCCCTAGGCAGGCAATTCCAGCTCCTCTCCACTCTTTCAGAGAAAAAGCTAATATCCAATCTAAATCTTCCCTGGCGCAATTGTGGCCATTGCCTCTCATCCTGTCATTAGTTATCTGGGAGAAGAGGCTGACCCCTCCCTCACCACATCCTCCCTTGAGGAAGTTGTAGACTGTGATGAGGTGTCCCCTGAGCCTTCTCTTCTCCAGACTAAACAATCCCAGTTACCTCAGCCACTCCTCATAAGACTTGTAAAGATGTGGGGTTTTTTTTGTTTTTTTTTTTTGTTTTTGTTTTTTACATATGATATGATTTTCTACATCACATGAATGAAACTGAGAACATTTTAAACATTTTTACAATAGAATTTCTCACCTTCAGCCTACATTTCTTTGACGTTCTGCTTTGAGAACTTTTCTTTTACTCTTTACATACTGTATCCCTAAACATCAGACTCATGACAGAGATTAGGTCCCTTTGAAGGTGATGTCTGGATGCCAAGCACACTCTAGCACAGTCTTCTTTAGTACAGAAGTCAGTCATATGGCCCTCTAACTCTGAAACTCTAACCAACTATCGATATCACTGATAAACTGATAACCTAACTGCTCTGATCAGTATGGAGCAGTCAGTGTGCAAGAAAACACAGGCCTTCCTTCCTTAGTTTAAGTGATCTCCATAGGAGCCCTTCTATGGAATCTTATTGTCCTTAATCCCATGTGCTGCAGGATTTTCTTCCTCATTACTGACCCTGAGACTGTTATATCAGAATCTGGACTGTTCAGTGATGTCCTTCAAAGATTTGTTTACCTAGTTCTCTTGACTCTTTGCTCCTTGTTTCTGAGGACTCCATCTCCTGACAGAAGTACTGCAATATTTAGTTACTAGTATTTAGAAATATACAAATATACACAGGCATGCACAAATATGCTATAATTTGAAAGGGTATTTTTTTCTTTTTCAGCAGTCAAAAATGTTACAGCAACAAAAGTATCACAACAGGTTTGAATCAGTATAAGCATTATATTCGAACACTGATGCATACCATAGAACAGAACTGCAAATAAAAAAATAAATAGATAAAGTGGTTACTTTTGGTGATCCTGTAAAGGTAAAGGCAAAGAAAGCAGCAACTCTCAAATAAAGATTTCAGTTAGGAAGGGGTGAGACACAACAAATTACTTTCAATTCAAGAGCATGTGGTGCAAGAATAATGAGTAACTTCTCTGTAGTAAATCCTTCACTGGGATTTTAAACGACAGAGTTAATATAAAACTGTGTGCTAAACCAATTGCTATTTACCTACAACCCGTTACAGATAATATGCTGCTCTTGTCATCAGTGAAAGCAACCAGTTCACTGTGAAGGTAGTCATATATTTTCCATCTTTTTTTTTTTTTTTTTTTGGAACAGTTCAGAAGCAAGAGAAATACAATAACATCTTCATATGTTTTTAGGAGAATGGTATTAAATTTATGTCATTCCTTTCAGCAGCACTGAGAATGGTTTATGGCAAGAATAAAATCATATATTTTTATGTTTCCTCAGTGGTTTCAACAGCTCTGGAAAGCTCTCTTGATATGGAGAAACAAGCATTTTTGTGTTTTTTCTTTATCGATACAGATTAAAAATAAGCCAATTGCCCTTTTCTTTATTATTTCTTCCTCTTATAATGTTTTTATTTTTTATGATTTCTGCTTCTTTCAATTTGATTGAGATGTTAAAAAAGTTCAGTGTTCCATTGGATGTTTCATTTCTGCACTTCAATATTTAATATCTGGAAATATTAAGCATGTAGAATATGAAGGAAAACTAAAACACTTGCTCCTAAGGAGCAAAATTTCTAAGTAATTGCGCTGATGAAGGAGGCAGTATGGGCTTTCAATTTGTGTTTATTCTATTAATCAGAGGACTGATTCTGTTCCACTGAAATTTGGCCTGAGAAAGTCTAACAAGACGGCTTTCAGATATTAAAAAAAATCCTAGTACTGCCACTTGTAACTGCCCTACAGTATTAAGGCAACACAGCTGGTGAATATGAAATACATTGTTTGAAAGACACACAAATATGTTATTGAAAATAATATTTTAATCATGGTAGAGCTGGAAATTATATAACAGTTAATACAGCCAAATTTTATGGTTGCATGAAAGACATGGATGAGATGGAATATATGGCCATTCCCCTCTCTCAAAACAAATAATTTGTGTTTTAACAGTCCACTAGATAGTATACGTAGTTACTGTACGAAATAAAGATGTGAAGAGCCAGCTCTTATTAAATATTAGCTCATAAATGATACTTGGGAGTGTCAGATAAGAAAACATGGGCATCTTTGGTGTTCATGAAAGTTGTTTTCCTTTTAGACACTAACATTAGAATGACTGCATAAGATAGATGGAGGTATCTCTGCATTACCATCCAGTAACATTTCAATTTTTCTTTAGCTTTTAGTGCCTTTTCCTTAATAAAGTGGCAGCTTACTGTTCTTTATGATGTGGAGTTTTTAAAACACTTTTATGAAGCTCTTACTTTTTATAAAGCAGATATATTTATGGAACTTGGTGACAGCATAACAGTTACTATATCTTATGCAAAGCTAACAAAGCTTTCCAAGAAGTGCTGTCACTTAGTTTGTCAGGCAAAGCAAACAAGCTTATCAGCCTGGTAACCCTGGCTGCAGTATATTTCGCTGAAGTATGGAATGTACATTATTTCATGGCAAAGATATTTTTCAATAAAAATGAATGTGTCATTATCAGTATATGCCACAATATGCTGTCCTGACAGCGTGTGGAATCATGACTTGTTTCCCTACACTGATTTATTTCACCTGTGATAGAAGTTATATAGCAGTCTAGATGTATGTTGGTTTAGCTGTGGCTTACAGTAATAAAAAGTTGTTATTTTGTGTGAATGGAACTTTCTGGGACTTCAGAATAGAAATGTAACGTGTAAAAGTGTAGATATGAGTCATTACCAGAGGCCCCACTAAGGACAGACAGATTTCAGATGATGCATCAAGCACAACCATAAATTGCAATGATAACATAGTCAATCAGTGGTCACTACAGGCTAATATATAAATGAAGGAAAGCCAGTAGCACAGCTAACAGAAAAATGATCAACTGGGAATGAAAGGAGCATGTGGGTAGATCATCTTAAAACACATGTAAGAAATAAACCCAAATGTACTCAGCACCAAGAAGGTAGCAGTCTTCAACCTGAACAATGCTCTTCTCCTATTAATACCCTAGGATGCTGATGCCTCACTATAACCTGCTTCCCCATTCTTCCTGATGAAGACAGAACATTGTCCACACATGACCCAGGGGGACAACAGATGGGAAATGTAACACCATGTAAAAGAGGTGGATGATAGAAAGCCTTCATACAATTTTAACTGTATTATTATTAAAGCTTCTGTATTGATCTGGACTATGAGTGTTGGTAGTACAGTAATTTTACCAACAATAGAGATTTCTTGTATTTTGACTAGCCTGTTGAGATTTTGATTAGTCTAACAATAAGTCCTTAGCTCCACAGATAGGATTTTTCTCCCCTTTTGCTTGCAAGAAGATTGTTACTATAGATACCAAAATGAAAACTGCTGAAAAAGTTTCCAAAGGCCTTACTGTTGTCTGCATACTACATTTCAGAATATTAATTGTACTTTTTAGGAAAGGTGGAATATTCTAAGCAGTTGTATGCAATTACTTTCAGCCTTCTGAGTCAGCCACACACTATAATGGTAGAAAACACAGATGAAAATGCAACAGTCAGTGTAAGAGCTCAGTTAGAAGAACGGTACAAGGTAAGTTCTAATTCGAAGAGGGAAGACTTAGATTAAGTATTATGAGGAAATTCTTTATTCAGAGGGCAAGACGACACTGGAAAAGGCTACCCAGAGAAGTTGTGGTTGTCCCATTCCCAGAGATGGTTCAACACTAGGTTGGATGGGGCTCTGGGCAGCCCTGTACAAAGCAGAGAGCTGGAAATGGATTGTCTTTAAGGTTCCTTCCAACATAAGACATTTCCTATGATACAGTGATAATGGGATTCTAAGATTCTATGATAATATGATAAGACTGGGTAGAATCATAGAATTATTTGAGTCAGAAGAGACTTTTAAAGGCCACCTAGTCTTCCCTGCAATGAGTAGGGACATCTACAACTAGATCAGATTGTTCAGAGCTCCATTCAGTCTGACCTTGAATGTTCACAAAGATGGGACATTCATCATCTCTTCAGGCAACTTGTTCCAGTGCTTTACTACCCTTATTGGGTATAAGAAAATCTTTCTACAATCTAAGTCTCTTTTTTTTTTTTTTTTGAAACCATTTTCCCTTGTTCTATCAAAACAGACCCTATTCAGGGAAAGGAGAAGGGGCAGACACATGCACAGTGATTTTTTATTATTTTTTTATAAAGGATTTTTCTCAGGAACATAACAGGAGTTACAGTTCACTGCAATTAAGCAGTTGGTTTTTGATTTTATTTTTTAAATTTTCTAACAAGCTCTTTGGGCAATGCCCATTCAAGGAATCCTTAAGATTGATGCCACTCCTGGAAAACAAATAAATTATGTGGCAAGCTTGCCCTAATAATGTTATATCACCACTTTCTTTTAAGACTTACCAATGAACCAGTTGACCTCTATCCCATTTTAGCCACTATTTGCACACACGTCTTCTTAGCCTCTTAATTTACCCTTTATATACATATATCCCAATGGTTATACACTATAGAATCTTATGAGCTTTTCTGACTTCTCGTAACCTGCAAATCCTAGTACAAGATCTCCACAATATGACCAGGCTTTCATATATCTAAGGGGAATACCACTTTTTCCACTTACACCACATCTGTAACTTCTCTAATACTTTATCTTTTTTTTTAAGGATGCAAACACTCCTTCCAATTTAATACTATCTTCCAATTTAATTAATCAACACTGTACTTTTTCTTTCCACTTACTAATATAAACATTAAATGAATCTACCTCTCTCCAAATCCTGGCAACTAATACCAACTCTTTTAGATTTCTACCTGTAATGTATTCCTGCTTATTATTTCTATTTTTTAATCCTCATTTAGATAATTTACAGCCTACATGGTCTTGATTTTACTAAAGGCAGCACTGAATCAAATTTTTAAACTGGGAATGCCTAAGATGACATATCAAATGCTTCACTAGAATCCAAATATAAATGATCTACTTCATTCCCATTGCCCATTAATTTCATAATTGCATCAGAAAAAGCAATGAAGTTTGACTGATGAGATACAATTCTTCTAAATCCTCCTAGCCTAGTGTTTACAGATTTCTTATCTATTAATACAGATCTCTTAGCTATTAATGACAGAACAGCTATTTCGTTGCATCAGAGGGTATTCAAATAATATTTATGGCATCACTGTTGTCAGTATCAATATTTTATTTTCTGGAAATAAAAACCTACATTTGTTTTTCTCTCTTCATGCAGTACATTCTCTTCTATCTCTAGGCTTCCAGAAGCAGGCATCTGTAGGCTCAGTGAGGTCAATAAATCTTTTGATCTCAAAGATACAGAATTCTTATCTCTGTTTGAAATATATGTCATTAACATTGTCATGAACAGAGTGTTCAGAGTGCCTTCTTTCACAGACACATAGAATTCAATGTCAGATGGTATAGTGTGGACACATTCCATTAGACAATCACATCATACAGGCCTATTCACAACACTCTGAGAGTATGTAAGTATGCTTAACTGTCTGTCACACAATCACATACATTAGATTGCTGTTCCAATACGTAGACATTGGATATGCTGTGGAGTTCTCAACCCTCAAAATCTGATAAGCCCCAAGCAACAGGCTTCAATTGGACTTTTTTGAGCAGGAAGTTGGACTAGATGACTTCTACAAGTTTGTTTTTTTTTTCCAGCCTTTATGATTCTGTGATCATAGAATCGTAGAGGTTGGAAGGGACCTCAAGAGATCACCAAGTCCAACCCCCCTGCCAAAACAGGTTCACTACACCAGGTCACACAGGTAGGCATCCAGGAGGGTCTTGAATATCTCCAGAGAAGATCCCACAACCCCCCTGTGCAGCTGTGCCAGTGCTCCATCACCCTCACAGTAAAGAAGTTCTTGCGCACATTCGTGCGGAACCTCCTGTGCTGCAGTTTCTGTCTGTTCCCCCTTGCCCTGTCTCCACACACTGCTGAAAAGAGTCTGGCCTTGCCACTCTGTCCTCCACATCTCAGATATTTATAAACCTGGATCAGGTCCCCTCTCAGTCTTCTTTTCTCAAGGCTAAAGAGATCCAGTTCACTTAGCCTTTCTTCACAGGGGAGATCCTCCAGGCCCTTCACCATCTCTGTAGCCCTCTGCTGGACTCTTTCCAAGAGATCCCTGTCTTTTTTATACTGGGGAGCCCAGAACTGGACACAGTACTCCAGATGAGGCCTCACCAGTGCAGAGTAGAAGGGGAGGATCACCTCCCAAAATTGTGTCAGGAGTGGAATCCTATGAACTTAATTTCTAGAATGCTATTTTACATTAAAAATTAAATAACCTCCCCATACACATCTTTCCACATGTCACTGTTACTCACACATACACCCTTATACAGAGTAAATATCAAAAAGGGGATTTGAAAGAGGTCCTTTCGTCTGTGGCTTATATACATTTTCCATGATAACCGTTTTTTTTAAAGTGTTTTGTGTTTCATCTGGTTTAGACATTACTAATTGTATCTATTTTGTAATGTATTTTTCCCCACTTAAAAACTTCTAGTAATAACTTCCAGTCATCAACAATTAGTTCAGAACCTAGGCTTAGAAAAACATAAAATGAACCTGAGTATACATCACTCAAATGCAGTAAATTGAAACTTGTTGTTATTTTATATTTCCATCTAATTTTGTGCAGCATTATGCATTAAGAGCTCTAATGTACGCATTATTTAAATATGAATGTCATTTGTTCCTACAAAAAATGGAACTGTATTACGCATTTTAGGAGAATAGTTCAGAATCAATGGTGAGCTTATATCTTTCTTTAGCACTTGAGAAGGACCACATCTGTGGCATTAGTTCTCAAATTGATTTCTATATCATTAATTTTTGATTCATCAGTCAAAACAGTAAGCTAGATTAAAACTGTTTTGAGACAGAATCTTGTCACATCAAAGTGAGGAGCTGTCTTGTTTTGCAAACTAGCTGAAAGTGTAGGTAGACAGGGCAATCTAAATATCTTACTGGACTGTCAACAATTTACAGGCCAGCTTGGCCCAGTGCCATGGGGGAACACACAGACCTTCACCCTCAGAAATGGTGAAAAGAAGGGTAGGGAGTAGGGCATAAAAACATGACAACCATGACATCAACAGAAACAGTAAGGACTTTGCACATCACAATACTTATAATAAAATTCTGTAGCCTTGTCCAGTTCTGTTGTTTCTAAAAAGAATGCACCAAACAGCACAAAATCATTTTTACTCCAATTGAGAATGCTTACTAGCATCTTTCCCCTGAATAATCATTCTCTCCACCCATTAGCTGCTCTCAAAATCAAGACTTCACAAATAAGAGGATTTTTTGCCTTTGTTTCTTCTTAATCAGCTTAATATATGTAATGTCATCAACCCAGTGCTCCCACAGCTGATTCCACCATCACCTGTGAACTCAAAATTTTCAGCTTCTCAACTCCCTTAGGTTAATGCAGCTCTCCATCCTTTAACTGCTTAATTATTTAATGAAGAGAAGAAAAAATGTTGGGCTGGATCCTTGGCTCAGTATAACTGCATGTTCTTTCAAATAGACATTCGGACAAATTTTTGTCAGATGAGAATTTAGCACTTTGTTCCATGCCACATGTTCCAAAAGAAAATCAGAAAATGGCCTAAGCATACAATAAGTTATCTTTAAAGGTTGATACCAAATTTCTCATTCCTCATCCTAAAGCAATTATTTCAATCTCTTTGTATTTACAGTGCTGCCAAGTGTCTCTGCAATTGTTTGCCTCCTTTTGTAATATGAGAGCTTTGAAGTTTTTTTAAATTTTGCAGAAGTTTAGCTAAACAGTTATTGCTAATCCCTTACAACCAACTTAATTCATGCCTGTAATCACCTTTGTGAAATGATTTTGTGTGTCCAGTTGTGAGTAGAAATTACTGAATTCATATGTATAATTGCTTAAAATGCTTATATAGCTACCTGGCTTGTTAGACATCTAGGGAGAGACTTACAGACTATTTAATACCCAGCAATAGAATCATGGATAAAAGAACATTAAAATAACCTCTTATCCCTTAGTAGAAAATCTCCATGTTTAACATTCATACACACACTTACAATCAGATCTACTTTAACTGGATATACAAATTAAAAGCTAGTCCTATGAGTTCCCTGAAAAGATATATCCAAAGCCTGAAGAATAAAATATTTTGCTTGAACTCATTACAGGCCAAATATTATTGGAAGCAAAATTACACATCCATAAAATCACATTAATATTTCCTTGATTCGTGGAAGTAACACTTGAATAAAACTTTTAGGAGAAAGTAGAGGTATCACAGTGACACAGAAGATCCCTATAGCATCCCTGAAGGCAGCAAAACTGGAGCTGAATATTCCCTCTGGTACAATAAGAAAAGAATTACGTACAAAGATGGCTCAGAGACCTCATTTGCTCCAGATGGACTTTCTATTACCTAAAAGATTATAGTATGGCATGCATACCCCTGCCATGAGCAGTGACACCTTCCAATAGATTGAATTGCTCATCACCCCATCCATCTTGGTCTTGAACACCTCCAGGGATTGGGCACCCACAGATTCTTTGTGGCCTGTGCCTCACCACCCTCTGAGTAAAGAATTTCTTTTTGATGTCTAACTTCTGATCTTAAGATATAGATAAACCAGAGAATCTTTAAATATGTCCAAAGCCATTAGTGACAACAGTTTATGATATTTACTGTGAAACATTCTGAAAAAAATATGCATTTTGAAATAGTATTTCATGATAAAGGTAATGCTCCAAGCTAATGCACGCATGTAAATACAAATAGCAATCTGCAGCTTCACAGTAACTTATTTTTTGAATGACATGAAAAAAAAACACATGCAGAACTGTGAATTGCTTTTGGGGCATACAACACTTAAAAAAAACATTCTTAAGACTTAATATCTGTTCTGTGGCTTTCAAAACAACTGAAGTATGTGCATTCTTACAATGATATAGGTAAACAGTAGACTCTGAAGTAAACACTAAAGACTCTTAGGTCTCAGCAGTTATTAAGGGAGTATTTGGGGAAGATTCCGCAAATTAAATCTCAGTTTAGAAGCCCAGGCAAAGAATCACAGTGGTGAAGGCTGTAGTACAGAAAACTGCCACATCACTTGTTCTAAGTATCCAAGTCCGCTATCATCTAAGCTTCATAGTGGAGTTAAGCCTCGCATACTTTGTGCCTAGATGATTCAGATCAGGAATTTATAACTTGCACCACAGCTTTCTGGAATTCATGTCATTTCACAAGGAACGGAGTGCACAGATAATACGTGTATGGCTGCAACTGGCCTGAGTACAGGACATAGACTGGAAGCATGTTTGGAAAACAAGCCTAGAATCAGCTGTGATCTTTGAATCGATAGTACCTGTTGAAACCTAGACATACCCTGTACCAAAAGATGGTTTCGTCAAATCCTGGGCGGCATAACTTTACTTAAAAAAGCCTTACTACTTGACAGTTGCCATAGCTACAGAAGAAAAACTGAGCAGGGTGGTACCATTAAAACAGCTTGTTCTCCACATTCACTTTGGATTCAGTAGAGAGCATGGTGATAAAAAGAGCACAAACATGCATGCCTGCTCCCTGCCCTTTCCGCCTTTTTTTTCCCCCCCTCTTAACTTCCTCCTTCTTTCTTGACCCATGTCAATATGATGTTGAACTAAAATTTTAGACCAAACTAAACTACAGATTATAGCAAGGGTGTGATATTACTCATATACACCTTTACACCTCTACTAGGAAATCAAATCCAATTAGATTAGAAATAGTGTTTAAAATGTATGTATAACAATTGCTGGGATCCTAAGTTCTTCCATATTCCTTTAATGTTTATTTCAATTACTCTTTTACATACTCAGACAAAATTCCTCACAAAAAAAACTAAAGAAACAAGAAGAATGCAAAAGAAAAGTGTTGTACATATCTAAGAAGAATGAAAACTTTTGGAAGCAAGCAGGGGAACTTCTCAGAGTGTTAAAAGTCCAGAGGGGTAAAGCACAGTGAGGGACAGGGTAGCAGGTAGTTCCCTTTTCTCTTGCACCTTCCAGCTCTTCAATATAATTTATGTTTAACTTGAGAAAGCACTGCTGTGGTAGGACTAATGTACTAATTACTTAGTACTACTTCATTTTAATTTTGGCAATAGAGTCTAGAAGTAGACACTGATTCTCTCAAAGCCTAACATGTACATAGAAAAATCATGTACATAGATCAAAGGTCAGAACCATTCAAATATCTAACATTAGTATTTGAAAACTGATAGGGAAAAAATTATTCTCCTCTTTCCTCCTTTTACATAAGCAAAATTTGCTAACATACTTGGTGATATTTTTCCATTTCCTTGAAGCATAGGAAGGATAAAATTGCACTAGTCATTCCTTTTTAAAAATGTGTAAAACCTAGGCACCAATCTCAGAGCTCCATAGCTCCAGCAGGTGCTCATTTTCACTCTTTGAGGAAGTATCCTTTTGATCCATATTTATCACTTAATTTCTTTCTAATTTTTTATCCCACTTCTTCCCTTCTCATTTTATTTACACTTGAATTCTTGCTTCCTAGCACTTGTATATCTTATTGTTCATTCTAGTGTGTCAGCATTGACCTTCCTTTCTGTTTTTCCATCCCTCTTATCTTACTTTTGCCTTTTGTAGCCTGCTTCATTTATGCCTCTGAACACACTAGGAAACCACACCTCTCTGCAAGTAAAATTTAACTAAATGCTTCAGGAAGGGAGAAGCCCTCAGCAACTGTCTCAAAAGACATCTAAAATAGGAGGAGAATTAAAAGAGAAAAGAAAATTGTGCAGAGTTGCAAGTACTGTTCTGTTGAGGTTGGAGGATATACACCTGAATCAGAGAGACTCCACATTCACAGGTGTATAAAGCCACCTACAGAGGTAGTTTGGATATATTTTTTTAATGTCCTTTACAAATGTTCTCAAGCCACACTGTTGTTTGAACAACGCTTACATTTACCTTTTGAAAAATGGTGTGAAGAAGAAGTATTGCTACCACATTTACATTTTTATAGTATGGCTTGCTCTGAAAGTGTTAGAGGAGATTGCCTGGCTTAAAGCCTGGCTCAATGATTCCTGGAGGATATTTTTTCCTGCAGTATTCAACTACCATATGGAGTGCCAAGTAGCATAAAAGAGATTTCAGAAGCAATTCCATGATTACAGTTACTATACATTAAACGCACAGAAGAACTGTTGTAAATTATCTGTATGGATCTTACATAATAAATTACTTCACTCAGATCACTGGTGACAGGCTTCCATTACAGATCATTTTGTTTAAATGCATAGCAATATTTTTAAGCAAATGACTCCAAGCAGCAGAACTCCTGTGACTCTAAGGCTGTTTTACCCTGCTGCCATTAGATGCCTCCTGAGCAACCTTGAGAAAATGATTCTCCGCCCTATTCAGGTCTGTCTTCGTATTTAGACAGAGCAGGTTTCTTTTTGGAGTAGCATGATCATTCTATCACTTTTAAAATTCTTCATGAGATAGAGCCTATACTAGTGTCCAAGAATTCCTGCAATGTATGATTAGTTATTATTAAGAATTCTAATAAGTTCTGGAATACATGACTGACAAGCTAAAGCAAGAGTTAATTAATTTTAAGTTTTGGACCTGAGTTCGAGTTACACTAAAGAGCAGCTGAGTACTGTACAAGTAACACCACCAGTTAAGACTGATAGAAATGACTCAGAACACAAAGGACAGAAAGGATAAGACTACAGTTCTCCATAGCAACCTTCAGCTCCGCTGAGTATGAAGCCACTCTCCTCCTCTCTCCTACCACTTGAAATCATATATCTTTCATGGTCACTTCATTCTCCACACAAAATAATTCAGTTTACAGCTCCTGGACATGACTTCACTTAACAGCTATCAGCAGCACTCCTTGCCTCCCTCACAGCATTTTTTTAAATTATTATTAATTTTTTTTTGTTTTGCCACCTCTCAGACTCTTTGGTTAACTGCTCTTCTAGCTTTGTAAGGTCACGAAGTCTATAACCAGGAATCATTTGATTCCTAGAAAAATCCCCATTGGATGTGTACAGCAGCAGATTCCTGGAAGAAGCGAAAAGATGCTTTAGAACCCTTCACTGATTTGCAAAGGAAACATACTCTGTACACTGAGTGAAGTAGGTGACTTACACTGAACTAGAAGTACAAGATTGTGTAACTTAAAACTGAACATAAGTGCATATGTACAAAATGACTGAATTAGAACTACAGAATTACCTTAAATCCTGGCATTCTCCAACTTTACAGAAATCACATGGGAAAAAATAAACAATGTTGTTCTTTTATTCTAGGGGTTTCTGGCTTTATAACGCAATGGAAAGCGCAGCAATAATAGCATAGTATCACAGAATTGTAGGGGTTGGAAGGGACCTCCATAGATCATAGAGTCCAATCACCCTGCCAAAGCAGCTCCCTTGCCCAGGTAGGCATCCAGGTCATCCTTGAATGTCTCCAGAGAAGGAAACTCCACCATCTCTCTGTGCAGCTGTGCCAGCGCTTGGTTACCCTCACTGTGAAGAAGTTTCCACACACATTTACGTGGAACTTCCCATGCATCAGTTTGTGGCTGTTTCCTCTTGTCCTATCACCACACTGCAGAGGAGAGTTCAGCCTCGTCCCTTTGCTTCCCATTGCAAATCAGATTCCCTTTGAGTCTTCTTTCCTCAAGGTTGAACAGCCCCAGGTCCCTCAGCCCCTCCTCATAAGGGAGGTGTACTACATCATCTTTGTATCCTTCTGCTGGACTTTTTCAAGGAGATCCAAGCCTTTTTTGTACCAGGGAGCCCAGATCTAGACACAGTACTCCAGGAGAGGCCTCGCCTCACCAGGGCAATGTAGAGAGAAAAGGTCACCTCCCTCAACCTGCTGGCCACGCTCTTATTAATGCGCCCCAGGATGCCATTGGCCTTCTTGGTCACCAGGGCACACTGCTGCCTCATGGCCAACCTGTCATCCACCAGGACAGCCAGGTCCCTCTCCTCAGAGTTCCGCTCCAGCAAGTCATCTCCCAGCCTGCACCAGTGCAAAGAGTAGCAAAGTCCTCAGCTGCAGGAAGTGAGGACTTGCTCAAATACAACAGCCACGAGCACAGAAATAAAAAAGTTGTTTACCTTTAGAAGGCCTCAAGAACACAGGAAACTCAAGTGAAGTACTCTTACCTCTGCTGCCAACCCTTAAATGAGGTCTGGGAAGGGATGGAGCCTGGCTACACCCCTTCCAGTTACTCAGGTACATTGCATGCACCTGAGCTCCCCTGGGTTGGCCCTGCCTTCCCACGAGGTGCTCTATCACTATTTCGAGCAATGATTTAGCATTTCCACTTCAGGTTTTATGTACGTTTTTAGGCTGAAAAAAACAAACTCAATTTCTTCTTAACCTCCCTCTCTGAAATTCCACCACATTTTACTAGAAACCCTGTAAATTTCAGAAATAGTGTCGGTTTTTTTCCCATTATTTTTATTTTCTTGCAATTTTCTCCCCATCAGCTTCTGAGGGAAGTGTATTTCAGTAGTCACAGCCTTTACACTTTCTGTTGCCTTATTTTTAAAATATTTTTTTTTCTTTCCCCACTCTCGTTACATTTTTTATCTTAAGCATCTTTCACTCCCTCCTCCTCTACTGCTTCTTTTCTGCCCACCTGGTTTCTCTTGCCAGTATCTCTCTCTCCTACTCGTTATGCCAATGATCTCTCTTTACAGCTCTTCCAAGTCTTCCTCTTCACTTTTGCTTGCTTTTTCCTTGGGAACTAAGACTCAGGAGTTTTCCTGTGTTGATTTCCCACAGTCATCACCACACTGTTGCTTTGATACTATCAGAAATAATTTCAAGGCCACCTGAAATTTCTGTAACTTCAAGCAGTATGGTAAGAAACAAATGATTAACTTCTATATAATATACAGATGCTGAGAATTTTCAGGAATTCTTATCTTTGCTGCACATAGTATATTTATGATGCAACTGCACGTGCTGCTGTATAACATGCTAGACATATCTTTTCAAAGAGGCAATCTTAGATACCAGAAATAAAAGTCTAACTCACAATGACTGAAAATTTTACTGAAGTTTTACACCCTTTCAGTTTCAGGCAGAGACTAATAACTGATGTGCCTATAATAATTAGTCAAGTTATCAGAAGATACTTTTAAAATTAGGTGTTTGTTACATTTGCCCTATTGTGCCTGGTTATACATAGCAACTGTTCATCCCTTGCTGGAAGTATCAGCTCATCAAGGTATTTTTATAACTTTCCCTCTCACTCATACACAAACACCTGAAAACAGTGAAGGAGGCTGAATCAGAGGTCAACAGTGCTAAAAATTTCTCTCCCCAGTCCCTTCCCAATACTGCACAAAAGTACCAATTTCTTCAGGGACAAATCCTTGCTCTGAAGGATTATCTTCTCTTCTGTCGGCAAAGAGAAAAGATTTGGAAGAAACGGTAACCAAAGCAGAGTAAAGAGCCAGGGCCCCCAAAGCATGGCTACAATAGCATGTAACTGCCCATCCTAGCCCTACCCTACTCCTGTCTCAGGACCCCGTGTAAGCCAGTGCCCCAGTGAGTCCTCAACAGAGTCACTCCAACTCCTCACAGCTCAGCCCTGCCCAGCTGAGCCTGCTCCCAGGCCTCCATCTGGGCTCAGCCTCTTCCCAGCACTAGGGATGACTGTGGCAGCCTCTGGCTGTGGTGCTCCTGGCTGGGGCAGAGAGATAGATCTTGGTGTCAAGCCTTGCCTACCTGTCCCCACTGCTCCCTTCCCCATGGAGCAGCTGGGCCTGGCAGTGAGTGCAGAACCACTACCTATATCCCTTAGTCTAGCTGATGGAGAAATAAAAAGCTGAAACAACAACAACAGCAAAAAAGGCGTAGTCTAACTCATACATTGTGCTTGTTGAGGGATGATATGGATAATGCAAAAATAATGAGTTGACTAGACTTTGGTGATAAAAGGGAAACACTAGGAACTTCTAAGTGCAAGAAGTCATTGGAAACCTTACAGATAATTACTGTGATATGCTTCAACTCAACATTTATTTTTCTCTTCTTGACATAGAAGATAATAAATAATGAAAAGGTCAATGCATCATTTATGGTGTTTTTAATATTTGAATTTTGGGGAAAAAAAATAGAAAAGAGTTCTAAAGCATTTTGAATATATGCGTAATTTATGGATTTCAGTCTAATGTTTAAAATTCAACGACACATTCGCATATAACACACACTTTATGTATTTCCTGAAAAGCTGAAACAAATTAGTTAGGAAGACTCCATGCTAATAATAATAATAATAATAACAACAACAAAAAAACAAACAACAACAAAAAACACCACAAATAGTCTAAAATGGCTGTAGTGTGAATTGCTGCTAAATCTATGTTTCTACTTGCAGCAAGAAAGACAGATATTTTATCTTACTATCTGCCATAGCCCATATCATTATGACAGAAAGAGAGAAACACTTGGACAAGATTTGTTTCAGGGCAGAAAGGTATAAGCCAGTTTTCTGATTCTATTCATAGAATCACCACGGCTGGAAAAGACCTCTAAGACCAAGGTGCAGCCTCACCAGAGCTGACTATAGAGGGATGATCACTTCCCTACTCCTGCTGACTACACTAATTCTCATACCAGCCCGGATGCCATCGGCATTCTTGGCCACCTGGCCACACTGTTAATCAGCGTAAGTAGCTGTGATGAAGCTGTGAGCTGAATTTGTAAATATGAAATCTTGAATTTATAGTGAGCAATTTGTAAAGAAGAAAGACTGACTTAGAACCTCAGCATTAAATAGTACTTCCAAAGAACCATTCAGAATGAGAGTATGTTTACTTTTCAGCTATGAAATAGCAATATATGTCTGTCTTTATCTTATCCTAGTCTATAAATAAAACACAAATGCCAGTATGTCCCAGCTGCATAAGAGCTACCCCAGTTGGTTAAGACAGCTCACAGTGAAGCCTGCAATCACAGCAGGATGATTACTCATTTACCCACGCCACAGGCAAAGAAAATATTTGCTTGTGACACTCAAAACAACCTATATTTGTTGTGAGTGGTCCATGCCACATGTTCAAGTTCCTGACTGCAGTAGGAAGATGTCCTTAAATTAAGATTGACATGACAAATAGAAATGTCACTTCCCTGTTGGAAAAATTAGAATTGGAGAAAAGAGTTTTAAACCTCACCAGAACTGATCACTGTGACTTGTCTCACCTAATAATGAAGGAGGAAGAATTAAATCTGCAGTAACAGTGATAGCTTTCATCTGACAGCTAAGAACTGTTAGGACATAAAAAAACATTGTGTATAGCTGTGAGCTCAAGAATTACAATGTAAAGGCCTTATCTTAACACTCTGTAGTTAATAACACATCTTCTGATTTCAGAAAGAAAAAACAACAACAAAAAAAAACTGAAAACCAAGCATAGGGACTTTTTCCTTCTACTCCCACATCTATTCTCCACCTCCCACTCCTGACATATTATGAGAAGAATCTTAGACACATGATGGAACAGTTGATTTTTTTTCTATGACCCACTCAATCAGAAATTAAAGAACCACTCCTGGTAAAACACTGCAGTTCATAAGCAGTGGGATAAGACTGAGAGATATGCTACAAATGAGTCTGTAAAATTCTTTAAGCGTTGGAGATGTTGCACAAGATTTTGCACCAAAGATTTGTTTTCTTGGATTTTGTGAGAAGCAAATACTTAAACAAAAACAAGAACAGAAGAAATTGCCAGCAAATGAATTTCACTTCCATGAGAAATGTCAACGTTTTGGAAGACAAATGTATCCTATAAAGAAGACAAAGTGAAGCCATCTTGTTTTCCGTCCCTTTCTCACACAGACTCTGCAATTGAAAAAGATCATAAAAATTTTTCTTGTAGACAACTATGCAGCAACACTAAATAATTCACTAGATTCCTCCTGCAGACCATGGCAAAAATAAATAAATAAACAAATAAAAAGCAATATCTTTACCTTTTTTGAGTGCTATCACAAATAAAAGAGAGAAGATACTAAATCTGGATATAGTTCGTTTTGGTTCTAAGCAGAGCAATGGAAATGAAGTAGAACAGTAAAATGATCTTAGAAATTCAAATAATTAGAATATGGGACATTATTTTGCCTGTGTTAAAAGCTATCTGTAATACTAATCCTTATGTGTCTGCATGAATTTTAAATTCCTGTTTGGATGGGGAAAAAAAGAAAAAGACAAAAATAAAATCTCACTCGATCTACATACTTCAAAATCATTGTTCATTCCCTTGCTATTTGTTTTGAAGTGAAGTTATCAGCTCATATAGAAAAAAAAAAGCATAAAAAACTATTTATGTATTGAAAAATTTGGAATATATACAGTGAGCTTAATAGGATTTATGTTCAAGAGAAATAAGCGTTAGAAAGTGATACAAAGCAGCAACATCTTTTTCAGGAGGCAGTGCTGCTGCAGATGGGAACTGAGGAAATGAATCAATGATGGCTTAATGAATACACCCTGAATGTAACCTATAAATCCCCGCTTTTCTACTTAAAGCAAGTCATTTGACTCGCTGGTTTGTTTCGCATTCAGTAATTTATCCATTTTGGCTGTTTAGACTGGAACTCTTCAGGGCAGAGATTATGCTAATTGTAAAAGAGTGCATGTGTGTTTTTCCAGGTCCTATCAAAAAGTCTTCTCAATCCCTTCAGTTCCACCTAGAGGCACAAATGTACAACAGCAGCAGGAATACTCAACGTGTACATAAAGACTATGAGTAGGAGGAGGAAAAGCCTCTGCTCATTGGGTCAAGGGAAAAAAGTAAATATGAGAAGTGTGAAACTATAGGAGTATGAATTTAATGAATCTCTGTGTTGGCAGCTGATTTTTAGATCCAGCTGAAGAATTTACTGTGTTAAATGCATTTATGTCTATTCCTGGAAAGATTTTCCTGTGTCTGAAGCACAGAAGCTTATTTTGAAACATTTCCGGCACCACCCTTATTATTATTCAATTTGCTGAAATCAAAAGGTCACTTTGTCCCAGAATCACAGAACACAGAACGACAGGGGTTGGAAGGGATCTCTGAACATCATCTAATTAAACCACACTGCTAAATCAGGTTTCCTAGAGTACATTGCACGGGAAAGCATACAGGATAATTCTGAATATCTCCAGAGAAGGGGATTCCACAACCTCCCTGGGCAATCTGTTCCACACACTTTTTAATGCATCCCAAGATAGCACTGGCCTTCTTGGCCACAAGGGCATTCTGCTGGCTTATGGCCAACCTGTTATCCACCAGGACAAACAAGTCTGTCTCTGTAGAGCTCCTTCCCAGCAGGTTAGCCCATAATCTGTACTGCTGCATGCAGTTATTGCTCCCCAAGGGCAGGATTTTGCTTTTGCCTTGCTGAACCTCTCTGCCTGTCCATGTCTCACTAAAGGGCAGCACACCCTTCTGGTGTGCCAGCTACTCCTCCCAGTTTTTTATCAACAAACTCACTGAGGGTGCATTCTGTCCCTTCATCCAGATGTTGAACAAAACCAGACTCAGTACAATCCTCTAGCAAACACAGCTAGCTACAGGCCTCCGAACAATCTCGGCACCACTCACTGCAACACACTGCCAGTCAGCCAGTTCTCAATTCACCTCTCTGCCCACTCATCATCTATCCCATACTTCCTAAGCTTACCTACGAGGATTGTATGTTATGACAGTGTTAAAGTCACAGGACAAAGATGAGGTCTGCTAAAACAGACTGATTTGTTAGTTTATTTTCTCCTATATCTACAGAGAACTCTGGATTCTGTAATTAAGCTACTGGAAGGGAAAATATTAGAATAATAAAGCACTTCTGACATGATTTTTTAAAGCCTGTAAAAAACTAGTCTGATTTTATGATTCCTGGTTTTCTAGTATGTATGGATATTATTACCATGACCACTGCAATACTCTTTTGAATCTTAATGATATACAATCTGTTATGAGATGCTAAATGTACTTGGAAGTAAATACTCAAACTACACAGTGCTGAAGTTCACACATATATGATTACACTTCAGACATATCCAGTACAAACACTGTAGGTCGCATACTTATCTGATATACTTCAGTGTTGTTTGACAGATTTCAAGCTACACATAAGAATCTTCCAGTATGTTTATTAAAATGCCATAACTCAAGAATCATCTTTCAAGATCCGTCAAAAACATGGCATAACCCATTCCAACATGAAGGCACAAGGTTTGCTTAAAGCAGTGTTGTTCAATAACTACTTCCAATAATTATTTTATTACATATCAGTGTTCTGTAGAACTATTTCCTGTGGAAAAGCGGACAACTAAAAGTAACTCAATATGTCTAAGATTTGACTCTTAACAATATAGTGTTCATACCCTCATCTGAACAGTGTTTCAAAAGCTTCTGAAGAAAGCTTTCTCTCAGAAAAAAAAACACAAAACTTTTACTCAAGTCTGAAAATTCAGCCAGGCAAAAGATCTTTCAGGCCAGGTAACAATCTTTCATGTCTTCTATTTCAGCATGAGAAACTTGAAGAAAATAATAGAACTCTTCCCTCTAGTTTCATTTTATTGAGTCAATTTTAGATCACTATGTCCAAGGCTACAAGGCTATCTTATGGAAACTTTTTTTTTTTTTCAATCAGTGTGCTTCTGGTCTACCAAAACCAAGTTCTGAAGATACAACATACAGCATTTAATTAATGAAAATAAAAAATCTAATAACTCTGGTACATTGAAATAATGAGGTCCTACCATTTACTCAGTACAGTTTTAAGTCATATTTATTTCCCTAGTAGCTTTAAAATAGCCTCACTGAAGGTCAAATCTGACATTTGTATTTATGAAGGATATCTAATTCTATTTCATTGGATGATACTTTACCAGCTTTTCCCAAATCAATTTTGACTCAAATAGACTACCACTTACATCTTTGTCCTTCTCCACATCATTAATGTGTAATATTACATCTATGTGCCCTACTTTTGTCACTCATGCCCAGGAATGAATTCAGATTGAAAGTGGTAGAAGAAAGGGTTGCTCTATTTTATTTTCCCTATCCATTTTGAAAGAGAACTCTTTTAGAGTTTAATGTGTTAAATCAAAAACAAAGCAAAACAAAGACTGAAAAAAATGGAGAACAGTGGTTATATCTACCAGCAAAATAATGAGGGAAAAGAGCAGTTTATCCCGGACAACACTGGTGCATGGACAAGTTACAGACTAACAGGTTTTGTGTTGGAACTTCAATAACAGAAACTTATGTAATTGCCAGCCCAAGCTGTTGAGTACACAGTGAGCCAAGTGTTTTTGCCCAGTCCTGCTTGATATAGAGTGAGAAAATGCTGAGATATTGTGTTGTGATCAGTCCTTTCTTATTGGTATTTAAATTTTCTAGTATGTTTTTTTCTTACATTATACCGGAAAGACATCTGCAATATATATTAATTCTGGGGCTTGGAAACATAACTGCATAAGCAAGTCCATAGCAGACTGATCTTGAAACAGTCCCAATTACAGTGTTGTAAGTATCAGCACATCCATCAGTGGGAGATATAGCCATAAAAGTGTGCTTTTACAGCTAGGTCCAGCTTTGGGTCATCTCAGTCATGTTATGCTTTTGGCTTTGTAAACATGAAAGGTTTCTGGGGGAAAGTGACAGCATGAAGTGTTGTTCAATTGAAATGCTACAGCTGGTTCTACTAGCTGACAAATCTTGATTCTTCCTTAGTTGATTGCTAAATCATCCTACAGATATGGAAAATATATTAATGTTCTTTTATATTATTTTAAGTGTAGTAAGTGTAGTAATGGCAAAGATACATTCTACATGGAGACATTGTCTGACTTTACCAGCATGCACATGTGAATCTCTTCAAATCAGGGTTTCCTACAAATGAAACTCATCTAAGTCCTTCATTACCAATGTTCACAGAAATACCAAGTTTTTGGTTTCTTTAATTCTCATGTAAACAAAGAAGTTAAACTAAAAAAAAAAATAAAACAAAAAGGAGGAAATAGAGGAAAAGAAAACAGTACCTTAATTTGTTACATTTTTGCTTCTTACTATGAGAGTAAAAGTCTAGATAAATAATAACCTTTCCCACATCAGGGTGGGAAGATCAGTTATTAAGAGAAAAACACAATAATGGCTATATAGCTGTCTGCTTTAATTTATTTTCTGCATTTATAAACAGCAAATCTTCTCTGACTCAAAAAATAATATTGGGTACCTTATATAGTACATCATTTATGGAAACAATTATATTTACTTAACTCTACCCTGTTCAATTGGGAGTCATGCTCTTTTTACCCTAAATTTACATTAAAAAACAAACAAACAAACATACAGAAAACAACTACACTGTTTAAAGACATTGTAAGTGTATTGGGTGGGTCTGGATAGGTTTACCTGTTAATATAGTGATCTTAATTTCAAACTGTTTAACTCAATCTCATAATAGTTGATTTTCATCCTGGAGAATTTGTTCAGAAGTATTTAGATGGTTTAGAGTCCTTAGCAGAGGTCAAGCTACAGTAGATGCAGTAAACTGTCTCCATTTATCAGATTATCTTTCTCTAGACCCTCTAAATATGCTGTCATATGGGCTGGGAAACTAGAAAAGTTCCCCCCATCCCTTAATGAGCCCCATCTTTCTACTATGGAGGCCAGGCCATACCAAGGGGATCCTAGGAATTACAGGGAAACAGGTATCATACATATCAAACAACCCACTACACCTTTTAAGAATGCCACCTTGTGTTACTTTTGTAGGTTGCTCCTGACTAACTCAACAAATGCATTGGGTAAGAAAAGGCATGAAATTGCATCTGATCAGCTTTAGGATAGATAGAAAGATAGTAGTCATGGGCTAGTAATAGGAAAAGACCAGCTTATCCAGGTCCAAAAAGACAGGACTCACTGAAAGCCCCCAGAGGAAAGCATCTCTATTTGTAGATTACTTCTGTCTTGGCTACCAGCCCTTAAATGAGACTAAGGAAGGATGGATCCACACCTTTTGGTCACACAGGTGAACTGCTTGCACCAGTGCTCCTCTTCACCAGATGCTCAATCACTGGCTCAGGCTATGACTGAACAGTTCCCATGCAACGAGACATACTGATGTTTCTGCAATTTGTTCTCTTCCTGCAACAGTTTCTCTCAGTAACGAGCCTAAACCACAACCAGTAGGATGCCTGATGAAGTGCTCTGCCATATAAAAAATAAGAAATGTTTGAACGCTGACTTTCTGACTGGGAGTCCTTCCCTCTCTAACAAAATAAATTGTTAGACATTATATATCTAATATGAGATAAAGTGTGTACACACATATACAAACAGTAAATCATTTGATCAGTACTCCAGAAGAAAGAAGTTGCTGTTATTTCAGTCCATTCTATTAAAAAGGAACTTCTGAATGAGCTTGCTTCCTGGAAACAGAGGTATTTACTCAGGGATTCCATAATGGTTTCCAGACAGCAAAACCATTCTTCTCCCACTGTAAATAGTAGCCAGGTCTGAGAAAAGCTCAAAGTGGTACATGTTAGTGCGTGTATTAGTCAAAATATTTTCAGTTTCCAGTGAAATTATTATAGCATAGAGTGGATATTTGCACTCAACTAAAAACACACTAATTTGTTCTGGGAAATGGGAAATTCACATTCTAAATATTTATTTTTTATAGGACATATGAAGCAATGGAGTCATGGTATATATGCAGAGCAGTCCATGAGACAGACAACTGACATAAAAAGCACTGTTGATTGTCTCTCATCATATTTTATTTTTTTTTTAACCAAAAAATAATTTATTAATAGTTGCTGTGTGACCTTTTTTTTCTACAAAAGATTGTCTGATTCAGATGGAACACTTGTAATTTGGAAGCAAGTGAGAACACTCTACTCATGAAGACTTGCATACCTGAGGGTAATTCCTTTTCCCCTCACTAAATGTACAGAATATAATTTGGCTCTTAAAATTAATTCAGACTGCTATAAAATCAATGTTTGCATTAAAAGCAGATCTCTGGTTTAGCATAGTTTTCAGTTAAAGCTTTCAGCAGAGCTATTAAAGAAGATACCAAAAATCTGCATGCTCTACCAATGAACTAATTTTTTTTTAATCTTACTTTTGCTAGTTCCTAACTGAAATTAATATTATTTCTCTAAAGTTTAAAACTTGTTTAAAATGAAGAGAAAAACAGTTTATGCTTCAACGATCAGTTCTTAAATGAATATGGATTTCTAGAAATATACTATAACAAGAAAAATTAAGTAGATTTATCCTCTGTTGATATTATGTAATGCCTAAAATGCCTTGGGAGAGGCCTTCAATTTATCACATACCTATTGTTGACACTATGTATTTTTATTTGCATTATATGCATATTTGTCAGCAAGAAAGAAACATTGTCTGGGCACATGCATGTATACACACACATGTTCTCAACAAGTCACACTGAACACGTTTATCTTGACTGCCTCATGAACAACTGTCAAACAGTTTTTCTTGCTGAATGAAATAAATTTATAAGAATGTCCATCTAAGTATATCAGTTCTATATAACATAAGTAGGTTTAGTTAATAGATTACAATGGTTCTGAAGTCCAAGAAAGATTGTTTCTCTGTCATAATAGGGCAGGGATTTATGTCTTGGTTCCCAAAATATTTTCAGTTTATTTGAGATTGAGGAATTTGAGAAAGGTATCCTGTGCTGAGCTGCTTCTACCATAGCTAGGCTGCTAACAGTATTCAAACAAGTTAGATGAAGGTAGTGTAGATAACATATTGACGCTGCACCACAGTACACTGCAGTGACTAGGCATAGATGTAGCTTGTAAATGTTATTTTTTGTTTGAATCTACAAGTCCTTGAAGCTTGATGGCATCTGCAGTGATACTTTAAATATTGTGATCAACGTTACTGAGTACTGGATAGGAAAATCAAGGAATCTAGAAATAGTAAAATGTGGGATGCTTCTTGGTAGGTGTTATTTTGCAGTTCATCACAAGTACAACACTGAAATGTTGCCATTAGTCACATATACTTGTTGCCATTTTTATGCACACGAGAAGGACTTAAAATGAGGAGAAAACCAAACAACTCTATTATCATCATCTTGATATATATATTTTTTCCTCTCTTACATGCAGGATTTTCCTCTTTTTCTTCCTTTCTTTCAAAACCATTACAAGTTGGGAAAGCAATATAATATACAAAATATTCCCTGAAAATGTGCATCTCTTGGTACAAATATAAGCATATCTGGAAAGTCTGAGGATATATGATAGAGGGCTTTAAATAGTCTTATGTAAAATTTTTCTCACTTAATTTTTAACAAAACATCTTTATATTTATAATCTTAAACACAGAATATTTCAATTGTGTAAAGACATGGTGGTTGAGTCACCATCTCTGGAGGCGTTCATGAAATGTGTAGATGTGTTACGAAGGAACATGATTTAATGGAGAAATATTGGTGGTAGGTGGACAGTTGGACTAGATGATCATAGAGGTCTTTTCCAACCTTAACGTTGCTATGATTCCATGGTCCTGAGTATCACCACCCTGTGGTTTCTGGTAAGACTGTTCAGATGATTCAGATTTATTGATTCAGATCTATTTGAAATCTTAATCTAATAATATGGTAAGATATAGGACTCTGGAGAAATTGTAATATGGTAAAAGCACACTTGAGAATTATTTATTGGTGAACTAAAAACAATATATTTTTGAGTTCCATCTGACTTTTAAAAGGCACCAAATGTGTAGAAAGAAAAAGGTCTGATTTGGTTCAAATTTGTCCTGGAATTAGAGAAATAGTTAGAGAAAATAAGTATAAAGAGCCAGACGATTAAATATCATGACAATTCTGACTGTCATCAGTCTTACTGAGACAAATGGCATGTACAAGCATGAGAGTTAAGTGATTCTGTGACTCAGTTTCTGTGAACAGTAAACTTACCTACAGATAGGTAGGTGTTTGAAGACAGTGTTCACAGCAGCCTTGTAGTTGTAGCAAGTATACACAAAATGATCAAGAAAAAACTCACAAATGTTTAAAGCACCACTTTTTTGGCATCTAAGGGGATTTTCATCTGATACTGCTTTCCATATACAGATACCTCCTGCTTACAAGTGATCGACCTGCTCACTTTTAAACAGAACTATCAGAGAATTAGAAACAGTGCTTGGTGCTCTAAACACATTAAAAAAAGAGGGACATTTGGCTTTTAGCTCCTCATTTTGCTCCTCAGAAGGAGTTCAGAAGTAAATCTGAGATTGAAGAGTCTGGATTGAAGGTCTTTCTCAATCTAAAAACTCTTGAGTTGTGCCAAAGTTGGCATATAAAGTTATGATTTATACAGCCAGGAAATGACAGAGGATACCTAACCAAGTGAGGATGCCTTTCCCTTTATGTGGGTAAGTGTGGAAACCCTCTTTCAAAGACATTCACAGAGATTACTAAAGAGTCAGTCACATTATGAAAGAGAACTCACATGGATGCAGAAGCTTTGGGTTCAACATCCAGTTCTGTTCTCTCCTTACTTTATCATCACTCTGGAAGCCAAATAAACACCTCTGGGGTTCTTTTCTCATTTATAAAGCAGTATTTATTTATTTATTAAATCTGGCGGATGTTATGATATCATTATCATCTCAGTATATCAGTATATATTGTATCTAAGTCATATCTTATTTTTGCAAATAATTTCAAAATTGTATCAAAGAAAGTGCCCTTCAAAACTGTAAAAAGACATTGAATATATCTAAATAGCAGTAGAAACTGAACTTATATACTATAAGCCTCCAGAATTTCATGTTAACTCTCATCATAATAACGTAATTTGCATGTTAAGTTCACAAAAATACCAAATACATTATAAGGAGTTGTATGGGAACTGTTGAATCATGGCCTGAACCACTGATGGACCACCTGAGGAGTGCACTGAGTTAGCTGCAAGAGCACAGGTGAAGGCAATGCACCTGTGTGACTGGAAGGGGTGGAGTCAGACTCCATCTCTCCCAGATTCTGTTTAAGGGCTGACCACCACCAAGGAAGGATCTCTGGCTGGAGAGATTCTCCTCCTGTGTGGAGTTTCTCCCTGTGAGCATTGACCTTTGGAGATAGGTGAGCATTTCCCTTAGTACTGATTGTCTCTTTGCCTTTTTGATAATCTTATTAAATTACACCATCTATCAAGTATCTTGTTTGACAATACCATTTGGTATTATTCATTTTGTTTTCCATCTTGCAGGAGTCATTCTGTTTTTCTGGTTCTGCACTTCAATGTAAATCAGGGTATACAGTCCCTTAATTTTTGTCATCTGAGTTTGTGAAATAACTCCTGCATTTGTGCTGACTGCTTTAGAGGGATTCTGGCTTCAGGTTCTCAGTCCAGCATGCTGCTTCATCCCAGATCCTCAAATAATCTGTTGGCAAGCTTGACATCAAGAATATATCTGTGTTAGTGAATGAGCTGACTGTAATAGGATGACATTTTTAGTTCATATTTTTTATATTTGCAAAGATAACTTTTTAATTTAAAGAATAAATATTTTTCACTGCTTCCAGAGAGTATCATTGGGATAACAAGTAGCACTGGGATTCGTAAACATACCCTGTGAAATTTAGAATTATTATTTATGTTACTTAGAGTAATAGCATGGATTACAGGACGGTATCCCCAGCACGTGCACTTGGTGTGTTACTGTATTTAGTTAACTAGCTATGTAGGGAATCAGTATCAGAGAAGATGAAAACAAGAAATCATCACAAACGCACTGTTTTCACCTAAAACTCTTTTCAGCCACAATCTAGCAGATATTCAAAGAAAAAATATTTTCATTAAATTACCTTGATTGGAGTAAAGAAATATACTATATTAACAAAATTTAAACTCTTTAAAATCCTGATATACATTTGTAATACCCTTACTAATGTCTAGCCGTTCAGCATAACTTAAGGTTAACAAAACATTTTATTCATATGAAGTGGTATTAATGTCCTTAATATCTTAAAATAATCATGACTAATTGATTAAAAATCAAAACATTGTTAAATATTTTAAGCTTTTTTGAGATTTTCAATTTTATGGAAAAGTTCAGTTCATGCTAGGTAAATTTCTTTAATCAACTGTCAAAAAATGTAATGTTGGCCTCCACTGTTTCTTTTATAATGGACTTTAAACAGCCCAGCTCGTAAGAGAGTGGTGACTTGTACTCTCAGTCATCAGGACAGAGATGAATTAAATACAATAGGAGTAGAGTATAGGGCAAACATAACCTAACTTGGGTGGAACTCCTCACAGAATGGAAGACAATGATGTTCACATACACTTTGGTTGTTTTTTTTTTTTGTGAAGAAATGGAATGCATGGAATACATTTAATGACTTTTCCTCTTGAGTCTTTTACTTATAGTACACAGAACTGTTTATATTCAAGGATATTTAGAGCATGACACCCAAATATGCAAGCAGGGTTAACTAAGGGAAACTCAACAGAAAAGATGTCAAGAAATTTGTATATTTTCTTGTAGGTTTGCTACATATCAGTGAGAAAATCTACAGCTATTATGCTAGAAATATTACAGTGCAGCTTTGTGAATACTGGGATGATTTAAATCATGAAAGACATAAACATCTATCACACTGCGCTCAAATTCTGATAATAAAATTCTTGAAAATAACTTCAACAATAGTCTAAGAAAGTCAACCACATGCATATGTATTTCACTTTTTTTCCCCACCCTATGTGTGACTTTCCAGTAAATAGTCCATGTACAAAATTCTAGATTGAATAGTGTTCAGATTTCCCTCAGTGACGACCTAAGGAAAGCAACTGACGTCATGAATAGGCACGTGAAGGTCTTTGCTTCCCTCTAGTGACTGCTCCAGGAAGAGTTTTTGCTGAATCTGCTCACCTTGATCAAGTATGGCACAAAGACTTAGTGAAGGCTTAACTACGTATTCAGATACCTGTATCCGTGAGTCGCTGATACTGCATGGAAGATATACTTGTGACGGCACTTGATAAATACTACAGATTTTAATTTGGTATGTGCTTTTTTTTTTGTGATGGAATTTTAGTTTTATCAGTCAGATATGATTTTGGTGTTAACAGTCCAAGAACAACTGGGGGTAACATCTAAGATGCATTTCAGAATACATCTCTGTACATTCAGAATATTTATTTTCAGATCATTTTGACATGAAAACACTGTTCTTGTAGAAAGACAGCCAAGTGTTGATGAGTAAAGGATCATATAATTCATCAGAGGGAATACTTATTTCAATTAGTTATATCCATACATTTGTTAGTAAAGACAAGCAATCCCACAATCTGTAAAGGGTCCAAAATGTCTTTTATTATACCATTCATTTTTTTTGTATTTATACTATCTGCAGTTCTGTATTCACTGTGCTGACTGTAAATTTAAAAATAATGGGAGTAGCTATTGAAAACAGCATGAAGTATTATCTGCTTGTAAGCAACTTATGTATGTGATCTGTACTGCTATTCTGAAAGGTATAGGAGAGAAAGACAGGGGTACAGCTCCTTCTTACATAGATACAAAATATTTCACTGATTTTTTTTCATTTTGGGTTGATTTGAGAAGATTTCATTTTTAAGTTGCATAATACAAAGACCTTATTTCTATGGCACTACTTCTGTCAGATAAACAAAAATTCTTCAGGACTGTCAGCAGTCACATTCCCATCATAACAAATAGGAAAAAATTGGAAATATTTTAAAGGCATTTAACCCTCCTGCATCATCGCACAAAAGTGACAATCCATACTGAGACTAGTTAGAAATTTCCCTCAGTTAAGGTTTGAGAGTTTGGAGCTTGAACTCTGCTGTGGTTTTGGGTGACCTCAGACAAACAACTTTGTCCTGGTTTCTCCCACGTTTAGATAAGTGAGGGCATTACCAACCTTGTGGTAAACTGCTTTGACATCTACATGTGATGTACTATAAGAGGTGCATGGTGTGAGGAAAGTTGAAAAACTTTCTCTGCTTTAATTATCTTATGTTCCTTTCAAAGCTGCACTGGATTTTAAACAGCTTTCCCCTACAAGCATCAGTCCAAGTCTAGCACTGTGATGGGTTTACAGATCTCATTTGCTGCATTCCTCATTGAGTTTATAGCAAGGAAAACAAAGATTCAATTTTATTTGACTTGGTAGCATCCATGACTTTTTATAGAAACAAAGATACAAAACACAAGTATGACCAAATTATTTGTTGCTGTAAACATTATTCAGACTGTTTATCTTCTGCCTGCACTATATACAAAGTGTCATGTCTGTCAAATGGTACAAATCAAATATTTAAAATTGATTATGAAAATACAACTGCTAGGCTTTATTCACATTTCAGAATCATAACTGATTTCTACTGCAAGAAAACACTATTTTTAGTCTTTGGGAATCTGTATCCACATAAAAGCAATAAATAGCAATTGAGTTCCCAACAAATAGACTTGATTAACCACTCAGCAGAAATTAAAAAGAAAGTGAACTTATTATCAAGAACTAACTTAATTTCCTGTTTTTTCTGTAAATCTCAGGAGGTCATGTAAGCCTGTTCATGACAGTGTAGGTGTCAGTGAAAAGCAGTGTTATAAAAAGAGAACTAAATAAGAACTAAATTATAAATTCCTCCCATGTATATAATGAATCATTTTCTTATATGACTTAAGCAAAGAAAATTCTGGTTTGCCTCTTTTTCAATATAAAACCACTTCATTTTATATCATGTGCTATCTACATATTTCAGTACTGAGTACTCCTGAATTACAATATAATTTTATCAGTCTGTAAATTTAAATTTGTTTTGATTGAGATTGTATGTGGCTTGTCCTCTGATCTGATCTAAATCAGTCAAAACATTTTGGTTGTCTGCAAGAGATTTTGAAATAGGCTTCTCATTCCATGTAGTTCTAATGAAAATCATCTCTGAAGAATATATTTCTGTAATATCTTTCAAATCTACATGCAAGATTAAAAGAACCAGAATACTATGTAGTGTGCTACTACACAGACTGTTATGTACAGTTCTTAATAAAAGTGGGTTCTCCAGAATGCATTTCTGTCTTAAGTTCATTAGCATTAACACTTCCATTACATTTCACAAATGTAAGCATAGAAGCTAGTGCAGAAAGCAAATTTTTTGAAGTTAAAAGAACAAGCAAAGCCTCAGCTGGTATACTATACCTACATGAATTACTCTCATTAGTTTTTTATTCTAATTATATGGAAATCTATTATTTCCTCCATAGATTTCTAGTGAACAAAACATTATGACAGTAAAAAAGCATAAAGTAAGGAGAGGCTACTATTTGTATTTCAGGAAGTGAATTCTGATTTTCAGTATTCTAATTATTAGATAACCAGCTTCAGACATTTTGAGTTGAATGGTATAGTCATTTAAAGATGAATGCTTTTGGCAGCTCATGGCTCAGACTGGTGTACTTTTGCTGGGTAAAAAAAAAATAAAATAAAAAATGAGTGAATAACTGGCTGAAAGGCAAGACCCAGAGCGTGGTGGTGAATGGAGTTAAATCCAGATGGTGACTGCTGCTCCTCAAGGGTCAGTATTGTGGCTGGGCCTGTTTATTATCTTTACTGATGATCTGGATGAGGGGATTGACTGCACCCTCAATAAGTTTGCAGTGACACCAAGGGAGGAAGTGTTGAGCTGCCTGGAAGTAGAAAGGCTATACAGAAGAATCTGGACAGACTGAATTGATGGGCCAATTGTATGAGGTTCAACAAAACATCATGCTGATCCTGCACAACTGTTGACAACCTCATGCAATGCTACAGACTTGGTGCAAAGTGCCTGGAAAGCTGTCCATGAGAAAAAGATCTGGGGGTGGTAGCCAACAGCTGGCTGAACATGAGCCAGATGCCTGTCCAGGTAACCAAAATGGCTAATGGCATACTGGCTTGCATAAGAAATACTGTAGCCAGCAGCAGCAGGGAGGTGATCATCCCCCTTGTACTGAGCTGTGGTGAGGCCCCACCTCAAGTACTGTTTCCAGTTTTGTGCCCCTCCTTACAAGAAAGGCACTGAGGAACTGGAGCATATCCAAAGAAGGGCAGTGAAGCTGGTGAAGGTCCTGGAGCAGAGGTTTTATGGGGAGTGGCTGAGGGAACTGGTATTGTTTAGTCTGGAGAAGAGGAGGCTTAGGAGAGATATTATTGCTTTCTACAGCTACCTGAAAGGAGGATGTAGCAAGGTGGGGCTTGGCCCCTTTTCCTAGGTAACTAGCAATGGGATGAGAGGTAATGACTTAAAGACCAGGGAAGGTGCAAGTTAGTTACTAGGAAAAAGTATACTGTTTCAGAGAGTTGGAACGCACTGGAACAGACTGCCCAGGAAGGCAGTAGAGTTGCTGATGGTGTTCAAGAAATATGTAGATGTGGCACCTAGAAACATGGCTTAATGAGCATGATGGTGATATGCTGCTGTTTGGAATAGATGATCTCAGAGGTCTTTTCAATCTTAAAGAGCCTATGATTTCATGATATTTTCAAAGGCTTGCAAGTCCACACCAAAGAATACGAGTAACAGTTCATCATAGTAGCTTAGAAAAAGTAATTGTCATGGTTTTATGATTTTTGGTATTGGTATTCCACATCATAACATCATGTAGTATATTAAGAGTTAAAGCTCCAGCTCCGTGGATCATCAATAGTTATAGGTATACCTGTCTCAGAAGAGAACTACATACCCTGGAGGACTTCGCATTGCTTTGTATTTTTATGTCTTTATGCTCAGAGGGAAAGATAAAAACTGTTTGCATGTCATGAGACACTCTCTTTCCTTTCGGATCAACCCATCTGTCTCGCCTTCAACAATTAGCATAAGGCCTTGAGTTTATCGGACACTCTCTCTTGCCCAATTTTATTTGATTGATTAGCTTTAATTCCAATCGTATTATATTGTGTTATTTTGCTTTCTGATATATTATTTAGTAAATTAGCTTTCCTCCTCAGATCATTGCCGCTGTTTTGTTTCTAGGCCCGTCTCCCTTTTCCCCTTCCTGGGGTGTGGGTCCCCCTCACCAATCACAGATCCAGGCTGAATCAGCCCATAAACTGTTGACAGCAATGAAGAAAGATTAACTTAACTTGATTTGCATTCCCTGCTAATTTTACCACAAGGCAACAAGATGCAAGTGTTATTTTGTTGGTACGTACACAAGCTACATCATACAACTACATTCTATCCTGTAAGCAAATCTGTGAGAAAAATTCCAATTAGAAAAGTTTACTGGTTCTGTCTGCATTGAATGAATTCTTTTGCACGATATTTCCACACAATTGTAGCCAAAACTACCCAAAGACAATGAGAGATAATGAATTAAAATAATTTAAAGTAACTTAAACATTTAAAATCATCTTTTTAAATGGAGAATGTTTTATTAATTCACTCCAGACTTATGTTAAAGTTATATGAGAAAATATTTAAACTTATATGTATGTATTCACAATTTTATAAAAACTGAAGTGCTGTAAATCACCATATGTGTAAATTTGTATTGTAATAGGGGGAAAAAAATACAGAGCAGACCTTCCTAAGATTGCATTGTACTACTGCCAACTGTATATTCAGCAGGCAAACTGCTATGAACACACATATGGACAAATAAAAGGCTGTCATACTGTTATAACATCCTTCTGTAGCAACTGGCAAAAAAAAAAGCCCCAGAATCCTAAAAGCCTTTTCTTTACTCAGTGCTGTGAAATATCACGCTGCACCACAAACAGCTATGGAGCACACTGGCTACAACTGATATTTTCTTACAGAGAGCACATGTGCTTGCATTATGTCTAGCATACTCCAAAAAGAACAAATCAGCTTGAAACTCCTATGTGAGGTGCCAACTCATTCCAGTGATCACTGTGCACACCTGACCTTCCACAACCTCACAGTGGTGGTGTTAGCTGGGTGTTGCATGTGAGGGTGGTACTTGTGATGATCTGTACCATGTTACTGAGCTTCCAGCTTCTTCCTGTGCTATAAATTCTGTAGCCAGAGTCATGAATCCATATATTGGAACCACGAAGACAAAGGACTAACTTTCCTCAGCAAATTCTCTTGAGTCCTAGGACATTGTACAGCATGGTCATAGACTTATGCATTAGAGAATACAACTAAGTTCAAAAGAGCATATTCTTTATATCCCAAGGTTTACATGCCTTCTTTAGACTTGCATGAAGTAAAACAAGGAAAATAGAAACCAACAGTGATAGCAATATGGCAAAAATTTAGGTGTGGTGTGCTTGCAAACACATAGAAAGAATGGTAGAATTGAACACAGAAGTGCTGGGACTCAGCTCCTCAGCCCATGAATGCTTTCTTAAGTAGTGTGGCAGGGTTCAAGCAGCAGAGGCTATAAGTAACACACAGCCCTGAGCTGGCAGATTAGGGGGCATGGGTTGATTCTGGGAACTCCTATAAATTAAAAACTGAAAGGCTGGTCCTGAGGATGGCAAGTGGACTCTTTGCTGGTTGGGACTCTCTTCAGTATCTCCCTCTTCTTTCTTTTGCAGAGAGGTAGCAAGAAAAGTAGTAAAAAGTTCAGACACTTAGTTTTTAGATACAGTCAAAAGTGATCACAGCACTGAGATTGTTCAGGAAGTGTCGGGACAATGTTCTCAGACATATGGTCTGATTTTTGGGTTATCCTATGTGAAGCCAGAATTTAGACTTGATGACTAGACTTCTTATGGGTCCCTTCTCACTTGAGTTATTCTGTGATTCTATGATTCTTTGAAAACTCATCCCTATTACCTGATCAGAAACTCTTCTTTCTCTTGGCAGACTGGAATTACTGTATCACAAACAGTTCCTGACATGCAGTGCAAACCGGGAATGGTGCAACTATTTATTGACTTTTTTCTTTGACTTAATCTAAGGAGATAAGTTGTTTCTCCTCAAACTGTAACTTACTTATATCCCATACATTCTCTCCTTCACTGAAAGAAAGAGCATTTGGTATCCTAAGACTTTAATAAAGGACAACACTTAGAAATACACCATCTGAAACAAACAGAATTCAGACTTTAAAGGAAAAAAAAAACCAAACTTTTCATAGCACTGATACTAGCATTTCAACTAGAGAAGTTGAAACACTTGAGGAAATATCAAAATTCAAACAGACTGTTTACAATTAACATGGCCAGATGTGCTGTATAATTTGAGAAAAATCAAGTGAAACTACATGTTGAATTAATGGATTTGAATTTCTTCTTTAGATACCATGACAAAATTTGTTGTTTAGTTGCACTATCTCAACACTGTACACATTTGTCTAGCTGTGTATGGAGAGGATACATGTTTTAAAAGTGAGAAATCCTATAAAACATCACAAAAAATAAAAAGACATTCAATTTCATAGAATCAATGGACCAAATCTGCTTGTACCAAATCCAGGGTGAACAAATAGTCATGGATAACAGCAGCAGGACAGGTTTGAAAATCTGGTGTGATCAAGAAGCTCCTAGATTCTTTAGGGTCATATATATATATTCATTATATAACATATACAATGATAAATAATTGCTAATTATGAGTCAATCTCCTGTCTAGCATGCTTCCCAAAAAATAGGTAAACAAAGCTTCCCTTTCTGTTGAAGAAGTATTAAATTGACAAGATCAGCAGAGAAAAATATCGTTTACTGAATATGAACTTGCTGAACATGCAGATAAAGATATGGCTATAAAAGTGGCAAAAGCCATTAGGGGTTACTGCTGGCTGTAAGCCAGTGATAACATTAAATATGCTTTTCATTTGAAAAGCATTTAGTTAAAAAAATACATTTCAGCATAGAGTTACTGATTAGTTAGGAACCTTCAACTAAAAGCAGAGTACTTTTGCTGGATTATTTCCAAAATGCGTGGAAGGGCCACAGCACAGTTCTGTGGGATCTGCAACACTGATGAGGACACTATCAAATCTAGTTGTCCATTTTTGTAACTGTCTAATTCCAGAGGCTTTAGAAAGAATGGAAAAGTAAAAGGAAACCAAACCACGGAGCACCCAACATTATCATAAGACATTTAGCCAATTGTATAGTCCGCTACATATTGAGATTTATGAATAATAAATTCATATGAATGAATTACAGATTCATTATGGATCTTCCATAATAATTTAAATCATGCAATATCAGAACACAAATTCAAACATGTTCTGGAATAAGTAACAGTAAAATCTACAGACTATAAATAAAAAAAAAAAAAAAAACAAAAAAAAACACCATCATCCATTGCTCCCACAGCTAACATGATCCATTCTGTATGAGCTAGAGGAAATAAATAGCATTTTGTTTGTACTGTTTGTTCAAATAAAAGAATTGTTATAAAAGAACACGAACCATGTGTAAGACATTATAATGTCCATGTGGAATTTACTGATAGAAGTTATCTATTGAGAATACTTGATGGCTCATATCAAATTTCAGAACAGATACATTTCCAAGAACACATCATACTTAAAACATGTACAACATCGGTAGCTACTGTTAAATAACGTGCCTAGATAATATGTTCTTCAGCATACAAAAGCTGAGATTTCTTCCTCTAAATTGATTTTGTCAAAATTTAAGATGTTTAAAAATTTCTTTTCTTTCAGATTTTGAAACATATAGAAAACCGTAAGCGTAGCATTAAAGTTCTTCATAAACAGCGGTAAGAGAAATGCATACAGAACAAGTAGTAAGCTCAAAGGACAACATAGCTCACACATCTCTAATACCTGCATGAAATCTTTTAATGACAGTATTAAATCCACTCTGTTTCCTCTTCTTTTTTTTTTTTTTTTTAATCTAATCCCATGAAAACATGCCTTTGCAATTCTGATCTGAAGCTGTGAAATGGAAGCATGTGCTCCACATAAATAGCCCTTAAAGCAATGCAAGTAAAAACATCCCTAAATAAAGCAATACACTGTTACTACATAGTCAAAACACTGAAGGGAAGAAAAAGAGCATTTTCAATTGTTTTGTGCTTTCCATACAGAAACGGAACATCATGGTGTTGGTAAGATAACAGCTTTTTTTTTTTTTCTAAGCACTAAGCATCACACTACATGTATATTGAATTATTTCTATTTCCAAGTCCAAAGACTTCTATTCTATGCTATCATGTCAGTCATCAGTATACCATTCTGAACTCAAATGCAAGAACAAAAGCATTAAAAAAAATCACAGGCAATATAACTTCTAAGTGCAAAAGAAGTTCTGTAAGATGAGACACTGATAATATACCTGGACAAGAAATACATTTTTAAAATTGTTAAAATAATCACATAGGGATCCTTTTTTGGAACAGTCTGTACTTAGCCATAGTTTCCCTTGACTTTAATGGGATATTTACCATAAGACATTAATGAAGTAAATTACAACCGTGTAAATTTGTTTTTTTTACCTAAACCACACTGATTTTACTATTTTACCTCATTGCAGAGCCATTTTCTGTTTTGCTGCGGAAGAAACACACTAAATGGTAGCAGAAGACTGCTAGCAAGCTTTCACTATTTAGTATAGTGCTATTTTATTGAACTAAATATGAAAATTTGAACCAACTAAAATGAAGATTGCTGCGGGTTTCACAACTGAAAACAATATTTCTCCTGGCAGGAACAGAGATGGGAGTTTTCCTTAGACACCTGTTTGATGAGTTATTCACTCGCCTGTTGCTCAGCAACTGCCATCACAGAACTACGGCTCTCAGACATCCTCATTTTAATCTTGAAAGGGCAGATTGAAATTACTTCATGAGTGATCTGTTCCTGGTGAGACTTTGTGCTACTTCAATTTGCATAACCACAGAAAAAAAGCCATGTGACTGGAGAACCCAGTACGTTCACTCCGTGAACAGATGATTTTACCTGTCCTCACACCAAACCTTTCACTGACTGTATATTTCACTACGATTAGGCATTATAAATATTTCAATCATAGTTATAGAAGCAAACATCTATCACTTACGTTCTGGAATCATCCCACAGCACACAATATGGATTCAACGTGCCCTGAAAAGCAAACGAAAAACACATCAGTTGTTTATATTCAAAAACAGATCTCATGCTTGACCTAAACATTTATTTGGATCTCTTCCTGTAAGATCATCTTTATGTTCTGATGAATTGATGCCACTGACATTGCAAAAGGTTACTTCTTTAAGTATATTTAAAACACTTTTAGACCTCTGAGTTTCTATTGTGTTCTCTCTTAGGTAAGCCTAAAGTTGTCAATTTTGCATGTGTCAGTGCAATTGAAATATGAGATAAGAGCTAATCTGTTCAAAGAAAACTTGAATGATTCTGGGTGAGTTTAGAAACAGAGCTACAGATCACAGCTACAGGGCATGGATGTTAAAACCAGTAATAACTTCAAAAACACTAATTAAATATTAAGCAATATACTTGGAAACTGAAATTTCAGGTAACTCCACATTCAGTGCCATTCATTTTTTCTTGAACTTCACAATCCCAGTTCCTATCTCCTTGAAGGCAGATATTTGAGTTGATTTAGAATAGGATGGGAATTTAGGTTCATTATACATCATTACATTCTAGATAATGTTTTAGGTAATTGAACTGCCTTTATTCTTACTCACAAAGAGTAGAGAAAATTAAAATTCACACTTTGTCCCTAAATTTGTAAAAACCTTTCTTTATCAAAACTCAAACTGATTTAAAAGTACATGACACTGGCTAAAAACTGGAAAATATATTCCTGTTCATTGTAAACATCAGATATTTCCACTAGTCAGATCTATATAAATGAATGCAGACAAATAAAACGTATCTAATATAATCATAAGAAATTTGAAGAAACAGGTGGAATACACTATTTATGCCAATGCCAATCTAGTTCTCTCATGAACAGTGTTGGTACAGTAAAAAAATAAGTTTCACAGTAAATTGATTTTCTTTCTGAAACATTATTTATAGAAAAAGAATATGAAGCTAAAATTTATTAAATTTTAAAAGTCTTCAATTCTCCATCAGAGATGAAATGAGGTCCTTCTGAAGATGACCTTACAGAGGTATTTATAGAAATTTTGATCCCCAACTTCAACTGCTTTGCTAACTGCATTGAATTTTGATCGTAGTATAAATATTTAAAACCAAAATATTTAAAACCAATGTATACTTATTGTACTTTACATAAATGTAGCACTGTACAAACAAAAATGTTTATAATATGAAGTATTTTTAAAACAAAGGAGTAGAAGAGGTCAATGTTTAGAGCCCTGTGTAACAGGCACTTGAAGATTGAGAGGCCAGATCCTGATTATTAGCTGAAAGCTTTCAGGTACAATAATAAAAAAAAAGGATATGGATGAATAAGAATTAATAGAAAAAAAATGAAATCGACCATAATAACTAATATATATTTACCAAATGTATTAATAATGTCTCCTAAGATCAGGTGAAGAAGTTATACTTACAACCTGATATAGCTGTAAGTAGCTTTTAAAGGAAACTCATAACTAAACTGTAGTAAGACATTGCACATCTGAGAACTGAGATCTAGAAGCAGGAATCATACAGTTTATGCCAGTTAGTCCCATAGTTTGACTAGAAATAATACAAAATAGTTTACTGTCATTTTTTTCTTCTGTAAAACACATGGAAGAAAGCGCCTTTGCAGAAAGTTGAAATAAACTGTGCTGATGTCAGATCACATTTCACTTTATTTAAAACACATTCAAATTAAAAAAATAAAAAGATTGTTTGGCCTCTGCAGTTATTAAACAGAACTGTGAAAACAGGATAAATATTACTCCTGTCCTTTGATAAGGTTTTGCATGATGATGCTCTGCAAAATATGGAAAGCTACTTTCTCTTTTGATACTCTGTTCAAACATCCTTCAAGCACTGCAAGGACCATGAAAAGACTGTCTTCCTATTTTCTTCTTTACTCTGAACCTGCTATACCCTATTATACACTCCTTATGGGGCTGGCCTCCCAGCAATGCCTTCTCACACTGCTGTCATTGAGCTGCCTCTAACAGCTATACCTTTCTGCTAGGGCAGCAATCTTTCATCACAGCTCTTGCCAGTTAATTACTTAGCTGAAGCTAAGGAAGCAGCTCCTGTGTCCATTAAAGTTTATGGCTGCTGCAGTATTGATTTATACACTTCAGTACAGGACTTGGATATGTCAAAAATAGACATATGTATGTGAGTGTGTATGCATATATAATTCTGCCTGGCACGTAAAACTGAACTTTTGAGATGTGATTGGCAACTTTGACAGCTATGCAGTACAATGCCAACTGTGTTTCATAGCCAGGGTTTTCAGTCTCATTGAAAGCTTCATGTCCTACACTACTGCTGGCTTGTTACTTTAAAGTCCCTGGAGAAAAATTCAGTGCTGGAAGAAGGTGAGAGTTCTTATTATCTCTGCAGAGAACAGGGCTTTTGTCTGAGTTGTGCAATTTTTTAGAGATTACTTTAGAGTCTCTTCATTCAAAGTACTGGAGAAATCTTATCAAACTCATATTTAGATAACAACATAACATTGTTGTTTAGATAACACAATTCTTCTCTAAATAATGCACAGAAACATTTTCACTATCCTCAACTATTATATTTTAATTTGTTATATTCTAAATAGCACATGAATCTGCAGTTTACACTTCCTCCACATCCTCTCTTTCTATTAATATACTGTCTACTTCTGTTATAAAATGAAGCAACAGTAAAATATTCATATTTCCAGAATGTATTAATTCTATTTTGAATTAAAGACATTATGGTTTATATAAGATTTATATCTTATCCACTTAGTCAGTGAATGGGGAGGTAAACTGACAAATGTAGGTTATGCTATATGTATTGATAGGCACACCCAAGAGTTTTCTTAAAAATTAGTTCATAAATCCATTTGAAAACAAACTATTCTGCATAATGAACTGAATTTCATGAACGAAGTTCTGAAAAGAACAAAAACAAGCCATTCCAAACCAAAAATAAACTAAGAAAAAAAAATCTGATGAAAGAAAATGTCTGTATTTTATTTTCTGTTTAATAATTAGCCAATTTGACATTGTGATTAATTGAGTCATTATATAATGTTCAAACTCCAAGGATACGGAAACAATTGTTTTATTTTTATTTATTTTTTGTATCTGACACACAATGCTTGTTCCATTGTGATGCATTGTATCTACCTAAACTCTTATTTTCATGGAAAGGGAATAAACACCTGAACAATACTTCTGTGTAGAAAGTCTTTTTAAAATGAATTTACATAATGGAGGCTATGCCTTGAAAAGAAAAACAGCCAAGATTGAAATATATTAAAATTGTAACATTTAACATTGATTTACTTGGGATGGACTTTGAAGGCCAAAATTTTGTCACTGTGTTTGCTCAGTCAGCTACTGTATCCAGGTGGATTGATACTCCACATAAATCCATTATACACATTTAAGGACTGGGAATTTGTTCCAAGTATTTGATGCTTCTCTGGATCAAATTACAGGAAAAAATTGGAACCTAAGGTCAAAAGAATTGGCTCTGATCTCTGTTGTCAATGTTATTGTCTTTTTTGCCTTGTCAAGACACCTGCTTATACAGTACTGATTAATTTTCTCCTACCAAAATGTTTACAATGCAAGGTGACAATCAGAGTCCCTAAATTCACCTTTTGTAGTAATGGAGTTTCACCACATTTGCATGCTTTTGAAACCTGGAGAAGGTTGCCCTATATATTACTCAAAGGGATTGAGAACAAAAAACTGACACCAACTTATCTCTTTAAAGTATTTTAAAACTAAATGGAAGCACAGCATCCTGAAAACAAAATTACCACAAAAAGCTTGTAATTGTACAGAGAGGTAGTATAAGTAAGAGTCAGTTCAGCTTATGTTCCTTTTTCATTTGCTTCTTGACACTGTGTAAAGTCTGCAGTAAATTTCACTGCAATGTTCTTGGATGTCTGTAATAAACTAATTTTGCCAGAAAACCTAGTTTTATTTCATAGTTCCTATCATAAAGTAAACACAATATGACTTCTTTAGTCATAAAAATGAAGCGAACATACACATGTAATTATTAACTACTCCTGAAGAAAATCTTATGTACCTTGGTGAGTTTTTTCTGGTGAGTCACAATTACTGCTGATGCCAGAACAATCAGTTTTCTCTAACATGGAGTAAAATGTAAACTAAAGCTCTAGGGTTTAAAGAGCATTCATGATACCTTCACCTAAAGACATTAGTCCAAAGTTGTTACTGAATGAAACACTGGAAATTGTTTATAACAAAACAATCATAGCTTTACAGTTCTTTGCATAATATTTACTAAAGTAGCTATGCCCCCTTGTGATGGTCTCTGAAGTAAATTCTAATACTTTCTTAGTTACATAAATACAATTTATTCTACCTCTGGCTGAAGGAATTGCCAACAGCAGAAAGAGTAACTATTACTACTTTTTTTTCTTTAGAGTTAGACATGGACTTTTTCATATTTCAAATATTTTACCACTAAACAAGAAGGAAATATTACAGAACTAGAAGTAATGGCACAAAAATCACAAACATTTGTAAGAGAAGCAAGGTAAATTGGAATGGGAGCATTTTTTTCAGTCTGCTATAACAGGTTAGGTACTAACTGGCATATCAGTATAAAATAATAAAAGAAAAGGCCCAAAGTACTATGTAGCTCTACAGCATTTGTAGGGAACAAAAGTATGGAGAACAATATTAAGTTTTAGACACTTTTTTTAATCCATCAAACCAGTTGATGGAGACATTTCTGTAGAAATTGCAGTTCAGAAGAAAACCACAGAACTACGATTAATTTTCTTTTGTGTGTACATGTACATGAAATGCATTTATTCTCTCTTCAAAATAAGTTTTAATTTTATCAAATACACCAGGTTTTATTATTTGACATTTAAACCAATCCCACTCCTTTCTTTCATATGACCTGATACACAGTCTTTGATCATATCAACTGTCTTTGTACTTACATTAGACAGATGTGCCAGTTCTATCTCTAGGAAAGAGTCCGTAGTTTTAGGCTCAGGTCGTATGGTAACAACAATGATTTTTGAATTTACAACTGTAAAATTCCTGGGGGAAAAAAACAAGCAAACAAAACATGCATGTAAAAATTGAAGATGCAACATTATAATGTTAAGTGAGGCACCTAGTATAACATTCAAAGAAGTGTCTCATGGGTATTTTCCATTACTTTAATTGTCAAAAATTCATGGAGAAAAATGTATATTTTCAGAAATGGTAAAATCTGTCACTTGTTACCAACTGTTCCTGACACAATGAAGGTTGAAAAACAACAATGGTGGCAGAAATGGCAGACAAAGTATGATTTACTAATTAGAAGGATGCATCAATGACACAGACATTCTGTCAACTTCTGAGTGCATATTATTCACTTTTCTCAAAGTAGACTGACTAGTCATACTTCATAAGAGACAGATATTTTTCTTTCAAACTGCTGTGTTGGTCTTTTTTCCATCTGTTAACTGTAAAATTTTGAAGATGAATGAGTGCAATAGGAGAACCTACAGCAATGTTGATTTGGCATTTGTAAGAAAAACTATTTGATTCCAATTTTGAAAAAAATATTGATTTGGTACACAATAGGGCAAGTTCATCCTCTAAATATATTTAAATAATAATCAGCAGTTACCTTCTGAAATCCTACAAAAAAAAAAAGTCTCTCCTGGATAAGTCAGATTAGAGCTGTTTTCATGGCACAGTATCAGTTTACTCAAATTAATATTTTTATGTTAATTTCTCTAATTCATAATATAACTCTCTTTCTACTTAAACCATGGTTCAGAATGGCTTGTAGCCACCTATCTAGAACAAAACAGGGAATTGTCAAGGTTATGCTAATACAGGCATAAAGATATGCTGGCATAATGTTCATGTTCACTCTTGCTCCTTATGAACCCCTAAAGGCTTAAAACAACTGCCATTTATCAGACTATTTATGGTGTTCCCTTTGAATATAATGCTGTTTTTAATCCAGTCACAGAAAGAAGAATAAAACCCTAGAGAAAGGCATGTTCACAGGCAGATGTTATCAAAGAACAGACTACATATTTTAGATGTAACTATTACTCGCTATCAATATTATTTTATATTTATTATATGTATTATTTTTTTATCTAGAAAAATTGTATTTAAGAGACAATTCCATATTGCTGGATCATTGAAAAAGGAATTGCTATGTCTACATTAATAGATACTTAACTCAGCAGACACTTCACACAAGGACTGAAATGATTCTTCTGGGAAAAGGTGCAAATTCTAGTCAAATTCTACGCTGCTAAATCAAATAATGGAAATATAATGGATAATGCTTTCAACTTTCTTTAATTCCTATACCTTAAAAAAAATGTAGCTCTCTAACAGACTGACATTTAATGTTTTGCAAACTTTCAGAGCACTATGTACAGGTGCAGGAATGGTTATCCTTTTGTACACACCATAGCTGCATACCTATAAATATTTCTAAGTAAAGAATAATTAAAAACAAACAAAATCCACATAAGTACAAAATTGACATCTTCTGACAGACCATAACAGTTGACAGCAAGGTTTACAAGATGCTAAAATATTTTGACCATTTTGAAAATTCACATATACTAGTGTAAATACTGATATCAAGTACTTTATTCATGGTCAAACATTGTTATCAATAAATGTTTCCTTGCTGTATCTAGTTGTATCTGTTGGTTTTTTTTTAATGGTTCTGATGCTTCTATGGTGTGATTAAAAAAGCCCACTTAAGATGCAAAGTATAATCTAGGAACACTAAATTTGCCTCGTTCCCAGCAAGTCTGTTTCATCAGAAAATACATATGACTGGCTATAGTGCTATGAAGTCTGCTTCACTCATTGCTATTTTGCCTGGGCTGAAAGTTTCAAATTATCTGTTTAGATTGTCCCTGGAAGAATGTGATCTGGCAAATATATGCTAAACCCACATAACATATGAGAGATGATACTGAATTCAGCTCAAAGCATTTCAGTCACAACAATTTATCTCAAAACCACTAGAGCAGTGCCAGTGGTATTTTTGTTGAAGACTTTTTTTTTTTTTAACAAACTGCTTAGTGCTGAGAAAAATTATTCTTAAATTTAAATAATCAGATTTTACAAAACTTCCTGAAAGCTGCAATATGTTGGTCTCAGATTCTGTGCCATTCCCAACAAGAGAGGAATTATTTCATACTTTCAGAGCAAGTACAATATGAAAGGTGGAAACTGACTTCATCTTATTTCTCCTCTACAAAAAACAAACAAACAAACAAACAACAAAAAAAAAAAACAACTATCTTTAATGAAAAATGAGCTTGAACATAATTTGAAGGAAATTATAGTTCAGTGTGTGAATATAATATTTATTACAGAAATATTACAGATTCTCTAGCAGTTATGCTACACAAGTTCCTATTTGAGGTACTCCTCAGGTCCAGTACACTGCTGACATAAGAAAGTGTAAACAGCATCTGAAGGAGGGTGTTAGGAGTGCTGATTCATGCAGGGAAAAAAAAAACAGTGAATTATAGCAGGAAACATAAGTTGGTTGTATAAGTGTCAGGAAAAAGTTTTACTACAGTAGAATCACTGATCATTTATTTGTTCTTATTTCTTAGAAGAAAAGTTAAGAGCTATCTTACCATATAGCAACATGCAATGTACTCCTTCAGAGTGCTCAAGAAATAATTGCAACTGCAATGATTATATTTTCACGTATTGTACTGAAAATCAACTTTTTTTTTTTAAACTAACAATATAATTTACATGTTCAGGGATGCAAAAGATGTGGAAATAACAAGTAGCTCATTATACTGAGAATATTCAGTATTTCAATATTAAGAAAATATGTTACATTACACATTAAGAGAGCAATACAAAATATATTATGAAGTAGAAAAATATGTAGTTTGTTACTTATGCATATAAAGAAAATAATTCTATTTTTGTTAGGAAGAATAAATTATTTTTCTCGTTCCTAGCCTTTTGTTTTTAATAGTCCTAGCAAAATTCCTTTAATAATCTACATGAATTGATCAATTTTCCCCAAAAGTTTTATGTTAATATAATTGTCAAGTTCTCATCACATACTGTGTACATGTACTTATCATTAACAGATTTTATGCCAGTTAAAACAAGAAAAATCAAGTCCATGCCCTAAAACAGTTGATTCTGAAGTTTGCAAAATATATTGTATAGCATGTTTTAGATCATGTAAACCTCATTTTATTCACAGAAAACCTGTTTAGGTATCAGGTGGGAACTCTTTGGTTAGGTGCTTTGAAAGATTTCCTCTAAAGATATCTAGTGATACTCTGATATATATATATATATATAATAGAGTATTATAAAGTAGACAAATTCCTTCAAAAAACGCATACACTTTCATGCTCCATAGTCCTGGTATATATATCAGTACATGGGAATGCACCACCTCTATTATTTTGAAAACTATGGAAAATAGATTTAACACCATCAAACATTTACTTTACTTCCACTCTAACTCCTTTTCGAAGAGACTGAAACCCCATGGGAAGCAGTATACCTTTCTGGATGTTTAACTGCAGCCTGTAGAAGTCACCTCTTTTAACATGGTGTTAAGGTGTAAGATGTTGAGTTGCGTTAATGCCCTTGAACTCAAACACAAGCCCATCTTAAATAATACAGTGAACCAAGATAATTATTTATCTTAATTCCAACCATTGGCAAAATAAATGTCATTTAACTTAGAGCAGTATCACATGAGATACTTAACAAAAAGCCATTTCAGATAATTTATATTATGCATAACTATCATATTTCTAGGCATCATACAAAAAAACAGATGGTACCTCCCTTCAAATTTATTTGCTCTACACATAATGCTACTTCAGTGAAGCATTTCACTATATTGAGCATTAATATGATTACAATATTTTTATTGAGATAAAATAAGATTAGTATAAACAATAATATACGTTGAGTATCACCTTTCATTTTAAAATATAAGCAAAAAGCCATACTTGTCTAAATCTGGGTCAGTGTATGTGGATTGTATGGCAGCCTTTACTTCACACATGTTCCTAAATAAGTGTATAATAAACAACACAAGATTCCTAAAAGCCTGCATTATAGTACTATTTTTTCTGAAAAGTCTAATGGTGCAACAAGTTCAGCACTAAATATGGTTGCCACGTTTTTTCCAATTCAGAGTTATGTTTGAATGAACATTAAAATGATTTGAATGCATCAAAACAAATCAGAACTGCACAGTCTGTGAAGTACTATTTTAAGGTCACGAGATCAAATTTTGTATAGGATCACTATGGGCAAATTAGTCCAGAATGATATACTTACTAATGAATTAGGAGATGTAAATTTCAAAAGTTTCAGTGTAATTTCATTATAAATATTAAAGAACTGCAGGGAAATAGTGAGTTGCTATACTCCTAAAAGATGAGATTCCAGGTACCCAGGGTGTTGATTTTATTTTTTTACATCGCAGATTAATCATGACTTTTATTCCTTTTTCATGCACATAAGAGAAAGTAATAGTACTCATTTCCTTCTCTTGGGCAACTGAGAATTGGATTCAAATAATACTAAACATATTCAGAGGCAAAGTGGGATATCTTCATATTTGAATTTGTAAAGGCTTCATTTATGAATATATACACTCAGATTATTAGACCATTTTGCTTTAGAAGCTCACAAAGCCTCTCTATTAACTGAATTGTACAGGGAAATGGTCAATTTTGCTGTAGAAATAAGCAACTAGATGAAAGAAGAACAGATAAAAGCAAATTGGAAACTGCAGTGAACTTTTACACAGTCCAGGGTACTTAAGTTGCTGCAATTTTATGTCCTTTTCCTCTTCCTTATAATTGGGGTGCTACTAATTTTAGTGAAAACACAGTAAAGCTTATAAATCTCATTTTCTTATGGATGAAATAAATGCAAGGAATAGCTCTTCATGTAAACAAATACATAGTATTCAAAAGTTCACACCATTTTTTTTAAATTAAAAGTATTAGCCTTAGTGATCTGAAAAATGCAAAGGTTTGAAAAGTACTTGGGCACGTGGTCACCTCATTGCTTTCATAGGATTGGCAGATTTTTGGATAAAAAAGGGCTAAATACAATAGCCATTCAGTTCTGTTTTTCTAATAACAGAAGACTTCTCCCAGAAACACCACTTTCTTCACTGCTAATTTCAGGAACTGGCACAGCAAATGCAAAGTGCTTACTGATATTTCAGAAGTGGATGAGCTATCACTGTGCCCAAGGCATGAATGGATCTTGTCAACACTCCCCAGGCTGCCAGGTATCCTGCCAGGACATCACTCCTTGTAATGAACTCTACTACAAGGAGATTTCTATCCCTAATATAGGAAGCTAATCAGTGACAGTACATTGCAACCTCACCGAAAAACTGTTTGGTTTTTTGTTTGTTTGTTTGCTTTTATCTTAGTACTTTTGACAAATTACATTCAAAGACAACATTTCTGGTTTTCCAACCTTGGTTTCAACTTCTGAAGTTGAAACAAGCAGTAACCAGATCAACACTAGTGTGAAGTACAAGAATATGTGGCCTGAGCATTAACACATCAGTGTAAATATTTGAAGGGAACTTTTTCTTTTTTAAACTTAATGTAGATTAAATAAAACTTAAATTAAAACAATTTGTTTAAAAAGCTATTTCTATAATACAAACAACTAAGCATGAAGGAAACGTAATACATACATATATTTCAAATAATTATAGAAAAATTCCCATAATACCTTTGCACAATTGATCATGACTATTTACTTTTATCCAGAAATGTAATGAATTTATGCTAATTAATACTGTATTTATGGTTACAGAGCTTCTTACCTCAATGTTGGCAAAATGAGTTCTAAGTTTTTGTACAGCACTGCTCCAAGTACAAATACAGTTGATTCATCTAGTTCTAAAAAGAGTAAGGAAAAAAGATTTTTAAATTCTCTTTTGCAAGCCTTGGTCAACATAAGAAAAACACTCCAGAATATCATTTAATCTTTCCAGTAAAAATTATTTTAAATAAACTACCATAAATTTGAATTATATCCTAGAATCCTTTCATAAAGATGTTTAACTGTCAGAAATATATCAAGATTTAAACACTGAAAATCACATTTTCAAAAATCTGTCTCTGCGAACTCACATCCGTGCTAGTTCATCTACTGTTCTAATGAAGCAGCCTCAAAGACTGCCTTTAGCATTCAATGTGTAGGAAGTAAATTTTCTGCACTGCAATGGCATTTGTAAGTTGCACCTGAAGCCGGGGTAATTTGTCTGCTAATCATTATCTGGTAAAAGTTATGTCATCTGTTGGAATAGGCCACTCTGCAGGGATGGAACAGCAGTAAGAGGTTCAGAATTGGTGCGTTTCAGGCCACTACAGGTACAATCCAGTCTCTTGGATATCTTTAGCACTGTTTGTTTGGGATACAGAAAATAAATTCCACACTTTCCTTCTGGAATAAGATCTCTTTTAAAAGGTTTTCCATATTATGCAGCAGTCATACAAGACAAAGACCCTGAGCTGCCTTGTTAAAACAAAATTAACATGCTGAAATGCTTCTTTACCTGTTGACATAGGGGTGAATATAGTTTTTGGAATAACAACCCTATCTTCTGAATTCCGTGCCCAATCAACCATTCCTTTTCTTCCTTTCATGGGGAAATTGATGTCTGTTAGAACAGATGCAGCAGGAAGCTTCTGAATGCTAGCCACTAGCAAGAGAAATCACAAAATCATAAAATTGTATTTCATACTTGAAAGCATCAAATAGATAAAAGTACAGCCATAAAAAAATATTTAATATTTCAAGTAAAGTAGGAATTTGTAGGACATTAACCACCACTGAAAGTGACATCTTCAGTTTATTATGGATTAATTATAATAGAATCATGTGATTTGTACAGGATCCTTAAAGGTCATCTAGACCAACTCCCCTGCAATGAACACGGACAGCCACAGCAAGATCAGGTTATTCAGAGCCCCCTCCAGCCTGACCTTGAATGTCTCCAGGGATGGGGTATCTACCACTTCTCTGAGCAACCTGTGTCACAACCCTTACTGCAAAAAAACATTTTCCTTATATCCAAACTAAAACTCCCCTATCGTCATTTGAAACCATTTCCCCTTGTTCTGCTGCATCAGATCCTGTTAGAGTCTGTCCACTTCTTTCTTATAGCCTCTCTTTAGATATTGAAAGGGTGCACTCAGGTCTCCCTGACATAATGGCGTTGCTTTGATCCTATCACTTGCCAGCCAGATTCTCCTCTTAACAGAGAGGATTAAATGTACTAGCTCATACTCTGAAAATCACATTAGGACATAGTTGTATCTGCAGAGTAAATTCTAAAATGATTAAATGTGACAGTAAACGGAGGAGGATGCTGTAAATTGCTTTGGGAAACATATCTTCTAGATGCGGGATAATGAAGCAATAACAGAGCCTTTATCCCCTATACAGGCACAATTTAAAGATAGACCCATTAAAGAGAAACATGTATACAAAGACCTCATTGTTTCCACACAAATGAGAATAACACAGGAAAGCACTTGTTATTTTCCCTTGGAAGAATAATACCCTTTCTGAATTCTTAGTTATATTTAAAAAAAAAAAAAAATCCAAACCTTCCAAACATTACTATGATATTTGTAACAGATATGGAAAGGCAGAAGAGAGAGGTACTAAATCATATAATAGGCAATTTGCAATTTTATTTACTTATTCTCCTTTTCCTTCTATTTTCTAACTCAACTATTATCTGGAAATCAGTTTTAGCTTTGCTGTGAAATCTAAGTATAGATTCCATGGCAACACTGCCTGTGTCTAGCAAGAATCCAACTACTTTTAAGGAACTGACAGGGCCACAAGAGTCTACTCAGACTACTATACTCAGAGAGACAACAAACACCTTTGGAGACCTAGCCTTTTTCTTAATGTAAACCATGTTGATAGTCATTTCCTGTGCAATGTTCATACTAATCAATTTATGACAGTTGGAAGAGCTTGGACATCGTAACTGTACTTTGATCTTTGTAATGATTTTTTCTCTCAGGATTACACAAGGGGGATTAACCATAAAGCCAAAGAGGACAACGATAAAAGCAAGCAGAAGAGGAAAATTAAAGTAAAAAACCATTAGGTGTCTCATCAGTGAATTTTACTTAAGAGGAAAACATAATTCATATCTAAGAAAGGAGAAAAATTAAGATGTTAACAAATGTATTTCCTGATAACTGACTCAGTTTCAAATTAGGCTGGTTATGCATTATGGAATACCATCAGTGAGGCGGTACTTGAAACTATTTCAGGCTTTCCATTATAAAAACTATCATCAGAGCTTTAAAACACTAGGTACAGCCCCTGTTGGGCTGAAATTGGCAAATACATTCCCTGCTCTCAAGGGATACTTAGTCTTCTGAAATTTCAGATGCTGTGTGAAGGGAGAAGAGTTCAGGTGTTTCCATCTTACTGAGGCATAAAACGGATTGCATGTTCTCACACACAACCAATGGATATACAGAATATATTAACACTGTAAAAATAGATTTTTTTCCATGGTTCCTCAAATATAATAAGAAAATTATTTTACACATAAATAGAATTAAATTCACAGTTGTTGAGCATTCAAAATTAAATAAAGCCTATATTGGACAATATATATAAATAATATTCGCACACTTTCTCTGTATCTTTACCTATCTGGGTATCTAATTAGCTAGTAAAGCCTCAATATTTCATTCACATTTCAGTCGGCAGTTCTCTTTACTGAATTAGAAAAATCAATGTTATTCGGTAGAATTCACTCTGTGCAACAGAAAACGACTTTAGAACTGGATAAATGGTGAGGATTCAAGATGGTACCTCTCTGGACTCTGTCTACTTATTTTTAATAGGTACATTCATTACGGTGCCTAAGCACTACTCAGAACCAAAAAGACCAAAATATTTGTTATTAGTTAAAGTGATAAACATGAAACTTAAGTATTTGACTTATAACTCCTATGACAATATATTTAATGTTTCATTAAGTTTCATTGAGCTGTTTTCTTACTGTGAACAGAAGAAAAGTGTTTTTATTTTCACAGAGGATACCACCATAATATTTTGGACACTTTGGCTTTTTTGTGTAGTTCTGTACAGAGATTGTACATAGCACACAAAACAATAATCGAAACTGATTTACCAAAACCCTTGCTCCACATCCTGCAAAGACTACCTTGAAAGATCCACATAAGATTATTAGGTCATTCTTTAGACACTAAGAACAAAAACACAGATGATTCTGAAAGATCTAAGTTCAGCTCCATAGAAAGTGTTCACATATGAAAATCATCATATTATCATAGAATTCAGCCATATTCCAAATGCAGCTTCCTCCTATCTCCACAAGGAAAACAAAAATTGGTGTTTTAACAGTACAATCATTTTACTATTCACTGTTAATACTTGCTCTAAGATGAATGTGGCTATTCGTAGCTGACCAACATGTTACACAAAGAGAACAAAAGCACATTTAGATTTGAAAATTTGAATAAGACTAGGGAAAATTTAAATTTATTTTTGAGCAGTGGGAAAAAATTGTGTCCTTATGGGAAAATGAATGCTTCCTGAAATACTCAGTTATTCAGAAAAATGTTTTAAACATCGTAGAAGGCTGTATTTCATTAACTGAAAGTCAATTTTGTCTTTGAGGAGTGATATACTGAGGAAGATGAAGACATGAACAGCCAGAGACTCAGAATCACATCCAAGGTAGTCTGCGTATCCAAAAGTTCTTTACCATTTTTCATTTCTTAGTATTACACTGTACTCATGCTACTAAGACTTAAGTCTCCCTTAGCAACTCCTGCATATCAGAAGTCACTTTGCATTGTAAAGAAAGACTCAGCATAAAGCCAGGCAGAAGACAGAGGTTAATGTAGGAGATAGAATTGACAGGTAAGCTGATGAGTTTTAATGTTACAGACATAAAGGTTAGTAACAGAGTGATGGCAAGTGGACTAGGCCAGCTGAAGCATTATTTTACATCAATTGTGCAGGGAGAGTGATTGAAAAATTCTTGGTTTACACACAAAGTTGCAAGAAAAAAAAAGTAAGTCCTGTGATTCTAGCAGATGACAAGGGAAAAGAGAATGAGATTGAAGACAATGCTAAAGTAAGTGGGCTCAGAAGGTGGGAAGAATAATGAAGCTGTCATCAGAGACTGAAGAACAGTTGAAAAAAGGGAGATCATAAAAATGTTTACCTATTGTGTTTACTGATTATTAGACATACACTAAGCCCGCTTAGTATATGTGGAGATGACACTACAAAAGACAAGGGATCAGTCGGGATAGGGACAGTAGATATGAAGATGATTAGCAAGTAATCCACAAAAATACTTTCACAGTATTACATTGTTTGGAGATATGAAGAACAGTGGTAGAATGATTGCTTCCAGAAACAGCAAAATGAAGCAAAAGAAAGATGGCCACTGTCTAACATCTAGGGAAAGGACAACCAAATCCTAATTCATTCAGAGATATAGAAAAATGTGAACTAACTTACATAGGATGTTGAAAGGTAATATGATGCGATTTATTGTGCAGGGAGTTCAATTTGATGTATAAAAGTCAAATAAAAAGAAACTGAACAAAAGCACATGCGTTAATACTTGTGTTTAATCACAGCTTTTTGTAACAGACTGGACATAGAGTTTATTTAGCTTCAACAGATGTTTTTTAATCATATAAAATGAAATCATATAAAATAAAATAAAATGAGATATAAATATAAACATATTGAAATTGAGAGAATTGTACATTCTTCTGACATAGAGTATCAGAGAATTAATTTCATGGAAGTGGCTGTTGAATCCTAAAAAGGTAAAACCTTAAAAGCCACATCCAGCAAAAGAGTATATAAAGAATGTTTGCAGATGGCTCTTGTCCTACAGCATTAGCTCCAATATTACGTAACTTTGTGTTGCTTGGATCCAGACCCTAATTTCCTCTTTAACTGGTAACTTCTGTCACCATTCTCAGTTTAATATATATACTACAGCTTGGCAAGAAAAGAGAGGCACATAATAACCCTTTTTATAGTGTTGCAATTCTTTTCTCTGTACTAAGGAGCGTGAGGTTAACTGAAGAACATCTTCAAATCTGATCTGTCACATGGCCACATATCTACTGAATACCCAAATCTTGTTATGTTCTCCAGAAACAAAATGCACTATATATTTCTTCAGATTGTAAAAAGAAATGGCCAAGAAAGGAGGTGCTTTATCAGGAATATTAGTAACAATCCTCCCCCCCAAAAAAAAGCACATTTACTTGAAAAGATTGCCCACACAACATATTATTATCTTAAAAATAATGTAACAAATCTAGTAATAAATACAAATAATGAGGATAATAAAGGTGCCTCTCTGATTAAAGTTACAATAGATGATATATCCCAACAACTGTACCATATTCATTGTGAGACAGACTTGAAAGCAACAGAAGACTAGAAAAAATATAAAATATGTAGCATAGCTTCAAGATGTGAATATGCTAAGGTGTAAAATGATAAAGGATCAATTAGGTCTTGGAGAACTTGAACAGTAAATACCCAGATTGAATCACCTAGGATAAGACTCAAATGGAATTGGGATAATGGGATAATGACTCCAAATTTCAGTAAGAAGATACTGATGACAGCTTGGATTTGTCAAAACATATCTGAACAGAAAATTCACTGGGCACGTGCAAAGCTCCCCATATGCTTTCTCAGAAGTGTTCCAATCCGAACACCAATACTTTTTCTTAAAACACTTTAGATCCATTCATATTAAGAAATTAGAGTAGTAGGTGAGATACTGTCATTATTTTATGATTTTTTGTTATTGGTATTCTACATCATAACATCATGTAGTGCATTGGGAGTTGAAGAGTTAATGCTCTAGTCCCATGGATCATCAATAGTTCCGGGTATACCTGCCTCAGAAGAGAACTATGTACCCCAGAAAACTTTGCATTGCTTCGCATTTTTCCATTTTCCACTCAGAGGGAAAGATAAAACTGTTTACACATCACAAGACACTGCTTCTTTTACCTTGTGGCTTGACTCAGCAGTGTGAGCCCCCTAGCCAGCTCACCTTCAGTGTCAGAGTAAGGTCTTCAGTTTCGGACACTCTCATTCTATTTGAGATATTAGCCTCAATTCCAATTATATTGTATTATCTTCCATTCTGATATCTTATTTACTAAATTAGTTTTCCTCTTCGTTGCCACTGTTTTGTTTTAGGCCCGTCTCCCTGTCCTTTCCCTCTTCCCCTTCCCCAGGGCATGGGCCTCCTCACCCCATTCATCACAGAACTGGGCCAAAACAGTCTGTGTACTGTTGACAGATACTTACAAAGCTCAAGCCCATACCTGTGATTACTAGTAGGAATGATTCCTTCCTCATATGCATCTTCAGTTGCTTTCATTTTTAAACCTGTTAAAGTCTGAGTGAAAACTGCCAGTCTAACACTGTCCTTTACAGTACAATTTCTGTATACTTACAAGTACTGTCCTTTACAGTCTAATATTTTGAGCACTCAAATTCAGAAGATCTGCATGCATCCATGTAGCCTGTGCCAGTGAGGCATCCCTGCTATCTTCTGTCTTGCCTCATAGATCAACACCTTCTTGCTTATCCCTGAGCAACTGAAAAACAGGTGCTACAACACCTACCCAGTAAGTGCCTTCAACAAAGGCTTAAAGAAAGGCTTAGGCTTTTATTTAACCTGAAATAGACCCAGTGAAGAAAGACATGTCTTCCATATCTCAGTTTAATGTTAGAGCCATGAATGTAGCCCTCCTCACAGGAATTTATAACTAGGTTTTTACTTTGTGGAGGCAAGTCTAGTTCATCTTGAATATTCTCTATGGAGAAGATAAAGCAGATTAAGAATTGCTTAAGGGATTGTAAAAAGCAGTCCTAGGGCACTATGAAATGTAATCATTGGGACAATGCACACATGCTTTATTTAGCTTTTTTACATCATGCACAGCACAATGAAAAATCAGTACCTCTGTGGGACATATAGACACTATTCAATATAAGTAGTAAGTAATTCTAATTAGACCAGGTTGATTTACTCGTTCACACTGTTGAATTCTAAATTAACTTTAATAACTCAGGAGAAATATCTCAGAGTTATGATGGTCATTTCAATAAAACAACTGTGCAATGAGGAGATGCTTTAAAAAACTTATAACTAGAAAATTGGGCCTATAAAGAATGACAGAACCTGGTTATTAAAAGCTGCTATAATGTCACTACAGCACGTGGAGGTTGTGCTCAGTTCATGATTTATCTCTGGTCATCTCTAGAATCCTGTTTCTTTTCTCTTGAAAGAAAAGGCTTACCATACTTATCTTATTTGAGGAAGGAGGAATAAAAACAATCCAAACATCTAACTGAAGAATGAAAACCAACTGCTAACCAATAGTGAACCAGAAAATTGAATTAAATGATACAGCATCACTGTTTTCTTTGTCAGAATTACAATGCCTTATATATCCTGTAAATTTTTGGTGCACTTGAGAAAGATAGCATTGTCTGAATTGCCTTCTAATGGTTTTATAATTTATCTGACATTATATAGATATTGTGTAGTAAGCTTTAATGACATTTTATGAATACTGGGTCAAGCATCACCTGTGACTGAGTATGTCAAATGCAAGCTCAGTACTTAAGTTAATAACAAAATCTGGTCAAAATACCTAATGCAAGATACAACATAATATTTTCCCTACAAAAGATTCTAGTTCTTAAAAAAATCTGTTTTGTTTCAGAATGACTTTTCAGTTGGCCTTATGGTACCATCAGCTTTGATTTTACATGTAATAAGAATTACCATATCAGTCTCTACAGATTCTTTCTATGATAAATAGAAAAACATTTTTTCTGGTTTACCTGAGACACAACAGATGCTGTCAAATGGAGTCATCAATAAGCCTCTGTGGTATTGAAATCCCTAATGATGGATACTTAGCTCTGCAACATTTCCATGACTAACATATACACCTGATATAACTCCACTATCTCTTTAGCACTAAATCCTATTGGCAACCTATTTTCTGATAGTTATTCTAAAACAAATTGTTTTCCATTGCCACTGTTGCTCCTTTATTTTGTTGTGCCAGTGTGTTTATGAAATACATCTTCAGAATAGGAGTCCCTCAAGCTGAAACTATACAGCTTTGCCTAAACATGCCTTATTTCCTGGATAACTGTAGAATGATAACATCCCGCTCTACAACATACCCTACTTCAGAAAACACAATTACATCCATGACACAAAGCTGAAAGGAAGAGTTTACTCCAGACTGTTTGCTCATAATATCTGAGAAGATATCACAGTGAATCCACTTGAAATGCATTATCATTAGCATGAAGTGTGTAAATACAGTGCAGGGATAAAATTGTTATACTTTTTTTGAACTGTCTCTACTGGACTACCCAACAGCAGGAATTAATCGCCTGTACTTGAAAACTCTACTACAAAGGATGGCTGAGCAAACACACCAAAGAAGCTATTACTTTACTGAAATCTACCATTATTTTCTTTCCAAAGCACTCTATACTTTTAGCCTTGCAGGGATGTTTCAGCAGCAAACAATAAACTTCTGAGCCCAGTTTTGCAGTTACTGCCATGCCATATTTGGGATTGCTGTCAGTATCCATAATGCTGTAATGGAGTGGAAAGCAACACGATAATAATGGAGTAGAAAACTCTTTGGCTACAGCAAATGCACCACACACAGATGGTGAAATGAAGGAAAACAGCTGCTTACCTCTGAAAGACCTCAGACATGCAGGAATTCCCAGCAAAAGATACACCTCCACTGCCAACCCTTAATGAGGTCTGGGAAAAGGGATGGATCCTGGCTATATCCTTTCCAGTCACTCAGGTACATTGCATGCACCTGAGCTCCCCTGGGATGGCCCTTCATTCCCATCGGGTGCTCGATCACTGGTTCAGGCAATGACATAGCATTTCTGCTGGAGTATCTATCTCCACATTCTAATCTAGGATGTGGCCATGAAAAAAAACCACGTTGTCTTCTAACAGTAATTGACTATTTAAGAATTTTAATCCACATTCAAAGTGGCTTTCCTAATACAAATCATTCACTGGAGAAATGTACAGTCAGAAAGTGTTTTATTTTGCCCTTTTTTCCACCATAGCATGATTACAGTATTATTGCCCAGTCACCAGTATTTTACAGAATGCTGAAAATAAAATTGCCCTTCCTTTAGTTATTTTTCCTCTCAGTTCTATATAGTTTTTACAGTGCTATTGCCAAAATAGAGTATTTTCAATGTACTAAATGGGTTTTCTGTCCCTAATCCCAAAACATCTAAATAGTGCTTTATTGGAAAACAAACTAACTGCACTCTGGTGGTAAACATTCATAAAAAGTCTCTGAATTGAACCAAACAGGGACAAAGTTTACTGGTCAGTGTAAGAATAATCACTTATTCGATAGTATTTCAAAGCAATAACTTTTTGCAGAAGTGAAGATACAGGGAATGTAATCTGGACCTATGAACTGTGGCTACTGTATGAATCTTAATAATTCAGACATTAGAGTTCTACAGGTGTATTATTTATTGCAAAGGGACATTTGAATAGTAATGATGCATTTCCCAAATGTGCTTTATGTCATCATTCAGCAGATGAAACTGTCTGTGCATGTGTTAAGACAACACAGTCATTGAACTGCTTGGAGCAAGAAATTAGTTGAACACAGAAGGACTCTTTTTTTCCAGACCATACACCAACATTCACAAAAATAATAAAACAGGAAGTGATGAGAATTTAGCATAAGAAAATAATGAAGTAAAAATGTTTAAGTGAAATAACTAGTTCAACACAATACTTGCTTTCTTCAAAAGAATGGAAATGTCTACAAGACAGAAGAGGGGGATGGAAGCCCTTAAACAAAACTTCAAGTTTTTTTAATAACTAATTCCTTGGGCTTTTTAATGATGACCTGATATATCCAGTTTCTGTTTGTGAAATTTTTATGTTATAACTTCTTTCATTTTTTTATTCTTTTTCCCACAGATAAAAATCAGCTTGGTCTCACTTCATTAAACTGGGAACAAACATGTCTCACTGGAAGAGGAATTTGACCTTGTTTTTCTTATATTCTTTTAAAAAACTCTATTCTCCAAAATCAGGATAATTTTCTCCTTTATTCCAGTCCTCAGTATAGTAGATTGTGACTTAGACTAAACTTGATCAAAATGAAAAAAAATCCACACACACACAAAAAAAATACTACTACTATGTGAAACTTTTTCAATATAAAAGATTAGAAGGTCTATAGGAACACTAAATCTACTTTAGTAGTTCTTATTACTTAGAGTCTCAAGCACACTGGTCATGTAAGACACAAAATGGTGGTTTGGCAATTGAGCATCTCTTATCCTGTCAGCCATCCTGCAGTAATTGCCCACCAGATCTAGGAGGTAACATAACTTTATTTAAACTACTTTAATGGAAGGTTTGGCTTTGTTCTGTTGAAACACATGAAAAAGATTGGAATCTTTAAAAATAAATAAATAAAATAAAATAAAATAAAATAAAATAAAATAAAATAATAAAATAAAATGCAGGTTGAACATTTCTATTTCATGCCAAATTACAGAGAGACTTTCAACATTGTCATGAATGTTGATGGAACAGGTTAATGTGAGTACAGAGAATGCTTGGCAACAGTTAAAATTCTGGATCCAGCAGCTGGCAGTATCAATAGAAAATATATCAATAGGGAAAAAAGTCCATGAAAAAATTTGTATGAGTAGACATAGATGCTTTGAAACCATATATTAAAAAAGCTCATTAACAAATACACTGTTAAACAACTTAAACTTTTTTTTAAATGAAGACTATAAAATACTCTTACAAAGAACTTTTAAGAAATAATGACCAAATTGCTGAATGTTTACTTGATGCCTTATTCTCAAAGCTTTAGCAGAAAATTCATAAAAGCATGCTTCAAGTCTTTACAAAGAACAAAAACAAACATTTTCATCAAAGAAAATGAAAAACAGCATAAACATAAACACTTGAAGCTCTTCTTAGCTCTGGTGTTGTATACCTCTCCTGAGCATATGAACTAGTGCCATGTATTAATTCCTACTTACAGTAGGATTCTTATGCACAGTCATTTTTAGATTACAAGAGTTTTTGATATCTATAATTTTTGTTTCTGTAAATGATTTCTAAACACAACCAGGAATGTTAAATAGATAATGCAGCATAAAATCACAAGTCATCTTTTCCAGTAGCGGAACTATTCATCCAAGAAACAGGTATAAGATCCATCTGGCAAAGTTAAATGACAATCATTTTGCAGAAATTAACTTTTCTTTGTGCATTGTTGACTGTGAATAGAGACCATTATTTTACATTGCCTAGACAGTGATGTAATTTTCAAAGCTAAATAAGCATTAAAATCATTCATTGTATGCTTCTGCAATGACAGTATAAGATAACTTAAAGGCAAAATGAGACATTCCCTTTAATCTTTATGAACATATTGTACCCTCTTGAGGTAAATATTAAAAAAGAGGGGATAAATATGCTGTATTTCTGAAAAATGTTTCCCTCAGAGGCAGAAAAGCCTTGTATGTGCAGATGCAGCAGCTTATATGATTGTTAATTCCTGAAAATCCAATCATCATGATGACTGTCCCACACTTTCTTACCCTTTGGCAAGCTGGTCTTTTCTCATTCCACTACTATATTGGAGTCAAGATTTTGGTGCAAATACAGGGTGGAAGTATGTTTCACCAATGAGTGTCATTTATACACATATAGATACAGTCCAAAGTATTTCTTGATCTCATACCTTTGAGATGAGCTCATAATCTAACATGATGCTCTACAAAAGGACCAGAGACAGCATTTGAAAGATTTTCTGGACAAGTTAGTACGTTAGTACACTATTTTCCCTTAGATACTTTTGAACTTTACTCCTTCCAGGAAACTTACTTGTTGAATAATGGAATGGAGCCATAAGATTTTAATAACAATGTATTTAAAAAAAAAGTTGTATAATTAACACTGCAGTTAACTAACATAATACTAAAAGTGCAAAAACTTACAGTGTTAAGAAATATATCCTCCTCACCCTTCCCCCCCAAAAAATAAAAATCACTAATGAACTTACATTCATATCAAAAGAAAAAATATCTTCTTATAAGAACACTTCCAAACTATACCTTAAAAAATGGGCAAAGGAATGCTGCCTATGGCCAATTACATGCCTCCATATACGTGGAGGGTTGGTTAGAGCAAACAAAGAAAACCAAACAACAACAAAACCAAACTATTTGGCATCACTGCAGTGCAGTCTAAGTATTTGTGCTCCTTATTCAGAACCATTCAAGTATAGAATCACAGAACTGTCCTATGTACTTTGAGTAAGTCAAAGTCAGCCTTCCATGGCAAATGCATTTGAACGTGTTATGAGAAAAATATATATATATTTAACAGAGTTCCTGCCAAAGTTTTACAATGTGGAAAAAAGAAATATTCATACAGCAGACCAAAACTCTAGTTTACATCTTAAACTTTCTAAGTATACCTAACAAAAGATTTTCTGTCTCTACCTTGAGTACTGATTTGACTGCTAGCTCTGTTATCCAATTTGATTTTAATGGATTAGCAGAAATAGTTGTAGGCTCATATACATAAGTCCCAACTATTCATAATAGAAAACAAACAAACAAACAAACAAACAAAAACACGATCAGAAATATAATTAATCAGAATTATATCTGTATACTTATGCATGTCTTTGAAGTTTGATCTCAACAATTACTTATAATTTCACCGTTGAAATAATTATTGAGCATAAAAATACTTCAGACATTAAAAATCCACTAACACCCTCGTGAAACTGAAATGAAAACTGATAAATGCTTAAAAAATTTAAAAGTTACTTTAAGCTATGCAGTTTGGAAGCAGTAGATTTGTATTATTTGGTGTTATAACCTACAGTAATGACAGAGGAAATCATGTAGTTTTTCAACACAGTAGGTTGTCTCGCATTTGATGGAAGTTCTTTCCCTTCTTTTTAAATAAACTTAGATATTTCATTTCTCAGGAAACACTGAAGTGCACTTGTAAAAACAGGTTTGTCATAAAACAACTGATTCATCTAGAAAACAGCAGTTTTTAAGTGTCCAAGTAAAAAGGGGCCTATAAATGGAATGATTCAGAAAAGCGTGCAGGGGGTAGCAAATTAGGAATAATACCTTAATCTAAAATACATATACTCATATGGTGTAAAAAGTTATTTACACAAATGTGCTGAAGATAATTCTGCTCCAGGCACTCAAAATTATCCGATTCAAGCCTGGATGTCTCATTTTTTAGTTTCCATTCGCTCTACAGTGTATTACTTAATACAAATATTACAAGTATTACACTCTTACTCAATGTAAGTATTGCTTACATTGGTGTGTATTTTTCTAATTATTCAAAAGCAAGGCAAAAATCTGACGAGAATTGAAATGCTCCAAGAATTAAGGGGATTTTGTGTTTTATCACTATCAGAAAAGTATTTCATTGCAAATGATACAAGACCAACTTTTTTTGCTTGTAAAAATTTGTTATTGGAAAAAAATATATATGTTAATGATTTTAGATGTTTTTACACATAAGCTATGATACAATACAAAAAATGTTTCCTATTCACTTTCTTAACAATAATAAATGTGCAGTCCATTGAGTAGTTCTTTAAAAGATTTAATGTTTCTTAACTTTTGCTTCCGAGAAATATGGTGTATTGTAGAATAATGGATAGAAGGAGGACAGAGATCAGAAATAACTGCTGATATTATGTGTACTATACTGTTCTGATTTAGTTGTCCCACTCCTGTGATGGCAAAATCCAGATCTAGAAAACAGCATAGAAGGTATCAATATGACAAAAGGTTTATCTTCTGATAGTCTGACCTCTTACCCACAGTGAGACTAGATTTTAATGATAAGTGAAGCATAACTTCTGAACACTTCTTTTTTAACCTGAAAATTAGTAGATTTTTAACTTGAATGGGCAGACTTCTTCAAAAATCCTTCACAATCTAATTCACATTTTAGAAATGGAAGAATAACTTTTCTACAGAAAGTTACAATTGCTTTGCTATTTTTAATGGCTTTTGAGGATTTATTTGATTTGTTTCTGAATACACATTAGCCCCATTCTTTTATATACAGCAGCCTGAGGAGTTGCATACCTTCTTTTGCTTCAGAAAAATGTATTTACTTCCACTAATCTCCAGGGCACTCTTTCACTCTCTGATGCTGACAATGATCCTCTCCACTTTGATTTTGAAATATGCCTGAATAAAGTTTCATATGAATGCTGATTCTGCTCTTCTTAAATTGTTAAATTGTTATGGAAAAATAAATAATCACCATCTTTTTCCATTGATGTCCCAATATTTTATGTGATGAGAGATACATAGATACTTTGGAATTTTCATTGTTATTTGTCTGATAGGTCCAGTTTTCTTTCAACTGGGAACAAATATTGAAATTTTATCAGCGGAAATTTTATCAACTGGAATTATCTACTTTAAAATTCACAATACTGTGCTTTAGTACTGCAAAGCCCAGAACAAACAGTAATTTCATTACAAAGTAAGTGTATGCATAAATTATTAAAATAGGTGTTTCCTGACTGAAAAACAATTAAACATTTTATTTACTACACTGTTCAAATTAATAGAAATGTTCTTGCCTTCTTCTTTTTTATTTAACACACTGGAGAAGAGCTTCATGTGTTAAGAGCAATTCAGATGTGGCATATCCTAAGCCAGTACAATATTTATGGTATATAAATCTAAGGATCTTAAGTGCTGCTTTGAAGATATACATCACTAACACGAATTACAAATAAGATTAGGAGACTAAGCAGATTCCATTATGTTAAGTAAAGTAAATTATAATAAGTAAATGAACCGTATAATATGGAGTATACAAGAGAGTAAGAACAAGTTCTGCAGCTTACAAGACCTAAAAGCTTCACCTTAAGGAAAGGGTGAATGAACCCACAGTAACAGACAGAAATAGAGCTTACCCATTTTTTCTAGGATTCTCAGAGCTTGGCAGGTGTACCATTACTAGCAAGTAACAGCTAGAGGAGGTACATGTTCTGCAAGCTCCTTGCGTTTCTACATATCTCTATAACTGGAAAATGTTAAGATACATTGCATAAGCCTGCAAAATTATGAAACAATTAGGGATAAATTTCACAGATATGAATATGAAATGATTAATCAAGGGTTGAACAAGAAACTATGCAAACAGAAGACTATGCATAAAAATAATAATTAAAATAATTTTCCTCCTTATGGTATCTGAGACTCTCTATAAAGGCACAAATCAGACTTTATCCTATACAAATATTTATAAAGCATATATAAGCAACTCAACATGAAATCATAAATAAAAAATTCTGATAAGTTAATTACTATACTGTATCAGACTACTAATTAGAGTACCAGTGTCACAGACTGATTTTTACATGAAAGCAAGGATTTTTTTTTTATAGCATATAACTAGCTGCATTCTCCACTGAAATATTGACTTGTTTTTATGCTATTCCTCTTAAGAATTATATCTCATTATCATTCAGAATTAAATGTGATAATTATTTAAAGTCTCTGCTTTTCTATTTTTTTTTCTGTGAGCAAGATTAAACAGAGATGTCAGTCTAGCCTTTCTTTTCATTCACTACATGTGTTCTTTTTAACAATCTGTTCTCAAAAATCTATTCTTTTAAATCGTGCCTCTCTGAACCTCTGTGTATTCACAGGTTTTATTTACTCACAAAATAGCACTCCTTTTTCTTTACTGAATCATTCAGACCTAAGCTAGTCACAAGTTTTTCTCTAGCCAGTGGGAAGAGTGTATAGAAGGCATCTCATGCCCTTACATTAGGTACCCATCTGGAATGGTATGAATTTCTCTCCTGAGCAGCAGACTGTTCCAACTATAGTTTAAAGTGGCTTTAAAAACTCTGATTCTTCAAGTACATGAGTCCCAATGAGTTTCAGCTAAAAGGGGCTGATGGCTACTGAAAATGAAAACAAGCTGGTTTTTTTTCCTCTGATCTCTGATTAAGAATGAACATGGGATTTTACTGAGTGTTTAGATTCCTACATCATGTGTGGTTTGAAATACTGTTCCTTAGATGCTCTGTCAACACTGAATTTAATCTATCAGCAGATATTCTCCAGAGACCTTAAGTTTTCCCATCTTTGACAAGACTAAATAACTTTGTGATATCTGCATATTTTAGAACAGAACTGATTAATCAAAATCAGTATTCATAAAATTAACATCAACAAAGGTAGCCTTTCTCACACTGAAAATGCTGTTTATTTTCTGTCAGTTCCAAGTAGCATCCATGACAACCTACATTCACTTCAAGACTATAAACTGTTTTCACTAACATCTTTGAAGATCTGTAAACTTCATTATTTATTTATTTTTGTCAAGAGAGACTCTTTTAACCACTTTTTAGCTGCTACTCTCAAAGAAATTCAGTTGACAAGAGGAAAAACTTCCTTTTCAAAAGAACTCTCATCTGTCATAGAAATACATGTCTCCTAATACTGTTCCATACTTCCAAATCCTCCATTCCCTCTGCACCAGTAAAGACACTTTTGCTTGTGGGACTCCAATCTTGCAGTCTAGCATGGTTGGGTTTTTTTTTCCTATTTTTTTTTTTTAATTTAAAAATGAACAGCTTTCAACACCATTTTAGTCACCTTTTAGCACTTCAGAACTTCAGTGGGTCTCAAAATTAGCTAAAGCCCTAAGGCAGATCTGCTTAGGAATTTAGCTCTTCAAAAAGAGTCTATTATAAGCCAGGATTTATTCTTCAAACTGAAATCAGAAACATACCATTTAAAACTGAGAAAACTGAAAGCAATTGGTTAAAATGGGACAGTAATACATTTTAATTTTTTTTTTCCCACTGAATATTGTATCTTTTCAGGTGACTGTGCTTCCAGCTGATTCAGAGAACCTGAATGGTAGCAAAAGCTCCTATTTTTCACGCTTCTTTTTTCTGTGCCTGCTCAGATGGTTCTAAGGAGGAAGAAGAGACATAACAGAACAGCATCCTCCTATCAAAGGATTTTATTTCACTTAAGTATTTCTTAAAGGAACATAATATAGAACTGAGAGAACACCATAAATACCATCTGTACAGTCCATGCACAACCAATGCAAGTTGTTGCTTTTAAGTTTGCTAGGCTTTTCTTAGCATTTTCTGTATCCCTGAGAAAAGAGCTAACAAAATGGTCCTAGCTTTATTGACATGCATTCTACTTGGCTGTGATGCCTAAATCAACCCAAAGTGGAGTTACTGCATCATCTGGATTGGAATCAGTCTCCAAGGTTTACTTAGGAAGCAATGAAAAATTGAAGTTAAGAACCATCACGTTGAAAAGTTTAACAGGAATATGGTAGCTGTCCCTACAGCCCTCTTAGCTGCTTCCTGATGCACAGTAATGTGACTCAGTGTTGCCTGACATTTACAGAGGTCACTCCAAAAGTAATGTCTCCTATTTACTTCCATGGAAACTACAACAGCTGCAAAAAGCCAATTCTCAGATACAGAATTCCATTTTTCAACATAGTCACCACCATTAGCTATGCATTTTCACCAACAATGAGAGAGAGCCTGCATGCCAGTCTTATAAAAATCTGTACCAGTGGAAGTGACCCACTGTTTCACAGTATTTCACAATCCACTACCTCACTGCACTCACATCCACTTTTTGTCTGCATAAATGTTCAGCAAGAACTGATGAATGTCAGTGAGTGCAATTTTTTCCCACATGAAGGAATTCAATGATACAACTTTGCTTCATGCACACTTTCCTATCCAACACCATTTTGTCAGACTTCCCCTCTGCTGCCATCTGTCACACAGCAATACAATTTAACAGAACATTGGCAAGAAGGTTAAGCTTCTACTGCCATGACACCACCATCAGCTTCCAATGTTGTGGGCCAACATAATACAATAGGAGGCATTGTTTTCAGAGCGCTTCTCATAGTTAAGGTAAGTCACCACTTCCCTTGTGACACAGACTATGTGCAATGAACAGTCATTAAAATACGGCTGTTGTGGATAAATTTTTAAGCCACCAGTTTATGTGTCTTGAAAGAAAGAAAAACACTCCATCTAAATGATGTCAGGAAATTAGCATATCTGTCAAACACAATCAGATGCTCAAATTACACATGGACCATTAAAGTGACATTCAATTAGAAATGAACACGTAAAATGTTATCAGTATAAAAAAAACAAAAGTCTACAACTCTGTGAAAATTGCTACAGAACTGGATGTTTGGTTTTGGTTGTTTTTTTTTTTTTCTGACAAGAAACAACAGTTAATGTTTAGTACTGAACCTTTTTCTCATATATATGAACTGTAAGGTAGTACTATAATGAAAATCTGGTAAATGATATGTAAGTTATCTGAAGATGCTGAAGATTATTTTGGTAAATATGGTGAATAACCACAGAATAATTGTTGGATAGTTCTGATTGAAGACAAATATACATTAGAACAGGACTGCACTGAATATATTTGCTTATTTAAATGACAAGTTTGTTATTACAAATTACAAACGAGAATTCACACATTTTTAAACCCTTTTTGGCACAGCAAAATTAAGGCTAAGAGAAAACAACAGCAACCATATATGTCACTTGTCTCAGCTGAGATCAACAAACATTCCCTAGGTTTGTGCTACAGTCAGTCAAACAGTCATGTGGACCTCCTGAGAATAACTACAGAAAAGCTCAACCATTCCAGGTACATCCCCTACTGATAACCTTCAGTTCCCATCTCAAGCATTTGGTCAATGAATTGCACATCAGTTACCCTGTCCTTTTTCAATGGACTGAGCAAGGAGTAATGTGGAGGAGGAGATAAATACACTTTAAGAAGTACTAGGCAGTCAGAATAAGCCTATAAATCCATTTCACTTTTCTTTATCTTCCATCAAAGGACGATGAAGAATTATGTAGCTAAGAGCTAAGAGCAAACATACTCCTGAATGACTAAAAATATCTGATATGTGGGAAGAGCGAAAATAATCAAAAGAAAAACTGTGAAGATTAAGCAGCTATATAGACTAGCCAGTGCTCAGCATCACTTCTAATTCAAATGGAAAGTTGTTGCTGATCCACATGTGAAACCGCAAATATATAGAGATATAGATTATTTGAATGCATATTCTTAAACACTTTCAATGTGTATTTTTAAATATTTGTCAGAGGACAAACAGATCAGAATGCAATAGAACATATCAAGTAGCAGGGACAGTGCTCTTTAAATAAACTTGTCCTATTTTATCATAAAATGCCATGAAACAAGTGTTTTAAGACAGATACTGTCTTTTCTTTATAAATATGTGCTGAGTCTAGCATAATGAGGGACTGACACTGGAAGAATCTTTAAGTAGTACCACAGTGCAAACAGTAAACAACAGCAATAATAAATCACTTGGTAAAAGCAAAAGCTTCCCACATTTCCTCTTGAAAAGTTTTAAGCATTTTGAGATTGGCAGAGTTGTTTTTTTAGTGAGTTCTTTGACATCTCTACAAAATGAGGCTGGTGTTTACAGTTCTGTCAGTCCAAATATAAACTGGACAAAAATCATAAATATTTATTATTTTTGTACAGAAAGTGAGATTTTCAATAAGGGAATTCCAACTGTTTCCTTCCTTCATTTCAATGGCCTTATTTTCTGAATATTCCTTCCAATTTGCTGAAGAACTCACTGACATATTAATCCATGAATGTGACCAGGAGTTTCTCTATCAGACAATCATGGCAAACGAACAATTAGAAAACCTCATGGAACTGAATGTGTATTAAGTCTATGGAGCTGGATGACATGCATGCCAAGGTCTTGAAATAGCTGACTAATGTAGTTGCCAAGCTGCTCTCCATCATATTTGAAAAGTCATGTCTGTCAGGTCCCCAGCTACTGAAAAAGGGAAAATTCATTCCCATTTTTAAGAAAAGGAGAAAGGAAGACCCAGGCAACTGCAGACCAGTGAGCCTCACCTTCATGCCTGTGAAAATTACAGAACAGATTCTCTGGGAACACAAAGTAAGGTGTATCTGAGATGAGGAAGTGATGACAGTTATCATGGCTTCACTAATCTCATGGTTATCTGTGATAAAGTAATGGCTTCAGTGGACAAGGGAAGGGCAACTGATGTTATCCATCTGGACTTGTGCAAGGCCATTGGCATAGCCCCATACCACAACCTCTGACTTGGAGAGATGGGGGTTTGAAGGGTGGATAATGAACTAGTCGGAGGATTGTAGCCAGGGAGTTGTAGTCAATGGCTCTATATCCAGGTGGAACCCAGTAACAAGTGACTACTCTTGGGACAAGTATGCTTTAACATCTTTATCAATGAAATAGACAATGGGATTGCGTGCACTCTCAGCAAGTTTGTATGTGACACCATTGGTCCCTTCCAACTCAAGACATTCTATGATACTATAACTCTACAATTCCGTGATTCTATATGACTAACTGATCACCTAACTTTTTCTTGGTATTAGAACATTGCAGATGTAGAAGGTTAATTCAATGATGAAAAGACTAAGCAGATGAGAAATACTTAGAAAAAAAAGCTATTCAATCTCATTTTTGTTCATTTTTAACAGAATACTGAGATATCTCAGGAGCATTTATGGCAACTATTGAGTGGAATTCATTTGCTAAGAATCTTCGTATTTGATGTTTGCTATTATCTAATTATGTTGCCTGGCAACTCCACAGTGCTGGAAACAAAATTCTAAATCTAACACACAAAGAAAAACTGGCATAAGAAACTAAAAGCTTAATTATTTTGAGAAATAATACACTTTGTTTTTATCTTTAATTATTGCTTCTCTGTCTATGCTGATTATTTTCACATCCAAACATGTGCAAAGACATGGGAGAGTATAATATTAAAGATAATGTCAACAAAATTAATGTGTCTCAAGCCATTAAGTATTTCATTATTGTCTTAATTAGCAGGAATTTCTAAGTACCATTTGAGTCACTGTTTATTCTGGGAAGGCTGCAGCATAAAGCTATGGTTCATAGCTTTTTTATGATAATTTTTTGAATTTTATTTCATCTAAAAATGTTCTCCGATTTTGAGGTAGAATTATAAAGACAAACGACGTGTATAGTGTACCAACTGAATTAAACCAGAACATATAACCAAGCAACAGAGATAATCACAAGGAGGAGGAAGAGCCCAGTCTGTATTGTAATAGAAACAGCAACTCTAAAGTACATACTTGCAATTTCTGATTTTCAATATGTCATAAATATCATAGAAGAAATTCCTATTTCTTACCTACATTTCCAGTCATTAGGTATGAATTCTGAAAGTCCATCATTCCCATTCCAACAATGTGTATAAAATCTTCAATCACCTGCATTAACTCCACCGAGCCTGGATAAATCTAACAAAGGAAGGTCAGATATTCTGTAACTGTAGTATCAAAATCTCTACAGCAAATAAAATCTTAATTCAATCCAATGGAATATGAGATTTAGCAGACTAATTCTCTTGCCATTTTTTAATACCTAACATTTTGTGTGATTGTAGAGCAAGCAACCAGTTTTGCCATTAGATCCTAAAGTGAACAGACACTATTTCCCATAGGGCTATACAATCTATTCAATATTTTCTGTAAGTCATTATACAACAAACAAACAATGCACTTATACAACAAACAAACAGTGCATTATTGAACATTACTCTCACTATTGGTTAAGGCATTTCATATCCTAGAATAGCTGAGATGTATTTGTTTTTTCCTTCTCCTGGAAGATATCTTTAATATCTTCAAAAATAGCAATATGAACAGATGAATCTTACGCTGTCCTCTGCACCATGATAACCCTTGCATGCTCTACTCAGTATGTAAGTAATATAATTTGTTACCAGTAATGCAAATGTTTTGCTGATGTGGAATAGCTGAATCATAGATTATCTGAAGTTGGAAAGGGACTCTGGAGATCATCTAGTTCAACTATCTACTCAGAGAAGGATCAGTTCCAGCAGGTTGCCTGGACAATGACAAGTTGCACTTTATATATCCAAGGGTGCAGACTCTGAGCCTGTCTGTGCAACATTCAATTGCAGTCATTCATATAGGGAAAGGGTCTTTCTTATATTTTAAATGAAATTTGATAAATTGTAATTTGTGTTGGTTGCTCTTTGGCAGGTGACTGGTGTCTTATCACTGAGAAGAGATTGTCTCAGGCTTTTTTACTCCCTTCACAATAAATCTATAAAACTGATAGGATTCCCACCAAGCATTTTTTTTTTCCGAGCAAAATGCCAGCTCTTTCAGCCTCCATGGTATATAATCTAGTATCCTAAACACCTTCATGGCTCTATGTTGACCTCATTCCATTATGCTCATGCCTTGAACTGGGAAGCCCAAAACTGGATGCAGTAAACTAAAATAAGTTGTGTTTGCATTGTTAGTTTATCAATATTACTTTCAAAATGGTAATGACAAGAACATTTCGCAAAAATATTATTTCTTTTCAAAGCTATAAGCTACCACAATAGCAAAATAATTAAAAAAAGCCTATATTCAACAATAGCAAATAATCAAAACAGTTTCTATATATAAAAACAGTTATTAACAAACAAAAAATACAGCTCGTATCACATGCGTAAAATTCATTTTTGGTGGTTATGATTTTTCTTATGATCAGGATAATTTTTAGTAATGTAGTTTTTTGCAATAGAAAAAGAATGGATGACCTGTTCACAGTGCTTTTTTCTTTCTATCAGTGAGATGTCCAAATTTCAGTTTATGAGTGACATTCAACCTACTCTTTCTATTACTAGGAGGACAGATTAAAAAAAAAAAAAAAGCCTATCCTGACTATAAATTCCTGCATGGTGTACTCCATCTTCATCTTGCTTTACCTGTCTAGATCTGTAGCTGTGTGGTTCAGGATACTGAGTTGTTTCACATGTACTGTTTTCTACATGGATCTTTTACAAAAGGTAGGGCAGCACTATTGTTTTTGTGAAAAAACGTGTCATGGCATTTATGATCCCAACACTGTAAATGCTGCTTCAAGTGAAGCAGTATTCCAAACGATGAGCTAGTGAGTTAGTCTAACAAACTCTTCTTTTCTTTTTTTTGCATCTGTCACATTCACAGCACACACAGTACCAGATAATAAATTAAGACAGAATTTTATTAAAAAGATATAGTATTCCTAGTTCTTTTACAAGACTTTTAATAGTAATAACTTCAGCAGAAACTGTTGAACAGTGTAAAAGAGGTACTCTTCGTTTTGATATATCTGAAGTACTGACTAATCAATAGGATGCTAACAGATGGTGATGAATAATATGCAGAAAAGCTCCTGAGTATTGAAACGGAAGTGTAAATTTACTGTGGATGTGAAGTGGTTTCCTGTGTGCAGCACTTAATAAAAGCCAAGTATTAAAGTGAGTACTGCTTATCTGCTTGCTATGTAACCTGTAATTAGCAGTATCAACTGCTGACAAATCTAGAAAAAAATGACGTGTTGAGGCATTGAGGCTGTACACTTTGTAGCAAGTCAGCAATATACTGACAAGGAATAAGATTATTAAGATTTTCTTTCTAGCAAAATCCAGAAAACACTGAAAAAGATCAGGCTAACAGAAATTGTGGAGTTCAAGGAAATCATGCAAAAAAAAAAGTTGGTTAGACTACCACTTTGTTTGCAACGTTGCATTAAAATAAATAAATAAATAAAAACGACAATTTTTAATGAGTAAATGATGTTTGATACAGATTTCCCTCGCAGCACATTAGAACGTGCACGTTTGATACCATGATTTTGACTAAATGAGTCTTGGAATAGAATGTAAAATTTCAAACAATGTTGCTTCTACTTTAAAATCTAGCTCTATTTAACCATAACTTTTCAGTGTTTTGTCCCAAATATGATAGGAAATCTTTTTATTTTACTTTTATTCTTATTTTTATTTTTATTCTTACTTTTATTTTTACTTTTTTAATAGGAAAGTGGGTGTTTTTTCCTCCAATAATGTAGAAAAAAAAATTTTGGAAGTATATAGGTTTATTTAGTTGTGCAGTCGACTCTTTATAGTCATTATGAAGAGCTGTTTGCTTCAAGAGCTCATTTGAAACTGCTTGTTTAACTACCCAAGTGATGTGACATCCCTAAGTACTGTAGCTCAAAAGTCTATGATTTAATGAATTCCCCAGCTTTGTCACCAGTCAGCTATGGCTTCACTACTGCTCCTGTGTTCAGCTAAAGTCTCTGCTTGTTTGGGTTCCTTTCTGCCTGCTAGTACTGTACTCATGTCTATGAAACAATGAATTACTAGACAAATGGAGCTATGATTGGGCAGAAATAATTTATCACGATTTTCAGCATTTCCTCCTGTCATTCCTTGATCTTGGTAGGTCAGAAAGTGGACATGGCATGGGCAAAGACTGGAGGCGGAAGAAGACAAGGTTAATAACTTAAGGAGTGTCACTTAGGCTAAAATAGTTGCTTACTATCAGCTTTCTAATCTTGGTGCTTTCTGCTTATGGAAACTGCCTACACGCATTTGATTTTGCTGCTTCCATCAGTAAGTAAAATGAGATACTTTGTCTATTTTTATATCTGGATCTTACATAGAGGTAAAAAAACCGAACCAAACCAAAACAAAAACCACCAAAAAAGGTTGGAAGGTACCTCTGAAGGCCATCTGGTCCATCTCCTCTGCAATGATCAGGGACACACACCACAGATAGATCAGGTAGCTCAGGGCCTGATTCAGCCTGGCCTTGAAAGCCTTCAGGGATGGGACATCCACCGCACCTCTAAGCAACCTGTTCCAATGCCTCAACACTCTTTTTTCCTTATATCTAACTTAAATCTACCCTCATCTATGTCCAAAGCAATGTTTGTATCATTAGCAAAACCCTATGATCTTCCCTTACTACTAAGGTAGTCATTATAAAGATGACTACCTCCATCTACTCTGAATCCCTCCATTGTTTGTATCTGTACTTCTCTGTTTATCTCCATTCACACTGTTCCTTGTGTCAGAATAAGTTTGATAGTTCTATGGTCCTGTTCACAAATATAAACAGTTCTGTATTGTTCTTTGTATAAACGTGTAAGAAACATGGTACCTTCAAAGTAAAGAAATGACTTTTAAAGTTAATTTTAAATTCTATTTTAATTATAAAGTTAATATTTACTTAGCATAATGCTAAACTTGTCTATTTTATAAAACACTATCATAATATAGATCTTATTCCAAAATTGGTCTCTCTTAGGGATCACATCTGATCTCTTAAATACAAATTTAGAAAAAGTCTACTGTTAAATTTCTATAAGTACTTTGGTGGTGTTATAAGAATTCTTTAGATGAGTTTTGATGTGTTCTGTATAATAGAGGCATGATTATAGCTAGCCTTTACAAGCATTTTTTGGCTTTCATATATACTTCATTACAGCATGAAAAGACAAAACATAATTAATAATACTATGGAATGAAATGAAAATCTCTTTATCCAGAGAAGCTTCTTACATTTTTAATGTAATTTTAGTCTGAGGAAGTAGACAATAGGGACTTTTGGAAAAGTGTCAGTTATTTTCAAAATACTGTCTCATTTAGGATTTCCTTCTACTTAGAGCAAAGTACATGTTTAACACCAGTTTTTAAAATTGTATATTACCTTTATCTTGACTTACTGAAGTAAACTGCTGCTTCTGGTTAAGAAATACAATAAATATACAGCCTGCCTGTAATTTTTTAAATTGATGAGTTACAAAAGGCACATCTTACCTGTTGTGCATCTTCCCATTTCTCTTTATTTTCTTCATCTAAGAGGTTACTAATGATTTGAAAGAAGTTCTGTAAAGTGAATTAAATAACAGACAAATTACTTTCAATGACATAATTGTATCCTTACGTCAATATCAAGAAAGATTTCCTTTTTCTATTACAAATGCATTTCTGCAGCCTATTTTCTGTCAAAGAAAGAAACGACAATTAAGTATTAGACTGACAAAAAGATACACATTTTAGAGTTAATTGTTCATTTCTGGCTGTTCCATTATGTTCCACACTACTGCTTTATATAAAATAATACCCCTTTTAAATTTCCTCAACTTCTATATGTGATGGTATTTCATTTTCAAAGCGATCTCCGTCCAGAAAATAGACTACTACATGTTTTTCGAAGTACATTAAGAAAACAATTTGCCCAAAATTACCATTTTCTATTCAAAACAAGAAAATGATCCCTAATGAGCAGAAACAGTGGATACAGGGGGGTTTCATTGCCAAATACTGTCTGAAATCAGATGTATCTTATTTTTTGCCTCTGTTTTGACAGAAAGAGAATAATTAAATTCTGTTCTTTGACCTTAAAGTGTCACTTTCTGTTTCTGATTGTTCTATTGATTTCACTGTAATTTAGCAAAACAAAAATAAAAACGATAAATCACACATTTTAAATCATTTTCTTTTCAAATACTTATCATTTCAAGTACTTATGCAAAACTTTTCTTTCTAATATTATTGGTTCTTTCTCAATTTTTTGTCATTTTCTTCATCTTTAAAAACAAAGGATTTGTGCAGACTGTTCTTCTCAGCTCTGTTTCTTGCAGACTGTCAAATTTGGCTATAACGTGCCAATTATAATTTTTTTTGTTCTTCATAAAAGATACCTGCATCTTCCACTGACCTTTGCAGGAAAGTACAATTAAGATCCTCGCAACCTCTGAAAAACCTTTAGGGGGAATACCAGGCATATGCCCCTGTTGGAATTCATCTTACTGGTTATATTCATCTCTCTCACTAGCACTTAGCTTTTATCTGCTAGGGGGGTTAAATAAGGTATACATAATATTTAATAATTAACTTTAACTCACTATTTTGTTTTTATTGTTAGTTACATGGAAGCATTAAAATAACCATTAATTAATAGATGTATATAAAAAAGACACAATTAAAACAACAGATGACCAATAATGGGTTGATAATAAGCCATCCTGTTTATGAAACTGGTGACAAAAATATCTTACTTCTTAAGATAACTTTTATCTCTGTTACTTTTAACTCTGTTTACCTCTTAATATTAAATATACTGATGGTCTTGGAAAATTTTCTAAAATTCCCAGATACTGATGTAACCAATATCCCAATCCAGAATTCCTGTAAAATATTTATTTTAATGAACACAACAATTCAGCCAGCCCATTATGTAGAGATACAGTCTTATTATTTTTCATATACTGTTTTTTTCTCTTTTTTTTTCATTAAATGCAGCTGAATCATTTTCTATTTTTTCTTTCTATTAATAATTTCCACATTAGTACAAATATGTGACTTTCAATTAAGGACATAAACTCCACCAACTGAATCACTTCCCATCTTACAATGTTTATTTACCTGTACTCCATCTGATGCTGGGATATAACTTGCTCTTTTAAATGTGTCTGTAACATTTCTGAGAATTTCCACAGAAATCAGAAGGTCTCCTGCATAAAAATTTTTCCTCTGTGTTAAGTCCAGTAGTGTCTTGGTTACCTGGGACATGCCATCACCAGCCAACATCCTTTGTCCTTTTGCAAGATGCTCTTTAATCTGTACCAGAAGAATAAAATGAATATCAGAACCTACTTTACCAAGAATAAGTACAATAAGATTCAAAATATACCATAATATTAATAAATCGATTACAATGAAATTCATTCTGATAAAGTGAAGACAAACTATTAGTGGAACATGATGATCACATTTTTATCTTTATCACAGAATCAAGAATTTTATACTGAAAAAATTTGTGTGTGTTATATTTCACCTGTTTGCTTCTGTTAGGACACCAGTAACATTTCAAAATTCACATTCTTAACGGAATCCAATTAACTGGACTGTGGCTTTAAACTACCTGTGTGATTTTGCAAGGAACTTCTCGAGATAAACAGCTGTATAACCAACACTGACAATAAACAACTAAGAGCTCTGAAAGGGGTAAATGTTACATATTTTAGTCTAGTTCACTCCAAGGAAGTATACCCTTCACCTCTGCCAGCTCTGCTTTCACGATCAGTACAAGAGTGAAGGTTTGGGTAGAACAAGAAATTTGGATGGTGTTTTCTTCTCTAGTTCTAACAGCACAACTTCAAACAATCTTGTTATTTTTTCAGGACATGCAAAGCTTAGAATTAGGATTTGCTCCTCTATATCAACCAAGAGAGCCTAGGTCTCCTACTGTACAGGTCTGGTAGGAGTAATCCAAAATGCATAATTATAATAATTATAAGGGTAATCCAAAATGCATATGCCGATAGAATAATGCTCCTGATGAGAAAAAGAATTTGTGGATCTGATTAGCTCTTAAAACTGACTCAACATTTAGAAAAGATGCATAGCATATCACAAAGCTGTCACAAGACCTTCCAAGGCTGAATAAGTGAGCATGGTTTAAACATCTTTCTCTTAAATATACTATGTTAAATAAAAGATAAATGGTCTGAGATAGACAACAGTATAAGCAAAAAGACTAAAGGGAAAGTTCTGTTCAGGTGGCAACTGAAATGCCAATACCATCTCTTTAAATGCACCTTCAATTGATTTTTAGCCTGGCCTTGGTACTGACATCCATAGGGAAGGATGACTAAGTTAATGTAGAGTGTTGGTGAAGCGTAAGGAAGAAGTAAAATATACTTTTTGTCACTTATAGAATTCCCCAGCCATTCTGTGTGGATATGTGTGGCTTCACTTGTAAAAAAACTCAGAACAACAAAACAATAAAGAAAAAAACAGTGCACTCTCTAAAGGGATCAAAATAATTTTTATGAAGTTTCCTGTAAAACATGTAATAATTTTCTGATATACATTATCTAAATAGCTTTTCATTCATTATGTAGGATTGTACTTAGTTTCATTCTTGACTGTTCTAGATATGAATCATATACATATAATACAGCTGGAGTGGGACTAAGTGGCTCAGTCAAGTCTACAGTCTTAAGTCATCTTTACAGCAGTTGGGGATTGTTACAAACCAAAGAGTCTTGTCCACATCCTAAGATTACTTAAGATGTTGAACAAATATGAAGCTCTGGGTCTGCCTGGGATATGTACATGCCTGTTGCAACAAGGACAGAGAATGGATTTACTCTATGCCATGAGTAAAAAGGTACATGCATCACTGAACAAGCAAAACATTTCAAAAAATCAGTGAAAAGAAATAAGCCTGTCACTCTCATTTTTTAATTTTTTTCAACAAACTTTTCATCAGAAATAGCTTCCACAGTCTTAAATAAACCAACCTTCCAAGCAAACAAGCAATCAGAAAAAAAGTAACTACACAGGAAGCTTGTTTTGAGAAATCTTATGGTGCAGTTTCTATTTGTTTTAGGAGGCTTTGAAAGTAATCTTGAAGGAAAATTACATTAAAAAAAAAAAGGTATGACAATAAAAGAAAATTAATTTGAGTTAACTGTGTGGATAAATAGCATTATGGACTATCAATTTCTTGAGAGTAGATGAAATCATCATAGAACTTTATTCGTGATTTTTTCCCTTTGAAATTTTGCCATTCACCTTATCTTATCATGCAGTGGGTCAGAATGGCAAACTAAAAGGCCATTAACTACTACAGTAACAGCATAGTAGAACTTTAGCTGTTACTATTTAGATGTTCACTAACCCCAGTGATATTTCCAGCATTTAATATTTGTGTCTTTGGTCAAGTACAAAGAACATATAATACAAAAGACAGTCCATAAAGCAGAACCCCCAAATCTGGCATGCCTGACATGAAGTGGGAAGGACATCACACAACAGCAGTCAGAACAAAGGGGTTCTTTTAATTTTAGTAACAGCAGTACTGATCAGTCCTCATTAAAAACCCTGTTACACTTTTATGCCTATATAAAAAAGACATAGGAAAGCTGCAGTATTTAGCAGTTTTTTCCATGTTGAATTATTTTGCTTCCTTTTTCTCCATCTGTATGTATACCACTTCCAATTTGTTTTTCCATGCTCCTGCTGGACTTTAATCTCACATTCTAAAGATGGCAAGAGACAATTTGTTGTTGGTTTTGGATGATGCGCTGCACACAGAAGTCTTGATGGCCTCAGCTGCATTTTGGATGCAAATAATGAATTAAAACATTCCTGCATTTGACTGTTCTCTAAGCTTTTGAGCAAGCAAAGCTGTGTAAAGATTTGTTTTCAGTGAAGAATTTTACAGACCTCTAGCAGTAGAAATGGGATTTATATTGCATTCTTTAGTTCTTTCAGCATGAAATTTTGATTGCTTTTGGACACAGCGGTAAAAGTGGTCTAGCAAGTGGTCACGATATCACAAAAGTAAATCATTACATCTACTTCAAAAGCAGCCATAGTTCTGCTGCAGGTGATTTAAACTACCTAAGACTTATTGGCTCTTAAATTTACAGCTCAATTTTGAAATGTTTTAAGTTTTATCCAGAAAGCTCAGATTCCAGCAGAAGCATAAGACGACTCTTCCTTGGTCATATCACTTGTGCACATTGCACATTTTTTTCCCTCTCAAGTTCCAACCTTGAAAAAAGTTTCAATGTGTTTAGATAGAGAAAAAAGATTGAAAATTAAGAGCCAGTTCGTGGAAACATTGTTTATAGCCAGGAAAAAACTGAGTAGGCAGGTGAGCAGCCTCCTCAGTATTACCTCATAGACACAACTTTAAAATAACAGGCCATACACTCAGTTGATGTAAACTGGTGTAGCACAATTAGAGCAAACATCCATAGTAGTAAGAGTTGAAAGTATTGTCTCCTGGATAATTTGCACAGCTACCACATGAGTATTTCATGTGAAAATACAATATTTCCCAATTAGCAGTAGTCATTATGGCTTTGTCACTGTATTTCTTATTTTTTATGCTATGGTCATTGTGATAATACGCATTCTCCAAGGGAGCTAATTTTGGTCACCTTGTAGCTCTCTGTGAAGGTCATTTTTTAGTAGTCTTACAGGCAGGATCATTAAAAATAAAGTTTATGAGCCGAGAGATACTGAAATGAAGCAGCTGTTAAAGTGATACTTCAATTGTCAGTCCAACCTCTAGCTGCCTGCAGTATATGGCTGTATACTTGAAAAATTACTGAAATGTTTAACTGGACTTTGACTCAGGGTCCAGCTGTCTTTATCTCCTGATTTATTAGAAAGTATAACACACTAAAAATGTCTTTTCACAAAGTCAGAACTACTAGGCCCCTGGCTTCAGAGTAAAAATATATTACTGCATAATTATTCCAAACAAACAGCTAGACATAGTCTGAAAGCATAGAAAACAATGAACTCTCAAGAAACCTATAAAAGATTGAAAAGACTGATTAAACTGAATAATAATTACTACATCATGCTTTTAAAGTTATTTTTTAATATCATGTTGGATTCATGGCTTGGCATTACTAACAAAGTAATTATTACGTTTTACGATAGGGGAATATAAGAACCTGCTTAAGGAAGCCTTAGACAGAAGTGAGGAAAAATACTTTGAAATAAAAATATGATTTGAAATTGCTCATAATCTGCAAACCACTTTGCTTTGTGCCTCCACAACCCTACACTAGCATTCTGTAAAATATTTTTCATAAAGAACACATAGAAAATGAAATAATATTCAGATCACCTGCAAAAGTCAATTCAATTACTCAAGAAACTGAAAGTACCTGAGAATGTAAGTTCCTCTAGGAAACAACTCAAAGCACCTGAAACCTTATCTTAAACACTTGGAATTGTGTTACCTAGCCTTTATAGGCACTAATTTTGAGGCTTGAATTCCACAGTGAATATTAAGTGATTTTACATTGAAGTTAGTTACCAGCATTGAGACCTGTGTGTTCAAAGAGAGGCACATAAATAAAAAAGGCAGAAAATATAGTTTTGGCAGCTGAAATATTCCCATAGGCACAATCCTGAACTGAACTCATGCAGCATGCTGATGTGTAAACTATAACATGATGTCATTGTAAGAAAGCTCCCCCTTCTGTATTTGACGAATACATCATTACAGGGTGTGTTTCCTAATAATCAGCAGACAGTCCTTTAGCTGTTTCATGTACAAGTTTCATTTAATGTTCCTTACCATACGTATATATATAGGCTGTTTCAGGGTACAAGAATTCCATTTCACTCAAAATTTACAAGCAATAGTGTATGATATAATGATAAATGTATGCATCTTCAAATATGCATGTGAATATTTATAACCTGATTTAATATTAGTCTTTTCCACTTCTATCCATACATTTAACATTTTATGATGGAGTTTCCTAAAGAAATAAAAAGCAATTTCCCACTTTGGCATCTGTGAAATTAGTTGGTAGTCTCAATCTAACAGATAAATAAATAAATAGTTACTGCAGAGAGGGAGTAATGTATTTCCTTTGCTTATAGAGGAAAAAGAAAAAAGTAATTGCTACACACTGTGTCAATGAAGATTAAAGATACATGTTAAGGAGAGCTTCCCAACTATAAAGAAGGTGACACATCATATTTAACCTGAAGAGACTGTGCACTCTTAGGCCTTAATAACAATCAAGAATAACAAAAAGTTGAATTAAGTAAATATATTGATTCTGAAAAGAAATATGTTGGGCTGGAAGACCTCATGCCTTTCTTGCCTACAATTCCATAAGGTGTCCCTGCAAATAATCTGAAAGGCAAACTATCAAAAGTAGAAATGCCAGCTGACTTGAACCCAATCTTTTACCTTCTTGCATTTATCTGCTGTCATAGTATGAAATCTGCTGCAGCAAGTTTCTGCAGTTACTGTGACTCAGTTCACTTTTTTGTACTCAGTACAGATCACTGCAACCCTGTGATTTAAGAAACTTATTCCTAAATTACATTAATGAAAACAAGAATTGTTTTATTGTACAGAAACAGCTGTTCCACTCACATATACTTCCAAAATATTCATCAAAGCAGTAATTTATTTATTCATCTATTTATTTATTTTAGAGAGAAAAAGAGCTACCTTAACAGCACAGAACCTGTGCTCTTCTAGACCTGAACTCATGCATCTCTACACAAATGTCAGAGAATTGTGTGCATTCCTCTGTATATGATGATGTATATTGAAGAATCCATGAAAAAAAACATCTAACATATGAGGAAATCTAGTATTATATGAGCAAGAATGTGGACAGTTCAGAGGGATGCTTGGCTCTACCCTATTTTTCTACCACTTTCTCTCACAAGTATTGTCTATTATTTTAAAAGATTTTTTTCCACCTGAACTGATTCTTTTTTTTTTTTGTCTTCATCAATACTGACACTTATTCTAGCCTTTCCATTACCAAACAGATGACAGAGAAAGACGTTATAAAATTTCAGTATTTTAATTTCTTCATGGATTCAACATATCTAAATAGGAAGGCTATAAAATTGCTCTTTAGTAGAGTGAAAAATGGATTTGGAGATGAAAAATGAATAACCATTAAACAGATGACTTTAGGGTGTACATTTTGCTTATATTGATTACTGTGTTTGTGGATCAGGATTTGTATTATTATTTTATTAAGTACTGTTATTAAACGCTCCAATTATCTGTGATTAAATCCTGCTCACGTTGACATGCTGTGTGAGAAAGCTTGTTGTTATTATTGTTGCTTCCTTTCTTAACCAGAGGGCATGTCTTCAAGAATTGTGTTATCTATGTGTAATGCAACGTGACAAGAGCAAGAGTTGAGAGGAAGAAGAGAACGATGAGTCCGAGAGGCTTGTTTTCGTTTTATGACAGACATAACATTGCTTGAGGAGAAGTCTCCTGGCTCTCCATATTGATTGAATAGGGGGGTCACGAAGGTACATGCTACAAATGACTTCTATTTCTTTTTTTACAGTGTGTGGTCATACCGTTTAATTCTGTTTTAACATAACGCTCTGATTAATTGATGCACTTCATATATTATTTGAAGTTATATTTCTGTAGAGTCATTTGAATCATGCTTACTTCTGTTTGAGGGAATAACCAGAATTGTTCCTTCAAGCACTATCAGGGAGTCCTAAATTCCATGTGGGAGCTCTGCATTAGGTAATGGTCCAGAAAAGACTCTGTTGTGTCTCACAAACTTTACAACATAGAGGGGAATGTGACAAATGAAGTAGTGGAGCAAATAAGGTATAGGGATGACTGTAGAAAGTGTAAGATGCTATGACCACTGTTTACCAGCTATTCTACACAAATTCCTGCAGTCATTCTGCAAGCTGAGTTGGAATGAGGGTTCCTTAGTTCTGTAGACCTTCAGGGAAAAATAGATTAATGCTTTCTTTATTGAGTCCCTACATGGCTGTCATCTATTGCTTTCCCTCTGGCCATACCCTACTGGAATTCACCTGTTGGCTGCAATGTTGGCTGGTTTGGAATATCAATGTGATTGGGGAGTACTCTGCTGCTCACTGCTGCAGCAGACATGTACATAAAACAGCAGCAGCAGAAACCACAGGAGCACATATAATTTAATACAGAGATTATTCTTTCATAAACCAGATGCTGAAAGATGATTGAGGATGCTGAGATGACAGTGGGCATTTTTATTTGAATTTAACAACTGGGATTGTTTTTATATTAGAAAGCAGATAGTCAAAAGCAGAAAGGAAGGAAAGCAACATATTCCAATTGAATTAAACTGTGATATGCAGAAAGGGAAATATTTTCTCCCTCTATTCAGCATCTCTTGGCTTGGGATGCATGTGTGTGTTGAGATCAAGCAATAAATTTCATTAATGGAGAATGCACTCTGGTAACTTTAAAAATATTTCTTTCTGATCCTAACTGCTGACTTCTGGTACCTATGTTAATACAGGCAGTTATGAATAGAGTAACTGTTCACTTGGGATGGAGTAGATGATATCCTCTTATTGGCAAAATGGATGTTTATTTACAGAAAGAGAAATGTACCTATTAGGAGAGTTAGAAAGGCATATTAAAATCATCACTTCAGTCTATGCAATATGTTTGATAGGTCAGGCAGAGATATTTCACAATCAAATGAGTGACTTCACCATCAAGCAAACAGCCAACTGAATCGTTATTTGCTTTTTTAGAAGTTTTTCTTCTGCCACAATCACACAACCAGTTGTTTTGAGATGAGAGAAAATAGAAAAATAGTTTGTCATTTCCCCATTAAGTTATGGAGGTGACAAAACAGAGCTGACTCCAGCAGATTCTGGACTTACAAGGAAGACAAAGCAAAGAAAGCAAATAATTTACTTCCCTACTTCTCAGAGCTACAAAGGTGAGAAGATGAAGGGAGCTGGCATATAGCAAAAGGGTAGTCTAAGGTAGAAGAAAAATGTAGATATTTTTGCCTATAAATTAAAATATACAAAACTAACTCTGCCTGCTTTGCTCTGCAGCTATATAAAAATTAATAAAGCCCAAAACCAGCAAAAAGATGTAGTACATTTTTAGGAGGAAATCTTTGATTTCCAAGAAGTTATTTCACTGAGGAGTACATGGACAGACTGAAATGCTGTCCTTTTAATATAATTTGGAACAACAAAATCGTGTCTAATGAGTTGCAGCTGAGCTAATCATTATTCACCTCAAAGTTCTTTTTATCAAATTATATTTTAGTCAAGATCTCACAAAACTGTAAATAATACTGCTGTCGAAAGAGAGGAAACAATTATAGTATGAACTAGAAGCAACAGGAACACATTTCTGTGGCTATATTATCATTTTGGTATGCAAAGGTTCACCTGCATATGTTCCCATACTTCATAAGTGTTAATATCTTGATACTAATGTGATATTTCATATGCAGATTTCTTCTTAATTCTCAACAGTTAAGAGTTTTTTTTGGTTTTCCAACTTCTTTCTGAGAAAAGAAGCCAGACTGGCATGAATGTCTGATTTAGGTGCTCAAATTGGCAAAAATTAGTACCTTTTCTTCATCTAAGCAATTGTACATAGACTTTCATCCAACACTGAAAACTATGCTGCATAATATTAGAAAACAAGCTATATTAATAGAGATTTTCTGATGGTATTAAGCATTATTTTGTTAATGAGTATACTACAAATCTCCTATGAACTGGAGAGTCCAAACAACAGAGCTCTCCAACTGGAGAGCAACACAGGAAGTCTCTCTATAGGCACAAGAGGTATTTCAGTGTGTGGCAAGGCAGTAATGCATAAATAATATAATTTAAGCAGATCCCTCAAAAAAATAGGTAAAAATAATGAACTCTTACTTAAGGCATTTCAATTACCCTTTTATCTCTGCTATCTTTTTTCTACTATCCAATATAGGTTCATTGAGCTCTTAACCATTGATTCTATTCTTGGTCCTGTGTGCACTCATATCCAGTTGTGGATTCAACAATTGCATTTGTTATTATAAGGAAAGATTTTACATTGTTTGTCTGAACGAACTAAGCTAATAAAGAAAAAAGAAAAACATCTATGCAGAGCATAAAACTTCTCTGCAGATCCAAACAACTTCAGGTGTGTTGGTTTAAGTCCATTGGTTCAAAACACCCAGAACTCACTGTTAGATTATTTTATTGACTAGTATAGCAATAAATAAATAAATAAATAAAAATTAAAAAAGAAGAGAAAAAAGAAATGACTGCAACGTGGAAGAAGATGAGCATTGAGAACAGCAAAAACACCACCACCACAACAAACAACAAAAAAGCACTTTGAGAAAGCATTCTCAATTGAATAACTTTCTACAGTGAAGACTAGATGTCTTTCTATGAAAGATGTCTTAATTCAACAAAAGGTCATGCAGTAAGCCAAGTATTCACAATGGTCATTTTCTAGACTTACGGTCTATAAAATAGATCAAAATAGAAATTGTTGAAACAAGAAAAATGAGTAGCTTACTGAAGTATATAGGAAGTTCTAGAAAGAAAGTAAATGCAAAAAAAAAAAATTGAATTTATTTTGCCACTAAGAATCAATTACACAGTCCAAGTGGATAGATTCTGACAGTCAAAATACACCTATGTGGCATGCCTTTTGCTTTAACTTTGCGCTCCAAGAAGAGGCAATGCCCTCTGATTCTGTTTGTATTTTCTCATGGTGTTGTTAAACCTGGCTTGACAATATGTTCTGTTACTGGAGTTATATAAAGTTTGATCTACTTATAAAGTTTCAGGGATTAAGAATATTACTTTATGATATTTTGGAGACATCTTTCTTTTATGAAAACAAATATAAGAAAATATCAGTTCAAATTAACGAAGTAGTAGTTCAAGTAAACAATATTAGGTAAAATAATTATGCAGACCATTTTCTGCTCCCAAATCAAAGGAAGATAATAAGCAATGAGGAGAATACTTCATAGTCGTATACAGTCTAAGAATGGGACATCAGATCATCTAATCTGCCTTCCTATATATAACAGACACTTCCTAAAGTGATTAAAATGTTAGACCAAACAATTTCAGTTTAAACTATTTCCTAAAGGTGGAAATAAGAAAACAGCACTTAACAAGGTCCTTAACTTCTGCTATGGAAAAATTTATTTGGTAAAATGTACAAATAGTACTTAAAAACAAACTGTCTACCTCATAGGAAGAATAAAACTTCAGAATTCTTAAAAAATCATGGAGTTAGAAAAATCAGAAGAGGTCTTTCCTGTCAGATGAAGTCTAGTGATCTGTATGTAAATGTGATCATCTCAGAAGGAACTGAAGAAAGGATATCCTCTGCCACTAGATCTTAGACATCTACTTTCACTTCATGTCCATCCATAATAAAACAGATACTTTGAATCTTTGCTGTAACCACCACTTTCTTAAGAACACACGTGACAAATCGTGCATCAATAGACAAAAATATTCCTTTTAGCTGCACAGAAGACTGGTAACAGTCCTAAAACAGAATGCTTGATTAGGAGCATTTTTTTGAGAAGCATCACTAACTGAAAACACAGTAAAACAATACAAGAAATCCTGAAGGAAAAAAAGAAGTCTGATACATAATCTGTGGTGTTTCTTTTTCTGTTCATCATGCTACCACTTTATCCCCTAGGTCACATGATTAAAGTAGGCAAAGCATACCTATTTATCATTTTGCTTTGAGTCTTACTAGGAATAATCCTAATTGGGTTATTTAAATGTTATTATTAGAGCTAACCAAATAATTTACAAAATGTATATTTCATGGATTTGGGCATTTTTGTCCCTTAATTTGCTCAGTGAATAATTTTTCATATTAGTCAACCAGCTGTAAAAGCCAGTCAAACAGTATTTGTTGAATTCATTTGATGACTGATTTCTACCAAATGTTGGATAAATTATTCATGACTAATTGATTCTCTTATTCAAAGAGATCTAATTATCATTCCTAATTTTAAAAGGGACCTGTATTCCAGGCACACTAGATAAAATAAACTAAAAAAGTATAGGAAGTATAGTTTTGGTGTAACTGAGATGTTTCAACCATATCACTGCTTTTACTCAAGCTCCTACACCTGGATAGTAGACATCATGCCCTCCTATGCTGTAAGCTGACCACCAATCTCCACACCATGAGTGAAACCTTTCCACTTCCTTGTTTTGTTAGACTACACTGTATATTCTTCTCTTCAGAGGTCCTGCAGTCATTTTTTTTTTTTACCATACTAGAAATGCCCTGTGCTGTGAAGAGATATAGATATTAAGAAGAAAAGTGTCTAGGCACAAGATTAGAAGACCAGAAATCATTTCTTTTGCTTAATCAGCCTGCCAAAGTTTCCCATTCACACAAAACAGCTAAGCACAACGTAGATGTACACAAAGTCCCCTTGCAGAGGGATAGAGGATAGAATTGGAAAGGGAAAATACTCATAGTTTGAGAAAAAGATAGCCTGTAGTTGAAAAAAAAAAAAAAAAAAAGGAAACAAAAAGAAAACAAGTGATACAAAATGCAAATGCTCACCATCAGCTAACCAGTGATCAAACTGTCCCCAAGTAGCAGCACCCTGGCAAGCTTTTCCCCTGTTTTTTATTGCTGAGCATGTCATATGAAAAAACCCTTTGGTCAGTTTGGGCCAGTTGTTCTGGCTGTCTCTTCGCAACTTCCTGTGCATATCCAGCCCCACCTTTCTGAGAAACAAAAAGATCTCGACTCTGTGCAAGCACTGCTCAACAACAACTAAAATTTCATTGTGTAACCAACACTGTTTTCTTTAAAAATCCAAAAGCCTCAACATAAGATGTACTATGAAGAAAATTAACTCTTTCTTAGCCAAACTCAGCACAAATAATGATGTATTATAAAAAAAAAAATCATTAAGTTAGACAATTTCATTTAAACAATGGAAACCCCTGCCTTCTTCTCATATATTCAAAATGCCAGTGTTTGTCTGTTCTGAGTAGAAGAGTAATTCTGTCTGGCATAATCTACATGAGGTTGGAAAAGAAGCCAAATTATTTATGGTGCTGATTCTTATGAACAAAATATATTATCTTTAGAATGAGTACATTTTTAAGTTTATTGACAGTTCATGAAGATATAGTGTCATTTTTCTATGATTTATATACCTACCATATTACTCTCCATAAAAGTCTCAAGTCAAGAAAAAGTATATGCAGCATAATTGAGTTTCTGCTACTTTAATGCTGTTTATTAAGGGTTGAAATCTGTCTTGTATCACTTTCAGGTGAGTAAAGTAAAAAAAATGTAAAAATATACGAGTCTCCGTGCTTGAAAAAGTACACCTATACTGTGGCTATATACGTGTTCATTTATTAAGGAAAAAAAATACAGTGTCAATCAGCTGTGTAGGAAAAAAATTTACACAATCTAAATTATAAAACTATGGTTTACTGTGGACATCTGGTCAAAAATTTGTATTTATAGGAAAATGTTACCTTTAGGAAGAAATTAAAAAAAAAACATATTGATGTTTGAGGGCCAGTCTGTGAATTTACATCATAAAATGTCTGCCTTCTTTGAATTCCCAGTTCAAAAAAATAGGAGTCACTGGAGTCCCCTTTTCATAGAAATATAGAATGGTGTCAGAATGGACTTTAAAGATCATCTAGTTCCAACTCCTTGCCATGCTCAGTGTTGCCAATGACTAGGTCAGACTGCCCAGAGCCCCACTCAACCTGACCTTGAATGCCTCCAGGAATGAGGCATCCACAACATCTTTGGGCAACCTGTTCCTGTGCCACATCACATTCTGAGTAAAAAATTTCCTCTTAACTCCTAATCTAAATCTCCTCTCTTTTAGTTTAAAGCTATTACCTCTTCCCATTGCTATGATACTGTATAAAAACTTGGTCTCCTTCCTGTTTATAAACTCCCATTAAGTATTGGAGCTTCTCCAAGCTAAACAAGCCCAGCTCTCTCAACAATTCTTCCTAAGAGAGATGCTCCAGCCCTCTGATCATCTTCATGGCTCTCTTCTGGACTTGCTTCAACAGCTCTTTATCTTACTTGTGTTGCGACCCCAGGTGTGGACACAGTACTCCAGATGGTGTCTCAGAGAGACAGAGCAGAGGAGGACAATCACCTCCCTCTCCTTGCTGGCAACTTCTCTTTTGATGCATCCCAAGGGTATAGTTGGCCATCTACAAGGGCCTCCAAGTCCTTCTCCTCAGAGCTGCTCTCAAGAAGTTCTCCCTGTCTTCACACATACCTGGGATTACATCAACCCAAGTGCAGCAGTTTTGAACTTGGCCTTGTTGAACCTCATTAGGCTGTCCTCCCTTAGTCTTTCCTCATAGGAGAGATTTTTGTCCATGTCTTTTTGTTACTGGGCATCTTAGAAATAAACACAGATGTGGCCTGAAGGACACATGAAGCTCTGAAATTCTCTACTCACAGTTCAAACTGGCTAAGTATGATGTGTTTTTACTTTAAATATCAAATAAAGGTAGATAAAAAAAGCCTCAGGAATATTGTCTACCCTTGAGGCCAACAAGTGCAGCCAGCTTGCATCCCTCAAGCTAAACTCTCTTTTCATTCACTCACCAAGACAAAGGTGATTTTGATGACTGCCTGCTGGGAATGGATGCTCTGCCATGTTGTCTTCTAAATGTTGCCGGTATGGTCTTAAATCATGTTAGGGAGTTGTAACAGATACAGAATTAAACAGCATAGATAGATGGCATTATAACTTGCATGCTCATCATGCTTATTTACTACTACAATTTTAGGTGTCCAGTTCAGAATCTGTGTAGCTAAGTTAGCAAGCTCTGTGATCAAAGCAGTACTATTTAGCTCCCATCATATGCAACACTCTTCCTCAGGGAGTGTTTTCTTGGGCACAGGACTATGGATTCAGCTCCATAATTTTTGGGCTAGTTCTGAATCCTCAGTGGATTGTTTGGAAGGCAGTGGCCTGTTTATATTCTTTCAGGCAGGTGTGTGTTTAATATGCAATATATTGTCTATACATTATATATATCAACTTTAAATCAATTTCAGAAATACCACATTTCAAGACTGTAAATCTATTTTTATTTTATGTTTCAGATAAGAAATGCAAAAATTTTAGCTCAGACTCATATTTAATGGGAACCTTCAGAAAACTGAGTGCTAATCCCACTATTCTTGGTTTGAATTAGCAAAATAACATTATTTGTAAGCACACTGAGGCATCCCATTAATGCTTTCATAAGCACATATATTTATTATTGAAATACTGTCTGTCAGTAGCTTCCTTATAAAGCCTTACTTTTAGGGATTTATAAGCTTACATTGTAAGCTTACATTTGCAGGCCGATGATCTTATACATCTTTACCTTGACGATTTTTCAAATATGTTGGGCTGTTCAATTTGAGAAGCAGCAAAATGTAACAGAAACAGATCTGCTTTGTGAGCAGCTTCCAAGTACAAATCAATTTTTCTCCATAAGTTGTATCCATGTAAACTGAAAATAAGTCTGAAATACTGTGCAGCAATAAGATGGTGTTTAGATGCTTGCGTAATTTTAAAGAAGCTTTAGTTATTTTTAAATGTTCTTTTCAAAAGATTATTTCACAGTATAGTATAATCACATTTAATATTTTGGAAAAGGAAATACAGAAAAATAGATATAACTGATCTAGGATATAAATGTCTTTTTTTGTTGTTGTTTACTGATCAATGATTCCTTTCTGCTAGGCAGACTTGCAGCTCGTCAAAAAATACCAGTGTCTCAAAACAAGCCAGCCAGATAAGTCATACCAAAAAGTAACATGAAAAAGTATTTCCCATTGTTTGAGTTGCTTGAGAATAATTTCCAACATTATTTAAAGAAAAATATGAATATCAATATAGAAACACTGGAAATAGGATGAATACTATAAAACTTAAAAAGACAAGAAGGGATAGTCAGTCAGGTCAAGACTAAGAAATTTAAAAAAATTTAAAATGTTTCAGAAGATTCTACTTATTAACTGTAAAAAGTGCCTTTTTTTAATAAATTGCTTTGAAATGCCATCCCAAAAAGAAATGTTTCATTTCAATTTTTCAATCACAAAATCTACAATATGCCATTATTGTTACTATTCAAAACTGTAGGTACTATCTGTAGACGTTCCCTTTATTGTGCTATTTACAGAAATACACACTCTAAGCAAAATACATCTGTATTTCTGTCAGTGCTCAGATATAAAATTACACTACAGTCATACTATATGCAGCTGTTATAAAAGAATAAGTTATGAAAAAAAAATACTAAACATGATTAATGCGAATTAATACAAATCCAATGAAGCAGAAGTGCAACTGGAGGAAACTCATAAAAATTTCCTCCAAGCAGTAAATTAGATTTGGGGAACAACCACCAGGTGACAGCTTTTCAATCCACCAAGGGTTTTTAAAAACGCCGCCTAAGTGCTGCACTTGGCTCAGTTATGAAGCACACAGCCATACTGATGCCCCTGTGCTGAATGATTAATGACAGAATAATAAGAAAGTCAGAAAAACTACACTGCACAAGCAAAAAACGTTGTTCATAAGATTTTCAAATGAACTCTTCCTACAAAAGTCAAGTGCAGAATACCTAACTATAAAAATAATGTAACCATTGTAACTAGCATATACAAGAGTTTTTATAATGTAACATATCACATATAAACATGTGCTTATTGCATATACTTGTACATAAGCATATTTCAGTGGTACATAGAACAGTTCAGTTGAAGGGATCTTCAAAGATTATCACATTTAACTGACCTGTCTGACTAAAAGTTAAAGCATGTTATTGAGTGTTTTGTCTAAATGCCTGATGAACAATACCAACGACCTTGCTTGGTTCAAGTGTTTCATCACCCTCAAAGAAATGCTTCCTAACGTCCAGTCTGAATCTCTCCTGGTGCAGTTTTGTGCAGTTCCTGTGCTTCCTGTCACATATGTATATATAACATGTGTAGCATATTAATCTGTATATAGTAATATGTAGCACAGAATCATCATGGAAACATAGAAGTGCTCAGATTGGAAAAGACCTTCAAGATCAAGTGCAGCCTCAACCTAAAACTCTAAAAGCATATAGCTTACCAGAAGAAATTTATCAAGCATTCTGAAATAAACATATTTCTTCATCTACAGTAAGTTTACCTTTTCCAAGACATTGCAGTAACTTCAACCTATAATCGTTTTTCTTTGTTACCTTTGAAGGTGAAGTTCTATATTTGATATCAGGAAGAAATATCATTTCTGACTTCCTAGTGCGCAATTAAAGAATTCAAGGCACTATAAAATACTCAGCAGGTCACTTTTCCAGTAAATCTCATTTATTCACATCTCATTTTCTAATAAACCAAAATATGTGTCTTACCTTCTGACCCCTATAAAAGTTTTGCACTGTGGGCACAGAAGAAGGGAATCTGAATCATTTTTCCATTACTACCGTAAGATAAAACTTCTTTTCCTCAAGCACCAGTAATACATCAGATCTAAATTATATACATGAATAGAAATGTTTCTTTCGCAGGTCTGCTTTCCTCCTGCCATTTCTCATCAGAAATCTTACTCGAGAGTAAACAGGTAAGTTTCTTTTCACATGAATGATTAGTAATGAATAAACAGAGCAAGTACTAAAGCTGGCTTTGCACCTACTGAATGCTGCAAGTGTCTGTACTCATTTGATATGCATCTAGCAAAGCTCGGATGTTCCCAGAAGGCCACTCCATGAACGCTGAGAGAGCAGCGTCTGCTAGTGGTGCCTGTAAGTCACAAAGACAGAAAATATTTATATATGTGAGAGCAATTGGAAAGAATGAAGTATATTTAAATTGCATACCCACTTATTTTAAAAGCACACACAGATACAATTTCATACAATCATCATCAGCATATAGAGAGTACTACAAGATTCTGAAACATTTCAGTGTTCACTTTGTGGGTTTTTTAGCACTGTTTTTGTAATTAGAAAGATGTTTATGTTTTGCTTCATTTTCATAAATTTGCCTGATAGCTGCTATTGGATTGATTTGTTGCCTTTCTCTTTCTATAATGATTATATATACATATGTACATCACTATCCCATAAATGTAAACTATGAGACATAGTATATTATGCATATATGCATATGTAAATATATATGCATATGTAAATACATGAGATATATATATTCACAGATATATGTATACACATACGTGTATGTCTAGTGATTATTTGTAAAACATAAAACAACGATTTTTTCTCTTTTTGTTATTATCATGCAATTCCAAATAATACTGTACCCGTGGCATTGAGAGGACATCGATTGAATGCCATGTCCCCAGCTGGGGTCCTTTTCCACACCATTGACATCAGATAGTCTTCAGGACATATTTCATAAGGTGCTGCCATTTAGAAACAAAAATTTTAAAATAAAAATTATTGTAAAAGAGACATTTTCCATTAAAAACGTAGGTCTTCCATCTTGTTCTAATTCTTACTGAGATATGTATACATCCCTTGGCATCATTTTAAGAATGAAACATCAAAGTGCAATTTTTGTATAATAACAGTTTTTGTGACAGTAATTATTTAATAGACTGTGCCCTTATTGTCTTCAACAGTCTTTAGAATGTGTCTGCAATGTTAATGCATTTGAACCCCTTCTTTTTCTCTATTTTGATCAGTAGCATTAAGCATCTACAAGAAGTTGACAAATGGCTAAAAACTGTGAAGTCTACCTTATACCAAGGTTTTTAAATATTTTTCTAAAACTTAAAATGTGTGTGAAAGATCAGTTCTAAGTCTACAGTTTAAACTCTACATATGCTAATGGTGTCAAACAAGAACCATATATTCTGAAGTCCAAAAATAAAGTTATTTCTTTGAAATGTGTTTCATTAGAAGTTGGTAATTAAGAAGGGAAGTCAGTGAGTGGCTAGAAAACAATGTGAACTTTCATTGCTTACTGCAGTATCATTAATAAAGGAAAATATTTTCACATTTCCATAGTAACAGAACTACATGGGAAAGAAGAAACTGTTACAATTGCATTGTGTTTTCACACGGTTATGACTTACAAATTAATAAATGACTTTTGCTCTCTGTATTTTTTACTGTACATTCCCAGTTTATGATTTTTGAGTTAATTAGATCAACACAGCAAACGTAGCTGAAATCAACAGAACTTAAAGCACTGACAAATACCAGTTGCTGAAACCATTTCAAGTTCAGCAGAAAAAGTAGCATTAGTTATTTGAAAGTATCATTAAATGCATTTCAGGAGAATTGTAACCCTAAAACAAAAGAGAAAAAAAAATAGGAAAAAGAAAGAAGAAAAAAGAAATGGGGAAAAAAATACTGTCACTGTTTTACAGTTGGAGTGAAAAGGAAGAAAGCGATTCAGTAATTCACCCATGGTTACATGGGAAATCTCTAGCAGAGGTAGGAACAGACTCCAGGTTTTACCCTTCCAATTCTCTACACCATAAAACTGTCCCTATTTTGCACTTCTACTGACAGGAGCCTGAGGTGAGGGAGGGAAGAGAACAGTCTTTTTGCACAAAGCTGTACCCTCTCTCTGCAAATGACAAAGCATACCTTGCAGATGGCTCAGTAATGCTAATATGAATCACACTTGGGCAGAAAAATTGCCTGCTAAAATTTCCTCGCCATCAGTATTCTTGAATCGTAAATCAAGACAGATTGTGCTACTAAAAATGCAAGAGATCCATTAACGTCAAAACCCAAAGCAAGTCGGTCATATTCTAGAATATAGGTAGAATATGGTTATAACCTAAAATACTGAGTGCTTCAGATATGCCCAGAAAGTGGATGCAAGAAGCCAGTGCTACCGTGGAAAAGTCAGGCTTTGACAAACATGAGCCATCTGGTGATAAATGCATTTACTATACTGTTATGATCACATAAACAAAAGGAATGTTCTGTTTTGTGTTACATAAGAGTAATATAATGCAGAGGTAATATTATAAATTACATAAATGCGTTAAAACTTAGAGCTCTTTGAGAAACATGTCTGTCATTCCCTTTTGGCCATTTCAGTCATGGCGTGTTCACTAAGAACCGTTGCCAGAACTGATTCTCAGACCTAAAAATCTTACTTCTCTAGAAACACTATTTTGAGGGATTTTTTTTCCTTCTGGAAAATACCACATACATATACATATACTCGTGTTTATATATTCTATGATCTCTCCTTTATGTTAGCAAGTCACAAGCAACATAAGAGGTTTTTCATCTATCTGCTTAGATGAGTGGTGCTTGTGTGTTTTTACAAGACACTTTTCAAAACTAAAAATTACATTTTAACTCGATCCTTGTGTCAGAGATAACCTGTGTACCTGTGCATTGTGTTCAAACTAAAAAGCATTTCCAAGACTCAGAATAATCTAGAGAGAGATGCAGGAACAAATTAGAGATGTAACTGATGCCTTGGCAAACAAATTTTCTTGGCCCTTTTCTGACTTTGTGCTGTGCACCTAGATGGCTTTCAAGACTACGTACAAACACTTTGCGTCAAGGAATGGTGCTCATAAAAAGCAAACCAGTTCTTTCCAAAGCTCAAGTACATTTGGCAAAGCTTCCCAATCAAACACCCACCCACATCAAAGCATCTGTGATTCTCCAACCCAAGATGCACATGGTGACATTACAGTCACATATGAGTGGTGCAGTATCGGAGTTAAAAAGCTTCATTGGTCCTGCTGGCTCTGATAGTTCAAGTACTTTTGAAACTTCGGCACAATTAATTCATATCACACCCACAGGAAAATGGGAGTTAGCTATAGAAAATCATATAAAATTGCTAAAATTTAGAAGCAAACAGCAAATACCTAGGTAAATTTGCTAAGGCTGGCAAATAAGAGGCAGATCTCACTTTCACTGACAGTGTGATTCAGCAGTCTCTTCCCACACAGAGCATGTACTCAAATTTACCCTGTTTTACCCTATCTCTTGCACAGTGATAGGCCTGATTTAATCTTATTTAAGCACAACAAAGCTTAACAAAGCCAATGGTCTAGAGGCATAGTCCTCCTCTTGACATTGCCAGTGAGAGGACATGCACTTCCAAGAGGCAATCAAACTAAATCTGAAAAAGCTGTTGTAGACAGAGCAAGTGGCACACATAGCTTTATCGGCTTTATAGTCTACCTAAGAAGCTAACATAAATAGGAAAGGGTGACAAAAGAGTGAAGGAGTTTAGCCAAAGACATACAGTGAAGCTAGAACTCTTGGAGCCTAATTCAGTGCTACAGGTAAAAGTATCTCAAAAAACAGAAAGAGAAAAAGCTTTTGACCATCTTGTAGAGTAGTGCTGTAATCAGAGACACTGCAATATCAAAAGGTCTCATTTTATTATTTAGTTGTTGGCAATTACTGGAATCTTCTTGCTTCTCACATTCTATCACTTCTAGCAAGTACTGCTTCTGGAGAAATGAACCACCTTCAGTAGGAAATTGTTACCTTGTCTTTGGTGGCAATTTGCAGTTGCTTTCAGTTAGCAAACAAGGCAATCTGTAATCTTTTCCATTAATATTTAGACCAAAACTATTCCTACATTATATCTTCATTCCACAAAATGTCTGATGATAAAAATGTTGAGGTTAAATTCTGAGTAAAAATTAGGAAAAGCATAAGTATTGGAACATGCAAAATTACTATGGAATTCTGTCTTATGGAATTAAGAATTTCTGGAAATAGGTAGTATATCAGTGGAAGATAAGATATTCCTTTAATTTTTTTAAGAACATTGTCCTGCTTTTATAAAAATGAATTTGCAGGAGAACTGTTGTTGATACAGTAGTCTTTTACTTGTAACTTTGCTCTCTCATGTCCTTTAATTTTCACTTATTGATTCGATAGATTTTACATTATATATTTATTTTTTATTTTTCCAAAAGATTCTCATCAGCCCGCTATGACATGGGTTGCAATCTCTTTTGCTATCTAGCGATCTCCTTTATTCCTATTGGATCACTGTACTATTTGTTCAACCTGTATTAAGCTTTCCAATAATGATCTCTGCTCAACTAGCTGCCTAGAAATGTCCAAAGTAACTCCAGAACCAGCTGAAGATAATCAGTTATGAAAGAAACTCTTGAACAATGCTCCGATGGTTCGGATCATAAATAAACAAAATTCATTCAAAATTTGAGTTGGTCAACTGAACAGCTCTGTTTGCTATATATCTTACTAACAGTAACAGCATAATAGGAAAAGATTTTAATCTTATTTTGCTTACACCATTATAAGTTAGCAGTATTTATAATTTCACTTCCTGTAAGTTTCCTCTAAGTGATACTAACAGGTGCTCTTTATCCACTTAACCAATATGTTACACATACTGTTACAAATATACAGGGATGCAGATCTGTTTTTACATTAATGATAAAGGAATGTTAATGTAATGAAAATAATTACGTAGTTTCTCACATTTCTTATCAACTTACACATAAAAAGAAATCAGTGAAAAAAAGTAACTTTTCATCAACTTTGCATAGTATTTTTCAGTTTTGCTTTGTGCTTATTCATAAATAAATTTTTCCATCACTTCATTTCTTTTAAGAAAGTTTTGGTAAACTACAGCTGCCTACATTTGAATCTGAGATGCTTTAGGAAACATCAGTCTAGAAATAAACAAATTAAATCTGTTATTTATGTACAATCTTCTGGAAAAATGTAAACAGTCAAAATGCACTTCAGGTTAATATGGTTTCTTTAAGCATACTGGCTCTAATCTGGAAATAATAAACTTAATAAATAAACATAGAAAGTAGCAAATAATGTTCTGTGTGCATTTGACTTGTAAAAACACCTGTAAAATATTTTATTAACAGCAGGTGGCAACCTTTGAAAATTGGATCGTAGCAGCATGGTTTTACTTTTAAAGGCACAAACTATTTCAAGGTTGGTTTTATAAGTAGAAACTGGTTTATCTGAATGTCTGCTTATCAAGGACATTCACAATATTTTCTTAGTGCAGTGCTCTTATAGAGGAAGTTTATATTTACTATGGAAATTAATTACTATGAAACTCACAATTTATTTAGGAATGCAATACAAATTGTTTGTTTCCTGTTTGTTTGGTTTGGTTTGGTTTTTTGAATAATATGCTTTATTAAAATTAAAGTGATCACTGAAGAATTAAAAGATGGTAAACGTCACCAGAACAGTATTATATTTTTATCAATAAAGACAGTCCTTGCATTGTTCTTCAAATGTGATGACATTCATCGTACTACTCTACTGAAGATTTCTTGGCTGTCTATAAATAAGTGGGCTCAATAACATAAAATTTACATCAGATATATTCTTAATTCCTGACCCAAAGCAGCTTTTCCATTTAGCCCCTTTCTGTCCATGGCCATCACAATATGACGTTGAGACTGCTAGATACATTGTGAGGCTTTCTAGCCTCAAAGTGCAGAGCCCATGATTTCCCAAGTGAATGACTAAGTCATTCTACACTATTTACAACCTGTTTTGATATCTTATATCTATCTAACAAGGTACTCTTTTTCTTTAGGAAAAGGTCTCTCCACAAATAAGCATAGTAATATTCACCCTGTGTTCTTATTTATTCATGACTATAGAAGGAGCTAAAATGTACACTTTTATTAGCTTTCTTTTAGAAAGACTGATATCTATTGTGAGGACAAAGTAAAAGTGCTGCAAATAAACACATTCAAGCATCATATTAAAACAGGAAAGATGCCTTTTTAATTTTATATGACTTTCAGTTTTACAAAATATCACTTATGTATTCATTCATTCTGTACATTAAAGTAATGTTCATTGTTTTTCTCTCATCTTTACTGCACAGTAATTTTTACTAAATGTTTACTACTGGATGCCTTTTGTATATTGGATAAAAATAATTTCATGATTTATAAAACTATACCTAACATACCCATATCAATGCATTGGGTGATTATTTCTGTAGCAAATAATAATTTCTCCCAATGTAGATATGCCTATGCAATAAAATACTTTCCTGATACATTTCTACATTACAGCGTTTCAATTTATTGCAAAGCTGTTGCATTGCTTATATATCAATTGGACTAGTTTACACTTAAGGACATCAGTACAACTCTTTAGAGAAAAACTGCAGTGGCTTGTCTGAAGGAAGGCTAGATATGGCTCTTTAGGATTATTACTCTATGGATATTGATCTTGCCTCTCCTAAAGATGACCATTAAATTAAGACATACTACAGTGTAGGTAATAACAGTGATTATATTTGGTTCTTACCAGGACACCTCTGTTCACTGCACCGTCTAACTTCCTCCCCAGTTCCTTCGCATTGCTGCCCAGTCACAGCAGCCCCCTGACAGATCCTTATTCGCCTCTCCCAGCCACCATCACAGGACTTGGAACATCCACTCCAGTGGCCCCACTGGTTCCACTGACCATTTGCTATTGGGAAAAGTATAATTACAGTGATGACAAAATGATAATAACAAAGGAGTAAGGCTATTCTTTACTCAAGTAGAGAAGAAAGCCTGCAAATAGATAAAATTATGTAATAATGACTGAAGTGGTATTTTAGTGGCCATTGAACATCTAAAGATGTCCTCTACCTGGTCACTGAAAATGGGCTTGTTTTCTAAACGACTTGCCTCCTATCATAAAATAAAAATATTGGTGCACTTTAACTTTGTGTTATATTGCAAAACACACATTGTCATATTTGTGTGCTTTATATGCACTTGTATAGTGCTGTTATAGATGCATGCATAATAACACACATTTGCAATATGCACAAGTATTATTTAAAAAACTAAATACAATCTTGCATGTGATATTTTAGAAGCAGAATTCCATGTGATCTGATAGGGCAAATGAGGCTTAGAAGTAGAAATACATGCAATTTAATCACCTTGGAAGGCTGCTTTCATACTTCCAGAGAATCATGAATACATGCAGTTTCAGCGTAAGAAACAGTTCATACATATTCATTTTTGAGGTTCGAGAGACACGATATTAAGTATTTTAGCTCTCAAACAGTTCTTTCTCAAACTCTTTTAAATGGTAAAACTGAAAAGCAGCTATTCATCCCCTGTCACACAGCTCTTTGTGGATGCACTCTCTTTTACCTCCAGGTGGTTCAACAAATTAAAAAGAAGCCAGGCTCTCATGACTAACCTTGCTCCCTCACTGGAGAGGCTGTTCTGCTCTTCATAGCCTGCTGAGGATTGCGGTGGCCCAAGAGCCTGCCTGTGTACCAGTAGCCCCAAACACAGAGCCATGAGTGAGTGCAGCCCTTCTCTCTCTCCTTCACAGCTGAAGCAGGGCAAGAAAGTACTTACCTGTGCACTCTGGGTTATAGCACTCCCGGCTCTCAGCCCAGGGCCCCCTGCATTCAGAGCCTCCATGGGCTGCTGCTGTGCACTGCCGGCTTCGCTGCTGGGTGCCATTGGAGCAGGTCACTGAGCATTGGCTCCACGGACTCCACTCCTGCCACTGTCCATCCACTGTCATAGCAGGCACAAAAGAAATGGACACATCAGAGTTAATACCAAAACAATGCAAGGCCTCACAGGTTTGTTGTAAGGTAGGGATTTCATCTTGGGTATGAATGCAACAATTTGGGCTGAGCCAGAAGGCATGTGACTTATAACAATCAAATACAGATCTTGTTATGAGCTACTTTAAATTAATTTGAAATTATTTTCCTTTTTCTTTTTCCTTTTTATCTCTTCATCTCCTTTTCATCTCTTCAGATTTTACATTGATATACCAAAGGACAAATTCTGACTTTGCTCACATACTGCACTATTTGATGTCAAGTTTTCTTTTTCTCTAAAACAAGGTCTTATTTAAAAGACTTTTCTTCTAAGGCAAGGGTGGGGACCAATCTTGTATCATTCAAGTCTTGGGCCCTTAAAAGCAATTCTGTACAGCTGCAGCTGTTACTCACATAGGTCATCTTATGAAATGCTCAATCCTGATTGTAAAATCAGCTCTGTTAGGAATTACCACACAGATTAACACACAGACTGTTCTCTGCATTTATAATTAATTTATGTTTATCATTGAGCATCCTTCTCAGGGGAACCACACAACAGTCTTTTGAGACAAAATATAGAGCAGAAGTAGCCTGCCATGCTTGTTATTTTTCATTTCTTGCATCAGAAATTTTATTTATTGAATATTTAAATATAAATATTAAAGTGCATAACAATAATAATAATAATTTCCATTCGAATGAAGATTTATATTTTTTATAATGAATACTGGGACTAGACAGTATTTTAAAAATAAAGGTGCACCTGTGTGCACCTTTGAGGAAGTGAACTTTTTTGCAATTTTTATATCAAAGATAATAGCTGTATCTCTGGTTCCCAGAGACCACTGAAATAAAACAAGTGGCATTTAAGTTTGTTTTTTTTGTTTGCTTGTTTGCTTTTCTCTTTTTGTTTTTTGTTTTTTTCCTAAAGTTCTATATTAAAGATTTTATACAATGGCTAGCTGGTTGTGAACCATTTCTCAATACAGATGCCTTTCAAGCTATGAAGCTACTCTGTGATTTCTTCAACAGAAGTTGTAAATCTTTACGAACATGGAAGCCAGTTGCATTCATTAATCATTACAGTTTTTATGAAGAGGCAAATATTATGAAAATTTAGGAACAAAAAGTATGTGAACTCTCAACTTCTGAAATACTGCTGAGGGTAACAAATTTAATGTTAATATTCTTTATAAAATTGTACATTCATATTACAGCAAAGTGGAAAATATACTTCCTCTTCCACTTATGCACAGATGACTGTTCAAAATCAAGAATTATGAGACACATCTTGCTTTTATCAAATTATATGTAATACCTTTTTTTCAATACTGCAGTGAACTGAATACATTAATTTATTCTCTGCTAGTTTTATTTGGCATTTCTCTTGTCAACTTTACCTCATGCTCATATATCATGTTAATTACTTTTGTGTAGGCTCAAGTAAAATTGCACAGTTACCAACTTGGCCAAAAACTGGATTAAGTCATGTTTTTTGCAGCTGCATACAACACAAAAATTTAAAAAATAAAATAAAATTGTGCTGCAGTTGGAGTGTGTTTTGTCAACCAGCATGAAACAAAGCTGTGGGTGTACTATGTAGTGATCTTTTCAACCACTATAGTCAAAATTACTAGCAAGTCTACCTGTTCTACTCACTTAGGATGCTTTTTTTTTAATTTGTGTGTGAGCACAGAGGTTAATAAAAGAAATCATGAAAAACTCACACTGAATATAACATAACAAAGCAGAAAGCTGCTATATAAGCTCACCAGGGCAGAGTGCAATATTGCACGGTTTGTGTTGTGTTTCAGGTCCATCACATGATCTTCCCCCGTACTGGGGAGGTATACATGACCTTGTCCTAGTTCTTTGGCCTCGACCACATGTGAATGAACATAAACTCCAAGGTGACCATTCCTCCCAAACGCCATGTACTGCAACAAACCAAAGGGATTTTAACCAGAAACAGATACACAAGTAACAGAAGGATTTCAAATTAAGCAGGATCAATATTGTAAAAGGAAATTATTTTGCCAAATTCAAGGTAATTGGTGCAAAGGTAATCTCTAGCACTAGTAAATTATTCTTCCATTAAAAAAAAATCAATTTCAAAGTCTTATTTTCACTAAATTATACTTAATTTTGAACCATCATCTCCAATCTTCCCACTAATCTCGCTATCACATCTTCTCTTCCTTCATTCTTATAAGAGAGCTGTCTTCCCTTTTCAAAAACTGTTTATGATTTTCAGGTGCATGACCTGATATGTATAATAGCCCTGATTTTCAGGAGACTAGTCTTTGTGAAAACCAGTCATATGCTTTAGGTCTCAGAATAAGTCTAAAAACTTGAAGGAAACATAATTGAGTTCTATTTTGAAAATAAATGGAAGACTACAATAATGTTGCCATTAAAAACTAGGGCTCTTACAGCCATTTCACATGTTTATATTCATGTAGAAAAATGGCAGCATATGTACTTGATTATCTTCCTCAAAAATACTGAGAGTAAAAAAGATTTGTAATATATTGTTACTTGAACATATTCACTGATTTAACATATACAGATATGTATGTATCACTATCTTAAGAAATGTTGACTCAAGGAAGTTCAAATACTTTCAGAAAACATAATAAATATATATTTTTATATACAAGCAACTCACAAAATTTATATAAAGAAACATAGAATTTTTGAATTCTCTTAATTATTTTTTCTTCCACTGCAGAAGAAACTAATACACAACATCCATATAAGCTTGTACATTGCATGTATTCCCTGTATTTCAGAAAGAATGGTAGTTAAATTTTCAGCAAGTTTTTCAGCATAGTGTTATTAAGAATGTACCCATAAGAAAACTCTATATATGATTTGGCAAAACAGTTCTTTATAAATTGAAAAATACTGCAAAACAGGCTTTAGTTATTCTTGTTAAATAGGAAAAAACAAACAAACAAACAAAACAAAACAAAACAAAAAAAAACCAACCAAACATAAACAACAGTTGCACAGAATTTGATTAGGCTGCATTTGGAAATAGGAAAACTTTAGTAATGCTAGACATTTAGGAAGAATCCAAAGACTTAGTACCCAGCTTGAGCATTATAGTTGCTATCATATAACTGTGTTACTGCAACACGGTCTGGGTCTGTTTGAAGGGTGTCTGGAGGGTGAAATACTGTACAACACCTTAGTGTATCATTGGTAGTAGCTTGCAACATTATGGAAGAAATAGATTTTCTGGTTTTCCTCACATTTCTTTCATCACTGTGAGAGAATTTCTCATTTATAGGTTTCCTTTGCCCTGAAGGCACATATCACCTGCCCAGTTTCTACAAATAAAACTCTCTTCTTGTAGGTATCAAAAAAACATTTCCTGAGGTGGAATTCAGTTGCCAAGGTTGGGAAGGAGGTACAACTCTCTGGTATATTATCCCAGAATGTTCAGTAAGATCAAGGACAAGTCTTCATATGGGTATGTTCTACTGCATTTCATTAAAATTATGGAAAATGGGTATTTCAGATTTTAACATTGGGATAAAATATCTTCTAGGTAACAGCAGAGAAATTGTATTTGCCAGAAAACACCAAACTTCAAACAGTGAACACTTTCACCCACTAGTTAACAGCTCAACTGGGTTAAAGGTTTTGAGTAGGTCTCATACAAGTGGTTGAAAAGTAGAATAATTATTTAACGTCCTATATGGCTAGCTTTATTAAAATTCTCTTAATTTAAATACCACATCAATCTGCAAAACAAATCAACAAGCCAAATAAAACAAAACAAAACAAAAAGCAACCATTCAGGAACATTCCAACTTACTATCAAAATGATAGATTTTAGTCATTTAAGAAACCTTGCTTAACTTTTGACATTTTGCCAAAACCAAGAAACCTAACTCTCCTAAAAATAATAGCTTGATGACTATATCCACATGTAAACCCTTATGTTTCATCTTCTCTTTAACATCTACTAAGTAAGGAGAAAAAATGGTAGTCAGAAAAAACACGAAAATAACCTAATTTACTATCACTGTGATAGATTAAAAGATGCTCAGTTGAAACTAAAAAGAACTTCATAAAAATAAATAAAAAGAAACCATAACCATGAATAGAAATATTGTTTTTAAAAGTAATAAATTAGAGAGATTAGGCGGTATAGGCATAGACTGAGATTTTTTTAGGGTTCATGTGAGTTTGCATCTAATGTTTAATTTGGGGTTTCATTTGGATGTTGTCAAAATATTTTTCTAGTTGTCTTCATTTAAAAAAGAAAAAAAATAACAAAAACAACTCAAAACCAGTAACAACAACAGAAAAAACGAGCTGAGAGCTCCCTTAAAGCTAAATTGTCTTGAGCCAAGAGGTTGTATATCTCTTCTGGCAAGTGTGATTACATGTTAGCAGGAACATAGAGTAATTATTTTGTGATTTTGGATATGAACAGAAGCCAGAAGCCAAAACAATATGTCTCATTCTGGGTAGATTCAATCTTGCACCAAACTCTGTTTCTAGGTCAAAGTGAGATGCACCCTAAATCATCTTCTGTGAAAACAATTAATTGGTAAACCAAAACATCAAAGTACATTATTGTATTTATAGGCTTGTATGTCTGAAAATAGTAGATACGTAGATAACTAATAAATTCAAGATGGAGAAGGCATACCACTAAGCAAACAACCAATGAGAGCATAGAAATCTCAAGGAGCATTAATATGTCCAATGCATCTCAATCAGTTTAAAAAAAACATTTTACTTCTAAATTTCTTACCTTCACAATTTTTTTTCCTTCTATTTCATTTATATTTTTTTATATCATTCCCTAAATGCAAAAACCATATAACATCCAATGAATTATAGCCAGATGAGCTATGCCAAATTACACCAGATGGAGAGCTGGCCCACAGAGGAGTTACTGTTTTCTATAACAGTTTCAGATGCAAGATTCATTATTTGGGACAAAAATATTCAAATTATTGCCAACCTATCTGTCAAAAACATTGCTAGCACAACGAGCTTGGATTACTGCAGAGCATCTTTCCCTTCACTCTGCCATTCTGTGAACCTAATCATGTTTAAGTGAACACCCACAGTGTTCACAATGCAGAATTTCTGTGAGATGGGAGGAGGCGTGAGGCCATGCTGGCCTTCATTCGTCAAGCATATTTTGAGGGATTTTTCTTTTAATTGGAATTTAAATGCCTCTAATTTGTTCAGCTTTAAACATAACAGATATTGGAACAATACTATGACCATTGATGTTTTTTGTTTTAAGTTATAAATATTTCAATGAGCCTGAGTAATTGTATGTCTGATGCTCAATTACAGGATTTCTTTTTTTTTAAGACATTGCAGGGTTTGCATGCATGAATTTAAATGACATCGTTTGTGCTGTAGTTTCTGGTTTTTCAGTACAGCTTAAGTTTTACATTCCAAAACTTTTCTCAAATTAACAGTAAATAAACTCTACAAAATTCCAGAAACCTACCCTACATCCTTCATGTTTAAACCATACATCCATTCTATTTCTGCTGTGCTTCTTTCTAATTATAATGCTAAATTTTCCCACTCTCAAGTGAAAGCTTGACCTTCCAGAGCATAGACTGCTAACAATAAAGCTGTAGCATTTAAAAACCTTAAACAGTTTTGTACCCATACAGGCAGAGAATATAAGGAAATATGCAACATTTCAGCAACATGGCTAAACTTCACTGACATAAGCCTTTAGAAATAAAGGCAATACAGCAGTCTTAGCACAGTCAAAATAAAGCTTTTGAGCATGCAAATGTTTTAGAATATTCTTATTCCTGTTGTGCTTTGCCTTACTCGTAAGCTTGAAATTTCTGAATGTTGGCTAGATTTTGTAGTGAAAGCATGGCAATGGGGAGGAGAAACAGAAAATGAGATGATCTAAAGGTATAGAGATTCAACGTTCTTTTTCCTTGATGTTTTAGATGCATTAGAAGCTGAAATGAATCAGTAGCTCTGTAGCACTGGATCCTGAGATGTCCTTACTTGCAAACGAAACAACAGTTACATGAACTGTATTTTATTGCTTACTACACTGCACATTCTGAGAAGGCTCCTGAATGCAAGACACTGTCTGAATTACCTAGTGGGCTCCCATCCTTGAAATACTTTTGATCTCAAACAAATATAAGTAAATGAAAAATCGTGTCAACAACAGTTCCCTCATGTTTTCAGTTTAACTCTTTGTAATATTACATAGATGTTAAAGGTATACATGTACTCAGCAAAGTGAAAAAGACAAAACACTAGAAAAGATGGTCCAAAGAGCATTCATGTACTTATGCAAAACATTTTGTGGTCTAGCCTGCTGTTGCATAATGATGAACCTATTGGATCCCGTTCTCAAAAATTACGAGGACAGTGAGATCACATATAGACGTATTCCCTCACACCCAATGATGCCTATTCCCAGTGGACACTAAAGGGAATGTATGAAGACTATATATGAAAATATATTTTCAGGCTTGCATTAGTATATTTGATTTGAACAAGTTCTCTTGAAGTTTGTTGATAAATGGTTGAAGGCCTCTCTGCATGATTCTTTATTTTGAAGTGATCCTTTTGCTGTTTGGAAATGCTATTGTAGCTCTCAGAATGGCCCTATTTTTACTTGTCATACAAACATATAATGAATACACTCCAGTAGATCTTGTACATATATGTTGCAAGTTGTACTATATTTTTGTATTTATATTGCTATTTGTATATTGTATTAATTGAGAACAAAAGCTGTATGTGTTACAAGTTCAGGTTCAAAGGCCACCTCCCATGTACAGATACATATGTTTGGATTCTTTTGATAAATTTGTCTTTTAATTATAGTACTCTACAAACTATGTGATTTTTTATGTATGAACCAGGAATAATCTTGAATCATGCAACCTTTTGAGACAGAATATATAGTATAATGAAGACAGAGGGTAATAATAATAATTAAAGGGTTGTTTGAAAACTTAATGGAGCTGTGACTAGGTGTAGCCTCTTTCTAAATTGCTAATCTTGAATGCTGCCGCACACAGGGACCCCTGTAGCCAGTCAGAGACCAATATAAATGAAAAAGGCTACTGTAATTATGCGAAACAACATGCAGAATTCTGTCTAGAAGACCAATTACCATAGCATGAGATATGTAAAGATTATAGGAATCGGATATGCTGATTTTAAAACAAAAACATTTTGTCAATGTCACTGTTATTCAGCGAGAGTTGGTACTCATTGAGACAAATTCCAGAGGGTTTTCTGTGTATGAGACAGTTTAGTTTACTTCAAAAATGTAGTGAGTTTCCCTAGAACCTGAAGATGGCTCACAGCCCTGCTGAGATGAAGGTTTACAGAAGATCTGAATTTGGTCACCTGAAGGGAGGTATATCCTTTTCAGAAAGGCATTCTTCCTTTTCAGAAACAACAAGGGAAAACGAATGTAGTCACAGGCTATATGCCTTCCATTTTCTTTTCCATCTTAGATAAATCATATCCACGAGCAGATTCTAAAGAAATGAGATGTGTCTTTTCAGCAGCTACCTCAAATGTGCCTGTGACTTTTCCTTAGAGTATAACTACTGCTGAATTCCAACTATGTCCAGAACTGTGAGACAAAACGAGTAGGAATACTGTAATCCAAGATACTGATGATCTTTACCTTTTGTCAGTTGTAAGAGGGTTATTTTTGTCCGATCTTTCCTCCTTTCATAAGTAACTGTTGCCCTTGCCAGATTTATGTAAAAAAAGACATTACTGTGCAGAGGACATCGTCTGGCCCACTTCCTAAAAGACAGTATTCTAAAAGGCAGAGTCGAATTATCTGTGTCAACACTCCACCCTAATGTCTCTCTGCTTCTTAATCTATTGGTGATATGGGTTTCTTCTTTAGTTTACATTTTATACTTAAACTATGCCTTGTATTTATTTACTTATTTTTTTTGTAGTGGAAAACCGAATACAGACTTCTTAAAAAATCTGAAGCTGTCAGAAAAAAGGACTCTTGATACATAACTTAACTGCTCTGAAAATGAAAATAACAATTTACATGATAAGATTTCATAGCTGCATAGAATTACACTTCTCTATTCTAATTCATGTGCTCTTACGAAATTAATATTAAAAATAATAATAATAAAATAGTTTCAAATTCTTATCATTATACAGTTCAAAAACATCCACAATTTTATTTATTGGCTGCTAACACTACCTGGACAGAGGGCAGTGTTATTGCAAACCCTTGATTCTCTTAAAGGGCCGCTGCAGTGTGTCCCGTAAGGTGATACACAAGTTCTGGTTCGCACCTGCGACCCTTGACCACAAGTAACTGAACACGTACTCCACTGGGCCCACTCTTCCACACCAGATTCACCTGTATTCAAGACAACAAACATGAATATAGGGATAAGTATTAATGAGACATTTCTTATTGCTGAAACTCATTACAGTCTGCCTTTGCAAATTAAAGACAAAAGTAATATACCAAAATAAATGTTTAAAAGTTCATGGAGTAAAGCAGCTGTGAAAATGTGCAATGAATAGAAATAAAATTCTGTAGTTTCACAGTGTCTGTCAGAAGGAAACACTCTGTTCACTTTATGACTTTATAAAAACGAGTGCTCTTCAACATTTTAGGAGCAACACTGCCATCAGGATGCCTCAAGAACATAAACAACTATTTTTATATAATAGTAAAAGAGTTATCTTTGATATTTTTACTTTTCACTCTAACTTGTAGGAACTCTGCCAGTAAGAGAAATTAGATTCAGAATAACCCCAAACCAACCTCCTAATTTCTTTCCTTTTTTCAAGTGCAGGAGAGTCATCTAGCATTTGAGGGAAGTTCCCTGGCAAAGAGAAGCACTTTCTCACAAAATTTCAATCCTAACAGTGGAATGGGAAATTTGATTTGAGTACTACTCTGTTCTTTGCTTTTGACCTATAGATCTCCTAAATTGATAAATGCACTATATCTCGTTAGTGTGCGTAGTATTTAACACTATATTTAAAATTGTCTGATAGAAACAGTGAATCAAAAGTTTTCAATTAATAATTTATCCAAAAATTTATGAGCTACATGTCTGTAATTTGGAATATTTTTCATTTTAAAAATGCATGACTGCGTCAAAAAAAGTGAGAAGTTTTTTATTCCAGTTTTATGGGATGTGCTATTTTAATTTTTATGTAGTCACACTGAAAGATATAAAACTACTTTCCAGAAAATACTACTCAGTATAATGAACAAACCTGAATGTAATTTATTAATCTCATACATTTGAATTGTGTTGATTTTCTATTTATGATAGAGCATATTGTTGTTGTTGTTGTTATTATTATTATTGTTTTCTTGCAAGAATATTCAGGAAAGAACATTTAATTTTCATAAATTAAATGACTATACATATTTCTCAAATTCCTTTCCCAAAAGCATTCACATACAGCAAAGTTGTTGAGTACACTCAGAAAACAAATGCAGAAGTAATGTGAAGAGGATTGAAGTGATTGCTCTGAAAACTGTTAGTAAATACTGTTGGATCCATGTTCACTTTTACCACTAAAAATCAGTAAAAAATAGCAAGATGAAGCCTATATTACAGCATGGAATTTTTAGGGTTTTTTTTTTTTTCAGTCAAACAGGATTTTATGCCTTAAAATCACTGTTAAATTCAGCTTTACAATAATTATAAAATTTATATCTTGAATTAAATATTGAATTTAAATCTTGAATCTCACTTACATTTTCAATTATATTGAAATATCTTCCATCTTCCTGAAGTTTTGGTAACAATCAAAGGAATGTATGCAAATCAGGAAGACTCTGGTGGTTATCATGCAAGAATTTACTAAATTTTATACTTTTTGTTCAAAGAGTGTTTTGTAAAAATCATCTGCCCAAGATAGTTATTTTATTGTTTGGTTTTGTTTTGTTTCCAGACCAAGCAAGGAACACAGGCAAAATAATACTTGTTTCTGGGAGTCTTCTAAGAAGTAATTCTAAGGCTATTCAATGCTTTAAAATAACTCTGCTGGTTATTCAGTTAGAACATAGAATGCTTTAAAATCAGCATACAAATCCCTCTGGTTTTTGTGCAGTTGTATTCAGTTGTAACAGATTCTATGGATAAGGACAAAATAATGAGATTTTTTAACTAGAGGAGCTCACCAAAGTGATCTGCGAAATCAGTTTCTCTATTTGTTAGGAGAATAGAGAAATTTGGTTTAATCATTTTACTGACATTTACATTTAACACTTTGATCGGACTGCTTCATGACTGGAGTTTAGGTTAGAGTATATGTTATGGTAAGAACAGGTAAACAATAATGATTATACAGTTTGTACTGTAAACTTTACATATGTCATTAAAATACTTGTATTACTATGAGTCTCCTAGCTAGCATTTTTCTTGTCTTTTTTTTTTTTTTGCTGCACAATAGGCTTAACTTTGCCTTTTTAAAGTGATTTAGGTGAAAAATGAAATAGCAGAAAAAGTCAAATTGATGTTCCTCACACTCATTTCAAATTATCCATTCTCCTACACAGACCTAGTGACAGAGCACAGCTAAAAAAGCACAGAAATGATGCATTACTAATAAAAAATATCTGAGTCCTTAACATGATAAAAATTTGCCCTGAAGCCTTGGAACATGGTGAAAATTATCAGTAATCTGCATGTAAGAAGCATGACTGCACTGAATGAATTTTGAAATTAATATTGATTATTAAAAGTCCTGATCATGTGTGTACTTTCCATTCACAAAAGGTAGAATTCAGCAATATACTGCAACGTATATATGATTGAAAGCTTTAATCTTTGCTGAAAAAATAACATCCACACCAACACGATTTTTGTGCAAAAACGGTGAAATTAGAGAAAATTAAGAAAACACAAATTTATGTAATCAATTACTCCACTTACTTTCGCCAAATTCATTTTGATTTTTTGGAAATTTTTAATTTTTCCAAGGATTACATTCTGTTGTCAGTGTGACTATTATCTGTCTTCAAAGAGGAAAACATATTTGCAGATATAGGCCAATGCTGATTTTTTCAATTTAAGCAAATAGAGAATTTTTATTTTCCAAAATAAATGTGGATTGCCTGCAACGCGTAGATACATCTTCCTTTTTTTTTTTTTGTCCTTTTATTTTTTTTTTAAGAAATTTCAAAGGGGCTACTTTTTATGTTCATTCTAAGTTTCAGTTACGTGAGAACTCTTGGATTTATGGTGACATCAAATTAAACCTGCATTCTCAAATTAACAGTTGGCAGCCTACCGTGCTCTCCTGCCCTGCTGCTCAACATTTAAGAGGAAACAGAACTTACTGTATGGAAGATCTCACTGATCTGTGTAACACTTACCTGTATTATACACTCTAAATCCCATAACACCTAAGGGAAAGGATCAGTCCAAACACATAAAATGATAAATACAGGACAATAAACTATTTACACAATATTTAAAAATTATATACTGCCTCGTATCGCTCACAAACAAACAGGAAATTTCATCTACTAATATAACATGTTAAAACTCAACTTCTCAGCAAAATTCAGTGGATTAAGTCCACTTTTCTAACAGTATTTAACACTTAATAAATTAAGTATCCAAGAAAGTTCTCTCTTCCTATCTCTACCTTTTTATTAAGCCATACAAACATTTTGTACACTTCCATCTGTTTTACAATTACATAAAATATGATATTAAATAAGCTAAAAATATAAGTAACCTGAAACTCAGAGAACATCAATTTACAAGATATTTTACGAGCTATTAGCCTTCTTACTACCTTGGTAAATTCATGAAATATGTTAGAAAAACCTTATGAATCAGTTTAAGAAGATATCACATTAATTATATCACAAGAAAATGAATGCAGTAGAGGTGAAAAAATATGCAATGGTCACTACAAAGGAAAATCAAAATGAAGAAGAGATGAAAATTAGTATGCCCAAAAAGATCACAATATTATTTAAAATGTGTTAACCTACAGTATGTAAAAGATAAATTTTTTCAAAGTTTGGTATGAAAATTTATATGCTCTGCTGATACATCTCACCTGCTTTCAGAGCAGAAACTTGCAAAACAAGCCTGTATAAGTTTGCACATTCATCTGTCACTCAATGCACTATAAATCAGAAAGCGATGGTAGACATGCTGCATTTATATTCCAGTTCTCTTACACCCGTAATAGATGCACTGCAATGGATGACTACAAATAGTCAGATACAAGTTTTACCTGATAATATGAAAGGCTTAGGGATTTACATGAGGAAACAAACAGATCCTCTTACTTATTTTTATAGTAATTGTATGAATTCAAGAAGCAGCATAAAAGCAAAAGTGTTATTCTATGCAGTAAGCAACTAACATTATAAGTCTGAGCTAGGCATGTAAGTAATAAGTTCTACTTGTCCACAATAACTGCATGAAGATCAAGGGGTTTCTTGGCTCCTTTCTTCCATTTATGTGTGACATACAAGAGTGTTTGCTTACAGTAGTATCAACTGGGAGTTAGCTATAAGAGTAGTCCTATATTAATTGCAGGAAAACAGAAGTCTGTTTCCTCATCTAAATTATTTATCAGACAGATCTACGCTGCTTGCTGTAGATGCAGATGTGCTTAGATTACTCTACATACTGATTTCTGCAAGTCTGTTAAGTAAAGCATCTTACTAAGGAAGACAACATGCAACACAACTAGATGCTATTATAGTTCTTTCACTAAAGTGAATATAAAACTGAAGGCATTATATATGATTGATGCAGGCTTATATTCTAAGTTAGTAACTACGGAATATAGAGAAAGTTGTTTCAAATCCATACAATAATTATGGGGCACAAAGTTTTTAATGAAGTAGTCAACTGGAATAGAGCGTCTAGGGAACCATTAAAATGTTAGATTTTGCCAACAGATACACAGACCATTACCTATGTCAGAAAGGGGAATAATTTTGGTGCGTTAGAGTTTAATTCACTTCATCATTAAAAAATTGTCATTGACTTCAAAGGTAGCTGTGGTAAATGTTGACAAACAGACATTTTTGTAACTTCTGCTCTGGATTTCTAGTTTCATTTTAGTGTTTTTACCTAAAGAAAATGCAGTTGTTTAAAAAAATGAGAAAATATTTGCAGATCCAATTAAAAACTACTTACAGCCAATTTCATTTAGCAATTGTGAATCTGGAAACTTGATAATAGAACATTATGCAGGGATAGTAAATGCTGAACGTAGGGACTTTAAAGTCAACCTAGTAATTAATTAATTTGATGAGTGGCTAGAAGTGGGTTTAGACCTTAGACTATTTATATAGAAATTCTGGAGCATGTTCTTAACATCACCTTTGAAAAAAAAAAAATATGTCAGAGTAAGCTGTCTTGTGTCTTGTATATATAAGACTGCTTTTATTACTAAAGTTCATGCTTACATAACAGAATTCATTATCCACATTCACAGCACATGTTTTTGTACCTGATTGTCCGCTACTTTATTTATGGACTTTAACTGGTGAAAAAAAATAAATGATTCAAAAAAAGTATCAGCTTAGAAAACTGACAAATATGCAGCAAAAGATTATGGAAACATGCAGTGGTTTTGCTAAAATTAACAACAGTAAATAGAAAAATGTAACTGATGTATTACCAGTTTGTGCCATAAATTTAGCAGCATCAGCTTGTTCCTGAGGGACCCTTTTCTCATGAACAGATCGAGGTCGCTGACTTTTAATTGTATGATCTCCCATCATTCCAAATTCTAAAGACAGAATAAAGGTTTATGAAAGCTTGTGTGTAGACATTTTTCAAAAGTCACATACTATCTCATGCAATATGTTCCTAAACATACCTGGAAGCTGGTGATAAGATTCAGGCAAATGATCATGGCAGTTAACATCGACTCAGCTTTGCTACACTCAACTTTTAATAAATAAATCAATTTACGTCTGCAGATTTTTAAACATGAATTTATTCTATGAATCAACAGTCAATGTAGTGATAAATACTATAAATCAGCTGTGTGACATGGGACAAAACCAATTATTCAAATGCAGTCATTTTATTACTATAGCTTGAGTTAGTGCAGTCCACACCAGAAAATGACTGTGACAGAGCTAGTCACTGCTGTTCTTTGACACAGCCTGTTGCTCCTCCAGAGGACTTCCATTTCTGCACTTGTCTTTCAGGCTGATGAAGCCTTCAACAGAGATAACAAGTCATCTTTGGGAATTGTGACAATGCAAATCAATAACTAAGCCAATGAAGAGCTTCATTTTTTTAGGTCGAATCCGACAGAAATGGTTTTGAATTATTTAATTCCTGAAAACACTTGGTTATACAGAACATAGATTATAACTTGCTCTCAGTATTTAAAAAGAAGTCCTCATTGATTTTGATGGGGAAATCTTCGTAAAAATCAATTACATAGAAAGGTGGGAGACAAGAGCACTTCAATTTTTATTCTCTTGCTGCTGTCATTTTCCCTGTCTGGTCCTGTACAAACATCCTGTCTCCTACATCATAGTCCATTTTCCTTTCTTTGATGAAAAATGGAGCATCCCTTGCACTTAAAGCAGGGCAACTGTCTCTTTTGCAGTTCCCACTGGTCCTCCCAAGTACACACAACTGTCCACAGCTTGGTGTTAAATATTCAGTTTCTGGTGGCATCTGACTCTATTTTAGGAATCATGAGTTCAGAAGCGTGGACTAACATTGAAGGTATTTCAGCTACAGCTACATGAAGCTGCTGATGAGGCAGAAGGCATCTGAAACACTGGAAATAGAAAGATTACAATATACCCTTCTGCTGGAAGGTTACATGACAAATGCAAATAGAAAATTCAAAATTCTCCTCAATTCGCACAGTTGTGAAGATAATAAAACTTACCTTCCTGCCTCAAAAGATGCAAAACATTATAAAAGATGTAAGTGCTATTAATAAATACTATAAATATCACCGACGTACTATTTTAGTAAATCACTGAAAAGAACAAAAAATCTTATTTCAGCTTAGTGAAAAAATAGTATATGGCAAACACATTTTCAAGTGGTCAATCAGCAGAGAAAGGTGGTTTTTTTTGTTTGTTTTTATTTTCTTTTCCATTTCTGGCAAATGATTTATATATTTCTCCAAATTAGTCCATCGCTTTATAAAAATGCATTAATGGCACCACTTAAAGTACAGATTTAATTATTCATTTGAGAACATCAATGAAATTTGCATTCTAAAGAGAAAATCTGAAAGATATCTAATAATTAAAATATAGTTTCTGATTTAAATGTTCATTTTTTAATACATCCCAAAAATACACGTCAAAATAATTGAAAAATTACATATATATACATACACATAGATATGCACGTGTGCATGTACATGTGTTCTAAAATTTTAAGAATATATTTTTAAAAATGAATGCCTTCTACAGCTACTCTAATTTAAGAAAAAATTTTATTCTGTTGGAAAACTTTAATTACAAAAGTTTTGCAATTAATATTCTATTGCAAGTTCAGATTAGAATGATGCTCCCAAGACTCTTAAGAGTTGCCATGCAAATAGCCATTTAAACTGTAATTAACAATATGGAAAGGGACAAGAGTCTTTAGATAGATTTTCCCTTGAAGAGACCATGAAAGAAGGAACATCTGTTTTCAGTTTGCTGCCTGGACGTTGCTGGCTTGTTTGGTAATTTAGGGGGTCCAACAACATTTTGCAGAAGACTTATATTTATCTTTTAAGTTACAGAAAGTCTACAACACAGAAGACCTTTGCTACAGAACAGTTTTCCAGAGACATAACAGAAGGTGGTGTGAGCTGCACGTTCAGCATACTGCAGGACTGAGTCCTAAAGGAAACCCTAATAGATCACTCTTCAGGTTTATCCCCAGAGAAGCTCCATTTGCAGTGATGGAGATACTGCTCATGACTATCACCAGACAAAATAAAATGGGACTTGTTGATGCAGCAGCTATCACACCTGTATTTTTTTTTTTATTTTTCCATTTGTCAACAACACAGTTTTAACTTGCATACTCAACCCAGTTTGACTGTTTTTGTTGATAGCCTTTAAGATGAACTTTTTATACATTTTTTTCCAATCTACCTCTGACATATTAATCGTATACAGGTAATATATAAAAATATTCATAAATGTTTCATAAGAAGCAAAAATAAATCTTGAACAACTTTGTCAAATAATGGAACCACTCTCATGCAGAGCTCTCAATATTCATATTCATCCAAAGTTTTTAAACAAATGCAGTATTAGAACAAAAACACTAACAGGAAATGCCCTGCTTTGGCATAAGCAAGGACTTTAAAGGCCTCGTTAATATTCAGGTCTCGTAAGAAAAGAAAAATAAGTGTCAAGTACATTTTCGTAATGGGATCAGAAGCGTCCAGTTTCTGTGCAAAAGTACAAACTGTGCTCAAAAAATCGTTTCATCTTTAAAGCTCAACAGTAATGCATTTTTTATGAAACATTTTATAATGAAATGTCTTATTTAAGTTACTGTTATAAGTTCACAATAAATAGAAGAAAACTTTTCTTCTCGTTCAGATTCTACCTAAATAACAAATGTAGAGGACAAACCAGTTACGCATTTGTTTTCCATTAATGCTTCACAGAGGAGAAGTATTTAAATGTTTTCTGGGCTGAAAAAGCCTTTTAACCCAAGCCAGCTTAAATGTGACTAAATGTCATGGAAGTTTTCAGGACCTGTTTCTGTGGAAAAAGTGAGAGGGGACATCTTACCAGATGGTATCTGGCACTGAAAAGTTGTGTACGGTCAGGTCAACATGATTTATGACACAGTGTCTGGAGTATAATATTCAGTGTTTTAACTGAGATTCTGAGGAGAGGCGTTGTTCTCATTCCTCTTACCTAGTACCTGCTGCTGAAATCGTGTTTTGTAACCCAGAAAGAGAGTGTTTTTGAAGATATCAGTTTCTGAATAAATTATTTAGTGGATGCCTGTCCTAACTCTCTTGGATGAAAAAAGGACAGGCATTTTCTGCATTTACTTCAAACTGCAATCCACTGATATTAACCATGTTGTTTCTTTAAATAAAGTGGGTCAGTGAATCTTTTCAGCAGCAGACAGAACCTGCTAATACGATGGTCAGTTAGGCCTGGAAATATTAAAGGGTTTTAATGTTTTTGTTTTGTTGTCATTGTTTTTATACATTGTTAATACCATAATCTGCTTGAATCAGAAGAAAGCTCACAACGAAATAATCTAAATGTAAAGAACACACAGCATTATGGCAAACCTTGAATGGATCATTTTAACCAGGCAGTGAGTTGTAACAAACCATAGCATGTTCCAAGCATTTGTGGTAGAAAATCTGAGGTTTAGTTATGTCATCAAGTAATTTATCCTGATGTCAGTGGTCCTTTGGTAGCTATTAAAGTGCAAAGTTTTCCAGCAATAGGAAGCATATTCTTTCCTCAACTGTACACAATGGAAAAATACTCAAAAGTATTTTAGCAATGCATATGTCTTGACATATCAGTGGTATATCATTTTATTTTATATATTACTCTGACACACTTTCTACTTTGTTGCCTTTTTGGAATGAACAACAGCAGAGTTTTCCAAAATCCCAAAGTTTACAGTTGAGTACCATTTACAGCAAGTCTTATCTGTAGTCTCATTGGCTTTACCTTTATGTTTATGTTATGTTATGGGAATTTTTATTCCTATTGAGTAACCTTTTTAGTTTTTAAAGGAGAAGCTAAAATCTTGCGGCCAATGTAGGTTTTTAGGAGAGAAGAGAGGTGCCATGTGCTCTCTGTAGGAATAAAGAAGAAAAAACATCTGTTAATAGTATAAAAATGCAAAGTAGGAAAACTGAGCAATACAAAAGAAAAATATTGGCTTTGCAATGTTTTACTCACCAATGGCTAGTGTTTGCTTTTTGACAAGTGGATAATCATTAAAATCAAGGTACGTGTCAAACAGATTTTATGCTTAGGTTGTTTAATAATAGTTGTAAGGTAGTTACATATAAATCAGCTATAAAATGACATTATAGGTAATGTTGGTTTGGCTCTTATGTATATTTTATGTCATATTTCAAAGGAACTTCATGGTGTAAATGAATTGATCTGGTTATAGGCATATCATCCAGTGTGAATTGTGGTGTTCATAATTGCACAGTATAAAACAGCACTAAAAATCAGACAAAAAAATATATTTTTCACTATGATATTCAGTGATGACAGTGTGAATGAAAAGTTGAACTAAAAAAAACGTGATTCTGAGACTTTTGGGCTTATTTCAGGGCTTGTAAAATGTAAAGCAATCTCTGAGAGTTGCTGACCATCCTCTGTTTTTACTGACCCTTGTGGAAGGTGAGATAGCGAGGGGCTCCCTCAAGGCTCACCAGAATCATAGAAGCAAGAGGCGACTGATTCCCCAGAATAGTCATTACACAAAAAGTAATTTTCTTCACTAACCCACAGCACTTGGGCAGTGCTCCCTCTACTATCCTATCCACTCCTGAACTCTAAATAGAGAAATGAGTGTTTTCATTTATTCTTGATAATGGAACAAATGTTAAAGCTGTAGCCAGAATGCACATTCATGAAAACTGTCTGTATTGCTCACATAGCAGTAGTATGTCATACTCACTGTGCCAATTCAGAAATGCTTTTCTCAGAAATTATGCAAAATGCTGATGCAAGTTCCAGGGGAAGGGGGTAGTGCAGGGGGGAAGAGAGAATGAATAGAGCTATAGAAATATATAAAGAACCATTTGTTTCAAATATTTCTTGGACTGGACTATTAATTGATTTCAACATATATAATTAAAGTTCCAGGTGTTTGTAAAAGTTTCTTACGTATTTAATTTCTCTGTAGCCCTTTCTACAGTTAGTCCCACATAGATACTAATGAAATATTCAGTAGTAGCTGTATTTGGGTTTCCCATCACACTTGCAGCTGGTCAGTACAATTTCTTCTGGTCACTAGATGGCAGAATGTGTGTTGATTTAGAAGCATAAATTTGTGCTGGATTGAGAAACCAGGATTTTCTGCTTTTTTTTTTTTTTTAATTATAAAATTACTTTCCCTATTAGATAAGATAAATATTTTCATTACAATCAAATAACCAAGCGTGGTTTGTTTGTTTGTTTGTTTTCCCTCTCTTCATTTTCAAAAGAGATAGAATGAAAAATGAAGAAACAAAGAAACAAAACATGAGTTACTCATGTTTTCTCTTACAGTAAACCCCATGGGAAATGAAGAAAATCCCATGGGCACTCCTTTCCCTGTCTCCAACAATGCTTCACAAGAGCAGGACACCAGACTCCAGAAATGATGCACTGACGGGACACAGAGCTTCAGAGCATTAGTGCATGCTGTTACTCTGCAGGACAGACTTAAGCTATGCCTCTTTATTAGAACCTCTTAAAACGATAGTTCCTTACCAGGCAGGCAAGTTGCCATAATGGTAACATTGCTATTAGCTGAGTTAGATTTCCATGGATACCTCTTTTCTGAGGAAACGTGGAAAACAGTCTTAAAACAGTCTTTGCCTGCTTCCTCTGTAAATCCTGTCCCCATAGAAAGTCCTATTTTTCCTCTTTCGGCTCTCCAGAGTAGTACAGAAGAGCCTTGAACAGTTTCAAAATGAGCGGAATAATTTCACTAACGTAAGATCTGAACCAATCTGAACTCATGAACACAGCGAGAAAGATGTCATATTGTTCGAGAAAATAGATTTTAGTAGTAATGAAAGTACAGAAAGCAATTGTATTTGTGCTAGCAAAGGTCTGGGTTTTTTAAAATATATTCTTATATCAAGTAAGAGGAAAAGATCTGTAAGAAATTAGATAAAAGATTTATTTTCTCTCAGATATATACTAATACATATCTGCATGTTCTTTCATCTTTCAAAATTTAGGAAAAATAATTACTTATTCTAGCCAGCCACCATATAGTACACAGGTAATTAGCTCATGTTTGTCCCTAGGGAGACTCATTTGCTCCTAGGAAATAATGCTCTATTAACACTCTTGCTGTCATTTTTAATGACATAAGTAATAAAATATTATGGAATTGTACTGCAGCACATACCTTGATGAGCTACACTTTCTCATGGCAATCCTATCTCTTCACTTACTGTGCATCTGTAGTTGTTCCACTGCCTTATGTGGAATCTGAACCCGCTTATTCATGGCTACAGATCTGATCAGTGAATAATGTCATAAAGATGTAATATCTATTCACTTTGCCGTTTCACAGAATGGTGAAACTGTGCAGGCTCTCCTCTGTGCTTTCCTGGGCCTGGTTGCTCATCATCTTACAACAGGGCAGGAGAAACTGAGCATGTCAATCTAGTGAGGTGACTCATTCCTGTTCAAAATGAATGCAGAACATCACCAAAGCAGATAGCGTTTTTCACGTGTGCTTTTCAGGATTATAAGTAAGCAAGGAAGAAAAGGAGGGATTAATACAATCTCAAAGTGCAGCCTTATCCATTACTATTTCAAGTATATCTGACACATATCTGGTAATTATCATGACCCCTATGCAGAAGATTCTCTGACATTCAGATTTTTTAGATTCATTTACCTTGTAATTCATCCAAAAATGTTTGTATTCAAACAAAGATAATGAAGGAAATTTAAATTGTCATGCTCAACATTAAAGTTCTCTAAATTCTGCATTATATTATTCTACCGTATTACCTATTGTTCCCTCAGGAGATTTATGGAAGTAATAACACATAAACAAATTTAAAGACAGGACATCACCTTTATTTATTTTTACTATTTTAATGAGAGTTTAAACGACTTCTCTTGTAGTATTCTTGTCATTTTAATGTTTCCACTATAATAACTTATTCATGCGTAACCTTTTAAAAATTTAAATCATAGTATCATAACAATACTTTGGTATTCTCATTTCGTTTTCATATTTCATCCTTTTTTCTTTTCACTATGAATTTTTCTTCAGTAAGAAATTTATTTAATTGACTCATTGATATTGTTAGTCAGTGCAGTAGTTATTTTAGAATGGAACAGCATTTTTACACCAGAAATCTAGTTGTGTTTTTTTGCTGAACACTGCAGCAGGCTATCTAGTTATTACTTTCAAACTAGAATGTGCATTTATTGCTCTGTCCATATACAACTCAAGATCAGTGAGGATAAATTTTATTTTCCTAAACTATTCTTGAGTTCAGTAGCTTCATTCATTTTCTTTTCTGTTCCAGAAGCACTGGAAAGTAAGCAAAGGTAATTATAGAAAGCAGGATCCACCAGGACTATTTCCTAGCCCTATAACTATTTACTGCAGACATTTTTGCAGAAGGTTGCTCAGTCCTTTCTAAATTATGGAGCTGAACTACCTATGAATTTATGACAGTAAAGTTAACAGTATGAGTAGGAGTCTGATGTATGCGGAGAAGGAACAAGAATCAGTGTTTTAAACAGCTACTGCCAGCTACTCACTAAGCATAGTTAAACTGAATGTTTCTTTCAGGACAACAAAGCTTATATTCAAGTACAAGCTTTTTTAAGTGTATTTTCTTGTTTTTATTTATGTCTGCTATTTTTTTTTTACAATAAAATGGAAGTAGTTTCACTAAATGAATTTTGTATAGCACTTTTTTTATCATTTGTGGTACCACGACTTGGGCTATTCCTATACAGACATCACAGCTAGCTGCTAGATTTTATGTACTCAAGAGAGAAGAAAACAAAAGGTTATGAGTGTTGGCTGCTATAAGCTGGCCTGGTTCCACTCAGCCAGGCCAAGTTCTGTCAGCTGAGGATGTGGTCTATAAAGTCTTTTCCAAAATCAGCTCTATTCTGAGCTAAGTAGCTTTCATAATCTTTTTGTCTGACGTCGCTAACTGGTAATGGAAGACTAAAAATCACACACATGAGATTTCACACATACTAGTCCACCTAGTTCATCTGGGATATGTGTGTATGGCACAGCATTGCAATGGTTTCCAGGTTCCTGAAAACTCTTGAGAACTCCTATTTCTAATGGTAACTCAAACAGCACCAACAAGGTTGATTCATAAACTATTTTTTTCTAATTGACAGAATTACATTAATGCAAAAAACAAAACAAACCAACACAAAAAAAACACACAAGTGAAAAGAAAAACACTGATTCAGTATTTAAACGTAAGAATGGCTTGTCACTGCAATAATGAAATTTTTCCCCTGAGGAAATAAACGCATAGGATTTTAAGGAAAGCTCGTAAGAGATTTAGCTAAAAACTATCAATAAAAATCACTTTGACCTAGATCTGGTAGGTGTTACTGTAACTCTTTTATATGCTTTCATTGGAATTAGTAAAAGCACACTTTTCTAGATCTCTTGAGAGTCTCATTTAAGTGACTTATTTAACGGTTTTAAGAAATCACAGTCAGGCTAAAAAGCATTGTCCTCTTTGACTCCTGCTGCATAATCCACACTGAGAAAAACTGTCCGAATTCATCTGCTAACACATCCTTCCTACCTCTCTGGTAATGCTAGAGAGGAAAATATGGTTGGCTTTTTTGATGGCAGCAGCCCACACGGTGCCTCTACAAAAGCAAATTAACTGTTTGACAGCAGATCTGAGCTAAACAATTCATAGTTGATCCCTTCCAAATTGCAATTTACACGGAAGTTCATCCTTATGTCTCCATTAAACAACAGCAAAGATCCAAGATTTAAATCCTCAAGACTAGATCAAATACCTAATAACAATATATAAAAAGCTGTAGCAGAAGATTTCACCTAAGAGCTGATGTATTTGATGGGCACAGTCTAACAATAATGTATTTTTTAACCATGGAACAACAGTATTTTACTGGGATGAGAAAAAGAATCGATTAGAATTAGTGAGAGTATAGTAATGATGCTCTGCAGATCAGATGTAGTAATCTGAGAGCCACTGGATTTTTTGTTCTGAGAGCCACTGGATTTTTTGTTTGTTTACAGCATAAGTATTTAAAAAATCTGTTAAAACACTATTCTGTAACTGTGACAGACATGTCTCCTTAATCATGGTGAAGTGCCTTCTGGACCAGTTCTCTTATTAGATCAGAAAGCGATACAAAACACAATGTAGTTAACATGACATTGATACTCAAATTATGGGGAAGGCTGGGGATTACACTGCTGAAAGGGTAACCTCAGAGGTGGAAGGGCAAGACTCTTTCATCACTAAGCTCCAAAGTAATGGATTTTAGTATCTTCCCTACTTCTACATCCACACTTGAGGTCAGGGATTTGAATCACTTCTTTTAAAATTTGTGTATGTCTCCTGCAGATGTTACTACAACCATCTGTACCTTTTGACCTCCAGTATGATTAATGGAAATGTGCACTAAGGAGTTGAGGCTGCTTCCTTTGCATATATCAGTAACAGAAATCATTAAAAAACTCTATTCCCTGAATGCACTGCAAAATACATTTTATGCAATATGTTTCATTCTGTCAGTATAACATAAGATATAGCTACCTAAGACATCTTGTCTCATCTCAATCCACCATGTGAATAATGCAGATAGTCAAGAAATACTTGTCTGAAGACTGCAAGTAAAGGTTTTCAGGTGAAAGTGTTTACTTCTTGAACTGGAATTGAGGAGTTTGTGATACACATTAAGATTTGAACTCTGATCATAGCTTATGTAAATACTTTCTTAGAGTGAACTACATCTTATGGATATATATAAACTAAATTGGAGAAGTCTGCAAGTAGTGATGATCCACCTCATGCAAACAGACTTTCTCTTAACACTTGAAGATGTTATAAATGGGATGTGTATTGCGGCTGTCTAACAGAAGTCTAAGACTGCAATCTCATCTTGCTGCTAGTAGGAACTGTTCGGTTTTTGTTTTTCCTTTTTTTTTTTTTTTTTTTATTTCTCTTCACAGTTACTTGCACTCTGCACAGCTATTTGCACATCTTCCCATAAATATCCTGTAATTCTCTCCCCCTGCCTCTACTCTACTCACTTGAAAGAGTTGTAAAAGAATGAACTCCCCAGGGAGCTTAGTAAAGTAGCTGCAAAAATGTATTTTATACAAAGGCATTCTCAAACAACAAAACAACAACAACAAAAACCAGTTTGCTTTAAGTTATGATTTTGCCTCTTGTGTGTTGGCTCTCTGAAAATTTGCTGATAATTTAGTTATCTGAAAGATATATTCCTAAACACACTCTACTGAAAGCAAGCGTAATGAAATATATGTAGTAAACAAATTCTGAAACAATAGATTAAACTATGCTCACTTGTAACCTAACACTATATGTTCTGATTTTCCAATCAGGAATCAGAATGTGGACCATAAAAATTTATTTAGTCACAGCTAGACGATATACATTATAGGCTGAAAATGCAGAGCAATGAGTACTAAGGAATGAAGGCAGAATGTGAGGGTGATAGCAACACAGATTTTTAGTTCAACTACAGTACTGGGGGAAAAAATGCGCAGATGTTGGGCATATGAGCTTTCCATTCTGAAATAGAGTCATCAAACTTCACAGCTACTAAGGAGTCTTATTACTGCCAGCTACAAACCTTGTCTTGCTTACATACCTAAACCATTGTGGCTCTGCCACCATCAGCACAGGAACAAATTAGACATGTTTCACATCCAGTTAAGTAGCTAATGACTAACTTCAAGGACCAAATAATGCAGGGGAGATTATAAACTCATTTCAGAAAATAGAGAAATAGAACAATGCTTGTACCAAAAGTTATAGAGTCTGTAGTAAGCGTTTCAATATTCTGTTAGAATAGGCTGAAGTGCTAGTGTTAAAAGTTCACAAGGTACTAAGTCTCAGAAGAATACAATAGAAAAAGTATCCTAGGTTTAGACAGGGAGTACTCATGGTGCACTGACAGTACATAAATATTAAGCTTTTTTTGTTATAAAAAAGATAAGTTACTTCTACTTGATTAACACCTCAGGATAAATAAAGCACTATTGAAAACTAAAATATTGCAATTTTTGAAACAACTTTTGGCCAGCGAAAATACAATTCTGTCTTCAAAAATCATTATTTGCTTGATATAAAAGTAGCAAAATCTACTAAATTCTATTGAAGGGATCCCAGGTTTCAAAAGTAACGTTCCATTAGTTTTAATGAAGGTTTTGAAAATGCTGCAGCAAACATTCTGCAAAGCTTGACTGAACTGGAGTGCTCTGTGCCAGAACTGACTCTGGAGCCCTGAGGTAGTTCTGTCTACAGTCAGTGCAGTTTATTTCCCAGGATAACTTCTGAACCTATTGATGCAAGATATGGTTATACAAATGCCCACATGCTAACATATGTAAAACATCTCAAAAGGATAGTCTGGGTGCACAAGATCTACCTCTGGGAAAAGGGCTTGGTGCCACTTGACAGCACGTGAATAGAGTTTAGGCCATAGAACAGCTGTTGCTTTTTCTTTCTTTCATGCAATTTATTTTTTAAAAAATCATTACAAGTTCCCAACAGACAGAAGGAGCCAATATTTTATGTAATAGATTCCATCCAAAAATAAATCATTAAAGCCAGTATGCAACCCCCTGTATTGGTAATCACAGTTAGCACTTAAAACTCATCTTAATTACATAATGTGGTGCATTTTAACTGAAAAAAAAAAATTCAGAAGAATAGACAAGTCTCACTCTGCCTCATGTTATGGTTTTCAGGCTGAACATCAAAGTAGCACTACCTACAAATGACTCAACGATTTCATCTTCACCAGCATAAATCAAAAGTAATGAAATAATGGAATTAAGTGTGCATTTGCAATTGGTATGTGAGCAGCAATGGCTCCAGAGGGACTTTATGTCTGTGGTTGTCAGTCCTGGCATGGGAATGACAGACCTAAAATAATAAATTATGATTTTCTAGTTCCTATCTCAATGCCATGTCTATTAGACCATGCACACTCTCCTTTATATCCATACAATTCAATAATTACAGGAATAATTACAGCTACTTTAAGTATGATTTCACTAAATTCTTATTCATGATGAGGTCAGCTTGGATTTATCTCTAAGAGGCAGTCTTTTAAAAGGTAATGATAATAAATTACTCCAAATATTAAAAACTAGAACTGAGCAATAATGTACAAGAAAACGTGCCAGATGGGAGAATATCTTTTGTTGGTCTTGCTCTCTGCTGTTATTATATAAAAGCCTGTTGTGATACTATTGTAATATGCATTAGGTACATGCAAAGCTAAAGTCAGGAATATCAGCCACTCTCCTCTTATTGGTTTTCTGTGACAGGGCCTGAGCTGTTTGTTAAAACAGCAAGAATTGAGTAAAAACAGTAAAATATTTGTACAGACAGAAATGACTCTTAAGTGATTTCTATACTACTGATGCTCTTTAGACAAATGCCAGTAACAATTGGAAGAGCAGAAACATTAGAAAAGAAGATGGCGTTTGAAGTACATAAATGAGATATACATTGTAAAATCAGGTAATTTTTGCTAGGCCTAGAGGTAACTCTGTGTGAGGGGAAAAACCTCCTGAACAGATATTTACTGTTCACACACATTCTGAATCACACATTACTCCCCAAAACTGGCTGTAGATACAGGACTAGTAGTTAGAAAAATACAGCTTTTCTGTTGTCATTTCACTGCCCAACTCTGGTTGTAAAAATACTGTATAGAGATTCTAAAGAAAGAGACTCAAAAAATTGATGGTCTGGTGAAAATTTCTGACCAAGATATACTACACCAGATAATTCAAGGTGCAAATTGCTGGGAGAGATCACTATTTCTATCACTTCTAAGCTATCTACCCTCTGTTAGAGGAAAAGATTGTTACTAGCAATTGCAGATGATTATATTGATTCACTCCAGTACAAAGCAAATTCACCTATTTAGCTTAATTCAGTACTGACTATACTAGCACTGTACTAGTGCATTCCAATGGGCAGTAGATGATAGTTTTCATAGAAAGAGCTTATTTAATGAAAGAGCTGTTTCAAGGCCACAGTCACTGATCTATCTGAGCTAAACTGAGCTGCAGACAAAAGGTGAAAGAAAAAACAACTGTATTGTGTAAAAGCTGAAATAGCTTTATTATTGCTGCACAATAAATTTGAATTCTAATTACAAAAATTAAAAAAAATCAATGAAAATAAAAGACTTTTTTGATGTATTATAGAACTGGTTATTCCAGAAATTATATCAGCGAATGAATTTGGAAAAATAGAAGCAAAAAAGTTAATGGATTTACTCAAATGTATTAGGAGTTACAGTAAAAATAAATGACTACCACCTAAATTGGACTTCTTCACAATAATAAAAAAAGAAATAATAGCAACATTCCCTAGTGACAAAGAAATAAAAGCAGTACAATAACATGGGATGAAATCCAAGAATGATAATAATTATGTTGAGAATACACAGATAAAATGTTAAAGGCCATAATAACAAAGCTGAACCTTGCTCATTCCACCCCATTATGGTGCTAAGAAATAAATACTTCAAGACTTGAAACTATGTGCTAAGGATGAATAAACTGATGCACCTGGAAAGTGAGTACCTAAAAAAAAAAAGTCATCTTACTCTCTCTCAAACCTCGCATAATACTCCATAACAATGGATTTTGGTTATGTCCAATCTACTGATGATGTTATTTCTCATGATTCTGTTCTTCAAGTTTTGTTGAAGATCAATTGACATCCATCAACACTTGTTGAATATTTATGGAGACTGAACAGTGGATGTGAACACAGTGAGGCAGTGGGTGGTGTGCTTCAGCAGAGATATGAAAGACAAGGGACATTCCAGAATGCCATACAGACTTACTGGAATGCAGACTTTTGTTCATCACTAGTGAAAATGTATAGCTAACAGTGGTGAATTTGTTGAAAAGTAGTGTTTTGTAGTTGAATATCTGCTCTATCAGTGTTGCTGTGCTCTTTGTATCTGTTACAGCTTTTACAGACATAAACAGGAGGCATTACTTTTGGAGCAACATACATAGGAAAAGTGAATATTGCGTGATGGCCTTCACTGCTCGTTTCCTTTGATGACATAAGCAGAGCACTGACCTATGATCCTGTCAGGCCACAGGACTTCCAGCAGTGCTCCCATGTGAGAGACTGAAGGCTGACTGACAGGCTTTACTGCTCTGCAGGTGGAGGTCTGTGCCACTATCAGCCTCATTCTCTTTGATTATGAATATAATGCTCCCTAAGCATCTTCTGCCTGTGTATCACTCTGTGGTCACTTTGATATAAATAACCAGTATCAGATGAGGACTGTGAGGTGCTTTTCAGAGTGCCAATGGGAGATACGTTATTCAAAGTTTGATCAATTATGGCACAGCAAGGTTCTGGAGATCTCTGTGTGCCACAGTAGAACCATAACAAGATTGTTTTTCATTAGCCACTCCATCTGCAAATTGAGAACAGAAGCATGTGCTCTTGTTTATAGTTTAGTGAATTCAGTGGTCTTCACCTGGAAATGGCAAGACCACTGATGTTCTGAAAAAGAAGTCTGAGTCCCTTTTGAATAAGTACAGTCTCATTTGGAGCAAGATAATTAAGGTTAGGGAAGAAGATCTAACTGCAGAAACAAAAACATTCTAATTTCTCTCATGTAAACTCATATGGCTGTTGAAGATGTCTGAACAACATTTGCAACATGGGAAAAGATGGGCTTTCTAGTGACGATAACATCTGCAAGGAGCTGCCTCAGATATCGGCCAGAGGTATCAAGAGGAGCTAAATTTAGAACTGTTCATTGTTGCTTACTGCAAATCAGCAAAAAATAAGGAATATTGTTGAGATATTTGACATTTGATGGGAGAATCTTTCACACTAAGGGGCAAATACTGTTGCTAAAATATATATCAGGAGTATAATAATAAATCAGATAGAAGTTATGTTTTATACTGGAATTAAATATTCACGTGACAAATACCATAATATGTTTAGGTAGAAATGATTATGCAAAATCTGAACATTTAAGTTAAAACAGTGTGTTAAATTGTATAAATTACTGTATCACTGTTAGGATAAGACAGCTAAATTGCAAGAAATGAGCTACTGGGAATATGCAGACTATCTGAAAATAATAGGAAATATCTCTTTGCTAGAGAAGTAAATGGAGAAGATCTAATTGTACATTCACTAACTATTCTGGGTATGTAAGAAGAGGATGAGAAATGTTCAGTTACAAATATATTTGAAGTCTCCCATGCCAAAATCCATTTAAATACGCTTCAGTCCCAACCATATAATATAAAATCCCAAGTTGGAAGAGACCTACAGGGGTTCAACCCCTGGTTCCGCATAGCACCACCCCCCTGCATCTGAACTCTGTCAGCTCAGGGCTGTCCTCACTGACCTTGGGACCCTGCTCCAGGGCCTGATCACATTCTGATGAAGAACCTTTTCCTAATCCCCAGCCTGACCCTCCCTTGATACAGCTCCATGCCATTCCCTCAGGTCCTGTCACCTGTAATCTCCTTGAATGGAAAACATTCGCTTGTCCACATATGTTAAGCTACAGAAAAGTAAAGGAAGCCTCCACATGGTTAACATTTGACACAGTGATCTCAATCACAGGAAAAAGTTCTTGTTAACTTTCTAAAACATATAACCAGATGTCTTATGTATGTTGCCCTGCAAGTAATGCCTCCTTTTATTTCCATGGAAATTACAATACATACTGTCACCACTGCTGAAACACACCATCCATTACCTCACTGTGCTCACTTACACTGTTTGGTCTCCATAAGCATTCAGCAAGCATTAATGAATGTCTGCTAAATGATTCTTCATATGATACAAAGATCATCATTCCGACTTTGACACCATAATGCACATGAAGCATAGTCAGAAAATAGCCAGTACAAAAAAAAGAGTTGTAATTTCACCTTTGGCCACTCAGTAACTAAAAAATAAATAAAATACATATACTGACACATATACACTCACTGTCATCACTAAAGCTATGAGATCGAAGTAGACCTCAGATAGGAAGAATTTAATTTTTGAAGTATTTCCTGCTCTATTGCTATGTAGGGCAAGTGTCCAAAAGAAGGAAGAATTCTTTACGCCTGTGTTACTCCAAAATACAAACACCATAACTTAATATGGAAGTAGGGCCATAAACAAGAAATGTACATATAGCAAAGAAGGAACTGAAAAGCACGAGAAACTAGGTTCCTTTAGTTCATACTATGGAAAGGCAATAGAAACCTGTTTTAAATATATTTGCAATGATCTTTCAGGCTGGACTGGGCTTTGAGCTACCTGATCTAGCTGTAGATGTTCCTATTCATTGCAGAGGAGCTGGACTAGATGACCTTTAAAGGTCCCTTCCAACTCAAACAATTATATGATCTATGAACCTCCCCTACACAAACCACTTACAGCAGATAAATTCAGCCGGTTGTTGGCAGATCTATAGCCTTTCTCTTTTGTTGCCCAGTATCAACTTGCAATAGTCAAAATAATTACTTCTTTTTGTCCCCAGTCATCTTGGTATAATCACATGGGAGGAAAGCTGTCAGTTTGCAAACACATTTTTATGTATTATTTAGGTTGTCTCCTCATGACCTTCTATGCATATTTGCTCCACTCACCTCTTTTTCAGACAAAAACCATTGTGTATTTATATCTGGGAAATATACAAATAAAATTTATACTCCTAATTCATATACATTTTGTTCCTGTTTTTTAAAAATAGAACACATCTCTGAGAAATTCTATGTTTTTTTTTATTCATTGTATGTTTATTCCACAACCATAGTTTGTTTTGTTAGTATTAAAGAGAAGTATCCTAACAAGAAATAATGAAAAATGCTCTTTCCAAAGGTAATGAGAACCAAAATTATGATTTCAATTAAAGTACTTGTAGCAATTAAATAAATTGCTAGAGAAGGGCAACAAAACTGGTGAGGGGTCTGGAGCACAAGTCTTATGAGGAGCGGCTGAGGGAGCTGGGATTGTTCAGTCTGGAGAAGAGGAGGCTCAGAGGACACCTTATTGCACTCTACCACTTCCTGAAGGGGGGTTGTGGTGAGGAGGGGGTGGGCCTCTTCTCCCTGATAAATAACGACAGGACGAGAGGGAATGGCCACAAGTTGTGTCAGGGAAGATTTAGCTTAGATTTGAGAAAAAAAATTTTCTCTGAAAGAGTGGTCAGGCACTGGAATGGCCTGCCTAGGGAGGTGGTTGAGGCACCATCCCTAGCGCTGTTCAAGAAGCGTTTAGATGAGGTGCTAAGGGATTTGATTTAGTAGTTCAGTGGATAGGGATGGTGATAGGAGGATGGTTGGACTAGATGATCTTGTAGGTCCTTTCCAACCTAATGTATCTATGACTCTGAATCTATGAAAATTTTCAATAAATTTTGACATTAGAAAGTTTATTTGTTATGGGGTACTTCCTATTACAGACAGGCATGTTTTAAGTATGCTACACATTATGCTATAGATCATTAAGTACATTAATCATTTAAGACTATCCAACATATATATGCTACAATGTGAGGCAGAGCTGACAGTCCTATTAACAAAAACTCCTGTACAGCAGCTGTATAGGTGTGAGGATAGAGCTTTCACTTCATTTGAAAAACTATTAGTGATTTTTTCATCTCATATTGAAATGTTTCATACTATTGTATCTCATATCCTTTTGAAATAATGATAGAACGACACTTAATATTTAATTTCATCATTGCTTCACTTGTATGTCAGTTACTACTAACCTGCCCTCATAGGCAGGTGTTTGCCTACAAAATGCATACATTTTTAGGACCAATTTTTTGAAACACACATTTTGAATAGTTTTACATTTTAAGCAAACTTGCTATAAAGAGGATAAAAGTTTAATAATAAGAAGAAACATAATCACATTTCCTTAACATAGCATGCGCAGCCCTATGTCATACTTGCTAGAGTAACTATATTCATTTCTGTAATATCAGGCCTGACAGATAGCATTATAAATATGTAAGCAACCAAGAGAAATGCAAATACTGCAGCTAATTGCTTTAGCAACCTTTACTACTTCACAGGAGATTTTACTATCCTCACTCTGTATTAGTCTACCCTTAAAATTTCCAGAGAAGTCAAGATATTGCATATTCTTCATGACAACAGTCATCAATGTCATTCTCATTCTCTGAACAGCTATTATCTAAACTAAAGGGAAAACATCTAATATGCATATTAATATATTTATGTGTGTCTCAGTGTGGCCAAGTGGTTAAAAAAGTTGTATACTGTCATTTCAATATGTATGCCACTCTGATTTTCCTTGTAATACTTCTCCTTCCTGTAACTCCACTTGACTTAACATTCTAGCTTTCTGTCTATATATATAATTATGCATTCCCTTATAGTAATAATATATGCCCATATTGAGAATGAAATCAGAGAGAATCTGAAGTACTATATTTAATGGCATGAAATGTTGGCTCTTAAAACTGTATTAATTATTCATTTGTATGCAGCAGGTTCCTCAAAGCATTTTAGACTTAGTTAAGTATGTATCTGGGATACTGTGTATTAACCATTGGTAGATAAAATAAAATTCAGAAGAGATATCATTACTACTTCATTTAGTTAGCTTTTGTGGTTGCAAATGCACATGAAAAGGACAAGTACACTGTGTATCTTGCTGGCTAAACCCATTGGCCATTAAACAGCCTAAATGCTAGACTTGGAATAGCTCATGAATAACTATCAAGCACTTCACTTAAATTGGTGGACTAAATTATTCATTCAGAACTAAAGTGGCCCTAATTCATTTTAGCTTACTTGGTAAATTAAGCTAAAAAGAATTAAGGCTACTTCAACTCTGAATGAGACTTGTCCACTTGTCCAAGAGAATAAGTCATTAATTTCAGGGTCACACCTTCACTACATGCTGCATTTTCTATGACATTCCCAAAACCTCAAGCCTGACATTACTCTCCTCATGTCATTGCGCACAGTTTTATTTCTTCCACCTACAAATTTATTTATTTTGCTGTCTTCTGATCTGCTTTCCTTCTCTCAGATGTATAAGCACCAGGCATTTGAATGACAGATTTTAAATTTCTGAAATCTGCAAACCAGGAGAAGAACTAGACATCCATCAGCTGGAGGTCAACCAGATGCTACCTGTTTTTCACTTTATTTGAAACAAATAAAATAATAATGCTAGAGAGTAAGAATCAAAGGAGAAATAGAAATAAAAACAATCTACGTTTTGCTTTCCTTGCCAACTCTGATTTTGTTGCTACCTCTTCAAGATGCTGTCATAGAGAATGCTAAGAGAATATTTATCTTTAGAACAACCTAGCTTCAGAAAAAGAGTCCCACATAAAATGGAGAACAGAAATATATCAACTTCATTATGGTCATAAAGTCTGTCTTCTGAAATCCAAATAAAGGAGCTCATCAGTTAGTGACAAGCTTTTAGCGTAACCTGAAGTAGCTTAGTAACAAAGTGGGAAAATATTAGTCAGAGAAAGATATAAACTTTGTATGAATGGGACAGTGGTCAGTTGACTCCATATTTATCAAGTGTTGGGCAAAAAGGAATTCAATGGATTTAAGCTTAGAACAAGTCAGACTTATGGCAGTTACTGGGACAAGCAAGTGTTGGAACAGACTAAGGTTGAGATCATACCAAAAATTAAGGCATGCAAATGTGTTATCACATAATCACAGCATTATCAGTGCAGAGTTTCCACAGAACCTGTGTATGTTTATTATTCCCATATGGATGTCTTGTACACTAAAGAATATATCAAATGACATTAAAAATATAAGTTTAAATCAAATCTCTAAATACTTGTAGTAAAATATTTCAGGGATGTTCTAAGTACACTTAAATACAACCTTGATTCAGGAAGTTAGATAGCACAGTGAGATTGTTTCATGTTTCATTCCAAAACATTTATCCCATACTTGTGTATAGACATAAATATTCTGATATTTATTACTAAATGTATCTGCAGGATGTAGACATATTCATGTTCACTCTATATATCGCACCATGTCTCCCTACTACATGTGGACACACAGGTATCAAAACCCAGAACATATCCTATCTGATTATCTTGTGTCATGAAATAAAAGTGTGTAAGGAATTCTGAATAAACCTTGTAGAATTATGGAACACATAAAACCACTGTTCATTTGTTTTCCTGTTAATTAAAACAGACAGAATTTTTTCTCTATGCTCTCAAACAATCCCATTGATCACATTACATTCAGGTGACCAAGATTTAGACTTCCAGAAGTGACCGAGAGATAAGTGATATGAGGTATAGCAGGGAAGTTGAAAAGAAGACCCTTAATTTCTTGTTCTTTTTCTGGATAAAAGCAGGAGAAAATTAAAACAAAAACGAGAACCAAAAGAACGAGATAAAAACAGAATAAAGTTTTTTTTTTTCTGTTCAGTATAATGGAATAGCCATTTCATATTCAGATTAGAGCATTTAAAAAATAAAATGCATATACATATGTGTAGATGTACACATCTTTCTATGAGCAGAAATGAGAATGTAAAGTGTTAAGGAGAAAAAAGTAATGTATACTTTTTTTTAATCTTCCTGAATAAACTCAGCTGTGAATAGCATGCTGAGCAGAGTACCTACACGTCTGAATCTATTTGCAATTCTTTTACATGGGTTGCATTCCAGAAGATGGCAATCCTACTACAACTCTTCTCAAATGCTGCCACCTAAAGGCTAAAATGAAGTACAACTACAGAGACGTATTGCTAAAACAGAAAAAATCAAAATAAAAAGTAACTAATAATAAAAAAGAGCAAATGGGAAATGGTCCACAGCTGTGCAAAAGTGAAAAGCTAAATACATCACTGCAGCCTTACTGTTTAGACATCCTGTTTTAAATCCATCCATATATCACCTCTTGTACAGTCCAGAAATATCCTGAGGACATAACTTCCAATGTTAAATTTTGCACCATTAATAGTTGTATTGCTGAAATACAATTACATTTACAAATCAAGTAAATAAACCTAAGCAGTAATAGTAAAAACACAGTAGTAGTAAACCATCTATGTGTGCTGAATGTCTCCGAATAATAATACTTTTAAAAATCTCCAACTTGCTTGCAGCTTGCTACACTATATATAATTTGAATATGTAATTAATTCATGCCAACTCCTTAAAAAATAAAAAGAAAAAAACACATAAACTGAATAAAGTGAAGATTTGACCCAATACTCTTTTAGGAATATTCTGAAGGAAAAGAAAAAAAAAAAAGAAAGAAGGAAAAAGTAAAAAAAAGGAAAAGGTCCTGCCAGATTTTTGCTGAAGTTAGATAAGTTTCCCATAAAAATAATTCTTAAGAGAGAAGATTTAAAACACTCGATAAAATTAAATAGGCCTTTCATCATTCTGACATAATGAATCTGACATCACAGGAAGCACAGCTATACTGAACTTAAAATATATATTTCAGTCATTTTATACACATTTTAAGCCAGTAATCTGGATATTCACAATAGTAACTTCACAGTTTCTGTCTTCCATGTCAGTGACACTCTTCTTCACAGTTGGACATTTGACTTTGAGTGCACAAAAAAATGAAACCAGAGAGAAACAAAATAGTTTTGTTTATACATTGGTTTGTTTTTCAATTTTTCCCAGTATTTCCTCTGCTACACTAGTATTGAAGAATCAAATATGTACAATTTTTCCACTTCAATGGCTAGTTTTCTGATGTGTAAAAACTGTTTAGCAGTAAGAAGCATCCAGATATATTTTCTTGTGAGCTAAAATAAAATGCGCCTTTCACTGTGCTCATAGAAAAGCTGATATTAAATTTTCGCTATGGTTCTTTGTTTTCATTTCCTGGCCTTCATTTTAGCAAATTATGTCCAGTAAAATAAAAATAAAAGAAACAAGCAAAGCTGGAATAAATAAATAAATAAAATACAAAAAGGCGTTGAACAATGAAAAACCTTTTTCATTAGAAGAAAATTCCCTTTTTGAAGCAGGAGTCTTAATATTTTACCATAAGTAAGGAATAACTGCATTAAATCACAGCAATGACAACAGTCTCTACTGAACTGCCATTCAGAATATAAACACCCTAGTGTCCTTCATTTTTCGAGGAATATGAGTTCTGCTTTTGTTTCAGTTCCTTTTTGTTCTTCTAGGAAAACAGAATATCATCTAAACTAACACTCCCTAGCAAAATCAAACCAAAATCACATTACATGCCACTCTTCCAGGCAGTTGACTGGGTTGGTCCACCATGTTGTTAATATGACTGATGGAAAAAGTAGACACAACAGCGTACCCAAATGCACCCTCACAACTCCTGTCTGGAAAGTCTCTGCACTCCATTCTGACCTTTCTGTCATCTTTACTCTTCTGTGGATTTAAGTTGTAGACAGAGGACAAGCCTGGACAAAGGAACTGAAGCTTGCTCCAAGACCTCAATAGGTTTGACAGAATTGAAAAGAATGAAAAAATAAATAAATACAGCACTCATTTACCTGAAATAAATAAATAAATAAGAAAAAGGAGAAAGGAAAACAAAACAAACAAACAAACAAACAAAAAACAACAGCTATAGCAACAGCACAGCAAACAAAAAATAATAATACTAAAAGAAACACCAATCAACACATAACACCATCACAACATCAATAAGAAAAACAAAAGTAATCCCAGTATTCTGGCAAATTGGAAAGCAATCAGATTTATATATGTATATATTCAGATAAATTAATATCTCATATTATTTCCTAGAACATGAGACTTATTGCAATTGACCCATATAAGAAGAAAATTGTTAGCTATAAGTTATACTCATTTTTCTAAATGACATTATTTCCCATTGCTTTCTCTGGCAACAATTTCTTTCAAGGTTCTTAGTGACAATCAGTCAATACCACTGTACAGCACAGGGCATTTCTACCGTCTGTCAATGGTGTGTACTGCTAAGATCCTCAACCCAGAAGCAAGCCTGCACAGCAATCTTGCATAATGTATACAGCATCATGTAGATATACTAGTGTTAGTCTAGATGGAATTAATTTTATATAAATTTATAAGTTTATATAATTCTAGATGGAATAAATTTTTCCTCTACAAGGTTAAGTTTTGCCACTTCATGAATGTTGCTCTATTGATTCTGATAATGATGCTGTTATGTGAAGAATCATTAGGCACATCTGCACCCAGCACAGCACATAGCATACACCAAAGAACAGATCTCAGACTATGTGCCATATGTATAACTACACACTGGAAGAAGTAATAGAAGGCTTAACCTCTTTTTCTGGGACTTTATAAATGAAGTAGTTCTGATTTGATTCCCTTTTTGCAACAAAAAAAAAAAAAACATGAGACTTCAGGTGCTTCAAGTTCCAAAAGCTAAAAGAGGACAAAGGAAAACCAAGCAAAACTAAAAAAAAAGACTCCTTATCTTCTATGAACTATGGACTTCTATCTACCATGTTGCAGTTGAAAATCTCATCCCATAAGCATTTTTGTTTGTTTGTTTTTATTTTTTTATTGTGTTTTTTTTTCTCCCCAGTAGAACACTCTGATTATGTACTATGAAAGACCAATAAGTGTTCTTACAGCCTTATTCCTCAATCCTTCTAACTAAAAAAAATAAGTATCTTTTTAGGCCTGTAACACCAAATATGAGTTTTCCACTGTCTGATTCTTCTAGAAGTACTTCATATATCTTCTTCAAGTGTCATGCAGTATCCTTGTAATTATATTTTGTGGGAAACATGCTTATACTGTCAATTTATTTTTTCTTCTCATTAGCTATTTCCAACACAAAGAAGCAGCAAAATAAAGAGCACTTAATTGCATAAGAGGCCAATTCAGGACAAATGCAATGTTTTCTCATCACATCCCATCACACAAGGTTGCCATTTCTCCACTTTTTAAATGTCTATCCCTTGCTGCTAACACACAAAATTGAATACTGCCTGTGGCATTTACTGTACCTTCATCTGCTGGATTAAATGTTGTCTCAGCTGCTGTACTCTGTCCCTCAGGGACCAAAACGGTTACCATTCAGAATACTCGCAGTGGCAGAAGCAGCAGAACACCAATGTCTCATCCCAACTCTCAGCATAAAGGTGATGGCTCACTATGATACTAGCCTATTTACCTTTTTTACTCATTCTTTTTCATGTTTTCCTCATAGCTTATAGCCTTTTTTTGATCTCAAGTGATGACCTGAAGGTTTAATCGCACTCTTACAATTCTTGACCACATTCTACCTGAGCTGAGCCAGAACCCAGAAGTGCTCATAGGCAGAGCTATGGAAAAGATAGGCTCGTTATTTCATATAGGATTATCAGATGTACAGCCTGAAAAGAAAGGACAGTGAGTCAGTGATCCAAGAGATGCTTCCATTTCCTTCAGGTTTCTTTTTGTCTCATAGTACTACTCTGGAGATTTTAAAACATGATCTGTCAAATTCAGAATACAAAGCAAAAGATTTCCAAGCTCTACACTGAGACAAATTACAATAAAGTGGTTTAATTTAAATCACTTTAGTGCAATTTGATGAAAAAAAAATCATTTAGGGAATTTCCTTTGGATATCAGCTTCCTCTCTCATTTAATTCTCAAGTGATTCTGAGAAAACTGATTGGATATCATCCCCACTGAGATGGAGAAACACATTCAAGTAGAATACAATTCTGCACAAATTTCTGAGGATTTTTGCAGATACAGTTGTAGAAATAAGGTCCAGCTCTTTTATAAACCAATCAAAGCACTGAACCATGTGATCCAACCTGCAATGGTGTTGGGGCCAATACAGAAACTGAGTTTCTCAGTAGTTATAGGATTATAAGTAGTCAGATTGCAAATAGCTACTGACAACATCTGTAACATCACCATATTTCCCTTGACACTTAAATTTTCAGGAGTAAAGTTTTTCTGGAAACATTTAAAATAAGAACACCTCCACTTAAAGCCTAAAACCTGACTTTTTTTTTCCCTTTGTTTAAGGTATTTCATTTATATTTATAATTCACAAAACAGTGAATATCTATCACTGCATTTCTCATCCAGATATTAGATTTATTAGTAAGGATCCAGAACAAGGCCCTCGTAGGAAGGACTTAAAGATTTACTCAGATGTAACTTTCAGAGATGAAAACAGGTGTTCTCAGCTTAGGAAGATACATTTTAATATTCAGTGGCAGATGGAAACTTAGTAAGTATTAATTACAGTGAAAGCAGAAAGAGGAGACGTGATCTCTCTCACTTACATTCCTACAAACTCAGACAAGTCAGGCAGTGTGCACTTACACTTCCTGGCAGCTAAGCTGAGAATTATTAAGAAATGATCCTGGAGTATCTCAGAAACTTTACCAAGTAATCTATTCTTGTTAAACTTCGATACTGTTTCAGAATCAAAAACTTTGTCATGAACATCATAAAACCCTGACAGTGTTGCAGCTCACACAAACAATGCATGTAGGGCTTTAGAAGCTCAGTCCACCTGCTACTACATATTGTAACAAGCTTTAACCTATACATTTACAACTGCTTACTGATTCTCACAGCTGGAACAAATCCTTATGCTCTCTGGGGAGTTCAAACTCTGGCAATTCTTTATTTCAAGCATTTGAGGTCCAGAAAATAAATTCTTACCACATCTTCTCTTTCAGGCTAATGGAACCACACAGAGGTGTCAGAAGTGTCTGTCACAGACTTTTTTGCATGTCCTCTGGAATATCAAGGCAAGTACTGCTTGGACTGTGTGTGACAAGAAAAACCTCAGGCACTATTGAAGGTCAGCCAACAGATCCACCTTACTGAAGAAAAGATATGCAGAACACCTGACAGCTCTGTAAAGAAATAGAACTAAACGAAGCTTTGACTGGCTTCAGAGTATGTTTGTTGTTACGTGGAGGGTTTTGGTAGTTGTTTTTGTTTGTTTGCTTGCTTTGTTTTTAAGATAATGTAGTTGAAAACAAAAGTACAAGTGGCACATCCTTGCAGTCACTCACATTTTTGGACAGGAGTCTTGTTATGAACTCTTACAGTTGGTGCACATATGCGATGTCTGCTGTCTACCCTCATGTTCATCTCAACTTCAAAGCATAGTGCTTGTTTACAAGTTCATCAAACCCTTCCCCGGAGATATAGGTATCAGGCAATGAAAGGTGACTGCTTAGATGTCAGTGAATGATCTGCTTAGAAGGGAAACATTTCAGGAGTGGTGAATAAGAACTGAAGCGTTTCTCTTGTCTGCTATGAGATACAGCTGAAGTTAGTAATAATGACTGCTCCTCAAAGCATTTAATTGTTTTCTAAATGTATTATTAATTTATATGCAGACCATGTTCAAATGCTGTTTAGAAGATGTTTTTGAAAAGTTTTTGTTCATCTTTTGCCTTTTATCCTTACTTCTTAAAAACCTCGTGTGAAGCGTACTTGCTGATTTCCCATCACTTCCAAACACCTAATTTGGCTTCTACTTAGGTTCTGTTGAACTTCATAGAATGTCATCATAAAAATTCCACTGTCACCTCTCTAACTTTTCTCTTCAGTTCTCCTTTAGATTTTGCTCTCCATTCTAAATATGTCTCTCAATTTTACGTCTGTCATACTTTATTCTCTCTCTCCTTCACTTAATATTTCCTTCTCAAACCCTCCCTTCTTGTCCATCTTTTTTTTGTTGTTGTTTTCTTTTCTCCTGCCAGCTGGAATGTGGCTGTTTGTCATTTGCTCTATTTGTTCCCACAGTATTTCATGAAAATAACATCAGAGTCAGTATTCTTCCAGCAGTTTTCATCTTATTTTTCAGAGTCCGGATGAGTGGGAAGAGTAACAGCAGGAGGAAGGCGTCTGATTCTAATCAAAAACAACTGTTAACCATAAAATATCTCACCCCTTTGAAAAAATTCCTTTTAAGGACTTCATGAAAGCCTTTAACCATCATCACTATATGCTCGCTGTCACTGATAATCACACCTGTTGATAACTATCTGCCAAAAAAAAAAAAAAAAAGGTAACAAAAAAGAGATCTGGAATTCATGAGTAATTGAGAATGCCAGTATAACAGGCTGATTTGCAGCAGGTGTGTTAGTGACTCATGATGGCCACCTGACTGTGCCAAAAATGTATTGAACATGGCACCTTTTGTGGAAGCATCCCTCCTGCAGACAATGGTTTCAGCTGCCAAAATGCACTATAAAGGAGTAAATCTAGTAGACTTCAAGAGATAACTTTTTATTCCTTTAAAAACTTCAGTCATGTGAAGAAACTAGCTGCTTAAAACCACAGTAAGATATCCAAATTCAAATGGATCAGAATTTTTTAATAAGAAAAGCCAAAATGCATCCTGCAACTACATCCTCCTCTCCTCCTATATGGGTTCAGCAAATAGCAGATGGAGCCAAACAAACAGAGAAGTTCAAGTGCCAAAGGCACTGAAGTTCTAGTGATGGATAGATGGGTAAAAATGAGAGCTGGCCTGCATGATCTTAAAGGCTTTTTTCAACCTGAGAAATTCTACGGTTCTATGATACGGAAACAGCACAGCTGCTTTATAAGGGAAAATCCATCCACAGCTTTCTGTAAGAACTGCACAGTACTTTACATGATGGGGATTGAATCTTGGTTGTCCCTAGGTACTACCAGGATCTACTTGATTAATAGTAAATGATTAACACAGTACACATTAGGTTCATTGCACAGTTGCAAAAGCAATCCTGAACTAGAGGAGCTGTGATGAAAACATAAATACTATAGTTTGTGCGAGCCTAAGGACACCAGTGAAGTTTTACCAACAGATCAATTACAATAGTTTGTGCCTGAGATAGCATCAATTGTACCTATTAGTCAAGAAACAGTAGAAAAGCAACCCTGGTATTTTGTCTTTTTAAGTATTATCAGCCAAGATGTTGTTGTCAAAGCTGTCTTCAAGAGCCTTTATACGTGTGAATGTCAGCATTTTCTCAAAGTGATCTCTTGAGTCAGGCTGATTTTAACAGCACAGGATTTGCTATCCATTTGGAAATATGACCTTGTATGCCAAACTAGTAAGGGGGTTTCTAGACGGCTTCTGTACAATGTCCTGAGTATATTTTGAATCAAAACCAACTGCAATCCCTTGATTTTTTTATATATATTTATATTATTTACTACTACTATCTATTGTTCTAATTGCCATTGTTCAAACTGCAACATATCGGTACCTCTAAAGGATTTTGTTTTTGTTTTTTAATGACTTTGAAAAAATCTTTTTTTTTCTGCTTATAGGCACTGAATTAACAGTAATTTGAATCAGAAATAAACTCATCTGCTTCACATTTTTATCCTGCACACAATGGGCCATAGTAATTGCTAGAGTAAAACAGTGTTGCCCTCTTCAGTTTTCACTGTAGATCTTTTAGTCAGATTTGGATTAACATCACTGGATTTTTAATTAAAATAGTCGGAAGGTCTGCATATACATTTGTAAAACATACTTGAAGATGTTTATTACATGAAATTATGAATATGTGTTTGTCCTCAGTAGTTTTTTTGTTTTGTTTTGTTTGCCAAAAAAAGTTACTAAATATGGGTTCACATTATGGTTCAGTATCAAAGATTTTTATCAAATAAAACATCTTGTAGTTTCAATTGAAAAGAGTAAGAAAACTACATTCTTGAACACTAGGGGAAAAAAGATGTTGTGGAGGGGATTTTACTGTAAAAAAGAAACTAGCTTTACCGCTCATTTGCTATATTTGCAATATTTATATAGTTTTGAAATTGGTTTTGGTATGCAAATGTTGTTTACTCTTTGTCACTGTCACCTTTCAGTTCCTATCACTGTAAGTTAGGCACTTAAAATCAAGCTTTGAAGCTTCTGAACAACAGCTAAATATGTTTTCCTCCTTAGAAAATTCAAAACTCCTCACAAATAATTAGACCTACTAATATATACAATTTTTTCAAACAGTGCTTGAAAAGCATTTGGAAGTGCATCCTATATTTCACAAATCAACATTTATAATGTGTATTATCTTATTGTATCTTTCATAAAAAGCACCATTATATGAATAAAAATGGCAGCCCATCAAGTAAATCTAATTTGGCAACCATCTGTGTAACTGCAGACATTGTGTCAAAGTGTAAAGCTAAAGTTAGTCTTCAACAGAAAAATAATAACAGAACCCGTGAGACAAGTTTTATATTCCCTTTCTCCCTTCCTGTATATATATGCTAAAAAAGGGAACAAGATTACTTATTCCACTGACAAAAAGAACTCTGGACTAATAGAATTGCAAACTTCCTAAAACCATTCTCTTTTTAATATAGTTTTGCCACAGAAAACTCATTCATCCACAGCAAACTCCACAGGTAGGTAGGTAGGTACACATCATTTGGCTTCAATTGTTCCTGTTTTACAGACAAAAAAAAAAAAAGGTGTTCTGATTTCTTGTTGCCTACAGATTTAAAAAGTTAGTTGTTTGTGCTTGCAACTGGGAAGTAAGTAATCAGTCAAAGTGAGCAGATTACAGTACTGATCACAGTACTGATCTTTCAATGGGTTGTTACTCTTTGAGTCATTTTTACAGGACAAACTGAGCACGGGAGAACTTGCAAACATGAGTTTTCAGTTCATTGGGAATTTTTATTCACCTGCCACATTTACTGGAAGAGATAAAAAGAGCAGAGCAGTGGAGAAACAGAAATAGTGCATTCACATTTTCTGTTTTCTCCTGAAATGTGCATCAGCAAAAAGCTGATTAAATGAAAAAAAAAATCATTTTGCATAACAGGATCTAGCAAGGAACATACGGTATGACATAGAATGTGCACACTGAGGCATCAGTCAACATGACAAAGAGCTGAAGCAACATCCACCAATTATAACCTTAATTGCTAAAAATGATTAAACATACTGGCAGAGATTTTCAAAACCACATGTGGGCATCCAGTAGCCATGGAAAGTGAGTAGGACCTACTGATGTAAATAGTGAGGCCATTTATCACTTTAAACATCTTCCCTATTATTTAAAATATCTTTGAGAGTTTTGAAAAAATCCTTAATATAATAAGTTTGAGTGGGATTACTTTCACTAAGGCATTGAGTATTTCCAACTCATTCCTCTTTTTCACTTAACCACTTTGTATTTTTTTCACATTTTAAAATGGTTGGATTCTTATGTTGTTTTACAAAAGTGCCACAAGTTGTAGATACCTATCAATATGAAAGGTATGATTTCTAGAGGGAAAAAAAATAATCTGAGGGGAAAGTAAGGGTTAAAATTAATTTTCTTTAACTATTGAGAGGTTAAAATCCCAAATGCAAAAATTTTCAGCTGTAGCTTGATAAAAGATAATTTTGAAGGAAAAGGAACAAAGATGTGATTAAGAAAAAAAAAATCCTCACATTTTTTTTCATCAGAAAATCAAACGTTTATTTAAAGAAGGTGGCATTTTGCACAACCTTTTTGTTTTGTTCAAATGAACTGGCTGATTCTAAACTCATAGATTGAAGAATTTCTTATGGAATGCTACGTGCTCACAGAGTAAGCTTATATGTATGCTGGGTCTCATGTAAAGAACCAGTGCTAATTTACAAAGAAGGTAAATACCCCGTTTTTAGCTTTTATACCTTATAGACCTTATAGTTGCTGATGTAATCATAAAGGTCATTCTTTAAAGTAGAAAAATAAAGTGGTGTGATGACAGAAAACGAGAATATATGCCTTTTCTTGGCCAGGGCAACCCACCAGGTTAGGCTTGTTCATATTCACGACCTCTCTTTCCTGTCATTATCCATGAATATTCAGTAAACAACTTTCATTCAGAAGAATATTCATGGTCACCCAGAGCTCTGTAAAGCAGTGCGTCTGAGAGTATTTGCACTAGTACACCAGCATATTGAAAAGCTCTTCTGTTATTTGTACAATACATTCATTAGCTGATTAGGAACATTCTTTTCAATTGCAAATAGAAAACAGCTCCCTCCTCATCTACTTCGAAAGCTTCGGCCGCCCAAACAGAGAGAAAGCAAGACGCCCTCAGAAACCATTCTAAGAAATAAGTAAAAAAAAATAAATAATAAACCCGTCGTGAACATACGCAGTCTTGAAACATTTCTATGCAATCTGTCTGCCCTAGAAATTTGAGGGAAAAAATAAACAGACAAACAAAAGGTGAGAAAAACAAATCGCAGGCGAGGCAGGATGAGAAAAAGCAGAGAGGGATCCGCCGCCGGGCAGGGCTGGCCGCCGCTAGTGGGAGCCGGGGGACCGCGCACGGCCGCGGCAGCGAGCGGGGCGAGACGGAGTCGCTCACCGAGCGCTCCCCGCCACGGCTCGCCGTGGCTTCGGGGAGCTAATTGCGGGGACCGCGGGAGAGGAAAATGCTGTATACTGTTTCATAATTATAGGGCTGTGAGCTGGAAAAATGCACAACAGGATTTTTTTGTATGAGTCAAGACAGTGATTTCTAAGTCAGCGTGCTCTAGTGCTTTCTAGACGTTTCTTTTTCCATTATTATTTTTTCCCTAGCCTTGCTTCGATTTTAAAGCATCTCAGTGCCACTTTCCTAGTCCGAGCACTAGCAATCCCATTCAAGACCAACTCCCGAGGCTCCAGATGTTCCCTTTGTAGCAGAATCTGGCCTGCAGTTGAGTTAATGCTGTGTTAATTTTTGAAGAGTTAATAAGCATGACAGCTGATGTTTACAAAAGATTCTGAAAGGATATTCAAAATTAAATGCTCTGCGTAGTCCTCAGTATATGGTTTTGTTATTTTACACTGTTCTCGTCCCAAGAACTCATGAAATTTTACGTAGGAGTTGTGAAGAAAACAGAGTTTAAAAGCCTGTACAGCCACAGAGCTGCACAAGAACAATTGCACAGTATAAATTTTAATACAATTCTTGTGATAAAATCTGCAGTCATAAAAACACAAGCTGGCGTTCAGGTACCCTATTCCAATAATGTATTTTGGAAATCAAATCTACTGACTGCAGCACTGTATTTAAACATTTTCATGAGAAATATTATTTGAAACTCGTATTCAGTTGTTGGCCTCATTAATGCAGTTGCCAGGAGTTAAAACCAATAATGCAAGTACTTATTCCATTGGTCAACTTATAAATTTTCACAAGTATGTGGCCAGTATACAAACAGAAAAGCTCTATTTTTGGGGTTTTTATATATTTATTTTTTTCATTTGAGGCTTTCTTAAAGGTAGAATAATGATCAGAGGTGCAGATAAATCAAAAGATAATGGAACTAGGAAGACAATGGATGACAAAACATCTGTACGAAGGATGTGTTGAAATGGGCCTGACAAGATTAGGAAGAGAAAGCATATCGCAGGTTCTGATATTTCTTCCAGAGGATACAGTAAGACACTTCTGGTGAGAAAAGTTTCAGGAGCATCTGTCAAGAAGAAACAGCATGTATAGAAGAACTAGAACAGATTTAGGATTCAGGAATTAAATGTTCCTACTAAGTTGCCCTGAAAGACAGTACTGCTGTCACTCTTGAGAGACCATAGGCTTTGCAGGGAGTTTGCAGGGCCCAAGGCTTGCTCTGTCTGAACTCTCCTTGACTTTGCCTGCAGCAGGTTTTACTAACAGCTTCATAAAGAAAGCAGTAGCAAACAGTAGCTCACCCTGCATAGAGACGTCCAGCTGAAAGCGCTGTCCTTAGCACCTCGAGGAGAGGTTGGAAGGATGGGCATAATACTAGAAAAAGGATGGAAATTGAGCAGTGCATTACAACTTGAAATACTGAGAATCTCTTTGTATATTTTTTATTATTATTTATAATAATTGAAGCTAATAATCATTATTGAATTACAGAGATTGCTCTTTCACAGAGAGTGGTGAGGTGCTGGAACAGGCTGCCCGGAGAGGCTGTGAATGGCCCATCCCTGGAGGTGTTCAAGACCAGGTTGGATGGAGCCCTGGGCAACCTGGTCTAGTACCAGATCTGGAGGTTGGTGGCCCTGACTGTGGCAAGGGAGTTGGAGCCCAATGATCTTTGGAGTCCCTTCCAACCCAAGCCATTCTATGATTCTATGAATTAGACAAAGAATTAAATTATACTACCAATAAATTCTTACACACTCTTATAGCTTTATTTCTCCATATGCTCGTAAAGTATGTTTCCTTTCTGCCAATAAAACAAGCTTTCCAAGTGTAACACTACTGAAGTTGTTTAGACAATATATTTAATGAATTTAAAGAAGAAAGGAAAGAATGCCAGTACGATAATCAGGAAATTCTAGAGACACCAGCTTCACTGTGCTGCAAGAATAAATAAAAGAAGGGAAGTTCTATGTGTCCAGCCTCTGTGAAAACTGGTAAGAAATTTCAATGTATTATGTGAGATATGAAAGAATATGAAAGAAGGTATTGGAGAATAAAAAGCAAAAGCATAACTTCTCAGCTTACAATAAAATTCAGAAAACTACTGATTATAAAAAAGAACAGTGTGACAGAAATATTAAAGAAATTATCTTGAAAGTCATTAAAATATCACATAGACTGAAGAGTTTGCACTGTTTTGGTTTTAGGAGCTTTTAAACAATTCATGTTTAATAGAAAATCTAAATTAAGTATTCACTGAGCTGTAACTAGAGCTTGTCTTAAGAAAGAACAAGGCATTGGACTCAGCCCAGGGTTCTTAATTTGCCCTTCGGTAAAGGGGAATTTGCGTACCACAAGTAGCTGGATACGTCTCACTGCTTACTAGCTCTGAGGTCTAAGAAAGGGCTGTGACTCATTTTTCATTGCTAGGTCTCTGGGACAGAACTACCATTGACGCAACTAAGGCAAGGGACTAGGCAGATGCAAACAGTCAATTCACTTCAGCAAAGATGTGCTAGATAAAAAAGTACTGCCAGAACTGAAGTCTGTTAGTTAATACTGTGATTGGATTTGCAGCCTCCACTGTTAAGTGCAGGCGCTCCCTCAACTGAAAAGCACTAACTCATATGATCAAGAACTACTACTACTACAGTCTAGTCACAGCTTAACATGACTCTGTTCTTGGTGATCCTGCCCTGGCATGGGTCCCTCCACAGCCACATCTCCTGGGGACATGCATACTCCAATGATATGCTGTTACCTGACTGCTTGTGCCTGTTCTACACACATTAACTGAGCACTCAAGCCCCTTTGGCTTGATGGCGTTTTGTCTCTGAGTTTCCCCACCGCTGTTTGCATTGATCTCAGCTTTAAAGGGAAGAACATTTAGTCAAATGGGCATAAACTCCTGTGTCACTCTTCCTCAGAGCCACAGAACAGATACATCCTGTCTTTTAAAGTTTGCTACTACAGATACGGTCACAATGACTGATTAACATAGTTTAAGTTCATATTTTTGTATAACTTAAAATCACTCTCTACTTGAATGTATATTATCTGAGAAGTTGTATGGTTAGGTTGCAGTTGGACTTGATGATCTTGAAGGTCTTTTCCAACCTGAGCAATTATATAATTCTATGAACTATCACACAACAGGTTTAAAACATGACCATTTTCCCTCTTTTAAGTCATGCCTAAGGAAGTAAGTCATTACAATTAAAATAATCATATATGCAAATATGCATATTTCATAAGAAGAATCCTACTGTTTGAAAGCAGTCAAAGCACTGAGACAGCTGGACACTTTTCAGGTATGACACATGTTTTTCCTGCTTCTTTCTTTTGTTTAACATAGGTATTGAATAGTCTGCTGAGGTGCTCAGTCACATGCAACTTAACACCTGAAACTCATTTCTAATCCTTCCTCACAGCTGTGAATAAATTAAAGTTGTAGTAGAATTTTTTTTACTTTTCAATGTATTTTTCTAACTCATTCTGATTTTTATTTCAGTACAAAGTTATATGAGACCAAATACAACAATACACACAATTCAAACTCCTGAAGGTTATACCCTAGGGTGATGTTCAGTGTGATATAATTATGAGTTGTGTTTATCTTTCTCAAAACTAAAATAAAGAGAATACAGCTTGGTCTTCCAATTTTGACAAACAAAATATCCAGATATTTCTGCAAGTATTTCAAGAATTCAAACTACAAAATACAAATCTTTTCTTATCTATGTTGCTTATAGGACGTGTGTATAAGTCTTATATACACAGTATACTTGTATACTACACTCTTTGTGTATAACTGTCCATTCAGTCTTCTGCAACAAACAGTACTATACCTTTGCCTTCAGACTGTAGACAATTTTAAGATAGTTCTTCCATATTCCCATTCCACTTATTTATTTATTTATTCAGAGTCTGTGCTGTGAAGCCATTTTTCAAGGATTTTTTAAAATAAGTAGTAAATAATTTTCTTATCCCATTATAGAGGTTATTTTGTAGTCTTCAGTATCTTCAGTTTTACAACTTTGGTTCCTTTTACCTATCATTTTAATTTTTATTTGTTAGAAGATTGATTTCATCAAGCATCCAATTAAAAATAATTCTTTTGCAGAGTGAATGCAATGGCAGTAATTAAGTTGACATTTTTTGGTATATTAAGAACTGACTCTGACTTTACAGAAGTCTGGTGCATGCAGAATGAGTCATTTCAGTATGGTCTTTCTTACCTTATTCAACAGACTAGACGGTTTCTCCAAGATTTTCATTTTTTAATTAACACTAAAAGTCGGAAATGTTTGCAAAATGTGCAGAAAAACGCATTATTTTTATTTTATTCTTGGGGTGTATACTCAAGTAATACACTCTGTGAAAAAATAGAAGTCACACATCTACTCAGAGAAATATAGATCACTGCTACAAGAAGCAACGGAAGAAGTCATTCATCTGTCTATCCTAGTGACCTAAATAACTCCTGACAGGTATTTGTCTAAGCTTTTCTAAAAAACATCCAGGAACAGAAATTCAACATCACCACACTCCACTCCAACACCTAATCAATCTATCTTTTAGAATGTTTTTCCCAGTGTCCCATGCCGCCCTTGAAGCCTGTTATTTCAGAGCAGTATATCACATTTCTCATCACAGCATCTATTTACTTACTCAAAGGCTGCTATGATATAATCTCCACTTTTTTTTTCCTCCAAGACTTAACAACCTCAGATACCTTCCACAGAGGCCATATTTTCTAGACCTTTGCCTTATTTTATTACTTTTCTCCGTCCCCTGCATAATTGCTTTATGTCATTCTGAAACTTGATAAAGTACTTGAGCTGAAGATTTACGTATTAACTAGAACGGAAGGATTAACCCCACAGGTTATATTCCTGTTGACATACCCCAGTAGGATATCTGCCTTATTTGCAGTAGCATAATAACACTGACTCACACAGAATTTGTCATCTGCTCCCAATCTGAGATCTTTTTCTTCAAAACTTCTGCCCACTTAAATGCTTCCTGTCTTGTACTAACTAGCTAATGAGTCCTGCCTACACATAAAACTTTAGATTCACCTTTACTAAACTGTAACCTGTTAGTGTATAAAATTTACTCACAAGAAGCTGTCCAAATTTCAGCTGAGACGATACTGTTGTGGAGTGACAGCAACAGGCCCACAGCCAGACCACTCAGCAGAGAAGAGCTGCTGCCTTATGGAAGGGCAGCAAAGGGTGGAACCAGGACAGGTGGCCTGAATTAGGCCAGGGGTAATTCCACACCATGGACAGCTCTAAAGTTGTTGGGGAGGTGGACAGGGCAGTTCTGTTACGGACACATATATACACACTTTATTATCACATCATCTTTCTGTTTCAGTAAATAGTTTTAATCTCTTTCTTGAACTTGTTTGCTTTCATCATTCCATTTGGGTCCTGTCCTGTTTGGTATCTTTATTGGTGATGTGGATGAGGGGATTGAGCGCGCTCTCAGTAAGTTTGCAGATGACACACCTAAGTGGGAGGAGGCATTGATGACCTGGGGGTAGGAAGGTGCTTTAGAGGGATCTGAACTGGCTAGTCTGCTGGGCTGAAGCCAATGGGATGAAATCCAACAAGATCAAGCTTCAGATCCAGCGTTTTGGTGACAACAACCTCATGCAGCAGTACAGGTTTGGGGAAGAGTTGCTGGAAGGTTGCATGGAAAAAAATGGACCTGAGTCTGATGGACAGTGCTTGTCTGAACATGATGAGCCTAAGGTATGCACTGGTAGCCAAGAGGGGCAATGGCATCCTGACTTGTATCACAAAGAGCATAGCTATTCAGGTGATCCTCCCCTGCACTCAGCTCTGGTGAGGCCACACCTTGAGTACCTTGTTCAGTTTTGGTCCCCTCACTACAAGGAAGACATCAAAACCCTAGAGCATGTCCAGAGAAGGGCAACAAAGCTGGTGAGGAGTCTGGAGCACAGGCCTTATAAGATGCAGTTGAGGGAACTTGTAATTTTCAGTCTGAAGAAGAATCTCAGGTGAGACCTTATTGCTCTCTATAACTAGGAGGCTGTGGCAAGGTAAAGATGTTCTGTGTGACAAGCAGAAAGATTGTTCTCATGTTGCACCAGGTGAGATCATGGTTGGATATTAAGAAAAAAATACACTCCAAAAAAGCAGTAAGGGTCTGGAACAGATTGCCCAGGGGAGGTGATTGAACCACCATCCCTGGAGGTGTTCAAGAATCTTTTATATATAGTACTTACAGATATGGTTTAGTGGGGAAATACTGGTGGTAGGTAGGTGGATGGTTGTACTAGAAGATATTAGAGGTCTTTTCCAAATCTGATGATTCTATGGTTTTTGAAGGTGAATGAGTGAAGAGCTGTGCAATGCTGAGCTGATGCCAGGTTAAACCACAGCATACATGAATACTAGTGACTTAGGTCGCCACAGACACTTGTTGCAGAGTACTAATGAAAAATTATGGAAGATGTTAATAAGATGGCACAAATGTCAAGTTAGTTACTTATGCTGATATCAGTAGAGTTTCAAGCTTCCTTTCCTATTAAAAAACAACAATAAAAAAAAGCATTTACTATAACTTGGAGACAACACTATTAAGGTAAGAAAGGTCAGGGTTTTTTTCATTTTGTTCTTGTTTTTTTGCTTCTATTTTACGGAAAATTGCTTAACAGAGAGCCTTGGGTAGCAAGGTCTTCTTACTCATCAGCAGGAAATTTCAGCCTTAACAGTGGAAAGCATATACTTCTCCACTAATGCACTCTGAAAGTTGACCCCGGAGAAACCACTCTGCACTACTGAGTCGATTAGTTTTCCATATCCATCCATATCTCTGGGAGTACCTCGGTGAAGATTTTGGAATATAGATGTCAGGTTCTTTAAGGACTATGTCAAATGAAAAAGCCTGTAAATATACAAGGCTCCTGATGGATTTGAAATTTTGCAGCTTTTTAGTGAGGATTCACTTCTACATTTTATTATCAGTCAAGCCAAAATACAAGAAAGCGGGGGGTACTTAATTTACTCCCATTCGGATCTTTCTCGTGGTCAATCCTAGAAAATGCCTCTGGAGCAGTGTTCCATACCCCTTTATGGTTTCCCACCCTACTTCATCCTGAGGTAACTGCTTCTGGGATTACAAAGTACATTTGTTCTGTAATTACAGGACTTAGCAGCATCAGGCTTTGGTGTGCTCCATGGTCTGTACACCCACCCAAGGGTTGTAAGGAGCTGGAGCTCAGTGATCATTATGATCCTTCCCAATCTAAACCATTCTATATGAATTAAAAAGGGTAAACTAAGGAAAATGAGTGTGAATCACAGTTAAAAAGGTGAGTCATGATAACCTAAGATGTCTTGTTGTACAGAAATTGTAGAGTCTTGATACTTCCTAACTCTCTAATCCACCTGTTACATGTCACAGCCCGAGGGATGAAAAATCAGAATCAAAGTCTTCCTTTGATGAATTGTGCTGGAAGAAACAGCAGTAAAAACAAGTGAGACAGAGAAAAGACAACCTCTGTGGAAATTAACATTAAAGTTGTCCAGTGGCTGCAAATCAGCCAGAAATCAGGCCAATGAAGGATTTGAAAACCAAAAACATTTTAATGCTGGATATAGCAGGTAGGAACTAGTTCTCCTTCCACAATGACTTGGCTTTCTCAAGTAAGCCAAGAACTCTGAGCAAGATACATGGCTTACTCTGACCTTCTAGTGGGAGAGTTTAACCCCAGTGCCCATAATGATGTTTTCTATGGAGTGGCTTACTCAGGTCCATCTTCAGAACCACATGAATGTTTGTCAGCTCCATTTTTAGGATCTGGCTTTACTGTGGAGTCTAACAGTGCTGTGTGAAGATGTCAGAGTAGACTTTAACTGACCTCACGTGCTTCTACAGGGAACCTATAATCTCAAGGTATATTACCCTGCACAATATGCTCTACACCAGACAGCATCAGTACCCAGACTAGGTGTTTCTACACTAGTACATTCTATAAAATATAATACATACCCTTCCTTTAGATGTCTATCTCCTGTGTGGCATCATACTGGGACTCTGGGCATCTGATTCAGTTCCAGGGATTTGAATTTGCTAGCCAGTGGGATACCTAAAAAGGTAAAGCTACCTCAAACTTATTGCTCAGTTAATCTCCCTTTTTTCGAAACACTGAGATATTTAAGAATCTAAGAGTCATATTTCTCAATAAGCTTTAGCAACCTAAAGCTGTGATACTCAAAGATAATAAATAAATTTCTGTTGAACCCAGTGTGAGACTGACACTTACAGAGTTATAACATTAAAATCTGGGTTTTATAGATGACATTGTCAAAAGGGCATAGGCATCTAAAATGGGCCATAAATAGGATTTAGGAAATGAAATAGAAAACATTACTGCTTTAAGTATCTACTTTGCTGCTGTCTACTCATGTCTGAGGTCTGCAGAGCTCTTAAGTTTCCAAAATGAAAGCTCTCATGGTACTAAAGATCTGCAGTGGGACTGTAGAGTTTATAGACTAAGATTGGTGCTACTCTCTAAGTCCTACCAGGAAATAGATTTTTCTCTACCATACTTGCAGATAGAACACCATCAGTTAGGCACTATTAGAGGTGAGATTCAAGGAGTTAAAGCAGACAGTCCCAGTAGAATACACAAAAGCTTACTTTTCTACATATGCCAGAGAGATCTGTACTCACAACTCATAGAATAGTCTTAAAAAATAACTGCATTATAATAAGGAAAAAATATATAGCATACCTTAACTTCTGGGATTATTCCACTTTGCATACAAAAGTTACTAAGGCCAGGAAAGAGTATGAAAGTATAACTGTGACTCAAACAGTGGCTGAAATAATGTATTTTGCCAAATGTCAAAATCTAAGGATTTAGTAGATGAGGGAAGTGACTTTATAACATAGTCTAGCCATCTACAATCAGCCTGGTTTACAAACTCATTTTGTCAGTTACAGATACTTTTAATCAATGCTTTAATAATCATTTAAAAATAAAGTACTCTGAGTACTTTCTTTAAGCCCTGCAGCTTCCTGGTGTCTGGTAAGGAAACTGGTGGGCGATGAGCTGAAGGAGCAAGGTGGCAACACCTTCCCCATTCCTGACTGATGGCTGACTGAGGTTAATATTGAGGAAATCCCATTTTACCAAATTGATCAAGCATACAATCACTTCCTGAGGAAAAATAATAGGACTAAAACATATAAATAACACAATTTTAGGCATGTATGTTTCTGAATAGGTCATGTTACCATCTGAAATTACCTGAATATCAGTATAAACCACAGTAAAAAAAGCTGGAGGGGGAGTGTAGCAACAGGACAGGGGTAACAATTTTAAACTAAAAAAAGAGTAGATATAGATTACAGACAAGGAATGAAATGTTCACTATGAGGGTGATGAGACACTGAAAGAAGTTGCCCAGAGAAGTTGTGAAAGCCAGGCTGGATGGGACTTTAAGCAACCTGATCTAGTGGAAGATGTCCCTTCCCATGACAGGGCAGTTGGCACTGGCTGATCTTTTAGGCTCCTTCTAATTCATTCTGTATCTCTTATATCTACTTCTAACAATTCTAAACTCTATGATATATACAATAGAAATTTTCAATTTCCAGTGAAAGCAGTCCTGCATCTTACTATGATACTAAGCAAACTTGCAAGAAATCACACTAAAAAAAATCATTTCTCTCTTTGTTAACTTTAGTTACTATGGTATAAAAGAGAAAGGACAATTTGTAAACAAATCTGAACGTATCAATTTGAAGATTTAAAAAATGGCTTTTTTTTGGTCTCCTTACTTCCAGAAAATAATTGAAAAAAAAAACCTTGCTTAGTAGTTTCAGTTTTGAGTTGAAAATCAACTTTAAAGTTAACAGTTGTTTCTGTTTCTAAGAAATAACTAGATCTGCTGAAAATGCTGTTGCATACTTCATCTGTTTTATTTAGTTTCAGTCAATAAAAAGTTACAAATTACTAACAGTGCCTGAAGGTTCTTAGTAAACAAGAATGAACAGTGAGAAAAAAAGCACATCAAGAAAGTAATAGCAGCATAAATGCAAGCATTGAGACTGCTTAAACTCATGGATTTGAGCTCTTTTTAGCTGCAGTACCATTTTAATGTCTGAAGTAATACACTGAAACATCCCAGTGACAGAAAAACGTCTGATCAGAAAGGTGGGTATGTTGGCACTTAATTCAGTCTAGGTAATCTAGATGTACTAATAGAATATATAACATTTTTAGATGAGTCTTCTCATTTCATGATCAGTGTGGGTTACCTATATAATGAACTAGACGACTAGACTCATTTCATAATCAATGGAGAGAAACAGCCATTTTTAAGGCCTGATTCATCTTCTGATTCATTTTGTGTTGAGAAAAGTGAACCACACATCAAAAAAAAGCCTGCTGGAGGGCTTAAGTGTAAATCTAAACTCTAGCACATAGACAACTAACATATGTTACAGATTATTGTGTTTACATAGAAGTATATGCCACTGTTTTACTTAAAGACTATTAGACTGTAATAACATTTAATGTATCATACAACTTCCTATACTATGTTAGAGTAATTCTTTACAGAATATGCTGAAATGATTAATCTAGGAAAGAACAAGTTTCCTAACCTATGAGCCTTTGAACTAGAAGAGAAACAAACTGTTTCATTTGAACATATTTTCATCTCTCAGGATTCTTCAGTGGATCACATGTGGTTTACAGGTGACAATAAGCCATACATTTTTCAAATATTATTACTGCAAAACAAAATCAAAACAGCTTTTCACAAACAAATTCCATCTGCTGCAGTTTAATTACAGTTTTATTCGAAACTACTTTTATACACTTTGCAATTATACAGTGCTCTAAGGCACAGTCCAAATTTCAAGAAAGACAGTTAAGCTAGAGTTAATGCCCTGAAAGACTGGGATGTACAACCAGAAAGTCATTTATCCTTTACCTACATTGAAAGAGTCATGTGATGTTACACATACAGTTGTGCAGTTCTTCTTTCTTTTTGCTATGTAAAGCCTCCCACTTTTATTTGTCCAGTTTCTGAAATACTCTCATTTTTCTCACTGCTAAGTAACCCCAAAAATATTGCCAGTAGTCATAGAAAAGGTTATGACTGTAAAAACTTGAGTAGCACTTAATATTGAAAAAAAAAAAGATGTTTATAAGTTAAAGTGCCAAACTGAAAAGCATGTAGAATATTCTTGCAGATGAAAATGTCTAATAAATGGTGTTTCAAAAACATATTTCCATTCATAAGCTAATACAGCAAATATATACATGCAGTAGGGAAAAACTGCCTCTTGCTCACTGTTGATGTCCTATTCATAGGATAACAGACAACAGAAGAAAAACCACTGACTAGCCTAACTGTAACATTACAAAGCTAGCAGCAGCTACTTTGTCATGAATAAGAAGCATCTCCATGCAAATTGTAAGCCTACCACAATATATTAGTGACAGTCTAGTGAGTATGCCCTAGGTTCTATGAAACAACATGCAAATATATGGAAATATGGATTCCTTCATCATTAAATTTTGTTAATGCACCACAAATTTTAATCCTGATAAGTTTTTTTCATCCTTTCCCACACAAGACTGAAGACTGCATGGAAAATACCCCACCAAGGTTGTCAATTGATATTCCAGTCACACCAGGGACATGGCTTCCCATTCTTGGCATTTCAGGCTGTTGAGTCTAAAGAAGGAACTGTTATTATTCCCCACTCAAAGCAAACATTTTCCACTTGAGACAATTCCAACAAAATTAATGTCAGATGAGGAGAGCATTAATTCATTTTCCAAGTAAATTGGTTATCTAGTTTTTGACAGCTTGCATTGTTCCTATGTGCAATGCTGAAGGCAAGAGAACTCAAAAAAAAAGGAGAGCTGAAGTTTTAAATTCTTTAATATGTGCAGACAACAAAATGGGCAGAGTAAGATACTTTAAGAAGATGCTACCATTCATTTTTTGGCAATGGTCCTGGAACTAGTGGATTTCATATACATTTTACCTACCACTGATAGATTTGGTTCTAAAACAGAATTTACTGAACAGTCTCATAAAAAAGAAAAAGGAAAAAAAGTAAAAGGCCTACAGGTCTCATTATAACTTATTATTTCTATTCCAGTCAATTCACTGGAAAAGACAGAAGAGCTCAATGAAGATAAGTTCCCAATCTGACAAAAAGCTGTCTATGTAATCTAAACAAAAACGCTATACAAATTGGCTTTATCTAGGTTTTCTTATTATGACTTAGGAATGAAATAACTTCTAGACTAGAATTTGAAATAAAATAAATATTTATCTGTAGATTCATATTTAATATGACATTGATAGGCCAGTGTGGTATATTTTATGCAAAATGTATGTGCTTTATGTGAAGTGAAGGCAAAGCATAAGAAAAGCAAGGTCCAATACAATTCCATACATATTTTTAACAAATAAGTGATACAATATATTAAAATTCTAATATTTTATATATGAAATTCTAAATTTATATTTAGCTTGAATAATGTAATTTTTATTTCTCTGAAGGAATTATTGAACTAATAGAGATAGTGACAGGAGACTTTATGCTTACACTTAACAACTGGCTAATTAAAAACATTTCTAAATATTCCTCTGATGCTGTTATTCCAGCCTTCAAATACAGAAAGTGAAGAAATGGGCTGTGATTCATTTGAAGTTATAGAACATATTAATATCAATACAAAACCAATATAATTAAAAAACAGAGATCCCAGTTTCTCAAAAGGGACAAAAGCTGATAGTTCTAACACTTCATTAAAAGGATGTTGCTGGAATCACTTCAGAAGAAAAATTCAGTCTGAACTGTATGCAAGTGAGAGCCAATATTTTAATGTTTTGTGTGAAGATGAAAACAACCTTACTTACACTCTAAAATGCAGGAAATTGCCTTCTATTACAGCATCAATGACCAGTCTGGATACATTACGGGCAGTTTGTCTACCTGTGCCATAGACAGAGGCTTTATGCTCTCATTTCACTTCTTGTGAATCTGAGTAAATATAGTAGGCTTGCCTGGTAAATATCATTCTTTCAGTTTTCACAGATGAGTGGGATTTGTGTTGCTGTTTATTGTGTTTCGTTTGGTGGTTTATTTGTATGTGGAGGGGGGGAGGCAGAGAGGTGGCAGAGTTTGTTTCCTAATCCAATAACCATCATTATTTTAAACTATAAACTAGCCACAGACTCCCAGAGCTGGAGTAAATGATCATGCAGTTATGTTGGAGGCTCCAAACTTTGACTAGTGTCACTTGACACTAGTCATGGCAGAAGGGCGAACATATGTTCACAATCTCCCCTGAAATTCTTACATTGTACAAAGAAATATCAGCTTAGAGACTGGTAGTATAGTATGTGAAAATGAAATATAAGAATATGATAATTCAGAAGCAGTATGATGAGAAAAAAACCAAGATTTGCTAATAGAAGAAAAAGTATATTTCTCAAAGCTGAACTAAAATGTAAAGTGAAAATTGTCTCAAACTGTCTCTTTAAAGAGAACATTAATGCATTAACAAGCTGGGAAATAATATTAAAATGACAAGGCAGAATACTGAAATGACATACTGAAGCATTTGCCGAGTGTTTGCTCTTGCTTCTATTCTTAGAGTTCCTTGACTTCTTCATTGTTACTGCATAGGCACTACTCAAAGAAAGAAAACTGCAGGGTTTGGGCTCTAGCTTCTACACAGCTGGGGATCTAGCATGAGACTACTTATTGTAGACACATTATGTGAGTACCTTCTAGTTTTCTGGTATGCGCTGACTTTATAAGCCATAATCCCAACTCAGTGATGCAACAGGATAGCAATACACACCAATTCTCCATCTCTCTCAGGCTCTCCCAGGAAATAATCGAATCCTCTGAGATAATGACAAGCACTTACTCTCTGATCTGGACAGTAAGATGCTCAAAACTCCAGATGTGTTAAACAACTTCCCTTGAATCTGGCAACACTCACAGATATCATGAAGGATATAAATACATTTTTATATACATTTAAATTATTTCAATAAATGTAATCTAGAAGTAACATCTGAAACCGTTTAATTCCCACACACTATTAAACACAACAAGACTCAAGAATAAAAAACATTAGAACACTCTATTCAACAAACAAAAACACATCCTCTATTTCAGGTTGTTGAGACAGAACAGTATCTGTATTATTTTTAAAATTAATCAAAGCAAAATACATCACATACAAGAAATTTTAATGATATTTGATACTGAGTGAATGACTTGAAATTCTGGGCAGGGGGATTGGTAATAGCAGTCCTGAATTGTCTGTTCATATTCTACCATCTTAATCATGGATTTGCAGTCTAGCGAATAACACCATTTTGTGTCAATGCTCCAAAACTTCATGAAGAGAATACCTTATATTTGTCATGAAGAACACAAGAAAGGAGAAAACTGAGACAAAAAAAATATATACTACAAAGCCAATTTCTCTCCTTCTAACTCAAAAAAAAAAAGTCAGGCCTTGGATTCCTTTGCTCCCATTATGAACATATCTTGTACAGATGCATGTTTTCTTTAATGTCAGGATACTCTGGACTTTAGTTTAAAATAACTGGATTAAAAGGATTTCTGATCAGATAAGATCAGTCTACAGGCAGCATTTACTTCACAGTATACCTGTAGGTACCAGGATATTTACCTAGAGCACTGCTGAGCCTACATGAATTTTATAGAAGAGGATGGCTATACTTTATTAATGAGGCTTATGTGCAAGTGAGGAGGTCAGGACAAAGCTTATATGAACTCTGTGCCAAAAGCTTGATGCAAATGAACACTTGGCCATGTGATAGAAGGAGAGGCAAGCTCTCATGTGCACCATGTCATGGACTGTGGTTGTTTTTTTTTTAATTGAGGAGATAGAAGATGTTTTAAACTAACGAATAAGGCAAATACACCTGTTTTACAGCATTTCATTTTCTTTTTTAATTTAGAGAGATCTGGATGATTAGTAGCATTCTCCAGAATTATTTGTCTAGAGGAAGGTGAACCATTAAGCTGAGAAAGGAGTAAATAATTCCAATTTAATCTTTAAGGAAGCCACTCCCAAGAAACAAAAAAAAAAAGTTAAAACATTAAACTGAAAGATTTTTCAAAACAAACTCTAATCTGCTTTACTATGATGGCTAGTCTCTTGAACCCTGAGTTAAAAACTTTTACAGCTGATGAAAGATATTGGGAAGGAACAAACAAACCACCAGCAAAAACACCCAAAACAATCAAAAGCATTCCAGCATTCCTGATGGGAGAAGTTAACTTCTTCATGACGTTCACTGATTTCCAGTCTTGCTTTTCTCAAGAAACAGGTATTTGTCAGATCTAAACTCAAAATAGCCAAGATTTTTTCAAGTGTTCCTTTTTCACTTCTACTTAAATGGTTTTTACCTCCTGAGTTTGATTATGGTTCTTAGTAGACATTTAACTTCCATCAGTAATGATAGATAGAAATCCATAGTATTTTCTTCTCTGAATCCCCACAGGTTTCAATTATGCCCTTCTCCTTTACTGGGGAGACAAATCAGAGATTGGGCTTCTGATGCACTGATGGTCTCCTACTGACAGACTAGTAAATGGCTAAATGCTCATTTCTAATCTGTGCTGCGACACAGACAAGATATAACTAGTATCAGTGGACTAATATTGACTAAGTTAATCCTGACTGTTTGGAAAAGAAATTCAATCCAAAAGATTTTTTTTCCTTCATATTAACATATTTAATGCTGACATGCCTCCCATATATGAAATACTTACTTTTCATTTCAAAATGCAGCACTGAGAGAAGGTATCACCATAGACCATATACCCATTACTCATTTTTATTCTAAAGCTCTATTTTCAGCAGGAAAGTTTCTCTGTATGTCTCCAAAACCCTTTATATAAACTTATAAAAATATCCTCTGGCAAGCATTTCTAAAAGCAAAGTACAAATTAGAAAGCTAGAAAGTCATTTAGAATTATGTACTTTAAATTTTATTTGAAAAAATTCATCCTCGTAATGGTTTATTTCTCTGAAAAAAATCAGTGTTCCCAGATAAATACCTTACCTCATATGTCAAGATTGTTGATAGTGATAAAAATGGTGATGTCAAATAGAGTGATTTTGCCTGCAGCAGAACCACTTTCAGATAAGATGCAAATGTCTTACATGAAATTATTATTATTTTCTTTTTTATTTTATGCAATAGTATTCTATAGGCTATAGGTCTAATCTATAAACAGAAGGTAATTTCATTTACTAAATCAAAGTCAGTGTTCAAACACCTCATGCTTCTATACCATGTGCTTCTGTCACAGACTGTTAACCTTTTAGTGTTGGACAGATATAGTCAAGAAAATATACATTTCCTTCATTCTAATGTTGCCTCAAGGAAACTAAGACCACTGAACACCTTAAAAATATGAGTGATTTAGTGTTGATAGATTTTCTACAAACATTAGGATCATATTTTTGAAAACAGGGAGTGATAACATTCAATTAAGAAACTCAAACAAATTTTCATTTGAATAATTTCAAGATGTTCTAAAGCATTATCATAAAGATAGAATACTAAAAAATGGTGTAATTAAACAAAGGTTAAAAATCAAATCAATGACTGGATGGACTAGAAAGCATTGGTACATGGCTCAGCATCATGAGTTTTTCCTTACAAGTTCTTCCAGAGGAATGCTACCAGAACAGACAGCACAACAGACCTTAAATAACAAATGCCACTTCAGAATACATTTACTTGAATAGGAAGCTGTCTCCATCCAGACTGAAGCACCTCAGCTGTTTAATATTTTGGAATAACATCCAACATTTATTAGTAGTATTTAAAATTAACAGTTAAAATTCAAGTAATTTATACAGGAATTGAACTGAGAATATTTGTTTCTTTAAATGTCTAATTAGGAAAGATTATTTCAAAAGGTGCACACTATACTTCAACTGAATCTAAACATTTTCTTTTCTAGAATGGATAATATAATCTTCTCTACCCATGCACTACTAAAATGAAATGTAGGTCATTATCATAATTCACATTAACTTCTTTTAACATAGGGTAAGATGTAAAGAAGGATCAAAAAACTTTTAATTTCAACAGATTTTGACAAAGTATAAATAAAGAGAATACAAAAACAACAAGCATAGTACTATTGTTCTGCACTTACTGTAGCTGCTGCATATTTGTACCATATATGAAATATGCATTACATGAAATAGCCTATATAGTTAGATGTATTTTTATTAAATAAGATCTTAACCTTCAAAGGTCCTTGTTTTCAGTCAGCTTGGAGTCCTGTCCCAGGGAAACCCTTAGGCCCTGATCCTGCAACCACAGCTTTGCTTGAACTCAAGAATGTAAGCAATCTGACAACCAAAGTGTGAGGTACACAAAACCACAGTTCCCTATTTTGCTGTTTTCCAAGTTGAGAAGCTATTTGAGTGGAATATTGATTTCCCTGTCATTTCAAGCATGCTTATAACTTGTTTTAAGAATATTAGTGGGACTACTTTTGTGAATCTAATTACTTTAAGTATTTGAATCATTACTTTAATAAAACAAAGTTCATTATGGGACATCTTTAACTCATCGCCTTAGCTCCAAGGCATTTACATTTGCTTTACCCTGGACCCATGAAGGAATAGTTTTTTATTTGAAAAAATAATTTCAAAAAGGGAGAAAAAAAAAAATCAATACATAGAAAAGTTTGCCTTCTCACCCCTTTAATTTGACATGTAATCACAACAAGATTAAAGACTTCACAGAGTAAAATATCTTAATAAGTAGGATCTGCAATGGGGATCGGCCTGACACTCTTATCACATTTAGTCTTTTTTGACATCTAGAACTGAATCTGTATTCTTTCACTTCCAAGTTTGAATGCTTTGATGGGGATCTTTTCAGCTAGCAATCTACATTACCGCCTGTTCCACTTCACACAACAGACTTCTAAACTATTAGAACCAAAAGTACAACCTGAATAGAAATTATGGAGTAGAAAAATCAGGTATCAGCCTTGTCTGGAAGTAGGATCCAAAATCCTAATGGAAAAAAATGGAAAGTACAGGCTTTGCTTAACATTAGACAAGGAATTCCGTGTGTACGGTTGTATTAGAAACTTTTTTTAACTTATGGAAACTCCTTTTGATAACAACCTGGGAAATGCAGAATTCCCCCAGATGCTTCCTGAGAAAGCAGAATAAGAAGCTTAACATAGGGATGGAAAACACAAATATGGAAAAAAACCCTGTAATTTTCAAAGAAAGAAAAAGAAGAAAACAATCAAAAGAGGAGAATATTGTTTCTACTGTGAGTAGATGAATGCAGGGCATTCTTGCTCTATCTCCCCCTTAAGAGTCACACACCAAAGACTCTGTGAGGAAAAGAGGTTTTGAATGTCCTCAAATGTAAGGTATAAGGAAATCTCCATTTGTGTCAGCTCCCAGATTAATAGCAGTTCAGCATGAAACCCTCTTTAGAATACCAGTGTAACCCTTTACTTGTGATTACAAAAGTGCCCCGCTGTTTTACCATTTGCCTCCACATTGGCTCTGTACCTGTATGCATGCATTGCCTACTGTGTTAATTCTTGAAGAGGATTTTGTATAAAAACAAATACATTTACTGCTTTGTCCACTTGGAAAAAATGTGTTTAATATTTGAGAGCTATAAGAAAGTAATGACTACATGAAGAAAAAGCTGATATTATCAGATGAAAGAATACTCTGAATGTCTGGAAACACCTGCCTGAATGACTGATACCTGCACAAATGAAGCACTGTGCACTCTGATTTCATCAGCTACACAGCTATCACTCCACAGAAAATCTTAGGCCAGCATTTACAAACGTATCTACATGCACTATATAATTTGTATATACATTTACACATTTCTGTATATGTATACAGGAAGATTGTAAATAAGATGTGAGACCAGGCATGGCACCCAAAACAAATTAAAGTGGAACTAAATGAAAAAGGTTCACAACTGGTTATATGTCTTACCTCAGCCTTGTAACCATTAACTTATAACAGATGTAAAGTATACAACAGTTGTTCCAAAAGTAACACCTCCTATTTATTTCCATAGAAACTACAACAGATTTAAAGAGCACAATAATACTGTTTAGTAAATTCTCAGCTACAAAACACTGTTTTTATTATAATGACCACCATTAGCTATACATTCTCACCAGCCATTAATAAGAGGCTGCATGCCATGTTTGTAATGATCTACACAAGAGGAGGTGACTCATTGTCACCACTGCCACTGCTGAAAGACAATACTCATGTAGAGAAAATGCTTGTTCCTCAATAATCTAGGAAACAGGGGTGCTTTAAAACTAACCCTCTCCTCTCCACTGCAGTCACCGTTGTGCTAAGCAAGTATTAAAGACTAGAATTAGCACCAGGAGTCAGAATTTTCCAATTAGGAAAACTTAAGTCAGAACATTTATCAGAAACATCCTGATTTAAAATAATTATAATAGAATGAAACCTAACTTGCCATAGTGTCACCTTTTTACTTTTGCTCAATGTGTTGATGCTACATGGAGAAAGGGAGGACATTTTTTTCATCCAGACAGTGGCTGAAGATGCTCCATGCATTTATCAGAGACTGAGTGACAGCAAAAGGAAAAAACTGTGTTCCAGATATGTTTAGTCTGTGCTATCTTTCTAACTTCTTAAAGTAGTTCATTAGTTCTTCAATCTTCTGATTTACTTTTTAAATTTATCTTTTTATGTGCTCGTTGATATGCCTAAATTTCAGCCGTTCTTGGTGCATAGATGAAGTTGTTTTAATGGAGATTTACGTTATCCAAGTGTAGGAATTACAGCTTGAAATGGTCATCGGAATACATAGTTGGAAGAATGCTCTGCATGATTTTCCATCCCAAAAAGGTAACATTCTCTCCACAAGTAATAACAATGTAATAAGCCAATACCATCTTATTTAACATGTAGGAATTTAAAAAGGCACTTTACTCAGAGAAAGCTACTGAGTGCAAGAAATACATAGAGTGCTCTATGTCAGGAAATAATTATCCATGATTTGGGGACAAAAACTCAGAACATGGTAATATGTGGCATCATCAGAATCAGTAGGTGAATGCTGCACTTAGTAGTAGCTAGCTGTTTTCCAGGCAAAATGTGCATTTGGCAGATGTTAGAACTGCATTTGCCAAGAATATATAATTTATCATAACTTAATGGGGAAAGCAGTAGAACTACACTTAGGAACAACTAGACTGACCAGTCAATGAATGGAAGCTCTTCATTATGTTTGGGGGAATCTGCAAGAAACAATACAGTGATCTGTACTCTACACCCTTCTAATCCTTTCAAATACACACTGGGATGAGACAGTAAAGGTAATTCAGTCTTACTTCAAAATAAATGTAATTTTCTATTTGTAATTATGCTCATCTGGAAAGCTGAACTGTTAGAAACAAGGAAAACAATAAACAGAAATGACTGTAGTGACATCTTTAAAAAAAAAATGTTCTGACAAGCTGAGAAAAACAATTGCATGGGTTCCTCACTGGCTTTGACTAGTTTTACTCTGTTTTCTGGAATAATTTGCTGATCAAGGAGCAACCTGGATGGTAGGTCAGGTGTTTCATTTTGAAAACAAACTGTGATTCCAAGTTACCTCACACAAGGCAAAAATCATCTCCTTGAGACCAGCTGCATAGTCCCTGCCAATCTTTGTCATTTAGTCAGACAGGGGAAATCCCTAATGTGTGGTTTCAATTCTAAGCACTCTTTTATGGAAACCAACTTTAGAAAACAGACAAAAACAATAAAAAAAACTGGAGGAAGTGCTTCTTTGTGGGAATACAAGAAAGTACACTGAGAGCAGAAGCTGTGGAACAAAATAAAGAGCATATCTTAACATCCATATCTGAGTTCATGCCTCAGATGCTGCGTTCCTCTCCTATATCTTTCTTCCAGGAAGGACTAATAGTTCCATCCTCAGACATCTAAGTTTTCATAGAAGTCTTGGTCCCTTACCCACGTGGCTTATACCCAGCTATCAGAGAGCCCAGCTCAAGATCTGACAGGCTTTTCCCCAGTGGACAAGCTCATCACCAAACAGCCACTGGGAAAACAAGCACTGGAAGTTCCTTGGAGTGCAGTTGACCTAACATGCCTCCTGCAGCATTCTTTTTGCTGTTCCAGCAAAGTTTCTACACAGTTGCTTTTACTTTTTTTTCCCCTCCCCTAAACAAGCAAGAAATCAGAAAAGTCATAACTGTTGTTCTAGGATTAATCTTTAATTTATGCTGTCTGGAAAGGTCTCTATTATTGAGTGATGCAATGTTCAATACAAGCCTGACAATCATACTCTATAGGCAATGTCATAACGTGAAAGATACAGGAAATGAAAACTGAAATTGCAGTTTACCACTGTAAAGAGACTTGCTCATTGTGATCAAGTGTTTAACATGAGAGGACATTTCGTTGCCTCTGCAGGGTCTGTTAAGCACTATTCCAGTGAATCCTTAGCTAGAATCAAACAAATTCCAGGTTCAATTTTCCATCAACTTTTCCCTTATGTGCATTCTTTTTTTCCCCTGCCTCATTACAAAAACAAGATGATTTGAAAAAGTCATTTGTAGGAAGCTAATAGATAGGATAAATCTGTAAGACAATGTTGAGTATGAAATAATTGTTTCTGCAGAATACCTCTTTTATGAGGCACACAGGGGATGCCTATTTAGTCAGGAATAAGTGATACATACACAAGAGAGATTTTGTTATTCAGGCTATGACTGGTACATGTCTTCTTAAGGAGCTGAAAAAGAGCAAAAGAGTAAAGATAGTTCCTTTTAATCTAAACTCAAAGCTCTAGAAATATCACCTATGAAAGCCCAGTCTGGTAATTGCATCATTGCTGTTAAAGTAGCTGCAAGAAAAAATGCGGTACAAGACTTTGTTCAACTTTATTAGTTTGGAAATAAAGTAGCAGCATGCAGATGGTGATGAAAGAAAGAATTTTAAACACCCATGTTTTGAATAACCCCACAATACTCAGACTGAGTCAGTCTTTATTAGCACAAATAACCTGCTAAAGAAAGGCCGAGTAATAGAGTTATGGTTATCAGCAAAGGTACTCAATTATTAGTGTATTTTTTGTATCTCTGGGCAGAACAACCTGAATTATAACTTTCACGTTTCACATTTTGCATTTTAACACTCTGTTATTCAGTTGGGAACAAGCATGACTAGATTGAAAACTGGGGGATAGCAAATTTCACAAGAGAGACCAGTCTTGACCCGTATGAAACTAAGCTTCAATGCAGGTATAAAAGCTAAAGAACTAAACATGTACTCTTTTAGAAAACACAGTGATTAACTGCAGTTCACAAGTGGCATGCAGTTTCACCAGAATTTGATATTCAGAGAAAAACCTGAGTTATAGCTATTAGTTCTGAGTGACTGCAGTTTACAGAGCTCTAATGACAGAGCTGGTCCTTGCTCTGAAGACTCTGGTGTGAATTGCAATAGTTGCACAATCAGATGTGAAATAGCCACTCTAGCAAGAAGTAAACTGGAAGATAATTCATTTGTTTAATCAACTTCTTATACATATTTTTCCTTTCATAATTTGTTCTTCCAAAAGGCAGCAAAGGGTTAGGTTTTTTCTTTATATAATGAAACTAGACATAGCCTGGGAATGTCAAAAATAATATTTGTCAGTAGAGCTTGTTAAACAATATTGATTATGATAATACATCCGATTCATAAAAAGACGAAGCCTTTTGTCTTAAATAAAAGCATCTGCCACTATTCTTTTTTGAAGGTCAGTATTTAAGTGCTTTTAAACATCTATTTCTTCAGTGTGTTTCTTGGCAGTGATTGCACTGCTTACTTCTTGACCTTCAGCAAGGTAGTTTTTTTCTCAAGTGTATTCTGGACCAAGTATAGTAAAACTTCTGTATTTCAGTCTAAAAATAGGCAGCAAGCAGAACTACTTCCAGTGAAATTTTCTTCAGTTTTCACTTACAGTGATTTCATTCAGGGATTGTCTTTTTTCAAAATGAAGTCACTATTTCATCAACTACTAGTTAAAACTGCCCATAGAAAAATATGAATGACAACATGGAATTTTCTACAATACAGTCTTTTTTTGTGACCCAGCCTAAGACTGTGCATGGCATTTCCCATAGAAAACAAAAAGCATCACTAACAGACTTGATGCTTTCTAGCTGAAGTAGAAAAAATATGAACAAAAACCCTTTGCCCTTTTGAGCTCACCTTCTGTGTCATTGACATAGATATCAACGTGACACATTTCAAGCATATATGATACAAACCCCAAAAATAGTCTGTCATATTTTACAGAAAGAAGTACCAGAATGTATTCAACACACTAATATAGTGATGGAAATTCCAACACCAGAGTTGATGAACTGAATATGGGAATTCACAAAGACTAAAACAAGCCTATATTCAATTACTGTATTATGCTGAGAGAGCAAGGGCTCTTTAGCCTGGAGAAAAGATTCTGGGGGACCTTATAGCAGCCATTGAGTACCTGGAGGGGCCTACAGGAAAGCTGAGGATGGACTTCTTACAAGGGCAGGTAGCAAACAGATGAGAAATGGCTTTAAACAAGAAGAGTATAGATTTATACTAGACATTAGGAAGAAATTCTTTGCTGTGAAGGTAGTGAGACAGGTTCCCCAGAGAGGTTGTAAATGCCCCCTCCCTGGAAGCATTCAAGGCCAGGCTGGATGAGGCTTTGAGCAACCTGGTCTGATGAGAGGTGTCCCCACATATAGCAGTGGGGTTAGAACTAGATGATCTTAAGGTACCTTCCAACCAAAACCATTCTATGATTTTATGACTTGAAGTTTCAGTAAAATTGTTCATTACAGAGCCTTACAGGTCAACTTAGTTTAGGTAGTATTTGAAGCATGCAAATACATTTCCATAATTTTCTTCAACTTGTTTATATAGAAATTGAAACAGTAAGTCATGTTGCCTGTCTCTGGAAGAGAGAGGCAAAAGTTTTCTTGATGTTCTTTCTGTATTATAACTATTTGATACAAAGGCTGCTCCAGAAGTAATGTCTCCTACTTTCTTATGTTGGCCCACAACATCAGAGACAGAAGAATGTTGGTGATTTGTCAATGGAGGTTAAACTCTCCCACCAATACTCCATTACATGCTGTTGCTGTATGATATATGGCAGCATAGGGGCAGTCTGACAGAATGGCAACTGACACTGAAGTGCATATGAACTGAAGATGAGTTGTTGAATCCCTACATGCAGAGAAACACAGCACTCACATTCATTGATGCTTGCGAAACTTTTCTGGAGGCAGAACAGTGAATATAGACACGGTGATGTGGTAGGTGGTGCATTTCATTACTGTTATAAGATTAATTTTATCACAGCAAATTCCCCCCCCCCCCCCCCATGAAAAGGTTTATTTCTTCAGTGAAAATAACCAAGCTGTAAATATTAACTTTTTTATTTTTTTCTCCTATTTAGAGAATAAAGAAATATTATGGGATGGGTTTTCCTCCCAAGTGCACAAACAGTGCTGTTTAGCAGCAGTTGGGTAACCAGGAGTTAATCCAGGGTCTGAAAAGCACAAGGGGTGCCTGATCCATAAGAGAAGAAAAAACTGTACTGTCTCAATGAAAATTGCTCTGAAGATTAGGAACAGATAAGAAAAGCTTGTAGGTAAAGTTAGAAGTGAAGAAAACAGGGCTGATACCGTAGACAGAATCCATCAGACCTTGTACGATGATATTAGAAATGTATTCAAAAATAAGGAAATACAAGGTGAGAATAAATTCAAGAAAATTTTTGAACAGCAAACATGCAACAATATATTGATTGAAGTTAATTAGCTAGACAACAAATTCAGTTAATTTTTAATTCAGAAACATTCTGAAAATTAAATGTGAAAAAATGCCTCAAATTTTTGCATCTAGTAAAGTTATAAATCAATCTTTATTACACCTTAGTCCTGTTGTAAGAACAGTATATTAAGCAATAATCCAATGTTAACCTCTGAAGGAAGCGATCAAGGTTATTTCTTTCATGAATACTCTAATTTTTTTATTTTTAATTTATATTTCTATGTAATTGCTATTATTTTGTTCCTGAATTTCATTAGGAACATCACAGGATTTTCTATGATATTCTGTCTGCTCTGACTTCTTCAGTATATTGAAAACAAATAAATGGTCCACTAATAGTTTTTCCAGTTGGTTCGATCAAGATGAAACAGAGGTTAACCGCTGCCTATAACAGATTTCTTCTTACTTTAAAGGGATTTACAGAACAGATGGAGGTGAATTTTAGAAGTAGATGGGGAAAGGACAAGAGCTAATGGTCACCAGCAGCAAAGGAAATTCTGACAGTACATAAAGAACAATGTACTATGTCAGTAGTGAAGCCTACTAACAGATTACTAAGAGACTCTGCAGAAGATGATAATTAAAAAAGTAAACTGGATGTAAATTTGAAATCAGATATGTTTGAGGTTGAAAACTGGATTAGACAACCTGTAGAAGTTCCTTCCAGCTCTTTGCTCACACAGTAATCAGTAAATGGTTGGTGTTTTGGTTGTTGGTGGCGCATACTCATCTTGAACTTACTATTTTAAATGCCTGTGTAAATATATACTCTAATAAACAGAGGAGAAAGCAATTGGCTACAGATATATCTGATTTCTCAGCCTATCTAATGGTTCTGAAAAATCTGTGCTGAGATTCAGAAATAACAAGATAAGAAAAGCCTGCCATCTACTTCAACTGTACATCCTGTCCAGAAAACAATACTATTAAGCATAGTTATTGGTCCTCAGGCACATGAACAGGAAAATAAGAAATGTGTTTTTATCTCAACAAAGTAATCACCATACAAGTAGTTCACTGCAGCCCAGTAGTAATTTCGATAATAATGCTGCATACTAGCCAGAAAAACAGTGCCCTCATTTACCATTACAATATGCACCCAAGAAGCATACACAAAACAGTAGCATGAGAAATCATTTAGACTGTAGTAAGACTTTGTTTAGACAGACAAAAGAAGTCTGTAGTTACTATGAAGAGAGTAAGGATAGCCTTTCAGATCAAATATATAAATCTTTCCTCCTCCTTTTGGCATTCACACCACTAATTTTAATTATAGTCATTTGGAAATAGGTCTGAGACTGAAAAGAATGAGTTCAAAATCATTGTCACACTGGTTTAGAAGGATAAAAAGTAATGGAAAAAGAAGGGAGTTATCTGCAGCTGTCCTTGCTGAAAGCCACATGTACCATAGAGACAATGTTTACACCAATTACCAAAGTCTGACTCAATCCTTATAATAAATCTATGCCCTGATCTTAAATTGCTAGCAGAATCTTTGGTGCTGATGCGTTGCCTCAACCAGAACTCTCCAGAGAATCCAGGGCAAGTCTTGTGAGTCACCTTGGGCTAGGGTTCACTTCCAATAGGTAGTTCAGGTGTGACTGCTGATTTGGAGGGTTAAATAGGTCAGCTGTACAGCTTTAACTTGCTTTACTATCCAGCCAGCCAATAGTCCCTTGCCTGTTTCATTTACTAGCACACACACAGCAAGAGGAACTCAAGTACTTAAAAATCCCACTGTTCCTAAGGCAGTTGCTTTCCTCAAAAGATTCAGCAACTGCTAAAACAGTCTTAGTGAGAAAAATGTTTTCTAAATGATATATTTGATTAGCTATGCTATAGATTTGGAATTCTAGGGTGGATACAACCATTGTGGTGGGCAGGTTGTTTTTGTAATGTCTGGGAACATAATAGTAGGTATGAAAGTAGTACTGCTGTTATTTCAAGATAAAAAACAATTATTTTAAATGTCTTAAAACACAGGGTTTTAGACTTACTCCACAAGTTTGAGGTGAAGTTCTGCAACTGAGAACACTGCTATAATATCAGATTCTTGAGGTACATGAGGGAAGGTGTAAGGGAGCAGAATAAACTCACATCTTGCTGGCAGCTGAGACTGAGATAAATAGATAGCTACCAGCTTCAAAATCTAGAAATACACCTAATAACCAAGAATTTCAAATACAGACTGCATGAGAGGCTTGTGAGAAATGTTTAAACCCCAGGAGAGAAGGAATTCTAGTATAGGTTATCAATGACACTTATAGATTAGAAATGTATTAAACTAAATTCCTCAGAAATGTAACATCATTGATTTTTTGGAGTTCACCATCAGTAAGTCTGACCTGTTCTATAGCGTACAATACACAATTTACTGTCATCAAACTTCAGGCTTCTTCCCCCCCAATACCACCGCTTTTAAAATTCCATAATAAGATGTTTCTGATTTTGGCACCTAAGAAATTGCAACACAGAATGAAGTGCTCAAAAACTTGAATGTTAAGAATTGCTTTACACCAGACAAGGGGTCATTGTAAATTGATAGTCTGTAGCTGACAGTAGCCATTACCAGATAAGCTTTTAGAGGAGCACTTCCGACATCCTGTGAAGAAAAATACTGATGCACTAAAATACTGCAGGCAACATCATACTTTCCTTTCCCTGTCAACCCCAGTTTTTACTTTCTCATTTCTCACAGCCACAAGCAACAGCCTACTTTAAAAAGGAAAAAAATATGAAATCACACCAAGCCTTCCCTTAACACTGTACAAAATAATATAAAATTCAATTAGCCCTTTTGTTGACCCTGTGTCCCTTGACTTCACTTTTACCAGTAAGACTTAAATCTTCATTAAAAAAACAAATAGTATTTTGAGAGAACAGTTGTTTGATTGGAAAAGATTGATGGGCACCACTACTGAGAACCCTAACACCACACACCACTGTCCGCATGGCATGGATTGCAGCAATAAATGAGAAAAGAAAAAGGTAATGTAATTAGTAGAAGAGCAGCCACACAGGCTCTAGTTGAGGTGGTGGAAACAGCTGCAAAGAAAGACAAAAATACATGAAAATGATGAAACAGACACAGAAGGAAAGAACTGAAAAAGAAAGGAAAGCACCATAGGACTTCCATCAGCATTTTAAAGTTTTTTTCTTAATTAATGCAACTATTACAGAAAAAAAAAAAAATTTAAACAAATAGAAAAAATGCCTTAGAGATGTTTCAAATATTTTGTTGATACTTTCATTTACATGAAGGGTGGTATTTTGGCCACATTCCACTCCCATATCAATCTGATTCTACTTCCAGTGAGTTAAGGATGCATGATTTGAGCTAACACATTACAGCTTGGCTACTGAAAGACGAGAAAAAAATTCCAAACCCTACAACAACTGCAATAAGAAATAAGATTACACCATTTTCTAACCAAATCACTTACTTCAACCTTAAGAATGATACTCACAATTTCTTTGTAACTTCATTTACAAAAACGTACCGTAGTCCTTCTGTAGTTTGAGAGAACTACCATGATATGAAATACAATTTTTCCCCCCAAAACAAATAATGACACATAGGCTTCCAAGAAAACAACTAGACAAGAGAATTCAGTACACAAGTTATGCAGCTGTGTAAGAAAACTTTAAGTCAGAAATAGGCCTCAGAGCATCCACATAAAACATAGCACTTATCTTATCCACCCTGAAATTTGCTACTCATTATGGGTCTCAAATCTCCCTCAAACTTTCTGAAGCTATTTTTGGATTTGCAGTGTAAAGCTTTCAAAGAATACAATGACTATCCAATTGAAGGTAAGAAGAAGAAATTACAAACCTCTTCAAGAAGAATGAACGTAGTCCAGAAAACAAAAGAGTTTATCATGCACACCAGCAAGACAACAACAACAAAAAAGCAGTTAAATGGACTACAAACACTGCTAAATAAGGTACAAAATACAGTTAACTTAGAAAGAACATTCACCTGGCAATCTAAGCACCAAAAGTAGACTAAACCAGACATCACAGGATCTATTCTACATAATCATATCCTGGTCAGAAATGAGAAAACTTCCAGAACTCAGGCTAGTCATAGTAACCTCGCATACAACTACACTGCAGCTGGCACCAGTAGCAGTTCTGGAATTCCTCAGTGCAAAAGATAACACATATAAACTACATGACAATGGTAACAGTAAAATGCAAGGGAAAGCACAGCAAAAATAGCAGAGTAATGTAGTCCTAAGTTGCAACAAGAGCAAATAAGCCCAAATGCAGCAGCTGTGAACACAAAGACTAAAAAAAGCTGCTTACCTTCAAAAAGCCTCAGGTGAACAGGGATTGCCAACAAAATGCCTACATCTCCCCTGCCAACCAATGAGGTCTGGGAAGGGGTGGATCTTGGCTCCACCCCTTCCAGTTACTCAGGTACGTTGCAGGCACCTGACCAACCCTGAATATAGCCTTCTTATGAAAGGTTACTTTCCATTTATATCTATTCTTTTGAAATGTGCCGTTGCTTTAATTAATGGAAATCCAAGAATCGCATAGTGGTTGAGGTGGAAAGGGACCTCTGGAGGACATATGATTTAACACCCTTGTTAAAGCAGGATGAGCTTTGAAAATCACAATGACCAGAACTATGCCCAGAACTATATGATACAGCTTTTCAAAATCTCTAAGGAGGGAGATTCCACAACCACTCTGGACAACCTATGCCAATGCTCTGTTATCTACGCAGTCAAGAACTGTATTTTGATGTTCACATGGAATATCACGTTTCAATTTGTGACCATTGCCTCTTGTCACGGCACTGGGCACTGCCTTAAATAGCCTGGTTACATCTTTATATCCTCCCTTCAGGTCTTTATGCACACGGTTAAGATTTTTTTTTTCTTCAGGTTGTACTGTCTGTGAGAAGTAGATTGTGTTTTTGCAGTGGAAATTTCCAGTATTTCTGTATGTAGCATAGGATAAGTTGCTGAAAAGAGTGAACTTGAGACTGGGGCATTCTGACCTAGGTAAAATTAGTGCAGGTACAAGGTAAGGTAATTATGTAGGGTAGGGGAGAGTCTGGGACAGGACAGGACTAGTATGTAATTTATTGAAAATATTGCCCTTTTATTGTCATAACAGGTACAGAACATACCCAAAGAATATGGGATTGCAAACAGACATTGTGTGGAAGTGCAATGTAGTAACAGCATTGGAAGATTGTGAACCTTCAACCAATGTGTGCCAGGAGAGGCTTTACCTGCATCAGACCCAGGGTACGTAACAGAATGGATTTCACTGACTAGTTGCACAAATTCTCCCTTGTCAGTAGGGAGTGTGCACCCATTATTGCAATACTGAATAAACTGCTCTTCATAGAGATCTTTGTCTGATTAGAAAATTTTGACCTTGAGCCTGTTTCTAACACTGTCTTAGCTATTTGAGCTTCTTCTCACAGGAGAGATGCTCTGGTCCCTTCATCATCTTTGTAGTCCACCACTTGACTCTCTCCAGTATCCATGCCTACCTATTCTGAGGAGCCCAGAAATGGACACAATACTCCAGATACAGTTTCAGTAGTGCTGAGTAGAGGGAAAAGATCACTCTACCTGGAGAGCTGGCAATAATTTACGTAATGCAGCCCAGGATATCGTTAGCCTCCTTTTCCACAACTGCACACTGCTGCCTTATGGTCAATGTGGTGTCTGTCAGGACTGCCCAGGTCCTTTTCTGTCAAGCTTTTTTTCCAGCAAGTTGGCAGCTAGTGTGGTGGTGTTGTACCTCTGTAGATGTTGGACTTCACATTTCTCCTTTGCTGAACTTCATGAAGTTCCTGTCAACAAACTTCTCCAATCTATTTAGGTCCTTCTGTGCAACCAATATGGTTTAGCAGCCACTCCTCCCTGGTTTTGTGCTGTCTGCAAACTTGCAAAGGGTGCGTTATGCTTCATCAACCAGATAATTAATGAAGATGTTGAAGAGTTCTAGAACTCATCTCTGGTATAATCCACCAGTTACTTTTTACATTTAAACTTTTACCACTGACCATCCACCTGCAGGTCAATATCTTGAGTCACTTTTCAACCCACTTCACTGTCTGCTTATCCAGCCCATACTTGATCAGCTTCTCCAAAGGGATCTTATGGGAGACAATATCAAAGCTTTACTGAAGTCTAGACTGCAAATACCCACCACTCTCTCCTTATCTACAAAGACAGACATTTCATCATAGAAATAAGTTAAGTTAGGTAAGCATGACTTCGCCTTTTTGAATTCATCCTGACTACTCCCAGTTGTCTTCCAGACTTCTTTTCCAGACCACTCTTCCAGTGTCTGGAAATATTTTCTAGAATTAGTTGTTCCATCACCTTCCCAGGGATAGAGGTAAGAGTGACTGGCCTGTAGTTCAAGAAATTAAGGAATTTAATAAGAGTGAATTAGTGACTGATTTGTGAATCTATTGTGAGGATTTGGGGGCTTGATCAAATAGCACAAACACATCAATAATGTAAAGAACTGTGATTTTCATACCATCAGCTTTAATTGCTGTACGGTATCTCTGTCTAAGTGTAACTCATTCATGAAGCTGTGTGAGTGCCCATACAAGGTAATTCTAAGCTAGTCCTTTTGTGATCTGAGAGAATGTGAGTCAAGGGAAAATATTTCCATAAATAAGTGGTGAGCTAGGCTGTCTGTTCTGTATCAAAGTTGTTTACTAAGAATGTCAAAGAATCTCATATCAAGAGCAACAGCATTTCAATACTAAACCCCTAATTTTCTATTGTGCGAATATATTTTTATCCTTCTAAAAGACAGAGCCTTGTCCAACCATATCTAAGGAATCTTTCAATGAATAAAAAGCATCAAATTTTACAATGGAGAACGCACAAAAAGTTACAGATTCACTTAGAAAGTCATCCTTATGTTAGTATACCTTTATTTTTGGAACCTTTTTTTTAAGTAATTAGAATAAACATGTTCTCTGGAAATCACACATCTGAGAGGCACTGCAGCTGGGGCAGGATGATGGGGGATTCTTGGAACAGATGTGCATACATGTGAGAACACATACATTCATTCATATATTTGCACACCTATCTTTGTTCACACCTATCTGTCAATAATACATGCAATGCAATATCACATATGAAGCAGTGCTACTAATGGAACAATAAATAAGCATCAATTACAGAAAAACAATTATTTTTAACTGGGTATTTTAGCTTTGAGGGCATTTCAAATCTGATACACTGAGTTTGAGCTGTACTAGCTACTGCAGTCAGCACTTGTAAAAGTGATGAAGTTGTATTCTGAGAACTCTCTGCCTCAATAAGTAGGCTGCTTTGGATAGTTCATATTCAAAGGAAATCAGAATAGCAACTAATCCTTATAACATCTATGAAATGTAAGTATTACCACCCTTCCTCCAAAATGTGCTTTGAACTCTGTGATGCAAGCTATATATCCTAGAATAGTAAGAGATGCCAAAAGTAAACAACTTTTCTACCTTTTAACACCATTCAGCTCAAGGCAGTTGTGCATGGTCAGATTGGATAAGAAAACAACCTTAAAAATAATGGTATTTTTGTTAAACATTAGAGATCAGTAACTTATAAACACCAAGTCTGAACTTCTCCATCAGAATTGCTGAAGACAGCGAGTAGTAAATACATTGCAAGGCTTTGTGACAAGACATGATACAATAATCACTCTTTATCTGGTGCGTCCTACTTATCTGAGCTTCATTCTTCCTGCTCTGAATTAAAACTAAATTCAGTGGCTTCATTTTCTAGACAAGCAAGTGATCCAAGCAAATTCAAACTGTGGGAGAAATCAGTTAAAAATCACAGGGGCTTTCAGACAAGAGCAGACAAAGTGTTTCTGAGCAGTTACAATTTTTCTGAAACAGGTATATTTCACTGAAGAACTGTGTTTCTTTAGAGCAATTGCTTTATTAGTCTAAAAACAACTAGAACTCTCTTTTCCATCAAAGAAAATAGAGCTTAATGAAACATCTCATCTATGCACTATAACATAAATTATTCTGTTGCTAAAGAGCAAAGAAACGTAGAGAGGATTCATACTTAGATATGAGAAGTATTTTTCACATTTAAATACAAATGAATATAACAATTATTGTTTGAGTGGGAAATCTTTCACGTGAGGACTGCACCTAACTTTACATTTAGAGCAACTTATTCCACTGAGGTCCTTTGAAGATTAAGCCTCTGCACTACAGCAATACAGATGAGTAATTATTATAGGAAATTCTATATTAAAATGAATTAGGTTCATGAACAACAGGTGTTAAAACATATTTTAAAAAATGAAGTGTATATAAATTAATCATATGGCGAAGACCCTGGGATTTTCTACATCCACTTTCTGTTGTACAGCTGGAACTAAGCTACCCTAAAGTGAGTCTTTATTGGTGGCCCCGCAAGATGATCAGGACATCTGCATGCACTGTGCATATCCCTTGAAACTCATGGGACCTGGAAAAAAATTATGGGAGCTAATATATGAGATTAAAAATCACAGAGGTGTCTTGAAGTACCTCTCAACTATTTAGACTCTTCTGTGTGCTGTGATTCTGCCAGCTGCAGCTAAGGAGCTGAGACAGTATCAATTAAATCCTTTAATACATAGAAGTGGTGATCCTTTCCACTCCTTTCTTAAATCTTCCTACTTCCAGCCTTATGGAAAAGCTAGCAAATAGATAGGGCTTTGCAGCACATCCTGAAGGTCAGCAGGAGAAAAGTAAAACTTCACATAAAAACATCTAAATGAAGGTTTGACATATTGCCATTATTATGTATTTCCACAAAAGGTAAATGAGGTCATGCCTAACTGCATTTGTATCAAGCTAAGTTGCCCAAAAGAACAGTTCAAAAACCCTTTAGGCTTGCCAAAGTCCTAAATGGTCGTTATCTTACACAGGGCAAATTAAGGGACATTTATTGAGGAACTAGGAGAATCTTTAATTAAGGTGAAGAATAAATACTGCCTTGCAATCCTTACACTTGTTTAGCTCCAAATTGAAGCTAAGTAAAATGAGTGGATTAAAAGAAGAAATAGATTCCTACAGAAGAACCTACCTTCTCTGCAAAGCTTAAAAACATAAAATCATTGACATCTACCAAAGCAAATACGATGATTTCTTAAAAAATAAAAAATAGAAATTCTATATTTTCTATTTAATGTTGTCCTAATGGATTCTGCAAGTATTATTATTGTGCTCCTGTGGAATTAATTACAAATCAGTTTAGTATAATTAGATATTAATATCCTCATAATATTTTCTAATAACTCTTAAGTTAACAGTATCATTGCTTTATAGACATGTTTTATACTGTAGACAAGATCCTGAAATCCTGCAAGAGTCAGATCTTTGCCACTGAAGAAATATTCGACAGCACAGCAGAATCTGACTGTATGATTAAAAATTTCAATAATAAAACAGGTTTCATGCATGATTTTTTGACTTCAGGTGCACTTTAATTATTTCGATCTTGTTTTCAAAATTCAGTTCACACTATGAATTTTTATCACAGTATTTATAAATGCATGGTGAAATATGAACTACAGGCAGATGTCATCTGCATTGAGCAATGACTGGAGTTGTCTGGGAGGTGTTGAACAATATGCAGATTTTCTCTAGACCTCATGACCTTCTCTGGAAGCATCCAGCCATATAAGGCAAAGCATGGCCAATGCCAAAATGTAGAATACATGAGTAATTCTGAGCAGAATTCTGAAGAGTGGGAGGGACACCACGAGAAATAATTTAGCACATTAGCAAGGCATCTTGTAGTTCGGTAGGTGAATACAATGTACTTTCTCTCTTTAGGCTCTTTCATCTCACAATTTCTTTCAGACTCTGGGAAATTTCCAGCTGTACTTTCATATATCCAGTAATTATGGAGCTTGTAATTTTTCATGTAAGTCATGACCATAGGATCACTTTACCAAGTGCTGAATCAGCTTCACATAACATAGCATAATTCAAGGTTCTATATGGAGCTCCAAAGAGCTAGACAAATATCACTAGACAAATATCAGTCTTCAAAATATTTCCCAGGAAATATGTAGTCAGTTTGAAATCTAGTGGGATACCTAAGTGACACTTTCATATTCCACAATTTTTATTACAGAGTCCAGTACATACTTGGTGTATCAATATTATGCTTAAGATACTTGATATACTGTGATGTATCTGATATATCACTTGATATTGATGGTCTGAACAAAAGTTTTAGCTAAAGGAGTTTCATGAGAAGAACAGAGTTTGAAAATTTTCTTAATGTGCAACTCAAAAATCTGCATCATGAAAAACTGCATGAGTCCAAGAATTTCCTATCTCAAAATAACTGTTTTCAGCATGTATAGGACTGAAAATTTTGCCATCTGGCAGTGGTAACTGCAACCAGAAAGGATACCTTTAGTGAGAGAAATAATAAGGACCAAATACCAGCAACTCAAAGAGGGACATGCTAAGAGCTTCAAGAGGCAAGGTTCAGATTCTGCAGAAGAATAAAACTACAATTGGTATAATGTAATAAATGGTACTCTGTGAGATTTCAGGGTAGAAATTACAACTGTGGAAATTATAGACATATGGGACTCCACAGTGCTTTAGTGAAGTACACCAGTAACTGAAGGCTTTGTAGAAAAGTGGTCCACAGAAATACAAGACCAGGAACATGGGTTATTTAGCAAGATAAATACATTAGTCTTTCTGTGATTCATATGGACCCCTCTACAGGAGATCAGTATTCTCTGTGCACGAAGTCCATCTACACTGCATCTCTATCATGCCACAGAACATGATTTATTTGGTTAGGTAAATCACCTGCACTAGTAGGTAGGGGAAATTAATCTGAACCCGTTTCTCAGGTACAGGAATTCTTTCAGCTGTATAGGATCATCCGAGCCATTTGCTAGCATAATGTGGACCAATCTTTCAGACTCAGAGGAGTCAAAGGAAAATCAGATTGTCAGCCTCATCAAAAATACAGAAATACAACTGATGGAGCTTTTCAGCACTGCTTTGGGGCTGAAAGACTGCTGGGGTCTGCAATTGTGTTTAGTTTTTTTTTTTTTTCCAATTATTTTTGTCAAGGTTCTAAAATTTGTTCTTATTATTGCGTTGTTTCAAGACAGAGTATACAGTACATTGTACATGGAGAATAAATTGAGACAAAAAAAAAAAAGGCTGTGACAGTTGATAAGAAAAAGGAGATCCAAAAGAACAGAAAAAATGAAGAAGAGAGAAAGATCTTGAAACTCAGGATCTTAGATAGTAAGACAACTCCGCCATTTCTCAGTCTCTGTGACTAACTAAGCAGAACTCAGATTATGTGGCTGTAGGATCTGTTGTGATGTTTATTGTGTTCTGCTTAAATTGTTCAGGCTGCAAGCTTGAACATGAGATCTTCTATATATATCACAAAGCCAAAATGTAAAATATTGCATTTGAGTGACAACGCAAATGAGGAACCACTGTGTGAATTTCGATGTAAGCTTTCACTGCAGAACAGCAACAGAATTTGTCACAGCTCTAAACTGAAACAAATAACCACAATGAAATGTGGAAAATATCAGAATCTTATATTTTCATTCTAAATCATACAGGAAGTTACCAGATTCCTTCACGGACTGTAAATAGTACTACTCATGATGGTTTAAATGCAATCATGAAAACTTCTAGCTAATTTACAGAGCATGAAAAAGTTGAATCATACACCGAACAAGTACAAATTTTAATTATTTCAGGAAGACATAGCTGTTATTGACCCAAAAACCCAAAGTGGGAAAAGAATTATAAACCTTCATTCTTTTTATTCCCTTAGGTAGTATAATAGAAAGAATATGTGTGTACCTGCTCAAATGTATATGGATACAGCAATTAGTCTGGAGAAAAAGTAACAATGATAGCAATTTAAACAGTCACTAATATTACCATAGAAAAACACTGTGCATACATTCACAGTGCAGACAGTACTTAAGACAAAGAAATAAATATTCTTAGCTAAGCATAACTCCAAGGAAAGGCAAATGATTAATTAAAAGACCCATCTTCTAAAAGTTGTACCTGAATCTCCTTAGACAAAAACTACTCAGAATAACAGTATTTAAATGAAAAAGAAAATCTCTATAGCCATTTAGATATACTTCTTAAGCAAAACATATCTCATAGTTTATATGTTTTGAATGGGAGGGAAATACTATTCCCTGTTACCATTATTCCAGCATCTTGGGACACGGTTTTGGAAATAAACCTTATCATAGTTAAAGACTACAAGTGATGACTTAACTACTTTGCTCAATAAACCATAACTATGATTAATTACTCCCACTCTAAGAAGGTGTAATTTATTTCTAATTTCACTTCATCTATCTATTGTCAGACATTATATCTTCTGCTTCATTCCTGCTGGTCTATCTACTGTGACCAAAATTCCTTCTTCTCTTCCAAGATTTTTGACTCTGGCTCGTAGTGGTGACACCATCATCATTAATGATGCAATCCAGGAAATGGTCACCTTCAACATCATATTGATTCAATAGGTCCTGATAAACTTGCAAACGGTGTTCATTCTGTTCCAGTGTGAGCATTTGTGGGATCCACCTGGCACAGAATTTGTGATATTCCAATGTTGCCACCATCATTTCTAATGCATTGAAGTCAATATTTAGCTTCGTACACAGTTCCCAAATCATAATCCACTAATTCATTTGGATGAGCTGATTGAGATCCTTCAATCTGTAGCATGACAGCTGTGCATGACCATCTGGAATGTAGCTTATCTTTCACATCACTGTCACCACTGCTGAAATGCACCACCCACTGCCTCACTCTGCTCTCATCCACTTCTGAGTCTCTGAATGCCCAAATGGGGTTGGACTCGATGATCTCTAGAGGTCCCTTCCAACCCCTACAGTTCTGTGAATCAGCCTGCGCCAATGTGTATTGATTGGGTTTGATTTTTTCCATGTTCTACATTGAGGAATGTAATAACACACCCTGGCTTCATGTGCACTTCCATGTCAGATGCCATTTTCTCAGACTGCCCATCTGCTGCCATCTGTCACATGGAAACAACAAGTCACAGAGCATTGGCAGAAAGGTTGAACTTTTACTGCCATACCACCACAATTTATCTCTAATGTCATGGGCCAACATAATAAAGTAGGAGGCATTACTTTTATGGAAGTTCTTATAAATTAAGGTCTTTCTGTAACTAAATTCTTTTTGAATACAAGTAGCATGCACTAGCAAAAATATTTACCAAGTAATCAAAAAAATTGTTCTGTTATTTCTTTACTGTTTACACATTGACGTATGTTTGCTATCCTTAGTGGAATCTTTTGTAATTTACAACAGTAGAAGAGCTACAATATGATCAGTATTTCTGAATTCTTACTGTTTTTGACATAATTTATTCTGTTACATTTGAAGTCATTAAGCATGGACTCAAAGTACACTCTGAGACCCTATCTTGAAGGTATTTTATGGCATAAAAGTTTAAGCAGAAATTTTGCTCAGGGCATTTTTTTCTGCCACTAAGTTCACTATAAATATTAATATCATATGACCTATATTTTTAGAAATTAATTTTTAGCTCAGTATTATCACCACCTTGCAGATAGCCAGTTATGAACTGAACTATTTTATCATCAAAAAATCACCTGTGATGTTTATTATATTTTATTATGCTGCTTTTGTTATTATTTGTGAAAGCTTTCCAGAACTCCAAATACTGCATTTTTTTCCTTCAGTCCTTTTACACCTTTTCTACCCCTACAAAAATGCAAAAATACAGAAATGATAATCTTGAAATGCAGCTTAAAAAAAGAATATATTTGTGTGTATGCACCATTTTTCAGTGAAGGGTGTGAAGAGTAGAGCATCATTATGCTCATCTATTTTTACATCACTATTTTTCAGCCTAGCTGTTAGTTTTGTCTTTGCCAGCTTTCACAGCATGATGAATTTTCTAGGAGCAGAAGGAACAGAGATAATGTCCAGTTTTTGAAATGGGAAGGATAAGTAACTATAGTTTACTGTATACTTAAGGGATTTTAAAACACAATGCACTTTAACATACGGAATTGTCATTAATTTTATTTTTGTATCTTTTTCTACTAGTAGAAATACCAGTCATTTCAGAGATAGCTGCTTATGTCACCCAAAGCATAGTAAGAAGGATGCTGGAGGAAACTCCCTTTTAGGTTTTCATGCTATGTTTTTATACCCAAAAATTGAAACTTGGGGGTTTCAGGACTAACATCAGAAAAATAAAAACAATGAATTAAAAACATTAAAATCTCTGGAACAGACAGTCCAGAAAGGCTGTCGAGCATTTGGTCATTTCCAAGTCTCAGCTAGATAAAATGATAACTGATCTAAACTAGAGTAGAAATTGTTCTGCTTTGAGCATGAGGTTATGTTAGATCACCTTCACAGATCCCTTCCAACCAGCTTCTCTATAACACAGTGATTCTATGGTTCCACACTGCCTAAGAATATTTTTAGATTAATGATCTTGTACCTAAAAGTCACTTGCCATAATTATATGGTATATTCTCCCCTTCTCCTAAGTGTGAGGTAACTAACCTTGGAAATAGACCTAGGAAAGAGTACAGAAAAGAAGACATTTTCAGGAAGATAGCAGCAAGTTTTCCAATGCCTTAAATACTGTTATGCAAATAAAGAAATCACATGAGCAGGAAATCTTAACATGCAATCGAGAATGATGAAAGTAATGCCTTAACTGAAATAACAGTTACTTATAGACAGCTTTGAACAAGTTCCTTACTAGCAACGTATCTACACAGAATATTCTATGCATATTCTATGCATAAATAGATCAGTGGAAGAAGGCCAGCATGAAAAGTAGCTTCCTAAGTGGATATAAAACTGACTGAATGACCATACCCACAAAGTACAATTAATCTATTATCAGCATAGAAGGAAATATCAAGCATTCTGAGTTAGACCTGTTTGTTGTTGTTTTTTTTTTACAATATTTTCATTAACACCATTGATGATGAAAAAGTGAATATGTTTTTTAAGACCCCATAGACATCAAATGCATAGAGATAACAGGTAGGTCAGTGATAGGACTAGAATAAAAAAACTATTGAAAAACTTCAGGAATTTAGAAAGAGAACAAAATTCAAAAGGGAGAAATGCAAGATTATCTACTCCATGAAAACAAACAAACCAACAAAAATGTCACCGCACGAAAAAAAGGCTGAACAGTTCTGCTAGATGAAAAGTATGATGCAATTGTAAAAAATGCAGATGCTATAACTGGGTTGTTTCTACTAGAATGTGTCTTACATTGCACATGGAAATATCCAAGTGATATGGATAACATCATACTACTCAAGATGAGAAGGGCATGAATTGCAGTACTACTTCTGAAAAAAAGATATTTGTACCAGCTAGAGGATGTTATTGATAATGGTCAAATGGATCTTGGAAAGGAGTCTGAAATAATCAAATTTGCTCAGCTACAGGAAGAAGAGGATATGATAGTAGTGCTGAAGAATGTAAAAATTGCTTGAAAAAAAAAATAAACCAACCTATTTTTTTCCTTTATCCATCACTGATAAAAGAAGTTATCTGATATTGGAGTGAAAAAAAAATCAAACACCACTACAGATTCAGGCTGAAAATCTAGCAAAGACTTACTCAATAAGGTGAGTAACTATGACATAAGAATAGTGAAACATTGGGATATATTGCCCATGGATTACCCATGGTTTAGCTAGTTGAGTGCAGGTCAGTAAGGACAAGTTCAGGAAACACCTATCAAGCATGACAGGCATAACAGATTCTACCCTGGAGTTAGAGAAGTGGGTAAGTTTTTTTTTCAGGATCTTTTCCATCCCTAATGTTACATGTATATGATGTCAATCTGTTGGTTTTTTTTGTTGTTGTTGTTTTTTCTATTTCCTCAGGGACAAAATCCTTGGGAATTCAAGGTTCTTTCTTCCCCTCAAGTTGTATTTTTAATATTTGCTGGTAGGCTGAAGCTGTCAACTGCATTCTTCAGCTGAAATTGAAAATAGCTTCCCAGATACAAGTATCTGACTATTTTATAGTCATTTATTTAGAGGAAATACAGATGTCAATTTTTTCTCTCCCTGTATATATTTTTGAAACTAATAATTTGCTATAGAGCTAAGACTATTTCATGTTGGAGAAAGCAGAAAGTACAGAAATCATCCCTGAAACTCTTTGGTGACCCCCTTCTCCTATTTTTTCTAAATGGCTTACATTTCTTTTGCAGCAGGCCTTAAAATTCTGAAAATTTTGAATGGCGACTTACAATACACTTGGTGGTATGTGCTGCAAGATGCCAATACATGCATGTCAACAGAAAAGTAATTTAGTATGGAATAAAAGTTTTGTTACAAAAAAAGAAAAGAAAAAATATATAAACTGGCAAATGTTTTTAAACTAATGTCTGGAAGGTACTGAAATCTCCTATGGCATGTGTTAACGATGACCAGACAAAATGCCCATACTCAAATGCTTCAGGCACACTACTACAAAGGAACTGAACTTTTCACTAAATAATTTATGCTAAAATATGTATTTTCTGACATTAGATTTCACTGCTTGGAAAGAATTGACCTGATTTACATAATATTCTTATGCTGAGGATCTGACTCTATAAAAGGTCTAGCTTAATAATATGTTTTTAACATAACTTATGTCAAATTAAGCTGCATCCTAGAGTATTTTCCATTAATCAGTAACTGTGGGCATAAGTGTTAAAGGATGTAAAACCAGACAAATAATGGAATTATCACTGTCCTTGCAGCTAATACATAGCTATATAATTTGGAACGTTTTTTTACAAATTACTTTGTGTACATTTCAAATGAGGGAACCAGGAGAATAAATCAGATTTTACTGCAAGATTTTCAAAAAGTCAGTAGGAACTGTTTTTTGATGAAATAAGGTAGGAGAGATTGGGAAAAAAACCCACACACAACAACAAAAAATAACAAATCCAAGCAACCAAAAATACTTTCACATTTCAGCAGTTTGTTGCACTTTGCTTAAAATAATATTTATATTATGCATTTTCCCAGTCTAGTTTTTGCTAGTTGAAACTAACTATTCTTCATTTCTATGCTTCCACTGTAGATACAATCTATAAACGTTAAATTACTGTAACAATTTTTTTTTCAAAATTATTCTTTTTTAAATATGGGAAACTGAAATATTCAGCAGTTACATGCTACATCTATGGACAGAGTGTGAAGGCAGAAAATGAAACTGAATTTCCTGGCTATTAACCTAGTACATAAAATGAAAAGTGTTAAAAACAAACTATCTATTCTAAAACAGTTTTCCAGGAAAGTGAACAGCTTAAATATAAATAAAATACTTTTAGAAGTATATAGAAAGTAAAAATGCAGGTTACCAGTTATCATAACAAGAACAGCTTAATCTGAATCATTAATATAGGGTATGTAGGTACTGGATCGACAACAGAAAAAGTAGAGTGTAAAGTAGATTATGCTTAAACTCTGCTTGGTACCTAGTGACAAGTTGATTGATGATAGTTCCTGCCTGTTCTCTGGTTCACAATTTAATTATGCTTTTGATACAGTTAAAAAAAAACCAACCTGGGACAGAAATACAAGTAGTAGGAAGTCTTAACACTTATCTGTTATCCTACAGATCCACAAAAATCAGATTTCAAAGATGTGTATATAAATTGAAAAATCTAGAATACTTTTGTACTAAATGGAGAAAGAAAAGTACTAAGAAGAAAAATTAGAATAAAACAACAATGGTATGAAAAGCTCCAGAGTCTATCGATATTCTAAAAAGGCTTTCTCTGTTGATCTTCAAAGGGAGCACCTAACATCATTCCCAAGCTGATTGTGTATGTTGACTGGGCTGAAAAGGTCTGATTGCCACAGTGTCAAAGCATACAACTTTTTCAGATATGAAAGTCAGAAATCACTTCTGTTGGAGGAAATCTTTGTCAATATAGATAAAAGGTCACTCCAATTTTATCTACAGTATAGAATAAGGTTGACCCTTGGAAGAAATTCTTTGTTGCTTTATGGGCTGCAAAACACAGTCTTTTGACACTTCAATTCTTTTCTGGGTATTCTGTGTGAAGTTGGTTGTTATAAAAAGGAGGCATTATTATGATGCCATGTTTTATACCCTTTCTCACTACCAAAACATATTTTTATTAACTGGTTAACTTCCAATTTGATAACCTCCCTTTCATGATTGTCACCATTTCAGCTATCCATATTCAAATAAAATCATCAAATATAAAATAGTAGGATGGGATTTTAAAATAGGAATTCTTATTTCAAATATTTTTAGCAATCATTTGAATCAATTTAATAGGTAAAGTGAATTTTTCAGACATATTAAATATAGAAATTGCCCTAGGTTTTGAAGATCTCTGATAATTATTACTTTCTTTTTTTCTTTTTTTTTTTTTTATCAACACGTGCAATGGAGACTGCAGTCACTGTGCTAAGTAAGGTTTCTGTCAAGTTGCCTGCATGCAGAAAATACAACTAGCTCTAGTTAGCTATGTCTGAATACTCTTGAAAGTAGTCTCATTAATGATATGTGACTAAGGAAGAATACATTAGATCTGTAAGTCCTCCTTACTCTTCCAGAAGACATGAGTATTTTTCAAGTGCACAGCTGAAAGCGAGGGGATATAGATATAATACATGTATATCTTTATGTGCACATGGAGATTTATGCTGGCACTTCAAAGATTTTAGACTTCGTCTGATGTGAAGCAGAATTTTAAATCGCCAAATAAAGTTAATTAATTTGTGCTTAAACAGTAAGAAAACTAATCAAAGCTTTTCAATATGACTATATTCTAAATCAGTCCTTACATTACCCATCTGCAGTATCTAAAGTTATAATTTAATGCCTATCAGGGAAAACTGTAGAAATGACATAACCCACAGGTGCATTACTTTTAAAAGTAGATGGCAATGTTTTGAAGGTTTCATTGGTTTGGAGCTTGCTTTTTAATTGAAGAAAGAGGAGATGATCATAACTCAGAACTTAACATCATGGAGTATGTACTTATCAGAACAATTTATACAGACTTTAGCACAAGCACATAATACTGCTAATGGAATTTTCATGCTCTACTCTTAAGTACACATCAGAAGATACAAGCCTCAGACTTTGTCTAAAGAAAGTGCTCTCAAATCTCTCACTGAAAAACAACAGGTATGTTTTCAGACTTCTAGAAACATCTGTAGTTTACTTCATATAATATTATTTGGATGATCTTTAATAAATTACTGTGTATTTCACTCTTTTTTTAAAGTCCTTTTGTAGTTCAGGCCTTCTGAGTTTGTAATTTAGCACCTGAAAAGCTCTGCTGCATTTACATGGTCTTTGTCAAGATTTTTTTTTCTTTTTTTTTCAGAATACCTTCACTGTATGAATATAGAGGAGAGATTCTCATTGCCAAGCTGAGATGCTGCAACTCAGTGCTAACTTGGTTTTAAACCAAATGAGGTAGCTTTAGATCAAGTGTTAGGAAGAAATTCTTTATTCAGATGGTGGTAAGGCCCTGGCACAGGCTATCCAGAGTGGTTGTGGATGTCTAGTCCCTGAAGGTCAAGCTCAATGAAGCCCTGGGCAGCCTGATCTGGTGGGTGGAATCCCTGTCACCTTAAAGAGGATGGCCTGTAAGGTCCCTTCCAACCCAAGCTGTTCTATGACTTCACGATTCTCTTAATACCACACTGGAACTCCTGATGAGCACTTTTTCTTGAGGTTTCTCCATTAAATCTATGCAAAGTTCAGACCCTTTAACAATCACATTAACTGCCTACTGTTAAGCAGTTTTAACATCTATGTATATGTATGTTTTCCTGCACTAGTTTTCAGGAAAAAAAAATTACATTGGCAATTAATCTTAGCTTTTCTTAAGCTTTGCTCATGAGAGGGGTGAAGAATTGTTTATTGCATCTGAGAGAGCAATGCTGCTTTTTTTTTTTTACCCATACAATATACATGTTTTTTTTTTCTTTTTTCCCACAGCTCTACTCCTAGACTATGGCCATCACTTCAACTTTTTGTGGATTTTTGCAGAATGCATTAATGATAGAAGTAGCAGCTCCATAGCTGTGATTTCTCTGTTGTCACAAACTAAGTACTGGCAAATATTGAATATTATATGACAATGTGTTAGTCTTTGATTTTCACACTAACCATAGATCTCACTCATCCTAACTACAGACAGCTCATTATAATAATAAAAAAAAATCAAAAACACATGCAATCATACATTCTTATCTATCTGATTTGTCCATGCTTAAATACAAACTGGCCCAATGCAATCAGATTTTTATATGGAACATTTTAATAGATAGTAAATGAGATAGCAGCAGACCATGCTTTTAAAGAAGTCAGTCCTGTTGCAAGAAAAGCTGGCTTTGCACACTACCGTCTCAGCGAAGAAATGGGAGTTTGCTGACTTTATGCAGGATTTTTTCTTATACAAGCTGCTTAAGTGGGTCACTATATCTTATTAGTTTACTGGCTCTGGGCAATTTCAAAATTTGGCTTAATTTTATCTGTGTATACAACTCTTTTATCTCATTGCCACATATTTATGTTAGTTGCAGAAGAAAGTGAATAATTTCACTGTGATTAGAAATCACTGGAATTGACAGGGAAATCAATGTACCTCTAAGAGTGCTGCTACTGAACATAACTTTTACAAATGGAGTATGCAATGAACTATTCTCATTGCCACGTTGGATCATGTTTTTCCAAGGCTTTTTTTTTCATCCTCCATTTTTAAAAATTCTCCTGATAATTTAATCATGGCAGTTTAGCCTGCATTATCAGAAGCAAAATAATTCCTCCTCAAATCAATAAGAGTCTTTCTGTAGATTTTCATGAAAGCCGGACCAGACCACAGGAGTGAACATGCCTAACAGTCCCTCTGGCCAGTTGACACACCATTATAAATACGTAACTTTGCAAAAATCTCTGTTTCCTGCAACTACAGCTGCCAGAGACAATCTACTGTTTTTTTTTCTCCACAGTGCATGAAGGAATAAAACCAGGGTACATTCCTGTCTCAAGACTTGTGATGTCCCCAGTACTCCCATGCTTGAAGATAAAAACAGATTTCTTCAAAAAGATTGCAATCCTTGTCAGTAGAAATAAAATGATTCTGTGAATGCAAACCCAAGGGATTTTAATTCTAAAAGACACTGAAGAATTTCTGAATTAAAAGTTAAGTACACTCAAATACAGCTAATGAAAACTCTAGCAATTTTCCTACCTGTAAGATGCTTTAAAAGAAATACTTTTGTGTATATATCACCTGAAAAAAATGGTGAATGTTCACTATCAAAAGAACAGACTAAATTTTCTCCTGCAACTGTAAGGTACCTGAAAACTTACTGTTCTTCCTAGGATTAGCATTGAAAGGACAGTTGACTAATTTTCTGCAGAGTGCACACTTAAATTTTGTGTATTCTAAGGAACAGACAGCAACAGAAAACTAACGGATTCAGCTATTTACTAAATTAAAAAGTAATAGTGCAAGAGGAAGTGAGAAAAAAAGAGCTGAAATTAAGCTATACCACTATCTGGAGATATCTCTATTCATAGATCTGGACCTTTCTTTAAAGTAGTGTAGAGAAACAGTAGTTTTTGACAAGGAAACTTCTTGTTTTCAACTGTCTTATTTTTAATAACAGAAAATACCTGCTTTTTTAATATTAGCAACAACTATTTACTAATAGTAAATAGTAAATACTAATAGCATCATCTCTCAAAAAGCAAAGTTCTACTGGCTTAAGGTGTTCAGTGACGGTTATAGTGAGAAATGAAATACATTAGAAATGATCACTTCAAGAGTCATATTCACAGAATAAGAACACAGCTGAAGTTGGCAGGGGCCTCTGGGTCCACCTGGAACAACTCCTGCCCAAGCAGCAACACCTAGAGAAGGCTGCCTTAGGCCCATATTCAGGCACCTATTGCAGATCTCCAAGGAGGACACTCCGCAGTCTGTCTGGGGAAAACGTGTCAGTGGTGGGCTTCCTGGTGTTCAGAGGACACCACTGAAAAAGCCTGTCTCAGTCCTCTGTGCACCTTCTCTTCAGCTATTTATATATATTGATGAGATCCCTATGAGTCTTCTCCAGGCTGAACAGTCCCAGCTCTTTCAGCCTCTCATCATAGATGAGGCAATAATACTACACAGCAGTAACTATTTCATTTTGTGCATGGATATTATTAATTCTCAAGAGCAACAGACAGAGAAAACTAAACCACAGTGATAACCTCAATTCAGTCTTCAAAAATTGGTACTGGGAATTCAATTGTTAATAGTATCATTTCTAATTAATATAAAGCAAATGACATAGCAGAAGTACTCTACAGAAAGAACATTAAAATTGAATTTCTATATTTAACTCTTCAGAAACTAAATGGTAGTATGAAAACCTAAAGCTTTCAGTTACATCTTAATAAAAGTCATACTATTAGCTTTTATCCTGCTCTCATTATGCCAATGAATGCCAATGAAACTGGCATTAAATGGCAACTAATCAAAAGCATGTGTCAAGGAATTGAAATCTCGAGCATAAACAGTCAGAAAAAGAGATAAATTTATATCCAAATTAGTTAGAAATTCAGTCTGTAGCTTTAAGATTTTCATTTCAACTTAATATGAAACAAACCTGAGAGGTTACATAACAGTGCTGTTTCTCTTGGGATAGAATTCATCAGACTAATTTTATCTATCTTCAGTGGTTTGTAATAAAGAATATCTCCAGAAGATGCAAATCCAGGAATAACATAAATTCAACTGATTAACTGAAAGTTCCACTCATCATTGGATGGAATTCCTAATCTCTCTTTTATAGAAATGCTGCAATTTCTTTTGTTTGTGAGATATTTCTAAGAATTATACTTTAAATATTATACTATACATTTCCAGGTACTGGAAGTATTCTTGATTTAGTGAGAGAAACCACCTGTATTTCAGGAATGAAAAAGGAACTTTATGTAAATGATAAAACCATTGATTTCCCATGTACTTGAAAAATAATTAAACAGAATTTGTGCTCTTTAAACCTTACAAGGGGCAGTTTGCAGCCTTCAAGATTTTCAGCTGGAGGCCTATTGGTCTGCATCTGAGGAACTTTTGTCTTCTGGGGAATAAATATTTAGGACAGGTGATGAAAGTTCTGTTCAAACAGAAAACATTCCTGTAAATATATATATTATATATATTTGTGTATATATATATATATATATATATATATATATATATATATATATGTTAGCTGGAATCTTCTGTTTTGAAATAAATTATTCAATTTTTTTCTTTTTTTCCTTTACTCTTTCTCTTTTTATTATTGCCAAGTTCTTTAATAATCTGAACATCTTCAATATCACATTTTAAAAGAAAAGATGGATACAAATAATAGATTCATGGTGGAAAGGGAGGAAAACATCAAAGGATGCTATCCTCAAGTATTTTTGAGGACTGTGAAGCTGCCTGTAAAGTCACTTACAACATGGCATGTGGTTGTTTCTTATATCAAACAAATGTCCTACCCACAGCATTTTTCTTTTCAAAGGAAGCTTGTCTCAACTGCATTTGCTTTATCTCATTAAGAGGAAAACATCACCTTTGCTATGACTTCAAACCTAGAGTCTCTCTTGGATTTCTTTCAGTTATGTATGATGGAGAAAGACAGAAGTTATGCAAAAATTCCCAGACAACAGACAACCAGAAAAAAAAAACACCTTTAGACAGCAGCTGTTGGTCTCCTCCTGGTGCTGTTTTACTGACATTTTAACTTTCCCTTTTTGATAGAGCTATGTTTTATTACTGGTTTCTTCCCACTTGTAACATATAATGAAGTATCAGGAAAAAAAAAAAGGTATCTGCTGCTAAACTGACTTCCTTCATTATAAAGCTGGCACTTGATAACTTGTGGTTTCAATTTAAATTAATGTCTTACTTTCAATTTTATTTTGGTGAAGAGTTATCTCAGTTGTCATTCACAGATACCTGCCTTACAAAGCTTTAAGATTTTGTTTGTTTTGTTTTGAATAAGACATGAATAAATAGATAAAAATAATCAAGTATTCTACCTGGAGTTGGTCAGCTCACATGCTGCACTGAATAAGAATTTAGAGGTTGTTATCTCAGCTCCGGCAGACAGCTGGTGAGAGAGACAGGCAGCTGATATATTCAACAATTCTATTTTCTATCATTACACAGTGAAGCTAGAGTGAGCCATTTTATTTTCCTTTTTTTTTTAATCATTTTACATGTAACCTAAGCATGATTTTAAAATATAGTTTAAGTTTGGAGGCACCTCAGCAACTTGATGTTAAACTGTAGTTTCTCGAAATTTCAACTCCAGATAAGTCTATAGGTATGTAAATAAATGTACTATCTCATTCTTAGGATCACAGTAGTAATTATAAAAGAGAGATGAAGCAAGAAAAATAAAATTAGATACAGTATAATCGTCTAGGCAACAGAGGATTCAGATAATATTGTCCCATCCCTGTTTTTCTTAACAGTGTGATATGATCATAAGAGCTCTTTACAGGAAGCTATTACAGCTAAATGTGTAAATTTACTACATGTTAAAGGTAGAAACTAGAGAAGTGTGAAATGGCGAAATGTAGAACATAGGAAAGTGTGAATTATAGCTTTAGGGAGAAGTAAGCAGTTGTGAAAAAGAGTCAAAACAGTGCAATAATATAGTCGAAATTAATGGCGGTGAGTCACCAAATTAGAGACATTACTGATTTGCATCTTCTTAGTATGCCCCATTCTTTTTCTAGCTTTTATTTCTCCCCCCACCACCAAGAAAACAAAACAAACAAACAAAAAAAAAACCTCCAAAAAAAATTCCCAATTTGCTGATAAATAACACAAATAAAGTACAATTAGTAATACTTTTGCCAAGATAATTTATTTGAACTACCTGCATTCCAGCATACCCTGTGAGGGACTGTAGTATTGTTATGCATTTTAATCCCTTTCGAGAAAAAAATGCTCAAAATTGATCTAATGTTTTTGATTGAAAAAAAAAAAAATTAAACCTACAGTTTTTTCTTACACTATATGTTACTTTATCATTTGAATAATTTATATTGTTGAGAAGAAAATGCCTTTTGTCTGTGATTTCTTAATCACTTCATTTCTAAATGAGAAGATTTAACAGAATATACAGACAGCTATAGTTAATGTTTAGTTTATAGATTATGTGCATACTCTTGCTCTTAGGCGTTTTCACAGAACTGTATGTGCATAAAAATAACCACGAAAGGAGAAGAAAAAGCCTGAAGGTCTCTCCCTCATTAAGGACATATACATGAGGTTGATAAAACTTTAGTTACAGTTTTCAGCTTCATTTTCTTACTTGTGGTCAATATGGGATTGTGAACCAAATCCTCCATCTCTCTATTCCTCCATCTCGCTCCATCTCTGTATTTATGTAATATTCTGTATCTCTGGTTTATTACTTAGCTGGCTGCAAATAAGGGGACACCAGTATTTTTAACAATAATAGCACTTGCTGAGAAAGTGCATAACTGGCAGTGGGAACAGTTCAGCTTACGTTTCTGCCCTTCCAAAAGAACAATGTAAAAATTACAGAAAAGACAGAGATCTACAGTTGGTAGAGTGTACAAGCGCTTTCTTTATTATCTGTTCATAGACATCTAATGCTTTGGCAGTCTTCCAAACATGCATATATAATACAGGGAACCACTTTTCTCATAAAAAGAAGTGTTTGCTGGCACGAATTTCAGACTTGGTTGGCTATTTTTTAAATCAGCAGCTAAACCTCAGCCCCTGCCCTGCCATCACAGATAAAGTGGTCTTTGTTACTTTGGCAGAGCTGAAAGAAAGAATTGAAATTTATTCTATCCTCCTCACTACCCTAGCTTCCCTTAGACCACAACTCCCTAATTAGACTTTCTTTTTTTTTTTTTTTTAATTTGCATTCTTGATATATTCTCTTCTGAACCATGAATGCTTTAACTTAAATGCTATTAGTTTGTCTAATTATGCATCTGAAGAAAAAATCAATGATTCCCTCAGATGTGACTAGATTGATGATCTATTACTTTATGGGTTTTTTTTGTTTCTAAGTAGTTTCATGAGTAATAACAAAAAGTTACTGCTTATTAGAAAGCAGTTCCTTTGTGAACTTTGACTGTGGTCTCAGGCTTTAGGAAACAGGTTTTTACAAATCACACACGGATCCTTTGCAAATAGTTCTTGTTAGCTTCATTCAGCTGAGAGGCTGAATGGATATGGAAATGATCAGGCCCAGGCAACACAGACCTATTACAACTGTCAGACAATCAGTGAGCCCAAAAATGAGCTTTGAGCCTGCCATGCAGTTTCCATAAACAAACTAAAAAACAATGCTTACAGTGCTGTGATTCACATGAATTATTAGCGCTTTTCATCAGGTTTTCTGTTGCTTTTTCTGCATGAATTGTTCTTAATTACACTCAAATATAATATAAATACTATTGGTTATCCCTGGGGTCCTCAAAAGAATAATATAATTTTCATATTCTCTGTAAATGAAAAGAAAAACACAGAAAAAGAGTGGTTCCAGGCAAATAAAGATAGAAAATGTGGAGATTAACTGCATAAACTCTTCAGCTGTATAACTGTGTATTAATTTAATTGATGCCTTCTGTCAAAGCAGAAGTGCAGTCAAAACTAACACACACCACTCACATTAGTTCTACTTACTATTACCTTGCCCACTGTGAAGAGCACTGTATGTAGGCTGACCTGTTGTAGGCTACAAGACTGTTCTTTGGACTGCAAGACTGTTCCTTCCTACTACCTTTTCCTCTCCATTTTGGACTAAAATTAATACAAGGGCTAACAAAGGAAAGTCACTGACTTATGTGTTAGGCCATGGAAATATAATCACCCCAGATAATACAGCTGCTTTGGCTGAGTAAAACTGGTTTATTAGTGTGAAGGTTGCCAGGCAACAGCCATTTGGCAGGTGCCTGTTATCCTTTGATGAAAGCTGATCAGGGAGTCACACTGAAGAAGATTGGATCATTATAAAAGAACAGCAATTTGCCCTTATGGCTTAAGTTGAGGGGATCTAATATGGCAAGTGTCTACTGAGATAAGAAGTAACTATTTTTTCTCAGCGTAGAGGGAGAAAATTCTATTTTTTTACAGAATTTTGCAGGGAAATGACTGATCTAGCACACTCTTGGGCCCTGTGCAGGGCCTCGAGGGGCTCTTGATCTCTCCTGTGCTGTCTGCGAAACCTTCCAGTTCTCTGCTGCTCTGTAGTTTCTTCTTTTTCTCTCACGCAGAAGCAATTAGGAACCTTGCATGATACATAACGTGTTCAACTTACAAGACTGTGATATTTACTGAAACTCTAGAGGGAGAGGGGTTAAAAATGGGAGAGCTTAGTCTGTGCTTTGTATAGATAATACTGTAGACAAAGATCAGGCTAAACTTTTCATAATAAAAAACAATCCTGCTCAAATAGGAAATGTCCATGTTACCAGTGTCTAAAATCCCCCATAAGCTATTTTATAAGTAAGGAGCAAGGACTGTTCAGTCAGTTGATATCACAAGGCCCCATGTTCCAGGCTAGGTGAGCACTTTCTAAATATGGAACTGATTTTTCACCTTCCAAAGGCCTTTACGACATGACTTGCATTCTGTTACACCATAACTCAGGAGAGTTATAAATAGAGCACAGGAAAAGACTAAAAAAGCATATGCTGCTAAAATGAAATGTAGGTGGAAGATATTCTTTCATTACTTACAAGGGAGTTGATGTTCATCAACTATGGTCAGACAGAGACCATCTTTTTATGTGGTCTGATAGTGACAGGACAAAAGGCTTTAAAATAAAAGAATAGAAATTTAGGTTAGATGTTATGTGGAAGTTACTTACTCAGAGGGCAGAAAGGCCCTGGCACAGGCTGCCCAGAGAAGCTGTGGATGCTCCATCCCTGGAGATGTCCAAGGCCAGGTTGTATGGGGCCCTGGGCATCCTGAGCTGCTGGGTTGCAACAGTGCTCATGGAAGAGGGGTTGGAACTAGGTGGTCTTTTTAGGTCCCTTCCAACCCAACCCATTCTGTAATTCTAAATTTTAAGAAAGTTCTTTTTTAAAAATCAAAATAAAAAAAAAGGAGCAGAGGGTAATCACACTGTGCTTAGATTCCTGAAATCACTTGACATCTACACTAGCTGACATAATCTTTCCTAAGAAATTCAGACTCTTCATGTCTGGAGGTACTACTATCTACTGGGTCTAGCTACTCCTCAAAACTGTTCAGGATTATTCAAGGGAGTACTCCTATGCCTATATGTGGTGAAAGAGCTGACTTATGCATCTACGTCAAAATCACAGCTGCTCTATTGTCCTTCTTGGCTGTATTTCAAAAGAAAAAGAAAAATGATGTAGCTCTGGATGGATTTTGACAAAAACATGTAACTACAGCCCTGGATGGGAAACCTCAGCCTCTGAAAGACCACAGTATATCATTGGCTGACTTGCAGGTCGCGTAGAGTGGTTCCTTAAACACACTGTCTGATCTTTCTTTATGTGCTCCTAGCCATGCTGCCACAACTCCTTCCTCACACTGGCCCTGGTTTCACTGAAAACCATCATTAGCTACTTCAGTTCACTGAATTCAAGTAAAATTGCCCCACTTCTCTTGCTGCATTAGTTTTCTGCCAGGATAGTGAATGAAATCAACTTAAAGAGGTGCCTGATGAGCGACAGAGCAGACAAAGCACATGTCAGAAGTGAAAAAAAGGACCAAGCAAAAAGGAGAATTTCTCTTTTGCCAGAAGTGAACTGTTTGACTGGCTTACCTCATGTCACATTACATTATGAGGATTATTCTGGCTAACATGTCAACTTCTCAAGCTAAGTTTAGGCAATTTTGACTCGAAATCTTACTTAGTCTGTACTATAATTTTAATTCAAGAAACAGATGACTAAGTACACCACTGTTCGCTTACTATCAAAATACTTTTTCTACTCCTTAAAGAGAATAATAATAATAATAATAATAAACAATCAGAACTTAGAGATATTCAGTCAAGAAGTTCTGATATGTTGTTCAAATTTTGAGCAAATGAATTTTAGTCATAGAAATGTCAAAGAAATCACAAGTTAGACTTGGAAGTTGAGTTGTCACACTGAATGGTAATATATTTCATATAAAATAGAAAACAACTTGTTGACAGGGTTACCAGAAGCCCTTGATGAAGAGGCAATTAAATGAGACAGTCAAGGCTCTGCCAACATCCTTTGCAGTAAAAACCACTCATCCCTACACAGTACTTTGTGCAAATGTGATAATAGAAAACTAATTCCAAACTTTGCAGCCAGCCTGCAACTCCTGTAGTAGTTTATTTATTTGTCAATTATTATTATTTTTCTGAGAATGTGACTTTGGGCAAGGCTTCCAAGTCTTTTTCTTTTTTTTTTTTCCAAAATAATTTAATATTTATAACGTTTTCTGCATTTCATTTCCAAGAACTAGTGAGTTTTCAACTTAATCTGAAGTCTCTTACATAAAGTTGAGAAAAAGTATTGATTTTTCAGCTTTCCATGAGCCAAGAGTGATTACATTTTATTTGGAATATTCTTTTCCATTATTCTCTCTACTAAAATCCTTCAGTGACTGAGTAAGAGAGCATCTTGTGGTTACTTAGTAAAGTTTGGAGCAGAAATCCTCCTAAATTTCTATTTCATTGACACATTAGCTTTAGGTAGTTTGAAACTGCTTTTCAAAGTTATTGAAGCACTTGAAAATGCAGATAGACCACACTGGGACTGACAGGTGCCCTTGAACAGTTTGAAAGAGTTTCTACTTCAATGCTGTACCCAATGTGTCTCAGAAAAGCACTTACCTGCATCCTTAAGCACCTGACTTTCACATTTTTGCAAACTGCCCCTGTACTGGAGTTCAAACATTTTCTATGTGTATTTTGCTTCATGTGTCTCTCAGGTAGCTAGGTGATGTCATGCACAGTGTATGTTCCACCACCTATTTTATGAATTTACTTGTGAATGTCACAAATGACTGAAACATAGCAGCTTATTTTTATCATAGTTTTAAGCGTTTTTTTTTCTGCTGAGTTTCTCCATGAAAAAACTGTAAGTAAATTATCCTTGTTTTTTATACTGTCATACCATGGCAAAACATATAACTTTCATAACTGAAGCTATAGATTTAAGATCATCTGTTTCTATAAAAGCTGATATTTAGTGGACAGAGGTCCTGAACTTTTTAGATACAACAATGAATGTCCTAAAACTTGAACCTAAGAAATCCCTTACTAACACATGGAAGAACTTACATATGGTAAGGGTGACAGAGAACTGGAACAGGCTGTCCTGAGAGGCTCTGTGGAGTCTCCTTCTATGGAGATATTCAAGACCCATCTGGACACCTACCTGTGTAACCTACGGTAGGGTGCCTGATTTAGCAGGTGGGTTGGACTCAATGATCTCTAGAGGTCCCTTCCAAATCCTGTGATTCTGTGGTTCTGTGATGAAATGCTCAAATCTTTGTTGCTTCTTGAAAACAAACATGTTTGGATGACTTCTTTGGCAGTGAAATATTAGTTTTCTATAGCCAAGTCTGACTTACTGTAGCCTTACTATACCCCATGAATACCAACCTAATATCTTTCAAATGACAATGGATCCTCTGAGACCTCTTGAAGTGCTGCAGCCTTCAGTCATTCTTCAAGAAAAATCTCTGCATGGGTAAGAGAAAACTGGATACACAGTTTTCAGGTCATCTTGCAAGCTCCCCAATATTCTGGAAAAACTTTCAGCTAAGATCTGACCTACAGGAGTTGTATTTTAGTTATATTTTCAATACAGATGTTTCTAGAAGATGAACAAAATGACTACTGTCAACAGAAGATTTGTGCATATGTATCATGTACAAGTTTGTTTGTATAAAATGAATCACTTGTAAATAAGCTGAAATGGCTAAAGCAGTCAGGAAAAAAGAGAAATGAAACTTATGCATACATGATCAGTGAGTCCCTATCTTGTCTGCAAATCTGCATCTGATCTGCAAAGGACTATTGAAAAATTGGATAGGATTTAGAGAAATGCCACAGGAATAACTTCAGATTTGGAAGAAACAAAAAAGATTTCAGATGAAAATGTTGAGAAATATCATCTAAAAGATGACTTGATTGTGATATATAGTACTAAGTAGAGGCTTCTGTGTGCTTTGAAGGGTATTAGAGAGGGAGAGACTTTGTCTAAACAGTAAACTCAGAATAGAGATCATAGTTTATTACCTCATTTTTAAATGAGGTTGAAGAGTTCAGGTTTTTTGCTTTTTTAATCATTTTCTGTATGCATATATTAGTTAAACAGCTAATTATTAGATCTAATGCATAAACAACAACAAAATGATGTTGCTAGTCCTGTGCAATAGAGACAACAATCCTGTGGATCCCTTCTGGTTAATTCTTACAGTCTGGGAGGAATTCACTTCAATATTAGAGAACTAACACTATGTGGTGTATATAATATAAATAACATAAATACAACTTCTTGTTTTTGTAATAAATATACATATTCTATAATTACTCATCAGCGTTTTTGTACTCTTGGAAAATAAATCTACTATTTGGTCACTACAGATTAGAAGATTTAAATTTTTCAGTTCACTGACAAAGGAAATTATGTTTCTTCAGTGTGTGTGGAGCCTTGACATCTTAGGTGACAATAAGTTTGCTACTTTTTAAATCATAATGATCTGGATTATGACTTCCTAATCATATATTTAAAGACATCTTATTTTTCTACTTGTCACTTTGGATGCTGCCAATATACTGCAACATGATACAGATAAAATCAAGGAATGTAAATAAAGCTAAAATTATTCACAGATAAACTGGAAGCAGAAAAGTCTACATCAAAAAATCCTTGCATTTCATCTCACCTATCTTCTGTACTAATGAAAACGCTACACAACATTCCTGGAGATATTTAGATTTGGAGGAGACTTCAGGGGAGGTCAGAGCTGTCTAGCTGAGGCTTCTGATCATCAGTGCAAGTTCAGACAATTTCATGTATGTTTTCTGATATACTTCTATAATACTTCCGCAGGTAACTGTCATTTATATTCTTAATGAAATAACATTTTGACTTTCTCTCCTAAGGTGCTTGTTCACCCAGTGGCTCAACCTTTTCTCGTGGTATGCAGAAAATGTTTTGGGTTTTATTATTTGGGAGATGGAATCAAAAACAAAAGCATGAAAGTAGTACTTCTGTGACTGTACAGAGGAGATGGGAAACAATTCAGAGCCAATGCAGTATCCTTCTTCGCTTGCTTGTTAACGCTGCATCATATTACAAGGTGGGGAATGCTAAGAGTATGCACAGCCCTGCTGAAAAGGACTTTCCAGGCTCTGATGGATGGGAAGCTGGACATGAGCCAGCAATGTGCACTCGCAACCCAGAAAGCCAAACTTATCCAGGGCTGCATCAAAAGAAGCATGGCCAGACCAAGGGAGGTGGTCCTGCCCCTCTACTCTGTGCTGTGAGATCTCCCCTGGAATACTGTGTCCAGATGTGGACTCCTCAGCACAGGAAGAGACATGGATGTGTTGGAGTGTGTCCAGAGCAGAGCCACAAAACTCATCCAAGAGATGTAACACCTCTCCTGTGAGGACAGGCTAAGAGAGCTGGGGCTGCTAGGAAGAAAAGGCTCTGAGGTGATCTGATGGTGGCCTTTCAGTATCTAAATGGGAGCAACAGGAAAAAAGGGGACAGACTCTTTAGCAGGGTCTGCTGTAAGAGAACATGGACAAATGCTATCAAGCTTAAATAGAGGAGATTTAGACTGGATATAAGAAAAGGTTTTGTATGATAAGGGTAGTGAAGCACTGGAGCAGCTTACCCAGAGAGGTGGTGGATGTTCCATCCTTGGAGACATTCAAGATCAGGGTGGAGGGGACTGTGAGCTACTTGATCTAGCTGTTGATGTCCCTGTTCATTTCAGGAGAGTAGGACCAGTTGACCTTTAAAAGTACCTTACAACTCAAATGATTCTGTGCTTCTGTAATAATGCTGAGCACTGTAAAGCCTCTCCATGCACTGAAAGAGGTAGCTGCATTTCAGTGATGCATGAAGTAATTCATCTATGTAGCTCATAAAGCACTTAGGGTTCCTTTGGGATAAAAGGCACTTAAAAATGTAAGGTATTAGTATTTCTCATGTGTTTAAGTTGTCAAATCTTCTTACTTTCTTTTCACTCAAATCAGATTTAAAATTCAATTTTGTAGTGAAACCCACAAACGCTAATTCAGTTCAATTAAAAAATCTATTGCCTGCACGTCATTTCTAATGGAGTCAGCTGCTATGGTAGAATACTCTCTTGAATCTTGTACAATATGCTGTAGTGGTCCAGGTTTCCCTGGTGTTTCTACCCATGTGCAGAAACAAGCAGTTATTTGACTGACTCACAATCTAAAAATCCTTCAGTTGGGGTCAAAAAACATTTAGATGTGCCTGCTTTTCTTCTCCAGGATTTGCCACCAGAATGATAATGAATACCTGTAAAGTTCAATATGCACATACCTTCTATACCATGTTCCTTCTCACTCTCTTCCCACTCTGCAAGAAGTTTCACTAACTACAGGATGATACAAATGCCATTTGCTGATCCTTTACACGAAGTCCATTTCAGTAATTCTAACATTGTTGAAGACAAGTTGTACAAGACATTCTAGTTAAGTGCTTTAGTGTGATAGGATTGCATTCAGGAACTGTGACTGACATGTATGTCAACAACTGCTGTGATTTAAAAAGGGGGTAGTTAAGGAGAGAAATGCTGGAGCTCTGTCTGTTAATTAAGTTCTACACAAATTCTTGAGCTGGGAGGCACTTGGGATCCTCACTGCTGAAGATGGAATGGAGCTGGATATGGTTGAAAGTTGGAACACCACAATAAATATAATTTTATAAATATTATTGTATGATTTTGTAAAATCTTTACTTTCAATTATTGAGTAATGAGAGACTGAAAGAGGTATATAATTATACAAATAAAAAAAAAATCAAAATATATCACAATAATTATTTTTTTATATTCAGAAATTTGTAGAGATGCAAAAGACTATTCTTCAGAAAATGAGTGTTAAAGCCTAAAAGCTTTCTTGACTGCCAAAACTTCAAATTACCATGGCTTAGAAAGCAGCTGTGATAGTATGATCTGAAGATACATTGCTCAGATCAAGCAAATAATTTGCATGCTAAGCATCCTAAGAACGTGAAGCCATTTAGTCAATAATCCATATTTTTATGATTTATTTCTCTTTTAATTAATGCTGAAGCTTAAGTTGTAGAAAAAAATCACCTAACGATATTCTCTAAGTCTCCTTAATGGAGGACCATCACATGTATTACCCTAGCATAAGGGAAGTGAGTTAAAGACAGGGATTTAGCTTTAACTGTGAATTTTCTGACTTTTTCAGGCTTAAACAAGACCCTTAATATTACTTTAATGTAGGTTTTGGTGGTATAATTCTTCTTAATTCTGTCCACTGCAGTCCTTTGATACTTTATGAATTACTTATCTCACATTAATAAGGCTTAACATGGAGTATTAACCTCCTATACATTCCTAATTAGTTTTTAATGAATTTTAGTTTCCTTGTTAGAAAAAGAGCTAGCTAGCTAACTACCACAAATTTAATCTCCATTACTGGAGCATAAGACAACCACCCCTGGGGATGCATGTCCTTGAGATTTTCACGTTAAACAAGCAGCTTTATAAAAGAGTCAAGAAAACTTAATACGTGTGCCTTGGCTTATCCCCTCAATTTCGATGGTGTAATGAGTCCTGAACTATTTATAACTAGTGATACAATATACTATATAAGCTTTAAGAAGTTACTATAAGATGTTAAGATATTGCAAAAATTTTAAAGCCAAATTGCTCTTCACTCGTCAGCTTAATACACTGGAGCAAGTAGAGAAAAGAACAATGAATTAGTGCATTTTTTAATATAAGCTCTAATTCAACAATAGCAACAGTCATGATATTTTTGTAATGTAAAACATAATTTCCTTTTTTGACATAATTGTCATACTTCTTTCTCCGAATAGCTTTAAATGTGAATGAATTTTAAGAAAAGTATGTACGGGCTATAATCTGTTTTGTGTGTGTGTAATATAAGCAAAAAATGTTGCAAGTAACAATTTTGCAAGAGAGCAGCATGAGTATGGGTTACATGGGTCTCATGCTTTGGTATTGCTTCAAATACGTAGAGATGGGAATACAGTTTAACAATTACTACATTGGGACAAGAAAAACAAAAAGAACAGCATCTCATTATGAACTTCAGCAGTAACTCAATAACAAATTACGGAGAGATTTTCACTGACAATATACAGGATGCTGCTGAAGCAGTGATCAGTGCCAGGCTCAAGACAGAGAAAAACAAACTCTCAAAGCCCTCTGGCTCTATTGGGAGAATGCTACAAGGATGATGGTCTGTATGCTGATTCGTCAATTTCACAACTTCATCTCCTCATTGACTTACCTCTAAATAAAGCCATATAATTTTGCATTTGGAAACACAGGAGCTATTTGTCAGTACCTTACACATCTGCAAAGCTGAGAGAAGGCACGACTCTTTGGGGATGGTATAGAAGGTCAGCAGCTGAGGGCTTGATTCTCAAGTGCTTATTCTCTATCATTGTTCTACCAAGTCCACAGGCACTGTGGCATTAGATGTGTGATCTTTTACAGTGGGCAACATCTGCAGTACTACAGTTCAGTGAACATCTATATTGCAGTGGTAGGTTGAAGTTACATAGTTTGAACAGTATTATGAGCTGAAGTAGATATTTCTTTACAATATCACAAACTGTTCACTTCTTTGTGTCAGCAAACATGCAAAAATGAAACGATAGAGTTCTAGTCAGGAAAAATGTATATATGTACAAATACACATAATTAGAAGACTTCTCATGCAGACAATCAAGTATGAAGCACAAGTCAGTTACAATCACTAAAACGAAATAGTTCTGAATTGTGAAATAATTTCTACAGCTTTTGACGTGTACAAACAGAAAAAATAAAATATGCTATGTTAATTATTAGTGATGAGAAATAGTCACTATTCTAAGCAAAACTACACAACTGAGTATTTTAATGGCTGCATTTCTAAACCAAAAGTAGACATTCTTCCCTCTAAATCAAAACCAACATTAAAATCTGCATATGCAGAAGGAAAGCTTAGTGAAGCAATGACCTAGCTATGTCCTGCATTACCAATAAATTTCACTCATTAATCTCTTAACTCACAAACTGCAGTAGTAAATACAGTTATCCTGCATTCATTAGTTAAACTGCATACTGCATGTTACAGAGTGAGACCAATCACTGTGTGGCAGCTGATGGGAAACAGACCAGCTGAAAATGAAAGGCTATCCAAATTCACAAAATGCTAGAGGCAACTTAATCACTGAGCCTGACACACAAAGTACAGACACCATATACAGATGTGGTTTAACTGAGTTCGCAACCTTATTAACTCAATTCATCTAGGGGTTAGCGAGCAATAACTTGTACAGTGCAAATCATCAATCCTACCCATTAGAGGCTGTCATCAGCCCATGCCCCATCCATGACTGGTCTCAACCAGCATAAGGCTCTCTTGCACTCACTTCGCATGATGGTTGAGGGGAAAATGGAGTTCCCTCTTCAATAGACAGAGAAACAACAAGTGCTTCCTTTTCCCTAAACCAGCATCACATTCTCAGGGTGTTATGTACAGGCTAGTTGACTAGATGGCTAATGTCAGGAGGAATTAGCAATTCACTGAACTTCCTTCATCAAACACTGTTATTCAGATGGTTAAGACAGCCATATCTACTTCCTAGTTTTAGAGAAATGCGCCTTCTTTAGACCATTCTGAAGATTAATGTATTTACCTGGATTATCAGAAGGGCTCATGTGGCCTTCTGTTACACAGAACACCATTACTACCTTGCTCTCTCCCCTACTCATTTCTACATCTCCCCCATTAGCAGGGAGGAAAAGAATGATAATCTGATTATCAATTTGACTGTTGATGTGGGTAAGGATACACATCTTGCATTTCATTTGCTAAAAACGATGAAGATATTCTAAATATGCATCTGCAACCACACCATTCTATCTGAAACAAACCAGGCTGACTTAACTTTGAGATCAATGTTATATCATTATGCTGACCTTTAGATCTGTTTGTTTTACTACTTTCTCAGTATGACTGCATAATTTTTATATAAATTTTTGCTAACTCTTAAAGCATGCAGAAGTTTCCTCAAAGGACTATGGTAATTTCATGCAGTGATTACCTAACAGAGATTTCTTGTACTTTTCTGGTACTGCTTTTTTTCTTGCTTATCACAGATGAATTGGCTAATACATATATGCTTTCAAATTATATCACAATGTGTTTGTTTTAAAACAAATCAGCATTAGATATTCACTAATGCAGGTACAATATCATCAATAAAACTGTAAAATTAAACAGTACAGTTTAAAAAAATAGCAAAATGCTTAAGTGCTGAAAATATTAATTGCAGCTTTTGCTAAGTCTTAGCATGTACTGATCTTTTCTTTAAAGCTTTCAAGGCTATGACAAACTTTTTAGTATTTAGACCATTCAGACTCTTCTATTTAACACACATAACTGACAAATTATCCAACAAATATTGTGAGAAAAGATACAAAGCAAAAGAATCAAAAAGTAGACATTACCACATGAATAGTCACTTCTTTAGTAAAATGGGGCTATTTCCTGCAAGACAGAAGGGCTGAGTGTATTGCTACAATTAGTAGGTGTGGACTGTCCATCAAAGCACATTTTCAATGACAGAATAAATTAAAAGTTGTACTAGGGCTTATCAATCAAACTTTGAGCAGGAGGTTGTAATGGATGACCTCACCAAGTACATTTTTACCTAAGTAGTTCATAAATGATGAGTTTCTGAAAACATGCAAATAGGAAGATAAAAGGATTGAGGATAGGAAAGAAGAAAATGTAGACTATGAAAGGAGTTGGTAACAAAATTTCTGTCAGAATGTACAGCTAACTGGCCGTTCAAGGGAAAGAATAAAGAAAAGATGAGGCCCGTAATTAGCAGTGTTCCTCAGGAGTCAGTGCTGGGCACAGTCCTGTCCAAGATCTTCATCAATGACCTTGATAAGGGGATAGAGTCCACCCTCAGCAAGTTTGCTGATGATACAAAGTTGGGAGGAATGGCTGACACGCCAGAAGACTGTGTTGCCATTCAGCAAGACCTGGACAGGCTGGAGAGTTGGGCAGAAAGGAACCAGAGGAGGTTTAACAAGAGCAAGTGTAGAGTCTTGCACCTAGGGAGGAATAACCGCATGCACTGGTACAGGTTGGGGAGTGACCTGCTGGAGAGGAGCTCGGAGGAGAGGAATCTGGGTGTCCTGGTGGGTGACAGGTTGGCCATGAGGCAGCAGTGTGCCTGGTGGCAAAGAAGGACAGTGTGATCCTGGGGAGCATTGTGATCATCAGGCTGAGGGAGGTGACCCTCCCCTTCTACTCTGCTCTGGTGAGGCCTCACCTGGAGTATTGTGTCCAGTTACGGGCTCCCCCATACAAAAAAGACAGGGATCTCCTCGAAAGAATCCAGCAGAGGACCACAAAGATGATACAGGTGTGGAGCACCTCCCTTACAAGGAAAGGCTAAGAGACCTGGGTCTGTTCAGCCTTGAAGAAAGACTCAGAGGGGATCTGATCCACGCCTATAAATATCTAAGGTGTGGGAGGCAAAGGCACAAGGCTGGACTCTTCTCATCAGCTTGTGGTGGTAGGACAAGGGGAAACAGCCACAAATTGAAGCATAGGAAGTTTCATACAAATGTGCATGGGAATTTCTTCCCAGTAAGGGTGATGGAGCACAGGAACAGGCTGCCCAGAGAGGTGGTGGAGTCTCCTTCTCTGGAGATGTTGAAGACCTGTCTAGATGCCTACCTGTGCAAACTGACTTGGCAGGAGTGTTCGACTAGATGATCTTTAGAGGTCCCTTCCAGCCTCTAAAATTCTGTGATTCTGTGAAAATAGTTTGATGACATAAATGATCTTGGAGATGTGTGTAGCAGCTCCTTCAGTGCTTCTGTTAGCAGAGTCTCAACTTCAAGTTGGATGGAACCCCACACTAAATTTCTTTCCCTCATGAGTTCTCAGTATCCTCAGGGAATTAATCTTTTACTTAGATGATTAATGTTGTTTACAAATTCTTCTCTCAACAGTTTAAGCATGATGACATGAACAATTTCATGCCTTGAATGTTATTCAGATGAGCTCTTGACTTTAACTAATCTCATGGGGACTTAAGATTAGTGATTCAACACTATTCTTCAGACTGTCTGAGGATGTGAAGATTTTACCTTTTGCTGAGTATCTTTCCTGCATGCGAGATTCTGACTTTCCACAGTTAGTATTTCCCTCATATTGATCAGCAATTCTGCACTGAGTATAACAACACATTCTTGATATGGCTAGATTTGCTTCCTTTGGTGAAGTTGAATGCCCTAAAAGTTCCATTCATCTTTTTGCTTTGCAACCACATACATGCAATTTCTGAACCACAAGTAAGAAAGCTTGCTGATTTACAGGAAAGGAGTTGGAATACCCAAGATCCACAAATACTACTGTTAATTCTCAGTGAGGAACAACATGCTCCCACTGAAGAACGATGCTTTATCTACTTCCCTGTTTGCAGCTATCCAGTCTTCACTGTACCACAATAGCACTAAAAGTTAATAGACCAGAGATAGTTTTCACACTACCGAATACTGAAGTGATTTCTTTGTAGAACATAATAGGATATTTGGAAAGGCTTCTATGCACAATCCCACCCTGTTCAGTCTTTGGGCAGTTTTTCCAGTACAATCCAAAAAGTACACCTCTGGAATGTTTTAGGAAGATCACAGTTTATGGTTATTTGTGTTTCTGTTTAAAAAGATTTGAATAACATGGACTGAAATATAAAATTTGAAAGGAATCCAGATGCAGAGGTTTAGAATTATGGGGTTTATTTTTTCTTTTTTTTTTTATGTTTTGCTAATTTCAGACAGAAAAATAAAGACTGAAACTTCAAAAGCAAAATAAGCACCTTGAAAAAAATACTATGTATACACATTTCTCTGAATAGTTAAGGGATTGAAAGTTTCTAAAGATACATTATCCTTGAAAATCTCATTAAAATAAAAAGTATGTATCAGTTCACTTGGGCATAGAAGTATTTGCCACCAGCAGGATTAAAAGAAGAAAGAGAGGAAGGAAAAGAGGGACTAGTATAGAAATAGCTGAAAAAGAATCAATACAAGTACATTAAAAAAAAAAGAAAAAAGAAAACATTGTCTGGAAGAATCAGATAAAAGAATGGCCTTGCCTTTTTATTTTTTTAACATATTCATATTTTCCCTGCTGAAAGATTTATAGAATTCTGTAATCTTTGTGAGACAATTGAGAATATTATTCCTATTAATACAGTACATTACTACATTTAGTGGCAGCTCTCCTCCCCCTCCCACCAAATAATCAAATAAAAGTTCTTGTAGTGTACACATTAACCACAGAAACATCTTTACAGTGAAGAACAGCTGCACAATAGATTATCACTGTTGAAGCCTACAAACAGCTGTTTGTTTACTTAGATATTTAACATGCTAATTTATATGAAATCTTGTCAGAGAAAGTACTCTGGGTATCTGAGTACCAACACAATGGTCCCTGTACTTAATGACCACTTGTGATCTGATCCACACATACTTCACTGCACAACTCTACACACTGCATATAACTTCTCCATTCTGCAAAAAGAATGGAAATGGATATGTAGAATGAAAGTGTTTTTTTTCTTCTACCTCTGCAATATAAAAGCACTGCATATGTATTTCATGTTCAACCCTATAAATTGCTTTATACGTTTTAATTAATTCTTAGATGATCTTTTGAATATTTATCTCTCATCTTGTTTAAAGTTATTACCTTTACTGTTCTTGGAAAAAACAAGAGCCTGCGTCACAGAAAAGAAATGCTCTAGGTAATTCATTGCTGTGATTCATTTTTTTAGCCAGTGGGCTTCATTCACTGAGATACATTCCTATCAGTCTAAAATTGCTTTCTTTCCTTTTAAGAATATGTTTATATAATTTATTTATAAAACAGTCATTATACCATAAATTGAACATATTCTCCTCCTTTTGGTGGTATGACAAAGTATATTGCAAGAATTATAGGTAGTCATAGTTCAAGGCCCAATCCATCCCCATATTTATGAGATTTTCTGATCTGTAGTGAAAAGCTAGTTCCACATTAAGTTGACCTATTGAGTCTGTCACTATGATTCTTCAAAGGGAAAAAAAAGAAAGAGTAGCTCAAAGCAAGTGGTTTCTATGTCATGAGCTCTCATTAACTCAGCTTTTTCTACCAAGGGTCCCAGGCATTGTGAAACACTGCAGCTATTACAACTTCCCTTAATTGCTGAATTTCAGGGTAACATAAAGGTAAAGCAATATCAGCTGAGAAGAATTGCCTCCTAGGCAGTCCTTTTGAAATTATTTTTTGGGTAACGGATGTTCAGTCAGGCAAGAATTTTGATAGCATTTTTAATTTAGAAGAGACTGTATTATTTGCATATTTCCCACAAAGTAGTGTGTGTAGGGGGGAAGGGGTAGGGAACTAAAGTTCTTTTTGTTGCTGTTTTTTGTTTTGTTTTGTTTTTTTCTAATCCAAATATTTGACTATTTTAGAAATGCAGTGTTAACCTAATGGATCAAATCTCTTTAAAATCTTTCCCTGTAGAAACTATCTGGTTTAGCTGTATCTTCTGCAGTATTTTAAATGATTTGACTTAGAGGTATAAAATGTTTTTTTCCATTTGCCTAATATAATCATCTAAATTCCCTAGACAGTCAGAGGAGAAACCCAAAAAATTTACAACTGTAGTTTTAAGATTCAATTTATATATGGGTACCTCCAGAGAGAAGCCAGCCCACATAAGTGCACTGTCAGCTTCTTCAAGCAGGAGCATGTATAGTAAACAAGAAGTTTTCCTGCCTCTCGAAAACCAATCTGACCCTAGCCTGACTTACAGAGCTGGATGCCCTGGTGTGTGTGCTGTAATCATAGAAAAAATGACAATTTTCATTTTTCTTAAGTACCTAAACACAACTGTATGGGAATCCCCCATGAGAGCTCCCTCTTTTCTGTTGAAACTTCAGTAGCGTACAACCATGAATTCAAGAGTCATAGATTCAGACACAGTATGCCACAAGCTGGCTTCAGTTTTAATCTAGTAAGAAAAGCAATCGTAACAGGAGGGTTATAAAGCTCAGATTTGCTATTATAAAAATATATATATATATATTCATTTCATAGTATTAAATTAAAAAAAATATCAGACCTTGATGAAGCATTTTTTCACTGAGCTTAGCTATATCAACTGAGTCTAGTAATACATGCAATTCACAACTAGGCAGACAAGCTGATATCTTGAATTTAGAAGTCTTCAACAGGATTTAGGAAGACATACACAAGATGAAAGATGGGACTATAATGCAAGATCGTATGTTTACATTAATATCACTGATCTGTGGAGGTTGTTGCTAAAAATACCAAAACAAGTGTTCTGTCTTCTGCTATAGGCAAAATAAATAAAGCCTACATGAAGCCCAAAGGGAACGTGATGGAAGAATGGAGAGATGGATAATAGGAAGGATTAGAGAGTAATACCATATCATTAGTTGATTAGAAAGTCAAAAGAAAGAGGAATTAGTTCAGATTTCAGGTCACAGAAAAGAAGATTAGTAAGGGTAGTAGCAATTGTTGACCTTCGTTAACAAGTAATGTCCATTCTTTTAAGGGAGAAAACTCAACATGCATCAGTACTTGTAAACATAAAAAAGGATAATATCACTGTTATTCTCTGCATCTGGTGTTCAACATACACCAATAGAGCATGAAAGACAGAGCAAGGCTGCCTGTTGAGGATCTAATTTAATATCTACATGGTAATGAATAGCTGAATTCACAATCTCACAACTGGGATAAAATTTAGAATAAGTATTTTGGTAAGTGCAACAGAAACAGAATTTAGTTCACCATTGCAAAAAGGATTAATTTTTGACTATGGGAAAAATCCAGCCAAAACTGTCATAAAGAAAACTTCAAATCTAATAGTGTAAGGAAATAATAACAGACGCAACTAGGTAAACAAGTCATCTTACATTTGAATCAATTAAATACATAATATACAACCAACCCTCAATTAGGAATATAGTTAATAATGCAAATTAAGAGCCCATTTCCCCCCCCATGTAATCTAAACCAGAAGCTTATGTAGTTGATGTGATCTTGCTTACACTGACACGATTTCACATTCATTACCTCCTTCATTCAGTCAGAGACCACAGCAGCAGAAGTAAATCTTCAGCCTGACTCTCTAATTCAGTAGGAGAAAGCAAACCTGTGCTTTGATACTTTGATAATTCTTGGGTTAAATGCTGCCAGTACCAATGATTTTTCTTTACTTTGACTGGAAAGAGACTAGTCATAACAACAAAAGGTGCTACAAGAGCCAAGAGTGGTTGCTGCTATATAAAGTACAGACGCTACTAGGGACACCTAGAAAGCACTACAAAAATCTCACATAGCTAAAAAAAAAATCTAATGAAAATTTTTAGTGCTTAAGGATAATTTTGCACGGCGAGGATCTGTTAGAGATATGTGATTATACTGCAGCTAAGTTGAAATGCACTGTGGCAGAATAGCTTTGTTTCTTCTATTTGATGTTAAGGATCCATTTAATTTGAAGTTATTATATTAGTAATTTAAAATAAAATGATAATATTGAAAATGAATACACTATATTTTCTTATGAAGAAAAAATCTTAACATTCAGTCCATTTTTTATCCTAAGTTTTTTAGTTTTCTTATGATACTAGACATTGCTTAATTTGAAATACAGAAACAGCCATGGAACAAAAGTCTTGAAATAGTCATAACGTAAATTATTCTCTTCTATCTTTGCATAGAAGTCAAACTATAAGTACTTGAAATTTTATGTATATGTAATTAAGCTAAAAATTCAGAAATTACTGCTCCAAAGTTACTTCTGTAAATCAAACCCATAATTTAATTTGAGGAAAAATCCAATGAACCATTGAACTTTTAATATTGGAAGCTCAAATGCATTTCTTCTACTACTTTTTAAGATGTGCCAGTAAACATCTGAAATTTTGCTCCAGATTAATTAACTTCTTCTGTCACATCTCAATTAGCTTTGGATTAACAGTAGTTTGCAAAACTTCTTGCTCACTAATCTTTCACATCAGAGATTTATTTTTTTTTTAATTGCTTCCTCAGAAAGGCTTTGTGAGATGGTTCATATGGTACTCTCAGTACCTGTAGGTTGCTCTTTATTTTAAGAGACTCCTATTGTTTCCATTAAATTTCTTTTTTTTCTTTAAACCTCATAATGGATAGCATTATCTGTAACACCATCCTTTAAACTCTGCCTGTTGTTGCATCTGATGGGAACCATCACCAATGCAGCTGTTATACATGAAAGTATTTAAGTCACACCCGAAGAAGTCTAAATGACAAAGTAACTTCTTTTTTTCTTATTCTGATGCCACTCCGCTTGTTAATTTCACTTTAATAGTTATATTTCTGTATTCTTGAATGAGAAGAGTTATATCTTTCAATCATTTCTTTACGTTATTAAATTGTAATAATGTACTGAGCACTCTAGAAGACTGAAAATAATGTTTCCTTGTCCTAAATCTTGCATTAAGAGGATTTGGTATATCCTACCTGAAAAAGGAAATAAAATTCAGTAGAAGAGAGTAAGAACATATAGAAGAATGAATTATTCTTTGCAGTTACCAAAAGGGCATTCAAAAAATAATGACTCCATATGGGTGCTATATAAATCTGTATACTTTTTTCACATCAAAACACATTAATATTTCCCAGAATTCCTTGGTCATTGCCCTGAATCATTAAAGGTGGAATTGCTGTCATCCAACTTTAAATGGCTGTAGATAGCTGCACTTCCACTTCTCAACCTAGATTTCCTTTAAAACCAAGGAAGAGAAATGGGTTCTTTTAAAGTGCAATTCATTTTCACTACTTTAGATGTCCGTTTTGGAAGAAATGCATTTTAGGATTTACTCTTCTTTAAAACATTGGCAATAAAAAAGTGCAGAAGATGAAGTCAGATCTTTGAACGGGAGAGATAAATCTCATTCTGCATACCTAAATACAGTCTCACAGAAACATTCCTTTTATTTATTTTTTCATGCATTCTTTTAAATATTTAAAAATAGCCCTGCCATTGAGCCCACTTATATGTGTCCAGAACTACCAATCACTATTTAGGGAAATCATTATGCTAAGCAGTTTTTCTCTGATGAAAATAAACATTTGATATAAATCCAGTCCTTTTAGTGTCCAGTGTTTACTGACAGTAGTGTTTATTTTTGCAGGTTATTATTTATTTATTTTTAATTTTAGAGCTCCACCTGCATCTTTAGTAGATTTATTAATTTTTTATATTTTCATAAATACATATATAGCATACAACCTACATACAGCGTACAGACTGTACATTGTCAATCGGGTCTGGTTTCACCTCAGATGCTAATCTACGTGCATTTTCAAATTCCCCATTGACTCCTATTTTTGTTATAGATAGATTCGTTAAATTTGCTTTTATAATAATGCTCTCTTTTCACGGTTTAAGTTTTTGCGATGAAGAACAGTTTTGTTTTTGTGTATGTTGGCTCTGTACAGCAGCCAAGCACTACACAGCTACTTTCTCACTCCTCCCTGCAACAGGACTAGGGAGAGAAGAGTCAAGCAAGAATAGCTGTAAGTCTAGACAGCTTAATAGGTGAATTAAAAAAGGAGACAAACAAATAAACACAACAGCAAACAGAAACAACAAAGTAAATAATGCAAAGGCTCTCTTTCTCAAAGGTAGACTGATGCCCTGACAATCTTTTAGCAAAGGCTACCTTCCCCCAAATCCTTTTCCCTCAGTTTCTATTGCTGAACATTATGTTATGCAGCATGGAATGCTCAATTTGGGTCAGTTGTCCAGGTTGTCTCTCTTCAGTCAGCTGACTGGGGAGCAGAGTAGGAAAAGATAAGGTTTTGACATTGTGCATGCACAGCTCAGCAATAGCCAAAACACGGGTGTGTGACCAACACTTTTAGTCACAATTCCAAATACAGCAAGGTAGAAGCTGCTGTGAATAAAATTAACTCCATCACAGCCAGGCTGATACAAAACTGTATCTATTAGCAATGAGTTGAAAACTGATCTACCTACTCATGCCTGTAATTTATTCCCAGTAAAAACATATATTTGCATGAAAATAAGCTTAAAAGTATCAGTAATTTAGAGGAAAAAAATACTGCTATTATACTGTAATCATCCCAATGCCAGGCACAATAATGATTACACTTACAGAAATCTAAACAAATCAAGATACAGAAATGCAGTTAAAAGAATGAAATTATCTTAAACCTGAATTACAAGTACTACAGAGGAACTATAAGATATTGAGATAATTTATTATTTACACATTACATACATAAATTTAAAAAATATATGTTTTTGCTTATTGTAGCCCTCCTTTTATAATTTTGAAATGAAAATAAATTTGTTAGCTTGAAAGACACCAGAAATGCAATGGATAATATTATCATGAGTAATGAATAATACTGTTTTAAAATATTTTTTCTTTCTTCGCATGCATGGAGACAGAAAGAAAAAATGTTTCCACAAATGGGGAAGCTTAATGCCATAGTTCTTGATACTTAGTTTGTTCTTCACATGAAGTATTATACAGAGAAAAAAAAAAAGAAAAAGAAAATAAAAAAATTAAAAAAGATGCTACTACATAAATGCTCAGAATTCTTGGTGGTGTGTTCCATCTCCTTAATGTTTTATTTGTTTGTTTGAGAGAGAAACAAGGACCCTGCAACTTAATACGACCATCCAAAAGCAACAAAATAACATCAGTGTGGTACAACTGATGTATCAATGTTAAATATTACATTTTTCTATGTGAAGTATTGAAAATACAAACCAAATACCATAGCTTCCACACACTATCAAGTAAGATATTTTTATATGACAGCCCTGGCTGTCCATGTGACACTCATCTTAGAGGCATCACTGACACCTTTATTGCAAATCCTGAGTTTTTGAATCCCTGCGTGCACGTCAGTGTTGACTGACACTGTTGTCCCACTGACACAAAAAAAATGCAAAATCTAATAAACCTAACTCTAACTATTCATATGTTTGTCAAAAAGCCAAAAGCAATTTTATCCATTAAATTATATAAATAAAACATGAGGAGGTACTTTGTTACTTCATGGTACTTAAATGACCATATTTGACAATTACTGGCACTGCAGTAAAAGACCAAAGGGCTGGGTCACATAAGGCCAATGAACAACAACATTTCAAAATAGAGCACACCTTTTTTGTGACAGCAGGTCACAGTGCAGTGGGGAGCTGATCTGGCACTGACCTGGCTTTGATATAGAATTTGATATAAAATTGTACTTGATATAGATTCACATTTAACATCTATAGCCTGATCAGTAATGGCACACCATTTCTTTCAGGCTTAAAAATTCATTAAAAATTTATTTTGGCTCAATGTTAGGGTGCCACTCTTGAGTTACAATGAGCCAGCTATACCTGAAAATACTTGAAATGGTGAAGAACATACTTAGTGGTCACAACGTGACTATGCTGATCTTCATACTCTAGAAACAAGAACATCAAGAACTATTTTTTTTTTTAATTGTTCAAAATTATAAAGCCCTGATACTGTATTCAAAAACATTTAGCTATGCTCATCTACTACATCTCTAATAAATTAAATCTGTATATACTGAAATGAATGATTATGTTTCTAGGTACATGAAAGGAAGTTTGTTAGAAAGATATAAAGAAAGCAGCCTGGACATTAAGAAGACTAATTGGGATGTGTCTCTTACTATCCATAACAGGAGAAACTTTAAACTAAAAAATAAAAGAGAGGAGGATCTTTTCATGTGTTATTTGTTTAACTGTTAACTACAGGAGTGAAATTACATGAATAAGGACAGCTATTTACTTTGAGACATGTGTCTTCAAAGGGTATACACATTAAAACAAATAAACAAACAATCTATAGAACAGGTGTGAATATTAATATAAGACAAAATAAAATTGGTAAATATGTTGTCATATTTCTGACCTTAACTCCTTGCATAAGCCACTATCCTTTTAGTATTATTATTATTCATTTTCTAGAAGGAGATCCATGAACATTTAACACTGTATAGCTGTACTTCTTGTACATTCATGTTAATCTTGAAACAGTATGCCACAGGATAAGAAGAGAGCCTTAGTTCTTGCTGTATCCAGCTTGGTCAGAAATGAAGCATACCATGCATTCTGGAAGAGAACGTTCTCATGGGTTACACTAACAGAACTGTTAACATTTCCACTCTTGTTCCAGTGCCTATATAACAGCTAAAAGGCCTCCGACAATGTAAAAGGGGTTTCCAAATTCCAGGAGTTAGGTAAACAGATGACTCAGCTGGGGCACAACTGAACACTGACAGCTGAATCTCACATTGCAAATGGCGATAAAGAGATGTAAAGGCAACAGATTGAAAGAAAAAGTAACCTAGAGGTAAAGGTGTTGTGATGTGATGCTACAGGCAAATTCGTAGATAGGAAGACTTCCGTAGTTTTATCAAATAAATTCTTCTCAGTTTTCAAAATTACATTTACATTTCTGCAGCTTTGCCAACAGCCCTACACTACTGGGACACCAAAGTGCATTAAGGCATTTGAAAGAGTGTTATAGATTTCTGCCTTCCTGAACTGTGAAGTGCTTTCCTAGCTACAGCTAGATGTTTGCAGTTTTGAAAATTGATTGATATTAATTATTAAATACTAGGGCAAAAAAGTAGAAATATTGTCATTAGACAACAGATATAGAATATGTTATCTAGCACAGTTAACAAAACTTCTAGTTTTAAATGAAGTTTTCAATTGATACTAAATGGTATATCCATATCAATATATAACCCACAAAAATGCATTGCTAGAGCACTGCCTCAATGGACTCTCCCAGAACTACTCTCTACTGCTTTATGATATTCAAAATACCTCATGCTACTCTTTGTATATAAAGTTCACAGAACTATAAACCAGTTAAGAAGCATTAAAAATTTCAGAAGCTATGACCTTCAATATCTCAGTATCATGAGAATCCAAAATAAGCTGTCCAGCAACGACAAAGACTCAGGAAAAAACTTCAAATCACGTTAATATCAAGGTAGTTATAATAACTGATGCTGTAACAATTTAGTAATAAGTATTATTACTAAATTTAGTAACAATTTAGTAACTGGAAATAGAATGGAGAAAGGAAAAAAAATTCAGACTAGCAAAAAGACAAAAATTAGGCTTTGAAGCACTGCAATAAATTTATCATTACTGATTCCTACCTCAGATTATATTATTCTGAATGCTGTTTTTTTAAGTGTCTGTTACTAAGGAGCTTACTCGATTTGGAACTGTGACATTCTCATCTCTGAAAACTGATGGAGAATTTTTTCATTCATTAACCTTAATATGCTTTTATCATCCACAAATTAAAAACAATCGCTAATAATAATAATAATAATAATAATAAGGCAGCTACATCCTGAGTGGTAAGAAGCTCAGATGCAAAAAACAGTCACTTAAATAAGAACAAAAGGTGACTGCAAAAACTTGTTAAGGAAATAGCTGCTGAAAGCACATTTGTGTAGAAAAAATGTAACCTAAAATAGAATAATCAATTATCAATCACCAAGGGGCATCTGATACAAGAAAATAAGAAATATCTTCCTTTTTTTCCTGCTTGTCCATATATACAGAGCACAAGTATTTGCTTTCATCTCTGAATTACTGATATCAGTTTAAGGGGAAAAAAAAAAAAACTATTACAGAAAGAAAAAAGGCCCATAGAACACCTATTTTTTTTTACTGTTAAGAGGCAGCTCTTTGTGTGGACATAAGTCTTCAAAAGGTAAAGATGCATAACTAGAAATATTGTATCTTTCAAACTAAGATGCAAGAATGTGAGTAATTTCTTGCTTCATCCCTTCATCCATTATTCCAAAACACTCAACTCTGAAAACATTTTTGCTGCATTTTATATCCATGAAACTACTGCTGCTACTTAGAGCCCAAAGTAAAATAATTCTGTTCATTTAAAAATCACAGCAGGTAAACTATTCTAATTATTAATTTCCAAAAATGTTCAGAATAACTAATACTAGAATTGCTATTATGAACACACAGCAGACTAATAAAACACGTACAGAGCCACTGTAGGTCACTTAAATAACTTAGTACATCTTCATTAGGTGCCTCTATACTGCTGCAAAGTTAGTTTTCACACTTCTCCAGCGGGATTTTAATGCCACTGTCACTCTTATTAAATGGATTCTTGTTGGTTTCCACATGCTGACCTGGGACAAAACTTTTCTGTGAGGAAGCCTAGGTGACAACAGTCCACGACAGAGCCCAGTACTACATGAAATGTGGCTACGTGATCAAATGTATCACAAAGTCCAAGGACCCCTCCTGGCATCAGCAACTCATGTATCTCAGTCCTACTGTAATTAGCTTTGAAATCTCATTTTATTTTAGTTTCTCCCAGCTGGCAGAGGAATAAAAGGATGCCAGGATGAAGGTGAGAAGGAGAACAGAGGGAAGGAAGGTTTCGAATTAATATGCCCCTTTAGGGGTTACTTTCCGAGGGTATCAGGTTTATCATAATATATGTAAATCCTGTATTTAAAAGTAACAATTGCTAACACTTGATTTTTCACTAGGAGACTTAGAGATTCTAATTTCATCATCTACTTAAAGCATAAATTCTATGGAATGCACAGATGAGCCAACTGTGAGCTAAAGAAATAGCATAAAGCATAAGCAGAAACATGAATTATCAAAATTCTCACAATGTGCAACACATCAAAATAAACGCATAGCTCCTTATTCTCATAACTATTTCTCACTAAAAGACCAATTATCACACCCAGAACTCCTTTTAGAGCTCAGTTCTGATCTTCATTATCCTACAACATGCTAGACTGAAGTTATAAAAAGTCTATTCTAAAAACATATGTTGAGTGCTTTGAACTTTAAAGATTTCATTAACAATCTTGTAATGTAGCACAGGGTGCCTTCCATCCTTTACATGTTGTCTACATGCTGTGTATGTTTGTACTAAAGCAACATCTCAAAGGCACCATCTCAGAAGAGGAGATTTCATAAATCTTCTCATCTAGGCAGACATTCTTAATACAGATATTATATTGCAATTAAAAAATTGAAATGTAACACTCCCATCTGAATTTCATTTCTATAAACAACATGAGTATCTGTCCAACTTTAATATGAACTCAGAATGTGTTACTTTTAAACAAAATGAGAGAGAAAAAAAACATTAACTGTTCACTACAAGCTTATTTACTTGGTTCTGCGTTGAAAAGAAATGATATTTATTCACATCAAAAATGAAAAAGAAACAACTTAAAATACATCTGAATCAAAAACTGACATGAAAATTTTTACCATTCCTTGCCAATTAATGCAAGTTACTTATATACTGCAAATAAAGGAGTAAAGGTTCTCTAAGAGAGTCCTTTTATTTGAACTACACCCTAAAGTCTGAAATTTCAATCCTCAAACAGGATAAAATAAAGAATGGCAGTTGACTTCAGAGAGCCCTCTCAGCCTATTATGTAATTCATCATTAAAGGATTATCCAATTAAGCTCTCCAGCAGATGAAAGAAATCTTTATTTTGACCCTGTCTAGAGACAGATCTAACAAAAGGTTCCTGCAAGACTGAAACTGCAAGATCAGATGCTGAAACTGTGAAGTGGATTTGAGCTTCCAGAGCTACCTGCTGAGCATCCACACAAATGGAAGGGGAGACCCAATAGCTTCAGAAGAGCGTTCTCAAAACACAGCATGCTGCATTAGAGGGCTCTCCTCCACCAGACATCAAAATTCCTAGCTGCAGGTGTGTTTATTTTTGCTCTTTTCCCTACTCACTTGAGTACTTGACCAAGTGATTAGATTAGGTGCTTCTGTCCACTCAGCAATTAGTCAATTTTATCAACTTGACTATGTTACCCTAAGATTTTAGGTATAAAACTGTCTATTTTTTTACTGCTTTTTTTTTCTTTTTTAAGCAACACGGTGCACGAAATGTAAGGTTCATGCAAGCAAAAAGTGAGCCTGCACACTTGTGAAGTATTATGTAGACCAATGGCACATATATGTGTAAGACAACCTGAAACAAACCAGAAGAGACACCTTCAAATAAAATCAATAAAACACATCATATTTAAACATTCAAGCACATATTCCCACATAACTGATAGATGCCACTGCCTGATTTTGGTTTTCATTAAGAAGTTTTCAATTACCAGTGTGTAAACAGAAAAAAAAAAAAAAAAGTGGTTTCCTAAACACTTTCAATTCCATGAAAAGAAAGCAGATAACAAGCTGGCCTGTAGGTACTTTCAAACATGTCCAGCAGCACCAGACACAAAGTCATGTTCTTCCTACCCGCCTCTCTTCAGTAATGCTCTGCAAAACAGCCTTCTTTCTCCAGAGGAATGTGGGAGGTGCTCACCTGTGGGACAGAAGCTCCAGGCCATGAACAGTTCCCCCCCAGGATGCACCTTCAGCCCCACCTGAAGCTCCTGGCAGCCCTTCAGTCAGCATTTCCCTTCATTCTCCCTTCCCTCTTACTCAGCTTGCAATGCAAAACCAGCTACGGATGGATTTTAGGAGGGGTCCCAGCCTTGTGGGGGGCCACAGAGCGGCAGTTGCTTTCTGCCCCTCCCATGGATCTTGTGTGGGAGGAGAAGGCCTTGCTGTGCCAGGTGATGACATTGAGCTAGAGCAGAACCAACTACAGAAGTACTGCTGGAGAGTTTTAAAGCCAACCAGAAGGCTATGTAATGAGCTTTAAGCACTTCCAAGGTTAGGCAGCTGCTGAGCAGGGGTGTTTTGATTGCCTGGATTCATCCTCAAACCGAGAGTAACTGGCTTCTACCATGAAAGCTAATTCTCTGTGATGTCTCAATGTGCCATTCGTACTGTGCCACCAGGGAACTCGGGCGTGCTGTGCTTACCTACCTGATATGAATTCTTCTTTGATAGATAGCAGATTGCCTATTAGTTAAAGCAGTATAAATGTGGTACTTGCAGTTTATATACCACCTGCATATTCATGGTTCTGCCGTGAACTGGGAAACCGTACAACTTTTGCAAACACTGATTTGATAGCAGACTGCCTCTGAGGAAAATCACATCTTTTGTTAAGGCAATAGCCTACTGCCAAATGGAAATCACATTGCTGAAAATTCCCTTCTGCACTGTCCATATAATCTCTGCTTGCTGGTTTTTGTTTTGTTTTGTTTTGTGTTTTACTTTTCATGTTAAACAATAATGCCCTGAGCATCAAAAGGTAATGCTGGCAGACATTTAGTGACAGTCTATATACAAAACAAGAAATACAAGGACACATTTCTATTCCAAACTAAACAATCAGTCATATAAATCAATCAGGTTATGATTATCTAGTGCAAACTACTGCAATTTTGAGAGGATTTTGATATAAAAAACCTACGTTCATGAGGACATGCATGAAATAAAACTGCAAAATTGTGAAAATGTCTTTAGGCAGTGCTAATCAGTAGCACTAAAATCAGGATTAACAACTAAGATGCAGAATATAACTTACCTGTCTGTACATTTAACTCTATACTATGCTGCATGAGAGCAGCAAAAAAAAATAAAAATAAAAAATAGGTGGCTGCAGGTTTTGCTGATGAAAATTCCCTTCCTCGTATTGCAGTGCAAAAATATCTCCTGCTGCTTCCTCTTCTAAAGAAAGGAGTCATTTATGTGTAGAATATTCACAAAATGAACTGCAAAATTTATGGTGTGTGAGATCAATTGATTGTAAAAATTTGTTCATCTATACAAGTGCCCCTGACTCTGAACCCCATATTGCTGTGCCTAAAAGCTGAAAAAGTAGCATAGGAAAAAACGCTGCATGAGCTAGGCATGATTAGTACATTCTGTCTTGAGACAATGCAGTGGGAACAACTCATTCACCAGCTCTTCCTAAAATCTCACCCTTAGCCACTCAAGGCAGAGCTGCATCACCATGACTATAGAAATGGAAGAAAGGATTAATGTTTCAGCAGCCTTCCTCTCTTCCCTATTCTACACAAAAAGGGAGCATACAGTCAAAAATCTACACAGGAAAAAGTTTTAAAATGTGACATACTGTGAATGGTTAGCAAAAAGATTCAGAGGTCAATAAATTCCCATCTTACAGTCTCCACAAGCAATTTTAATCTAACAGGTATTACACTGTTATTGGTATGCAATAATCTAATTCAGCATGACCAATGGAAATGGTATTCAGTACTAAATTGCCAGGAAAGCAGCAGGTCCAAACTATCTGCATCTCATTTCAGATTTAATTATTGCAATAACATCTCATTTGCTTCAAGGTATTATAATTATCTTCTCATTTAAATTGAGTGGTATTTTAATATGAATGCAGTTAATGAGGCAATAGGTTGAAAACGTCTATAGCATTGGGCTTTAAAGTAGAACTATTTTAAAAATTGATCGTCACTGAAAGTTAAATGCATTTCATTCTGCCAAATGCAGAGTATACAATCAAGTGATTTATATTCATTTTCACAAATCGCAGTAGTTTTAAGTTAAAAATTAGTAATAAATGCAGGCATTAATCAAGAGTTCTTCTGCTGCATTTTCCATTTAGATTGTACCAGGCCACAATTTAAAATGTAAATGTTCATTTAATTTGAAGACAAAGAAAAAAAGACAAATCTATCACAGCGAGCTGTCAGTTTCCTTGCACATTAATAAAAGTATTCTGATCTATTTATAATTTATCTAGATGGCATAAAGAATTCCTTCTATAATGCTGTGTACCAACATTAACATTTTATTCCCTAACTAATATCTATTGGATTGTATTTCTTCAAAATATTCATTATTTAAAAAATAGTGCTTTTAAAATGATTTATAATTGATTTTAAATTATAAAGTGTTCTCCTGAAATATTAAAATAAATTATTATTATCATGATTTGCAATTTAAAAATCCTCCAAAGCCCATGGAAATGTTCCTGCATAACTGTGTGACATCCATAGCCTGGGATAAGAGATTTCCTAAGAAAGTAAATTACTTTTTTTTTATGTTAATGACTAAATTTTTTTGTTATTAAGCAACTTACAACAGGCACATTTTGTTCTCTTCCAAACCTGAGAATTTCCATCATAGTTAATCTCTGAGTACAGAGATTATCTCACAGAAAGCTTTATACACATCTAATATGCTGATATCACTATACAGTTCCCAAACATTTTATTGAAGCCTATGCCTTTTTTTTTTTTTACCCTGACACAACCAAATGATAGACTGTTTCCAGTTACTTCTGTTTATGTTCATTATTACCTAGCTCTAGTTCGCAGTTCCCTAAATGATTTAGTTATAATGGATACCTTTCAAGTCTCTAATATATTTGCCCTTTCCTGGCTTTCTCTGCTTCAACCTGATTAAAAAAAAAACCTCTAAAACTTTCTACTGCTAGTTTGTGGGTTTTTTTTCATGCACTCATGGTAACCCTCTAAAACCTGTTACCAGCAACTGCAAATCCCAGTGAGACACATATGTTTCTTCAGTACCTCCTGATTAAGATGTCCCAGCATTACAGCTCTGTCTCCTGAAAATATAATGCTCTTTTTGCATATTCTGTTCTACATGACTTATGCATTCTGTAATAATCAGTCATGTTGCTTGATAGCTATTTTAAGTTCTTCTTGCTTATTTATTTTTTTTTAAACAGCAAAATCGATTGAATCAGGATGATGTACAATAACCTTTTTAGCAACTTAGCCCTGGCCAGAAATGTTCAGCCTGTGGAGTATCTATGGTAAAGACACAACCCATGAAAATCTCCTAGCACTGAAATTTAGCAAACACTGTCATCACGTTAGAGGTCTTGCTGACACTTATCAATAGTAAACATTTATAATTTGAGGTTCAGTTGTAACAGCAGGATAACCACTTGCTAAGATAGTGCTACCACTTCATTTCCAATGACTAAGCCAAAAGCTTTCTCTGAATTTGAGTTCAGCCATAGAGGTACTGGAATCCACTTAAAAGTATGCTTTCATGAACATCTGGCTAGTCTTTGAAGTTTCCTGACATCACATTGTAGTGCCATGCCTTCATCTGCTCGGGAGTTCAGAGCAGGAATATCCATGATCAGTCACATGGCATGCTGTTTCAAATGCCCCATGCTGTTCTACTAGGTCTGTTATTCTATAGTCTTATGTAGAAACTGGTCTATAGGCGCTTCCTACTCCCACAAATGAGGCCAAAATTTAGGCAGGTGGTTTAATATTGCTATATTATTGTTCTCCACTTCTGGGGCATGCATTATTTTTATCTGCCCTAACCCACTAGAGTGAGTCTTCACCTTTTTTTTTTTTCCCTGATAAATAGGCTAGCAAATCTTGGTATCTTGGGAAACAGTGCTCTTTAATTTTAGTTCTTTGCCCTTCCCTCCTGATAAGCACTACTGTCCTTTTCTCTTTTCTGCCTCATTGACATGGTTCACACCATTTGCAGGGAGGATGTTAGTTACTATGTTTTCATCCCACTGTGCCTCTCCTGAATGGATGTGGATCCTCTCGCAAACACCAGCACTTTTCCTTTGTGCAGAGCCATCTGTAGTGACAAAACAGCGTTGCAGAAGTCATCAGAGTACTGAACATTTCATCCAGTTCTGTGTGCAAAAGCCAAATGTCAGGTGCCAGATACGTGACTTCGCAGGATATAAATATACCCTCTCTGGAAAGGTCAGGCAAGATTATCATCAATATATGAAGCAGAAAGTGACAACAATGTCCATTTCAGTATCCACAGTTCTTTGTAGATTTATAATTTGCTGTGCAGTTGTTTTACAACCACCATAATGATTAGCCAATATGCAGTAACATTATCTTCTGACTCTACAATAACAGCCTTTCACAGACTTCAAATCACTTCTTTGCCACAAAGGAGCAGCTTCCTTCGAAAATGGATTCTTTTCCCTGGTAATACAGAGCTGAACTGCTATATTTTATACATTAAGTTCTTGAGTTGACACCAACCGCCAGCTTGCAGGATTTGATTCCAATGGGAGTTATCTACAATTTGTTGCCAGTTATTGCTGGGTTGTTACTCACAGTGAGAGTTTTATTTATTTATTTATTTATTTTATTGGGCTTAGAGTCATTTTAGATACTTGTATCTGGCTCTAATTTATCTCTGGGGGATCATACTGGATTGCCTAGCTGAAGCATAATCTGATGGTTTCTTATCACAACTACTTGTACTTTGAGGTTGATACTCCATACAGATGTTCTCTTGCCCATGATGTTTAATTCTTACATGCTCTAGGACTGAGGCCATTCTCTGATTTCTGTCATCCTTTCAATACAAAATTTTGTTGAAGTCCTCCCTAACTTGTCTGCACTGTATCTGAGGCTACTGTAGCTCGCACTGCAACAATTTGCTTCCATGCTTTCCTGTCATTTGGCTCAGTAAACAACTTGTATGAGCACAGACTCCTGACTGGCATTCATGAGTACTGGGAGGAAAACTAACAGCACCATAGTCTGCAGTTCTTCTGGGAATTTCAGGGCACTTCTATATATTTGTATGTAAAAATTGATTTAAGATCAGATTCCTCTTTCAGAGCAGGCTGTCTATCAAACAGTGTCCCCTACACCCATTCCCTCAAAATACGATGTAACAAGAACTGTTCACAACTACAGAAGATTTGCTTCTTCATAATTGCACTGGATTTTTTAAGGTACAAGTACTTTAACTCAGCTCACAATACTGAAGCAAAGGTAAGCTTTAGAGAAACATACACTCTGCCTCCTACTTCTTTTTTTTTTTTTTTTTTTTTGCACAGGAAGATCTATGACCTCAGATTCTTACGTCTACTGAGTCTGCATTCTGCTTTTGCTCTTTTCTGTAAAATTCAGACATCTCAGTAATTCAGATACTCCAGTACTTCAGTGCTGCAATGAAGAGTGCTGCAGTAAGCACAACTGAAAGAAACAGAGCTTTTATGTGCATACAGCATGTTCAGACTCTGTTGTTTCCAGCTACATCAAAACCAACTTCAATTATGCCCTTAGTCCACGCTAATCTATGTCCTTCATGAAAACTGTTTTTTATACAGTTCTCCTCCACTATCTTTCCCATAGAAAAGCAAACAAACAAACAAACAAAACTAAAAAGGAAAACAAAAAAAAGGAAAACTAAAACAAAAAATAAAAAGATAGAAAAATGTCTTTTACAGCTGAAAGTGCTTATCAGAAATTTGGAATAAAGCACATGATAGAAAAACTATTATTTCAATCTCCTCAAAAAGTCAACGTGAAGGTTAAACTGAAAAGAAATTTACATTTAGGCATGTTAAGAGAGAAACATAAAGCAGAATCCCTATGCCATCTAAATTCTTGTACTGTAGTAACACCAAAAATAAACCATTTGCTTTCTGCTAAGATTTTCAGAACTTGTGATTCCAAATCGTGTTAAGCTGATTTTTTTTGAACATATTGTCTTCTTTTTTTTCCTTGCTAGTTTCACACAGTGAAAGATATTTCACACATTTCTTTACCTTGGCATGTCTCAGAATATGGAGAGAAGAATGCCAGTGTTTTTGTGAATGCACACATTTAACTCCTTTGCCACTTCTCTTGATTATCTTTGGGAAGAATGCCTTATAAGCAATCAGAAATGCAACATAAAGTTTTCAGGAAGAAATGTCATCACCTTATTAATGTTATTATTGCATTAATAATGCCCATTTTTTCCTAGCCTCATGTTTTTTAGGTATGCAAGCCTTGTCTGGTAGCAGAGACAGGGAATCTATAGTGAAAATACATGCAGTAAACAACAGCATAAATTGTAAGATTATATCTGTATGTACAAGAAGCATGTTAATATCTAAGTTATTGAGTAAAACACTTTATGCCATGGATGCAGTGTCCACACTATATACATTTTAAGGGACTACTTTGGATTAATTTTTGAGTGATCTGGAAAGCAGAAGGCCTGTAATATTCAGTGACACTCCTGGAGTGAATCTTCTGGTTTGACTTCATTCCAGAGGAATACCTGGTGTGAATTCTGAGCTCACTCCCTGCCATGCATCAAGCACAGTGAGCAGAGATACCATGGAGTTCCTTTTAGAAAGCATACTCCCAGTCTGAGCTAAAATGACCACAGAAGCATACACTAACTGGTCTCACTGATTGACCTAATTTAGTAGATATTACAGCGACACTTCCCATCGTCACTTAGAACTGGCTGTACTGTACACCTGAAGGCTTATCTCAATCTCCTCCCATTCCCCTAAACTTGTAAAACAAAAGACTATTTTTTTTTCTGCAAAATTGCCCACAGTTCTATCCTTGGATCATAATATCACAAGCATTGCTATTTGCTAAACTTGCTTGTTCAGCCTTGCGACTAAAATGAGAACCTGAATATTCTCTGTTCAGTTTAGTGTGTCCTATAATAGAAATATAGACTCAGTCTGAAAATTTTCTTAACTAAAGTGGTAACTGTAACTCAGATAATAAACCCACAGGCTAGTAAGCACACGGCAATTTTGTTTCAGGGATGGTTGATTGCTACTTTTATTATTATTATTGTTATTATTATTATTATTATTGTTATTGTTATTATTATTTCCTACCTAACAGCTTTAAGAAAGCAGGTAGAAATGGATTTCATCACTTCCTACACATCAAACTTCTTCCCTTTCTTTACTTCCTGAACAGAGAGAGACTGTATTTTGTCATGAGGAGTGAGAGCAGTTTCAACAAAACAACCAAGAAAACTTCTGTAGGACACATTTAGTGCCAGAGGCGACATAAGAACAGGTGAAAAGGACAACTAGTTAACCTCAGTAGAAATGTGCTTATGCATGTGTAGAGTGGGAATGCTTGTTTGCTTACAGAATGCTAAACAGCTATTGTCCATTGTTTCTATTTATTTATTCTATTTTTGACATAATTTGACATGAAACATTCTGGATATCCATGCTTTTTCCTTGTTATTAAAGTAATACTTTTTCTTCTCCGTTAGTACTTCCCCTCCTAGCCATAGCTGTCCCATGGCTGCTCCTACCCAGTGGGGTGAGCAGAAGGGGTGCAGCATACTGAGCGTGGGAAGCAGTGATTTGCAGGAATTCTCTTCCGGACTGCTCCAGCAACTCCCCCCTACTGCATTGCTCTGGCTTTGTGGGCTTTTTTTTCTGCTTTTCATGATAAGCCAACTTCTCCTTTCTGTGTAGAAAGGCTGTGGGTGTATTGTGCTTGATCTGGCATTATGAATGTAGAAGAAAAAAAATCTTAAAGGTTTTTGTATCTTAATAGGAAATCTCCATTAAATTTCATTAGATTTCACTTATGACAGAAGTACGAGTTAGAGGAAAATGCTAGATTAGAAGAAATGATGAAGTAGAGCAGAGAACAATGTATGTAGGTCGTTCCAAAAGTAATGCCTCCTATTTATTTCCATGGAAACTGTAACAGATACAAAGAAAACCATAATAGTATTTGATAGAGCAAACTCTCAGCTACAAAATGCTACTTTGCAACACAATCACCATCATTAGCTATGTATTTTCATCAGTGGTGAACAAGAGCTTGCATGCCACTCATAAAAGTCTGCAGCACCAGAGGTGCTCCAATGTTGCTGTCACCACTGCTGAAATCCACTACCTACTGCCTCACTATGCCAACATCCACTGTTTGGTCTCAACAGATATTCAGCAAGCAACAGTAAATGTTAATAGGTGCCATTTTCTTTTGTACAGAAGAATTCAGTGAAGTACTTCATATGCGCTTCCATGTTAGAGAGCGTTGTGTTAGAATGCCCTGCTGCTGCTATCAGTCACACATCAACAAAATACAGCAGAGTAATGGTGGAAAGGTTCCAACTCTACTGCTTTACCACCAACATCCACCTCTGTAGTCGTGGGCCACCACAATGAAATAAGAGGCACAGTGAAGAATTTCTTCCTAACATCTAGTCTAAGTCTATCATATTGCAGTTCAAAGCCATTTCCCCTCATCCTGTCATACTTGCCCTTATAAAAGTCCTTCCTTAGCTTTTCTGTAGGCCTCCTTCAGGTACTGGAAGGCCAATATAAAGTTGCCCAATCTTCTCCAGGATGAAGAGCCCCAGCTCTCTCAGCCTGTTCTTATAGTGAGGTGCTGCAGCCCTCTGATCACTTTCATGGCCCTCCTCTGGACGTGCTCCAACAGCTCGATGTCCTTCTTGTGCTGGGGCTGCTGAACTGGATGCAGTACTCCAAGTAGGGTCTCATGAGAGCAGAGTAGAGGGGTAAAACCAACCCCCCTCGAGCTGCTGGTCATACATCTCTTGATGCAGCCCAGGAGATAGTTGGCCTTCTGGGCTGCAAGCTCAACTGCCAGCTCACATTGAATCTTTTATCAACTGACACCCCCACATCCTTCTCCTAAGTGCTGATCTAAAGCCATTCTCTGTGCTGAGCCTGTGCTTGGGATTGCCCCAGCTCAGCTGCAGTACCTTGCATTTGGCCTTGATGAAATTCATGAGGCTGACATGGGCTGATCTCTCAAGCCTGTTCAGGTCCCTCTGGATGACATCCCTTCCCTCTCGCATGTCAGCTGCACCACCACTCAGCTTGGTGTCATCTGCAAACTTGCTGGGGGTGCAATTGATCCCACTGTCCATGCTGCCTACAGCAAGTTAAATAGCACCAGCCCTAACACCAATCCCTGATGAACTTCTCTTATCATTGGTCTCCATTTGGACATTGAGCCATTTGCTGCACAGGTGAAGTTGCTAGACTTCATTAGACTAATGCTTTCTTTCAGGCCAGGGCAATTGAGTGCCTCTCTGTCCTGACCTAGTAGATAATGTAAAGTCTCAGTCTTACATATGAACAGAAAAAGCAAATTTAAAACATTAGTCAGATGGATGTGTGCACTATACTGCAAGCAAGATAAATGTGAAAACTGAAAACACACTAAACTCATTTTTTATTATTTTTTTCTACGCACTGAGTAGCAGTAATGAAGTAGAGAATCTAGAAAAGTTATTCAAGTTGCTGCATTGATGTGCTTATGGATCAGAGTGAACACTGGCTTCACTTTGTAAAATGATATCCTCCTCATGACAGGGAGATCAATAGCACTACAGAGAAATCATTTTCAAAACCCTTATGGTATGTGTCATTTTATATGTTGATTCAATTAGCATTAATTTTGAAATAACGCAGCCACAGTAAATGCAGTTGCACAAAGATTTTCAGAGGTAATTTCAAACATTACATATGAAGCCATCTGATCAAAGAAGCCTATACCTCTGAGAATAATTAAGTTCCTAGTAATCAACTATTATTTACAAGGCCAAATCATTTAAGTATCAGCTAGTTGAGCTGAAGTATGCAACTGGATTCTATCAAGACTGAGAGCTGACATTCTGCAGCTAATCTTAGCAAGTCAACATTTTGCTTAAAGTAAAATAGATACAAAACGACAATTATGATGGAAATATATTTATTTTTAAATTTTAAATACTTAAGTTCAACAGGTATAGGATCGAGTCGGTCCCATTTATCATGGCTGTTTATGCTTTTACTGCCTGCAACCAGCTTAACTCTCAAGTCATTTAGATCAGTTAAATATCATCAATGGTCTTTAGATTTCCTTCAAGGAACAGTGAAGTTTTACCAGAGAGCTACTGACAATGATACAGAAGCAGTCTGAGTACCATTTATGCTTCTCATCTCAGTGAATTTTGAAAAGTACAAAAGTTGAGCTACAGACATAGATTCTCCCTAAATCAAAGAGGTAATTCAACCAGCTGATAAACTACAATGGATTTTAACAGCCAAAGTCCAAACATGAAAGGCACCACAGCCCTTACTCTCATAAAGCACCTGATCAAGTAGAAATAATTGACAAACTGCTACAAAGTAAAACATTTCAGTTTGATATATAAAACTGAAGCATTAAAACTGGCTTCTGTCTGATGAGAAATATTTTTCTTTATTATTTTTGTGATTAATTTCCCCCCCTGGAAGCATAATAGCATGACTCTATTTTCTGCATTTAATTACAGCACATAAAATTCTCAACCGCTTTAGAGACTGATATTGCTCAAGCTTTGCTTGAAAACAGGACTACAGCCAAGAAACAAGGATATTATTTATTCCAGTTTCTTTATCTCCAACAGTTTTCATTATGAATGAAATCAAGGTAATTTTCTGGCAAGGTCTCTGTATAAGAGGCTTCTTGAAGCCTCAGATTCTGAGAAGGGGAACAAGCAGGGAACCAGGCACATGTCCCCAGGATTCAGGGGCTGCCTTCATGCCTGGCAAAGGAAAAGAAACTTGTTTCCAAAGCACTGACGTATCCCCCAAGAAGCTCTGCTCAGATTGTGAAATTACGCTGGCAACTTTTTGACTCTAAGTAGTGATCACTTTACACAGAGATATGCTGAGAATCACTGGAAGTTTCTTGGGCAAAGCAACACAGGAGCAGCTTATAATCTATTCAAGAATGTCTTTGCTGTTACAAGAAACTAACTGCAGAGAGAAGTGGACTCTGAAGGAAGCAGAGCTTTGAGCAGTTCTTACCACATTCCCAAATGGGAAACAGAAGGTTGCTCTATCTTATGATGCCCTGAGATACTAAGTCTCGATGGATGAGCTACAGAGGAAGCTCAAAGCAGATGTACAGTCAGAAATAAATTAATCCTCTCCTCTCTCAAGGAACTGAAGATTGTAAAACCTCGATCTCTATTCAAGGGGCTGTTTTCCTAACAGGATATATCTGGGTTTTAACCACTCTCTGGTGCTGTTTCTTTCATAGTGTTTAGCTTTTTAATAACAGAAAATGGGTTGATGGCAGGAGAGTGACTTTTGCTGTGTAAGTTTTCTCAACCATATTATTTAGCCAAGAAGAAAAAGCTTGTTCACTTATAGAAAAGTACAGAGCACCCTGAAGGTTACCATGCCCTTGCTGGAAGGTAAGGTTTGATTAACTTATTGACAGCTAGCCCCAGAAGTTTCTTGAAACTGCACAAAAACTGAGCTCAGATGCCTGACAGCTCATTGTTGAAAGCAGCTCTACATGTGAATCTCTGAAAGTACATGTAGAAATGAATACATACAAGGATTAAAAGGTACATATCAAGCAGATAGCGTCAGCACTCAGAGATATACTCTTTGTCTGCTCTCTCTTGCTTAAGCTTTCTTGCCATAAAATTGAACCATCTCCTTCAAATCCGTCAGCCCCCTAAGCAATCCAAATACACAAGCTCCCAAGCACTTCTCACCCCAAAAAGCCGCATCTGTTTTAGTCACAGTGCAGCCACAGATGAGCAACAACAGAATTATAACAGAGCTTATAACATGTGAAATTCAAAATGCTGCTTGCAGTGATAACAAAATTATGAGAGCAACAACAAACACTGAAACCGTTCAAGCAAACAAACTAGCATATACACTAGATTTCTGTGGCAGCCGCATCCCAGTGCTTTCTCTAGGCTTTCTTCTTCCCTTAATGTAATTTTTCCCTTTGACCACATCTCATTTTACATCAAAAAAGTCATTCTTTTTTGTTGAATGTGCAAATTGGATGTGCGGTATGAGATGAAGAAGGGTAGAAGTTACATGAGTCTTAATCTGACAAATAAAAGAACTGGAAATGAAAATTAACCCAAATAATTTAGTTGCACATATTCAGAAATCTTCGACGAGCTATGTGCATATTGTAAGTTGCAGCAGGCCTGCAGGCAGCTTTAATTTGCATGAATGGCTCTAACATAGAAGCAAAGGACTGGAGGACTAGATGACCTTGGCAGCCTTCCGAGGGTCACTGAAATGCAGTTTCTTCAGTCTGACTCAGAGGGACTCCTTTGATATGATACATACTATGCATGTCTTTCTAAAGATTTTTCCTTTCTCTGGTAAACATAATTTGAATACATTAAGGCAGTACCATTCTCAGTTGAAATACAACTGCTTCAGAAATTTAAATACTTTCCTCTCCAGATGTTCTCTCTCTGCATTCTATTAACAAAATTCATTCTGAGATTTTAGCAGAACCTTTATTTTGGAGCACTTAACAGGCCACTGATACCCATCATGAGGTTAGCCAACATAAACCCTGTTTTGTACAAGACTTAGATGAATTGTCATGAAATCAGCATGTGAAGATCCATTTCATGCCCCTTTTCCTTCCCAAATCTGAGATAGAGTGGCACAAAATATGCAGGTAGCATGCTGCAGGCAGAAAAAGTGGCAGCATCACCAAGGTTAGATACCAATTTCCTAATTAATTCAGGCTACTACCCACTGATTAAGTCTGCTACATTCTGGCTGAATACCACTGAACTGAAAGTGGTTATCACCCATGCTGTTACTCTACATAAACAAAAAAATAAATCCTTCCATATATAAATGATATCAACCTAAGGAAAAAAAAAGAAATTTTTTTAAAATTTAAACACAAAACCAATAAGATTGTATGGAGCTGAGATCAAAATTCCTATCTTAACAAGGAGAACTCACCATTTTTTTTTTTTTTTTTTTTTTGTGGTAATTCAAGATTGCAATTAGATCAGTGTATCTCATGGCTGGGACGATGGGTTGGGTAACTGCAGAACCAACAAAGATGATGAAACAACACAAGCTAGAATGCCAAACATATGCAGAGCTACTCCATAGTTCCATCACATTTAACCTTCTAAAAAACCCAAACACACTGAAGTTGAGAAAAAATGATGACAATGTTGAATAGAAAAAAGCATGTTATACAGAACTCTGCTCAATTTTCTTGACCCAGAAATAATATTTCATATGTTTATCCACTCCTTATTGGTTTGTAGATTCGTTTACTGCACTTCACAGTCAGAAATTGAGATAAGCTCCTCAGAAAGGTTCCATTTAGTATTAAACATAACAGTTTAACTAGGATACATTCCGCCTGGCAAAACGGATTGTCACGGACATGTCACTTTTGCACTCTATTTGTAATAGCTTTCTTTGAATTCAGAGTCCAGTTCAAGGTCTGCATTCCACGTTGGTCTTTTTTTGTTTGTTTGTTTTTGGTTTAGTTTGTTGTTTTTTTTTCAGTGTGGATGAGACTATTCTGCTTCAGTAACTTTTAGACAGCATAAGAACTAATAAAACATAACAGGAACAGCCTGATCCATATTGATTGCTAAAATATCTCTAAGAATTGGAAAAAAAAAGCCAAAAGAAACCCTCTGTCATATTCTTCAGAAATCAGAACTAATGGCAAGATGAGTTTTGTCAGAGCACATCAACAAGGGAGAGCAACAAGGTTGGATTCTACATTGGTTAGTGAATGCACATGTTGAAACCTTTAAAACAAGAAAACAAAGCAGTTAGAATTCCTTGCATTTCACATAGTGGTCAGCTCCAAATTAGGATTTGCAAATGTGTTTACCTTTGAGTGGTGTGCCTAGACTCTGCTTATAGCCCTTGGGAAACTAATACTGCCAGAGGAGCCTGGAGAGCAAGTCCAGGTTCTACTGCTGTCCTGTTGAAACATTCACATTAGTCATTCTGTAACATATCTTCATCCCAGAAAATCTCTCAACAAATATAAAATTCAGATGGATTGTTTCATCACAAATTATAAAGTCTATTCATTCATACTGCTGCTTTCAAACTCTTGCAGTTTTGCAGGGAGTCTAGAATAACATTTTTTTTCTCTAAAGCTCTGGGTTTATATATTTGCATAATGCCGTGTCTGAAAAAAAATCATTTCCGGTACGGAAAACAGAATGAAAGTGTGAACAATACACACTGCAAAATGGACATTATAAAAGAAATACTCATTACCTAATCACATATAATCATCTTTGGTGAAGTTTTCAAATAGAAATATGTACAACTACCAGTGCTAGTCTTGCATGATCACAAGCTTCAGTTTTGGCCTTCAATGTTAGGGCCATGGATGTCCCATCTATTTCATATGTAACTTATCTTATCTTTCAAATTCATCTGACAGATACTTCCTCAGTACTGTTCAGTTTCAGAGGATAACTGATAAGTAATATTATTTGCAATTGCACCAATAAACTCTGATTACAGACCATTTCCTGGGTGAGGAGGGAAAGATGGAAGTCTCTTACAGTGTCCTGGGAGAAATGTGAATATACAACTTAAATCGCTAGTTCAGGCCTTATGTTTGGAGGCTACCTTTAACATACACTTTTAAGACTGATGATTAAGCCTGAAGTCACAAAAAACTGCAGCATTTAACTTTCAATATCTGTAAAACTCAGCTTTGAGGTCTGTCCAAACTATCACTTGACTCATACATGCTTTGTAAGAGGATCTGTCATAGAAAAAATTGTTGATCAGTAAATATGCCCCTACTCTTACATGATACTCAGATGATCCTTTGCTAAATCTACAAACTAAACAAGATCATTCTGAGGGCTATTGTACTTTCTGGCAGTTATATCATCACAAGTGAGCTGCCTAATTACATAAGCAGACATGATATTTCTGGGTCAGTTGACAATTGCATTTGGAGGCAGAGGAGTCCCTAGGAATATCTGAAAGTCAAAACCGGCAAAAGCTACATCTGCAGTATCTCTGTATTTAACTTTAGGGGCAATGATTCAGTCATTCAGCATTTGTCCACCAATCAAACAAATGCCAAGTCATTATGATAAGCCTCTGGTCTCTATACAGATGTGATTTTGTGCCTTCACAAAATGAAGAGCACATTACAAATATTAAAAAAGTGAGAGTATTCTCTGAATGTATTGCACAATAGACAGGATTTTAAGAAAGAAGACAAAAAAAGCAGAAATATATGAACATATTAAAAAAAAACCTCTTATCCTTAATCAAAGATGAAAGTACAGAAACAAAAGCGCATAGTCTTATGAGAGCAAATTTAAGCTTTAAATCTTACTAAGACGAACAGTTAGAACTATTCTGAGCCTCGCTGTTCCATCACAGATGCTTCTGCTTTTCTAATCCCATCTTCAGAATTATTCCTCACATACCATTTTTAAATAAGACAATTAAAACCCTTTATTAATTTTTTTAAATATATCTGAGCACAGTTTTCTTGATTGAGAAAATTTAGTGCAGGCATAAATTAAGAATTCACTTTTCTTTGAAAGGACATTGCTGCCCATAGACTTGTGCATTAGGGTATATTTCTCTCCACTATGAACAATGCAGGAATGTGTCACCAAAATAAACTAAGAAGAGGCTGTGAACTGCTGAGTTCTATGCCCACATTAGCTTTTGCCTTATTCTTTTGCAGCTACTTTCTATTGCTCCAGCCTCATCCACTGCTGGGCTTCACCCTCATTGGCATCTCAGACATAAATTTATACTATTCAAAGATATCAATATAATAAGAATGGAAGATGAAGTATTTATAGGAATTTTATTATTAGAATCATTTCCACCATACTTTATTTCTCTGCTCTTAATTAGTACTGATGGTACAAATATGAAAAATCCATTAATTTGGATACAAATGCTGTAGTCTACTCAACAAAAAATACCCATCAGTTGAAGTTTAATGTTTGCATAAAGATTAATTGTAATCCTTGCACTGCAAATAAAAAGTCCCTCCCCATTCTGCACTCCATGTAAAAAAGGTTTTAGTTGCAGCACTTGTAGTAAAAAAGATACAATATAGCCTGTAAATGAGTCAGACCAAATTACCACTTTAATCAAACCTGTAGTACTTTGTTATAAAGCCCTACAAAAGATAAAAAACAACAACAGCAACAACAACAACAACAAAAACCCAGAAACTGGAACACTCATAAGAAAATTTGAACAAGCCAGAACTGCTCTCATACAGGGAATAAATATCGGAAAAACAATACTCTGGAAAGGCTGATGCTGAGAGAATTAAATTAAATACCCATGGAAGTTAATTACTGGGAAAGGATAACGCGCAAAAGAGCAAGTAGACAAATAAACCTGGTACAATCTAAACTTGATTGCAACTATCCCCTCTGTTGTCTGTAGTAAATAAATTACAATGACTAACCTGACAGGAACAGATTCACAGTAATGGAAGAGAAATAATTTTTGTCCGCAACCTATTTACTTCACTGAATTTCATCAATTTTCTGGAATTTTTGATAAGTACCTTGGTGTTACAGATTAGAAAATGACAAAATTTCTTGAAATCTCCTTTTTCCTCACTTCAACATTATTTTTTCTTTGAAAAAGCCACTCCTTTCCTCTTCTATAGGCCACAGAATGCCAAAATCAGTTGAAGCATCGATCTGGTATTCATTTTTTCTCCATACAGATGAAAACAACCCCGTTCTGGATTACAGCTTAGAGTTTAGCATTCACATAAACTAAAGCCATAGCAAAGACCACCCTATAAGGAGAGACTGAGTATAAATTATGTGTGTATACTTCAGTTATACTTGTTGCCTCTTTTAGACTCCTGTTGGAAGAAGGACTCCTACATTATAGCAAAAGATGGAAGTAGGGAAAAGATTATGAAATTAAGAGTGGAAAGTATATTGATCCTAACTAAAAGACTACTGTGAAAAGCTTTCATGTCTGTGTTGTGCTGCACTTATGCCTTGGCTGCAGCATAAACTTAGACAGCTAATTGTAACAGAGATGGCTGCAGGCAGCTCCTACTCAGTCCTGGTGATCATATCGTCCGTGTGTCCTTGTCTTTACCTTAGAGAGAAGCAGAAAGTTCTTATATGAATGTTATCTTTCTTTGATTGATGAAATAATGAAGAGATGTTTTCTTTCTTTTGAAGACTGAGATGGGATCTTATTAATGTTTATAAATATCTTAAGTGTGGGAAACAAAGGGACATGGCCAACCTCTTTTCAGTGATCTGTGGGGACAGGACAAGGGGAAATGGGCATACACTGAAACATGCAAAGTTCTGCAGTAATATGCAAAAGAACTTCTTCATGGTGAGGATGGCGGAGCCCTGGAACAGGCTGCACAAGCCAGTTGTGAGGTCCCATTATATGGAGATATTCAAGACCCACCCTGGCAGGGAATTCGACCTTGGGACGTTCCTTCCAGCCACTACAATTCTGTGATTCCATGAATATCCTGAAAGAGCTCAGAAGACTACAAGGTAGTGAATATCCACATGAACAGGATCTGCACAATGTGCCATGCCCAGACTGGATGCCCATCCAAACACTGCACAGTTTGGCGTTTTCACGTCTGAAGGGACAAGAAATTACTCATTATTGTTTTTCTTCTTTTTTTTGTCCTGTCATCTTCAATTAATACTATTCTAAGGAATACCTCAGAGTCTAAGTGCATTGCCTACTGAGATCATAAAAAGCACACCTTTACAGAAGAGAGAAAATGTCTGGGCTCTATAACAAAGTCCATAGAGACCCTAAGTTGAACCGCTCTGAACACTAAAATTCTTACTACAGCTCTGGTAATGTCATTGTTCTCAGTGCAGTAGAAATTTACTTTGCTACTCTCCTTTCAAAAGCCACTTATAAAAGTGATACACAGCTCACAATTTTACAAACTTCCATTATAAATATTCCAGCACTTGCTTGTTCTCAAAAGCAACTTAATTAAATATTAAATGATTATTTCTTTGAGGTCCTATTTTAATTTGATTGTATTAAAAAAACAAACAAACAACAACAAAATAAATCTATATTTTAGAAATCTGAAATGGGTTACAAAGATTTACACAGAAAAACTTTCACCGAACTATGCCACTGTAGCACTACACATTCAAAACTACTGTAAGAGGTATAATATTCTGTCATGTTCCTGAGCACAGGCTGCATCATGTGATCCACAATGGGTAGACAGTAGATACAACATACCTTGATAATAACAAGGGCTTTTACGCTCTCTCCCATAATACTCCTAACCAAATGACTGAAACAAAGACTGGATGATGGGGTAAATAAGGGGGTAAAAAAACTGGCTAGAGTGCCAGTTGGCCTCAGAGGGCTGCCATTAGTGGCACAAGGCCAGTTGGAAGATGGTTAGTGACCAGGGATGCCTCTGTCAATAGTAGGGCCAAAAGTATTCAAAGTCTGACCAGGATGGTGGATCAGAGCACACTTAAAAAGTTCATTGTAAATAGCATCAGACACAGAGATGGACAACAGCAGGATGAGAGGTAAAAGACCAAAATTACAGCACAGGATATTTCAGTTTCATGTACAGGAAAAATAAATAAATCGTCAAGCTGGTCAAACACTGGTATGGGTTACCCATAAGAGAGATGGAGATACATCTCTGGGGATATTCACAACTCATCTGTAAAAGTTCCTGGGGAACTTGATCACTACTTAGCTGAAAAAAAGATAAATCTTTAAAACTGTTAAATACCCTGAATTTTCAGCACATGACAGTGCAGCTGGAAAAGGAACTGTCTTATCCTGCAAATGCTTCCAAAATCTCAAATCCTCAATTTCTGCTTTTTAACAGAATAATAATAAAAAAAAAAATTTTACACAATTTTTTTTTATTTTTTATTTCATTTTTTTTCTTTTTATAAATTTGGGCTAGGTCATTTGGCTATGACCTTTTAAGACAATTGTTTCACTAGGATTAGGTTATTTTTCAAAATGTCATTTGCTGGTGAAAAAAGTGAAGCCTTTCATTTTGAAAAGGTCAAAAAGCTTTGACCTTTTCAAAACTCTTTTGAGAAATAAAAAAAAAAAACTGTCAAAAAAAGTTTGTTTTGTGAATAGCTTAATGTAGTTGTAACAACAAAGCAACTCCATTGTGCAGATTCACTGCTTACATTAAAGACTCTGCAACATAATTTTCAGTAAAGACACCTGGTCTGACTCAAACTCTGATTCTTTCAGCTTTATTTTCCTGCCTAAAGCAAAATTTCATTTTCCTTTATGATTAGCAGCAATCTATTATGAGACAATCTACTCTCAGTTATTATATATTGTGTCCATGACTTGCAAAAGCATCGGTGAATAAGAATACATAAAATTCTAAATATTAAACACACTGATACTACATATTAGCTATGGAGATAAACTGAAAAAGAAAAACTTTATTGTTGCATGATAGTGAGCATTCCTGTCTGACTTACAATGTTTTTCTCAGCCTGTCAGAGCTGCAGCACCTCTGGGCATGACATTTCTCTTGGATGAATGTCTCCTCCACAGTTTGTTAGACATTGCATACTGATGCGTTGATTCCCCAAAGGTGACATTATTACAAGAGGTGTTATCTTTTTCATGTTGTCAGAAACATTGTTCAACTTTGTTTTTTTTTATTATTGTGTTTGGTATTATTTTTTTAAGCAATCTTCTCCTCCTACCTTTCATTTTCTTTTCCATCCTCCTTTCATTTAATATTTCCTTTAAAAACAATGTTTGGAGCAACTATTTGCCCCTTCTGCTATTTGCTGAATGAAAAAAAAAATGCAACATCACTTCTATCTCTGAAACATCATGAAACAAATACTCCATGTTTTTAGTTTTTAGGTTTTTTGTTTTGATTTGTTTTGTTTTTTAATATTGCGTCGTAATATGTTTCAAGAAAAGAAAGGTTTGGGGTGAGGGGGGAGGCTACATAAACATACCGGTTCCCGTGTCACATTAAAAACTTTGATTTTGATAGAATCCAAAACACTGAGATATTCCAAAAATCCACATACTCTTCCAAGTTACTCGTACTTTTTCTGAGATACATGTTATCAAGGAAGAGAAAGTAATCAATATTTAGGTAATTTCATTGCAATCTTCCAGCTGGATATATGAAGATGGGCTATTATCCGTTTATGCCCTTTCCAACTCATTCTGTAGTCACCGAACCTCTGCAAAGTGCATAGATCTATCACACTGACTCAGATTGCAATATTATGGTCTAAAATCACAGAGGCTAATCACGTAAGGAATGCATTATGGAAAACCTCTTTGACAAAATTGGTAAGGTGTTAGCAATGTTAATCCAACAACTTCTATCAAACTGCACGAATCAATTATAGGAGGAAAGAGAAGAGGAATTCTTGTAGTTCACTTCAAACTGTATTAAGCAAAATTAGGAATTTAAACCTTCATAGAGCAAGAGAGGGTTGCCTGTAAAGCAAGGTTCAGAAGCCTGTAAAGCTGTTCAGAATATCCAAAACAGATTTCTAAAGGAGTAGATGATATGAATATCTTTGATTTCCTTAGTGAGCAGAAGGGATGCAATGGATCAGATATATCCATACCTAATAGGGTCAGAATGGGACAAATCTGGTGTAAATGAATGATAAAACTGCAAAGGGATGCCATATTCATTTCTCTACTTCTCTGACAATACACCATCATTCCACTTTACAGCTGTCTAGCCACAGTCCCCACTTGAGCAAAAACTGCCAGTTCTACCAGACTAACCATATAAGATCATTTATTCTTGGTAGCGCAACAGGTCCTGGAGGTCTCAAGAGGAATGATTTTCCCCCTCCCCCCTCTCCTGGCAGTCACTGTCTGACAAAAAATGTGTCAGGGAAACATTAAAAGAGCTGCAGGGGCACAGAAGGCTGGAGGAGAATGGTTGCTACACTCCTCCTAGCGCAGATCCTGGCAGCTATCACCTCTTCCAGGGGCTTCCAGCAGCACTGCTGCTCCCCAGTTTGGCACCTAGGGGGACTTCAGAAGGACCAGAGTACCAGCAGGGAAAAGAAGGATATTCATAAGTCTTCCTGCCTAATCATTCTGAGCAATAATTGTCATGGTATTATTCCTAATGAGGCTGTACTATATTCCTTTTGGATTCTAAGCCCTGGCATTATTACAGTTGGAATAGTCAACTGTTTAGAAATGTATTTTGATGTGATTATTTAGATTTCATTTAGGCTAAAAATGAATCTTTGTTTCCACATATATAAAATGGGTTTCTTTCTGCACAAGACAGGATTTTGGTAATAATAACATTTAAGTAAGGCAAATTTCAATAGGATCATTGTAAACACCAGTTCTGAATGATGCAGATATGCTCAAAACAAAGCACCAAATCACCTGAGAAAAAATAAACCAAACCAAACTACCTGCAAACATACAGAACAGAAGTATAATTTCAGAGAAGTACCACAGCCTTTTCAAAGTCTCTCCCTTAATATTTTTAACTGTATTTACTACAGTATTAACTGCTATGGAAACTGTTACTGCTGCTGCACTGGCATCAGCAGTGGTCAAAATGAAGCTCCTGAGAGAGAAAAGCAAACACAAATAACGTGCTGCTGCTTGGGTTTGGAGGGGGCTTGGCTTTGATCTATTTTTCCTACACAAGGATGACATACAGCTCTCAGACTTTTCAGGCTGGTATAAATGAGGCCATCTGAACAATGGCATCGTGACTGCTGCTTTCTGCTGGGAGGCTCACAAGTAGAATCATGTCATAGAATCACCATGGTAGGAAAATACCTCTAAGATCGTCTAGACCAACTGTCCACCTACCACCATTGTTTTCCCACTAAACCATGCCCCTTTCTACCACACCTGAACATTTCTTGAATGTCTCCAGGAACACTGACTCAGCCACCTCCCCACGCAGCCCATTTCAGCAGCCAATCCCTCTCAGAGAACAAATGCTTCCTAATGATCAATCTGAACCTCTTCTGGTGCAACTTGAGGCCATTCCCTCTAGTCCTATTGCTTTTTACCCAAAAGAAGAGGCCAAACTCCACCTCACCACAAAGTAGTTGCAGAGAGCAATAACATCTCCCCTGAACTTCCTCTTCTCCAGACTAAATCCCAATTCTTTCAGCCCCGTAAGACTTGTGCCCCAGTCCTCACACCAGTTTCATCCCTTCTTTGGACACGCTCCAGGGCCTCCATTTCTTTCTTGCCATGAGGGGCCCAAAACTGAACACAGTACTTGAGGTGTGGCCTCACATAAGCTGAGTACAGGGGAAAGACCACCTCCCTGTTCCTGCTGGCTGTAGTTCTGATACAAGCCAGAATGCCTTTGGCCTATTTGACTACTTCAGCACACTCCTAGCTCACATTCAGCTGAGCATCAACCAACACCCCCAGGTCCATTTACTCCACACAGTCTTCCAGCCACTTCTATCCTCAGTGGTTATGTTCCCCATCACATCCAGTAAAGGACACAGATTCTACTTAGCCATCCTCTTTCCGTTAATATGTTTCTAAAGTTGTGGGGGTGTTTTTATTTGTTTGTTTGGGGTTTTTTTTTGGTCTTTTACCACAGTGGTCAGGTGAGTTTAAGCTGAGCTTTTGCCTTTCTAATTTATCTCCCTGCTTTTATCCTATCAATTTCTTCAACCCTCTCCAAGTCACCTTAACCTTCTTCCACACGATGTAGATACTCTTTCTCTCCCAGAGTCTCAACAAAAGTTCCCTGTTCATCCATGCCAGTCTTCTTACCTTCTGGCTCATCTTACAGCACTTAGGGAAAGCCTCCTGAGCAGCAGCAGCATCATGAACACACCAAGACTCAGCACAACACCTCAATTTTCAGAGAGCCATGTCCTAGTGTGTCCTGAATTTTCATTGCCTTGGCACTCAGAGTAAGTTCTCTGCCCTTATCTCATCCCCTAGTTCCTTGGGGATCACCCTATAGTCCTCTATCACCCTATTCTTGCTTAAGGTATTCTCCAGGGCTGCTTAAGACCTGACCACAGCTTGCTTATTGTTTCCATCCTTTGATAAATAACAATAGAAATAAAAAGACAGCTATATTTCTCACTTGTGCCTCAGAGGAAACTATGACATTAGCACTTCAGCCACATGAGTAACAGAAAGTAGCATAGGTTATCCTCTACTGACTGTCACTTTTCTCTTTTGGGTGGCTAACTAAGCCCATAACAATTGTGGAAGAACAGGGGTGGATATCTGTTTTTTTGTTTGTTTGTTTGTTTGTTTTGCAACAATCTTATGACATATTTTGCTTAGTCAGAATTAACAACTAGTTGCTTATTTTTAACAAAAATATCACAAATTCCAGCCTGCTCAACATGACTGAAATGAATAACATTTGTCATTTGCCCTCCTTATTTCTAAATTGGGAAAAATTCCAGTGCAAATTCCAGCTGGGAATTTAACTCCATGTGGGAGACTGTCTGATGTTCAGCAGCTGTTCTGTTGTCTTGGTCCTGCTAGCAGGAGTGGTCATTCTGTCATCAGCAAATTATAACTCTACAAATTGTTTATGAAGGTTGCTCCAGTCAGAGCTGGCAGGAGGTGTGACACTGCAGAAGCCCTGCTTCGCATTTCTCAGAAGCAATGTGAAATTCATACATGATGAGAGTACCTGTCTGCATCAAAGCAGACACGAGGCCTTCTCAAATCCTGTGAGCAATTAAGAGAAAAGTAGAAAACTTAATACAAGGAATGTGCGTTCAGTTGGTGCTTCAGTAAAGTCAGATCTAAGGATAGCATAGGATACATTTCTCCAAGTCAGGGTGTCAGCACAGCCCATAGTGCATTTTGCAGAGGTTTCTGCAACTAGATGCAATTAAATTACCAGTATTGTATTTCTCTCAAGAAAGGACTGCTTAGAAAAAGTAATGTCTGACTTACTTTGTTAAGCAATGGCTAAACAATCCAATTTACAACTATATAGGGATAAAATTTACTTCTGGAACCAGCAAAATTAAAATGAAATACATTTTGCAAGTGTTGCCATTGCAGATTCCATCTGTTCTGCAAGTTAAATCCTGAGCTGAGAATGCCATAAAGAATGGAACAGGGTGCAAGCCATTGAAAGCTCATAAAATCAGCACTTTTTAAGCACATTTTACACAAATGTTTTATATTACAAAGTTGTTATAAAATAAAATGCAGAGGAAGAATTCAGGACAGAGAATCAATCCCCAACAAGCTTATGCATCAAGAAAAAAAGAATAAATGGGATTCAGATATCAAACAAATAAATACAATCTTAACACTTAATAACACTTATTGTTATTTCTGTTTATTTGACAGTATAAAATCAATCTGTTTTCTCTTATTTCCACAGCCTACACCCATGTAAGCAGTATTCAGTAACCAGTTTACGTTAGCTATTTTGAAAGCATGACATATCCTAATGACTGACAGGATGACAGAAGAGGTCTGACCTGACTACCACTTTCATAATGAAGCTTTTTCTACTCAAGGAGAAATGTAATTCAAGAGTTACATTACTTCTTCTGAAAGGAATCCTCCATACTTTGAGACAGTGACCCCAGTAGACTTTCTTTTTCCAAGACTACTCACCAACAAGGACAAAAGGGAAAGAAGCTATTTGAAAGAAATTATTTTTTTTGTTGTAAAATGGCTGTTTTGTCAGAACAGAGCTAGGAGTGCTTCATGAAGCTAAAGCAATAGGATTAACTTTTCAAAAGAATAATGTTCTCTAAACTCAAAAGCAGACAGAAAGACAGTCTTACTTTCATAGCTCTATAAACATCTTTCCATTTGCTGGTGAATTCTGGCTGTTACTGCAACCATCCCTTTTATCAGTAAGGATATTTACAGGGCAAAATATACACTGACCTTTTGAAAAGTTACTACAATTTGTAGCTGAACAAATTTACAATTCATTGTGCTCTATAATTGCTTTTTAAACTGAAACATACACTAAACTGGTACCTTTCTAGAATATAACATACTGCTTCATATACCCTACTAATGTAATGAAAATTATTACATGTTGGGTATAGGTAACAAATTAGACATCTGTGTACTATCAAAATTAATACAAAAATAGTAGCAGCTACAATCTGCTAAAAATCACATGAATTAAAAATACTGGAGAAAATAACTATTATAAATTGGTGTATTCTCCTTAGGCATTTCTTTTATTTGTTTTACTGAGACTCAACCCTCCTGAGTTCTCTTACGTATTATAACTGTTATAATATTGTGTCTTTAAAACCACATTCTGAACAACATTAAAGGGAAAAAAGAAAAAAGAAAGAAAGAGAAATAGCAAAGCAAGGCAGCCAATTCATTCTGTTTTTCGGCTTGCTTTTATGATGTCTTTAATCCTAAGGAGCAAATAATGAGTGCTCCGGATAAAGCTGCCCTAGCAAAGTATCAGCTATAAGTTCTCCTTGTGCAGAGAGGTAGTAAGAAAATACCAGCTCAGCCACAGCAGGAAACACCAATGTCCTTGGCATGGCCATGACCACCAGCCAAGTGATAGAATAATGCACCAGTGCTCTGATGACAGAAAATCATTTTTCATTATGTAAATTGAGGCTGAACTCTTCTTGTATGCTAATCTTAATGATCTTCATAATGCTAGTTTTAAAAATCTTTCTATTTCAAAACCCTTGAAGAATGATATTGATAACAGAATAAGCACTAGACGGCATACAAGAAAATCTCTTCTATAATGAAATGATTTACTTTTTTGTTTGGCTTCTTTTATAACATCTGTTTGCATAGGTTGCCTAGACATTGTGACCCCCTGAGAAGACAGCAGCTCCTTAATTGTCAAAGCATTTATTGTCACAGCTTTTCAGCAAGCATCCCATTTTGCAGTCAAGGTACTATGTAAAAGGGTACTCAGTATGCTCTTACATGGGATTTCAGTGACAGATCTATTAACTCTGATTCCATTTCCTTGAACAGAAAACTGCTGTCCTGTGGTCATTTTTTAAACTTCTTTCTACAAGTAAATCAAAGCAAGGCTAAGATGATGGCTGAAAAAGTTTTAATTACCTACTGCTGCTGCACGATACATTAGAAAAGATGTACAGAACAACTCTGCATGCATGGAATGCAAGACATGAGGGCTTTTTGTTGTCTGTTCCAAACCTAAGGTACAAGGATTTGCATTACATGATTAAAAGAAAAAGGAATTTAAATTGGTTTTAGAAACATTATAGGAGATTTTTCTCCTTCTTTAGGTATTTTACTGCTTTTACTGTATAAAGAGTAACAGCAGATTGAAAAATTGATGCTACTTTATATATATATATATGCATTTGTTGCTACTATAGTTTATTACAGTTTGTATGACATTATAGTTTATTAAATATAGTGATTTAATCATAGATATTTAAACCTAGAGTAACGAAAGTCCAGTTCACACAGATAACTGAAAGATCATCTCTGATAGACAGTCTTATACATCCCTACTGAGCCCCCAGCAGTTTTCTCCGGACCAGCAAATCTTTTAACTCATTTGTGTGGAAAGTAGCAGCTTCATCAAGTGTGTTACACACAACTCGGCCACATACCAGGCCATTCTGCTGGAAAATGGAAATCTAAATTTGAATAACATTGACCCCTGATCAAATTAAACATTGGGCTATTTAGCAATAGTAGGAAGATCTGAACATGGTTCCATGAGAGGATTCTTATTTATTTATTAACTTAGTATACTGAACAAATTCCTAGATCAGGAAATGACTCTGGTCTGAAATCCCATGAGGATGATAATGCTTCCCAGTAGTGCTGAGTAAGGTGTGTACATCTCACAGATATGTAATTCAAAATGTATTTCTGTGTTCAGCATTTCCTACTGGCTAACTCAGAGGCTCCCTATTCAGCACGCTGCTTTTTCTAAATCCTTTTGTGAGCATCTAATTCTGATGTACACTGTACAGGAAGCCTTTTTATTTCAATAATATAGGACTGGGTGTCAGCAGTTATGAATTAGGTGCTACAGTAATATGAAGCAGTGTCTCATCCCTTTGTGGACCCACTACTTAGGAAACAATTTGAATTCAGTTTTCTCAGCTCATATAAGCTTGCTGAACTAACTCAGGAGACCTATACCAATGTACCACAAGAGGTTGGTCTTGGTTTTATAATTAAATCATTAGCTAATATTAGTCATAATAAACACTCAATGCATACGTGAAAGAGAAGCCAAAGGGATTACTGTCTTAAAACTGGCACAAGAACTAACTTCAATTTCAACAATCCTAAGTTGCAGGCAAAGTGAACACCAGCCTGACAGTATGATTCTTTTCTAGAACTGCAATCTGTACACAGGACATAACCAAGACCTGATGAGTGATTTACACAGATTACCTCTTAGCCCAAAGGAAGGAGGCATTCTCCGAGAATGGCTCAGTTGGTAGTTATCCTATTACAGAATGACAAGTGATTTGATTGTGATACACAGTGTAAGTGCTCTGTTCTCATTAAAAATGAACATGCTGTGGGAGACTTTTTCCACTCACTCCACAGGTACCCATTGTGAAAAGCTAAGATATAATGAATATGTAATTTGGATATGTCTTTTATGGAAAAATCCAATGAACACAAAATAAAACTCGGGAAGAACCCCTAAGGTTAGATATAAATTTTTCTTTCCTGTTTTTCTAACCCTAATTTAGAATGAGATGACTTGTAATCTCTGAGCTATGACACTTTTTTTTTTTTTTCCCCAAATATTTACTGGATTGTCATGTCAGACTGTGCCATATAGTATTACAATAGGATAGACAAACTATCTGTTACGTATATAATAGCTTGAGCCCTACCTCTGCCAAAAAGAATACTACAGTGTACAAACACATATATACTGTACACAGTAATTCTGTGGAACATTTCTCATTTATCAGTAGCTGTGTTATCTAAAGTTTGACCAGTGTTTGTCCAGATGGTGTCTAATATACTCATCATCTGGACATTTCTTGCAAATACGCTCTTCAGGAAAACAGCAGCATTGTCAAACAGATTCTTCTGTGTTTTTTTTTTCTCTCCAGACTGTAACTTCAACTCTTCAGTTTTAAAGGATTTTAAAGAATAGAAAACTAATTATATTTAAAACATCTTAACTAAAAATACAGAAAAGGACAGTATTTATTGCTAATACAGTGACAAGATTGAAATTTTGTGATCAAGCTTTCAAGGCTTGAACTGTGAAGTTTTTGGGCTCAGTAAAAAATACTTAAAATAGTGTAAAAATCACATTTCAATTTGTGAAATACAGCATTATGGACATGCTACATGGCTGCACAATTACATTTATGCATCCCTATGAGATGTCTGCAGTTGTTTTATTGAAATCTAGCACCCAAAGTATTGCAGAGTAATAACAAACACCAAATAGTGTTCGACCTTCCTTTAAATAATCCTCTTCGCCTAAGTACCGTACATAGATTAAATAAAGTAGAAGAAATGCCAAATTCAGAGATATCTGCCAGACTCTTTCTCAATCACTATTTGTATAGCCACTTCAATTACATTCTACACACACATCAAACATGCACACATTTATCAACAAAGTTCATCTGAATTTGAAACATAATACAATGCTTTAACTTCTCTAGAGCAAAAACTAATATGCAGTAATGATACTTCTTTTTTTCTTCACCCAAGATCAGCATTAATTCTCACTTCTCAGATGGTCAGGAAAAGAATTCTGTGTTTATTTTCAATCACTGAAAAATAATTTTGGACAGTGCTGCAATGGACTCAATTCAAGCCATGTGGTACTCTCATCAATAACTCCACTACACTAAATCATTTACAAATAAAGTAAAAGTGATGAAAAGAGACAGATTGTCTCTCCTTCATGCAGTGTTAAGAAAATGTCAAATTTAGAAAAAATCACACTAAGAAAAATTAGTTTTGTTCAATGTTCAGTAGATACATGTAATTTTGAAAAATTAATAGATTTCTATAAGCTTGATTCACTGCATTTTATTGTTTTTAAATACCCCAAAAGGACCTACACATTAAAAAAAAACAAAAACAAAAACATAAAGGTATAGGAATAAGAGCCATGAGTTTGGGCTCAGGCAGGGATTTTAACCTACACATTTTTTTGTTGAGGAACAATGTAGCACACTTTCTGGTTCAAAATCAGCTCTCTTTCTTCAAACCTAGTCTCAATTCATCTCAGTGCTGATCCTTACCACTTATGTGGCTGAAGAAAATATTTATTCTGAATCTGAGGAAAAACTTAGCATTCACAGTTAAGATTATACCAAACCATAAACACATATGATGTCTGGTTAAGCTTCACTTATAGAACAATAACCACCACTAGTTTTGCATATCTGAAGACTGGCCAGTGCTTAAGTAACTGCCAGCTGCTCCTATCTTTTTCCAAGGCCTTCGCAAACACAATACGGAATTGCAGAAGATCTAGACAGCCTCCAAAAGAAATTATGGATCACCGTCAAGTTCTCTGCTCAAGAGCAACATACAAATAGTAAACGATTAAGAAATGTAAGACAATAGCTCTACTCTGCCCTTATGCTGATAACTATGCTGGCCTGCTGAGCTGGTGATCACTGCTACATGACTCCCCTTTCAAGGATGCCACAGTGCTACCAGGCAACATGTTTGCCAGTGTGTTGCAACAGGAGGAGGACTTAAATTCAACTTCAGATTTGCACGAGTCCTTCCAAAAGAAAATAATAGTTCTGCATTGAGACAAGCTCTCAAAAGCTCCCAACCAATGTTAAAAATCTATCAGTCACCCATGGTGCCTTACAGACAGACATGGGCACCTAGATAATTTGAAACAGATCTAGTATCTTTTTTTCCCTAGTATCTTTATTGTTCCTAGCACAGGATCAACAGTGCTGCACAGCACTGACCTACTATAAACTCATTTACTTTAAAATTGTTCATAAATCTTTGATAATTTAACCAGTTAAATCCGCTAAGAAATTTGTTATAAATATATTTCTGTTAGCTGTTGCAGAGCTGTACTTCTTCGTTTCTATATCCTCAGTCACTAGTAATATCAATGGCATAAAAATTATATTTACTGCTATAGGCTTAATATACTCAGCTATTTTTCGTGAGATACGTGGTAGTAGAATTTGGAGGTCAGTAAGCTTTGATTAATATGAATAATAGAAAATAGTTTTGACAGGATATTATTTTACCTCGGTATATAATTTGCAAGTGTATAAGATATCATCATCCATATAACTGAAGATATTTTTAATCAGAAAGATCAAGGATTAATCTTTGATGGTCTTTCATCACATCAGCTTTTATCATATGTTAATAGTATAACTTTTATGTAATAGTAGATGTTGCAACTCATCAAACAGTAGCAAGATTAAAGTAAGAGTAAGGAACATATGTAGGCCATGGTGAAAAAAATATAGATGGGAATATTAAAAGCTAGAAAAGTAAACAGACACAAAATGGTAAGAACAAGCAAGTGCAATCAAAAGAAATTTAAACAGAAACATGAAAATCTGTCACATACAAAATTAGAATACCCCTGGAGAGTACATATTCTTAATGACTACATAACAAAATAATCATTTTAATTATTAGTTGAGGAGGTCCTTTTATATTGGTTGGCAAATGTACAAAATTATCTTTTCAAAAAAAAAATCAAAACAAAAAAACCCACTAACAACCTGTTGTAAGTAGGATTCATTAATAAGCAAAACACAACAATAAGCCCCTTAGGAAAAAAGGCTCCATAAGTTCCTAAATTGTTGAAGATAATGGAAGCTTTTAAATTAAAAGAAAAAATAACACACAAAAAAACCCCACCATCATACACTGCAAATGTGGTGTTTAAATATTACATGCAATTTGGAAAGTGAAATGTATTTGAAGTACCACTTAATTGTACACTTGTCTAGAAGCTAATCAGTAAAAAATGTACCCAATTTTACAACATTAAATAAATTCTAGTGTAACCATTTCAAGCATATTTGTTACCGAAACACTAAGCGTAAGGACAAAAATATAACTGAAAGGAACTCACTGTGAATTTTACAGTACTCGGTGAATGTAAACTGTGAAGGTCTACAACTGGTCTTCCTTTTCCAGGAGCAGGCTTCTGTCTCTGCCTGTCTCAGCTGCAGCTGTCAAGCAGGGAGAGCCCTTATCTTTTTTTTTTTTTTCCTAAAGATGGTGATCAAAAGAGATGTAACCTCCAATTGTGAATTACAAACAGGCTGCCTTGTACTCCTGCAACTCACCTGCTGACTGGAGACCATCATGGCATTACAACATCTCCTAATGTTTGATGTCCTACTTAACCCTCAGCTACTTAAGACATTTGAAAGGAATGAACACAGAAAAAGGAGTATACACTTGCTTCGAGCATCACACCATTGGGTCTGTCACTTCAGGAGTGTGAAATCATAGCAGAGAAAGGGGCAAGTGCCTTCAAAGGGCCCAAAAAAGGAACTTTAAGATGTACAAGTAGGGAACCTGGATGCATTTGACACATTCAGATGTTCAAGAGGTAAAAATGCTCATCTCTGGGGCACCCACAAGTGTAGAATGACAACAGCATGGCAGGTAGCATTTTTCTGTCCACTTGCTTTTAGAAATGGACAATGACATGATTTGCTTTAGTTAAACAGGACTCAGAAAGTGAGGTGATCAAAGGAGATAGGGAAACGTATGACCACAACTTTGAAAGTGATGCGAGATGATCAGCAAATAATGGGTCATGGCATGCCTGACAGATAGGTATTTACTTGGAATGAAGTACTGGAGAATAAAGTAGATTTTTTGTGACACGGATAAGTATCTTTTTAGTTTCATTTTCTTTCTATAACTGAATTGAATGAAAATGGCAGAAGCTCCCAGTGCTCACATTTTCCCGGTCCCCTTCAAACACCTGAAGTACTAAAAGCATAAAGGTTAACATCTTATTTTTGTTTGTTTTTAAGTTGAAAAACATAGATTTCTTGAGGAAGTAACCCTCACTACAAACTATGTTTGCTTGCTTGTTTTCCAAACCTGAGCAAACAATTCATTTAGAATGCAACAAACTAAAACAACATTTCAAATTACCTTTATCAACATGTTAACACAATTCTATAGACAGCACAGTTAATTAGCTATCAAAAAGTGAATTGACTAACTTTTTTTCCCACTGAAGTTTTTCCTCCAGACTGACCCAGGTTATAGCATCATTCATGACTGGAGAAGCGTGATATCTGACATAATGGCTTTATTAGAAGCATCAATAAATATGTATTATATAATGTAATGCCTCCATTATCAGAATTTAAGTTTCTAATCGCAACTTAAAACTTTCCACAAGTTAGTAGACATGGAATGACATTCCTGTTTATCAAACCTTACACAGCAACAAATATGTCCACAATTTGGACCAAAAAATATGTTCTTAAATAGGTCATTCTGAGCAATTACTGTTTCTTCCCTTACTGAAGGCACTGATACCTCCTTTCATCCTTGGTAAATTCACAGGATTCTATTGCAAAAACTCATCATCTACTTAACTGTATGATGGCCTTCCTCAGCAGCAAGTACTCTGCAAATTTTCCCACTAACATATACCAAACCTTTTCTGTAACACCACCCTCAGACTATTTTTCCCTGAGCTCTGGCAGAAGAACAGATGTTCCTGCACACAGTGTTCATAGCTCACAAATAATTGCTTGCTGTGATCATGTATACAGCCAAAGGATATTCAGAGCCAAAGAGTTCCAGCAGACCAGATATCCTAACTGGCGCCTACTTGGATAAACAGATTTTCTCATGCCAGATACACAGGGAGTCCTCCTTAAACAAGAGTAACTGCTATGGGTGCTCTCTCTGTAGCATGGAGGAAGGACTTAATTCATCCTTCTTGTTCCTGTGCTGCCTCATTCTATAATAATTTAGTTTAATCTCTATTCTTCATTCAGTGTTTCAACAGCTGTTGGTTGAGATTCATAGGTAGGTTTATAGGGAAACCAAAAAAATTCATTTTTGATAGAAGGTTTATTTTTTCATCCTCTTAGGCTTCCCATGCTCATTCAGGAACCCAAATCTGATAAACAGATTTGGGAAATCTTCTGAAGAAAGCTGGTGGCAAAAGGTCATCTACAACTTTGTAAATCCTTTTGTTCTCTTTTCTTGATCTCTAAAAAATAGGTTGATCTCAAAGCATTATAATCACTGCTCACTTTTTTCTTACTGTTTTCTATTGTTTCTCTACTATTTAACTTAGTTTGCCTCTCACCTCACATCAAGAAACTTACACCTGAAATGCTACAGTGCTTATGTGGCATGTAGTGCCATGTAAAAAAAAGACAAGATAGGCTCATAGCAGTTTGAGGAGAAAAATGCTCTTGTTTCTCTGATTTTACCCTACTGTTCAGGCAGTACAGTTTTCAGTCATACAGCTAACATCAGCAACACAATGACAGTAGTAGAGTTTAAGTGGAGCCACTGGCTACCTTAATGTAGTTATCGTATTGCTGTTAATATTTGGAGAGATAAATACCTTTCCTCACAGCTTCTCAGTAAAAAGATGAAAAGTATCTTTTAGAAAAGGCAACCTAGGCTGAGAATAATAGGTATGTAGAAGTAGAGATTTAACTATTACTATAAACATTTTGTTTGCAAAAATATGCTGTAAGTGAACAATGTGTTTTCAGATTAAGCTTACTGTGCATCTTGATCTGTTCTAGGTGTGAAAATAACCTTGTAGATCACTCTGAACACAAATTGATTTTCTCTGTTTTCAAAGAGAATGTTCAATCTCATTTCCAAATAAAACACTTACTCAGAAAGCTGAATTCAGAGTGAAAACAAGTAAATGATGAATTAGTCATACTTCCAAGGGTTGGGAGAATCTGCAAATGCCATTAAAAGGAATGGGAGCATTTCACTCCCCTTAGGATTTAGGGGTTTAGTTATGAAAGCCTTTTAGCTGGGATTACTCTTAGTGAAAAAAAACTACGTTATCTGATTATAAATAGTATATCTTCTAAAGAAACGGTAACATCACTTAATGGAGACAGTCAGTTATCTCAAGGCGCTAATCTACCATCATTTTCTATCCCATGTGCTCTTTCTGACTATTTACCTCTTTGATAGAAGCTTCCATTGTTGAGATCAAGTCTAAAAGTATATGAATCACCTAACTATGGCTGTTTCCTGTTTGCTCTTTCAAAACCAGCAGCTATACACCAGAACATATTGCCAGGAACATCACAAAAGCCACTCTATTTCTGTCATGGCTTCAAATTGTTCTCATGCATCTTATTTGCACTTCTACAAAATTCAGATATTCTCTGCAACTCAGCAGTTACCTTTTCAGAAATACTAATATTAAAATACCACCTTCTGCTACTCTGTCACTGCTGTTAATAGGGACAAAAAGTCCTCCAATTAAACTCAGCTTTCTAATTAAGTCCATGTTATTATTAACTGCTGCACTTCTCTTCCACAAGAGAAAAATAGAGGATTAAAAATTATCCTGGAACAGCCTATGGGTAGGCTAAAGCTGATAAAGGGAAAAGAACAGTACAAAAAAAAAGGTTAAAATATTTCATACAACCACATTTTATTCTTTAGGGAGGTTATTATTAAAATATCAGCTTCGACCAATCATTAGCCCAGTACAACATCTGATATATCTTTTTTTTTTTTAATAATGTTATGGTTTTATGATTTTTGTTGTGTTATTGATATTCCACATCCTAACATCATGTGGTGTATTGGGAGGTAAAGATGGTAGCAGAGGATGGGAAAATAAAAGAGAACTAAGTGTTTGATTTTCAAAGAAGCTAAAGCATCACCTTTATTTTAAAGCTTAGTCCACGTGAGACTGGCCTATTTTCTTGGGCATTACTAACACCTCACTTTACCTTACAACTGACTGAAAACTCCAAACAGTGCATTTTATACAGAACATTTTCTTTGTCTAATTGTACCTCAGTAAATTAGGTCACATGACTAGCATTCCTACCCCTCACCAAATCTTCCATTCGTTTTCCTTAGTTTCTCAACAATCCTTTTATCTCCCAAAAGAATTTTCTAGTAAAAATTATTGACAGTGCAATTTTGCTATTGACTCTTGTGCTTTTAGAGAAAATTAAATTGCATTGAAACCTCCATAGTGCAGATGTTTTATTCTGAGTACCTTGCAATTTATAAAAATTATTAGGTGTAGTAGACAAAATACTTCACAGCACACTAAAATCTTTGTACTTTTTGTTACTTTCACAGTATAGATTTATCAATGATAAAAATGCACTCTAAAGTCTGGCATTAGTTGAATTTCTGATTTCCATTCTCCTTGAGTTAAAAGCTTTTTAAGAGGCAAAATGGCTGCTATGAATATCACCCTTTTGTCTCCTTTGCTCTGCTGAGGAAGCAAAGCAGAAATACCTATTTATTCTCCAGAACATCTTCCTCTAATCTGGAATAAGCATTTTCTCTGATGACCAGGAAAAAGCAACAATTAAGAACATCTTAACTTGCAGTGACTACTGAGATCTCAGCTGTTGTCTTCCCACCCTGCTGGGGTCTCTGAGCTGCTCAGCAACCACATCCTGAACCGCAGCGGTTTACAGAAGTGGTTCAGCATAAATAAAATACAGCATTGGAGGCTGTGTCAGTTCATCAGTTGACTGACAGGCAGTCCAGTATCTGTGCAGTGCAGGTGGTGAAAAGAGCTGGAAGCAGTAACGTCAACATCCATTAAGCTCTCCCCAGTTGTCACTCAGATCCTTAAGCAACCACTCAGATGTGTGGATCATTCCACAAGATAGAGCGAGCACACACCTGCCAATTTTAATATTTATCCCAGGAAAACATAAAAGAGCTTTTAAGCAGCTCTTGGTCAAAAGTACTACTAGCTTCGCAGGATTTAAATTCAGGAGTGGGTAAGACCATAGTACAATCAAGGAGATATCAGGGTGACAGAAATGAAAGCAAGCATAAGGTCAAAAGCTCCACTAAGGCACAGCTTCACTCACCCAGCTACTGAAGAGAAGCTCTGCCCTGTGCATTAAGAAGCTTCCTTATACATGAGAGGAAGAGTATATTTCATGATAGGGCTTTTGATAATACTAGCAGTTTGAGAATTTGACTAAAAATTTCTTTTAATACATAAGTAAGGAAAGGGTTGTGGAACTGAACATTAAGAGAAGGAGTAGAATGGTTATTAACCAGTACACAGATAAAACAAGAAGACTGGAATATACAACGTAATTGCTCCTTCCCACTACTTTTTCTTTCAAATTCTAAAGGGGAAGTTCTAAAAGGCAAGTTCTAAAAGGCTGCAGAACTTAATATTTTAATCAATTTTCCTTAAGTGATGAACAGATATTCACATAAGGTAAACTACACCAAAATGGTATTTTAGGGATCTGCAATTTTTTGTTTAAAATGTTACTGTTAAATCGTGCCACACAAATTTAACAGCATTTTACCAGTCAATTGGCCCTCGTGTCCAATGGTTTTGACACATAAGTACTACCATGAATGGTTTAGATGAACTACAAGGAGCTTACCAAAGAAGTGAAGGAAAACCCTTTGACAAGGGCACAAACCACCAAAACAGTTTTCGATATCCTCCACTTCAGTTCCAGCTTTTTTTATATCACCTTTACTGGGTATGAAACTCAGTACAAGCAGCAGTTTTTGTGTTTTATTGCTGTTGTTCTTCTTTTATTAACAAAGAGAAGTCAATTTAGTTTAAGGAACTACAAAAATCTGATATTTTTATTTCTGAAATGCCCTCGTATAAGAGTGGGCATAGTTGCTTTAAATCCAGAAAAGGTAGTAGCTACAATTTGGTAATAAAGAAGTAATCACTTACTCCTTTCTGAGGATCAGGGCTCACAAAACACACCAAAGAAGGCAGTCTTCAAAGGAGCCATGGTCCACTCCTGATGCACAGGTGAATTGCTTCCATCTGTGCTCCTAGGGTTGGCTACACCACTTCACCTCATTGCTTCACCTCATTGCTCAGTGCTCAAGGCACTCGTTCAAGCTGTGACCTAACAGTACTCATACATTTTGTTTTAAGAAATTACAAATTCACTTGCCATAAACCTTCCAACATTCTTTATGCACAACTGAACAACAATTAGACTATATTATTATTTTCTTCAAGTATGTTGAAATTATTTCAGTTATTGCAAGAAGGATTTTTTAATATATATATATTTTTTACAAATTTAATTGAATGGTCTGCAAATTACCACTGTCAATCCAGCAAAAATATGAATTTGTTAGAATTAGAACTTTCATGAAGAAAAAAGAAAATATTAACAACTTCAAGAACTGCTTATGTTATCCAAAAATCACAAGTAAGCTTTAGGAAAAAAGAATGGTTTCTCATTTATAAACAGCAGCAGATGAAAGCCATTTGATCCACATTATTTATTGGATAAATTCTTCAGAGCATTTTTTTTTTTAATTCTTTGAGATAAGTTATGGTCCTTGTTTGGATCAGCTTCGTCAGACACCCTTAACCATGTGCAAAGAAACTGGCAAGCAGGACACGCACAACCTGAAAGTATAGAGTAATAATTTATCACCTAGGAAACACAAAAGATAGCTAAGATTTAATAAGCTATCAGTATAAACATTAATATGCTCACCACACCAATAAAATAAATCAAGAATCTTTGCTGGCAAAGTAGGCAACGTTTGGAGGAAAAAAGGTTGGTTTCCACTAATCTCTGAAACAAATCCTCGGTATCTCTACATTTCATCATCCACCCCAGCTGGTCCACATCAGTGGTATAGAATGGTGATCAGACTGATAACTTAACTGACTATATTTTTCCTTTGGCATTTAATAGATTTCCACTTTTGCCAGCAGAGGCCTGTGGTATCAATGAATTTCAAGTCTATTAGCCTATTGACTTACATCTGAATCAGAGTATACTCAAGCAGTGCATGTAACAGAAATATGTAGATATTTTCTGATGGTAGAGGCTAGACATGAATTGATGTAAGTATATGAGCAATGTGATCACCAGAGAGGAACAAAAAAATTGTAGTTGCAGGTAGGAGGCATCCAAGTAAACAACTTCATCAGAGAGAGGACAAAATAAGGACTGCAGATAGGCAGGATATGTTTCCAGACAGACAGTAAGGACAGTTGGAAAGACAAAAAGAAACCTAAATAAGTAGTAATGGGGAAGAGAAGAATATCTTTTTAGGAGGTAGACAACAGCAGAAAAAAAGAAAAAGAAAAAAAAACCCACAGGCTTAAACAAGGAAAATGAGAGAAGAAACAAGCTCATTTCAGTTCTTATTCCCCTCATCAATGAGCTCTCAAGACTGATCTTCTAGACGTCAATGACTGACAACCACTAAGAACCATAGGCATCAATCCTGATAAAACAACAACTTTATGCTGTTGTAAATTCACAGCTAACACAGGCTAAAGACTAACAGCTTTTTATACGTTTGTGATAAGATAGTTTAATATTACATAAGAAATTACCATTAGCAAGAAGTGTGCTGCTAATGAAAGACTAATTTGTTACTCTTCTGAATGCTGGCATCGCAATGATTTCTAATTCCCCGATACATATGTATGCATATAAACAATTGTAATACTATATTGGTATTTTTGCTTTTGATTCTTTGAACTTCTCTAAACCTCTGTCAAAGCATCCTGCCTTTGACAGTAATTTTACATTTCAGTAGATTTTCCCAGACCTTTCTCATCTCTTCACAATTTCCCTAAGCAACCTAAACCAAAGTTAATGGGCAAAGCCATATCAGAGCCAGCCCTTGGATCCATGAAACATGAGGATCTGAACCCCGTGGGAGCTGAGGGATAAAGATAGATAGCGATTGCAAAGAGGTACAAGCTTATGTAATATGGAAATAATTGAAAGTTGTAGTGTTATAATTACTCATTTCTATCAAAAATTTTAAAATGAATATTATTCAGCCCTTCTTCTAGGGTTGTATTTGTTATATATCAACGTCTATAAACCAATTGGAAAGAGTCCAACAGAGGGACACCAATGTGACCAAGCAACTACAGCACTTCTCCCATAAGAAGATGGGAACATTCAGTCTGGAGAAGAGGAAGGTTTGGAGAGGAACTATCAATGTACACTGATTAATACTTGAAGGGAGGGTGCAAACAGGGTGGAACCAGGCTCTTTTCAGTGGTATCCACTGACAGGATGAGATAATGTCCACAGACTATTTCCTCTGAACAGCAGGAAGCACTTCACTAAGCAGGTGACAGAGTACTGGCATGGGTTACCCAGAGTGGCTGTGAAGTCTCTCTGCTTTGAGATCTTCCAGGCAATCTGCTCTGTTAGTCCCTGCTTGAGCACCAGTTGGACTAGATGACTTCCACAGATCCCTTCCAATCTCAATCATTCCTTGATTTTGTGATTCTGAATAGCATATTGTGAGGACAGGTTGAAAGAGCTGGGGCTGTTCAGCCTGGAGAAGAGAAGGCTTCAGAGAGCGGTAATAGTGTCCTTTGAGTATCTAAAGAGGAGCTACAGGAAAGAAGGGGACAGACTCTTTAGCAAGGTCTCTTGTGGCAGAATAAGGGGAAGTGGTGTGAAGCTTAAAAACAGTAGATTTTGGTTAGATAAAAGGAAAAAGCTTTTTACACTGAGGATGATGAGGCACAGAATCACAGAATTGTAGGGGTTGGAAGGTACCTCTACAGAACATCAGGCTCCTTAGCCCAAGTTGCACAGGTAGGCGTCCAGGCGGGTCTTGAATGTCTCCAAAGAAGGAGACTCCACCACCTCTCTGTGCAGCTGTGCCACTGCTCCGTCACTGCACTGGGAAGAAGTTCCCATGCACATTTACGCAGAACTTTCAGTGCATCAGTTTGTGACCATTTCTCCTCGTCCTATCACCACACACTGCAGAGAAGAGTCTGGCCCTTTGCCTCCTGCACTTTAGATATTTATAGATGTGGATCAGATCCCCTCTGAGTGTTCTATTTTCAAGGCTGAACAGACCCAGGTCTCTCAGCCTTTCCTCATAAGGAACAAGTTTGGCCAGAGATACTGTGGATACCTTGTCCCCAGAGATTTTCAAGGCGAGGCTGGACTAGGTCCTGGGCAACCTGGTATAGCTATGGATGTCCCTATTCATTGTGGGGGAGCTGGACTAGAAGACCTTTAAAGGCCCCTTCCAACTCTAAGAATTCTACGATTCTGTGTAAAAGCACAATTTTTCTCCTTTCTTATATTTCTCTAGCTCAGCATGCATAAAGAAATCAGTCCCAAACTGCTTACTTGAATAAACAAGCACAGTCAAAGACTCATCATAACCATGCTCAGAAAAGGCCAATGGAGCAAAAAATCATGATCAATTATATTTTGAGTATCTATGCCATCTGCTACAAGAAACTTTTGTTACAAATGTAAGAAAACCTGTATTTTGTGAGGGGATAGAAAAGCATAATGCTTTAGTTTCAAGCTTAACTTTTGTTCACGGGAATCAATTAACTGTTTTATGCTCATTACATTCAGATTAATAGATTCTGGAAGAGATTTTCTCTTTCCCCAGTTTGCCACTTGATGTATGTGGTTCGTTACCTTAGGTCTTGCCTGTACAAATGGATGCAGACAGAGCACCATTCACACTTCATATAGTCAGACATGAGCCTATTTGGGCCTGGAAGTCATTTAGTCACATTAGAAAAGTGCTAAGTTCCAGCAAAGGGGCTTTACAAAAAGACAGAACTGCACTAATGTGGTTACAAAGTTTCCGGGTCAGAGCTGGCTCATATCCAGAAAGCTCAGAGAGTGAGCAGACGAACTCGAATCCCCTTGCACCATTCATGCGGATGTGCCTGCAGTCATATGGCATTGTTTCTGCTTTTTGACAGAATGCCTGTAATGTTTTTCATGGGAGAGCAACCAAGGGACAATAAAACTCTAATGGAGAGGGTCAGTACACATTCTATACACTAGCAATTCCTATTCTGTGCTAGAATTTGCTTCATTCAAAACAGGAATTAACCTTACAACACATAAATTGCAGCAAGTTGCAGGGATGTTTAATTGGTACTTAATCATATATTAATTATTACTTATCAACAGTAATACTGTGACAAACAGCTACTCATTATATGAAAACAGAATTATATAACTGATGAAAGCAACACATCTTTATTAAAGTTCAACCTATAAAATAGCATACTATTCTTTTTTTTTTTTTTTTTAACACTGTATGCTCTTCTACATGTCATTACTTTCACCATACTAACTGTAAGAAGCAGGAAATTGGACACTTTGCAAAGTATTTGACAGCAATCAAAAATGCCAAATCCTAATTATCTCTCTGTATTCTGGTAAGGCACCATATATGAGAAGATAAAGAAAGAAAGTCAGCGGTTAGTTGAGTGATACCAGTAAAACAATTACCATGCGTGGTAAAAGATGATACTCCATCCTCTAAGTTAGACTCACTTTCCTCAGATGTAGAAATAAGGAGGAAAATGTTGTGCACGATCCCTCAGTAGCAGATAGTGCTACTAGAAGTTTACGCAGTATTTAATGTTTCTATAAAGTGCAATTTCAATTCACTACAATGATCACACAACTGATACTAAAGACTAAAAGGAGAAAAAACATACCAGGAAAAAAAAAAAAAAAGGAAGAACCTTGCAGGTGACTTCTAGACTCCACAGTAAGTTTCTGTTGCACTGTATTCTTTTGTTCCATTTCCCTAATGATCCATATCAAGGAACTCAGCAGATAATGTCTTGGCTACCTATATCATTCTGTGTGCTCAAGACTTCTTCCAGCTGAAGAACAGGAAAAACAAGGGAAGGACTGAATGAGTCTGTATGTGCCCATGTGATGCATCCACATGACAATTCGCAAACAATCCCAGGCCCTGAAACTTAGATGCAACCTTCTTGAACTCAAATTTGGTAAAATTTATGGAAAAACCTACTTTAAATTCTTTAAACAGAAAAGTGTTATGGATTCATGAGCTGACCAGCTTAAATTTCTCATTAAAAAATTGCCTGTAAATAACTGAATAAACTCTTTTGAATGAAGAGCCCCTAGAATAATATACAAAGCAGAACAGGCAACAAGAATGCAAGAGTTAAAAATTCCCTCAAATTAACCAAATATTTTATAAAAGGCTACCATGTCCATGTATAAAGAAGAATCAGAGAATAGCTTAGGTTGGATGAAACCATAAAGATTATCTAGTTTCAGCTACCTGCCATGGTCATGGTTGCCAGCCACCAGATCAGGCTGTGCTGGGATCCATCCAACCTGGCCTTAAACATCTCCAGGGATGGACATCCACAGCTTCTCTAGGCAACATGTTCCAGTAGCTCATCACCCTCTGAGTGAAAAAATTCTACCTAGCATCTAACCTAAATCCCTCCTCTTTTAGTTTAAAGCCATTCCCCCTTGTCCTGTCACTAGCAGATTGTATAAAAAGTTGGTCCCCTTCTTGCTTATAAGCTCACTTCAAGAACTGGAAGGCTGCATTAATGTCTCCCTGCAGTCTTCTCCTCCAAGCTAAACAAGCTCAACTCCCTCAGCCATTTCCCACAGGAGAGGTGCTCCAGCTCTTCAGCCATCTTCATGGACCTCTTCTGGACCCACTCCAACAACACCACTATTTTAATGCAGCCCAGGATACCGCTGGCTTTTCATGCTGTAACTGCACACTATGTGATCATGCCCAGCTTTTTGTCCACCAGAACCTCCCAGCCTTTATCTGCTTCTTCTCCAAAGAAGCGATACCATACTGTCGCCTGTTAGCAAAGCTTTCACACTGTTTCACACAGTCCTTTAAGTTACCTGGAGAAAGGAAAACGTCTAGATAAAACTAACATAGGTAAAAAGATGAAAAACTAAATGGAAATATACTCAGCACATCAGAGGGTCATTTTCAGAATGGAAGGATTTATTAAGCAGAACTCTTCAAGGTTCTTATTCTATTCATAATTTTAACAACACTGGGTAATAATCTAAAGATGACAGGCCATGATTCTAAGCTGGTAACAACACAAGGAAACAACACAAGGAAACAACTAGAATTCACATCTCAAAAATCAAAAGTTCATGATGGACGCGTACAGCAGTTTTCTCTTAAGGAAGAGCTCAAAAGATGCTGGAGGAAAAACTCACTAGGGAACAATTCTTCAGAAGGAAATCTGGATATACTTTTGGATCACTAACCAAAACAGACTAAGTAATGCCCAGTAATTCTCTGAAAGCTAAATGTTGTACCTGTCATGCATGTCACCTGTGAAGCATGAGGACTAATCTGTTTGAACCAGTTTAAATTCTGCATCTTGCTTCAAGAATTACTCTCACAGAAAGTGAGTGATTCATTTGTAGAATTCAGAGGAGAGTAGAAATTATAAAGCTATAATAAATCATGTACATGAAAATATTGAAGAAACTGTGGATAATTAACCTAGAAAAAGACTTAAGGATGGAAAGATTTATCAAACATTTTTTTAAAGGGTCTGTCCAAGGTGAAAAAAATCTTCAATTATATAAAAGTTAGCTACAAAGAAGGAAATAATCCAAGAAGGGAGAAGGGATGAATGAGGACAAATACAATGACTTCTCAAAGCTCTCTTGACCCCTTTTATTAATCAAAGATATTTTTGGACAATTCAGTTTAAACCAACCCACTAAAGCAATGAAAGCATTTCAGGTACTGCAATAAGAAGAACTAAAGATGAGTGACAGAAACTATTCTGTCTTTCATAAAAATATAAACAACTGCAGTCACACTCTTTATTGCACTTAAAGTTAGTTTCAAGTAAATACATGTTACCCTGTATTACCATCAGATCTTCACAGTGATAACTCAAAAATGCAAACTGGACCGCAGGAAGTAAGCGATTTGTTTTGATGTGCCTTGAAAACCTTTCCCCACAGTCTACAAAATGTAAGTTTTAATCAGGATGAAGGGGATCAATTTTTTTTTTCCCATCATCATACCTTTTTTAGAAATCAATCGGAAAATAACAAAAATTCAGAAGATACACATTGTAATATATCTACAACTTTCTACCCTTATTAAAAATATTTCTACCCTTATGAAAATATTTCAGAAATATCAGATAGTCCGTTGATAGGTTCAAGGAACTTTAGATTTATTTCTCAGTGAAATGAAATAATAATCTGAATTGAGCAATGCATAAACAGAGAAAGAATTCAAAAGTAATTTTTTTATGTATTTTTTTTCCATTTGTATATGAGGATGTGTTGACACAAATTTCCACAGATTCGCCATAAAAAGCATATATAATGACACATAATATGTAATTTGGTACACTTGGTTGTAGCACTCCTGGAAAATGTAGGAGACTATATTCATATCTCTAAAGATCTAATATTTTTCCCCATTAGGTACAACTCAGTTTGAATAGAGAGCTATTGCCTTTCCCATTCAAGTAATCTTTGTTTGTAAAATGAAATTTAAAGGAATATACCAAAAATCTAGTGGGCATGCTAAAGCTCACATCCCTGTCACGAAAGAGGCAAAATTAGTTCTTGAAGATTAGCCTCCCATATCATCCCATAGAGTTTCCTGACCATTTGTTATTAATTCTTTCTTTGTCCTGTTCTGAAGAAAAATCCAGCCTTGTGACATAAACTGATACCTTCTCCAAAAGTACATTTTTCTATTAATTACTATTTATCAAGGATGTATTTCACCAAAAAATATCTCACCATTCAATAAAGCAGCTTCTTGAGGAACCTTCTTCTTTAATTAGAAAACTACCGAATGTAGTCAATTATAACTATGTGTAGAATGAGTAGGGGTTTTCCATACACGGAAGATCAGAGATATCAAAGTTTCTTTTAAAAAGAACAAATTTTCCAAATTATTACATACAGAGAATACAGATACAGAAATTAATGTACGGAAAGGATTGAAGTATTGGGACTTTGAAGAAAGTAAAGCATGGTGCATATATCTGGTGAATGAAGACTTTATCCTACTACTACTCCTATAAAAGTCAGAGGAAGAGAGATGCAATGACAGCAGTAAAAAATCGCATGTATCAAGATTTTCAAAGACAAACTGTACAAAAATACAAAATGAAGATTTATATTGTGGAATGAAAATGCACATCTTTGTGCAGATACTGCAATTCACACATTCTTACTTTGGGGTATTAAAGGGTTGATTGAACTGACTTACCATTTATTTTTGAACAGTTTTCAAATTCTTTCAAATAAGGAACAAAAGAAATTGAATCAGACATGTAAGTAATCATCAGTGGGAAAAGATATTCAAAGATGAAAATATATTATGGATACAGTATGTACACAGGAATACATTTAGAATAATCATGATTGAGTCATACTTTTTTTTTTGAGGGAGATAATATTATCTATAAAAAGTAAAATGATATTCTAATGAGTTACAGATTCTTTAGTGTATCACATCATACCATTATCTTCACCATGGCCTAAGGAGAGGAGATGAATGAGTAGTTTCTAGCAGGACTGGGATTTATTAAAAGAAGAAAATTGACTCTGAAAGTTGAAAAACTTTTCAGGAAAAAAAAAATGATTTATAAATTGCTCAGAATTTTATTATAGTTTGTAAATCAACATAATGGCAATATAAGATGTTTGGTTAGCAACATATTTGATAAAAATTCCATACAGAAAAAATTGCAGCAGCAGAATTAATATGCAGCTTTACAGTTCATGCATTATACTAATAATTTTCTTTACTAATTGTTTTTCAAATATATGCTCCTTCAAAATATAAGTGAAAAAATCATATACACTAATGTATAAAACCTAATACCATGTTTCAGTTCTGTTTAAAGCCTTCTTCCCTTGAACTGAGTATTATGAACAGTAGAAAAACTTCAAATTAGAGCTTTAATAGCAGATTCACATTCTAGAGGTTGATATTTCTAATATAAATTAATAGATCTACAGATATTTTTTACATAAATTGCACTTTATATAGTATTTGACATAAAGTTGTGAGCATGTCATGGTATCAAAATTTGTTATTCTAGTGGATTTTTGGATCTGATGCAGAAGGGAGAATTTCACTGTTGACAAATCATAGTAGAAAAGCTAATTTCTATTTTTACTTCCGGAGTCTAAAGTAGCATGTATCTGAAAATTCAGCAACACATCTGTGGGATTTTAGTTGCTAAAAATCACCAAGATATGCAGGAAAAAACAGAAACCTATTACTGAATGGTAAATAAAAGATTTATTGCTTTATCTCAAGTACAATTTTGGATTTTTAGTTTATTTCCTTCCATATACATATATTCTACATTAACATTAAATCACTTTTTTTTTTCTTTTGTTATAAAAGAAAAACAAACAAAACATGAGGTAGTATGTCTCTTGCAATACTAGAGAAAGACTGTTACAATGTTCCTCTCCTGGCCTAATTATCTATGTATGTAAATAAGATAATAATGTGTAAGTATGAATCTCTGTGGAAAGAGTTTGCAACATCTGTAGCAAAGGCTTCAGAAAGTACTGTTTCCTCTGAAATTAAGAAATTTCTATAAGTTTCTTCTGTATAAAACACAGCAGATTGAAAAAAAAAAATAGAAGAAGAAGAAAGGAAAAAAAAGTAAAAGTAAATTTCCTTGACATTTTGCAAATTCTAACACATTCGTTTAGGCAAAATGTTTATTTGTATATCTCTCCAGTAAACTACGATGCAAAAAAACTCGTTTCATTTGATAGAAAACCAGTATTGTTTATTTCTTGCTTATGAGAAAAGCCAAAAAACATGAGGTCCTTCGTATGATGTACTGTAAAAAAGCAGAACAGTTATATTTTTCTACAGAAAGCAGCATTCTTTCTTTTACCAAGGTAGATTATTTCCAGGACATGTTCCATCTTTTATACTCCTTTCATTTCAGAGGGCACTGTGTCCTTATAAATGGTATTTCATATTTGCTTGGGAGAAAAATATGCATACTTTTTAAAACTACAGTTTGGTAAAAAATAAAATAAAATAAATACATGACCTTAATCTACTTAAATATGTTTTCTAATAAAGGTTTCTTTTTTGGTCAAATACAATCTCATATGCATCCATTCACAGAAATGTAGGAAGTGTTAGAGAGGATCTCACAAAGTTATATCTAATTTAATATCCTCTTATTAGAATCATCCCTACTTGGATTTAATACACGTTAAGTGTGGCTCCAAACTAATAAAACATATATTACATTTTTTGAACTTTTCATATGAAAATAAAGATGAGCCTTATAGAGTACAATGCAACTCAACAGTCAAATGTCAGGATCTATAGTTTTCTTTAGCATCAAGTTTTAGAACATTTAAGAATATGTCTGCTACGTACACTTGTAGAAGATGCATACCTATAAATCCTGTAAATCTCAGACAAGCCTTATGACATAGAAGAAATCCAGTGCAGATAAGCTTTTTCCAAACATCTAAAAGTAATTACTTAATGTTGTCGGAAAAGAATTAAACTCCTCTCTTGTATAACGGGGGATGTTCCATTTTATTTCTTTAACTGTCTAATCCTTTTTACCATGATCTCAGTCTCAGAGAATTAATTCTTTGCTTTAGTGTGACATGCTTGCTGTATTTAGCCCCAAGATAATCTAGGGGTGACATAGGAAATCATTGCAGGCTTTCCCCAGAGTATATTCTTCTCTAGTCTTGAAGGAATCAATCCTGCAATGAGAAATTGAGAAGACAAACAAGAGAAAATGCTAGAGGCTGACTGGAAGATTGTCTCTATCTTAATAGCAGGGCAGAAGTACCTGCAAAAGGAAAATTCTGGATTTCTATCCTGTGGCCCCTGAAGAATTGCTCCAGGACGAAGCAAACCTGCTTTTCAGATGAGAAAATAGTGATTCCTGGAAAGGCTAAATCTGTTACACATATCTACAATATTTTCTAGATGTACTTGGAAAAATTATGTAGACCAGTTAAGTTATATTTCAGTCTTTCTACAAGCACTGAAAAATAAAGTTCTTGAGCTGCTTCTCTATTCTGTAGTAAATGGTGGTTTAATAATCAGAAAACTTAATGAACAGAAAGGCTCACCCTGGGGCAATGGTGGTGGTTGCTCCAATTTGTTATCCCATGAGCTATTAAACCTTCCTACCCACAATTAAGTTTGTGTCATTTGTACCCACTGGTCCTTCCATCATTCATGGATCACCCTCACCTGTCACTTAAAATACCAGATTAGTTTAGAAATTCAATTAGTCTGCTTTGACTACAATGTGTTATCTATCTCATGTTCAGGAGGAAAAAAATATTGTCTCTTGTATTAAAATATTTATTTATGTAAATATACAGATCTTTTACTATCAAATCAGAATGTTTTGAATGCATAAAACACAGTGAGTATATCGATATATGCACTTATATTTGTGTGCATATAGATATATAAATTTTATATATAGAGCAACTCATTGTAATATATTTACTGAGTAAAGAAATTGTAACAAAAATGCCTGTACATAATGAATTAGGAGAATAAAGAGAAGTTCTGCGTGAAATTTTATCATATGTTATATAATTTTATTATCTTTTCTTTTGCTCACGTTAAGCACTGTCTTGTCAAGCTTTCACACAAAGACAGCAGATCTCCAGAAATTCTGGTCTTTGTCTTCTAACCCTCTCTCCCCAAGTCAACCAACTACTAGCATACTAGGAATAATTAATTATATCTGTAATTAATTTATTTATGTTTAGATGATGCTTATGCTCACAGATTTGAAACATGTACCGCATCTAAATAGATATTGCTAATACAGTCTTACCTCTTTAGCTGAGATTTTCTAATTTTTTTCATTCAATTAAATATTTCCAATTCTGTTTGTTGAAGTTTGTGTATTTTTGTATTCTTCATACATTTGGGGATGTACCCTGCCTAACTATATATTATTAAAATTAACTATGCATTTTTATTGCTGTAAGCTTTCAGTTGTAAGTTCATTTCAGTCTTCACTGTGGTTGCTTTTCTTTGAAGTCTGTACCATCTACCATGATGTTTTTGGTATAAAAATAAAAAATTTTCACTTGTAAAAACAGTTTATCAAGAAAAATGAATTACTTCAGAAGCATCTCTTCAGTGTTTGCTTATATAGGGAGCTTTTGTTATGAGTTCCAAATTGCTGTCAGGCAGCTGTTTTATTTTCTGCTATCACCTCCAAGTAACATTTACCATTACCGCTTTCAGTATTTCCCCTTCCCATTGTGTTTCAATTTAATCCTCACACAAAGCACCAGTTTACCCTGAATTCTATTATATCATCTGTCCATATTTCTAACTGCTCTCTTCTTAAAATTTTCTCCCAGACCCCTTATATTTATGTTTCCTCTGAATCTACTGCTGATTGTAAGTTTCAAGCAGATTATTTCCTTTGTTAAATCATTACTGAAAATGTAAGGCCAAATATGTATTTATGCAGATGTCAATAACTCATTCCTATGAGTATATAGTGTTTTATAAAGTGTACAGCTCAATTCCACAAACTGTGAAAAACTACGTCAATCTAAATTAAGTTTAGAAGGAGCAAAATAGAAGCCTGAATAAAACCATATGTATGAACATGCACTCTCATTTAATACTTCCATTTCATATTCTCATTTTACAATTCCAAAGGAACTGGGTAACATTTATAGTATTAGAATGAATTTAATACAGAAAACCATGATAATTATTAACATTTTGATATTTTCAGAGAGATGTTCTTTCAGCTGCTTTTCATACTTCTAACTAGTCTTGAAATTAGATTCTTAGAACAAAAAAATGCGATGTTAATTATTTTCTTATACAATTTAAAAATTACAGTGCAATCATATGATTTTTTGCTCAGTTTAATTTTCTAAAATCCATATTCCTTGTACCATTCGATTCCTGCATACTCAGATTTCCCATCGATTACTTTATTTCTTATTTGTCAAGTTCTTCGTACTTTATAATTGTTCTAGAACTGCCCTTAATTTCTTGTTCCTAAAAAGCTTTTTAACTCAGCTATTTTAAATAAGATTAATATCATCCCCTTCAGTCTTTACAGTATTTTTTTCCCTATGATGTGGTAAGAAAATCATTATTATCTTAACCCCTTTGGCTAGCATTAATCTATTTCTCCTTTTATGCTGCCTTATCTTCGCCCTACAAGCTTTAACTTCGAATATTCTTGTCTGGCTGCCTCCTCTCTTTCCCCTTTCCAGAACACTATTGAATAGATTCCTTATCTTGTCTTTCAGTGCCAGAAGCTACCAATAGCACAGTACAGCTGTGACATGTCACAAGAGAAAGGAAGGGCACAGAAACTTGTTCTTCACACGGTGTGGGTAAGTGATGATGATACTGTAACAAACTACTGATTCTTTTGCAATACAACCTCTTGGTGATACTGAAACTGACCTGCAAAATTTCCAAACTGTCATAAAAAATCTATAGGCTACAGTTAGCATAGCAATAATTATTTTGGGACAGTTTTCTCTAGAATTGTTCATTAGCTATTTTTCACATTAACTGTTTTGACTGTGTTCATTCTGCATTCTGTCAGTGTGTTTTAGATCATTTTACTCCTAATTAGAAAACTACACCCTGAAGCATGTTGAAGAATAACTAAAAAAACACAGGCCACTGTGGTGACTGACAGAAATAACAAAACTCATTGACAACATACACACTAGCTCTGATTGTAGGTCTAGCTAGTACGAATTATTAGGGATCAAGAAACCCTCACTACAAACAATAGAGCAGACTGAAATACAAAATGTAATTGAACAAGTTTTATGCTGAGGCAGAGATTAGATGGTATGACCTCCAGAAGTCACTTTAAATCTTAATTTCCCTGTGATTCTTTTTCACATATTTTCAAAAGCGCTCTGGAATTTATTCACATAAATCAGCCTGAAAGTAGCATTTTGGCATTCAGATACCTTCTGAATTTATTACTACATCCGCTTACACAAGTCAAATAATTACTCTCAAATAATAATGAACCACAAAATCTTAATAAGCATTTATACATTAAAAAAAAAAGATCACTATTTCAATAAACTAAGTTGGAAATCTTGAGCTGTAGTCCTCTGAGACTGCTGTCCCTCTGTTCAAAATCTGAATTTTGAGTCATGCTATGGAAAATAACACACCAAGGAAAATACAACCAGGCAATGAGCATAGCCTCCTTACATGATCTTTCAGGAAATGTACTCAGTTCTAGAATCTGACTTGTAATAAATAAACATAATTAAGAAAACAAACACCCACCTAGCTATTCAAGCTTCTATCTTCACTGGGCTATGCATTCCAGAAGCTTCCCAGTCTTTCTACACAGCTCTTTCTAGCTCTACTATTTTCTTTCCATTAAGAGCAGAATAATAATAAACAATGAAGATACATGTTTACAAAGTTTTGGGTTTTTTTTTTTCCTAAATGGAGAAAGTAAGTAGCAATCCTTAAACACCAGTGCTCTGTTAATTTATTTTATTCATGTTGAAGTGTTAACCTTTTATTCATGTTGAATGTTAACCTCGGAAACCAAGATCTTATTGTTACCATGCATGAATAACTTCTGCAAATATATATGAAATAACATAAAGGTAACATAAAGAAATAGAAAACAAATCACCTCTGCCAATTTAGTGGGAAAAAAAAATCAAAGATAATGCTTAATGTCATTAGAAAATTTGGTTAAACATTAAAACTGTGAGACTCCGCACATTTTTTCAGCAAATCAGCATGGACTGGCTCCATATTACCACAGCTTTGTATATCAGTTCAGTGCAAAATTGTTAGTGCTATAAAACTGCATGTCCTGCGAGTGTGTCTATCATGTGAGTGATGAATGCTGTGCATAAAAATGTATCTCCCTGGAAAATGGAAATGGGCACTCGAAGGTTGTAGAGGATACCTGTGTAGATGAAGATATGATATATATCTTGCCACAAAAATTCATGCTTCTAGATGTTCACCTGGGACAATTTCAGCTGTGGAAAATCTACCAGAAACACAATGACAACAATGTCAGGGGCTAATTTATAACATATTCTTTAATATCTTGCACCCCCCCCCCTCCCCAGTGATGATTGGTTGTTAAAGTTATTCATTGATGTAAGTGAAGAATAACTGAATGCAAGCAGCTCAGAGAGCATGAGCACTCCCAGCATCACTGCCACTCAAAAGCACATAGATCTAACACAGCCCTGAAAAGGTCATCATCCCATCTGTTTCTTTGGCAGAGGTGACAACCAGCCCACATGGATTATTCTCTCCTAATAGTATTTAACATTCCATAATCCTCAAAGCAAACAGAGACATTCCCATAAAAATCCAGGGGACAATTTAAAATGTTTTTATGCTATTACAGACAAAATGAGCTAAAAAACATGTATTGTTATTAGACTCATGAGCGTCCAACTAGTATCTATATTTCTATGTGAACAGAAGAATAGAATATTTTCTATAAATACATCTAGAAATTTTACTGAGAATTTCATTTTTAGGAGTGCATGTGACAAAGTGTAGCTTATTCTAGTAGTTCTGCTCAAAACATCATAAATCCAATCCTACAGAATAATGAAAATCTCCTTGGCTCACCTTCTCCCTTTCACTCCTACAGATGTCAGTAGAAATTAAAATACTAATGTAAGCAAAGCTTGACAAGCAAGGTCATTAAAATCTACATGGTTAGTGGATTAACTTACTATATTTGCGTACTTTCTTGATACCTAATTCAGTGCCTCCAAGGGAACTGAGCAGAATTGTTTCTGATAGGCCAAAATAAAAGCTCCCAAGACTGCACACTATACTTAGTCTCCTCTTTGAGCCTGGTTGAGGACCTAGGTGACCACATACATCTGCTGTGATCCCAAAAGGCATCTATCCTGCTGAGAACCAACCATCTAGGCATCTTTTGGCAGTATTACATATTATGAGAGATGGCTAAACCAAACCTGAAGCCTTTTTGCTACCGAAAGAGATTAAATTTGCCTTGTGTCTACTGATGTTTTACTTAAGTATCCTAAGACCTGAGAGTTACTAGTTCATGGTCATCCCTAGCATTAGGAAACTTCAATTACTTATGAATGCAAGATTTATGGAGCCAGGAGAAGCAACTCAGAATCACGAAGATGGTTAATGCACTTCCTAACCGAGGAATGACTAAGTTTTGGGCTATATATATACTAAATTCACTAATTCAAACCTCTTCAATTTGGTTGCCTACCTATACTTCACCATCGCAGCAATAGAGTTTCTGCAGATGCACAGAAATGAAGAGAGCTGGAAAGAACACCTTGCCTCTTACAAATGAAAACTTTTCTGTGTACAAAACCACTGAGGGAAGTAAGAAGCCAATGGCACAGCCTTCTGAAGGCAGAAAAGAAGCATCTCTTCCCCACTGAGTGGCCTGACCTCAAGCCATGGGGCGTGTAACCATCACTCAGCACCAACTGAACACCTGTGTGGTATTAACCCTATCTGAGCATAAACCAGGACACAAGGAGTGCACAGTGCAGTGCTAACTCAAGTTAAAGTAAATAATATTATGTAATTTGATACATTAGATAAACAGTCCTGTGAACTGAAAAAAACATGTACCTGTGCTTTCCATTTTGATAAAGGAATTTAAGAACAACGTTATCTTTTTTTTCTGTATATTCGCAACTTACATTTTAGTCAACATTAATACATGACAGATTTTCAAATTGAATGTATAGAGTTGTAGTCATATATTCAACTCAAATGTGTGATCATGTCTCCCTACTGGACTTTCATAAGCTCTCTCTTAGCAGAGAGAAATATCCCTTGCTTCACAATCATGCCTTATTATTATCATTGCTTTTTGGCAGCGCGTAGAGTTGGGAACAAGTGTTTTCAACAAAAAATAAGATTTCATCAAAAATCTCTGGAGAGCACTTTAAGAACACACTAAGAATTTAAATCACTGCCACTGAACCAGGCCAATGCAGTAGTTTCACAAAAACAAGATCAAATATCCCACTAGTTTTATGGTTTTGTTGCTCTCCTCTTTATGTTTTAATAATAATAATACAATAAAATATTTTGTTAACTATATACATTATATTATATTACATATTTTATGAGGGTGCTTCAAAAGTAACGCCTCTTATTTTATGATGTTGCCCAACGGATGCTGATGGTATGGCAGTAGAGGTTAAACGTTCCCACCAATATCCCATTACATCTTGTTGCCATGTGACAGGAGACAGCAGAGGGGCAGTCTGACAAAATAACATCTGACATGGAAGTGTGTATGAAGCAAAGGTGTGTAACTGAATTCCTCCATGTAGAAAAAATGGCAGCCACAGACATACATCAACACTTGTGAACATTTGTGGAAACTAAACTGTAGATGTGAACACAGTGAGGCAGTGGGTGGTGCATTTCAGCAACAGTAGGTCATCTCTGCTGGTGCAGATTTTAATAAGTGCAACATACAGGGACTTGTTCTTTACTGGTGAAAACACAGAACTAATGATGGTGATTACATTCAAAAACTGTTTTGTAGCTGAGATTTGCTCAATCAAACAGCATTACTGTGCTCACCATACCTGTTGAAATTTCCATGAAAATAAATAGGTGGTACTATTTTCAGAGCAGTCTACATACATGTGGCCCAAGACAATTCCTCTGCACTCAATGTAGCACAGGCAAGCCAAAAGGGTTGGAGAACCATGGTATAAAGCTAGGACTATCAGCCTTCTTGCAGACCTTGAACTTGAACAGGTTTTGTGAGTGGAGTGGGAGGGAAAAAAAAAAGCAAAGTGAATTAAATACAGGGATTTTATTTCTTTGTCAAAGCATGTGCATTTCCCTGACTAGCTGAAATAAAGGCTGATATTTTGTTGTGTGTGTTGGTTTGTTGTTTTTAATTCCTACAAAGCTCTTGTGTTTGTTTACTTCACCTATTTTGTGTCCCAGAAGGGATAAACTGTAAGCTTAGAGTACTAATAAGACTAGAGTTCTGTGAAAGTGCAAGCTTCTGGGAAATCTGAAGGCTTAGCTGAAAGAGTAATGTAAAAACGTAGCAACCTAGAGACCAGAGAAACTGCAGGGAGACCAGGGGAAGAAAATAGCAAAAAATCCCATACTTAGAGCAAGTGCAGTTTCAAAGGAAGCTCAAGAATGTATATAAACCTTGTGCTCTAAGTTGCAAACCAAAAAGCCTGCTCAGTATGTCGCTGTGAGCTCTGTCAGGGCAATGTGACAATCTCTAAAAGAGAGCTACAAGTTACAAATACCAAATATGCTGAAATGGACTTTGTGGCCTGAGGGTCTATCTTATGAGAAAAACAGTGTGTGATCATCCTTCAAGTTAGCATGCATATAATGTATTCTCTGATCAACACAGCACTTTGTGTCTTCGCCAGCGCATCACTACTACCATGAGCAATGCGTGTCTGCCAAAGGAACAAAGGAGAATACCAGGGGATTTTTGCATACATGCCAAAGGGATCCCTGTCCTGAAATGGCAGGACTCCTGATTACATCATACCATCAGACACTATGTTGGTCTCATAATGCAACAGTGACTTTCGTTAGAAAAGAACATTCAGCACCTTCAGTATTTTTCCCAATAAATCTCCAGTGTATCTCAATTTATTTACTTATCGCTAATCTATACAAGAGACACAAATACTTTCTAATTTTCCATCTTTTCAGCTGACTTTAAAACCAATTTTCTCCTTGTGAAAAACTCCAGATAGACTTCTTTTCAGCATACCACTGTGATAGTCCCTAATTTGCCAGAAAGATAAATATTAAACGGTAGCTTCCTCTCTTAAAATGTACATAGGTTCTAAACAGCTGTGAAACATAACCTCAAAAGCTGGAAAGACAACCGAACTGTGAGGAAAGTCTGATTGGACAAGTCTTTTGAGTCCTTGGTTGATATCAGACATGTTAGAATGATCCAAGTTGAAAAGGCTTGTGATTCACGCCATTCTGTGCTGCTAGCAAAATAAATTTTATATTTTAATTGAGATCTCTCTTAGCCATACAAGTAGAAAGCTGATCTTACCTTTCATGAACGTACCCACAAGAATTTTACTGCAAATTGTTCTGAACCTGCTATCTTCTAAATGTAACTGTTTAAAGCAAAATATTGTGATTAACTATATTTGCAATAGTAAATAAACCATATAAATGTAAAGATTCCTTGGACAAAATACATCAGGGCATAATTGTAAGATTTTCTTAGGAATAAATAAAAAAATGGATGTTACCAACCTCTGAAATCCAATAATCACTAAACAGTTTCTGTCAATCAACAAAAGGTCCTATATTCTGGCTTCTGAATTTTTCACTTCATTCCACCACAGTGAATTGTAAATACTGTGGTTAAGTGAACCTCTTGTCATGCTTTCTGACAATCTTTACATCCTTTAGAGCCACAGCTACATATTCTTCTGTAGCTCATAGTACAATAAACATAATCTTCCAATATTTCATCATTTAAAACCTTCACATGGAGAAATTGTCTGACAGTGATTGTCATCTCAAATAACTGTCAACTTCATCTTCAAATGCATATCATGTACTCAAAATGTTTCATTAACTGAAACATTTAGAGATGAATGCAAAATTAAATATACAGAAAAACAAGAAATAAGAAGTATCTATTTCTACTGTAATTTTATCAGTCGGAACTCAACATCAGGCAATGGTGCCAAAGTGATTCCTGTTTTTATACATAGGCCTAGAATTACACCATTTGTCAAATGTAAGTCAATGAGATGACACCACTTTATTTCATCTAACTAAAAGTAAGAGGCAGAATGCTGAAATTTCATAATGAATTCCACAGAAGCCCCTGGACAAATATAAGAATGAAAAAGAAAAAAATAAAGAAGTAAAAAAAAAAGAAATTACAATGAAGGTAATCAGTGCCATTCTTGCTGATTAATTCTAAAGGGTTTTTTGTGTAGTTCTGTATCCCAATAAGTACAGCACTGCTACTGCCAGTAGAAAGCCTCAGGACATGTCAAATGTTGTCTGAACCTGTCTTGTTCTTCCTGGAGATTTGTTTAAGCTTGTTTAATGACCAGGCAGCAGTTGCCCGATTTGTTTAACTCTTACTTTATATAAGCATATTTTTAATATAGATGGTAGGAACACAGCACAGGTTTGTATAAGATTATGTACTTATTAACCCAGCATAATGATGCAGTGGGCAAAAGCATAGTCATGGTATGAGAACCTTCAAAGGAGAGATGCTGGATGCAGTGCAGAAGGGCAAAGGTTCAGCAGGATTAATAAGAGGCTGAGAATAGTGCTCACGATCCAATGCTAAAATAACCAGCTGATTGGACAAAGAAGACCTGGGATGTGGGCAAAACTGAGTTCTTGTGTAACAACAAGAACAAAGAGCATTCAACTTCTGTAAGACAGTCCATGTACAGTAACATGCAGCTACAGACCACTGAACAATATTTAAAAACAAGTTCCAGAACACACAAAAATAGCCCCAAGTGGACCACTGTGGGAAAAGAAAGTGACCAGCCATAAAGTTCCATCACAGGAGAAACGGGACACTCATTGTACAGCCTCACTCTAAGATGGATGCCAACAACCTTCAGAACAGGAGGGTTATTGAAAGCGTGAGGGTAACTGCACAGAAAGGGGCTGCTAAGAGGAGGTGGGTGTGTATGTTTATCTGCATTGTCATTAAGTTTGCTCTTCAAATGTACTAGTTAGTAGGGGATTTTTTTTCTTCATTTTTCTGTTGGAATTGAATCTGGACTAATGCCTTATTAGACTGTTAAGTTTTCAAATAAACTAACAATAATGTTTTGTCTTGACAGATGTGCTTCTTTTTTTTTACCACTGCATTATTCGGAATGTAACATCAAACCTTGAGAAACAAGTGAAGATGTTTATAAAACACAAAGGATTTGGGAAATCATTGTAGATTTCAGATGGACATACTACGTAAAGCTGTTCCCAAAAGAGAAAGAATGTAACTGCAATTTAATAGTGGAAACAAGAAGAGGAAAAGAAACTGCAAAGTTAGATTCATTGCTGCCCAGTTAAGGAAACTATTCTAAGTTTTAGTTTCTTGGACTGATCTGTGAAGTGCAGTGAAACTAATGTGAACCATCCAAGATGTTCAAAATGTGACTTCCAATGGCTTTTCTTAGAAAAATAAAATGCAATCATAGGCATCTAATATAATGAAACTAAATTCTGAAATGACAATAAATGAACATAGTAATCCTTTAAGTAAGCTAGTAAAACAAATAAAGATGGTATGCAGGACAGAAAGCTGCGGAATAAAATGAAATTCTCACAAATTATATTTCCTTTTGAAAAATCTGACTGCCTTTCCCGAAAACTAAACTTCAGTTATGTTAAATTGGGCATATACGGTAACTTTACAGGAACACATTACAATTCTAGTTGATATTAACCATAAAGAGCTTAGTTTTCTTAATCTGGAATCAAATTAATCCAAATAAAATTAAAATAATTGTTTGATGTTCTAATATTGACTAGATATATTAAAGAGTACACACGTTGCCATTTAAGGGTCTTTACTGGCAAACCTACTTTTAATTAAATCTCATCTACATGAATAATCCTGTTGATTCAATGTGATTAATTATGTGTGTGTGAACACAAAAGCATGAATACAGTCACGTCTGAAAATCATTTAGATGCTACATCCTGGCATGCTTGTGTTACTCTTCATGTTCTATTTATTGTAGAAAATCTTTTATTGTAAAGTTACTTTACATGTTATGTTATCTCAAACTAAAATGTATTTTTTGCATCACTTTAGATGCAAAAATCCATTATCAAAAACTTAAAAGCATGGGATAGAAGATAAATGTATGGTTCAATCATTCCCCTCTTGTATCTAACCCATAAAACAATCAGTAAAACCACCTGAACTTCAGGCGCCAGAAAACACCTAAAGAAAATATGGATTTGATTTTTATCAGAACTGTGAGAAAAACATCTTTCAGTTTTAGCACTTATGGCATAATCTATATGGTTTAAGTACTTGTATGATACTGCTTACTGAGCAACGTATAAACTTTGATATATTTATCTTAGTAATACCACCAGAAGGCATTATAGCAATGCTTTTGGGAACAGAAGAGATGAATAGAAGCTGTATTTACAAAGGAAATAAAATAGATGTACATACTCCAGCAGGCCTTCACCCAAAATAGGGAACTCAAAAAATGAAAGGCAGCCTACAGCCTATACCTAGTAGTATTAAGAACCATAAAAAACATGGGAAGATGCTCTCAAAGGTCTGTCTGTTTGTTCCCTTAGATGTGAGAAGTAGCAAACTTCTTAGAATCAATTCCATCTATTTAGCCATAGGGCTTAATTCAAAAGGTGGTCTTGGACCACATCTACTTAACCGAGCTTTGTATGAACCACAGCCAAAGATCACAGACTCCTATTACAAACTAATGTTAAACCACACCTAATCACCCTGAAACCAGCTGCAGCATCTGAACAGTCTGGATTCGGTGGCACTGGTTTTCAGAAGGTTTGTCTGGTCAAGCAGTAGGAATATTCTTGATTTTTCCCGAATTGGAAATTGCTCTGATTTTTTGTGGATAAACTGAATGTTTATTGGACTAAGGAGAATGGACATGTAATAATTTGAACATTCATTGTAAGACAGGAAAGCATAGGTTCCAAGTCTTGCTCCAATTATGTTTAATTAATTATAAAACTTTTCTTCTGATTGTAATTCTCCTTCAAGTATTCAGCCTCATATCTATTGGATTTATGAACCCAAATAACAGCATAATCAGCTGAAGCCCTGTGGCCCCATGCATAACTCCCACAGCTTTATGAGATCCAGGGACTGGCTAACATCCCTGCCTTGGTGCCATCCTCACCTCCAAGGAAAGCAAACCTTCACAATGCTCTCTGTATTGTCAGTAGTTTCCTAGACATTTGGTTCAGACAGGACAAGCTGGAATGGGCTCGGTATTCATATTACTCCTGCAGCACTGTATCTTTTTTCTCCTTTTCTTTGTCAATATGAAGTACATCCATCAACCTTCAAATTTACCAGTATGGAGCACCTGTCTGTGTGCCAATCAATGCAGATATCATCCAATGCCATAGAATGAACAAAACACATCCAAGGATAAAAACATAACTCATTACTGTTCAAGCTGAAGTGCCCAGCTTTGCAGATAATTCGCTTCTTCTATGTATACAGAACAGAAGGGACTGCAAAGAATATATTAATGGTTAGATAAGCAAAAGAAAGAAAAATGTGCAAGAAAAAATGATTTATGATTCAAAGAAATCTTAAGATTTAAGATTTTCTGAATTTTTTTCAGGAAAAAATTCTCTTCTTACATGAAATATGTGCAACACTATTCTTCCACAGCAACAAATTGCATTAATTAAATTCCCTGATTTTCTGATCAGTAATTTAAGCACTTTCCAGCTGCACTACAGTTCCAGAGACTTTGTTGACTCATCCCTGGGCACTATGTGCAGACTTGCACAGTGATTTGCCCAACTCTTTTCAGTGGTCAGTAGAAAGCCCTGGGTGAACACTTATCATCCACACTATTTTGAAGTACCCACTCTTAACACAGTAACTGAACCTGGTATATCTGCCTAAAAAAGTATGATGAAACTGGCTGATAACACATGCAAAAAAAAAAAATAGGCAAGAATGATATGTTTTCACTGCTTTTTGATAAACTCTTTTTTGGCCTAAGCTAGTCTAAACCTCACTACATCAGCTGCTCCTTTCCAGCTGCTTCTTGTTCCACTTTTTCATACTGATGGAAGATCCACCGTGTCATTGAAGCACATTCACATGACATCGAGATAATCCAATCCAAAAACAAACAAAAATGAAATATTAAAAATAGCAACAACAATAAAAGACAATGTTGAATAGTCTTTTGCTTGACTGCTGCACTGAAATAGTTCAACAAAGAGAAAGGAGTAAAGGCAGAGCCATCTCAGCTGTAATGTGGTTTAAGACAGACACTAGCTATTTGTGGTAATATACCACAGTTGAAGGCAAAGCTGAATAAGCTCCCTTTTAACAAAAGGTATTTCCAGCTGTATTTAGAAGAAGTAAGGTTGGAAATCTGGTTCAGCACTTTCCACAGCTAAGAGCTGGAGAATTTCTCTCTTGATCCTTCATGCCCCACATCAGCCTTCAGTAAAAGATACTTAATAGCATACTACTACCAGCTATTGCTGAAAGTTATAAATCATGTTATAAACAAATTATATCTCTCCATAACTGATAACTGAGGAGTCAGTAGATGAAGAACACTAGGAACCAAAGCCAATTCCTAAACTGTTCTACATCTTCTGAGAGAGTGAATTGGTGAAAAATTGCCAAAGAAGCAAGGACTTATTATTCCTCCACTGTTACCAATTTTCTGTTTAACTACTGACGCTGTCATTATAGAATGGTTTTGTTAATTCTGGTCATGGCTTGTCCATCAGAAAAAAAAAATATGTAATTTTATATAAACTCTATTTGCAACTTCTCATAGAGATTTACAAAACTGAGAAGAGCTCTGACAAATTTTGACTTTTTTCCTCTTGAGATTTAACTTGCATAAAGAAGGGCTCAAACTCTGAAATATTCATAAATCAATTGTGCATAATTTGTAAATTTGTACTGTGCATCATGTACAACTTTCTATATCCTAAAGAGTATGTTATATTTCTTGTTAACAGTGAATGCAAATAATGCTCAGTGGAATTCTGCAATGACCTTTGTTTTATTACAATTACTGCATATTGATAAATGAACAGCTAAACTTAAATTTGAAGACTGCAACTTTGAGTTAGAACCCTTTGATAAAACACAACTGAATAAACTTCATAAAATTAATTCCCTAAGAAGAGAAAAAGAAATTCTCTTCTGAAAATCCCTCTGTGCATACCAACACACAAAGCAGATTTTTTTCTACGCTTCTGCAAGAAGAAAACAAAACAGCAATATGGATAGATTTGAACAGAAGAGGATATATTTCTTTAAAAAGAACACACGCTAGACTACATAATCACAATACTGCCTAAATTTATAGGATATATATGCATAGGAAACTATGTAATAAGAATTGTAGTGCCTCCATTATGTCATAATATAACTCCATGTAATGTCACTGAGATCTAATAACTGAAATACCACTATGTAAACAGAATCACCATTAACATCTGCTAATGGCTGTTCTGCAGGTGAACACTTACACATTAGTCTAAAGGACATGCAAGGACGAGGTCCAAAATGCTGCAAAGACATTATGTACTCTGGCCACCTAAAGCGTAATAAAAGTGTTTGAGGGCAAAAGGCACAGCTTACCAGTACAGCAAAGGAAAAAAATAATACCTCACTGATCTAAAATGCTTGATAGTACATGACTCAGTGCTATTGAGTTCACAAGAGCCAGCAGGAAGAGCTGTTCTTCAGTCTGGAATCCTGTTCCTAATCCATATATTCACTAACACGAGTCTCTGTGCTTAATTTTGTTATATATCTTTCCCAATTTTTATCATTGTTTTCTATTTAGATCCTGTGGTCTTTAGAGGGGAGACCTTTAACAGCATTTTGTCTCCAGCTGAGAGCAGGTCTCCATTATGTTTACATGTACTAATGTTCCATTCAAGAAAAAAGGCAGTTTGTTGGTCAAAATCACAAGCCAAAGTTACAAAGCAGCTTCGAACATGCTACATCTCTGAAGTCACCAATACTTTATGCAATGAGCTCAAGGAAAACCAGTGTTCACATAGTACACCTGTGATCCCACTGAAGGCAGAGCAAACCCTTGCAGCAGGCTGACGTTTCCTCACATATTGTTTATTAATAATATACCATTCTCTCAGTGTGAGAAGTCACCACCTGGTGTGGGGAACCTGCTTTGGCAGGGGGTTGGATTCGATGATCTCTTGATGGTCTCTTCCAACCCCTGTGATGCTATGATTCTATGAAGTCCTAAACAAAACACTGATACAATCTGTAATACCAATGAAATTACAACTCAGATGGATACACATTATGAAGTATATTTACTAACAAAACATTTAAATGACTAGAAACAAAGCTATTTAAATGAGCTTTTCCTACTGCAATGGGTATTGTCTGGGCATGTTCTTTTTTGAAGATATCAGTTATGTGTTGATCCAAAGCCTATCAGATTCAGTACATATATGAAGTTATATGTGAAGCGCTGACTAGTCTTGCATACAAAGTTCAACATTTTACATCAAAACAGCAAGATCTTTCATAGCTAACTAAAGTAACAGATCAATATACTGCCAACTGAAATACGATCATTAATGATAATAACATATAATCCTTGAAGACAAAGGTAGGGCTTATTGTTTAAAAGAGATTTTGATCATTAATGCTTTTTCTACAGTGCATTGCTTAAAAAAAAAAAACCTGAAATCAAACTGCCATGACTTTGATAAAGTATCCTCTTGTGAGTAGTCCACAGTTACCAAATGTGTACTAAGATTAGAAATGTTTAGGTTGATTTTTTTCTTTTAGCAAATAAAATCCAAAAGGGCATTATAGGAAGCCTATTTGAATCCATAGGAGATCCTGAAACATTTCTCTTTTTTTCCAACAAGGGAACTAAGCCTGCAAAAAGAAACCGATTTTATGAAAGTTTCCATATTTTGATCATAAACTTTTCAGAAGAAACATTCTATTTCTGTGAAAAAATTATTTTTGGTGAAATTATTTTGTACATTCTAAATTTTCACTGCTCATGAACCTCATGAGTAGAAGTTTATTTTAGCGTGTAAGTTGTCATGAAATATATTGTGTAATAAAGAAAAATACTTTCACACAAAATTAAAAAGCCTGTCTTTGTATTTGCGTTCTTCCTTGAACTCCCAAGTTTTATATAAGACCTAGTGCATGAAGAACCATATACAAATTATTACAAGTTTTTCACATACTTTACACTATTAAAAATAGTGCATACGTATATAAAAATAGATTCATTTATTTTGGATTTTATAAATGTTGCTTTAATACAAAATATTTGTTAAATAATGAATTTGAAATAGATGTGGAAGGTCATTAGACTCCATTTTGCAAATTTTTGATCTTCCTAGACAAAGGGCACTGATTTAACTTTGTAAGCTCTCTAATTGAGCCATGCTATAATATGTTGCTCCAGAATATGATTTTTTTTTTTATATGAGATCTCCAACCTATTCAGCCAGTTACTCACCCCTGTGGGCTACGTGGTGAAAATTATAAATTCATCTACAGTGTGTGAAATAAGAGGCCAGAATTCATGGAACAGCAGGAAAAATTAATGCATACATGCCATAAAAATCTCCCAAAACTATCTGCCATGTTGCTTTTATGCAACAATGAATCCTAAATTATAGTTTTAAAGGGACACCGGTAGTAAATATTTTGAGAGCTCTCTGTTGTTTTCAGGTCTGAAATCAGAAAACAAACAGACAAGCAAACAAACTCCAACAGCTGCTGCATGCTGAGATGCTGACATGCAGCATTACAATTTGTAACAGAGTAGACCAATGCTACATTCCTACCATAATGTACCTTCATGTGACTATCCTCCCACACCCCTTCCTTTCTTCTGCTGGATGAATACAAGATGACAAACTAATAACATTAACTGTTTTATAATTGAAAACTCCAAAACAAAGCTTCTCTCTAAGTCAACCACTAGAATAAAGAAACCCAATCACACAATAACATTATTGCCTTGTAGTGGTCACAATTAGAAAATTACATTTTCTTGCATTCTCTCTATCACCATGTATAAAATACGTGGATTCGCTTCATGCAAAGGCTTACAGGTCCACATAAATTGTAAAGAAGCCCTGTCGTATTGACAGAAACTTCATGAGATACTTCAGTCACAGCACTGAAGATTAAGAGGGCAAAATCCCCTAAGCCCTTAGACTCGGGCCCCTGCCAGCATTCGCTGAGATCTATTTGCCAGTGCTTTCATCCATGCTAACCACCTCAGATGGCTACAGAAAAGCATCATGATATAATGAAACCAGGTCTTAGTGAAAATGTGGTGATTTTCAATATTGCTTTAATCAGTGACACCAAAGATGATCTGCCTACAGAAGACATGCTGATTAAACTTTGTATTTCCAAACCATTTTATTAAAATAAAGAAAAAGTTACAGCCTCCTTTTTTGACCTAATTCCTTTAATTGTTAAACACTCTTCAGCTCTTATAGAAACACAATCATCCATTGTGTACTTGTCACATCTTTTGTAAAATGCTACCCATATTTGAAAAGGAAAAATACTGTCTTTCATCCATTTTCCTAAGCCATTTATCATATTCAAAATTGCAAAATTCTTCAGAGGTTCAAAAAAGAAGCAGTAAGCTTTAATCTAAATGTTCTCTATTTACATCATAGCTCTTGAAAGGGGCTGGAAATAGTTTTTGGAAAAGATTTTGCATTTCATATAGTCAAGCTTGATGAAAGCAAACCTGAAGGATGGGAGGGTATGCATAATCTTGTAGAAAGCTGTCAGGTCTTTGCAGTTCCCTTCCAGAAGCCATTGCTAGGCAATGTCAGTACCAAACCCCAAAGTAATTCACAAATTCTTAAAATGCAATCTTACAAACTCTGGAGCTCTCTCACAGTGACAACCAACCACAGTTGTTTCTAAAACTCAACCTACGCTAATAAAGCTGCACTTTCTGTCACCGCTATGAATTTCAGTAACAAGAAACACTTCCCTGCTATTGGTCACCTATTTTTTACTACCTATGCTCATCTAACTTGAACCAGATTACCTGTAAAAGCATATTTCCTATTTCTTGCTTAATGTTTGCTGACGCAAGTGATGAATTGCATAATATCCATGGTAGGAATGTTTTACATTTCGATCCCTCAACAAAGCTTCCAACCTAACTACAAGCCAGCTTGATGCAAAGAGATCTGCTTGAAGAATATGAACCAATCTGCAGAAAATGAGACAATACACCTCTCTTGCAGAGTTTTTTAACGTTCTGAAAAGACAAAAAATGCTTCAAACACTGAATTGGAAGACAAAGAGTACGCTGCTATCGAGAAGCACTGTGAGGCTCAATTTGCTAACTGATCATCACTTTCGGGAACAGCCAAATGAACAATTTACAAAGCATTAAGTAAATAATTGAAATAATTGTATTATTGTTAAAACAGTCAGCCACACTCACGTTCAAGACACTGAAATACCATCCTAAGCAAGTGAAGAATAAAATTGCTGCCCTCTGTAACAATACTGTTTACTCAGGAAATATCAAGGAGAAAGCTGCAAGTAGGGGCAAGAATTAAAACGTGACAGAGACTGGAAAGAAAACGCATTGCCAACATGTTTGAGAATTCAAGGCAAAACAGAGATTTGCCCTAAAGCGTTCTCTGTCCTCTCTGCTAAGGACAGAAAATGGATGTTTTACATGGGAGGCTCTGGAATTCAGCCTATTTTTGCGGGAGGTCTGACGGGCCCGTGTACCCGGCAGTGCTGTCACTCCGTGTCCCCTTCCCCGGCAGCTCCGCGTCCCTGGGTCGCGCCGTGCCCCGCGGGAGCTGCTCGCCCTGGGCTCCGCGGCCTCCCGGGGGCTAATTAGCGCTAATTAGCACTAAGCGACGCTAAACGCCATTCCCATCGCCTCTCCGGGAGGTGACGGGAGCGGAGCTTCCCCGTCGTTTCGGATCGCTCCGAGCCGCGAGGTGCTCGCAGAGAGCCGCGGGGCACCAGAAGTGTCCCCTGCCCCTCTCAGCCCCGCTGGCACCGCGGCAGCTGGAGCTAGTTCAGCTTTCCTTCTCCCACAGCACTGGGGCTTGGCTGCCCTTAAAGAAAATCCTCTCCTAACAACGTGTCAATGTTACATTCTTCCACAAAGCCACTTCTATGAGGGGGGCTGGGAGCTTGGCGCTGCCTCGCTACAGACTGGGAGCTTTGTGGCTGTGCAGAAAACAAGGAGAGTGGGAACACTTCCTGCATTAAGATGCAGCACCCTGGGTTGGGTGATTTATCCCTTGCCGCAGGGGCAGAGACCCTCTGACTGCTCTGTCCCTACACGGCTGTTTGGGATCCATACAAAGCTGCGCTCAAACCAGCTCTCTGGGTTCAACCTATGTTCTGGTCTCCCTTCGGTGTTCTTTCCCCAAATCACCCTCGCACTTCCCTAGAGCATCAGGAGGCCACAGCGGGGGGGGCGGGGGGGGAGGGGGAGGGCAAAGAGCTGCCACTCTCACTGCTGGATTCCTGCCTTCCCACCATTCCACGTTCTCCAAGGGGGACACAAAGCAGCTGTCAGGCCTGACACATCCACACACACCCCTGTGAGATGCAAAGCCTTCATCTCTTGCAGCTGAGGCCTCCTGAGAAAGGGGCACTGCAGCAGCCTGCAGCCCCTTTGCAGGCTCCTGGCAGATCAAGGAGCCTTGTGCTGCACCTCAATGCATCATACAGGGGAGAAACACGTTTGCTTTTGATTTAGTTTCGGTCGCTGAAGTCTGGCTCAAATGGGACCGGACATATTTAGCAAGGTGAATCACTGGGTATTTTACAGAGCTTGCCTGTGCACCTTTGGAAATGTTTCCCTTGCAAAGTCAAGAGGTCTCAGCAAGATGTTGCAGTGGAATGTAAGGAGGTAGTGAGTGCCTGCTGGCTCACCACCTGTGGGCATCGCTGTGAGAGAGGGCTGACAACAGAGGATACCTGCATTTGAGGACTTCCAGCAGCACTCAGCAGCACTACATGCTGAAGGCTTGGCCAGATTTTAAATGAGAACGCAGCCCTCCCTGGCCTAAGGGAATGCACATCATCTCCAGCCCTTGGAGTGAAAAGCAAGTCAAAGGGATGTGAGCATCAAAGAGAACAGCACACAGCAGGATGTGGGACTCACCAACCCCCCTCCAACCTCTTCCCCCCCCTCCCCCGGGTAGCACCTACCTTCCTTGGGGGGCCGCTTGGCTTCTCTGGTGAGGTTGCAGACCTGGGTGGTTTGTAACTCTTGGGTCAGGCAGCCCTCCGTCTGCTCGTTGAGGGGCAGTACCACGTTATTGAGCAACACCAGGGACTGGTCGTCTATTCCCCATTCTCCCAAATGCTGAGGGCAGGTGCATTTTGTATACATGATCCCACAGGATTCAGTTCTCCCGTTCTCAGATTTCAAGCAGCTCTCCAACCAAGTGCATAACACATGGCACCCAAACTGGCTTGGGCTCACCTTGTTCAACACCAAAAACTCAAAGAAGGATTTTTGGTCTTCTTCCTTTTTGTGTAATCCTAGGAAATCGATGGGATAGACACGGCGTATTTGAATAAAATTCTTATCATACTGCAGAAATACAAAAGCATTCTTGGAATCGCAGAGCTGCATTATGGAGTGGTTATTTTTTAAAAGATCCTTTATTTTTTCATGGGAAAAATGATCAAACTGATAAGCCAAGAGGGAAAAGTTGGAGCAGCTGAAGTCCTTTTTGGAAAATTTCAGGTAAATACTATATTTGGTCGGGTCTGGATTTTCCAGCGTCCAAGTGCAGTTTGTGAAGTTTTTAGGAAACATTTCACTTACAGAATATGATCCATAAATGACCCCCTTCACCAGCGTGGAACACCAGAAGTCTTGGGCAGCATTAAATCCAAACATAACCAGTAGATAGGTGGAAAATATATAAATCAGCAAATTACGAACAGCCTTCATCCTATGTCATTTGGCCTGCAGGAGATGAAATGAAATAAAAATGCAAGTAGAATTCTTCCCGCATTGAAAACCAAACTCCTTCCAATACTGGAGCCAGCTGTTGTCGGGCTTGCCGATAGAGCCCTTCAGAAAGAAGGGCAGGTAATTTTTATTTTATAACGCGAGGGATCGCACTGCCGCTGTGTGAACAGCGCCATCACGTGGCATCGCGACAACCCAATCTTCTACAGCCAAATTAAAAAAAAAGAAAAAAAAAGAAAAAAAAAAAAAAGAAAGCATCTATTAGATTATTAATAGGGATGTCCTCTCCTGTCTATGCTGGAGTCATCATGGCGTGGATCAGAACTGCTCAACTTGGGTAAAATCCCAATGCCTCGCCCAGCAGACTGAGAACGGGGCACTCTGTTTATTTATTTCCCCCAAAAGTAAATAAGTGGCCCTGCTGTGTTCATGTATGCGCACATACGACTGCACATGCGGAATTTCACCAGAGCAGATCAAGAAAATCGGCAGCATCTGTTGTTATATATTATTTTTCTATTAAGTCTGGTAAGTAACTGTGAGGAATTACAGCCATAATTTAAAAACGCACAAATTAGTATTTGTTACAGATGGAACATTATCTCCCATATGCCTGCATGAATTCACAGTGGCCACCTGGTATGCAGAGGTCTCTATAAAAAGAACTCCCAGGCAGGAAATATTGAGATTAATGTATTAATAAAATGTTGAGACTATCAGAGAAAGCAGCAAAGACAGACAGATGAAAGTGGCGGTGGTCTGACACCACACTGTGCCAGCATTTCCAGATAGCAATTTGAATGTGTTACAGCCTCTTAGGATATACAAAATGCACCACAATATTGGTGTCTGCACACATTAGCTCTATACAGCTTGCAGTGCTACACAGGACCTCTGCACCTATGGCCCTGTGCTGGGCATCTCGCTGCCCTCTCATTACAAATATCCTGAATATCCTCTACTCTCTGATAAGCCCCCGTGTTTTTCAGATGTGCACTTTAATTAATGAAAGGCATATTACATTTTTTTCCTGCTAGCATTACCAAATAAAGCTGTTTTACTCCATGTGTCAAGCACTATAGCCTCTGCTGTTCTCCTAACAGTGGCCTACGTTAACAAAGTGAACCTCAGTTATATTTACCTGAGTAATGTTATCCCAAAAAATCAGACTGAATGTTTTCAGCATTAACCTTTGAGAAGTTGCTTATCCTTTACAAACGAAGAGCTTTTCACCTGCTTTCAAAGGTGAGCAACAGAAGTGGTGCCAATTCCCCTACTCCAGACTGCAGCCCCTTCTGCTCCACGAGCAGAGGCAGACAGACACACAGACACGGTCACGGAGTCGTGCTGTGTGCCTGTGCCTCACATTTCATCTCCTCGCCACACAGCAAGGCATCTTCTGCCTCCCATTGCATAACACGCAGCAAATCACCAGATTAAGCTCCCTTGAAGAGATTTTCCTATCTCCTAGATTGCAATTCAAACTCAGGATCTTGAAGTGGGCAAAGCAGCTCCAACTCTGACCCTCTTTATATCTGATTTAAGAAAAAGAAAAAAAAAAAAGCAAAAAAAAAAAAAGAAAAAAAAGCAGAGCTACTGCCGACTCTATCCACAGGGTTGGATTTTCTCTTTCTGAGCATCCACCCCAGTGAATAATACTGTCCTCCTCCTCCAAACAAGGATGGTGCAGCTTTTAAGATTTAAAAAATAGAAACTTACGGGGAATTCTGGAAACAATTTCCCCTTTGCTGAAGCACTTTGCAGGCAATGCAGTTCTGCGCAGTGTTATTCAGGATGGTGTAGGCGTTAAAAGCTGATGTGACAATAAGTGTCTAAATTAGGAGTTCCATCCATGAAAAAGGATTAATTTTATAATCTGGAAAGCAAAAAGGGGGCTTACTTGCTTTTTAATGAGAAAAGGAAAAAGCCTTCGACTTTTCTCATCCTATATTTTATTTGCATTAGAAAAAATAAAGACGTCTGCAGTGCTCAGCTGTTTTCTACAAAGAATCATAATCGAATAGCCCTCACTCTAGTTAAGCATTTGTTCATACAGAGCCCCTGAAAAAGCACTGCCTGAATACCCCCCCGGTGCTTTGCACACATTCGAGAGGAGTGTGCCGGCAGCATTGCATCTACTTGGCAATAGTGCTTAATGCGAGAGCCCAGCTGCTCGCTGCAAAGATGAGGCACCCCGATTAAATAGGTCTCCCTTTCCCATGGAGGCTTATGCTCAACAGAGGCCGCGGAGCTCTGAGCTGCCCCGGTCGGGAAAGGGGGAACCCTCTCTGCTGAAAAGCGAACGGGTGCTGAGTTTGGATGGATATTCCCCTGATTTTCTGTGTGACACTGTAGCTCAGCCGAACATAGACGGCGCCATCACTCCACTTATTTTTTTCCCCAGCAGAAGACCCACTGACTCCTCTTATTTTAACTTCCTATTAACCTAACATCCCCCCCACCCCCCTCACCCCATAAAATTACCCCCATCGCGCACAAACCTCAGGTTCTCTCGGTCTCGCTGGAAATGGGTCTCGGGGAAGCAAAGCTGTCGCCAAACGGACTTCGCTAACTTTTCAGCAGCAGCGCTGAGCTGAACGCCGGGCTCATGCTGGATGCGCTGCCTCTCTATCCTTCAGCAACAGCCTGTCCCCCTCCTCCGCCGCCTCCTCCCCGGAATCCCAAACTAAAAGCTCTCCGCTCATAATCCCTGGGAATGGGAGATGGAAATGCCCCGGGCACCCTTACCTTCCACTCCGAAAGCTGGCAGGCTATTTCTCTAAACCGCTAGCACCACAGGCACACGTCCCGACACCAGTGATGGAGAGATTCCCCTTCTGTCGGAAGCACCGTTTCCCATTTTCCCCGGCTCCGGTTCAAAACCAACACGGAAAAAAAAAAAAAAAAAAAAAAAAAAAAAAGCAGCAGGAGAGAAAAAAACGCGGCGAGAAAACCCCCGCACGCCTCGAGCACACCCCACCGCGGAAAAACAGCAGCTCGGGATCCGGATCCGCCAAATCCAACCACATGAAGGCAGGGGAAAAAAAGGAAAAAAAAAAAAAAAGAGAGAAAAAAAAAGCAAAAAAAAAAAAATAATAACCACAACCTCAAACCAGCGAGACTGCAAGGGGGGAAAAAATGGAAGTGCCTGAGCAAAGCGAAGGTTTTTTTTTCTTTTTTTTTTTCTCTTTTTTTTTTTACTTGAAACAAAGTCTCAGCACAGCAGCCCGATGAGAGGCGATGCCAGGCAGGCAGGCGACGTTCTGAGAGGAGGACTGAGGCGCGAGTGGTGCAGATGTGGTGGTGGGTTTTGCTGTTGCTGTTATTACTAACGGGCTTATTCCTCTTGCCTCCCTCCTCCTCCCCCCGCGGGCACCAGCGGCCGGCCGGCGGCGGGGGGGTCCTTGGCTGCCGATGGCGGGGAGAGGAGCGAGCGCCGGCCGCGTAGGGAGTACGGCGGGAGCGAGCGCGGCTCCGCCGCCGCGTGTGCGCGCGTGTGCGTGTGCCGGCAACGTGGGGGCCGGCGCGTGTGCGCGCCCCCGTGCGCGCCGCTTCCCCGCCCGCCGGGCTCGGGGGAGGCGGCGCGCCTCGCTCCGCGCGTGTGTGCGCGTGTGAGTGTGCGTGTTCCCGGCGCCCAGCACGTCCCGGCTCCCGGCTCGCCGAGCCTGGGAGGTCCTCGTAGCCTCGCTTCCCAGCACAGCGCCCCGGCGTAAGGGAAACTCAGAGGCGGGGAGCGAGGGCGGCGGGGAGGGGAGGGCGGAGGGCGGGAAAGCCGCACTTGATCTCCTTCCTCTTGTTCTTTCTTTTGAAGCGTAGCCCCCACCGTCGTCCCCCCCCCCCCCTCCCGGGATCTCTCGCTGCCGCCCGCGGTCGCCGCGCTGCGGGCGGAGTTTGCAAAGCGGCGGCGACCCCGTTAGAGGCGGGTGGGGCTGACACACGGGGGAGGTTCGCGGAAAGTGCCGCGCCACCATGGATGATGTCTTCCCCCACCCCGCCACCCCTCCCTTGTGAATTCGGTATCGCTAGGTTGAATGTGCATCCCTCCTCCCTCGCCTTCTGTCTGCGTCTCTCTCCGTTGGGAGTCGGGCTCTCCACCGGCGTGAGAGATCGCGACAGCAGATCCGGTGTGAAAACGAGGAGGTGACATTTTAATACATGGAGCTGTCAGCTCGCGGCTGAGCGCTCCCGCAGCTTTCTCGGAGGGGGGGAAACAACCCCCCTCCCCTCCCCTCCCCCCAGGATTGGGGCTCTGCTCCGCGTTCCCGAAGTTCATGCATAATATGGCTGCGCGGTTCTGAACGCGCCCGCCTCAGAGAAACCAAAGTTTGAAGTTCTGATCATGGCCCAAGGCAATGATTCCTTACAACAAGGAATTGTCCACTGCCGCCCTAGACCCGGGAAGATCTGAATTCCAGAAATACGGGGCTTTTATGACCACAATTACACGCTGCACAAATTCTCATCAGAAGTACTGCTGGTCACAAAGCGGTTCTGGCCAAACTAAAAGCGAGCACGGTTATAGCTTTTTACTGTATTTTCCATAGGTACAAGCTGTAAACTACATCCTCACTGCCTTTTACCTTTTTCCTTTGCCTTATAAATAGTCCATGCCTCTATTGTCAAAATAGAACAAAAAATATCTATCCAAACCAAGGGAACTATGAGAAATGTGCATGATCTACACCCAGCAAATACAACACAATGAAAACTGAACTGTTTATGGCCTAGGGATAATCAGACTGTCTCACGTTCGGTGACACTGTGTTATTTGTGAATGATCACCATGTTGCTTGAAATACTTCAAGTAATTCTGTTCATTGACAGGTTGATGTGAGCAGAACAAATCAAAGATGTTTGTACTCTGCAGCCTTTTTCATTCCTTTTACTGTAAATGAAGAACATGAGGTTAAATCATAGGGGCAGCCACCCTGAATGAACTCTTCCAACTACTTCCTATGGCATTAGCAAGTTGCAGCTTATAGAATCATGGAATTGTTTCAGTTTAAGTGGACTCTTAAAGGCCATCTGGTTCAATTCTCCCGCAGCAAACAGCTGCATCAGGTTGCTCAGATCCATGTCCTGCCTGACCCTGAATGTCACCAGGGATGGGGCATCCAGCACTTCTCTGGGCAGCCTATGCCAGTGCTTCACTACATTTATTGTAAAAACCTTCTTCCTTATAATCAATATAAATCTCCTCTCTTTTAGTTTGAAAACATTTATTTCTTTTAGCCTCCCTTTAGACACTGAAAGGCCACTATCAGGTCTCCCTGGAGCCTTCTCTTCTCCAGGCTGAACAGCCCCATCTGTCCCAGCCAGTGAAAATGAAAATTAATACACAGTGCATGGCAAGCAACTCCCTGGGTATCCCAAGCCCTCATCTTCCACTTTTTATTTCTGTGAAGAAATGATGAAGAGGGACCTGGGATTGTGAACTCCTTGGTCTCCTGTCTGCAAACTGGAGGAAAGGCTGCAAGCTGTACGTACTTATGTTAAATGTGAGTCAAGGAACAGAGGTATGGTATGGAGACACACACCAGTCTGCAGATTTCTTCTTAAGATTTGTTGTAATCATGCTTAACACGATAGTTTTTAGTTAAAGGAACTAACTCTAAAATAAGTAGTACCTTTGTAATTACTCAAATATCCATGGTCCACTTGTGATGGATACTTGAACTGAGGCCAGTTTCAGAGTTTGCCATGTGTCACACAGCTGCATTTGAAACAAAATTCTGAAATTTTGATACTCTAAAAGTTAGGATAAGTTCAAGCTCATTAAAAATATATATGTAACAATATATTTCTTTAAACTGGTCATGCAGATCATTTGTACTTGGAGTGGTACTAGTTTATATGTACACATATGTTCATATGTATGTAGGGCAGAAGTCAACCTGCATCAGTTGTCCTGAAGCACTGTACATAGCCAGCTTCTGTACCTCTGTTAAAAACCGTGAGTAAGGTATTGATGCAATCTCATACTGTCTCACAGAAGCACTTTCTGAATAGCATGGCACATGTGGTGCCATCTGCACTACAAAGAAAGTATGAAGGCACCAAAAGAAGTGTGAAGTCACTCAGCCATAGTGTGGTGGGGATAGGCACAACACAGTGAACACTAAATTTATAGCACTGCTTTCTAGACTGGATGCAATTGTTTCAAAAAGGTTGGGTTTGATCCAACCTAAGAACAAGGGCTGAGAGTAATATTTTTTAAGTAATTTCTGTATTGGTGTGAAAAAATGATGCTTACCAAATTTAATAAGCTGAATGGAATAAATTAAAGGGTTTGTTTAGTTGCTTTTTTTTCTTCTCTTTTCTTCCCACCTACAGTAGCACTTTAAGATCTTTGGTGTAGATCTAAGTGCGTGTTCAGGTTTTAGTGAGGATAGCATAGTTATAACTGAAATATAACTGAAATCACTGAAATTTCTGGTGCAAATTGTAAAAGGGAGGCCATAATGTAATGCAGTAGGCTTTGGAGAATGTACTGTTCTGTCACTCAACTGCTGTCATCTTTAGCAGGACTCTTTCCAAGTCAAGGTCATTCTTTCAGCCTGCAGTTCCTCTCTTTTGGGCCAACAAAAGATCATCTCCAACACTGAAATCACTGAAAAGTTTTTCAAAAGAGAATTTATTTAAATGTCTTCATTTTTGTATTTTTTTCCTCTATGGTCATTCTCCCCTGTAATATCATTTTCATATGCTTAATTGTTTACAGCTGCATGCAGTCAGTTACTGACTTAGATGTCACCTTAGTATTCACGAAAATGGTAACAAACATAGCTAATAGAGTCAACTAACAGATAAGAATTGAGTACCATTTTTATGAAGCTTCTTAACACACATAATAGTGGCACTAATCTTTTTCCCATGTCTTGATTTGCTCCAACATGCAAGGCCCTTTGAAATCCCCTTTGGCATGCATTTTTTCATCTGCATCACAGTTTCTGCTGAATAACGCCAGATTTCTACAAGAACACTATTCCTTTGCTGTAAGCCAGGGAAAAATTTTAAACCAAATCTGGTATGACTGTCCCAAGAAAAATGTTATGATTTAGTCTGAAGCAAAGAAATAATATGGAAGATACTGGCCATCATAGCTTTAAAAAAATACAATAAATAACTAACTAAGAAGAAAGGAAAAAGCCCTTTTTTTCCCTTAGACAAGCTGAGAGCAAATATAAACAGGAAATTTTTGTATAGAATGATTTTTGGTCCAGTGTTTTACAAACCATTAAGAAATGTTACATTTCCCTACTTGCTTCAGATTTTAAACAAATTACACCACTGTTAATTTTTTTTGTGTCATCTAGAGGGAATATGCAGTTTAATAAATGTTAGGCTATATTCTGTCTTATCAATTTAAATATCTTTTTAAAAAGCAAGAGTTATGATTACATTGGAATTGTATTAGAGTGCTTTGTATTTTCATAAATAATTAACAATGCAGTACCAGTAGATGGTGCTCAAGAATATATAGCATAACTGATGGGTAGGGGTGGTTATATGTTTCTATTTAAAAATTAAAAATAAAAATAAAAAACAGAGAAAGCATTGGTTTTCCAATGAAAAGTTGATTTTTCATGAGAAAACAATGTCCTCTTCCAAAGTTCAAACAAACTTTTGTTTGGCTGATGAATTTCAAGTTGAAAAGATCAGCTATTTGCTTGCTTGTTTCAGTGAAGACTTCCTCAGTGAAGACTGATACAAAACTTTGAATTTCTGTTACTCAGTTTAAATATTTTGATATTGTCACATTCAATGACAATAGAAGTGTGATCCATAGTAGTCTAAAGCAGATCTGAGGCCTGTGCAGCATTCTTGCCTCAGACAGTCACCCTTGAACACTCATGAGAAATGTGCAGAAAACCAAGCATAGGGATATTTTTGAGGATTTGGCTTCATGAAGTGTCATGATCATTTCCACCAATTACAGATCTGTGTAAGTCTCCAAATAAGTTTCAGTCTCACCTGCAGTATTCTTCAGTAGTTTAATTCAGTCCATACTTGTTTATTTCCATAAGTGTCCAGTTATTTCCAGTCTTACATTTTTCTGTCTCAATGTTTTCAAAGAACAAGTCTCACAGTAAAAATATAAACTATGCAAAAACTGACATGTATCACTTTCCATTAAATTTGCTGCCTTGAAGTTTAATTGTGTGTCACCATGTGAAGGCAGGCAGAAATGAAATTCCAGCTTCTAGTAATTATTTCACATATTTTTATCATGTCTTTTTTTTTTATTATTTCCTGTTTAAAATGTTTCAAGTTATTCAAACTTATTCCACAGAACAGTGTTTTTTTTTAAGATATTCCATCACTCTTGACACCTTTCTTTTTAGGTCCTTCTAGTTTCCCAGTACCTTTCTAAGATGTAGAAACCAGCACTTCACACAGTAGTTCAGATCAGGCTGCAGCACTGATTTATGTTGACACTGTTTTTCCTTATCATGCTCAGTGCTGTTCTTGATTCATTTTAATTTCTTCCTTCTGTCCTCTAATCATCAGCTGCACTGAACAGAGGCCTACAGTTACCTGTCTTTGTCTCTCTCCTTTATATCAGTCTCTTGTGAGAAACTTTGTCAAGGCCTTCAGAAAATTTAAATAAATTATGATGGCTCTCCTTTGACCACTACAATATTTTACTGACGTGTCGAAAACATTCTAACAGATGGGTGAGATATTATCTTCCTTTAGAAAGAGCTTACAACCATAATCTCATGAGCATCCAAGTGTTTTATTTTCTTAATTTGCCAGGTACAGATGTAAAATTTATGAATCTTTGATTCCCTGCATCATCCTAAAGCCTTTTCATAATATATGCGAAACATTTGCTTCTCTCTAACCTTCCAGTACAGGAGTTGCTTTTCAATTAGAATTTTCATAGCTCAACTACTTCTTGTTCAGAATTTCCAGTCTTTGTAGCTTCCTGCTTTTTAAATGATTGATTAATTCCGGCACCTCTTAACTGATTGTTCCTCATTTTTATTACCAAAGAATACATATCTTCCTAACATCCTCTATTGTGAAGGTTGATACAAATAAATCTTCTATTTTCCTAGCATCCTTCTTTTCCTTAATTGTCTTTATTCTCTGAGTTTCCCAGCAAAACTAGTAACTCTTATAAACTTCTCACTTTTGATGTACTTTTAAGGTGTTTATTTAAATTTGTTTTTATATTTTTAAATGCTTCATTTCCAGCAGTAAATTTTTCTGTCCAGTTTTTTTTATTACCTCTTGACTGTCAGAGCTTATGATCCTTTTCTTCATTTCATGACAGCTGCCTTTGCAGATTTTCTCAGTTCCCACTTAGCTCAAGTAGTGTTTTAAATCCTTTCATTTCACTACACTGATTTGCACCTTATTTTCCTTGGTTTTGTTTTTGTTTATTTTCCTCTTTCTCCTCTATATGCATGGTTATCAGTGCAGATATTTTTGGGCTTAGGAGCAACATGAATGGCACATCTAATGACCTCGATACCTTTAATTTTTATACCTGAGTGTTTTTTTAAATCTTAACTAATATCCATTTTATGGAATATCTAAAATTTTGTGTCATTACATTTGATTTCATATCTTATCTCTTCCTAGATGCATTTAACCTCAATTTTCTGTAATCACTTTACATATAATTTCAGATATTGTTAATCCTTGGCTTCTTTCTGCTTATTATGATTGAAGTTTAAAGGCATGTCTAAATTGTGCTTTAATATGGAGCTGTAGCTTATCAGGCTGAGGTAGTTGATTTAAGGTATCTTACATTTTCCAAAGTAACAGTCACTTCTCAGAATAGTGCCTTCTCAAGTGTGTGCTGTTTCAAGAAATAACTGTACCTATTGTTCTGAGAAATTATACTTTTTAAGCTTTGCTATTTACAGATTTGATTTGTTTCTAATTGTGTCTATCCTATTTTATTATATATATTTTTTAATCTTTTTCAGTACTGCATACAATATCCAAATTAGGACTTTGCATGCTCCAGTGCATTCCTTCTTGTAGCCTGGGTTACCTTTAGTAATATCCAACTCATCAATTAAGAGGTTTTTTTTTTTTTTATTCACACTGTAATTTGTTGAACCTTTTACATAAATTGCAAAATTCCTTGCTTAGTCTGGCTTTCTAGAATAGGTTCCAATAAGCTACTGTTATTTCCTGTTTATTCATTTCTTATTTCTTATTTATTTCACAGTGTTTTTTATGCTACTCCACTTCCATTGGAAAGCCTTCTATTTCACTGATTTTTGCATTTAAGTTGTAATTGCATATAAATATTTACAGTTCTTAATTTTGACCAGATGTCATTCTATGGCATCTTTCCTGAATTTGTGCTTCTTCAACTTCATTTTTCATGGATAGTAGGGAGAATTTGTTTCATCACTAATGCTGGTAGATGAATTGACTTTCTTTTGTCTAGGTGCTCAGATTTTTTTAGTCTTTCGATCTATTGCATATGAAGTCTTTTCAGCACTTTATATCTTGCATATTTAATGATTTTCATTTGAAAACAAACTTGGCACTATCTCATGGTTGCATGTACTCTCGTGTAGACTGTAACATCCTGTTGTATGAGTATAAAACTAGGAGGAACTCATTGCAGTCCCTACATGTAGACTATGTCATAAGCTTTACCAAATTAATTGGAGAATATGTATGCAAAGATCAAAACAAAAAGAGAGCCACTATTTTCATGTTAATTATCTAAATGCACTGAAATCCTCTTTATACAAGGAGGACAAATTTTTAAAAATGCCCTTTCATCTCTGATGTTATTAATCTACTCTAGAATATTGCCTAGTCATTAATCAGATTGAACTGTGATAAATAAAAAAAAACCCTGTGTTGTTTTGGATCACTTTACTAAAAAGTAAGAAATTCATAGTTAATGTTGTTCTTCATTTTGCTTATGTACTTTGTGTACTGAGATCACTAATCCCAAAGGATAGTGTTAAAAGATGGCACATTTTCTTTTTTTTTGTTGTTGTTGTTGTTTGTTTGTTTGTTTTTCCTGCATCAGTAGAAGTGAGGGACTGATAATACTGCCTAGAACTTATCTTTAGTAAAGATTATCCATTAGTAAAGATTTAGTGCTTAAAACAGAGAAAATAGGCAGTTTGTTCCATACCAAGCTCAGTTGCAATCTCTGTCTAAAATACTGGTCAAAGTGATGATACAGATTTTGTTAAACTAAGAGTTCAATTGGTTAGTGGGAGACTTAGATTCAAATTCATTTCTTGAAAGTTTGAACCATGCAGTTTTTACTTCCCATAATTTGTTAGGCCAGAAAAAATGGATAGTAGCATTTTCTTAGACTCAACACAGGTGTCCTTTGATTTTTATTTTTCCATTCAGGCCCATTCCAGGGTGACTCCGTTCCTAATATCCTAATATCCATATTTTAATATGTGATGTTATTTTCTCATATATTTAGTATTTCCTTGGAAAGGCCGTTCTTTTGCCCATCACTAGGTCAGAAAACTTTATCCTGAGGTATAAAAAAGGATAGGTTGTGAGCCTATGATACTACAGACTCATGAGTGGCAAGGAAAAACCTGATTACACAATCTTTTCTAGAAAAAAGGAAAGAAAAAAAAAAGGCACCAGGTAACAAAGCTGGAAGGAGCTGAGCTCAGAACAGAAGAGAGGATTCTTCATGCAACAGGTAACTAACCTTTGAAACTTTTCATCAAGGATGCTGTAGATAATTAAAAGTGTTATAGACTCAAGGGGAAATTGGACAAGTACATTAAAGAGAAAGACTGTGGTGATGGTGTTAGTGTTCAGGGGGAATGTCAATAGGTGTGCAAAATCCTATCCACTTCAGGGATTTCCCTGAGCTGAAAGTAATTAGGGGTTAGGAGCGTGTTAGGAGAAAATCTTGGCTTGTTTTTAGTTCTCTTCTTGTGTTTTCTTACAATCACTACTGAGACAGAAAAGTCTTTAGTTTGTTCTATTATGACCATTTTAATCTTCACTCTTTTTGGATGTTCTGATACTAAAAAACTTAAAGGAAGATTTTCAGACCTCATGGAACCAGATGGAAGCTGCAGCATTTGGGATATAAATATGTCATGACATCAGTTTTCCAGCTTGAAAACATTGGCTGAGTGCCTGTAATTTCCTAAAGTGACTGAACATATTTCAAAATTTGAAGATTTAGTCAAGGGTCAGGTCAAATTGATCAAGGAAGGAAAACCTCAAGGTCTTCCTTCTATAGCTGAACTTTTTTTTCTTGTAAATGTAATAATGAAATTTGAATATGACAAATACTTAGCATTTGTTGCATTTCCTTCAGTGATTAAAAAAAGGAAATGTCATTTTCTATAATTGCCTTTTCTCTAATATTTATTGAACATAAAAAGGCTTGTTTTTAGTTTAAGGAATCCTTTGAAATTTGGAATAAATGCATATAGGTTAAGAGTGACATTCATCATTACATTGAAAGAAGATACCTTTGCATGGCAAAAATATTTCTTATGATCAAATCACTCCTTTGGCAACACTGCGTACATCCAGAGTAAAGTGTTTATTTGAAAAAAATTGTTCATACATTCATGTATATGTCATATATATATGTTTGACATCTTTGACAATTAAAATAATAGCTGAAAAAGAGAAAGCATAATACACTAATAGCTGCAGGCATGAGTGTCAAATGCTTCTTAGTGAAATGGGTAAAGCTTCTCAAATGACTGAATAACTGGTTCTCAGTCCACAACTATACAAGGAGGTGATGTAAAGTTCAACTACTTGTTGAAGACATGTGGATGTATCATTCAGAGTTTAAAAAAAATGTAAATATGTGTTTCAGGTATTAATCTTCTGAAATTCTCTTGGCATGCAATTTTGAGAAATAGCTGAGCTTACTTAATATTCTTAATTGTAAAACTTGAGTCAGAGAAGTGGATCCTGGCTGTAATTCAGCTCATATCCATAGTAGAACATTTGTGAGAATAGTCATGCTCTTGGTATGTACTGTGTGCTTGAATTGAAGAGTGAGAAGAGAGAAATATATTTATATTAGCAAAGGGCAGAATATGCTGTGAAAATGTGATGTATAACAGTAAAGAGCCACCAAAAGTGTTTGTCATCATTCTGTGAAACACACTTGAACTCCGCTATCTAAAATATGAGAGACTGAATGAAAGACAGTTCTCAAGCTCTTAGGCACAAAAATGAATATTAGCAGTTCTGTGCTTGTTTGTTTTGTTTTGGCTGATTGGTTTATAGGATTTTCTAAAGGTAGAAAACTATGCGTAGATAGGTAAGAGGACTGAATTGACAGGTGCATAAAATTTTTGTTGCTATCATTGGATCAAACATGGACAATAAATAAAATGGATTATACGCCAACATATTATATAACATTTATATATTATTTAATATTATATATATTATATAACATTTACACATATTATATTATTTTAACATTTTATATAATATTTACACTAAATATATTACATCGACTGCTAAGAGCTATGGAGTTTTCTCTTTTATAAATGTTGTAAATATTCGTGTTCTTCTTCTACCAACAGTGTATGGCTGCACTCCCCTTTCCTCCCTCCCTCCTTCCCTTCTTCCCTTCCTCCTCCCCTCCCTTCCTCTTCCCCTCCCTTCCACCTTTCCTCCCTTCTTCCCTTCTTCCCCTCCTTCCCTTCTTCCCTCCTTCCTTCCACCATCCCTTCCCCTCTCTCTGTGATATGTACACTTGAATCTTTTATTTCTCTGTGCGTAACCAATGATTCCAACTTCTCTTAATGAAATGTTATAGACAAAAATTGTCAAAGGATGATTGGTTGGTATTTCAAAAAATTTTCTCTATGAATATTGCTGACTGTTATCACAGTAAATTTAAGTAGTGTCACTGAAGTCAGCAGATCTATGCTGATTTAATTAGTATGGAATCTGGCTCTTACAGTGAAAAATGATAAACTTAGGGGAACATACACTTGTAACAGATCCCAAATGCATGGCTTAGAATACAGTCCTTCAGACTGGACTAACAGTACATTTTATGTGTTTTACAGGATATCATCATCACACAGAGTAATTCAGCTTCAAAATTTACTCTGCCTGTGTCTCAATGATGTGATACCTAATCAGGGTACAAAATCATATTCCACATGAAAATTTGAGTTTCCAACATGTAGATATCAGAATGATTACCCAATCTCCGATAGATTTAACCTAATCTCATGTATCCCAGTTGTGCCTGTACTAAAATTTGTCAATTCTATTTAGGGAATGCACTTTATTTCTTGGTTTATGTGTGCCTGCCTGCACACATAAGATTTCCTATTATATTTGTGTCTGTAGGAAGAGTATAAGATATTTGAATCTGCCTGAAAGGTTTTTGGCTTTTACAAATTCAGATTTTAACAGATTTAGAAATGATTTTAACAATTCATTTGTAATGAATACATGGGTGTTTTTCCTCATTGAAGCAAACATTCATGTATGTATGTATAAAGGAGGTAGTACCTGTATATGATGTTTGAATACATCTAGACAAGAAAGAGTGTTAGCTGAATCTTTCTGTGTCAGGAAGAAATTGGGTTATGGATATATGTATCTCATGAAATCTCATATGATCAGAAGCTATTCCTCCTTAAAAGCAGGAGGTCCACATACCTATATTTAATTCATCTATGAAAAGTTTGGTATTTATAACACCATGTTTCATAAACTTCATTTATTTGTATTTTAGTATTAGATTTTTGTGTGTGCTTTATTTTTTTGTGTACCAGACAAAGCTTTTAAAAGTAAGTAGGTCACCATTCAAAAAGGTAATCATCAAATGTAAATAGTCTGAAATATTTCTTTTGTGCTGTATGTTTAAATGTGACAAACTTGAAAAAAATGTCAGTAGTCTTTTTCAGTTAAATGCTTAAATATGATCATATTTCTATTTTATATTCTATTTAAACTTGTAAGAGAATCTGAGAAATATTTCATGATGACTACTAAAATATGATATTCAAATAGACTGACAAGAAGCTGTTCTAATCTCATCTCTTTTTCTTTATATTCTTCCACTGGCTTCTCTCTCAGTATATCTAATACAATTCTTTCATCCCATTTACAGAGCCTTGCCTCATCTTTTTCTTATTTAGTTCTTGCACTCATTTTCTCACTCAACTACCTCCTTCCATTGTTCAGTATTTCTTCTCATGTGTTTTCCTCCTTTCACTCCTGTGCTATTGGCTTCTTGTAAGCATATACATAAAATCAGAATATTTTCTGTATTTCAGTGTTCTAGTTTATTAATTATTATTTGACTTTATCCCCACAGTATTGCTTCAGCTATGTGGAAATACAGATAAAATGTGAAGGACATTGTGTATTTAGACAGCAACTTTCTAAGCTTACCTAGGAACATTGGACAAGACAGAACAAATTTATTTCATGACTGTTTCTACAAGATGGAGGTGTTTTCTCAGTCTCTTTCTCTGTTCCATTCTTGAGAAAACTGGCCTATCAGTGGGATGTGGGGTGGAATTAATTCATCCAGTTTGGACAGATGGTTTAAACGTAGACAGATGGAAAATGTCTTAAACATAGACATCTATATCTGAGCTGCTTCTTTTCCTCCTGTAGTTAACAAATAGAAACAGGTGCTTCTATAATTTTTTTCATTTAATATTGCTGTAGATCTCTGCAGTAAGTTTGATGATTCACATGCTGGTAGTTGCCCTTTTCTCTGTTCATATGCAAGTGTCTGAAGTTATATGAGATGGACTTTGTTTCTTCTGCCTCCTATAACAGAAAATGGGGCTGGTAAAGGTAATTCTGTGGTTCAGTCTGTGACTCCCCATCTACCATAAGTATGGTGTTGTCTCTAATTTGAAAGGGAGTCACACCTTTAAAAAGATTTTATTCTAGAGACCTGCCATTTAAAAACAAACAAACATAATTTAACTGCTCCTTCGAATCTATCCACAAAGCTCTCTGACCTGATATGGGACTGAGCCACATTTCTGCTCCACACCACTGCAGTGCTTGCAGCCCATATTTTCCAGCAAGGCAATGACATGTGACTGAAAAACATTATTCTGCTCCTGTAGATGGCTGATGGCAGCTGCAAGATTGCATGATATGGGCAAGCCTAGTTTGTGCTTTGAGAAACTCTGTCTAGTTACAATCTGCCACTGCAGCCCTGAACATAAATTATTAAAAATCTAAAATGTGGATGACTGACAATCAGTTATCTGCTTGGGAAGTGGAGTTGTTATGAATTAAGGCCACCTTTTAAAAAGTATCCTGAATTCAGGAGATAGATGGCTTACCTGAAGTCAGGAGACCATGTACCAATTCATATGGAGCTCACTGATATTACCCTCCCAGCTCCTGCTGTAGAAGGATCTACAGGATTCAGTGTCCTTTATTCCCCCTGCTAGTTCATATAAGACTTTGAGGATATACTGGGTTCACTCTCTCCTTTCCACTTGTTCTCATTAATGCAGTTCTCTTCTCCCTTCCTCTCCTTTCCTGAGTTACTGTCTTCCTACATGTCTTGACAAGCTTCTTTTAAGTTGCAAACCCGTTGGGGCCAGGGACATGTCCTGTTAAAATCTGAGAAATACTGTAGAAATTATTTTTAACATGCTAGAATAGAATTTAAATATATTAATGAGATAAAATGAAACTCTGCACTCACATACATGGCCGCAGTTGCAATGTCCATCTGAGAGTAGAACAAACCAGTTCTTGCAGAATAAGTTGCAAAGGTCTGGCCAGCTAACTACTCATTTTGTTATCTGTAATTATCTTCACACTGTAAATGTAACTGATAGAAGGTAGAAACTTTGCCATAAATTCATTTTTATGCTTTTTAAAAGGTTTGGTTTGCTATGCAGTGATGGACACTGGTCCAAATGGCTTATTGATCAGTTAACTCTTTATTCTGTATCATTCTCAATTTTCACTTTTTATTTAATATCGTCTTTATTATGCAAAGCTTGTGAGCAATTAGCTTTAATACAGAAACTGCTAGACAGTTAGAAATAAGAGTCTGGATGACGTGACTTGTGTAGAACCAACTGGCATTAATTATAAGATTGAACTTTTGCACTGCAGTCCTACCTCTGTGGTTTTAATGTAGGATCCATGTCTTATAAAAACATATTTAAGAAAATGTTCATATTGATTTTTCTTCCTGTGTAGTTTTGGACACAGAATGTTAATTAGAAATCTTTAAAGTTCTACTTAGTACAAAGAAAGGTGAGGAGAGAGAAGTTTGTGAGAAATCTAAGCCTTTTTTACAGGCTCAAAATGAAAAATAAATTGATGTTTGTTTACGAATCATATGCATTTATTTACAATAAAATAGCTAGTACTTCTTATTATTAAGCCATTTAATAAGCCAGAGGAAGAATAATGTATTTGTGCATATTTTTACTGCAACATCCAGCACACACAGTCAGTTCAGTTTTTTATAAAATATTTTTTTTGCCTGACTACATTTTAATATACTTGTTTTGTCACATTAGAGAAAAGCATTTTTCTCATCTTTATCTTGACTTATTGTTTGATATGTTAAAGCAGTTGCTCACTTGTTTTTTATTCCATCTGGTTGGCAGTAAGGTAAGCATAAACAAGAGCAAAATCTGAGATTTTGGAATAAGTAAGTGTCTGTGGAACATATCCAACTTTTGTGTACTCCTAGGTAAATCAGATGGAGGAATGAGTGAAAAGGGAATTTGTTGGAATGAGAAGGATAAAGGAATAGTTCAAGAATACTTAACCTAAGTAGGTGAGTGTAGAAATATTTATATGTTTGGTTTTTTTCTGATTTTTCCTGGACCAGTGAACTCCCAAGAAACACAGTCCTGTGAAAAGAAAGTAGTTAAGCTGAAGGATATGTTGTAGGTGAAGAACCAGGAAAGCAGGAAAAGAATCTTAGGCACATGGGAATGGACTTTTTTTGTTTGTGTTCATTTGCGTGTTTTTACCTAAAGAAAGTAGGCTTCCCCATGCTGTTTTCTCAATGGTTAGATGTGTAAATATCCATGGATAAACCTCACCTTGATTTGCAGCTTTACCTGAAGGAGAATACTCAGTTATGTATGACATTCTTTGATGTGTTCACTGTAAACTTAGGACTATATACTGTTGCTACAAATCAATTCAAAGGACTGCTAGAAACCTTTCCTTTGATGATCTTGGCTTTCTTTCAGTTTTCATCTTCCCTGGGGACTCAGCAGTCAGAGCTCACTTCAGAGTTGAAGCTGGTTGAGTCAAAAGAGTCCTCTGCATGATGCTGTGAAGAAACAGAGGGTCCTGAGGTGCTGGACACTGGGTCCAGGTAGTTCTTTGTCAACTTAGGCCTGTTCTTTGGCCATGAGCTATATGAGTGAAGACAACAAGATATTTTGACACATACAGTACTTAGAATCCTATGAGAAATAAAATGTGTTTATTCTTCTGAAATGGTACCATGAAGGAATGCCTTAGTTCCCGCTATTTGCTCCTTCTGCATCTATAAAAAAAATGCAGGATTTGCACTGATTTTTTGAGGCTGCTTGGGGATTGCACAACTTCCAAGTCTTCCTTCAGGTGTAATAATGAATGAAGACAACTGTAGCATATACTGGTCTTAGTTACAAAACATTAGAAAACAGTGACTGGAGGCTAGCCCTGTTAAGGAGTGCTGATTCTGTAGTTTGTTGATGTGAACTGATCTCTCATCTCAGACATGCCCACCAACAGACCTTCAGAATGCAGCAGGAAAATGCAGGCAGAAGGCACTGTCCTAGCTCTCTTCCTTCTGTAGCCAAATTGCTTTAAAGATACTGGTACAAAATTAAGAAGTGTTTCCTATCCTGTGACACATGGTAGGTCAGGAAAATAAATCTCAGAACAAGTTTTCAGAGGTACACTGTTAAAACTTGTGGGATAGGTATGATATCTGAAGACATCTTTGTTATGGTTCTATGTTATGGTTCCTTTTATTAACTCCCAATACACCACATGTTATGATGTGGAATATCAATAATACAGCGAAAATCATAGAACCATAGCATTCTTGTTCGGTATGGTTTGTGGATGTGTTTGGTGTGAGTATGAGGGCATGAAGAGAACAAGCACACTTGATGAGACTATGCTGGAAAGAAGCTCAGTAGAGAAGGAGCTGGGTGTCCTGGTGGACAGCAGGTTGGCCATGTGTCAGCAGTGTGCCCTTGTGGCTCAGATGACCAGTGATATCCTGGGATTCATTAATACCAGCATAGCCAGCAGATCAAGGGAGGTAATCCTCCCCTTCTCTACTCTGCCCTGGTGAGGCCACATATGGAGCACTGTGTCCAGTTCTGGGCTCCTCAGTTCAAGAAAGGCAGGGGGCTTGTACAGTGAGTCCTGCAGAGGGCCACAAACGTGATTAGGGGCCTGGAGCATCTCCTTCTTAAGGAAGAGATGAGAGACCTGGAGCTGTTCAGCTGGGAGAAGAGGCTGAAGGGAATTTATCAGTGTTTATAAATATCTAAAGGGCAGGAGTTGAATGGATAGCAACAGACTCTGCAGTGATGACCAGTGAAGAGCGAGGGGTAATGGGCATAAACTGGAACACAGGAAGTTCCATACGAACATGAGAAAAAAACTTAACTGTGAGGGTAACAGAGAACTGAAACAGGATGCCCAGAGAGGATGTGGATTTCTCATCTCTGGAGAAATTCAAAAACTACCTGGATGCTTTCCTGTGCAACCTACTCTAGGCAACCTGCTTTAGCAGGGGTTTGGATTAAATGATGTACAGCTGTCCCTTCCAACCTCTATGATTCTGTGATTATGTGACGATTTTTGGAAGTGTCTTGAAGTCACAGGCAATCTTAGTGATGTACTATTCTATGTAAAAACTAGAATGGGCAAGGCTGTGTGAGTAAAGAATTTATGCATGTTCTTTCTCTGAGCAAATTCCCACTTTTTCCTTATTTTTTATTCTTATTTCTTCAGAGTTTGGCATTTCTGTACTTCTGTCTACAAAGCTATTAGTTTGTACAGTGACAAATGTTTGTGCTGTGATCCTGTGCTTCATAGGAGGGCGGGGTGGGGATTGGAAGCAATTCAGTAAATTTAATTTTCTTGAGTTGGGGAACCTTCAAACATTTGGACACTTGGATGAAGCAAATTTGCATTATTTACCCTTGTCCCTCATTTTTTAAAATTGTTACTTCTTATTTTTAAGTATGATCTTTTTTTTCGTCTTTGTTAATGAAATGTATTTATGATATTACATTGAATAATTTTTCAATTCTAGATTATAAGTATTTTTAAATATGTCACTGCTGCTATCTTTAACAAATAGATTAAATTACTTTGTCAGGATCACTAAGAAGGAAGCAATATAATAAACATGGAAGCACAACTTTTTTCTTTTTGTATCTTTCAACTACTACAGCCCACAGAGCACTATTAGTGCCCAATTATGATGCAGAATAAAAAAAAAAAAGAAATTGAGATAAGTTCACAGAAGGCATTTTGGAAAATGAAAGGAGGAAATAAATGCCTTGACCTCCGTGTATACTTATACACAAGTTTTATTTTATTCATTAAAGTAATTTCTTAGAACTCAATGGGATTATTCATGTGACACATAAAGTGAAAGAGAGATTGAAAAGTATTTGAAATGAGAATTTGTTGTGGATTAGCATCATCAGAATTGTTTTCTTTTTTTTCTTTCCGACACCACGCTCTTGATATTTATTGTAGTTTATAGTTTGTTTGTTATTGGCTATCCTTCATTAAGATCTGTTGCAAGTTAAGAGGATGACTTCTGTACAAGGTTCAATTTGGACTGAAACAGATGAAAACAGACAAAGTGAGATGGAAAACAATATGCAGTATGAAAATCCATAGATACTGAAAAGCTACAGCTTACTGTTAATGCTCAGAAGACGTGAAAACTGTTACTGGCTTCTATATAGAAGATAAGTATTAGCTTAATTACATCAGTACTCAGAGGTACTGTTCATGTCTTTTTGCTAATGTAACTATTTTTACTATTTCAGTATGTTGTTCAGGCCATTTTTCGAAGTAAAGTCCTGTATATTTAAACTTACATTTGAAAGGATCATATGTAAGTTGCTTAAAATGGGAAGTTTTAAGGGAACACCATCTGGTATAGGGCTATTAAAAACCCCATAGAAGTATCAAATGACAACATCCATATACAATTAAATTAACATAAACTAAAATAACAGGTCAATTTAAACTGTTAATTCATTTTGTAAATAAGTTTGCCATAATTTTGGTTAACTGCTGTGACTCGTAGTGAATGTGAAAGATGGTTTTGTAGGACACACACTGTAGCAGTGTTTGAGGGAATTGGGAGTACTTGAGGTGATAAGAACTGATGGAAGTCGCTCAGCATTTCGTCAGGTTGTCTTATTGATAAAATATCTATAGTAAATTTTGGGTGGATGTTGACTTTAGAAGAATGCTTTGGACAGATCTGAAATTACTATGTATTAATGTGTGCATCTAAAACACAATGAAAATTTTTGTCAGTTGCATTTTATTTTGCATTTTTTATTATTTTAGTATTATTTGATAAAGCTGCCTTGGTCACTTAGATCTATTTGCTTTATATCTATGGTGAGTAATGAACAGTCCCTGTAGTATTATCTTGATTAACTTAATAGCAAGCTATGTGCAAAATAAGCAAAAATAACTAAATAACTAAACAAAGTACACAATCCATCCCTGTCAGCGTTCCCAAGGCACAAGTGAAGGACGGTATTGTAATTTCTTAGTGTCAGCGCTTCTGGTTTTGACAAGGTGCAAACTTTGGTTTGACAGAGATAGTCTTGAAAGAGATAAAACAGTTAGCAAATGTCTTTATTTGTTCTGATTTCTGGGAAAGCGATGGTTAGCTGTTATGAATTGCTTGGGGAGACAGGCTGACAGGAAGATAAAGGGAGAGTGCTCCAGGAGCCGAAAGATGGAGGCCTTCATCCATTCTGAGAATAACACGATCCTGCAGAAGCTAAAAGTATGTGCAATGAATTAGGGGCCCGTGGAGGCAATTTTAGCTAAACTATACAAATCTATTTGTTCCTATTTTGTACATGCCAGTGTAACCCACTGCTGTAGCAAAAGCAGTGTTCAGTGGTTCAGCATTTGAAAGTGTCCTGCACATGTAAGCATCAGCAGGATATTGTATAGGCAAAATCCTCATAAATAGTTATTAATCGTTCCCAGGCAACTTTAAGAAAGCAATCAAATATTTTATGTGTTCAATCAATATGGTAATGACACGTTTGTGTTAGGAATTAGATGAACAAAGAGGGCAGTAATCACTATAGCTGACACCAGTCAAAGTTGGGTGTCTAGTATCACCCATGTTCATGTTTTAATCCTTTATATCTTAGATTTTGGTCCACTGTGGGACGTAACACCTCCCCAGGCACCTTGGTTTGTCCATTGACCATAGTGGCAGCCCAAACAAACAGCTTTCATCAGTGTTTTAGATGGCTGAAACGAGTTGAGATGAAACATGCCTAAAATATGTCAGTTCTTCTACCACACTCTCCACTGTGTTTTTTTCAATCTATCAGCATATAATATATCAGTATAATGTACAGTCTTCAGCTCACATATGTGTGTATTTTTACAAACACATACGAAAGCACATTTGTCTGCCAGGTTTTCTAAGAACGTGATTCAATCTTTAAAATGCAACTATTATACACGGTATATGTCATCTGGATATATGGGAACTTGAAAAGTGAGATATCACCTCAGTCCTTTCCCAAACAATTTCAGAATTCTGTCAGCAAGTGGTTCAACATTTCCCCAAATAGCAGTCTTCTCTGTGTCGGATCAATCGTTAACTGCTACTCTCCGGTGAAACAAAAATATGTTGCCTGTTCCCAAAGTGGTGCTGAGCACCGAGCTCTACATACAAATAGTTTTCTGTATCTCTAATTAACTTATACTGTGTTAAACATTATCTTCCTTCCACAGCTCAGCTCATAGGTAAAAATATACTGCTCTAAATTAAATACACAGGTATAAAAACATGGGTAAGAATACTTTCAGATCACATGTAAAAAGTCTAACGTTTACCCTTGCTCTTATTGTAACTGGGGTAGAATGCACTGTTGGGGAGGTGAGGACTATTCTCATTGTCCTGACTGCTGAGTTGTAATTATGATAACACAGAGGTTTAAGAACAGGAGGAGTGAAGCCTCCTACTTACCACCCAGCTGACATTAACACAATTAAGATAAGCAGTACATTAACCAAGAGTAAATGCACCCTCTTTTAAATCAAGGAAACATTATTGCCTTTTCTATGAAAAATGAAAAATAAAAATCAGAAGATCAACATAACTAAGTGCTTCGATCTAAATTTTATGTGAGATTTGGCTTGTTTTAATCAAACTGTGTTATGTTGAAGGTTTTAAGTTAAAAGCATAGCAGGTATGGCTCCTAACTCAGCTGCCTAAGTGAGAGCAGGGGGTGTAGAAGTGTTGAAGTCATTGGTAGCTGCAGGCAATGAATTTCTCACTCTTACAGAAAAAGCTCCTGTAACAGACAGAACTTCTGAGTCTTAGTTCCTGTTGAGTTCTAAGCTCATCAGAACCTTCCAGAGGCTTCGTGTTTCCCATCTCTGTAGGATTAATCATTCTTCCTTCAGGTAGGAGCAGGATGAAAAAACGTGAACTGAATATTGTTCCAGGTGAAGAGAGAAAACAGTGTAGTAAAGCACCTGTAACATTAATATAAACAACCATAAATAACACAGTTTTTACTTCTAGGCTTCATTGATTTGATAGTGAATTCACAAACTATACTAAGGTTTGAAATACTTCATCTCTGGAAAAAAAATAATTAAAAAAGACCCAACAATTTCACTTTATCCTTTCCACCCTACCATTCCATGGAGGCTTCACTACAAGTCTGTGGCTTTGGAGCTTTGACTTTAGCTGAGGCTTTGCCAGTCTCTCCTCTCAACAACCTCCTCTCTGTTCAGGGGGTCACACTCCTAAGCAAGGGGAAGTCTCCTCCTGTTTCTTGGTCTTACCCTTAATGAGCTTATCCTTAAGGAGTTCATCAGATGCTGTCCAGTCTTCTCAGAGACAGCCAATAGTCTGACTTTAGAATAGATATAAGATAATAAAACAAATAGAGCCTCCTAAATATTGCAGCATATTTATGAGCAGTATCTTAGATTTACTGGAAAACATATATTACTTTTAACCAGGTTTTGGTAGTTAGGTTTTAATGTTGTATGAATAATATTTCAGTAAGCTTGAAGGTTCTTTAGGTGCATGGGTTTTTGTTGTTGTTTTTTGCTGAAGTATTTTGATAGATCTTACTATACTTTGTTTTTACATAGAAATGGTAAATTCCTTGATGTTGGTACGGGGAATGTTTATCTCCTATATATTCCACATAGTTCTGTATCTATTGCTGCTCAGATTATAGATTCCTTTCAAAATGAGCTGGGAGCCCAGTCACAGCTATAACCTGATTCTTAAGCTCTGATCTGCAGCAAACTCAGCATGTTAGGAGTGTCAGCAGAGCTTCTGCTCTCCTGACTTTCCTATCATGGAACCTCGTAGCTAATCCAAACTCCTGAATATTTTACTAGTCTTGTGAGACTCATGTTGCAGAGTATCTTCTTCCAAGGTTGCAACCAGCAAATTGGAAAATACTCTCCTGGACATTTTTAAAGAAAATAGATTTTTTTTTTGAAAACAGTAATATTCAACATTTCAAAACTGTGAACATATGCATCATGCATACATAAAAGCATGGGCTAATGGTAATTAAATATAATGGAATCCTTCCTAGATTGAGAAATAGAATTTTATTTTCCAATTGCTACCTTTTATATAAAATATAAAATATTAATTATTTTTGTATTTTTATTTTTATTTTGTATTTTTATTTTTTGCTAATCACCATCAGTGACTTTGTGTTAAAACAGGGTATTTTGTCTTTAATAAAATATGTTGGAGATTCAGTTTTAAGTTACATACTCTTTGATGCCTTTAGTCAAAAATAAAGGTGGATACTGTGACACAAAAGTATATTGTAATGCATTAGTCCTCAAGGGTGGTGTGAAAATGATATATATACTACTTGAATTAATGTGGTAATCTGAAGATGTCCTGTAATTCACTGAGGGGACATTTTTCTTCCTTAGTAATAATAAAACAAAAAATGCTGAGGATCGCACCTTTCAGGAATGTCCATTAACACATATCAGGAACACCAATATCAGGTCTCAGGAATATCATATAACATTTAAAATTGAACCACTGATAAATATTAATGGGAAAAAATAACAAGTTTTTGTTATTCCACAGGAGAAAAAAAAATAACAATAAAGTCGTAATAGAATTTGCAGATCTACATATATGAAAAGTTTAATAGTTTTTTTTATTTTTTAATTTGGGAAATATTAGATGAAGTGCTTGTCATGGTGACTTAAATTGCACGTATTAGTAGCATAAATAAAAGTAGGGAAAGCCAGTATATATATTCATGTAAAATTCATCCCAAATATTCTGTGGATAGCATTTGATTTCTAAAAAAATCACTGACCAACACAGAGATTAAATCAAGGAAAAACAAATGGTAACATGCAATTTCATTCATTTTCTTTTCTTTTCTTTTCTTTTCTTTTCTTTTCTTTTCTTTTCTTTTCTTTTCTTTTCTTTTCTTTTCTTTTCTTTTCTTTTCTTTTCTTTTCTTTTCTTTTCTCTTCTTTTCTTTTCTCTTCTTTTCTTTTCTCTTCTCTTCTTTTCTCTTCTCTTCTCTTCTCTTCTCTTCTCTTCTCTTCTCTTCTCTTCTCTTCTCTTCTCTTCTCTTCTCTTCTCTTCTCTTCTCTTCTCTTCTCTTCTCTTCTCTTCTCTTTTCTTCAACAAAGGCGTGCAAATCTCAAAATAATGATCTTTTTGAAGAAAAACTTGGTCTATGTTTCTTTAAAAATTACTGACTGCTGAATTAAATGGTTATCTATCAGTTTCCAATAAAAGCATTATGTTTTTAAAAAGTCAGCTAGATATCTTGTTTTATGCAAAACAGAACAGATTTTCTAGACTCAGTTTTTAATCTCTCGTACCATAGACTAGCGTGTAACTGTAATTAGTATTTTACCTGTAATAAATAATGCCAAGTGCAGACTGTGGGGATCAAAATAGTCTGTTGGTGAACATTTACCCGACTATTTAACACATAAAACATTTGCCTCTATGTTTCATCCCAACTTTTGAATTGTTCCAACTAGAAGATACATAATAATTCAGCAGTACAGTTTACCACCTCCAACTGTTTACTTTGTTTCATTTACACACAGTTTACATTATCTTACTGTGTGTCAGAAAATCAAGAGCATATTATTATTGTGTAATTAATAACATATATTTCATCTGAAGTGTTTATTATTGGGAGATTCTTAAATGTTAATATGGAAAATATGGATATTTTATCTATTACTGATGAAGAAATTACAGTCATGGTTCAGTGTAATCCAAGCATTGATTTATAGATCCCAGAGACCTTCAGGCAATGTGAGAAATCCACATAATTTCCCTGAGTACTTGGTTGTGCGTTTGTATCTGATTAAGTTAAAAAAAAATCATTAAAAAAATACATAAAAATCCTCATGTAGCCAGACAGATTCCTATGGCTGCACATCTAAGAAGTCTGTGGAGCATTCTTACTCTAAGCAAAGTTGGCAGTAATTTACACTCAATAAATTGATTCCAGATCCTCCCATTTCAGATGCTATTACAAAGACAAGATTTTTTGTTAAATTATCTTACCTTTATTCAAAGTGTATTTCTTTTAAGATATTTGCCATCATAAATGCAGATGATATGGAGATAAAAAAGATTCCCTAGCTCTCCAAAGCGTGATAGAATCTGATGGATTGACAGTTCATATATAAGCTGTTTTGCTATAATCAAATCAATCCAAATCAAACCATCCTTTTTCCATTTTTTTAAAAAAGAAGGTTCTAGGTCCGTGGCAAAATCATGGCACATATCATTCATAACGTAGAAGTAGGTCTTATATTTGATGCAGAAAACAAAGTTTCAGTAGAGAGATATAATAACGTATTATTTGTTTAGGTGTTAACTGAAATAATTTTCTTCTGTCCTATTAAATTGTATTTATCAAAAACATTAGGTCTCAACTTTTCCCAGTTTTCTCCCATCCCACAGTTAGTGGTGAGAGTAAGTGAAGGATTGCATGGTGTTTAGCTGCCTGCTGGATTAAACCATAGCAGTCCTTTTGGCAAGAGCTGATCTAGCATCAGATCTGACTAGAGTGTGTTAAAACAAATTTTATTAGAGGAACTATGTTAATTTAATAGTTGCTGGCCACAACACAGTGTGGTTTTATTTGCTTTCAAGGTTGTTTACCTTAATTCATTTCTTGTTGCTTATTTTCTCTGGAGGCTGGTCTGAGTTTGTTTATAGTTTTGCCAGTTTGTATATACTATATAAAAAGCATGTGTTCATTTAATTCCAACTGTGATCTTAATCCAGTATTTGTACTCAGTATGGCCATCATGTCACACTTCAGGAAACTCTATTGAAACTATTACGAAGTCCACTCTTTATTCACAGTGAGTTAAAATATGTTTTGATATTTTGAATTTTCTTGGGATGTTCAAACTGTTGTGATCTTACTACTATGTGCAAGTGGTTGGAACTGGTCCTCTCCAAGTGGTCCTCTATGCTATGATTCTATGATTTTACATCTCCTGCATGTGTTTCCAGTTAAAACCTATTTAAAAATACCAGCCAGGGACTTGCCCTGAGGCAGATGGTTATAAGTGGCAAGGTGTGTGGGAGGATATGAGCAGGTATCTATCATGACTGTCACCTCCAACAGTCTTGGATTTCATCTGTGAACAATTGCAAAGTCCAAAAAAATGGGTAGAATGTTTTAAAAAGATATGCTCTCGTTCTACCCAGATACAGCTCACCACACTGTACGGAAGTCTGACCTGTGCTTATGAAACAATATTCAACATTATTCAGCACCCACTGGAGGAAGAAATGCCCCTGGATCTGATCCTACTCCTCGTGACAGGCCTTATGGCTGCCCCAGCTCCTGCAGTGGGCCCTGCTGCAGTGTGTGAGGCACGGACTCAGATGTGAACGATCCAAATCATTTATTACAGGTTCTAGCATCCCTTATATACATTCACAAGTTTTCTCTTTTAACTTTCCCACCCGCCTTTACATGTCGACAAAATACTCCACAAACACTCCTAATCATGCATGCAGGTGCTCATCCAGTCAGGGTCATGAATCGTTCCAAGCCACACACTATTCAACCAATCAGGGTGTGCCACAGCACAGTTTTCTTGAACTTGTTTTCATTTTCTTCTGGAGTGTCCTTGGTTCTCAGCCTTCCTTTCTCATTCTGTTTATCCTGCTCCGCAGCTGCTGCTCTGAATATAATTTCTTGTATTCCCACACCCTGCAGCTCTGTTAGAATCACAGAATCATTTCAGTTGAAAAGGACCTTTATAGATCATCTACTCCAACTCCTCTGTAATGAACTGGTACACCTACAGCTAGATCTGGTTGCTCAGAGCCCCATGCAGCCTGAATTTTAATGTCTCCAGGGAAAGGGCATCCACTATATATCTGGGCAACCTGTTTCACTGCTTCAATACCTTCGCAGTAAAAAACTTTTCCTTATCTCTAATCTTAATCTCCCTTCTTCTAGTCTGAAACCATTTCCCGTTGTCCTATCACAACAGGCCTTTCTAAAGCACCTGTTCCCTTTTTTCTTACAGTCCCCCCCCCCAACCTCCTCACCCCCCTTTAGATACTGTAAGTTCACTATAAGGTCTCCCTGGAGCCTTCTCTTCTCCAGGCTGAACAGCCCCAGCTCTCTCATCCTGTCCCCATAGGGTAGGTGTTCCATCCCTTGTATTATTTTTTTGCTCTCCTCTTGAAGTGCTCCAACAGGTCCATGTCTCTCCTGTGCTGAGGACTCCACATCTGGATAGAGTGCTCCAGGTGACGCCTCACCAATACAGAGCAGAGGAGCAGGATCACCTCCCTTGACCTGTCTAAGTGACTCTGAATGGCATCTCATCTCTCAGGCATGTCAACTGGACCACACAGCTTGATGCCATCCACAAACTTGCAGAGTGCACATGAGCCTCCTGACAACGTAATTGATGAAGATACTAAAGAGCATCCATCCCAGTACTGTCCTCTGAGGGACACCACTTGTCAGTGATCTCCATTTAGACATTGAGCCATTGACCACCAGTCTCTGGGTATGTTCTCACAGTCAGTTCTTCACTCATTTAATAGTCCACCCATCAAATCCTTACCTTTTCAGCTTTGAGAGAAGGTTGCTGTGGGAGACCATGTTCTAGGCATTACTGCAGTGACTCTTCTGCTGTCCACTGATGCAGTGACATCATCATAAAAGACCACTATGTTGGTCAGGAAGGTTTTGCTGTTGTTAAAGCTGTGTTGATTCTCACATATCACCTTGTCTTCCATATTCTTTGGCATAGCTTCCAGGAGGATATGCTCCATGATCTTCCTCAGCACAGAGGTGAGGCTGACAGGTCGGTAATTCCCTATGTTGTCCTTTCTTCCTTACTTAAAAATGACAGGGGCATTGCCTTTTTTCCTGCTACCAAGGTGTCCACCTGACTGCCATGACTTTTCAGATATCACTGGCTTGGTGACTACATCAGCTGTTTCCCTTAGAACTCTGGGATGTATCTCATCAGAACCAATAGACTCATGGATTCCTCAGGTGGTTGTGAATCTGATCTTTTACAGTGTGAAGGACATTGATCCTCAAGCCCCAAGCTTTTGACCTATCTGCTCATGGGTTAATTGAAGATCAGTTGCTCACTAGTGGAGAGGGCTTTCCTGACCCCATCCTTACACAACCTAGCAGCATTCTAATAATATTCCCAGGGTACCTGTCCCTGCTTCCACAGCTTGTGCATCTTCTTTTTGCTCTCAGTTTGATCAGCAGATCCAGGTTCAGGACCTGTCTCTTGCTTTCCTTTGCAGAGTTCTCATATCTATGGATGGAGAGCTCATGCGCACTAAGTAAAGCTCCCTTAAAGATCATCCAACTCTGATTCTCTCCCTTGCCCTTGAGGGCTGTTTCCCAGGGGATTTTGTTGAGTAACTCCCTGAGGAGCTAGAATTTGACTTTCCATAAAATGTAGCATCCTGATTTTACTTTTTCTCTTTCCCATATCTCTCAGGAGTGTGAACTCTGCCATTGTATGACTAGCTGACCCAATCCCTGTGGCAAACACCATGGCTGAACCAACCCATGCCACTAGTAGTTATCCCTGTATTCTAGAAGACACAATTGGATGTGAAAGTCAGCTCATATAGTAAGAGAAGAAACTCCTACTAAGCAGGGAAAGGAAGAAGACAAGAAAAGCTGCTCCAAAGCCAGGCAATCACAGGAATAAGAGGAGGAAGTGGCAGGTATGATAAAAAGGGCAGCAACCAATTGATATCCATGAATGAAATGAAAGATATGTGAAAAAATGTCAGCTATTGTTCAGGCAAGCGTATTCTCACCTGGCTGCTTTGATGTTGAGATAATGGAGCTGATAACCTAGAATTAGAAGGCAGTGAAGGCAGGCAGCTGGGATCCCTGTCTAGGGAAGGGGACACTGACAAAGCAATTGGAAAAGGGACAGAAGCTCTTAGCCTTGGGAGATGACTCCTGCCAGGCATGAGGGAAAGGTAAAAATTAGGTCTTATAACAATAAAGCCTTGGGTATGAAAAATTAGTCCTATATATAGTTCCAAGTTCTTTGATATGTTACAGCTTTATACAGAATAATAGCTTGTTACAAATTGATTAATTGAGTCCAGCAATTTGGTGTCTTTTTTTTTTTAAGGCAGTTGCAAAGAAAGACAGCTTAACTGTCTGCAAATTGTAAATTCATAGGAAAAAAAGAGGGCTCAAAAGAATAACAACAAAAATTATAAATTGATATGAAAGTGTGGAATTAAGAAAATGGAATTTAGAATTAAGGATAAGAAACAGATTACAATGCTATCAATTAGACTGGAAACATTAAAACAAAAAATAGAAGCATTGAAACAAAAAATGAAATAATTTATAAGGAACAGCTCAGCACTGGAAAAAAAGATATTATTAATAATGTAATAGTTCTTTTTATATCTATCTTTGCTGCCCTGTGATTATGAATGGACATCATTTTAAGAGGAAGTAGGGAAAATGTGCTTTGTTATAATGACAGTGATATTTCTACGTATGTATATGTCTGAGAAAATTGCTGCAGTGAAGTTGCCTTTGGAAGGAAAATCTCCATACTTTCAGTGAAAATGCATTATGAAAGTACATGGACACCAACTGCATGGCCTCCACATGAGCTGTAAAGTGTCTAGTAACATCTGGTATTAACATCCTTTGTGACTTAAAATCAATGAAGTACTGGAAATTACAAAAATGTCCCTTGCCTCTCTTCCTTTGTATCAGGTGGGTGACACAGGTAGTGTCCTTATTACTTTCATTATGTTTGTGCCACTTGAGGAAATTGTTCTTCGTGGTATGAAGTGAATATATCCTTAAATCTGTTCCTTTGATTTCTATTGTTAATAATTTGTTTTCATTTCAGAAAAAAACTTGAAAATATGCAATGTATTATATTATTCCTATATATCAGTATTTATGGGCTTTATTTCCTTAATCTACGTCTATGTAAATGAACTTTGCACCATTTTGCGAGTTACTGGCAATGGTATGTTTGTAGAAGCTTTTACTCTTTTCTCTCACAGTAGGTTGATAAGATTCATTGTTACAGTATAATATTTTTGCCCCCTTTTTGCACTTGAAAGGTATTAATTTGCATGTATTTATCTTTCTGTTCATATCACGGCTTTACAGCTAGGCCATTATTCATTTAAGTGCTTCTTTATGGTGTTCCTCAGAAGTATATCAATTCTATTAGACATATTGGTCTGTAAGACCCTTTTCGTCTCAAAGAAAATTGATCCCACTACTTCTTTAAACATATATATATATCCGTAGCTGTCTGAAGATATTAGAGTAACAGGTGAAATATAAAACATTATCTATTCTGTATTTGCATATGCATAGAATATAAGAATTATGTTTATTTACATCTTTCAGTTTTAATTTTCACTTCAAGGTGGTTTTGAATGCTGTATAATACTTTTCTTTTTGGTTGAAAAAGCATTTAAAGCTTAAACGTATTTATTGCTTTTGTTGATTTATATAAAAATAAATAAATAACATGCAAGAGCAAGCTCTGAATCAAAACAATATTAAAATAGAAATGAAGCATTTGTTCTCTGACAGAAAATGGTAATACATTTATTGTTGTTCTTGTTGTTCTTAAATATAGAAGATTCAGTACAGACTTGTAGGGAAATAGAACCAGATGTTGGAACGTTTGAATAGTGAGAAAGAAATGTCACACTAACAGGGTCAGTTGCTGAAACTTCAAGTGCATGACAGTTTCAGATCATTCTGTTGTGTAATTCACTTACACAAATTTTTCTGGACATTCAGTAAGAATAAGTGCTATTTTTAGTTTTATAGATCAGATTAGTTGTTTCCATGTAGTAAAGTATATAAACACTCTTAGGCAGTACCATATGCCTTGTACTCAGCAGAAAAGTGGTTCAGTTGAACATTAGTGCACTGTCATTAGCGCCAGGTATTTTCAAGCTCTCTTACAAGAAGAGTTTTGCTACAAATAACTTGAATTTCTCCTACAAGAACTTGTAGGAGATAATCTTGAATTATAGCAGCATAGCAATATTTATCACTTCAAATCACTTCATCAAGAGGTTTTGTTTTAAGAGAAATAAATCTTCACTCACTCCTGTAAGCATATGCTTACAAGCACCAGCGTGGGTTTGTTTCAAGTATTTGCCCAGCCTTCAAGAATCATGGATGTATGCAGCTAGGCTGGCCAGGATTTCTTGTTGTGGACATAGAGGATGAGAGATAGTGTGTTTGGGGCTAGTGACATGCCTCCTGGCTTCTTCCTATGTCAACTGCCATGATGGCCTTGGATGTACTTTGGAACCGACCTCAGTATTTTTTATTGTTATGTCTATGTTGCTTTTTGTTGTTGTTGTTATTGTTGTTTGTTATTTGCTATTTTAATGTTTTGTTTGTTTGTTTGTTTCTCCCTGTCCTTTCTTGCCTCTAAGAAGTTTAGATTTACTCACTTTCATTTGTCTCTGTACCCGTGTGTCTTCACTTCTGTCCAGGGTGAGAAAAATCCTTAGTGCTATTGATCTGAGTGTTCAGAATAACTGCATGAAACAGTGATCTTCTAGACATATCTAGGTGCCATAGATACTCTTTTTATTACATCACTCTTCTGCTGCTCCTACTGCTGTTTCCAGAACCAGGGATTCCTATTGATTCTACAATCTCATTTCTATTTCAATTCTCTGCTACTTGGATCAACACAGTGGGCTTTAGAACTTGCACTGTATGTTCCAGATGGGTTTTTAAAGCTCTGCTGGTAGGCAATAGGAGCAGCCACTCTTCACAATAAATACCAAAGTCCCAATCATTTTCTTTTAGTGGAACTAGTAGAAGACATAAGTCACAGTTACTGTGCAAATCAGAAAATTTTTGTAGGCAAATACGTAGGATATCAGCTTTTTTCTTGTTATAAATAAACAGTATCCTCAGGATTATTTGCTCCCCTGTGATTAGCAATCCAGTATACGTATTCATGGGCACAAAAGAACCTTTTCCTCTGAACCAGAGAAGTATTTACATTTTTGTTTCTCAGAGGAATCTTTAGTTCCAATTTGGTTACCTTGAATTAAAGATATTCTTATGCCTTAGTATTCAACAGATTTTACCAAGTAGATTGGAAGTATATAATGTATTCTAAAAAGAGCTGAAGTTGAAAGGGAATGTTTAAAATGGAACAAATCAGTTAGATCTACCTGTCATGTGATCTCTTGCAACATATACTACTGACCAGAATTATTTATAATGGTCTTCAGAAAAATTCTGCATTAGTAGTGGTCATTTAAAAATGCTCCCTTCACCTCCCTTCACTGAGAGATTAAACAAAAAGTCTAGATAGTGGTCTATTCAGCGACGTTGGTTTTTTTTTTTGTTGTTGTTGTTTTTCTCATTCAAGACTAAATTGTCCTTGATGAACTTAAGATATGAGTATGATCAGACCGTTTCCTTTCCTCATGTTCTGTAAAGTCAGAGTTGCAATGAGATAATGCAAATATAAGAAACTTCAAATACTATTGTAAAAAGGCATTTTCCTCTAATGGCTTGGTAGTTTTGAGGCATTTACATAAGCTCGAGCATCTTCAAGCTGCAGTTAGTATACCCTGCTTTGTGAGGGTGTTATGTCTGTGTTTTCACTCTTTTATCATTAATATTATAATTATGTGCATAATTATAATTAGAAGTTTGATTAAAGAAAAAGCATAATGCTAAAAATATATTCCAATAAAAAAAAACAAACCTTTGAGGTTTTGTGTGTGTGTGTTTGGTTTTTTTTTCCTGACATTATAATGGGTAAATTGAATGGTGTACACAAATTTATTTATTTTAAAAAGGTTTTAGAGAACCAACAGAAATATGTGGATGTGCATAGGTGTACGTATGTATTCTTTTATGATACAATTTTCTGTAATTCTGTCAGCTTCTCTGAGTGTGATGCATAATGAAGAGATGAATTAGCAAATGTTAATTCACTGAGAAACAACATATTTTTGTGCCTATTGTGGTTTAACCCTGCAGATAGATGAGCAGCACAGTCATTTGCTCATTACCCCCTCTTCCAAGTGAGATCAGGGAGATAATAGAAAGAAAAGTAGAACTCATGGGTTGACATTAAAATTATTTACTAAGAAAAAGGAAAACAGCAGTTAAATTCTATATATATATACAGAACAAATGATGAATAAGCAATTGCTTGCTGTCTGCTGACTGATGGCCCCTTAGCAGTGGCTGCTCACTTCCTGTTCCAGCTTCCCTGTTCTGTGTTCGTTTTTTTCACATGATATCATATTGTACTGGAATATCCTTTTGCTCATTTCAGGTCAGCTGTACTTGTTCTGTGCTCTCCCAGCTCCTTGTGCACCTCTGAAACTCCTTGCTGATAGAGCACCTATCAGTGAGTAGCTAAAGAACTGAAATATCCTTTCTTGGTGCAGCACTGATCAGCAACATCTGAAACGTCAGTGTGTTATCAACATTGCTTTTCTCCTAAAACATTCGTCATACTATGAAGAAAATCAACCCTATCCCTGATGAAATCAGGACAAGGATGCAGAGTGTTAAAACATTTCTAGCAAGAATAATGTGTTCAAAAAGGTATACTAATACCTGTGCTAATTTTCAGAACTTTGTGTCAAGGAGACGCATTTTTCATATGTTTATTTTTTCAATAGGATTATGGTTGAAACATCTGCACCTGCAAAATCTACCGGAATTTCTTTGGAGTTATTAAACATTACTTTGAGATGTGTAAAAGGTAATCTGGCAGTACAGAGGTGTTGGAAAGTATGAATACTGAAATCCTACAAATCTATATTTTTGAAATACAGCATGAAATGTATATTTCAAAGTTTTAGATCAAACTCATTGTTTTTAAAAGTTAGTGCAACTCTATTATATTTTTTTTTATTTCTCCCCCAGATTTTCACAATGAATTGAAATTGAAATTATGGATTTAAGCACTACAAGATTTGTATATATATATATTTTTAAGATTTAATGGAAAATTTCAAATAACGGTGTGTGTTACAATGGAAGAAATACTGTTAATGTAAGTACTTGGTATTTTTTTCTTCATTTTCTGTTTTCTATACCTCTATCTTTGATGATTATTAAATGAATTTAAGTCTTTGTCTGAATTTTATAGTATACAGGCTGAAAATATATCCTGTCTGTTTCAAAAAGTAATGTGAACATCTTAGTTCTTCTGTGAGATTTAATTCCTCATAGAATTCTTTGTAGAATGTCCTGGGTTGAAAAGAACCTCACAGATCACCTACTTTCAACCCCAGACTGCCCAGAGCTACATCCAGCCTTGCCTTGAATGCCTCCAGGGATGGGGCATCCACAACCTCTCTGGGCATCACCACCCTCTGAGTGAAAAACTTCCTCCAACATCTAATCTAAACCTCCCATCTTAATTTAATACCAATCTTCCTTGTCCTATCACTATCAACCCGTATAAACAGCTTTAAGGTGAAGATTTCTCTTTATATGCTCCAAAATATTATTGTGTCTTCTCACAGTCTTAATGCATGCAAAGAGTACGGGCTCTCCAAGTACTTCAGAAATGCTTTTAAAAAAATTGTATTTTCTTTTCTTTAAGACGATTTGTCCTAAATATTTTTCCTAGAATTAATACCTAGAATTCACTATAATCAAATTTAAATTTCTCATTTAATTCTATGCTGAAATATTAGTCTCTGTAATATAAATGTATATAAATTATATATATATATGTAAATATATAGAGAGATATATAAAACATAAATGTGCTTAAGAACTTCTTCATAGTAAGGGTGACGGAGCACTAGAACAGGCTATCCTGGGGGAAGATATTCAAGACCTGTCTGGATGTCTACCTATCCAACCCTATCTAGGGTGCCCGCTTAGGCAGGAGGGTTGGACTTCATGTTCTCTAGTTGTCCCTTCTAACCTGCAATTTTGTGATTCTGTGATTCTCTGTATTCTTTCTTCCCACAGTTTTTAAAAATTAATGTTTAGGTTTCTCAGCGTCGTTATTCTGAACTCAAATCTCTTCTGTGAGCATATAATTCAAATCACTGAAGCAGAACTGGAAGTACAATGGAGTTAATTATCATGAATCTGTTCATGGTGATGACCAATGGCATTAGTGAAGAAGAAAGACATGTTCAGGTTGCATACATACACAAAAGAGTAAACTACAGAGCAACTTGGAGAGAGTGTGTGTTAAATTATAATACTGATGTGAACAGAATCAGACTTGCCCTGGAGATGTTAGAAAATATGTTGAAAACGATGTCTTGCAATTTCTCATTTACCAAATTGTTTTCTAAAATGTGCAGAAATTAAAATATTTCACAGAACTATCTCTTTAGTGCTCTTCATTATTCTGTGAAGAGTGGAATGAGATTATAGTTAAAAGTCAAACTGTGCTTTGAGAATGAAAGCTTGCAACTATATGCATTAAGAGAGAACTTGCCATATTATATTTCCTTTTTGGCAATCTTTTCTGGTGTAGAATGTTTGTAGGCAAAATATTTACAGCCTCTCAGCCCACTGCTAATTAACTCCTTTTAACAATTATCCATATCCCTTATGCTAAATGGATAAACCAGATAAACAAGAACAAGCATTAATGAATTTATGCACATATTGCAACTCATGCTATGTTACTGAGTAAATGGCATATGTGGAATCTTAAAATTTTACTTCAAACTGATAATTAGTAACACACACACACACACAAAAGAAATTATGCTGGGCAAAAACAAGATATTTTCATTTTTAGGAAAGATAGCTTTACTACATGAAATGAAAAACATAGATGTTGTGATTAATGGTAAAGTAGAATTTTGCCATACCTATCTTGCCACTTGTAAGGGTTAAATGGTGCATATCCTTCAGAGTCTTTCCTGAAGATGAAAAATGGAAGTCTTTCAACAGATCTTCTCTGTATCAGCTAAGACGTGAACCAGAATTGCACATAATGAATAACAGGCATAGAAGAAAGTGAACTGACTTTAAAACTTTTGAAATTCTAAATTTTTTCTTGAATGGATATATCGTGGTGCCATTGAGCTAAAACACAAGGACAATGTATTATATAGTTTACATACTACATTTGTGCATTTATATAAGTATGCATATCTATTTTGTAATAGTTCAATTCCATGTTATAGAAGCTTAATCAATCTTAAGATGTTGGATTTTAAGACATTTTGCTTTCCTCATATATACATAACATTTACATTTGAGTGAGGAAGTTCTAATGCTGTCACTTTAAATATGAACAACAACAACAAAAAAATCCTGGTTTTGAAACAATTTGCATGCCTTTTTGGTGTCAGCTGCAGAGTTCATAAAAAAAGGCCCCTCCTTTTTTTTTCTCTGATTTCATTGAGTATATAAACAAACAAATAAATTGTGTTCTTTTTTTCTCATCCTTACTTTTAACTGTCTAGCCTTTGACACACTGAAGTCACTTTCAATGTTGTTTCTTTACTTCAGGTGCAAATCTTGACCTTAATTTCCACCTTGGAGCCACCAGCAAACCTAGAGTTGTTCAGTCCAGTATTTTCAGTGTTATTAAGTTTCTATGGCTCATTGCTGATGATACAAAGCTGGGAGGAGTGGCTGACATGCCAGTAGGCCGTGCTGCCATTCAGTGAGACCTGGACATGCTGGAGAGTTGGGCAGAAAAAAAATGGATGAGGTTTAACAAGAGCAAGCATAGAGTCTTGCACCTAGGGAGGAATAACCGCATGCACCATTACACACTGGGGAATTACACATTGGGGCGTTACCTGATGCAAGTGGATGACAGGTTGGCCATGCGCCAGGATTGTGCCCTGGTGGTCAAGAAGGCCAATGGCATCCTGGGGTGCATTAAAAAGAGCGTGGCCAGCAGGTCGAGGGAGGTGATCCTCCGCCTCTAGTCTGTCCTGGTGAGGCCTCACCTGGAATACTGTGTGCAGTTCTGAGCTCCCCAGTACAAAAAAGACCAGGATCTCCTCAAAAGAGTTCAGCGGAGGACTACAAAGATGAAAAAGGGCATGGAACACCTCATGGAACATGAGAGACCTGGGTCTGTTCAGCCTTGAGAAAAGAAGATTCAGAGGGGATCCGATCCACATGTATAAATATCTAAGGAGCAGGAGGCAAAGGGACAAGGCTGGACTTTTCTCAGCCACGTGTGGGGATAGGAAGAGAGGAAATGGCCACAGACTGAAGCATAGGAAGTGCCACGCAAATGTGTGTGGGAACTTCTTCCCAGTGCAGTGACGGAGCAGTGGCACAGCTGCACAGAGAGGTGGTGGAGTCTCCTTCTCTGGAGACGTTCCAGACCCGCCTGGACGCCTACCTGTGCAACCTGGGCTAGGGAGCTGCTTTGGCAGGGGGTTGGACTCCATGATCTCTAGAGGTCCCTTCCAACCCATACAGTTCTGTGATTCTGTGATCTCCTTGCCCTTTCTAGATCTGCTTCACAACTTCACAGAGATCCTCTGCACAGCGGGTCTTTGAAGGAGTATTAGAGACAGAATCCACACGTTAATGCGCTCCCTCAAGGAGTTGCCGACACTATTGCAGTCTGAATTTCAGTAATATTCGTGATGCAGGTTCGAGTGAGGATTATTTTGAGCTAAAGACCATGAAAGAATAGGTTTTTTTTTTTTATTTTTTGTGCTAAGCCTTTTCTGTTATTACTTTTGTTTTTCTTTTTTTCATAATGTAAACATCAGTCTAACATGCTCTTCTAAATTATTACATGTTAAAATAATCACTGTTAAAGGGGAAATAACACTCTGCCCAATCTTCAATTAATTTCTTTGATACTAAGAATTTTATTACTTCTTAACTAATTACATTTCAAAGAAACTAAATGGAATTTACTACTAATCAGAAGACACTGTCACAGAGAAAAAGAATAAGCCCAAAATTCTACGTGAGAAATCTCTGATAGGATACTATATATCAGGATTTTTGTGAAGATTAGAGAAGTGCTTCTGAATCACCCTGTTTATTCTCCCACTGCAGTTGTTGAATCATGGAGGCACTTGCTGGTATAATGGAGCAGTCACTTGGCACACAACTGAAGCTCCTTTTGAAATGAGGACTGTCCATCCTCAGCCAGCATCTCTCTGGCACCTTGGCTACTAAGAAGCATCCAGTTCCTGGGACCTAAGTAGCTTTGGAGTAACAGTGTCTGAAAAATATCAACATCAGGGTCTCAGTACCACCTGCTGAGTTCTGCTAACCCGCTTCTGCTATGCAGCATGACTTAATAGTTGTGAAGGTAGAGAACTGTCTTCCAGCACTTTGCTGTTGTACTGCTTGAAAATACGTGCCTGATTAAATTGCCAGCTGTGTTACTTTGCAAGAGGAAGGAAATTGTTCATAATAATAACCTTAGTTTGGTTATCTGCATTACCTGAAATTTGGGTCTATATTTCTGTGATTTCCTAAGACTTGCTACAAGAGTTTAGGGGCCACGATTACTGGTTAAAAAGTAGCACATCCATTAACTTTTCAACACAGTAGAAGAGCAATACATTTCTCACTGGGATAAAGTAGATTAAATCTAGATAATGTGTTTGTAAATACAGTACTAGAAATACTGTGAAAAACAATTCAGAAGCGCAGAAAAATAAGGAAACAAAAATTTTCAAGTACCTCAGTGGCTGTTGCTAAATATAGCAGTAAAATGCTTGCAGTTGTTATAGCCTTCTTGTTATTCACACTGTTAGGCAGCTCTGTCATACAAATTAGAAAATCAACATATCTATTGGGTCATTAAGGTAATGCCTTCTTAGGGTATAATTCTCTCTACAAAGTGCTGCCTAGGTAGGTATATAGTCCTATTTTAAATGGCTTAGGAAAAACTCTTCCAGATATAACACCAGGACATTGTTTTATAATTGAAAGCATATCATTCTGAGATTGCTTTACAAGTGATTGGCACTTTTCAGAATATATTTATAACATACTTCTGGTAAAAACAAACAACCATACTGAAATTAGATCCCGAGGAAGCTAATTTTCTTTCCCAGTCGCTGTAGTACATCTGTCATTCTCCTCACTATTTCTATAGTGTTGTCATTCTCAGACATACATCTCATAAAATCTTATCCTCAGCTCTGTGTTTTTATTCTCTTAACTGTCTCCACATAAAACCCTTGTGTCCAGTGTGTATGTGCTTTGAGTATGGACTCAACTGTATGAGGTATGAACAGAAGTATCATGAATCCTGAAGATATGGAGGAATTATGATTTTGCTCTTAAGAAAGCATTTTTACTGTCCATCTTGTAGAGAAAATGCAGCTATTGTTTGTGTTGCTGTGATGAACCAAGTGATTATTAGAAGAAACCTTGCTGAGCAGAAGCTGGATTTTGCATACCTTTTCAAGTTTCACAGGCAGCATGATTCTGGGAGAAGCATTTGAAATCTCCAGGAATTAAAATATCTTAAAGAAGATGCTAGATGTGGGTGTCAAAAAAATACAACTCTCACACAAGTGACCTCATGAAGTAATTACTCTGATACAGACCCTCCTGTCTGTATAGGGTTCTTCCTTCAAGAATTCTAATTTGCATGTGAGGAGTCATGACGTTCTATTATCTTAAACATGAATAAATTCTTCTGAAAGATCTGGAAGCTGAAAATTCTGCTGTTATTCTCCATGTTCCTCAGCACTTTCCTAGGTCCTGACAAAACAGTTATCGAGACACAAGTAGAAAGATTACAAAAAAATTATGCTGGTTTTGATGCTTGGTACAGGCTGGATTCAAAGAAGTACGCTGAGCTAGACGTGTTTCTGATAGACAAGGGAGACAAATACATTAAAAAAAATAATCTTTTAAAAGTGGTTGAATTAGTTAAAATTCTAAAATTTCAAATACTTTCCCAGGCTGTGCTGGTGCGTTTCCACCTTTCACTACAGTGAAAAATGAGTTTATGGCCACCACCAAAGTGTACATGCAAAGTAAGCAAAGATTGCTATTGTCATACAAAAGAGTGCTATGAGTGCCCTGGTCTCAATTACAACCAGAAATTTTGGAGTACACAGTAGATATTTCAGTTGTTCCTGATTCTGCATTTGTACAGGGTTGGCACAGTGCTGACAGCAAGGCTACAGGGATCCTCTGTGAGGTGAGGCTGGGGCTGCCCCATGTCGCACACAGATGGTTCCAGCTGCACAAAGTGGTAAAAATGCTTCACAGAAGAGAGGAGCGAGGGAAAGTGTGAGAAACAGCTGTGCAAACAATGTCAGAATAGAAGTCAAGGCTGGAAGGAAACAGTTCATTTTTATCCTTGTGTCTCATCTTCCTACTCTGAGACTGGGCAAGGACAAGATTCACTCTAACTTTAGAGTATTCAGCTCCCATATGTACATTATGAAGGTTCAGAATTTTTTTAAATGCATTTAGATGTAAAAAACCTAAATCCCATGAAAGCACAAAATAGAATTCTTCAGTGAAATGAAATCTCATGCTACCTGCTGTTACAGACTAATTGCTTACAATCAATGAACTCTTATCTTTTTCATTTTAAAATTATTAGCATTGCTTTGGTTATTAGTGTAATTTAGTGTTATCCTTCTTTACTTCCAAATTAAAGTGCACCATGATATCCTCAAAAATGAATAAGATGTTTAATTATTTTTTCCAAGGAAAACATTTAATTTAGATTTATACTCAATCCTCTAGTAAAATACATGAGTGTTTTCATAAAAATGCAGTTTTGGTGTGTGAGCACAATAACTGAAAACTGTGCTGGTGGTGTATGGTTAAAATGATTGGTTGATAGTAATTTGATCCAGGTAGAATTCATCAGTATGTTACAGTGCTTATGTTTTCTCTCCTCAGTCCTTGTACTTTACCTTAGTTAATGGTCTGATTTCTGAGTGTCCTATCTAATGATCTCCTCCCCACCCCCCCCCCCCCTTAGCTCATCTTTGTTTTTGCTAACCCATTCCCTACTTCTGCCTGATGCCACTTCCTTAGACATGTGGCTTCTGAATCTTATTTAGAGAAAGGGTGGTATTCCAAAGCCAATTATTCCATTTTTACACACTTTTGCTTTGCCATATTGCAATAATAGATAGATAATAGATGAACAGACAGATAAACTCCTTCAGACTGCTGAACAAAATACATTTTCAGTATTTCAGATATAATTATCATAATGCCAAGTTACCATTTTCAAGTAAGTTCATAAAATCACTAGAGATAACATTGTTCCCTGTTTACATGTGTGCTTTGGGGTGGTCTTCAGGACTATTTTGAATACAAATACTTAGATTTCATAAAACATATATTTGCTGATTTAGTTGGATATTCAAAATATTTTTTTTAATTTAGGTTTTAAAATTACTTATTCTCCTCCATTGCATATTTTTAATAATATGCCAGCATTAATTTTCTACACTAGATTTTTATTTTTATGCTATCCATCTTATATTAATAGTGTACTGCATCCAGGCCTGGGGTGAAAGATGTGGAGTTTTGGAGCAGGTCCAGAGGAGAGCCATGAAGATGATCAGAGGGCTAGAACGTCTCTTCAACAAAGAAAGGCTGAGGAAGCTGGACTTGTTCAGCTAGGAGAAAAGAAGGCTCTGGGGAGACCTCACTGCAGCCTTCCTGTACTTAAAGGGAGCTTATAAAGAGGAGAGAGTCTGACTTTTTACCTGGGCAGATAATGACAGGACAAGGGGAGAATGATTTTAAAATAAATGAAAGCAGATTTAAATTAGATACTAGGAGGAAATCCCTATTCAGAAGATGGTGCTGGAACAGATTGCCCAGAGAAGTGTTGGTTGCCCCATCCCTCATGGCCTTATGGGTGGTACCCCTGCCCATGGCAGGGGAGTAGAAACTTGTTGATCTAGAAGGTCCTTTTCAATTCATTTCACTCTGTAATTCTATGATCATACAGTTGATATTGTTATTTAATATGAGGCATGCTTTGCAGAATTTTTTCATTAACACTACCCCATAATGCTTCCAACCATAAAACATCTTCATTCTTTCATTTCAGTCTTGGTTGTTTTATCATGGAGAACAGCCAGGCTTTATGAAAGTCAAACATCATTACAGTAAATTCTAATTAGTTTCTCCTTCAATTTTCACAAGAATGAACCTCATTCATTTTCATTCTGTGACTGAATGTAACATTCCTATTTGGTCCTTCAGGATAAAGTGTTTACGAGTATGAAATTAATTTCATTAGGACTTTTCTTGATCTTTACCTATAAATTGCTTCCAGATCAGCTTTCTGGTATTTAATTCTGAACCTTCCTGTTTTTGCTTATATGTAATCTAATTTGCAACCTCTGGATCACTCTCAAAATGTTGAACTTCCTGTCACAATTATTGTAACTCCCTCTTGCTACCACTTCTTCCACATTTGTGTTTTTTGAAATCTAAGCCAATGAAGCACTTAAGATCCAATTGATAAAATAATATCTCACCACTACCATGACCCTGTACAAAATCCTGTATTATGCAGTTTCAATTATGCTTTTGGATAGATCACTGAATTTTCCCTTCAATACAGAGAACAGCTATAAATTGTCTCAAAGGAGCTGGAAAAGAATCAGAAAAACTTTGTTTCATAGAATAAGATGGTTACGTTTGCTCAGAACTAAATAAAGAGGAAATATCATGAACCTAAAATGTTGTCTGCCTTATGTTTGGGCCAGCATCTCTATTTCAATATTCATGTCAGGATTCTTTTCCATTCTGTCTGAATCATTGCTCTGTGACAATTATATCAAGGTGAGACTAATGACATGAAGAGAACAGATTATTTAAATGAAGACTTTAACATATAAACTTCAATTTATCTGTTTTCAAATATCCTAATCTTTTTAGCCTAAATATTTTCTATCCTAATGGAACCAGACAGATCTATGGAAGAAAAGTGATCTTTAGTGACCAGATGAGGAATTCTTTGCTAGTATAAGAGACCAAAAATATTTTACAAAATACTGAGAAAAGGAAGACATGGTTAGGTTATGTGAGAAGACGGGTGAAATTAAAAAAAGGTACTGACTAGGTCATTAACCATAATGAGATTTTATAGGAAATTGGAGGAGTGTACATTATCTGCAGTCCAGTTGTTTCTCAGCAAAGATGAAGGAAAACAAACCTTTACCCAGGAAACCTACTCTTCTTGTTCTTTTGATCTCATAATAGCAAAAGCATATCTGTTACAATTAAAAGAAGAAATCAGAATTGCTAGGAGAAAGAGCTGACTGTTCTTTTAGTTTTACAATGGCTGCAGGTAAAGTTTGATACTTCAGCTTAGATTTAAATGTCATTTGGGAGAGATTTACATGTTCTGTACTATTTGTTCAAAAGTTCTTTAGGGAGCTATCATTAAAAGAGCAACCAAGAATCACAAATGATAAAGCAGGAGATAGACAAGGCATCATACCTTTCTTGACTACAAAAGAGAAGGTCTGTATTCTGAAATCTATTTATCCTAAATCTAGTATGCCTCATTTTTATTCTTTTGTTATCAACATTGGTCTTAGGCCTCCTAGACTTCTATGCCTAACTTGGGGGACAGAGATACTATCCACAGTGATTATTTAATCCAAACAGATAGGTATGTGTCCACGGCCCTAGATGGGATGCATCTCAGGGTCTTGAAGGGCCTGTTCAGTAGTCAAGGGGCATTTTTACAAGAACTTTGAAAGCATTGTGCCTGGATTTTTCCCTGATGACTGGAAAAAGGTATCTTCAAAGAGAACAAAGGGGAGTATCTTGTGAAGAATGGGGCAGTCAACATCACTGTTATTACTTGGAATATTATGGAGAAAATTCTCAAAACTCAGTTCAGGACACATAAAGGCCAAGGTGATTTGGAACAACCGGCCTAAGTTTAGCAAGAGCAATTTATGCCATACTAATGGACTAGGATTATGTGATAGACAAGAGGACAATGGGATAGATTGTGAACCGTCTGACTTGCAGATATCAGAAGGTTGCAGGAGGAATGGCTGACACTCCAGAAGGCAGTGCTAACATTCAGCAAGACATGGAGAGGCTGGAAGTTTAGAGAGGGAGGAACCTTATGAGGTTTAACAAGAGCAAGAGTAGTCTTGCATCTGAGGAGAAATAACCACATGCTTCAGTACAGGTTGGGGGATGACCTGCTGGGGAGCAACTCTGTACTGAATGTTCTGATGGACAACAGGTTGGCCATGAACCAGCAGCATGCCTCTGTGGTCAAGAAGGCCAATGGTATCCTGGGGTGCCAGGATTGAAAAGAACATGGACATCAGGTGAAGGGAAGTGATCTCCCCCCCTCTATTCTGTCCTGGTGAGGTCCCATTTAGGCTACTGTATTCAGTTCTGGGATCCACAGTTCAAAAAAGACAGAGATCTCCTGGAAGGAGTCCAGCAGAGGAACACAAAGATGATTAAGGGCACGGGGCAACTCCCATATGAGGAAAGGCTGAGTGACCTGGATCTGCTCAACCAGAGGAAGAAGAGGAGACTGAGAAGGGATTTTGTCAAAGCTTTTAACTGTGTAAAAGACAAGAGTCAAGTGGATTGTGCTAGGCTCTTTGCAGTGCTGCTAAGAAACAGAAAAAGGGTCAAGGGACACAAATGGAAATAAAGGAAGTTCTGCATGAAAAAAAAAATTCTTTACTGTGAGTGTGACAGCACCTGAACAAGATGCCCAGAGGGGTTGTGGAGTCACCATCTCTGGAGACATTTAAAACCCACCTGAATGATTTCCTGTGCAAAAAACTAAAGGGAACAAGCTTAAGCAGGGGAGTTGGACTAGATGATCTCTTGAGGTCCCTTCTAACGCCTACACTTCTGTGATTCTTACAGAGCCCATTATCTCCCATTTTGTCTGTTGTTTCCACAGCATTTAGTCTTCTCTTATCTGGTAAGCATGAATTTCAGACAGTTTTGATATGCATGTTTTCTTGTGTTGACTACTAACTTCCTAACTCATCATGGATTTTAGGTACAACCCCAAGCTGGGGTTACGGAACAGTTGAGGTTGGGCAGCACCTCTGCAGATCACCAAGTCCCTCCTACCTACTCACATCAGGGTCAGTAACCCCATGGTGCTCAGGACTGTATACAGTTGGATTTTGAATATCTTCAAGGAAGGAAATTCCATAACCTCTCTTGGCAACATAATTTAGAACTCAATCATCTTCTGAAATTCACACAAATAAGAAATAAAAATTACTACTACTACTACTACAAAAAAAAACCAAACAAACTAAAAAAAACAACCTCTCTCTTCCCTTTCGGATCGACTCAGCAGTGGGTGTTTGTTGCAGCCGTCCGCCTTCAGCGTTAGCGTAAGGCCTTCGGTTTATCGGACACTCTCTCTTGCTCATTTTATTTGACTCATTTGCCTGAATTCCAATTATATTATATTATATTGTGTTATTTTCCTTTCTGATATCTATTTAGTAAATTAGCTTTCCTCCTCAGATCGTTGCCGCTGTTTTGTTCCTAGGCCCATCTCCCTTTTCCCTTTTCCCCCTTCCCCTTTCCTGGGGTGTGGGTCTGTGGGTCCCCCGCACCAATTGTCACGGTACCGTGTCAAACTGTCCCACAAACTGTTGACATTTTTGACTTAAAACAATTGAAAAATAGCAACTACAGTGGTCATGTCACAGGGCACCAAGGAGAAGAATCTGACTTCCTCACCTTTATTACCTCACATCATGTATTAACACACAATGATAAATTCTCCCATGAGCTTTCTCTTTGGAATAAACAGTCCCAAGTCTTTCAGCTCACCCTCATAGATTAGTCCCTCCAGGCCTTAGTCATCCCCATGGCTCCTCAGTAGACTTGCACATCTGTATCTCTTGCCCAGAGAGTCTTCTTCTCTGGAGGTGTTCAAGACCTACTTGGATGCCTACCTGTGCAACCTAGTCTATGGAGCCACTTTGGCAGGGAGGTTGGACTTGATCTCTACAGATCCCTTCCAACCTCTACAGTTCTGTGATTCTGTGATTCTTTTGTACCAGGGAACTCAGAACTGAACCTAGCACTCCAGATGTGCCTCACCAGCACTGAGTAGAGAGAGGAAGAATCACCTCTCTCTAATTGCTTTTTTCAGCTCTGCCAGATTGGAACATTTGATTAACTAACGTTTAGTTAATTTATTTAAATGTTGGATCTTACTAATTGTTGATGAAACCCATAAACATTTTTCTTCAAAACTGCACTGAGGGCTCTGAAAGGTGACCATTAATATATTTACCAACATCTGTATTTTTTTTCCCAAGGTGCTCCATTAAAAAGTTTCTAAAGGATTTGTCCTTCCGGAAAGATAAATTATATAGCTTGCACTATCTCAGGGAACTTTTCATCATATTTTAAATTCATGGTGGACACTTTACCACATGTTGTAAAAGAGCCACATATGGCTTTCAGGTTTAGCTTTGATGTTCAATATGATGATCTGACAAAGTTTTTATTTCCCCATCTGGCTTTTTATTGACATGCTGCTGGACAGGTACATTTATGTCTAATAGTTGTGATAGTGGTCACATTGCTTGTTATGACATGTCTTCCTTGCTGAAGGAAGGGATGTTACAGTTTAGAGGAGAGGTTTTAGATTGGACACTGTGTATATAAATTTCAAATTGATAGCTTCAATCCTGCCACATAGTATATTTTTCTTACATTAAAGCATTTTTTATCCTTCACATATCACTCTTATTCCATCACTTGGGGGTTCCTTACTGACCCATTCAAGACTCAAAACTGAAGTCACATCATACTAATAAAATATGTAACAAAACCCAACAAACTAAAATATTATCTTTCTTCTCTGCCTACAACCAATCTGAAATGCATTCGATGTTTTATCAAATCTATATTTATGGATTAAAGATTTTTCTTATTTTACTTTTATTCATTTATTTATTTATTTTAAGAGAGTAGAAAAGAAATTCTGAGCCAAATCTTGTCACTGTTTTACTGACAGCATGAATTTGTCTTGCTGTCCCAGAGGTTAATAAGAAAAAAAATCTTATCAAATATCAAAGAAAATGCAGAATTATCACAACAGCAAGCAATATTCTTTCTTTCTCTAATAATAAAGTGTACTACAAGAAACAACTGTACCCAACTGAATGGATAAAAGCAGACTTTTTTTAGCTAGGGTGGAAACAGGAAAATATTATCTTTGTGGCTGTAGCCAAACAGTATTAGTATTAACCATCTTTACTTGAGCCCACAATGGTTTTAGGGGTCCCATGACACTATCATTTAACAGATTATGTAGACTTGCAATAGTAAGCATATCTTCACTGAGTAATCTGTTTTAAGAGAAAAGGTATACACTGCCAGGCCCTATTTTCAGTTTTATTTCATAGCTAGAAAGGTACCAGAAATATTTAGGGTCCAATAAAAGGCTCAGGCCATTTAAGGAGGCCTTAGAAAGGATGTGTTTCCTAAATCCAAAATGCTGTTGCTGAAAAATCACTCAGTTCCTGCTTACTTGAAATTTTCTAAGATTAGTACAAACCTTCCATGTTTCCCAAATGTCACAGTTGCATTTTTTCACCTTCCTGAATGAGTACTGTAACCTGTAACTGTATCCTGTTACTGGAAAAATGAGAGGTTTCTTTTGGAAGTGTTGTAAAAGAAATGAATGCCCAAGGACCAAAGATACTTGATAAGCTACTCCAAAAGTAATGCCTCCTTTATATTTCCATGGAAACTACAACAGCTACAAAAGCTCAGTAACATTATGTAATAGATCAAATTCTCAGCTACAGAACATTATTTTTCAACATTGACACCTCTATTTGCTATGCATTTTTTGCAGGTGAGAAACAGGAGCCTGCATGCTGTGCTCGTAAAAATCTGCACTATCACAGATAATTATGAAGGTGTAATTCCTAGGAAAATGTTGCAGTCTATTTATTGGCCTTAATAGTTATATAATTTAATAGTTAATAGTTGTTAGTCAGAAGGCTTCAAATCTGTACAATACAGTGCATGTGGTAGGACAGTCCAGCTGACAAAGGCAGCATCCTCCACAGTCTTCAAATCAGTATGGGGCTTGGTGTCACTGTGTTACTGTGTTACCATGAGAAAGGTTATCTTCTTCTCTGGCCTCACTCTGGAAGTCTTCAGCTTAATTAGTGTGGTGATAGAGCAGTCAGAATTAATGATGACCAGGTTTCAGGAATTCCAGAAGGATTAGCCGATTTCTATCCCAGCAAACAGTATACATCACTTTACCCACTGAGGGCTGCATTTTGAACTTTTTCTTCAATGGGGAATTCAAAAATCACCACTCCATAGACTGTTATTTTGACTGTGTCTCATAGTGGTGACAGTTTATCACTGGTAATAATGCTATTCATCCCACTCAGTGGGTTTCAAGAGAAGTGAATTTTTTTTCTGTCTCCTGAGTTGTGCCACCTGTTGTCAGCAAGGGGTTGCTACCACGATGGAGTCATCCAAGATTCAGTGGAATAATACAAATCAATATGTTAAAAGCTTTCATAACAACACCTAATACTCGGAGGTAAAATTGGCAAATTTGATAATTGTGATTAATAAGCATTACAGATAAGACTAAATTACGGAATGACTACCAAAGAGTATAAGTATAAAAGGAGATGAAGAGAAACAAGATAAACATGGGGAAATAAAGACAGATAGACAGATATAGAAACTCTGCAAAGCAAAGTTGTTCACCACTCTTGAATCCAGTGATATCTTGGTGTCAGGCGCTAATCTCCAGTAGTGGTGGGTTGTCTGAGTTTATGTTGGTCAGTTGATGACTAGCAACAACAATCATTACGTATAGTCTTTCCTATAGTCCAAAATGGTAGAGCCTGCTGTTTTGGAGTGACAGATTCTGGCTGTGAGGATCTCAGCAGGAATTCTTCCACTTCCATCTTCCAGGTCTTGCAAATTTAAATTGCCAGGGAGACATCAGCTTGTAACTTGCCTTCACAGGATACAACGGTATCATCTTCCAGTCTCCTGTATCAAGCTGGAATCATTTGCTGTGGGGCCAAAGCCTTCAGCTAAATAAACAGTCATGGGCTCTTGCATTCGAAGAGACATTTTCAAATGTAGAACTGTCCACAAAGTGATGATGAAATTTTGCCTTGTTTTTATTTGAGACTTTCCTTATCAGCATCAGACAGATGCAATTCAGGAAACTGTCACCTTCAGCGTCATGTTGATTCAATGGGTCCTGATAAAGTCACATATGGTGTTCTTTCAGTTCTTGTGTAAGCATTTGTGTTGCCTGTTGCAAATTTTGCAGCATTCCAACATTGCCACTGTTTCTCGCAATGCGTTTTGTTTGCTTTTTCACACCAAGCTGCTTCCCCAGAGCCTCTTTAAGGTGCCGACCTCCTCCCTGGCACTTTCACCTTGGGCCAGGTGGATAAATGCTGGGGAGCCCCACACAGACTGACCAAAAAGTAACTCACTGAGAATATGTTTATGTATCTTCTGAAATCTGAGTTTTTGCATTTGCAGTGAATCATCTTAATTCTCCATTTACACAGGCTTTAAAAGATCTGACTTGTTTTACTGCCATAAAAAGCCTAATAAACCTTCTTTTTGATTCAAGGGTTTTATTTCCTTTCTGATTTCTCATTTTATAAATGCTCTATTAATTTAACTTCATTTCAGTTTACTGACATTTTGCTTCTCAGTTCCATTTAGCATCAAAGAAAACACTAAACAAGCTATCAGAAGTTACTCTGAACTCTAAATAATGACTTTTTTATTATTATTATTTTTAATACCTCTCTCTTCTATATGCAAAATAAGCTAGGTCTTCGCTTTTTCACTTTGAATGCAAACGAAGCCTCTGAGATCTTTTCCTTGAGAACTGTGATTTTTAACATTGTTATCACACCAAGAAATAAACAATTGTTTAAGGAAATGGGTGAGAGTTGTTCTCAGTGCTACAGTGCTGAGTCAGTCACGCAGAACTAATTTCCTGGCTGTCTCTGAATGCACATAAAGCTGCTCTGTAGCTGCTGCTGACAATGAACTAGTGACTGGAAAAAGAAATCTTAAACACAGTCACATCTCTTGACTGTTAAAATCCTTTACACAAAGCATGCTGATCTAATGTACTGTAGTAAGGAGTATCATTTGTGTGTGTGTGTAAAAGAAATTTTAATACCTGAAGCAGTTGCTAAGATACCTAATGCTTCGAAAATATTTCTTTCCTGCTAATAAAACTCTTTTTTTTCTTTCTTACTTTTTTTTTTTCTTTTTCTCTTGATGAATACACTTACATTCAAAATCAAGTGGTGGATATTGCATAAAGGAAAAATGTCTTAACAATAGAAGATTATCATGGATAACTATGGATGCCTCATTCACTTGGGAAATATATTTATTATAAGACTCTTAATCAGTAAATCCATGTTTGAATAAAACTGTCAAACGTTTTAGAACAGGGATACAAATGGCAGTAAGCTGTTGTCATAAGAAGGGTCTTCCTTGTTGTTGTTTTTTTTTTTCCTACATCAAATGGTGCAGAAAAAAAAGAGAACTGATACCTATACTCACTATGTAATATTTAAAACAATTTGACAGATATCTTTGCTTTCAAATATAAAGTCAATTTTACAAAAGGTGTCTTGGCATAAAAAGATCCTCAGAACAAAAAAATCCAAACAGTCCACCAAAAGTAGGAGAACAAGCAAATGCATTCAGGTACATAGCTTAACTGAAACTGCAGGAACACAGAAGATGCCTACAAGCAGCAAGATTGTTTCTAGCTTAATGCAGATGTAATGTTATTCTTCAGATAAACTTTAATGGCTTGGAGAAGACGAAAGTGGGAGGAAAGTGCACTAAAATCTAAGTTTGCAGTGTTACAGCCCACACAGGGATGTAAATGAAGACTTGGACACAGGATCTGCTCAGTGAAGCAGAAGGTTTTACTGCCCTCTAGTAAAATGCACTTACAAAACTGTCTTTTAAAATGTATGCATGCTGAGTAAACCTATTCAGTTATTGTTACTGAAAATGCGATTAGTCGTGGTTTGTCATCTCATTGTTTCTGCAGTCAAAGCATAAAACATTTACGTTCAGTGTAGAATGACTTATACTTGAATTAAGAAAAATAGCGTTAATGAAGCACAAAAGCAAGGTCTCTGTGGCTGCATCTGCATGAGCAAATCTGGTGCCAAATTTTCTGCATTGTTATTAGCAAGATTCTAAGTAGTTGCACTTTCTGGAAAGGAACAGTGTCTTCATAACACCATGCAAAAATTCCTGAGTCCTAACTACAGGGGAACTTACCCTGTTGCTAGCATTGTACCAGCTCTAAATTAGCAGCTCAAGAGTGAGCACATGATTTGTGTCCTTTAAATCCTGGCAGCAGCAACTCTGAGAATAAAATGGCAGCTGAACTCTTTCCGTGATGCATAGATAACACTGTAGAGAACCGGAAGATTGTTGCAGGGAAGTTGTATGCATTTAAAGGTGCAACACAGGAAAGAAAAAATAGCATAGTTTTATTGTTACACACATATCTATATCATGCCATTCCGTACCCCTGAATTCTAACTAACAAGGACAACATGAAAGAATATGTGAGGCTGTCATCTTAAAAAGCCTGACACTGATGGTGATTGTTGTAATTGTACTCTGTGACTCATTAGGCAGTGCAGCCTCTGCTTCTCAAATGGCAGCAGGAAAAAGGTCTGGTAAGTGCTAAGAGCAGCATCACAAAACGTAGAACTTTTCTCCCCATGTTGTAAATTTAATTTGATTTATTTTCTTACTTTTTAAATTTTTTTTGAAACCACCAGGTTTTTCAGGAGTCATGTGCCCCCTCAGGGAAAATTATATTTGCAGTTCTCAACATCAGTCACTGAAAGGTAAAAATATTCTGTCAATCCTACCACTGGTTTTGTGCAAAGGAATGCTCAATCTCCATATATTCTTATTTATTCAGCTTCATAAATATCCAAATGCCTGGGGAAAATGGGGTTAGAAATGGTGGAGTGTATTTAAAGTAAATGTAACTTAACATAAGGAAAATAAGACTTTTTCTAAGAAAGTCAGAAAGATTTTATATTCATTTATAGTAAATATTTCAGTAGAGAGTAGTGTAGCTCATTTCTTCTCCTACCTCTTACATTGCTCTGTGAGGTACAGAAAGAGTGGGGAAAATACCTTGTCCAAGGGCCACGATAGAGAGGAGGGACTTTCTGAGATGTCAGTCTGTCCCTTATAGTCCTTGTCAGTCTGTCCGAGGTTAATGCACAACATGAATCTAAAAACTAGGTCCCTTCTTTTTATTAGTGGTGATTTGGGATCACAGAACCATATTTTGTTTCCTGATATACTTCTTTTCTCCTGAGAGCTGTGTGGGAAATCAGCCTCTCAAATGCTTCAATACCTTGTTTGAAGTAGAGAAAGATGCAGAAAGAACAGCACTGTGGAACATTTCAGCATTTATTATCACACAATAACTCAGATAATTTTCTAATCTGAATTCATGGATTCCTAGAAAAAGAGGTCTGGAAGTGACATAGGAGACCAGCTAATGTGAACTCCATATTAAAAACAGAATCCTCTAAACCTAAGTCACTGTTGACAAATGCTGGCACTTACTAACTTGCCTTTAAAATCCTCAAGTAACTGCTACTCCAGCTTCTCCAAGGTCTTTTCCTTCTTCATTAGGTAGAGATCTCTGATGAATCTTTCCTATTTATTACTCTCTCCTGTTTGCTATCTCATTTTTTGTTTGTTTGTTTGTTTGTTTTTAGTTTAGTTTTTTTTTTAATTATTATTATTATCATTAAGTCCTTTGCTGAATCCAGCTCCCTTAAAGGTTATTTTACATTTAAATCTTACAATGGTTTACATACTAAAATAAGATGAGAAAAAAGTTATTGTTTGAGAATCCTGGGAAAAATAAGCCAGCTTTTTAAGACATCATAATTTTAATTAAGATGTATTTCCTTTTTTTTTTTTTTTCCGTTGTTGTAGCCTGAGTTTCTTACATAAGACAATATAAGTTATTGGTTTTAATTTGACAATGAAAAATTTATTATGCATGTTTACTCTGACTTGTGCTTGGTATAGATAATATACATGTTCATAAGACATTCCACAATAAATCTGTTATCATTTTTGGATTGAGTTTTGTATTTATCTCCCCTTTACCTCAAATATAAATTCTAACATAAGTAAATAATTGAAAAAAATGGAAATGAATCCAGAGGAATTCCAGGAATTTGTTGCATCTCATACTATACTGTGGTCATGATGTGGTTCATGTATTTTTTGCTCTTGGAGATCACTGATTTTCTTAGCCCTCATCAGATCAATTATGTGACAAGGTCATAACTAGATATAAATGACATATGTTTTTCTATCTATCTGTGTATTATAAGGAAAATGACATTTTTTCCATTCTGAATGATATGAAATGACAATCTTCAGAAAAATTTTTAGTAAAATAGAACTGCAGCCACAGTTTCCTTTTCTGATGGTTGCTGCAAAAAAACAGTTTTCTCCTGTTTATTCAGTATTTGATTCATAATATCATCCTCAAGCACAGTATTCTCTAAGGATTTTTAACGAAGAAGACATTTCTGTGTAAAGGGGGAAACATATTCACATCTCTGCTATGCTTTATTTAGACCATAAAAACAACGCTCTTCTGTTTGAAAAAGAACAAATAAAAAAGTCAAACCCACATATGCTGTAGAACTCTACAGATATAACATTTCTGAAGAGATTCATGTTTTATTTGAGAAATAGATGTAGGTAAACAATCTGAAAAAAACTGAAAAATTCTGGAATGAGGATTTGTACAAGCCACATAGTGCTTATGCTGCTCTGAAAGTTGCATGCTTTTGGGGTGAAACTGTTTCACTTCATGGAATGGATTGTGTTCACTGTAGGAGCAGGGGCAAAGGTTCGCACTGTCCTGGTCTTTTAGGTGTTGAACTATTCTGACAAATCTGAACACTTATCAGATGCTTGTCCACATCTTAGATGGAATTATTTCCTTTTCATTCCATTAAAAAAAAAAAAAACAGAAACAAAGACGAAAAACAAACGAACAAACAAAAACCAGAACAGAAATAAAAACAAACAAACATAAGCAAAACCTCAATACTCGATAAGTACAAAAAGAAATCTGGTAAAAGACAAGAGAATCAAGAGAATGAAGATATTAAATCACTTTTAGGAAAGTGTTGAGACTAAGCTTTCTGTGTATTTATGAATCCTTAAAGAATGCTTGGATGAAATCAGCATCACCAGTTCACTCTCCTCATTTTCCCCCATACTGTGAAGTCTTTCTGATTCAGTAGCAAAAATAGGAATGATTGAATCAGTGCAGCTGTGAACATTGCAAGATGCACACTCCAACAAATACAAAAAGTGTGAGTGCCTGGTGAGCATTAAGAGGAAATCTGTCACTACGAACAGTTGATGGTGACAAGTTTAAATAAATTGAGGAATTCCAGTGTTACCTCATTTCCCACAAGATGTTTTCAGAGTTCTTTCTCTTTTTTTTTTTTTTTTAAACTGAAGATTAGCTGCATAAAAAATAAGCTAATTAAAATTCCCTTTAAGTAAATGCAAGAAGAAAAAAAAATCCTCAAAATTGGAAACAAGAATATTTCTGTACTGATCACTTTCTTTTTGCCTGGAACATTCAAGAACACATTTTTATACTGTGGGTGCCAGACAATTAACACAGCATTACAGTCTGTTATGGGGTGATGAAAATGCCTCAGCTAATAAGGGCGTTCAATTTTCCATTGTCAACTTGAAAGAAAGGGAAAAGTCTTTATTTGAGAAGTCTCTCTTTTTCACCAAAATCTTAATAAGCTCCTTTGTGAGACTGATTCCATCTGGGAGGAGTACAAGGCCTTTAGGGAGAGCCTTCCCAACAGTTCTAGGAGCACCTAGCACATTGACTGACAGCAAAGTAGCAAGTGTGAGGGAGCAACCACGAGGAAAATTAGAAACAGTTTAAATTCACAGCATCTTAGGCCATTTGTGCATTACTTAAAATTGTTTAATTTATGAAGAACAAACAGGAATAATAATGTGGCTGTCTTGAGATACCTATTACCATTCATGGCCCTCTAAGTGGGCAGATGGACAATTCAGAAGGAAGAATTCAAATTATGTTTTTTCCCGTCTAACGATAAGCTTCAGGGAGCTTGGGAAATTGTTTTCTCTTGCCTTTGTGGGCTTAGACTCCTCTGCAGGGCATTTAACTACCTGGTATCCTTTTAGCACATTAAATCCTGCTCATTTAACCATCAAAATGGTTTTGTTGATTTTAGTCTTTAACCTTTACTCTCAATGGTAAAAATAGAATAGCAGGGATGTCTTTGTAATTTCTGTGAACATAATAAAGATAAAATAGCAGAAAGTAAATTTCTTTTTCCTACCACTTAATATATTCCTATATAAACCCTTTTTAAATGATCTGTGCACTTTAATATTTCAACTTTCTTACTTATGCTGCATGTTAGATGGAAGAGCTAAATTTAAAATTAGTCATCCTAATGTGCAAAGCACTGGAAAAAGATGGATGTTTTGAACATAACAGGCTTTACATTAAACTCCTGCACAGATCAGATGAATTGTGGAATTATACCTAATACTCTTAAGCGGTTTTAGTGATCAAACACAGAGTAGACCCATGCTGACACTAGGTCTAAAACATCTAAGGTATGTATAATAGAGAATCAGGACCTTACAGACCTGTGCTTATACTGGTTTATATTCAAACTTTTAAATGTAAAAATGTTGACAAAAACTATATCTTTAGCATGGTCAGCAGTCTTTCCTGTGGCACTGCTGGAGAGTTCTGAAACTGCTCTGTGTCTGTGTAGCCCACATGCCACACAGTATATGTTTATACTACTATATTGTGTAGTCCTCTTACATTGTTAGTTTGCCACTTTAGAGTAATAGCTTATTGTTGATATAATAAAAATATTATTTCTGCCTTCACCATGGGGTTTTGACATGAAATCTGCTGTGATAAAACATGAACATAAATACATTTGCAATATATTTCTTGGCAGATTTTTAAGAATTAATTTTTTAGACCACTGATTTGCTAGTGTTCCCTTACTGCTGTTTTATTTTTTCCATCTGTAATATAGATTTAATCTTACAGCTTTAGAAGTTAGTCATCCTACCTAAGATATTTCCCTAAACTGTTTCAAAACATACGGAGAGTTAAGTCCTTGTTTTCTACAACAGATTTAACTCCAGTCTGAAAATTCCTGACCTGTCCACTGGCTATAGGGGAAAGCCTATATATAATCTCATTCACAGTATAGAGAATTGCTACTGCTGGACTTCAGACACCTCAAGTTGAGTTCTTCTGAGGGCTGAGAGATTTGGCTGAATATAGAAATCACTAGGAATAGTTCATTCAGGTTAAGTACAGTGAGTCATCAGAAAAATGATAATCATAGAATCATAGAATTGCTCAGGTTGGAAATGACCTTCAAGATCATCAAGTCCAACCACAACCAAAACATACTACCCTAACAATCCACCACTAAATCACATCCCCAAGCACCACATCCAAACAGATATTAAACAAATCTCCAACCTCCCTTGGGAACATCTCTCAGCCACCTCCCACGGGAACCTATTCCAGTGCTTAACAACCCTTTCTGTAAAGAAGTTTCCCCTTATATCCGACCTAAACCTTCCCTGGTGCATTTTGAGGTCATTTTTCCTTGTCCTGTCACCTGTCACCAATGAGAAGATGCCAATCCCACTCTCCCTGCAATTACCTTTCAGGTATCAGAAGAGAGCAATAAGGTCTCCCCTCAGCTTCCTCTTCCCCAGACTAAACAGCCCCAGTTCCTTCAGTCCCTCCTCATAGGGCATATTCTCCAAGCCCTTCACAAGCCTTGTTGTCCTTCTTTGGACCTGCTCAAGCATCTCAGTGTCCTTCCTGTATTGAGGTGACCAAAACAGAGCACAGTACTTCAGGTGTGGCCTCACCAGTGCCAAGTACAGGGAGAAGATTATTTTCCTAGTCCTGCTTACCATGCCGTTCCTGACACAAACTAGGATGCTGTTGGCCTTCTTGGTCACCTGGGCACACTGCTGGCTTGTATTCATCCAGCTGTCCATCTACACACCAAGACTCCTTTCCACTAGGCAGCTTTCCAGTCACTCCTCTCCAAGCCTATAGGTTTGCCAAAATGCATCAGCTGACACTTGACCCTATTGAAACAGATTCAGTTTACTTTGGCCCATTGATCCAGTCTATCCAGGTCCCTCTGTAGCACCTTTCTACCTTCTGGCAGATCAACAATCCCTCGTGACTTGGTATCATTTGAGTTGCTTTGAATAAGTGCATATTTTCAAAGATATGGGTGGAATCATTTAGCCATTTATACTAGCAGTCTGTGAATTTATCTACTTTAGAAATTTCTGAAGTTTCATTGCATTCTAGAGCCTAACTAAGAAAAGTAGGGAAAAAATAAAGGGCTAAACTTTTTTCCTGACCTGAGGCTGTACAAAATAAATGTCAAATAGGAGACAAAAAGCTAGTTTGTTGTGGATTGAGAGAACAAAGTCCACAAAGTACTCACCAGTGTGGAGGAACTCATTAAAGAGATTAAGATTGGAGGCACTCTGGGCTTTAGTGACCATGTCCTGATAGAGTTTGTGATCTTGAGGAAGATAGGCCTGGCAAAAGCAAAGTGAAGATCCTGAACTTGAGGTGAGTGAACTTCAGGCTATTAAAAAACTTCTACATGAGATCCCATGGGAAGAGGTCCTTAGTGGCAAAGTAGCAGAGCAGAGCAGGCAATTCTTTAAGGATGCTTTGCTGAGAGCTCTTTAGCTCTCGGTACCCAGTGTAGTAAAAAAACAAGCAGAAAATCCATATGGCTGAGCAAGGACCTGCTGGTCAAACTCGTGGACATGAAGGATATGTTCAGTCAGTGGAAGCAAGGACAAGTGGTTTGTGATGAATACAAGGATGCAATCCCGACATGCAGTGATAGGATCAGGAAAGCAAAAGCACAGATGGAACTGCATTGTGCAAGTGATGTGAAAAATGAAGAGAAGGAATTCTACACGCACATTGTTCAGAAGAGAAAGGCCAAGGAGAGTGTACCCCCTCTGATAAATGAGAAAGGAGCAGACAACAGGCATGGTGAAGCCCAATGACAGGACAAAAAGGAAAAGATTCAAGATCAAAGGGGGGAGATTTAGATTACATGTTAAGGGGGAAATCTTTCTGTGAGAGAGTACTGAGGCACTTGAATAGGCTGCCCAAAGAGGTTGTGAGTGTCCCATCCCTGGAGATGTTCGAGTCCTGGTTGAATGTGGCCATGGGCAGCCTGATCTACTACTTTAGTAGTTAGTAACCCTGGCCAAGGGCAGGGATATTGGAACTGGATGATCTTTGAGGTCCCTTCCAACCCAAGCCATTCTATGATTCCTCGATTCTAAGAAAATATGAAGACCTCAGCTCTGCAGAAGACTACAGCAGTGTAATTGGTTGTATGACTTAATAGTGGTTTAGTTAATGACCTCAATTTGTCTGGATGAAGCCATTTTTAAAATTGCATGAAAATGTCTATTCATTAAATAATATTTGTTTAACTAAGATAAAAAGTGAAGACAGTCTAGCACAACTTGATAGCACAGATTACAGTCTGAGACTAATGTAAAGCTAGTCCCTTAGCAGCACAAAGTTCAGAAAGTTTTCTTGAAAATTCCATAAGTTGTTAAATCAAAAAAAGACTGTGTTTATGAATATTTCTATATGTTTTCATGATCTAAAACTTATCATTCTTTATTAATTCTGTATTCACATAGAGTATTGCAAATCCTGGTCATTCAGTCTGCGTACATCAGGGTAAATTTGCCACTAACATTTGAATTAAGAAACTGGAACATCTGAATCAAACCTCTAGCAGAAAACCTTGTCAGCTACTGAACTGATCTTTTCTCTCTGTGAACTGATACACAGATTCTAAATATAAGTAATTGGAATTCATTTTAAAACATGTTATTTAAACAGCTTTCTATCCCTCAAACATATACATATTTTTCTAGTAATAGTGTTTTGTTAGGTGCTTCTCAGAATAAATTTATAATACAGTATTTATTACTTTATTTGCCAGTTTGAATTTTGGTCTATACCTGCCATCCTAAGTACTGATAAAAGCAAGTATTTACTAGAAGACGTGTTAAATTCTAAAGGCAGTTTAATGCCTTTGATGTTTGCAGACCAGTTCCATTTGTATAGATAAGTTGCAATGGGGAATCAGGGTATGCCCTAGCTCCACCTTCATACTGTGCAACAAACTGAGAAAAAGATTTAATGATAATGAAGAAAAACAATTTGGTCTATAGAATACATAATATAGAATGCAGAATCTTGCCAAACAAGTAATGTATCACTTACATTTCTTTGTCTGTTCCAGGGATAGCTCAATCGCTGTCCACAGCAATCTGTGTCATCCAGGAACAGGAAGAGTATGATTTCCTTAGGAGACAGGCAGGGGAGCTCTTCACACTTTGATATCATGGAAGTAAGTTATTTAGCAATACTTCAGACAGACAGACAAGATGGATTTTATCCTTTGTCAGAAAATGTTTCTGATCTTTCTGAGTAGCTTTTCTTATACAAAATGTCAGAAAGAAGAAGTGCTATTTTAGATATCCATAAAAGAAATGCATGAGTTAAATCTAGCAATTACTATTTCTAGACTGAATTTTGATCTTAGTAGCTTATTACACTGGCTGTTTTGTAATTAGATGCCATTAAAAGAGGATATCTATCAAAATGTTAACAAGGATGGTGGTCTATCTTAGTCAAATTTATTGAAAGCAAATAAAAGCTCCATCATAAATGTAGGTCAAGTAATGAGATTCTCAACTTATCTTCCATACAGCAGTTATTACATTATACAGGTAAAATGGCACAGTACACAACAGTTTAATTTCATCAAATTTTCATGCAGCAATTAAATAATAAACTAGTACTATTTAAATTTAAATTTATTTTATTGTCATCTATTAGCCTAGAATATTTGCATAAGTGGAATTCTTTGACAGACTACATATGAAATAAAATGGAGAATTCTCTTGTTCCACTCAAACTCCAAACAACAAAATGTTCATCTCCTCTTTAAGATAAAAATGAATTATACACATTTTTTGTGTATATTTTATTTTTTATGAAATTAGTACTTTAAAAGGTATACTAAAACCAGCACTATCCTACCCTGACATTAATATGAGGAAATAATGTTTATAGACAAATGATATTGGACAGCTTCCTGAATCTGTTACCTTTTAATGAGCAGTTATATATATGAAAAAAAATTCCTTAGGATTGCTAAATATTTCTTAGAAGTTAGAATTTGTTTCATTTGCTCATCACAAAGTAATTAACTCTTTAATGCAACTTTGAGCTCAAGGTGAAATTTCTGTGTGCCAGGATATAGAATTATATTTACCATCTATCTCAAAAATATTTACCAATTTTCTAGACTGATTTTTACTCAGTGCTCCGAGGAAGCTATATAATTCCTCTGAGAGAATTTAGTGCAGAGATAGGAACATGTGTTTCAGTTTCCTGGTCTAATCAATGATAAAAATTGAGCAATCAGTTTGTGTTTAGTAAATTCATATATGTAGTGCGAGATGATGCTTCTGATTACCTTAACTAGGTAAAAAAAGCACTAAAATTGTGTTCTGCTCTTGATTTTGCACTCCCTTTTTAGTACAAGCAAAGCACATCTCATCCTACAGAGGTTTTATAAATAAAACGAGAACATCTACCAAATTCTGTGCCTGAAATGGGGCAACCCTGGATAATATGTCCAGACTGGGGGACAAGAGACTGAAGACCAGTCTTGTGGGAAGAGGTTGAGGGGTTCTGGGCGATAGTAAGTTGAACAGAGTCAGCAGTATGCACTCACCACCAAGGAGCAAAATGCACCCTAGAATGCATCAGGCCCAGCATGGCAATCTGGGCAAGGGCTGTGGTTGTCCACCTCCGTGCTGGTGTGGCCTCACCTTGAGCATAGTGTGCAATTTTGTACACCACAATATAAGGACAGAAAACTTTTAGAGAGTGTCCAAAACCTGTTTACGATGATGATGAAGGTTCAACAGGGCAAGATGTAGGAGTGGCTGAGGTCCAGGGGTTTGCTCAGCCCAGAGCAGAGGAGCTGAGGGGAGGCCTTATGGTGGCTGCAGCTTCTCATGGGGAATGGAGGGGTACGCTGAGCTCTGCTCTCTGTGACATTGACAGGATGAAAGGGAATGGCATGGAAATGTACCGGGGGGGGTGGAGGGGTGCAGCTGGGGGTTAGGGGCAGGTTCTGCACTGGAAGGCAGTGGGTATTGGAACAGACTGCCCAGAGGAGTGGGCATGGCCACAGGCTGCCAGAGTTCAAAGAGTGTTTGGTCAACACTCAGGGTTTGATTTCAGGTGATGATGCTGTGTGGGGCCAGAGACTGGAGTCAGTGGTCCTTGTAGGTCCCTTCCAAATTCTTCTACATTCCCTGATTCTATCACTACAGTTCACCTGTGTGGCTCTGGTTACATCTCTTTAATGTTACAGTTAGTCATAAATTGACTTTTAAGCCTAGAACTATTGATTTTATGAAATAAAAACATCTTGCATCAACTCTAAATAGGTCATACTTGAAGTCAAGCACTATGTGGAATATCCAAATGATGCCCTTTCCTGCTGTGTATGGAATTTATCCATGTATTTAAATATATTCATGCCGTAAATCCAGGATGGATTATGTAGTTTCTTGGCCCACCATTTCTATCCTTCTGCAAGATTTTATTCTCTTCTCTTTTGCTTGTGATCAGAGCAAGTTGGGAAGGTTAAAGATTTTTCATATGTAAAAGAACACAGAGGAGCTCAGTGTGGACGACTGTAGGGTGATGTCAAAGTAATAAATGGTAAAGGGTAGATTGAAGATGACCTTCAGATTAGACCCTAGGGATAGCTCTGTGCTGTATCACTCAGTGAAAGTTGTTACTGAAAGTTGTATCTGACTGCTTTGATCTGCTTGAGTGAGCAGGGCAGCCAGACTAGGGTTGATGTTTATGCAGCGTGTGTTCATTTCTGGCATAAATTCAGTGTAATGTTTCCAATTCTTGGTCGTTTATTTTTTTTCTTAATGTTCTATTAACATTCTGAATAAGGATTGCACAGATACAATTTGTGAAACTGAAGAATTATAAATCAGTTGGTTGATTTTTATACAGGGTCTATCCAGAATATTAGTCGTATTTGTCTTAAGTAGTTCTATGTTGGAAATGCTGAAAGCGAGACACAGTTTTCTGGATTCATAGTATATACCACCACAGATCAATACTATCTGTGCCTGAATTTATCTTGTATCCTGTCTGACTACACAACAGAGCTTGAAAGCTCTCCAACCAGATTTAAGTACAGATCTCCATTGATCACTCAGATGAATATATCATTTGAGTTTAAATTGTCTTGAACTTTTTTTTTTTTCTTCCCAGGAAGCAGGAATTTGACAACTTGCTCAAAGTTTCAGGAAGCCCCAGAGAAATATACATTGCACTCCACAGTCAGGGATTTTGTACACATAGGATCTGTGTACTGTAATAAGCATGACCTGCCTATCTAGACATACTGCCCTTTGCAGTTTTAATGGCTACTGGGCAGGGTTAGTGACAGGGCTCACAAAGTAGATAATGGCATGCTCTTTAGCACACTGTGTCTTTTCTGGACATTCCTCTTGGGTTTTTGCTGTGAAGGGGATTAAAGGAGAAGAAAACTTATTTCCTTGGCTAAAATTCTGCTCACTTGCAGTGGAAGAAGTCCAGAAATATATCTCTTCCCTATTGGCAGAACACTGTAATTCTACAGTGAGAAACTTGTGCCAAACATTTCTGTCCCAAGGGTTTATGAGTAGTAGATCACAAGTCGATACTGGATACCTGGAAAATGGCGGTGGGAATACTTAATAGCAGTTATTATAAAAACAGAGAAAATTTGAAATAAACTAGTAGTTAGACTTGTTCTTTCAATATTCCATAGTAAGGGAAAGCCAAAAGGATCAGAGAAGCAAGGAACCAGGATTGGAGCTTGGAGTGAAATGAAATTATATCCAAGAAAACAAATACAGATGATGTCATGATGACTTGTAGTCCCTCTTTGCATTCCCTTCTGTAAGTCTGCCTCCCAGTGCTGGAGTTTTAGCTTCTCATGTAAGTGGTCCAGTTTTGATATGCATCAGCTACATAACCTTGACTCATTCAGTTGAGACAGAGTTGTAATACTGTACAGAGATAAGAAGGGTGACGATCAGAGAGAATGGTAGGGCAACTGATCCATGTTTGTTAAAAGATCAAGGGTTCAAGAGAGAAAATATCAACATGAAAATATAAAATCTTACAGAAAAAGCATGTGTGGACTGCATCTGGAGACTTGTCTAGACAGGGCCAGTCAGTAGACAGCTGAGTTGGGGTTGATCCCTTGGGGCTGTCAGTGTTGATGGAGCACAAGAAAGGTGGCAGCTACTCACTCCTGAAGATGACTGTCCACCAGCTCTTCCCTCCACACTGATGCCTGTCATGTGATGAATGATGTAGCCGAATGTGGGCACAACACTGCTTAACCTTACAGTAGCTCTTTTACTGTAAAATGTGCATTGACTAATAAATAATTACTTTATACTTAAAAGATGTCCATATTCTGGTTTCAGAGTCTTCCAGTGCCAGGCTCAAGATGTCAGAACTGACTATAAAAATATTTTGTAGAGGTTAAACTGTGATTTTATTATTATATTGGGAAACCAATATACATATTTAAGAAAGTAGCAAGTATCACAATTAGAAAGGAATATCATCTTAGAGGAAGTGACCTACATTTGTAGAAATTAAAGGAAATAAAAGGGAAAATAAAGAAAATGGATTTAATCAAGCAGGAAATACAGTAACTGTCTCTGGTGTGGATGAAGAATTTTTTGCTGCAGCCATACATCTAGCAAATCTCTGATGCTCACAGCTATCTGACAATAAATCATGTCAAACAGAAGAAAACATCAATTGAAAAAAAATCATTAATGTTTTTAATTAGGTTGTCCTGAATTCTCATCTGCATTCTAAAACCAAAGGGCTTTTTCAGTAAAGCTCATGACCAGCTTCTGAAGTAAGGAAACTGGCTGTACTCTAACTGAATTGTGCCCTAAATTTGTTGCTTGGCAGGAGCAGGGAAGTGTTTTGCTCTTACGTCTGACTCCATTGGCAGTGGTGCTTGTTAATCACGCAACCCATTACAATTCACTGTACAGAGAGGAATCTCAAAAGCATCCTATTGCTGAGTTAAAGGGTGTAAAGTGCAGTCCTTTTTGCTAACCAGATTTATTGTGTTATTTTGGTAGTAGTGCCAGTCCATGGTTCCTCTCAAATGGTGACTAAAGATTGTGACTGAGAAACAAACCTCAGCTGAGTACAAGAAGCTGAGGACCTCAGAGCTTGTGTTTTAGATGAATATTTAGGCTAGCTCAACACTGAGCAATACAGTGAAGAAAATACCATGGACAATCAAGGCTGCAAATGTTTATTTGCTTTACCTTGATCACCCTGCTCCTTTCCAAATTGGAAAATAGGAAATGGAAGTTGCCAAGTACATTTTATTTTAAAACCCTTTATTCACTGGCAAATCTGAATATTGTATTAGATCTCATAAATGTGTTTTCCAATTTTGTTAGATTTCCATCCTCCACACACCTATTTGTGTGGGCACACACGCAAAACTGACTTTTTCATGCATTTGGGTTTTGTGGGGGTACATGCTCTGCCAAATTTTTTAGCTTTAAGTAAAATTTGTTGGAGTAGGGCTTTTCACTGCAATCAGTGCTACAACAGAAGTACTATCATCAAATGCAGCAGCACAGCCCACTGGAGGACTTACCCTGTACACATGCAGTAACTCTTGGAAGGAAGGAATCCTCCCCCCCAACCCTCAATCTGCAGTATAAAAAGCCCAAGAATCACCCAGAAATGCAGTGTCAGTGCTCCCAACATGCTCAAAAGAATTGCAGCAGAGCATGCAAATATCAGTAATCTTGAAATAGAAACAGTAACAAAGTCGTGTATCAGTAGCTCAGCTTCATAAAAACACTGAGTCTGACAGTGTAATCAGAGCCCCAGAACAGCAGTTCCAGATTCCTTTATGGCTGGGAGATAGGAATTACTGCATCTCTGCACATTTTCATTTACAGTCCAGATTTCCTGTGATCCTTTCCAGTACAAACCATCTGACTAGCAAGTAACTCTAATGTTTTGTTTGTTTGTTTGTTTTTGTAAGTTAGGAGTCTAGTTAGTGTGATAGATTTAAAATTGGGTTATTGATTAATAAGCAATGTCTGGCGATGTCTGATAGCTAGTAAACAGAGTGCAATCTTATGCATGTAATTCAATTACTTTCAGTCACTTTCCCATCGGTTTATTCAACAGGAAATAAACAGAGACAATAGTCCTTTTCCTAGACTAAGAAATTTGAATCAGTTTTTTGATGTGGTGCAGATGAGTGTTGGTTCATCACTGAAAAGATTCAGCTAACTTAACAGAAGAATTTCTGTGCACCCTCAGTGGCATGCCTCCTTGGGTGAGCATTTCCACATAGGGTAGCATGTTCCAAAGATGACAGCAATTCTTTGTATTACTGTTGATGCCGAGACTCCCTTTCATCATTACCATGTACTAGTTGATCAGCAGAGAAAGCAAAAAGAGCTGCAGACTGAAAAAAAAAAGAGAGAAAAAAAGAAAAAAAAAGACTTAAATCTATTTAGGAAGATGGCTCATGTAGTTAAGGATATCCTTATTTTTATTTTTAATTTTTAAAAGCCAAGTATTTCTTAACAATATGTGAGAGATACTCAGAATCAATAATTTCTCATCAAGCATATATCTTTGTGAAGCAGCAAAATTTATTTATTATGGCAATAATGGGTGCACACCCCTTTATGGCAGGGAGAAATTGTGCAACCTATGACTTAAATCCACTCCATTAAATGCCATCATTCTGATGCAGGTGATACTTCTCCTGTCTCTCATTGGTTGAGCATATCAAGCTCACAATCTTCTGGAGGTATTTGCTAAAATATTTTTTCTATGTATAATTCATTACTCACTTGTTATTCTTTCATCTTTCAATGGGAAACAAGTGAACAATGCATACTAGTTTTTCAAGGAGGACAAAAGGACAATGTATATTGGGTCCACCTGTAATTCCTTATTTGCCAAGGGGAGAGGAGGACAGTGCATGCTAGACTCTCTCTCCCTATCACCTTGCCTTAAGTGTTCTGACAATCAAGCTACTTGGGAAATTTACTCTACTCTGTACTAAACTATGCCCCAGTGATTCATTGTGAACAAGAACCTGCAGCCATTTTGTGAGGAAGTTTAGCAAAATTCTATACCTTAGTGTTAGAGTAGTTCTACTACAGAAACACAATCTACTTCTCACAGTATTTGGTTCAAAATATAATCCTACAGGATTCACCCTTCCAAATTGTAAATATTACCAGCTTCTAAACAAGATTAGCAAATGTACTTCAGTGAAAGAAGTCCACACTGGGACTGTAAGACCATGCTTCTCCTTTCAGATGAGAAAGAAAATCAGATGTAGCTACGAATTTGATCCTTGTTTGCATTCCCTTTTAAAATACTTACATATGCATATGTATGTATATACACATGAATGTATGTGGATGACATATTTTTAATTCTAGTAGTTCCTTTGAATATTCCAACAAATGACCAACATATATTGCAATAAATTCAATTCTGTATCCAATTTATTTTTCATATATTGCATGTGCTGAGTCCTCGTTATCTTAAAGAGCACATTTCTCTTCATTACCTGTCAGACTGACTATACTCTATAGGAGCACTGTTGCTGACAAAGTCCAGGAAGAATGCATTCTGGTGCACTCCATATCTACATATTAACTGCTTTCTAACTGTCTTTTCTTAGCTTCTTATCACTCACAAGTTTTGGTCAGACTCTCCCTTTTCAGGTAATCTTTGTACAGTGAAGAGAAATATTGGATGATAATGTTTATCATTAACAGATGAAATTAAATAAGAGAATGAGTGATAAATAACAGAAAATAAAATATTCAGATATCCATAAATCTTAACTTTTTAAACCTTGTACAATAGAAAGTTTCCTAGATTTAAGGAAAATAATTTTTAATATATAGATTAACAACATGGTTTGCTATCTACAGATTTTGAAACAGATGAATTTAGATGTAAAAAACCATAAAACCTTTTTTTGTAAGGAATACTTGGAATTCATATCAAAACTGAAATGTCAATAAACTTTAATGCTAAAATAAACTGATTGAAAAGCAGGGAATTTTGATACTGCAAGTAGCATCCAAGAAGAAGTGTATTTTACAGAATCTTAAATTTTTCCAGGATGACAACTTAGTGAAACAATTAAAACAAATTTAATATGAAAGCTCTATTGAAATATAGTAAACAATTTTTCATTGCTCCTTCTATGAATATTAATACTTTCTATTATATTGTAGTTTAAACATAGCGTAATCTGAGGTGTCTAAGGTTGGGTCAAGATAATGTTTAAGACCTTTGTGAGAAAGATTGTTCTGTTACTCTGACAGAGCTCTGAACTGCTATTAGAAGCTTAAGTGCAATCAAGCATGTCCCATGTCTCACTCACCTTTTATGTTCATTCTGCCTACCTTGGGCACCTGTTTTAGACATTAAGCATTATTTTGTGGAAATTTTTATCTCATAATTCCCCTCATCTCATCCCATAGCACATGACTTTTGTGTCCTGACAAAAACAAAATGATTCCCCAAAAGTAGAAATAATTAAAAATTCTCAGCCTTCATAAAAAGTTTTATATGTAATGAGCATTTCAAACTATAAATTTTAATTTTAATAGGGCTTTGAATGCTACTTCTGTTATAGTAGCTAAGTCTCTGATACAGTGTAAAGAGCTGAGCTTCCTTCTAGATGCTGTTGCTGCTGTGATTACTCCTGAAACAAAGCAGAGATAACAAAAAATTCAGTCTATTATCGCACTGAAAAATAAGGATTTAGAATTTAAGAAAAAGTATTATTTGATTTTGAACAATTTTTTCTGCACTATACCAGTCAATTGTTGATCTTAGTCATAGAAAATTATAATTTCTGAGAGTGCTGATATATTTTTACTGTTTCTCACTTCTGAAATTTAAGAGGTTTTACGCAAGCTCTCCTGAAAAGGTGGTATATTTTTTCTCACTGCTGCAGTTCATAAGCTAGTATATGTACTCAAACAATCACTGATGCAATTAATTTGCTTGTCTGAGAAATATGAAGCCACCTAATAGACATATTGCCTACTCTGTGTTCCTACATTAAAAAAAAAAAAAACAAAAAAAAACAACCGAAAAGCAAGTTATTGTAACCTCATAAAAAACTAAGCATAAATATAATATTAATAAGTCAAATCCCTGGCAAACATCTCACTGGGAGGAAAAGGCATCCAAAAATCTTAATCCATGCGAAAGCAGTAAAGCAGCACATAACTATTTTTTTTTAACAGAAAGATCACAAAAATTGAATCATATTGGAGACTCACAAAACAGATGATAATAAATGCCAGATTGTCTTTAGAAAGCTAGTGAGAAAAGTTATTGCCTAGTTCAAACAGTTTAAAGCTGTAAGTCATACAATTTTCTCATGCTTCTTAATAATTCTTCAGAAATTGTGAATTTAGATTTGATGGATAACTTGGCAAATTCATAAGGTGTAGGCTTAGTCTTTCCAAAAAAGAATGCTTTAGAAGTTTGATTCAGAGATTATTTGGAAATCTGTATTTTTCAATTCTACCTAGAATAAAGGAAATAATAAAAAAAGACTGGAGGAGTTAAGTTGGAGCAAACTAAACTGTATATATGTAATATGATTTATCATATTCTCACTATTGTCTTAAAAAAGAGTAACAGGATCAGTTCAATTACTACCATAGTGGGAAACATATCAGCTTTTAAAAGTCAGTCTATGTCCACAGTTCTTCATGTCTATCAGTATCACAGTTTACAATGTGTCCGTATCAGCACTCTTTTCAAGTGAATATTTGTAAAGAACTTATGTCTTGCTATCTTTGAGTGCAATAACATTTTATTCATTAAAACCAAGACGAATTAAGAGGTGACTTTATGAAACATAGATGTCAGAAGGCAGATGTGGGAAACTTGGAAAGATAATTAGGATTTAATAAGAATGAAATCTCTATTCTATATTTAATTATAGTTATTGTCTATTTTAAAATAACTTCCACTGAATAAAAGGACAGAACTACATTATTCACTTTTAGGTTTTAGAAGGGTCTGTTGTGGTGGTTATTAATTATGTTTAGTATAATAAACATGCCTAGAAGAAGCACCTCAAATAAAGGATCAGACACATTGAAAAAAAATTGACCTGTTTAAATGTCAAGAAATCGTACATTTAATTAGCAAGCTTGTTATTTCTCACAAGGAAGATCATCAGATGACAGCATTCATATTTTAATTAGGAGAGAATACCTTTGCATTCTTTCTCAGGCAGATAGGAAATTTGTCATGCAAACTGATTTCCATTGTGAAATGTGTTCTGCTCTGACTGTAGGTCTATACCGTCCAAGTTAAAACTGCATTGAAATTGTTAGCAGGGACACCTGAGAAACCTGGAGAACCTTGGACATTTTATTTGAAAGGAAAATGCATAGAGGACCATGAAAGAGTCTCTTCTGGTTGAGGGGAGTTTTACTGATGACTTAATAGACTCATAATTTGGCTATAAACCTATTTTGACTTCGGTTCTTATATTTTCATGCTTTTTATATCTTTTATTTTTATTGTTTCAAACAGTTAGTCATTCCAAATCAGGAAACTAATTCAGCAGTCATTTATGGCCACTTATGTTACTCATGGTTTTTGTTGTCTGTGACTCCAGCAGAATGAAATGGCTGCATATCTCCCTCATCTTAACTGCATCACCTGCTCATTTTTTCCCTTCAGTCTCTCTGGCTTATATTCTCAACGCACCTCTGAGCTGCTTGTATTGAACTTGCATGTGCTCTTCTGTTAAAATAGACTGGTGGCCAATTATTTCTTGTGACACACTTTGATAGGTTTTTCAATATGGAATTGAATGTCCCTCTCAGTCTTAAATAAACCAGTATCTGTGTTCATAATCTGTTATGTCGTCAATCAACATTTTTTTTAAATATGAAAAACACACATGCAGAAAATAAAAATGTTCCCACTTTATTGAAAAAAAAAAATGTTTCTACTTTATTCTGATGACATTCACCATAGTATCTAACAATAGCCTCCTTTTATGACAAGTTATTTTTCAAGGAACTAGTGTTTAGAAAAGCTTAATTCTCCATACAGTTTAACTACATAATTCCTTTTTCCTCTCCTCTCCTCTCCTCTCCTCTCCTCTCCTCTCCTCTCCTCTCCTCTCCTCTCCTCTCCTCTCCTCTCCTCTCTTCTCCTCTCCTCTCTTCTCCCCTCCCCTCCCCTCCCCTCCCCTCCCCTCCCCTCCCCTCCCCTCCCCTCCCCTCCCCTCCCCTCCCCTCCCCTCCTTTCCTATCCTCTCCTCTCCTCTCATCTGAAAAAATCATCTATAGAAAATTGTTTATAGAAACATATATAAATTGATGAAATTTTCTATAGAAATGATCGTCACCAAAGGAGTATTTTTTTATATTTTTTCATAAAACGTACTTCTAATATTTTTTAAGTCAAACATGGTGCTCCAATTTCAACCTGAAAACCTCTTGTCATGTATCACTGTAAAATACAGAGTTAAGCCTGCAACATCCAAACAGATTTTTATATAATTATAGGATAATATATATAATATTATATGTATATAATATAAATATATATAACAATATATAATAAAATAATAATTATAGAATCAAATAATGGTTTGGGTTGCAATCTGTAAAGATCTACTTCCAATCATACTACTATGAGCAAGGTCATTGTCTTGTCCCACTTAATGAGTAGCAAGGAAGGTGAATATTTGGAATTCCCTAAACAGGACACTCCTTGATCAGCAGTGGTTTTGGGTGCAACAGAGTTAGAAAGCAGCTCAGAGGAACAAAACACACACACACACACACACACACACACACACAAAAAAAAAGAGAGAAAAAAAGAGCTTTCCAAACACAATTGATCAACTACCTTGATTAAATTAGGCAACTTTCTAACAGCCATAAACATTACGGATAAGGAGTACTTTGACACAGGTGTTATTTACTTGTAAACTACTTTGAGTTAAATTTATGCAACAGCTACCAAAGAAAATGAGGGAAAAGGGATCAAGAAAAAAAAAAAAAGAAGAAAATGAAAGTGAAAGGGAAAATGATTTTTCACTGAATCTTTGGATCCAGCATTGTCTTTAGCTGGGGTCTTGATCTGTGGATGGCAGACTGACCAAAAAAGCAAAAATTTTGGGTTCATATATCCAGTTGGTCAGAGACTGCCTTTGGATGACAACTCCCATGCATCTGCACAGCTAGGAGTTCCAGAAGGTTTGGGAGTTTTTGGTGAGGGTCTCTGGTAGCTGTGCATCCTGTTCCTAGTGAGCTGACAAAAAAGGAAGTGGGTGAAATGGCTTGCTGCCCTGCCTTCACAGGACTTGGTCCACCTCTGCCACCATCTTTCTTACACTCCAGTTGTTGAGACAAATTCCTTGTTGATCCCTTACAGTCATCTCCCACTAGAAGTTGCCGAGAACTCCATCCAGCCTGGTCTTGCATGCTTTCAGGGAAGGGACTCTCACAACTTGTAGTCAGCAAACTTGCTGAGGGTACACTCAATCGCACTGTCCATGTTGCCAATAAAGTTGTCAAACAGTGCCAGTCTCTTTGTAGAGGGAACTTCAGAGATGAGCACTGAGAGAAACCCATTACATTTCTTGTTGAGGAGGTAGGAAGGCAGAGAACCTCTGGTGATTACCCAATGACTCATGGCAAATCACAGAATAATAGATTTCCAAAAAAGCTTTTAAAGTTACAAGAAGGCCAGTGCAGTTGAATCTTTTAAACGCTTTATACATTTTAACTCATTTTCACACCTTTTGTAAGTTTTCCAGCATTTTTCTCCGATTTTGCCCTCCTTTGATCACTGGACTATGACATTCCTCAGAGAGATCACAATATTATAGCACTACCTATCCCAGGAGGATATCCTGGGAAAATGAAGAGAGCTGCTGATAGATGTTAAGGAACAGTTTCAAAGCTTCATAGGTCAAAAGAGACTAGACTAGTGTGACCATTTACTCTGACCTCTTCCATAAAACAGTCCTGGAGGCTTTAAGTCTTTTTTCATCTGCCTGAAGCCCCTGGGAGAAGATGCTGTGAGTACCAGACACCTGCTGCAACTAGCCTGAGTCAAGAGAATTTCACATTATATCAGTAAGCCTTAGAAGGAGGATGGGGACTATACTAGAGAAAAATGCACCTTTTTTGTTCAAGCTACTTCCAGTTCCTTCAGACTTTATTCCTCAAGCTTGATTTAATATTCTTTATGTCCTGGAAAAACAGAAGAAAATGGCAGATAATTTAATATATTTTTTCTTATGCAAACAGATTCAGTGGATGGTATAGAAGGATAGACTATGATATCATATTCAAAACATTTTAAGTTTTATTTCTGACTGGGTGTGATAACATTTTTACAGAAACAAAGAGCAAAGGATCCTAACAAAGCCACAGATCTGCTTTTAATTGTGATAAGAAGGAAGGTGAGTGCATCTAAAGAGGAATTAGGGGTTATGAATCTTGCAAAAGATTTGTAAATCTCTTTCTGTAGTGCTTCAGGGAAAACAGTTCTGTTTTCTAACACTGGTCCGTATCTCACCATCCCTTATTCAAGACCCCACATGACAGGTATACACACATGAAGTGCAATCAGTGACAGAGTTAAATTGTAACCACTGCAAATTTCCGAGTTCCCTTTGGTAGGATTTTGCTGTAGCTGGCTGTAATAGTGAAATAGAGAAAACATCTGCCAACATACATGCTCACAACACCTGCTTTCTCAGAATTTCTCCCTAAATATGTCAATGGCCAAGCTTTTTGTCTGTGAGTAGAAAGACAATGTTTTACTGACAAGGCTATGAGATCAATGAAAATATTGTGGGTTTTTCTTGATGTATAAAAGGTGCTTCCAGTTGAAATACAAAATGTTTTTTTTTTCCTTCTCGAGTTCTGATGATGAGAAATGCCAAAGCTTTCAAGATATTGGAAGACAGTTTAGATGGAAAGCAGGCATTAAATTATGAATATTAAAATAACAGGTTTTTTTATACAAGAAACCATGCTCACCTTCATGTTTGCTGAGATGACAATACTTGGGGGAATTAAGAAAGAACAATATTCTCCTGAGGTCATGAGTAATAAGAGACAAATGCCTGTAAAAAAAAAAAGGAGATAATAGAAACGGGGAAATAACAAAGAATTGCAATGCAGCAATATATGCTTTGGCTTTATGTTAAAAATAAGCTAAGAACACAATAGTTAACATTTACATTAAATTCTAAGTAAAAAATAAGTTAGACAACATGTTATCTGCCTAAAAATATCTCCCATTTTCAGATGGTTACCTTCCTAATACTGCCTTTAAGCCATGTGGGAATAGAATAAATGAGAACGTAAATGAAAAACAATACAAGGAAAGACATTTTTTTACCCAAAGCATTATTCTAGTTCATGTATTGTTTTTATAATCTTCAAACTCTGAAGATTTCTGATGTGAAAAGAAAGTGATGTATTTAAGTTATTATTATGCCAGCAGTTCTCAGAAATTAAAAACAAGATTCATGATCTGATTTGAAAATCTCTAAAACAGGCGTGATTTATTTACTTCTATAATCATTACTACTTTTCAAAGCATCCAATTTATCCTGCTGTAGATGATGTGAAATCTGGATGTTCCCTTTCTTAGGAGCGAGATACTTCAGAAATACAAAACTGCTAACTCAATCATGAGCAATGCAAACCAGTCATTTTGTGTTATAGATAATCCCTCAGGGGAGAAAGGGTCAAACTGTATGAGTTGAACTATCTATTTAAGTATGCCAGTAAACTTGGATTGTGATAAGTATTTTTCAAAATATTCTGACTTTAATGAGTTTTGTCTTAAAAACTCTAGACTCAAGCATAACTAATGACTGGTGTAACTAAAGCTTGCTATGCTAAAGATAAGGTTGGAATGAAATGACCATAAGCTTCCAAGGTGTAGGAAATAAAAAAAAATGCTTCAAAATAGTAACAGTCTGAGTGTTCATGCTGATACATATTACTACTGGGAGAAGCATGGAATGCTGAATTCACCATACAGCACTAAATGTCGCTGTTAAAAATTGGTTCTGCAGTAGAAAAGTGCCTCTCAAATGCTATAAGTTTGGCAAACTTATGTGCTTCAAAAAATTAAGCATACTGCTACTTTAATGCTTAAAGCATTGTGTATTTCACAACAGAACACTATTGGCAAACCATTATTTTATATAAAATTAATGTCATATAAAAATAATATATCTAAGGTGTGTGTGGGGGTGTTAGAGGCTATAAGTAAAAAAGGGACAGAATCTTCAGCGGACTATGCATTGATAGGACAAGGGGAACTTATTTCAAACTAGAAAAGGGGTGGTTTAGTTTGGATGTAAAGAACAATTTTTTTACAGTGAGGGCAATGTAACACTAAAATTGAGAATTCATACTCCTAGGTTCTATTTTCTGCCACTTCCTGTTTGACTTCAGACAAATTATTTGAGAGCTTTTCACTTAAAGTTTTTCATTTTTCAAATGTGATATTTACAAAATTTATGAGGATATTGTAGTGATCAACTCACAGACTAAAATGCAATATAATATAATAATAGATATATATATTATAATATGTAATATAATAAAAATTGGAGGCATTACTTTGGGAGCAGCCCTCATATAATATGTAAAGCTTTTCATGTAACTCACAAATATGATAATCCTATAACTGATGTTAAATCTTTATGGTGTAAAACCTCTTTTATTAAAACACTTGAAAATCATTCTTGCAAAGTGAAGATCTTTGAAATTATGTTTAAAGTTTTAGTGTTCCTTATAGAAAAATCTCCTTCCATGTTCTAGTCATTGTACTAACATATTGCTAAATGTCAGATAAAATGTTTTCATAAATAATATATACAACTATCTATTTGCCTTAGGTATTGCCTTTTAAAATTCCTGTAGTTATTCACCACTTACTGAAGAAAATTACATCTCTTAGAATAGGTGTCTGAAGCAGTCAGGCAGGGGGTTTCATTGGTTTCAGCAGAACATGAAATTTAGTCAAAATACGATTTTATATGCATACTTATCTGTAGTTTTGGTGTCTGGAACTAGAGAACAATTTTTAAACTTAAATATGAGAGAACTATTTTTCTCTAGTATCACTCTGATATACACTTAGATTACATTATTATATCGTTATATTATTTTGTTGCCTTGGTGAAAATAACACAATAATCATATACTGTTTTTTTTCTATGCTCTAATTCTTTACTACATTCAATTAGGTATAATATTTAATTAAAATATTACTTATCACCCATAGAGGTTAAGGTAACCCTTCATAAAATTAGTCAGCTCCTCATATACAAAACTTAACCTATAAATAAAGCACACCACATTGGTAAGCTTCTAGACATAGTTATAGTGGTCAAATAGTCCTAACTGTTTAAACCAGCAAAACTAGAAAAGCTATAATTACACATAAAATGTCTATTCTTAAGCCAGGTATTCAGTTAAGTCAATAAGTGACTCTGCCCCTTTCATAAAGTAAGCACTTTATTTTCCTTTTATTGCCACTGCGTTTACAATTTCAATATTTATTTCGCCATTACATTACGATATACAATGGAGGTCAATATATGTGACTTATAACTGGCACTGATTAAGATCAAGAATGTGGTTGGCTGTCTCAGTTGCTAGGCAAAAAAAAAAAATGCAGCAAAAATTCTACAATGAGTTGATATAAACTTAACTAAATAAGCACCACACTTCTAGGTATTTAACTTTTTAAAATCAATCAAAGAATTATTAACATTTTTAGTATTACTACTGGAAGACATCTTAATTATCCTTGATATTCCGAAGATAAAAGAGGAATTCCTACAGTATTTCTCAACACTGTTGTCCTCCTCGTTAAAGGGTGGAGGACAAAGGAATTTAAAGCATATTACCAAGTGATAGCCTTATGGAATGATTTTCTCATTTCAGGAATCAGATGGAAACAAAATGTACCTTTGTACTAGCTGTTCCAGATGGTGAAGATGGATATAACTTGCATCAATAAGTACAGAGCTTTCAGAGAATGACAAGTAGAGTATGTATAGAAGCTTCAGCATTCTTCTTGTTTCAGACTTTGTGATAACAGCTTTAGTGTAAGAAACTGAAATTTCTTTCTCTGCTACTATGCTCTACTTAGGTGGCAGACATCACATGGCTGATTTTGATAGAGTTATCTACGCTGATAATAACATCAAGGAGCAGACTGAAGCACTGAACCCTTGGCCATCCACTGTGCTTAACTGCCAGCTTTCTTCCTGGATGTTGTCCAAGTCTTCATTACCTATCCCTCTAAAATAAAAATAAAATTATAAAATAAAATAAAGATAGTGTAGAAGTACCTGCACTAATTTTGGTGCTAGAAACCAAAGTTTCAGAAACTCAAGAAAATCCTTCAAACTGGAAAAAATAAATAAAAATAATAATAAAAAAAACCAAACCAACACATTGCTTTGGTTAGAGATGTAGTTTTCCTTGGGTAGCATTATAAAAACAATTTACTTAGTGTATGAAAAATGATTTTTTTTTTCTGTAGAAGTTATACAAATACTATGTGTTGCTCAGGTAATCTGTGTAAGATCTTGTTTAAACACTTTGAAATGAATGAAAATAAACTGTAAATGAGATAGAAAAGGAAACAAAACAAGAGAAAGTGAAAGTGCTAAAGCACACTATAAGCCATTGATGAAACAGAGGTGAAATCACCTTTTCTTTCTATTGAGGAAAATATCCCAGATGTCCTGGTTAGGTACAAAGTTCTCTATCCAGGATCTGAGGTCAAATAGAATATTTAGATCTTTACGATGTACATGCCCGAAGGAAAAAATAAAATAAAATAAAATAAAATAAAATAAAATAAAATAAAATAAAATAAAATAAAATAAAATAAAATAAAATAAAATAAAATAAAATAAAATAAAATAAAATAAAATAAAATAAAATAAAATAAAATAAAATAAAATAAAATAAAATAAAATAAAGTAGATTGAGGCTGAGGCACAGATAATGGAAGACAAATAGCAATGAGAAAACATGCTGAGAGGAGGAAGTACAAATTCTCCCTACAAGATGTAAGGGGCAACATGGTTAAAGAAAGCCAATCTTTTCCAGAATTTGGCTGGCTCCCTGTGCTGCTATGAAAGTCTTTTGCATCCACCACACTCAGAGGGAAATAGCAGGATCAAAATTCTCTACAAAAGGTAAGATCACAGGAAAGGAACATTAAGGAAAAATGTGTAGAATCAGACTAAAATGTAGAAAACATTCTGTATTAGTTGAAGCTACCAAATTGTCATCTTAGATGTTTTAAATAGAAATAAACAAAACAAGAATTGGGTGTATAAATAATTATTGTAGCCTGTCTGACAGCTCTTCATAAGGCAAGCAAATAACTTTTCTGATACTTTGGTGAGATTTTAGAAGTACAAATATTGTGCCAATTGCATACAAGCTGTGTAATTCCTGTATGTCTACATATGCGCCCTCCAAAAGATTTCTGCTAAATATAAAGATTCAAATTTTCCCATAAAGGCTAGTAAGAAGTGTGGTAGCGTTGTCATGATTTCTGGCAGAGTAGAACTTGCAGGAAACACCTCAAAGAAAAGGTTATTCACACATTTCCCCTGATGTTCCAGTGCAAATTATTTTGTCTGAGAACAGCTATAGGAGGTAGAAGACAATATACATTAATTTCATGGAAAGTATTTTGGTGCTGAAGTAAACTTACTTCCGTATCATAAAGTAAATGCTGTATACATCATGTTTTAATGACTGGCTTGCATATTACTTCTCTAGTAAATTTATTTGATTAGTTTTATGGTAAAAAATAGCCTTCAATATTAGGCTTAATAAGTTTTTGTAGCAATATTGTGGTGTTTCATTTCCAAATTACTGATTATATTTCCTCACTAAAACCTGACAGCTGGCAGAAAACACTATTTAATGCTGTCGTTTTTAAGATAGCCAACTTACTGAAGATTCTGTAAGTATTATTTTAAATAGAGAATAAAATTATTTATTTATTTATTTATTTATTGCACTGAGAATGGAACTGTAGGATGTTCTTGAATATAAATTGCTATCAAGAAGTAAATTAGCTATTCAGTAAAAAAACATGAAACATTACTTCTGACCTCATTACAATAACAAAGCTATCTAATTCTTCTACAAGTCTATGTGCGAGAATCTAATTTGGCTGTCTTTAATATTCCAGGACAAAAAGGTAAAATATTTTAGTAAACAGCTTATAAATAATATCAGATAAAAATCTGCAAGGAATTTCACAATATTCATTTCTCATCTGTCCTCCACTCTTACTCAGGATATATCACATTTCTTGCCACAGTGTTTTCACACTTCAGCAAATGGTATATGCGTACAATTGTACAATACTGCAGATAAATGTATTTTAGCTTTTGAATGTTTATCTGATTTTTTTTCACATTATTTCTATTAAAAGCCATAGGTCAAAAGTAAGAGATTTTCTGATCATACTGACTGTACATAAGTTATGTTTGTTTGCTTGTTTGTTCGTTTGTTTTGTTGTTGCTGTTGGCATGTTTGTTTTTTGTTTTTTTCTAATACACATAACAGATCAGCAATCAGAAATACCTGTCTTAGAGATTACCTTTGAAGATCATAGTTTCTCAGAATTTTGAAGTGTCCTTTTTTAATATAATTCAGGCATTCTTTTGTATGGTTCTTCATAATCCATTAAATGGATGTGCTGCGAATGAACTAACAATATTCAGATGTTTGCTTGATTAGATATTTTGAATAGCATTACTGAATCATAGGATCACAAACTGGCTGAGATTCTAAGAACCTCTGAAGACCATCTGTTTCAACTTCCCTTCTGAAGCAGAGCTGTCTACAGCTTGTTGCATCGGTCCATGCTTAGACAGTTTTTGAATATCTCCAAAGGATTTACTGGTTTTTAACTTATATCCCCACAGGACTTTTCATCCACAAACACAGAACTTTGTTCTTGTCTCCGTTGAATTTCATGAGTTTCCTGTCAGTCCATTTCTCTAACCTGTTCAGATCCCATGAACCTGTGTCATACCATCCACTCCTCCAAATTTTGCATCATCTGAGAAAATGAAGCCAACAAAAATCTTGGAGTAAATAAATGCATATAATAATCACGTTGCAGAAGCCTTTCCATTGAAATGAAGTTTTAAATTTTTTTGTCATTATTTATTATTTTTATTACAGAAAATTATGTATTGTACAATTAGATTTCAAATATGTCACTCCCTAAAGAAAATTTATTTCCAACAAAAATTATTTACAATACTTGTCCTGATAATTTACACCTACCTTCCACTGATGCCTGTTAAGGTTTATTCTCAATGTGTCTTGAAATGTATCATAAAATGCATTTAAAATACTATGAATTTGGAATTTTTGAATAAGCACTGAAAAGGAACATCATCAGCTCAGCTGCAGGTCAGTATTCTAGATAATAATTGAAAATCAGAAAGACAATTAGCTAAATGTGGGACTGGATTAATGAGTTAGGAAGCAGAAATCCTTGTAAAGTCAGTTAAGAAGGCTTCATAGGAAATAAATTTTGTCAAGTGAATCTGATTTGATGAAAAAAAGAAGAAAAAGAAAGGGAGAAAAGGGGAGGGGAAGCTTAAGGAGCACTGGAATAAATTGATGAGGAAGACAATGAAGTCTCCTTTCATTTTTGGTCTTCAAAAGCCATCTAGGTATTATCTCATGCAAGTGGCTCCAGGTGACCCAGCTTGAGCAGGGTTGTACCAGATGACCTCCAGAGGTTCTTCCAGCATCAGCCATACTGTGATCTTGTAGGGTTGATTTTTTTTCTGTGTTGGCTGTGCATGTATTTCTGGTGAGCATTCTTGCTTGTCACAGATTAAGTTAATTATAATTAGAAATAACTTTCCAACAAAAGAAGATAGTGTATGCTGAAAGACCTTGTTGTTGGTGTGGTTCTTTTTGTTGTTGGTGGTGTTTTTTATTTTTATTTTTTATTTTTATGTATGTATGTGTGTGAGAGAGAGAGAGAAAAGGGGGAATGGTTTTAAACTGAGACTGGGGAGGTTTAGGTCAAAAATTAGGAGCAAGCTTTTCACACAGAGGGTGGTGGCACACTGGAGCAGGTTGCCCAGGGAGGTCAGGGATGCCTCATCCCTGGAGACATTCAAGGCAAGGCTGGATGTGTCTCTGGGCAGCCTGCTCTAGTGGTTGGCAGCCCTGCACATGGTGGAGGGTTGAAACCAGATGATCATTATGGTTCCTTTCAACCCAGGCCATTCTATGATTCTATGAAAGTACAAAAACTCATTAAATTAATACAAAAATACGGATAGAAACACTGAAAACATGGAGTATTTGTCAGTCTGTCGGTTCTTTCACTATGAATATGGTGTTTTCCAAGAGATATGTTCTTGCTAAACACAAGATTTGCATTAGGTAAGCCAAAGTGATTGAATGAAGATAGGCAGTAACTGCATGAAGTTTAAAAGCCTTAAAAAAACTGAAGCAAATAATCCCTTCTGGTATTAAATATAATTGAACTATGAGAAGCAATGATGTAATCATAATAGCTTGTCTATCTACAATAAAATGTCTTGAAGAAATCATGACTAATTTTAGGCTAAACATTTTAAATGTAATAAACAGTAGAATCCTCTTGATTATGTACATATTTGGATGTAATGACCCACAAATAAGTTCAAAAAAAGTTTGAAATTATATTAGAAATTAACTAATAAATACTTAAGAAATAAACTCTTTGACTACATTACAGATAAGCAACTGAAAAAGTAGTGTGATTATTTATGTATCTATAACAACAAGTACTACTTTAATTTCAGATTTTATTTTTTAATTTTTCCTAAAGAAATTGAATTACCGATTAACTCATCATAGATATTTTTCTTCATAAATGCTCAGAATGTAATCCACCATCAATTCAGTGCTATTGGAATCCTTCCATTATAACAATAGGTTTTGTGTCAAACAGAGAAATTAAACAAAATTACAAATAATAGGGTTAGTGGAAGCAGTAGAGGGGAAAATTCAGAATAAATATAAAATGTTATTGATACAGTACAATTATCATGTATGCAAACGCTACAGTATTGCAAAAAAAAAGTTGTGAAAGCTGTATTGTAAAAATCACATAAGTTTCTAATATTTTTATTTTTATAGACCTTTGAAATGATTTAATAACATTGTGTAACCTTTTATGAAGGAAATATATTTACAGAACATTATAGTGCAGATGACAGACAGGTATCCAAACATAAAATTCCAGAATGTATTCAATATATCATAAATAATTATTGAAAGTAGATATGAAATAAATTACAGAAGTTATTGCTGGAGCAATAAAAATATTTAGAATTGAAGTTAACATCAAGTACAGAAATATCTGACAAATATTAATTCTTTTCATTAAGGAAAATGTGATTCCTTGTACTAAGCAAATGTACTCATAAAGTAAGAGTCATTACTTTCAGAGGAGCCTTCGTACATGTATAAATATGATGTTTATGAAGTTAAACATATGCTATATGACAACAGTACAGTCAATATTATTTGGTAAGAAAACCATGGAAAGATATGACATATAGAAAATTATCAGACAAACTTCAGAGTGAGTACAATTATATTATAAAGAGTAACATCAAGATGACTGACATGAGGAATTATAATGACCCCACGTTTCCCACTAGATAAGACCAACAAAGATAGCAATTTCCTTTTCTCATCCAGAATCACTACCATCATTCTCAGCAACATATTCCATTACGCATTCAAGTGCTATTCAAGTACTGTTCAGTTATAACTTATTTTGCTAGCTGAATAAAATGTTGAATATTAAAACTGGCACTAGTTCAACCATTGCAGTTCATTAAATTACTCAGGAAATCAGAACTGCAGTATAAATGCCCATGTGGTAAAATGAAATGTTCTATTTATCAAATCATACCTGTTGTGATATTAATTTGGTAATAAAACTTTATTTTCTCCTCTTGTGTCTTCTCTTATCAATGAGATATAAAGATTTTTTAGTTTATTGTTTTGTATAAATACTTGAACTTGATCAATGAAAGGTCAACAAAATATAGGTAAAGCTTCCCTGGAACAATAACAACGACAAAAATGTTTTTGGATAACTGTGTTGTTGTTTTTTTTTTATTTAAAATTTTTTTTTTTGTTTGTTTTTGTGGACTGATTATTCTTCACATATATTGAAGTCATAAAAATCTATAAAACATGTTTCACATGTGCAGTTTGTGTTTGTTTTTGATAACTTAAAATTACCATCACAAGCAAAACAAGCTCAGCTTCAGGAAAATTAACAAAATGCTTATAATTAAAACAGAGTTGGATGGTAAGAAAAAAAGACAAAACTAAAAATATCTTCCTTTCAGCCTGCCTTATTCACAAGCTTAATCCCACTCATCATTTCTGACTCTTCCACCACCTCCTCCCCCTATTAACAGAGGGAAGTAATGGGGAATGGGGAATGGGTGCTGTTGTTAGTCCAGAGCAGCTCCTCTCTGCTGTTACTTTCTCTTCATACTTTTTCCCACCTTTTACATGAGTTCCCCATGAATTGCATTTCCTTAATATCCACCTAGTCCCTCATGGGGTCCAATACAGATGGCAATGTGGATGTCTCTTCCACTATGTTCCTCCTCATAGGCTCCAGAGAAACAAATGCTTCACTATGACACCATCTCCCCATCTTCCCATACTTTGGTATCTTCAGTTCTGTTTCTCATGCTTTTCTTCCTTGTGTTTATGCAGGATTTTCTCCCCTTTATTAGCAGCGTTGTCATCATGGCTGTGGAGCCTAGCTATGCCCTGTGATAGGTCCACTGGTGTTATCTGGAACCCAGTAGTACCCTGCTGCCAACCCTTGTGCACTTGTACCCAGTACATTTCATTGTATGTAATGCTTAGCCCTAGGTTAATAATATATATATATATTTTCTATTAGACTGCTAAGATTTCAGCTATACTACACATAATGTATTGGGATTATATTTCAGCATGATCAGGAAGGGGGATAAACCCAGTAGTTGACACTGGTGAGGCTGCACCTCAAATATTGTGTGTTTGATTTTAGGCCTCTCGCTTCAGGAAAGACATCAAGGCCCTGGAATGTGTCTGTAGAAAAAGCAGTGAAGCTGGTGAGGGATCTGGAGCACAAGTCTCGTGGTAGTGATTAAGGGAACTGGGATTGTTCAGTCTGGAGAAGAGGTTCAGGGGCGTTCTTGTTACTCTCTACAACTACCAGAAAGGAGATTATGGTGAGGTGGGAGTTAGCCTCTTCTCCTAGGTAATAGCAATAGGATGAGAGGGAGTGGCTTTAAGTTGAGCCAGAGGAAGTTCAGGTGGAATATTAAGAAAATTTTATTCTCAGAAAGAGTGATGAGGCACTGGAACAGGCTGCTCAAGGAGGTGGTGAAATTACTGTCCCTGAAGTTGTTCAAGAAAATGGTAGATATGTCACTGAGCGATATGGCCTAGGGCAGTCACAAGCATGGACTGATGGTTAAACTAAATGATCTTGGTAGTCTTTCTAACCTTAATGTTTCTGTGATTCAAATATTCTATATACCTTTTTCTTTATGGAATATCAAAACCTTGAGCATGAAAAGAGAAGCAAGAAAAGCTGTAAAAAAAAACCCTGACTATGTATCTGGTTTTACTTCAGTTTGTCTGCAGTTTAGTGTGGCAATAACATTTGCCATGACAATCAAATAAGGACTTAATAGTTCTGTTTCCTACATAAGCTTTCTGTTTCATTTACTGGGTCAAACTTTGATGTACAGAACAAAGTAAATAGTTATGTAGGAAAGAATTCTACAAAGGTCATAAAAAATAAGCTCAGTGGGCATTAGAGATCTTCTCATTTTCCAAAAAGTCGACTGCATTCCAAGAAGAATGTCTGAGAACACTGTCTCTCAGGTCAAGATGAACATTTGCTAATTCTCATGTTCTAGGAAAAAGTCCAAGAAATGTAAGCATAGAAAAATTGTAAAAAAAAATCATGCGTATGCAAATAAAATGCCAACAGATCTCAGGAACTTCAAAACTTTAAAAATGTTTTTATTCCACTTATGTAACAGCCTCCAACTGACAGATTGATAGCTATCTCATGTCTCCAAATCTGAGTCAATCAGAGCAACAAGAAATTGTACAAATGTTACATAGGATCTTGAATTACTAACAAAGATAAAACGAAATTTATAACCTAAATTTATCAATTAATTAAACAAACTCTTGTACAATATTGGAGGAGAAGTATTGCAAAATGATCTTTTGCCTACTAAACACATTTCTTGCCCTAATCAGAGGTATCCTCTGACTTTGTGCTGACCCAGAAGTGCAGAGGCTCAGCCTGGCCTTTGCCTGATTTGAATTTCACTGGTTTAAACCTTTCATTAGGACTCGGTGACTGCTGCTGCCCTGCTTAGGTTCAAAACGTCTACCTTACAGTATTAAACACAACAACAAGAATTTGTACAGGTCTGGTGACAGGCACAATGGACACTGGTATAATATTTTTTCTTACTTTCCCTTGGTTTGAGGTTTTTTATTCCATCTCCCTATACTTGACAACTTGAACTCTGACATTGGGCTGATACTTTATGTGGAGATTCCCTGAAGTGAATGAAGCAGCAACAGTAAAAAATCAGATTGCAATGAAAAATTCTTCATTATTAATAAAGTCATGAAACATAAGAAGGGGTGTGATCTTTATGTTGAAATTACATTAGGAATTATGTGTCCCAGATCAAAATAAAGCTGTATTGTTTCAGAAGTGGTAATTAGGTAGAGCTGTGGGCAGCATTTATTCTAGAATGTTCAGAAATTTGTACTGATTAGAAGAAGTACATTTTTAAGGAAGTAAAGTAACTCCTGTAACTATGGATACCTATTGCTATGAATAAATACTTTATCATTTTATAAATGAATAACAGTGACAGAGAGATCACTGAATAACTGACTGGAAATCACACAAGTATTAGAGCCAAAAATTAAATCCAACACTTCAGACTTCTAGCCCAGTGGCATAAACAAAACATACTCTGCCACTTTGCTACTGTGCTTGTACAGGATCAGTTATTGATGCATTGCTCCCATAGGATTATAGAGCACTCAGTGGATAACACAAAAGTGCTATCCGTCTTTCAGTAAGAACTAGGTTACTTAGCCTGCAGCTTTAGCTTAGGTAGCACTGATATGCCAGTGAATCATGTTACATAGACTTACCCTATGTTTTGGCATACTGAGCTGCTCTAGGATCAGACAGAGCCTGAATACTTTTGAGAAAGAAAATTGTCCTATATTTCTGAACAATTTGGTATTTCATAGCATTATGGCCATTATAACTCTAAACATTTTAGGACTAAGAAGACTGAGATGTCAACAAACCTCTGTTATCATCCACATTCTGTAAATGGCAAACTTAAACTTCCATTTCTTTTCTGAAGACTAATTGTTCTGCCACCTACTTCTCCTCCTTCCTACATCATTTATTTTATCAACTTTATTGTTCTGTCTGACATCAAACTGAATAATATTAAGTTACAGTCTCTTCTAAGTTTTATATTTTACTGCAAAATGTGATAGTGATTCTCTTGAGTAGAGGATTACAGAGTGTGATACCATATAGCCTCTCTTTTTATTCAGATATCTCCTGTGTGTCACACTTCAAATACAGATTCCTCAGATATCCTAACTTTTTTGAAGGGGTCCTTGAGACTGAACCTTATATCTGGGTGTGGATTATTCCTCAAATGCTTTAACCATTTTCCTTTCAGTTTCTCTCACCTATGAAATGTGGCAATAGGAAGCAAGAATTACTTGTTACTGAATTTGGTGGTTCTGGGAAGGCACAGATAGGCAAACTCTACGAGCTACTGGGAAAAATGGCAGGACAGAAAGTATGAAATGACTTTGGGATTGAGGCTTTTCAAGGGGTGAAGAATGTGGGGACAATAAGAGTCCAGTTTCCAAATTACGGCTTAAGAACTAATTGCCCAGAGAGGTCTTGGATGACCCAGGCAAGGCTGGATGTGGATCTGCGCTGTCTGGTCTAGTGAAACTAGATTGATATTTAGATGATTTTTAAGGTCCTTTTAAACCCAGGCCATTCTATGATTCCGTGATTGTATGTCTGTAGTCTGTGCACTGAGTTAGCAGTGCAAGGACTAAGCCTGGCCTTAGTCTGAGTTTGGGTTTTGCTGGTATAAATCTATGTCCAGTAATGTCTATTCATCTTGATATCTGGAAACAACCCTGCTGGAGATCCCTCTAAAAACTCACTTCCTAACAAAGAGCTTTTTGTGGTCATGGGACTGGAGGAGCTGGGGACCCCTGTCAACCAAGAAGAAAATAGATTTAATTAAAATTGTAAAAAGAAATCCAAGCAAGCCCTAGGACTGAGAGAGAGGGGATAACCACTGTGAACATGGTATTCCTCCTGATGAAGACCTTGAGGATGCTGGTGACTTCCTGTAAATATCCCTTCCTACTCTCCTTCATTAAAATGACTGCAGCTGATAATATATCCAGAAAGATAGTCCAGAAAGATGATAGAAAGGTGAATATAACCAGAGGTTTTTTAAAAGGGATGAAGTTCTGAGCTCCCACATCTGATCTTAACTTTTAACCTGATTTCAGGAGGAGCCTGCTTAAGGTCCATACTAATGGAATTGCCCTGTGATTCTGTGAATAAATACTCAAGCATTTTCTTGTACAATAATTTCAATGGCATTATCAAGTCTTTTGGGCCTTGATATAAATTGTGAGTGTTAGTATTCTTGTAAGTTGAATAATATCTGTTTGTGTTATTCCAATGACAATATTAAGGTATTAATTAGGCTAAAAATTGATTATTGACTCCATATGTGTTCTCCGTTTTGTTCCTGAACAGACTTTGACTGTAACTTTATGTAAGATATGGTAGAAGGCAAATTATATGTGGAAATAGAGAAGTTGTGCTTCTAGATCATGAAAGAGTATATAAGCAATTAATGGAAAAAAGAGCAGGGTTATAAGTGTATTAGTATAATAGAGATGACTTTATCATATTTGTATGATAATATTAAGGAAAGGACAGGAAGAGGGTGATGCCTTGTCTTAGAAGAGAAGATAGAAATATATGATTTTGATGGGCTGGAGGTATGCAAATTCAATTTTCTCTTTGTCCAGAAAAAATTATTCTGGAAAATATTGCTTTTCACCTTGGCTCAATCAGACTGTGAGACTTGTTCAATCTCCAAATTAAATTTGTAAAAGTTAAAATATTACTAAATGTATGATGTTTCAAAATAACCATAGTCACTGTCAAATGTCCACGATTCAAGGGGTGGTAACACTGAACTTCAAAATAACCCATTACTACATATGTTTGGGAAGCACCCTTGCTATGAAGATGCATTTAAATGTTTAAAATGTATTTAAGAATGTGGGAGAGAAAAATCTAGCCAGAGATTAAATTAGACTAAATTCAAGTGGATTCACGTTAATAAGAAAAATAGTTATCAATTGAAGTGGGTCATTGCAGTAGGGCTCACTAATTCCCAGTTTTCCAGGCCTATTAGAAGACATGCAGACTTCAATATCATCAATATTGTTGTTCAGTTTGAGATCAGAGATTTCTCTTATTATTGCAGATTACTGCCACGATCTTTTAGTAGGCAATGAAGCACCATGAATGACGAAGAGAAAGGTCAGTGATGGTTTTTCATGCTGAGGTGAAGAACTTGCTGAAGCTTTTCTGAAAAAAAAAATAAAAGCTGCATAGAAGCAGTGAAAGGGAAAGATTAAGAACTGTGTTGTAGCATTAACTCTGAGGAAGGAATTTCAAGATGACTACTTAGCAGATGTCTTGATGAAAACTGACTAAACTGTATTTCATCTGATATTCTGCAAAGCATTCTGAGCATGAAACCTCTAAAGATAAAAATGCCACACAGGCTGATAAGCAATCAGAGATCTTTCATTGGTAAGAATGAGAAATGAAAGTCAGTTGTATGTTATAAGCCACCAAAAAAACAAACCTTACAACCTTCTGACAATGTTACCTGGCTAATTTTTAGATATAAACAATGACACATAGTCACAGAAGTAAATGCTTATTCTTCTCAATGCAACTTGAAGATGTTCTGTTATACAAGGAGACAGTTTTGCAACTCTGCTATGCTTCCTGTTGTCCAATACTGGTTATTTGTGTCCAGTGATAAAGTGACTTGGTGAATTGCTAAGAACTGTCAATAAGAGGACCTCTTAAAATGTGACTCAAGTATAGTTCACTGAGTCTAGAAATACATTTAATTCAACTTTACCACCTTCAGTTTTGACATATGTTCTTGATAGAAGGCTATAGGAGGTTGTGTAATGTAAGTACATTTCAGGAGAAGATAATAGGAATATACTGTATATGAGAAAATGGTACAGTTAGCAAACTGGTGTATCAATTGAGCTGAGGTAGTGAAAAGCAATGAAGTTTACAAAAAAATCTAGAAGAGAAGTGCAATTCACTACCATCTCAGAGAGGACTAATTACTGAGAGTAGGATTCAGTTTCAGATTAGTTCTCTTAAATTCAGATTTCTTTACTTAAATATTTGAAGATATAGGAGGAACATCTATGCTTCGTTAAGTCTTTCCAAATATTATATCAAATCTGTGAATGACCCAGGTCCTTTTGAATCAGATACTTTGCTCAGGATTTGATACACAACAACACCTCAAATAGTCCTAAATTCCCACTGTAGCCATTGAAAACCTGAAATGCATTTCAGTTGTTTAAATATTCCAGTTGTTTCAGCATTTCTATTACTCAGCACCATTTGATATTTTTGTACTAGCTGAGGAGGACGTGAATCTCACACTCTTCTGGTGTTATATGTCAGGTGTGTTGGAGACCCTGCACAATCTCAAATGTCACTAGATACTTGTGTGGGCAACTTAGTCGAAGTGGGCATTTATTTTGGCTATACTGAGAATTTAGATATTAGACACCTGTATAAGTGTCTAATATATACCTGTAGTGTATAGGTAGTCATGAGAACATGTTACTATACCCTTATAAACTTATCTTTGAATTGTATTGTACCCTGGAAGACAAGTGAGACAATATGCAGTGGTGGTCATAGAATAGGGTGGAAGAGGCAGTAGAGTATGTACACTTTATAATTATAGAGATAAGGAAAAAAGCTAAAATAACAGATTATTTCAGGCTTCTGCAAGATAATGGACAAATTGATTCATCTATTATGAGTCTGAAAAAAAAAATATCTAATTCAACCTTCAAATTCCTTTACATGACAAATTGAAGATCCTGTGAAAATGAAATAATCTGGATGAATCTCTGATATCTTAAACTTTAGTATGGGTTTAAACTTTATTCTTTATTATTGTTTTATTTACTTTTCAGTTGTTTTTTAATTATCTAAGTAAGTAAATAAATTTTTTGCTCTTTTACAGACAGATTAGACACTGTTTTGGAAACTGTGACCAGAAAATTATTATCTGTGATTCACTGATAGAACAGAAAGAAGCATCATTCTTTTTTTTTTTTTTTTTTCCCATTAATAATTGGGATTATGGAATCAGGAGCATATGATTAAATTTTCAGGCAACACATAGCTCAGAAGGGACTACAAGCATACTGGAGAATAGGACAAGAATTAAAAATGATCTTGACAAATTGGAGAAATGGTGTGGAAAAAAGACAGATGTAGTTCAGTAGAGATGAGTGCAAGGAACTGCATTTAGACAGATATAATTAACAACATAAGTGGGAGGAAAAACAAATGGTTGTGAAGAAATTAATTCTCCTTCCCAGGGACTATCATGGATCACAAACAGAATTTGAATTTGTAAAATTATTATTTGTAAAATTTTCACTTTTGTGAAAAGATCAAACACTGTACTCAAAATATAATCAGGAGTGTATTGTGCAAACATATTAAATATCACTGATTATTTTACTCATTAGTGAGACAACAGGTAGAGTACTGTGTTCTTGGCAGGTCACTGCCAACGAATAGTTCTTTGAAATAGACAAATTTCAAATTAAAAAAATCTCAGCTGCAGATAAGAGATCTAGAGAACATGATCTAAATCTAAAAACACTGGATAAACTAAGTATAGTAAACAGGAGACTGTGGGAAACGTAAAAATCTCTTTTTCTGAAAAAGGTTGTTGTTTTGGAAAACTACATCATGCTGGGTCCAGTAGTCTAAGAAACTGCTGAGACCACTGCAGTTCCACATCCCAGACTGAGCCCAACTTCCCAGGCATACAGCGCACATGCATACACTACATTACACAAACACAGCACCAAAGACCTCATCTTGCTCTCTTCTTTGTCTGAACAAGAGTAAGGGTGACAGAGCACTGGAACAGGACATGTCCTGTCTCCTCTGGACATGTTCATGACCCAGCTGGATGCCTACCTGTGCAACCTGGTCTAGGGGGCCTGCTTTGGCAGGGGGTTGGACTAGATGATCTCTGGAGGTCCCTTCCAACCCCTACAATTCTGTGATTCTGTGAAGTCTGCTAGTGAAAATGTGTATGTATATAGCATGGACACTATCCCTCCTCTGCAGCTGCCTGAAGCTGTAGCCTCTCTCCAGGTGCTGGTAGATTATCCCCATCACTCATACAGATACAAAGGCACATACAGTGCTGGCTGGGATCTTCTGTTTCCCAAGTAGCCATCCCTTACTGTGGTCACACTCTCACACTCAGTATTTTGTCCTGCTGGGTCCTTACTACTCTTCACCCACTTTCACACCCATAGTCCCTACTAGTGCTTCCACAGACACATGGACAGCCATCCCCTCAGTTCAAAAGGTGCTTCAGTCTTTGTTCATCATAGTGAGTATCATAATGGACAGTGGGGCTGAGGCTATCCTCAACCCAGGGAGAGGCCTGGGAAGGATGTCTCTTCTTCTGAGCCTTTAATTTGGGTTCCTTCCTGCCTTCGGGCTCTGTGCTTTTCTGGGGGTGTGGTGGTTGGCCCATGGCAGTTTGATGGCTCCTGCAACGAGAGATGAGTATAGAGATGAATATACACAGCACCAAACAACATTTCTATAATGACATGTTTTACAAGAAGACTGATGAGAGTATTGGATGTCTAAATGTCTGGAATAACTGAAAATGATATTTTTTTTTTGCAATTAATTGTAATACGTATCTATTCTTATTTCTGCAAACACAGTTCATGTAGGTTTATCTAATATATTAGGTTCATGGAGATGCTAACTAAACTGTAATGAGATTCTTCCTGACTGTGAATGATATCAACAGAAGTGCAATTGACCAGCAGTCAGCTGAAAGAATAAAATGTGCTGGTGACACCAACTTTTACACATTTAGTCAAATTGTACAGTTAAAGCTGTAATATATTTTAACAGAATAAGTTCCTAATCTTCTAGAGTTATGTCAAATTACATGCTTTGAGTGAAACTTATAAAGGCAATTTGCTTGTTCGTACTATTGCCAGCTCATAAGCTTTCTTCTATACCTCAGTGTTACTTTTCAGCTTATTGAGCAGTTAGTTGTGAAATTTCTGTTTATGTAAATAATATTATCCAGCTAATAGTCTGTATAGAGTAATAAAAATTTGACCAAATTTGATGCTTTCCAAAACCACTGAAAGAAATCTAGTGAAATAATTCTCATTAGGTCATTCAGCCTTTTGCTAGCATATGCAAAATACACATTAAATCATCAACATTAACATAAGACATCAAAAAAAAAAAAAAACACCTGAAAATGTTTAGGAAATGTATCCTCATCTGTGTTAGCCATTCATGGGACAACGTGTCTTTCTTTAAAAAAAACAAACAAAAAATAAAACCTTGATGTCTTTCTAATTAAAGTGTCAATTATACTGTCCTTCAAGTCATCTTTTGTTTGTTTGTGTTTGTTTTGCATTATGTTTGCATAATTAGCATTATACATAGTTATGAGAACAATTTATTTTGTAACTTGCATGTGTTTTGGTTAGACCTAATACTTGCTGGGAATTTTATTTGTTACATAATGTTGATGCATATGAAATAAAAATATTTACAGTTTATTTTGAGAGCGACCTACCAGTTAGAGATGAAGCTGCAGAATCCTCTGAGCTCCCTGATTTCCTTTGCAAATTCTGCAGATGAATCTCATTAGAGAATTTGCTTCAAATTCACTGTATGTGATGCAAATTTAATAACATTAATCAGTATTGACATTTAGCAGTATGATTTATTTTTTATAAGTATTTGCAAATAGTCGCATAGCTTGTACTGTTCCATAAGTGCACTCTAGTCATGAGAAAGATTCCACTATGTTTTTGTAATGGCAATTATATATTAGTTTTCTTTCTGAATAATGGCTTCTAACTCCTCCTGTTTGTTGCCCCTGATGCATGCATAGGTGTAGATCCACTTCAGCTGAGTTACTGGTCTCACTCCCAACCCTGGCTTTCTGCCCCTTGGCTCATCTCTATCAAACCTGGTTTTATTCTTTTTCCCCTTCGTACCTAGTGTAAAGCTCTCTCAATGAGCCTGTTTCAGCTTCCTAGACATTGTTCTTTAATTTTTCGCAATAGCCTAAGTTATTAAAACTAATTTTAGAATTCAGAGTATCTTGTAAAGGGACTGCTGACTCTGAGTGTGTCTCCTTTCTCCAGAAAAATCATTCAGTATAAAGTTACAGAAAGGACAAGATGCATTATCAAATAGTAAATCAATATATGAAACTTCAGGATAAACACCATTGCTTTAGTATAAGTTTTCTAAGTAACTTTTGAGTATTAAAATATTTTATTAACCTTTACTAACTACTATTGCTATTCTATGTTAGAAATACATCTTTTGCCAACTGGCAAAAAAAGGTTTGCCAGGGTTTTTTGCACAAAGAGAGACAAGACAATGTATAGTGCTTTGTATACAAAAATCTAAGTGCTATTAAGATATCACACAGGGACATAATGGAAGGGAAGCGGAGGGGGAGGGAGGGAAAGGAAAATAAAAAAGTTGAGGGTAGAGAAGGAAAGGAATGGAAAGGATTAGGAAAGGAAAGAAAGAACGTAAAGAAACTAACATATTTGCCTTATTTAGCATATAATGACTGAGTTCATGAAAGTAGCACTTGTTATTAACAAAAGTTGAGTAAGGGCAACAGCAATGCCAAACAACAGGAAAGAGTATTTTACATAAATTAGGACTAATTGGCTTTTCATGTAAATTAAACATCTTGTTAAAGAAGTTCATAGGACATGAAAGATTTGATGTAAGATACACAGGAAAGGTAACCTTTTTTTTTTCTTTTCCTTCCCCAGCATAATAATAATTTCATTACTTAAATATGTCACTAACAAAAAGTTGTTAGGTGTGAGGGTATTTTTTTAAATTAATTTATTTTTTAATTTATTTATTTTTCCTGAAAAAGACTAAGATGAGAATAAATTTATGATTTTTCTGTGCTTACTAGAGAAAGTCAGAAAGTAGAAAGCTTTCATATCAGCTGAACATGGCTGGAAGTACCTCCCATTCATATTTTATAACATTCTGTAATTTAAAATCTATCAAGTTTAAAAATTTTTTAGCCAAATTAAGCAGAGCAATCACACATATAATACTGTGTGTCCCTACAGCTGTTCGAGATGTTTGTTTTTGCAGTGGCTCTGTGATGCATTTGTTTCAATTACAATCTATAACCAAAAAGTTTCACAATTTATTTATTTATTTTGCTATCTACAAGAAATATCAAGTAAAAGGGAGGGCAAGACAGAAGTGGACCATAAGCCATTAATGCAAAATATTCAATAGTTGGAACACTAACTTTAAAGATTAGAGATCAAGTTCCTTGTTGAAAAACCAAGGAGAGAAAAGTTTATCCAGACAGTTTATTTTTTTTATCTCTTCTTCACTCTGTGAGACTACTGATGAATCTTCAAAAGTCCATTAGGCTGCTGGCTATCTTCATGCAATTTTGATTAAAAGCCTACCTGGAATTACAGAATGTGATCTTGCCTAATTCAGCTTTTGTTTAACTTAATAAAATATGTCCCAAAACTGTAATCACAACTCAGTGAAGAAACATTTATTTTCAAAATAATAGTCAGCTCAGGTCATATATTTATCTCAATACAATCATCTGAACATGTGTATCTCCTATTCACACTCGATTTTTTGTTATCCGTACAGAGAGGAATTAGCAAGATTAGAAGCAGTACAGACAAATAAATTGTAATTAGGGAGACTTAAAAATCTCTGTTGAGCTGAAAGGAGAAATAGTTAATGGTTTTGAAACACTTAGAAAGTATCTTTAAAAAATCTTTAAAAATAACAGAATAGTCAAGCAGAGCATGTGCATTGAGAAGAGTCCTGAAAGGCTGGTAAGATAAAATATAAAAAAATGACATATCATTTGTATGTGGTGTTCTAGATTTTTGTGCAAGAGTGTATAATATGATAAAATATTTTTTCTTTGGAGACCAGAGTTGTTAAATTAAGAAAATTTTAAATGAAACAGTACCACCAGTCTTTCCATTCCTTTTTAAAGATAGATAGTAACAAGCAACATAGTCTGAAGGCTACAATTGTAGAAACATCTGTGTGTGGGGGAAAAAAAAAGTATATTTATTTTCTCTTTTAATCTTTTAATAGTATTCATAACAGCCAATACTGTTTCAAACTGATATTTATGGTGTCTCTGTCTCTCATAGTCCTTCCTTCATGACTGCCACTCAATGTTATTACTATTTTTTTTTCCCACTAGCAGCACTAGCCTTGCCTCTGTCTGTGAAAGCACAGACTACTTTGGTCTGCAGTTAATGATGACTGGTTTCAGTTCATCCTTACAGATTAGATCATTATGTAGAACAGATTTCTCAGTCCTTTGCTTTCTTTGTAAGATTTGTTCGTACATGTACATATTCCTCTGTCATTTTCCTTCCAGAGCATATCTTCCTCCTTCCTGAAGATATCACAGTAACTTTTTTCCACAAAAAATTTAAAAGAAATTTCAGCAAATCTAGATTGCCAATTCCAGACTGATTGATAACCTAAAGAATGAAATTGCAACAGTCTTATTTCTGCCTATTTTTCAGGCTTCTGTTCTTTTCTAACCTCTCTAAAAAGAGTTCTTCATTTATTTCCAGAATTACTACCCATCTCAAAGTTTATCCTTCAAGATACCTGGTTCATTACCTCTGAGTTTCAACTATTCAGCTCTTATTAGGACTATTTTTTTCATTAGTAGTGAGCATTTCATTAAAAAAAAATAACATAAGAGATTGTGCAATTTGTTTTTGGTTCCTGAGTTTTGTCTTTCACTACAGCAAAAGCTTTTTGAGTAAAGCAAAAATACAAGGAAAAACAAACAAAAAATAATAAAATAAAAAATATATACATATCGCATTATATTGAGTTTAGTTTAAGTCATAATTAGTGCAAGTCCCATTCATCTTCCTTTGAATATTATTTCTGTGGATTGTCACAGCTGAGAATCAAGTCTTACGTTATATATTCAACACCAAGAAATAGACTCTACAAAGATACTTACAAAATTTCAAATACTGAATAAATTTTGATTGAAAGCACCTCTTATTCCCAGTAGTATAATATCATCTTCTTTCGTAGATAAATAGCACTATATGTGTAAACAAATAATATGTTATGATAATTGAAGGTTATGGGTGTTTGTCTCCTTTCTAAGATTGTGCTCATCATAGGTGAAGCAAATTGACTTTTAATATACACAAAAGTATGACCTTGCTTACTATCTCTCATTAACTTAATAGTTTCTTCTAGTAGAATAACCTTTTTCATCGCTTAAGTAAATTGTTTCAATAAATCTAGTGTCCATAAGTTCACTTCTGTGAATTAGCTACTACTTTTTATTATTTTTTATTTTTAGGAAAAATTCAACATCTAAAAAATCTTTTTTTCTTTGTCATCTTCATCCTCCCTGAACTTAACTCATCTAGTGTTATCCAACTTAAAAGTGGTTACTTTACTTCCACAATGATGTGTCCACTGAGATAAAAATAATCCCACATTAGTTCTATGAATAAACATTTAACTGATTTCTTCCACAGTCTGTGAGTATGACCATATAAAAATAACTAAATAAGAGGTCTAAATGAAAATAACCATAAAATAATCTCCTCACAAAAATTTATCCAAATGTTTTGTTTCCACGGTAGTGAATGACATTAAAATCTCACACCAGGAGGTATACAAAGCACAGGTCTTCAGATGCAAAACTTTAGCAAAGTCCTAAGATAGGAACACTTGGTGCTTTCATCTTACATTTCCTTGATGCTAAGGGAAATCTTACAGAAAAAGAAGTATAATATATATGTGTCAGTCTCACTTCTGTGCCAGGAAAGACCGTGGAGTAGATCCTCCTAGAAGCTATGCTAAGGCATATGGAAGAGAAAAAGGTGATACAGGACATCTCACAAAGGGCAAATCCTGCTTGACCTACCTAGTGGCCTTTCATGATGGTATCACTGCATCAGTGGACAAAGGAAGTATACTGTTGTCATCTGTCTGGACTTCAGTAAGGCCCTTGAGCCTTTGGCAAGGTACCCCACCACATCCTTCCCTCCAAATTGGAAGGATATGGATTTGATGGATGTACAGTTCAGTGTCTGAGGAACTGGCTTCTGGATTGGGTCCAGAGAGTGGCAGTCAGTGGCTCAATGTCTGAATGGAGATTGGAGATGAGTGATGCCCCTGGGGTTCACTGCTAGACTGATACTCTGTAATATCTTCATCAATTACATTGACAGTGGGGTTGAGTGCACCCTCAGCAATTTTGCTGATGACACCAAGCTGTGGGGTGCAGTCAACACATGTGAGGGATGGGATGCCATCCAGAGTGACCTAGACAAGCTTGAAGTGGACCCAGGTGAACCTCATGAGGTTCAAAAATTCCAAATGTCAGGTCTTGTACCTGGGTCAAGGCAACATCCACTGCCAATACAAGCTGGAGGATGAAAGGAACCCTGACAAAAAAGGCATGAGGGTACTGGTGGATTGCAAGCTGGACATGAGCTAGTGATGTGCCCTCACAGGACAAAAAGCCAACCATATCCTGGTCTGCATCAAAAGAAGCAGATCAAGCAAGGGGATCCTGCCCCTTTACTTTGCACTGGTGAGGCCTTACCTGGAGTACTGCATCCAGATGTGGAATCCTCAGTATATGAAAGAGAGAGACCTGTTGGAGAGCATCCAGAGGAGGGCCACAAAAATGATCCAAGGGATCATGTCCTCTCTTATGAGGACAGGCTGAGAGAGCTGGGGCCCTTCAGCCTTGAGAAGACTCCAAAATGATGTGATAGTGGCCTTTCAGTATCTAAATTGGATCTACAGGGAAGAAGGGGTCAGACACTTCAGCAGGGTTTGTTGTGATAGAACTAGATGAAATGGTTTCAAGCTTAAAGAGGATATATTTAGGTTAGATGTAAGGAATGTGTTTTACAATGACAGTGGTGAGGCATTGGAACAGGTTGCCCAGAGATGTGGTTGATGCCCCAAAGAAAAGGCTGGATCAGGCCCTGGGCAACCTGAACTAGCTGTGGGTGACCCTGTTCGTTATGGGGCAGTTGGACTAGATGACCTTTAAAGGTCCCTTCCAAAGGTTCCATGATGCTATAGTTACCTTGATTTTCTACATAGGGAAATAATTGGTTAGAAAGAAAAATAAGGCTGCCACGGCATGTATATGCCATGATATAGATATGGACTGCAGCTTGCTCCACAACTATGGTGCCTTTATTATCTGTCCTTGGGGATGTACTAGAGTGGGCAGAAGCCTCTCTCTTCCTTTCTCAGATTTTTTTTTTTCAAAGGAATGCAGAGTGAATTAGTGGGGATCTCACTAGGGCCCAGTATGAAGCATGGTTATGCTACACATAATTCTGAGATTAAAAGAATCAAGAAGTGAAGTGATCGGCCCTGCACAAAGGCATTCAAAGACAGGATGATAACAATATTTTATGTTGCTCACTGGAACTGCAATATCTCACTTCCAGTTCCTCTTTACAGCCTTCTCCAATGGGAGCTGTTCCTCTATTAGACAATACTAGATGAGTTTTCTACTGCTATATTGTTAGCTTATTTGCTAGCTCTTTAAAGAGCCCCCTTGTACAGTCTATTTAATGCTTTCAAGGTATAATTCAGCTTTTATTGCTATCACTGTAATAATTCATCTGGGTTTCTAATGTAAAACTATCTCTGTCTTGCAACAGATCCCTACTGGTTGAGTGGAAAATTGAAAATTCACAACTGAACAAAAGTAATATCTCAGAGTTATTATGAATTCTGCTTGAAAATGGTGCCATTTAATTACCAAGACAAATATATTCCCTGATACAATTCTGTTCATCCTGCTAGAGAATTGTATTGAGAATGAAGAAGGTAGGAGTTTTTCAGGGCTTTTTTTTTTGTTGTTTTTTAATTCTATTTGCAAGTAGAATTGATCTGTTCTGTCCATGCTTTTGTTTCTTACACTGCTGTGTGCTAACCCCAGAAGACAATTAAGCACAATACAGCCCCACACTCACTCTCCACAGCAGGATGAAGACAACCAGAAGTAAGCAGTACAAGCCAGTACAAGGCAGGCAGTTGCTTTCTCCTTTCTTTACCTTTCATAATGAGATATTACTGATTCACATTCTTGATTTTGTATTATAGGCATATGAGGACTTAGCTGATTTTATCAGACAGTATTCCAATAAATGGACCTTATAAGCAAAGGCCAAATTAAGACAGAAATGTTTTGTGTACACTCTGTGAGAAATTAGTAGTGAAGTTGAGATCAGTATTATTTACTTTTTTATTATTTTCAGATAAAAAAAAATTGAGTCAAAATATCACAAGTTAGTGCTCGTGGTTAAGTTGAAATGTAGTATCTGATTTCACAAGAAGAGGAGCGCCTGCTACTGTAACTAAAGCTAATTGGAGTTATAGAAGATTACAAATTAGAAAACTTAAGGAATTTAAAATGAATGAATTCCTTTGGGATCACATGTAAAATATCAATTTCTATTCTCAGATAATTTCTTTTACAAGCTTTTGTCTTCCCTTCCTCAACTTTTTACTGGATATCATTAGAACTTAAGACTACTAAGTCATTAATGAGCTGGTTTTGTTTTATTCAACATAATGCTTGTCTGAGAAGGAGCAAGGATTTCCACTAAGCTTTCCAATTCTGAGGCTACTGCCCTCTAAACTTTCTTCCCAGTTAGAGCTTGGCAGGAAAGGCAAGAGGCTCAATTTACTGCAACTTTATTCAGAGCAGATGGAGGCAGATGAAACTATAAACAACAAAGTAGCTGGGCATAGAGTTAACTAAAACATTAAGTGAAACTGCTAAACCTGACACGAGGACTAAAGATGCACTTCTAAAGACATTGCTGTTGAATTAAGCACTGCTAAAAATGAGGAGCTGATTTCAGAAGACAATAAAAACAGTTAAAAAATCAAACATTTTAAGAGTATTAAATAAAAAGTGTTAACTTAATTTAGAAAAGTGTCACATTACTTGCTCTAATGAGCCTTAGAAATTGTGGTTTTAATGTGTTCTTTACTTTGATCATAAAAGAAAATGTGTAAAATTTATCTCTGGAAAAAAAGTACCTTTAATCATGAGACAACTGTTTCTTTTTAGGTATCATAAACCTGCCTTTGATTTTAGCTGCAAAAAAAAAAGGTGAATTAAAAAGTCTGATTTTGGGGAAAATCTTTTTAGAAATTCCATAATCATTGTTAAGATACATTATGTTTTAAGAAAATTGGATACTGATTAGATGTGATGGCAACAATGGCTGCTGCCTTAAATGAACTATAGTAGAAAATATGGTTTAGGTATAGTAGCTCCCAGAAAGCAAATTAAAATCAAACAAGAATGTATTCTTCACACACAACTCCCTCTCTCTTATTCTGATGGCCAGGTTGATGTCACACCTGAAAGTTTGATGAAGACTGAAATTCGTGGAAACCACTATACTATCTCACTAAGTTATGTGTGCCTTGAATTCATAATGATACCTTTAACAGAAATGGTTAGAGAATGGAGAATGTGAAATTTATTTCAATAATTTCTCATCCAAGACATAGCATGAATAAAAACTGGGCCAAATCAATCCTTCTTTTTCTTTTACTATTATTTTTTCTTAAGTGATGGAAACTATTTCTGATGCATTAATATTTGATTGTAATTTCTCTATAGCGCAGTTTCCCCATAACCTTTGAACATTATCATATAATGATGATTTCCAAAAAGAGGGATGCTAAATAAAATTAAATTTTATGTGAACAAAAAGAGCATTCCAGATTTTAATATTGCTCTTTCAAATACTGTAAATATACTTCCATCAGGATGAGATCATTAAGAGAGAAAGCTGCTTGGTTTCACAATTAGTATATAGAACAGGAAAAAGCTAAATTGATTGTATCATATAGTTGTAACATTGTAAGTCCTGTTATGAACAAATGAGTGTGTTGGAGTGACATTAATTAACATTACCATGTGGAGAAATTATGCCATCCATGTTTTTTTAGGGAATACAAGAATGGAATGTTAATTGTAAAGCTGAGAGGCAGGTCAGGAGATGGAGAAAATGGCACACCAATAGATTAAATTCCCAAAATCTCAAAAATAAAATCCAGATGAATAGCAACTGCAGATTGTTTAGTCACAGGGACATATGGCATCATACAAAATACTGAAACTGAATGATTAAACAGACAGACTGAACATTTATATGCAAGGTACAGAACTTGCAATCTATTTAAATTCAAGGACAAATACTAATGCTAAAAGCTAATGAAATCTGAAGATCATTCCTGGAAGCAATAGACAAAATTTTATGACGCTGAATAACTTGATTACCTCAATTAGTTAGATAACATTGTTTCACCAAAATTTACTTTCAAGAGTCATTGGTGGCTAGCAAAATGGGCCAAGTTATATATGTATACGTATGTGCTTTTAATTGCAGAATCACAGAATTGTAGGGGTTGGAAGGGACCTCTAGAGATCATCTTGTCCAACACCCCTGCCAAAGCAAACTCCCTAGAACATGTTGCACAGGTAGGCATCCAGGTGGGTCTTGAACATCTTCCAGAGAAGGAGACTCCACCACCTCTCTGTGCAGCCTGTGCCAGTGCTCCGTCACTCTCACTGGGAAGAAGTTCGCACACACATTTCTGCGGAACTTCCTCTGCATCATTTTGTGGCCATTTCCCCTTGTCCTATCATGACACAGTGCAGAGAAGAGACCAACCTCGTCCGTTCGCTTCCTGCTCATTAGATACTTATATATATGGATCAGATCCCCTCTGAGTCTTCTTTTCTCAAGGCTGAACAGACCCAAGTCTCTCAGCCTCTCCTCATAAGGGAGGTGTTCCATGCCCTTTATCATCTTTGTAGCCCTCCTCTGAACTCTTTTGAGGAGATCCCAGTCTTTTTTGTACCAGGGATCCCAGAACTGAACACAATACTCCAGGTGAGGCCTCACCAGGGCAGAGAAGAGGGGGAGGATCACCTCCCTCGACCTGATGATCACAACACACCCTGGGGTCCCATTGGCCATCTTGGCCACCAGGGCACACTGCTGGCTCATGGCGAACCTGTCACCCACGAGGACACCCAGGTCCCTCTCCTCAGAGCTCTTCTCCAGCAGGTCATCCCCCAGTCTGTACCAGTGCATGTGGTTATTCTTCCCTACCTTCAAGACTCTACACTTGCTCCTGTTAAACCTCATTCTATTCCTTTCTGTCCAACTCTCCAGCCTGTGCATGTCTCACTGAATGGCAGCACAGCCTACTGGCATGTTAGCCATACCTCCCAGCTTTGTATCATCAGCAATCTTGCTGAGGGTGGTTCTATCCCCTCATCATGGTCATTGATGAAGATGTTGAACAGGACCGGACCCAACACTGACCCCTAAGGAACACTGCTAAGTACAGGCCTCCAACTGGACTCCGTGCCACCAATCACAACCCTCTGAGTTCTGCACCAGCCAGTTCTTCGTCCATCTCACCATCCACTCATCTATTCGACTCTTCCTCACCTCCATTATAAGGATGTTGTGGGAGACAGTGTCAAATGCCTTGCTGAAATCAAGGTAGGCTACATCCACTGCTCTCCCGACATTCACCCAGTCAATGATGACATCATAGATGGCTACCAGGTTTGTAAAACTTGACCTCCCCCTGATGAACCCATGCTGGCTACTGACAACCTTCTTCTCTTCCAGCTGACTTGAAATGGCATCCAGAACAAACTATTCCATCACCTTTCCAGGGACGGTGGTGAAGCTGACTGGCCTGTAGTTACGTGGATCTTCCTTCCTGTGCTTTTTGAATACTGGAGTGGCACTGGCTATCCTCCAGTCTTCAGGTACCTCTCTCATTCTTCAAGACCTCTCAGAGATGACAAAGAGCAGTTCAGCAATCACCTCTGCCAGGATGTTGACTAGACGCCCTCAGACCATCTCCACCCTCACCAGAAGAGAGCCTTTCATTCCTCAGACTCCCACTTACCTCCAGGGCCTAAGGTTCCTGAAGGGGGGTCCTAACAGTGAAGAAAGAAGTGAAGAAGGCATTCAGGATCTCCATCTTCTCAGCATCCCCTTTTACCAGAACACCTCCCTCATTTAGTAGGGGACCCACATTCTCCATAGTCTTTCTTTTACTGTTGACATACCTAAAAAAGCCTTTCTTATTATCCTTTATTTCCTTTGCCAGATTCAATTCTAGGCTGACTTTAGCCTTTCTCATAATAGTATTATCACCAATAGTATATTTATATGTGTATAAGAAAAAAAATATATATATACATATTGTTTATTCTTGATGACTAGTATCTGATTGTTAACAATGTTGCTGCTACAACAGAAAGAATTGCTGATTCCAGCAGAGCTACTGCTTACTTTAAACAGACATTTCAATTCATTTAACTGTCATCATTGTAGTATCTGAATAAACCATATGAAGACTAATATTCTTGACAATAATAAAATTTTTTAAAAGTTAAAAATCAATGAAATACACTACGTAGTACAAGAGATGCTCTTTTTCATTAGCATGGACCTGTCAGTGAGCTATGAATTCTTTCCAGTACTTACTAGAGAGGAAAATGAGCTATTTGGTCAGACTTTAAGACATTCACAATCTATGTCTTATTTCCTGTTCTTTTAGTTACTTTTATTTTTCTCAGTTAGCATATGAAGTAAATAAAAATAACATGAGACAGACAGATGCAGGAAAAACACCTACTTCTACTAATAATTGTTGTCTGTAAATATTTCACATATTTTTTTCTCCTAGATGAAGCCTTGACACCTCTGAGGCCAAAGAAAAAATATTTTATTAAACTATTTCCAATTTTTGTGATATGTTTGCTTAGGAATTTTTTAAGAATATTTTTGACTACTGCTATTTATATACTTCTATCCTTTAATAGGCATGAATATTTAGCCATAAGCTGTTTCTCTGCAGTGACTGTTTGCACATGTACCATATGTTCTTTATTATAGACAGTTCTATAATATTATAGGCTTTTTTTGTTTGTTTTCTGTTTGATTTGCCATTTTTAATCTAGTTTGATAATGTTTACATTTTATGTAATCATGACTATAGCAGAATGTTTTTACACCAGCACACATAAGATAACTTCTTGAGAGGATTCCAGACAAATGCTTATAATAAAATCAAATAGATTTGAAAAGTCTAACTTATAGTTAACATTTTTTGCCTCATATTCACTTTTTAGCATTAACTGTGTACTGTACTGAGTATGATCTCCTATTGAGTTATTTAACAAACTTGAAATTTCTATCTAAATGTTCTTTTTGATTTTCCTTCCTAAAATCTCATATATTTCTCAAAGCATACAGAGAAGTTTTATTGGAATTTTTTCCTGGAAGTATTAACTACAGCATAGGAAGTTCCACATGAATGTGCACAATAACTTCTTTATGGCAAGAGTGATGTAGCACTGGCACAGGCTGCCCAGGGGAGATGTGGAGTCTCCTTCTCTGGAGATATTCAGGATTCACCTGGACACCTACCTGTGAGACCTGGTGTAGGGAACCTGCTTTGGCAGGGGGATTGGACTCGATGATCTCTAGAGGTCCCTTCCAAACCCTACAATCCTGTGATTCTGTGATTCTATGTTGCACAAGGTGGCAGCTACACATACTCTCCAGTAGTGTGACTATTTTCAAGCAGTAGTCACCTCAGATCCACATGTTCCAATCAAACATTTTGCATAAACTTATGAGGAAATTTGTCACTGTTTATGCATTTTGCAAGAAAGATTTGAAAACACTAACTAAAAAAAAAATATAAACTCATTAATGACTGAAAAAAATCAATCTGTGTAAATGTGCTAATAATAGCATCAGTAATAAACTTTCTCATTACATTTCATTTTTTTTTATGGCACTCTTTCTTCAAGAGGATGCAGGATGAACACACTGCACCCATAATAGTTGCATGTCAATCTAATAGACACTGCACTTAAAGGAGTTTTTCTTTCTGCACTAGATGAGAAACTATTTAAACTTAACACTTTCAAGCTGGGCAGATAAGGAGAAACATAGGTATTGGCTCATCATCAGCTGGACTATTTTTGGTCTTTTTCCATTGATCTTTTTGTTTGTTACCACTTTGCTGTAAACAGCTGAGCTGAAAACTTTGGCTGGTATTTCTACATGGGCAGCTTAGAAGCTGATGGGTTAAGCTTCTTAAATTCCGATCTCTGCTTCCTTGAACACTACTCTGAGTGGAATATATGTAAATGTGCATTAATGAACACATAATTTATTCATCCAGTGGATCACAGTTATTGAGAAATAAAGATTCAGAGGTTACATTGGAAAATACAGGTTAGTGGTTGCTGTAACGTGAAGTTGAGAAGATGAAACTGACTCTTTCAAAAGAGAATGAAATTAATTTAAACAAGCTCTGAATAACTAATGATCACATTTTGGTCTACAGTGGTAGTGGTTTTTCCAGAAAGCAGGTCTCTTATGAGAACTCCATTTGTCAGGATCAGAATGTGCTGAGCAGAATAACATACCTCATTTGCTTTCTGTGATTTTGGGTCAAAACTTGAGAAGAAAAGCTCTAATAATTTCTGAAATATTGATTCGCTCTCTCAGTCTAAATCCTTCTCCTGATTCAGCTTCAAATGCTGAAAGAAACTACAGCATAAGCACTCTCTACTTCTACTCAAATACCTCCATCATTGTCCACTGTGATTAAAATTCTCTGTGAAAAAAAAGATCTTTTTTGGAAGTTTGGGAAAGAGTTGCTTACACAGAGTAGCTACATTAATACCAATTTCACTCCCAACATGTAGTGCTGTCAACACTAGAAATACAATTCATATGGCTAATAAGTGTAAATCCATTTACCATTAATTTACTACTCCCCAGACACCTTTTCTTTTGTCAGCAACTTAACTATTATATAATACATGAATGACAATAGAGAAATGAATATTCTTTTTTTAAAATATATGATTTAATCTTCTGAGTAGCTACATAGTGCCATATAAAATTCAAGAGGGAATTTTTGCTCCAAGTGATGAATTATATCACATTCTAAATGAATTTCTTCTGCCATTTAGATTTTTGAATGCATAGCAATCTACATGATATAGTAGAATATGCATATTTTCCACACCAATTTGCTAAGAACTAAAGTTCGTAAAGAATATATCACTAATTCCAGTATTAACTAGACTGAACCATGGAATCTAGGATAGAAAGTAAAAGGACTGTGTAAGAATCTCTCTCTAACCTGTAATTAAATCTCCCCTCTTCTAGTTTAAAGCTATTCATCCATACCCTATCACTATCAGACCAGGTGAACAGCCAGCCTTCTTCTTGTTTAGAAGCTTGATTTAAGTACTGGAAGGTAACAATGAAGTCTTTCTGGAGTCTTTTCCAGGCTGAACAAGCCCAATTTCCTCAACCTCTCTTCATAGGGGAGGTGCTCCAGCCCTCTGATCATCTTTGTGGCACTCCTCTAGATCTGCTTCAACTGCCCTAGTTCCTTCTTGTACTGGGTACCTCTGGCCTAGATGCAGTACTCCAGAAGAGGCCTCACGAAGGCAGAGTACAAGGGGACAATCACCTCTCTCTCCCTGCTGGCAACCCCTCTTTTGATGCAGCCCAGGATACTGTTGGCCTTCTGGGCTGCAATTTATACTTCTGGCTCATGAGCAGCTTTCCACCACTAGGACTCCCAAACCCTTCTCAAAGGGGTTCTCCCATTTTGTGCTCATATTATTATTCCCCCCTCTGCTGCAGAATATGCTTGCAATAATACTGATTGTCTTGGGAAAGCTAAGGAGACTGATTTATCCAAGGATTATTTTATCATTAAGAAGTTCTTTGCTCCTATTTGGTTGTTCAGCTGTCAAGGCTTTCAGATGAATTTATATCATCTAGAAGAAGCTAGAAAACTATATTTACCGATCATCAAGTGGTCCTAGGTAGTAGAAAATGCCAGATACCTCCTAAGTGGCATGCCACTGATGATTTTAGTGAGGGCAAGTCCCTCTGTAGACATGTTCTTGGTCTCCATTTACCCTTGAAGCAATCTTCTTGATTTAAGCAGAAACCTAATGCTCAATTGCCAAAGATAAGACAGAAGGATTGGACAGAAAGTCCAACAGAAGTCCAGATGGGAGATCTATGGGACATTTCTTTATTCTACCATTGCTACTTTTTTCTTTCCCAAACTAGCAAGATGCTTAATGACCTCATTAGAATACAGAATAATATTTATATTTTATCAAAATGGCTGTTAAACTAACTGCAAAACCTTTTAAAGAGACACTTGAAGAGTTAATGAAGCTAGGTATCAATTAAGTAAAAACCTTTGTTCAAGTTATTAAGCATTAAAATAAAGCAAAGAGCAAATAGACAGCTACTCTTTAAAAAGATAGTGCATATCATGGTGTAGTAAATATTTTTAGACAGGAGCTTGTATATTTTTTTTTAAAGGAGAGAGACAGTGACATCTCAAGATACTATGTCTTGGCTTTCCTATACATCATAAGGGATACAGTCTGCTTAATCCTGGAGCTCAAAAGTTTTTCCCTGAGCAAGACATTTCCACAAAGGTAGAAAAGCAGAGAGAAGATAATACTAAATGCATGCACATGAATATGTGTACTGCTCTTTTTAAAGTATTTCTCTATTTTTTTTCATTTTCCAAATAAAAATTGTACTTTTCCTTGACAGTTCTTTTGCTAGCTCAGCTGATAAGACTCTAGTGTGAAACTGTCTTGAAGATGACAGGCTCAGAAATTGATTCCAGTAACTAAAAATGTTTCAGCTAGAATTAATTGTCTAGGGTAGACCAAGCTCAGATTTGTGAAAGAGTGTGCATAACAGTTTCTTTCTACTGTATTTCTTAGCAGTGTTCATAGCAATTTTCTTGCAAAATCTATACATTGCCTCCTTTTTTCTTTCATTCACTTATGAAAAGATTGTTTTTGTTTTTTTTTTATATAAGAACCTGAACATATTGCATGAAAATCTTATCTCTAAAATGAGCTCTCCAACTTAAACATTATAGGGTTATCTGTTTTTATGAGATTCAGTACTGAAATTCATTTCTACCAATAATGCTAATTAAGTGACTCCAAATTATTCAGTAATTTAAATATTGTTGTTGCTGCTTAGTGTGTGCGTTGCTTTATTTATTTATTTATTTTCTAATAATCTATCCATAGAAGAATTCTGACTCCAGTAGGAAAAATGTTCTGTGTAAGAATTGTTAAGCTTCAGCTTACATTATATACAGCTTCCTGTTTTTTTTTTTTTTCCTGATTTTATTTTGTGTTTTAGAACATAGGATAAGTTATACTTAATTTTTTTTCAGTGTGGGAAGGAAACTGAATTTAGGTAATGACTTTTTGGAATACTACTCTTCTCAAAGAAAAAAAGAAAATAAATTGACATGGTGATATTCAAATAAATGTGCAGATAGACTGGCCTAAGGTGGGATAGTTCATCTTAAAATTTGAGAGTTATCTGAGCTCTCACAAGGAGAGAAGTCTATGACTTTGTCTTGAACATAACAGAGAAAAATGCCACTGGAAGAACTAACTTTCAACAAAAAAAGATAAAATTTTCAAAGCATTTTAAATAACTGGAAAATCTTTGAAGTTGAGATAGATTCTGATCAATCCACAAACAATAGACTATTCCTATTCATGATTCCATGACAAGAAATGAGAGGATGAATGCTATGTAGGGGTAAACTCTATGGTGTAGACTACACAAAGGGAAACACAAAAGTGGAAGAAAAAATGAGAACAAAAAGGAAGAACAGAAAATGAATGACAGTAAAAAAAATATTATGAAGATGGTAAATATTAAGTAAGAGTAGCAACACAGAATATTGCTTTCCAATACAGATATATATTTCAATTTCAATCCAGTGTGAATAACTATTTTAACAGAATAAACATATAAAATCATTAAATTTTCATTTTTACAAGTACATTAATATAATCATAGAACACCCCAAATTAAAAATCTAGACATGGACAAAAATATCTTCGGTATTAGTAGAGAAAGAAATACTGGCAGACAATCAATAAAACAAATAAACATTGTGACTGTGAGAACCTTGAACTTCCCAGATATGGATAGTACAAAATGCACTGTTAATAATAGAGCCCTAATATTATTATTTGGCTTCACAACTTAAAGCCTAACAGCCAAGAGAATAAGATCTCTAGTGCCAAAAATTCACAAGAACTTAGTTTAGAATTTTCATAGATTTAATAAATACATCTGTAGAGCTTGCCAGGCAAAAAGATGAGACTCACTATACTGTAGTTCTCTTTCTTGAATATGGGAATGATGTTTCTCTTTTTACAGTCACTAGGGACTTTTCTTGACAGCCATGACTTTTCAGATATGATGGAGAGTGTCTTGGCAACCACACTGGATAGTTTCTTCATACGGGGATGCATGTCATCCTCATAGACTTGTACACATTCAGCCTACGAGGTGGTCTTGAACTACTCTTGGTTCTACTCCTCTACTCTACTCCTCCACTCTACTCTTGGCTCTACTCCTTCCACATTTACCATCACTGAAATGGGAAATCACTCCTCAGTGCACATTCACAGCTTTGTCAGAATATTACTTCGATGCTTTGGGGTGCAGACTAAAATATTCTTTCACTTTTTTGATTATTTTGAAGATACTGGGAACCTAAAAATTAACAGCTGGAAAGAAATGGATTTGATGTAACTGCGTTATCAGAAAGCAGTTAGAGAACTAGGACATCTAACTTACATTTCAATAATACACTTGAAGTAGCTTCCTATGGGAATATACTAAACTGCAAAAGATGGAATTAGTCTGATTTAGATAAGAATAAAATCTAACTAAAGGGAAAACATCCTAATTCTGTTATTATTTTTATAACATGTTTGTATTGAGTGACAACTATACTAAATTCTTTGTTTACAAACATAATCCCATTGCTGATCTGAAGTTCTTTCATAAAAGCTGTTTTAGGATATTAGGAGAATCAGAAGGGATCAGAGTGCTGTACTCCTTACAAAATGACATTTGAAATGCTGATGGCTAATTACGCAGGACTATCACAAAATCTCAGACAAAATACACTAGAAAGTGTAGTCGAGATGATAAGCATTTTAATTGTCAGATCTTTCATGCTTACAAACAAACCAATTTTTGTCAGATTAGTTGTCAAATTCCTCGTATGTGGTAAGCCCTGTGATCATTAAGCCCTACTTGTAGACATGGTAAACTGGCATATTTGCCTTGAAATTAGTGAAGATGCACAGATTCACAGAATCTGTTCTGCAGTAACTCTGCTCACTCATGACACATACAGTTCACGTGGACAGAACTCTTCAAAAGTGAACAAGATTATTTTCAGGAAAAAATAGTGTTTCTTTGAAATGACCACTAAGTCATATGTTCGATAAAAAACTTGTACAATCAATCATATAACTGGAGCAAAACTTACTCTGCCTAGTCACTGGGGAATATTATTTTGAAAGTTGCTAACTTCTTTCCTTGCTCAGCTGTTGCTGCCTTTCCTAACCGATGGCAGCTTATTTATTTATTTATTTCTTCCAGCTCTTCTGGCTGTAGTTTTTTAATGAAAAATAATGGTCTGTTGCTGTATCATTTACATTACTGAAGCCTCTTTCCTCATCTGGTGCCCATATTTTCAGATCCTTTGCTGTTGTCTTGATATCAAACTATGCGTGGTAACAAGGCACATCTGGCACCACAGTCATCTCACCCAGTGAGCTGAGAACAACATAACAGGCCAGTCTTGGGGCCTGCAGAGTTACCAGGAGGTATACTTAGCATAAGCCTTGTGGCCTGTAGTTACTGATGACAGTACTACTCCTCTGAATTGGTGGGTTTAAGAACCCTGTTAGAGGTAGGCTGATTCTTTTGAGTATAAAAGACTACTGATACCTTTAGCGTGCTGATTCTTTTGAGTATAAAAGACTACTGCTGTGGATAAATGTTCAGGATGCTTCTTTCATCACTTGTCTTTCAGGACATCAAACAAAACCAATTAATGTGTTGCAATATTGGTTTTAGAATTTCTTGAGGCTGAAAGCTATCGAAACTGTTATCGTGATTATTTTTTTTTTTTAATTCAGCTTATTTGAAGACCTAACGTAAGGATTTTGTAACATGCAGGATTGTCATGAAAGCTCATCTAGTGCAATGAGGAAGGAAATTGCTTATCCAGTTCTGGATAAAATACAGTAAAATTGTTTCCTGGAACAGTGAATTGACTGACTCTATTTTTACACATAATATTTGCTTTTCCATTTTCATTATCACTGGTTGTGTTTTTTAGATACTGCTGTATCTAAAAAATAGATACTGCTGTGTGGTATATGAAGAAAAAGATTCCATGAAAGAATTCTTCTATTGAATGTATACTTATTTCTGGTCTTGGATTAATAAAACCTGTCAAATAACTGGATTTTCTTCTTTCTACTCACATTGGAATTGTCTGTCTTTTTTTCATTGTATTTATGTCTTCCAGTCATGTAGTTATTTCAGTCAACCCTGATAGACTTCAAACACTTTGCTTACACCTGACTTAGCTATATACATCTTTAATTGTAACTAAAGGTTGTGAAGTCACAGTTTTTTTAAGTTTCTTACTGAAATGTAACTGTAATATTGAAGAGAAATAGCTATTTTTCATTAGTTAATGCATTTTATGGATGAATAACATATTGTCAATCAAAATTGATTTTTTTTTTCATTTAGAATGCTAAACTGCTGAGGTAGATTGCTTTTTTATGACATTAGTGACTGCAGAGAATAAACTTTTATAAGAAGCTTTTAAATGAAAAACAGTTAAATGTTATAAAAGCATAATCATTGCTTTATATAAAATGGAGGTCAAAGCCCAATGACTGTTTTTGAGAATTACTGTACTTTACCCAGATTTGCAGAAATAATCCTAAATAATATGAATGTTTTCCTTTGCACGAGGCTTATCAGTTAAAGAAAGGACAATACTTTATTGTGGGATTTTTTTTAAACTACCATAAGCAGCTTTGTTATAGACACATAGAAATGACAGTTTTATGAATTAAATAAATATTTGTTAAGTGAAAGAGTGCTCTGAAAGCTTATTTAGATACTTTTTTAAGAAATATTTATGAAAAATCTTGACACAAATTAGCATACATTATTCCATTATTCTATGCAATATTTTAATGATTGTTAATTGAAGAAAATGTTATTAAATTGTCATCTAGGTCTTCTCAGAACTTGTACCACAGAGGGCAAATGCTGAGATATTGTCACATCTGCCATAGAAAGGTATATAAGGTCTGAGGAAAAATAAAACAGAGTAAATAATATTGTCAAAAGTAACAGTAATGGAGACTGATACTTAATGAAAATTTTCTAAAAGTACATGTACAGAGTAATCCATGATGAAAAATTTTATAGGACAAAAGTTGTTGACCTGCAGGTGAGGAGTGGAGACTTTCAGAACTTTTCTACGTGTCTGTATAATTCCTTCTTTTACTACTATATGGAAAATATCAATTTAGAAGTCTCTAATCCTTGAACAGTGTTCCTAGATGCTCCAGAAAAAAATAAAATAAAATAAAATCCTTCAATACAAGCTTTGTTTCAGATATTACAGTCATGCAAATATTGAATATAGAGAAAAATCCATGACTGTCTTTTTCCTAGTCATCTATCTGGAGGATCAAGGTAATGCAGCCCTGTGGCCAGTAGTTCAAGAGAATGAGCTGAAGAATGTCAAAAGAGTACATAACATTTAAAATATCTTGAGTCATAGGGACTAACAGGCAATGTAACATGACCTGCTCAAAGCAGCCATTATGGTGATATGAATGATTGAGAGAGAACTGTTTTCAAAATATACACTATTTATTTTACTACCCTTCCTCCGGATGGTATTCTAAATGTCTAATTATTTTTTTATTTTATGGAAAACACTTGCCTATTTGAGGAAATAGCTCAGGTCTACAAAAGTGAAAAATCATCTTGCTTTTTGGATCTGATTTTATCTTCATCACTCACCCTCTCTGACTGCACTGCTAAAAGCTTTTACTGGTTCTGTTTCTTCACCAGTTAAACTGGAAATTCATTTTATGTTTCTTGAGATTCCTTCTACTCCCACAGAGGAAAATGTGATATTTTTCCTCCTTCACCTTAACAATTAGTAAAGAAAGTCTCTGAAATAAAGTTGATTTTCTTTCTTCTTTTCTTTTACTTCCTTCTGTGTTGAACCTTGTTGTTAGATTTAGGCCTAAATCCATCCATGTGTATGCCCTGGCTATGAAATTGTAAATAGAAACATTTTGATTTCAACAGGGTAGTCAATGAGGAGATTTGTGATGGTGTACACTGTTCACAGACATTGACTCCTGTGTGAAAACATTGATTCCACTTGCTAAATAAAGAATGTAAGCCTGAGCATGATCATATTTACTTTAACTAGGGCACAACTACTCAAGATACTATGTTTTGAAGCCTTGATAGATATAATGGGAGTGTAAGTTCATATCTGGCTCTAAAACACAACTCTTGTTGAAGAGACTTTTTTTCTTGTTTTGCAGTGTTAGCAGTCTACATTTATATGAATGACATTTCTTTATTGTAATAAGGAATGGGATATATAATGAGGTGTTCAAAAAATATTACATTTTCAGTGATGATGATTTTGCTTTTTTTATCATTTATAAGAAGCAGGAAAAGGAACATATTTTATGTTCTATTGATTTTCCAGTGAAGTAGAAGGTCAGGCAACTCCAGATTTTCTTCCTTTTGCTAATTTTTCTTGGTACATTTTTGCCCATTGAGATCCACTGCAAGAATTTTTAAAGATTTTTGTTTTTACCTAAAATCTAAGATGTTTGTTTGTCTTATGTTGGAACGCCTAGATCTCAGCATGACATTAAGGACTTAGGTATCTAAATCACTTATGAAAGTGGAACTTAGGTACTTCTGAAACTGTCTGAAAAATGTACAGGACCAAATTTGTTAAAATAAGGATAATTTGAAAGGTTTTATTTTTGAACATTCATTCAAAGATTTTCATGTTAGCTCAGGATGAATATGATTAGGAAAGACCTTTAAAAATGTGTTTCCAGGATATAATCTATTGTTCCAGAAACCTGTAACTCAAAGAATAACAGAATAAAATATTGCCTTTAAATATACTGTCCATAAGTGATCCGGTCAGTTTTATTGACTATCTCAATGCGAGTTATACGGTGGCTACTTTGCAGCTACCTGTCTTAACAAATACTGCCTTTTTTATCTTTTCATCTGCCTTTCTCTCGTCTTAGCTCTATGTAATCTGGAACTAAAAGGAGGTGATGTGGCACTGCTCTCTATTCTTTCACTAGTACTTATCTCCTTGGGTTTACAAAAAAAATAAAAGCCTGGTTTATAGTCACTCTGTTATTCTCCTCTTTACAAAATATTTTAAGAAGGTGAATTCTTTGTCACTGTGCTTCTATGTGTGTTTGAAGTAGTTATCATAGAATAGCTGGAAGTACCCTTAAAGATTGTGTAGTTTCAACCACCTGCCATGGATGGTGATCCCTCACAGTAGCCGGTGCTGCTCAGAGTCCAGCTTGGCCTTGAACACTCCCAAAGATAGGACATCCAATGTTTCTCTGTGCAGTCTGTTCCAGTGCCACACAACCCATTGAGTAAAGAAAGTAATATCTAATCTAAATCTATGCTCTTTTAGTTTAAAACCCTTACTTTTAATTCTATCACTGCTCTCCCTGATAAAGAGTCTGTCCCCATCCTTCTTGCAGGAGGGCCACTATGATGTCTCTCCAGATCCTTCTCTTTTCTATACTGAACAACTTCAACTCTATTAGCCTGTCTTCACAGGATAGGTGCTTCAACCCTGTGATTATCCTTGAGGGCTTCCTCCAGACTCATTCTAACAGATCCCTGTCTTCCTTACATGAGTGCCTCAGAACTAAATTACAACAGTGATTTATAAGAGATTATGAATGCGTTGTCACCTCATAATTTTGCAATGAGCAGTAAACCAGTTATATTTGAGTTCTGAAGAGTAACAAATAGTTAATAATTGAACCTATGGCGGACTTCAGGAGACTTGACTTTGATCTCTCCTGGGACCTTCTTGGAGCTATCCCATGGGCTAGGGTGTTAGAAAGTAAGGTGGCCTGTGAGAGCTGGTCAGCATTTAAACAGCACTTATTCCAAACTCAGGATCGGTGCATCCCTGTGAGTAAGAAATCAGGCAAGGGTGGAAGGAGATCTGTGTGGATGAGCAAGGAGCTCATGCATAAACTCAAAGGGAAGAGAAAGGTCCATGAAGGCTGCCCAGTGAGACTGTGGAGTCTCCTCTGGAGGTGCTCAAGACCTGCCTGGATGCCTACCTGTGCAACCTGGGCTAGGGAGCTGCTTTGGCAGGGGGTTGGACTCCATGATCTCTAGAGGTCCCTTCCAACCCCTACAATTCTGCGATTCTGTGATTTGTACTTGCCATAGATGATTATGTTGCATTTTTAGGATAAAATTTCATTAACTTCTAATGAGTACTAGAAAAAATGTACATTAAAACTTTTCTGAAAAGTGATTTGTATTCTACTAAAATTATCCTGTATATAAAGTAGGAGAATTTCACTCTACATTCAATCTCAGTTATATTCTGTCATTTTCCTAGTGAACATTTAGGAGAAAAAAGTCAGTATTTTTAATCTTGTTTTTATACCTACTTTATATAAATTCTCCTAAGCAGTGTTAAAACAGTATTATATTAATTACATGGTATTGATGAGAGACTAACGGACAAGCTATCCAACCAAAATTGACTAAAGTTATAAAGACAGACTAAACAGAAAGAAACTGAAAGACCAAGCACTAATAGTAGTTAGCTTAAAAACTGTTCTGAATATTTTTATCAGTTCAGCAGCTTTTCTTCCTAACTTACAGTAACTCATTTGAAGTTTATCACTGGTTCCTATTTGACCACAGAAATTTTCACAAATATATCTGATATATGTACCAGTTGATTCAATGTAGTTCATCTACATATTCATTTGGATTGGGCGAGCTAATATTTTAAATCACAATAAACAATAACATAGGTAAAAGCTTTTATATTCAGTATAATTAACTGTCATTTTGAAATGTAACATTTTCACCTGAAGTAATGTTCGATGTCGAGACTGCTGGCTTGGCAGTCTGATTCATATCACTTTAGCTAAACAGATGGACTCTCTGTTCAATCAGTAGAGAAAGTATGTGCCTCTGAAGAACAATTTTAGATAATCTCAGTGATAGAAATATCCATAGAATGATATAATACCTTCAAGGACTGCACAGGGACTTGTCTAGATCCAGAGAATAGGAAATGAAGTATTGAGTAAATTATAGGTTCATAGGTTCATAGGTTCATAAGGTTGGAAAGGACCTACAAGATCATATAGTCCAATCATCCTCCTATCACTATCCCTACCCAACTACTAAATCAAATCCCTTAGCACCTCATCTAAACGCTTCTTGAACAGTGCTAGGGATGGTGCCTCAACCACCTCCCTAGGCAGGCCATTCCAGTGCCTGACCACTCTTTCAGAAAAAAAATGTTTCCTCAGGTCTAATCTAAATTTTCCCTGGCGCAACTTGTGGCCATTCCCTCTCGTCCTGTCATTATTTATCAGGGAGAAGAGGCCCACCCCCTCCTCACCACAACCCCCCTTCAGGAAGTGGTAGAGTGCAATAAGGTGATCGGCCGTACCAGAGCTGAGTACAGGGGGATGATCACCTCCCTGCTCCTGCTGGCTACACTATTTCTAATACAGGCCAGGATGCTGTTGGCCTTCTTGGCCACCTGGGCACACTGCCGGCTCATGTTAAGCCGAGCATCAACCAACACCCCAAGGTCCTTTTCCTCTCTACATTCTTCAAGCCATTCTGCCCCAAGCCTATAGCATTGCATGGGGTTATTGAGGCCAAAGTGCAGGACCCGGCACTTGGGCTTATTGAACCTCATCCCATTGAGCTCAGCCCAGCTGTTCAGCCTATCCAAATCCCTCTGAAGGGCCTCCCTACCCTCCGGCAGTTTGACACATCCTCCCAACTTGGTGTCATCTGCAAACTTACTGAGGGTACACTCAATCCCCTCATCTAGGTCATCAATAAAGATATTAAACAAGATGGGCCCCAAAACTGACCCTTGGGGGACACCACTCGTAACAGGACGCCAGCTGGACTTAACTCCATTAACCAATACCATCTCTAATGGTAGAATTCTAATTAGAATTAGCATATAGGAATGTGGAGTAAATATTTATCCTTCCATGCAGATTTTAATGTTAACCTTAGTTAGGGGAACTGCTTAGCAGTTTGTAATAGTTTCCTATGGGCCATCATATCATCATGGAAAATCCAGAGCCTTAAGTATATATATGTGTATTTATTTATTTATTTCCATGCCAGGAAAGGATGGAGAAAAGTTAGAACTACTACTTCATTAATGAATGCAGCCAACACAGGGACAGAATGTAACTGCTTGTATGCCACAGGAAGAACTGTATAACTTCTTATAGGAAGGAGATTGAGTAATGTACTTGTAGAAAGTCACAAAAAATTTTGGTGGACAGACTAAAAAGATGAGAACTAGATTTTGGTTTGGTAATGTCTTCACTTTGATTCTTCACAGTTACCTTTAGTGACTGCAACAAGAGCATCACTTTCATAGAATCAATCATAATATCACTCTGGTTGGAAAAGACCTCAAAGATCATCAAGTCCAACCACAACCTAACCATACTACCCTAGCTCTAATGACCCTTCGCTAAATCATGTTCCAGAGCACCACATCCAGTTTTTAAACACATCCAGGGATGGTGACTCAACCACCTCCCTGGGGAGTCTTTCCCAGGGCTTAACAACCCTTTCTGTAAAGAAGTGTTTCCTGATATCCCACCTAAACTTACCCTGGAACAACTTAAGGCTATTTCCCCTCATTCCCTCATTTCATGTGATCACTGAACACTGGCCTCATTAAACCTCTTTGGACTGTGCTGAAGCCTTATTCCCTTGGTGTTTCAAGGGACAGCTGGTACTGAATTACCAAATCCTTAGGGCACAGTTTAACACTGGCAGTATGCAGTGACAAGACATTACAAAAATGATGGTTTTATTTATGGTGTTTCAAGATTTTTAACAATGAAGTAATAATATTCAGAGGTAATTCACAGGGCCACTATTTTTTACAGGGGTAATGCTCAACATGTACAGTAAAATGTTTATCTTTGAATTATCAATTCCACCTATTTGCCTACTTTTAAGCATTTCTTAGCAATTTACTCTGCAGCATTTGCCACGGAGAAGGGCATCATGATTTATCTGCAGCTCTGAATACATTACTTGTTAACCTTTACAAACACCTAGTATGACTCATTCCATCTTATCACAGCAGACGTCAGTGGGAGTAAGCATCACTCAACAGGACAACCAGTTTGTACAAGATATAGGCACATGTACCAAATGTACCCAGATAAAAGAGTTGGTTAATTTTTAAAGTGTTAAAAAGGAACATGAACACAACAATACAGTCTGTGATGGGATTTGTGGCATATGTGTTGGTAGTCATACTGAGGGGTTCAAGTATTAAATGATAGCCTAAATAATGAACAAGAGAAAGATCCCTTCTAATTACCTCCTTTAAGTATCTCCCCTTTAATAAACAAATAAATAAATCATGTAACTTTGTAAGTTTGACCCTTAATTTATTTATTTTCTTTTTCATCCAGCAGTTCCAATGTTGTTTAACCAGTCAGTGCAGTTCCCCCTGAGTAGCATTTTGTTTGCTGCATTTTGCCACTTTCCTCTGCCTAATGCTAATTTACACAGTCTTGAGAAGCATAGTGCTTACACAGCTTAACTTTCAAGGAATTTGGCCATGCCACATTTTATAAACTTGTCATGCTTATTGAAAGTGGACATTTCCTGAAACATATCTATGTGGCTTGTGCTTTTGATTGAATTTATCGTTAGACTGGTACCTATTTTAAGACCAAACAAAATCTGTGGCAATCTGTGCTAAAATGGGTAAAATACCAGATTAGCAAAACAAAAAGCAAACAAAAAAACCTGATGAACATCCACAAATAAAGAAAAAAATAAAAATTCTGGAAATCATGTTCTCTTTCCCCCCTCTAGTTAAAATTACCCCATTAGGCCAGTTTTACATTAAACAAACAAACAAACAAATAAATAAATAAAAGAGCCTTTGGGAAAGTTTTCCACATCTGTTTTCAGAAATGGCTGGAAATGTTCCAGTGTAGCTATTAAAAGGAATGATCAGATATGGTCACCCACACAGATTTTTGTTAAAAAAAGTCTAACTGAAGAACTATGAGAATTCACGGCCTTTTGTGATGCTATTGGCACCCACTAGCTGATAATAAGTCATAAATAATTTTTTTTTAATCATGCCAAATGAGATTTTTTTTAATATGATTATTTATATACAGAATCCTTCAAATCAGAAGGGACCATAAAAGGTCATCTAGTTCCAACCCTCCTGCTATGTGCAGGGATAACAATAGTTACATTGGGTAGACCACCATCCAGCCTAACTTCGATTGTCTCCAAGGTTGGGGCATCCATCACCTCTTTGGACAATTGTTCCAGTGCTTCACTATACTTACTGTACAAAACCGCTCTCTTAAGTGCAATTTTAATCTCCCATCTTTCAGTTTGAAACCATTTCCCCTTGACCTATTGCAATAGACCCTGCTAAAGCATTTATTTTTTTTTCTTTCTTATAGCCCCCATTTAGATATTGAAAGGTCACTATCAGATCTCCCACAAACATTCTTTCTCAGATTGAAATGCCCCAGTTCTTTCAGTGTGCCCTCATAGGGAAGGATTTGCATCTATAATTGACATTATATCCTCTTTGTAAAATCTGATAGTTTTCTTAATAAAAAAGCAAGAAACATCTTTCTTCAGAACCAGCAAGCCATCAAATGAGATATTAGGAGATACATAAGTTTACATCTAGATACCTGAATTAGACTTTTGTTTCCTATAAACACATTAATGTTGAAGAAAGGCTATGAGATGTTGTGTGGTGATAGGACATGGGGAAATGGCCACAAACTGAGGCATAGGAAATTCCACACCAATATGCATGGGAACTTCTTCACAGTGCAGTGACGGAGCAGTGGCACAGCTGCACAGAGAGGTGGTGGAGTCTCCTTCTCTGGAGACGTTCCAGACCCGCCTGGACGCCTACCTGTGCAACCTGGGCTAGGGAGCTGCTTTGGCAGGGGGTTGGACTCGATGGTCTCTGGTGGTCTCTTCCAACCCCTACAATTCTGTGATTCTGTGTTATAATTTTAGATTTCCTATTTATAGAGACTCTCTAAATGGACTGTAGATAATAAAATAGCATTCTAAGTTAAATGCTCCAATCAAGGTTATGTGAATATTTTCTTACATTATCAAGGCCAAACGATGTTAGTCTATGCACAACTCTTAAGCTTTTCTTCTTATTTGCCTCTTTCCCAGTCTCGTTTTACTGATTGTGAGGATTTGACATATGTTATATCCACTTTATATCTTACTTTTTTGTTGTATTTATTTTATTTCTAGACAGAAAAATATAGCTATTATATTTCATACAGAACTGTTCTTCCTCACAGCTCTATAAATGAGTAGTTTTGAGCTTAGCATGTAAATCGCTTATAACATTATGTAAAAAAGAGTTTTTAGGAATAGATCTTTGCAATCCATAGCTAACACGGTTTTTCTGCGCTGAAAATTTTAGATAATAACGTTGTCATAGATTGGATTATCCTGGTAATGATGCACCAGATTCTGACACAGGATGTCAGGTTGCAGCATTTTCATAAAGTTTCTTTGTGCATTGTATTCTGACATGGTGTGAGTCACATAGTTTGACTTGATATGTCTTACAGTGACACTTTGTCATAGATATGCAAATACTCCTATTTTTTGAAAAGAACAATAACAGTACTCTTGATAAATCAATCAGAAAAACATTTATACTTTCCACATTTTCAGGATATAAATAGTATTGTACAGAATTCACTGGGTCGTGTCAGCATTTATTCACATTCATAGAGGTACATATACAACACCGAGTGACAGTGCTTTGAAAACAACATTCTGTGTAAAACCATTAACACCTTTGTAAGAAGTAATGCTTCTTGACTATATACTTTACACTTGTTTTTGAAAATACATCACACATACATATAAGAGCTATTATAAATTCAGTGTGCTATATTTGCTTCTCAATGCTCATGTGTTTTGTGGTTTCTAATGGCTTCCACGATGGTGGGGCTCTATTTTTTGCAGATAAAGTACAATGGCATTTAGGCTTTAAGACTCTTCTGTGGATGCCCCAGTTAAGACACCAGAAAAATTTGGAAAGAAAACTTTGGTAGCTAAAAGTGCAACACATATTTTTCTCCTATCTGGAACAAGAAGAAACTAAGAGTTGCCTTATGATTCTCTGAACTGAAATTTATTTTATGGTAAGCAAATTCAGAATACAATATCTTTAAGCTTTAAATTGCTTTTATCAAGACAGTCTATTAATTTGTATTCTTACAGAGATGGCAATAAGTCAGTTTTTAATAGAGAATATGCATTTATGTATTGCTAAGAACTTCTAAACACATTTTACATATTTTGAATGAAAAATAAAACAAAACAAAACCAAAATGACAATAGCTAAGGGGTAGATATAGCCATGTATTCCATGAATCAATGAGCTGTCTTCAGAAACTGGAACCAATCAGCCAAGCAATAAACCAACCAACCAAATAGAATACAAAACATTTACCTGTAAGGTAAGATAATATCCAAACCAAGAAAAATGGTTTCAAGCTCTACTTTCTTGAGGAATTATATTGTAGAATTAAATTTTAAATCAGAAAAAAAAGTGTTTTATCTAAATCTAATGAATAGTGGTGTTTCTGCTGGGTTCTATATAATAATATTTGCTAATATAAAAAGGTAGTTATAACAGACATTGATTTAATATAAATTAGAATTTGCTCATTAATAAGTTGGAGGTATGTTGAGTTAGCATAAAGATTAGAATAATTTTATATGTTGTTCTAAAAATAAATTTGAAAAGATAGTGGAGAGCTTGGTTAAACTTTCTATATACTGACATTTCAGTAAAAGAAAGAAAAAGGATCTATAATTTTCTAGGTTTCATGTATTGCTATTAAAAAAAAGCAACTGACGTTAAAAATAAAAGGAATTTAACTTTTTTATGTGAGTGAGTAGCAAGGTATGAAATTAAAATTTCAAAGTAGTTGGTTTAGGTTATCAATTAGAAATGTAAACTGGTTATACAGCACAATTAATATTTTAGCATTGAAAACAAAAACATAAATGAAATAATAAATTCATTAAAAACAAGAGTTTCACTACCAGACTAGATAGCGAAGAATCCAAAAACTTTCCATCTGCTGAGACTAAGATAAAAGATAGTTTTATAAAATCCTTGCAGAATATGCATTCATCCAAAATACACTAAAAAACCCATACATCTAGATTGAAATATGCCCGTACAACCCTGATAAAGCTATTATATTCATGTCAGTGTAGAATTTATTCAGAATGGAGTAACAGAGTCATGTCTTGGTAGTATAGCAGGTGACAGCTCTATTCTCTGGGAAGATGTGTTACATGCATATTAAGCATTTGAATATATTATTTGCTACTATACTAGATTTTAAGTTATCATAAATATATTAATTAAAATACATACTGTGAAATATTAAGAGAATGTCAATAAAAGAGATGTAGTAATTGGTTCTTACATGAAATTATCTCTGAAAACATGATTTCATTAAAGAAATATCACATTTTAAAAACGAGAGACTCTAACAAGTGCTTTAAGTAGGACAAACTGTTCTTAGGCTAGAAATAATCCATAGCAGATTGAACGATCAAAAAAAATTACAAATGTACAACACCAATTATATTTCAGATATAATATGAAAAGCTCTAAGATACGTATTAAAAAGGACATATTCATAGAATTCTTCAAGTTGGAAGAGACCTTCAAGATCATCAAGCCCAACCTTAGCCAGACCAGGGTTAGGGTAGTTACCTTAAATCTAAAAACCCACCACTAAATCATGTCCCTGAGCATCACATCCAAATGGATATTAAACACATTTGGGGATAGTGACTCAACCAATTCACTGGGGAGACTGTTCCAGTGCTTAATAACCCTTTCTGTAAAGTTTTTCCTTATATCCGAACTAAACCACCCCTGGTGTATCTTGAGACCATTTCCCCTTGTCCTTTCACCAGTGAGAAGAGACCAACCCTGCTCTTGCTGCAATCACCTACTAGGTATTTGAAGAGAGTAATAAGGTCTCCTTCCAGTTCCTTCAGCCACTCCTCACAGGGCATACTCCCCAAGCCTGTCACAACCTTGTTGCCCTTCTTTTTGGCTCTATTGAAATAGATTGTTTTTTTATAATATTATAGCTAAATTTTCCGATTGAAAATGTGTATAGGGACAGATTATTAGTCATTCAAAAGCATCTGGAGAACTGTTAATTGATTTTCTTCAGGTACTTTTGTAGCTGAGCCCTATAGTTTGCAATGTACTTCTGGAGCAGAGCTATTAAACTGCAAAGTTATGTATCTAGATGTTTCTTTTACCTGCAGTGCTAGAGATATTGCAAAATGGTTTATATATCCAGGAAATATTATAAACACTTAAGTTTTAGTAAGGCATTCACAGATAATTGTCAAAAAGATTAGTGTTCTTTACTTGAAATATACCAAGCTTTGGGAGAAATGTGTGTTATATTTTTTTCATACTGAGATTGAAAAGAGAAATAAGATTGTGCTTGGGAACACTCATGTTTTCCTGAGGGAAACAACAGACAATAAATAGATTGTGACTATCTGTATATCTAGTAGGCCTTAAAGGAGTGAGTTTCAAATGGAAATAAATAAATAAATAAATAAATAAATAAATAAAATATTTATTGTCATTTTGATTAAGTTTATGGTGTTTTGTCTATTTCTGCAAAGCTTGTCATGCAAGTTGCATTTTAACACTGAAATACAGAAATATTTAAAGATTAATTTAAGTAAAGTCTTGTGTGTTCTGTAAGGAAAAACAAACCAAACACAATATCATAGAGGGACATTTTTTTTTTTAATATAAGACTCAAAGACAAAGATAAACACCTACCTGTGTTATCACTTTTGTTAGAGTAAATGTGCAATGGAATTGGAAAATAAAAAGGAAAAAAATAGGTTAGCAGGGTAAGAATGCAGTTTAAAATTGGATCTTTATTGTTATTATGGAGGTTTTTGGTTTTTTTTTTTTTCTGTATGGAGAGGACATGATAAACCCATAGCTAAGATTTCCTTTGAGTTTTTCTTTAAAGCTTGTTTTTTTGTTCCTTTTTCTTCTATATTTTCCCTCAATTTCACAAACTTGCTGGTGTCAAAATATCTTCAGGTTCAAAACTACGCAAATATTCTGAATGTTTATAATGCTTACTTATAAATTTATTTTTAATAGAAGGGCTAAAGGGCAAGACTTTCTACTTAAGGACTAATGCAACATGGTTATTTGTTAGAAAGTAACATAGCCCATGGCATTTAACACATTTTGGTTCACTACAGATATCCGAAATAGTGATGATTCAGACAAAACAGCGGCTATATACATTTTATCAGCAGCAGAAGTCAACTCAAGGACCTAAGCAGGATTCTTAAATTTGACAACATGAGTAAATAACATTGTTCAACCAGTTCTTGCACTGTATATGAGAGAAGGCAGAATGATTTCTTGAAATGGAGAGGAGAAAATGTTAGAATTTAATCTGAAGAGAGCTTGTTTATAGTTGACATGGAATAAATTAATTACCAATAACTGCAGAAAAAGGAAATGAGAAGTTTAAGAAACTTGAAAACTTAGGTGTATACTGATGTGGAAGAAGGATAATTAGAAACTAAATGGTGCATCAGGACCTCTAATGATTTTTAGATAAAAAATGATAGAACATAAAGAGAAAACAAGGATTAGTAAGAAAGAGTAACAGAGCCATGTGAAGAAAATTCTGTAACAAAACTAAGATAAGATTTGCAAAGGCAAGAAACATAAGAACAGTGAAAGAGGAAAATGTACAATAAAAAATAAGAAGTCAGCACTAAGTGAGAGGCAGCACTGTGACAGAAAATGTCATAGTGGGTTGCAAACTCACCAAAACTAAATCTAAATAAATCAGAAGAATCTCTTTACAGGAGGAATACCTGCAGTGTTTTAACGAAGTACGAAATGGTAACACAGCAGAAGAGATAATCTAAATTATATTCATTTGGCTAGTAAAACATCCTTTCTCTCCATTCAACCGCTGCTTCATTAGGTGAAATAATGCATCTAAGTCATAGAAGGTAATTATGATACTTTGCTTGGAATAGAAGACATCTGGCATAATGCCTCTAGGACTCAGCACTAGGCTTCAAAAAAAAATGACAGGAGAGAATTTAGGTGTTAGAAATACAAACAGTTAAGGTTGTGAAAGAAAATAATAAAGGGAAAGAAGAAACTGAGGCACCATGTTGATTCTGGGCTGGAAATCTTAAAAGAAATATTAGGAAGAGAGGGCTGATTCAATATGCTTCATGTCTACTAATAGAACAAGAAATAATGTGTTTCATTTGCAATGAAATGGTATTGTTTAGATCTTTGTAACAAAAATTACCAAGTATCTTGATAACTACATAGGTAGGTTGTAGAGTTTAATTTCTGGCAGATTTTTCAAGAGTTGTGATTTAATTTGGCAAGCAGCTAAACTCTACAATACCTTTTGCTCACTGTCCCCCACCTTCTTGTCCCCCCGCAGTGGGACGGGAGAGAACTTGGAAAAAGATGTAGAACTCATACTTTGAGTGAAGAACAATTTACTAAGACAAAAAAAAAGGAAGTGAGAAACAACAGTAATGATAATAATACTTACATATATGGTGCATTAAAGAGTATGAACTGAAGGTCCAGGGAGGCAATCCTCCCCTCCACTCTTCCCTGGTGAGGCCACATTTGCATTTAATTGTTGTCTCCAGTTCTGGGCTCTTCAGTTCAGAAAAAAACAGGGATCTCCAAGATGGAGTCCAGCAGAGGCCTACAAAAATGATAAAAGGCCCAAAGCATCTCCTGTATAGGGAAGGGCTGAGTAACCTGGGTCTGTTCACCCTGGGGAAAAGAAGACTGATTAATGTTTACAATTATTTAAAAGGAGGTGAGAGGCAAATGAATAAGGCCAGGCTCTTCTTGATGGTGTGTAGTGACAGAACAAGGAATAATGGCCTAGAAGTTTAATATCAGAAGGTCATTACAAACCTGTGAAAGAATTTCTTTGTGGTAAGGGTGACAGAGCACTGGAACTGGGTTGCCTAGAGGGGTCATGGAGTCTCCTTCTATGGAGATATTAAAAAACTGTCTGGGTGCCTCCATGTGTGACCTATTGGGTATCTACTCTAGGGGAGGGGTTGGAGTTGATGATCTCTTGAGGTCCCTTCCAACCCCTGTGATCCTGTGATACATATATATACAAATTAAATAATGCACAATTTCTCACCACTCAATGGCTGATACCCAGCTAGTCCCCAAGCAGCAGCAGTACCACACAGGCAACTCATTTCAGATTTATAGTACTTTCATATGATTGTCACATAGAATGGAATACTCCTTTGGACACTTTAGGTCAGTTGTCCTGGTTCTGTCCCCTCCCAGCTCCTTTGGACCCCTCAGCCTCCCTTGCTGGGAGCAGTAACAGAAGCTGAAATGTCCTTGGCTCTGTACAGTACTGCTCAGCAACAACTAAAATATTGGAGTGCTATCAATATTGTTTTTCTGCCAAACAATCATAACAGACACTATGAAGAAAATCAACTCTGTTCCAGCTGAAGCCAGGATATCAGAATAGATGTCAGATGTGAGTAATAAATCTTTAAACCAAAATAAGAAGTCACTCAGCACAGAAAATCCTAGTATCTTCCTTCAAGCATGATTGTCCATTAAATGTTCTGTGTGTATGTGCCATGTTGCTGCCATCACAACATAATTCCACAGTGTTCCTGTGAACACCACAGTGACAGCCATTTGACTTATCATCTGTGTCAGTTGTTCACAGCTTTTGCTGGCTATATAGTTCTGAGAGGTTAACCTTGGCTGGCTTCCAGAAACCCACCAAGCTTCTCTCTCACTCATATTCCTCAAGAAGATGAAGATGGAGAGAAAACAGAATAAAAATGCTCATGGCTTGAGATAGAGACAGGGAGATTACATTCTATCTACCATTGTGGGCAAAACAGACAGAATTTAGGGAATATTATTTTTAATTATTGACAATTAAAAATGAGTGGAATTGAAAAAAATTGAAATTGAAAAATTGAAAAAAAGACAAAGCAAAAAACACCTTTCCCATCTACACTAGCTGAACTTCACTCCTTCATTTTCAGCTTTCTACCTCCTCAGCCGCTTCAAGCAGTTCAGAAGAATGGAGGTTGCATCACAACAATTCCTCTCTGCCTCAGCTTCCTGCTCACAATTTTGACCTGCTCCAGCATGGGATCCCATGGGATAAAATTCTTCAAAAATTGCTCTAGTTATTCCTCCTCTATTCAAGGCTGCAGGTCCTGCCAGACAACATGCTGCTTTTGTGAGCTTCTCTCCATGGGTTGCATCTCTTGCCAGGATGCAGATGTTTTCTCTCTCTTCCAAAATATATCTTCCAGAGGTGCAGACACTATGGCTGATAGGCCTAGCCCCACAGGGACACTGCTGAAGCCAGGTGGAACCTACTGTGTATGGCACCGGATAGTACTGGACACCTCACAGAGGAGCTCTGTGCCCCGTGCTGCCAACACCTGCCCAGTACAGTAGCCAATACAACAGCCAAGACAGCCCTGGATTATAATAGAAGTGCCAGTTTTGAAATAGTATATCTACAGATCAAGTGTAATGTCTTTTATCTTCCAATAATTAACTGGGGTGCCAGTTCCTCACAAAAAGGAACAGTATTTGATTGATTTACATTGTTGTAAGAGGGTAAGGACTGTGAGTTACAACTGCATGCATAACTTTATTTAAGTTTTGTTGCTGTGTCTCTGAATAGCCACTAAATCCTTTTGTGTTGTTAGTCTGTTAACCACATTTGTTTTCATCACACATCCATCCATCCAAGTCTCCAAGGGATGTTCAGTGAATCTGTGTCCTCCATCAGAAAAGCCAATTTCATTCAGATATGATCAGATAATCTAGACATGAGTTACACATTTTAACTTAAATTAGTGACACAATCTTAGACAATGAAATCAAGGGTTATGTTCTGTGGAGCAGGTGTTGAAGATAAGAAAGATGTTTCAGATATCTAGGAAAACAAACCTGATTTTTTTTTTCCTGGAGTACTTCAACTTCTGATGAAGATAATAATACGAGACCTGTGCCAGATGTTCAAGGAAAAAAACAATATTTTCTGAAAATATAGAGTTTTTATATTTAAGGAAATAAATACAGAATAATTGTTATCTACATTATTTGTTTCTGTTCTTGTTCCTATAAGCAAGTATATTGCCTGAACATAAATCATGACTAATTTTTCTTTCAGCTGAACTCCTTTACAATTATATTAAATTTATTTCTCAGAAAAAGTTAAGATCTTGAATGAAATGCAAAGAGGTATAGGATTGTTTGTTTCTGTGTTAAAATCTCAACATATTGTAAATTTATTCTTTTTACATTTAAAGATTCTGGTTCAAATTTTCTGTACGCCTCAGTCACCCAAAGAGAGATGGTGTTGAGAAACAGAAAGGTAAAAGTGAGAACTCATTTTTTGAAGTTAAGACAGTTTAATAGGTAAAGCAAAAGCTGTGCACACAAGCAAGCAAAACAAGGAATTCATTCACAACTTCACATGGGAAAGCAGATGTTCATCTGCTTCTGGGAAAGAAGGGTTCCACACGAATAGTGGTTTAGTATGAAGACAGAAGCTATCCCTTCAAACATCCCCCACTTTCTCCTTCTTTCCAACCAGTTTTATTGTGGAACATGGCACCATGTGGAATGAAATATCCTCTTGGATAGTCTGGATCATATATCCTGTGCTCCTCCAAACTTTTTTTTGCACCCCAGCCTGATTGCTGGCAGGGCAGCATTAGAAGAAACAGAAAAGATCTCGCCTCTGTGTAAGGACTACTTTGCAATAACTGAAAATATTTGTCTATTATCATCACTATTTTCATCACAAATTCAAAACACATCACCATATGACCCTCCACAGTGAAAATTATCCAAGCCAAAACCATGGCACTGCATCGTGCCAAGGATTTGTAACTTGGTTGCCATCTCCAAAAACTTCCTATATTACATTTTATGGCTGAATATCAATTTGAGAAAAATTCCTGTGCAATTTGCTGGTAAACATTTCTTTATGTAAGACTTCCTTGGAAGAAGGAGTGGTGAAATTAATGATGATAATACATGAAGAGCATATGAGAGCCAAGTAAAATAGACAGAAATCAGTAAGAAAACCAGCAAATCTGGGGAAAGCAAATAACAACTTGAAATAATTGAAATAATTTTTAAAGATGGAATATTTAGCGAGGACAGAAGAATTTTTATGATATTTACAATTTTTATCATACTTGTGTTAAATAGAAAATAGATAAATACAGAGATAATAAATTGGGGTAATGCCTCTATTCTGAGAAAGGAAGACAAACAGTAGGGAGAGAAAATGATGAGGTGTTAATCAACACTTAAATAAGAAAGATCACATGCTGCTGAGGTTTTTGGCAATCAAGATATTTCAATGTTTCCCTGCAATGCGTGTTTGTATATTTATTTATTTACCTTTTCTCTATGAGCATGTGATTCTTGCAAACAAAAGAGAAATTAACAATTCAACTTAAAAATTCTATCTTCACTTTTGGTTCATTTGGTGTTTTATGTGTTTTATGTAACTAGACACATACAATCAAGATTTCATGACCATTTCTTCAGAACAAGTGATTAAAATGTTATTGCCTTACCTTTCTGTACATCCATTCTTTTTTCTTTTTGTAGGCAATGTTATTCAATAAATGCCTGAATAATCTTTATCTTTTTAATTTTTAGGGTACTCAGTAAATTTCTTCTACATATAGAATTCATGATGTGAGAATTTCGGCTGTTTGAAATGTTTTTTATAGAAATCATTGCTATATATTGACACTGTAAGGGAAATCACTTTGGATCACAACAACCAGCTATTCATTTTTACCCTCTATTACAGTGAAGATAGTTTAAGGTGAAGGGCTCAATTCTCTGCTGCAATGAATCACTTAGCAGGTTAAACAAACAAATCTATAATAAACAGCTTCTCAGCTTCATAAAGAGCAAAAGGTTTTCTTCCTTTTTTTCTCTAATTCAATGATTTAATTTCTCATTCTAAGTGTTTAGCTGCTAAGCATTTTATTAGATTAGTGAGTTCTGTTCCTACAGAACTTGATTTCACAAGTCCTTTTCTGAAGATGCATGAACAGAGGAAATTGCTGGGGAAGGAGTTAGAGTAGCATCTATGTTTATTCTAACAATCTCAGGGCTATTCTAAATGAGATTTTAGTGGTCACCATAATGGGTATTTTTCATCCATATTCGTGATACATTTTTTGCTTGCTTCCATCTTCTCAGATATGCCTGGTGAAGAGTCAGGAGTAAGGCAGTGGTAGAGAACATATCTTGCATGAGTGATAAAACTTTGGCTTGGAAAAGTTTTTTTTTTATTGATATGGTAGAGTTAACAGGATTGTGAGCAGTTTCTGGGTGACTGAGTGACTCCTATCTTCATAAACTTTTCTAATTTTATTCCTTACTCTACATTATGTCTACATGATTATCCATCTTCAACTCTGAAAATGGTTTTGAAAGATGAGCTAAGAGGTTAAAAAACAGCTATTGTTATTGCTCTTGTAGTCTAATATTCTTCCCTCATTGTAACAAAAAGTGAATAGTCAGTTATTTGTTGCATGTCAGAGGGCAAATGGAAATGCTTATTTCTAACTTAAATATAGCACTTTCTAAGATTTGTTGTCTCCTTGTCTATAATGCAATGCTACATTTATAATCTTATGTTCTAATTTTGCACAAGGATGCAGAATTATGGCCCTATTAGACAAGACTCAGAGAAGCTCTCCTAAGGCCAGGTGAAACTGTATGAAATTAATGTATTTGAAATAATATTTATTTTTTATACACCCTAGAACTTTTTTTTTTTTTTTGTAGGGGGACAACTTTTTCAAAGTACTTTGTCATGCATGTCAGCTGGTGATTTTTTTTCTCTTTTTGAAGGTCCTGGAGAGCCTACACAGCTGAAAATGTGTGTATTATGAGGTAAGTTTCACTTCTTTGATTAAGCAAATAGTTGCACTCATTTCACTATCACAGTTTTTGAAGTATATGATAATGGAAAACAATCACAAAATTTGCACTGACTTTTACTTCCTATTTTATTATTTTCTGTTACTACCAGGAGATATTACAAGATATATAAATTCAAAATGTGTCACTCCATTTCTAGAAAGTATTAGCCTGCCATCTTTATATTATTTTTCCTTGTTTTCTGGGCTTCTTTTTCATTGCTTTGATAAATAACTCATCTTCTCTTCCATTACAGATTTACATAATTTAGTGGCAAATTCATTAGGAGTGACAAATTATTTCATCCAAAATTTGTATTGTTCAATATTCAGGACATATTTAGCTGTCACTGAGAGTAAGGAAACTAATCTATGCAAATTGTGCCTCACTGATAAAGAGTTTAATATCAGTCGATCAAATGTCTCTTTGAGATGTTTTGTGAAGTTTCAGCTCTGAGAGTAATTAACAGATGAGCACCACCGAAAGTTAATATATTTAGAAATAGATTAAATCAACAAATGTTACTATGGTTAAAGGATTGATCAATATTTTACTAGTTGTAGTTAGACAGAAGATTTTTACTGTAAAATGTCCCTGGAGAGAATCTCAGTTGTTTTTTTTTTTAATAAAATACTAATTTTATGAGCAGCAGGAACATTGTTGTGATTAACAAACATAGAAATAAATTAATTTAATAAAGACTTTTCTTCCTTTAAGCTGACCTTGAATTGAAGGGCCAGAACCTGAGTCTCAGTACATATGCGTATCTTTTATGAAATTTATGAAGAAAATCATAATAAAATATTGCTTGTTACTTACTATTTCATCTGCTAGTCTGGGCCCTGATAGGATTGATAAAGAAGAAAAACATAGAATACACTTGGTACTAGTAGCAGAAAACAAACATATAAATTGGCATAAGAATAAACCACAATGAATAACATTCTAATAAATAGAAGAAAGGGGTGTTTTGCTGTAGAAGGAGTGATTAAATATGAATGTAAAGAAGGCCTATTAAAGGCCAGTGATATTGATGTCACCCATGCAGAACTTTTTCAGTTAGCTTTTGATGAAATTGGATATAAGTATTTCCACTCAAATAGACTAAAGTTTGTGAAGATCAGTTTTAGAGATAGTATAGAGTTTATAATATATTTTCTACATTTTTTTTTTTAATATTCCTCATCTCTCAGCATAAAATTTCTGTATTTTAAGTACAGTGCCTCTTACTGTTATTGACATGACTTCATTTTTTTTGTTCCTGAAAATTCGTTACAAGTGTTAAGATCAAACCTCTTCTGCAATAATAATATTTTTAAAAGTTTTAATTGCTTTTTGTAGAGTAAAAAATCTGAAAACACTGGACATTTGAAAACTTTTCCACAGAGGAAAAAGCAAAAATCTTCATCTTATTTTAAGAAATACTGAGTTAGATGCACTATTTAATATATTTTCTGGTATTTTGGCTTCTTCAAAGATAGAATGCTTATATTACTTCTTTTGTTGTTGTTGTTTAAATTAATTACATGCGTATATATATATATGGGAGGCAGTATCTCTCTGAGCTACTTAGTGAAGAATTGTAGTTTCCTTGACTTTCAAGTTCTTCAATACATAAATTTGTCAATCATTTGCTTTTCAGACATATCCATTTTATTTAGCAGATATTTGATTCCCTTAACAAACCAGCAAAAAATGTGCCATGCCCAAAGGCAGCATTTTTTGAGATTTAGAATTTAACTCCTTAAAATGCCTGAAATTCACTTTGCTTTGTTATCTCTTTCATGAAAAACCTGCTTGAACTCAGCTAATCCTCTAAGTAGAAGATTTAGGACCTGATTAGATTCCTATTACTTGTCAGTAGAATTTTGATAATTATTTCAGATGAAAGCAGGACCAGGTCTGCAGTCCTGAGGTAGTTGCGATTTGAGTCTTACAGGCTATCTTTCTATTTAGAGCTGTGGCCACCAGTGTTTTGGAATTCCCATTTTGTCATTAGCTGTTTCATTTCTTAAAAGATAGACTTTATGATATATCTCTGTTCTTGGCAGCACAAAAACTCTTGGATTTAAAGATTTTTCCATCCAGTCTTGTTGAATTTATTAACACTGGAAACAGCAATTAGATCCCAGAACATTTAGAATAGACTAGGGAGTCTGAATCCTACAAGATTTTGAATTTCAGTATTTGTGTGCTGTTATGTGTCATCTTCTCTATGCAAATAGAACATGAGCTTTTTAATCATGAATGCTCTCTAAATATATTTTTATAGATATCTAGGATAGTAAACCTCTAATTCACTTTGCTAACTGGCACTGTTTATCTACAAATGTCTTGAGTATGATCGTGGTGTTGGCTTCTGAGCACAAAAGTGCACGGAAAGTATTGCAAGCATACATCTGTACGATAAAATCACAAAGGATACACTCTGCTGTGATACTGAAGCACCTTTACAAAAATGCCTTTAAAATATAGAACTGGTAAAGTTGCTCATAATGCAAACACTCAGTGAGAAAACTACACTTCTTTTACTGCATGCAGATTTCTATATATAGTAGCTAGGCTACAAAGCTCTTTGAGCATAACCTATCCATCCAAAGCCAAATTTATTATGTTGGTATTAAATCACATATTCACAAACCAAGTGATTGCGGTTCCTTGGGATTCAAAAGTACAAAAACAGTAACAGCAAATTAAGTACAGTTTCAATTACAATAATTAGTCAAGTATGTGGGGTCATTTTGTAGCACTGTTATAATTAAATTTTTGTCAAAGTAATCTTTGTTATTACTTGTTATCAGAGGATTATAACTCTACAGTGAACAGTGAGTAATTTCTGAACAAGATTTATTTTGAATTATAAACAATTTTACCCTTAAGTAAACAAACAAAACTGTAATCACTGAGTTGCATAATGTTCAAATGTCTTAGAAATTAAAGCTTGAGTCTTTTTTCTCTGAAAACATCATGTTGCGCCTAAAGCAATGAGAGATATAATTTAATGTTATGCCTCTTTTCTGTACCATGATATTTTTTGAAATGGCTCCATTTGTGAGAGTTGGAACTAATGCTATATAGTCCAGTGGAATTTGTACAGATCGTGAATGGCAGACTAAAGCCTGAATTGACTAGGTCAGCAACTAATATCTACTAGTTCCAGAGATTTACCTAATTATCGGTTCACAGTGTCTTTCTCATTAGAATTGCTCAGAATCTTTAATTTAATAACATTCTAAAGTGCACTGATGTCCTGGAAAGAATCTGAAAAGTTAAAACACTTTGTTTTTTTTTGAATTTGAGAGACCAATGGGAGCTACTGAGTATAAAATGTCTTTTAATTGTGTTAACTATTCAAATACTTCATTCTAACATTAGAAACTGGAAAAAAAGATATGGAATTAATACTGAAGTGAAATACAGACATCTACATCTTAGCTAGACATGTACAAGCTCAGACACATAATTGAACAAGATTTGAAATGGTACTTAACATGATTGCATAAGTTTTCCTATTTAGGATTTCTGATATACTATTTACACTGGTAAAAAAAAAGCAATATTAAAAAAAAGTTATACAAAAACTTTAGGTGGAAAAATGCTCACAGTTACCTACCTTTTTTTTCATTGCATTGTTCTCATAGAGAGATAAAAGGAACTGTAGTCTTGCAAAAAAAAAAAATCAGTTTTCTAAGATGTGTTTTAAGGTGAATATAAAGAAAAATCGACCATAACAAATGGAAATGTTTTCTTACATTGTCAATAGTGCTTTTGTGTGGATCTGCATTTGCATGCACAATTTATGTTATTTGCTAGAACCTTGCTGAATCAGGACTCCCTTCAATTTCTCAAGCTGCCTGTCTGGAGGCACCTAAAAATCAAAAATTTAGGTTGTCATAGGTATATATGATTTGTTATTCTTACGGTGTTTGAGAATGAGCATTGTCATGTTATATTAATAAGCAATTTCTCTATGACAACAGTTTTTCCATAAAATTTACAAAACTTATAGCTTCAATTTTATTATATTTCCCCATGGTGTTAACAGTGAAAACATTTCAGAACTTTTTATTATATCAGAGGCAGAACTGGAAGCCTTTTAGAAATAAACTAGTCTGATTTACCTGTCTAAGTAGGATGAAATGGAAAAAATAAATGTGTATTTTGTGAAAAGCAATACAGATTAAAAGAAAATATTTCACATATAAAATACCATTTAAAGCATAGATGAAGAGTGGTTTTTAAAAACTGTTACAGAACAGAGCTAGCATGAATTGGCAGCTCTCCATTGATTGCACTGGAACTGTGCCGATTACATTAGCTGATGATCTGACTTTATATGAGTTAACTTCACAGCATCCCTTAAATCAGCAGGAATAAGATGCCTTAGTGACTCAGTAAATCAAGGCAAGATCAAATAATTATTAAAAAATAAATAAGAACATCTCTTTAGTGCAATACAGTTTTATTCTGAGTAGCATTTCATACAAATGCTTCCCAAGATGCTTTACAATAAAAAGCTATAAATAATACAATTATGTGTTTTAGTAATAAAAAATAAACTCTGTTAGTTATGTGTAGGGAGAGAAAGTTTTATCTCAGATTTAGAATGGATTGATGAGTTTGTGGTATGAAACAGGGAAATTATGCTAGGTTAAATTATATAAAGGAAAATACTTGACCCAAAATCTGAATGGAAGGATTGAAGAAAAGAATTTTCCTTGCTTAAGCTTTATTGAGCAAGATATTTTTGTTTGTTAACCAACTGGATAGTAGTCTAACTACTGTATCAAAGACTGCATGGCCAATAGAAACATTTTCAGGCCTTCCAATCAAAGCTATTTCACCTTGCAGAAAATAGGTGTACTCTCAGCAAGAGGGTACAACATAGTCAAGTTTTATCACAGTGAACCTTGCTCAGAGCTTTATGTGGAGAGGAAAGCTGGTGACCTTGGTCCCCAGTCTCCTCCCCAGATTCTTTGAAAATATGGTCCAGGCAGTGTGTTTTGTTGTCTGCTAGGAAAAATGGGGGAAGAAGGTACCACTGTGAGGAGTAGGGGAACATGAGGCTTCGATGACAAAAATCAGACTTTTCCTCATCCTTTATGTTGGCTTCTATCAAAGCCTTTTCTTTTGTATGCTTTCTGTGCTTTGTGTGTCCACACCTGACTCAAAGCTGGAGATATCGAGAAAAGATCCTAGAGGCCAGGCATTGCAGTTACCAAGTCACATAAATGTGTAGTTTTGAGTTATGCATTTTCTTCTTGTACTCATATATGTATCCTGTCTGCTATGTATTTATGAATGCTTTAACAAATAGGTTTTCTTAGTACATATCTTCTGAGACAGAGATTTTTAAATATACCCCTCAACTCTAAAGATTTGAGAAGATAAATTAATTGAGCAGGGTAATAGTGAAGTGACAGAAAGTTCGATGAAAGCAACTGGGAGATGCAGAGATGAACATGTCGGTAGGGCATGACAAAGAAAAGGCAGTGAAGAGGTATTCAGAAGGGAGAAGGGAACAGAGAATAAAAGGAAAATGCCACAGTCATAACAATGGGGGACAATCAGCACTGGGAAAAACATAAGTCTCTGAATGAGAGAGATTCCTCTTCTAGACAAAAGTCTTTTAGTCTTATACTGTGACAGTATAGTAATGTATATATATAACCAGCACATCTGAGTTATTGAATCATTGAGTATTTTCTTTTTTTAGGAAAGATCCTTCCCCTTTCACTTTCTTCCCAAAACCAATTTTACTGTCTCTATAGATGGAAATTTTTGGTGTGGGTGTAGAACAGTTTGTGACCAGTTACTATAGAGTATTGGCAAATTTTGCTGTAAATTAAGGAATCAAATTGCTGCAGGAAAAATGCAAACTTCTGATTTCTGACAGTAGCTGTCATTCTGAATCTTTGTATTATAGATTAATGTTTAGTAGCCAATGATTACAAATATATTGATTCAAAATATTTAAGTACTAAGTGTTTTCGTGAAAAAGGGATTTGAGACCACACTTTTACCAAAAAACATTTACCTGTTAATGTGAGGTAAACTGATAATGAAAAAAAAAATTAAATTATAAAATTTTTCTCATTATTAACTGACTTTCTCCAGATTTACTTCATTTTTCACAAAGATTATTGTTCAGTGCATATCTATTCACTTACAAGCTGAAGGATTTCTTCAAGCCCCATGCTGGACAACTTCCACTGCTACTGTACTCACTGCAGTCTTGTATTCCGCTCAAGAGCTCACTTCCCTGCCCCTTAAAATGATTTTCATGAGACTTCCTGTCTTCTATATATATACCTCTATTTAAATTCAGATTTACTTTTGAAATTAATTTATACTGATTTACCATTGAACAAAGTACTTTGGAAGGCATGATAAAGGATTTTCTTAATGAAAAATTTGTAATATTGACACCTTTTTGTTATTTGGAATTGCTTCTACTCTTTAAAGTACCACAGGCAATAAAATAAAATAAAATAAAATTTAAAAAGTACAAAAGGATTTTGTATGTAACTATAGTAAGAAAGGCTCTTTTCCCCGTGGGAAAGACCTCTTTCCCTTACTTGATAAACATCACATCCATACACTTATTTTCCTGCACGTTTTCGTGATTAGTCGGGGGGGCTGAGTTATTTGCATCTTTCTTCCCTGCTACAGAACTGTTGCCTGGGGATACTTGGAAACCTTGGTTAATATTAAAGAAATAATTTGGGACATAAAGCAGCACACTAACTCCTTCTGCCTCGGCAGTAACATTATTCCTCATTAAAGCTTGTGGAAGTTCATCTCAGATTCAATTACATGTGCCTAAAAACTGTTTTCCAGGCAATCTATGCTCCTTAGACAAGAGAAAAGGGAGGAAAGGGTCTGCTTTTCCCCTGGGATTTTCTGCTCTCTTTGCTTATGACGCTCCCAACCAGCTGGGAGAATTTGTTAAGTGACTTCTTGGTCATAGAGATGTCATACTGAGAGATGATGAATGAGTCTGAGCTTCTGCTGCAAGATCTAGAAGAAATAATGCAGTAGTCTCAAAGGAATATTGGAATTTTTATCTTTAACGGCTTCAGAAAAACAGCAAAATCTATAACATTGTTCTAAATTCTACACAAATAAAACCCAGATTTTTTTCATTCTTCTTCCTGAGGGCATAACATTTTGTATGCTTTTAACCCTTTTGAATATGAATCCTATATGTTTGCCTTTGTTTAGGCTGCAGGGGATAGGAGTTCAGGAGGAAGACAGAAATCAGGCAGATTATATACCACATATTCTAGTTGCCTTTCCATGCCTCAATTTGTTTACTATTAGCTGGATTTTCTCTGATCAATGAAAGATGATATGTTTGTAAATACAACAGTTTAGAACCACACCACAGGGGAAATTCTCATTCGTAATGAAAAAGTTGGCAAATAAAAGGCAGGATGTGAACTGCTTCAAAGTAGAATTTGGATTGTGTTTCCATTCAAGTACTTTGTTTCTGAAAAGCTGTAAAGTTGGAAATCTATGTTTTTTTCCTAAATCTTCATTTTGACCTCATAGACAATGTCACTTTCTTTCAGATTTTTAACAAGATATTCATTCATATTAGAAAACATCATTTACAGTGTTCTTTGGTACTGGATAATCTATCAGTTAGAAGTCCACCTGCAGATGAAAAAATAGCTTGAAGCTTGAAGTGTTCCTCAAGAAGATAAATTTAGGAGATAAATTTGAAACATAAAATGGTCATTAGATGCTATATATTTTACATGTTTCCCTAGTTTAGACTGAGTTATCATCTCTGTGTGACAGGGAGTTCTTATTGTTTACTAGTGGGGTATAATTTCATAGAATTTTGGAATCACTAAGACTGCTCCAAGTTCATCTAGTTCAACCATCCACCCACCACCAATATAACCTCACTAAAACAGTTTCCTTAGTACAATGTCTAAATGTCTCTTGGACACTTCCAGACATGGTGATTCCACCATCTCTCTGGACAGCCCATTCCAGCACCTGACCACACTTTCGGAGAAGAATTTTTCTTGATATCCACATGACACCATTCCCTCTAGTCCAACCATTAGCTGTATGGGAGACCAACCCACACCTTGCCACAGCCTCCTTTCAGGGAACTGTGGAGAGTGATTAGGTGATCCCTGATCCTCCTCTCCACCAGTCTAAATAATCTCAGTTCCCTCAGTCACACCTCATAAGAGGTATGCTCCAGATCCCTAACCAGCTTCACTGCCCTTCTCTGAACATGCACGGGGCCTTAGTGCCTTTCATGCAGTGAGGGGCCCAAAACTGAACACATTACTCAGGATGTGTTCTCACCTGAGCTGAGTACAGGGGGAGGGTCATATTCTTGCTCCTGCTGGCTGCACAATTTCCTGGACAAGCCAGGATGCTATTGGCTTTCATGGCTACCTGGGCACACTACTGGCTCCCATTTATCCAAGCTGTGACCAATACACTCAGGTCTGTTTCTTCCTCATGGTCTTCCAGCTACCCTGCCCAAAGCCTGTAGTATTGCCTGGGGTTGTAGTGAACAACAGGACCAACAGGACTGGGCAGCTGGTCTTATTGAACTTCATCCCATTGGCCTCAGCCCAGCTATCCAATCTGTCCAGATCACTCTGGACACTGAAAGGCATTCTTACCCCCAGGCAGATGAACACTTCCTCCCACCCTGGTGTCATCTGTCCTATTTCCACCTGAAGAAGAATGTAAAAGTTCCTTCTGCATTGCAGATGTGTATTTCATATCAACTGCTAACCTGTGCAGTACTTTTTGTTATCTGAAAAGGTAACTAATTTTCTTTCCTTCTTTATACTTTATTGTCATTTTATCCTATTTAATGTTATTTGATGTTTTTATATAGCATAGAAGACTAGATAGAATAATGTTTAACATTATTCAAGAGTTCCTTTAGATGAAAGAGGAAAATAAAAGTTTTCAGAGTGTGAAAATCTATAGCTCCAGTGATCTGCTTGACACCAGAAAAGTATCTGGTTTCAGTATTAATGACTACTTTTGTCCAGTGTTGTTCATCTTGAAAATTGATGATTCATATAGTATACCTAAAAAGCAAAGGTGGAGTTGCTTTGCATGGTTCAGTTCCTTAAGATTTTCCAAATGCTCTTCAACTCTGAGGTCTCTCTCATGCAGTTTAAGCTGTCCCTGTTGAATCTGATCATGACTTCATTTGCAGGTTTAGAACCAGGTCAGAGCTATAGCATGCTCAGCATCCTGATGACAAACAGATCCATATCTATGCAACCTCATAAATTACTTTAGTCTAATATATTTTTACTGTGGTAATACAATGATCTATCTTTTTAAAGTTCTTAATTTGAATAATAATTTTTAAAGGCTTCAACATGATTTTTTTAAGAATGTCTTGAGTGTTTTTCTTTATTTTTTATTCTTTTTATCACACTTGTACCATTACATTTGCTTTCAAAAAAAAAAAAAAACTTTTAACAGCTCAACTGATTTTGATATTGAAAATAATATCTTTTAGGTAAAGGTTAGAAAACAATACACTGAGCACACAGAAGAAAGGCTTCAAGGACATTTTGTGTTGAGTTTGAACAAAGAAGCTGCTCACTTTCAGTGGCTGGTTTGAAATGACACACCATAATGGCTCCAAAGGAGCTGTTACAATCTACCCAGTCAATGATCCATGAACAAAAAAAGATTTACTCAATTTGAAACCAATATCTTCTAACATGCTAAAAAATAAACAAACAAAATCTTCTATGCTCTGCTGATTCATACAGTTTTCTTCATTTACTCATAGGTAGTGCACTTATCTTCTCCCTTGTCATTATAATTCTTTCTACTCTAGAGAGAGTGGAGGTTCAGGAGTGCTCAAAAGACTTAAAATGAGGAAATGTGCTGGTTTGTTTTGACAATGGGACAATGATATTCTTTTTTTTTTCTCTCAGAATAAAAGACAAGTCATATTTTTGTTATCTTACTAGTGATTTTAGAAGAAGTGTGTCTTCATACCCACCCAAGCCACTGACATAAGAGCATCTTTGGACTAATTATCTATCTTACCTAATACTTTTTCTCACTATATGAAGGTTTACTTACTAAATGCAGTTTCTTTGAGCAGCAATTAACTGAAATAACAATATATAAATATCTTTGTTGTGCAAAGGTAAGAATCATGTATGTATATATTGAGAACATATTGAAAAGTTAATGTACTTCTTGTAAAGGAAAAATAATAAACATTTTTCTTCATGTTTAAAAGAGATTTTAAGCTATAAATTTTCTAAAAAATCTAAGCAGGAATGATATCATCGTGAAGCATTATGAACTCATTGACTGAAAACTAACAATATCAAATAGTATCAAGAGCAGCACAGAAAGAGTTTTAGTAAAAATTGCTTACTTTGCAGATGGAATTCCTGTTTTATAAAGTTCAGATGTTAAACTAGATCTATATTCTAAAAAATAACCAAAGTTTGCTGGTGTATGGGAACTGTTAGGTTGCATCCTGAATCAGTGATTGAGCACCTGGGAAGGATCATAACCCCCACCCCCAACCTCATTTACTGGCAGCTCTAAGTGAATCATGTCTACTTGGAGACTGCCTCCTCTGGGAGTTTTTCAGTGAGCTATGAACCTCAGAAAAAGGTGATATTCCTTGTTCATTACTGAATTGTGACCAATACCTTTTTTGGGTGATCTGAATATTGGTTAGTGGCTACAATATCCTCTTCCTTTATTCAGTATACCTGGTACCTAATAGAGAGAAATTTCAAACTCCAGAAGACAATTAATTGGGATTAGTTAAGATATGTAATTCAGATGGTTATAATGGCTCCCTAAAGGTACCTCTCTGTTTCCTCAGAGTCTAGACATGAGAGTGTGACTAGCATAGACAAGGTGTCTAAATTTTAGGTAGTAAAATTTGGATGTTTCACTTAAAAATTATATTAGACAAAAGCAAGCTTGTCATATTGGGAGCTTTAAAAGTAGTCCAATTTATTACTACAGTTGCAATAGAGTGATAGAAAATACTTTAGGCTAGAATTACACGATCTTTTTCTCTGGAACATATATACAACCTGCACAACTTGTATAAAACACTGTATGTTTAGGAGGAAAAGGATACTTAATTTTACCCTGGACAGAATCACATATCTGATATTTGCATAGTATCTTTGAGAAAATGGTGTTTTTAGAGAGAAGAAAATGTGACTGTGTTCCTTGCAGTATTTATTTGTATAAATGGTAAACAGACACCCAGTTATCAAGAGAAAGAATGCCTTCATTCTATAAGTACTTTAAAATAAATATTGTTATAAAGCACAAAGAAACAATTCACACTATGAACATTCAGAAATACCACATAGGATTGAGAAATAAAAGTCAATACTATATCTTTAAGCACAGTGTCAGTTTTGAGACTTGTATTTGAAATACTATCTCTGAAGGTCCCTGACAAACAAAATCATTTTATCTATAGGAGTTTGTAGGACAACAAACATATGGAGAATTAATAAACCTTTAAGACATGCTAGACTAATGAATATGCAGCAAACTTATACCAATTGAGCAATGCAATTATGGAGGGGAGAATACTTGAATCCTAATATTTCTGCTGAAACTTATGCTTTAGGTTTCAAAACACAACATAATGGTATATACAGCAGTCTCTGACCTTCCATAAATATGTATATTTTCCTTTACAGTATCTTAAAATGCCAGCAGTTAGTTGTAGATTAAAGTGTTAAACAGGAGGGGCTCAGAGAAGCATAAAAATTATTACAACTCATAAGTTACCTTATGTCTGCCTACTGGAATCTGAAGTCAAAATAAATTAATGCACATTCCTGAACAGTCTGACAGTTTCAATGATATAGTTGACTTAAAAAGAAATTCCATCAGCTATATGTTGGATTTTATATATCCATAATACATAAAAAGGGGAAAAGTAAGATTAATGCCCAGTAGCTTCTTCAGACCTAAGTATTATTAGATTTGTCATAAGAGTTAGTAAAGAAGGAGAATATTTATTAAAAACAGTTTATATAAAAAAAAACCGTAATACTGGCATTCTTCCTAAATAAGGAAGTCCTGTTAGTTTGGAGTAAGATGTATCCATTACTAAGTATTTTTTCATAATTTTGATTAAGCTTATTTCCCTAGTATATAGAAAATAAATACAAATCCTACATGCTAGTTAAAATCTCAGCGAGAATTAGATTTTCACGTATAATCATAAAATTTCAAAAGCTAAACACAGCACTAAAAGTACCACAGAACTAATGGTATATTTTAAAGTGGCTTATAATTCTAGTCAGATTCTCATTAATGACTTGAATATCATTCTTAGTATCTATTTTCATACACACTGAAAATAACTGATAAAATCCAGCCAGTTCAAGCAAATGCTCATCCTTTGCATATACTTAGTTACTAGACTAGTGAGTGTTTTTACTGACTTCCCTTACGGACTTAATAGCAGATTTCTTCATTTCCTTTTTTCAGTACTTCAAACCGAGCATGCTGGGCGTGTGGAATTTTCTGTTTTCAAATAAAACCTTAGGGAGCTGAGTAGTTGTATTATTGTTTAGTATTTTTGTTTAACAGTTCTTGTGAGATATATTCTACACACCATAAAATACAATAGTATCTGTTTCATGGCTTCTTTTAGAACCTCTTGTCATTTCTGTAAGAGCTAGAATTTCAGGTCTTATTTTTTCTTGGTGTCAAATAGTAGTCTTCTCAATAATTATTGATTCAATAAAAAAGATGTGTGTGTGATATCAGCAGCATCAAAATAAGTGTATCGATAAATTAGGTGTCATACCCTCATGCTTTTCTGTTGTTTTGTTTTTTTTTTTTCAGCAATTTTGAAAACTCATCACATCTCTATACAATTTAACCAAGTAGGTCAACAGTTATAGAAATCTTGAAGTTATCACAGAAGTCTGCCTTCCATTTTTTTATTACAAGGTTAGTTTGCTGAAGCATCTCTTCTAATTTGTGCACATGTGGCGATAGCAGTGAGATACACTCCTAGCTTAAATCAGTGTAATATTAATAAACAACAGTGAAAACATAGTACTGAAGCTAGCTGTTACAACAGTGTAAGGTCATTATTTTGCCTTCTAATGGCGTAGCTTGTCAGATTTTAAGTAAAAATAAAGAATGAAATTGCCCAAGAGAACTCTGAGATACAGTGCCATTATAAATTTTAGTTGCATTTTATTACTTACATAGAAATAGCACAAAAATAGTCATGACATTTTCAAACATCACCTGTCTCAAATTTTATAATCCATGAGTTGGAATGAATAGAGCATTGTTTTGTAATTTCTTTTGTAACGGATACAGTAGACTTTTCCAAAATTTCTTGTGCAAATACCACCTACTACTATTTGCACAACTTATGTCCTACATATTGTGAAACTCTATGTATACATGAATTATAGACCCCATGTGAAAAGAGGTGTTATTAAGGAAAGTTGATGATATTTCATTGATATGTCTGAGTGCAGATTTTTAAATCCTTACAAACACTGAGCAGGTGCTACTGAGTTTTAGAAAAACTCTGAACATCATAATAGCATGAAGAGCTATATGTTTTCATGGTCTGAAAGCAAGTTAGCCCATGGAATTCTAATAACATTTTCTATCTATCTATCTATCTATCTATCTATCTATCTATCTATCTATCTATCTATCTATCTATCTATCTATTTATCTATCTATCTATCATAGTTTCAGGTTAATTATATACCTTAAAGCCTATATATAGTTTGTTGTTGGTGGTGGTTGTTTGTATGTAGTTACAATTTAAATGCTCCCTGATATGTCATTAAAATAGTGTTTTAAATAAGGTGGGTCTTTTTTTTTTGGATTTATGAAAAAAAGCAGTATGCCAAAATGATACATGAAATGCTCATGTACAGAAGTCACGACACAGCAACATCAGAGAAACTGTTTGTCAGTCCCTTCGGCTTCATAATGTAGTAGAGTAAAACAGTTGTTGAAATTCCTTTTATGAAGGAATATTCCCATAACCTGTGATCAGTGATGTTTTAAACTATGAAAAGTAGGGTGCACTAGATGACCATGAAAAGAAGGAAATCCACTGGCTATATCTGCAGAATTAAACTGCACTGAGCGATGGAAGCTAACTTGCTCAGTAAGGTAGTTGAGGCTGAGTACCTGATACCAGTATAGGTTTCAGCAGTCCTGCCTTAAACTAATTCTAATCTGGCCAAGTGGAAGGAACTCACTTTAGCAGTTGGAGTGAGTGAGGAGAACACAGTACCACGTGTTCTAAATTTGTAAGGTGCTGCAATCCAAATAACAGACAGAGGGGGAGACTGGCTTCAAAAGCACTCTCCATTTAAAGTACTTGGGTAGACACATTCCATGGATACCACTGCAATCTCTGTCTTAAATATTACATTGTTTTACAAGATATAAAAAATCAGTATTATTTTCTCTAATCCCTAGAAATGTCTCTTCAATGTAGCTCAATCAACATATTTTGGTTGATCAATATCACACAAAATGTTTTATACTCTTTCAGGAACAAGAAGTATATTTTAAGAAAGTATGAACTTAAAAGCCTATCTGATGATAAGCAGTAAATAAAATATGACTCTTAAGTTGTACGAGCTCATGGTAATTAAATACTATCTACATTCTTCCACTTTTCTATTTCCTCCTCTCTGATTTAACTTTTCTTAAAAATTAACTGTGATGATCGCTCAAATGTTACTGTATTGCTACAGCAATGGCTCCTTGTGTAGCAAGTCTAAACTTTTTCATACCTGGCAGGATCTGCTACTATTTGAATGTGGTGATGGACCTTGGCCTTCTCACAGCAAGATTCCTGATTTGGCCACTCAGCAAGGAAAAAGAAGAACTAAACTGAATAGGGCCATAGTGGTCTCTGTGCCTGGTCTCTTTTATTTATTTTATTATTTTATTTTATATTTTATTTTATTTTATTTTATTTTATTTTATTTTATTTTATTTTATTTTATTTTATTTTATTTTATTTTATTTTATTTTATTTTATTTTATTTTATTTTATTTTATTTTATTTTATTTTATTTTATTTTATTTCCCATAACTGAAAAGCTCATACATAAAACAGAAACTGGAAATAAAAGTGGGAAAAACGTTATAGCTGAGAGACTATTTCATGCTTTTGCAGCTCCAAATGAGATTTTCTTAATATGTTGAAAAAAATAGCTGAACAATAGAATACATAGGAAATTTATGAATTTAAAAGAAATAGTATGAAGTGTCTTAATATAAGTTTTAAAAATCTGTTTCCTACATAGCTGATGTCAGGGTATACTGATACATAGTACTACTGATACTACTGATATATAGTAGAGCATAGTGACTTCTGAGATTTTCCTTCATTGGAATAAATACAGAAGTCTCTGTATAGCAAAATATTAAATTGATAAGCAGAGTAAATCTAGGATTTTCAGTATGGAGTGAATGCTCTCCTTGCATTTGAGGTGTTTTGGTCTAGATTGAGCTGATTCATAACTTTATCCTCAGCCTTCCATATGTATTTGTACCCTAACCATCAGACATAAGTCTCAGTCCATCTTCCATATGGAAACTTTATCAAGAAAAAATTATTAGCACACTAACAGTGTTCAAATTGCCATTTTTTAAATTTTAGTAAATTTTAAGTATCTTTTTTTTTTAAGTACATAACAAGTTCTTTCTCACTATGGAAATCAGAACAGCATGTGAAATGGTTTGTTTGTAAAAATAATTTTTATTTTGAATGATACACTTTTTTTTCTCATATAATTTTATTATACTCTGTAGCATTCACTACAAAAGCAAAACCTTCAAATGAAGAAATATCAATCATGCCTTTTCATAGAAAATCAATATCTCTGTGGTTTCTTCTCCTGCTTCCTTAGACTTTGCCAGATGCATAATATGCCCCAGAAAGCCCTTCAGGTGTTCATCAATAATTGTTTTACTTCAAACACAATAAAAACTTAAAATATGCTTTTATTTGACAAATGATGTAAGAATTTGGGTGCTTTATTATAGTGCACTTACAATGTGAATGCCTGGGGAGGTTTATCACTATTTCTTGGATATTTTTTTTTTCCCAGAGAGACATGTAATATCGCAGTTCTGTCTATTACATGGCAAAGAAGTGGAACCAGTTCCCCCACTAGGTACAATCACTTCTAGTACAAAGGCTTATTCACTAGATTTTGAAAGAAGAGCAGATGGAGAAACATTCTTACTTTAAATAAGAATATCTTACTGAAAGCCTAAGAAAGGAATGCTGCTTCAGTTAACATCCACCACTTAGATTCATTATTTTAAATGCATAATTTCAGAGCTTTTTCTTTTCTCTGGCAATTTATCTAATTTAATATACACTGAGTAACACCATATGGTAATGAAAAGCTGCTTCAAGATTACCAAACAAACAGAAAAATTTATAAGAAAAGGGGAAAAACAAGATTTCGCATTAAAGCATATGTAGTTCATCCCCAACCAGTGTATAGAAATATCTGCACAGCATTTTAAGATAAAAATAATTAGTATTTCAAGGCTATTGCTCTATGTCTCAAAACTGAGATTGTTTACTTTAGGTGTAGAATGGGGTATGACGGTGCTGATTCACAAAATAATGAAAAAAAAGCGGTAAGAATATTTGTTATAAAATATGAACAAAGGAAGACAAAGCGAAGAAAATGTAAATAAGGCAATAAATTTAAAATAAGATTTTTTTTCTCTTGTCTTTCACAAAATGTCTAATCGAATTTTAGAAGTAATTGGACCAATTAAAGTTCCATCAGCATAAGCCTCTTTTTAACTTAAAATGTACATTATTACTGAAACTGGTTGAAGGTGATGAGATAAATTTTTGGGGGGGGAAAAAAGCACAGCTTCTCTTGGATTGAAACACTGACCTCTTATTTGGCTTTTTTGTGATTTGCTTTACTATTTTTCGTTCAATTGTGAATAAACAGACAATTGGATTAGTTGACTATGGCTCGTCTCTGGTATGTTATTTCTTATAAAATGTATTTTTACTTCGTTTCATTTCTCTCTTTGGAAATTGATTTCCAGAAATGAACACAAAAATTTCTTGAAATGATTTGAGTGCGGCCTAGAATCAATCAAAATGAAATTAAACTAAATCAAAATGATTTATATCCTTTCTATATCAGTAATAAAATAAAAAAGAATCCATTAGATAAAAATGACCTTTCCAAATTGCTGTGATTTTATGAGTAAAATGTACATTAAGGGAAAAGTTAACACTATATTCTTCGGAGAATGGAGGGGAAAAAAAGAAACCTATCTCTGCTTTTAATTGTAGAAACTCCTGAATAACTTATCAGTATCTATAACAGCATATTTTGTTTTAGTTATAGAATTTGTAATTATTTAGAAAAAGAAACACTAATTAGGGAGAATCCAAAAAATGTTCAATGGTGTGATTCATACCCTAAGATTAGTAGTGTGAAATCGGTGTGATTTGGCAAAAATTTTCACTGTGGGAAAGTCACATTGACACTTGCACAAAAGAGACATTGTCAATGTTGTGCAAGTTTTTTAAAATTTCAAACAATAAATTATTTTTCCTTGTAATTCTTATGTCACAAGATTTTTTTTAGATGCTCCTGAGAAGGTAGTAAGTTCTTAAGTATTCCTGGTGGCAAAAGCTCTAAACCTAGGGAATTTTTTTCAGTTGTATGGATCTTTCAAAAGGCTACTTGTGAATGTCAATGAGACCTTACAGCAACATGCAAAGGAATAGTTCATAGAAAAATGGACTGCAAGGGACTTTAAAATTCAATATAGTCCATTTCCTAATCACAAGATTAAAAATAGCTAAATATTTCTTGTCATATATTCTTAAAAGGTTTAGCATGTAGAGTCATGGCCTCTATGGGCAATATATCCTAGGTCAGTGTTCTTATCATTAGGATATTTCTTAAGTACACTAAAAAAACAAACAACACAAAACAAAACAACAAAAAAACTTATGAGGGTATTTTACAAGAGGCATTATATTTACTTGCTGTAAATATCAATACATTTGTGAATGATGCAATTCCAACCATTCTTAATAACAACTTTAGCTATGTAAAGCTACCTGGATAAGCTTCAAAAATAAAATTCTAATAATTCTAATGCCCTGTATCCTGTGAAGTAATAAGAGAGATGTAAACAGAAGATCACAGAAATGTAAAGATGATGAGGGGCTTGGAGCATCTCTCTTATGATGAAAGCTGAAAGGCCTGGAGAAGAAAAGACTGAGGGGACCTTACCAATACTTATCTAAAGAACAGGAGTTGAGTGGATGGAACAAGGCTCTTTGTAGTTGTTCCCAGAGGCAGAACAACAGGCAATGGACACAAACTGAAACACTGGAAGTTACACACACTGTGAGGAAGACCTTCTCCACTGTGAAGGTGACAGAGCACTGGAACAAGTTGCCCAGAGAGTTTGTGGAATCTCTTTCTTTGGAGATATTCAAAACCCACCTGGCTATTTTATTGTGTAACCTACTCTAGGGATCTGCTTTAGCAGGAATTTTTGTCTACGTGATCTCAAGAGGTCATTCAAACACCTATGATCCCGTGATTTTTAAGGCCTTTGACACAATACACCACAAAATCCTAATTGGAAAGATGTGGATTTGATGGGTGAACTGTTCAATGGAAGAAGAGCTGGCTTCTGGATTAAATCCAGAGAGTGGTGGTTAATGGCTCAATGTCTGAATGGAAAGACTGGTGTCCCCCAGGATTCACTACTGAGACCAACACTCTTTAATATCTTTATCAATTACATTGGTGGGAGGTTAAGTGAACACTCAGCAAGTTTGCTGATGACACTGAACTGTAGAGTGTGTTTGACACACATGATGTCAAGATGCTGTCCAAAAAACAATTGTGTCCAGTTTTGGACCTTGCAATCTGAGAATCAAAGAATTGTAGGGGTTGGAAGGGACCTCTAGAGACTGAGAGTCGAGCCCCCCTGCCAAAGCAGCTCCCTAGACCAGGTTGCACAGGTAGGAGTCCAGGTGGGTCTTGAACATCTTCCAAAGAAGGAAACTCCACCACCTCTCTTGGCAGCCTGTGCCAGTGCTCCGTCACTCTCACTGGGAAGAAGTTCCCACACATTTGTGCGGAACTTCCTATGCCTAAGTTTGTGGCCATTTCCCCTTGTCCTATCACCACACACTGCAGAGAAGAGACCAACCTTGTCCCTTTGCTTCCTGCTCATTAGATATTTATAGATATGGATCAGATCCCCTCTGAGTCTTCTTTTTTCAAGGCTGAACAGACCCAGATCGCTCAGCCTTTCCTCATAAGGAAGGTATTGCACACCCTTTATCATCTTTATGGCCCTCCTCTGAACCCTTCGGAGGAGATCCCAGTCTTTTTTGTACCAGGGATCCCAAAACTGATCACAATACTCCAGGTGAGGCCTCAACCAGGAAGAGTAGAGGGGGAGTATGACCTCCCTCAAACAGCTGGTCATGGTTTTCTTAATGCATCCCAAGATCCCATTGGCCTTCTTGGTCACCAGAGCACACTGATGGCTCATGGCCAACCTGTCACCCACCAGGACACCCAGGTCCCTCCCCTCAGAGCTACCCTCCAGCAGGTCATCCCCCAGCCTGGACTGGTGCATGCAATACATGAAAGATGTAACAAAACAGAGTAAACTCAGTGGAGACGACAAAAATAATGAGGTTCTGGAACATTTGCCTTGTGTTGAGAAGCAGAGGGAACTGGTCTTGCTCAGCCTAAAGAGAAAACATGCTTTTGCAGGATTTAAGAGCAGTCTGTACTACATACTGTGGGAGGAGAGAAGATGGAGACAGAGACCTCACTTTAGTGCATGGTGAAAGGACATGGGACAACAGCTATAAATTGAAACCAGAGAGGTTCAGACTGTATATAAAGAAAATAAAAACAACTTTTGGTCATTGGGACAATCCTATGAGTGATGTAGCAAGAAATTGTACAATATTCATCCTTGCAGATTTGTAAGAGCCAACTGGATAAAGCTCTGAGCATCAGAGTTTGGCCCCATCGATGACCTGATTAGGGAATGAGTTTGGACTGAAGATTTCCTGAGATCTCTCACAGGCTTAATCATAAGAGTATGAAACTAAAATGGTTAGATATGAGAGAAAGGATCTCTATCATCAACAAAAGCAGAAAGTATCCAAGTCTTAAAGACCTTATTGGAGCGATGTGTATGTCTAGGTCCACAGTCAGTGCTATAAGCTAAGTTGTCTCTTATCTATTTAATTTAAAACATAAATCTGGAAGGTGGTTAAACACTGTTCAACTGTTTATATCCTGTTCCACAGTGCTTTGTTGTGTTGCTTAAAATCTGAAATTGGCACAGTAACAATGATAATTCTGCCAATATCCATTAAGCATTTAGCCAGGGTCATCCTTTTTACCTTTCTTAAAAATGAGTCTGATGCCATTTTTACAGTCACCAGAGGATTCTGCTAATTGACACAAGCTTTCAAGTATTGAGAGTTGCTTGGGGACTACATCATCTAATTCCCTTAGGACGCTGGAATGCATATTATCAAGACACATAGACTTATGGATATTCAGCTTCCTCAGGTGGCCAAGAACCTGATCTTTGCTTACAGTGGGAGAGATGTCTCTTCTCTAATCCCCTCCAATCAAACCAAATATTTGAGGGCTGTACGGTGAGCAGTTTCCAGAGAAAACCAAGGCAAACAAGTAGTTAAGTACCTCAGTCTTTATCTTGTCTGTTATTATCAGCCTGCGTGAGCTACTCACTAAGGTGGGTATGCCCTCCTGGAATTCTCTTGTCTAGTTGAGGTACCTGTAGAAGCCTTTCTTGTTCTTTCTGGTATTCCTTGCCAAGTTTAGTTCAAGCTGAGCCCTGGCTTTCCTAACCTCAACCCTACACAACCTTGCAGCTTCCTTATACTCTGTACCTGTCCCTATTTCCACTGCTTATGCATTTTCTTCTTGCTCTTCAGTTTGACCAGCAGGTCCCAGTTCAGCCATACCAGTCTCCTGCCTTCCTGTTCTGACTTGCTACACCTAAATGTAGTAATTGTTTTGAGTGTAATGTTCTCTTGTAGAAAATAAATTATGGACGACATGGAAAGAGTGTAGTTTTGGCATTTGGTAATTTTTATTTTTTTATTTTTAAATCAGCAGGAGAAAACAACTGTTAACATGCATCAGTACTGCATGGACAGTCTAGGCAGTTCATGTTTGGATTATTTTTTTAGAGTATTGTTTCCATATGGTGATATTTATAGCCATCAGCACTTACATTTCACTTTCAAACAACACAAAGAGAATGTCAATAATTGGTGTATGACACTGCCATATAGTAGCTTGTGAAAGAGAGCTGGCTAAAAAACATTGTTACAGTTTCCAGCAAATTTCTGTTAAAGTTTTTTTTTCTTCTGAATCAGCTCAAAATGTGGAAAAAAAAAATAAAGAATTTTCTGTGAGCTGGAAGCTTCCCAAACTTTGCAGCTGCTCAGCAAAATGAGCACTGAGCCGTGATACTGGCAAGAATGCAAAACCTGTCAAACCTCATGCACTGATTGTAAGATGTACAATGTTGACTCCTTTCTCATAATTGCCTCATGTATTTCTAGAATGGCACCTTGGCCTTTCTCCTTTTCCATGACCTCACATGCCAGACAAAGTAAATTGGTGGATTGTTAATCTGATAACCAGTTGCTCTTGAATCATGGGTCAAGGGATGAAAAAGAAACCAGGGCTCTGAAAAAAAAATGTGGAACACTGTTTTCTGTGGGAGAGTTTAAGATAAAAAGACCTACTAGAAGACATACAATTTGGCTACTGTCTTAAGATCTCTCTTATTGCATAACCATTTGAATCTTCTTCTGTGTTACATCATTGTTCTCCTTGACTGGATTGTTGTCTTGATGCAGCATATCCTCATGAGCTGGGGAAAAACAAGATTAATCAGTTGAAAATAGATGTTTAGTTCTGATTATCAAAGGAGTTCTGTATTTTGAGTCATTTTCATGTGAACTATTGTAACTGTAATATATCAGGCAGTAAATGAATGATCATTTTCTGACAAAGAATTTTATCTCTTTAGGAGATTTATTGACATCTGAACTTCTGAAATTTAAACAGGCTCAAAGAAAGAAGAAGCTAACAGGATCAGTGCTACGTTTAAGAATCTACCAATCAGCTGTCCAGAGGAAGAATCAGAATGATATTCAGGGCATTTGGAAATAGAAGAGAAAGGGCAATAGGTGTTCACAATGACAACATTATAGTCAACACACAACTTGATAACCGTATTAAAGTTTATTATACTCTCTCATGGTCATTTAACTGAAGCAGTATTTAGGAAGCCATATGTAGGATGCACTTCAAGGAGTTTAGGAACTATGAATCAAAAACTAGAACTATGATCTAAAGAGACAGAGCAAACTTCTTAAGGCATGAGCAATGTAATAATAGCCAAGCCTTGCTTCATGGACAAAGAAGAACATTTTGAGGAGACAAAGAGAACACAATGAAACACATCAGATAGACAACTTGGGACAGCCTAGTGGGATGATTTGAATGAATGGAAATGAATTGAACTTGATAGAAAAAGGAAAGAGGAAGCAGAGTAGAAGATAAAGGAAAGAAAGAATAAGAAATTACATAAAATCTCATTCCTTTATTCTCTTAATGAGGGTTTTGTAGAGATTCATAAACATTGTACCAGTTGTGGAACTGGAAAAGGCATAGAAACTAACTGGAAAATTGAAATGTGTGCTGTTATATTCTTCAAAACTCACAAATCAGTGAGTTATATTATTATTTCTGTCTTTTACTTATTTTTCAGATTAGCCATTCAACATTTTTTAACACATTTACCTTGAAATGTTCTGTTCTAATATTATGTTTTAATAAGGTGTACAAAAACTAATTCACTATCTGCTGTGCCATACATAAACATTTACCTAATGAAATCCAGCCTTGTACCATTAATTTTCTGAGTGCTTCTCTTACAACAAGCTTAACAGAAAACTTTTGGTGAAAACAGTTTGATAGTAGACTGACACAGTAATTCTACTTAAATAAGACTTTTTTTTTTCTTCATATCAGAACAGGTCTGAGTTTCATAAAATATAATTAACATTCAGAAATGTTCTTCCAGAATGATGTATTGGAGGAACAAAATTTAGGGTCATTTTTGTACAAATCTCTGATATACCGTGATGTTTTTTTTAACATCACAGGAACAAAATGCATACTCAAAGAAAGCAGATAGCTGTTGTTCAGCTATCTGGCCCAAACACATTTTTCTAACTAACTAACTAACTATATGTATATATATATCCCTCTGGTCTAAAATATTCTATTATTCTATTCTATTCTAATCTTCTTTTTTTTTTTTTTTTCCCTGAGGTAACAAAAATATCTATGAGGCGAGACAACCTAAGGCACGTTTCTCAGAGGCATATGTAATATCTGAATTGAGGACAATTTAAAAGTGTCAGAACTGCAGCTTAAACCAATCCAATAGATATTGGATGTCCAGAATAGTGGAACATACATGAGATAGTCTGTATCATACAAAGCTGTAAATCTCTTTACATAGCTAGAAATGAGACTTTGACATTGTCATTGAAACCCTGCAGTATGGAATGTATAGCCTAATTACAATTATTACAAATGCAGAGCATTATAAACACAAGTTTACTTAAAGTTGCAACTTTTTGTTTTGTCTCTACGCCTTTACAGTTTCATGATCAGGCATTGAAATAAAGTTTTTGAATAGTGATCGTGGGTTTGATTCTTGTCAAGGAATTTGGTCTTTGACGAATCATCAGTCTTTGGATTAAAGGCATACTGAAAGGTGATAGAGCACTCTCACTTGCTGTTCCTGTGGACTTTGATTCTGAAATGAATATGATGCCATGAACATGATGCCATATGAAATCTTCTCTAACAGTCTTGATCTCAGAAAACAATGTTTAATCAGTCCTTAATCTCTCTTTGGTAGCTACTTAATGTAGTTTAAAGTAATCAAGATATAATACTGAACAAGACTGCTTGGTATTTATTTTCTGAGATCTCATACATGCATCAAAGCAGTTGATCAGTGTTCTCCCCATTATTTTCTTTTCTGGGAAAAAATAATACTGAAAGTAGGTATGTTTTTGATGCTTATTGCATTTAAAAATTATTCATGCATAGCTCTGTTTCTTTCTACTTAAGAGGAATCAAATAGCTACATAACGTTGTTTTTTTTCATCAGATTCCAAGACATCCTACACAGTATTTATCCCAGAGGTCTTTTCTTGGAATAATACTCTAGTCCTCAAATTTCTAACCAGCCCTTCTATTCATGTGAGTCCTTTGTATTTATGTCTATTTTTTTACAAGCAGAAAGAGTTCCAGCAGATAACATTCAAAATTTTGAAGCTAATCATAATTTCCATAAGCTTTCCCTTCTGCATTAAGACTTGGTGATGGACATTCATTATTCTCACCAGTTTCAATAAGATTTAACCCAGTTTAAAGCATCAAAGGAGATTTGTATATATGCAGGCTACTTTGTATGAGTATATGCAGTTTTGAAGAAAGTACTGACAAGAAAATTTGATAATATTTGTATATTTAACAGGAGAATGAGAGTGGATAGTGACAAAAACAAATTACTGAGCTCATAAGACAAATTTTGGAAAAAATATATACTGAAACTTAATGTAAAGACACTCCAGTCACTTGAAAGGAAAATGGCTTTGCTCTTCATTGGTTCACAGAAATGTTGTAAATGTATGAAAAGATTAATTTCCTTACACAGATAAGACAGAGAAGAAACTAAAAAAGAAATAAAGAGATATCTTTCTGAAAAAAAAAAAATAGCTTCATACATAGCTGTAATATGAATTCTTAACATAGTTAACTGATAAACAAATTAGTTGGACAAAGCACGGCTAGATGTAAAGAACAGAGGTGCTCTATTATTCTATTTTCTGTTCAGGAGGTACAGATAAATGTTTGCTACTGAACACAAAACCATACGTGCCTTGGATTACAAAACTATATGGAAAGTATGAGTATGAACGAATACCTTCATGCTTATGGTGAAACTCTAATTATCAAAATGAATTTGGGCATGTAGAAATAAGGTAGGCTCTTCATTTTTCTTTATAGAAAGCATTTCAAGTCTTAGTTTGAGTCCTTTAAACAGAACACAGTCTGAGACCTAGAGAGAGGGAACTGAAAAAACCTGCAGGCATAGAGAAATGTTAAAGAACAAGCTCCATTAAAAAAGAGCTTCAGAAAAGAAGTAAAATGCATCCCAAAGATATTTGTATTGCATTCAACCAGTTGTTAAGTGGTTAATTTGTTAATTTAAGCTAAGAAGACTGGTTGATAAACTGATGCTAATCTTCTAAGTAAAATCTAACTCTATTTCTCTGTTCACTCTGTCTTCCAGTGAGATGTTTTTCTGAAGTGTTGAAAAACTTTTCCCAAGTCAGGTTATGTACTTCTGTAGCAACAAATGAAGTAGCAATGTCAGGGAATTGATAGATTAACTCAGATTAATTATATATTTTACATAATATAATATACATATAAAATATATAATATACAATATTATATTAACATAAACATAATATATAATTATTGTTATGTAATAATATAATAATATATAATATGATAAAATATCATTATACCATATAATAATATTGTATATATAATGTTATGATATATAGTATATACTATGTTATATATATTATTATATTTATAATATAATTATATATTCATTATATATTTTAATCTGAGAAGTGAACTAACATATATATATAACTTTTCTATAAACAACTTTGAAAAAAGAACTTCCTAGTTTTCATATAAAGATATTTGAAAGTTTATAAAGACCTTATGGATAACAAATGTAATTCAAGCACTGAGGGCTTATTTGAATGTTTTAAAAGAGGTTATAATTAAGCTAAGTTATTTGACTGGTGTACATTTTTCTTAGGCATTTTTTAGCAGTATTTTATTGACTGTAATAAGTGTGAAATGATTTGAGCTATAATGAACAGTTTATGCTTGAGTGTACAAGGACTCTAGATATTTATAAATGACGAGTCTACAGAATACCTATGAATGAAAATGACCCCAGGTAACTGAACCCTTCTTGTGTTGCAGACATATACACAGCCAGATAATGAAATTAAACCCTTAGAGGACTCTCAACATATTTGACAGGAGGTAATTTATGATTAGCTCTGGAGTAAAGAAAATGACATCCAGATTTCATACTGATCCTCTACAAGCTACAATAGCTGTATCTAAAATAAGTCAATATAACGTTGTTTTAAGTATTTAACATAAACATGTACATTGCATGCAGTACTGGGCAACTTTACAGCAACAAGTGTTAAATTGTCTATGTGTTTCATGAGTTTATTTGACACAGAGCAGAGTACCACGTAAACAAAAACAGAACCTTGTTTTTCTATTATAAATATTCAGACATACTGATATATACGTACAAATCATTCATATGATCTGACATAAATTGGATTACTTTTTCAGAAAATGCATTATATATGTGTGTTCAACCTGCTGGCCTGATAGAAAGTATCAGTACCAAGAGAATGATTACATACATGTCAGCATTGTGACACTGTCCAAAGCCTGAAAAAAAAAAAGGAAAAAATATAAGTCTTCCTCTCTCCCCAACTTTAACACTGAGAAGAATATAGAAAAACAACCCTTCCACCATAGGTTTAACCTACCTAGGTTTCTGTACTCTTTTCCCATTATGATAATTATTCTATTTTTTCTTCATTTTGGATTCAAGTTAGGCAAGGTTCAAGTTAGGCAGCTCAGTCAGTATACCAGCAGAAGCCTGAGAATGGAAAATCTCAGAGTTTGAAGAGAAGTGCGGGGAATTCCTGGAGAGTCAGATAGTTTTATAGAACTGGATCAAGGACAAAATACTAATGAGAATATTCAGCACTGGGAGTTCCCTCTCCCTGCTTACCACCCCTTTTTTTAATGCAGCCTAGGATTAGTTGGTCTTCCAGGCTGCATGTGTGCACTGCTGACTTGTGCTGCTTCTCATCCATCAGGTCCCCCAAGATCTTCTCTGCAGGGCTGCTATCCAGTTCTTCCCCAGTCTGTAGAAATACCTGGGATTCTCCATCCCAAGAGCAACACCTTGCACTTGGCCATGTTGAACCTCATTAGGTTCACATGGACCCACTTCTCCAGCCTGTCCAGGTCCTTCTGGATGGCTTCCCTTCCCTCCAGTATATCAACTGCACTGCTCAGGTTGGTGTTGTCTGCAAATTTGTTGAGGGTGCACTCAATTCCATTGTCTTGCAACTGTCCTGCATCTTCCATGTCATTGATAAAGATGTTGAAGAGCATTGGTTCCATGACTGACCCTCTGGGGTCACCACTTGTGCCTGATCTCACACCCAGACTTAGAATTGTTGATTACAACTTTTTGGCTACAATCAGCCAGTAAGTCTTTAATCCATCGAACAGTCATCTTTCAAATCCATGCCTCTTCAGTTTAGAGAGAAGAAAGTCGTGAGGGACCATGTCAAAGGCTTTGCCAGAAGTCCAGATGAATTACATTCATTACCCTTCCCCTGTACACTGATGCCATCACTCCATCATAGAAGGCCACCAGATTGGTAAGACAAGATCTGCCCTTGGTGAAGGCATGCTGGCTGTCTCAGATAATGTCTTTATCTTCTATGTGCCTTAACATGGTACATCCTTTCTTCCTTTATTCAAAATGGGAGTAATGTTTTCCTTTTTCCATTCACTGGGGATTTCACCCAACAGCCATGATTTTTCAAATATGATGGAGAGCAGCTCAGCAACCACATCAGCCTTCTCTCTCAGAAACCTGGGATGCATATCATCCAGCCCTATGGACTTACATTCAGTTTCATGAGGAGGTCTTGGACTTGTTCCACTGTTACAGTGGGATGGAATCCATTCCTCTCACCTGCACCTAGAAGATCAGTGTCCTGGCAGACACGGGGAGCCTGGCCGCCAGTGAAGACTGAGGTATAATACTTACTGAATACCTCAGCCTTTTCCATGTCTGAGGAAGCCATTTCTCCATTTTCCTTTATCAGAGGGGGAACACTCTCCTTGGTCTGTCTCTTCCTGCCTATGCACCTGTAGAAACCCTTCTTGTTATGTTTCATATCTCTTGCCAAGTTCAGCTCCATCTGTACCTGGGCTTTCCTGATCTTATCTCCATACACGTGGACAACCTCCCTATATTCTTCCCAGGCTACACAACCCTGATTCCACTTCTCCATACATTTCTCTCTTTTCCCTCAGTTTAAGCTGCAGGTACTTCCTAAGCCACGCCGGTCACCCAGCTCCTCAGTTTCTTCTGCTGGGGGTTGGAGAGCTCTTGTTCATGCAGAAGGGTGACCTTAAAGAGCTGCCAGATCTGTTTTATTCCAATGCCCTTCAGGGCAGTTTCCCAGGAGATCCCATCCAGCAGTTCCTTGTGCAGCTGGAAGTTTGCACTCCTGAAGTTCAGGGTCCTGGCTCTACTTTTTGCCAGGCCTGAATTCCTCTAGATCACAAACTCCACGAGTGCATGATCACTACAGCCCAGGCTGCCTCCAATCGTAACCTCTCTAATTCTCTCCTCTGTATTGGTGGGCAACAGGTCCAGTAGGGCTTTACCTTGGGTTGGTCCGTCAAGTACCTGGACCTGGAAATTATCCTCAACAGATTCCAAGAATCTCCTGGATTGTCTGTCACTGCTGCGTCACTGTCCCAGCAGATACCCAGGTTGTTGAAATCTCCCATCAGGACAAGAGCCCACAAGTGTGATACCTTCCGCAGCTGAAGCAAGAAGGCCTCATCAGCAGGCTCCCTCTGTTCAAGTGGTTTGTGGTAGACCTCAGTCACAAGATGTCCTTAACTGGAACAATCCCTGATTTTAACCCATAAGCTCTCAACCTGTCATGGCTGTTATTCAGCTACAGCTCTTCACAGTGTATCCTCTTCTTAACATGAAGGACAACTCCCCCTCCCCTCCTAGCCTGCCTATCCCTTCTGAAGAGCCTGTAGCCCTCACTTGCAGTATGCCAGTCATGAGATTTGTCCCATCACATTTCTGTGACAGCAACAAGATCATATTTTTTCACGCACATCATGGTTTCCAACTCATTATTATTTCCATGTTGAGTGCATTAGTGTAAAGGCACTTCAGCTGGGCTTTCTGGAACACCTCTCTGTGAGTAGGATTCAGTCTGCATATGGGGCCCTCTGTTCCCATGAGGAGGGAATCACCTGCAGCAATAACACTTCTCCTTTTCTTAGCTGAGCAGTCTGGAGATACAGTGTCGACTGTCTTGCCCTTGACAATTGCAAACATTCCTGTGCCTCCTTGCTCACCTCCCCTTCAATTGCCAGTGCCTCACTGAGGCACCTAGGGAAGTGAGGTTGGCAGGGCTGGGGGAGTCACCTACAGTGCTGAGCTGGGACTGTCTTCCAACTCTCCTGGTCTCTCAGGTCAGCACTTCTGTGGGCTGCTGCACTAGCTACTACACCTGCTGCTGCAGTACTCTGTGCGTGCTGCGCACATGATCCTCACTGCACTGGTGGGCAGCTCCTGGAGGCTTTCTCTAAGACAAGAGGCATGGATGCAGTTCTGTCACCCTGGCAATGCCCACACCATGTCAGCTACTCTCCTGAGAGCTGCCAGGTAGCTCTGTTAGTTCAGGGTTCCCCTGGTAAAGGAACTGACTGTAACCATACCTTGTGGTCAGTCATGGTGATTCTGGCTGAGACAGTTGCAAAGCAGCTAATCTCGGCCATCAAGGGCTACTTCTGGATTTTTGTGTGTTTAAATCTGTTGCCCTGGCAATACTCATGATGCACAATGTGCCATCTATGGAAACATATGGCCTTTCTAATATGAAAGCTGTTGCTGCTCCCTTCAGCAACTTTTAGGAATGTATCTGCTGACTACTCCAGAGCAAAGCCATTCAAATACTGGGCAATGGCCTACTGCCCCAAGGTCTCTTTTTGGGACACTAAAGCATCCAATCACTAGATTATTTCTGTACCAATTTTATCACTTTGACTCCTTTAGTCAGGAATTTTCAGTAGAAATCTAAGAAAACCTAAACCAGACTTAATCAAACCCCTTCCCACTTACAAGGCAGCAACAAATAGGCTCAAATAATCTAGGTCTCTTCTTAGATCAGATGGATTTATTTTGTTTCTGCTAATTCTCCTTCCACTAGACATTTATGCTCTGTGAGTGTTTGTACTTGCCAATCAGATGCTGCTCCGGCTGTGAGACTTACCAGGGAGCCCCTGTAAGAGCAGGCAGATATCAGCAGTGGTAGGGTAGGCCTCATACATGATGAGCACAGGTGAGCACCTCTGGCAATGGTCACTGGGCTCAGCCAGGAGTCCAGATCATCAGGCTAGTCCATATGGGTGAGGCTGAGTCCAAGGTGTGAAAGACAAAAACTGTTATTCTTTTTTTGTCTCATAGCTTGCCTCATGAGACCTTTCTGGGGATAAGACTCTAACTGACAACTGCAAATTATCTAGGTGTTGTCACTGTGCCACAGTGCCTCTGCTTATGGTTGTAAAGATAAGCAGAAGTGGGGACTAGCAGTCTTGATTTTCAGAGGTGCTCTTGAAGGAGCTGACCACTTCAGAAGGTGATAATGCTTGCACATGGCAACAAAGGGACTACTCCCTGCTGGCTTATCTGTTGGGCCAGATATGTCACTTAACGGAGAGAAAAGAAGAAAAAAAGAACTAGAAGTGGGGGATAAAAGGCCTTCACTAAACTAAGGACTTTGGAAAAGAAGGACCCTTCTCTTCCTCATATCCCTACGCAACTAGGATTTGTAATAAACTGGTTGGGCTAACATTTGACCCATTGTGTCTTAATCTTGCATCAGGTATACATGTATTAAAAAGAACCTCTTCTCCCTCCTATAAATTAGAGTGAGACACGAGGTCAGGCACAAATCAAGGGAGCCCAAGCTAAAAAGGAGCTCCCAGACAATGGGGTATACATCCCCTCCAGGACATACTGATGTCAGGGAGCAGCATTTTGAAAGATGGGCCTGAGCCCAAGCAGCTGAACACTGTATGCATCAGAGATGTCATTGGAACCCTGAAAACACCCATTGGTTTCAAGAACTGAATGTAAGACAACATTAAAATGGATCAGGTATATAAGTAGGTCAACCAAATCTGTCTTATTTTTCTTATTGGCCTTGTATTTGGTGAACCACTGGGCCACAGCCTCCTTGTATCCTTTTTACACAGCCACAGTTAAATCCACGCTCATCTTTCAGACTTATATTAGAGCCTCATTTACACATACAGCTGTCACTGCTGATTAGCACACCAGGCTCACGTTAGTCTGTATTTTTTTTCCTTTTTTAATTCAGTATTTGCCCAGAAAACAGGATTGCAAAGGTAAATAAAAAATATGGGAATGTGCATGTGAGTGCATGTTGGTATTTGCGTGGGCATGCATACAGGTGTAGTTCCAATTGCTTTAAACTCTCCAGCACACTCATAAGTTTTACAGCCATGTGAGGAACTGGACTTTTCTGATGGTGTCATGCTGATATCACAGTCATTACTTCGTATATTATTTTTACAAACTATAATTAATGAATACACTTAGAAATCATTCTTTCATTTTCCAATTTGAAATAATTTGATGAATGTCTAACCCTTTTTGAAAAACTTCTTTTCCCCCCTCTAATTAAGAAAAAAAAAAGTGATATCTCATTACCAGACTTCTGTATGTAATTCCTCAGTCAAAGGGGTCTTTACCTGCATGGGACTGGCCATCTATAGGCTATTGCAAGGATGGGAGGCGACAAAAGACAACAGTCAAAGATAAAAGCTCACACTTAAAGATATGTATAAAATAGAGACTGAAATTTGCTTGCTTCCTTTTTGACTTGTCATTACATTCTTACATCTAATTCCTTACCAAGAACATAAACACTATGATGCTTTCTTCAATCCCACTGATGTAGAAATATGTGTCTCCCACTTCCAGAATGGGGCAAAAGCCTGTAGTTAACTGAAGAAACTCCATTCTATATCTTGTTTTCCCTCCTTTTGACTACTAGAATTAAGATCTACTCTGTTTTCCTAAACTGTTTACATCTTGCTTGCTTCTTATTTAAGAATTCTTTGTTCTATTTAAATAAATGATAATAATTCAGAAAAAATGTAGCAAGGATTCTAAGTGCTTATTGAGAATTCAAGTAAATTTCATGGACTCTGGACTTTTCTTTGTATATGATACTTAGTCTGTCAGCTTTGGATTTTTAAAATAATGAGGGAAATATTTGCATAAATAAAATAGACAGGATGAACAGATTAATAATGTTCAATAATTAGAGACAAGCTTTACAGTGTAGCCAAATAACAGAGGAATAATATCATAGAGGAATACAAGAATCTGAAGGAAATATATTGTTTCCAGTAGACACAAGGAAACAAAATCAAATTAAAAAAGGAAATTGAAACTCTCCTTAGTTAGAGACAGGATTTGAGAACAGAGAAGTTTGAAGCACGTAGATTAGAAAAGGTATTAAGGTTCAGAATGATACCAATGTTTGCAGACAGACTCAACTTGACATAAGACAGAAAAAAATATAAGTGAATTTTGAAGGTGGCTCATTCAAGATGACCTTCTCAGAGAAATGCTAGGGAAAAGCTGTGAAAGGAAACAATGAACCTGAAAGAGGATATATCTGTTTTGTGGGCAGTAAAGACAGAATCTGGAGCTCAGAAAAAAATCATCTTCATCTGTTTCAAGGGCTTTCCTCACAGGTTAGCAATGACTGTTATTTACATGGTATGTACCTTTGTCAAGAGTTCCCACAATATGTAAGTTCCTAAAATAGTAAATTTGAATTATGTGCGATGTTACTTAATAAGGCCCGAGGCAGGGAGATAAAGTGAACTAAATTATTCTGGATCAGAAGTTCTGCTACGTTTTTGCACTTAACATCTTATCTACTTTTCTAGCAATTATAGATAATTTCCATTTTAAAAATAGTATATTCCTACACCATTATGATAATGTTTTTTTTTTTCTTGAAGTAGATAGGATAACATTTGTGCCTTAATTTGCGTACCTCGTACATACTTGTGGCACAAAGATCTAACAGGGAAAAGCTATTTGTCATTACATACTGAGAAATCCACTGTCATTTATAGGGTAATGTCTAGTTTATAGGGGTGCAACTGGGCTTTTAGCAGTGTGGCTTTTAGTAGTGTGACTTTTAACCAGAGATCCTCAAAATATTACAATCCCCAGTAAAAGGCTAGGGAACTGTATTTGACATTCTTGTTAATTGAAATCTAGTTATGTATCAGTGCATAAACTGAGCTTAAAAAGGAATCAGACAAGCCAGAAGGGAATAAAATACCCATTTCAATTGCTTGGAAGAGTAAATCCCTGATAGTAATGGATGTATGCTATGGAAAGTGCCAGGGTGAGAATCAGTTGCCTGCTAACCTTCCCTGGTGATAGTTTATTTTCTCCAGGTGTCTGGCAGAGCTTGCATCTCTATCACTTGCAGATATTAAATAAATTTTTTACTCTGTGTGGTCCTTTCTTTATTATTGCTGACACTGGCTAGCATGGTTCATTAAGAATTTCCATGACAGCCACAAGAAATTTTGGATGTAGGGATCAAACTCACAACACTGTACTGTCAGGTTCAAAACCTAGAAATGTCTTTCAAAAATATTTTTTGTTTAAGAAGGAGCAATTATGACTAGAAATTCACTAGAAGGGAGCTACTGTTACCTTTTATGTTCCCATGTTACACTACAAGTGTCAACTGGAAGGATGTAGTACAGTACTACAAACATTTTCCAAATAGAAGGGGAAAAAATGGATGCTCTCCAACAGTGAAAGACTTTATTTGATTTCACAAATACAAGCTTTTGTGGTCTTTTGACGCACACACACACAGAAAATATTTGGCTAAAGTTTAGCAGATGCAAGAACATTTTGTCAGAAGATAAGTAACAAGGAGCAGAGGAGTTGAGTCTCTTTTCCCAAGAGATAAAGTAGGTCAAGACAAAGAAATGGTGTGCCTATTGTATGAAGAAATTTCATGCTCTGGTACAATAGATACTTATAAGGGAAATAAACTGAACTTGTAACTGGCAGATATATGGAATAAATAACACTTCTTTCCTTTATGAGTCTTAAAATTCCCTTATGCACTAATTGGACATGGTACTTAGTACAGTAAGCATTGTTACAATTGTGTTTTCTTGACAAAATAAACTCAGTTTCTTCTGGCAATTTTAAGGTTACCCTGGGCCCAAGGCTGTTCTACAGTAATGAACATTTTTGTGATGTGACATTTACTCCTCAATATTTGAAAGCTGAAGATGAGGATATAACCTGATCATGACAGTATAGAGAATTTGGTAAGATAGGATGAAAAGAAAAAAATACTCATTCCTTTCCTGACTAGTAGAAGTTTGCAGCAGAAAGAAACATTAAAAATTTGCAACCAGTGGAAAATATGTCTTCTAGCAATATGTTAGCTTCTCATTGCTATACATCATTTTAAAACAAAAGCATATAACTTCTGCTGCTTTACTTACATTAAACTTACACATTTCAGTGCTTACTAAAAGCATCATTTGATAGTATGAGGGGAAGATTTCTTTCACGTATGTAGACTTTAGTCTGTGATAAAAGCTTATTTGATGCATTGGCTTCATTTGAACATAATTTTCCTTGAAGCCAAATCTTAAGTACCTGGTGACAGAACTTGAGAGAGAAGTATAGTTCTTGTGACTGGGAGTAGTGAGAAAAGCACAAAGGTGGTAAAAGATTTGACAGAAAATTACAAAACTAAACACAGACAGTCAGTCACAAAAGATGAAGGAGAGAAGCTGAAAAAGTTAAGCATCAAGTATAACCAGGGAAGAGTTAGAAAGACCAAGAGAGGCTCTAAAGGTGAGAGGTCATTTAAACATGTCAAAGCCCAGGATACTGCTTTCTGGGATTCCCTGGAGAAAAGATGAAAATGAAGATTTCTCAAGTGCTCTGTACCTTTAGGGAAATTCTATCTTAAAAAATCTTGGAAATTCTGTTTCCTCATCTGTTCTTGGAATTTCAGTCTAAGAATTCTGTCCATCTACCTGTTTCAAAGGCTTTCTGGTGTCGGCATTAAAATTACAGTATTGCTGAGTCTTTCTAGAAACACAATTACATGTATGTCAGGGAGTGGCACCTCAGAGGTGCCCATTCCAGACATATGTTTATGCTTGGAAAATAACTTGCATTGGAAAATAACTAGTGAGAAGCACTCCTGAGATCCCCTCCAAACCACTTGTACCAGTAAATTGTAGAACACTTATACATGTCCTCCTTCCCAGGCAATTTGGTATCCAATCCACAGAGATATGCACTTTCACCAGTAGACTGCTAAGAAAGTATGGGTATTTCACCCACCCTATGATCATTAGTTTAGAAAAACAGCTTACTTCCCAGACAGAAATTCATTGTTCGCTGGAGATAAACATTGTGCTATTGAAATCCTCCTAGGAAACACAGGATTCAGCAAAAGATGGCACTAACCATTCATAACATGCCTTTTTCCTTCCTCTATCTTGAAAAAACAGAATGAGTAAAGCCATGGATTTTGTTCATCATTCAAAATGAACAAGTGAGATGTATTCAGCTTTCTCTCTGGAGAATCTAACCAGGATATAAAGGCAGAATTAATGCAATTTTACCTCTTGACTACTAAGAAAACTGTTTACAGAGGTTCTTCTGGTGCCTTTCTTCATATTTCTTTCTCAAAAGACTGTTTATTGTGAATGAGTCATGTACCCACAGCTTATCCTGCAACAAACCATTTCCAACATCAATTCCAAAAGTTTTGAATATTGATAATAAATATTTATTCCAACCGAAATATTTTGTTCCATCTTATTCATTTAGTCAGTGTCTCAAGCCTCATAAGTGTAGGCTGTGGCAATTTTGTGTCAGTCCATATGTTTCTTTTTTTTTTTCCTTGTGTTTAATTGTTCAAATACAATTTATAGGACTGTATGCTCTTTGAGCTGAATCTACTTATCTCTTTCTGCAACAATTATCATGACTGAAAATCCTGAATTTGGTCTTTGAAACATTTAAATGGTTGCTAGAGAAGATTTATAACAAGAAAAGCAGGAAATAAAATTGGTCTTACAACATGCTTTATATTATGTTAATTGGTAGCAACTGAAGATTAGTCTGCCACACTTACTTTCTGATCTAGTTCCATCTTGTGTAATAAAATTGTTTCCCCCTAGCATATTAGAAGCAATAAAAATGCCCTCCATGGCCCCAGTCTTTCAGACAGCTATGTATTCCACTGACAGTTCCATTAACTTCTCCGAAACTACCTGAGTGAGCTTAGTTGGGTATGCAAGTAAATGGGAAATTCAAATCATTTCTTTAATGCATCTCACAGATGATTTTCTGTGTAGAATTTTTCCTCCAAATCATCAGACATTACTGGATCATGCAGATATTTAGCAGAAGGGTTTGTATTCTTTATTCTCCAGCACGTTTAGTTTGATATTTGTATTTATTTTAATTTTCATATTGTTGCATTTTGTCCTTTTCTGATAGTTACAGTTATTCTGGAGCTGGAAATTACTCAGAAGATGAACTTTCTTTTGAAATGAAGAAGACATAGTTTCTTGTTTCACGAAGCAGAGAAAATAAGGAAAACATGAACATAAATATCAGGGAACAATTTTAAGAATTTAAAAGTTGTTATTATCATTTAATCTTGTGTGTTAAACCAGACTTATTATATTTAAAAACTTGTCTCCTGCTTTCTTGAACATTGAAAGCTGAGAATATTGCACAATAATTATTTTATATCATTTATTATTATAATTAAGTATTAGAGCGTATAAGCGTATAAGCGTATATTAAGTATAAGAGTGGCTGAGGGAGCTGGGATTGTTTAGCCTGGAGAAGAGGAGGCTCAGAGGAGACCTTATTGCACTCTACCACTTCCTGAAGGGGGGTTGTGGTGAGGAGGGGGTGGGCCTCTTCTCCCTGATAAATAACGACAGGACGAGAGGAATGGCCACAAGTTGCGCCGGGGAAGATTTAGATTAGACCTGAGGAAACATTTCTTTTCTGAAAGAGTGGTCAGGCACTGGAATGGCCTGCCTAGGGAGGTGGTTGAGGCACCATCCGTAGCGCTGTTCAAGAAGCGTTTAGATGAGGTGCTAAAGGATTTAATTTAGTAGTTGGGTTGAGATAGTGATAGGAGGATGGTTGGACTAGATGATCTTATAGGTCCTTTCCAACCTTATGAACTTATGAACTTATTGCTCAGACTTCCAAAATACAAACAAACAAACAAACAAACAAAAATATTCGTAACAACATAGTTAAATTTTTTTGAACTACTTATTTTGAATTAAAAAAAAAACAAACACAAAACCTTAACTATTTACTGTTCTCAAACATGTTTGCATTTCTGCATAGAATAGATATTTTCCTTTGTATTCCATCAGCTCTGGTCCCATCCTCTCTAGTGACAAAGCATATAGTATTTTTGAGGCTCCTCTTAAATGTGTTTTGTATCCTCCATTAAGAGATCTGCAACACCGTAGCATGGACTGTTGCCACCAGGAGCATCTAGTAGGATCAGGGAGAATGACCTGCAGAGTCATTCTGCAGAGGAATGGAAGGATGGTTTCTGAACAGGGAAGTCAAAGGTAATTTACACCTGATGGAGAATAGTCATATTTTGAACTGATTCCTGAAAATGCTATTAGAAATCAGAGTTCGGATCTCTGTGTCTGTTTTAGATCAAAGTAGAACATAGACATATGACCAAATGCAAGTATTTCTATTTAAGAGCTAGTCACAGAAAGCTGTTACTTATGGTTAATAGGGCAACAAAAGAAAAACAAAGAAGAAATCACCTTATTCAAGTGCATAGATTAAAATATTTTATGAAAAGTAAATTGAAGTAATTCTGGCTAATTCTGATAAGGCAGCAGTTTAAAGTATAATTATCTACAGGTAGGTGAGAAAATTCCTTGTCCACTGAGAAGGAGAGAGAAACAGTTCAACAAAAGTTGAAAATTAACAGGAATTTGAGATTTGTGAAGTGCAGTGTCTACAAAATGTTATGAACTATCCAATTTTGATCAGTTGCTATATAATAGTTGTGTTCAAGAGCATGTTCCCTTGATTACCCAAGTTGATGGTCTTGTTTTGTTTAAAAATTAGGCTACAAAGGAACAAAGACTTCCTAATTCTCAAAATGAGTTTATATAAACTGTACTGTTGAGAAAGACATTAATCAGCAATTCTGTTCATGGAAAAGTCTTGGAAACTTTTACATTAAGAAAACATTAAGAGTCTGTCCAGCTGGAAAGATAATACTGACAATGGTAATTAAAACAACAAAATAAAGGTGGAATTTTCCAAAGTCTTATCCATAGAATGTTGCATTTATTTCAGTTATTTATTGTATACAGTTGAGTGCAAATAATGATTTCAAAATAACTTGAAAAATTAAATAAAAATTAGGAGTGAGAATGTAAATCCTATTAACCTTGTCATCTTTGTAAATCTCAGCTGTACAAGCCAGTACTATCAATTACATCCAGTTGTTTGAGAGTAGCATTTTGATAACACACTGATGTTATATTGAATCTGTCACCATTCCACTTCATTGCCATGGTTTTCCAGTTTGCAAAATTTCTTATTCTTTATCATCAATATAAAACCTACAGATTAGTGAACTGTAAACACACACAGCAAACTGTAAATATGAAATGAATACAAATATATTGAATTGAGTGTCAAAAGAAATGTCCTAGTTTCTATAGTAGTTGCAACATCCCATTACACAAGAACATTCCTAACCTTCTGTTCCTTTTTTTTTTAGATAAGATAGTGCCAATTATTTTTATTAAAGTGGAGTTGAATCCATGATTAGGAGAAACAACACAGAATTATCTTGCTTCAGAGAATGTAAACAATTTTGATCTTGAATTTCATGTGATTGAATAGTAAATATAATCAACTGTAGTCACAGTTTTATATTTCTTATATACTCATCTCACTGTATAGTTTGACAGACTTTTTTGACAAAAGAGACAACAAATGTTTAGCATGTTTTCCAAGTGCTTTTTTTTTTTTGGTATATTTTTTCAATGCTTAGGATTTAAGTGCTTTAAAAGAGGATTAAAAGCAATTATTTTTAAACAACTGAAACCTTCAAAATCCTTTGGTCTCTCTCCTCCATAAAATAACAGCGATAAAGATCAAAAAGAATTTTGTTATGTTTCTATTTGAACAGCTGCTTTGCTTCTGCAAATTATTATTACATTACAGTCTGGAAGCTTATTTTTTCCAGATTAAAAGTGCAAAGAATATAATTTAACTTTTATGTGAGCTGCTGTCTTTTTCCATTTTCAGATGGATTGCTACCAGTACACTAAGTGACCAGTTTTCAGTGAATTGGACAAGACTGTCTGTAAGTGTCCATATCCATTGCTGTTTGTAAGGTCTCTGCATCAGTCATATTCAATGGCATCTAACACCAAACAACAAAGCATCGGACTATTGACAGACAGATGCTCTGTTTGCACAATGCATTGAATCATGCCAAGCAGCTTCTGACAGCTTAATGCCACATACACTGGAGCTCCTGATACTTTTCAGTGACCTGCAGCTAAACAAAATTTTCCAGAACTTTTCTGCATGATAATTTTAAGAATTGACATTCCTTTTCTCGAAGAGGATGATCTTCAGCCATACCATAGTGTGGCTCCATATCAATGTCTAGGTGCAATGTGCAGATGGATGCCTCTGAATTTGAACTAAGTGAAGGGATAGTTTTGAGAGAAAATCATGATGAAATTGATATTCTTTGTAGAGCAGAGAAAAATGATCACTTGAGTTCAAATAAGGCCAAGGGAACCATGACTAATTTTGAATGGAATTGGGCTTCACAGTGCTATTTAATTCCGTACACAGATAGGTTACTTCACATTATTACTTTCAACTTGAAACATTTCTAATCGCTTCATTATTGGTCTGTAGGCATCTACATCTGAAATACATGCAGATGCATTTTACTGTCCAGTAAAATATGCTAGGAATAAAGGACAACTCTAAGTTTTGTATTTTATATCTATAGTATAGGAAACCCACTGTACTTTGGACTGTTTGAATTAAAATAGACAAAAGATGAAAAAAAATCTTTCCTAAAGAACAATCTGCTGGGGTTGAGAGCTAATCTAAAATATCTTTTCTATATTTTGATTATTTCTTTAGTGTTTGTGGATACTACGTTCTAGAAATAGTAGTTCTTTCATAACTTAGGTTAAACTGCATAACAAAGATTAAACGCTGAAAGTTAAAACACACCTTTTCATTTATTCAGTGTAGACATATCTTATGGGGCATGGAAAAAAGCCATACAGAGGATTAAGTCAGGATCTTAAATCATAGGATTATGGAACTTCTGTCAGAAGATACTATGTACTCTTAAAGTAAGAGATATTATTTTGAAAAGATGAGCAAGAAACAAGTAGAAAAGTCCTTGGAGAGACTGCAGATTAGTTTACTTATTTATTTATTTATTTATCAGGAAATTTCTCTGATTTGTATTCCTTACTGATTTATTTGTTTGAAGAATAAATTGGGTCTTGAAACAAAGGCCCTGAAACAGATTCTAGAATAACACTGTTTCTTTTCTGAAATGATAAAGTTTACTCAGAAGTACATGTAGTCTTTCACACTATTTAGGTTTGCACTGGAGAAAAAATATATAACTATCGCATGTATAAACTTTGACTTACTCTTTGAAATAAGCTACAATAAAGAGGCCTATTCTCAAAAAAAAAAAAGCTTCACTTCTGCATATATGCTTCTTGACCTGTTAAATGTTATTATAAAGGAATTATCTAGGAAAGTTATTTCAGTGAGAGCCAGTACTTTGATATGTTTCAGCTTTTCCTTTCTAAGCATATTTGAGCTTGTCAGTCAATATACACAAATCTTTTGATAATATTGCCTATTAGATTCTTTGGTTGAAGCATATTTTTTCACAATCACTTTCAGTCTGGAACTAAAAAAGTTCAAGAATTTTTAAGGTTATTAGTTATTTTCATTATTGCCTTTGCTTTTAGACTTTTGAAAATTTACCCAGCTTGGAAGAGTGGGATATCTTTTGTGTGATGAGCAAATGTCTGTTTTCAAAGTCTTTATTTAACATTTAGTCAAAGGAATTCAAATGTCTATGTGACTAACATCAGGTACTATCACTGAGTCAAGTACTCTTTATATTCTTTTCTTCAGTTTTTCCTATTGACATTTAATATCTTAGTATTACTGCTTTCTGTTTATATCTGACTCTAGTTTTCATAAAACTGGTAGATTATTTTTTATTATTTTGTGTAACTTGCAATGAACTACTTGTCAGACTTTCATTGCTTTCTAACATGATTTTCAGAGTACTTCATAAAATAATCCCTACTACATTATATATTAGAACTTAAATCACCCTAAATATCATCTTTGAGATTTACAAATTCATGAATTTTTGAAATTTAGAGAATGTCTCTTCTGATCTCCTTGTTGATAAGGCCATATCATACTTCTTCTTTTTCACAGCAGTTATAACTTATCTTTGCTTAGAATATGTATTTTTTAAATGTTTTTAAAATGAAGTTTCCAGGCAACACTTCTTTTCCCTTTTTACATATTACTAATTCCTTCAACCTTTTTTACATATTACTAATTCCTTCAACAGTAAATAAAAAAGGCTGACAAAAAAAGCCAAAAAATTCCTTAAGCCTACAAATTAAATTTCATTTTAGATGCTTTAGAAGAGTTATTCTGCAATACCTTTAAACAGAAAAGTTTAATTCTGTGTACAAATTCATGTATATTTTGGTCTTGCTTTCCAAACTGTCGACATTTAAGCAGGATGGAATTTAATGTAACTTGCTTATCTTATTAATTACTAATGCCATCATAATCGATCTTTTGAATATATTCAACTTTAGAAAATCACTGACATTTGGTTTCTCTGAATGAAGATATTTGTAAGCTCATATCAAATATACCCTAAACTGTCAGGGGCCTTTGAGGTTTGTTTTTTGTTGTTGTTGTGTTTACTTTTGTTTTCTTTAAGTTCTGGGCATAATAACATGCATTTTGTTACTGATACAATAATTCATGATGATTTACAGGTAATAACATTAATTCTAGTTAACTCTTAATCAGTATATGTTACCAACTGCTTACAAAGGGAGGCTTCCTTTCTTATGCAAGAATTCCATCTCATCCTTGGAAATTTTAGAAGCATAATTTCTGTATTTTAATTCTGAAAATCTTCATATCATTTTGCCTGGAGAACAATTCTCCAGTGACTCTGAAATATCAAGGACATCATTTACTTATCAATAAAATGGTGACAATAAGCATTTCCATCTCTCTACTTGACAACATTCTGCTTGCTAAGTGCAAGTGTTTTACAGTGTCAGTCAATGGTCAAAAGCCTAAAGTGCTTCAAAATTTTGTTGCAATAATCCTGTTTTTGTTGTTGTTCAACTTTAAATGCTGTCAGAAATATGTTGAATTCTTACGGAAACTGGCATGCTTCGCACAGTGTGCAAGAGTATTTCATGCTTCTCAAATTCATCCCAGCCTTCATGTTTTGGCTGCAGATCTGAGGTGGGTTGACCCAGTCTAGAGGCTAAGTACTCGCACGGTTGCCTTCTCACTTCCCTCACAGTGGGTTGGGGGAGAGTTCTAGAATAGCAAAAAGTGAGAAAAACTCTTGCATCAAGATAAAGGCAATTTAATATGTAAAACAAAAAGCTGTGTCAACACAAAAAGCAAATAATGAATTCTGTCACTATTTCCCACTGGCAGTCAAATATTCAGTTGTTTCTAAAAAAGCAGACCCATTGGTTGTTCTTGTTTATGCTTTGTCTTAAATAGGTAAACTAGAAAAGAAAGAAACCTTAGGCTGAGTAAATTAGTCTGTCTTGAGATGAACAAACTATTACTCAGGGATATTTCGAACTTCAGCAGCTAGATTATGTAAAAATCTTCTTTCAGTTCTTTTAGTATTTCCAGCCTCTTTCCCCCCACAGTAAAAAAAGAAAAGCAAAAAGAAGAACAAACTAACCCCCAAACTTGTCAATACTGCTGTAACACTGAGCCATAAAGCGGGCATCTCTTCAATTAATAAAATATGGTTTGCATTAAAGTCAGATAAATTTTGCTAGAAAAAGCAAATTCTAGTTCATATGCTGTAATTAGAAGAGGAATTTTCTGTAACTATGTACTTTTCTTCATATAATTGGTTTTGAAACTTTGTTTTCAGCTAGTGTTCCTAGAGTTCCATTGATTGCAATGTATTTTTCACAGACTTAAGGGTCCCATCACATTGATCAGCTACTCTACAGGTCTAAAAGCATATTCTTATATTGACAATTGTTTGGCCCATTGTATTATTTAATAGAAAGGCAGAACAAAGCTATGAGAGAGAAAAAACATCCTGTTCTGGAACATCATTAGCACCCGTAAATCCTGTTGCATGTAAATGATCTGAAAAACTCAGAGCAATTAGCTTTTCCTTTCAACTTGAGAGTTTTAGTGCAGATTGGTAGCTAATCAAGCTGGGAAATTAAAATAGAGTATGTAAAAAATTGTTTATGAGTAATATTGTAAACAAGCATTGCAGATACCTCTGTACCTGCTTTAGTGCTCTAATAAAATGAGTGGTGAAATCAGCATTGCATCCATTTAGGTGTAATTGTACAAATTGCTAGCTAATCAAAGTGGGAAAATTGAACCAAGGCTTCGGAGAACAATGCTATGTGCTATTAACTTAGTTAATGTTTAGATAAGTATTTAATGAATTTAGAGATCTTATTTTAATATAAACTATATTTCTTAAAAAAAAAAAAAGAAAAGAAAAGAAAAGAAAAGAAAGAAAGAAATAAGAGTGACTGATTCTGAGTTATTTTCATTAGTGTAATCCAGGAGAAATTCCACTGACAATAGTAACATTAATTCTGATACTCAACTGATGTAAACAGTAAAAGAATCAGCACAATTTGCTTTATTGTTTTTTGCTGTGTAAAGCCATAGGCATTTCATTAAAAATGCAAAACTAGTCAAATGCATAAAATTCTCAGAAATAAACAACTCAGTTTATCATGCCAGCTTCAGTCAGCAGTTCAATTGATTCTGATGTTCAACACAAGTATATAACTGGAGTCACTTATGCCTGGCTCAAAGGCTTCTGAACTTCTCAAGAAGTTCAAAAAATATTGAAAATTCATTAGATGGAAAAAATTTGACTTTCCAGTAATTTTTTTTTCCCCAAAGTCTAGTACAGTGTGAATTATCCAGCCTTCTGGATGTAGACTAATGATTTTGCTTTTTAAGAGGTATATTTCAAAATAAAGCTTGTCAGTATTGAACTGGCCGAAAAAGTAATACTGCTGGTTTTTACATATCCCACACCAATATTAATACATCTACTGCTCTGCCAAAATTATCTCTGCATATTATATCCATTACAACCTCAGAAATAGCATAACAAACTTGTGAAAATCAAAATAATCATGCAAAATATGTAATTATTTAGGGTTGCAATAAACTTTAGCAGGTCATCTAATCCTTTTAATACACTGGAAAAGAACAACTTTAGCCATTTTTATAGGTAGTTCTTTAACACACACACACACACAAAATGAATGAATGAATTTGTAAGGAAATAGAAAAGGAAGCAGAATCTAGCAAGCATTCTTTACTAGCATTACTGTGAAAGAGTTCTTTCCTAAATTTTAGTCTATCCTTTTGTAAAACCTAAAGCCATTATTGTTTATTTTCTTCACTGTAAACAGTGAATAATGTATTCCTTTTCCATCAACAGCAACCTTGTATCTTTTTGAATACCCATCCCAGTATTTCTTAGGCTAAACAATAGCAGTTTTCCAATGCCATTTCATACTTCATGTTTGCTAGACCTCTAATTCTTCTCATTGCTCTACCTTGTACGCTTCAGATCCAGTGGTTCAGCTCTGACTCCTACCAATAACAAATACAGGGAAAATATTTACGATGTATTTTGTAGGTAATAGTGCTCTTTTAAAATCCCTTGACAGTCTGACTGCCTTTTTTTTTTCTATTTTTTTCATATTCTGACTCAGGTTCTGATCATGATCTACTACAACCTCTACATCCTTTTTTACAGAACTATTACCTAACCAGATGCTTTTGAAACAAGTTTATGCAGATGATTAATCACTTGGCACTTGCCTGTGTTGAATTTCATCCAATTGTTTATTCAAATTCTGGAAATGGTTTTGAATTTTCTTTCAATTCACCAGCATATCAGCTACCCCTGTTGGCGTAAGCTTTTTGGAATGGTTAATAAGAACATTCTGTACTTAGTCAACCAGGTCACTGATGAAAATATTAGATGATGCCTCACTTGAGACAAGAGAAATTATATTTCACAGAGAAGTATAAACTATTTTTTAAGCACATCAGTTTAGTTAAACTAGTAGTAAGGCAGAATATGTGTATACACACATCCATAAATACACAAAAATATGTAAACATTTATATTTCATTAAGTTCTCTTCTGATAACAAATATTCTGAAAATTTTAATATTCAATATGATGTTAATAAAGAGTATCAACAAAATTTGAATTGTGTCCAAGACTCTTTTGGTCTATGAAAATTTAATGTCTGATCTAGGTTACACAGTTATCTCTTCATAGTATTATTTCTTCCTGATCTCCTCTTCCATTTTTTTTTTAAATAATTTAGCCTAAATAACACTAGCATGCATTTCAACATAAGAAACTTGAACAGGGTGAAATGCAACAACATGCAATGCTATAGGCTTGGGGCAGAATGGCTTGAAGAATGTAAAGAGGAAAAGGACCTGGGGGTATTGGTTGATGCTCGGCTTAACATGAGCCGGCAGTGTGCCCAGGTGGCCAAGAAGGCCAACAGCATCCTGGCCTGTATTAGAAATAGTGTAGCCAGCAGGAGCAAATAGTGTAGCCAGCAGGTGATCATCCCCCTGTACTCAGCTCTGGTGCGGCCACACCTCGAGTACTGTGTTCAGTTTTGGGTCCCTCACTACAAGAAGGACATTGAGGCCCTGGCCCGCCGATGTGACTCCCATCTACAAGAAAGGCCGTAAGGAAGACCCGGGGAACTACAGGCCTGTCAGCCTGACCTCGGTATCATGGAAAGTTATGGAGCAGATGATCTTGAGGGAAATCACACGACACATGCATGGCAATAAAGGGATCAGACCCAGCCAGCACGGGTTCACCAAGGGCAGGTCGTGCTTGTCCAACCTCATCTTCTTCTATGGCTGGCTGACCAGACAGGTAGATGAGGGAAAGGCTGTTGATGTAGTCTACCTGGACTTCAGCAAGGCCTTCGACACGGTCTCCCACAGTATTCTCCTAAGGAAACTGGCAGCCCGTGGTGTGGACAGGTTCACTCTTCTCTGGGTGGAGAACTGGCTGGAGGGCCGTGCCCAGAGGGTAGTGGTTAATGGAGTTAAGTCCAGCTGGCGTCCTGTTACGAGTGGTGTCCCCCAAGGGTCAGTTTTGGGGCCCATCTTGTTTAATATCTTTATTGATGAACTAGATGAGGGAATTGAGTGTACCCTCAGTAAGTTTGCAGACGACACCAAGTTGGGAGGATGTGTCAAACTGCCTGAGGGTAGGGAGGCCCTTCAGAGGGATTTGGATAGGATGAACAGCTGGGCTGAGCTCAATGGGATGAGGTTCAATAAGCCCAAGTGCCGGGTCCTGCACTTTGGCCACAATAACCCCATGCAATGCTATAGGCTTGGGGCAGAATGGCTTGAAGAATGTAGAGAGGAAAAGGACCTGGGGGTGTTGGTTGATGCTCGGCTTAACATGAGCCGGCAGTGTGCCCAGGTGGCCAAGAAGGCCAACAGCATCCTGGCCTGTATTAGAAATAGTGTAGCCAGCAGGAGCAGGGAGGTGATCATCCCCCTGTACTCAGCTCTGGTACGGCTGCACCTCGAGTACTGTGTTCAGTTTTGGGCCCCTCACTACAAGAAGGACATTGAGGCCCTGGAGCGTGTTCAGAGAAGGGCAACAAAACTGGTGAGGGGTCTGGAGCACAAGTCTTATGAGGAGCGGCTGAGGGAGCTGGGATTGTTTAGTCTGGAGAAGAGGAGGCTCAGAGGAGACCTTATTGCACTCTACCACTTCCTGAAGGGAGGTTGTGGTGAGGAGGGGGTGGGCCTCTTCTCCCTGATAAATAACAACAGGACGAGAGGGAATGGCCACAAGTTGCGCCTGGGAAGATTTAGATTAGACCTGAGGAAACATTTTTTCTCTGAAAGAGTGGTCAGGCACTGGAATGGCCTGCCTAGGGAGGTGGTTGAGGCACCATCTGTAGCGCTGTTCAAGAAGCGTTTGGATGAGGTGCTAAGGGATTTGATTTAGTAGTTGGGTAGGGATAGTGATAGGAGGATGGTTGGACTAGATGATCTTATTGGTCCTTTCCAACCTAATGTACCTATGAACCTATGAACAAAGGATTATATAATATGGGGACATCTACGGTGTTGAAATAGCCACAAAAAAAAAATGTAAATAAGAAATGTATAGTTTTTTTTAAAAAGTACATCAGTAACTGTACAGTCTAGGGACAGCCAGAGAGAACAGGGTATAAAAGGTAGGAAACAAAGGCAGCTGTCAATAACTAGAGACTATTGCCAATTCTCTAATTGCTTTGTGGGCACTGCCAGAAAGCCAGACTACGGAAACACACTCACGATTAGCTCTGCTTTATGGAATGCCACCTCTACGAATCCAGTCTATAATACCTTCATAAACAGTATTTCATTAGATCACGAACTGAACCCCCATGGTATTTCCCTTGAATACGTAATTATACATAGCACAGTTAACACCACAGTATAAGAGAGCATTCAGAGTTTATTGCTTTGTTTATTTGCTCTCGCTTTACTTAAGACATTATACTTCTATTAAGAAATCAAAGTTTTTATAGCACAACTCAAGAAGAAATAGATTTGCACAAATATGATAATAACATTTCTTTTATAACTAGATGGCAATTTAGTAGAAACGGAATCCAGTCAGTAGATTCCAGTGAATGATGTAAACTGAGAGAAATAAGAAATTAGGTTGCACGCTTAGGGTTTGGAGTACATTATTCACTACTGAAATACTTAACATACTAAGTCTGTGATATTTTAAGCAGATGATTGCAATTTATGAATCTCCCACTGGACTTGTTTTATAGGCCATTATTTTTCTGCCTTTAGTACAGAAATTTTCTTTGTATGGTGTCTGAAATAAAGCTCAAACCTAATCAAACAAGGATCTTTTGAGAGAATATGTGAACATCTGGGAAAGAATAAGAAACAGCAGCAAAGACATAAATAAAAGCCTGCTAAGGTAAGAAAAAATAGAAGAATTTCTGTGGAACCAGGAACAGTAAGCAGAAGAATTTTAAGGTGAAGATTACTCATTTCAAACCATGACAGCTCAAAGAGATAAAAATCAGAATATTCACACAGTGAGAAAAATACCATAAAAATAGGGCTGTAAAAGAGAAATCTTTTACCTATAGAATGACACAATGCAGAATAATCACCAGGGTAACAGGGCAACATAAAAAAATACATAAGGAATTAATCCTTGCAGGAAAACATATATTTCCTTGTCTGTAATATACAGAGGAAAATAAAGGAAATTGGTTTAAACAGATTTCATGGCCCTCTGTACACCTGTACTGATATGTTCTTGGAAAATATTTTGAGCATCAGAGAACAGCTCTAGAAAACAAAAGGCATCAGTTATAAATTATTCCACTGTTCTTCCCTCTGCAGTTTCAGACACAGTTGGTATTGCAGTATGAAAATACAGTCATAATCTGTTAGAAAGAATAATAGTAAATAATGATAAATCAGATCTTGAAAATGCCCCCTATAGATTTATTAACGATATTCTAGTACTCAACATTCAGAAGAATATCCTACAAGAGGATCGAGTAAGAGCCATTAGATTAAGGCAGTCTTAACTGGGTTGAAGCATGGTTAAACTTCTAAAACTTCCATGGCTCTAGTCATATAGGGAATCAATCTCTTTATACCCATCTCCACCTCTACCATCCACCCCAAACATTCTGAGACACCTTCTCTTTCTTAAAAACATAACAATTTTCTAATTTTGTCTTCAAGCAAAAGCATATGCAGAAAAGTAAATCAATTAAAATAACTGAAAATGAAGAGCTAATCCATTGATAGAAGCCTGTAACTGAAGCAGGGAAGTGTTTATCATCTTGTTTGGATTTGTTTGTCATCTTGTTTGGATTATAAGGCACTGCAATGGTGTTTCATTCACTAATGTCTATTCTTTGTATATGTGAAGGGTGTAAATCTGTATATATTTTAATGATTTGCCTGTATCTTAGCACCACTTGAGAGAGATATTGAGAACATTGGGAGGAAGTGCTTCAAAAGTTGTTAAAGTTATGTTAAATGTTAGGACATTGTTAAAATTAGGCTGATGTGGAGGGGAACAAAAGATAAGCTAAATCTGTGTTTTACACTAAAAGAAAGAATGTTAAAGTTTACAAGTCTAAACAATGCCCAGCAGTCCACAGCAAAAAGGCATTAATATATAGAAATATTTAGAATATTTACAGTTAACTTCTCTGCGTTCAATATGTTTAGCAGTCAAACTGAAGGTGGAGAATCAAATAAGCTAAGCCCACTGGCCAATGAAGAATTCCGTCTGTGAAAGAACAACCTCAGAACACAGAGTTTTTGGTTGTCTGCACAATGCAATGTGGACACTTTAGGAATTAGCTTGAAAACAGTTTTCCTAAGAAGAAAGAAGTGACACATGTAAATACAAAATTATATGGAATCACAGAATCATAGGGGTTGGGAGAGACCTCCTGAAATCCTGGAAAGAATCCAGTCAAGACTTGAATATTTACAGAGAAGTCTCCACAACCCCTCAGGGCAGCCTGTTACAGTGCTCTGTACAGTGCTCAATGTAAAGAGGTTATTCCTTAGATTCTACTAGGATCAAAAATCTACAGCAGAAATAAACACTTATGGGTGCTACATGGTAATGGAGAGCTCTAGATTAGGCTTGTTTGTAAACAGTTTGGTTTTGATCGAAAACAATATTATGAGATTAATTTTCTGGAATAATCAGGCACTATGACACTTGATATTTGTTATAATACTAAAAAACAAACAAACAAACAAACAAAAAAAAACACCTATTAACTAGTAAGGAGTTGTTGCACAAGTTGGAGAGAAGAATATAAAGAGTTGCTGTTTATTAGAAACTGGAAGTGAAAACAGTACATTCTTAGAGAGTGAGATGCTGCAGAATAGACTGGTAAGATTCCTAATGGAGACCAATAAATAGATTAAAATAATAATAAGAGTTTCACAGAAAATGAAAGTAAAGATTTAACAGATAGAGAAGAGCAGCCTGGTCCTAAACAGGCTTGGTCTTTGATGGATAAACAAAGGTTTTTGTGAGTTAAAAAGTGTGAGAACCAGACTGTGGTGAGCTAAAACCAATGTACATAAAGAGCAATTACTAATCTCTTTGGTTTCTTGTCTCTGCTTCTCTTAGAACCAGCAGTGACCAGAATATCCCATGCACTATGACATCCCAGTCAGCTTGTGGCTAAAGTCTGAGACTTTGGATACTCTCCTTTCTGCCTAGACTTTTAATCAACCTTGGAGTCCCTTAACAATGACATAGTGCAAGAGTAATCAGATATGACCAACAGAGCCAATTATACAAAGTCACCTTCTTGTTTAATGCCTATTAGCACTTAGTATTGCCCAGATAGAGCAGAGAGTAACTGAACTGCTTAATTTGTTGCTGGATTGTTTTACAGTTGTTTGACTCTGTTTTATTTATTTTTTTCCATTCTCTCATTACTGAGTGATACTTAACTCCCATAAGAGTAATTTAAACTGAAAGTCTCTTTGCTTTACATAAAACTGAATCCAGTTGCTTTCTAATGAGTAAATACAAAATGTAGTGTGTTAATCATTGTTGTTTTACACCTGAAAACTCCTGTGTAAACTACAGAAACACCTCTATGCTCTGTTACATATGTCACTTTCACTTTCTACAGTAAGTGTTTAATTAGATCGGCATCTGAGAAGCTAACTGAAATCCATTTACTTTTATCTGGTTTGAACTAAACATTGACACTACATCTCTGTGAACACTACAAATGCTGCACGATTAAGATGAGCCATAACAAAACAAGAAGAAAAGGATCATAATACAATCCAGAATACAAAGGGAATGGGTTTATTGCCAATGAAATATATGAGTGGAAGAATCACATAGGTTTTATCATTCTTTCTCCTTGTCTTCTATCGGCTCTCTTGGACTCTAAATCAAGATAATTTTTATGTACATAATATTTACAAAAAAAAAAAAAATTGAACTAATTGTTTTCCAAGGTGTGTTCCTTAATGGAGAGTACAGACAAAGCAATGAATAAAATATCTCTAATTAGCACTCATTAGGAGTTGACAATGTTCAGATACATGATCTACACATAGATCAGCAAAGTAAAACTTATAACACATCCTAATTCTACCATGTTTCCCTTGCAGCTGTTATTGCAAGTCAAGTCATTGTTTCCTGGTAAAGTTTGAAAACAAAGGAGAGAATGAGAGAGCCTATAACTTAGCGAGAGGAAACAGTTCACTGATTTGGGATCCACTATGTACTTGGTGGCTGGATGGTCCTGTGAGGGCATTTAAGTTGATGAGCATAGGGAAATATCTGTTGCTTTTGGTGTTACATAGATTCAGTAATATGGGATTTCTAGTCCTTTGTAATTGGATAAATTTAAATGTCTATCTTTAGAATCCTAAATAGATGTTTTGGATTTTTTCCTAAGCAGCTGCACACTGTTAAGCCATTTTACAGAGTTTTAAATATATGAGGCTGAGAAAATGCTTGGATACAACCAGTGAATACTTGATATTTAAGTAACATAACTATCATGCAGTATACATAATTCAAAAAAACAAGAATAGCAGCTCATTACTCTCTTCTTCAACAACTATTGCCAAAAAAAAAAAATGCATGTATGGTACCATCTTTGATTATCACATACAAAACTGGCAGAATAGCAAACTAATGGGTACTTGAACAGCTGTAGCAGGAGAGGAAGAAGGCAGGGGTAGCTTCTTATTAATAATGTAGCAGAACCTAGAAAAGAGTATTTGTATTTTAACTGAAACAATTTTTTGCGTGCTTTTCTGGAGATGTATGAAGTTACTCTGGCTTAATTTCTGAGGCTAACCTAGCAAACAGTGAGAACATAGGTTCATAGGTTCATAAAGTTGGAAAGGATCTACAAGATCATCTAGTCCAACCTATCACTATCAGTCCTATCACTATCCCAACCCAACTACTAAATCAAATCCCTTAGCACCTCATCCAAACGCTTCTTGAACAGCGCTAGGGATGGTGCCTCAACCACCTCCCTAGGCAGGCCATTCCAGTGCCTGACCACTCTTTCAGAAAAAAAATGTTTCCTCAGGTCTAATCTAAATCTTCCCCGGCGCAACTTGTGGCCATTCCCTCTCGTCCTGTCATTATTTATCAGGGAGAAGAGGCCCACCCCCTCCTAACCACAACCCCCCTTCAGGAAGTGGTAGAGTGCAATAAGGTCTCCTCTGAGCCTCCTCTTCTCCAGACTAAACAATCCCAGCTCCCTCAGCCGCTCCTCATAAGACTTGTGCTCCAGACCCCTCACCAGTTTTGTTGCCCTTCTCTGAACACGCTCCAGGGCCTCAATGTCCTTCTTGTAGTGAGGGGCCCAAAACTGAACACAGTACTCGAGGTGCGGCCGTACCAGAGCTGAGTACAGGGGGATGATCACCTCCCTGCTCCTGCTGGCTACACTATTTCTAATACAGGCCAGAACATGCTATCAATATGTTCAATGGGTCTTTATCAGGTAACATGCAGTCTGAGAAGCTGCTTCTTCCCCTAGGGATGCTTATCTAGTTATAAATTTAATAAAGCTGCCTGGCTTTATGTAGAATTTAGTCCTGATTCTATAGTAATACTAGTTAATAAAACAGCTGTTGTTAAAGCAGAGGCATATTGCACTCACAAATGTAGAAGCACATCAAGTAGACTTTAACAGTAACTTGTTTACTTAAACAGGAACACACTATTATAGCTTAATAGAACAAGCAATTTTTTTACTCCTTGGCCCTGTTCAACTCGGAGTGTGATAACTAGCCATAGTCCTTATGCTTCTTAAGCCTCATGCAAACTGCAAATCCCAACCTTGGCATGCTAGGCTTGTTACCAGCTTGTGAGATGAAATCATCTTGCTGTCAGGTGTCTCTTGTTATTATGCACAGATGAAGCGTGGGTTAACAGGAAAGATCTAGAATATACAAACAATGGCTGACAACAACATCCCTAGAACTTTTTACAATATACCAATAGGAAATTATTGTTCATTAATAAAATGCAACCCACAAAGCTGGGGAAGGCCTCATTTTGCTTTAGGAAAAACAGCAACAGCTGAGCAAGGATAGAAACTTTTACTTTACTTCACTTTCTGGTTGCCAAATTAAAGAAAGGTGTGTTTGGTGTATGGACCACTCACTGGATAAGGAGTTGGCTGGACAGTTGTATTCAGAGAGCTACAGTCAATGGCTCAATCTCCCAAGTGGAAACCAGTGATGAGTGGCATTCCTCAGAGATTGGTGCGGGGACTGGGACTTTATAGGCAACATGGAAAGTGGGATCGAGTTCACTCTCAGCAAGTTTGTAGATAATGTCAAGCTCAGATGTACAGCTGACATGCTAGAGGGAAGGGATGCCATCCAGAGGGACCTTGACAGTCTTGAGAGGTGTACCCATGCCAACCTCATGAAGTACCTTGCACCTGGGTCAGAGCAATCCCAAGCACAGATACAGGGTGAGTGGGGAATGGCTTGAGAGCAGCTCAGAGGAGAAGGATTTGGGAGAAATGGTCAATAAAAGATTCAACATGAGCCCAGAAGGCAATATCCTGAGTTGCATCAAGCGTGACCAGCAGATTAAGGGAAGGGATCCTGCCCCTCTATTCTGCTCTTCTGAGACCTCATGTGGGGTACTGCATACAGTTCTGGGGCCCCCAGTGCAAGAAGAACATTGAGCTCTTGGGGTGGATTGAGAGGAAAGCCATGGAGATAATCAGATGGCTGAAGCACCTCCTCTACGAGGACAGGTTGAGTGAGCTGGGGCTCTTCAGCCTGGAGAAGAGAAGGTTCTGGAGGGTCAATATCTTGGCCTTTCAGTACAGAGACATAACAAGGGCAAATGATTTTAAACTATAAAAGGGTAGATTTAGACTAGATATTAGGAAGAAATCATTTAATACAACAATGGCAAGACACTGGAACGTGTTGTCCAGAGAGTTTGTGTATATCCCCTCCCTGCAGGAGTTCAAGACCAGGTGGGTTGGGGCTTTGAGCAACCTGGTCTAGTGGGAGATGCTCCTGCCTATAGCAGAGTGGTTGGAACTAGGTGATCTTAAAGGTCCTTTCCAACCCAAACTATTTTATGATATGCTATTGGGAATGGTTGATAAGAATTGACCATTTTGGATTTATATTGGTAATAGTAATGACTGATTATAAGAACTAACTGTTATCAGAAAGGTGTAAAAGAATATTCTCTTATGCCATTGCCTCAAAGCTTGTTGAGGAAATCCTTTGTCTGGAGGATACAGATGCCAAGTCCTGCCCAAGGGTTGTGAAACCCTTTGAGGGACACAGATGGACAAGGCCAGGGGCAATGAGAGAGAGAAATAAGCCGCAGCTTAATGGCCAGGTAGCAATCCTTCGTGTGGACTTATCCCAAGGGAGACAGTCATCTCAGGGGGTTGTCACATGACACTTGACCCAAGCACCCAGGAATGTCACCTAGGCAGGAAAAAAGGAGGATATAAGAGGGATCAACAACCGTGAGGATAGGTATTTGCCATCAGAAACCTCATGAACTGATCTCTGCGTGCTGATGGACTTCCTCCTGGGTCTGCTGCCTGAGACCTGCTGCTTTCTCCTGGACTTTGCTGCTTCTTCCTGGTAACTGTTTGCTGCCCATGGCTGGCCATGCTGCTTCTGCTCTACCTATGCATTTTTGCCTTACATATCAGAACGGTGTGCAATGGGACTGCTGCAGGATCCTGGTGGTGACCATCCCCACTGTACTCTATTCTTGCTTCTTTCCTATCTTTTCTATTGCCTGCCTTCCCATCTCCCTGATTAAGATTTGTAATAAATTGGTTGGGCCAACATTTGAACTATTGTTTCTAAATCTTACACCGGGTATACATGTATCAAAGGTCTTTATTAATAAATGCTAGTCTAGGAAATTTTAAAACTGATGTCATTTACCTGTCTTTTAATGACTCCCATCTCTTTTTCTTTAATTGTTTTGGTAATGTACATTCAGTTATTAAATGGTCCCTTGTATTGTTTTGTTGTATTAATTGTTTTGTTGTATTAATACACCTGAAGTAAAGATCTGCATTGAATGATCATATTTCTGTAGTAATTTGAGGATATAGCAATTCTGCTAGTATTAAGTTTTTAGCTGAAAGTGCTTTCATGAGTATTATATTTTGAAAATTTTCCTATGTATCTATTCTTACATACAGTCTATGTATAGCCCCTGTGGACATTTATGAAGACTCATTTAGGTGACTTTAAGAATCTAATAGATTTGAAAACTAAATGTTTCTGCGGCATACAATAGAGAATTAGCTCTAAACATTTTTTTTTCCTGCTATAAAAATAGCTACAATCTATTTCTGTAAGACTTAAAGTACTGGTGGTATTTCAAGTCTATTTTATGTAACATTGCCACTGTAGCATATATGGTGTGGAATTAAAATTAAAGGAATAAAACTCAAGTTTATGCATATTTGCTGCATAGCTGAGTATCAAGAGTGGTGTCTGTTACTTGCTCTGTTCACTTAGATCATTAATTCCTTTGGGATGTTAAGAAACTCCCTCAGCAAGACTTCTGCACTGACAACACATTGGATGTGAGACAGGATGACTGAGTGAGCTCCTGGTGACCTTCAAAACAAAGTATTTTAGTAATTGGTTTAGAAGCCTTTGAAGTGGGAGTTTTGGACTGCCATGAAGATTTCCTCTGCTGTCTCTGTACCTATGTCACCTACCTACAGACACTGATTTAAATCCCAACTGTAGAATCTGTCCATTACAGCTATCTCTTGGGTTTTACTTGCTGTAGAACTAACAAAATGTACATAGATAAGGGATTTGCAAATGGTAGAAATTGCTCCTGTAATTTTATAAATAGTAATGTAGACCTGTCTACATAGAGAAGACAGGAGAGACTTTGTGTAGCCATAGCTGGAACAGTCATGTAGGACAATGGTCCATCTGGATTTTACAAATGGAACAAAACAGGAATTGGGAAAGACTGATCTGATGCAGCTGAAGATATCTTTGCAAGGATGCATGCAGCAGATTCCTGTTTCCATCTGGAGAGGAATTTATTTCCCTGCTTGATTTTTCATTCACTGTGCAAAAGTTATCCAAAGCCAAGATAAGAAAAAAATATATATTTTCTGAACAAATGTTCTGTTTGTGTGCGCAACACAATCCAGATCGTACAAGTGCCAGTTTCTACATGAAATCTACCACACAAACAGCGAAATGTTTTCTAGCCAAAAAGTGAGCCAAGCTTTCCAGCTGCAAAAGAGCAATCATGGCTGGCTGAGTCTATGCAGCACTGAGGTTACTTGGACTGTAGCGGTTGTTTTACTCTGCAGGTATTCCCTGGGGAAGAGCTGCAAAAAGACTAAAGTGTTAATTGCAGAGAGATGTTTGGCCCTGTGGATATTTTCATCTTCATTTCCAGAAAATGAAAACTGTGATACACAATTAGACCAATAATTTTTTAAAGGGAAATAGTACTGTATCTCAAGATTTGTTGTAGATTACCATAAATTATTTTGTTCTGACTGAAAACTACCTGTCTTCTCAAGTTGGAAGCAATCTCCTAAGTAAACATGGGCTCAAAGTATGTTTAATCAAATTATTTTCCATAACTTTTGAGGTTTCTATTGTTAGACTTTTTCTGTGTTTTTCCCTAGCCTAACAATTGTTTGTTATTGCTTTACAAGACATCCATTCAGCTAAACTGAGATGTCTAATAACAAATACTATAAATAGTTAGAAATATGCATGATCCTGGAATAATTCTCATATGATCCTATGGCACTTTCAATATAGAAATTAAATTAGATTAGTGGAAAAAGTGTATTACTTTTATTTAGTATCTGAGACAGTTGAAATATTTTTCTAAATCGTCTCTCTAATTAATGCCATAAAACACAATGAAGAAATGCCTTAAGAAGATACTTCTAAGAAGAATAGAATTGTCCAGTTGTACTTAAAATATTTCCCCGTATTTCATGATAGGTCAACTTTATACTTTATGATTGTAATAAAAAAATCTGAATGTAATGATGCATTTCTGGATGTCCATAAATTAATGATCAAATATAAAAATTTTCCAGTTATCCAAGTATCTACGGGATTCATAGTGTACCTTCATATTATCTTCTCAGTCACAGTTATGAATCAGCTGATGGAACAAAGGGCATTGATAAATCAAATATTCATCGAGAAATGACAGGAAACATACATAGTTCAGTATGACTTTTTTGATTACTATAGCGGTCATAATATTTATTTAAAACAGTTAAAATGTAAGAAGATTTTATTGAACAGCTTTATATGTAGGTTTAATTCCTTATCTTTTCCTTAATTTCAATGAGGATTTGTTGATAGAAGAGGCAGATCTAAAGCTCATTCTTATCAAGTATGAGTTAATTGAAAAAAAAAACAAAAAACATTTTTATTTATATCACTGGACATTAAACATGTTTTTGAGAACTGTACTGGTTTTGGTAGCGGGGTCTTGTTCCAACTGGCTCCAATGGCCCCATTGCAGGGCATTACTTGGTCTTGCAGCCCAGATAGTGGAGCCTTTAGGGAAAAGGATTTAAATGAGGGTAAAATACCACACAGGTGAAATGAAGAAAAATGTGTAAGAAACAGTTCTTTGTTGAGCATGGAAGTCAAAGAATAATGGAAGGAGGTGCTTCGGGCATTGCAGTCCATGGAGGACACACTGTAGAAGAGATATCCACACTGCAGTCCATGGAGAATCCCATGCTGAAGCAGGTGGAAGTGCCCAGAAAGATGGGGATACCACATTCGAGCAGTGGAAAAAGTGAGGAAGTGTAGCAAAGAGGAGTTGTTACAGACTTACCACAGTCCCCATCCTCCATACTCCTGCAGCATCTGAGGAATGAGAGGAGGTAGGGATGTTGGGAATCAAGAAACAGAGCTCAGTCTGGGAAGGAAGATTCTCACCATTCTACTCACTTGATCCTATGTTTTGCTGACAATAAGTTAGTCTAATCTGCCTGTGATAGTAATAGGCAAGCGATCTTCCAGTATTTATCTCATCTCAAATTACAAGCTTTTCCATCTTATTTTCTTCCCACTGTTTTATCGAGGAGATGGAGTAAGAGCAGCTTGACGGTCTGGTAGGTAGACAAGGTCAAGCCACCTATAAACAAGTGTGAAAATATAATTTTCCATAGTAAATATATACACATTTGCAAATAAGGAAGCATTTCAAGAGTTGAAAATAATGCCAGTATCTGTGAGAAATGTCATTTTACTATGCTTTATTTGATTAAACTTGCAGATAAAATAACAAGCATCTTTTGCTTTGAATATGCAACAAAACCAGAACGATCGTAAAGGTAATACAGAAGTTTTTATTAAGATAGTTTTAATTTAGCTTGGAAAAAAAAAACAAATAAAAAATCTAAATGAATTCATATGCATTCCACAAGAAAATGGATATTTTAATTAAAATTTGTAGTCTTGTTCTATTTCTGGCCCAAACTGCTGTAAAATTTCAACATGTCTACTTCCAACAGAGCAGCTGGTGGTTCCATAATTGTTTATGGGCCTTTTACTCTCTTCTGGTAACTTTCTACTTTTTCCTGATAAGAAGAAGACTTGATATTTAGATTGTTAAGATTTGAGTTTCATTTTATATCACAGAATCACAGAGCTGTAAGGGTTGGAAGGGATTTCTAGAAGGGATTTTCTAGTCCAATCCCTCCTGCCAAAGCAGCTCCCTAGACCAGGTAGCACAGGTAGGTGTTCAAGCAGGTCTTGAACATCTCTAGAGAAGGAGACTCCACCACCTCTCTGTTCCAGTGCTCTGCCACCCTTACTGTAAAGAAATTCCCATGCACATCTATGCAAAACTTCCAATGCATAATTTCTCCTCATCCTATCACCACACACTGCAGTCGAGTACGGCCTTGTCCCTTTGCCTCTCGTAACTTAGATATTTATAGACATGGATCAGATCCTCCCTGAGTCTTCTTTTTTCAAGGCTGAACAGACCCAGGTCTTTCAGACTTTCCTTGTAATGGAGGTGCTTCACACCCTTTGTCATCTTTGTAGCCCTTCACTGGACTCTTTCCAAGAGATCCCTGCCTTTTTTTGTACCAGGGAGCCCAGAACTGGACACAATACTCCAGGTGAGGCCTTATCAGGGCAGAGTAGAGGGGGAGGATCACCTCCCTCAGTCTGATGATCACAATGCACCCCAGGATCCCATTGGCCTTCTTGGCCAACAGGGCACACTGCTGGCTCATGGCCAACCTGTCACCCACCAGGACACCCAGGTCCCTCTCCTCACAGCTCCTCTCCAGCAGCTCATCACCCGGTCTGTACCAGTGCATGTGGTTATTCCTCCCTGCTGGCAAGATTCTACACTTGCTCTTGCTAAACCTCATCTGGTTCCTTTCTGCCCAACTCACCAGCCTGTCCAGGTCTCACTGAACGACAGCACAGACTTCAGGCATGTCAGCCATTCTTCCTGGCTTTCTTTCATCAGTAAACTTGCTGAGTGTGGACTCTGTCCCCTCATCAAGGTCACTGATGAATACGTTGAACACGACCAGACCCAGCACCAACCCCTGAGGAACACCACTAAGTACAGGCTTCCAACTGGACACTGTGCCACCAGTCACAACCCTCTGAGCTGTGCCAGTCATCCATCTCAACTCACAACTCTTCCTTGATTTTTTACTTATAGGGATGCACCAATCTTATCCTGGGTAACTAGAGATAGGACTAGAGGTAATGGCCTCAAGTTGCGCAAGGGGAGATTTGGGTTGGATGTTAGGAAATCTTCTCTGAGAGAATGTTCAGGTGCTGGAACAGGCTGCCCAAGGAGGTGGTGGATTTACCAGCTCTGAAGATGTTCAAGAAAGATGATGTATCAAGTCATGTGGTTTAGTAGGACAATATTGGTGATAGTAGGACTGGATGATCTTAGAGGTCTTTCCCAACTATGAAAAATCATGTCAATTCTTAAAAGAAATCTCTAGCAGTTAGCAAATTTTAATGAAATATTATTTCATTTATTATTTTGGATATTTTCAGTGTTTTAGGATTTCATATCTCTAAGGTCTGTGCCACTCTGAAAGACATTAATGTGTATGAGTTTAGCTGGAACAGCCAGAATTTCTACATAAATCGGAAAAGCTTTTCAGTCCCAAATATAGACTGCATGCTCTGCTTGTGTCATGATGCCACACAGGAAGACATTTGAAAGCATCTGCAGAGTGTCACTGAGCTGCTTTCTGTGCCACCACTGTATGAGCAGAAAAAATCTATTAAAGCAAGTGGAGTTAAACTCAATTTATTCTGTGGAAACAGAAAATGTTGCCTAATAATTGCATAAGAATAAAGATATATAATAATTAGCATAAATTAACTAGAGTACTCTGTAGCAAATAAATGAGATTTCTTTCTTTATTGTAAACAGTAAGGTAATGCAGAAGGAAAATTCAGTTCTTAAATATCCTGTAAGACAGTTTTATATAGTTCTTCACAATGAGCTCAATGATTAAGTATATGTAAGATAAATACTATAACTAGACTTGCAACAAAATTAACAAATGCACTGTTAGTTTTCACTCTTCACACTGTGCTTTTTCTATGTTCATAAAATCAAAATAAATGAAACAACAACAAAAAAAAATCACAATTATATTTAAAGAATACTCTGTGTACCTACCTGTAGGAGAGCTGAATAAATCACACCTATCTGCTACATGGAGATTATTATTTTTTTTTTAATTTTTATTCAATGGTTTGCAATATATATCATGTTCTGAATATAATTTGGAGTATAGATACCAGTGCCTCCTGTTCTATTATGTTGGCCCTCAATGTCAGAGGTAGATGATAGAGGTATGGCAGTAGAGGCTGAACCTTCCTGCTATATTCCATTACAGTTTGTTGCTGTGTGATAGATGGCAGCAGAAGGGCAGTCTGGCAAAATTGTGTGTGATATGGATGTGCATATGAAGAGAAGGTGTACCACTGAATTTCTTCACTCAGAAAAAAATCATCCATTGACATTCACTGATGCTTGCTGAACACTTATGGAAATGAACCAGTGAATGTGAGGACAGTGAAGTGGCGGTTGGTGCAGTGGTGACAGTAATAATGTCACCTCCACTGATGCAGATTTTTAAGAACACAGCATTCAGGCTCTTATTAATTGTTGGCAAAAATGCACAGTGCATGGTGGTGACTATGTCAAAAAATCATGTTTAGTAGCTGAGAATGTACTCTGTCAAATAGCACTGTTGTGTCATTTGTTTCCACTGTAGTTTCCATGGAAAAAAAATAGGAGTCATTACTTTTGGAATGACTTGTATCCATTCAGGTTCTGTGTATGCTGCATACAAAAATAATAGTTCTATTGGTGTTCAAAAAAATGGACTTTTCAAAGAAATCATGAAGCAGAAATCTCATAAACATTTTTTATGAGAGAGAAATTTGAGATTTTCAATACTTGAACTGCAACAGAGGTAAACTGTGATGACATATATATATAAGGTGTAAAAATTGCTTCACATGGCTCTTTCAATGATTCACATGAAAGTTCAGATGTACTTAGTTGCACCATAAAAAGTTTTACCTCAGTAAAGATCTAATAATGTCAGGAAAGAATAAAGTTCATTTTCAGGTTGTCAGACTGTTTAGATACAGCAGATGGGATTCCACCATACATTTATTAGAAGAAAAAGTTCCTGCTTTTACTTCACTTGCCTGTTGTACACCTTTATGATCTCACTGTGACACTTTGGATATAATGCAGGATAGTCAAGGACTTAATGCAATTCTCTTACATCTTAACTAGCATTTATACCTTTGTGTCTGAGATCATTCTTGCGTTATTAGGAAGGCCAAAACAATCAGTAAAAAAAAATGAAGCTTAATTTGAGTGTACACTTCTCTAAAGGGTAATTAGTGGAGAATTCAAGCCACAAAGTGAGATTCAGAGACAAATTTTTGACTTATTAATTCAAGCAGAGTTTAGTTGAAACCTAAGTTTTTGAATTACAGAGAAAGAATAATTTGGTTTAAGGAATGGGAGACTTAAAAAACTCATTTGTTTTAAGTCTGTGTCCTGATCTGGGATAACCAGATTTAGATCCAGATTTCTGAGCATGTTTCTGAGTAGCATCATGGAAGAGCATGAGTTTAAAATCAAACAAAAGAAAAAAATTGTATGTCAACACAGTAGCAAAATTTATGGCAGATAAGTATAGCAAACATTGTTTACCTGTAACACAGTACATATTTACAATATTAAAGTTTAGTATTATATGAGCTATCAAGTATGTGGATGACAATATTCTTTAAATATTTACAAATGGTACTAGTTTTTAAAGGAGACGTTCTCTTGTTGGTGCTAAGTGCAATTTAATATAACTAAGCATATATAGAAAATATGGTCTTCAGAGAAAAGTGTTTGATAGCAAAAGTGTTGAGCTAAGATTTCAGTGGTTGTGTTCCAGTGAAAGTAAATGCAGAACTTGAACTGGAAATTCTGAATTTCTAGTAGGTCTGTATTCATACAGACTTTCAGGATTGGTGAACTTACTATTTCAGCAACAGGATTTCTTGATGCTAATGCTTATATGATTCTTAGACTAAGAGATTTGTTCAAGAAATGATGAGAGAATGGCTCCTTTTGGTGAGTCTATACTTCTTTATTATTTCTATGGTTTTACTTCTGCTGTGTTAAGTGGAAGACCCTGAGGCCGCTCTGTACTGCTTTGAAGCCTGCGTTGTACATCTGCATGTATTCCTGATGTCTGTCCAGAAGGCAAATTAAAATTTTTTGATGCTTCACACAGAAGTAGTCTGATACCCTTTATACGAGGCTCCTATATATTTGTTTTGGCTAGTACAAAGTTATTTTGTATTTCACAGACAGATTTTCAGGATAAATAAATATTATTTCAAAACTTACAACGTCAACATTTTATTATTTTGCATGCTGTACTGAAATACTTGCCTTTACATAATGAAATATAAAGGTAAAATTTCAGGTTTACTTTTTTGTTATTTGTGTCTTTTTCTTTTTTTTTTTTTTGATGCTGAGAATCACAAAGAACACAGTGCAAACAGAACCTCTACATTCTGTTACTAATGGTTATTAAACAGGGCTAAAAGTTGTTGTATACATCAGGAAGTGCTTGAGAAGAATCAGAAAGAAATTAATAAAAGTAAAAAGGTTATAGTAATTCTGCCTCACCCATAAACTGGTATAGCTAGGGGGAGAACCATCTAAACCTTACAAGTCCCAGGTTCCATGAAGTTCTATAATTAACAATCAAATCCTTCAGCAGTTCTCCCTACTGTATATTTTGATAGTTGGCAATAACATGTTCCATTTTCAAAGGTTATATTCCACATTAGAATTTAGATATGAAAATATACTGAACATTGATGCTTCCATTAAAGGCGATCGTGTCTTAATGAAAAACCCTTTAAAATATAAATTCCCTAGAATGTTTTCACAAGATATATGGTATAGTTTTGGTTCTTTTCCCACATTTTAATAGGTTTTGCTTAAATCTCTGTAACTATTCTGGAATAAAGAATATTCTGAATAAAGAATGATCAAGTGCATAATGCCCAAATATTTTCACTTCTGCTATTATCCTCTTTGCTTTGTTATGTGGAAAAAACAAAAACAAAACAGGAAGACTCAAGTTTGTTAGGGGATACACTGATAATGTTGAATCTAGGTCTCTTAGTAAACAGGATGCATATGAAGAGAAAATCTCTATATTTCTTGATAATCCATATCAGTGCTATGGTTATTCGTAAGTCCTTTTCTCCTATTCCCTGTGAGGCTTATGGAACTAGAAAGGTCTAGAAAGGATCAGAATAACTGTTAAATAACTGTATGTGGACTGCAAAGCCTTCTTAGGAGCCTATAGGGGTCTCTGTGGGACTATCCATATGGCTGAGATTTCTACAGTGCAGCAGGCATGTAACAGCATCCCTACCTTTGAAATTAAGATTGCTGTTGACATGGAATGACAGAGAAGGAAATCATACTGGAAAAAACAGTGGGAAATAATGTGAGTCAAGACAAAATTAACTCTAGTTGTATACTCTACTGCCTTTGCAAAGGTTTTAATTTTCACCCTAGCTTAATTTCGATTTGGTTTCTTCTGCTATTTGGAAAATTTGAGTACATAAACACTTAAAAATATATATCTTGAATTTCAAGAGAACAAACAATGCATGATCATTAACACTTTTAAGAACACAAGGCATATTCTAAGGAACAGCACCTCTGTTCTAGGTATATATCATGATAGGTTTAATGCCAGCAAAAATAAAATTAAGTCCTCACACAGGAAATTTTCTTGAAATTTAATTTCATTTAACTCCTTACTGCAATAGAAAAACATCTTGGATTTGTCATAATCTCACTGTCCATCAGTTTACTACAGAGTGCTGTTCTGTTCTACATCAGTGAGATTTCATTCTGAGTTCCTGCTCTATAGTACTGCACTAAGACTAAGGGCTTCATTGACAGCTCTTCAGTCATGACTACGTTCTGTTTTAAAACTAATTTCTCATGGATTTCACAGGAGAATTTGTATGCATGTAATACAAAAGGAACCCAAGTAATATTATGGACAATCACAGTGTAAGCTTATTCCTGAAATTCTCCACAGAGATACCACCATAACAGCCTCTGGGTATTCTTGGTTCTGTTTCACTGCTTTGCCACCTGGGGAAACATAAGAGAACCAGTACATCAGATTCTGGAGGTTATGGTTTAGGGTTATTCCTTTTAACGGATGAATTGCTTTCCTCTTTTCCTCATAAATGTAAATTGGAAAAATATTATAACTAGAGACAACTGAATTTACTAAATGCTGCAACTTTGCTTAGATGCAGATTAAAAAGTTGTAACATCCTTGATATTGTCCAGTCACTGCATGAAGGAAAAATTTTTCATGGACTTTGCATTAGTGTGATGCATCATTCTCTTTCCCCCCCTACTTCTTCACCCTCCTCCCCAAATACATTACATTCATCAAGGTTAATGTAAATATAAGAACAAACTAGAAAAATACAAGAACATCACTTGATAATTTAATTCTCCTTTACAGTGCCCATGAAATATCTCATGAAGCATAATGATTGACGTGACTTATAAAGAGTCAAAGTACTGAGAGATCTCAATAGTTTCTCAAAATTAGACAGACATTGATTATAGATGGTTAGGTTTTTCTTTTTCTTTATTAATGTCCTTCTTTGTATACAAAATGAATGTGATGGAATGAAGACGTTTCAATCTAAAATTACAATGCCAATTGAGTTGTTTTTATTAAATAGTTGAAAAATATGTTGAAAATTTTGAGATTACAGAGATATTACATTCACAAATAAAATTAAGAATGTATGTACTGATTTGTTTTACAGCTCAGAGGATTGTGATCTGTGGCATATAGTCCATTTGGAGGCCTGTACTTAGTGGTGTTCCTCAGGGGTTGGTGCTGGGTCTGGTCCTGTTCAATGTATTCATCAGTGACCTTGATGAGGGGACAGAGTCCACCCTCAGCAAGTTTACTGATGAAAGAAAGCCAGAAAGAATGGCTGACATGCCTGAAGTCTGTGCTGCCATTCAGTGAGACCTGGACAGGCTGGTGAGTTGGGCAGAAAGGAACCAGATGAGGTTTAGCAAGAGCAAGTGTAGAATCTTGCCGGCAGGGAGGAATAACCACATGCACTGGTACAGACCGGGTGATGAGCTGCTGGAGAGGAGCTGTGAGGAGAGGGACCTGGGTGTCCTGGTGGGTGACAGGTTGGCCATGAGCCAGCAGTGTGCCCTGTTGGCCAAGAAGGCCAATGGGATCCTGAGGTGCATTGTGATCATCAGGCTGAGGAAGGTGATCCTCCCCCTCTACTCTGCCCTGATAAGGCCTCACCTGGAGTATTGTGTCCAGTTCTGGGCTCCTTGGTACAAAAAGACAGGGATCTCTTGGAAAGAGTCCAGTGAAGGGCTACAAAGATGACAAAGGGTGTGAAGCACCTCCATTACGAGGAAAGTCTGAGAGACCTGGGTCTGTTCAGCCTTGAAAAAAAGAAGATTCAGAGCAGATTTGATCCATGTCTATAAATATCTAAGGTATGGGAGACAAAGGGACAAGGCTGGACTTTTCTCAGCAGTGTGTGGTGATAGGACGAGGGGAAATGGTCACAAAGTGATTCATAGGAAGTTTCCCACAAATGTGTGTAGGAACTTCTTCACAGTGAGGTTGATGGAGCACTGGCACAGGCTGCACAGAGAGGTGGTGGAGTCTCCTTCTCTAGAGATGTTCAAGACCTGCTTGAACACCTACCTGTGCTACTTGATCTAGGGAACCTTATTTGGCAGGGGGGTTGGACTCAACGATCTCTGGAGGTCCCTTCCAACCCCTACAATTCTGTGATTGAATTGTGATTCTAGTTGAAACAAAAATGGTCTTAACTTCTGATTCTTTGAGAATATGCTACCAAAATTCTTTCATCTGTAGAAATTACTCAAAAAAGTTCTTTTGTATGACTGAATTTTTTTTTTTTTGTCTCAATGAATGCTTAATGTTGAATATTTCATCATTTAAGTTACACCTCATGATCTTTATTGAAGAGGCAAAATTAATTTGTGTTTTAGTAGTCTAATTACCCAGCAAGTCTGCCCCATGTGTTACTGTATTCATGGAAAATATTAAAATAAATTTTCCTATAAATTGTGACGTTCCAAAAGAGAAGAATCCTGGACTCTGGACACTTCTGGTCTCTGCACACTTAAAAAATAAACATATTTTTCAAGCATGTTAGTATGTTTGCTCTTCTCACAGAGAAGGCATTGGAATCTATCCTTCAGCTCACAGGTATGGATCCCTGATCTTTTTTGTCTGCTCTCCATCTCACCCAGTGCTACCTGTATATATTGTTAATTGACAGTGTAACTTAATAAGAGTAGATATGACTACTCCTTTTTAATATACCTGCTGTGCTGGTGACATATTAATTCTATCAAGGTACAGGATTTAGTGTTTCAGGTTCACTGACTGGAAGTTGTCAGGCTTTCTTTTACTTACACAAATGCTAATCTAGTTGAAATTGAATTTCACCACTAATACTTTTGGAGTGTGATACTTAACTTTAGACACCAGGTAATCTGTAATACTAACAATGAAAAAGCTCTAAACTTTGCTTGTTTTGAAAAAATACAGGACATAAGGACCATATCTGGCTCACATACTGGATCTTGTCGACTTGAAGTCTATGTACTTGATACGTGGCATGGCTGTGACTTATGATTTTTATGACTTATAATAGAGCACATGAAGTTACAATAAGTATGAGGGAAGTAGAGGAAAGCTGCAAAACTTGGCAGGTAAACCCGCCCAGTACATATCAGGCAACATGATTATTAATTTAATTGCTATTACACGGATTTGAGAAAAGTTATCATTAGTCCCTTTATTTTCCTGTTAAATTTGCACTTTGCTGTCTTAGCACAACCATTTCCTTTTCTTTTTGCCAATTCCACTATTAATGCAATAACCACTAACAAAAAGATATTTAAAGCATATTTACCCCAATTTTTCTTGCATGAAAAATGTTCTGTATAAATTGTATATGTGCTCATAATTGGTATTTGGTAATCACCTCAGGCATGATCGTTGCACTTAGACTAGGTCTTATCTGATGTAAACAGACGCAGTTCCACAGAGACTATTTGTCCTTTTTAATGCTGTTGTGCATAATTTTCAGAGGTTTAAATTACCCAACTATATATATTGCTTTCTTCTGGGCAATGTCCCTGAACTGTAACCATCAACATATGTGATATATATATATATATGGAAAGCTCAGGTGAAGACAAAAACTCATTAACAATTATTTTGAGGATTCCTGATGATAAACATAGAAACTCTGTTTTCTCTTGTAATAACTGACTGTGATTCAGCCTTAGGCATAACATTAATGGCCTCCAGAGTTTCAACAAATTATTTAAAATTATTTATTATTATTATTTTTTTTTTGGTGTTTCACTTACTTTAATGACCCAAGACCAACAATTAATTTAGTCGAAGAACTTCAATGTCTTAAACAGGAAACAGTTTATAATTAAAAGGAAAAAAAAAAAAGTGAAAAAATATATGCTTTATGTATCTTCCTGCAGTTCTTATCTACACTTGCTCCATACAAAGAAATAGAGTCCAGTTGAATCTGAGGACTATTCATCACCTTAGTTGTCTGATGTAGATATTACTGATAGTTTTGGCTCAGTTTTCAGTGTATCCTTTATTCTTGTCAAGATGGAATTTGAATGAACATTATCTAGAAGAATCAGTTGTGAGAGAAGCAAAAATGGCTATGTTGCCTGCGGTATGCTTAAGATCGTGGGAACAGTCTTTATACTGTGACTAGTAAAAATATTTTGTTCTCACTCCATAAATGCATATGTTACTACTTCTACTCTTTGAAATGTCATGTCATTGATATGTATGGCATCCCTGTGAACTAAATTCACTTCAGTAAAGTCTTCACCTATTAGATACTGCAGCACAGCTTCTATTTCAGAAAAGTAGATTTAAATGAGTACATCCTGCCTTGGGTCAGTGTTTTTCACTTGATAGAGAGGTGTTCTTTACTATGAGAAATAAAAATATAGAAGTAGTAATTGTTAAGGTTCTAGTGAGAGTAGAAGTACTTTTCTAGGTAACTGTAACAGGATATGATTTATTGTAACTACAGTTTACCATCCAGTTATATTAGGCTTATCAAAAAAGAAATCTGAATCCACCTCCATTTCTCTACTGTGCCTGAATAATGCTCTCTGACCATCTAATTTGAAGGGAGAAATAATATTACAACATATGTATTGCATAGCTTAAATAATTGATAAATTGCAGGAACAAATTTTTATTGGCCTTATTCATTGTTCAAGGTACTGCTTAGTACAAAGTATTTTAATTCAGTGACAAGAGTTACATGTCAGATTCTTCTTTAGATTACGACTCTATGTGAAGTTTTGTCTTGCAAAAATATATCTGACCTTTTTCTTAAAACACACAAGGTGACTGAGAATATCCTGATTTGAAGACAGATCAATTTATACCATATAAGAGCTTCTCACCCATTTGGCTATTAAAGCTGTATTTTCTATTGTGTGATTAGTAAGACCAGCACTATGTGGAAAGCTTAAGTAAACTATGATGTCTAAAAAAGAAACAAACATTGAAGACCTGCAAACTATATGTGCAAGAGAGCTAGATAGATCAAAAGGACTCAGCAACAGGTTTCCATATCAATAACCCAGTCTTCAGATTTTAATAGCTTCAGTGATCTAGGGAAATAGACTGTATATCCAGGAAAATACAAGTTTATAGCTCAGTGGATGGAGTTTTGGGTTTACATTATAAATAAATGGTATTGCATTAAATTGCTCTAGTCCCTTACTGCACAACACTATCTGACAGTTGTAAAATATTACTACATTACCTTGCCCTTTGTACCAACAACAGCAGCACATATTCCTGACAATTAATTTGCCACAGGGAAGACTGGGATCTTTCTGAACTGCAGTATACATGAAAAGAGGTGGTATGGTCTTGTATTTCTCTGTATTTATTTCTAATTCAAGAAATCCTGGCTTTTGTGGTAAAAGGTCTGAAATACAACTGCATGAGAAATCATCTTCTATAATCATTTATTTTCCTTTGAGTTAATTCTTCTTCTTCGTGTGATAAGATAGACGGTGATTTACAATATATAGCTCATTCAGAGCAGAGTATATATGCTTTTTTTTTTTAGTAAAAGCTGAAAAATCAGCACCAAAGTCTTGAATTTTAAAGTAAGTATAGCCTTAAATATTGTCAAAAGAAGAAGTTGTTCCTAATATAGTAAACATTTTACAGAAGCTTATGACAGAATATCAGGCTTTTCTGCTCACTTGACAGCTCTGCATATATCATGCAATTTTAGGAGAAGTACTATTTATTAAAAATGTTCCTCTTTGATATCATATTTGTCAACTCTTACAAGGTCCTCCACTCTTCCAATAAGCATTAAGACATTAAAGGAACAGCCTGGATGGATTACACAATGGGTAGGCAAAGATATTACTTCATGCTGGCATTCACTGTCTCGTATTTTCACCATTAGAAATTGTCTATCAGTAAAATTATAAGGGGTTAATTTTAAGAACTCAAAGGCAAATGAAGATCATAGATCTGAAAATATCCACATTTCTTTAAGCATCCCTGGTAATTACATTTAATACATACACTCTTTAACTTATTTGATTAACTTAGTTACCAATTTGAAAAAAGTAAATCCGCATTTCTCGGAATTAGTAAAATGTCAAAATACAAAACCAAACAAACAAAAAACCAATTATCCAAAATTTCTACTACATTTCAGAAGTCTTTGTGATGTCAGAGACAATGTACATTCAAAATCAATACATAGAGATATCTTCCTCTTTGAAATGCTGATTTGATCTACTGGAATATATTTTATATGACCTAAGAGTATCTATCAAAATGTCTGCTATTGAGATAGGGGCACTTTCATTGCTATACAATGAGATATAATGGGATTTAACCTTATACATGACCTTATACATGAGCTATAATGGGATTTAAGCAAGTATTAGATGAATATTCCACCAAATTAGAGTCATTAATATATAGTCTAAATTGAGTAGCTCAAATAACTTAGAAATTCAAATTTTAAGTAGATAATGGACATTGGTGATTCCCACACCATAGTTTAGACTGAGGGGTATGAATTGACTCTCTGAATTGAATTCTCTGGGAAAATGTCTTTATTACAATCTTTATTACATTACAACATCTTTCTTTGTCAATCTTGTTCTGGTCACTGTTGAAGGAAGTATTTTGAATTAGGCACAATCTACTTAAGCTTTTATGAAGTATTTTTACTCAAATTACCATGAATATCCTTTAAGGTATGCACTAATCCTCTTTCCATCTGGTCAGCAGCGATGGCCTTATCTCACCAAAGTGTTGTAATGGACATCCACAGCATTAAAGATTGTGTATAGAAATTACTAACCTATTAAATATGCTCATTTCTACTGCTCAAAGATAACGCAGTTTGCCTGGGTTGTGACATAGTGGAATATAAAACTGAAAGCGTTTTTTGCCCTGCTCTGGTATTATTCCCTTGCAGTCACTTCATCCGCCAGAATCTCTGCTATTGTTGGAAAGTCCTACTCTGAAAATGTTTAGTAACAAACTAGCATGTGGTACAAGCAAAGGTATCTCATATAGAAAAAAATTTACCAGGAATTCTCTGCTTAGTTATGCCACTTAAAACAAGTTCTGTTTCTGAAGTACAGTTTGGTGCGACTCTCTTATCTTTGATGAAGGTCTCTGATAGCTTACTTGTGTCACTCACTGATAAGCTCTTATCCTTTGGATCAGCATTGTTTTTATGGTTGTGCTAAATAAACAAAAGACTGCAACTCTCAATTCCCAATATTTGGATGGGTCTGAAAATGTATGGATGATTTGGTAGATATTTTATCCACATAGTTTTCGCTTGGTTATGTAGTGATTTTGTATGTATGCTAATAATTCGATTACTTATTTGATGCTAATAAATTTATTACCAGGAAACAAAGATGTTCATATTATGAAAAGAAGCATGCATGCCCCTACTACAGACATAAAATAAGATTGGTACAACACTGATAAAACTGTGCTGACCTATAGCCACATACCTTGGGAACCTTTATCAGTCTGCTCATGGTAATAGGGAACTGGGCAGGGATTGATTTATTTACTTTTCAGTCAGGTTTTGCAATCTGTACTGGCCTGTGCTCTTAGGGTTGCAGTCATAATCTGCACTAGGCAATCTACTAACTGAGCTACAGACTACTGCAGTGCAGGCATTCTGTTGTCTACAAAGACCACTTTCATTTTTATCATTTGTTAAGAAATATTTTTGTTCTCTTTGCTTCAATTAACCTGATCTTCTGTTGTATGACATTCTCTTTGTTGCTGCTACAAATCTGAGAGCAAACTCTGCAGAAACATGATCAAAACTACTTGCTTCATAATGACATTTTCTTTGATGAGCTTTACTGATCACCACTTCTCTTGTTTAGAAACAGAACTGCATTCCCAGAATCACTTCTCTCTTTCCTTCTTCTCTTCAGGAGTAATCATCTATATCAGCTTATTTACTTAATCACTGAGAAAACCCACCCCTTGCTGCTAAGAACTGCTAATAGAATTGCACTGAAGAACAGTGAAATATAAAGTGAAATATAAAGTCTCAAATAACAAAAATGGACTGTAATTACTGTAATATACATAAACACAAAACAAAAACTCAGAGTGAGACCTCTAAAGCTATATGCTTCAAAAACCAAAATCAAACCCAAACCCAAAGAAATCCTGCTGTGAATGAAACACTCTATGACTTTTAACTTTTGTCATCATACGCATTATAAAATTCCTTAACACTTAAGTCTGCTGTATTAACATCTTGCTCAAAGCGAGGAAGATGTCATAATGTACTTTGTGAGTATTGGTTTATCTTAAAATTACAGTAGATTTGTATGTATAGTGTACGAAAATATGTGCATGGTGAAGTGAATCCTGGTATTTAGTCCTAATTCTGTACTTGCTATGTGACTGTCTATAATACAAGTCATTTATTTATTTTACAGTTACCCTGTCTATGAAGTTATGCTTTTATATTTGTTTTGTGGATTAATTAGGCAAAAATTCAGAGGTACTTTTTAAGCATGTTGAGTGCTCAGCAGTTATTGAAGCTCAGATGCACACAAGTGTTTAAGCACTTAACACCTGTCAAAACAAGGAGAATTAAGTGCCTAAATAGCTTTTTATTGCTTTAACTGTGTGATTGGTGTTTTTAACTTCTCTTTTTCCTTCAATAAAGCACTTGTTGCTTGCAGAATGCATGCCACAATTATTTTTCAACTATTGTAGTTGATTATGAATATATTTTCAATTTTATACAGTGTATTTCCCCTCTTAAGGCCTCATGAATATTTATATTAATGTAAGTAGAAATTATTGAGAGGAAAATGGAAGCCTCTGTTCCCTTAGCTTAGTCATTCTTTTGATGTATACATATCATTTCTAATGTTACCATAGGGACTACTGTGTATGCTAAAGGTTTGTTGTTTTTTTTTTTTTGCTTTGTTTTGTGTTGTTTGATTTGTGCTTCATATGTTTTTAGTCCATAGAAATATTTCTGACAAAATACCAATTTTCAACTCTGAATGCTATGAATAGAAGAAATTGCATCTTAACTGCACAGAAGGTATGAGACAGGGTCAGGCATGATGAGAAAAATGACTTGATGAACTTGTAAACGCAGGTTTCACTTGTTCAGACTTCTGCTGAGCAGTCAATCCACGCTAACACTCTGCTTGTAGTCACCCCAGTGCCATGTAACCGTGCAGGCCTTTATTCAGTCGCTTGTATGAACTAGTGCTGCATAAAACAAATGCATATATAACATATAGGTAATACACTGCTGTGATCCATGCTACCTAAAGTCTTTTGCCAATAGCATTCTGGCATCATTAATGAAGTATTCAGTACCTCAGACAGATAGCAAAAGAAGTCAATTAAGTTGTGCCAGGATGTACCAGTTTGTAGTGCATCCACATATTTTTGATTTAGTTCTTTATTTTTCTCTTCCCTTTTATCAGTGCCCCTTCTTTTTTTTTTTTTTTTTTAATTCCTGACACAACATGTCATTTTATAATTTAGGAATATCTTTGATCAATCAAGACAGTGGAGACCTCTGTAATGGAAATTCCTTCCTCCCCACTTCCATATAAATTGAAAAGACCCAATACACTACATGATGTTATGATGTGGAATATCAGTAATATAACAAAAATCATAACACCTTAACTATAATAGAAGGTTAGAAACAATACAGTTTTGGTGCTAAAATCATTCTTCCAGCTTCACTTTGTTAGAGAACATACCAATTTAACAGTATATCATGATGCTGTAGTATTTGAATGGAGGATTGACATTTTGAAGTTATTATATTAGATTATCCTTAACATGCCTGAAGTTGTTAGAAAAACTTTAACCTCTAAAATTACCTATGGGTCTAGAGTTTTTCCATTGACTTTCACAAAAACTTTGGTTACAGTATTGTTAATAGACATGGTTAATAAAGTAAAATAGAGTATGCTAAGGGTAATAAATGTTTTCTGCTAATGTAGCCGTCATGATATTTCATGGGAAATTGCATTATATACTTTTTAAGGAAGTTTTTAAAGGCAGCAAAGATCTCTCAGTTATCTTGTCACGTTCATATATAATATACATACAATATGATGTAAGAAATTGCTGCTTGTTCCGAAAATGAAAGCAAAATATTTCTTAGTAAATTCTGCAAAATAAACTACCTAAAATTATGTATTTCTTCCAAGCTAGCTGTCTTGAATTGTTCCAGAAACATTCATACTTGGGGATAAAAAATCTCTTAATTCTTTTAAAATAGGGCTAAGGATTATAAATAATGAAATCATAATGAGTACATGTTTACTGCTTTTAGTTGCTGTGTTGCATTTTTTAATAGAAACCAATCCCGGTATTTAACTGCCATTTAACTTAGTCTGGATCTGTTACAACATTCTATAAGTAGAAAAAAAATGCTTTTCTTTTTCCTTGCTTTCCAGGCATAATTTTTTGGTTTGTTATCAAGTTTTTGTAATTTTTAAGTGAAATTGAATCAGTTAGAAAGCTCCAGCTTAAGACAGCATGAAGCCACCAGGGAAATTTCATGGATATGAGAGAAGCCTCTTGATCTGTTTAATACAGTCAATAAGGCTGAGACTCTCAAGGGGAGACTTAAGGTCCTTGTATTCAGCTTTGTGCCTGTGATACCTTTTGGACTAGCATCATGTGTTTCAGAAGCTCATGAAATCATGAGGGACTTGGCATCACGAAAAAGGATACTTCATAAAAGATTAGTGGAAGCTCATTTGATTCCAGGCTGTAAAGCTGGTAATATCTGAGAGTTCCTGATATTACATATATTTTTAATCAGGACTGAAGATAAACTCCTTGCATGGCTCTCTCACTATATCTGTTTTAGATTTGTTTTGTTTTGTTTTTTGAGTCCAAAAGTAGATTAATTCAAAAATACGCATAAGAACTTTGTAACAAACCTCTGAAGTATTTTCTTTAACAAAAGATATTACACTAATGGCCAATGTTTCTTAAAGTCTGTGAGAGATTCTAATATGTTAGACAAATATATTTTAATTCAGAACCATCTCCTTTTCTTTGCATTTTTTAATTTGTTACATTACTATGTCTTATGCATTTGTAATTTTATGTTGGCGAAACTCTCTGAGAGTTAACATTGCGTCATGGTTTTATGATTTTTTTTTGTTGTTATTTGTATTCCACATCATAACATCATGTAGTGCACTGGGAGTTTAAGAGTTAATGCTCCAGTTCCATGGATCATTGATAGATCTGGGTTTACCTGTCTCAGAAGAGAACTACATACCCCAGAGTGTGTTGCTTTGCATTTTTCCGTTTTCTGCTCAGAGGGAAAGATAAAAACCATTCACATTTTCATGAGACACGGGCTTTTTTCCCTTGCAGATTGACCCTGCAGGAGGTGCTCCCTAGATGTCTCACCTTCAGCATTAGCATAAGGCCTTTAGGTTTTGGACACTCTCCCACATTTTTTTTATTTATTAGCTTTAATTCTAATTATATTGTATAATATTGTGTTATTTTGCATTCTGATATCTTATTTTAGCAAACTATCTTTCCTCCTCAGATCATTGCTGCTGTTTTAATTTTAGGCCCATTCTCCCTTCTCCCTTTTCACCTTCCCTTTTCCCTGGGCCATGGGATCTTTGGGTCCCCCTGCCCCATTTGTCACAGAAAGGGGCCAAACCCCTCTGTAAACCATTGACACACTGTTTTTAAAGATGGTTATGGATTTCAGTTTGAAAATATAAAGATGGCAAAAACAGGAGGATCTAATTTAGGTGGAAGTGCAGGGTAGGAATCAGGCAAAATTATTTGCAGAATCAAGTGTAATTAATTCAATGTATGAGTGTTTGTTTTCTCACTGAACAGGTGTGACAACATAGTACCCATTTAAAGTCATGTGATTTAAGCTCAGATTTCTCCTTAAGGAGCTGGTAAGGAGCATCAGGCTCAAAGTTGCACAGCTGATGAACAAAACAAGGCAGTAAGGCACGGTTACAGTGTGTGGAAGAGTTTTCTCTCTTTTAAATGTGTTTTCAAATTTGCTCTTCTGATAAAAAGGCAGTCCATGTTGTGTCACAAAATATAAGTGGAATGATTCAAATGTACCTATGTGCATGTATACAAATAAATAAATAAAAATAAGAATAAAAAATGTAATCTGGAAATGATTGGTCAAAGCTCTTTTTCATTTATTCCAATGAACCAACAAGAACACCTGTATGAAACCTTTTTATGTCATTTGTGCTTAGTATCCCATGATAACTGTAAACAGAAATGTCAATCTTATTCCCTTTTAAAACTCTTGTCCAATTTTTTTTGCAAAATTGTAAATTAAGCCAAGTTTTTATGGAGATGACTTCTTTTTATCAAAAAGGAAATGTTTGTTGCATTATCTACAACTACCTTAATCTGTGCAAGCAGTCTGTCTATAAACTGCTTTCTCTCTTACCAGTGAAACAGATAAACACCTAAAATTTTAACATAGCCTGGAAACTGATTTATATTTGTACCAGTGTTGGGGAAGAACAATGATCTTGCCCAGAAATTAGACTTCTGATACTAAATGTTGTATGTCATTGTTCAGTATTCTTTTATGTCTTCTGCTTTCTGACACTGTTTGAGGACATGAAATCTGCAATTGACAAGAAAGTGTGACAAAGTTAACTCAGCTTTTCTTTATAGTAATAAAACTGAGGAGAATATTCTCTAAAATTATGCTTAAACTAAGAGCATTAAGTACAACCTAAAAGAATTATTGAAGAAAGGTAATTAGGAGAGATCTTGTTTCTAGTCACCTGTGTAGTATTTGTTCTCTCTGTTCTGTAGGGTAATTTACATTTACCCAGGTGTTGAGGGAACACAACATTTAAATTCAGTTAATTAGTAAGAAAAGGCAGTTGCACTAGATTGTGTAGAAACAATATGTAGGCAATGTTTTTGTTCAGATACTGTAATTGGTAAAGTCTTTACACTGGTTAAGTCTATATGATCTTTGTCGAAGATGCTGCTTGCTCATGAAAGCTAAACTTGTAACAGTTTCTGTTATCGTACTGTAGTTGAATGGGGAAGAAAAATGACAGAGCATGGAGAGGGGAAGCTGTAGCCTCTTTCTTTAGATATTTTGCATGGAAATAGTGGAACTCTGTTGCATACACTTAAGTTGCGACACATCATCCTAAACTTTACTGCTGAGACTAACTTGAAATATTCTCACATTTCATAGAACTTTCCAGTGGAATACCCTATTTTGGAAGATGGATTCAAACTGCATATTATGATGGGGGAGTGTTCTATTGTTTGATATTTCAGGTTAATTTGCACAAGGTAAAATTTATCCACGTTTTTATCCATAATTATAAATTACTTCCCATCATGTTGAGTTTGGATTTCCTCAGTTGTTAAAAACTTCTCTGAACATAGGAGCCTGTAATGCATTAGTGTAAAACAGGAGATATAAGCCTGGTTGTTACAGTATTAAGCTGCTAAGAGCTTGATTTATCAGTAGATATTTTGACAGGAAGCACAGGGAAAGTGTCCTAGATAGCAAATCCGAGTGACCAATTATAAGCAAAGAGCAGGCTGAGAGCTTTGTAAATGCAAGTAAATTACACAAATCAGGCTTCTAACTATGTTACCTCCACAGCTGTCATGGCCCTAATATTATTTTAAATTATATTATTTTCTGTAGGATAATTCAAATACAAAATATTAAATCTAGTTCACTAGATTACCTGTATGCACTCAGAAATCACAACAGTTTCTAATCCATTGGCTATTTCTGTGCCTGCTTAGTTATAGTTATCAGAAGGCAAGCAATCTTTGTTCACAAATAATTGCATTATTCAGAGCTGTTAATCATTCTAGAGAAGTGTAAAGGGGATTCTGCTGACACACTAATGCTGGTTTCTCTGTTAACCTCTCTTTGAATAAGTGAGCTAAGACAACTCTCTTGATGAAATTTCAGATGTATAGAGTAGCCATGAACCAGAAATATCTGAAATCTGATCCTTTATTTCATGTAATATACAATTTCATAAATATTTTGGAATAATTAATAAATCTGAAGAAGTTGAGTTTTAAAATGTATTCCATAATGGAAAATTGACTACATGTGTCAAATTCAATATTATTATTTATTTATTGATATCAAGTCTCCATATTGATCTAGCTTTATGTTTTATGAAAGTAGCGCTGTAGACTTAGAATTCATGATAAATTTCATAGGTTGCTTCTCTTGGCTTTCTGTTGCTTTTCAGTGTTTTTTGTTTGTTTTTTTTGTGTTTTTTTTTTTTTTGTGTGTTTTGTGTGAGTGTGTATTTTTAATACCACCATTATATTCAGTTAAGTAGTGTGACACATTTACAACAACGTTGTGGAGAAATCTATCATGCTCCACTTTGATTTGAGTTCATGCAATGTAAAGTAGCATCCTTAAAATCATCAGAAAAATGATCTATAGTTTCCAGATAGTTTACGTATTCCACAAGTTATAACATCTGCTTCTTCTTAGAAAAATGAACTAAAAGGTGTGATATTTTCAATTACCCACAATTAGAACTGACTATCTTTGGTATTAACCAAAGATAAATTGAAGATTCCAAAGATATATCAGTAGATTGTTATAAGTCATAAGGTTTATTCATTTTGACATTTGAAATGATATAGTCCTCGGGAACTTAGGAGGGAGAAAGAGAAATATTTGATTTAGTATTATAGAATCTTATCTATCACTCTTTTCTATCAACTTTAGTGTACCAAAAGTCATTTTTAATGTTTTTCTACTCCTAATTTCTTCTAAAACAATCAGACAAGAATTTTTAATGAGCTTTTAGAAAAGAGAAGATCTAATTCATTGTAGTCAGAACAGGAAATATATTTGCTTTCAGGTCATTCAAGCTCAAGTTCAAAAGTTGTTGCTTCATCCACCTGGTACTTTATTAGACTGTTTTCTTAACTCTTTTCACCAGTAATTAATCCAGATGTAACTTAGTCATAAATTATTCCACTCAGTAATAAGGTGCCAAGTAAATTGAGTATTTTATTTAAGAAAGGATTTTGATTTTCTTAAGTTAGGAGTCAGGCTACCCTCTTGTTCTGTAGTTTTTTTTTTTTTGTTTGTTTGGTTGGTTTTTGTTTGGTTTTTTGTTTATTTGCTTTTTATTTTTTTAAGGATGTTACATTTTTTAAGAATATATTGAGGTTTTGTTTTTTGTTTTTTTTTTTGAAAGCATTCTTATACAGTCTCAAGGGTTTGAAAGACTTCTATTTCTTTGCCTAAATCTGATAAAATAGCTTTCACTCCAAAGTGGATGTTATAGTGTTATTATGGATATAAAAAATATATGGATATTATTGTGTCAGTGTTATTTATTTATCTTCTATAAATCAGAGGTGATATGTACTGGATCCAGTGGTTTGGATACTGTCCTACAAAGGCATATCTCTGAAGTCCAGATAAGTATTTTTACCTCCTGTTTACACTCTAGGTGTTCTGGGTAGTGCAGCTTTCTTGTACATAAGTACCCCAAGAAATTCCTTAACTTCTCTGACTCCAGATTTCTTCTTGGTTAATACACGGTCCTTAACAGATGAAGAATTCATCTGCTATTAACGTTACTGTTATTCAATAAATAAACTTCAAGACATTTTGTGAATCAACAATTTTGACTACAACAAATATTAATTGCCATTTTCTCAGTGGAATTTTGAAACATATAAACTCTATTGAACTCTTTGTTACATAAAATACTGCTGTATATTTCTTTGAGTCATACTGTCTTTGCGCTTATGGATATTGATGATATTTCATTGTACAGAATTCTTCTCTGTACTTCTCTGTGATTTAAAATGGCTGAATGTTTCAGGAAATATTATTACTTGTCACCGGTTTGCGGGACAGTTCGACCCGGTACCGTGACAATTGAGGCAGGGGACCCACGGGCCCACACCCCGGGGAAGGGGAAGGGGTAAAAGGGAAAAAGGAGAAGGGAGATGGGCCCAGGAACAAAACAGCGGCAACGATCTGAGGAGAAAGGAAAATAACACAATATAATATAATATAATTGGAATTGAGGCAAATGAATCAAATAAAATGAGCAAGAGAGAGAGTGTCCGATAAACCGAAGGCCTTACGCTAACGCTGAAGGCGGACGGCTGCAACAAACACCCACTGCCGAGCTCGGTCCCGAAGGGAAGAGAGAGTCCCGTGACTGCAGACAGTTTTTATCTTTCCCTCTGAGCGTAAACACGTAAGAACGCAAAGCATCGCCAAGTCCTCTGTGGAATGGAGTTCTTCTTCTCTTCTGAGACAAGCATACCTGGAACTATCGATGGTCCACGGAGCTGGAACATTAACTCTTTAACTCTAAATGCACTACATGATGTTATGATGTGGAATACCATTACCAAAAATCATAAAACCATGACATTACTTGAGAATCTCCTTCCAGTAGCCAATGGTACTTAACAAAGTGCAGTTTTAGCATCTACTGCATGTTGATTTTTGCATTTCATATTCAAAACACAATCATTGTGATTCTGAGATGCTGCTGGACACAGATCTTACAATTGAACTTTAGTATGAATAAAAGCATTAATAATTGGGGAGCTCCTATTATGTCTAGATCATTACTACAAATCCATGTCTACTGACTGATCCCCTGATGAACCAGGATGAATTGCAAATAAGAGAACAAGAACAGTTGCTTGATTCCCTTGAGACCATACTCTTCAGCTTAGTACACTGCCTACAACTATCAAAGAAGTTTGCTGGATGTTTACAGAATTGCAACTTTACAGGCATGGGCTTTGGTTGCTGTTATTGTTCTTAAATTTATTTGCATGTTGACCTTAAATATTCTTGAATGAATAAAGTTACTTAAGATTTTGAGAAAAGTTTTCTCATTTAAAGTTGGTTAGCAAACACAATCTGTATCTAAAATTTTTGAAAGGTCATGGAAGGGAAGCCTTTCAAAGGTAATTAAACAGAACAGGTGAATGTCATCCATGGAGGACCCTATGCCACAGACTATGGAAAGATGGAGAACATAGGGTAGAATACCTCTATCTTTGCTATGCTGTTGTTTTGATTACTTAGATAACTTCAATTAAATGCTTATCTTGTTGGTTTTCTGCTTTGGGCTGAGCAAATCATGAGTACAAGGGAATACTGGATTTCAAAATATTCCACCTCTAAAAGATATCACTTAGGGAACCAGCACTAATGATCTGACTGATCCAAAGCAGCAATACCTAATAGACCATCTAAAATATTAAATTCTTTTCCTGTCCTCGAGAGAGTAGAAAAGGAGTCTGAGGGAAAACCAAATAAACACAAATGATAATATGTGAAAAAAGAGGGAGAGTGAATATTGCACTGAAATCTGATGGCACCAAAGATACCATCCCTAACACGGCTCGCTTGCATAGTCCAGTATGCAAGACAAGGTCAAGAAAGGCCTTTGGCCCAGCCCAGTATGAATATTCTAGTCAGAGGCTCCCTTTGGATAATTAAAATTGACTCCTTGCTTTAAGAAGCCACAATCCTCTGCATTCCTTTGTTAGAGATAAAAATCAGTCTGGATGGGGGTTTGAGCAACCTGGTCAAGTGAGAGGTATCCCTGCCTATAGCAGGGGGGTTGGAACTAAATGATCTTAAAGATCCCTTCCAACTCAAGCTATTCTATGATTCTATGTGGCCAGATGTAGCTCAAAAAGGAAGTCTGAACAGAGATTGATTGAGGCAGAAATCCTCACATTTTGGAAAAAAAAATGTATTGCACCTTTATGACAGAACTACCTTTCTTCACTCACACAAACCCAAAATTATCTGGAATAGTAGAAAAACAAACCCATATAGATTTCTGAGAATTTTCTGCGTTTTTTTGGAAGTGTGGAGGGATGAAAAATTATTAATATCTTCAGCTTTCTCTTGTGCATAGAAATTATACCCTCACTTCTATGTCTTTGATAAATTGCATCTTCAGCTATAACTGTTTTTGCTTTTGAAATAGATATTTTCTCTTTGACATATTGGATATCCTTTTCTTTCTTTCTTTTATTTTTTTAATCCTATCTCAATGATTGCCTTATCTTCCTTTGTCCTTTTCCTCCCAAATCAATGTACAACATCACCAAATAAGCAGATCATATTAACCAATATTTTAGCTTGTCTAGGCAAATTATTTCTAGTTTGGATTAATATCCACTCCTAGTGAGCATTTCCACTTACTTGTACTTTTGACATAATACTAGCATGTAGTGTTTAGGTTCCCTAGTAAGATAAGTTTTGTCTCTGCATACTGTTAAATCAATTTTTGCCAGCATACACTTGTTCCACAAGAGTGCATATTACTTGTGAAACTAGAAGTGAATGGGATAAAACTCCTCAGAAAACACACTTAATTATATATAAATTACAAACATTTACATTTACAAATTGCCTTTGCTTGAGTTCTGTGCTTGCTGGAGACTATGATGAAGACTGAGGTCAGCAGAGAAAATTCCCATAATTTCAATGCACTGAGATAATTCCATGCTGTGTTAACCTCAGGACATAGATTTTACATTATCTCATTACTCTGAGCTTTGGAAGTCTTTTTAAAATTTAAGCTTTTTTTGTAATTATTTTTTTTCCTGCTATGTTTTCTTCCTCTTTCCAGTTGGCTATCTTAGATGTTTAGGAGCACAGAGCTCAAATTTCTGAAATCTACATTTAAAGTCAGCTTTTCTTTTCTTTTCTTCTTGTGCTGAACAAGCTTTTAAAAGCCATAGTAGCTCTCTCAGCAGGTGACTGCTGGTTTGTATTGCTAGAAAAGCATGGCTTTCTAAACCATCATTCCACCAATCAAAGGAAGAATGCTGGCTTTTGACACTTTTAATGATCTAAATTGAACTGGTACAATTGGGTGAGGAAGGCCCATACATTACACAGCTGACTGAGGACTGCATAACTTACAATTATGTTGCAGAAAAGAGGGCCAACTTACTCTTCATATCGGGAAATGAGAACAATATATTTAGCAGTATGCAAATACAGACTTGACGCTTTAAAAAACAAACAAACAAACAAACAAACAAAAAGTTTTTGTTAAATTGTATTTAATTGCATGGCTGCTGTACTTTTCACCAAAATCTGACCAAACTGACTAAGCATCAGGGTACTAGAATTTTATGTATTAAAACCAGGATAGTACCAATTTACTGTCTACCTGTAGCTTTGGCATTTTGTTCTCATAGTACTTGTTTGATATTTTCTAAATAAATGGCTAAATTTCATTACTCAGTATCTCAAACTGAACTGCCAGGAAATGTCCTCAGATGTCAAAATGTATTTTTAGACATTGTTAATTCTACATCTATTTATTTTTTTATTATATAAACAATTTGAAAACTCTCTTGCATAATTCTTATAGGATACAATTTCAGTGTGCTTTGGTTATGTTAGAATTTTTTATTCAGGTAATTTTAAAAGCAACTGTTTTTTCTTCTGCTCCCCATTTATGGCCATGATAGGACTGTTGCTTAGATGAGACTCTTGCTTAGAGATCCTGTGTGAGAGTGGGGATGTCACAGGGAGGGACAGGTAAGCAGACAGGAACAAAGCCTTTTGGCTGAGTAATAGTACATGATGAACCATTCTTGTGTATATAGATAACAAGAGAGAAAAAAATATATACTTTCAGTAAACTTCCATAGAAGAAAGCTCTGAAGAGTATTTTTAACACAGAGAAAGTTTGCCCATCCTTCATTCCTAGTGGGAGTCCTTTTGTGCCATGTAGAATAAACTAAGTTACAAACTAGAAGTACTGAAATCCCTATTCGACCTTTCTTACTCAAGCAAAACTATCACTGATTTCAATGGCTGCTCTGCCTGATTAAAGAGAATTGAATAGAAACCTGAAGCTGTGGTGTTTTTTTCTTGTCTTTGCTCTTTCTCTTTTCCATTACTTGTAAAGGGCTTGAGGTGATAGTGACACTAGCAGTATCTCAGGTGAACAAGCAAAAGAATAAATACGATGTCATAAGTTCTACCAAGTGGTAATATGAGAAAACTCAGTATATCATATTGAAAGGATTTAAAAGGTGTGGGTAGAAATGTATTTTTTTCAAGATGTAATACCTAAAACATAAACATACAATAAAAATTTATAACTTTTGTAAATACTTTGATTTGTATTCATATGAACATATATATATTCCCAGGATACAATCAACATACTGCTAACCAAAGTGGTTTCTTTTTTTTTTAATTATTTCTTTAATTGACACACAGTTTTTAATAAATAAAATACCAGCTGTACGATTTCATATACAGAATTGAAGCTGGTGGACCAATAGAGTATAAGAGCAATAGGAGCAATGTTTCTAGAACTACTTTTTTTTTCCTTAATGCATTCTACTGTACAAAACCAACCCAGTTCTGGTACCTATGATTCTGCACCTACATAAAATAATGCATGTCTTTTGAACATATTTATCTGAATGAATATACGTATATGACCTACATCTGATCTAGTCAGTATAGACTCTTTTCTATATGTGTAATGACAATTCTACCTTAAAGCAGAGATCTAAAGCATAATCATCACAATGTAAAAGCAAACACTATACAGTGATAAAGTGACGGACCCCTGTATAAAAGTTTATATTTACTTGGATCTATCTCACTTCTGTGAACCTCTGTGTTCAAACCTCAACAAGGTTTTTTCCTAACCATATGATTTATCATATGGTTATATATTTTTCAGCTATTATTGTTAAAAAATATTCTCTTAGTTGAAACAGTGTGAAGCGGTGTCTTCAAACCAAAGGTTTCTCTGTTATTCTCTCCTTTCATGCTCTTTTGCCTCCCCCGAAAAGATAGAAAACAAGAAAAACAAAGGTTTATATCAACAGAACCCTGTGCATGTCCATTTTTCCTGGTCTTCTTTATACACGCATTTACATACACGCAAAAGTAATGCCTCTAATTTATTTCCATGGAAACTACAGCAGAAACAAATCGCACTGTAACAACATTTGATAGAACAAATTCTTAGCTACAAACACTATTTTCCAATATATTTACCACCATTAGGTATGCATTTTCACTAGCAAAGAACAAGAACCTGCAATCTGTGCTGATAAAAATCTCCACCAGAGGTGGCCCAGTGTCTCAACTACGACTGCTGAAAGGCACCACCCAGTGCCTCACTGTACTCACATACACTATTTGATCTCCAACAGTGTTCAGCAAGTGTTGATGAATATCAAGGGTTATCATTTTTTTCCACATGGAGGAATTCAGTTCTACACCTTTGCTTCATATGCACATCCATGCCAGATGATATTTTGTCCCTCTCCTGCCATTAGTCACATGGCAACAGAATGTAACAGAGTGTTATTGGGAGGGTTCAACCTCTACTGCCATACCACCAACATCCATGTCTAGCAGTGTGGGACAACAGAATAGAATATGAGAAGTTATTTGTGGAGCATATGTATACGTACATATATGCATGTAATTACATATGTACATTCAAAAAAACTCCTATCTTCTTGGAAGTTTCTGTAAGGCAATTTGTTGTCAATTCTGTTCCAGCATATCTCCTTTAATAGAGATTCAAATTTCACTTGAATACTTTGTTCAATGCTCTCTCAGCCTCTTAGACATATCTGTCCTGTTTTGACCACAGGATCAATGACCCTGATTCTGGAAGGTGGCTTAAAACTGTTTTGGTACGATGGAGTCAAACAGGAAATAGGTGTTCCCAAAAGGATGTCTTAGCAACAGACTTGCCTTCCCTCAAAGGATTAAGAGATGTACCAGCTCCTAAATGAGTATTATAGGCTCTATATATATTAAAGCAGGACAATACCATGCAAGTAACTTGACTATATTTGATATTGAGACAAACCCTACACCAGGATTCCTTGACTTTCTTAAACATTTGACAGATTTGGCTTAATGCTATATTACAATCTCATCTTCCCCACCTATAGATTTTTTGGGTGTTTTGACAATCTCATAAGGTTAAACCTTCATGACTCAATTTATTTCCATCTGTATTTTTCATGCAGTCATTTTTTCAGCAAACCCATAGGAAGAAAAAAAAATAACTCACTCACTGCAGCACAGATTCATGTTTCTCAAATCATATAACCATTCACAAGGCTGGTTGCAATTTATAGGCTGGTGTATATTTCTACCAGATGAAAGCTTTTATGTAGCACCCAGCAGAATAGAGTTAATAATGTATTTCTTAGTATTTTGAATAATTTCAGCAAAGGAATAATTCTAACATCATAAACATACTGAAGACTACTGTTTCCCCTACAGAACTTCTTTATGGCTGCTCTCGTAAAATCATTACATATCTTGTTGACTTTCCTCTCTAGCTCTCTTTCCACAGTAAATATAAAGTAAAATGAACTGAATTAAAGAGGTTCAGTCTTCAATGAAAAATTTGAAGGTCTTCATAGAAAGCAGATTATAAAAGATCTTTCAAAGAAACTTTATTTAAATACTTAGTTTGACTTGTATTTATTATAGAGGGTCATAAGAAGTCTGCACTTCTGTTTTCCTATTTCATTTCTCTAGATGGATACTATTATTTAAGTACTGAAATATACTTCGAAATATTCTTAGGATTTCCATGTATTCGGTATATAAAAGTGATAATCATTATTGCTGTACATCTATGGTTAAATGCACAGATCTAGCAGGACTTTATTTAACAGTGAATTTACATAACCTCAAACTCAAACCTCACAAGAATAGCTTAATTCACTAAGTTTAACTGCTTGATTTGGCATCCTAACCTTTCATACTTTCCATAAGGTAAGAAAATTCTGTGCTAAAATCAGCTCATCTCTTATTTGTTTGTTTGTTTGATTGATTGGTTGATTTCCATTTGTCTGTGGCTTTGTTTTTTGTTATTTTGCTTTCCTTTTGTTACTTCTCTCAAAAAGCTAGTTCAGAACATGGATACAATTCTTAAGAATCTTCTAATTTCAGAATTTAAATTCACATCTGTGTATATGTGCGCCAAGTTGTATTTTAGCTTTAGTGATTATTTGAATTCTGTGTGGCACACCCACAACTTTTAAATTTCTTTTGCTAAGATAAATTACAACTTCATCTTCTAAATCAGTCTTTACATTGTCTGTCCTTATCTGTTTCTTCTGTGTAACTCCTTTTGACTTGATTTTTCTTGAACCTGGTTTACTAGGGTTGTATTGTGATGATTATGTTTGATGGAATCAATGTTTTCTTGAATTTACAGTAAAAACGTATTCACTGATACATCTTATATTTGCATTTGACTTTCACATACAGGAAGTGCTGACAGTTCATAAACATCCTATGACCAAACTCTTGTTCTTCTCTTCTCAGTTTTCAGCTTCTCAATTTTTGCTGACAAAAACATTTGCTTATTAAGCTCAAAGTGCATGGCTTCGCATCTATGCTGCACAAATTTAATTCCACTTCTATTACTATGATTCTCAAGGTCAACCAGTTCTTTTCAAAGTATCCCTATCTGATGTTTGATCTTTCCAACATAGTACCATTTGCATGCTTTTTTATTATGTTTCTAATATCTCTGCCAAGATCATTAATTAAATTATTAAATAAAATTGATCCCCTGACTGATTTTGATCTGCTGGCAACCAGACTGATACTTTCCCTTTTTAGCATTACCTATTTACATCTTGCCTTTATTCAGCCTACAATTCCTCTCTTCATTGCTGTATTTATTTATTTATTTATTTCTATCTAAAAAGGATGTTTACCACATGGTTCCACCGTAAACACTTTACTAAAGTTTAGAATGACGTTATTCATCACCTTCCTTCCTTCCTTTTTTTTTTTTTGTTTAGAAGAAAAGTATAAAAAAGTAAAGCCTTTACATGATAAAGGCCTTTATATTAATCTGTCATTATTTGTCATTCCACAATATTTTGTTGCTTTGTCTCACTGTCTCTATACTTCCCTGTATGATCTTCTTCAACATCTACTCTACAGTCCATGACTTTGAGTCCTACTTTTGAGTCTTCTACCTCCAGTGAAGTCCACTTTATCCAGTCAGTCTCATTTAAAAAAATAAAACACAAAAACTCATAATGTCATAATGGAGAAATAAGACAACATTCATCCCACTGCAATATAAATCCTTGGTAATCTTATAATATTTGTCTTAGGAAACCTCAAGAACCTTTGAAAAATCGTATTATAATATTGCACTTTCTCCCTGATTTTAATTGCCATTTTGGCTTATGAAACATTTTTCCTTGTGAGTTTGAGTGCTTTGTTTTTGGCTTTAACTTCTTACATGGTTCTTAATTAAAGACCATTTTCACTTATTAACTCTTCCACTGTGCATTACCTGTAATAAAAATATGTTGTTCTTATTTTAGTGATTACTTGCTGAAGAAATGTGATAGTAGTGATAATAAAGTGCCGGGGTCTCCAGCTTGAAGCAAGCATGAAGCCTTTTTTATTTTATTCTGTTGCATTCCATCCCATTATATTTCATCTATCTCTATCCTCTATATATTCTGTAGTATTATGTGTCGTTGATACACACAGCTGAGCTTATATGCCTTGTCAGCTATAGATGCACAATAGTTTTCATGTAATTAGGCTATATTGTTTAATTTGTAACTAAGTAACATTGTGACTAAGTAACACTGTTTCATCAATGCCTTGTTCCAAACAAACCAGGGATGTACAGTATACATCCTACCAAACAGTGCTTTCAGTCTTGCTCTCTAACTGCATCTCCACAGAAATGCACTGTTCTCTGTGATTATCTTGGCAATAGTGAAAATATGTCTCAATTTGAAGTTCATTTAAATGTAGATTTAAATTCAAAAGTAACTTATTAAGCTTAAGTGGGAAACCTCTCCAACTTCTACTAGAGTTCTCCAGATGGATTACAATCTCTTCAGTACTATACTTTGTCTTTATCCGTTTGTCCCCCTCAGAGCAAAGACACTACTCTGCAGATTCTTTCTTTTCTACTCTCTAATTATATGTATTCTGTTTTCTTCCTGTTGTAGGCATGTGCATTCACCCAGTTCAGAAATACTCTTTCCATGCCTTTCTCCTCACTAGACTTCTTTACCTACCCAGTTCTGCAGGCAGCCTTATTTGTTCATTCCTCTAGCATAGCGTGTACCTTACCTGAATATCAGCATTACATTGAATTTCATTTCTAATTTCTTTAAACATGACCCTTCACTAACAATTAGTTCCATCAGGAATTCTCTCCAGGGTCATTCTGCAGCTTCTGTATCCCATCACTTCTCGTTGTTTATAATGTTATTTATATCAGTATCAACTGATTTTTTCTTCCAATTATTTTTTTCTTTTCTAGTAAATTACTTCTATTTGTAGTTCTGTTAATTACCTGACAAAATCAGAGCTTCCTTTATTCCTAAAATAATGTGTATAGTCCTTTCCATTGATTGGAGTCTTGTAATTCAGAGGATGCATCAAATGTTTAACTTCAAGTCTATGTTTCAGGACTTCACTAGCTGTAAACCAGAGTCAATTAAATCAGCTTTAGACCCCTCAAAAAAAGTTTTTTTCTTACCCTAAATTAGTTCTTTCCATGTAGATTCTAGTGCTAGCATCTAGTTTATCTGAAAGTAATGCCTCTTCTATGTATTTCCCTTGAAACAACAACATAAAAAAGAGCACAATAACACTAATTGATGGAGCAAATTCTCAGCCACAAAATGCTATTTTTCAGCATAGTCATCACCATTATCTGATCATATGGGTGAGCTGATAGAGAGGCTATTTGTTTCATGGTGTGATAACTGTGTGGCTGTCTGAAAAGTGGCTTGTCACTTGCCACTGCTGAAATGCACCACCCACCACCTCACTGTGCTTGCATTTGCTTTTTCATCTCCATAAATGTTCTGCAAGCATCGGTGAATGTCAATGGATGCAATTATTTCTACGTGGGAGAATTCAATGACACATCTTTGCTTCATACGTACTTCCATGTCAGACACCATTCTGTCAGATCGCCTCTCTGCTGCCTTCTGTCACACAGCAGTAAAATAGAATGGCATATTGTCAGAAAAGTTCAAACTCTGCTTCCGTATAACCAACATCTGCCTCTGAAATCATGGGCTAACATAGTGAAATAGAAGGCATTACTTTCTGAGCAGTCCTCAACTATTTTGCAGTAAGGACTCTTTCACCAAAGGTAGATTAGGGATTTTAAAGAGCAATCCCATGGATATGAACAGTGTTCATACTGAAATACTAATGTGAAATGTTTTTAGTCTCAGCTCTGAAGTGATACACTAATATGATTCCCAAGTGACAGAAACTTGAAAGACAGAAAAACTGTTTTCTAACATTATTTTCAAAGTTAAAGAAAAAATGTGTCCTGTTGCAGTTTTTGGAGCAGAAGGTATACAGGATAGTAAGATATTAATGCCAAATATTATTTACTCCTTTTATCTCCACTGTCTAACCAGGAAGCTGCTTGGAAGTGAAATTTTAAAAGTAAGTAGGAAATACTGAAGAGGGTATGAAATTTTACACACATGTAACTGCAGCAAGGTATTTGAGGACACATGAAAAAGACTTTAAGTTCACGGTGGAGAATTAATCTGGTAGGATACTTAAGGCTTTAATTATACATAAGGAGAGCCATGATTGATAGAATTTTGAATTCAAGTTCTGGATGACTGATTTTGTTTCCAATTGATTGGTGGCATATGAATACTTTTATTTATCATTTGCTTAAATATAGGATGAATCCTCTGACAAAATATATGAATACTGCAATGATGTGGAGTTGCTTCAGAGGATCTAAACGGCAGATGAAGGGTCAGATTTCAGAAACCATGCTATTATAGCAGGAATTATAAAGCTTGAAACACTCAACAACAACTTCCACTTCCTCTGTCATTCATACCTGAGATTTGTAAGATTTTGAGAGGGATGGTTCAGCTTCACTTTCAGGTGATGATCTGGTTTTGTACAGGAGTGCTGGTGCCCAAGATGATTTAAAAAGTCTTTTGAGGTATACAGAAGATTCATGACAAGTCTCAAAAGAAGTGACAATGCTGTAAAGCAACCTGCAATAGAAGAAAATGCTGATGTGTCCATTTAAATTGATCTATAAATGACTCACTTTTTACAAATCTTTATGGTAAGTACAGAGAAATACAGCAACAATGGCAACAATAAGAAAAATATATCACTTTTGAAAAAAAAATCATACCTTAGTGAAATGACTGCTTGAACAACTTTAGTAGTCTGAAACTCAACTATTTGAGAGTTAGCAAGCTCTGGGATAAACTTACATATATCTGTATATACATTAGAAATACTACATCCTGGTTTGTCACTTCGTTTATGTTACTTTATGTATGAATCACCCACTTTGTAAGAGTATCAGTGCAATCTTTACATAAGGCATTTTTGTCTTGTAAGATATTATTGAAAAATGAAGCAACAGGTTCTACATTCAGTTGAAATTCACTGATACATAATAAATTACATTTATTAATGTAATTACAATACAGAATCATAGAATCACCAAGGTTGGAAAAGACCTCTAAGATCATCCAGTCCAACCATCCATCTACTGTAACCATATCGGTGACAGTATTTCCTCACTAAACCATGTCCCTTAGTATCACATTTCTTGAACATCTCTAAGGACAGTGACTCTACTACCTTCCTGGGCAGCCCATTCCAATGCTTGACCACTCTTTCAAATAAGTATTTCCTAGTGTCCAACCTGAATCCATTCTGGCACAACTTGAGGCCATTCCTTCTAGTCCTTTCATTAGTTACATGGGAAAAGAGGCCAACTTCACCTCAGCACAGCTCTCTTTTGGGTAAAAGGGATCCCTGAGCGTCCTTATCTCTAGACAAAACAGCCCATTTTCCTCAGCTACTCTCCATGAGACTTGTGCTCCAGAACTTTCACTAGCTTCATTTCCCATCCCTGAGGACTAGTTTTCAAGTTCTACTTTAACTAGATAAGGAAAATAATCAGAAAGACCTTGCATCTAGGTATCGTTTCTTTCAAATTGTAAGACTACTATACTACTACATTAGGGATTGTCACAATTAAAACAAACAAACAAACAAAAAGGAACAAAAAAAGCCCCACACTGAAAAGTACTATTAAAAAAAGAGTATATGTTAATGTGCTTCTATTTATTATATGTCTCAATGTAATTTAGAGATTATTAAATATTTGTAATTTTTATTTTATATGTTCAATGAAGTCATAGTTCCTTTTGTGATTTATTCTAAGCAATTTAACAATACAAGTATTTATGTATTTTGCTTTTGCTACTGAAAACAAAACAAAAAGAATAAATCCTTTTAATTACTTTCTTCTAATTTCCTTTTTGCAGTCCAGCACTTTAATCAAGATGAAATCTTTGAGCCATTACTTTAGTTATCATATTCAATATCTTATCAAAATGAAATGACAGTATATTTTTACTAAGGACAATAATTGTTTAGAGTACTTTGAACTTCAGATATATTTTTATACTTTGAATTAATAATTTATAATACATGCTTATAATTAAAGGTAAGGAGATTTTCATTACCATTATTTTGTACTATGTACACTCAGTTTTTTATGAATGAAAAATGAACACATATAAGTACATAGAAAACAAAACAAAAATAAATGAATAAAAAGTGAATTTTCTGTTTTTGTGGCGCTAGGGGGATAAATAGACCAAAATACACACATTTTAAGAACAAACGTCTCAGAAGCTGTGGGTAACACTGGTGAGGTAGACTGTTAGAAATGTGAGTATCTATAAAAAGTAGTCTTCACTTGCATTGCTTTTCTTTATGTATTAAAACACCACTAAATTAGTGTTCCTTATGAATAAGATTCATGACTGTGGAACTGGTTTTCTGGAGATAGCATATCTGAAAACTGGGTATAAAAACAAAGGAGACTCTCTATTAATCTGAAAGAAGTAATAATGAATCAGAAAATGCTAAGGATCTATCCTTAAAACATTTATTTTAAATCACTGAAGAAAAACAACCAATCAAAAATGTAAAAACATTTATGATCTGTCTTATTCGAAGTCAAATGTTCTAACACTGATGGTCAAAACATAAGTGGCATGAATAGAGCTGTGAAACTCCTGAAATTCCCTTGAGAGTAATTGTTAATTTGAAGAGAGACTGAAATAGAAGCAACCTGGCATTTTGCATTTTTAGCTGAATTTTGTATTATACATTAACTCTGGTATTTAATATCTCTATTTTAAACAGCATAAGCTGCTCTTAATTTTACTGTTGAATGTAACAGCTTGGTGCTGAGAAGTCTTTTACCCTTCAGTTGTTGGTCAGTTCCCCACAGTCTTGTATGTAGCATGTTCTCTGGGTGTACATCAATTGTCCGATGATTTATTTATTCCTTAAAAAAAAAAATCAGGAGTGAAGTCAAATATTCTCAGAGCAAAGCTTGACACTGATGTGAATTAATTCAGTGTTTATGGCACTTCTCATATGTAGGAAAATAACACTATAATCTGAAGCATTTTTGAGTTTTACTCATTTTACTTCTATTCTTTGCACTAAAATAGTTCTGCTTATTCCTTTTGTTTTTCAAATTGAATACGACACAGAATTATCACTAGAATAGCAGTTGATCTATATAATATTACTTTATATTTTCTTATATAAATCAACTGTTTAAATTTGCAAAAGTGGTGTCTCAGCAGTGCAAAGGTGCAGTGTAACCTTTTGCTTGTAAGGTACATAAAACATGACTTCTTTGGCCCATTTCCATTCATTATCAAGAAGGACATTACGAGTTTAAAGACATTTCAGTACACAAAACTAACAAAGCCAGTTGAAGTATTTAAGTGTAAATAACTAGTAAATTGTCGAGTATCAGCTGGAAAAGAGAATGCTACTAAAAATGTCCTTTACTTTCTGAGTAAAACGAGATTTAAAAAATAAATCATTTTAAAAATATTTATTACCATTTTCTGAATGTAACCAGAAAATATTCCCAACTTCCATATTAATCTCAAAGGTGATTATCAATCTTGTAACAAATTCATCCTTAATGTATCAGAACATTTGTGTAAGTAATATATTTCCTTCTTCATTGGTAGAATATCGAGTAAACAAGGCTGTGGATTCCTGCTCTAGGTATCCAAGGTTTTGGTAAGTCTCTCTGGAGATTTTTGATCATCTATTCCACCTGTAAGAGCGTTTTAGAACACTAAGTAAATATAGGGAATTAGTGATTAAATTTTTGCCCTTTTCTTGCTTTCTTAGTAATCTAAGACTTGTTATTAAAGGTTGCTGCTAGATAATATTTGAATATATTATGCTTACTTATTATGCCTATTAGTGACTAACCAATGGCACAGACCTCATGTATAATACTGTTCCACTGCTGGTGGTTTCAATAAAGTTTTAATGGACTAAATGGGTATAGATATAGAACTGTTAGGATTTTTTTTCCCAGTCTCAAAAGGTGGAGTGGGAATATTATGCCACAGCTTCCCAGTGTGCGAATAAAGAATAATTCTTTCCTGGAGATGACAAGAAAGTGTTTTCATGAGCATGAAATTTCACATATGTTAACAGAGTCAGATGGTATAAAAGGGAGCTTTGACAAATAGAACAACAGCATTATGAATATGTTAGACTTGAAGTACATTAACAAATCAATCTCAAACAAGTAACCTCCTATGGGAAACTTCTTGAAAAGGATTAGTAGTCTTTATCACCTCTCATTTACACTTTTTCTTTAAGCAGATTTATTGGTCAAAAACATTCTCATCCTCTTTATTTCTTAGTTTCAGTATGCATCTATTATAACCATTTTGCTCTATTTGGTTTAATGTCTGCTTTTAGTTCATTTCTTGACTTTGCAACCTAGATGGTAGCTACAATGTTAAATTTTGCCAAACAGTTTCTGAAACTGTATGTGATGTGCACATTCATTCTGTCTGGGTTGACAGCCATATCCTCTGAGAATTCCAATGAGTTAGTGAGTCTTTACCTCCCTTGTCACTCCTTGGGTCATTTTAAAATAATGGCAGTGTGCTGGCTACTCTCCAGTCCTCTCAGATCTCACTTGATCTATTTTGAAGAGCATAAGCATATAAAAAATGTCTGCCAGAGCTTCAATTTCTCTCCCTACTTTCATAACCCTTTTGGACACACATTGTTTGATCACAACTCTATCAATTTTAACAACTATTTCACCTTATAATAACCATACCTGACACACTCTGTACGTAAATTAATTCCTAATCATCCATCTCTATAAATCTGATTTCAGATGTAGTCAAATATCAACTCTCATTTTTTAAAAGGCCATATATAACCATTATTTGATGTAATTTTCACTCAGTCATCTTTTTCTAGGGGATAGTTTCCAACTTTAAAGTTTTCTTATAGCTGATGGAACTAATACAGCTAATGAGGATGTCTATACCTCAAGCCTCGGTCTACAAAATTATTTTTTATTCAAATTTGCAGAAATAATTCCGTTTCTTTCCTGCTCTAGGGAAAAAAATATCTTATACCAGAATTATAACTGTGATAGTTACTTGTGTCTTCCTAGCTCACTAACCAGAGACATTGTTCTCCTCAGTGCTCAGAAGTCTGTAGGTTTGCAGCCCTATCAGTCAAAAAAGAAGTACTTTTTGGAAGATGTCATCCATATGCTCACCTCAGAGTAAGATCAGCTTGTTTGTCTTATGTATTCTTAATAGCCTTCAATTATGGAGGTCTGTCACCCTCCTTGAGCAATCCATTCAGTGCTTATTTAAATTTTAGCTCCATGACCTTGACTTAATTTTAATCTATTATTCTTAGAAACAAGATTAAAAAATAATGTATGCTACTTCACACATTACAGCAATTGAGAAACCTCTTAGTGCTTCTAAGTGTGAGACACTGATTATGCCTAACAGAAGTTTAGAGACAGAGCCTGGGGCTGATGCTAAGTACTTATGAGATCTATTTGATGTGAGTTGTCCCACTGAAATCAAGATGACATTTGATTATAAATATTTTATACTGATGTCTACCAGTGGATTATTTTAGTTGCAGAAGTTTTTAGTGTTGAACAGAATGTTAACTCTGAGTTACTATTATGAATGCAGTGCTGATCCTAGCTGGATCACATGCAAGAAATGTGAAAATAGAGCCTCTGAATCTGTCAGAAAAAGCTATTACTGTCTGAGTTAAATTCTTGGATATATACAATTGAAAACATTATTAAACTGGAGAATCTCTTTGTGTCTTTTCTTTCTGATCCTTCAACAAAACCAGATTATATTGATGGGACTAGTTGGACTTAATAGTAGATTAAAAAAAACCCAAAAACCCACTATGGCCAAGGTAAATGAGATGGTATCATAAAATCATGACATACTGTAGATCTTCAGAACCTTCCACTAAGGTCAAGTCTTTCCTATTACCTTCCTGAGACCAGAGGCTGAGGCTAAATACCTGTGTAGGTACCAAGAGTGCCTGGCACATACTCATGCAGTGCTCTGCTATAACTTTTTGCTTGGTTTTGAAGATGTTCTAGTTGATATCATTAGGCACAATTCCATTTTCTGCATTAAAAATTAAAATAATAAAATTCAAATATACTGCCTATGTGGATCCACTTCTCCAGTTGAATATGTTGATCATACAGTGATCATTTTTAAAAGCAGAAAGTTAGGCCTGGATTTTCACATTTTCTAAAGGCATTAGTAGTAAACATTATAATAATGCAAAATAGAAATTTTTCTCCATGTCTTACTTTAAAGTTAGTAGGGGCTCTGGAGTGGCCAAACAGTGATGTCCTTTCATGCTCACAGGAAGGCTGACATTATTCTCTAGCAATTGTTACATCAACACATCAGCACTTTAATAGCTGGATCTGAAATAGAAGTATGTTGTCATGTTCTGATGCTTGTTATAGATTGATTATAGATTGGTTGATTGTTATAGATTATTATAGATAATTATAATAATTATATTATTGTTATAGTCACTACTATCTTCTTAAAATCAAATATTAGTCAGGGCCATATTTAGTGTGAATTGAAATTTCTCCAGTAAATTTGGTAGTGACTACTGGGAGCTGGAGGCATTTCCTGAGTATTGCATACAAAGATATATTACTTGGACTACATAATAGTAAATAATTGACAGAAATCTGACTGATGACGTGGCCAATCCTTTTTTTTTTTTTTCCTAGGAAAGAATAAAAAATCTGAATCTGAAATTAACTTGGAATCACACTTGTTGAGAAAACTTTTGTAATAAAATGGATCAGCTTCCAGTTCACAAAACAAAGGAAATGAGAGCAAAAACAAAATTACTTTTAAAGTTGCTGGGACAAAGTGGTAAGAATAGAAAATGAACATTAGGATTATTATTTTCTTTTTAACGTATATTTTCTTATTTCACAGTCCTCTGAAATGAACCAAATATCTAATTATACTCTGTTGGACTTTTTAATGAGTTGTTATTGTGTATTAGAGTCCACATACATTTTTTAGTATCTTTGAAATTTGACATAATATCTTGTATAAATCACATTTGAGTAATAAAGCATAGAATTTGTTCCTTGAAGAACAAATATGAAAAAGATTGGAAGGAGAGGATTAAGCCTTAAGGAAGTGTGCAGACTTCTGTGATTTCAGCGGTTTTTAACAATGTTGTGTACTTTATTCTGTCTCCAACTCCTGCTAAGATGTGCATTTGATTTGTTCCTATTAGACTCATGAACAGTATAGGAAAAATGTCAAATTTACAAAGATAAAATTCATTTACTTGGGTACACAATCATTCATCTTAATTATGTCTGACATTCTCACCATTATATGATCAGCTTCCCAGAACAAGAGAAACTCACATTCTGTCTCCTTTAGAAATCCTTCATCGAAGGAGACTAGTTATTTAAGTCCTCTGAGGAAGCAAACAGTCTAGTTGAAACATCATGAAAAATAAAGAATAATGGCCAGTATTCATCAAGAACAGAGAGATACCACACTGCAATGCTTGTTAACTGTATATCCTAGCATTGCCTTCTTGAAGGATAGTGAACACATAAGATATTGAAGCAGAAGACAGATATAATTTTTAAAAAGACAGTTTTCTATATTTTTTTCTGCCTTAACTGAAATGAATGAGAGTTTTTCAGTGAACTTAAAAAGGAACTATATTAAATTATTTTTTGCTCTGAGGGATATTTTGTTTACCTTATGCAAAGACGAAGAGAAAATGGAACTACTAAAAGAATATATCCTATGCTCTGTATATCTTGATCATCTGTATAAATACAACTTTCAGTTATAACCAGAATTGGACATATTATGATACATATAAATAAAAAAACCAAACACAGTAATCTTCTGATAAAACAAATAACTAAATAAAAATAAATCTATCATTAGGATCAACAATAATGTACTATTGTCTCACTGTAGTGTGTGACAGTGAATAATTCAGTGTTTTCTAAACATTAAGTAACAGCGATAATATGGTTGCAATCTCAGATGAAGCATTAAGGAAGATTTTGTCTTTCAAGTGATCTTTTCTGCTCAAATAACAGTTAATAATAAAGAAGAATCTAAGAAATTAATTCTGAAATGACCTGATTTTTGAAGGTTAGAAGTTAGAAAGAAAATTTCAATTTTGGTAAACATTGTTACACGGCTACATGTATAAGGTATAATGTTTAATCATTAGACTACAACCTCTCTCTAAAAGTATCATGCCGCACAAAATGGTTTCAGCAAAAACAGAAGAGTAGTAGAATTAGGGAATAAAAAATTACCTTAATGTACTGTCCTCAGCTCAAAGATCATTGCTGAGCCCATACCTTACACAGACCATCTCACACGACAACTCAATCAAAACATCTCCTGATTTAATTTTTTTCTGCTTAAAAATTATGTAGTGTAAAAAGTTTGTTTTAATTAAATCACTCAAAAATGTAAGTGTAAATGATCTGCAAGCATTTTTTATTTAAAGATTGACTGGTTGTGAGGAGACAGAAACTTGAAGCTGAATATGCCTCACTATCCCATATGTAGAGCAATAAGTTTTCTTTCTATCCTTTATTTGTATGCTCTTTGAGACAAAGGCTTCCTCTTAATATGTAGACAAAATAAGGCTTCATAGTTTGATTGGAAGAAAAGGACTTGCAGTACTATTGAGAATGATGATGCAAGTAAGACAGAAGCTCTGAACAAATTCAATGCCCTTATACAGACAACTGTAATCAGAGGATTGGACTGCATTCCAGTAACAAAGCTGGCACAGTAGATGCCAGCGAGCTTGTAACTGCTTCATTACCCATGCTTGACCCCTTGCAATGAATAAGCTGAACCATTGTCAGATGACAGATTAAGATGGCAAGAGAACAAGCAAAATAATTACTTTCCTGAATTAAAATTTTCATCAGAATTGTAATTAAAAATAAAAAAAAAACGCCACTGAGGTTGTGAAAACCAAACCAAATACCAGATATTGTCATCTGAGTTACTCTGGCTTGAAAGTGAACAGAGAAGGGAATATGTTCTCACACATAACTAAGTACATTTTACTTTCTTCACATATGATCTAGTCAATACTTCTACTGTAATGTTCAAAACACAGTTTCTAAGAATAGGCTTACTTAATTAAAAAAAAAAAAACTGATTGATTTAAAGTCAAAATAGTGTTTCACCCAAAAAGGACAGTTATTTTAAAATGCATTTTATATTTGTATTTTTTTCTTTTTAAACTAGATCCATACATGAAAGATATTTAATATATTTTTCAAATTAAATACTCCTGATTAAAATGTTTACATTAAACTGAAAATATCTTTTAATGTTTTTGATTCAAATATAAAATATTTTGATCAAAAGTACGTATTTGGGTGTATTTTTGTCAGAGCAGTGTATGTCTACTTTTGCACCCTTCACCATTTGTCACTTAACAGAGCAACTGTTAATGAGAAAGCTAACAGGAAGTTTATCTTTCTCTTATATATACATACACATGTATATATATGCAAGATTGATTTTGCAACACAAATATCTAAACTGTAGGAGTTTGAAGCTGAACTTTGCAGCAGTTGTATTTAAAATGCTGAAATCTGAAATATTACCAAAATAAATCTGAGAATGGTTTGCAACATTGTCCTGATTCTATACTGAGTACGTTTGTGCATTCATCAACACAATTTCATCTTTGTCTTCTATATGGGGAAACCTATGTTTTCATGCTAGAAAAACCCCAGCTGAAAGGAGGATGTGGTACATTCAGTTTATCATCTGAACTAAGTGATCAGGCAAGTAGCACACAGAGGCAAATAGTAATAAGCAGACAGTTGCTCCAGCTGATAGCAGCCTTGAAAAGTTAGTTCAGGATGAATGTTGCATTCATCAAGCTTTCAGCTAGATCAAGACACAGGAAATTAATTCCTCTTTTCATTAGCTTAAGCTTCAACTTCTTGTCCCATCCTTACATTGTCTTTCCTTTTTATACTCCCATCTCTTTTAGTTAAAGTGTGTCTTATTTTATGGCAACACAGCACAAAGGAAAATCTGTTTCTTGATAAAGACTTTGGTACACAACTGCAGCAAGAGTAATTAAACAAATACAAATCCAAATATCAACAGAGGTCAGATATTGCATTATCAAACAGTTCATCATGATATACATGTTATCAATGAAAGTTTGAAGTGGAAAGAAATACTGCAACATAACAGACAGCTGAATTCTTATACTGTTGCATTGGATTGTCAAAGTGTTAAACTCTGCTCTGAGAAGCTGTATGTGTTTCAAGTTTAACAAGCTTGATGGAAACTAATAATTAACAAATGAAAAATTGCAGGATGATAGAATCTGTGAGGCTGGATGAGATTCTTGTGCGGTCCTACCCCCTTGGTCAATCAGGGTCAGCTAGTGCAGCTGGATCAGAACCACGATAGGCTTTGAGCAATTTTCCAGTTGGAGACTTAATATCTTATTTGGGCAATTTGTTTCAGTGTTTGATCATCATTAGAGTAAGATTTTTTCTTATGCTTAAAAGAAATATCCTGTATTTCAATATGTCCCTTTGTCTTGACACCATTGAGGAAAGCCAGGCTCCAATTTTTTCTCTTCCTCAATATTCGTACACACTGGTAAGCTTCCTTCTGTGTTTTCTCCTCTCTAGACTTGGCAGTTGAAATTCACTCAGCCCATCCCCAAATTACAGTCCTCCAGTTCTTTCATCACCTTTGTGGACTTCTGCCCAGACCCTGGTCCCAGCACTATGGTTGTGTCTCATTGATGCTGCATAGAGAAGGGATCACTTCTTTTGTCTGTCTGGCCTATGAGGTAACAAAGAGTTACTGAATAGACAGACACAAATGATTTCTGGCTTAGGACAGTTCTGTAGATGAGGATACTGCCTATCACAGCAGTGCAATTTATGTTACAGATGAATGATGATCTCACCAGCATGCTAATGGGAAGTCCAAGTACAGCGTAGTAGTCAGCTCAGAGATTTTATACAGGCTACTGGATGAACTTTCTTGTTACCCAGATGTTAGTGTCCATTGGCTTTTGACATAAAATATTAGAGATATCAGTAAGGCTAACAAACAAAGCTTGGAACCAACTTGTGCCCTTGTGGGGCAGACCCTGGCACGGTACCTTTGGAATATCAAATTGCATTAAACAACAGAGTGTGGACTGCCAAGTCTGATTTTTAATGCAGTCTGTCACAGATGGAGTTCATTCATAATTTATGTGTGTTGTGGCAAAAAGTCTTGCATTTTCTAATACTTCTTTTATACTACAGAATATTGCAAAATAAAATATATACTTAAAGTGAAAAAAAAATTAGCTTGTATATTTTTTTATTACTTTGACTTCAGTGGTGTAACTGACTAATAGGTGAGAGGAAATTGTACAATGGAAAAACTAAATTTATTTGGAGGAATACTTACCTGGATAAAAATAGCCACAAAGGTCTTCCATGTTATTGTATAGGTATTCTAGTTTAGATTTAAATTACATTCAACATATGCCTTGCATAAGATCTGAACCAAAATTGTTCAGTTGATCACGAATTCTATCATCAGTATAGACTTTAAGAGTTTTGTCATCAATCAGGCTTATGAAATGACAAAGTATTTGTGTTGACAGGAGATAGTATTGACCCCTGGAGTACAGTGATATTTACTGGCCCCCAGCTAGACTTTCCATCACTATCATCACCCTCTGAATTCATCCATTCATTCAGTTTCCAGTTCACACTACTCTACTCATCCAGCTCATACTTCGACAGCTTGTCTATGTCTTACAGGAGATTTGACCCTTCTTGTCCTGTCTTATAGGAGACCATGTCAAACTTCTTAATGAAGTGCAGGTGACCTCTATGATCATGCTCCCCAATCATATAGCAGATTAACCATTTTCTTGCAAAGTTTATCTGACTGGTCAAGCATTATTTCCTGTTGGTGAATCCATACTGATTGCTCTTGGTAATGGCTTCCAGGATTAGCTTTTTCTTCATTTCAAGAGATCTAGATAAATTCTTGAAATAGATTTGACATTTGCTTTACTCTAGTCATCAATATCTTTGATCAAGGATGATCAAAGATATTTCAAACTAAAGAAAGATGATATTGATTATATTTGCTATGTTTCCATGCATAAACAAAAAAACAAGCCCCTCTCCTCAACCCCCAAAGGAAAAAGTGAACAAGAGACCAATTCAATTTTAGAGTCTTTTGGAATGGGATCATTTCAAATGAAGCCAAGATGGTTTAGAGGAAATGGACCTGCGAGTTTTGGTCAATGCTCAGCTAAACATGAGCCAGCAGTGTTCCCAGGTAGCACAATGGCCAATGGTATTCTGGCTTGCATCAGAAACAGAATTGCCAGCAGGAACAGGGAAGTCATTGTCCCCCAGTACTCAGTTCTGGTGTGGCCGCACCTCGAGTACTGTGTCCAGTTTTGGGCCCCTCACTGCAAGAAAGACTTTGAGGCCCTGGAGTGTGTTCAAAGAAGGGCAACCAAGCTGGTGAGGGATCTGGAGCACAGGCCTTCTGAGGAGTGGCTGGTTGTTGTGGTTGTTCAGTGTGGAGAAGAGGAGGCTCAGGGGAGACCATATTGCAACCTGAAGGGAGGTTGTAGTGAGCTGGGGTGTTACGGTTTTACGATCTTTGTTGTATTATTGATATTCCACATCATAACATCATGTGACGTATTGGGAGTTAAGGATTTAATGCTCCAGCTCTGTGGATCATCGATAGTTCTGGGTGTACCTGTCTCAGAAGAGAAGAACTGCATTCCCCAGAGAACTTTGCGATGCTTTGCATTTTACGTATTTATGCTCATAGGGAAAGATAAAAACTGTCTGCAGTCACGGGACCGTCCCTCTTCCCTTCAGGACCAAGCTCAGCAGTGGGTGTTTGTTGCAGCCGTCCGCCTTCAGCGTTAGCGTAAGGCCTTCGGTTTATCGGACACTCTCTCTTGCTCATTTTATTTGATTCATTTGCCTCGATTCCAGTTATATTGTATTATATTGTGTTATTTTGCTTTCTGATATCTTATTTAGTAAATTAGCTTTCCTCCTCAGACTGTTGCTGCTGTTTTGTTCCTAGGCCCATCTCCATTATCCTTTTTCCCTTTCCCCCTTCCCCCTCCCTGGGGTGTGGGCCTTTGTTTCCCCTGCCTCAATTGTCACAGTACCGAGTCAAACTGTCCCGCAAACCATTGACATGGGGGTTGGCCTCTTCTCTCTTGTAGTTAGTGATAGAACAAGAGGGAGTGGCTTCAAGCTGCACCAGGGGAGATTCAGGCTGGATATTAGGAAATACTACTACTCTGAAAGAGTGGTCAGGCACTGGAATAGGCTGCCCAGGGAGGTGGTAGAGTCACCGACCCTGAAGGTGTTCAAGATACATTTGGATGTTGTGTTGAGGAACACGGTTTGTGAGAGCTATTGGTGATGCGTGAATGGTTGGATTGGATGATATTACAGGTTTTTTCTAACCTTGCTTATTCTGTGATTCTGTGGGCCTAAGAACAAACCAGCAGCAACAATCTCAAGAGGAAGACTAATTTACCAAATAAGATATTAGAATGGAAAATAACATGATATAGTACAATATAATTAGAATTGAACCTAATAAATCAAATAAAATGAGGGACTGTCCAAAAATTGAAGGTCTTACTCTAATGCTGAAGACAAGATGGCTAGGGAGAACACACATTTCCAAGATCAGCAGAAAGGGAAAAAAGAGGCAGTCTTGTGACATGGGAACAGTTTTATCTTTCCCTCTGAACAGAAAATGGAAACACAAAGTCCTCTGGAGCACGTACTTATTCTCTTCTGAAACAGGTATATCCAGAACTATTGATGATACACAGAACTGAAGCGTTAATGCTTTAACTCCCAGTGCACTACATGATGTTATGTTATGATGTCAAATACCAATAACAAAAATCATAAAACGACATGGTATGACTTTTGATTAAAAAGTTAGCAGTACATCCTTATTTAAATGTTTATCTTAAGTATTTAAATAATTTTCAAACAACCTTCCTGACAAGAGCTTGTGGAATCTCTTTTCTATGAAGCTTTTCAAGGCCATCTGTACGCCTACCTGTCTGACTTCCTAGTGTAGGGTACCTGCTTTAGCAGGGAAGTTGGTCTTGATTATCTCTTGAGTTCTATTCCAATATTTCAACCCCAGTGATCTGTGACTTTGGCATTATTTAATACAAGTTGTAAAATGTCCCCAAGGTGCATAGAAGTGGGAGTATAAATTATCACTGTTTTTAGAATGGATTTTATTTATGAGTCACTTTCCTTTGTATCACAATTTCATTATGTATGAAAAAGCACTTATGCATTTTACCTGTTGCTGATGAAGCCAAAAAAAAAATAATAATCTGGAAGAATTCCGCATCACCTATTATTAATAATTATTATTATCTTAAAATGTACTAGCATGAAGAAATTTTTTTCTTTAACATGAAAAAAGGAAAAAGGAAAAGAAAACCTATAGACAATTTTAATCATTATAACTTATCAAATTGAGCTGTTTATTTATACTGCATACCAAATTTATAGTCAAATGACAGGCTGTAGGCAAGTTATAGCAATAGATAATTTAGTAAGGAAGTGAACTCTACCACTTCCCGAAGGGGGGTTGTGGTGAGGAGAGGGTGGGCCTCTTCTCCCTGATAAATAACGACAGGACGAGAGGGAATGGACACAAGTTGCGCCGGGGAAGATTTAGATTAGACCTGAGGAAACATTTTTTTTCTGAAAGAGTGGTCAGGCACTGAATGGCCTGCCTAGGGAGGTGGTTGAGGCACCATCCCTAGTGCTGTTCAAGAAGCGTTTAGATGAGGTGCTAAGGGATTTGATTTAGTAGTAGTTGGGTAGGGATAGTGATAGGAGGATGTTTGGACTAGATGATCTTGTAGGTCCTTTCCAACCTTATGAACCTATGAACCTATGAACAGCTATTGCATAATAAAGGTGAATGTGGCAGTAGTTTGGAGAATAACTTGATCTTATGTTTCAAATCATGCTTCCTCAGCACTTAGTTTTCCATTTCTTAGTTAAGACATTGGAAAAACACAACATTCTTACATTCAAGTATGCAAATATTATAAATAGTGATTGACCAATTTTTAATTGCTAAATGAAATATGAATATGGCTTATCAAAAATGTCTATCTTTGATACTCTTGTACCTAGTGGATATGGTGCTGCATAATTCCATTTTTCACTGTTTCTGTGTTGAAGTATGAATGAATCTTTTTTTGCCATTTTTGATGAACAGAGAATCAAGAATGAGAAGGTTCCTGGAATCAGGGAAAAGGGCTAACTTGAAAAGTGAAAAGTTTCATTATTTTCTGTGTTATGAAAGATTCATGTCATATGAATGAAATCAAGAGAAAATACTAACTGCTCAAGAGTTTTTACAGTCTCATCCAGCAGCACTTCACTGGTAGACAACTGAGAATTGTAAATGGTACACTTCAATCCCTAAAGCAATTTAAGTGTGTGGAAGAGGTCTGAAAAGGCAAGTCAGTGCTTGTTTGAACAATGAAAATATGATCCAGCATGAAAACAAAGGGGTTCTATTTTAAACTGGAATTGTGTTGTTGTCTGAAGTATGATCTGAACAGTGATGAACCTTTGGATGAACCATGGACCTTTGGATACCTTACAATCCTAGGAAAAACTTGAAAGAATCTCTGAAATTTGAGTCTTCAGAACATCACTTCCACTGAATTTTGAGGGATACAAAATTCCAAAAACCTAAAAGCTTTTTAATTTTTAGTAGATTATTTTGTTGTTTCAGCTTTTAGGATTTTTTATGGAATTGTTGCAAATACTCTTGATCTTGTTGATTTGAGAAGAGAAGCTGGAAATGTGCATAGTAGTACATAGTCACTTTATCTATATTTAAATGATATGTGAGCTACTTTAATTTACATACTTAAGTTGGACAGGCAGAAAAAAACAATCCTTGTATGCATTCAATTTCCAGACATGCCAGAGGATGTGTACTAAACCTAGATTCAATCCACCTAATATCTGAAGTATACAAATTATGCAACTAAATTTAGAGGATTTTTAGGGAATTATAAGGATAGGGTTTTTTTTGTTGTTGTTGGTGTTTTTTTTTCTGCAGTACTGTTAGTTTAGTGAAAGAACAAACTATCTGGACTTTAATTTAACCAGTACAACTTTCTGTGTTAATTCTGTCTTTTGTCTTTCCATTTCTATTTGTACTGCATCAGTCATTTGAGTCAATCAATTTCCACTGACTCACTTTACTGTAATAAAGTGGTTTCTCTCTGCTAGAGATTTACCTTTTGTTACCCCTGTAAACTCTGAAAATATAGCTTTTCAGATTAAATTATTTCTCATGCTGTGATTTGATATACTTAAGTATAAGCAGTATAAGTTGATATACTTATCTCCATCAGTAGAGTATTATCAATTCATTAACTAAATGGAGAAATTGATAATTTCTTTCTACATATCTGTCATTTTCCCTTCCAAAGACCATTATACTTCCTCTAGATTATTCTCTGAACATAGTCTTTGACTGCTTCTGTACCCCACTGAAGTTTAGGGTAAGCTTTTCAAATATTGTTCAAGAGGTGATATTAAATCCTAGCAAGTAAATGACTGAATATTTAAACTCTTTCTTACATTGAAATCTTCTATAACTAAAAGTGTACGGATACATATACAAATCCTACTATTCTAGTACATTAAATTAGCTTAATAAAAGGGCTTTCAGAAGCCAGTAAGAATGAGCAAACTTTAACTACTGTAGGGTTACTTTAATACATGCAGGAAGATGGTCCTGTAAGATATGCTCCATGATCCACGAATTACAAAGTATTCCATTTCATTTTAAGCTCTGTTTAGCCAGTAAGCAAATTATTGACTAAAAGATGAATTTCATATTGTATGAAGGAACTTAGTAGTGGAGAAGAACAAATTCCTGCTGTAAGATTCTGATGAATATATCACTTTGCTTTAAACTAAAATTCCTTAACACAGCCTGCTTTAAAGTCATCATATTTTAAAAATTTCTATTTGGTTTTAACAATGAGCTGTTAGATATAAGCAGGCATGCAAACTCACATGTTGTGGTAGATGTGAATTGTTCTACTGCCAATGACCCATGGACAAACACCAATGAGCTCAATGAGCTGTGAATCAATATTGGCTTTCTATTCATTAGGTGATAGCATTTTACAAACATTGTGTGGAGAACTAAATGATAATATTTCCTGAATGACACTAATGGTGTATACTTAAAGATAGCTCACATTTAAAATTGAGCCTAGCTATACCATGCTACCTTAGACAGAAAGTATATTTTGTGTTACAGAAGTACAGTAAAATTTACACAGACAAAAATGTCAGTATGGAGGGTTTAATCTGACTATAGAATAATCTGTTGGCAAATGCAACTAAATCTGACAGATAGTCATTATTCATTTGAAATTCATATACTAAACACTTTCTGGATGATCCAGAAGTAGCATTGAGTGGGAAGACTACATAGAATCATTTTAATATTGATTGCCTAATATTTCACTTATCTAGACATAAACCATTTGGCCATTGGATGGCCATTAAAGCCATTTTTATGTTATAAAATGCAAGGTGGCTCTGTAACCTTCAACATGAAGAAAATAAAAGTTTGCATGGGTGTTGTAATGTTAGTTTGACTTTAATAAAAAAGAAATTTATGATTTTGGGTACATAGAGTTCCCTTTAAATGAACATATCTTATTTAGTTTAAATATCAATATTCTATCTGTTATTTTTTGATAGTGAAGGATTCCCCAGTTCTTTACTGGCCAAGGAAATCTAAGGGAAAAGAACAAAGCAATACCCTGTAGAGTGAGGATCCACATCTGTTTTTTGGTTTGTTTGTTGGTTTAATTTTGATTTATTTTTAATTTATTTACATCCTTGGAAATCATAGAAATTAAGGGCAGAAATAATTAACAGAGGTCCTCTACTCCAGTCCCCATCATTCAGAAAAGTCTCAATGCCAGCTGTTCCCTGGAACATAATACTAGGAGAGAATAACAGGATTGTCACCAGATTTTGCTGTTGGATCTAGCAAAAAATTGTCATTAAAAAAGTAATTAGGAAAGCTTCTTGACATGGTATAGACCACAAAATGCTTCCTGAGAACTTGTTACAACATTCAGAACTCTAGTGGAAGGCTATTTAAACAAATAAACAAAAAAATAAAAAACTTCTATGAAATGCCAGAGAAGTGTGACCAAGCAGTCTGAATTCTAAAATAAACCATGCCCAAAAACACATAAATTAGCACTCTCATGTATTCTGTAAATCCCATCTAGGAAATAAAAATTTATCATAACTGGTAAGAAGTTTTGCAGAAGGGGACCTGGATGTTCTGATAGATATGATGTTGAGTGAGCAGCGTGCTCTTGCCAGAAAGAAGGCTAATGATATCCTGAATGCATTAGGCAAAGTATTGCCAGCAGATTGCAGGAGGTGATCATTTCCTTCTATTCAGCAAGGGTGAGTCCATAGATATCTCCTCAGAAAGAGACGTGGGTATTCTGGAGACTTTAGCAATGGCTTATGAAGATACTGAATGAATGGGAGCATGTTTCCTATGAAAAAAGCAGAAAGGACTCAGTTTGTTCTGCTTGGAAAAGAGAAATCTAAATGAAGGAGATATCATAAATTTATCTAAATACCCTAAGGGAGGGTGCAGAAATGATGGAGCCCACACTAGTACTCAGTGCCAGGGTAAGATAGTGGACACAAACTGAAACACAGGATTCTTCATTTGTTCAGCAAGAGAAACTTCATTATTGTGAGGATGGCAGAGCACTGGCACAAGAAGTGCAGAAATGTTGCAAAGTCTCCCTTCCTCTTTGGAGATTTTCAAAAGCTGTCTGGACATTGTCTTGGGTAATCTGCTGTGAGTGTCCCTGCTTGAGCAGGAGAGATTGGATGAGATGGCTTCCAGAGTTCCCTTCCGACCTCAAACATTCTGTTATTTTGTTCAGAAGCATTGGCTTTAAATTTCTTACAACTTATCTAACTATATGTAAAGCTGAGGTACACTAACGTGTTTCTTCTATCCCAGCTCAAGTTCAATCATTAAGTTAGCTGTCAAGAAAACATTTGCATAAGATGTGAAACTCAAGTATAAAATCACTCATTTTCCTGAATAAATCCATAGGCTCATGGAATTACGAGCCTATTCTTATTAGTCATTTATTTTTGATGGAAATACTTCTAACTCCTTTAGTGACTGTTTCTGGTTTTACTGATACCAAGAATTCAGTGGAGCAAGTACTGAAACACAGAACATCTCACTTGAGAATATATTTAAAATGTGCTCAAGTGATTCTTTTCCTGCACTTTTTCTGCTCCAAAAATAATTTTAATTAATTATTTGTTTAGATAGCAAAGATTTAGTAATATGTTATAGACTGGACCCTCTCTTTCTGAGAAAAAAAATGTCTAGACTATGGGATTAAAGGCATTTTTTATTAAGATTCTCCTAAAACCTGTGTACTTTGCTTGTAGATATTGGTGCCAAGCGACAATGTCAATCATCATTGAGTTTAAAAAAGAACTTTTAGTCTGTTGTCATTAAAATCTAGAAATCCTCCATCTCCTTCTTAATTATAAATATATATAAGAATCTAACAGAGTGGAAACACTCTTCCACTTTACCAATAAAGTCATTTTCACTTTCTCCTCAGGAAAACTAATTTTTTATACACTTCTTTTTTTTTTTTGTCATAATGTGTTACATACTTTCTTACTCATGAGGCTACATAATTGCATTAGATTACAAATAAAGGGATGGAAGACATCAAGCTATCTTTTATTACCTGAACATACAGAAAGCTGACAAGAGTAACCTGCAAATAGATTTTAGTCATGTTAGAAAGTCCTATGCAAATTGCACAGAAAGGAAAAGACTGTTGAAAGATTGCATGCTGTGCTGGATCTGACTGAGATGAGAGTTAGCATTCCTGTGCTGTGCTCTGCACCTGTAGTTAGAACAACAAAGTTTTGTCTGAGCAGTGCTAGCACAGATTCAAGACTTTCTCCAACCCTCCCCAAAAGGCAGTGGGATAGGGGTGAGCAAGAGGTAGGGAGGGAACACTGTCAAGCCAGCTGACCTAAACTGATCAAAAAGATGTCATACTGCATAACATCACAATCAACACTAACATCTAGCAAAGGAGAAGAGGAGGGTCTCACTATGAAAATATCTCTCCTTCTGAACAGATGCTATATGGACCAAGTCCTGTTTCCAAAGACGTCACCAAACATTGTTTGGTAATGGGAAGTAGAGAATAATTGTTTTCTCTCTCTTTATCTCTCTGCATCTCTCTCTTTTAATTAAATTGTCCTTATCTCAACAAGTTTATCCCCTTGTTCCTTTGAGGTAGAGGGACGAGAGAGTGAGAATTCAACTAGCCACCACTGTGAAACATATATATGGACATAGATTACTGTTCCTCTGTTCTGTGCTTGTATTACTCTCACTTCTTTCCAACCTTGCTTCATCTCTGTAATACTGTCTGCATCTTCTAAGAATGAGAAAAGAAATGGGATTTCCCAGTCAACAGCAATTTCTCTATGTTCTCAAACTTCTTAAGATCTTCAGTTCTTTGTGATACACCTGAACCTGAAACATTGTCAGGCACACTGTTTCTCCCATTGTTCTGTACTACAGTTACGAAGATCATGCCTTGGTAACCCTGCCTTGGACCACAAGGTATAATATGAAGATCATCCTTATACCAAAGTACTTTGTAGCAGATGCAGCAATAGTGGAACCGGAACAGAGATGAAACTGTGAAATAATATTGGTTTGTTGCAAGATTCAGTCTGTTCATCAACTACTTAAATTAACTAGCATTGGAGTAACAGTAAATATGATTTAGATACTGCTGGCCACCTTTCTAGTGAATGACTGTAGCAGATTTGAACAACACCACAACAGTACACATGCCAGTGTCTTTAGTGTTTGCATTCACAGCAAGGCCTAATGGCCATTTGTTATCTTTGGAAAGACAGACTCATTTTTTTGTATAGGACAAGGAAGTTGGAACCAGTCTTCTTTTAGCAGAGAAAATGAACCATGAAATTGGGCAGAGATAACAATGAATCAGTGTAGTTCATAAAGAAACAAAGAGCCTAATAGCACATAGAAAAAATGTTCTTTTTTTTTTATTATTATTTTAACAGTCCTCCTGGACCCTAGACTGCTCTGCTTGTTGTCACTGATGTCATTTAAAGGTGTTATTTGCATTACATTAAAAAAAATTAAGAATTTTATATCTAAAATCTTCACCAACATCTTTGTTATAATTATTCTGTAACAATAAATTAATATGTAAAGAAATAAAATGTTCCCATAAGATTTTGGGTCCCATTACTATTCTGATATCCATTTTGTCTTCCTTTTTTTTTTCTCTTCATCTGCTATACTTCTTTCTATCCTTATGTGTTCTCTCATTTGTTTTTTAAAGAGTCCACTATAGCTTCTTAATTCCACTATTTTTCTGTTTTCTGCAGGAAAATACATAATTAAGTTTTTCTAGAATCTGAAAACAAAAATAATAGCTCATATGGTGTTATTCCTATCCTTAAAGACTTCAGTCTTTCCTTATTTTCTCCATATCTTTAATTTTAGATCACATCAACATACTAATAGATATTCAGTTGCTTCAACACTCTTCTTATTATTGTTTACTATTTGTACAGAGTTTAGCAGATACAGCAAATCTGAAGCTCAAGCAGTGTGAGAGCATGAGGTACACAGTTTTTAGTTACATTTTTTCTGTAATTCTTTGTTCTGTTGTAAGAATTAAATTGTTAAAAAGGATGGGTAGCCAAAAAAAAAAAAAAAAAAGAAAAGAAAAAGAAAAAGAAAAAAAAGGACCAAAAGAAAGAAGACACTGAAGATTCAAGAATTGAATTCCAGATTGAAGAATTAGTGAAATAGACATGATTTTAATTTAAAAAGATTGCATTACCATGTATCAGGAGAATGAGAAAATGAAGCTGCAGGTTTATTTCTGTGTTAGTCTTACAGGAAATAGCTTTCACAAAAGTTATTTGATGAGGAAAGATATTTATCACTTCAGCATTAAAAATGTATAATAAAAGTGTTGTTGTTGGAAATTATCAATATTTAATAAAACATAAAGTTCATATTGATCAAAAAGTCAAGCTTTAAGAAAAACTCCAGCATGAAGAGCAGTGAAGTGACTGGTCATTTTTCAAACTCCAAATTTTCTTATTTTAATCCAACTATATGCAAACTTGATCATATTCTGAACATCTTAAAGGGTATATGACTGATAAACGTTACATTTTTTGAAACATTCTGTTCATTGCCATAGCTCTGTACAAAGGTTTTTACCTTTATAGGAGCTGCTGAATCACAGTTTGAACCACTGAATGAGCACCTGAAGGAAAGATTTGATCAGCCCTGGGAGTACAGGTGAAGGTGATTCACCTGTGTGACCAGAAGGGGTAGAGCCAGGCTCCTCTCCTCTTAGACCTCATTTGAGGGCTGTCTGCCACCGAGGAAGGATATCTTGTTGGAGATCCATTCTTTTTTGAGTTCCTTCCCCTGTGAACCTAGCTTTTTGGAGACAGGGGAACATCTGTTTTCCTTCTTTTTGTAACATCTCCTTGTTTGTGCTGTTCTCTGCCTTTACATCTCTTAGATTATCTCACTGGTTAATTATCTCTCCTGTGCCTGTATGATATCTCCTTTTAAATCTTCAGTGTGGCTCTCTGAAAAGCATAACAAAAAAATAGCCAAATTTACTAGAAAAGAACTTGCTTAATTTTACTACAGTAGGTTTTTCTGACTGAGGCTAACAATTTCAGATTAAGGGAAGAGAAAAAGACACCAGTGGGAATCCAATTACAGAATTCACTTTATTGTAGAGTTCAGATGAAATGAATTTGAGAGCCTATAATATAATGGAAAAGTTCCAGAGAGCTGAAAGATCACTCAAGAAGATAATTTCCTCATAAAAGTTTTCTGAGGTCCAAGTAATGCTGTGTGTAAGGAAATAAGAGTCTTCAACATTAAGCTGATTTGTGGAAAATATGCTATAAATATACATATATTTCATTTTATTCCTAAATGATGTTGTGATCCCAAATTGTCCCTAATCATTTTGCAAATAATTTTGAAAACCTTTAACAGATCTAATGAATAGCAATTTTCCTTAAAGAAAAAAAAAAAAGATAGTGATTTATTGTTCTAAGCAATATGACTTTCCTGTTTAGTATAAATCTGAAAGTAATATTTAAATTAACTCATTTCTTGTAAAGCATGTGAAGTTAATTGCAGCATATGAAAAAGGATGTCTACTGTTTCCTTGATTAGTCACTACTCACATGAAACAAACTATTATGTAAAGAATTACCCCCCAGGATAAAAAGTTTTAACAAAATTGATGTAGCAATTTTAGTCAAGCCTGGAGAACTGATATTAAGGATCTGAAAAATAATTAAGCTACATAAATAAAATCTGTAAAAAAAGCACCTACTCTTAGTCTTATAAACAGTGCTTAACAAACTTTCAGCAACTGTTTTTAGTCAAAGGTTTTCATTTAGTAATTATGTCACAGCTCATTTTTTTGTCATCAATTCTATATTGAAACTGAACAGAGTTACAAAGTACAAAATTAAACTCTTAACCTCTCTGTTAAAAAAGTGTCATGGTTTTATGAGTTTTGCTATCAGTATTCCACATCATAACATCATGTAGTGCATTGGGAGTTAAAGAGTTAATGCTCCAGTTCTCTGGATCATCAATAGTTCCAGGTATACGTGTCTTTGGAGAGAATAAGAACTAGGTACCCCAGAGGACTTTGCATTGTTTTGTGTTTTTCTGCTCAGAGGGAAAGGTACTAACTATTCACGTGTCATGAGATACAGGCTCCTTTCCCTCCTTTTTGGATCAGCCCATCAGTGGGTGCTCGCTAGAAATCTCACCTTCAGCATTAGCGTAAGGTCTTCAGTTTTCAGGCACTCTCTTGTTCATTTTATTTGATTTATTAGCTTTAATTCTAATTATATTGTACTATATTGTGTTATTTTGCATTCTGATATCTTATTTAGTGTATTAGTTTTCCTTCTCAGATCATGGGCCCGTGGGTCCCCCTGCCCCATTCATCATGGAACTGGGCTGTACCAGCCCTTAAACTGTGGACCAATATTATTAAACATATTTTATGTGTACTTTAAAATTGTATGCGTAGTCATGTATTATTTGGTTTATATTATGATCGTATTTTGGTTTATTGGCTTGTATCTGTGATTGCAAAAATCTAAATAATCAAGTGTGTGATTATTCAAAAGCAGATAAATAGACAGCCACTTACTTTTATTTTTTAAAACATAACCACACTCAGGACATTTGCATTCAAATGATGAAGAAGGAATTGGAGGTAAGAAGAAGATGTCATAAAGCTTTCCTTTACCAATTCTCTTGATACAACCAGTAGTATTTTCCTCATAGGATCCTTATCACAAGAGAAAATGTTGATTATAAAGTTGGACCAAGAGAACAGTTATTAAAAATTCTACTGTGAAACACGAAGAAAAGACTGAGCTGAATTCCAGAGTGTGTGATAGATGCAGTAATGTTCAGTTCTATTAACAATCTGCATGATGGAATGGCAAGTGCAGTGATTAAATTTTCCGATGACATAAAACTTCTGGAGTTTGTAGGCACACTGAAGTTGGAATATTTTTGAGAAAAGAGAAAAAATGGTCTGGAAAAATGATCTGGAAAAAAAGATGCAATTGTACAAGGACATTTACAAGGTGGAAACAATCAGCTGCAGGAATTGAAAACAGGGAGTAATCAACTGTCTCCATCCAATTACAGGAGGTTTCTTGTACTAAAGAAGATTCTTTAGTATATGTGTACCTGATGGTGATTAAGGCATAACAGGTTAAATGTTAGCCAAACCAGTTTATTACAAATCCTAGTAGCTCAGGAAGATGGGGAAAGGAAAATGCTCTATAGATTAAGATAGGAAATAAAAGCAAGCTGTCTTTGTAGAGAGCAAGAGAGGTTGTCACCACCACAGGTCCAGCATTATTTGTAGTGCATCTGTTGATTCTGGGAGTTCACTTGATCACTGTGGGTGATGGCGGAAAGATGGAAGGTTCACACCATAGCAGCAAGCAGGTCCTGGGAGGATTCCTAAGAGGATTTGTTTTTTCTTATGGAATTTCTCTGCTGAATTTCTTTACTTTGGGAGTTCTTCTCCCAGGGTTTCTTTTCTTTGGAGTTATTCTCCTCCGAAGTCCTTAGTTTAGTGAGTTCCTTTTAACCCCCACTTTTCAGTTTCTTTTCTCTTCTTTTCTCTCCGTTGGAGTGACACATCTGGCCCAACTGGTAGGCCAGCAGGGAGTGGTGCTTTCATTGCCACGCAAAAGCATTATCGCCGTTTGCAGTGGTCAGCTACTTCAAGCTGCACCCCAAAGGAGACTGCTTGTCCTGCTTCTGCTTATTCTTACAGTCATAAGCAGAAGTTTTCTGGCATGGTGACACCCATCAGTTGACCCCCTAGATAATTTGCAGTAATCAGTTAGGGTCTTAACTCAAAAAATGCCTCAGAAAGCAAACTCTGAGTATTGCTGCCCTTCACACTAAGTTATTGAAGAAATTGGGTTATTTTATTTTGACAAAAATAAGACAGAAAGATTATCATATTATAACCCAAATATATATACATATAAGATACCTGCCAAAAGAAAGATAATAAACTCTTCTCCATGTCACCTGTGGATAAGTAAAGAAGTGACAGACTTGCATGATATCTGATTTTATTTATTTGTAACTGAGAGTACTTCAGCATTACAATACATATTTGCTAAGAGGATGCATGATCTCCATTGTGCCTTTAAAAATAATAAAAACAATAAAAATATAGACATCTGATCTTTTCATGCTAATGAATATGAAGTAGCTGATGTATTAAAATACCTACTAAACCTACTTTTCGTATGAACATATGTATATACTTGGAACCATATGCTCCATTGAAGTTATTCATTGACTTCTTTCCATGTTTGAAAATTAAGGGATGTGGTTTACTTTTAAACAAGTAGAGATGTATACCTATAAGTGTTCTAATGTTCTTAAAAAACATATGTAAACATTCCTATACAATTTTAAGGGAGATGCGATTCCTCATTAGAACTCAAATAATGTAAAGTTAACTAGTTATTTCTAATGGCTTACAGAACTCATACAGACACATTCTTCTAACTATTATTAGGAAAAAATGCATTTTCATTAACTATTTTTCAGTTAGGATATAACCCTTTATTTTAGACATCATATCTCATTGCAGTGTCGATCTTAGTTTAAGCCAATTCGAGTAAAAATCAGCAAGAGAAATTAGCTACCCTAGCAGGCTGATGGCTCTGGCATTAGGTTTTAACTTGATCTGAGTTTGTCTAGCTGAGTCATAAGCCCTGATACAAAGAATGTTGGCTTATGACAGTATCATAATACCTGCAAAACGGCAGCACTAATGGATACAGAGATGATAATGTTCTGTGGAGCTGGATCCCTCAGAAGAAAATTATAAAATCTTGCAATTAACAAAGAATGTAATGAATTGCAATATGCTCATTCTTACTTTAGAAGGTACTATATAATGTACATCTATTGATTAACATAAATCCCAGCTAACAGTTTGATCTATGGATAATAATGATTTGTATTGCACACTTACATTTTACATTGCTTCTATTACTGCACTCCATAATTAATAGCGATTCTCTCACTGGGGTATTGAAAAGAATAGTTAAGTGGGAGGACAGCTGGATTTCTGTACTGAGAATAAAGAATAACCTTAAAGAGCTACTTTTCCACAACTCTTATATTTGAAAATCACTTCAGCTGCTGGCAATATTCCTAATGTTGTGTAAATGGCTGTAATGTAAGAAGGTAACTAGGCTAATTCTTTGTTCAGAAAAACAATACATGTTTAAAAAAATAAGTTAAAAGTAGATTTATTGGAGAGAAAGCACTGGCTGGAAATAGTAATGTAAACAGTCAAAAATAAGGTGTAAATCCTTAGAAAACATTATTAATCAATACATGGGGCTATGAAGGCTTTTAGTACTTAGGTTTATGTAGAACTGTTAGCAGAATCACATTTTAATGGCGTGTTTCTCATTTCCTGGACATTCATACTTCTTGCTTTGGACTGTAGGAAAGAGGCAATGGAAATCATTTTGCCCTGGAAACTTAAAACACATATTTTGACAAAATCGTGTTTTTGCCACGGTCTGTTTGCTCAGAATCATAATCTGTGAAGGCTACTTAAGCAAACTGACAACAGGTATATACCTAGAATCATGGAATTGTGTTGGAAGAGTAACTTAAAGATCATCTAGTCCAACTCCCCTGCAATGAACATAGACAGCCACACATAGATCCAGTTGCTCAGAGCCTTGTAAAGCCTGACCTTAAATGTCTCCCAGCATACTGCCTCTCATAGCCATAAGCAGTAAAATAGGAATTAGATTAGTCAAGACTTAGTGGTTACTAACTGTACATTAAAAGATTTCTGAGCCTTTTCATTTTCAAAACATGAGAACGTATGTTTTTAATACTATAATTTGGAAAAGTATGCTCTACCATGGAGCACCTCTTACTCTGATCTCGTCAAAAATTAGCGTGCAGCCCCACAGCCATCCAAGCCCAGTACATATCAAAACTTACATCCTACAGTAAACATAATAAATAAATAAATAAAAAGTCATTCCTGTCACCTTTTCTAACTGTAATTCACATAGTCTGAGACTTCTAGACATTTTAATAGTACTTAGAAGAACACAGGACAGAACTTCATTTTCGTTTTTTTTTTTTTTCTGAACAACTAATACCATCAGGCAGATCTATTTATTTGCCGTGGCTTAGCAGCCCACATGTTACCTGGCCATGACAAATGATTATGTCATCAAGGTTTCTTAGAGCAGCCTACTGGCCTAGCGTGCCTTCATTGCTGAAGACTGAGTCTGTCCTCTTTCATGTTTGCTGGAAAATCAGAAGTAAGAATGGTTTCTCATATTTTATTACCCACCATCTGTAAAACCTGGTAGTTTACAGATGAAAAAGAAGGAGAATGCTGGAAGGCAAACATACATTTTAAGTAATTATGATAGGCTTTACTAAAAGATAAAAGCATGCTTATTGGAACTCCATTAACTGTTCTATAGCAGCAAGTTTGCAGTAATACTGTAAAGGGATTCACTCTTCAAATGTTACTGAGTACATTAGAATTTCAGAATGTGTTCTTTTTTCCTTTCTATTTCCTTCCCAGAGAAGAGTGCAGAGCAATTCAAAGAGCATAGTATCCACCCAACATTTATATGTTTTTGTGAATTAGAAGATTGGTAGCTTACACTACACTGTATTATAAACACAGCTGAAATAAAATATTACCTCATGAGCAAATATCTGTGGTCAACTTGAAATACAACTGTTTACTTCAAACCCAAGTGCATGTTAAATGTGTAAAAATACACAGATACTACAAGAAGTCTACTTTGTAATAACTATTAGCCTGTAATAGCTAACTGAACTGTCTGCTATTACTGAATGAAAATAATTGAAACAAATATTAGCACATAGATGCTATTTGCCATTTTTTTCCTGTCTGCTATTCAAAGTGAGTGTAAACTGTTATTCTGATCTAGCATCACTTTCAGGGTGATTTAAATAACTACAGGAGGTTCAGAATTATGATATCAAATTAATACTCAAAGGAAAAAACAACATACTGGAAAGAAATATTCTTGATATAATTTATAGCTATTTTTCAAGGAGAAATAACCTATGGTAAAAGAAACAATATTCTGATGAAACCTGCATTAGTTGTTGCACTGCTAATTGAAAACAAATTACTTCCTTAGGATTGGAGCTATAGCTGCTGGTAAGCAATAATATAGCATCACTAATAAATTTGTCAAGAGTGGCTGAATCCAGCAGATTGACAGAGCTGAGGCAGTTCTATGTCCTCAGGTCCAGCTTGTAGCACTGCTGAGGCTGTATTCCTGATTAACACACGTAGGCACATACACGCATCTGGGAATAGAGATCAGCATGGTGCACAGCACTCACAGCTGCAAACACTACAATGGCCTCATCCAGTTCTCCTTTTTGGCTGACCATAGTGAAATTCTGTTAGCTGGAAATACATATCCATATATGTACAAAGTAGATCCTTCCAGTCTACCAGTAACTGGTCCCTGGATATCAGGAGTTCCCAGTTGCTGACTGTTGTATATCATTAAATCCTAAGAGCTACAGTTTCCCTCCATTTGCTGGTATAATCCTCCTTATACACGCAGGGATAACATGGATCCCATGGTGACTGCCATAAGACACCTCATCTACTGAGTAACTGGCACTTGAATCATCTTGCCTCCTGTTGCTTCACGTAGATAGGTATCCCATTTGAACCTCAGGCCCCACAGCCTCCCCACACAACAGCTTGTACCTTCAGGTCTTTCTGTAGCCTACTCATAGGTCTCCCGAGCTCTCCAGTATCCAGCCCAGAATTAAAGTAGTTTTAGTACCTGACTCTCAAATTCCTTATTCTGATTACTGGATACTCTTTTGGTGTTTGCTAGTGCATACCAATGTACGCACCCATGCCATACACACACAGCTTCATTGTTCCAGCTGTTGGCCTCCAGGCACTGAGAGAGACACTCTTCCTTGTGATCCCACTTCTTCTGCTGTCTGTCATGGTTTTATATTTCTTATTTCTATTTCTTTCTATATATTTTCTTATCAGTATTCATAACATCATGTGGGGGATTTGGAGTTAAAGAGTCAATGCTCCAGTTCTGTGGACTGCTGAATTTCTGGGTATATGGATCTCCGAAGAGAGCTACATACCCCAGAGAACTTTGCAATCCTGTATTTCACCAGTTTATCTTTCAATATATCTTTATTGAAAGATAAACTGCATGCAAGTCCCAGAGACTTCCTCTTTTGCTGTTCATCTCTGCAGTAGAGGATGCCTAGCTGCTGTCTCATCTTCAGCATTAGCGTAAGGCCTTTGATTTTTGGACATATTCTCTTAAATTTCTTTATCTATTTATTAGCTTCAATTCAATTTATATTGTATTAATTTGCATTCCAATATCTTATTTAGCAAATTAGTTTTCCTTCTTAGATAATTGCTGCTGTTTTGCTTTTAGGTCCATCTCCCTACCATCTCCCTTTCCCCCCTTTCCCAGGGTGTGGGTCTGTGGGTCCCCCATCCCATTAGTCATGGAACCAGGCCAAACCAGCTCACAAAATATTGATACAGTCATTCAGAAATGCATATATTCCTCCCTTCCCCCAAACATGCTCTCACCTCCCCATGAAAATAGAGAATTCCTATATACTTTAATATGAAGAGAAAGCAGACAGCACTGCTCAGGTACAAGACATAGTCAATAAAATTTATTCATCTTTTTTTCCCCATGTTGCTCCTCCCTAAATCATCTGGGACCATCACCATGTATTTCTATCAAGCAAAACAAGTACACAGCACCTGCTGAATCTCTAACTTAAATGTAAAAAGAATTATGATTGTAATTTGAAACACTTCCTCATATTCACACATTCATTAGTGAAATAAACTTTGAGGGCTAATCGGCACACAGATAAAAGACTGCTGTGTTCATAGCAAGATGGATGTTCTTTTCTAAGACTCACTAATATTTTTTCAAGTTATGCTGATGCTTTTATTGAACACTCTTCCTCTTTCTCTCCTTTTCTTTTTTTACTGACCTAATTCCAATGGTTTCCATACATTAAAATCAGCAGATATATGTGTCCCTGACTTCAGCAGGATTAATGTCCCTAAATCTAAAAGCAAAGTTTTACTCTTAGGAAAAGCTTGGGAAGGACTTAAAACTACATGAGACACAACTATACTTTGGATTCAATTCTTCTTCTATTATATTATCACAAGAAATTTGTTGAAAAAAGGCTTTGATTTATCTAAATTATGAATCTGTCCCAGTTTTATGAACTTAAGAATATGGCTTAACTATGATTGTGATGGAGACAACGATAATCAAACTGGCTGATCATATCTGTTGATAGTTTAGAACATTAACTGGTATCTTTTTCCTCCGCAGCAGAAAAATGAATCTTAATATCCAACTACTGTAAGTCTAGAGATGCTTAGTAAATAAAGTTTAAAATAAGCATCTTGATATGTGACTGTTATTTAAAACATATGAAAATATTTAGTGACATCCAATTATATTCTTTGTCAACAAATGCACAAAATGCCATTAATAGGAGATAAGCGTATGCATCAAGGCAAGATTATAGACTTCAAAAAGACATTGAGCTCTAGTGAAAGATGTTTTTACACATCTCTGAATAATATAAGTTATCAATGGAAAGATTATCATGTAGCAGGCATAGAGTTAGAATGATTAAATGCCAGGGCACAACATGTTGATAAATTTTATATAGCACATTTTTGTCAAAATATATATTGCCCATTAAAAGTAATTTGACTGAGAGAATTTATAAGCAAAGTTAACATTGTAATGCTTTAATGCATTGTTATTTGAAACTGTACTTAGTGTATTGACTACAGTTTTACTTTACTGGCACTTTCCCTATGTAAATTATTTTTTCCCATTGTATTTGCAAATGTGGTATATATATTCAGATAACATTTAACCTGGATCTGGGAAATTTAAGGATTAGATTTCTATTTTGTTAATAAGCCTAAAAGTAGGGTAATGAAAATAAAAATTATATGAAATAAGCATTGCCTGTATTTGAGGCTATGGACATATTGTAGGCTGACAAAATCTCCAGAAGGCTGAGTAATTTAATTTTTGAAAAACATCCAAGATATAAGAATTTCAAAAAAGCTGTGAAATATTCTCTATTCCTCCTGCAAATATTTGGCGCTCTGTTAGTCCTTCTCAGTGTGGATAATTTAACATATTTTTAAAACATGGCTCCAAACTGTCTAGGGGTTTCTTGAATGAACAAAAGATTTTTTTTGCTTTATTATTTTCCTCATAACTGAGCCTTGCTGTATCCACTTTCGTACTTCAAGAATGCTCGTTAGTTAAAGCAACAGTAAACATTCAATCTTCTGGAAACTGTGAAGTGGGCTAACGAGTCTTGCTAGGGTGATTATCTGATCTCTTTGTCTTCCAGAGAGACCAGCAATTTACTAGGGATTAAAGGTAAAAATCGGAATTCTCAGTAAATTTGCCACTTAAAAAAATAGAATGCATGCAAGGATTTAACTTTCATTTGGATGATGTACAAGAGACGGTTGACTGACAAGTACTGCACGATCCCATCTAAAACAATCTAGCTGAAAAGAAACAAAGGATACCGTAGACTTCTAAGCAATGAATTGTGTTATATGAAAAAATTGAGTCACAGTGGGATAGAGGCAATGACTCCTCCATAAACTGTCTGGAGCCAGATCACATAATTCTTCTGGAGAGATACTCTTTAGATTGCTGAGAAAATTATAATGTGAAGGAACATTTCCTCTTTCTTTTTTTTTTCATGCCTTGTAAAGAAATTGAATTGAATGACTGGCACCAGATCTCTGTGGATATTGTCCTGTGACTTTAATTCTCAGAAACAGATATTTCAAATATTAAATGATGTAGGTAATGCAAACAGAGATATCTGAGGAATTAAAATTCCAAACAATTTAAGCCACTAAGTTATAATCTAATTTAGAATGTAGAAAGAACTCCCATAATTCAAATATTGGGATTGTAAATTTTGTTGTCACTATTTTAACTTAATTGTTGTATAGGCACTAAAATGAATTTTGCTTCTCTGACTGAAAAAAAAATTCATGCTTCCACTAGGCTGATCTACTTTAGTAAAGCATTCATATTCCCAAAGTGATTTTTTCTCTTCCACCTCCTTTCATATAGTTTGCAATGCCAGTGAATACTTTCATCAAAAAACCTTGTGTTTTTTGTTTTTTCCTAAACATCTCATTTTTCAGATAACATAAAAGATATGATTTGTCTACTCTAATTTTCAGTTCAGACCTAATATTCTAATTAAGGTCTTAAGTACATTACATCAAGTTCGAAAGCTTTTTAAATCCATCATCACATTCAGCTTTGTGCAAGAGCTCATTGCTAATTCTTGGTAGCTTTGGAGAACAAAGACAAATAAATTCACATGGAAAATTTAGAGTATGGGTTCTTGACTTCAAAAGATTTCAGAAGTTACAATCAGTGCAGCTATTGATACCTGAACTGATCACCTAGATTCCATTTATTACCAGTGAAGCAAAAGAGGATTTTCTAGAGGAATTACACCACAAAGTTTAGACATAGAGTCTTCACTGTAAATAGAGCCGAGACATCATTCATTCAGATAGCTTTGGACCTGCTCCGAAAGCTGGATGCTCAAGAGTTCATGGGGCCAGATGGATTGCACCCTAGAGTGCTGAGGAAGTTGGTGGCTGTAATTGCCAAGCCACTCTCCATCATTCTTTGGCAGTTCTGGCTAACCAGGGATGTCCCAGCAGATTGGAGACTAGCAGATGTGATGCCCATCTTCAAAAAGGGCCAGAAACATGATCCTAGTAGCTACAGACCTATAAGTCTCACCTCGGTGCTCGGGAACATTATGGAATGGATAATCTCAGGAACCATTATGGACCAATTAAATGTCAACCAGGGGACAGGCCCAGTCAGCATGGGTTTACGAATGGTAGATCCGGTCTGACAAACCTGAAGTCATTCTATGACAAGGTGACCTGCTTAGTGGATGAAGAAAAGGATGTCAATGTGGTCTACCTGGACTTCAGCCTTTGACACTCCCCCGCATAACATTCTCATGGATAAGCTAGCTTCTCATGGTTTGCATGGTTATATATCCCACTGTGTGGCTGGGCCCAAATAGTTGTGGTCAGTGGAGTTAAATCCACACCAGGAAACTGTGCAGGCTTGGGGAGGAGCAGCTGGAAAGCTGGCTGATGGAAAAGGGCCTTGGTGTACTGATGTACCATCAGTTGAATATGAGCCAGCAATGTGCCCATGTGGCCAAGAAGGCCAATGGCATTCTGGCCTGTGTCAGGTGTGGTGAGCGGGACAAGGGAAGTAATACTGCCGCTGTACGCAGCAATGGTGAGGCCTCACTTTGAGTACTGTGTTCAGTTTTGGGCACCTCAGTACAGAAAAGACATTGAGCTGCTAGAGCAGGTCCAAAGAAAGGCAGCAAGGGTTGTGAAGGACTTGGAGAATGTGCCCTATGAGGAGAGACTGGGGTTTCTTTAATCTGGGGAAGAGAAGGCTGAGAGAAGACCCTATTGATTACTTCCGATATCTGAAAGGTGCTTACGATGAGAGCAGGGTTGTTCTCTTCTCACTGGTGACAGAATGAGGGGAAATGGCCTTAAGTTGCTCCAGGGTAAATTGAGGTTGGACATCAGGAAGCACTTCTTTACAGAAAGGGTTGTTATGCACTGGAATAGGCTCCCTAGGGAGGTGGTTGAGTCACCATCCCTGGATGTGTTTAAAAACCATTTGTATGTGGTGCTCAGGAACATGATTTAGCAGAGGGTTGTTAGAGTTAAGGTAGCATGGTTAGGTCATGGTTGTACTTAATGATCTTTAAGGTCTTTTCAAACCTGAGTGATTCCTATGATTCTATGTATGGAAGTACACTATTGTAAAACTCATCTAAAACCCAATTAAAAGAAAAAAATATATATATTTACAAAAGAGAAAAAAGTCAATGAAGTCTTTCATTAGTCAAACAAATACCTTCAAATGAACATGAGTTAAAACTGCTTCTTTTTGAGAAGCTGATATTCTCTGAAGTTCTAATGGAGAACTAGAGTACTGAGTTATTTAAATTATAGAGTATCAGTGTCTCTCCTACACTTTGATAAGTACTTCAATTTCTTATTATGAAGGGAGGATGATCTGACCTAAGAGGAGGACAGCAAATATTAAGAAAGTGGAATAGAAATTACTTGAAGAGTCTCATTGAACTCCTTCTAGAGGCAGTGTGCAAATGCCTAGCTATTTCAGTGGGAGTAGTAACAAAACTATGATAAGCAGGTTATATTTTTTAATATAGAATTAAATTAGAATCAGAAATTAATTGACTTTCAGGTTGAGTCATCTTGCAAAAATCAGGAATTATACAGCAAATACCACCAGATCTTCCTAATTTTGGAGGTACTCGATCCTATTAAGTAGAATGAACTACTCATACAGTTTCTCTCAATTATTTCACAGAACAGGTGATGCAAACAGGAAGAAAGAAAAACAAGTGATTATGTCATACACATTTCTGAAAAATTTATTTTAGATCACTACATAACAAAGATGCCTATCCTGGAAGTTTAGAGGCAGACTTGTAGCAAAGTTGAAATAATAATAAAAAAAAAAGTAATTCTAGCTTGTCATATAACTCTTCTTTGATTAGTTGGAGATGAACATAATTATAACCATTTGAGAACTGAGAAAGAGCAGCTTTTGGGCATCAGAGAGAACTCATTAGAGCTTCAGTATCTGTTTTATAGCACTCAGTCTTCCAGGTTTATTATTATTATTTAATCAGTACTGTGAATTTAATGTTTTAGGAAGGGGTGTTATAACTCAAACAGAATCAAATAAATTTAAGCTATCAACTTTGATGATCACAATTTTGTTGTAATTAGATATCAATAAGAAACAGTTGAGAAAGGGCTATATATGTACGCTTCTCTGGGCCCACTTCTGACAGTTTCACATCTTTCCTGTGTTGTATGCCCCAGCCTGGACACAGTACTCCAGGCATTGCCCCGCAAGGGCTGAGGAGGACAGTCACCTCTCTTACTCTTCTGGTCATCCTTCTTTTGTTATAGTTTCAAGATGCAGTTGATCTTCTGCAAGTGCACACTGCAGGGTTATATTCATCTTTTTATCCTCTAGGACTCCCAAGTCCATTTGACACAGGACAAATCTCAATGAGCTGTTCTGCCAGTAAGAGATGCAGCTTTGAATCTACAAATGTTTATGCACATGCTTGGCTTTCTGAGTAAATGGTCCAATTGACATTGGTGTGACAATTTCTGTTATATGTAGAAGATCTTGCAGAATCAGAATTCAGTTTCACAGAAATCTATATGCAAACAGAAGAGATGACTCATTTTTATCATCAGTGTTAACAAAGATAAAAATACAAATAAGTTAGGCCTGCAAGTATTTTGTCAAACCTTAGGAAAGTTCAGTTTTAATTCACAAAAGAAGATTCATAATCAAACTAATTCTGTCATTTTCCGTTTTTTTTTCTTATATACAATCAAAAATTTTCTTTGTATGTACAGGTGAAATTTCTACTGATCTGAAGTATTAATTATATTAAATGAGCAATTTACCAAATAGCTGATGATTTAAGATCTAGGCTAATATTACAATTACGTTAACAGCAAAACATAATAGTGTTCAAAATGGAATGTCAACTGTATTAATTCAGTTTCATTTAAATTTTAAATATTTCAATCTTTTGGAACTTAAAGTACAGTCGTAAATAAATTGTTGAATTTAAATCCTGTAGAGTAAATCATTAAATTAAACAAGCTGTATCTAGTTTTTGCTTTAAAACTCACATCATTGCAATTATTCCAAATAACTCATCTACTTTTTATGTATGTTTAAGCAAATCATTTTTCCTATAGAATTTCAGGATATGATAAAACAGCTTAGAATAGAGAATGAATTGGCTAGATTTTAAAATCTGCACAAAAGCTGTAAGAATAAAATGAAATCGAAAAATGCTAAGGTCATTCATGTAAATTTCATTTTAAGTAAAGGTCAAGCTATCAGATCACGTCAAAGAAAAGAATGGTTTACTACTTGTGAAGTTCCATGTGGAATTGCAGTATGAAATATTATTTACAACTTCTAGAATCTCTAGAGAAATAAACTCCAGCTCAGATGGCTGTGGATAAAGCTATTCTTCAGGGAACAAGATGGCATCTATTCTCTTATCCTGAACATGAGTACATCAACTGGAAAGAAAAGACATTTTTTACAACCCTGTTTGGCACTGATGCTGGGCATTAATCAACATGACAGTGCAAACACTTAGGTTGTGATAGTTCTGTGGTTGCTTTGCCTAAAAATAAGAAATAACACCCTTCCCTTTCATGACTATATCACATGCAAAGGATGAGCTGTCATTTAATCCTTCCTGTAAGTAAGAGAAGTCCTGATGTTCTCTGATATCAGAGTAGTTTTGAAGAAATGCAATACATGAAAATGCAAGGAGATCAAGGTGAATGTACTAATTTTATTAAGGAGTGTACTGCTTACTCTGTGGGCAAAAAAAGAATACAAAAAGATGCATTTTTACTGACGAATGGTGTACACCTATCTTCAACTACTTGTAAGGCCATTAGAAATGATATTTCCATCACAACAAAGTGTTGTCTGAACTTGTGCATATCTCTCATGAGTACGCAAAAAAAAGAAATCATCTGATTGGGAACTAAGACCCTGATTTACAATGTAGCCTAATGCATATCAATAGCTATCTGCTTCAGACCAACATGTATCCAAATAAGGGAAATACTTTTAACATTTGTGGATTGTTGCTGCAATACAACAGATAAAAGTAAAGATAAACTGTCAGTGTAATGAAAAAATATATTTTCCAAGAGTTTACAACAACACATTAATATTTGCGGTAAAAAGGTTTTGCTAATTTTTAATATAGTTTGTTTTATTTCCTTCTATTTTCTTCTTTTACGGGTGTGTGTGTGTGAATACCTATAAGGGTTGTAAAGGCAAAGAGACCAGTGTGAACAAGGAGATGTTACAAAAAGAAGGAAAAAGAGCACTCATCTGCTTCCAAAGATCTAGGCTCGTAGAGAAGAAACTCCAGAAAGGAGGGATCTTCAACAGGAGACCCTTCCTAGAGATAGTGAGCCCTTAAATGAGGTATAAGAGTGGTGGAGCCTTCCTTCATCTGTGCTCCCAGTGTTGACTGGATCTTTCCTTCAGAAACCCTTTCAGCGGTTCAGGCCATGACTCAGCAGTTCCCATACAGTACCTTTCTATTTTTTTCTTTTTTGTTGAAAGGATTCCAGTAGGATTGTTGGTTTATTTTATTATGATTAATAACAAATACCAAAGGAAAAAAAGATATAATGCTTACATGCTAGATTTAATCAATGCTATGAAAACAAATATTTTAGTGAAATGTAGATTTCACACAACTGCACTGAATTTGGTTCTCAGTGCAGGTGTTTTAAGGACAGGATATTTTTATGTTTCAATTAAAAATGTCCATAATTGAAAGCAAATAATGTACTTGCGACAATTCAAAGTTTGATGCAAGTGCAGGCTCAAACATTCCTTATGCATTGTTGGGCCCATGCTAGAATATAGTATCTCATGACTGAGCTAAAAATGGTGCTCTAACTAGGTGAGTGAAACTTGGTATGTCTTTGAGTAATTAATTCACACCTCTAATCTTAATACATGGCTATTCAGGATAAGGAATAAAGTGTTGTGTTTGTTTTCTGTTTTTTGTTTGTTTGTTTTTTGTTGTTTGTTTTTGCTTTGTTTTATTTTCATTCAAAGTGAACTCAAGCTAAAGTTATGACACAAAAACATAAAAAAAAAAAACCCTCATAGTTTCTCTGCACCTTTATATTAGAAAGTATTGTTATGCTGGTCTATAAGAGGAGTGAGAAAAGGATTCACGGTTGTAGTTGTAATACAAAATTTTGTGGGTTTGGTAGATTTACATTACTAGCATACACAGATATGCAGGACTACAAATATATGATACAGTACACATATTACTATAATTTCTGAATAAATTGTGTGTCACAGTGTATGTTTATTTTAATAACATGTATGTGTTTCTTAAGCAGTCATTCATGAAATGGTACAAAGGCAATCTATAGGAGAGATATTTTGCTGTCTTCTGAGCTAATGGTCCAAGCCTCATCACTTGACAACATTAGCTAAACTATGATTCATGATATATGGATAAAATACAAGGCTGTATGCAGTAATCATAAAGGATAACTAGCCTCATGAGGCTAATCTCCCTTGGATTCCTTAGTAATCAAGGTACAAGGATAGATCTTTGGATTAGTCATTCAGAAGAAACGTCTAATTCAAGCAGTCCTCTGTTCTCTTTTTCCTTTGACTAAGGAAGGAATCCTTGGGAGCCTTAAGAGGACAGCATTTATTTCCGTGAATGCCCCTCAGAGAGATGAGTCCTCTGAAGGATTCAGAAGAAAAAAAACAAAACAGTACTTAGAGCAGAGACCCTATATCGATTTAAAACTTCACATCCTTAATGGGATACTTACGACAAGGTCAGGCTGCTTTGCTATACCTGTGACGAATAGTTGTGCAGTCAATAACTAAACATTTCTACAAATAAAAAACTACAAGTGCTGCTCCGAAGATAATGCCTCCAATTTTATTATGTTGGCTCCCAACACCAGAGTTGAATGTTGATGATATGGCAATAGAGGTTGGATCTTTCTCCAATATTCCATTACATTTTGTTGCTGAGTGACAGATGGCAGAGGGGCAGTCTTACAAAAAAATGTCTGACATGGAACAGTGTATCAAGAAAGTGTGGAATTGAATTCCTCCCTATTGAAAAAATAGCACTCATTTACATTCACTGATGCTTGCTGAGCAGTTATGGAGACCAAACAGTGTATTTGAGCATACTGAGGCATACTGAGGTGATGCAGACTTTTATGAGAATGACATGCAGTATCTTATTCACCACTGGTACTTAGTACTCATACACAATCTCTTTTCCTGAAAAATAAAATAATATTTTTATTTATTTATTCTGTAACAGAAAAGCATTTTAGTTACTTTGGCCATTCACATAAAACTGATCCTGGTTCTTAGGATTATGTTTATTTATCATTATTGATGATTTTAGTAAACTAATGTGCTTTCTCTTTGTTTCTCTGCTTTCCTCTCTCTTTCAGGAATATTTATGTTGATATCATAGAATCAGTCAAAAAATGGTTATGTAATTCCCAGGATTCCATCCCACTGAATGTATTAGGGATGTCAAACATTTCTGTTGTGACTGCAGTTCCAGCACCATGGAGATGAAATACAATCAGAGCATCAGAGTCAAATGAGGTGATTCTGAACTCCTGCCTGCTGTTGAATATCATATGGTCTGTATACCACAGCTCTGTAGCCAAAGAAACAAGCATCCTTTCAGAGAGAGAGAGGGAGCCAAACAGGGTATGAAAAGAACAGATGTCCACAGATCTACAGAGATTTAGTACTTGTTTCACATTAATCTCCAAGCACCAGAGGTTAAGAGGTTAGGCTTTCTGGCTTTCTCTCCTTATCACTTGCTGTAAAGTACACAGCCAATTTCAACTCACGTATTTTTGAAATTACTCTTTTCTCCTACACATTCATACATGTTTTTTTTTCTGTTATATTTACATAAGATTATACAGATGGCATGCTAAATTGTTAAAAGAATCAAGTAGCTTCTGCATTACTTCAGAACAAAGAGGATGAGCAAAGGCAAGAGGAGTAATTCTCTGTCTTATATTTTATGAGTTTATAATAGACATATTGACATCATAAGGTATATTCAAAATTTTGACAAAGACAAAATTTTGTAAAGTTTATCTCAATCTATTGTAAATCTGTCCAGCACATACATACACCAGCAATTTCTGTTGGAATTCCAAAAATACCCCAACAATCTATTTGGTCATAAAATGAGGAAAACAAGATTTCTCCTATATTAATCCCTCACAGTTTCAGAAAAAAAAATTGTTCATTCAATAAAAGATAATAAAAGCATAGAATCATTAGAGTTTAGAAAAGACTTCTTAGTTCAATCATCAACACATTGCCACCGTTCCTACTACATTAATAAATATATTAACAAAATATATATTAACAGATCTGTATTAACAGATATATATTTGCTAACATATTAACAGATATTTTAATAAAATTTGTTTCACACAAGTATAGTTTAAAAATTCCCATAAAATTATTTTGTTATGAGTTCAATTTTAATGTTAGATTATCTTCTGGCAATCATGTGCCTCTTGGTTTTACTTCATCATGTGATAATCTTGTGAACTATGAGAAGAAATGTATAGAGCAATGCAGATGATTGTTCTCAGAAGTGAAATATTCACTGCAAATGCTGAAGAAGTTGTCTATAGGATCATCAACAGCACTATGAATACGAAATGAATGTATGATTTGAGTGGTGGGCAACTCGCAGCTCAGTGTCATTATCAGTCCAACTGCTCATTGCCAATCTTGTAATGTGTCTCACAGATAAATAAATCTGACAAAAGAGGAGATGAAGAGATGTGCAACTCTTTCAGCAAAAATGTTGCCTGAATGAGAAGTATCTTTGTCGGGATTACACACGATTGCAAATGCAGATGATTGGAAAGGAAATCAGCTACATCTGCCATGTCATCTTGAAGTACCGAAGAGATGCCGCAGAGATGCACATAGCATGTATAAATTGCAGTCTCTACAGGATAAAAATGGAAAAAAGTATGGGTTTGTTTTTTTTTTTGGTAAATATTTGTTCTCAATATCAGGAATATTATTTAGGTCTTCCCCTTTCCACAAACAATTTTCTAATTCAAAGAAGCAGAAATAACTTCTTTTCTACCTTGTAAAGTTAAAAAAAAATCCTAAATTGCATATTTACTGTAATAAAATGAAATAATAAGCATAAAATTACCATGATTATATTAAGGTTTTTCTTGCATTTATTTGATGGCCTTTATACTTCTGTGCTATTCCATATTTTTTGAGTTCAATAAAATTGCTTCAGTAGTTTTATTTTATGTTTCTGTATTTTCCTAGAAGGCATTCTAGATATAAGGAATGAGATGCATCCTAGAATATATTTGCAATTGCATATTTTAAGTCATCAATTACTATAAAGTTTTGTACGGTATATAAACTTACCCCTTCATATAATATGCATTTTCTAAATGTTGTATTCATCCTCTCATCAGAGCATGGCTTAGAAACAATAATTGATATCGTTGGGGCATAGTTTTCTCCATTTTTCTAAGGCTCAGAAATATTAGTCTTCCAGTTTAATTATTCATCCTAAGCATGACAACATACGATTTTTTTTTCTACCAGAATAAGTACTTGTAGTGTCTCATTTTCACCCTGTATCGCTTTCACTTAAGCATGAATCAAAAAGTGTAGCAAAAACATTGAAACAAAACTTCTCTTTCTGTTTTCCACATGTTCTGAGTTTTCTGTAGCAGATATAATTTTAAGATGATCATGGTCAAAGCATTTGTGGCCATTTGGACCAAAAGCAAATATTAAAAATAAAAGATTCCTTACCATTTAATTGCATGTGAATATATAAAAAAAAAAAATCTTAAAAAAGCTTTGTATTTCTCCATATCTTGAGATCTCTTTGAAGTGCTTTTGTGTTTAATGGCTGCAGTTCTAAAATGATTGAAAAAATATGCACTGGCTACATCTTTGAATTCTACCCTTTCTGGTTTTGAGTATTGTTTACCTGTCTACAGCAAACCCACCTAAAGCTATCACGAAGGAGTTGTAGCAGCACATGTAAACACTGAATGATGACTTTCCATCACCTCCCAGTAAATAAGGTAGCTTTGCTTGGGTAAAAAGCTTTTATAAACTGGATATTTTTGAATAGAATGTGTTTACATCATGCAAATGAGTTTTCAGGGCTTTTAACTCCACTATTTGAATCTCATTCATGAACTGAAGGAAAAGGTTTTTTGTTTATTTTTATGCAGCAAACTCATTCAAACAAGCAATGAATATATTTGCAGATAGTACTAGACTGAAATATAACAAAATCCTGAAGGATTTATACATTAAAAAAAAAAAAAAAGATAAGAAAACAAATCTGACCCTATATTATGTAAATAATAATAGGTAAATGTAATAATAATTCAAAATAATTATCTCCTCTTCATTTTTCTAGAGACCAGTTACTAAAGGAGCAAACTACTGTTATAACTAATTTTTCACAATGTGACTGAATTATTTTAACTACCAGGGATGTTTCAGTGGCTTAAAACTTAACTGTATCCTCATCAATAAATATGTGCTGACATTTGACAGTGAATGAAAAAAAAGTGGAGATCCAAAGTGAAAATGTTTGTGGAGATACAAAGACTTGTTTGACATGTTGATAGTACTAATCCAGCTTTCTTTGGAAGACAAACTTCTTGTATTTGTATTATCTTAGAATAACTTATTTACTGAGCTGCTGCAAGCATGTCAATTTTATACTCTCCATGCCTTTTCTTTTTATAAAAAATTACAAAATAACTCAATTTTCTTCTGAGTTGGAATGAAAATAAACTTCAACATCAGTCAGGAAACATAATGCTTATTTTCTAGATTGCTCTGGGTCTTAGGAATCAGTACACTGTTTGATATGTTAAATGTCTCAAAATCAAGGTAAAATTCCTTATGCTAGAGAAGGAGCTGGAATACTTGTGCCAGTCTTGCTTTTTATTACTGAATAATTCAATTTCTTTAAAATTAAATGGTTTATTAAATATATCAGCATGAATTATTTCATCATATTATTCTATTTAATAAAGCAGTATTGATCAGAACATTAGAGTACAAAACATCCAGACAGCAGAGGCCCAGTCAGGGGGACAACAAAATACACATCTAGGTTGCCAAAATTCACAGGAGTTATTAATTAAAATACTGAAAGACACTGGAGATCTAAACCAGCAGGTAGGTAACAAGAGGTCACAAGACTTTTGCAGTAAAAAGAACATGCATTTATAGAATCTAATCTAATCTTACCTACTAATGGATAGTAAAGTCGCTAGTACAAAGTTAAATGTGTCATTGTTATTTGTTAGTGATGACAATGGACAGATATTGAAGATAGGCCAGCCACAATGACTGTGCTTTAGAACAGAATACCCCCAGTTTAGTACGGTGCATGAATGTGGCAAAAGTATTTCAAGTCTGAGTGTGCACCAAAGATCTTAAGATTTTTGAGGCACTCAGATGTTATGGTGATAGATGATAGGAATGTTTAAAATAAATGGGATTTATAACATAAAAAGAGCTGTAGTTGTGTCACTTAGCTCCTGAGCAAGATCATTCTGCATTCATCTAACTTGCTTATTTCGTTAGTCAAGTGCAGTCAGAGTGCTTGCTTCCATGATTAAATTTAGAAATTCTTACTTTTGTTTCAGTGTTGGTCAGTATGCAACAGTGAGAATGAGGCATTCTCTCCTCAAAGAAGGAAACATAAATTTAACATACTACTCATACTTCATTAATAATATGTTATAGATAGTTAGAGACTCTTTTTCAGGGAGCACAGCTATAAGCTAAGAAGTAATAGTTCTAAGCTAAGAGCAGTTAGATTTAAATTAGACATGCAGAAATTCTTTACTACAAAGAGGGTGAACCTCTGGATCAGATTGTCTGGAGAAGTTGTGGATGCCCCATCCCTGGAAGTGCTCAAGGGTGAATTGGATGTGCTTTGGGCAACCTTGTCTAATGGCATGTGCTCTTGGCTGTAGCAGGGGTGTTGAAACTAGGTGAACTCTAACATTCCTTTCAACACAAACAATTCTATGATTCTATGATTCTGTGAATTTGCACCAGAATTTGTTTTGAATGACTACAAGATAACAGTTTATCAACGACCTCTGAGATTTTGCACTTAAGTACTCACATTCTAAATCAACAATTAAACAATCCCAAATTAAACAGGTCTTTGTATGAGAAAGACTACAAGACAGAAATGGTCTTTTTTTTTAAAAAAAAAGTATGGAGATACACACAGTATGAAAGAGTTGCATACAATTTTGCAATCATGCATATTTTAGTAGTTTTGCTATAATTATTAATATCACTTGCTTGGACAAGATGTTGTTCACCTCCATCTGAGGAGTCTCATTTGCAAGTTGGACAGCAAAAATCATAAATCATAAATAGATCATGACAAAAATTATGATCTTAGTTGCTTTGCTAACTGAGGTAGCACGTATAATAGAAGCAGATTTTCTCAGTATAAACAAAATTATCTTTTAATATTATCTTAACTTTTTGCTTCCTGTCGAGCAGCCTTAGCTTTCTGAATTAAACTGCAGATCAGTACAAAACATGGGCAGACAGACTTATCTTCTCTAGTGGAAGGTGGGGCCATATTCGCAAGCTGACTCTTAGATGCTGAATTAGCAGGGATGCTTGCAGGGGTGAAAGATTTAGTCATCATATCTGCTGTTGCTACCATTCCATTTTGCTTATACTTTCTAAAAACGGTGCATAGGTTATTTAGTGGGTTAACACAGACTCAGCTACCTTTGGGAGATATGGCAAGATTTCCTTCAGTTACTATTTCCTTCTAATGCCTTAGTTAATTGTTTCTTTGGAAAACACAGAGGTACAAAATCTTTTAGAGTTTTTTAGAGTTCTTTAAGTGCCCTAGGAAAAAAATAGTCATAGTTCATTTAGAAATTTTACTATATATCATTGGTGGGTTCCTTTTTATCCTTTTCATGATCACTGACTGTTCAGGTTGTGAGAAAAATTCAGTCTAAAATGTTACAATAATCTTTTGCAAATAGCATACAATTCAGCATGAAATGCACGTGAACGAGGCAACGGAATTACCATAAATTTTTACAGTGAACAGATTAAGATGCAGAAGCCCTTCTACTCTTAAGATATCTAATGAAATTAAAGACTTCCTGTTCAGGAAGAGATTTGCATTTTGTTGGAGAGAAAGAGTATCTTAACTACATAAGCAATATTTTAATGACCTCTTTCTTCCAGTTATTATTGATCACGTCACCATAATTGATAGGAGCAAAGGGTCTTTTTAAAATTTTTATTACTTTCTGAAATAAAGCCACTAACTTCCAAACTGAAATACTGTGTGTTGCTAGACCAATTGCTGCTCATTAAAGTAGAAATGTGAGCAACTTCCCTATGTTTATTCTAACATATTTATTGACAAATTCAATCCTCAGGTATCTGAAATAATCTTTGGCACTAGAAGTACTGTAGGTTTTGTTGTTGTTTTTGTTGTTTTTTAATGTCATTTTTTAATTGTCTCTGTACTAGCAAATAAAAGGTCTGCAAGCTGGCATGACTGATGTTTTCAGTTATAGTTATCAGATAACAGTATTTGAGGAAGATTATGGAGAAGATAGAGACATTCAGAAGAGGTCCACATTTTGTTTGGGATTTTACACTGATCAGAAATCAGGAGCATAATGTTAACATGTTGGTAAATATTCATCAGTTAATATAGGACAAGTAAAACTCAAGATATTTGTTCTTACAGTCAATGGAATATGGAATTAGCTTGCTTACAAATATTTCACTTATAGCAAAAAGCATTGCAAGCAATAAAGCTGTTCAAGAGAGTGCAGGTTTTTCTATGTCAAGAATATGAAAAAGTTTATGCTTGTGGATGTGGATATGCAATTATTTATTTTGGAGGCTAAGTAAGGACTTCAAACTAAAGACACATTTTCAAAACACTCCTCTTTCAACTATTACTCTTTGATCCCTTTCTTCTTTCTTTCTTTCTTTCTTTCTTTCTTTCTTTCTTTCTTTCTTTCTTTCTTTCTTTCTTTCTTTCTTTCTTTCTTTCTTTCTTTCTTTCTTTCTTTCTTTCTTCTTTCTTTCTTTCTTTCTTTCTCTTCTTTCTTTCTTTCTTTCTTTCTTTCTTTCTTTCTTTCTTTCTTTCTTTCTTTCTTCTTTCTTTCTTTCTTTCTTCTTTCTTTCTTTCTTTCTTTCTTTCTTTCTCTTTCTTTCTTTCTTTCTTTCTCTTTCTTTCTTTCTTTCTTTCTTTCTTTCTTTCTTTCTTTCTTTCTTTCTTTCTTTCTTCTTTCTTTCTTTCTTTCTTTCTTTCTTTCTTTCTTTCTTTCTTTCTTTCTTTCTTTCTTTCTTCTTTTCTTTCTTTCTTTCTTTCTTTCTTTCTTTCTTTCTTTCTTTCTTTCTTTCTTTCTTTCTTTCTTTCTTTCTTTCTTTCTTTCTTCTTTCTTCTTTCTTTCTTTCTTTCTTCTTTCTTTCTCTTTCTCTCTTTCTCTTTCTCTCTTTCTCTCTTTCTTTCTTTCTCTTTCTCTCTTTCTCTCTTTCTTTCTCTCTTTCTTTCTTTCTTTCTTTCTTTCTTTCTTTCTTTCTTTCTTTCTTTCTTTCTTTCTTTCTTTCTTTCTTTCTTTCTTTCTTTCTTTCTTTCTTTCTTTCTTTCTTTCTTTCTTTCTTTCTTTCTTTCTTTCTTTCTTTCTTTCTTTCTTTCTTTTCTTCTTTCTTTTCTTTCTTTCTCTCTCTCTCTCCCTTCCTTCCCTCCTCCCTTCCTCCCTCTCTCCCTCCCTCCC